>NC_056624.2:44449477-46949477 GCF_002870075.4 Lactuca sativa
CCCCGTTAGAGAGAATTTCGTCCCGAAATTTAAAGTAGTAAAGATACTAGTGAACATGAAAGAGATGAGGATACTTTTGTTTCATCTGATCTTCGCGTTCCCATGTGAATTCAGGTCCCCGCTTGGCGTTCCAGCGAACCTTCACGATGGGTATGCGACTTTGTTTTGTTTGCTTGACCTCTCGGTCCATGATTTCTACTGGTTCTTCCACAAAGTTGAGGCTCTCGTTGATCTCGATCTCGTCGAGTGGAATAACAAGAGTCTCGTCGGACAGACACTTTTTCAAGTTTGAGACGTGGAAGGTTGGATGGATGTTACTAAGTTCGTGCGGTAGGTTAAGCTTGTAAGCCACAGGGCCGATTCTGGCAAGAATCTCGAAAGGCCGTATGTATCTTGGATTTAGTTTCCCACGCTTTCCAAAGCGTATTAAACCCTTCCATGGTGAGACCTTTAATAAGACGTGGTCTCCTACCTGGAATTCCAAAGGTTTCCGCCTTTGGTCAGCGTAGCTTTTCTGTCGGTCTCTAGAGGCTTTCAATCGTTCACGAATCTGAACGATCTTCTCTGTCGTTTCTCGTATGATTTCCGGACCGGTGAGAGTGCTTTCAGGAACTCTTCCTCTAGCTAATTGGGTATCGCCAACTTCAGTCCAACACAGAGGGGATCTGCATTTTCGACTATAGAGGGCTTCAAACGGGGCAGCCTTTATGCTTGTGTGATAACTATTGTTGTATGAAAATTCGACAAGGGGTAAATGGATATCCCATGCCTTTCCAAAGTCAATCACACAGGCTCTCAGCATATCTTCTAAAGTTTGTATTGTTCTCTCACTTTGTCCGTCTGTTTGTGGGTGGTAGGCTGTACTCATGTCTAGCCTAGTTCCCAGGGAACTTTGTAGTGACTGCCAGAATCTTGAAGTGAATCTACTATCTCTATCGGAGATAATGGATATCGGAACACCATGCAGTCGCACTACTTCCCTTAAGTAAGTTCTTGTAAGCTTTTTCATTTTGTCAGTCTCCTTGATGGGTAGGAAATGCGCGGATTTGGTCAATCTGTCGACAATGACCCATATGGTATCGAGTCCACTTGTCGTCTTGGGTAACTTGGTTATGAAGTCCATAGTAATCCGCTCCCATTTCCATTATGGTATCTCTGGTTGTTGTAGTAATCCTGACGGTTTCTGATACTCGACCTTAACCTTAGCGCAAGTAAGACATTTACTCACGAAGGTAGCAATTTCTGCTTTCATGTTAGGCCACCAGTACAGTTTCTTAAGATCCAGATACATTTTATCTGAACCCGGGTGAACGGAATACCTTGAGTTGTGAGCTTAGATCATGACTACGTTTCTGAAACCACCATGTTTCGGGGTCCAGATTCGGTCCATGAGATAGTAGGCTCCGCCACCCTTGACTTCTAGATTCTTTTCCATTCCTCGCAGGGATTCACCCGCCACATTTTCAAGTTGCAAAGCTTCCATTTGTGCCTCCTTGATTTGTGTGGATAAGTGGGAATGGATGGTCATAGTTAGAGATTTGACCCTCCGACCAGTGTATTCCTTTCGACTGAGGGCGTCAGCTACTACGTTGGCCTTGCCAGGATGATAACGAATTTCGCATTCGTAGTCATTTAGTAACTCAACCCATCGTCGTTGTCACATGTTGAGTTCCTTCTGATCGAAAATGTGTTGAAGGGCTCTTGTGATCGGTGAATATAGTACTCTTTGTTCCGTATAAGTAGTGCCTCCAGATCTTTAGAGCAAATACCACTGCTCCTAACTCAAGATCGTGTGTCGTATAGTTTACTTCGTGTGTCTTAAGCTGTCGGGAGGCATAAGCAATAACCTTCCCTCTCTGCATAAGAACACAACCAAGTCCTTGATTCGACGCATCGCAATACACTACGAAGTCTTCTATCCCTTTGGGGAGGGATAGTATCGGTGCGGTGCACAAGGCCTGCTTTAGTGTCTAGAATGCCTTCTCTTGTTTCGCTTCCCAGTCAAAGGCCACGCCTTTCTGGGTTAATGTAGTAAAAGGTTTCGCAATGCTCGAAAAGTTCTTTATGAATCTGCGATAGTAGCCAGCTAGACCTAGAAATTGACGAATTTCTGTAGGTGTCTTTGGTGTCGACCAGTTCTCAATGGCCTTAATTTTGGAGGGGTCCACGTGTATACCTTTCTCGCTAACAACGTGGCCTAAAAATTCGACTCTTCGAATCCAAAATTCGCATTTAGAGAACTTCGCATAGAGTTTCTCCATTCGCAGTGTTTCTAGGACTTTTCGTAGGTGCTGACTATGCTCTTCCTCACTTCGCGAGTAGATAAGTATATCATCGATAAAGACGATGACGAACTGATCCAAGTAAGGACGACATACCCTATTCATTAGGTCCATAAATACTGTCAGTGCATTGGTTAATCCGAACGGCATCACTACAAATTCGTAGTGTCCATAACGAGTTCGGAAAGCTGTCTTTGGAATGTCCCCCTCTAGAACTCGTAATTGGTGATATCCGGATCGTAGGTCTATCTTTGAGAAGTAGTTCGCCCCTTGAAGTTGATCGAATAGGTCGTCAATACGGGGTAGAGGATAGCGGTTCTTGACAGTAAGTTTGTTCAGCTCTCTGTAGTCGATGCACATACGGAACGATCCGTCTTTCTTCTTTACAAACAAGACCGGTGCTCCCCAAGGTGAGAAACTTGGTCTTATGAATCCTTTTTGAAGGAGTTCATTAAGTTGACTGGAAAGTTCCTGCATCTCCGCTGGTGCGAGACGGTAAGGCGACTTCGCTACTGGGGTAGCTCTTGGAACTAAGTCGATTCTGAACTCGACTTGGCGTTGCGGTGGTAATCGTGGTAGTTCTTCTGGAAAGATATCGGGAAAGTCGCGTACTACCGAGATGCTCTTGATGTCCTTCAGTTCTTGACTTGTATCAACGATGTGCGCTAGGAATGCTCGACAATCCTTCCGCAAGCACTTTCGAGCTTGGATGCACGAAATGATGCGAAGGTTTGTACTACATTTGTCGCCGTAGATAACTAATGTTTCGTTGTTAGGGAGATTAAGACGGACTGCTTTCTCAAAGCACATGATGTCGGCGCGAAGAAGACTCAACCAATCCATGCCGACTATGACGTCGAAACTTTTAATTTGGACTGGCATGAGATTGATTGGGAAAGAATGGCCGTCTAAAGTTAACGTACAGCCCATGTATATGCAGTTAGTGTTTTCGGTTTTTCCATTGGCCATCTCTATAGTGAATGATTTTTCTAACTTGCTAGGTTTAGGTTTAAGTAAATGAATAAAGTTTTGACTCACAAAGCTTCTCTCCGCTACACTATCGAATAATATGCATGCATATGAATTATCGAGAAGGAACGTACCAGCAACTATAGTTGGGTCAGCTACAGCTTCGTCGTGGCCTATTGCCAAAACTCGTCCCACACCTCCGGTGCCTGCTGCCTTAGGACAGTTCCTCTTGTAGTGGCCCACCTCGCCACAACCGTAGCAAGTCTGTCCTACACCCGCACCGGGAACTTGAGTGATCGGCTTTGCGGGGTCCTTGCAGAAACGGGTTGTGTGTCCTTTCCTGTTGCAGTTGGCGCACTGCATTTCCTGACAAGGTACATGGTGGTGGTAATTGCATTTGGTGTACTTTGGGAGGTTACCTATATAAGGCTTTGTTGGGTAGGTATTTGTAGGAGCTGTAGTAGGTACAGTGGCAGCATTCACTGAAACCAGTTGTTTCTTTGCGGATTCTTGGGAAGACCCACCCTTCCCTTTATTCCACACTCTCTTCCTGCTATTGTGGTTGTTGTTGTTGTTGTTGTTGTTGTTGTTGTTGTAGTTGTTGTTGTTGTTGTTTCCTTTCTGTGGTTCTGGTGCAGAAATGGTTGAATTCTGATGACTCCGTAGTCAATCAGAGATTGTGCCAGTTCTTTAGCACTTTCAAAGGTGTCAGGTTTGGAAGCTAACACGCTTGATCGTATTTGGGGCGTCAGTCCCCAGATGTACCTTTCTATCTTCTTGCTCTCGGGAGCAATCATATCTGGACAAAGGATTGCCAGCTCGCATAATCTGTTGGTATAAGTAGCGATGTCGGTACCAACCATTCCGAGAGACCACAGTTCGTGTTCGAGCTTTTGAATCTCTCCCCGTGGGCAGTATTCTCTCATCATCATGGCTTTCAGGCTCTCCCAGCTTATGGAGTTTGCCACGATTAGGGTAAGTACTTTAACGTGGCCATTCCACCAAGTTAAAGCTTTATCAATAAGGGTGAAAGTTGCAAATTTGACTTTGTTGTGCTCAGGACAGGAGCAGATTTCAAAGACTGCCTCCGTCCTTTCAATCCACTGCCTCAGGGCCATCATACCACCAGTTCCATAAAACATCTGGGGTTTGGCATTGGTGAAGTCCTTATAGGTGCATTCTCGAGGTGGTCCATGACTCTCGCCATGGTTGGATAGGTGTGTGCCAGATCCCGATCCATTAGTACTCGAGTTATTGATCTGTGACATGGCAGCTGCCACCGCTGCGGTGACTGCTGCTTGAAACATAACAGCATCAAATTGATGTGGTGGAGGTGGTGGTGGTACAGGTGCTTCCTCACCGTTGTTTCGCCTTGGATTCCTACGCGGAGGCATCCTTCAACTATAGGTTGAAAAGACAAGGATAAGAATTTCATAGGATAGAAAATGTATGTTTCTCATGAACTAAATCGCTATAGTTCAACAACAGATGATAGTATGAGTCTTAAAATAGAAGAATGAAAGTTATTTGTAAGACTGAAGGTATAAAACAAGTATTTGGTTTCATAAAGACCTCTCAAGGTTTGAACGAAATACTTAACATAGTAATAGTGTCACTTATATTAATATAAAATTTGTTACAACGATCATGAAAATTTGACCCCTATAAGGGTCTCCGATTACAAAGTTCGAGAAATTTAAAGACTTTTAGCCGATGTCCTAAGCTATAACAAAATTTGAGTCTTTGACAAGCACTACTTGCGACGTAGGTTGCGCTTGGAGCTTGACTCTGCATCTGATTGCTTCGACTCCATTAGATGCCTATCAAAAGCGGCTTGTTGTTCCCTCAGTTCAGCGAGGGCTGCAATCATTTGCGCTTGAAATGCTTCGGTTTGGAGTTGAGCATTGTCTTGTATCTTGTCCAGCCTACGGATGTCAGAAGTGTGAACCTGCACTTCCACGTTGACATCCCGGAGTCGACTAGCTTGAACTCCAGACTGATAGGACTGATTGGCTAACTTACCCACCATTACCGGGAGTGCTCGATCAGCCGAACCTCCGCCGCGGACATCATAGAAGTCCCGACACATGCCGTAGGGAGGGCGTAGGTTTTGCTGTTGGCTCCAATGGTGGAGGTGACTTCCCCAGACGGGAGTCGGTCCTTGAAAGTTCCTTACGAAGACGGGAGGTTGAATGAGTGGTGGATCGATAACTTCCGACTCTGAGTCGGTACCGGAGTCATCACCCACTTCTATGGGTTCCTCGTCCTCTTCGGGATCATCTTCGATCCATCCTCCGTTGCCTTGGTTGGGAAAGTAGGGGTCGCTAGGGTGGTGAAATCCAGCCATTTGACTGTACGAGAAATAGGGTTATAAGAATGGAATAAAGTTGAAAACATGCAAAACATGTAAGTTAAACTAGTTCAGATAGCAAATACTCCTATAGTATTTAAATTCTTGTGTTTGATTCTAGTAATGGTTTGGTAAGTTTTGACTTGTTGCTTACTACGATCATTCCTCGATATATGTTGGTCCAATCTCGGGCAAATATAGTTGATCACGCTATATTTGTCCAAAATCTGATTACATATATCGAGTCTCAATCGTAGTGTCAACTTGTCTAAATACTTGTATAGTTAAATAACATGAAAATAATTTGCGGTATGCATGTAATTATACTTAAATGAACTATCAATTTAAGTAGAACGCAACGTTGCTTAAGCGTAAAAAGAAAAATTGTTTTGTCAGAGAGTATTAGTCCCTTAAGCATTTATAGTTTGTATATCTTATGTGGTTCGATATACTTAGTTCACTATAAACATTGCTCTGATACCAATCTGTCACACCCCCAAACCTGAACGGCGGAAACGTTCGGGGGCGGATGACTTCATGTGGTAACGTAACAAATGAATACATAGTAAAGAAAGCAATACAACCATCATATATATAATTGAAAGTTTACATTTGTCAAAAGTTACATGTTCAAAACCAATTACAATATGATGTCAAAATACGAGATTAAACTGGCGCCGCAGCATCCCTTCATCAAAAGCATAATGAATACCTGAAATTACTGATTTCCTGGGACATACAAGTAATTTTGAAAGAGTAGATCAGCATTTAAGCTGGTGAGGCTTCAGCTGCCTCGAGGTATAAGCAATCATATGCCCCCTCTGCATCAAAACAACTCCCAAACCTGAAATAGAAGCGTCACTATACACCACAAAGTCATCCAATCCCTTGGGTAGTGCTAGAATCGGGGACTCACATAATTTCTGCCTCAAAGTCTCGAAAGCCGATTGCTAATTTGGACTCCACCGAAAGGTCACACTCTTCTTGGTCAAACGGGTCAAAGGTACGACAATTTTGGAGAAATCCTGGATGAATAATAGTACCCTGCTAGCCCCAAGAAACTTTGGATCTTGGATGCGTTCTTCGGAACTTCCCAACGCATTACCGCCTCAATCTTGGCCGGATCTACCAGAATACCCTCTTGGTTGATGATATGCCCCAAAAATTGCACCTCACGCAACCAAAAATTGCATTTGGAGAATTTCGCATACAGACTCTCCTTCCTCAAGGTCTCCATCACCTCCCTCAAATGCTACTCGTGCTGCTCCTTGGTCTTAGAATAGACCAAAACATCATCAATGAAAACGATCACAGACCGATCCAGCATCGGTTTGCAAACTCGGTTCATGAGATCCATGAACGCTGTTGGAGCATTGGTAAGCCCAAATGGCATTACCAAAAACTCGTAATGACCATAATTAGTTCTGAATGTCGTATTCGGTATGTCTTCATCCCTGATTCTCATCTATTGATACCCTAACCGAATATCAATCTTGGAAAACCAAGATGCAACTTGGAGCTGATCAAATAAATCACCAATCCTCAAAAGTGGATAATGATTCTTCATTGTTAGCTTGTTCAGCTCCTGATAATCAATACACATCATGTGTGACCCATCCTTCTTTTTCATGAACAGGATCAGTGCTCTCCATGGGGAACTGCTCGGACGAATGAATCCCTGATCTAGCAGCTCCTGAAGCTGCGTAGATAGCTCCTGCATCCCAGGCGGAGCTAGACGGTACGACGCCTTGCATATCAGAGTCGTACCAGGCACCAAATCAATACGAAACCCCACTTTCCTCTTGGGAGGCACCCCAGGCAACTCCTCTAGAAATACATCCGGAAAATCCCGCACAATCGATCCAATACCTGAAGCATATGGAATCCGGAAACATAATAATCTACATCGGGCATTGCCCGACATTGGACCTTAGTCCGGAACATTCTCACATACTTAAACGGTCCGACATTGGTGCCTTCGACCTGTTCCTACAAGAGAAAACTCAACTCACAAAGTTGACTGCAGAATGCCACGAATAAACCTCTGGCTACTAGCTGGCAGATCCCCGAACTGTTGATCTCACGACTCCCCGAGCTACCATTACCAAAATAACACTTAGTCCAAAATCAATAATCCTCCTTAGGGTAAAACGACCATTTTACCCCTATTCCAACTTGGTCTATACCTAAGGCCCAAAACCATAATATAAAAGGCCCAATACTAGGTAGACTTCCCAAGCCCGCTAGTAGCCTACTAATGGCCCAATTTGCTAAATTGGGCCTAACCCCTCTATTGGGCCTTACCCTAAATCCCAAACATATTCTTAGCCCAAAATATCTGACTTTTGGTGGCCCACTAAGGCCCAAAGAAACAAAGTCCAATACATAGTCCAAACTGAGGCCCAAAACACGCAAAGCCCACATCTGTTGAGTACGCGGGGCAGACTCCTTTGTACGCTAAGCGTACAAGCTGTATGGCGTGTATGCTGCGAGTACATGCACGTATGCCCATTATACTGCTCTATTAAGCCACTTTTCCATCAAGCACTTAATACTCTATTCGCAAAGGCTATAATCACATATCCAAGTCCTCTTCAACGTCTTAATCCATAAAGTTGATTACTTGGTGGCTTGCAACCCACCAAATAGGCCCAAACGTGAAATATGACAACTAACTTCCATGAAAATGGATAGAACTCATGCATGACCACAAAAGGACCTTAAAGATCGAAACTTTACTGTTGTTGGGACTCATTTAGCAGTAAGGGTGGAAACCCTAAGCCTAGAAACGAATTTGAACCATAAAAAATCCATTCTTGGGACCTAAAAGGGTCCAAAACTCCATTAACATAGATCTAAGCATTCATGAGGCAAGTTTAAAGCTTTTACCTCAAATGAGTGCCAAATGGTGATGTAATCTCGGATCCTTGAGCTCAAGCTACTCAAGTTCTTCTTCTTCAACTTCTTCTCTCTCCTTCTAAGCTTTTAACCACCACAACGAACTTCACAAAGCCAAAAACACACAAGGATGAGGAATGAGAGGCTATCTAGGGTTTATGAGGTTGAGAGGCTGGTAAAGAGGCTAGGGTTTGAGTCATAAAGTTCTTTATATAGTGCTTAACCCTAAAAATTAGGGTTTAGGGACTCTGAACGTACGCCTCCAACACTCGCATCTATTTACTCCTTTTACGTTGGGCAAAGTTTAACGTTGGGCACCTTGCATGCATGGTATCTTCTTGCCACTTTTATGTTGGATTAGGTGTCTAAGCCCATAAATATTTTTGGTATGTACTTGATTTGATTATGAGCATGGTCCTTTTGGGTTGCCTTCACTCATGCAAATTGATAGGATGACAAGAGGAGATAGAGTAGAATTTATTATGTGAATAATAAATTCGTACTCAAAATGGTTTTATTAATATATTACAAGATTAATATATTATTTGGAAATAATATTATTTAATTAGTATTGATCAGAAATTAATTTGGTGATCAAAAGAAACTGATTAAAGAAAAGGGACTGATATTGCAATTATCTGATAGTTGCTAGTTGGGCTATGGATTCCTAATAGAAGGGATTGGACGAAATCTATGGGAAGCCCATAAAGATTTCGTCCAAGGGGCCTTCTAGAAGGGCTCCATGGATTGCTTAAGGCCTAAGCAAGGAAATTAGGGTTTCCACCTTAAAACCCTAATTAGCCTCAACTATATATAGACCCTAATACATGATGAAATGGCCCTATGTCTTCTATGAGTAGCCCTATCCGATTTCACCTCTCCTAAGTCATCTTCTTACATTGAGTGTTTTTTACTCCATTAGACGTGCAACACTTGGGGCACTAGGCTTTCAGAAGTCAAGATCAAGAAGGATTAAACTTGTTATTGCTACATAACAAGAGAGGTAAAGTTTCTAACCCTAATCATATGTCAATTTCGATATATGTATGCTAGTCATAGGGTTATTGCTTTGGTATTCATAGGTGCATGTTTAAGTTAGAAAAACGTAGATCAAAGCAATTAGGGTTGCATGTACACCATAAGAATGATGTTATGCTCAAAACCCAACAGTGGTATCAGAGCCTAGGTCGTTTTTCTATTGAATAGATGCAAAAGTGGACTACCAAAGATCAGGAAATTGGAAAAACTTGTTGTCTGATTGGCTGACTCGCCGAGTCCATGTATGGACTTGACGAGTTGCATGAACTCGACGAGTTTCATAGTGGAATCGACGAGTTGAGTGTCCCGGTGCTCGGATTTTCGATTTTTTAGCCAAATTTTGATTAGGATATTTACCAAAACTCGTTTTTCTTGGCTAAATTCGATTTTTTTATGATTGGTATGGATATCCTTATCAAAATTGGTATATTTGGTTAAATATGGATAATATATGATTATTTTGATTCAAATATTTAACCTAGTAAGTTTGAAAAGTTTCAAAAGTACACACTTTATTTGAACTTAAAAGTTTTAGTTTTTGAAATTTAAATAGTTAAACCCTAATATTTTGAAAGGTTTCAAAATTTTTCCTTAAGTTTTGGAATTTAAAATTTAATTAAAAGGTATTAATTTTGAAATATTAAATTCTAAAACCCTAGTATTTTGAATAGTTCAAATTACACCCTTATGGTTTTATTAAATTAATTAAGACTTTAGTTAAAAGAGAGAACTAATAAATCCATAATAATATGGTTTAAGATTAATCAATTTAAAAGTCTAATTTATTAATAGATTAAACCACTTAGTATTTTAAAAGTGTAAAATACAACCTTATACTATATAAAATTAAAAATCTAATATATTATAGATGTATAAGTAAAAGTCAGTCTTACCGTTAGTAGGCCTCATTCACGAAGCTGGTCTATAAGCGGTGTTTAAGGAAGTGGCCTGTAAAATGACCGCCATTTGGTATTGTCACACCCCAAAACCGGAACGGCGGAAATGTTCTGGGGCGGAGGACGTCATGTACAATATAATAACAATGCATAATTGTAAACAAGCAACAACATCCTCCATTGAATTAATAGTATAATTTAATATAAGTGTATTCTGTGTATAGTTTGTAAGACACCAAAATATGAATCAAAATAAAAGACGAGTCTTGTATGAGCTCTGTCTTCTCAAAACCTGGTCCAGTGTACCTGTCTATTGGTGACCTGAGAATACAAGTTATTTTGAAAGAGTAGATCAACATTTAAGCTGGTGAGTTCATAAGTATTTTAGTGTCATTGTTTTGTATGAAAGTGTTTGTAAATGTTTGTTGTAAATGTTTGTAAGAGTTTGATGTAATTGTTGTATCTCCTAGAAAATCCTATATTTTCTACTTTATTATGAAATGTAGTATTCTACCAAGACCCGACTGTTCTGTATGTTTGTTCTTTTGTAAAAGTGAATGTTTTTCCCAAGTATGACTATCATTACCAAAATATAGTTTACATTACCATTTATGTGAGAAGATCACAATGTGAATGCAATGGGAAAATAAAGATGTATTGTAGTATTATATATAAGTAACTACCAATGTACTAACTACCTTAAACCAGTTTGTTTAATTAAGGTCAAATATGATGAGGTTGTAACCATACTTGATTGACTAGTAAAACACGACGATCAAAGACGTCGAAATGGTATGACATTCGTCACCTGTAGACCTGCAGGTCCCACTGTAGCTAGCAACAAGGTGTAGGATGGTCAATCCCGTATAGATCTATACACAAATTCATGCTCTCTCTCCAGGAGACTCTGTTTACAAAACGTGACACAGCAGTATATTTTCATGCCATGAAGTAGTGGCTCACATTAATGTTATAGTATTCTAGTGTTTGTATAGTATGATCTAGTGTATTGTATGTTCTCTCCGTTCTAGTGTATAGTATGTTCTCTTTGTATAGTGTAGAGTATCTTCTCTTTGTTTCTCATCATAGTATATTCTTTCTGTTTCATGTATGAACCAACTCTTGTATGTTTCATTGTCCTAGAAATAGTGAGTAGTAGTTCTCTAAACTATACCTATTATAGTTTACTAGTAATGTTGTTTAAATGACTGAGTATGTTTGTACACCTTTGCTACCCAAAGGTGTTGAACTAAGATAAAAACTTTTATATCTATACACATATACATAATATATAACTAAGATTCAAACGACCCTCGGACAAACAACCGGATACCCTAAGTCCACAACCAAACAAGGAACATGAAATAAGGTGAGTTATCAGTCCTAAGTCCTTTCAACCTTATTTATATAACTATATCTATATAGACATGATTTTGACAATATATAAGTTTTAAAAGAGTTTAATAAAGAGTTTAGCATATAAAAGAGTTTTAAACCATTTGAATGGCTATTGATGACTTGATGTAAGTTTATAAAATGTTTTGAAATAGTTTGTTTGATAAAAACAGTTCGAAGTATAAGAAATCCTCTTGTTGATAGTTATTAACCACATGTGATTGATATAATAACTATAATGTTTCTACTTGTATTCCCCCCATAAAAGCATTTAAAATCATTTAAAAGATAAGTTAAGGGGTATGAACTCACCTGTAGTGAGTGGTTCGAATGTAAGATCAATATAGGAAGTTGTGTGTCAAGTGAAGTCTCGAGCACAAACGGATCCTATTAAGCATATAATGACACATATATGTATATAATTAGTGTTTATGCAACTAATTATGCAAGGAAACCACCTTAGGGACTAGGAAACACTTAGATTGAAGTGTTACAATCACATATGATTGCATCAATGGGGTTTACCGCTACACTAGGGTGTGTACGACAAAGATGTGTACGGTCAATGTGGTGTACGACCATTGAGTGTACGGTCATGGAGTGTACGGTCGTACACTCATGGAAGAAACATGTAAAAAGGGTGTTTATGGCCCTTTATTGCATCCATTAAGTGTTTCAAGATCCCATGTTGGGACATAAGATGAGATTTCGGTCAAGACATGCACTAAACAAGGGTTTACGGCTATAAGAGGGGTGTACGGCCGTACACCCTTGTAGTTCTTGCGTTAGATGATGATTCAAGGCTAGGAATGAAGTGTTTCTCAATCTTAACTAGAAGATAAAAGAGATACTTAGAATTTACAGGGTTCCTATGGACTTCACGGCCCAAGAACAAGTAGGTGTTCTTGGTGTTCTTGGTGAAAGTGATGAAGACTTGAAGATCTAATCAAAAGAGATAATTTCATGGATGAAATCATGGATCTTCACCAGATAAAGCAATGTATCAACTAATCAATGGAAGATATACTTACATTTTTGAAGATCAAGATGAAATGCTTGATGATTGTTGAGAGAGAATCGGATTTCTTGATTGGGAAGTGTGAAAAGTGAAGGAAAAAGAAGGAAGGAATTATATATGGGCATGAGTTCACATCCACTTTGAGTGTATGACCGTACACTCATGTGTGCGGCCGTACACTCCTCTTAAAGGAGTTCTTGGCTTGAATGTAATACGATGAACATAAGATAACTCATCCCTCAACCCAAATATTGAATGTACTAGGCTTAGAACACTCAAACAGACCATAAACAATGCTAAAAGATATAGAAACGAGTCTCGCTTTGATTGAATTGAATGGTTGTACAAGATAGAAATTTCGGGTTGTCATAGGTATCCAATCTTACCCACCGCACCCTTGACTAGTGGAAGGTAGTTAGCCGAACGGGTAGGATATGACACAACCTTCCATTATAAGTATAATGAAGTACGAAGTAACTAAACACTTTTATAAATTCCCAAGTCTAAGTTACTTTAGGAAAAAATGTGAATTTAGTGCTAATCCATGAAATTGCACATTGCACCTTGGTTGTCGTTAGTGGAGTGTGTGTGGTTAACTGGCACACTAATGTAGGACTAATGAAGGATGACAATGGGTAGCTCGTAGATTATCATAGATCAATGGAGCATGTGTGGTTACCCGACACATTGATTAGGTAATAAACGTCTTCGAGAGTACCAAGCTAATTTGCATGGTTATTCACACCTTGTTTGTGATCATCGGTATCCCAGTCACAAACTTGAAGGGAATAATCGAGATTAAACATGACATTGAAAAGTTCAACGAATCTCAAAAGATCTAGAAATTTCAATTCATTTAAAACCTAATTTTTCATTTCGTTTTTCATGGTGGAAATTGGTGAATCGTCATTTACCTACCTTCAAATATTCTGCAATTGGATTACGGCATCCCTCTTCCGAATTGTAGAATATTGTGTTGGGTCCTAGCGTAACATCCCGAAATTCAGGTAAGGCTATTTAGCCCTTCCTTTTTGTCAAATGGTCAAGAGTAGTCCCTTGAGTGAGTCCTTGTAGCACGTGAGTACGCTGGGCGTATCGGGGTGTACGCTGCGCGTACTCATGCGCTTAATTTGGACTAGAGGTGGAAAAAATTGACACGACACGAAACCCGACACAAAATAAATGGGTTTGGTTAAGATATTTCAACCCGTTTAAATAAACGGGTTGACACGACACGACACGACAATTAAATGGGTAAGGTTAGGGTTGAGAATTTCAACTCGAATATGACTCGAAAATGACCCGTTTATTTATATGCAAGTATTTTGAATTTATATGTAACACCCAAGATTTTGGAAGCCAAGAAAGTAAAGGAAACCCTAAATTTAGGAGGGACTCGGCGAGTCCAAGGAAGGACTCGGCGAGTCGGAGCGGGATCCGGGTCGAGGAGTAAGTGACCAACTTGGCGAGTCGGCCAAGTAGACTCGGCGAGTCTGGTCTGTGCGAGGAAAACCCTAAATCCGGGGGTTGGAGCCTATTTAAACGTCGCAATCTTCTTCCTAGGGCTCCTTTACTACCCCTCACACCCAGAACGCCGCACCCTAAGCCCCCATTGTGATGATTCACGCTTTTGGCCATTTTTGAGTGATTTAGAAGAAGAAGAAGAAGTGGGAATCTTTGAAGCATCAAGGAGTGGCTTTGGATCTGAAGTTTGGGGAACATTTCAGAGCATTGGAAGGTATCAATTCGTTTCCCTCCTTTAGATCTTCTTTGGTTATGAGTTTTGGGGCTTTTAATCCATGCCTAAGATCAATTTCAAGCTTGAGGTCCAGATCTGAGGTTGCTACCTCAGATCCATGCTTGTGTTGGTTTAGAATCCCGTAAAGTATCAGCCATTGGGTGGATTTTGGAGCCTCTTGGTCTTAAACCCTAGTTATTGGTGCATTTTGCCTAGATCTCCCTCTCTACACGTAAAGTTTGCAACTTTACGTGGGGAATAGCTTGGGAAGGGTATATCTACAGTTTGGAGTTCATGCATGACACGGAAGTCCTCTGCATGTGAGTGGATCTTATTGGACTCGGCGAGTCCTTCGAGTGGGCTCGGCGAGTAGCTTGAAGATGAGGAGGAACTCGACGAGTGGGATGAACAGCTCGTCGAGTCGGATGAAGATGAGCATGAACTCGGCGAGTTGGATGAAGTTTGCCATGTGCTTGGCGTGTCTGTTCTTAGACTCGGCGAGTCAGTTCGCGTGGTCCCAAACCCTTCGAGTTAAGTCTCGAGTCAGCGAGTCAAGCCAGGACTCAGGGAGTTGGGCAGGACAGGAATCGGGAATCAGTAGACTCGGCGAGTCAGGGGCTGACTCGGCGAGTAGAGCCGCGAGTGGAAGGACTCTGGACTTATGAACTCGGCGAGTCAGTAGGGTGACTCGACGAGTAGGGTTGACCTGGAAGGTTGACGTTGATCATGACATTGACTTTGACCAGAGTTGACTTGGTTGACCTTTGAAGGTCAGTTAGACTAAGTGTTATGTTGATATTGGTAGCTCGGGGAGCTAGCGGAGCAGCAGTTCGGAGTCAGTAGTCAGGTAGCGGTCAAAGGGGTTAGCATCCGCAGTTCAGCAGTATCAGGTGAGTTTCCTTTCCAGTAGGAACGGGTCTAAGGCACCAAGGCCGACCCGTGTAGACGAGATGCTAGTACTAGAGTGTGGGCCGAGCCCGTATCTCTGGGTTTAGTCAAGTATGATATATGTGTTAATATAATAGAGTTGCTTATGCTTGTTGTCTGCGTGATACTTGTATGTTATGGGGTAGCGGTTGAGTGTGGGCAGGGCCCGTATCTCTCCGAGGTTGGAGTGTGGGCTAGGCCCATATCTCCCAGATAGCGAAGTGTGGGCAGGGCCCGTATCTTCACGAGTGTGGGCAAGGCCCGTATCTCCCGGCTAGCGAAGTGTGGGCAGGGCCTGTATCTTCCCGAGTGTGGGCAAGGCCCATAACTCCTAGCTGAACATTGGTTGATATATGTTTGCATGGTATGTGGTAAGGTGGGGAACTCACTAAGCTTTGTCCTAACGGTTTTCAGTTTTGCTTTCAGGTACTTCCGGTAGCGGAGGGAGGAGCTCGGGGTGATCGCATGACACACACACCATAGATTAGTTAGCCTGTGAATGTTTACTCTGATAATAAACATGTGTTTTGAAAACTAATACTCTGTTATGTTTTAAAATGATGATTTTACTTTAAGTGGTACTTTATTAAAAGAAATTTTTAGTCTTGATTTTTGGGACGTTACAAGTTGGTATCAGAGCCTTGGTTTGAGGGATTCGAGCATACTCTCGGGTGTGCCTGAACTCAAACTGAGGGGTCGGATAAAAAGTTTTCAAAAGTGAAAAGACAATTTTGTAAAAAGAATTTTGAGAATGAAAAACGGTTTTAGAAAAGCAAAAAGAATTCAGAAAGAAAAGAACTTTGAAAAGAGAAAAGGGGTGTGGTGCATGCAATCAACCGAGCTCAAGTAAGTACCCCAAAATACCCATACAAGTTTATGTTATGATTATCAGATAATAGAACAGCATGCTAGAATAGGACTAAGGATCTAGGGATGATGCCTTATGTGCCTGTTATTTGTGCTTTTGAGCTGCATGATAGTGCTGATTAGACAGTAGAAGGATAGCCTGTTTAGGTTATGCCTGAGTTTATGAGTTTGTGATGCATGCTAGTTCAGATTCTTGCTATGTGGATATGATTTCTTGAGTATGTTGTGGTTAGATTTTCCCCCTTGTCCGAATGTTGCTTGCTTTGTGCATTGTGGGATTTCGAGTGATGGGAGTTAGCCATTAGATGGATACGTTACGTCACATGTGATCAGGGTTGAATAATCCCAGAGTATTGGAATTGGCCCTATTGCGCATCTCTCGTTTGAGTCTAACCATTGTAGGGACGAGTCTTTTACTTGAAGGATTATCTGAGCCTCGTCGCATGTGATGGTATCCAGGTGATGGCTAATTGGCATCACAAGGAGACCTTCAGCAGCTGAGGACTGGTTTGAGTTGAGGCAGAGGTTTCCCTAGGGTAAGCCTAGGATGAGATAGTGTTGGGAGCAATATTAGTGGATAAGGGACCTGGTGGAGTCGAAGCAATTCCTGAGGAAAGTACGGATAGATGTGGAAGGTAGTATGGGCCCGTACTACTGAAAGCAGAGGATCCGTACTCGATTCAGGAAGGGCAGAGACAAGACCGGGAACCTGGTAGGGCACGTTTGATCTCGTATCAGTGATGAGTATTCTGATAGTGGTTGTGGTATATTTTCAGCATGGTGACATTGCGCGAGCTACCAGTTAGCAGTTCAGGCGTCAAGGAGGGATCTGGCTCAGGTTTTGGAGCCGGGCAGCTTGATGATCAGATGAGGGATTTCATTTCCGCAGAGATCATGCGCAACATCATCGATCAGACTCCAGTAATTTTCAGTTCGGTTAGAGAGGCCATCATGGAGCTTATGGACAGCCGACTTAAGGCCTTAGGGGCCGGGGCAGTTTCAGGACAGTTTGGGGCTCATCTAGAGCCTGATTCTCATGTATCCTAGGGATCCATCATGGAGGGGAGTCACATTTTTAGCACTTGTCATCCGGGGTCGGGAGTGAGTGGTCCACCTTACCCCCAAGAGAGTTCCCTGCAGGATTGGATTACTGCAGGGGTTTCGCGGGCTCTCCACGAAGAGTTACCGAACACCTTTGGGCGTATCACCGATAGGGTGGTCGACGGGATTGAAAGGCGGACCTCAGCTGTCCAGGCGATGGGTGAAATGGTCACTATGACCCATGAACGGGAGATTGGCTCGGATAGTCAGCTTAGGAAGAGAAAACGGTCTTCCGGTCTAGTTCGACAAGATGAGCAGTCGGACACTGTCGTAGTTGGTGTCAGGGGACCGCAGGGTCGAGATGGTTGCACGAGGGAGAAGGGAGCACGGGTTGGCGTGCGCAGCAAGTCTAAGTGCGGCAGATGCAGATGGAGGGGTCACAAATGTCAAGAATGCACAGTAGAAGTAGAGTTATGCCATCGTTGTCATCAGCCTGGCCATGTTAGGGTGAACTGCCCCGTTCAGCGGTTGGGACAGCCTCATTGTCAGAGTAGGGTTCGAAAGTCAGAGGGATTTGAGGATCCTTCAGAGCAGGTTGCGGGTATGATTCTTTTCCTTCTATTTTATTATTCATGATATTATTGATATGTTGTTGCATTGATGTCAATACGCTTATGTGTTGGGTATTATGTTATCTGCTTGTGTCGGAGATTTATGCCATCTGCATACCATGGGATTAGAATGGTGAATTGGAGGTCGTCCCCTCTAGATCAGGTTACTTCGGATCCAGTAACTGTAGCATGTATATGTAAGATGCGGTAGTGCCTTACTACTTGCGGAGGGCGTTAGTCGAGTAATGATCAGTTATATTCTCAGTTGTGATAGTTCAGAGCTTTTAGTGGAGTAGCTAGCGGTCAGTAAGAAAATGGGTTGGGGAGGTGCACCCCAAATGCAGATTCTCGGGATGTAGTCCCTAAAGCAATTACAGTTAAGGACCGAAGAGTGCTCAGTCAGATAGCAGGAAGGGTGCGGAGCTGGTAAGAGTTAGTTGGAGCGCTGGCAAGGATAAACGTCGGCGGACAACATATCGCTCTTCTAATGAAAGGAAGGTTGGAAATCCTTTCGACCAGTGAGCAGTAAGGATCTAGTCGAATCCAAGTGGGGGAGAACCCTTCCAAGTATACAAGAATAGGAGCCACGTAGACTCAGAATGATTGCGTGGCCTCTGAAATGATTGTAGCACAGTGAACGATGGATTGAGGAGTTCAGATTTGGGAGTTCGAGGACCTTTCCAGCAATTAGTTTATGTAATCGAGATGGTTAGAAGCTGGTTAAGAATCCAGGATTGGAGGACCACCTGTAGAGGCTCAAGTGAGTTGGAATGAGGATCATGAGAGCGGTTAGCAAGAGATGTCTTCGTATTGTAGCCAGTGGCAGAGTCAGCATGCAGGATTGTGTACATTCAGGAGTTGGGAGTTTGGAAACTTCCCAACAATAGCTTCTTGTATCCGGATTAGTAGACGGTTGGTTTGGGAACCAAGCCGAAGAGTTCCTCGACGAAGCGCTAAGTATATCAAGGATATAAGATGTCGAGGATGATGCAGTATTCAAAGATTGAGGGCTGGTTTTGGAGAAATCGGGATGAGGAATCACTAGCGGGACTAGGGATAGTCAGGATGTTCTCAAGATAGTAGTAGTGTTGTAAGTCTGCGGGGGTAGCCGTAGCATTCACTAGCAGTCAGATAGTAGTAGTAGTGTTGTAAGTCTGCAGGGGTAGCCATAGCATTCACTAGCAGTCAGATAGTAGTAGTGGTGTTGTAAGTTTGCGAGGGTAGCCGTAGCATTCACTAGCAGCCAGATAGTATTAGAGAGTTGGAAGTCTGCGAGCGTAGTCGCAGCCTTTATCAGATTGGTAGGTAGCATGAGCGCGTGTTAGACGCGGGAAAGCAGTAGTACCCACCAGTTCGGGTGCAGCAGTGAGGATATGGGAATCCACAGGTTAGATTTCGGATTTCCCAAATGGTTCAATTATGGCTAAGTCAGCAATTTTGGCCATAGATCGTCACATCAGTTATGAGATCAGAGTAGCAGTGGACCGTTGGGGTTCGGGTATGTTGAGGGCTACCATCAGTCTGGGAGCCATCATGTTGTTAGTCGTGGAATTGATGATGTCAGGATGTGACGTATGGACCCGATCGGTTGGATCGGAAGGTTGCTAGAGCCACAATGACAGGATAATTAGTGGAAACTAGTCCTAGAGGAAGATTTCGTTTAGAAGTGTGGAAGCGACTAAGGGAGGAGTCCCTTGACTCCACAGTTGGGTTGGAGTTCAGTGTTTCAGGCAACTCAGTGTTTCAGTCAGTTCAGTGTTTCCGGCCGTTCAACGTTTCAGTCGGTTCAGCGTTTCAGGCAGTTTAGAGTTTCAGGCATGTTCAGTGTTGCAGGCAGTTCAGTGTTTGGATAGTTTCAGAGTTTTGGACAGTATTAGTATTTGTGTTGGAATGCAAATGCTGGCAGGATAGTTGGTCGAGGGGTGCTAGGCACCAAGTTCTGTCAGAGAGCAGTGTCAGTGGTGACAGACGGTGATGACCCACTCTGGGAACAGCGGGGGTGATGGAGTTAGTGAAGGATAGGGCCTTCACAGTGTCAGAGGAAAAGTCGGTTATGAGGCTTTGCCTTGGGGAAGGCAAGGAAGTTGCGCAAGGGAAGTAGTGGACAACCTCTGCGGGTTCAGTGCAGTACTCGGTGAGTACCAGAAGGATTATCGGTTGAGTAAGTTCTGTTTCTAAGTTGTTCAGGGTCAGGTACGATCCGAGGTTTACCCGCGAGGTTGATGTTAGTCAGAATGACCAGGTGGAAGACCAGCGCAGGTAGGCGGCTGGTGTTGGGTATTGGAGGCAGATCGCAGGCGGTGGGCCATGGTAAACTTCGAGGACGAAGTTCAGTTTAAGTGGGGGAGAGTTGTAACACCCAAGATTTTGGAAGCCAAGAAAGTAAAGGAAACCCTAAATTTAGGAGGGACTCGGCGAGTCCAAGGAAGGACTCGGCGAGTCGGAGCGGGATCCGGGTCGAGGAGTAAGTGACCAACTCGGCGAGTCGGCCAAGTGGACTCGGCGAGTCTGGTCTGTGCGAGGAAAACCCTAAATCCGGGGGTTGGAGCCTATTTAAACGTCTCAATCTTCTTCCTAGGGCTCCTTTACTGCCCCTCACACCCAGAACGCCGCACCCTAAGCCCCCATTGTGATGATTCATGCTTTTGGCCATTTTTGAGTGATTTAGAAGAAGAAGAAGAAGTGGGAATCTTTGAAGCATCAAGGAGTGGCTTTGGATCTGAAGTTTGGGGAACATTTCAGAGCATTGGAAGGTATCAATTCGTTTCCCTCCTTTAGATCTTCTTTGGTTCTGAGTTTTGGGGCTTTTAAGCCATGCCTAAGATCAATTTCAAGCGTGAGGTCCAGATCTGAGGTTGCTACCTCAGATCCATGCTTGTGTTGGTTTAGAATCCCGTAAAGTATCAGCCATTGGGTGGATTTTGGAGCCTCTTGGTCTTAAACCCTAGTTATTGGTGCATTTTGCCTAGATCTCCCTCTCTACACGTAAAGTTTGCAACTTTACGTGGGGAATAGCTTGGGAAGGGTATATCTACAGTTTGGAGTTCATGCATGACTCGGAAGTCCTCTGCATGTGAGTGGATCTTATTGGACTCGGCGAGTCCTTCGAGTGGTCTCGGCGAGTAGCTTGAAGATGAGGAGGAACTCGACGAGTGGGATGAACAGCTCGTCGAGTCGGATGAAGATGAGCATGAACTCGGCGAGTTGGATGAACAACTCGGCGAGTTGGATGAAGTTTGCCGTGTGCTCGGCGTGTCTGTTCTTAGACTCGGCGAGTCAGGTCGCGTGGTCCCAAACCCTTCGATTTAAGTCTCGAGTCAGCGAGTCAAGCCAGGACTCAGGGAGTTGGGCAGGACAGGAATCGGGAATCAGTAGACTCGGCGAGTCAGGGGCTGACTCGGCGAGTAGAGCCGCGAGTGGAAGGACTCTAGACTTATGAACTCGGCGAGTCAGTAGGGTGACTCGACGAGTAAGGTTGACCTGGAAGGTTGACTTTGATCATGACATTGACTTTGACCAGAGTTGACTTGGTTGACCTTTGAAGGTCAGTTAGACTAAGTGTTATGTTGATATTGGTAGCTCGGGGAGCTAGCAGAGCAGCAGTTCGGAGTCAGTAGTCAGGTAGCGGTCAAAGGGGTTAGCATCCGCAGTTCAGCAGTATCAGGTGAGTTTCCTTTCCAGTAGGAACGGGTCTAAGGCACCAAGGCCGACCCGTGTAGACGAGATGCTAGTACTAGAGTGTGGGCCGAGCCCGTATCTCTGGGTTTAGTCAAGTATGATATATGTGTTAATATGATAGAGTTGCTTATGCTTGTTGTCTGCGTGATACTTGTATGTTATGGGTTAGCGGTTGAGTGTGGGCAGGGCCCGTATCTCTCCGAGGTTGGAGTGTGGGCTAGGCCTGTATCTCCCAGATAGCGAAGTGTGGGCAGGGCCCGTATCTTCACGAGTGTGGGCAAGGCCCGTATCTCCCGGCTAGCGAAGTGTGGGCAGGGCCTGTATCTTCCCGAGTGTGGGCAAGGCCCGTAACTCCTAGCTGAACATTGGTTGATATATGTTTGCATGGTATGTGGTAAGGTGGGGAACTCACTAAGCTTTGTGCTAACGGTTTTCAGTTTTGCTTTCAGGTACTTCTGATAGCGGAGGGAGGAGCTCGGGGTGGTCGCATGACACACACACACACCATAGATTAGTCAGCCTGGGAATGTTTACTCTGATAATAAACATGTGTTTTGAAAACTAATACTCTGTTATGTTTTAAAATGATGATTTTACTTTAAGTGGTACTTTATTAAAAGAAATTTTTAGTCTTGATTTTTGGGACGTTACATTATAAATAAACTAGAGAGATACAAAATCAAAACCATAAGTAAAAGAAAGCCTTCGAATTGAATTGTTTTGTAATGTTGAAATGACTTAGCAATCTAGATCAAGACTTCATTTCAATTTTTCCATTCTCTCCCAAACTACCCAGTCTCTTTCACCACTCTCGCATCCTCATGACATTTGTCATCCGCCTCCCCAACTCCCACTCTTTTAATTTTGTCATCTGAACTTTCTATAACTTCATCTATTCTGCCTCCAAACTATTAGCTTTTCCTTTCTACCTACCTAACTCCTTGTTAGGCTGAAGTTCTATTTTGATGTTGCGTCTTTTGGGCTCGTTAGTTTAGCCATGTATACTCCGGTTTGGGCCTGTCCAACCGAGAGCCTTTTATGTATTGTAGATAAGTTAATGCTTGTATGCATATTAGGTTAACAACGACGAGATAGAGGTTTGCGATTATAGAGATTTACGAATAGCGATTCATCTAGAGTACAGCAGGTTTCTTAATCGTTTTTGTAACCTTTCAATCCTCTACAGTTGATGTTCTTAATCGAGCTCTTCTGAGGATTATGTTTTAATCATTCGACTCATTTGATTCAATCTTGTCTTGTTCTTTTTATTGCGTTCTTACTGTTTTTATATTCATATACTTGTTCAAGATCTAATCGATCTTCATAGACAAAAAGTTATTTTAATCCCATCAATTGGTATCAGAGCGGGAGGCTGTGTAATCAATACACATCTTTTCTGTGAAAAAGATTTCCATTAGGGTTTTTCCGCAATCATCGATATTTATTGAGCCGTCATCTTAATTGACGTATCTTAATATTTATTGTTTTGCCCTAATCTGCTTTATTACAAGTCTGATCTTTGAACAGGTTTTTACGATCATAATGGACGCGACGCAATCAAACCCTATTAATATTTCCAACAGCATCGGTTCGACGACAAAGATTCCAATCCTATACACCCATGACTATGAAGTATGGGCGCATCATTTTGAAGACTATGTGATTGGATCGGAGGATAATGGTTACCTCATATGGGAAGCCATCATCAATGGACCGTTTTCTCATTCTGCAACATCCAGAATCATTAAGACACAAAAAGAGTACAACGATCTGCTTAAGGACGTGAAGGATATTGCACAAGATGAAAAGGACAAATTCCAGTGCAATATTAAGGCGTTAAGGTTGATCAGATTCGCCCTTCAGTCCGACACATTCAGACTAGTCAGCTCATGCACAACGGCGAAGGAAGTATGGGATAGACTTCGTGAACTGTATTCCACAGACGAAGATCTTGAACATTCCATCCAAACCTTGCTTCTATCTGAGTTTGGAGAATTCAGGCAAGGGGCCGAAGAAACGGTGACCCAGACATTTGATCGCTTCAATCATCTTCTCAGCAAGATGATCAAACACGACATTGAAAGGAAGCTTATTGAACAGAAGGTTACTTTCTTGAATGGACTGAGGTCTGAATGGAGAGCAGTGGTTTCCACAGTCAAAGCCCATGAGCAGTTTAAATCATATTCATTGGCAAAACTGGTGGGTATTCTAAAGTCCCAAGAGAAGATTGTGGTGCAAGAGAAGAGTGTCGTTTCTAGTCTTGGTTCGTTGGCCCTCCTATCTAAAAGTAAAGCTGTAATGGAGGATGAAGAGCTCAATTTGGAAGAATATGACCTCACATCTGAGGATTATGCCATGATGGTGTCCAATCCCAAGAGGTTCATAAAGAAGAGATTCCCCAGCAACAAAAACCGAAACTGGCAGGGGAGTTACAGCTCTGAAAAGGTGAACAATGAACCGAAGGCTGAGGAGCCCAAGAAGGAACCGAAGGCAGATGGCGATTCCGGAGTAAGTTGTTTCTACTGTGGTGGCAAAAACCACTATGCTAAGGACTGTGTTCTTAAGAAAATGGCTGAAAAGGACGATGGAAATGATGAGGAAGCCATGCTGCAGAAGAGACTGGATGAGTTGAGAAAGAAGAAGTCTACCGCTAACCCTTCAATTAATGCTCTTATTGTGCAGGGTTCGGTTAATGATGATGAGTTCGGTAGCACAGAAGTTTGGTCTACTGACTCAGAAGACGAAGAAGTGAGGAAGCCTACCCATGGAAAGGCTTATGTGGCTAAGGAGGAAAGCAGTGGTGGAAAATGCTTCATGGTGACTGACGTATCTCAAATGAGGGGATACAATACCGATGGAGGAAGCGATGGACCGAAGGTACAGGAGGATATGTGCTTTACGGCCAAACCACTCAGCCAGCAGTTCAATGAGCTCGATGAACTGATAAAGAAGGTACAATCTGTTTTTATTTCATCTAAAGTACCACCATCCTCATATGAGAAAGAACTAAAAAATGTTAATACAAGAATTTCTCATTTAGATAGTAGCTTAACTCAAACTCGAGTCACCAATTCTAACCTGACTGATCAATTAAGCAGGGTGGCATCGAAGAGTGAGGAGCGGCGAATGTGGATTGAGTTAAAAGAGTCGGAATTAGTTAAAGTTAAAGACGAAAACATTTATTTGCAGAGAGACAATTTGAAATTGTTAAAACAACGAAATGTTTTTTGTTTAATTGCTAAACGTTTATATTCCAATATTACTCAACTTCACTTGGACTGTGAGATAGGCCAAAAGATCCATCGCATGATTTTGCCCTTCCTAGAGTTTAAGGAGGATGAAATCGATGCCGAAGCCTACAATTGTGAGAGTGTGATATCGTCTGATGATGTCAATCCGACCTACATGTATGGACTGGACAAAATTGAGTCCTTCATTAAATCCAAAGACCACAAGGTCATGCTCAAAAATCTTTTGGATGAAAATGACAGACTTAAACTGAGAACCGAAACCATGCAAAAATTTGACTCTTTAAACGCCAACGTAAGCTCAGAAAATAAAATCGATGTTGAAAATTCATCTGAGCTTAACGAGGACGAAAACATGAGTGAAATTTCTGTAGAGGACACGGTTGACTGCTCAGAATTTGTTAAAAGCGAAACTGAAAACCACAAAAATCTAATTTCTGAAAATTCTGTGGAGTTCGCTCGACTGTCCCAACAAAAGTCCCCGAAATTAGTAGAGAAAGCTGTTGTGTATCAAAAGGTCAGGACCACTCCGAATCAAGTATACAAGGTGACTGGAGTAACTGAACATCAAACAGCTGAACTCACAGCTATTGTTAACGAAGACAATGCTGATGGCTGTGATGAGTACTTCTGGGAAGCTCCAATTGATAATGCAAATGAAACCGTTGGATTATCTGAAAGAACCTCCTGGATGAGCAAAGGAAGATACATTCCTGAACCATTGAACAAGCCAGATAATTTCAATGAGCCAAGTACCAGTGGTACGAAAGATATTCCTCAGGAGGATGGTAGTTCGGCAAAAGAAGACATTCCCTCTACTCCCTCAGCTCAAAGTGGAACTTCCTCAGATATTCCTTCCACTCCCTCAGTGCAAACTGGATTTTCTTCAGATACTCCCTCTGATCCCTCGGCTCAAAGTAAAACTCCTGAAGTTCAAAAGAAACCAGCCAAGAAGACAACGAAAACGAAAGCGAACGTTCATCATCAACCCAAGCAGATGAGGAATAAGAAGATAGAAAGGAACCAAAGATACAGGAAAAACCTTTCTGAAAGGAAACAATTCTGGCACTCCCAGAATGCATACTACTCACACCAAGACAAGAATCTGAAGTATGAAAACAATCCTGTAAGAAAGCCTGAATGTTCCAACAACCGAAAGCCAAGGTTCGGTTCACAAGAAAATACCAACCGAAGGCAAAGGTTCGGTTCTGAAAAGGACTTTAACCGAAACCAAAGGTTCGATTCCAAGAACAACTCAAACCGAACGCAGAGATTCGGTTCTAAAGTCAAAAGAGAACAAGACTCTAAGGTCAGTCCCTCCAATGATCAAAAGAAAAAGGGTCACCTAGAGTCACCAGCTAGGAAGTCCTCTCAATCCAAACCCTCTCTTTCTAATTCTTCTCGTTCTTCTAATTCCTCTACTTCCACCGATTCATCTCCATCTTGCTCTAAAGCTAATTCCACTTGTTCTCAAAAATCTCATTCATCAGCTGAACAAAAGGGAAAGCAGAAGGTCAATGAATCCAAACCAGAGTCCAAAACGAACTCACCCAATCCTAACAAAATAAAAGTCTTTACCATTAAAAAGAAACATGAAACAACTTTAATAAAACGAACATATCTAGTTGACATCTCTCTTACCATTCCCGTTCCCATGAAAAGCTCACATGGACCCAAGAAACTTTGGGTTCCTAAATCTGCTTAATTTTTGCAGGTTATAAGTGGCGAGCAGTTTGACGAAGAATGGTACATCGATAGTGGCTGCTCGCGTCACATGACAGGGAGGAAAGAGGAGCTCAGGGAATACAGATCTCTTGCAAATGGTGGCAACGTAAAGTTTGGAAATAACTCTTCCGGCACCATAAAGGGATATGGAATGATAACAAATGGAGACTTCACTATAAGGAAGGTGGCTTATGTGGAAGGACTCCAACACAACCTCATCAGTGTATCTCAACTTGTTGGAGGTACAGGTCTCAAAGTCTCATTCGATGATGAAGGTTCTGAAATCAAAGAGAAAAAGACAAAGAAAGTGATTCTCAAGTCAGAGCGAAAGGGTGAAATGTTTCCTCTAAAAATGAAACCCATCAAAGGAAACCCAGCCATATGCCTGTTATCAAAAGCTCAATCCGACGAAAGCTGGTTGTGGCACCGAAGACTCTCTCATCTCAATTTTAAAGATATCAACCGACTTGTCACTGGAGGTCATGTTAGGGGTCTTCCATTCCTCAAGTTCGACAGAGAGCATTTGTGTGCTGCATGCGAAATGGGGAAGCAGAGTCGTCAAAGTCACCCATCTGTAATCAACACAAAAGTTGTTGAACCACTTGAATTGCTTCATATCGATTTGTGTGGTCCTTCATCTATCGAAAGCATCGGTGGTAGCAAGTATATTCTTGTTATTGTTGATGACTTTTGACGATTTACATGGGTGTTCTTTCTCAAGCTCAAATCTGAAGCGACTCAAAAGCTGAAAGTGTTTATCAAGCAAATTGAAGTCCAGCTCAAGAAGGTCGTTCGCAACATCAGGAGCGACAATGGTCTTGAATTCAAGAACAGGGAGTTTGAAGAGTTTCTTGCAGAAAAGGGAATTAGTCACAATTTCTAAGCTCCCTACACACCACAACAGAACGGAATAGTCGAAAGGCGAAACCGGTCTTTGTGTGAAGCTGCCCGAACTATGCTAAGTTTCGCTTCCTTACCTCTTTATTTTTGGGCTGACGCTATTTTTGCTGCTTGTTTTACACAGAACAGGTCCTATCTCAACAAACGATTCACGCTCACACCATATGAGATAATAAACAACAGAAAGCCCAATGTGAAATTTTTCCATGTGTTTGGCTCAAGGTGTTTCATCTTTAACTCTAAAGAACACCGCAACAAGTTTGATGTCAAAGCCGACGAGGGAATTTTTCTGGGTTACTCGCTTACATCCAAGGCGTATAGGGTCCTAAACAAACGTTCAAGAAGGATTGAAGAGACATACTACGTGACCTTTGACGATAGCTATGTCAAGAAGCTACAGGCCAAAGAAGACACTGCCGGGGAAATCTTTCCTCAAACTGGCCAAGTCACAATCTCCATCGCCAATTTATACTAGAGATTTCTGGAACTCTTTGACGAACCGGAAAAAGCTTCTCTCTCAGAAGCAAGTGCAGCTGACAACAAAGTTGATCATATGAAGCAGATTGTCGAAGATGCTGCAAGAAGAATGCATGAAGGAGAATCACCCACTGATGAATCTCCATCCAACAATGCTTCAGTCGAGGGGGAGCCAAGTTCTCATGTCGAGGGGGAGCCAAGCTCACCAGTCCAGGGGGAGCCAAACTCTACAACTTCAACCGAAGGTCTTTCACCAACCGAAGGTGCCTCTCCAACCGAAGATGCCCCTCCAAACGAAGGTGCTTCAACGCCTGAAAGTCCAGCACCACAAGAAACCCCTGAACCTCATGTTTCTCAAGACTAATCAATTGAGGGGGAGCATGATGATATGACGCTTGATTACGATAGCCAATCTGAGCCAGAAGAAATGATCAATGCTGAAGTTGACCCAACCTTTGATCCGAATGACCCTCCTCTTACCAAATGGACCAGAGATCATCCTATCTCTCAAGTAGTTGGTGATATATCTGAAAAGGTTCTAACCCGATCACAACTGAAGGCAAAAGAGACATCCTTATTTTCCAAGGTTGAGTTTTGTATGTTTAACTCATTCGTATCAAAAGTTGAACCGAAGACAGTGAACACTGCCCTCGATCACTCTGATTGGGTTCAAGCAATGCAAGACGAACTGAACGAATTTGAAAGGAACAAAGTTTGGCACCTAATTCCAACTTCTCCAGATGCTTCGGTTGTTGGTCTCAAATGGGTTTTTAGGAACAAAATAGAAAAGGAAGGTAATGTCATAAGGAACAAGGCTCGTCTGGTTGTTAAGCGATACTGTCAGGAGGAAGGGATAGACTATGAAGAGACTTTCGCTCCAGTAGCTAGGCTAGAATCTGTTAGAATATTCCTGGCCTATGCCGCTCACAAAAACTTTGAGGTTTTCCAAATGGATGTCAAGTGTGCATTTCTCAATGGAGAACTCGAAGAAACTGTGTATGTGGAGCAACCTCCTAGGTTCGTGAATGAAAAGTATCCAAATCATTGCTATATTCTGGATAAAGCTGTGTACGGCCTCAAACAAGCTCCGAGAGCCTGGTATGAAACGCTTACAAAATTTTTAAAGATGTCTAAATTTAAACAAGGTTCGGTTGACCCAACCTTCTTTCGCAAAAAGGAAGGTAACCACCTTATGATAGTTCAAATTTATGTCGATGACATCATCTTTGGCTCCACGAATCCCAGCTTAACAGTTGAATTCAGAAAGTTGATGGAGACTAAGTTTGAAATGAGCTCAATGGGTCCTATTAACTTTTTCCTTGGTTTAAACATAAGACAGGGACCCGAAGGCATCTTTATTAATCAGGAAGCTTACACAAAGACTCTCCTAGCGAAGTTTGGCATGATGGGAGACTCAAAAGTCAAAGTCCCAATGGCATTCAGCACCAAGCTTACCCCATCTCTAGACAAACCGGCTGTCGATATCACGCTCTATCGTCAAATGATAGGCTCACTGATGTATCTAACTGCTAGCAGGCCTGATATCATGTTTTCTGTGTGTTATTGTGCTCGATTTCAGGCAAACCCTTGTGAACCTCATATGCTAGCAGTGAAGAACATCTTACGCTATCTCAAGCGAACCACCTCCTTAGGTCTATGGTATCCATCCAACTCAGGCTTCTTCGTTCAAGCCTATTCTAATGCTGACCTTGGAGGATGTGGACTCGACCGTAAAAGCACAACTGGTGGCTGTCAATTCCTTGACGGGAAGTTGGTCAGCTGGCAATCCAAGAAACAAACGTGTGTGTCGCTGTCTACAGCCGAAGCGGAATACATTGCCGCTGCATCCTGCACATCACAAGTGATTTGGATCCAAAGTCAACTTCGAGATTATGGACTCAATATGAAGAAGATCCCACTATATTGTGACTCTGAAAGTGCAATTAGGATCTGTCATAACCCAGTGCAACACTCTAAAACCAAACACATAGCACTGAGGTATCACTTCATCAAAGATCATGTAGAAGATGGAAACGTCGAAGTTCACTTTGTAAGAACCACTGATCAACTGGTTGACGTCTTTACCAAAGCTCTTCCTGAAGCATCATTCAATAAAATATTGCAAGGGCTAGGTATGATGGAATCAGAGTCAGTACCTCACACTACCTCTCAACCTCAAACGTAAGAAGCGAAACCAACCGAACGTTCGGGTTCGGTTCAACCATCTGACTCGCTCATTACTTCAAAGGTAGTTTTTCTGAGTTGTATATTTCTTGTACAATTTTGTTTTTCTTTATGTTAAAAGTATATATCTCTTGTATGTCTAAATTCCTTAGTTTCTCAAAATTTTCCAAAACCGAAACCTACCGAAGGTTCGGGTTCGGTTTTTCAAAATTTTGTGGAACCGAAACCAACCGAAGGTTCGGGTTCGGTTTTTCAAAATTTTCTAGAACCGAAACCAACCGAACGCTCGGGTTCGGTTTTTCAACTTTTTCCCAACCGAAACCAACCGAACGTTCGGGTTCGGTTTTTCATATTTTTTTTCCAAAGTTTTTTTTAGGTCTTATTTTTTTCTCTTCCTTATTTTTCTTTTATTTTTCATATTTTCTTATTTTCTTTTATTTTTTTGAATCTCAAAATCTCCAAAAATATATTTTTCTCTTTTCTTATTTTTCTTGTGTGTCTGTTCGTTTGTGGGGATATATTTGCTGAATTACTTAAGTGTCCCTAGAAGCATGTTGTTGTATGTGTCCCAAGCCTCATAAGATTTTAAATAATAGCCTTCATGACCTGGTATACACAAACCTTGTCTTCCCAATAAGGCTAACTCATTTATTCTAATCGTGAGCTACCTCACTCTCTTCTCACATGAGTTAAGAGTTTCCTGCTTGGTCCTTATTTTCGCAGCAGAGGTACTATGTTTTCTTACACCATCCCCATTACACTTCTCCATTACATTCGTTTCATCACTGTAACCCTTGAGACTCTCAGAAACAACCACTGAGGTTTATGGTTACACAATATCTGTGTTTATGATCTTAGTTCGTGCCACTACGAGCTGAGTGAAACCCAAAATTCAACACCAACGAATTGACGGTGACCAATTAATTTGATCAAGTTTTCACCAATGAATTGACGAATGTACCTTCATGGAATCTCAATTTTTCCTTTGCGTGATTCCAATGAAATTGTTACACACCATAACATTTCTTCCCTAGGGATCCAGTTTTAAATTTTGATCTGAGATTTCATATTAATCCAAGCCACTACAAAATCAACTCCTACCTACTTGTTCAACAGACTACACCGGTCTCACAAGTACTTTGTTCACTTTCTTTCTTATATCAAGAATTGAATTGATGAATCAAAGCGAAACCACCCTTAATTAGCCTAATTAAAAGAAGCCTTTCAATATTTATTAATAAATGTTTGATCGTAATTCAACGGGATTCCACACTAACACTTTGAGGTCTCTCTTGACCTTGAAGGAAGCGATTCGTGCCCGGGATCATCAGTTTCGTGTCATTGTTGATATCACAGAATATCCTTAAAAGAGTTGCTTTATTTCTTTTTCTTTTACACTCTTTGCACGAAAATCCTAGATTTTCCAAAATTCCGTTACTAATTATTTACAGGATGGATTATTGCTGGATGGTTAATAATGAAGTTGTGGTCAAAAACTATCCACGTGGGTCATTAATTCAAAACTGCCATTTAAAAGGGATAAGACAAAAAGTTGCTGACTCGGCGGGAGTTAAAGGGATAAAAATTCAAACGACGGTAAAAAGGAGGCGCGCGTGAATTTGAACCGGCCGCGCTTTTTCTGACACTTATGGACGTGTGTGCGATATCGAAGCGTCATCACTCTGGCATTAAAAGCGAGTGTGGGAATGGAAACGGTTCCTCTCTCTGAACCGGCGCTTATTGGGCGGCGTAATCCTAGGATACTGACACTCTCTCTCCTACGTGATCATCGCACGCCCCAACTGTCACCAATCAGTCACTCAAAAACCCGCTTCGTATTTCCATAAGAGATTTGAAACGATTTTTTTCTCTCTCCTCTCACCCACTATAAAAAGCCGTCTACACCACCATTTACCTTTTTACTGCCTCCATAATTTCCAAAGCACAAATACTCCCAAACACTCTCCCGTTCATCTTCTTCTCCAAAACCTGCAACAATGGCTGAATCTTCATCTGTTCATGCAACGTCACAGATTCTTCCCATCCGACCCCAACAATGTCTAGTCATTGATCTTAACCCACTGGCGTATGATTCCTACATGTCGCCGGTCATCGAATGCCTAAAGTACTCCCAGCTTGCACCTGCACTGTCCATAATTGAAAGTGTGCCTATGGTGGCTCTATCACAGGTCTACGCGACGGCTTACTACGACAAGACCGTCGACCGGGTATTTTTCGAGCTCGCAGAACACAAGACCTCCGTTTCACGACAAAGGTTCTGCACTATGCTAGGGTTTGCAGTTGACCCTTCAAGAGTTCATCCGGATACGATTCCGATCGGCCATTTGTATAACATGTTTTACAACATGGGATACACAGAGGTTCTCACCTCCGTCGCCAGGTTTAAGAAGTCTTGCCTGCCGCCCCAGTGGAATGGTCTTTTTACAGTTCTTTTCAAAGGCCTGTCAGAGAGGAGCTCATGATCTGACGGTGCAAGTCGTCTTTTCCTGTCGATAATGTATGGGGTATACAACGGGATAAACCTAGACTATGGGTTTGTCTTATGGCAACAGCTCGTTCAAAGCCTCTCTTCCTCATCCCGACACTCTGAGGTGTCGTTGGCCCGGTTCTGGATCTTGATAACAAGATGGGCCATGGACAAGTTTGATGTTCCAACTGCTGATGGTGCATCGATGTCTTCTATTGGTACGTTCCATACCAAGAAGATCATCGTCTCAGATGCATCAAAATTTTCATTCATTGGCTCCATCCCGGAGACAATGTATGGTAGTGTTCCCTCCGACAGCAGACTGATCCGGACGATCAAGGAGATTAAGCTAACTGGTCCGAGGGAACTGACACCGGACATGCTGTGATCCATTCATGATGCCGACAAACCGGTGGGCAGGGGCAAAAAGGCAGAGAAGGGGAAGCAAGCGTCCAAAGCTCCAAAGGGACCTTCTCTCAAAAAGCGAAAACAACCGAAGGCTGCTTCATCCCCACAGCCGAAGAGAAGGAAGACCCAACAGAAGCGAAAGCTAGTTATTCCCTCCTCTTCAAGCGAATCCGAAGGTGGAAGTTCGGACTCTGAAGGATCACAAGGAGACGAATCTCCTCAACGAGGCAACACACCACCTCGGTCCCCAACCCCAGAGATGGAACTTCATCAATCTCCTGTTCCTTCACCTCCTCCAACAATTCCTATTTCCATTCCCACCATAAACCCCACTATTCCCCCAACCTCTTTCCCCATTCCTCCACCCATATTCACCACATCAACCGAAACACCACCAGTTACCGAAACCCCTCCAGTAACCGAACCACCACCAACCGAAACCCATTCCACCCAAACTACCCATACTCAACCACCACCCAAATTTAACCCCCCACCCACTCATCCTGAACAAACCAAACCCACAACACCCCCTGCTTCACCACCACCTCCATCTCCAGAAGACGCCTCCGATGGCGACAACCCATACCTTGGTGGTGATCACATGAACTTAGATTCGGTCTACTATAGTCCGTTTCAAGTTCAGAGTGATGAGGAGAATGATGCTCCTGTAACAAAGAAGCATCTCCGAGAGCTTAACGAGAAGGTTGATCTACTTCTCGCCTCCTCAACCAACCAGCAGTCATCTCTTTCTGAAGCTGCCCTTCAGAAGATTGTTGACGCCTTTTCAAGGGCTCAACATGATTTGGTGGCCTCAGCAACTGCTGCTATCGATGCCTCCACCCGAGCCTGTGAGGCTGCGACCGAAAAAGTCGATAAACTATTCACCGACGCTTCCGTCCTGCTGAAGTCCTTGCAGGAGAGCGCCGACGCCACTAAGACAACTCTGGAACCAATTGTTCAACAATTGGCCAAGTTTGTCTCGACGGAGCTGTCTTCGTTCGCTACACTCCGACAACATATCAGCGACGACAACTCGGCACTTCGTGCCTCCATCGATGCCCGCCTGGCAAAGCTACAAGAGGATCTTGCAGCTGAAAATTCTCTGATGGACGTCTTGGCGAGTAAAACAACCGCCCTTAAGGTCAAGAGCACGCAGCTTTCCAACTCCCAGCAACAATTGGAAGCTCTTCGATCCGAGAGGGAGGTAATAAAAACGTGTGTTTCGGATGTCCACGCAACGTTATCAAACATCCTGGAAGCACACAACCCCATCCTAAACCATTCGGTGAGGCGTACCCTCGCTGAAAAGCTCTCTCCAGCCATGGACCTTTTAAGCAAGATTGAAGGCCTACCAAGTTTCGTGTCCATTCCGAAACAAGGGGGAGATGAGCAGAAGGGATCGAAACCACCTCCTTCCTCCAAAGCTACTCACACAACCGAACCACCCTCTGCTGATCATGCTTCGGGTTCGGGTGTGAAGAAAAAGGGTAAAAACATAGCTGAGGAAGATGAAGATGAAGATGAAGACAAGGAGACCATTGCCGACATGTTAAAAAGAAAGAACAGTCGCAATGCTGAAGGTGATGCCAGTCATGTGGCGCGTGAGGCTGAAGAAGCCGAACGCAAGCAAAAAGAAGCCCACGATCTCCTTGAGAGTCGAAAGCTGCTCTTCCCTGCCTGGACCAGGGAACGCCATAGAAACTCCAAGCATATTATGGCTCGAGCCGGTTATATCATTCGACTGCAACAACACCGTTGATTCGCAGTTTGATATGCCGCTGACTCGAAAGGCGTTCATCTTCCACGCCTTCTCTAACATTTTCAAAGTCCCGCATCCGAACGATGAGCTTGACAGGGAGCTCATTGACTTCTACCTGGAGGCTGCTCGTCCTCAATATCTTACCTGGAGCGCCCAGAAGATTGTAAACGTTCGGGTGCTGAAGCCTTATGCCGTGGGGAGATTCACAAACGTTAAGTTCAAGCTCATCCGAGGATCTGCAAGAACTGCCCACATCATCTCCCTGGCGGATCTGCCCAATCTAAATCCTCATGACTGGATTGTCGTATACAATATCCTTTTGACTGATGAAACCGAATATGGTCCCATCATAGACCATGTCAAAAGGATGTTGGCCTGCTATATCATGGAGGTTGCCCTAATGGATCAGGAGGTCGCCACAGTTTTCAAAAGGAAACCGAAGATAGCACCTGTGGGATCGGCCAGTGATCTAAACCAAATGCAAATGGGCAAGATTGATCCGAGGCGAAACTCAGTAATGTTCACTAGAGCTGAAGGACAGAAATGTCTCTTCACTTTAGCTGACAAACACCTTTACACCACAGCTTGCTTGGAGCACGTCTTATCAATTATCAAGCGGTGTAAAGACAATTCGGCTGATGACATCAAGTACTTCAATGATATGATCAATTGGTACATCCGGTTTAGACAGACCATCCTCTCCATAACCAAGTGTCTGTTTAGCACTATGAAGAAGAAGGTACCAGCTTCAGCTGCCGGCCCAAGTAAAAAGTGAAGGTCTCGCTCCAAATTGACGCAAAGGGGGAGATTGTTAGGCTGAAGTTCTATTTTGATGTTGCGTCTTTTGGGCTCGTTAGTTTAGCCATGTATACTCCGGTTTGGGCCTGTCCAACCGAGAGCCTTTTATGTATTGTATATAAGTTAATGCTTGCATGCATATTAGGTTAACAACGACGAGATAGAGGTTTACAATTATAGAGATTTACGAATAGCGATTCATCTAGAGTACAGCAGGTTTCTTAATCGTTTTTGTAACCTTTCAATCCTCTACAGTTGATGTTCTTAATCGAGCTCTTCTGAGGATTATGTTTTAATCATTCGACTCATTTGATTCAATCTTGTCTTGTTCTTTTTATTGCGTTCTTACTGTTTTTATATTCATATACTTGTTCAAGATCTAATCGATCTTCATAGACAAAAAGTTATTTTAATCCCATCACTCCTACTCTTTCAACATGCTCAATCTTTTAACCTCACATGACACGACATATTTCGAGGTATAGCCCTAACCCGAAACCCGACACGAACTCGACACGAAAATAAACGGGTTGACACGACACGACACATTAATTAAATGGGTTGGGTTAGGCTTAAGCACTTTCAACCCGTTTAGCGTTTCGACACAACACGAACCTGACATGACATGACACGATTGCCACCTCTAATTTGGACGCGGACTTGCTTGGGTACGTTGGGCGTACCCAGGGTTACGCTGGGCGTAAAGGGTTCAGATGCAAACCCTAAATTTTTGGCTTGAGCACTATTTAAAGGATGCTAAGGCTCATTTCTCAACCTCCATATCAGAGAGTGAAACCCTAAGAGAGCCTTCCATCGTCCTTAGCTTGAGTGTGTGTGCGTATTGGAGCTAAAAGTGCCTTGGTGTGTTAATAAAGAAGAAGGAGAGCAGCTTGTGGAGGCTAGGGCTTGAAGTGCAACTTTGGATATGAGATCTACAGAGGAAGGAGCTTCATTTAGAGGTATAAAGTTCAGAAATTTCCTCTTTATTTTGGTTGATGTTGCATGGACCATTTCTAGGGTTAAAAGTCCCAAAGTTGGAGACTTTATGAGTGTAATGGACTCCATTGATCTAGATTTGTCCCATTACAATGATATTTGTGTTATAGATCCATAAAAATCCCATCTTGGTTGTTGTTATGGGGTCAAGCTTGAGTTATAAGCTTTCTAGGGTTGGAAATGGAATGATATGGGTGTTGGTGACTTGTCCAGCCATGCAAAGGCTTAAAGTCACCAACTTTATGGATTAAGAGGCTTAGAAATGGTCAGATCTAGAAGTTGGGCGTGGGTCTTAACTGCTTAAGACCTCAAGTGCTTAGAGTCTGAAACTGGGCATTACGCTGAGTGTAATCCCAGTACACGCGACGTAAGGGGTCGCGTACCCCGTTTCTGTGAGGACATCGGGTACGCCCAACGTACATGTTTGGTACGCGCAGTGTAGCCCAGGGAGTTGACTTTTGTTGACTTTTAGGGTTTGGTCAACTTTAGGGTCTTTGATCCATGGGAGGGGTAAAATGGTATTTTACCCTTCTGAGAGTACGAAGAGAGAGAATAGTCTAGCCTTGAAAGATGTATTGATTAAGAGTATTTATTTCGTATGATTAGGCGGAGGCTAGACCAAATTATTACAGAGTTCGAGATTACCGAGTTACCCGAGGTGAGTCTTCTCACTATACTTTACCTAGAGTGGTAATTAGAGTTATGGGATAGAGTATTTGTATGTTTTTGCATGATGAGATTTCTATGTGATTTATGTTATGTATGTTACAGAGTTTACAGAGTTAGGACCGTAAGGTCTACAGGGTTAGGGCCATATGGCCCACAGAGTTATGGGACTGGAGGGTCCCACTGAGACACATTGACCAGAGGGTCAAACAGAGTTATAGCCTCGAGTGGCTAATATGTGTTGTGTGTGGTATTTTGGGGAACTCACTAAGCATTTATGCTTACAGTGTTATGTTATGTGTTTCAGGTACCAGTGAGGATCACGGGAAGGCGTCGGCTTGATCAGTACACACCCGAGGAGTTATTATATATTTTGATCTTGGGATGTGATGTTATGGATTATTATGTGATACAATGATATTTTTATAACAATTATGAATGGAAGTGTGTTTTTAAAATGTGAACAATTATGTGAAAATTTTGGGTGTTACAAGTTGGTATCAGAGCCTTGGTTTGAGGGATTCGGGTGCACCTTCGGGCGTATTTGAACTCAAACTTAGGATTTGAGAGATTTTTCAAAATAAAATTCACAAAATTTTCTCAAGAGTAAAAAGTTTTGAAAGAGCAGAGCAGAGTAGTGTGTACGATCAGCCAGCGCCCGAACGGTGATTTCCCAAAATACCCTTACATTATGAGTTAGGACATATGTTATGATATGTTATGCATGCTAGAGTAGGCTAGGTATTATTATTAGGACTAGAGTGGCCTGATTTGTGATGCCTTAGCCTAGGGGTTTTGCTTCTAGGAGATGCTTGAGAGGGAATAGATAGCAACGAGGAGCTTATGCGAGATCTGCTAGAGAGTAGACTATACATAGAGAGAGTAGTGTACTTGGGACTTGGGATCCTAGGAGGAGGACTTGGGGTGAATATTGATGCGGTGTGGACGGTAGTATTGGGCCTGTACTACCGAAGGCACCGGATCAGTGTGCAGCCCAAGTAAGAATCCTTAGGGTACTAGGGATCGAGTAGGAATGGGATATCGAGTGTGTGTACACTCGAGCAAGTCTCTGATATCTTGTGTTGTATTTTAGAGAGACATCATGGTTGGGACACGCCACACACCTGAGAGCAATGGTGTTAGCGATGAGGAGATTCTCAGATTGATTCACGAGGAGGTGGCTGCTGCCATCCGAGCTGAGATACCAGAGATGTTTGGGTCTATCAAGACCACCGTGATCGAGACTTTTGATGAGCGTTACGCCGCTCTTACTGATGCTGCTTTTGCTGCGGCCACTGTAGCCATTGCTATTGCGAGGCCACAGGGGGTGACTCGTTGCTGTACCGAGAGTTCAGCAACACGAAGCCACTAGAATTTGATGGGACGCAAGATCTGATCACTGCTATGAGATGGATTTCTGACATTGAGGGATGCTTCTATATGTGTTCTTGTCCGGATTATCTGAGAGTCCGGTTCGCGCTGAACCAGCTTCGCTTGGGGGCGAAGGACTGGTAGAAGTTTGTGACAGCACACTATTCTTCTGCAGAGCTTGCTGCGGTGACCTGGGAGAGGTTCACCGCTATGTTTCATGATGAGTATGTTCCCCCAGTGGAAAGGGAACGTTTGGCCCAGGAGTTCTTGACCCTCAAGCAGGGTACTGAGTCTGTTACTGTGATCACTAGGATGTTCCATGAGAGGGTGATGTTCTGCCCTGAGCATGTGTCTAGCACGTATGAGCCGATATTTAAGTATTTTGAGGAGAGACATCCGCGAGTTCGTGGCGAACTCGACATACCGGACATTTCCCGAGCTTCAGGCAAATGCTCAAAAGAGGGAGATTGATTTAGAGACTCAGGCCAGGGAGGAGGCGGAGTTTCAGGGGAGGGATCGGCGACCGGCACAGTCCCAACCGGCTACCAAGCGGGCTATGCCCGCCGATTCGAGATCAGGGAACCAGAAGGGCCACACTTGTGGCAAGTGCGGCAAGAGTCATGAGGGGTGTGCAGAGTAGGGTCTTGCTACAAGTGTGGCAAGGTGGGGCACATGGCCAAGGATTGCCCCAAGGGGTTTGCAGTTTGTTTTCACTGCAACCAGACCGGACACCGAAAGGCCGAGTGTACGCAGTTGCGAGGGCCAGCTCAAGGAGCTTCTCATGGATATGTCCCTGCTTTTGTACGAGCTATGGAGAGTCGGCCAGTGAAGGCCGAGGCACCGAAGGCTCGCGAGAGAGCCTTCCAGTTGACAGCGGAGGAGGTCCGCGCAGCACCCGATGTTGTGGCTGGTATGTATTCTTTCATCTGTTTATTTTGAGTTTGTGGTGTTATGATTATATTATGATATGCGTAAGTACATTTCTTGTGAGTTCTGTACCTACTTTGGTGTTATTTGACTTGGGTGCGAGTCGGACTTTTGTGTCATTAGCCTTTAGTCAACTCATCAGTATTCGTCGAGAGGCATTGAGTCGACCTTTGCGAGTTTCCATAGCTGACGAGAGAGCGGTGTATGTCACTGAGGTGATTCGAGGATGTGTACTCGAGATCTTTGGCGTTGATTTTCCGATTGATTTGGTCCCGATTGCTATGGGAGATGTCTGTGTTATTGTGGGCATGGACTTTTTGAGTAGATTTGGAGCGGTTATCGACTGCAAGCGACAGCTGGTGACCATACGAGACCCTAGTGGGGGAGTTCTTACGGTTTATGGCGAGGGTACCCGTTCTGGGTCGACATTTTGTTCAGCCGCAAGAGCGAGGCAGAGTCTATAGTAGGGCTGTAGTGGGTTTGTGGTTTATATGATAGATATGAGAGTAGGTGCAGAGAGACCGAGGTCGGTCGATGAGGTTCCGATAGTTCGTGAGTTCCCGGATGTTTTCCCCGAGGAGTTGTCGGGTGTGCCTCCCGAGAGGCAGGTGGAGTTCCGTATCGATTTGGTTCCGGGGGCAGTGCCTATCGCCAAGCCGCCCTATCGCCTTGCACCTCCAGAGATGCAGGAGTTATCCTCACAGCTTCAGGAGTTGTTGGGGAAGGGGTTTATACGGCCGAGTAGCTCGCCGTGGGGAGCGCCGATTCTTTTTGTCAAGAAAAAGGATGGTTCACGCCAGATGTGCATTGATTACCGGGAGTTGAACAAGCTGACGGTCAAGAACCGTTACCCCTTACCGAGGATCGACGATTTGTTCGATCAGTTGCAGGGAGCGTCTTGGTTTTCCAAGATTGATTTGAGGTCTGGATATCATCATATGTGGGTGCGTGATGAGGATATTCAGAAGACAACATTCAGGACTCGTTACGGGCATTACGAGTTCGTGGTGATGCCTTTCAGGCTCACCAATGCACCGGCGGCGTTCATGGATCTCATGAACAGGGTGTGTAGGCTGGTGTTGGATCGTTCGGTGATCGTGTTCATTGATGACATTTTGGTGTATTCGAGATCCAGAGAGCAGCATGAGGAGCATTTAAGGGAGATCCTCGGAGTTCTGAGATCAGAGAGGCTTTACGCCAAATTCTCCAAGTGCAATTTCTGGTTACGAGAGGTCCAGTTTCTTGGAGAACTCGTCAACCAGAATGGGATATTGGTTGATTCGGCCAAGATTGAGACAGTGATGAGTTGGGAGGTGCCAAGATCCCCTTTGGAGATCAGGAGTTTCCTGGGGTTGGCCGGTTATTATCGGAGATTCATCCAGGATTTCTCCAGGATTGCTTTTCCTCTCACCAGGCTGACCCAGAATGGCATGGCTTTCAGTTGGGGCCCGGAGCAGCAGGCCTCATTCGATACACTTCGCCAGAGATTGTGCGAAGCACCAGTGTTAGCCCTTCCGGAGGGAATGGAGGATTTTGTGGTATATTGTGATGCGTTGATATCGGGACTAGGTATGGTGTTGATGCAGAGGGGTCATGTGATAGCATATGCATCGAGGCAGCTGAAGCCTCATGAGACGAGGTATCCTACTCATGATTTGGAGTTGGGGGCTGTGGTGTTCGCCCTCAAGATCTGGCGCCACTATTTGTATGGGGTTCGGTGTACCATATACACAGACCACGAGAGCTTGAAGTACTTGATGGATCAGCCCAACCTGAACATGCGCCAGAGAAGATGGTTGGACGTGGTAAAGGATTATGAGTGTGAGATCCTGTACCACCCGGGCAAGGCTAACGTGGTAGCTGATGCCTTGAGTCGTAGGGCAGAAAGTGCCCCATTGCGAGATGTTTGTTTGGGGATGACAATGATGACTCCAGTTTTGGACACCATTCGGGAGGCCCAGGTAGAGGCCATGAGACCGGAGAACCGCAAGCGAGAGCGGGTGATCGGGCAGATATCTGAGTTCATTGCCAATAGCCGGGGGCTTATGACCTTCCAGGGCCGGATTTGGGTGCCATTTGAGGGCGGGGCACGTGCCATTTTGATGGAGGAGGCACACAGGTCGAGGTTTTCAATCCATCCCGGGGCCACTAAGATGTATTTGGACCCGAAAAGAGACTATTGGTGGCCCTGTATGAAGAGGGATGTGGCGTGGTTTGTAGAGAGGTGCTTGACCTGTCGCAGGGTTAAGGCCGAGCACCAGTGTCCGCATGGCAAATTGCAGCCACTTGAGGTTCCCCAGTGGAAGTGGGAACAGATTTCCATGGATTTTATCACCAAATTGCCGAGGACTGCGAGAGGTGTCGATGCAATTTGGGTGATCGTTGACCGGATGACAAAGAGCGCTCATTTCCTTGCTATCAGTGAGAGCTCTTCCGTAGAGAGGCTGGCAGAGGTGTATGTGAGGGAGGTGGTATCGCGGCATGGTGTACTGATCTCGATTGTGTCAGATCGAGATGTGCGTTTCACTTCCAGGTTCTGGAAGAAGTTCCATGAGGAGTTGGGTACTAGGCTGCATTTCAGTACTGCTTACCACCCACAGACGGACGGACAGAGTGAGTGGATGATTCAGATGCTCGAAGACATGCTTCGGGCATGTGTATTGGATTTCGGAGGGAGTTGGGGCACATATTTTCCTTTGGCTGAGTTTTCTAATAACAACAGCCACCATTCGAGCATTGGTATGCCTCCCTTTGAGTTGTTGTATGGGAGGAGGTGTCAAACTCCCATCAGTTGGGGAGAAGCGAGTGATGGGCAGCACTGAGATAGTGCTTCAGACGACAGAGCAGATACAGTAGGTTAGACAGAGGTTCCTGACGGCCTAGAGTCGCCAGAAGAGTTACGCAGATAGGCGTCGATCCGAGCTCGAGTTTCAGGTTGGAGATTTTGTACTCCTGAAAGTGTCTCCTTGGAAAGGAGTGATCCGATTCAGGAAAATGGGCAAGTTGGGGCCCCGGTACATTGGACCGTTTAGGGTTATCGCGAGGGTGGGCAGGATAGCATATCGATTGGAGCTACCTGCGGAGTTGAGCCAGATTCAAGATACCTTCCACGTGTCTCAGCTGAGGAAGTGTATAGCCGACGAATCGGTAGTGGTGCCTTTGGAGGATATCCAGGTGGACACGGGTCTAAATAAAGTTAAGAGACCGATCGTGATCTTGGACCGGAAGGTCAAGGTTCTAAGAAACAAGGAGGTGCCACTGGTTCAGGTCCAGTGGCAACATCGGAAGGGGTCCGAGCTGACTTGGGAGACGGAGTCAGAGATGCGGGGGCAGCATCCGGAGTTGTTTTCAGCATGAGACTTCGAGGGTGAAGTCTGGTTCTAGTGGGGGAGAATTGTAACATTCCGAAATTCAGGTAAGGCTATTGAGCCCTTCCCTTTTGTCAAATGGTCAAGAGTAGTCCCTTGAGTGAGTCCTTGTAGCACGTGAGCACGCTGGGCGTACCGGGGTGTACGCTCCACATACTCATGCGCTTAATTTGGACGCAGACTCGCCTGGGTACGCTGGGCGTAAAGGGTCCAGATGCAAACCCTAAATTTTAGGCTTGAGCACTATTTAAAGGATGCTAAGGCTCATTTCTCAGCCTCCATATCAGAGAGTGAAACCCTAAGAGAGCCTTCCATCATCCTTAGCTTGAGTGTGTGTGTATTGGAGCTAAAAGTGCCTTGGTGTGTTAGTAAAGAAGAAGGAGATGAGCTTGTGGAGGCTAGGGCTTGAAGTGCAAGTTTGGATCTGAGATCTACAGAGGAAGGAGCTTCATTTAGAGGTATAAAGTTCAAAACTTTCCTCTTTATTTTGGTTGATGTTGCATGGACCATTTCTATGGTTAAAAGTCCCAGAAGTGGAGACTTTATGAGTGTAATGGACTCCATGGACCTAGATCTATCCCATTTCAGTGATACTTGTGTTATAGATCCATGAAAATCCCATCTTGGTCATTGTTATGGGGTCAAGCTTGAGTTATGAGCTTTTTAGGGTTGGAAATGGAATGATATGGGTGTTGGTGACTTGTCCAGCCATGCAAAGGCTTAAAGTCATTAACTTTATGGATTAAAAGGCTTAGAAATGGTCAGATCTAGAAGTTGGGCGTGGGTCTTAACTGCTTAAGACCTCAAGTGCTTAGAGTCTGAAACTGGGCATTACGTTGGGCGTAATCCCAGTACACGCGGCGTAAGGGGTTGCGTACCCCGTTTCTGTGAGGACACCGGGTACGCCCAACGTACATGTTTGGTACGTGCAGCGTAGCCCGGGGAGTTGACTTTTGTTGACTTTTAGGGTTTGGTCAACTTTAGGGTCTTTGAGCGATGGGAGGGGTAAATGGTCTTTTACCCTTCTGAGAGTACTAAGAGAGAAAATAGTCTAGCCTTGAGAGGAATATATGATCCCTTATCTAAAGGACGCGTTGCTGATAAGATCAGAGTTCAACAACGGCTTTTGAAAGCTACGATTGCTAATCAGATTCTGAAGTCGTACGCAATAATAGTTATCAGACTTATCCAAGTGGGAGACTGTTGGATTAGGTGTCTAAGCCCATAACTATTTTTGGTATGTACTTGATTTGATTATGAGCATGGTCCTTTTGGGTTGCCTTCACTCATGCAACTTGATAGGATGACAAGAAGAGAGAGAGTAAAATTTATTATGTGAATAATAAATTCGTACTCAAAATGGTTTTTGTAGCACCCAGTTCCTGGTACGTAAATCTTAATTGAGTATTTCCCTTCTTTTAGCCTTGGACTCGGCGAGTCATAGGTTCGACTCGCCGAGTGGACGCGGGACCTGGGACAAGTTTAAGTTAGCGACTCGGCGAGTCCATATCCCGGATTCGGCGAGTCACAGCTGTTGGATGAAACCCTAAGTTTCAGGGGTTTGCACCCTATTTAAACGACTTAACTGCCCCAAGCCAGCCCCCATTCACCCTTAGAGCCCTGTATCCCTCGTTCTAAGTTGTTCCTTGAGAGTTTGAGGCTATTGTGTGTGTTTTTGAAGGTTTTGAAGGAGGAAGGAAGTAGATCCAGAAGAAGGGAAGCCATCCAGGCATTATTGTGTTCTTCCAGCAGTTCCTTTGAGGTATAACCCGTTTTCCCCATGATTCTATGCTTAGTACTTCATTTGGGCCTTTCTTGGTCAAATCCCCAAGCTTGCATGTGCACTATATGTAGTAATAAGATGTTTGGCCTCTGGATCTAGGCAAGATTGAGCTCCAGGCGCTCAGATCTGTTAGCTTTTTGGCCCCATGTTGCTTGTTAGCCCTAGATCTACCCTTTTTAGACATTTTGAGCCCTAAAATCCATATTGGGGAATATCCACACGTAAAGTTGGAAACTTTACGTGTGATTCGTGTCCTAGAAGTCCAGATCTATGAATGTCATGGACTGGAATCGAGCAAATCGGTATATTTTAGGAGTGCATGGCAACGACTCGGCGAGTCGTTCATGTGACTCGGCGAGTCTGCTCGCGAGTCTCCGAGTTTGTCCCCTTTTCGTAGTGTCGAGTGAGCAGTGAGTCACAGGGTGTGACTCAGTGAGTCGGAAGCTTAACCCATCTATGGAGGTACTCGGCTAGTCAATGCCCTGACTCAGCGAGTCCAAGGCAATCTCCTTAGATCAAGAACAGACTCGACGAGTTGTTCATACAACTCGACGAGTCTCAGCATAAGTGTTCTTCAGATGAAGATGGACTCGACGAGTTGTTCATACAACTCGGCGAGTCTTAGCATGAGTGTTCATCGGATGAAGATGAACTTGACGAGTTGTTCATACAACTCGGCGAGTAGGATGAAGGACTTGAATATTGGTCATGAAGGCAAACCCGTCGAGTCGTCGCCTAACTCGACGGGTAGGATCGGGATTCAGGGCAGTCGCTTGAGTAGGGACTCGGCGAGTTGGAAATCCAACTCGGCGAGTCTGGTCAACTGAAAGTTGACTCTGACTTTGATGTAAGGCAAGGTCAGGGGTAAAATGGTCATTTTACCCAAAAGTCAGTGCGCAATGTGTTGATTGAATATATTGTGGGAATTGCAGCCGGAGGGTTTCCGGAGCAGCAGCGACAGTAGTAGGTGATCAGTTCCCACACAGACCATCAGCTATTTCGAGGTGAGTTTCCTTTCTAGTAGGAACGGGTCTAAGGCACCAAGGCCGACCCGCGTAGACGAGATGCTAGTACTAGAGTGTGGGCCGAGCCCGTATCTCTGGGTTTAGTCAAGTATGATATATGTGTTAATATGATAGAGTTGTTTATACTTGTTGTCTGCGTGATACTTGTATGTTATGGGTTAGCGGTTGAGTGTGGGCAGGGCCCGTATCTCTCCGAGGTTGGAGTGTGGGCTAGGCCCGTATCTCCTAGATAGCAAAGTGTGGGCAGGGCCCGTATCTTCACAAGTGTGGGTGAGGCCCGTATCTCCTGGCTAGCGAAGTGTGGGCAGAGCTCGTATCTTCCTGAGTGTGGGCAAGGCCCGTAACTCATAGCTGAACATTGGTTGATTATGTGTATGCATGGTATGGGGTATTATGGGGGAACTCACTAAGCTTTGTGCTTACAGTTGTCAGTTTTGGTTTCAGGTACCTCCTCAGCTAGGGGAAAGGAGCTGGCGCGGTAGCAGCATGTCACACACACACTCTCCGATTTCCGCATTTACGAGCTTCACTGGGATTGATACTCTGATATTCTAATTAGTTGTATGTTTTGGTTTTCAGACATGGTTCACTTTATGTTATGGTTGATCAAACGATGTTTTTAGTTATTAATATTTTCTAAAGTCACGTTTTTAAACAAAAAATTTTGGATGTGAAAATTGGGTTGTTACAGTTTTATTAATATATTAAGATTAATATATTATTTGGAAATCATATTATTTAATTAGTATTGATCGGAAATTAATTTGGTGATCAAAAGAGACTGATTAAATAAAGGGGACTGATATTGCAATTATCTGATAGTTGCTAGTTGGGCTATGGATTTCTAATAGAAGGGATTGGATGAAATCTATGGGAAGCCCATAAAGATTTTGTCCAAGGGGCCTTCTAGAAGGGCTCCATGGATTGCTTAAGGCCTAAGCAAGGAAATTAGGGTTTCCACCTTAAAACCCTAATTAGCCTTAATTATATATAGATCCTGATACATGAGGAAATGGCACTATGTCTTCTTTGAGTTGTCCTAGCCGATTTCACCTCTCTCCTAAGTCATATTCTTGCATTGAGTGTTTGTGACTCCATTAGAGGTGCAACACTTGGGGCACTAGGCTTTCAGAAGTCAAGGTCAAGAAGGATTAAACTTGTTATTGCTACATAACAAGAGAGGTAAAGTTTCTAACCCTAATCATATGTCAATTTCGAAATATGTATGCTAGTCATAGGGTTATTGATTTGGTATTCATAGTTGTATGTTCAAGTTAGAAAAACCTAGATCAAAGCAACTAGGGTTGCATGTACACCATAAGAATGATGTTATGCTTAAAACCCAACATTTTCTCCATTAGGGATCAATATTGCCAATCACTTCAAAGTGTCTTATCTTCCTCATCCGAGGTCCGTTCCCGACGAACCTTATATCTACAAAAAGGTGGCGAGAAGCCCTATGCTCCAACAACACGCCCAAGCCTTAAAGCCTTCTGAATAAAACCCAAAATTCATAAAGAGCTCAAACCATCACTTTACTGATATACCCTTTGGCTCCAAGACACAACCCAACTCCCGGATCACCTCAACTACATTATCCATACCTAAATGGGTCTAGATCTCTCTTTTCCAAAAGCCCTAAGCCGTATGATAACCTATCCTCAGGCCACAATCCCGAATCAGGAAAATGATTCGGAACAGGGCGTTACACAAACTCTCGAATATCATCCCTTAACATGGAATGATACCTCGTCTTCTTCATCTCCTCATCCGCAGCGTACTGCGGAACCAAAAGTGCTCTTTCCCAAAACTTGGCAGTGATCTACGCCACATTCTCTATAGTATGCTGTAGATCCTTAAACTCTCTCACCAAACGTTGCACCTCGACGGACGATGCAAACCTCCTCACAAACTCTTCCCAAGTCATCTCAACTACACCCGCCGATCCCACTTCGTGGGTAACCTCCTCCTACCAGTCTCGTGCTCGATCCCTCAACATACAAGATACGAACCCCACCTTTACCGCATCGGGGCAAAAGCTCGTGCGTTGGGCATTCTCCATGTCTGCCACCCAACATCGACTAGTGATCTGGTCCCTGACCCTAAAGACCTCAGGCGCTCCACACGCCTTAAACTCCCTGAACAAGGGAGCTCGGGCCCCAATATGGCCTGCAACAATCTCGACTCGAAAAGACCTGAGCCGTTCCTCCATGATCTCCATGATGCCCACTTTGACGGTACCAAAGATCCCAGGGGTAGCGTTAAGTATGCCACGAGTAACCTCAGCTGCGATAAGATCACAACCTCTCATCAATGGGCTCTGTACCAGAGCCTGAACCTGATCCTGAACCCGAACCTCGCATGATCATCACCATTCTCAACTGAAAAAATACCACATGACAAAAATGACAAGGAATTCAAAAGCTATTCCACCTCAATGGACTCCTTAGAAAAAAGCTACCACCAAGTTAACTCTTTTTTTTTTTTTTTTTTTTTTTTTTTTTTTTTTCTTGCTGAAATCTTGATTATATATTACTGAAATTTTATTTTACCTTTTTTTTTGTTTATTCTTGCTGATTTTTTTTTCGTTTTTTTTATATTGAATAATGCTGAAATATCATAAATTCTTACTGAAATGTCATACATTATTAAATTTTCGGTATTAAAAAAACTATTTTCGATTTATAAACTTAGTTTATTTTAATTTTTTAATATCTACAGCAACAAGCAGATGTTAAAAAAACAAACACACTTCTTATTACAGTCTGCAGCTGTTTGGTCCATCTCTTCTACTGCAGAGGATTGCAAAGGTGGTCCGCAGACTTCATTAATTTTTGTTAAGAAAAAACAAAAAACACTTTAGAGTTGGAGAGCAAATGGGATAAGTGCTCAGGAAAAGTAAAATTAAATCACTTTAAATGTTTGAATTTTACTTTTAAGAGTTTAGCCTACTACAATTCTATGATATATAATATATTTATATAAATATGAAATTTATAAAAAAGTTATATATAATTAAACAGGTAATATTTGAATCATCTACGGATTGAAACCTTAATACTGTCTATTTAATTATCGTCTCGTACTTATTAATCCATAAACATGTCGAAATCCAAACCTGTTAATTTTTTTTTGTGTCTTTATCAGATTTTTTCAAAGTGTGAATGATATTGGATTTGGAGGGTTTATGAAGTCCGTTTTTACGACTTTACAACCTTTACTGGTTTCTTTACTAAGGCCCTGTTTGATATGACATGAGTCAGGTCATACATTTTTGCTGACTAGGTCAGACAAAAGGTAATATGAAATTTATAAAAAAGTTATATATAATTTAACAGGTAATATTTGAATCATCTACGGATTGAAACCTTAACATGTCGAAATCCAAACCTGTTAATTTTTTTTGTGTCTTTCCAATAGTACCCTTGGCTTGGATAAAAATTCACAACTAATGAAGGCTACAAGAATAGAACTTGGGTCTCCCTTGTAGAAACAATGGTGTTTACCAGCAAGCTAAAGGATTTTTTGTGTTTTATATTTAAAATAATATATTTAATGTCTATTATGGTGGATGTTTTTGTATAAATTATTATTATTATTAATGTGTATTATTATTATTATTAATGTCTATTATTATTATTATTATTGTAATATTGCGTAGAAACGTGTATAGCATCAGGTAAAATGGTCATTTTACATCGATCATTAAATTCGGTCTGATTTTCAATCTAAGACAACCTTTCTCAGTCAGCCTCAGCCCTCTAACTATCAAACGGTCCTAAGTCGCACTCGCACATTTCTCTGTTTCATCGACTTCTCCGATTCACTTCTCTGTCTGCATCAAACTTCGTTGGACTGCTCGTTATCTTCTCTGTTTCCCAGTTCTTCATCGTTACATTTAGTCTTCTCTACAAATCGCCGGCGCCTCCATCTTCTCAGGTAACTTCATGGCTTATAAACCCTAGTTATCAAAATCAGCTTTCGTAATGGTTGTTGATCGGTGGTCTTGCCCACCAATCATATTTGTCCAACTGTGCGTGTGAGAGATCACATTGAAAACGGTGCAAATGGTTTATTCATTTCCGTAATTTTTGTTAAAATTTGCCCACATCACAATGTGCTTGAGTAAAACGTTTTAATTTGTGCTAAATTTTGCTTACAGATTGCAAGAGGAAGAATGTCAGGAACGAGAAATATAGGGCTTCTTCCCGACGGAGTTTAAAAGGGTACGATTAAAGCAGGCAATCACATCTGCACTTACAGAGCTTAGTTTGCTTACTCTCACCATGGTATCAATTCTCTCTCTCTCCCTCTCTTTCTCTCCACATGTTTGTACGTCAAATATGCTGTTGAATCCCACTATAATTGACGAATTTCTACACTTTCTCATCTATTTGGATTTGGAATGTGGATTCGATCCACACCATAGCTAACGAATTTCTACAATTTCTCATCTATTTGGATTTGGAATGTAGGATTTGTTATAGGTTTTGTATGCTCTAGTAATTTCTCTCTTTTTCAGTTGAAGTAGGATCCAATCCAACTCAAAGTAATCCCCAGAAGAAAGAGTGATAAAAAATGGGCAGAATTACAGTTGCATTGATTGTTAGCTCATGGGTCATACCCATTTCCATTCTTGTCAATTCAATTGTTCCTGAACCCTACATGGTAATATGATCATAAAATTTATAATTCTTTTTGTCCCTGGTTGTTACACATGACATTACACAAGTTCAATGGGACAAAAGTTGCAATTTTTTTATCTTAATTTGGTAAAATTGGAATGTTAATGTAGGATGAAATCTTTCATGTTCCTCAAGTTCAGCAATATTGTGTAGGCAATTTTAAAAGTTGGGATCCTATGATAACCACTCCTCCTGGATTGTAAGTTTCACTTTAAAAGATTCTTTTTAGAATTTTGATAATCTTATTTTTAATACACAATTTTTTTTTTGGTTTCAGGTACTTCATTTCACTTGCATATATTGCTTCTTTATTTCCTGGCATCCTATTTATACAACCACTCTCAAGTTTTATAAACTCATGTTCAATATCAATTCTTCGGTCAACCAATGGTCTTCTAGCTGTAATTTGCAGCATTTTGGTTCATGATATAATTAAATCTTTAAATCCATCACTTGATGACAAAAAAGCAACTCTTTATGCAGTTATTCTAGCCTTATATCCCCTTCATTGGTTCTTCAGTTTTCTTTATTATACAGATGTAGCATCACTCACAGTAGTTCTTGCTATGTATCTTATGTGTCTCAAGAAGAACTACATCTCCAGTGCTTTGGTAATAATTGATTTTTTTTTCTTTAATTATTTTACCATTTGTTTTTGGTTAATTATCTTTATCTATTGGTAATTTTTTTTCCTGATGATTGTTGTATGGACATATGATGTTTAAAAAAATGATGGTGTATTTTGGGGAAATAGTAGGAAAAAATAAACGAGGGTAAATTTGTAAAAAGTTACAATTTAATGGGGGAAAAGGTTATTGTCTTAACTTTCTCTAGTAAGTTGTTCTTTTTGCATTTGATAAGAAATGAACACTCATATTTAGCTTACTGGATTAATTTCTGTCCTTATTTAAGTAAAAAAAAGGTTAAATGCAAGAAATATCAATGTAGTTTAGTTTGATTTGTTTATTATATCATCTTACTTTTATGAAAAATATGGGGTTAATCTTAAAAAAAAACCTTATATTTTGTGTTTTTGCCGGATTAAACCTTAAAATTTTCTTTTGCCTGAAAAAAACCTTGTATTTTTTCGTTTTTCCCAAAAAAGCCCTCAACTTTGTATTTTTTTTCCGAAAAAAACCTTCAACCTTCTAAATGCTTCCAATTAAACCCTCAACTTTTTTAGTTTTTCTCGAGAAAACCCTCACATTTTTCAATTCTTTTGGCAAAAAATGACTAAAAGGGCCAAATCGAGAAAAATGATAAACAAGGTTTTTTTCAGGCTTTTTTTTTTTTTTTTTTTTTTTTTTTTTGAGGTTTAATCCGGCAAAAACACAAAATATAAGGGTTTTATTTATTTATTTATTTATAAGATTAACCCAAAAATATGCCCACTTGTAGCAATGTCATTCAAATACAAATCAATTTTTACTTCTATAATTGAGTAAAATTTTCAAAGTCCTGTTTTAGTAAATAAAAAACTAAAAACTACAATGCAATAATTTGGTAGATTTTCCAAAGTACCACTACCTTAATAAGAAAAAAAAAAACTGAAAAAGTACAATTCTTTTATGTAAAAAAATGAAAGCAAGACATTATCACTCAAATAAATTGAAGTACGTTTTCTATTTCTTGCATTTAGCCCAAAAAACATCAACTTTACATACAAATTTCTTTTATTTTACATGTTTACAAATATATTTACTGAACATACTTTACATTTTTGCATATTTTTTTTGCAATAACTAATTTCAACTAAATACAATGCAGCTTGGAGCTATTTCCATAGTTATAAGACAAACAAATATTATTTGGATGCTATTTGTTGCATGTTGTGGAATTCTAAATCTCATTGAAGCTAAAAAGAAACATGCAAATAATTTTTCATCAGAGCCCCAATTTGGTCATTTTGCTTCAAGTAGTAGTGTTAAAGTCAACTCTAATCTGAAAAGGAGAAGATCTGGTAATGCTATTCACACTTCAACTCATCCCATCCATGGAAAAAGTCTTCATCAGTCAACAGGTTTGCATATCTTTATTTTCATTTTAAATTCGATTAAATCCACATTTATGAAATAATGTTTCATCTTTTTTTAACATAGTTTATACAACAAAGTGGTTCTTTACTTCTTTTACACAAAATATTCAACAATGTTTCAGTATTTTACATAAATTTGCATCAATTTGGTAGAATAAGTGAAATATGGTTACATAAATTGGTAAAAGTAAAAAGGGAAACATTGTTGTGTAAATTCTCAATTCAGTGAATAATATGTGGTTGCATGTTTTGGTCTAAAAACCAGTTTGTTGTATAATTTGGGAAAAAGGTAAAAAATGTTGTGAATAAATGCACATTTTAAATTCGGCTAAATGCGTATTAATGCAATAATGTTTCACAATTTTCCGAATTTATGCAACAAAGGGCTTTTTTTTTTTTTAATACATAATATAATAAAACTTTAGGATTAAAAGATGCAATATTTTATAATTCGTGTAAATTTCATAAAAGTGAAACATTGTTGCATAAATATAAATAATCATTTATTAAATAAAATTTGGTTGCATATTTTGGTTCTAGAATGAAAGTTGACTGCAAATTTTTTATTTTGAACAACCACTTTGTTGCATAAAATTGTGGAGGGAAGTTGTCGGAAAAGTCCCAATATTTTCAGAAAAGTTACACTTTAGTCCCAATTTTTTTTTGAACATAAAAGTCCCGATTATTTCATTTTGGCTCAAATTAACAAAAAAGTCTTTTTTTTTTTATTTTTATTTTTTTTAACAGGAAATGACATTATCGTGTTTTTACAAATAATCGGGACTGTTATGTTAAAAAAATAAACTTTGGACTTAAGTGTAACTTTTCCGAAAATATTGGGACCTTTCAGACAATTTCCCAATTGTGAAATAAAAAGGTGAAATGTTGTTGCATAAATGAGCATTTAACCCTTTTAAATTCACTAATGTGTATTCAATTTTAAGGCTATTCTGTTGATGAGGAAGGGCGTTTACGTCTTTTCCACATACAAGTGATCAAAAAAGACTCTTTGTCTCACCTTTTACAGCGGGATGAAAAATTGCAATTTTTGTCTCGTTAACATTAGAAATGATCAGATTTTTTATACAAATCTTTTTAACCTGACTTTAAAATAACCTCTTTTATTATATATATATATATATATATATATATATATATATATATATATATATATATATATATATATAATGCAGGTTTATTTAGTGAGATTTGGAGCATATTATTTGCAGCTTGGCATCTAAAGTTTGAGCTTTTTGTCTCTTTTAGCCCTTTTTTTGCATTGTTGCTGGCTTTTGCTGCATTTGTTGTTTGGAATGGCAGTATAGTTCTCGGTAATTCACACTTCCATTTCTAACTCTCACCTTAAAATTGATAAATGTAAGGGTAAAATAGTCATTTAATCTCACGCACACGGTTTATTCAGCCCTTTTATCCATACATGCCTTAGGCTGTGTTTGGCAAGCTTATAAGCTAGTTTTTTAAAAAGCTACTTAAACTAGCTTTTTATGAGCTTTTTAAAAAATTTCCAAATATACCCTTTAAATAGTTATAGAAACACATTCTTTTAAATGCCCCTTTATGTCATTTTTATATCTTTCGGCTAGCTTTTCAGCTAGTACGTCAAACATAGCTTTAATAGAGAAAAAAAAGTAAAATTATAAAATGATGAAAGTACAAATGCTTCTCTCTCTCTCTCTCTCTCATACTTTTATTTGTTTTTGTAGGGGCAAAAGAAGCTCATACAGTTTCTCCACATTTTGCTCAGTTATTATACTATGGTTTAGTTTCATCTTGTTTTATGGCTCCTATACACTTTACAACAACTCAAGTTACAATTTTGGCCAAGTCTTTTTGGAAGAATAAACCTTTTAGTTTCCTACTTTGCTTTTTTGCTTCCATAATTACCTTTCTATCCATTCACTTTTTCAGGTTTGTTTCTTTATTTTTCTACCTCAATCATTTTGAATCAACTCAATAACATGAATATGATTTTTTTTTTTTTTTTTTTTTTTTTTTTTTTAATACCATTGCAGCATTGCTCACCCTTATTTACTTGCTGATAATCGGCATTATCCCTTTTATCTATGGAGGAAAATTATAAATTCTCATTGGTCAACAAGATACCTTTTGATTCCCTTATATCTTTACTCATGGGCTTCTATCTTTACTCTATTAGGTCAGTATTCCACTTCAACTACTTGTTTTTATTTATATCTTCAAGGGTCAAATTTGTAAATTTAAAAAATAACTTACCTCGAAATGAAATTGTATTTTATTGGCAGGAAAAGGTGAGAAGAAGGTATGGGTGTTGGTTTATTTCTTGGCTTCAGCCACGTGTCTAATTCCTACTCCATTGATAGAATTCAGATACTACACAATACCTTTCTTTTTCTTGATACTTCATTGTCGTATAACTAATGATAGATTGTGGTTACTTATGGGATTTATATATACATCCATCAATGTTTTCACTATGACAATGTTCTTATTTCGACCCTTTCATTGGGATCATCAACATGGTATTCAAAGATTCATATGGTAGATCATTGTTGAGAGTGAGATTTGTTTTTCATTTTTTGATAATTTTATATCAAGTTTTGTAACATGGATATTGTAAATATTTTTATTAGAATATTATTCGGTTAATGATTTGTAGGTGTACGAGAATGTTTCATCCTTCTATATTTTAGGTTTGTTCTATCTCGGCTTAAATATTGTTTAAGTTTTTTGAAAAAAATAAAGTTTTTTTTTTGGGTGATGATTGGTCTTGGTGGTTAAAATTAAGATTATGTTTGATAGACTAGGTGAAATGTTAGTTGTTAGCGAAAAACTAGTTGATAGATTATAAAGCTAAGCTGATGGTTGAAAATTTGTTATTAGCTCATAAAAAAACTACGTTTGATAAAATTAGCTAATAAGATAGCCGAAATATATGAAAGAGTGTAAAAATGCTGAGTTTTTTCATAATTAGTAAATGTATATATTTGAAAGAATTTTAAAAAAACTTAATAAGCTAAGGGTGAGTAGCTTATAAATTACATTGGTTTGATAGACATACAAACCTAAACAAAAGCTTCGGCTGAGTAGCTTATTAAAAATTTAGCTTATAAATTACATTGGTTTGATAAACATACTAGGGAAATTGAGTAATCTAACTCTTATAAGCGATCTTTTTGACAAAAATGACCACAATTTATTTTTGGTAAAGTAAGTATATTTTTCGGAACACATTGTTCCGGAGAGGTCTCCGGAATTCCGGAGTAAGATTTCGGACCATGGTTCCGGAATATATTTGATTTTTTTTTGGGCATGTAAGTTTTGCTTTCATAAAAAGTATAAGTTTTGCTTTCATAAAATGTATAATTTTTGGTTTTATAAAATACAAAATGCAATTAAAATGAACAAACAACTAATAAATACATAAACTAAATAAATGATGTGTCACGTCATATTATAAATACGATGCTCAAATTATCTTTGTCGTTATACCTCAAAATATTTCGGCTAGTTGTTTTCTATAACCCATAACCTATGGACCGGTGGTTTTACCCTCCACAGAAATCGATTTCCTGGTGATCAACGTCTCCAGGAACCGACACAAAAACACCCCACATTCCCCTTTGTTGTCAATCTGTTGTGGTACGTCTGGGGCATTTTTGAGGGTCACTTTGACGCTCTCAAGTGAGATTGAATCAGTTGGTTCAGCACCCCAATAGTTGACTCCCACTAGCAGTTTGTGGATGCTAGCTCTCAGACCTATAAACCAATCTTCATTTTCCGAATAGTAGTTGTCTTTCTAGTAACTATCGTATATAGTTAACTTGAATGTCTTCAAATCAAAAGAACCTAAAAACCAATGAGCGTGTGATATCTTGATTGGGATGTAAAGCTACAAAAAAGGTTAAAAATAATTAATTAATATATAAATATTCAGGTAATGTAATCCAAACCCAAGGTGGGTAACGGATCCGCCAACCATATCACTCCAGTCATATGTATCCGTGTTGAAAGCTGACGACACAACCGTCCACCGAGCATCATCCGCTCTACGCTCTAGCAGCAATGAGATCCACATCCATGACGACTTATACCATATGACCATAACTTTTTGCCGTTTAGAACGCCTAAGAGGTGCTTGCGCCGGTGTTTTGTATTCATCCCGCGAAATCTCTATTACATCCGACGAGCGAATAATCAGAGCCAGATGCTTAGGGCTAACATTCAACGGCTGTTCAGAGCCGTCATTTAGCGATTGTTCAGGGCCGACATTCAACGGCTTTTCGAGGGTGCTTAAGACATAATCATGCTCCCATATGTAACGTCCCGAAAATTATATGGTAATAATTTAATTTTTAATATATGTTTAAACATTCATTATCCTTTATTCAAACATTTAGAAGTATTTCAAAATAAAACAATTATCAGAGTTCATTCTCAAAATCACGAACTGCGGAAAACACGGGTGTAAGCGCTGCGATGAAGCCGACCCTTCCCTTTTGAACCAGAAGTACCTGAAACCATAAACCACAAACTTTAAATACAAAGTTTAGTGGGTTCCCCAAATACCACATACCATACATATCATACGATCCACACATATCAAACATACAATAGGAGGTGCTATGTGCCAACCATAGTATTGCTATTATGCCACAAACCGTATCATGGTCTTTCTTACCAAGCCGGGGTCCAAAACCTTGGGTCTTCCAGACAAGTGCTAGGAGCCACCTCCTGGTCTTCCATGCAAGCATCACAAAGACAACTAACATACAATGTACAACTACTTAACCAATTAACAGCCATAGTTCAGACTCTAGTCTTGCATACAGATTGCCAGGAGCTACTTCCTGGTCTTTCATACAAATGCCAATGGCCACCACCGGGTCTTCCTCTAATACATAAGCCAAATGGGCCGACATTGGTGCCTTTGACCCATAGTATGAGGAGACTCACCTCAACAATTGAACCCACGAAACTATCTCAGACTGAAGATCCGCTAGAATCCCCGCGCTATCAAAAAAATAACACCAAGTTAATAGTTAGGTTCCAAACCAAATCCAATAATCCATACATGGGGTAAAAAGACCATTTTACCCTTCACCTAGTTTGGTCCAAGACTAAGGCACAAACTCCCCATCATAAAGGCCCACAAACCAAAAGTCATCCAAAGCCTACTTATGGCCTAATTTTCCAAATTGGGCCCAACCCTTACATGGGCCTTACCCTAAATCCCAAAAACTTTTTCCTAATCCAAAACACATATTCACAGCTGGTCCAACAAAACCCCAAGCAATACAAGCCCAAACGATAGCCCAAACCCGAAATGACACCACAAGGCCCAGTAAGGCGCACATATCCCAATTAGGCCCAAAACCATCATGGACCTATCCCGAAAAAGCCCAATATCCAAAAAGGCCCGAATTAATGAATGGTCAACCCTAGTCAACTCCTTGTCAATGGTCAAATGTCCAAAAGGTCAACAATTCAAGGAAACCCAACCTGGCCGAGTACGCCCCGCGTACTCAGCTGGTACGCCCAGCATACACCCTTTGGGGCTAGTACGTGCAACGTACCAGATGGGTATGCCCAATGTACTCCTTTGAACCCCAACCATTCTAAAAAGCACTTAATCACTTAAGCCCTTGCTCCAAACTCTCGTATCTGATTCCTATAGATGACTTATCATGTAAAGTTGGCAACTTTACTTGCATACATGGGTTAATGGGACTCTAGAACTCAAAAGAGCTTAATGAAAGGTCTTAACACATGCATGAGTCAAAATAAATCATAAAGATCACATTTTTATGCCTTTGGGATGCCTAAAACGTCCAGATCCACAAGATCAAAACTCTGAAACAACCATAGCTCACAAGAACAACCAAAAGAGGCTAAAAAGACTATGAACAAACCCAAAAGAAGATCTAACCAAAGAGTGAGCAAGATATAGACTTTATACCTTCAAGATCACGAAAAGATGATGTAACTTATGGATCTCTAAGCTCCTTGCAAAATAGCGAGTCTTCAACCTTCTCCTTCTCTTGCATAAGCCACCATAAACACTCTTCCAAGCTCCAAGAATCACTTAAGGCACTCTAGGGTTTCAAGGTAGATAAAAGGGGATAGAGGCTGACTTAAAAGACCCAAAGGAAGGTCATAATGATGCTTATATAGGGTAAGAACCCCAAAATTAGGGTTTGGCTCTGAAGGGAGTACGCCCCGCGTACCCATTAGTATGCTCGACGTACTCACAAACCACTCGCGACCACTTTACCCACTACACCCCACATACACATCTAGTACGCCCCGTGTACTAGTTGACCTTCCAACACTTAGAATTTCACTCGACCCTAGCTCCTTCGTCCTATGTCCGTTTCCAATGAACTTTATATCCACGAAAAGGTGACGAGAAACCCTATGCTTCTCAACTCACCCTCGCTTTAAAACTTCTCGAACAAGAACCCAAAATTCATCAACGATTGAGTTAACAAATTACAATTATACCCTTGGGCTCTGAAACACCCTCGAACACTTAGATCACTTAAACCATAACACCCAAAACCAAAAAGGGCCAAATCCCATCTTTCCCCAAGGCCCTAAGCCTTAAAATAATGGATGATTGGGCCACGAACCCGAACAATGAAGCAATCCGAAACTGAGTGGTACAACTTGATATTGCCATATTTATACATATTTTTAGGCAATATTTAAGTACATATATATATATATATATATATATATATATATATATATATATTTTGATCATTTGCATAGAATAATGGTACTTATAAGGTTAAATTATATTTTGCAGCCAAAAAAGAAGACATTTTGAAGAAAAGGGACTAAAAGCGTTAAAGAATGGAACTTTGGAGGTTGAAGGCTTGAAATACAAGAAAAACACCCAAAAAAGACGTACTCACGACGTGAACAGGTGATGGTTCACGACGTGAGTAGAAAGAGTTAGAAGATAAGCATCCGGGTGAAGGAATCGTTGCCGATCACGATTACCTCGAGTTCACGATGTGAGTTTTAAATTCTCACGACGTGAACGGTGAATGTGAGGAGAATATAAATATCTTTGCCCATTACGATTGGAGGGACTTTTGACTGGCTTAGAAGGGTTCCTGGAGACGAAATTCAGAGGAAAAGAAGATCTAGAAGCTGGTTTTAATACCAAAGAAGAAGAAGTTCATAATTTGGTTTATAGATTGGTACACTTAAACATGTCTTTGATTATAGTTTTTGTTTGTTTAGCTGTTAGTATGTCCAGCTAAATCTAGCTACTTCTGTTAGCTAGATGAAGCTGGAACTCATGGTTTTAATGCATTAGATTTGACTTTACTTGTTGGTGATACGCTTGTATTGATTGATTTTACCTAGCATGATTTAATTAATTATTTGATTGCTTTAAATTCTTGTTCTGTGTAGTTAGTAAACACAAATCTACATGAATTTGAATACCTAATAATATAGTGAACACTAGTTTATTAGAGCTAAGATCAAACCAATCTTAGATAAGTAATTGAATAATTGAATTAAGATGTGTTAGAGAACTCATATCATGATTGTAATTGTGTTTTGATTAATCAATCTTTCATGGCTCCAATCTTATTTAATAATTGATTCTGTGTTAACTATTGTGTGACCATACATAGATTTACATGAATTGATTAATAATTAGTAGATTTAGAACTAAATTTCTAATACTTCTTTAATTGGTAACCAACAGTAATAGTCCTAGCTAATGTATAACCATTGAGTGAAAGCGGATTCGAACTAACATAAGTGTTTTGTTTATTGATTGAGTTTTTGTTAAAGAATTAAGTTAGTCTGATCTTGTAAAATCAGATAAAAAACTCATTTTAGCTCATTAGTAATTAGGTTAGTTTAGTAGTAAATAAATTAATTAGTCAACACCGTTCCCTGTGATCGACACCCGACTTACCAAACTATTCTATAATTCGACTAGGTACACTGCCTAGGTGCATTTTAGTTAGTTAGTTAGGTTATAAATTATAAAATTAGTTGGTACTTTCGTGCATATCACAACTCCACCCTACTTAAATTAGATTTCGTACATAAATGAGAATCCGTAATAATAAATAAATGAGAAAATTAATAAATTAATAGTAGCCCTGAAATCCGTAATAATGTAGCAAGGTTTTGGTCTCGAGGGTTAATTGTTACAATTTTAGAAGTTGGGGGTTAAAAGTGTAAGTTCTGGATTTAAATTGAAAAAGATTTCAGAAGTCAGGGCGTGTTTAGTAATTAATGGACTTAAATTGAAAAGATTTGAAGGCTTAGGGGCTAATTGGTAATTTCAGGACTTATTATGAAAGGAAATTATGGAATCAGGGGCTAAAGGGTAAATGTTGGATTTAAGTTGAAGAAGATTTTGTGAGGAGGCGCTGATTGTGGAAATATGACACAAGTTTGAAATGAGACACAGGTTTAACCTCGTATCCCATTTTCCTCTCAATCGATAGTCGGCAAACCCTAATCCTACTATTCCATTGCAACCGCCACTTAAGTTCACCAGCCGCCACCCCTTGTTCCGTTCGCCTTTCTGACCAGATGAGCCCGTTGCCGCCACTATTTTGCTGTCGGAACATCATTACGACTGCCGGATGTCGTGAGCATTGTTGGACGTCGTGTGGGTCGCCAGAGCTGTGAGGCGCGAATTTTTGCTGTCATTCGGCGGTAAGGACTCAAACCCCCTGTTCTCAGATGCGTTTATCCTCTTCCCTCCGCCTATTCTGTTGCTGTGCTGCCATCTTCATCTCTACTCCGAGCAGCAGTCACGGTGACGCCCTTCTCCTCCGACTGCCGCATGACACCACGAGTATGGTCGTGTGTAGGTACGTTTTTTTCAGTCTTGAACTTTGATCTGAGTATGTTGGGTTGTGTTTGGGTGTTGTATGAGTCGAATGCGTGGATATGCGTGTGTTTTTGGCTAGAAACCCATCGCCACCACCTCATGGTGGTGGCTGTCACCTTTTTCTGTCACCCTTTACCGCCACCAGCCACCATAGGAGGTGGCCGTGTGTGTGTTTATTGTGTGTGAAGTAGTATGTGCGATTTTTGGGCAAGAACCACCACCACCATTGGAAATGGTGGCTGCCGCCGTCTGCCGCCATGAGCCGCCGCCAATCCCCACCGTCCGAGGTGGCAGTGGGTGGTGCCCGACCTAGTAGAAGCCTAATGGACCTAAAGACTTAATCTTGGACTGGGCTGGCTCGTGATTGGGTTTGAAACCCTAATTAGGGTTTAGAAAACCGTAATTTTGGGTTTTGTTGGTTTGGACCTATTGGGACCCGCGTTTGGACCAGTGGACTGAGGTTATGACTCATGCTGATTTCGTTGTATGATGGATTAGTGGGATAATGGACTTAATGGGTTAAGTCCTTAATGGGTTAAGTGAGAACACTTAACCCTAATCGTCATTTCATGAGAAAACCCTAATTGTGGTGGGTTTAGAGTTGGGCCTTTCTGTTGGGCCTAGATGTCTGGACTCTTGATGGGCTAACTATTAACAAGTAAACAGATTAGAATGCTTGGATTTGGCTTTAGGATAAGGCCCATTCGATAGGCTTGGGCCCAATTGAGAAAATTGGGCCATAGATGGGCCACATTTTGGGCGTTGATGATTATGATATATTGGACCATCAGAATGTCAAGTGTTGGACCAAGAATAAATGGTTGGGCCTTAAGGCAAAACCATGTAGAGGTTTGGGCCCAATTTGGAAAATTGGGCCATAGTTGGGTCTTGGTTCATTATTAGACTTTTGGGCCTTTGGTTTGGGCCTTGGGCTTGAGTCAAGCTAAGTTAGGGGTAAAGTAGTCTTTTACCCCAAACATGTACTTATGGATATGTTTTGGGGACCTAATTATTAATTGAATGTTATTTTGATGTTAACAGATTTAGGAATCTGTCATCCAGCAGCTAGGGCTTCGTCAGCGGGACTTCATCAGCGTGAGGTGAGTCTTTTCCTATAGGAATGGGTCTAAGGCACCAAGGCTGGCCCGTTTATGTGTGATATATATGTCGGGGTTAGCCCGATGTAGATGGTCTGTTTCCGGACTTCGGTCCGATACCGGGGCAAGCCCAAGGAATGTTAGTATGCTTGATGTCTTTGTGATTCTTGCATGTGTTTGTCTATGTGTTCCAGAGTTTGGTCTGATGCCGGGGCGAGCCCGAGGAATGTCTAACTTATATGTTATGTGTTATGTGTTCCGGACTTCGGTCCGATGTCGGGGCAAACCCAAGGGATGTTTAGTTTTTATGTGGTTATGTTATGCTTGCTGATATGCTATGTATATCGGACTTCGGTCCGATGCCGGGCGGGGCCCAATGCAGTGGGCTAGGCCCAAGTTATGTCGGACTTCGGTCCGATGGGTGGGGCCTGATGCCATATTCGTCCGATGCCGAGCGGGGCTCGATGCAGCAGGCTAGGCCTAATATGTGATTTTGTGTGTGGTATGTGGTAGCTTGGGGAGACTCACTAAGCTTCGTTATTACAGTTTTCAGTTTTGGTTTTAGGTACTTCGGTGGAGGAGATCGGGATGATTGCAGTGCACACACCATTTGTTCAGTCTGGGATGTTTTTCAGTCTGATATTTTGACACATGATTTTGATACAATATTTTTTTTATGATGATTTGAGATACACGACTTATGATCTTTACTGTGATGTTTGATGAATTATGGTTTTCTCAAATGATTTTAAAACAAAATTTTTGGTCTGTATTTTTGGGATGTTTCAGAACTAAACCTTGGCAGAACTCTTTGAACCGACGAAGACGAATCCATAAACCCATGCATAAAACAACTTATACTTTTCTGAAACCTGAAGTCTCAAGTTGGTCTGACCCCCAGATAGACCGCCCACACCGAACCGTTACTAGGCCCACTTCACATCGAATACCAGACTAAACAGAACACTTCCAACCTTAATTATATTGATGCTACCATTGGGAACAAAGTCACTGACCATAAACATCTGCAGAACACTTGTACTAGACAGAAGGCCCAGATAATCCTTCGAGTAGAAGATTCATCCCTGCAATGGTTAGACTCAAACGAGAGCTGCACAACAAAGTCAAATCATCTACTCTGAGATTATTTAATCCAAAATGCAAGCGACTTAGCATTTTCCCGAATCCACAAGCCACTCCACACACCCGAATCCCAAATCACTACTACTGCCCAAAACATCATGCTGCCTCCTAGCTGATTTCCAAAAGTAGCCGAGACCTCCCTGGTCCCAATTAGTCTGCCAACTACCTGAAATACCAGATTCCTGCCCGGTTGCTGAGCCAAAAGACACCCATACAGTCGCCCCACGTGGCTTCTAAAAGAAAACCTCAACTGGCAATAATCATCCAAACCGTCTCGCCACCAAACCCAATGCTAAACTGAATGCTACATTACCAACTATAGTCTTATATCATAACCGGTCTCCCACGACCTTCCATTTCCTAATTCCAAGTATGCTATGGCCTTCCTACATTCTTACGAGCTGACCCACTCTGGTCCTAACCATTTGAAGAAATCTGTGACTAATCATGGATTTGCCACACCCTCACCGCTGCACAGGGACCGGTGAATGCCACGGGTCACCATACAGTCTTACAACACTCCCACACTATCTGCCAACTAGTGAATGCTACGGGCCACCCTACAGTCTTACAACACTTCTACACTAACTGCCTACTAGTGGATGCTACAAGCCACCCCACAGTCTTACAACACTTCTTCTTTGCCACAGCCGCCGCCCATGGTCTTACCGCTACTCTATCACCACAAATACATCCAAAGTCGAGCATGCACTTGACCATGCACCCAAGCTGAACTCGAGTCATGACTGGAATCCCAACCCGGTCCACCAAAGCCCGCATCCATCACCAAGAAGGTGCTAACCAACTGTTGGGAGGTTTCCTGAACTTCTAACTCACACAATCCTCAATCTAAACGACCACTTGGGTTGCCCTCCCCCCTACAGGGATGTGAAACTCACCCTACTTTCACACCTGATTCCGCTCCCGAAAATCTGAACAGTTCTCCCCCACTTTAATTCGACTAAGCTCTCCCAGCACTCAAGGTTTGAAGGATTCCTATTCCATTTTACCCCCTTAAGATTGAATTGCTAACAACCTACACTTACTAGCCACACCCAAAGACTGCACACTCCTGAAGACCATATGAACACTCCCTGAAATCCTAACAAAACTGATAACCCCAAACGCTTTTAACGATACAATACCCAAATCTTGAAGCCCTATGAACTGATGCCCATACCAAAATCTCAACAATTGACCACTTCCCTTGGCACCCCCAAGAGCCAACCAAACACAATTGTTAAAACCACTGAACCCTAACAATACTGGAGAACTAACCCGATGAATCCTAAACAAAGACCTACCACACAATACCCCCGAACCGATCTCGACCAAAAACCAAAATAACAACCAAACACTTTGGAATCTGCTACACGAGATACAACCCCTGACTAACCCACTAATGATTCATGGCATGAAAATGGCATATAACAATTCTTAATGATACAACACAAACAATAACTGAGAATTAAACAACAAATGAATCTTACCTAAACTGATACAAAAATCTCAAACACATAAATACTGATCATAACCAAAAGAAGGAAAAAGATAACATACCCGTAATATCGCCTGGTGGAGTCCTGATCTCCCCTGTCAGACACTACAATGCTCGACTCCTCCCTGCTGAGGCTCCAGCCTTACCCTCACGACCATCAGTGATCCTCAAAGTAGCTAGGGAGGTGCACTCAAACAAGAGCTACGCAATAAGGTCAAATCCACCACTCTGAGATTATTTAGCCCACACCACATGTGACTTAGCATATTCACTTAGTAGTTGACCCACACTGCTAAGAGCCCCACAAATCACAAAGCAAGCAACATTTAGGAAACGGAAAATCTAACCAACATGCACTAAACAAGCCATTGTTTCCACTTATATGGTGTAACATCCATAAAATTCATGAAAATTTAAAACTTCTTCAAACATCCAAAAACCATTATTTAATACAAATTGTTTTCAAAATAGTTTCATATCAAAGTATCCCAAAAATCAAAATCATAAAATGAAAGGAGGTGCATGATCAAGCCTTCGCCTTCCTGTGATCATCCGAACTACCTGAAACAAAATCCAAAACTGTAAGCCCAAAGCTTAGTGAATTCCCCCAAAATACCAATGACATACAAAACATAACCATATCATAATAAACAACTTGCATATAGAGTCTACAATATGAATGGACTGCTGTAACACCCAAGATTTTGAAAGCCAAGAAAGTAAAGGAAACCCTAAATTTAGGAGGGACTCGGCGAGTCCAAGGAAGGACTCGGCGAGTCGGAGCGGGATCCGGGTCGAGGAGTAAGTGACCAACTCGGCGAGTCGGCCAAGTGGACTCGGCGAGTCTGGTCTGTGCGAGGAAAAACCCTAAATCCGGGGCTTGGAGCCTATTTAACGTCTCAATCTTCTTCCTAGGGCTCCTTTACTGCCTCTCACACCCAGAATGCCGTACCCTAAGCCTCCATTGTGATGATTTATGCTTTTGGCCATTTTTGAGTGATTTAGAAAAAGAAAAAGAAGTGGGAATCTTTGAAGCATCAAGGAATGGCTTTGGATCTGAAGTTTGGGGAGCATTTCAGAGCATTGGAAGGTATCAATTCGTTTCCCTCCTTTAGATCTTCTTTGGTTATGAGTTTTGGGGCTTTTAAGCCATGCCTAAGATCAATTTCAAGCTTGAGGTCCAGATCTGAGGTTGCTACCTCAGATCCATGCTTGTGTTGGTTTAGAATCCTGTAAAGTATCAGCCATTGGGTGGATTTTGGAGCCTCTTGGTCTTAAACCCTAGTTATTGGTGCTTGTTGCCTAGATCTCCCTCTCTACACGTAAAGTTTGCAACTTTACATGGGGAATAGGCTTGGGAAGGGTAGATCTACAGTTTGGAGTCCATGCATGACTCGGAAGTCCTCTGCATGTAAGTGGATCTTATTGGACTCGGAGAGTCCTTCGAGTGGAATCGGCGAGTAGCTTGAAGATGAGGAGTAACTCGACGAGTGGGATGAACAGCTCGTCGAGTCGGATGAAGATAGGCATGAACTCGGCGAGTTGGATGAACAACTCGGCGAGTTGGATGAAGATTGCCGTGTGCTCGGCGAGTCTGTTCTTAGGCTCGACGAGTCAGGTCGCGTGGTCCCAAACCCTTCGAGTTAAGTCTCGAGTCAGCGAGTCAAGCCAGGACTCAGTGAGTTGGACAGAACAGGAATCGGGAATCAGTAGACTCGGCGAGTCAGGGGCTGACTCGGCGAGTAGAGTCGCGAGTGGAAGGACTCTAGACTTATGAACTCGGCGAGTCAGTAGGGTGACTCGACGAGTAGGGTTGACCTGGAAGGTTGACTTTGACCAGGACATTGGCTTTGACCAGAGTTGACTTGGTTGACCTTTGAAGGTCAGTTAGACTAAGTGTGATGTTGATATTGGTAGCTCGGGGAGCTAGCAGAGCAGCAGTTCGGAGTCAGTGGTCAGGCAGCGGTCAAAGGGGTTAGCAGCAACAGTTCAGCAGTATCAGGTGAGTTTCCCTTTGTAGGAATGGGTCTACGGCCACAATGCCGACCCATGTAGTTATGAGTAGAAGACCCGGGGGTTAGCCCGAGGCACAGTATGCTAGTATGATATTCGGACGGGGTCCAATGATAGAGGGCGGGTGCCCAAGGAGCGGTTTATGTGATAGTTTATACTTGTTGTTTGTGTGATACTTGTATGTGCCTGGTAGGGAGGTGAGTGTGGGCGAGGTCCCGTATGTCACCAATAGCAGAGTGTGGATGGTGTTCCATATCTCAGTAGCAGCAGAGCAGGGGCGAGGCCCAAGTTAGGAAAGGAGTGAGGGTGGGCTGGGCCCGTATCTCACTATCAGCAGGAGTATGGACGAGGTTCCATGACTCATCAGTAGCAGGACACGGGCGGGGCCCAGAGATAGGTGAGGCCTTAGAGCAAGAGTTGTTAATATATGTTTAGTTTATGTAATGTTATGTGATATGTTTTTGTGCTATTATATGTTAGTGGGCGAGGCCCTGTGACAGGCGAGGCCTAAGTGAAACAGATCTGTATCCGAGCGGGGCTTGAAGCCAGGCGGGGCCTGGAGCGGCGGGGCCGTTGTAGCTGGCGAGGCCCGAAGTAGAGGGCGAGGCCCAGGATAGCGGGCGTGGCCCAGTATGTGAAGTATATGGTTTTGCATGGTATGTGGTAAGGTGGGGAACTCACTAAGCTTTGTGCTTACGGTTTTCAGGTACTTCCGGTAGCGGAGGGAGGAGCTCGGGGTGATCGCATGGCACACACCATAGATTAGTCAGCCTGGGAATGTTTACTCTGGTAATAAACATGTGTTTTGAAAACTTATACTCAGATTATGTTTTGGAATGATGTCTTTGGTTAAAGTAATGTTTTATTAAAAAGAAATTTTTGGTCTTGAATTTTGGGATGTTACAACTGCCTTCACCAGGCCTTCAGCCTGTCTGGCCCAATCTCAGAACCTTCAGCATGTCCGGTCCTCCATATCGGGCCTTCAGACTGTCTGGACCTTTCTCCGGGCCTTCGGCCTGACTGGTATGCCCCATTGGGCCTGCAGTCTATCCGGGCCACCCTGGGTATGTCGGTGGTCTGTAGAACTACCTCTGTCCGTCCCATCACCCTGTGACCAACCTCACCCTAACAGACTGGGGTGCGACATCTCTGTCCATACAACAACTCAAATGGTGGAGCACTAATACTGGAATGAAAGCTGTTGTTGTAGAAGGAATCTACAAGGGGTAGGTAGGAGTCCCAACTCCCAATGAAGTCAATAACGTAGGCTCTTAGCATATCCTCGAGAGTTTGTATGGTTTGCTCACTTTGGCCGTCTGTCTGTGGATGATAAGCTGTATTGAAATGCAACCGCGTGCCCAGTTCCTCGTGGAACTTCTTCCAGAAACGGGAGGTGAATCGAACATCATGGTCTTAGACAATAGAGACCGGTACCCTGTGGCAAGCAACAATCTCGCTGATATATATATATATATATATATATATATATATATATATATATATATATATATATATATATATATATATATATATATATATATATATATATATATATATCGGCCAACTTCTCGGCCCACGAACTCTCCCGTATCGTTAGAAAATGGGCGCTGTTGGTCAATCGATCCACGATGACCCAAATAGCGTCGAAGCCCCTTGCCGTCCTCGGTAACTTGGTGATAAAATCTATCGTGATCTGCTCCCATTTCCACATGGGAATCTCTAGAGGCTGCAACTTGCCATGCGGCCTCTGATGCTCGATCTTGACCATCCGACAGGTTAAGCACCTCTCAACGTACCATGCGATCTCCCTCTTCATGCACGACCACCAGTAAGTCAGTCTCAGATTCCTATACATCTTGGTGTACCCAGGGTGAATATATAAGCAAGACTTATAAGCCTCTTCCGGTACCATCTGTCTGACCCCACTAGACATCGGAACCTAGACCCGACCGCAATGTGTCAACAATCCACGACTATCCTGCATAAATCGGGTGTTCTCGCCCCTGATCCTCTCCATCTTCTAGTTCTCCTATCGCATACCCTGCGCCTGAGCTTCCTTGATTAGGCTCACGAGTGGAGAATCCACTGATTTCCTCATACATGTCGTTGGTACAGAAGATCCAACCGACTTGCGGCTCAGGGCGTCCACAACCACATTCTATTTACCATGATGGTAAAGGATTTCACAGTCATAATCCTTAACTACATCCAACCATCTGCGTTGCCTCATGTTCAGGTTCGGCTGATCCATGATGTGTATCAGACTCTTGTGGTCTGTGTATATGGTACAACGGACCCCATAGAGATAATGTCTCTAAATATTGAGAGCGAATACCACCACTTCCAACTCCAAATTGTGCGTGGGATATATCATCTCATGCGGCTTCAACTGCCGCGATGCATAGGCTATCAACCATCCTCTCTGCATAAGAACTGCCCCCAACCCGGTGATCGATGCATCACAAAACACCACAAAATCCTCAACTCCCTCCGGGAGTGTCAACACTGGCGCCTCACAGAGTTGCTGCCTCAAAGTCTCGAATGCAGTCTGCTGCTCAGGGCCCCACCGTAAACCCACCCCTTCCTCGTCAGAAAAGTGAGGGGTACTGTAATCTTGGAGAAATCCTGTATGAATCTTTGATAGTACCCTGCCAATCCCAAGAAGCTCCTGATATCCGAGGGAGATTTCGGAACCTCCCACTGCATAACCGCCTCGATCTTGGCCAGGTCGACCAAAATCCCCTCTTGGTTAACGAGGTGTCCAAGGAACTGAACCTCTCATAACCAAAAATCGCACTTCAAGAACTTGGTATACAACCGTTCTCGCCTCAAAACTCACAATAGCACACAAAAATGCTCCTCATGCCGCTCTCTGGTCTTGGAGTACACCAAGATGTCATCTATAAACACAATGACTGAGCGATCAAACATCGGTCTGCATACTTGATTCATCAGGTCCATAAATACTTCTGGCACGTTGGTGATCCCAATGGGTATCACCACGAACTCATAATGTCCATAACGAGTCCAGAACGCGGTCTTTTCCATGTCCTCCTCCCTAACCCTGACCTGATGGTATCCGGACCTCAGGTCTATCTTGGAGAATCAAGATGCTCCCTGCAACTGATCGATAAGATCATCTATCCTCGGGAGTGGATAACGGTTCTTCACCGTTAACTTGTTCAACTCCCGGTAGTCAATGCACATCCGGTGTGAGCCATCCTTCTTCCTGACGAGGACAATTGACGCTCCCCACAGAGAACTGCTTGGATGGATGAACTGCTTGCCCAATAGTTCCTGTAGTTGAGATGACAACTCCTCCATCTCGGGTGGTGCTAATTGGTACAGTGCCTTAGCGATAGGGGCTGCACCTGGAACTAGGTCGATCCTAAACTCGACCTGTCTCTCCAGAGGCACTTCGGGCAACTCTTCCGAAAACACATCAATGAGCTATATATAGTTACTAGAACCTTTGAAACCAAAACTTGATCCCTGACCTGCGTATCCACCACATACGCCAAATAACCCGCACACCTGTGCTGAATATACTGCCGAGCCCTAGCAGCTGAGCAAAACCATGAACCCAATCTGGTGCCCTCGCTGTAGATAACCAGTTCTCCCCCACTTGGGGTTCGAACTACCACCCACTGACCCTCGCAGTCGATCATGGCACCAAAGCGACTCAACCAGTCCATACCCACAACCACACATATATCCCCCATGGGAATCAGAATCAAGTCTATCGGGAAGGATAACTCGAAGATATCCAGAATGCAACCCTGTTAGACTGAAGAAGCAGAAATACCGTGTTCGTTGGTGATAGAGACTCACAACGGACACTCAAGCTCTCCTACAAGCAAACCAAACTCCCTACTAAATGATCGAGAGACAAATGACCGAATCGCCCTAGAGTCAAATAATACCAATGCATGTAAGGAGTTCACTAAAAATGTACCTAACATAGGTACAATCACATAAGCATAAAACATATATAATCAATAAGATAAAAGGATATAAACATACCAGCCACCAGATCCGGTGTTGTCCTGGCCTCCTGGGATTTAAGCTGGAAGGCGCGTTCCCGAGCCCTTGGGGGCTCTGCTCTACCCTAACTCCCATCAATAATCCTCAGTTTAGCTAGTGCTGGAGCCTACGCCGACCAAGCAGCGAGCAATGGACAGTTGGTCTTCACGTGACCAACCTGATCGTAGTGGTAACAGATCGTCATATCCTGAACCGAGGCTAACTAGTGGCAATCCCTCACAAAGTGCCCCTCCTTTCCGCATTTGCGACATGCACTACCAGATCTACAAACTCCCAAATGACCCTTCCTGCACTTCCCATAAGTGTGGCTGCACTAGCCCCCAGATCTAGAATCAGCGGTCTTGGACCGCTTTGGCGCAGGTTGTGACTGCGCCGGGGCCTTCCTCTATTCTCGCAACTGTAACTCAATCTCAAGCTCATGCCACCTAGCGGCCTCCTGTAACTCCAACAATGTTACACAATGCTTGGTAGCAACAAATTGTCAGATGTCGGTCTTGAGCATGCTCAAATAACGTGTCATCTGAGCATCTTCGGAAGCAAACTCCGGGCAAAATATCGCCCTCTTAGTGAACATACGGGTGATCTTCGTCACCGACTCAATACCCTGTATCAACTCCAAAAACTCCTGTGCCAGCAGCTCCCGCTCAACTCGTGGGATGTAGCAAGCACGGAACATCTCCTTGAACTGATCTCAAGTAACCACAGCTTTCTAATCATAAGTATATGTTATTAACCTCCACCAGTCCTTTGCTCCGGACCTCAGCAGGTTCAGAGCACACCTGAAATTTTGGTCAGTAGGACATGAGCATGTGAAAAAGCATCTCTCAACGTCAAATAGCCACCTCATGGCTATGATCGGGTCCTAAATCCATCAAAAGTCAGGGGCTTCGTATTATCGCAACTGTAACTCAATCTCAAGCTCATGCCACCTAGCGGCCTCCTGTAACTCCAATAATGTAACACAATGCTTGGTAGCAACAAATTGTCAGATGTCGGTCTTGAGCATGCTCAAATAACATGTCATCTGAGCATCCTCGGAAGCAAACTCCGGGCAAAATATCGCCCTCTCAGTGAACATACGGGTGATCTTCGTCACCGACTCAATACCCTGTATCAACTCTAAAAACTCCTGTGCCAGCAGCTCCCGCTCAACTCGTGGGATGTAGCAAGCACGGAACATCTCCTTGAACCGATCTCAAGTAACCACAGCTTTCTAATCATAAGTATATAACCCTGTTATTAACCTCCACCAGTCCTTTGCTCCGGACCTCAGCAGGTTCAGAGCACACCTGAAATTTTGGTCAGTAGGACATGAGCATGTGAAAAAGCATCTCTCAACGTCAAATAGCCACCTCATGGCTATGATCGGGTCCTAAATCCATCAAAATTCAGGGGCTTCGTATTATCGCAACTGTAACTCAATCTCAAGCTCATGCCACCTAGCGACCTCCTGTAACTCCAACAATGTAACACAATGCTTGGTAGCAACAAATTGTCAGATGTCGGTCTTGAGCATGCTCAAATAACATGTCATCTGAGCATCCTCGGAAGCAAACTCCGGGCAAAATATCGCCCTCTCAGTGAACATACGGGTGATCTTCGTCACCGACTCAATACCCTGTATCAACTCCAAAAACTCCTGTGCCAGCAGCTCCCGCTCAACTCGTGGGATGTAGCAAGCACGGAACATCTCCTTGAACTGATCTCAAGTAACCACAGCTTTCTAATCATAAGTATATAACCCTGTTATTAACCTCCACCAGTCCTTTGCTCCGGACCTCAGCAGGTTCAGAGCACACCTGAAATTTTGGTCAGTAGGACATGAGCATGTGAAAAAGCATCTCTCAACGTCAAATAGCCACCTCATGGCAATGATCGGGTCCTAAATCCATCAAAAGTCAGGGGCTTCGTATTATCGAAGTCCCAGTACTAAAAAGCCCGACTGGTCCCACCACCAGCGGTTGCTACAGCTGCGGAGGCTGCAGCGACAACCGTCTTAGCAATGGCTGCATAACGCTCATCAAAGTACTTGACCATAGTGGTCTTGATAGACCCACACATCTCCAGAAACTGTGCCTGGAATAGTGTAACAACCTCATCATGCAGGATCTGTCGAATCCTAGCATCCAACTTATATGGCCTCATCTGATCACTAGTCTCGACCTCAGCTAGTCTACCCTGACAGCCATCTCCTGATCCCGATCTGGATCCGGTCACAAATCGCCTCGTAACCACCATGCTGAAAATATACCAGGAAGATATCAGACCTTCCATATAATAATTGGGGAACCAACTCCCATCAAAGCACTAGGCGTTGTGACTTCCTTGCTACTCGTATGGGTCTTGTGCTTTCAGTAGTACGAGCCCATACTACCTTCCACACCTACCCATATTTGTCTCAAGTATTATCACAACAACCTAACAATATACATAAGCATCGCGAGCGCTCAATCCTCACTCCTAGAGGAAGGCTACTATCTCATAACTGGCCGACTTACCCCTCATAACTCATCCATGAAACTTCCACCAACCCTACAGCACTCGTGTATGCTAGCCATACATAATGATGGACCCTATAGCCATTCAAATATCTAATCCTACCCTAAGCCCTTCATCAAACAAGGACAGGAAATAAGGCCAAACCAAACATTTTCAGGCTATAAGATCTTAATTATGTACAATTATGATGCATACACTGAGCAACTACAGTAATGATGTAAATTTCATATAAGTTAAACTCTAGGCTATCAGGCATCATATAATTAGGAAATTCTATCATGCAATTCCTGAAAATCCCCAGCCTATCACTAGTATGCTATTCTAACATATCACAATATCAAATATCCGTAAGGTATTTTGGGGTCTACTTACTGGCTCCGAATGATCATACACTCTGCATCCTCCTTTAGTATTTTGAAAACCATTTGAAAATCATTTTGAAAATCTTTTCCTTAGTTTGAGACAGGATTCACACGAGTGTTCCTCCAATTCACTCAAACTAAGGCTCTGTTACCAACTTGTAACATCCATAAAATTCATGAAAATTTAAAACTTTTTCAAACATCCAAAACCTATTATTTATTACAAATTGCTTTTAAAATAGTTTCATATCAGAGTATCCCATAAATCAAAATCATAAAATGCAAGGAGGTGCATGATCAAGTCTTCGCCTTCCCGCGATCATCTGAAGTACCTGAAACAAAATCCAAAACGGTAAGCCCGAAGCTTAGTGAGTCCCCCCAAAATACCAACGCCATACAAACCATAACCATACCATAACAAAAAACATGCATATAGAGTCTACAGTATGATTGGACCGCCCTCACTGGGCCTTCAGTCTGTGTGGCCCAATCTCAGAACCTTCAACATGTCTGGTCTGCCCTACCGAGCCTTCAGCCTGTCTGGACCGTTCTCCGGGCCTTCGGCCTTACTGGTATGCCCCATTAGGCCTGCAATCTATCTGGGCCGCCCTAGGTATGTTTGCCTACAGCACACAACATGTCCGCCTTAACCCACCCCCAAGCATACAATCAACACATAGATAACAATGCTAGCATGTATAAAAAATCAAATCGACCTAACAAATAACTAATCATAACATCATCCTATATACCAGGATACCGACCTAACAAGTCACTAAACATAGCATCATCCTATATACCAGGATACCGACCTAACATGTCACTAAGCATATCATCACGCGATAAGCAAGATAACAATCCAAAAGAAGGGCCGACATTGGTGCCTTACACCCTATTGATATAGTGAGAAGAACTCACCTCACAACGTCAAACTAAACTGAACTGAAAAAGATCAAACTCCCTGAACACGACTCCAAAATCAAACACCTACAACCACCATTGATCCAATTCCATAAATTCTCAAATTACCAAAATACCCTCAAAAGTCAACTGGGTCAACCCTTGGTTAAAGTCAAAGTCAACGGTCAAGGTCAATAGTCCATGTTGACCCAACTCGTCAAATGTAGCTTCAGACTCGTCGAGTGTTGGATATAGTGTCTATGTCCATAACTTTATTTGGTATGTACTTGACCCGACCCGGCATGGTCCATTTGGGTTGCATGGCATTGCAATACTTGGATAGACTAAATGAGAGAAAGGACACTTGTGATTATTAATATATTATAAGTTCTAATATATTAATAATAGTATTATTTAATTAGTGTTGATCAAGTATTAATTTAGAATTAATTTGGTGATCAAAATGAGACTAATTAAATATATAGGGTTGATTATGACAATCATCTAATCTTTTATGGCGGATTTATGATATATGGTTTATAGAGTTGGGTTATAACCATTTGGAGCTCCATGGATAGTTCATGGGAGTTACAAACCCATGGATCATTAGAAATGAAGAGTCATGACAATTAAGGGCATTCATGTGTAAACCCTAATTGTGACAACACTATAAAAGGAGCCCTATAGCTAGCAAAATGGACTACTAGTGAGTTCTAAGAGGGCATAACCGATTTTTGAGTGCAAGTGTATTCTCTCAAGTTATTCCAAGTCTTGTACTTTGTGTGAAGCATTTGAGGCACATCATTTGGGGTGCTAGGCTCACAAAGTCTTTAAGGAATCCAAGCAACAAAAAAGGTATATACTTATACTAGTTTTTATATTAGATATTCCCCATGCCATGCTAGTTAGGAAGTAAACCTTGAAAAATCAAATTTGCATGTATATTAGAGAAAACATAGATTCAAGGTTTATAGGGTTGCATGTACACCATAGGAGTGTTAGAATGCTCAAAACCCATCAGTGGTATCAGAGCCTAGGATTGTTTTCTGTATAATTGATGCAATCTGCTTGAAAAATCGAAAAACTGCTCACTGTTCGACTGGACTCGCCGAGTGCAAGGGGAGAACTTAACGAGTCCAAGGCAAAATACATCCTACTCGTCGAGTAGGATCATGCACTCGACGAGTAGGTGCGTACTGGGCAGTTTTCCGAGTTTTGTTGCTGGAAATGGGCAAGAATCATTATCCCAAACTGTTTTTAACTTGTAAAATCTATTTTTCAAAGTGGTAATGATTATGTTTTTAACATCCCCCTCTGGCACGTATCACAATATTGTCTGCTTTGGGCCACTCGGCACGAGGACTTCCCAGGGGGTCACCCATCCTGGTACTACTCCCGCTCGAGCACGCTTAACTACAGAGTTCTTATGGGATCTGCTGCCCTCACGGCTTTAAAACGCGTTGTGACAAGGAAGGTATCCACACCTCTTTATAAGGAAATGTTTTGTTCTCCTTCCAAGCCGTTGTGGGATCAGATCTAACCCACTTTCTCTGTAACACTGTAAATTCTAAACAATTTTTCGCATTTTATAAAAACATAATTCATTTAATATTCATAAAAACATCAATGTTTGAAACTTGATCCGCGCCATACAAAAATCCCAAGATCTCGTAATGTAAGATTCCCATGTGTGTGTACAGATCAAGCCGGCGCCTTCCCTCGGTCATCACTAGTACCTGAAACAATAACACCAAACACTGTAAGCACAAAGCTTAGTGAGTTCCCCAAAATACCACATATAACACATATTAGCCACTCGAGGCTATAACTCTGTGGGTCCGTGCACCCAAACTCTGTGAACCCTCAGGTTCTAACTCTGTAAACATGCACATCATAAATCATAAAGAATAATGTAGTGCAACACATAACACATAAATAGCATACAAACACTGTATCACATAAATCTAGTTACCTACTCAAGGTAAAATATAGTGAGAAGACTCACCTCGCGTATCTCGATAGCTCGCAAATCCCTGAAATCACTCGTGCTCAATCCCCCGGGCTATAATCCTCCTATAATACAATATATCTCTAATTAACACTTTCACAACTAAGGTTGACTAACCCTATTAAGTCAACACTGGTCAACTCTGGTCAACGGTCAACTTTGACCGAACTTGGCGAGTGCACCAAAGCGACTCGGCGAGTCTACACATGTTCACTGACTCCCTCGGATACTCTCTTGACACGTCGAGTACTTCCCTGACTCGACGAGTTCCACCTGGCATGAATCGCGGGGCCACCACGACTCAACTCGCCGAGTCTCAAGAACAACTCGGTGAGTTCCAGCTTGACTCAGTCCACCCGTCAACCCTCCCTGACTCTCCCTGATTCACTGAGTCAACCCCTTAACTCGGCAAGACCACTCGCTGAGTGGTTATGGACAATCTTCATGCTACTCGCCGAGTCTGTTCTTCGGACTCGGTGAGTCTATGCCATGCATAAACTCAAACTCACTCCTGAGGTCAGATCCATTCCAATAACTCCTAGATCCAGTCCTTCCAAGCACATACATCATGTAAAGTTACAATCTTGGTGCTCATGCAAAGGTCCAAAGGCCTTATTTGATGATATGGTCTCTAGAATGCTATTCTAAGCTCATGGCCTCCATTAACACTCATAAAGCTTGAGGGAAAAGGGTCTCTGGACCTCTTTGGGTCTAGATCTAAAGCACCAACACAATAAGAGGCCAATTACTCCATGGATCATTCCACAAAGAAACCCTAACTCTAAGATTCACACCAAGGACTGAGAAAGGAACGAATGGTTACCTCAAATGAAGTCTCTGAGCTCAGAAATCACTGGATTAGCACCTTCTTTGGTCTCCTCTTGCCTTGATCCTCTTCTATGTGCAAAAACACCCACAAATAGTCAAGGATCTTCCTCTTCTCTCTCACAAAACGCTCAAAGAATCTTTAGGGTTCTCTCTGGGGTTGGTGGCCACAAATGAAGGATAAAGCTCCCTTAAATAGGTCTCATACCCTGGAAATTAGGGTTTCATTAAACAGCGTGGACTCGCCGAGTCCACTCCTTGGACTTGCCGAGTCCAGACGCGAACCCGCGTCCAAACCGCGATCATACACTTAGCAAACTTCAAGGACTTTTAAGGACCGCTGAAAGTGGCCTTAAAGGTAAGTCGGCTGTTACTTCTACTCCTACTCCTTCAGCAGCCCCTATTCTTGCAATTGGGCAGGGAAAGGGTAAGAAGAGGGAAAACCCTTCGAAGGGTACCAAGGGTAATCCCTTTGATGGTTCCTCTTCAAGCGGGAAAAAGAAAGATCCCATTACTCCTTCCTCAAACCCAAAGGAAGCACAATGCTTCTATTGCCAGGAAAAGGGGCATTGGAAGCGAAACTGCCCCAAATACTTGCAGGATGTAAAGGATGGGAAAGTTAAACCCACCCATGCAGGTATTTATACAATATTGTCTAATAACTCATCTAATGCTAATTCTTGGGTGCTTGATACAAGTTGTGGTATTCACATTTGTACTGATTTGCAGGGCCTAAGAAGAAGTGAGTAAGTGGAGCACGGGAACATAAACTTAGTCATGGGCAATAGGAAATCATCACCTGTCACCAAGATAGGAGTTTATTCTTTATTTCTTAATAATGGGTTAATGTTATATTTGAATAAATGTTGTTACTCGCTTGAAATGGCGAGAAATATTATTTCCTTTCATGGCTTGTACAAACAAGCGTTTACATTTTCATTTGATAATAATAATGGTGCTATTAATTCTTATTACAATGATGTATTTTACTTTAAAGAATTACCTTGTGATGGTGTATATGAAGCTGTGAATGTTGTAGACAATCTAGGAAATAATGTGTTGTATATTGATTCTTCAAATAGCTTGGATAAAGCATCCTTGTGGCATTGTCGTCTTGGACATGTCAACAAGAAGCGCATAGGCCAACTCTAAAAGGCTGGAGTCTTGGAATCATTTGACCTAAAGTCGGATGATAGTTGCGAGTCTTGTTTACTTGGAAAAATGAAAAAGTTGCCCTTCACAGGTACTTGTGATAGGGGTGAAGGTTTGTTGGACCTGGTACACATAAATGTATGTGGGCCCTTCAGAGTTGCTACAAGGGATGCTAATCGCTATTATGTGACTTTCACTGATGATTACAACAAATATGGATATATCTACTTAATCAAGCATCAGTCAGAAACGTTTGAATAGTTCAAAGAGTTTAAGCAAGAAGTAGAGAATCAATTGGGCAGGAACATCAAGATGCTCCGATCCGATCGGGGAGGAGAGTATCTTAGCATTGAGTTCCTTGACTATCTTAAGGAATGTGGGATTGTCTCACAATTGACACCTCCCAGAACACCACAACTAAATGGTGTGGCTGAGAGGCGCAATCGAACCTTGTTGGATATGGTTCGTTCCATGATAAGTTGAGCTTCGTTACCAATCTCTTTCTAGGGGTATGCCTTAAAGACTGCCGCCCATATCCTTAATCTAGTCCCTACTAAAAAGGTTGCCAAAACACCTCACGAGATGTGGACTGGGAAAGTTCCTAATCTAGACCACATCAAGATTTGGGGTTGCGAAGCTTTTGTGAGGCACGAGTCTCATGAAAATCTTGAACCTCGAAGTCAGAGGTGTATTTTCATCGGCTACCCACATAGATCGTTTGGTTACCTCTTCTACAGACCCAGTGATAATGTGGTCTTTGTAGCAAGAAGAGGAGTCTTTCGTGATAGAGAATTTATAAGCCAAGGGGACAGTGGGAGGAAAATTGACCTTGAAGAGCTTCAAGAGTCAAGTGGTGAAGGAACCTTGAATACTATCGACCAAATTGAGGAGGAAACTCCTGGTTAGCCGATAGATGAGTCTGTACCTCCGAGGTGTTCCACTAGGGCGAGGAACACACCTGATTTTTATTATGGTTATCACATCACTACTGAAGGTGATACATTTATCAGTGATAGTACACTGATAGATTTGGATGAACCTAATAATTACAAGGAAGCCATGGCGGGCCCCGAGTCTGCTAAATGGAAGGAGGCTATGGACAGCGAGATTCCATCCATGTATGACAATCAAGTTTGGAACTTGGTTGACTACCATATCGAAAGACAGTTGGGTACAAATGGATCTTCAAGAAGAAGACCGACATGGATGGGAAGGTACACACCTACAAAGCGCGACTGGTTGCGAAGGGCTTTACTCAAACTCTGGGAGTTGACTATGATGAGACATTTTCACCAGTAGCAAAGATTAAGTCTATTAGAGTTTTGCTGGCCATAGCTGCATTTCATGATTATGAAATATGGAAAATGGATGTTAAAACTGCTTTCCTTAATGGAAAGTTGGCTGAGGATGTTTACATGGCTCAACCAAAGGGTTTTGTCGATGCAAAGTACCGTAATAGGGTGTGTAAGCTTGAGAAATCCATTTATGGATTGAAACAAGCATCTCGTAGATGGAATATTTTCTTCGATGAGAAAGTCAAAGAGTTTGGCTTTTCGAGGAGCAAAGATGAGTCCTGTGTGTATGTTAGGGCTAGTGGGAGTATAGTCAGCTTTCTGGTGTTGTATGTGGATGACATACTACTCATAGGAAATGACATCCCAACTTTGCAGGAGGTTAAGTCCTGGCTTGGGAAGTGTTTCACTATGAAGGATCTTGGAGAAGCTGCCTATATCCTAGGCATAAGGATAATGAGAGACAGGAGTAAGAGACTAATTGGACTTAGTCAAAGTACTTACTTGGATAAGGTGATGAAGAGGTTCAGCATGCAAGAGTCCAAGAAAGGGGAATTACCTATCCAGAGTAATGCCAAGCTGAGTAAGACTCAGAGTCCGAGTATAGAGGCTGAGATAGCTGAGATGAGTCATATACCATAGGCTTCCGTTGTGGGCTCGATCATGTATGCTATGACTTGTACTCGCCTTGATGTGGCCTTTGCTTTGAGCATGGTCAGCATATATCAAGGGAACCCTGGCAAGGCTCACTGGACTGCGGTAAAGAACATTCTCAAGTATCTGCGGAGGACTAAGTACTGGGTCCTTACCCTCGGTGGCAGCGATGACTTGAGAGTGGAAGGATATAGCGATGCTAGCTTTCAGACTGATAGGGTTAAGTTCCGCTCTCAGTCAGGCTGGGTCTTTATCCTAAATGGAGGGGAAATTACTTGGAAAACTTCCAAGTAGGAGACAGTAGCTGATTCTACTTGTGAATCAGAGTACATAGCAGCGAGTGAAGCAGCAAAGGAGGCGATATGGCTAAAGAACTTCATCAGAGACCTTGGAGTTGTACCAGCTACAATGGAGCCAATGGAAATTTTCTGTGACAGCGAAAGTGCAGTTGCTTTAGCTAAGGAACCAAGAGATCACGGAAGATCTATGCATATTGACAGAAAATACCATTTCATCAGACATCGAATAGAAGAAGGACTCCCCGTGGCAAAGAGGGTATCATCAGATGAGAACCCAACAGATGCCCTCACGAAGGGACTGAGTAGGGTTAAGCATTTACAGCATGCGAGGCGCATCGGGCTGAAGGATGATATTTGTTTCAATAATTAGATTTCTGAAACTTGTAAAATGTAATTGACGTTTTGATGCTTAAATAAAAGTTGTTATTTATTTATGAGTAAAGTGTTACTATCTTATGTTAACCGTTTACTATGGTTTCAATTTTGCATGTTTTGACTTCCAGAATAATTATTTTATTCGAACTCTCCACAGCCGGTCATATGTCGGAAGTAGATATGAATCAAGACTGTCATGAATTTGGTCTGTATGATATGTCTAAAGGGTATTAGACATAGCAATAGTTGCTGCAACATTCATGAGTGCTCATAAGTCCTGAGTATTGGATTCAACCCATGCTCACTTGCATCACTTCATGGAATTTATCTCGAGTGATCGTGAGACAGTAATATCATATAAATCTTTAAACCTAGAGATATGAGTTGTTGACTATGATTTGGTTATCCATTGATTGTACGAAAACGCATTGGTAACTCGATGTTATAAAACGTGCTTTTGTGCATAATTCAACAAGTAGTGAGTACGGGCATATGAGTCGAAGTTTATCTGTTCCTTATAGAAATAGAAGCGATATCTGGGCCCCTCGATGATTTGGTTTTCACTTATGTACCGGGCCCGGTCAGAACCTAATTGATGTGTTCAATTTAGTTCTGTGATAGAACAAATCAGAGATCGAGAAACAAATGTTGGAAAATAAGTAAGACCATGTTCCATGTGTTTGTCCGGCTGATATCTTGAGAGCAGAGGATAATATGATCACTTATCTTAAATGGTGTATCATTATCATCTCAGTTCCAAGAGACTTTGAAAGAGCTATGATTGCTAGTCGGATTCTGAATTCATATATGCAAATATAGTTATTAGACTTATTCAAGTGGGAGATTGTTGGATATAGTGTCTAAGTCCATAACTTGATTTGGTATGTACTTGACCCGACCCGGCATGGTCCATTTGGGTTGCATGACATTGCAATACTTGGATAGACTAAATGAGAGAAAGGACACTTGTGATTATTAATATATTATAAGTTCTAATATATTAATAATAGTATTATTTAATTAGTGTTGATCAAGTATTAATTTAGAATTAATTTGGTGATCAAAATGAGACTAATTAAATATATAAGGTTGATTATGACATTCATCTAATCTTTTATGGTGGATTTATGATCCATGGTTTATGGAGTTGGTTATAACCATTTGGAGCTCCATGGATAGTTCATGGGAGTTACAAACCCATGGATCATTAGAAATGAAGAGTCATGACAATTAAGGGCATTCATGTGTAAACCCTAATTGTGACAACACTATAAAAGGAGCCCTATAGCTAGGAAAATGGACTACTAGTGAGTTCTAAGAGGGCATAACCGATTTTTGAGTGCAAGTGTATTCTCTAAAGTTATTCCAAGTCTTGTAGTGTTGTGTGAAGCATTTGAGGCACAAAATTTGGGGTGCTAGGCTCACAAAGTCTGTAAGGAATCCAAGCAATAAGAAAGGTATGTACTTCTACTAGTTTTTATATTACATATTCCCCATGCCATACTAGTTAGGAATTAAACCTTGAAAAATCAAATTTGCATGTATATTAGAGAAAACATAGATTCAAGGTTTATAGGGTTGCATGTACACCATAGGAGTGTTAGAATGCTCAAAACCCATCATCGAGTTCCTTCAGAACTCAGAAAGTTGCGAAAACCCTAGTCAACTCGCCGAGTTATCAAACAAGTCATCGAGTCCATGAAGTGTCCAGAAGATCGGGAAACACCCTAACCAACTTGTCGAGTTATCTTACTAAATCGTCGAGTTCACTCAGAACCCAGAAAGCGGGAAACCCTCATTCAAATCTTTGAGTTGTCTATGCAACTCGTCGAGTTCCTTCAGCTCTTTTCTCATTAAGACGATTTTAAGTGAAACCAAGGCTCCAAACTGTAGATCTTGACTCATAGGGTGTAGTTACCACGTAAAGTTGCTAACTTTACGTGCATGCAAGGCCTCAAGAGGCTAAAACACCTAAAAATAGCCTTTGGAAGAGGTTTAGGGAATGAAGGAAGGCCAAAGCTTGCTAAAGTCGAGAGCTTATGTTCATGAAGGCCTAAAGGAGTCCAGATCTGAACTCCTTACTTCAAAACATGCTCAATACCAGAAATGTCTCAAGAATAAGCTAGAAATGACCCTAAACTCTTGAATGAAGAGATCTAACAAGAAAATGATCAAGGTAATAACTGTTTACCTTCAAATGAATGCCAAAATGAAGTAGATACTGGATCTATATATGGAATCCATACTAGTATGCAATTCGAGAGCTCACACAATAAGGTATATAAAGGCATCTCTCCTATCATATAATATTGAACAGATCCTTAGCCCTAATCTAGCTTGCAATTCTCACAAGCATATCATATATCATAATAAACATGTATTGGTATTCTGGGAACCACTTATTTGAGCTCGGCCAAATGCACGCATCACACCCCTTTATTTGATTAAAAATTCCTTTTTAAATAAATGTTTATTTTAAAAATCTTCACCAAACCCTCAGATTGAGTTCAGGCACAACCGATGGTATGCCCAAAAATCCCTCAAACCAAGGCTCTGATACCAACTTGTAACGTCCTGAAAGTTATAGGATAAAAATTTCATTTTTAACACATGTTAAAACATTCATTATCCTTAATTCGAACATTTAGAAGTATTTCAAAATAAAACAATTATCAGAGTTCATTCCCAAAATCACGAATTGCGGAGAACACGGGTGTAAGCGCTGCGATCAAGCCGACCCTTCCCTTTTGAACCAGAAGTACCTGAAACCATAAACCAAAAACTTTAAATACAAAGCTTAGTGAGTTCCCCAAATACCACATACCATACATGTCATACGAGCCATACATATCAAACATACAATAGGAGGTGCTATGTGCCAACCATAGTCTTGCCATTATGCCACAAACCGTATCATGGTCTTTCTTGCAAAGACAGGGTCCAAAACCCTGGGTCTTACGGACAAGTGATAGGAGCCACCTTCTGGTTTTCCATGCAAGCATCACAAAGACAACCAGCATACAATCTACAACTACTTAACCAATTAACTGCCAGAGTTCAGACTCTGGTCTTGAATACAGATTTCCAGGAGCCACCTCTTAGTCTTTCATACAGATTCCAATGGACACCATCGAGTCTTCCTATAATACATAAACCAAATGGGCTTGCATTGGTTCCTTCGATCCATAGTATAGTGAGGAGACTCACCTCAACAGCTGAACCCAGAAAAATATCTCAGACTCCAGATCCGCTAGAATCCCCGCATTATCAAACAAATAACACCTTATTAACAATAATGTTCCAAACCAAATCCAATAATCCATATATGGGGTAAAAAAGACCATTTTACCCCTCACCTAGTTTGGTCCAAGACTAAGGCGCAAACACCCCATCATAAAGGCCCACAAACCAAAAGTCATCCAAAGCCCACTTATGGCATAATTTTCCAAATTGGGCCCAACATTACATGGGCCTTACCCTAAAGCCCATAAACTTTTTCCTAATAAAAAACACATATTCACAGCTGGTACAACAAAACCCTAAGCAATACAAGCCCAAACGATAGCCAAAACCTGAAATGACACCACAAGGCCCAAATATCCCAATTAGGCCCAAATCCATCATGGACCTATCCGGAGAAGGCCCAATATCCATAAAGGCCCGAATTAATGAATGGTCAACCCTAGTCAACTTTTGGTCAATGGTTAAATGTCCAAAAAGGTCTACAATTCAAGGAAACCCAACCTGGCAGAGTACGACCAACGTACTCAGCTGGTACGCCCAGTGTACACCCTTTGGGGATAGTACGCGCAACATACTAGATGGGTACTCCCAGTGTACTCCTCTGAACCCCAACCATTCTAAAAAGCACTTAATCACTTAAGCCCTTGCTCCAAACTCTCAGATCTGATTCCCATAGATGACTTATCACGTAAAGTTGGCAACTTTACTTGCATACATGGCTTAATGGGACTCTAGAGCTCATAAGATCTTAATGAAAGGTCTTAACACATGCATGAGTCAAAATAAACCATAAAGATCTCATTTTTATGCCTTTGGGATGTCTAAAACGTCCAGATCCACAAGATCAAACCTCTGAAACAACCATAGCTCACAAGAACAATCAAAAGAGGCTAAAAAGACTATGAAGAAACCCAAAAGAAGATCTAACCAAAGAGTGAGCAAGATAGAGACTTTATACCTTCAAGATCACAAAAAGATCATGTAACTTATGTTTCTCTAAGCTCCTTTCAAAATAGTGAGTCTTCAAATTCTCATTCTCTTGCACAAGCCACCACAAACACTCTTCCAAGCTCCAAGACTCACTTAAGGCACTCTAGGGTTTCAAGGTAGATGAAAGGGGATGGAGGCCGAATTAAAAAACCTAAAGGAAGGTAATAATGATGCTTATATAGGGAAAGACCCCTAAAATTAGGGTTTGGATTAGAAGGGAGTACGCCCCGCGTACCCCTTAGTACGCTCGACGTACTTATGAACCACCTGCGACCACCTGAGACCACTTTACCCACTACGCCCCGTGTACACATCTAGTATTGTGACAACCTGAAACTTTTCCGTCATTTTTAACCAATCTCCGTTAATAAAAGTTGAAATTTTATTGATTTTCCGTCAAACTTATTGGGTAGGAAAATCAACTAATCTTATAGTTATAATTCTATACGAGTTGAAAAACCAAAAATCGCACGAAAAACCCACATTTTCTCGAAAAACACCATGTTCACGGACAGGACGAGTTTACTGCCGTAAACTTGTTTACGGTCGGTGCCAGGTGGACCCCACCACTGACCATACCCCACTAGCCTATAAATACAGGACCCCCACCCTCATTTAAGCTTTCTTGGCCGGAAACACCCTCTTTCTCTCTCTAACCCTCTTGACCGTACACTCCAAAAAGCCCATCCTTTCATCTGGAAAACGCCGAAAATCGTCATTTGGGGCCGTTTAGGAGCATCTGGAACAATTTTTCGTCAAAATCAAGCATCCTTGTTCTTGAGTTTATGACTGTAAACCCTTCAAATCTACAAAAGCCGCAAACTTAGTTCACGGCTATAAACCCAGTTCTCGGCCGTAAACCCAGTTCTCGGCCGTAAACCCTGTTCACGGCCGCAAACCCAGTTCATGGCTGTAAACTCCCATTTACGGCTGTAAACAACTCTTTAGTGGTGAAAACCCTATTCCTTCGATTCAACCAAGTCCCGATAACATTCTTTAACCAAAAACAAATGTGTATCTAACACTTTATCTAACGAAATCAATAATTTAGATACGTATATGTATTTATTGATATTAGGATTCCGTTAAGTGCCACGTTTGTCGACTCAACGATCTTCCAGTTCAATCCTTTGCAACCAACAAACTGTGAGTTCATACCCGTACGCTTTTGTTGTTTTTAAAACGTTTTCAAAGGGGAATACAAGACAAACATAAAGGTTTTCACAAGTTAAAAACTGATGCAATTTCAATGGTTTTACATCAAACATTTAGATACTTTATCCCTTTTGTAATATGCGGAGCATAAGGGACGTTTTCTAAACATAATTGCATAGTTTTCAGAACAGTACATGAACATAACATACCAGTCAAATTATAATAGGTATAGTTTGGGGAACTCATTACCGGTTTTACAGATTGAAACTATGTACAAAGTCAAACACATAAACTATGACATATTTAGTTTATCCATTATTACATACAAATAACAAGAGTATCATACTGAATAATTATTTTTTGTATAATTATTTATACTCTACACCGTATACAAATGATTTCAACCACGAGAACAACAGAACAACACGTAAACTAGTTAATACAGGATTGTGAGAGATCTCTTCGTTGTACCCTTCGGGGTAATGGTAAATCCTCTACTTTTAGTATAACCAGAGTCTCTTAGAGGGAAAGCTTGATATTTTTGAATAGATCTATTCGGGACCGACAATCCCACACCTGAACTGTTAGCTACAGTTAGGAAGACATGCCTGGGGTGACAAATGTTGTAACATACGACGCATGAAGAAACGTCATGGAGGTCATCATTCATATTAGCATGGTTATACGAACTCATAATAGTATAACTAACCTTTGTTTATGGGATTTTCATTCTTCAATAGTTTTATTTTAATTAATAAGACTACCTACATACTACACTGGAGGGTATTCGAGGGATACAACTTTTGGTTTTATTTTAAGTAATAAGACTACTTACATACTGGTGGTAGCCAGGGTTTTCAAACGGAACATACCTTACTTACTGGTGGTAGCCAGGGTTTTCAAACGAATTACATTTTACATACGGGGGATAACCAGGGTTTCGATGCAAACGATATTTTACCTATAATGAAAATAAATAATTTGCACAAATTCAGTGACTAGTTTCCAATATAAAAACATTCTTATGAACTCACCAGCTTTATGCTGATACGTTTTCAAAACTGCTTATATTCTCAGGACAACGATAGACAGGTACTCTTGTCAGCTTTTGGAGAAGACGGAGCATTTTGGAGTCTCGTCTCTTACTTTTGTCTTATTCGGATATGTACAAACTATGTTTTCAAACAGATGTAAATATTCTTATTCAATGTAAAGGTTGTGTTTACTTGACTTCTATGATGCAATTGTTGTGATACTACGCATGACGTTACCCGCCCCCAGATGTTTCTGCCGTTTGTTTCTGACGGTTCGTGGGTGTGAAAATTACGCCTCACATACTAGATGACCTTCCAACACTTAGAATTTCAGTCGGACCTAGCTCCTTTGTCCTAAGTCCGTTTACAAGGAACTTTATATCCACAGAAAGGTGATGAGAAGCCCTACGCTTCTGTCAACTCACCCTTGCCTTAAAACTTCTCGAACAAGAACCCAACATTCATCAAGGAATGAGTTAACAAAATACTATTATACCCTTGGGCTTCGAAACACCCTCGAACACTTGGATTACTTTAACCATAACACGCACAACCAAAAAGGGCCAAATCCTATCTTTCCCCAAGGCCCTAAGCCATAAAATAACTGACGATTGGGCCTCGACCCCGAATAATGAAGAAATTTGATACCGACTGTTACACCATAACTCATTGTCATTATAGTATCCCTGTACCGTTCAATAATGTATACTTGTAAACGATGCAAAAACATAATGACCATAAATGATGAAATTATTATAAAATGTACCTCCATCCCCTTTGAGGTACCAACATCATCTCTGGGAGTCTTATTGATAAGTTTTAGAACCATGGCTAAAGTAGCCTCATGCGCTGCTAAACGCTCCTCCTGAGACTGCAACTAATCGTGACATTCACAGAACTCATTTTTCACTTGACCGACCTCATTCTGCAAGTCACTAATAATTTGGTCATTGTCAATTTTGAGTTAGTGGCCGATGGTGGTAGTGGTGTCGGGTGAGATGGATCATCTATCCGTGCCTTCTTTTCTCGATGCTCATGGGTAGGAATTTTTGGGTGATGGTGTTAATGAAGGTGCTTTGTGAACTTCAGTGTCGGAAAAATCATGGCAATCAATCCACGCCAAGCTAACAATCCACCATTCAGCACGTATCTCATCTTCCATCGGCTCGAAGTTCGGTGCGAGCCTATTGAAGGGACTTGAGCATTCTAACACTCCTAAGGTGTACATGCAGCCCTAGAAACCTTGGATCTATGTTTTACTAAGATACATGCAAAATTGTTTTCCAAGGTTCTTAACCTATCTAGCATAGCAAGGGGCACTTTTAAACATAAATGCTAGAAGAACATTCCTTTTTGTTGTTTGGATTCCTTGAGAACCTTGTGAGCCTAGCACCTCAAGTGTGATGCCTAAAATGTCTCACACAACACCACAACACTTGGAATAACCTTGAGAGAAGTTCACTAACACCTCAAAATCGGGTAGCCCTCTTTCTTGCTTGTACAAGTGCCGATTTCTTCTAGACTAGGGGTCTTTATATAGTTGTGGCACAAGTAGGATTACACCATGTAAACCCTAATTGCCATGGATTTCCCTATTCCATGATCCATGGGTTCTCCATGGACTATCCGTGGAGCACCTTATGGGTTTTAACCCACTCCATACAAACCATGGATCATTAGCCCACTATAAAAGAATAGATGATTTACACAATCAACCCTACATATTTAATTAATCTCTTTTTGATCACTTATTTAATTTCAAATTAATTCTTTGATGAATACTAATTAAATAATATTATTAATATATTAGAACTTATAATATATTAATAATCCTTAAGTGTCCTTTCTCTCATTTAGTCTATCCAAATGTTGCAATTCCATGCAACCCAAATGGACCATGCTAATTGGGTCAAGTACATTCCAGGAATAGTTATGAACTTAGACACCTAATCCAACAGTCTTCCACTTGGATAAGTCTAATAACTATAACTACAAGAATGACTTCAGGAACCGATCAACAATCGTAGCTCTTTCAAGGTCTCGCGGAACTGAGATGATGATGATACGCCATTTAAGATAAGTGATCATATAATCCTCTGTTCTCTATATATCATCCGGACAAATACATGGAACAATGTCTTACTTATTGTCCAACAGTTTGTTTCCCGATTTCCGATTTGTCTGACATAGAACTTAATTGAACACATCAACTTAGTTCTGAACGGGCCCGATACATGGGTCAGCACAAAATCATCGAGGGGACCAGATATCGCTTCTAATTCACGAAGGAACAGATAAACTTCGACTCATATGCTTGTTCTACTACTTGTTGAATCATACACAAAGGCACGTTTTATAACATCAAGTTACCAATGCGTTTTCGTACAATCAATGTATAACCAACTCATAGGAAACAAGTCATATGTCTAGGTTTGAAGACTTATATTGTATTACTGTCTCACGATCACTCGAGATAAATTCCATGAAGTGATACCAGTGAGCGTGGGTTGAATCCAATACTCAGAACTTATGAGCACTCATGAGTGTTGTACCAACACTTTGCTATGTCCAACATCTTAGACATATACAAGCCAACTCATGACAGTCTTGATTCATATCTACTTCCGACATATGATCGACTGTGGAGAGTTTGAATAATATGAAATACCATAACATAATTATTCTGGAAGTCAAAACATGCAAAATGAAACGATTGTAAGCGATTGAAAAAAGATAGCAACACTTTACTCATAAATAAACACAACTTTTATTCATCATCAAATGTCAATTGCACTTTACACATTTGAAAGCTATCTAAGTACTAAAACTAATATCATCCTTCAGCCCTATGCGCCTTACATGCTGGAGATGCTTAACCCTACCCAGTCCCTTCGTGAGGGGATCTGCCAGGTTCTCATCCGATGATACCCTCTTTGCCACGAGGAGTCCTTTTTCTATTCGATGTATGATGAAGTGGTATTTTCTGTAGATGTGTCTGGATCTCCCGTGATCCCTTGGTTCCTTGGCTAAGGTAACTGCACTTTCACTATCACAGAAAATCTCTATAAGCTTCTTTATAGCTGGTACAACTCCAAGATCTCCAATGAAGTTCTTTATCCATATAGCCTCCTTTGTTGCCTCGCTTGCCGCTATATACTCTGATTCGCAAGTTGAATCATCTACTGTCTCCTGCTTGGAACTTTTCCAAGAAATTGCTCCTTCGTTTAGGGTAAAGACCCAGCCTGACTAAGAGCGGAAATTATCCCTATCAGTCTGAAAGCTAGCATCACTATACCCTAATACTCTCAAGTCATCACTCCCACCGAGGGTAAGGACCCAGTCCTTAGTCCTCCACAAGTACTTGAGAATGTTTTTTACCGCACTCCAGTGAGCCTTGCCAGGGTTCCCATGATATCTACTGACCATGCTCAATGCAAAGGCCACATCAGGATGATTACAAGTCATAGCATACATGATCGAGCCTACAACGGAAGCATGCGATACTCTACTCATCTCTGCGATCTCATACTCTGTACTCGGGCTCTGAGTCTTACTCAGTCTGGCGTTACTCTGGATCGGTAACTCTCCTTTATTGGAATTCTGCATGCTGAATCTATTCAACACCATCTCCAAGTAGGTACTCTAACTAAGTCCAATTAGTCTTTTGCTCCTGTCTCTCAAAATCCTTATCCCTAGGATATAGGCAGCTTCTCCAAGGTCCTTCATAGAGAAACACTTCCCAAGCCAGGATTTCACTTCCTGTAGAGTTAGGATGTCATTTCCTATGAGTAGTATGTCATCCACATACAGTACCAAAAAGCTAACTATACTCCCACTAGCCTTGACATATACACAAGATTCATCTTCACTTATCGAAAAGCCAAACTCGTTGAATTTCTCATCGAAACAAAGATTCCATCTGTGAGGTGCTTGCTTTAATCCATAGATGAATTTCTCAAGCTTACACACTCTATTAGGGTACTTTGTACTGACAAAACCCTCTGGCTGACTCATGTAAACATCCTCAACCAACTTTCCATTAAGGAAAGTGGTTTTGACATCCATTTGCCATATTTCATAATCATGAAATGCAACAATGGCTAACATAACCCTAATAGAATTAATCTTCGCTACTGGTGAAAAGGTCTCATCATAATCAACTCCCGGAGTTTGAGAAAAGCCCATTGCAACCATTCGTGACTTATAAGTGTGTACATTACCATACATTTCGGTCTTCTTCTTGAAGATCCATTTGCACCCGACTGTCTTACGACCTGGTACATTGTCAACCAAGTTCCAAAATTAATTGTCATACATGGATTCCGTGTAGTTGTTAGGTTCATCCCGACTTACCAGTGTTGTGACAACTCGAAATTTCCATTTTGTACGAACTTTAGCTATTCAATAGAAGCTAGTCCAGTTTCAATGAATTTCAGACTTTTCCGAATAAGTTTGTGTACATTAGGGTTTACGTTTAAGGAGATATCAGGAGAGGGGATGCTCATGGGTTTGTGAAACTTGAGCATTCCAAAACTTCATAATGTTAGAGTCCAATTCCGGAATAAAAATATTTTCTGCCAAAAATATTTCAGGACTATAAATAGATTTCTGAACTAAATTCATTCATTATTCACATTTCCAACTAGAGAAAAGCCATTTTCTCTCTCACAGATCTTCGGGTTTTCATCCCAAATCGTGAGTACACTTCCCTAGTTGTGTTATAATGCTTGTTTTATGCTTAATAACATAAATTGAATGTCAAATATATGTGATTCGGGAGTTTACCGCCTAAGAACGTTCTTGGGGAGTAAACTCCAAAATGAAGCTTAAAGGCCATCTAGTCCCATTTCCTTGTTAGGTAACTAGCTTAGGATAATATGTATGATCATTTGAGACTAGAAAACAATCAAGAACACATAGCTTTAGGTGTTTACGGCCCAAGAGTTTCTTGGACCGTGAACACCAAATTCAAGGGCTTAAATGTGCCCTAATCACTCCTAAAGGCTTTAGACATTAACCCTCAATTACTTCTAGCTAATTTGGGGACTTTAACACATCAAAAACACCCCTTAAAGGGAGTTTACGGCCAAGAGAATGCTCATAGGCCGTAAACACCAAATAAGGGCACCAAAGTGTGCCTAGGGTCCTCCATAGCCTTAAACAAATGCCTAGAAATTATCCTACTTGTGTTTGGGACTTGAAAGAATTAAAACACCCATCCCATGAGAGTTTACGGCTGTAAACTATAAGGGATATGGTCTTTTGGCCGTAAACTCCTCAAAGGAGTATTATCTATGCCCTAAACTACCCAAAGGATTAAACCACCAAGTTAGGCTTATTCTAGAAATCAAATAACACTTCAAAACACACATTACCACCAAGATTGGAGTTCATGGACATAAACTCAAGGGTTTACGACCGTAAACTCCTTGTGTGGGGTTTATTGGGTAGTAAACACTTATATAAGGCCCTTTGGTACATTAAACCCCTTTAGCCTTGTCCCATAACAACCTAGAAGCAACCCTTAGGACCTATAACACTTAGACAAAGTGTTTACATGTTCCTAAGTGTCCCAACTTATTTCATTAAGTTATTATTTGGCTAATTAGTTATATATATGCTCATTATATGATAACTAGGCTCGTGCGTGTGAACAAGTCTCCGTTTGCCACCTAGCACGGTATCTGATACTTCAATCCAATCCACTCACCGCAAGTGAGTTCATACCCCTTTAATTAACCTTTGAAATACTTTTAAATGTTTTAAATACTTTTATGGGGGGAATACAAGTTAAATACTTATAGTTATTGCATCAATCACATGTGATTAATAACTAGAAAACCAATGATTTTATCACTGTTCAAACTGTTTATCAAACTGTTTTACTTCAAAATGTTTTACAAACTCTTTTACTTATCAAATGCTTTTATTAAACTTTGTTTTACTTCTTATAAATTGCATTCCCATATATGTATAGATATATAAGCAATGTTTAAAGGGCTTAGGAAGGCCATCCGCCCTATTTCCTTTTTCTCGATTTGGATGTGGTCTGGTGGGATTTCGGGTAACCGTCCGAAGGTCGTTTCAATATTACTTATATATCAAATATACATATATAGACATAAAAGTACTTCCATATTCATGCGTATTAGACACATCATTAGTAAGTTACCATTGGGGTAACACAGGATCATACTACTACAATTTCTAGATCAATGAGTCAGTTTATTTATGAGTCTATACATTTCATTACTATGAGAACATATACAACTATACTAGAAAGAGAACATATACAACTATACTAGAAAGAGAACATATACAACTATACTAGAACGAGTAACATTACATTACATATACAAGAATACGTTAACAATTGTGATCCACTGTATCGGAGCATGCCTTAAATGTCATGGCCCGAGTTGTAGCCATAATTCTCTTGGAGGGAGAGCGTGAGTTTGAGTATAGATCTATACTGGATTGACTATCCTACACCTTGCTGCTAGCTACAGCCGGACCTGCAGGTCTGCGGGTGCCAAACGTCATTCTGTTATTACGACCATTCGTATGTCGTTGTTACCAGTCGATAGTATGGTGCAATTTATTACATAATACCTTAATATAAATCCGGTTTAAGGTAGTTAGTACAGTAGTAGTTCCTATAATACAACACTACAGTACTACAATGATTTACTCATTACATATTTTTAGTGATTATTTCACTTAAACATTAATGTACAAACTATATTTTGTTAAAAGATAGTTACACTTGGGAAATTACACACTTTTACAACAAACGAGCATACAAAACAGTTAAGCCTTGGTAGAAGGCTACTTTAATAGAAAATATAGGTTTTTCTGAGAGATTCAAACTTTTACAAACACTTACAAACATTTACTTACCTTTTACAAACTTACACTTGAGACATGTTCAAACGTTTTTGGTAACACACATCGACACTAAATTACTTATGAACTCACCAGCTTAATGCTGATAAACTCTTTCAAAATAACTTGTATTCTCAGGTCATCGGTAGACAGGTACCGAGGCCAGCTTTTGAGAAGATGGAGCGCATCCAAGACTCATCTTATTATTTTGATTTACCTTATTTTTGGTGTCTATAACTGTACAGAACACGCTTGTATTAAAATTATATATTTAATGCAATGGATGATGTTGTTTGCTTATTTACATTTATTGTGTTGTGATACTTTACATGACGTCCTCCGCCCCAGAATGTTTCCGCCGTTCTTGGTTTTGGGGTGTGACAAGTGTGCTATCACTCATAAGTCACCTTCCGCAGTAATATGGTAACCATAGTAATGCTCAGGTGCATTCCTAACTCTTGTGGAACGCCTCAGAGGTACATACTCTTATGTCGGATCAACAGGAGTTTCCTACTCAGGTTGATTGCTAGGGTTTGAGGTTCCTTCACCACTTGACTCTTGAATTTCTTCAAGGTCAATTTGCCTCCCACTATTTCCTTGGCTCATGAATTCTGTCTCGCGAAAGGCTCCTCCCCTTGCTACAAAGACCACATTATCACTGCGTCTGTAGAAGAGGTAACCAAAGGATCTCTGTGGGTAGCCAATGAAAATACACCTCTCGCTTCGAGGTTCGAGCTTATCATGAGTTTCTCGCCTCACGAAAGCCTCGCAACCCCAAATCTTGATGTGGTCCAGATTGGGAACTTTTCCGGTCCACAACTCATGAGGTGTTTTGGCAACCTTTTTTTTTGTAGGGACTAGATTAAGGATATAGACGACAGTCTCTAAGGCATACCCCCAAAATGAGATTGGTAGCGAAGCTCGACTCAACATGGAACGAATCATATCCAACAAGGTTCGATTGTGCCTCTCAGCCACAACATGAAGTTGTGGTGTCCTGGGAGGTGTCAATTGTGAGATAATCCCACATTCCTTAAGATAGTCAAGGAACTCTATACTAAGATACTCACCACCTTGATCGGATCGAAGCATCTTAATGTTCCTGCCCAACTGATTCTGCATTTCCTGTTTAAACTCTTTGAATCTTTCAAAGGTCTCCGACTTATGCTTGATTAAGTAGACATATCCGTATCTACTAAAATCATTAGTAAAAGTCACATATAAGCGGTTAGCATCCCTTGTGGTGGTTCTGAAGGGTGCACACACATCAATATGTATGAGATCCAACAAACCCTCACCCCTAGCACAAGAACCAGTGAAGGGTGACTTTGTCATTTTTCCAAGCAAACAAGATTCACAACTATCATCTGACTTTAGGTCAAATGACTCCAAGACTCCATCCTTTTGGAGCTGGCGTATGCATTTCTTGCTTACATGTCGAAGACGACAATGCCATAATGATACTTTATCCAAACTAGTGGAAGAATCGATACATAATACATTATTTCCTAGGTTATCAACAACCAACACAGTTTAATATACACCATCACAAGGTAATGCTTTAAAATAAAAAACATTATTACAGAAATGCATTAATACTACCACTATCATTATCAAATGAAAAGGTAAAACCTTGTTTGTACAAACCATGAAAGGAAATAATATTTCTCGCCATTTCAGAAGAGTAACAACATTTATTTAAATCTAACACTAATCCACTACTTAGAAACAAGGAATAAACTCCAATCTTGGTGACAGGTGAAGCTTTCCTATTCCCCATGATCAAGTTTATCTTCCCATGCTCCACATTCTCACTTCTTCTTAGTCCCTACAATTCAGTACATATGTGAATACCACAACCTATATCAAGGACACAAGAATTAGAATGGGTTGAATTATTAGACAATATAGTGTATATACCTGCATGGTTGGATTTCACTTTCCCATCCTTCACATCTTGTTGGTACTTTAGGAAGTTTCGCTTCCAGTGCGACTTTTCATGGCAATAGAAGCATTCAACCTCTTTAGGGTTAGTAGAAGGAGTGACGAAACCTTTCTTGGTTCCATTTGAAGAGGAGCCATCAAGGGTCGTACCCTTGGTACCCTTTGAAGGGCTCTTCCTTTTCTTTCCTTTTCGTTGCCCGATTGCCAAGACAGGGGCCGCAATAGGAGTAAGAGTGATAACAACCGAATTACTCTTAAGACCAGTTCTGCGGTCTTTAAGAGTCCTTGAAGTTTGCTGAGTGTCACTTCCTCCTTGTTCATGTGGTATGTTATACGGAATTGATCATAACACGAAGGTAAGGAGTGCAAAATGATGTCAATTTCCAACTCCTCAGGGAAGTTCACATTTAGCTTCAGCAAACGGTCCACATACTTTTGCATTTTCTGCATGTGGCCCGTGATGGGTTCTCCATCCTTCATTCAGGTTGTTATCATGGAAGAGATTATTTCATACTGCCCTTGACAAGCACTCTGTTGGTAGCGGTCCATCAAATCCTGGTGCATCTCAAAAGGGTAGTAGTCCTCATAGGACTTTTGGAGCTCTGCTGTCATGGTGGCCAACATGATATATGCCACTTTGGTAGTATCTCTCTCATGTGCCTGATATTCAGCGATCTCCTCAGGAGTAGCAAACGACTCTAGTTCTTTAAGGTCCTTGTTGAGGACATATTCCTTGTCCTCATACCGAGTGATTTCTGATCCAATCCATAAAGTTGGATCCATCAAAGATTACTCTCCTACAAAGGTTCATGAGAGAGAAGGAGCCGGTAGGGTTTGAGCTAGAAGCAACATTTTTTTGATGACATCTGAAAAGAAAGAAGAAAAGTTTAGAGATATAAAGATAGTCCTTAATAAGACACCCAAATGTAATATTAAGGCTAGGACCCAACACAATATTTTATAACTTAGAAGAGGGATGCCGTAATCCAAGTTATAAAATATTTGAAGGTAGGTGAATGACGATTCACCAATTTCCACCATGAAAAACGAAATAAATTATTAGGTTTTAATTGGTTTTGAAACACCTATATTATTTGAGGTTCATTGAACTTTTTAATGGCATGTTTCAATCTTGAGTGTGACCTTCAGGTTTTGTGACTGGGATGCCAAGGATCACCAAACAAGGTGTGAAGTAACCATGCAAGTTACTTGGTAACCTTAATGTTTATCACTATATTGATATGCCGGTTAACCACACGCGCTCCATCGACCTATGATAAACCTTAAGCCACCCTTTGCCTACCTTGTTAAGTCCAAGTTAGTGTGCCGGTTAACCACACACGCTCCACTAACGACTTAATCAAAGTTCAAAGTGTAATTTCATGGGTTAGCACCTTATTCACATTTTCCTAAAGTAACTAATTAGGAATTTAAAAAACATTTAGTTACTTTACATTCATCATACTTTTAATGAAGATTTAAAGTCCTTGTCCTACCCATTCGGCTAACGACCCTCGACCGGTCAAGAAAGCGGTGGGTGAGAGTGGACACCCATTAAGCTGCCATTTTATAGGCAGCAACCTTATACCCCCCTTATAGACCGACTTCATGAATGAGGCCTACTAACGGTAAGACGAATTGTTCTTATACATATATAATTATTATTAAACTTATAATATTATAAAGTATAGGGTTGAATTTTAACTTTTAAAATTCTAGGGGTTGGAACTAAAGTTTTTAAGGTGACTTTACATGTTCAAAAACTTGAGGGCAAGTTTTGTAACTTTCAAAACTTTTCATCTTTCATAACTTATGAGTCAAATGGTTTATTAAAATGAGAGACTTTTCATTTTATGTAACCTATGTGTTTCATAATGGACTTTAAAAGAGTGACTTGGTAATCTATAACTTGAGAACAAATTATGGATTCCATTAAAACACATAATGATCAAGAATTAAACTAACAAGCAAGTTACAAATAATTCCTATGATCTTCTAAACTCATAAGTCTTGAGCATGCATATCAACACTTTCAAGAATTCATAAATAAACCATATAAAACTTGAAATTTTGATAATAGCTATTGAAAATGGATTAGCATAACCATTACACCATCTAAAACAAGTTTTATAGAACCCAAACATTTTAGGGTAATGTTTCGAGTCCATTTCCAGCAACAAAACTCAAAAATATGCATTCTGGGGATCCTACTCGTCGAGTGCACGAACCTACTCGGCGAGTAGGATGAATTTACTCATGGACTCGTCGAGTACCCCATGGACTCGGCAAGTTCATGCTGCAAAATGTAGAAAACTTGAGTTTTTTCAAGAATTTTCATCAAGTATCAAGAAAACAAGCCTAGGCTCTGATACCACTGAAGAGATTTGAGCATTCTAACACTCCTAAGGTGTACATGCAACCCTAGAAACTTGGGATCTATGTTTTACTAAGATACATGCAAAATTGTTTTCCAAGGTTCTTAACCTATCTAGCATAGCAAGGGGAACTTTTAAACATTAATGCTAGAAGAAGAACATACCTTTTTGTTGTATGGATTCCTTGAGAACCTTGTGAGCCTAGCACCTCAAGTGTGATGCCTCAAATGTCTCACACAACACCACAACACTTGGAATAACCTTGTGAGAAGTTCACTAACACCTCAAAATCGGCTAGACCTCTTTCTTGCTTGTACAAGTGCCGATTTTTTCTAGACTAGGTGTCTTTATATAGTTGTGGCACAAGTAGGGTTACACCATGTAAACCCTAATTGCCATGAATTTCCATATTCCATGATCCATGGGTTTGTAACCTCCATGGACTATCCATGGAGAACCTTATGGGTTTTAATCCAATCCATACAAACCATGGATCATTAGCCCACTATACAAGAATAGATGATTTACACAATCAACCCCATATATTTAATTAGTCTCTTTTTGATCACTTAATTAATTTCAAATTAATTCTTTGATCAATACTAATTAAATAATATTATTAATATATTAGAACTTATAATATATTAATAATCCTGAAGTATCCTTTCTCTCATTTAGTCTATCCAAATGTTGCAATGCCATGCAACCCAAATGGACCATGCTAATCGGGTCAAGTACATTCCAGAAATAGTTATGAACTTAGACACCTAATATAACACCTATTACCCTGCTAACAAAATTATGAAATTATAAATGAACATAAATAATAAAATAAAATAAATAAATATTTAAATAATAAAGTTAACATACGCCGTCTATTTGTAAAAACTGGTTGTAGTGAGTCTTTTGTAACGGCCTCAGTTTTAACCATGCAACAACCCGATGGATCACATTCGGTTCGTTTGAATGTATAAGCTTGTCAACCTTACTGAATACGTAAAAAACTGTTTGTACAATTGATCCCAAATTATCCTCCACCATGGATATCTTCCACAGACAAATTAATTAACAATTAAATTTCTAAAAAATATTAGTAATGATAAGTAATTATAATCAGTAATTATAAAACAGACGACATTATATATCTTGAATTCATCAATGTTGGATAGCAAAACGAAATACTATTCTTTAATAGGCTGTTTAGCCAACCATTCATTGAAACCCTTCTCTAAGAGGTATAGAAGACATAAACGGACTACATCCTCGTCCGATAACTCATTAAGTGACTATTTAAACACATCTGTAACATGTTTGACCGATACATTTATCAGGACCATAGGAAAGGCACGAGAATGAAAGGCGGTGTCGGATGCAGAAGCATAAAAATAGTCATCAAACCAGAAGCCGGTCGTAACCCTCAATCTTATAAACCATTTCCTCTACTTATCTTCGGGGGTCAGTGACAACTTCGTCGCAAAAGACGTAATGTAGAAGCAAAAGGATCCCCATCTATATTAGGAATGTCTAACCACCTCCCAAAACATGTATTTGGAACATAGTCTCGCATTCGAGTTTGTTTCTAAATGCCATAAGAGTTTCCTCGCCGATTTTGGGTTTACACGAGAGTCTAATTGATGCATCAACAATCACGTCGTGCTGCACAAATAAAAAAGGTGTTAGCACTTCATTCTAAAATGAAAATGACCAATATTCTAGACCTGTTCTTCATGTTCTGGACGAGTTCATCGTGTTCCAGAATGATTCTTCGCGTTCCGAAGGCTTCTGGAATGAAATTTTAAGATTCGGAACACAACATTTCGATGTAAATCAACAATAACTAAACATCTAAACTACTTTTCAGTTGGTCCTACAACAATGACATATTTAATTTAAACTCCAAAATGTTTTCAGTTCATTCCGAAGGTGGTCTACTACATCTGGAACAATAAGTAACAATAGAAAATAGGAACCTTAAACAAACAAAGAGAAAATGAGGAACATATCCGTAAAATGACGAGGTCGTAGTGCTCGTCTTCCATGTTGGAGATGGGTGTTGATGCGTGTTGGAGATGAGACTTGCGTGTCGGAATCGAGTTAGAACGTCGTAATCAAGTCGGAACGTTGGAATCGGAATGCACCTTTCTGGAATGAAGTTGCCGCCTCAAATTATATTCCAGATTTTGAATTTCAAAATCACGATCCAGAACATATGCAGATGCTTCGGAATAGACATTCCGGATCCAATGAAATATGACGAGCCACCGAAAAATAATCCGGAATTCGTTCTGGAACGAATCATTCCGAAATAAGTGGTTATTTTAAAAAAAAATACTATATTTGAAAAAAACCCAAAAAAATGATTAGATTACTCAATTTCCTAACATACAAACCTAAACAAACTTGAAAAATAAGTTACTTTAAAAATTAATTAGGACGTGACAACAATAATTTTCCACCTTTTATAACGAGTTGGAAAGGTCAAGCTACTAACTTTCTATTCTTTTATAAATATTTATTTTTTATTTTTAATATATAATAATGATAATAATCATTTTGATTTATTGGTCTTATTTAATAGTATTGTAATTTATTGGTCTTATTTAATAGTATTTACAAGTAAAATTACACATCAAGGAAATTATGTATTTATGTTAAAATACAAGGGATGATGTTTTTTGCTTTAGTTGTGGATTTGTGTAAACAAGAAGATATTTGTCGAAATATAACGAAACAATTGTCTCCTTTATTTGTGCACATGAAAAAAATTTCTATAGACTATCATAAGAAAGCAACTTTTCATAACTAAAAGAAATATTTTTGTCGTTACGTGTATAAAAATTAGTACGATCATAAGACAAGATCATGTGCAATTGAACATAATTTGTAGTCGAGTTATTACCTTATTAACATTAATTTATAATTTATAATCTGAATTAGGATTATATTATATTTCAAAAGTGAAGAGGAAAGGATCTAAAATAATATTAAAACTCAAGTTTAGTAGGAGAGTTAACGACTGAGCATACTTAGATTAGTCCAACATTTTGTATAACATGTGAGCCCATCTTTTTTATATTTTTTTAATATTTTAATATTTTTTATTTTTATTATTATTGTTTTATTTTTTACATCTCATGAAAATATAACATCTTAAAAATCACAACAAATTTTAACTTTTTTAAAAAAGCAACAATTCAATTCGTAATGTTTACAAAACCATTGTTTCAAACGTGTTTTCAATAATCATAGTGTCCCAAAAATCCAGATAACAGAAAACCAAAGGATGTGCACGATCACGCATTCGTCTTGTCATGATCCTCAGAAATACCTGAAACAAAACTAAAAATGTAAGCCAACGCTTAGTGAGTTCCCCCAAAGTATCACCACATAACATAACAAACAACAACATGCATATAGAGCCTTCAGCATGACCGGAACACTTCACCAGACCGTCAACCTATCTGGACCGCTCTCTGAGCCTTCGGCCTGACTGGACCGCCTCGCAGGCCTTTAGTCTATCCGGACTGCCCTGGGTATCTTAGCCTTCGGTACCAGCGGGTCCGCTTCAACCCAATAAACCATAATATATCGATATAAACATTATCAATCAATAAACAGTAAACACATGTAATTCTACAGATCTACCAGTCTAATCAGATAACTAGTAACCACATATCTTCTCATAACAACATACAACAAATCAAGATATCTAATCCAATGGGCCGACCTTGGTGCCTTCGACCTATAAAGACAGTGAGGAAAACTCACATCTTAGTCCGAATACAGTCTGAATGAATCTCTGCTCCAACAACCGGCTCTACCCGACTCCTAATACTCAAAACATTTCCCATTCCAAATTAATAACAATTTCCCAAAATACCCTTGGTCAAAATCGGTCAAAAACAACAAAATCAGCCGAGTCAACCCAACCGAGTCTACCCAAACATCGTACGTGGGGCGTACTTCGGATGTACGAGGGGCGTACTCACTTTCCGAGGAGTCGGGGGCTTAGCCTGCGTACGCACATCGTACCAACTGGTAAGCCCAGTGTACGTAGCTGGACCTCCACCTAATGAGTTAAGTGCTTAATACTTAAGCTATAAAGGCCAAAATGCAGATCCAAGTCCAAAATATCATCCTTGACCATAAAAGTTTTAAACTTTATGGTCTTGCATGGCTAATAAGTGCTAAATGATTTAAACTCCATCCTCTTAACCCATTAAGACAATCAAACACATGCATAGATAAGGATTAAGAGCCAAAACCCTATTTTTATGCTTCTAAACCCCTCCAAACATTTGAAAGGACAGCTAGAATGGACTAGAGCATGCCATACTCCAAAAAGGTCAAGACTTAGGACAAAATGCTCATGAATCAAGAACTTAGCAAGATCTAAGGAAATAAAAGCTAAGTTTGAAACTTTATACCTCTTGGAGGTTGCTAGAGAGGTGAAGACCCGATATCCAAAGCTGCTTCAAGCTTCCAAGGTGGTTATACTTCCTTCTTTCTCCTTCAAGACTAGCAAAACATACACACAAGCTCAAGAATGCTCAAACAAGTGGCTAGGGTTTGCTAAAATCATATGGAGGTGTTGGAGGCTGATGAGAGATGATCTTGGAGGCCATAAAGATGCTTAAATAGGATCCAAACCCTAAATTTTAGGGTTTGAAACCCTTGTATGTACGCCCTGCGTACCCAACATACGCCCCTCATACTAAGCCCTTGCACACACGCCCTTTGTAATCAACGTATGCCCAATGTACTATATCTCAACCCAAAATTACAAAAATGTCACTATGGGCCATTTTGAAAGCTTTCTCATACACAAGGGCAAAATACCATAAATCTTCATAATTAAGGGTTAAATTTGGAAATACCTCATCGCCCGGATGTTACTATTCTCCCCCAATTGAACTAGAATTCGTCCTCGAAGTCTGCTGCTGTGAACAATTCCGGATAATGCTCCCGCATCTTGGACTCGGGTTCGTATGCCCATTCGGAACCCTTCCGATGCTGCCACTGGACCTTGACCAATGATACCACCTTGTTACGCAAGACATTCGTCTTCCGATCTAAAATCGCCACTGGTCTCTCAGTGTAATTCAGGTGATCATCAATCTGAGAATTACCCAAAGGAATACCCGCCGAATCATTAGTCACACACTTCCGCAACTGCGAAAGATGGAAGGTGCTGTGAATCTCACTGAGCTCCTCAGGAAAATCCAACTTATAAGCTACCTTGCCAACCCTGTCAATAATCCAAAAAGGCCCGATACACCGGGGCCCCAATTTTCCCATCTTCCCGAAGCGTATTACACCCTTCCAGGGTGATACCTTTAAAAAACCATGACACCGACATAAACTCCAACTTATATCGACGCTTTTCGGCATAACTCCTCTGCTGACTCTGAGCTGTCTGCAACCTCTGTCTAATCTATTGAATAAACTCTGACATTTGAAGGACTATCTCAGTCCTTCCCAATACTCTATGACCAATCTCTCCGCAACATACTAGGGTATGACACTTCTTCCCATAGATAAGCTCGAAAGGATGTGCACCGATAATGGAGTGATAGCTGTTGTTATAAGAAAAATTAGATAAGGGAAGGTAGGAGTCCCAACTCCTACCGAAGTCTATGACATAGGCTCTCAACATGTCCTCAAGTGTCTGAATGGTCCACTCACTGTGACCGTCAATCACTGGATGATAAGTAGTTCTGAGATGCAACCTCGTACCCAGTTCCTTGTGTAACTTTTGCCAGAAGCGAGATGTGAACCGAACATCTGGATCAGATACAATGAATATTGGAATACCGTGCTGATCAAAAATCTCGCACACATACAAATCGGCCAATTTCTCGGTCGAAGAACTCTCTCGAATGGCTAGAAAGTAGGCGCTCTTAGTCAGCCGGTCCATAATAACCAATATTACATCGAATCCCTTATCCGTCCAAGGCAACTTGGTGATGAAATCCATAGTGATATGTTCCCATTTCTTCATGGGAACCTCCAATGGATGCAAGTTTCCATGCTGCCTCTGGTGCTCGGCCTTGACCATCCGACATGTCAAACAACTCTCAATATACCAGGATATCTTTCTCTCTCTCTCTCTTCATGCACGACCACTGATAACTAAGCCTCAAATCCCGGATACATCTTCATGGCTTCGGGGTGTATCGAAAACTTGGACTTGTGCGCCTCCTCCAGCACATTCTGCCTCACCCCACCAAAATCTAGCATCTAAACTCGTCCATATCAAGTCAATAATCCACGACTGTCAGTGGCGAACCTGTCAACCTCATCCTTGAGTCTCTCCAGTTTCCAATTCTCCTTCTTAACTCCCTCAGCCTGAGCTTCCCTAATCAGATCAAGAAGCAAAGAATCAATCGATATTCTCATATACAGACTCTTAAAGGAAGAACCAACCATTTTGTAGCTCAAAGCATCATCGACCACATTCGCTTTCCCAAGGCGCTATAGAATCTCACAGGTCATAATCGTTGACCACGTCAAGCCACCTATACGGTCTCATACTCAAATTTGGTTGATCCATGAGATATCTCAACCTCTTTTGATATGTGTAAATAGTACACTGGACCCCATAGAAATCAGCCACAAAATATTGAGAGCAAACACCACTGTTCCCAAATCCAAATCATGAGTCGGATAACAGATCTCATGCGGCTTCAACTGTCGGGAAGCATAAGTAATAACCCTTCCATGTTGCATAAGCACCGCCCCTAGACCAGTGATGGATGCATCATAAAATACCGAAAAGTCCTAAGCACCCTCAGGGAGGGTCAACACTAGTGCCTCACACAACTTCTGCCTCAGTGTCTCAAATGGAGCCTACTGCTCAGGCCCCCAACGGAAATCCACACCCTTCCATGTCAAACGAGTGAGGGGTACTGCAATCTTGGAGAAGTCCTGCATAAATCTCTGATAATACCCTGCCAATCCCAAGAACCTCCTGATCTCCGAAGGAGGCTTCGGGACCTCCCATTGCATAAACGCATCGATTTTGGCCGAATCGACCAAAATCTCATCCTGATTAATGAGGTGTCCCAAGATCTGGACCTATCACAACCAAAACTCGCACTTCGAGAACTTGGCATACAACCATTCTCGCCTTAAAACCCCAAGAAGCTCTCGAAGGTGCTGCTCGTGCTGCTCCCTAGTCTTGGAGTACACCCAGATATCATAAATGAAAACAATAACTGATCGATCGAGAATCATCCTGCATACCCGATTCATCAAATCCAAAAATGCCTCAGGCACATTGGTGAGCCCAAACGGCATCACAACAAAATCGTAATGACCATAACGAGTCCAAAACACGGTCTTCTCCACGTCCTCCTCTCTGACCCTCACCTGATGATACCCCGACTTCAAATCGATCTTGGAGAACCAAGATGCATCCTGCAACTGATCAAAGAGGTCATCAATACACGTGTAACATCCTGAGTTCGGGTATGTTAATTTAATTATTTATTTATTGTTTTATTGAGGAACTTGACGAGTTGATGACTCAACTCGTCGAGTAGAGTCTTATCTATTGACAAGGTTTTGCGAGCGGACTCGCCGAGTCGGGGATCTGACTCGTCGAGTCGGTGCTGATTAGGAAAACCCTAATCCCCGGGTTTGGAGCCTATTTAAAAGCCCTTATGGCCTTCATTTGCGGTCACCTTGTTCCAGAGAAACTTTATAGAGAGTGAGGAAGGCTTGAGGCAAGAGAGGGCTTATATTCTTCATTTTTTGGGGTGATTTTGCTAGAGGAAGAATAGAGGATCCATCTAGAACGTGAAGGGAGCTTGGATTGGAGCTAATCATATTGAGATATTGTCTTTGGAGGTATAATTCTTTCCATTTCACGTTCATATGGTGGATTTAATAGTTTTAGGGTTTTCCCTCATAATTTTATGAGATCTAGTGAGTATGTGGTCCCCTTGGTATGAATAACATCAGATATGGACCATGAGAGGTCCATAGAGCCATTATCTTCCAGCTTTTTGCAAGCAAATAAGGAATTGGAGACTAGGTTGCCATTTCTAGTGTTATTTCTCCATTTGAGGCTTGATATGGGTTGCATGCACGTAAAGGTTGCACCTTTACGTGAATTTTGAGTGTTTAAGGGTTAGATCTATGATTTGGTTAAGCAGATCTGACCTTAGGAGGTCGTTTGAGCAAGTCCATGGAGGAAACTCGCCGAGTCCATATGTAGACTCGACGAGTCAGACTGGGTTGCTCCGGGGTCTGACTCCAGTGGTGACCCAGTGAGTTGAGGGGTGACTCAGTGAGTCGAGTGAGGCTTAGAAAGGGAAGATTCTGTGGGGAAGATGGGACTCGTCGAGTCGTCATATGCACTCGGCGAGTCTGGTCAAAATGGACAGTTCACTTTTGGTTGACTTTTAGGGATTGTCAACAAATGGGCATTTAGGCCTATAGAGGGGTAGAATGGTCTTTTACCCTTCTAGGGATTTGCATGAGAGAATATCCAATTTGTGAAGAGACATTTATTTAGTATAATTTATTATTGTGACTAGGCGGAGGCTAGGGCAGTATTTCTGATATCGAGATTTTACCGAGATTCCCGAGGTGAGTCTTCTCACTATACTTTACCTAGAGTGGTAATTAGAGCTATGTGACAATGTATTTTGTATACTATATATGTGTTGTGATTTCTATGTGATATGTGATATGCATGATTAAGAGTTTACAGAGTTAGGACCAGTGGGTCCACAGAGTTATGGGACCAAGAGGGTCCCACAGAGATATTCGACCAGAGGGTCATCAGAGTTACAGCCTTGAGTGGCTGATATGTGTTTATGTGGGATTTTGGGGAACTCACTAAGCATTTATGCTTACAATGTTTTGTGTATGTGTTTCAGGTACCAGCGATGATCGCGGGAAGGCGCCGACATGATCTGTACACACTCATGGAGCTTTTGTTTATATGATTCTGGGATATGTTTTACTATGATGACAGTGGACACATTATGTTTAATATTATTTTATGAATGAAAGTATGTTTTAAAAAGAAAAAAAATTTGTTTTGAAAATCTGGTGTTACAACACCGATGGGGATACTGGTTCTTCATCGTCAACTTGTTCAACTCCCGGTAATCAATGCACCCCCGGTGTGAACCATCCTTCTTCTTGATGAACACTATCAGTGCTCCCCACAACGAACTGCTCAGTCTGATGAACTGCTTGCCTAACAGCTCCTAAGGTGGTGCCAATTAGTACGGTGCTTTGGAAATCGAAGCCACACCTGGAAGTAAATTAATCCTGAACTCAACCTGCCTCTCGGGAGGCACACCGGGTAACTCCTCCGGAAACACATCAACAAACTCTCTAACAACCGACACATTTGATACTGTAGCCTGCTTCCCAACCCGAGTATCCATCACGTATATAAGATAAACCATGCAACCATGCTGAATATACTATCGAGCCCTGGCAGCAGAATAAAAAGCTGGCCCATTCCTGGTACCCTCTCCATAGATAACTAGTTCTCCCCTACTTAGGGTTCGAATCACCACCCGCTAACCCTCTCAATCTATTATAGCACCAAACCTGCTCAACCAATCCATCCCCACTATCACACACATACACACACATCCCCTATGGGGATATAAATTAAATCAATTGTATAAGGTACCCCAAAAATCTCCAAAACACAACCCTAATAAACCGTGGATACAGAAACCCTGTGCTCGTTGGCGACAGAAACCCGCAACGAACACTCTAACTCCCTAATAGGCATATCAAATCCCCTACAAAACATCTGGGATACATAAGTTCAACTCATACCTGATTCAAATAGCACAAGAGGAGGAAAAGAGTTCACTAAGAAGGTACTTAACAAAATCATAAACATAACCATAACGATAACATAAAATAACTTGAGATAATATAAATAGAAACATACAAGTAATGACATTTGGTGCCGCCCTGGCCTCCTCTGCAGTGAGTTGGAAAGCACGAACTCGAGACCTTGGGGGATCCGCCCTATTCTGATGCCCATCAATGATCCTCAGAGTGGCTAGCGCCGGAGCATGCACTAGCTTGGCGGCGAGCAACGGACAATCGACTTTTAAATGGCCAACCTGATCACAATGGTAACAAATCCGTCCGCTCAGTACTGGGGCCGGATGGTGAAAATCCCTCGTAAAGTGCCATTCTCTTCCACATTTGTGGCATCCAACAGATGATCGGAAAGTACCCTTGTGAACCTTGCCGCACTTTCCACAAGTAAGACCCCTCTGGCTTCTAGATCTTGAATCACCGGGTGTGAACCTCTTCGCTGTTGGCTGTGAATGGGCAAGGCCTGCCTTGGATCCCTAGACTGGAGCTCCATCTCGATCTCCCGCCTCCTTGCGGCCTCCGGAAGCTCCGCAAGCGAACCATACCTCTGAGTGGACACAAACTGGTAGGTATTCGTCTTGAGCATGCTCAAGTACGGTGTCATCTGAGCTTGCTCAGAAGTAAAAAACATAGGAAGAAAAGAGACCTATCGATAAATATCTTGGTGATCTCCATCATCGTCTTAGTCCCCTGCCTCAAATCCAAGTACTCTTGGTCCAGTCTCTTCCTCTCCACCATAGGGACATACCTCAAGAGAAACAACTTAGAGAACTGATCCCAGGTCACAACAACCCTCTGTTCAGAAGCGTACAAGCCCGTCACTAACCTCCACCAATCCTTCGCACCTAACCGAAAAGGATTCAGGGCGCAATTGACCTTCTAGTTAGTAGGACAAGAGCATGTGAAGAAGTAATCCTCCACATAAGATAACCATCTCATCACAACAATCGGATCCTGAACTCCATCAAACACCGGGGGCTTCATATTGTCGAAGTCCCGATACTAGAAGGCTCCCCCACCAATCCCCGCAGCAGCGACAACCTTAGTAAGATCAGTGTATCGCTCATCAAAAAGCTTGATCACAGTGGTCTTGATAAACCCAAACATCTTCGACATAGATCTCCAGACAACAACAACAACCACCTCAGTATCGATGACTTCCCGAATTTGGTCATTTGTCATCCCCGCGCATCCTGGCCACTCGCTCCAAATCCAGAACCTGATCCCCACATAAACACCATACTAAAAATAAACTAGAGCATATCAGAATTCCATAATTCATATAATCATAACCATTCCAGATAGATGAACCCTCGAGGTTTGTGACTTCCTTGTGATGCATACGAGTCCTAAGTTTTCAATAGTATAGGCCCATACTACCTTCCAGACCTACCCGTATTTTTCTGAACGATCGTTACAACCTACTAAATAGATACAAGACCTAGGATACATATACATCCTATCCTCGCTCTGTTAAGCAAGGCTAACATTTCTGCTTTAACTGGTAGCTCACGCAAATACTCACCCATGAAACTTCCACCAACCCTACAACAATCGTGTATGCTAATCATATATAACACTGGATCGTATAGATAGTTGAATACTTGATTCTACCCTAAGCACACAACTAAACAAGGAAAAGGAAATAAGGCCAAACCAAACATCCATACAAGAAGTAACCATAAGCTATTAGACATCATACATAAGGTAATTCCATCATGCAATTCCTGAAGATCCCTAGCCTATCACGAGCATGTTGTTCTATCATAAACATCATCTCAAATAATAGTGTGGTAACTTAGGGTATACTTTCTGGGTCCGGCTAATCGTACACATCACATCCTTCCTTGGTCACTTTTGAAAGCAATTTTGGAAAACCGTTTTAAAACTGTTAAATGTGACTTGAGCATTTGGAGCATTTGGATCATGTTCATGAAGCATTTGGAGCACTTGGACCTCAATGGAGCACTTGGGGTTCATGGAGCATATGTCAAAGGAACGGATCGTCTAAGAGAGGAATGAATCATCAAACAAAGGAACTGATCAAGTGTCAAAGGAACAGATCGTGTACAAGGGGGTTTGGAGCACCTGGAAGGAGTTTGGAGCACTTGGAAGAGGTATGGAGCACTTGGAAGGGATATGGAGAAATAAGGAGTCCTTGTTGTGCCACATGATGAAGAGATGGGTCAAGAGTGATGCTCTTGCACCATCTTGTTCTCCTTTTGCGCCATCTTGTTTTTCGGTTGAGCCATGCATGGCCTTGTTGAGCCATGCATGTGCCTGTTTCTCATGGTGATGCTGTTGCTCTAACATTGATGTTGTGCACCATACCTGATGCTCTTGTGTCATTTAGATCCCTGTTGCGCCAACTGGGGTTGCTGTTGCGCCATGAAGAAGCTATTGCGCCATCATGGACCATCTTGGTACATGATGCGCCATATTGATTCCTTTGCTGTGCCATTTTGATCCAAGTATGCCTACAAGATGATAATGCTCAAGAATGTTCTAGAAGATGTTGCATGGCAGATTGTGATTCATTGACACCTTTCATGGGCCTATGGGCCAATGGGCTTCGCCTATTAGGGTTTTAGGTCTGATCCCTCAAGTATAAATAGGGATGCATGCTAGGTCATTTTGTATCTTGAATTCTAGAGTGATAGGCAAATCTCTATGTAATTGTACTTGTAACCTCTGTGTTGAGATCTCTAAAATAAAGAATACTCCCCTCCTACCTGTGGACGTAGGTCTCCTAGACCGAACCACGTAAATACTGTGTCTTGTGTGCTTTTGGTTTTTTGCTAGTTATCCGCTTTACTTCCTAACAAGTGGTATCAAAGCTACGGTTTGTATTCCTGTAATTGAAGATGTCTACTCACAAGTTTGATTTTGAGAAGTTCAATGGCTCAAATGAATTCACTTTGTGGAAGGTGAAGATGAGGGCTATTCTGGTTCAACGAGGATGTGCGGTGGCATTGGAAGGAGACAGAAAACTGCCAAAGGACATGACAGCTGATAAGAAGGTGGATATTCTGACGAAGGCACATAGTGTCATTCTATTGAAATTGACAGATGAAGTACTAGGGGAGGTTGTGGATCAAACAACTGCTTCTGGGATCTGGGATAAGCTTTATGACAAGTACCAGAACAACTCACAGATGAACAGGTTGTATCAGAAGCAAATGTTGTACACTCTCAAAATGTTTGAAAGTACCCAAGTGAAAAATCAACTGGATAACTTCAATCGTATCATCTTGGATCTACAAGGTGTTGATGTGAAGATTGAAGAAGAAGATCAGGTGCTCATTCTCTTATGTTCAGCTCCGAACTCATATGAGAATTTCGTTGATACTATGCTTTATGTGATGGGTTTGAGCCATAAGGACATTCCTATGTGTACATGAAAACCCTAAATAATTGGATCTAGGTTTCTCTATTGAACATGCAATTCATCCAAGATTTGGATCCCTAGATCTAGCATACATATTACAAAACAATGTAACTAATGAGATCTAGATGTTTACCTCTTGAATAACTCTTGATCTTTCTTCTTCCTTGAGCTTAGAGTCACAAGTTTAACTCCTCTAATTGCTTACAAACACCAAGTAGCACGAGGGTAGTATATGAGAGAGGGAGGAGGCACACAAAATTGGCTCTAGGGTTCTAGGAGAAGCAGTGACCGATTTCTGTAACCTAGGGGGTCCTATTTATACTGTGAGCAGCTAGGGTTTCAGTCAAAACCCTAATGGATAGATTAAACATTAAGCATCCCATGGAACCTTCTGGAATAAGGCCATGGACGAAAATATGATGGGCTACCATCATAATTTCGTTCACCCCTTAGTCCATTAGGTTTCCCAACCCAAAATACAACTATCAAACATTTGACAGTTTAAGCCCCCTTTATTCAATTAATCTCTTTTAGTCACCAAATTAATTCCTAATTAATCTATGACTAATATTAATCAAATAATATGATTTCTCCTTTAATATATTATTCTTATAATATATTAATAAATCATAATATCTTCTCTCTCTCTCTCCATAAATTACCCTGTCAAGTTGCTATGGTGAAGGCAAACCAAAAGGACCATGCGCAACCGGGTCAAGTACTTACCAAAAATAGTTATGGGCTTAGACACTAATCCAACAGTCTCCCACTTGGATAAGTCTAGTAACTACAAATGTAAGCACAACTCGATTAGCAATCGTAGCTCTCAAAGATGCTATCAAACTCCAATCTTATCAGTAACCTGTCCTTTAGATAAGGGATCGTATAATCCTCTGTTCTAGATATCGTGCAGACGATTACATGGAACATAGTCATACTTATTGTCCAATAGTTTGTTTCTGGATCTTTGATTCGTTTGACATAGAACTTAATTTAACACATTAATTAAGTCCTGACCGGGCCCGTCACATAAGTCAAACCAAATCATCGAGAGGCCCTGATATCGCTTTTACCCTCTCAGGATAAAAGGAACATATAAACTTTGATTTATATGCGTTTACTATCCACTAATCAAATCATACACAACAATGTGTTTTATAATATCAAGTTACTGATGCATTTACGCATTATCAATGCACAACCAATTAGCAAACAATAAACCATATATCTATGTTTTAAGACCATATGATATTATCATCTTGCGATCACTCGAGATAAATTCTATGAAGTGATTCCAGCAAGCGCGGGTTTATTCCAATGCTCAAATCAAACTCATAAGCACTCATGAACGTTGTACCAAACTTTTGCTATGTCTAATACATTTTCGACAATCTACACACCAATTCATGATAGTCTTCATTCATACCTACTTCCAACATATGAACGACTGTGGACGGTTCGAATAATTCTTATCATTCAGGAAGAAAAACATGCAAAATGAAACAATAGGTAAACAATTAACATAAGACAGTAACATTACTAATAAACAATACTCTTTTATTTAATGATCAAATGTTAATCATAGTTTATCTATTACACGATTCCAAACTATCTAATCTAAACTAATATCATCCTTCAGCCCGATGCTCCTAGCGTTCTGCAAGTGCTTAACCCTGCTCAGTAGCTTTGTAAGCGGATATGCTGGATTATTCTCTGACGATACCCTCTTTACTACGAGGAGTCCTTCTTCCACCTGATGTCGAATAAAGTGATATTTTCTGTCGATATGTCAAGATCTACTCCTTCATTATCACAGAAAATTTCCATGTGCTCCTTTATGACTGGCACAACTCCAAGGTCTCCAATGAAGTTCTTCAACCATATTGCCTCCTTTGACGCTTCGCTCGCTGCAATGTACTCTGATTCGCACGTTGAACCAGCTACGGTATCTTGTTTGGAACTTTTCCAAGTCACTGCTACTCCATTAAGGGTAAAGACCTAGCCCGACTGCGAACGGTAGTTGTCCCTGTCGGTCTGAAAACTAGCGTCACTGTACCCTCGCACCTTTAAGTCATCACTCCCACCAAGGACTAGAAACCATTCCTTGGTCCTCCGAAGGTACTTAAGAATGTTCTTGACTGCGGTTCATTGCACTTTGCCAGGGTTCCCTTGATATCTGCCGACCATGCTCAAAGCGAAGGCCACATCAGGGCGAGTACAAGTCATAGCATACATCATCGAGCCAACTGCGGAAGCGTATGGTACTCGACTCATTTCTGCTATCTCGACTTCGGTACTCGGACATTGAGTCTTACTTAACTTGGCATTACTTTGGATCCACAACTCCGCTTCTTAGAATTCTCCATACTAAAACGTTTTAGTACCTTGTCCAAGTAAGTATTCTGACTAAGTTCTATTAGTCTCTTACTTTTGTCTCTCACTATCCTTATTCCCAAAATATAGGAAGCCTCTCCGAGGTCCTTCATAGCGAAGCACTTCCCGAGCCAGGACTTAACCTCATGCAGTGTCGGGATGTCGTTTCCTATGAGTAGTATGTCATCGACATACCATACGAGGAAGGTAACTATACTCCCACTGTCTTTGACATATACACATGATTCATCTTCGTTTCACAGAAAACCAAACTCTTTGACTTTCTCGTCAAAACAAAGATTCCATCTGCGAGACGCTTGCTTAAGTCCATAAATGGACTTCTCAAGCTTTCACACTCTATTGGGATGCTTTGCATTGAAAAAACCCTCTGGCTGAGCCATGTAAACAACCTCATCCAACTTCCCATTTAGGAAAGCGGTTTTGACATCCATCTACCATATTTCATAATTGAAATGCAGCAATGGCCAACATCACCCTAATAGATTTTATCTTAGCAACCGGTGAGAAGGTTTCATCATAATCAAATCCGGGAGTTTGAGTGAAACCCTTCCCGACCAATCACGCCTTGTATGTGTGCACATTCCGATCCATGTCGGTCTTCTTCTTGAAGATCCACTTGCACCCGACCGTCATACGTCCGGGCACATGGTCAACCAAATTCCAAACTTGGTTGTCATATATGGACTGAATCTCGCTGTCCATTGCCTCTTTCCACTTTGTAGACTCCGGACCTGCCAAGGCTTCCTTATAGATGTTAGGTTCGTCTAGATTCACTAGTGTACTATCACTAATGAACGTATACCCTTCGGTAGTAATATGAAAACCATAAAACTGGGGTTGAACCCTAACTCTATCAGAATGTATAAAAGGTAAGGACTCGTCAATTGGTTCAACCAGAGTTTCCTCTCCGGGTTGAGTGCCAGCGTTAGAGGTTCCTTCATCGCTCGACTCTTGAATCTCTTCAAGATCGATTTGCCTCCCATTGTCCCCTTGGCTTATGAGTTCTTGCTCTCGGAAAACCGCTCTCCTCGCAATGAAGACAACATTGTCACTCGGTCTATAGAAGAGATATCCAAAGGACTTCTACGGGTAGCCGATGAAAATACACCGCTCACTATGAGGTTCGAGTTTTTCATGAGTCTCTCGTCTTAGGAAAGCCTCGCAACCCCAAACCTTGATATGTGCCAACGAGGGAGCTTTCCCTGTCCACATCTCGTGAGGTGTTTTGGCAACCTTCTTCGGAGGGACTAAGTTAAGGATATGAGCGGAAATCTCTAAGGCATACCCCCCAGAATGAGATAGGTAGTGAAGCACGACTCATCATGGAACGAACCATGTCCAACAAGGTTCGATTACGCCTCTCAGCCACACCGTTCAGCTGCGGTGTCCTAGGTGGTCTCAATTGCGAAACGATTCCGCATTCCTTAAGATAGTCGTGGAATTTCAGACTTAGGTACTCTCCTCCTCAATCGGATCGAAGCATCTTGATTTTCCTGCCCAACTGATTTTCCACTTCTTGTTTAAACTCTTTGAACTTTTCAAAGGTTTCTGAATTGTGCGTGATTAAGTAGATATACCCATATCTACTATAATCATCGGTAAAAGTCACGTAGAAGCGGCTCGTATCCCTTGTGGTTGATCTAAAGGGCCCACACACATTGGTGTGAATGAGATCCAATAGACCCTCACCCCTCTCACAAGTGCCAGTGAAGGGTAACTTGCTCATCTTTCCAAGTAAACAAGACTCGCACACGTCATCATCCCTAAGGTCGAATGACTCCAACACTCCAACCTTTTGGAGTTGGGCTATGCGTTTCTTGTTGACATGACCAAGATGACAATGCCATAAGCATGCTTTATCCAAACCATTGGATGAATCAATACACAACACCTTATTTCATAAGTTATCTACAACCATCACAGTTTCATATATTCAGTTACAAGGAAATGCTTCAAAATAAAATACACCATTAAGATAAGCATGAATATAACCGTTTTCATTATCAAACGAATATCTAAAACCTTGTCTATATAAACCATGGAATGAAATGATATTTCTTGCCATATCTGGCGAATAACAACAATTGTCTAAATCTAATCCTAATCCACTATTAAGCATTAAAGACTAAATTCTGATCTTGATGACAAGCGACGATCTTCTGTTCCCCATGATCAAATTTATCTTCCCATGCTCCACATCCCTATCTCTTTTTAGGCCCTGCAAACCAGAACAAATGTGAAAACAACATCTTGTATCAAGTACCCAAGAAATGGAATGTGAGGAATCATTAGATTTAGTTGTGTAAATACCTGCGTAGTATGGCTTGATCTTTCCATGCTTGATGGCCTGCAGATATTCTGGGCAACTTCTCTTCCAATGCCCTATTTTGTGGCAGTGGTGGCACTCTACCTCCTTCGAGTTAGAGTTGGGTTTAGCAAAACCAACTTTGGTTCCACTATAAGAGGTACCATGTTGGGATTTGCCCTTGTGGTTGCTCTTTGAGGGAGCCTTCCTCTTCTTACCCCTGCCTTGCCCAATTGCCAAAACAGGGGCAGCGGTGTGAATAACCATGCAAATATACATGGTGCTCTCATTGTTACAGTCACCTATTCGATGTGTCAGTTAACCACACACGCTCCATCGAACTATGACAAACAATGAGTCACCCTTTTCCACCTTTGCTTAGAAACCAATTAGTGTGTCGGTTAACCACACACGCTCCACTAACGTCTTATCAAGGGTACAAAGTGTAATTTCATGGAATTGTATCAATTCACTTTTGCCTAAAGTAACTAAGATTGGGAATTTTTTAAAAACATTTAGTTACTTTAGATAGATTCATTATACTTTTAATGAGGAAAGGTTTGTCCTATCCTACCCGTTCGGCTAACGAGCCTCCACCAATCAAGGAAGCGGTGGGTGAGAGTGGACAACCATTAAACTGCCATTTTATAGGCCATAACCTTATACCCTCTTATAGACCGGCTTCGTGAATGAGGCCTACTAACAGTAAGACTAGCATTTTAAGTTTTATATATATATATATATATATATATATATATATATATATATATATATATATATATATATTAATCTTATAGTAATATAAAGTATAAGGTTGAATTTTAAACTTCTAAAATTCTAGGGTTTGAAATTTAAATAGTTCAAATTAAACATTTTAATCACAAGGTTTAAATTTCAAAACTTGAGGGAAAGTTTCGATCTTTTCAAAACATAAAGGATCAAATAGCAAATAATTTTAAATTAAACAATTAATTTAATGATTATCTAAATTTGACCTAATCAAGATTATTTATAAGATAATTTACCAAAATAATTTAAATAATCAGCATTTATCATATAAGGAAATTATTATTCAAATAATTAGAAATTATCTTTTCTTTTGGTAAGGATAATCATATAGAAATAATAAAATTTGGATTTTATTATAAGAAAACGATTTTGGTAATTATCCTTGAACAAAACAGTAATAAATCCCGAAAATCCCTCTGTCTGATGCTCCGACTCGCCGAGTCCCCTTATGGACTCGTCGAGTTCATCCTACTCATCGAGTCCACAATGGGACTCGTTGAGTAAGTCAAGCAGATTGCACAAAAACGATTTTTCAAGCAAGATCAAAACATATAGCATCAAATACAATTGAAACCAAACAAATCTCTGATACCACTGATGGGTTTGATCCATAAGAACATTCCTATGTGTATATGCAAACCCTAAATACTTGGGTCTAGGTTTGAACATGCAATTCATCCAAGATTTGGAACCCTAGATCTAACATACATATTACAGAACAATGTAACTAAGGAGATCTAGATGTTTACCTCTTGAATAACTCTTGATCTTTCTTCTTCCTTAAGCTTAGAGTCACAAGTGTAACTCCTCTAATGGCTTACAAACACCAACTAGCAAGAGGGTAGTATACGGGAGAGGTAGGAGGCACACAAAATCGGCTCTAGGGTTCTAGGAGAAGCAGTGGTCGATTTCTATAACCTAGGGGTCCTATTTATACTTTGAGCAGCTAGGGTTTCAGTTAAAACCCTAATGGATAACTTAAACATTAAGCAGCCCATGGAATCTTCTCGAATAAGGCCATGGATGAAAATATGATGGGCTACCATCATAATTTCGTTCACCCCTTAGTCCATTAGGTTTCCCAACCCAAAATACAACTATCAAACATTTGACAGTTTAAGCCCCTTTATTCAATTAATATCTTTTAGTCACCAAATTAATTCCTAATTAATCTATGACTAATATTAATCAAATAATATGATTTCTCCTTTAATATATTATTCTTATAATATATTAATAAATCATAATATCTTCTCTCCCTCTCTCCATAAATTACCCTGTCAAGTTGCTATGGTAAAGGTAACCCAAAAGGACCATGCATAACCGGGTCAAGTACTTACCAAATATAATTATGGGATTAGACACTAATCCAACATTATGGTAGGAAAATGATCGTTGTGAATGATGTGAAGGACTCTCTGATGCCCAATGAATTGAAAAGAAAAATTTTAGGTGGAGGGAGGTGTCTAATTCTGGTTTGTTTGCAGGGAGAGGGAGGACAGAAGAGAGGAAAGAGGGAAATAGAGGGAGATCACATTCAAAATTGAAGTCTAAAGGTTTATCAAACATGAAATGTTATAAATGTAATGAGAAGGGGAACTTCAAGTGAAATTGTCCATAGCTGAGGTATGGGAAGTCCAAGAGTGAATCAAGCAACAATAACATAGCTAATGTGGTTCAGGAAAGTTCTAATGAAGGGACGATAATGATGTACAAACTGTGTGTACATCAAGTTCTACTGATGCATGGGTCTTGGATTCTAGAGCATCCTATCACATGACGTATAATCGTGACTGGTTCGATTCCTTCAAAGAGTGGGATGGCACAGTCGAGATGGGTGATGACTGGGTGAGCAGTATCAAAGGTAGTGGTGCGGTGCAGATCAAGATGCATGATGGAATGGTCAGGAAATAAGATTTCTGGTACGTTCCAGAACTTCGGAAGAATCTAATTTCTCTTGGCACATTGGCTAAGAACGGGATGCGGTACGTTGGTGAAGGCGACTGGGTAAAAGTGACCAAAGGCTCTCTAGTTATAATGAATAGGAATATGAATCGTGGAGGGATCAATATCCTAGAAGACAATACGGTTATGGGAATAATGGCTATCTCCCAATCCATGAATGAAGGTGATGACAAGATAGAGTTGTTGCAATGTAGGTTGGGGCATATGAGTGATAAGTGCGTGTTAGTTATAAGTAAACAAGGACTGCTTGGAGGAGAGGCTACTGGAAAGATAAAGTTTTGTGAAGCTTATGTCAAGGGAAAGCATCACAAAGTGAAGTTCGATACTGGTCCACACACAAGCTAGGAAGTCGTGGAGTATGTTCACTCAGATCCGTGGGGTCCTGCACTAGTGAAGTCTCAAGGAGGATGCTCATACTTCGTGATGTTCATTGATGACTATTCAAGGAAGGTTTGGTTGTAATTTCTCAAGACAAAGGGTGAGATTTTTGGGATGTTGAAGGTGTGAAAGACCATGGTTGAGTAAAGGTCTGGAAAACAAGTCAAGAATCTAAGGACTGACAATGGGTTGGATTTTTGCAATGCTTCATTTGATAATTTCTGCAAGGCAAAAGGTATAGTGATGCAACGAACTGTATGACACACACCACAACAAAATGGAGTGGCAAAACGTATGAACCAAACACTCATGCAGTGTGCAAGGTGCATGCGTATATTTGCTAACTTATCCAAGCAATTCTGGGCGGAAGCAGTTAACACTGCATGTTATCTGGTGAACAGATCACCATCAAATGCAATAGACTTGAAGAATCCTCAAGAGGTATGGTCCGGGCAACCTTATGACTATTATGGTTTATGTATATTTGGATACCCTACATATGCTCTTGTGAATGATGGTAAACTTGAGCCAAGGGAAATAAAGTGCATATTTCTAGGATATGCGACAAGAGTAAAAGGTTATAGACTGTAGTGTACAGAAGAAGGAGGAACTCCTAAATTTATCATGAGCAGAGATGTGACCTTTGATGAATCTGCCATGGCTAACCAGGGAGGAGGTGAAACAAGTCAAGCATGGAACAAAGATCAGGGTACAAACCAAAAGGTGGAGTTTTCATCTCAAACTCCAGATAGAGTTGTGATAAGTGACAAAGAGCAAGGCGACAGTGAATAGCCTGGACAAGATGAAACCCAAGAGAAACACATGGGATCTTCGTCCAATGATGTTGATTCTGGGAAAGATGATGGGTTTGAATCTATAGTAAAGAGAAGATCGAAGAGGGTTATTTGACAACCTGACAGATATATGGGATGTGTGAATTCAGGTGAACTTGAGTCCATTGCTTTTGCTTTAGCAACTGGAGAAGACATTGACACCAAGGAGCCTTAATCGTATAAAGAGGCTGTGGCGAGTAAAGAAGAAAATGACTGGTTGATGGCCATGAATAAAGAAATGTAATCTTTAGAAAAGAATGAAACATGGAAGCTTGTTCCATTACCAAAGGGAGCAAAGCCAGTGGGGTGCAAGTGGATCTTTAAGAAGTAGGAAGGGATACCAGGAGTTTAACCTGCTAGTTTCAAGGCATGGTTGGTGGCAAAAGGGTTCTCTGTTGGGTCAAAAATATGGTTTATACTTTGCTTTTCTAGGAAAATATATTTTTCTATAATGTAATATGTAATTTAGTGGCTGTGTACGGCTGCACATGTGTGTGCGGCCGCACACCCTGTGTACGGCCGTACACGCGTGTGCAACGGTTCACTCGTATACTGCTGGGAGTGCTATAAATAGGGAGTGCATGTGGGAGTGTAAGGCTAGAGAAGAGAGAGAAATTAGAGAGAAGAAGTGTGTGTGAGAGAGAATCTCTTGTAAGGAGCATCACTCAATTTCATTAATACATCATTAGATTCATCTTAATTCTTCTTCTCCTTCTTTTCTATTTGATCTAACATCATCCAATTGATTGGGATTCCGCACCATCAATTGGATCTGATTGATACTCAAGCAATTTTGGAGACTTACAATTGGTATTAGAGCTTGGTTGTATTAATCAATTTTTTCAGATCGGGAGGTTATTTGATCATATTTTGAAAAGATAATTGTGTTTTTGGATAGATCTCTAAAAAATAAGGGGGGTTTATTCTTTGCATTTTTCATAAAAACGAGTTTTGGAACAAAAAAGGGTGAAAAACGTCGTTTTTTTCGCGAATCTGTTGAAGGTGTGCGGCTCGGTTGAAGGAGTGCGGCTCGGGTGTGCGGCTCGGGAGTGCGGCCAGGGAGTGTGTGGCTCGGACATGTGCGGCCCAACATGTGTGTGGCATTGGTTCTTAGTTCAGCGCACATTTAAGAAAAAAGGGGAGCGAAGTTGGAGGTGCCGGGGATCGAACCTGAGTCTCCTCCCAACATAGCACGCGTCTTACCAGTTGGGCTAGCCAACATCTTGATTCACTACTTCCGAAATTAATTCATAAGAGTCCCTCTCGGTTCCTTATTTCACAAATTGTCATTTTTAATCCCAAAAATCAATTTCTTTCATTTTTAAATTACATTTTCAACCAAAAAAATTTAGTTTTTAATTTTTGACTTTTAATTTTGACTTTTGCCCTTAAATTTTGACTTTGACTTTTCTAGTTTGACCTTTGACTGTAAACTTTGACTTTTTCATTTATCTTTCAAAATTTCAAATTTAGCTTTTCGGTTTGACTTTTAAGTTTGACTTTTTGAGTTTGACTTTTAAGTTTGATTTTTTAAATTTGAATTTTAAGGTTGACTTTCTCGTTTTGTTTTTAAGTCAAAGGGCAACAAAAAAAAAATAAAAAAAAATTAAAAGGAAAATGAGTTCCACATCAATTCAAGTAAATGAATCCGGTTGCTCTCCATCTTTTGCTAAAACTATGAAATTTTTGCGAGAATCAATAGATTTAATCAAGAGAGAGAACGAGGAGTTAAAATATGAGGGATACACACTTAGGAAAAACCAAAAGCCCTTAAAGACTCAACTAGAAAATAAAATAAAAGATTTTAGAAAATTACAAGAAGATTACAGCAACAAGTGTGAGAATTATGATCACATTAAGAAAAAACTTGTTGCTGTAACTGAGGAACTTGACGCTTTGAAAATTAAGTATGGAAAAACAGATATTAGTTTCTAAAATTATACTGCGTCAAGTAATATAGTCGAGTCCTTATTTGAAAACCAATTAAAATTCAAAGATAATCAAAACAAGGGTTTAGGGTATGATTGTGTTCCTCCACATTTTAATCATAACTACACATCCATCCCTATGACACAGGAAGAAATTGACAAGGAGGAACATCTCCAATATGGGAAACCTGTTACAGTTGTGTCAAAAAAAGATGAAGTGAACGTTTCTAATGATTCTGTTACATGTGCAGGTAAAGTAGCAGAAGATGAGAACAAGGAGAAAACTATTGAACAATCCAATGACTCCTTCAACTCTGAATCTGTTGCTTCGAACTCAGTTGCTTCTAATCAACATGCTGTTGAGAAATACAGGCCTCCAAAACAAGCAAAGTCGACGGCCTGTTGCAATTGTGCTTGTAGGAACAACCAGAAACAAGGCAAGGATAAGCCACCAGGGGTAGGAAGAAACAACTTCACAGTGAAGAAAAAGACTTCTTTTCACTGTGGAACACCTGGACACATTGCCAGAAATTGTCCTAATCGAGCGTACATTCCCTACTATGCACAAGGCTGGTAGAACACACCAAGAGGGAGATACTTCAAAAGAAACCCTTCCAGGTCACGATCAGACAATGGTGACTGGAACGCGCAGAAGGACAAAAATCAAACCCACAAGGCCAAGAATCTGAATCCCAAGGGCAAGAAGGGAATGTCGGCCAAGAAGCCAAATTCAAGAGATGCTCTAGTGAAGCCAAGACCGGTTAGGTCAAAGTCATCTTGACGATCAACTTCAAGTTCAAAATCAAGTGTCGAGGCACCCATCGGATCGAAAAAGAAATGGGTTAACCCCAACTACAAATAGGTACCAAAGGTTCAATCTCCCAAATCTCCTAATGCTTCTAACATTTCTCCATCTTCTGTTTGTGATAAATAGGATATGTCTTGGGAGAGAGTTCCTTGCACTGATGATAAAGGTCAACCCAGTTTCAAAATGGACTGGGTTCCAAAGACCAACTGATCCCGCTCTGTGTCGGAGCAGCTATGGAGGCATATCATCAGACTTCGGTTTGTTGATAATGGCTGCTCCTAGCACATGATAGGGGACATCTATCAACTATACAAAATTCAGAACTTTATTTGAAAGTATGTGTCCTTTGCGGGAGAAAGGAAAGAAGGAGAGGATCATATGGGGTTTGTGCTTAACGAAGTGAAGAATTTTCGGATCTCATCTAAGATTATGCGTGCTGTTCTCAGATCTTCTGGATGCGAATTGAATCGTTGAATTACGGTTTGAGTTTTCTTCTCTATACTCCTGAGTTTATCTTAATCTGATTCATTTTAAAGACAATTTTTTTATTTCCTTATAGTTTTTCATTAGTATTGTTTGGGAAGTGATATGAAGTTACAGTGATAATGGGCAGTCTAAACCAGTGTAAGGGACTGAATCTGAATTGTCTAGACTCTATGTTCAATGTGTTGGTAGGCATGAAGGATTTGACAGTGTGGATTTAGATAGGATTATTTAGACTGACCATACGACGCTCGGGTAGATTGAGCAGTGAGATAAACATGGGAACCGACGGGATACACTAAATTAATACGCATCTAGAACTGTGGCTTAACTTTTCCTTGATGTACGGACTTATGTCCTTAATTCTGGTTCTGATAGGGCGACTAGGGGATTCTGATAAAGTAGGTCTGTAGGAAATTATTTTCTTTCTTTTTATCTGTCAGTCATATGTTGCTTCCTCTGCATGATTGGAAGAGATTCGACCTGGAATGCAACATATGCAACTCTATTTCTTTGTATCTCCTTATCTATGAAATTCTTCCTATCTGTTAGCCATATGCTGTCTCTTATGCGTGATTGAAACATATCCGACTTGGAACATAGCATATGCAACATTCTACTTCTCAATCCCTCTATTCTAGCCAGCCATATGTTGTCCCCTCTGCGTGATTGAAATAAATCCGACCTGGGACACAACATATGCATCTATCTCTAAATCTGACTTCCTCCTTAATAATTGTTCACTCACCTAAAGTAAGGAGTCCTTAGGAAGTTCTTGATAACCAGGGTATATCGGGAAGTGGGGAACAGGTTCTAGTGTAACTAAAATTGAACCATTTAGAGGTTGTCTGTAGATCTCGCTGCTTAATTTAAGTAGACAACAATACCCATGGTTGTCGTCAGCTAAATGATTTATTTAAAAAAATTTGGCGATATCATTCGTGTTTAAGTGGACCACAATACCGGCAATTGACCAGATCTATTCATGAAGATGAAGGTACCGATAAACGAGTTCAGACTGTCTCACAACCTTGATCCCAAATATTTTTGTTTTTGGTAAATTTGTTCATAGTTTTCCTCTATGCACAAATTTAGGGGGAGAATTACAAAAAAAAAGTTAAAAATTAATTAATTAAAAATCAAACAAAAATCAGAAAATTCAAAACTCAAACAAAAATCAGAAAACTGAAAATACAAAAAATATTTTTTGTGTGCTAAGTTTTCTTTTAGTTTTGTTTTGTCTTGAAAAGTGATTTCAGGTATAGATATGACTCATGGAGACTGTATTGAGATTTTCTGAGCCAAGGCTTCATCCGTGATCATCGAAGAATTCGCATTCGAAGGAGCAAGAAATGAAGACTATTCTTCCATCATTCAATCTTTCAACCTCAGAAGCAAGGTGAAGTTGTTCTTGAAGATTATGCGACGGATTGCATTGAAGCCTCCTCAATCAATCTGTTGCTATCTTGTACCTGCTGAAGTGATCCAAAATATTATTTCTCTCTGATGTTCTCCCTGAAGATTCTCAAGCTGAAAGAGCTATCTTTCAAGAATCTTTTCAAGAAGCCTCCTCACCCAACGTGCATTCAATGCCAAATTCTGAAGAAAATCCCAACTGCTCAAGATGAAGTCATTGAAGATTAAAGCTGAAGCCAAAATCCCATTTAAGATTAACAAGAAAAGGCCAGCTACTTTTTAAGGGGAGTTTCTTGGGCCAATTAGAAAAGAAAGTTATAAACCAAGGGGGAGACTGTTGGGTCAAAAATATGGTTTATACTTTGCTTTTCTAGGAAAAAATATTTTTATGTAATGTTGTATGTGTTTTCGGTTTGTGTGTCTGGCCGCACACCCTGTGTACGACCGTACACAGGGTGTGCTGCTGTACACACGTGTACGACTGGAGGTCCATATAAATAGATGTAATGGGTAGAGGAGTGTAACGCTAGAAGAGAGAGAAAGTTAGAGAGAAGAAGTGTGTGTGAGAGAGAATCTCTTGTAAGGAGCATCACTCAATTTCATTAATACATCATTAGATTCATCTTAATTCTTCTTCTCCTTCTCTTCTATTTGATATGACATCATCCAATTGATTGGGATTCCGCACCATCAATTGGATCTGATTGATACTCAAGCAATTTTGGGGACTTACATTCTATTAGAAAGAATGAATTGATTATGTCGTGGTGTTCTCACCGGTCGTGAAGCACAAAACAATTCGAGTTCTTTTAGCCAAGGTGAGTACATTTGATTTGGAGTTGAACAACTTGATGTTAAAAATAAATTTCTTCATGGGAATTTAGAAGAGAAGATTTATATGCCCATCCAGAAGGTTTCCTTGATGCTAAGAAGGACCATGTATGTTTGCTAAAGAAATCCATGTATGGTTTGAAGCAGTCTCCACAACAATGGTACAAGAGATTTTATTCATTCATGACCTCAAATGGCTACACTCAGAACCAGTTTGACAAATGTGTTTACTGAAAGGATTTGTCACTAGATTCCTACATATATATGTTTATATATGTTGATGATATATATAAATGACTTGAAGGCAACCCTGAAGAATGAGTTTGAGATGAAGGATTTGGGAGTAGCAAAGAAGATACTGGGGATGGAGATACAAAGGGATAGAAAACCAGGGAGGTTGTGTATTTCTCAACAGAAGTACATTGAGAAAGCTGTACAATCCTTGAAGTATGATAAGTCCAAGCTAGTTGGAACTCCTTTGGTGGCTCACTTTAAACTTGGTCCCAGAACTACACCCACTACTAATGAAGAAAGGAAGTACATGAACATGGTTCCATAATCTAGTACTGTTGGAAGTTTCATGTATGCTATGGTTTGTACAAGACCTGATTAGGCTTACGCAGTTAGTGTGGTTAGCAGGTTTATGAGTAATCCAGAGAAGACTCACTGGGAAGCTGTAAAGTGGATCTTGCGATACTTGAAGGGAACGATGGATGTTTTCCTGGTGTATGGATCAAATACGAAGAGTGACTTGGTGGGATATGCTGACTCTGATTATGGTGGTGACATGTTGAAGGAAAGGTCACGGACATGCTACATATTCACTTTATTCAGATGTGCCATCAGTTGGAAGTCAACCTTATAAGATACTGTTGCTTTGTCTACAACTGAATCCGAGTATATGTCCATGACGGAAGGAATAATAAAGAAAGGAAGATATGGTTGCAGGGGCTTATTTAAAGTCTTGTTATGAAGGTGGAGAAAATTGTCTTGTATTATGATAGTCAAAGTGCCTTGAGTCTTGCAAAGAATCCTGTGTATCATGAAAAGGCAAAACACATTGTTGTTTGGCTAAATTTCATTCAGGATATTCTGGAAGGAAACAAGTTTTCAGTACTGAAGATTGATACCAAGGTCAACACAACATATATGTTGACAAAGTCATTGCCCACAGAGAAGTTCAAGCTTTTCTTGGACTTGGTTGATGTTCGCAGGAGGTAGGTCCCTTCGGGGACGAATGGCAGGAAGGGAGAGGAAGTTCTTGTTTGAGGTGGAGTTTAGAGGATGCTCAAGTCAAGGTGGAGATTTTTAAATGTGACTCGAGCATTTGGAGCCTTTGGATCATGTTCATGAAGCATTTGGAGCACTTGGACCTCAATGGAGCACCTGGGATTCATGGAGCCTATGTTAAAGGAACAAATCATCTAAGAGAGGAATGAGATCATCATGCAAAAGAACCGATCAAGTGCTAAAGGAACTGATTGTGTACAAGGGGTTTTGGAGCACCTGGAAGGAGTTTGGAGCACTTGGAAGAGGTTTGGAGCACTTGGAATGGATATGGAGCAACAAGGAGTCCTTAATGTGCTACGTGATGAATAAATGGGTCAAGAGGGATGCTCTTGCACCATTTGTTCTCCTCTTACGCCATGTTGTTTTCCTGTTGAGCCATGCATGTGCCTGTAGCTCTTGGTGATGCTGTTGCTTTAATATTGATGTTGTACGCCATAATTGATGCTCTTGCACCATTTAGATCCCTGTCGTCCCAACTAGGGTTTCTGTTGCGCCATGAAGAAGCTATTGCGCCATCATGGACCATCTTGGTACATGATGCGCCATATTGATTCCTATGCTGTGCCATTTTGATCCAAGTATGTCTAGAAGATGATATTGCTCAAGAATGCTCCAGAAGATGCTGCATGGCGGATTGTGATTCGTTGACACCTTTCATGGGCCTATGGGCCATTGGGCTTTGCCTATTAGGGTTTTAGGTCTGATCCCTCAAGTATAAATAGGGATGCATGCTACGTCATTTTGTATCTTGAAATCTAGAGTGATAGGCAAATATTTGTGTAATTGTACTTGTAACCTCTATGTTGAGACCTCTGAAAAAAAGAATACTCCCCTCCTGCCCGTAGATGTAGGTCTCCTTGACTGAACCACGTAAACACTGTGTCTTGTGTGCTTTTGGTTTTGCTAGTTATCTGGTTTACTTCCTAACAAGTGATATCAGAGCTGCGGTTTGTATTCATGTAATTGAAGATGTCTACTCACAAGTTTGATTTTGAGAAGTTCAATTGCTAAAATAACTTCACTTTGTGGAAGGTGAAGATGAGGGGCTCTTCTGGTTCAACAAGGATGTACGACAACACTGGAAGAAGAGGGAAAACTGCCAAAGGACATGGCGACTGATAAGAAGGTGGATATTGTGACGAAGGCACATAGTTCCATTATATTGAGCTTGACAGATGCAGTACTGAGGGAGGTTGTGGATCAAATAACTGCTTTCGGGCTCTGGAATAAACTTTGTGACAAGTACCAAAACAACTCACAGACGAACAGGTTGTATCAGAAGCAAAGGTTGTACACTCTAAAAATGTCTGAAAGTACCCAAGTGAAAGATCATCTGGATAACTTCAATCAAATGATCTTGGATCTACAAGGTGTTGATGTGAATATTAAAGAAGAAGATTAGGTGCTCGTTCTCTTATGCTCGCTTCCTAACTCATATGAGAATTTCATTGATATTATGCTTTATGGTAGGAAAACGATCACTGTAAATGATGTGAAGGACTGTCTGATGTCCAAGGAACTAAAAAGAAAATTTTCAGGTGGATAGGAGGTGTCCAATTCCAGTTTGTTTGCAGGGAGAGGGAGGACAGAAGAGATGAAAGGGGAAACAGAGGGAGATAACGTTCAAAATCGAAGTCTAAAGGTTCATCAAACATGAAATGTTATAACTATAAGGAGAAGGGTCACTTCTAGCGAAATTTTCCACAGCTGAGGAATGGGAAGTCCAAGACTGAATCAAGCAGCAATAACAATGCTGCTGTGGCTCAGGAAAGTTCTAATGAAGGGGACGATGGTGATGTACTGACTGTGTACACATCAAGGTCTGCTGATGCTTGGGTCTTGGATTATGGAGCATCCTATCACATGATGTATAATCGTGAATGGTTTGACTCTTTCAAAGAGTGGGATGGCACAATTAAGATGGGTGATGATTGAGTGAGCAGTATCAAAGGTAGTGGCATGGTGCAGATCAAGATGCATGATGACATGTTCAAGAAGTTAGATTGCTGGTACGTTCCAAAACATTGGAAGAATCTAATTTCTCTTGGCACATTAGCTAAGAATGGGACGAGGTACGCTGGTGAAGGCAACTGGGTCAAAGTGACCAAAGGCACTCTGGTTATAATGAAAGGGAAGATGAATCGTGGAGGGTTCTATATCCTAGAAGGCAGTACGGTTATGGGAATGATGGCTATCTCCCAATACTTGAATGAAGGTGATGACAAGACAAAGTTGTAGCATCGTAGGTTGGGGCACATGAGTGGGAAGGGCATGTCAGTTCTAAGTAAAAAAGAACTGCTTGGTGGGGAAACTACTAGAAAGATAAAGTTTGTGAAGCTTGCGTCAAGGGAAAGCATCAGAAAGTGAAGTTCGGTACCAGTCAACACAAAAGCAAGGAAGTCGTGGAGTATGTTCACTCAGATCTGTGGGGTCTTGCACCAATGAAGTCTCAAGGAGGATGCTCATACTTCATGATGTTCATTGATGACTATTCAAGGAAGGTTTGGTTGTACTTTCTGAAGACAAAGGATTAGGTGTTTGGGAAGTTCAAGGAGTGGAAGACCATGGTTGAGAAAAGGAATGGGAAACAAGTCAAGAATCTGAGGACTGATATGGGTTAGAGTTCTGCAATGCTCCATTTGATAATTTCTGCAAGGCAAAAGGTATAGTGACGTAACGCACTGTACGGCACACACCACAACAAAATGGAGTGGCATAACGTATGAACCAAACACTCATGTAGTGTGCAAGGTGCATGCGGATATTTGCTAACTTATCCAAGAAATTCTGGGCGGAAGCAGTTAACACTGCATGTTATCTGGTGAACAGATCACCATCAACTGCAATAGACTTGAAGACTCCTCAAGAGTTTTGGTCCGGGGAACCCTATGACTATTCTGGTTTATGTATATTTGGATGCCCTGCATATGCTCATGTGATTGATGGTAAACTTGAGCCAAGGGAAATGAAGTGCATATTTCTAGGATATGCGAAAAGAGTGAAAGGTTATAGACTGTGGTGTACAGAAGAAGGAAGAACTCCTAAATTTATCTTGATTAGAGATGTGACCTTTGATGAATCTGCCATGGCTAACCAGGGAGGAGGTGAAACAAGTCAAGCATGGAGCAAAGATCAGGGCACTAACCCGAAGGTGGAGTTTTCATCTCAAACTCCAGACAGAGTTGTGATAATTGACAAAGAGCAAGGCCACAGTGAGCAGCCTGGACAAGATGAAACCCAAGAGTAATACTTGGGATCTTCGTCCAGTGATGTTGATGCTGGTAAATATGATGGTTATGAATCTATTGCAAAGAAAAGATCAAAGTGGGTTATTCAACAACCTAACATATATGTGGGATGTGTGAATTCTGGTGAACTTGAGTCCATTGCTTTTGCTTTAGCAACTAGATAAGAAATTGACACCGAGGAGCCTCAATCATATAAAGAGGTTGTGGCGAGGAAAGAAGCAAATGACTGGTTGACGCCCAGAATGAAGTAATTCAATCTTTAGAAAAGAATGAAACATGGAATCTTGTTTCAATACCAAAGGGATCAAGGCCAGTGGGATGCAAGTGGATCTTTAAGAAAAAGGAAGGGATACCAGGAGTTGAACCTGCTAGGTTCAAGGCAAGGTTGGTGTCAAAAGGGTTCTCCCAGAAAGAAGGAATTGATTATCACGTGGTGTTCTCATCGGCCGTAAACCACAAGACAATTCGAGTTCTTTTGGCCATGGTGAGAACATTTGATCTGGATCTTGAACAACTTGATGTGAAAACTGAATTTCTTTGTGGGAATTTAGAAGAGAAGATTTATATGTACCGTCGAGAAGCGTTACTTGATGCTAAGAAGAACCATGTATGTTTGTTGAAGAAATATGGGTATGGTTTGAAGCAGTCTCCACAACAATGGTACAAGAGATTTGATTCATTCATGATCTCAAATGGCTACACTCAGAACCAGTTTGACAATTGTATTTACTCAAAGGAATTGTCACCAGATTCCTACATATACCTGTTGCTATATGTAGATGAACTGCTCGTTGCAGCCAAAGACATGGATGGAATAATTGACTTGAAGGCAACCCTGAAGAATGTTTTGAGATGAAGGATTTGGGATCAGCAAAGAAGATACTAGGGATGGAGATACAAAAGGATAGAAAATCAGGGAGGTTGTGTATTTCTCAACAGAAGTACCTTGAGAAAGTTCTGCAATCCTTCAACTATGATCAGTCCAAGCCAGTTGGAACTCCTATGGTGGCTCACTTTAAACTTGGTCCAAGCACTATACCCATTACTAATGAAGAAAGGAAGTACATGAATATGGTTCCATACTCTAGTGCTGTTGGAAGTCTCATGTATGCTATGGTTTGTACTAGACCTGATTTTTCTCATCCAGTTAGTGTGGTTAGCAAGTTCCTGAGTAATCCAGGGAAGACTCATTGGGAAGCTATAAAGTGGATCTTGCGATACTTGAAGGGAACGTCGGATGTTTTCCTGGTGTATGGATTAAATATGAAGAATGACTTGGTGGGATATGCTGACTCCAATTATGGTGGTGAGTTTTTGAAGCGCATGTCGCGGATGTGCTGCATATTCACTTTATTCGGATGTGCCATCAGTTGGAAGTCAACGTTACAAGATATTGTTGCTTTGTCTACAACTAAATCTGAGTACATGTCCATGACGAAAGGAATAAAAGAGGAGATATGGTTGCAAGGGCTTATTCAGAGTCATGTTCTGAAGGAGGAGAAACCTGTCTTGTATTGTGCCAGTCAAAGTGCTTTGAGTCTTGCAAAGAATCTTGTGTGTGACGATAAGACGAAACACATTTCTAAATTTCATTTGGGATATTATGGAAGGAGACAAGTTTTCAATACTAAAGATTGATACCATGGTCAACACAACAGATATGTTGACAAAGTCATTGTCAACAGAGAAGCTCAAGCTTTGCTTGGACTTGGTTGATGTTCGCAGGAGGTAGGTCCCTTTGGGGACGAATGGAAGGAAGGGAGAGGAAGTTCTTGCTTGAGGTGGAGTTTAGAGGATGCTCAAGTCAAGGTGGAGCTTTTTAAATGTGACTCGAGCATCTGGAGCCTTTGGATCATGTGCATGAAGCATTTGGACCACTTGGGGTTCATGGAGCATGTGTCAAAGGAACGGATCATCTAAGAGAGGAATGGGATCATCAGACAAAGGAACTGATCAATTACCAAAGGAATGGATTGTGTACAAGGGGTTTTGGAGCACATGGAAGGAGTTTGGAGCACTTGGAAGAGGTTTGGAGCACTTGGAAGGGATATGGAGCAACAAGGAGTCCTTATTATGCCACATGATGAAGAGATGGGTCAAGAGGGATGCGCTTGCACCATCTTGTTCTCCTCTTGCGCCATCTTGTTTTCCTGTTGATCCATGCATGGCCTTGTTAAGCCATGCATGCGCCTGTAGATCATGGTGATGTTGTTGCTCTAAGATTGATGTTGTGCGCCATACTTGATGCTCTTGCGCCATTTAGATCCTTGTTGCGCTAACTAGGGTTGCTATTGCACCATGAAGAAGCTAACGCGCCATCATGGACCATCTTGGTACATGATGAACCATTTTGATTCCTATGCTGTGCCAATTTGATCCAAGTATGCCTAGAAGATGATAATGCTCAAGAATGTTCCAGAAGATGTTGCATGGTGGATTTTGATTCGTTGACACCTTTCATGGGCCTATGGGCCAATAGGCTTGGCCCATGAGGGTTTTAGGTCTGATCCCTCAAATATAAATAAGGATGCATGCTAGGTCATTTTGTATCTTGAAATCTAGAGTGATAGACGAATCTCTGTGTAATTGTACTTTTGACCTCTCTGTTGAGAGCTCTGAAATAAAGAATACTCCCTTCCTTCCCATGGACATAGGTCTCCTTGACCGAACAACGTAAATACTATGTCTTGTGTGCTTTTCGTTTTTCTAGTTATCTGCTTTACTTCCTAACAAAAACTTTTGTAGTTCCTTAGTTTGATCGTGGATTCCCACGAATGCTCCTCTAATTCGCTCAAACCATGGCTCAACTTGTAACATATAAAAAATACAACAAATTTTAACTTTTTTTCTTGAAAAAAAAAGCAACAATCCAATCCATAATGTTTACAAAACCATTATTTCAATAGTGTTTTCAAGAATCAGAGTGTCCTAAAAATCTAGATAACATAAAATCGAACGATGTGCACAATCACGCCTTCGCTTGCCATGATCCTCAGAAGTACCTGAAAAAAAAACTACATTTGTAAGTCAAATCTTGGTGAATTCCCCCAAAGTATCACCACATAACATAACAAACAACAACATGCAGACATAGCCTTTAACATGACTGGACCGTCTCACAGCGCCTCAACATATCTGGATTGCTCTCTAGGCCTTCGGCCTGACTTGACAGCCTCGCATGCCTTCAGTCTATCCGGACCGTCCTGGGTATCTTGGCCTTCAATATCAGTTGGTCCACATCAACCTAGTAAACCATAACATATCAATATAAACATTAACAATCAATAAACAACAAACACATGTACTCCTATAGATCTACCAGTCTAATCATACAACCGATAACCATATATCTCTGCATAACAACATACAACGAATCAAGATATCCAATCCAATGGGCGGGCCTTGGTGCCTTTGACCCATAAGTACAGTGAGGAAAACTCACCTATCAGTCCGATACATTCTGAATGAATCTCTACTCTGACAACCAGTTCTATACGACTCCTAATAATCAAAACATTTCCCATTCCAAATTAATAACAATTTCCCAAAATACCCATGGTCAAAATCGATCAAAATCAACAAAATCAACTGAGTCAACCCAACTGAGTCAACTCAACCAAGTCGACCCAAACCTCATACGCGGGGTGTACTCACTGTCCGAGGAGTGTGGGGGCTTAGCCTGCATATGCATAGCGTACAAGTTGGTACACCCAACATACGCAGCTGGACCTACACCTAGTGAGTTAAGTGCTTAATACTTAAGCTATAAAGGTCAAAATGCAGATCCAAGTACAAAATATCATCCAAAACTTTATGGTCTTGCATGGCCAATAAGTGCTAAATTCTTTAAACTCCGTCCTCTTAACCCTTAATACAATCAAACACATGCATGGAGAAGGATTACGAGCCAAAACCCTATTTTTATGCTTCTAAACCCCTCCAAACATTTGAAAGGACAACTAGAATGGACTAGAACATGCCATACTCCAAAAAGGTCAAGACTTGGGACAAAATTCTCATGAATTAAGAACTTAGCAAGATCTAAGGAAATACAAGTTAATTTTGAAACTTTATACCTCTTGGAGGTTGCTAGAGAGGTGAAGATCCCATATCCAAAGTTCCTTCAAGCTTCCAAGGTGGTTCTACTTCCTTCTTTCTCCTTCAATACCACCAAAACACACACACACACACATGCTCAAGAATGCTCAAACAAGTGGATAAGGTTTGCTAAAATCATATAGAGGTGGTGGAGGCTAATGAAGATGAGGTTGGAGGCCAGAAATATGCTTAAATAGGACCCAAAACCTAAATTTTAGGGGCAACATACACCCATCATACTAAGCCCTCACACATACGCCCTGCCTACGCAACGTACACCCAACGTACTAGATCTCAACCCAAAATTACAAAATGCCACTATGATCCATTTTGCAAGCTTTCTCATACACAAGGGCTAAATATCATAAAGCTTCATACTTAAGGGTTAAATTTGGAAATACCTCATCGCTGAGATGTTACAGAAAACATTATTATTTTTAGTAGCAATTTGAGCACAAATCTTGGGCATTCATTTTCAAAAAGTTGGGCTTTTGGTTGCATGTATGAATTTTCGTGGAATTGTTTTCCATCTTATAAATCAAACTTCCTTTAATAATATAACAGCACAAGCTTTATAATAGAATGCTAATAATTAAGTAATGTATGGTCTTAAGTACAAACTTTTGTTGTTTGCGATTCTACCAAAGGTAGCACTCAAATCGACCACACTTGACCTTAGAATATTGTATAAGACTTTGAATACCTAAATATAATGATTGTCCATTTGAAGTTGTAAGTCATGATGCTTAGATTAAGGTTGGTGGGTGTGGTATTTCACTTTACCATATTTTTAGCATGTCATGTTAACGTCATATGATTTTCCTTTGATCTTTCACTCACTCCACAAAAATGATAGGAAATGGTCTTACCCAACCTCGCCAATCCTTTTATTTTATTTTTAATATTTAAATATAGGAAAATCTCTGTTAAAGTCTCATTATTTTACCATACTTTAAGAATAAATTTCAAACTAAAATTTATTTACGAAGAAACTTGAGGTGTCGGTAAAAGTGATGATTTGACTCTTTTTTTCCGATTTACTGGTTTTATTGCCGACTTGGATGCATTAAAGTACCATTATTTTTTCCATTTTTTTTAAAGAAGATCCCCACTTATGTGAGAAATTTCCATTTTGAAGTGTTTAATGTCACCGTTTTTCAATAAAATGTATGATATTATATATTAATATCGTATATACTTCACATTAACTATGTTTAACTTTTTGTGAGATTTAAATAAAAAATAATTTTTTTTTCTCGAAATTCCAGAATTTTTCATCGGATTTCGAACTTGTTCTTGAAATCCCGAAGTTATTTATTTATTTTATTTTTTCTATTTTTTCTGAGGTGTGAAATTTCAATCTGGAATCCAGAATGTTGTTATTCAATTCAGCTCGAAATGTACTTTTTTGTCAGAAAAAGTGTTTTTTCTTGGTCTGGAATACCCATTCCAGAGCAAGTGGTTTTTGCTAAAAAAATTTGTTATTTTTTCAAATACCAATTAAATTGTGGTTAGATTCCTTAATTTCCATTTTAGAAACTATATGACCAAATATATAAATTTAAATGTCTTAACATAACCCTAACCCATGTTTCCTTCTCAAGCCGTACGCCCTCCTAATCTTTACCTCCCATCACCACCATGAGCAACTACCTTGGCTACATCACCTCCCACCAATCCTTTCCACCCCAATCTCTTCTCCTTACAATTGAAAAAAATTCGGCGTGATTCTTCCTAATTGCTATCTTTCTTTGTTTTCCATTGTCGGCGGTTCCATATCTTTCTTGCGACGATGGTTGTTCTCTCTCACCGACACCTATGAAACCACTAAGGTCGGACACACTGACCATCTTGCTGTCCTTCTAGAGTCGGTTCTATTCATCGGTCCTTGTCTCTTCTCCCGATCAGAACTCTATACTCTTTCCCTATCTTCAAACTCCTTTAGTCTCAAATCTCGTGATCACGTCGTTATCACCCTAATCAACCGCTCAATTCTCAATGAATCCACCAGTAACTGTAAACAAACCTAATCTCATATTTATCTTGTTTCGTCCTCTACAAACGAAAGATGAAAACAATATCAATTTCTTTATGCCTATTTTTAGAATAATGAAAATGTTAACTACCATTAGGATTAACAACGAGCAATGGGATCCATAAATATCACTTGTATGGAGTCACTCATGAGGCTATAAAGTTATGGGTGGGAGTAATCATCTAAAAGGAACATGTGACACCTCCACCACAATGTACATACCATTTCCTGGAGGGAGTAAGTGTGTTGGGGCATGAGTGGCTTTACGCTCAGTTATAAAATCAAGAGAAGACTTGTCTTTCTATCTCTTTTTCTTTCTGTTCTTCCTTTTTTTATATTTTTTATATATAGAAATGACGAGATGGAGTGGAATGTATTTATTATGTTTAATGGTGTGATAGTGAGAATGTAATGAAGTTGACGTGGTGCTGAGGTGACACACTTTTTTTGAGTAATATTATTGTGAACAATTCCTTATAGCATGACTACATTTATTATATCAACAACGTAAAGAATTTCAATCTCCAATGTACCTAGTTCATTTTGTGGTTTGTCTTTTTCTTTATAATTTTTACTTTTATGGATGTTGGGAGGCGAGGTTATGTTAGATTAATATGGAAAGATAAATGAAGATGTGTAACACACGATTTTTTGGATTGGATCGATTTAGTGTTTCAAGGAGTCAAGACATGGTTTTGGGGTAAAACCAAGGCTCACGATGTGAGGCATAGAAGGGTCACAACGTGAGTAGTGTGTAACAACGCAAAATTTTCAAACAAAATTTTCATTTTTAAAACATAATTATTTCCATTTAAAACAAGGCATAAATAGTTTAAATATTCTGTCAAATACAAATATTCAAAATCCCAAGATCATAAAAGCAGTCTTCAGTGTGTATCGATCACGCCGGCGCCTTCCCACGGTCCTCGCTAGTACCTGAAATACATGCACAACAACTGTAAGCATAAATGCTTAGTGAGTTCCCCAATATACTACTTACGCACATACGCCTTTCCAGGCCTTGACCTTTCGATCCTCAATACAACGCCTTCCGGCCCATAATATAATCGCCTTCCGGCCCATAACATATTGCCTTCCGGCCCACATAACATACATAGCACATATAACAAATAACTTACCACATATAGCATACATATCACATATCATATCCGACCTTCCGGTCACACAGTCAAACCCTTCCGGGTACAGTATAGTGAGAAGACTCACCTCGTAAAAGCTGGACGCTAGCAAATCCCGAAATGACTCGTGCACAACCGACGAGCTACAACCTCCCTATAACATTACATATCTCATTAATACTTATATCTTCTAAGTGTGACTATCCCTAAGAAGTCAGACTTAGGTCAACTCTGGTCAACGGTCAACTGTCAACTCGACCGGACTCGGCGAGTACCATGGCGACTCGGCGAGTCTAGTCGTCCTCCAACTTTCTGAGATTCCTTATCTACTCGTCGAGTACCCTCCTCGACCCGACGGGTTACTCCTGGAAGAATCGCGGGGCCACCCCGACTCCACTCGCCGAGTCTGAAGAACAACTCGGCGAGTCCCAGTAAATCTTCAAGCTACTCGCCGAGTCTGAAGAACAACTCGGCGAGTCCATGCCATGCAGACGAGCAACTGCTTCCTGAATTACGTATGGTCCCGAGATATACAACCATGGGACTCTCTGGGCTTCTAAACATCTCATTACTGTGGTATAAACGTCTGGGTAATAACATAATAACCCATCTAATCACTAAATGGGTTTTCATAAACCCTAGGTTCATAAACACATTAACTAACAGAAGGGAATCCGAAACATTACCTGGAATATGCCCTCTCTGTGTCTCCAAACCGCAGAACTCGAATCCCTTGCTGTTCCTTTAGCCAAAACCCTTCTCCTCCTTGCCCAACAATTTCTTCAAGCCCTAATATCCTCCAATCTTGCTCTAGATGTCCACAGCCGTTTAGGGTTCCTCTCAGTCGACTAAAAACGGACAATGACGGCCTATGAGAGCATTATATACGATTCAAAACTGAACGGTTAGGGTTTCTGCTGAACAGCGTCGACTTGCCGAGTCCATATCTGGACTCGTCGAGTCCAGTCGCGGACCCGCGACCAAGTCTGCGATCCTACTCGGCGAGTCTAGGCTCCAACTCGCCGAGTCCCCTCTCAACTCACCCCAAAAACATAATTAAACAATACCTGAGATTTCGGGCTATTACAACTCTCCCCCACTTGGATTAGACTTCGCCCTCGGAGTCTCACTCTGCAAATAGTTCCGGATGCTGCTCCCGCATCTCGCGTTCCGGTTCCCAAGTCATTTCCGATCCCTTACGGTGTTGCCATTGAACCAACACCAGAGGTACTTCCTTGTTCCTCAGAACCTTGATCTTCCGATCTCTGATAGCCACTGGTCTCTCCGCATAATTCAGGCTCGCATCCACCTGAATATCCTCCAATGGAACCACTGCCGACTCATCAGCTATGCACTTCCTCAACTGCGACACATGAAATGTGTCATGGATCTGACCCAACTCCGCTGGCAACTCCAACCGGTAGGCTACCCGACCTATCCTTGCAATCAGACGAAATGGCCCAATATACTGGGGCCCCAACTTGCCTCTCTTCCTGAATCGAATCACTCCTTTCCAAGGAGAGACCTTCAGGAGAACGAAATCGCCGACTTGAAACTCAAGCTCGGATCGGCGCCTGTCTGCATAACTCTTTTGTCGGCTCTGGGCGGTCAACAACCTTTGTCTCACTTGCTGAATCTGCTCTGTCGTCTGGAGCACGATCTCCGTGCTGCCCATCACTCTCTGTCCCACTTCTCCCCAGCAAATGGGGGTCCGACACCTCCTACCATACAACAGCTCAAAAGGTGGCATACCAATGCTCGAATGATGGCTGTTGTTGTAGGAAAACTCTGCTAAGGGTAAATACGCATCCCAACTACCCCCGAAGTCTAACACACACGCCCGGAGCATGTCCTCCAGCGTCTGAATTGTCCGCTCGCTCTGACCGTCTGTCTGGGGATGGTATGCGGTACTAAAATGCAATTTAGTACCCAGCTCTTCATGGAATTTCTTCCAGAATCTGGAAGTGAAGCGCACATCACGGTCTGACACAATCGAGATCGGCACCCCGTGCTGAGATACCACTTCTTTCACATATATCTCCGCCAACTTTTCCGCTGAAGAACTCTCACTGATGGCAAGGAAGTGTGCACTCTTCGTCAACCTATCCACAATCACCCAAATTGCGTCAGCTCCCCTAGCAGTCCTTGGCAATTTGGTGATAAAATCCATAGTGATCTGTTCCCACTTCCGCTCGGGAATCTCCAATGGCTGCAACTTGCCATGCGGTCTCTGGCTTTCGGCCTTAACCCTACGGCAGGTCAAGCACCTCTCAATGAACCATGCTACGTCCCTCTTCATACAGGGCCACCAATATTCCTTCCTTAAATCCAAATACATCTTTGTAGCACCGGGATGGATCGAGAATTTCGATCTATGAGCCTCTTCCATCAAAGTAATACGCGTAGCGCCCACGAACGGTACCCAAATCCGACCCTGAAACGTCATAAGCCCTCGAATCTCCTTGACAAACTCTGAGATTAACCCCACAACCCGCTCTTTCTTCTGCATTTCTGGTTGCACAGCTTCAGCCTGTGCCCTACGAATATCATCCAATACAGGAGTCATCACAGTCAGTCTCAAGCATACGTCTCGCAATGGAGTGCTCTCCGCCCTGCGGCTCAATGCATCGGCTACCACATTAGCCTTGCCTGGGTGGTACAGGATCTCACAATCATAATCCTTGACCACATCCAACCACCTCCTCTGACGCATATTTAGGTTGGGCTGATCCATCAAATGCTTCAAACTCTTATGGTCCGTGTATATCGTACATCGAACCCCATACAGGTAGTGACGCCAAATCTTGAGGGCGAACACTACTGCCCCCAACTCTAAGTCGTGCGTGGGATATCTCGCCTCATGGGGCTTCAGCTGCCTCGACGCATAAGCTATCACATGACCCCTCTGCATCAACACTGCACCCAGTCCCGAAATCGATGCGTCGCAATATACCACAAAATCTTCCATCCCTTCTGGGAGAGCTAATACCGGGGCTTCGCACAACCTCTGGCGAAGTGTCTCAAAGGAGGTCTGCTGCTCGGGCCCCCATGAGAATGCAACACCCTTCCGGGTCAATCTGGTGAGTGGCACTGCGATCTTGGAGAAATCCTTGATAAATCTCCGATAATACCCTGCCAACCCAAGGAAACTTCTGATCTCAGAGGGTGACTTCGGCACCTCCCAACTCATCACCGCCTCAACCTTGGCCGGATCGACCAATATCCCTTTCTGATTAACCACATGTCCTAAAAACTGGACCTCCCGCAACCAGAAGTCACATTTGGAGAACTTTGCATAAAGCTCCTCCGACCTCAATACCTCAAGGACCTCCCTCAAATGCTCCTCATGCTGCTCTCTAGATCTCGAATACACCAGAATATCGTCGATAAATACAATCACTGACCGATCCAACATCGGCCTGCATACCCTGTTCATGAGATCCATGAACACAGCCGGGGCATTGGTGAGTCCAAAAGGCATCACCACAAACTCATAATGCCCATATCGCGTCCTAAACGCTGTCTTCTGGACGTCCTTATCCCGTACTCTCACCTGATGGTATCCTGACCTCAGATCGATCTTGGAAAACCAAGATGCTCCCTGCAACTGATCGAATAAATCATCGATCCTTGGCAACGGGTAACGGTTCTTGACCGTTAGCTTGTTCAACTCCCGGTAATCAATGCACATCCGGTGTGAACCATCCTTCTTCTTGACGAACAGAATAGGTGCTCCCCAGGGCGAACTGCTCGGCCGAATGAATCCCTTCCCCAGCAACTCCTGGAGCTGCGAGGACAACTCTTGCATCTCTGGAGGTGCAAGACGATAAGGCACCTTAGCAATGGGCGCAGCCCCCGGAATCAGATCGATACCAAACTCTACTTGCCTCACAGGAGGTACTCCCGGCAATTCCTCGGGAAAAACATCTGAAAACTCGCGCACCACCGGAACTTCCTCAATTGATTTCGGTCTCTCGGCGATCTCCCGCGTATCCAACACATACGCCACAAAACCCTTACAGCCCTGCTGTAGACACTGCCTCGCCCTAGCGGCCGAACAAAAAGCTGATCCCGAACGGGTACCCTCGCCGTACACCGAAAGAACTCCCCCTCTAGGGTCTCGTATGGTCACCAACTGACGCTCACAGTCGATGACAGCGCCGAATCGGCTCAGCCAGTCCATGCCCACGATGACACAGACATCCCCCATCGCAATAGGAATCAGGTCAATCGGGAATTCAACCCCGAAAATCTCTAGTACACATCCCCGAAGAACCTCCGTAGGACAAATCACTTTCTCGTCAGCTATAGAAACTCTCAAAGGTCGATTCAACGACTCACAACTAACGCCGATATGCTGACTAAAGGCTAAGGACACAAAGGACCTACTCGCACCCGAGTCAAATAACACTAAGGCAGGCACAGAGTTCACAAGGAAAGTACCTACGCATATAATAACATAAGCATAACATCTTGACATTAAAATAAATACATGAATTACGACATACTTGCCACAACATCGGGCGCAGCGCGGACCTCCTCCGCAGTCAGCTGAAAGGCTCTCCCACGAGCCCTCGGGGCCTCGACCTTCACCGGTCGAGTCTCAGTAGTCCTGGCAGCAGGTGCAGATCCCTGACGAAGCTGAGGGCACTCGGCCTTCCGATGGCCGGTCTGGTTGCAATGAAAGCAAACTGTAAATCCCTTGGGACACTCCCTAGCAATGTGTCCCTCCTTGCCACACTTGTAGCAAGCACCGGCTCGACACGCCCCATCATGACCCTTGCCGCACTTTACGCAAGTGCGGTTCTTCGAACCTCCCGTCCTCGAATCGGCGGACTTGATCCGCTTGGCTGCCGGCTGAGACTGAGCCGGCCGCCGGTCTGCCTGCTGAGACTCGGCCTCCTCCCTGGCCTGAGTCTCTAACTCGATCTCACGCTTCCTGGCATTCGCCTGAAGCTCGGTAAAAGTATGGTAAGTGGAGTTTGACACAAACTCCCGAATCTCCCTCCTCAGAACACCCAAGTACCGGCTCATCCGAGCCTGCTCTGTGGCCACCAGCTCGGGGCAAAACATCGCCCTCTCATGGAACTTCCGCGTGATCGCCGCCACCGAATCAGTACCCTGCTTGAGGGTTAAGAACTCCTGAACCAATCGTTCCCGCTCCACCGGAGGAACGTACTCATCCCTGAACATGGTAGTGAACCCCTCCCATGTCACTGCCGCAGTCTCTGCCAAAGTGAAGTTCGCCGTCACGAACTTCCACCAGTCCTTTGCTCCCAGACGGAGCTGGTTCAAAGCGAACCGTACCCTCAGGTGCTCCGGGCATGAACAAGTGTAGAAGCACCCCTCTATATCTGCGATCCACCTCATCGCAGCAATCGGATCCTGCGTCCCATCGAACTCTGGTGGCTTCGTGTTGCTGAACTCTCGGAACAGCAACGAGTCGCCCCCCTGTGGCCTAGCAGCGGCCACAGCTGCGGTAGCTGCAGCGGTTGCAGCCTCAGTCAACGCGGCGTACCGCTCATTGAATGTCTCCATCAGGGTGGTCTTGATAGACCCAAACATCTCCGGGATCTCAGCCCGGATCGCCGCCGCCACCTCCTCGTGAATCATTTGACGAATATCCTCGTCACTCACACCGCTCGTACTCGCTCCGTGGCGTGGTCTAACCATGATGTCTCTGAAATACAACATAAAACTATCAGAGACTCCATCAAGTGTAATTGCACTCGATAACGCAACCCTACCCCGTCCCCGATATCCAGGGATTCTTACTTGGGTCTCCCACTGACCCGGTGTCCTCGGTAGTACGGGCCCAATACTACCGACCACACCGCATCAGTGTTCATCCCAAGTCCTCCTCCCCAAACTTCGGATAGTGAGTACTCTACTTCTGATATGCACTATCTACCCGCATACTAGCAAAGCATCTCATATAAGCAAACTTCCCTAGACTAAGGCATCACAAATCAGGCCACTCTAGTCCTATCATGAATACCTAGTCTTCTTGCATGCATAACAATTCACATCATATAATATTGTAAGGTATTTTGGGGATCATTACCGTTCGGGCGCTGACTGATCGTACACACTGCTTCTTTCTTGCTTACCACAAACCATTTACAAAAGTTTATGCCTTTATTTGAAAAGTTTTCCTCAACTCCTCGGTTTGAGTTAAGTTACCCCCGAAGGTGCACCCGAATCCCTCAAACCAAGGCTCTGATACCAATTGTAACAACGCAAAATTTTCAAACAAATTTTTCATTTTTAAAACATAATTATTTCCATTTAAAACAAGGCATAAATAGTTTAAATATTCTGTCAAATACAAATATTCAAAATCCCAAGATCATAAAAGCAGTCTTCAGTGTGTATCGATCACGCCGGCGCCTTCCCACGGTCCTCGCTAGTACCTGAAATACATGCACAACAACTGTAAGCATAAATGCTTAGTGAGTTCCCCAATATACTACTTACGCACATACGCCTTTCCAGGCCTTGACCTTTCGATCCTCAATACAACGCCTTCCGGCCCATAATATAATCGCCTTCCGGCCCATAACATATTGCCTTCCGGCCCACATAACATACATAGCACATATAACAAATAACTTACCACATATAGCATACATATCACATATCATATCCGACCTTCCGGTCACACAGTCAAACCCTTCCGGGTACAGTATAGTGAGAAGACTCACCTCGTAAAAGCTGGACGCTAGCAAATCCCGAAATGACTCGTGCACAACCGACGAGCTACAACCTCCCTATAACATTACATATCTCATTAATACTTATATCTTCTAAGTGTGACTATCCCTAAGAAGTCAGACTTAGGTCAACTCTGGTCAACGGTCAACTGTCAACTCGACCGGACTCGGCGAGTACCATGGCGACTCGGCGAGTCTAGTCGTCCTCCAACTTTCTGAGATTCCTTATCTACTCGTCGAGTACCCTCCTCGACCCGACGGGTTACTCCTGGAAGAATCGCGGGGCCACCCCGACTCCACTCGCCGAGTCTGAAGAACAACTCGGCGAGTCCCAGTAAATCTTCAAGCTACTCGCCGAGTCTGAAGAACAACTCGGCGAGTCCATGCCATGCAGACGAGCAACTGCTTCCTGAATTACGTATGGTCCCGAGATATACAACCATGGGACTCTCTGGGCTTCTAAACATCTCATTACTGTGGTATAAACGTCTGGGTAATAACATAATAACCCATCTAATCACTAAATGGGTTTTCATAAACCCTAGGTTCATAAACACATTAACTAACAGAAGGGAATCCGAAACATTACCTGGAATATGCCCTCTCTGTGTCTCCAAACCGCAGAACTCGAATCCCTTGCTGTTCCTTTAGCCAAAACCCTTCTCCTCCTTGCCCAACAATTTCTTCAAGCCCTAATATCCTCCAATCTTGCTCTAGATGTCCACAGCCGTTTAGGGTTCCTCTCAGTCGACTAAAAACGGACAATGACGGCCTATGAGAGCATTATATACGATTCAAAACTGAACGGTTAGGGTTTCTGCTGAACAGCGTCGACTCGCCGAGTCCATATCTGGACTCGTCGAGTCCAGTCGCGGACCCGCGACCAAGTCTGCGATCCTACTCGGCGAGTCTAGGCTCCAACTTGCCGAGTCCCCTCTCAACTCACCCCAAAAACATAATTAAACAATACCTGAGATTTCGGGCTGTTACATAGTGTCTAAATGGAAATGTTGAATTATGTTGAGCTCACGACGTGAGGAATAAGTGCACACGACATGAGATATTTTGCAGCCCAAGACCATGATCTTGTAGGGGTTCCTTCTTATTTATACCCCATAAACTTCATTCTAGGGTTCCAAAATAGCCTCCTTCACCCCTAAGCTTAGTAATTCCCTAACCGTAGCCTCTCGCAGTGATTCTTGAACCTTTGGTGGATTTTTGGTGGCTTGAAGAGGAATGGATCATTATGGAAGCATAATTTGAGCTTGAAAGTTTCATTTGCAACCGCTAGCTACACTTCTAGACAATTGTGAGTAATCAAGATCCAAGATTTATGTTTCGTTGTTGCTAGATCTAAGGTTTTATGCATATTTATCCAATATCTTAAGAGTTAGTGATAGGATTTATTCCTAGTTAAATCGAGTAGATTCAAATGAGTAATGAATAAGAACACGTCAAGTAGATCAAAATATGATAAATGATTATAAGCCACAACCTCAGAAGAACTCGATGAAGAATTAGTATAGAGGCGTGTAGGGTTACAAGACTATTTTCAAAATTACAAAACACGGCGCATACATGCACCTTCAATACTATAACTCTAAGAATAAATGACGGTGGATAGGCCCAGTCCGTTTACAAAATGTACTAAATAAATAATCACAATGATGCAACACATATACCCATCAATCTCCCCCTTTGCGTCAATTGAGGCGAGATTTTATCAAGATTGAGTTCGCTTCTGCACTTCAAAAACTTTTTGAATGACGCTCAATAGAACCTTGCAAACATGGATGTACCATAAAATCATATCTGAGAAGCACTTCTTGTCGCCTTTGCTGTTACCCTTGTACTTGTTGACCCTGTTCAAAACATGCTCCATGTAAGAAGTAGTGAACAAATGCTTATCGGGAAGGAATAAGCAAGACTTATGAAAGTCTGCATCGTTTCGTTTTCGCATATGAAATGCCACATACCAACCTTCCTTGTGTATCTTCCCAGGCTTCAGTTTCTCAAAATCTTCTGGGACTTCTTTAGGGATAACAGAGGGCTTCCTTCGCTAACAACAACAATTTCCACATCCGTCTTGCCTACCTATTGAATATACGAAAGTAGCATCTGTTTGAGGTGAGTAATAACGGGCTCATACTTCTGTTCGTCTCTTAGCAATAATTTGTAAAGCATGATCCAGTCAGAAGGATTTAGGCAAGGCAGATTTACGAGAGTGAACTCATGGAACTGAGTGGAAGAACCTCTCATAAACTTGAACTTCGTATTTGGAAAGTTGTCGGTTTCGATTGGACCAATGACCTTCACTGCTATAATCTTGCTAGCACTCACATTTCGTATTGTGGTTTCATATGCTTGAGATAAAACAAGAAGAGTAAATGCTCTAGGCCGCTATTTGTGAGTGGGACGTTCACATCTTTCACGAAGGAGCGAAACCTGAAGGCTTTCAGAGTTATTGGCAGATCCAGCTGTGAATCTTGTGAATTCTGAAACTTGAATGGCACAACCTGTTCTAACCAATATTGACTTGGCATATCCACAACTTCATTTTGAATTCTCTTCAAAGTCCACTCTGGAAATAAAAGCTTTCGGCTTTCCAATATGACCTAATCTTCGCATTTAACTTTCTCTTTTGCTTCAGCCTAATGAATTATTCTCTGATGCTCATCCATTTCAGCTTCAAGTTCCTTTCTTCGTTTTAGTTCATTCTCATTAGGCTCTTCATCTTCACTGTTATCAATAATGGGCTCATCACTGAACAATTTTCTTTGCCTGTAGGCCCAAATTCGATTTTGACAGTGTGCTTGACATAAATTTTGGGGCTTTCTTTCTTTGATGCCATCTGTTCTCCCCTTGTTTTGGAATAGAGGTTAATTCTGGAACACCTTCTAGTCTATGAAGCATGGCGAAGACGGGCCTGAGTTTCTCAGAAAGACACTTCTTCACCGTGATTGTGATCATTGAGTGACGAGTTTCAATCAAATCTGAGAGCAGGCCATTTATATCCGATATACAACTCTTCATAGCTTCTTTCTCAAATATTAGACCACTGACTTGTTTTTCAGCGTTTTCTGTCACACCCCCGAACCAGACGGCGGAAACGTCCGAGGGACCGCGTGACTTTAATTGAATACCCTCACAATGAATATACATGAATCATAACATAAACGTCACCATGCATCAATATATTACAACTGGATTTCTTCACATCAAGTACATTGTTTGAAAGTTACATATTCATAACATAAATTGTTTGGGCGTTTTTAACAACATAACATCCTAACATTATTTCATATTACCCTTCCGCTTACCTGTTACCTGAGAATACAAGTTATTTTGGAAAAACGTCAACATATGAAATGTTGGTGAGCTCATAAGCAATGTTGTGATCAAATGATTTGTGTAGTTTGTATAACCCAAAAAATCCGATATTTTCTGAAAAGACTTTCGTTTATCAAAGTGTGAAGATCCATAAGTTGATGCATGAATGATTTCAAAAACATAGATATGAAGGGTATTTTGTATTATAGTTATAGAAATTTCGAGCGAGTAGTATTGAATTCCCTGGAAAACCCGATGTTTTCCGATGTCGAAATGTATTCGTGATTACTGATTTTTGTATTGTCTTAACGAATGAATAATGACTTCTCCACATTGTATATCGTCCTAATTTCGTCTACTTTGATTTCTCATAAGCCTTAGCGAACGAAGAGAAGAGGAGTGATATGTCCCACTACTATCGTAAGTACCTAACACTGTCGGGGATGCGAATGACACGATGGCCCAACTCGCATTTGATTGCTTTGACCTTACTAGCCATACTAATGGGACACTAGGTCCCATTAGCACATAAGAGCTATTGAAAGTCCTTTTACGCGTAATTGGGTCATAGGAGGCCCAATAACACATAAGCGTTATCCCTTTGGGCCCAAAGATCATTTTTGATGGACTTGCAAGATCCATCAAGCATGATTTGAAACTCTCAAGCCCAAAGTTTGAAGATTTACTTATTGTAGTTATCGCGTATCTATTGAAGTGTTTTGACTTAACGTTTTTTTGTTTTGTATTGATTCGAGACCGAATCAATTCGTTTATAACGACATTTGGTGTTGAATGTGTATTCGTTTTCCGTTTTGTCAGTAGTCGTGGATTTTGTATTTTGACTTAATGAATTAGTTTGTTTGAAAGTAGAAATTTGACCTTTTCACTACCCTTCTTTTATAAAAATAACACTTTTAGTCCTTTATATAAAAGAATTTCATTTTTAGTCCTTAAAACATTTTCTTGACACTTTTGCATCATAAACTTGTTGAAAAGACAATTTTAACTCAAAATGTATTTTGTTAATAGCTTCAGCCCTTCCAGAATGGTGTTTCACGGTTAGAGCCCTATTTTTCGCAACTTTTACAATTTTGGCCCAAAATCTAAAAACTTTATATTTTGGCCCTTTTTGATAGTGGAAAGCATTTTCGACCCTTAAAATGGTTTTGTTATGCTAATTATCCCCTGTTTTACAGAAAGTTTCATTTCAGCCCCTTAAATTTATAATTTTTCGCAATTTGAGGCTTATTGGGCCAAAAAGCCCAAAATTAGCCCATTAAGCTAAAAATTTACATTTTAAGTCCTTTGAAAATTTTATTATTCAGAAAAACTATTATGAAAACTATTTTGATTCTTTTCTCCCTTAAGAAACCGTGACTTGGCCATTTTTAACCCTAGTTTTGTATACTTTACATTTTAAGCCCAAAAATGGGTTTTTATGTTGAAATATGTTTATCATAACCTTATAAATTATTATTCTTGACTTGATTAGTGTAGAATAACTTAGGTTATATTTTTTTCTCTTCTCATATCATAGATCTCGAGATTCACCCCTTTTTAGTTACATATTTATCACAAAAACACATAAATATACACATACATGCATAAAATCACACATAGCATACATATACACATAGATCTACACATTTTCTAGTATTCTCCCCCATAAAACACATGAAAACCGAAAAGAGAGGGGTATGAAGCTCACCTTGAGTTGTGGTTTCGGTTTTTGAAGGAAAAGATGAAGAAATTTCGATTCTAGCAAGTCTTCTTGGAGGATCTCGAACTTAGATGCTTCTAAGATGCAAGATCATGAGTTTGATTAGGTTGAGAAGAGATTTTGATGAAATGAAGTAGCTAGATCATGGATTAGTCATAAACTTACCTTATATCATGAATTACTTGATGAAAATCCTTAGACTTCAAGCCAAATTTTCAAGATCTTCAAAAGAGAAGAAGATGATCTTGAGAGTGGTTTAGAGAAAGTTTTTGGTGAGGTGTGTGTGTTGTGTTCGACCGAGAGAAGAAAAGAGAGTGGTGATGGGATTGTTGCATGGAGATATGAGGCCTTAGCATGGGAATCCAAGAGATAATGGTGAGGTGGCTACCAAAAGTCAACTCCTCTTTCTTTGTGGGTTTGGGCCGAGAATGGAGAGGGGAAGAGAGAAAATTTGGGCTTTTTGCCCTTAAGACTATATTATAGCTAATTTAGATGATGCTTGGCCCAAATAAATCAAAGTATAATTTTTGTGTCCTATTAGTGCTAAATTAAATTGGTTGTGACCCATTAAAGTTAGCCTAGTTTATTTTGGGTTCATAAGGCCCAAAAATGTTAAGTCTCATGTATATGGGTCAAATTAGGCCCATTTGAGAGTTCTAGGTTCAAGATAGTTAAATTGGAAGCTCATTGGTCCATTAGGCCCAATAAGGAAATCCTAATCCAAAATGGATTTAAACCGGGATTTCAAGGGTTTCCAATTCTGTGTTGACTATTTGTAGTGCTTGAATGAAGTATTCGATGAAGTTTTGTTGTTATTGAATCAGAATCATACATGCTTTCATGTTGTTGATTTATAATTGAGATAAGTGTTGTAGTTACAAGGCCTCAAAATTTCTAGTTGTGACATTTTCCAACTTGACCGTTAAGACTTTCACCTTTTCAGTATTTACGACAAGAACATCCATTATCTTGCTCTCCATAGCTAAGTCACCCTAAAGCTTGGATATCTGCGAGGAGATGGATGAATTGAGCTCAACATGGTCAGTTTTAAGACCAGTGCGAACCTCTTGAAGTTTCGCCTTCTCTGTTTTAAGGGTTGAGCCTAGGCTAGAAATGAATTTGTAACACCTTGTTCGAAAAAGCATTCATTTATGGATCCGGAAGTCAAGGCTAGGGGAATTTTAGTCATATGTGTATTTTGAGTTTTCTTCAAGAAGGTTTCGGCTCAGGGTGTGTTGTTAGAAGCGTAGGGCTTCTCGCCACCTTTCTGTGGATATAAAGTTCATTGGAAACAGATCTAGAAGGAAGGAGTTATGACACTTCGAAGATATCGACATTATGGCCCCATAATGGAAAAGTTGACAAGGCAGTCCCTAGCATTCACAAACTGCACGCGTGTGTTTAGCTAGGTACACCCAATGTAAGGTTGGAGTACGCCTAGTGTAGCGTGGCAATTGATTGCGGGTGTTGAAGGCGTACGCCTAGCATACGCTAAAAGCCTTAAACCCTATTTTTAGGGAGTGCCACTATATAAAGAACATATTGGCTTCAACCCTAGCCCCTTATCAGCCTCCCCAACTTCAGAGAAACCCTAGAATGCCCCAACCCTTCATTTTGTGAGATCTTGACCTTGGGGAGCTTAGTTTGGTCGTTTAAAGCATGGAAGAGAAAAGAAGAAGAATGGCAAGGAGGAACCTTGGAGGCCAGAGCTTATAGATCTAAGATAACATCATCTTCTGGAACACTTTGAAGGTATAAAGCTCACAACTTTACTTAAGGGTGCTTAGATCTAGTATGGTTTAGTTTTTGGTCCAAAGGTGAAAGCTTTATGGCTTAAATACGATTTCCAGACCAAGGGTTGCCTCCCTTGGTGCTAAATGACTCCCTAGAACAGAAAGTTGATATCTTGATGGTTCAACTGAGTTCATGCATGAGTTAAGACCTTTTTCCATGGAAATAGATTATGGTTTTTGGAGTTGGAGCTTATGTAAGTCATGGAAGCCATAATGTAAGCAACTTTATGGTTTAAGACATGAAATAAGACCTGGATATGAGTTTGTAGCCTCTGCATCGGAGTATTAAGCACTTAATGGAAATATGGCTTAACAGGGTACTACGCTGAGCGTACGTGCTGGTACGCCCATCATACTCATCATCAAGCCTGTACGCTAAGCGTACATTGGAGTACGCCCCACATAACATTGCTAGTTTGGGTTTCGAGCATTTGGGCCTCGGTGTGGGATGTGATTTGAATTAGAGGTCTTTGGGCCTTAGTGGGCCACCAGGAGTCAGTGATTATGGGCCAAATTTATGTGTTGGGCTTAGGGTAAGGCCCAATAAAGGGATTGCGCCCAATGTAGCAAATTGGGCCATTAATGGGCCAATCGTGGGCTTGGGAAGCCTGTCTAGTGTTGGGCCTTAGTTATGGACCATATTGGGGGTAGGGGTAAAATGGTCATTTTTCCCTGAGAAGGACTATTGCATTGAGCTATGTGTTATTTGATCTTGGTAGCTCGGGGAGCTAAGGGAGCAGCAGTAGGGGAAAACTTCAGTTAGCAGCCAGAGGGTTATCAGCAAAGTTCAGCAGTGCAGGTGAGTTTCCCTTTGTGTGAATGGGTCTACGACCATAATGCCAACCCATGTAGTTATGAGTAGGAAGACCCAGGGGTTAGCCCTAGGCACTGTATGGTAGTATCATATTTTGGACCAAGGTCCGATATCGGGCGGGAGCCCAAGGAGTTAGATTATACTTGTTGTCTATGTGATACTTGTATGTGCCTGGTGGGGAGGTGAGTATGGATGAGGTCCCGTATCTCACTATTAGTAGGAGTGTGGACGGGGTTCCAGTACTCATCAGTAGTGAGACAAGGTGAGGCCGAAGATAGGCGAGGCCTTTGTACAGGAATGCAGTAGAGTAGATATAGCTTATGTGTTAGGCGATATGTTATATGTATATATATGTATACCGGGTGGGGCCCAGTGACAGGCGGGGCCTAAGAGAAACAGATCTGTATACCGAGCGGGGCTTGACGTCAGGTGAGGCTCGATACCGGAGCAAGTCCGATTCCATGCTAGTCCCGATGCAGTAGGGGCGAGACCCAATATGTTATTATGTGTATGGTATGTGGTAGGTTGGGGAACTCACTAAACTCCGTGCTTACGGTTTTCGGTTTTGGTTTCAGGTACTTCCGGTAGCGGAGGGAAGAGCTCGGGGTGATCGCATGGACCACACCATTGTTTAGTCAGCCTGGGATGTGTTACTCTGATAATAAAAATATGTTTTGAATTAACACTCTAATTTTATGTTATGATTTATGTTATGGATTGACAAATGTGGTTTAAGTAATGTTTTAAAAATGAAATTTTAGTCTTGATTTTTGGGTCATTACAAGTTGGTATCAGAGCCTTGGTTTGAGGGATTCGGACATACTCTCGGGTATGACTGAACTCAAACTGAGGGAATGGTATGAAAATTTTCGAAAGAAAATCATTTTTATAAAAAACGCGTTCTGAGAAAGGGAAAAGAATTTTGAAAAGAGAAAAGGGTATGGTGCATGCAATCAGCCGAGCTCAAGTAAGTTCTCCCAAATTACCCATACAAGTTTATGTTATAATATGATTATTAGAACTGCATGCTAGACTAGGGCCGAGGATCTAGGAAGGATGCCTTATGTTCCTGTTATCTGTGTATGAGCTTTATGAATTGCATGCTAGTACGGATTCTTGTTATGTGGATAGAACTGTTTCATTATGTCCTGGTTAGATTTTCCTTTTGTCTGAATGCTATTTGCTTTGTGCTTTTTGGGACTCTGAGTGATGGGAGTTAGCCATTAGGTGAATGCGTCAAGTCACATGTGACCAGGGTTAAATAATCTCTGAGTGTTAGATTTGGCCCTATTGCGTTACTCTTGTCTGAGTCTAACCGTGGTAGGGACGAGTCCTTTACTCGAATGATTATCTGAGCTTCGTCACATGTGATTTTATTTGGGTAATGGCTAATTTGCATTACAAGGATACCTTCAGTAGTTGAGGAGTGGGTGCGAGTTGGAGGTTACCCTAGGGCAAGCCAAGGATGAGATTAGTGCTGGAAGCAGTGTGAGTAGAAGGGACTTGGTGGAGTTGAGGCAATTCTTGAGGAAAGTACGGATAGATGTGGAAGGTAGTATAAGCCCGTACTACTGAAAGTAGAGGATCCGTACTCGATTTAAGAAGGGCCAATATGAGGCCAGGAAACTTATAGTGAGTGTGCGATCCCTCATCAGAAAGGAATATTCTGATGTTTTTGTTGGGTTTTGAGGAATCTAACACTCCTAAGTGTACATGCAACCCTAAATACCTTGGATCTATGTTTTCTCTATTGTACATGCAAATATCAACTTTCCAAGGTATTGTTCTATTCTTGCATACAAAACTTTGAATAACACAAGTTAGAATAACATACCTTTTGTTGGTGCTTGTCTTCATGAAGCTTGAGTGCCTAGTGCCCCAAGTCTGACACCTCAAATGGTTCACACAACACCATAAGCACTTGGAATAACTTAGCGAGAAATTAGAACACTTCAAGAATCGGCTTGCCCTCCATGCATATCTAGTCGCCGATTTCTCACATCAATAAGATGCTTATATAGTTGTTACAATTAGGGTAAACCCTAATTGTCATGGCTTTCCATTCCCTTGGATCCATGGGTTCAAATACACCATGGAGCATCCATGGAGCATCCAATGGGTTTGAGCCCAACTTGATAATCCATGGAGCATTAGCCTACTATATAAGTATGGATGATTTACACAATCAACCCATATATTTAATTAGTCTTCTTTTTATCACATAATTAATTCTAAATTAATTATGATCAATACTAATTAAATAATCTTATTAATATATTAGAACTTATAATATATTAATAAACCTTAAGTGTTATTTCTCTCATTTTAGTCTATCCAAGTGCATGATGCCATGCAACCCAAATGGACCATGCCGGGTCGGGTCAAGTCTTACCAATTATAGTTATGGACTTAGACATTAATCCAATAGTCTCCCACTTGGATAAGTCTAAAACTATTATTGCAAGTATGACTTCAGAACCCGACTAGCAATCGTAGCTCTCAAAAGCTTCTGTCGATCTCTGACCTTGTCGATGAACTCTGACCTCTGTCAATGACTTGTCCATTAGATAAGTGGTCATATATTCCTCCATTCTAGATATCATATGGAATGAGACATGGATTATAATCATTCTCTCTGTCCATTTGTTGTTTCCCAATTTCTGATTTATGACGACTGACTAATTGAACAAATCAAATCAGTCCAGGCTCGGCCGAGCACTTACTTTTGTCATCACTAAATCATCGAGGGGCCCACAGATATCGCTTTTATCCCGAAGGTAAAAGGAATGGATAAACTTTGACTCATATGCTTGTACTAACCATTTGGTGAATCATACACAAAGGCACGTTTTATAACATCGAGTTACCAATGCGTTTACGTGCAATCAATGTACAACCAACTCATAGTCAACAACTCATATCTCTAGGTTTGAAGAATATAAGATATTATCGTCTCATGATTCACTCGTTATAAAATCCATGAAGTGAATCCAAATGAGCGTGGGTTGAATCCAATACTCAGCCCTTATGAGTACTCATGAATGTTGCAACAACTATTGCATTGTCTAAAGCACTTTAGACAAATCATACAAGCCAAATTCACGACAGTCTTGATTCATATCTACTTCCAACATATGACCGACTGTGGATGGTTTGAATAACTTGGTCATTCGGGAGAACGACCTAGTTATTCTGGAAGTCAAAACATGCAAAGTGAAACACAAAATAATACTAGTCCTATATGGCCTCAACACTTTGAGCGTAAATAAAACACCTTTTATCTAAGCACCATATTGATCACTCATTATTCATGTTTCGATTAATCAACTTAATACTTGAATTGAAACAGTAGTGATGCCATGCTCCAAGCATGCATACTATGTTTCTCTAAACAATAGCTATGCCATACTCCAAGTATGCACACTATGTTTACATATGGTCATCTCTTTGTGAAATGTATATCAATTGAACATGACTTCAATGATTCTCATTTCACAATCCCAATCCTTATTGTAAATGTAAGAATACCAAGTTCTTGTCATTTACCATAATCTATGCAATGATCCTCTTGTAATGATATTCACACAAGTCACAAAGACTTGGCAACAAACATTACAAAGTACTCCAATGGAAAGCAATTCCATGGAGATGAAGTCTCAAATTCAAAGTACATTCCTTTGAACATCCTTCTTTGCATTAAGTTCCTTAATCTTACATAGATTCAAAGAATAACTTCCACCTATGGAAAAAATTCCATGTTCCCATCTTGACCATCACTTTTGAACAAGAGTTGCCTCTTTCCAAAATATGTCAATACGATCCTTACTCTATACTTCCAATTCTCCATGAGTAACCAAACTTTGGAAAACCCCAAATTGTTCTCGACAATTGCTTAATCATCTTAGTCATATCCAATTCTAATCCCTTTTCCCTTCTTAACGCCCTAAGCATTAGGAAAATTTAGAATGGATGGATATTATAACACATGCAATCGATCCTATATCCGAAGCATATGGGATACGATTCATGCTATAAAATTTTATTTGCCATGTTCTCATAATTCGAACTATGAAGAGGGATGCCATAATCATAATCGAATTTTGAGAAAGCAACATATATAGAAATTCCTTATGTGGAACCATTCCAACATAACATTCATATATATTCTTGACTAAAGTTGATTAAAATCTCAATCTAAGCTTGTAGAATTGAAATGAAGTATAAATTTCTCTCCCTTAATTATAGTAAAACAACTTTTCAAAGCGAGTTGAAACTTTTGTTTTCTATAATTAACATTGCTAACTTGCAACATAATCATCATGCTCCCACTAGCATAATGATAATTATCTAACTAGCATAACACTTTATGCTCCCACTAGCTTTGACATGTACCTAGAAATCAGTCAGATTTCTGATACTAGATTGCCTTGATAAGACTTTATCAAATCATACACCTGGAGTCTAAACCTTTCCTTAGATAGCTCACATGTGAGTCTAAACGTCTGCCATTCTCATTAGTTAGTGTGCCGGTTAACCACACACGCTCCACTAACGACATGAGAATGCAAACTTCACACTTGCTATCCACTTAAATCTACTTAGTGAAAGAGTTTTCTCACTATCATTTTCATGAATCGGAGAGAAACCTTATGACACTTAGATTTAATGGTGTATGTGTTCTTATCCATGTGAATTGTCAAAACCATAGTCACAAGACAAGGATAATGACAAATCCAAACTCATATGGACTGAACTCAATCTAATTTCTTGCCACCTGGCAGCTCAAGGGCCGACCATTGCTTCCAAGTTGTTATGCAACTAGTTGAGAACTCTCAGAACTCCAATGCAAAACCAACTTTAACTGGAATGGGCACAAAATATGTCAACACGATAGGTTACAAACCTCAAGTCGTGGTCTAGTGATTAACAAAACTCTTGATTAGTTCTTGAATCTATCTTAAGATCCTTTTAAGACTCCCACTGACCTCTTGACATATAAGATTCTCTTTGTCAAGAACCGTTCCTTGACAAAAAGAATATTCAAGAGTTAGTGCAGATTCTTATCAAGTTAAACACTTCTCACAATTGGTCTTAGTTGGTCTTTGTTTTATCCAAAACATCACAACTTACCAATTTTAAATGTACAAGAGTAAGAACACATTTTACTCTACATTTAACAAGTGTTTTAAACCTTTCTTAAGATTATGTCACTCAAGGCTTAATCTTGGAGTATGACTCTAAGATTTAATTTTGGAACGAAGTATAATTTATCTTTTGATCTAACCATTTCAACAATTCACGATTCCTCTCCATAGCCAAACAAAATGAACTAAGGTGTCCTTAGAGGATCAATTGTGACATGGTTTCATAATCACTAAGATAATCATAAAACAAGATACTCAAGTACTCTCCCATCTCTTCAGATTAGAGAAACTTTTATCTTTCTGCCTTATTTGATTCTTCTTACTCATTATTTCTATCACTGAAACTTCTCCAATGATCCAGAACTATACTTAAACTTGTAAGTATAACCACATTTACTAAACTTTAGTAAATCATAAAGAATAATCTTATCAACTTTGTGGTGGGCCTGATCAGCGCACACCCAAGTGTATCCGATCCCTTTGTCCTTCACTTGATTCACATATACATGTGAACAAGGAATTAGACTTAATTTCCCAAATATATAAAAAATTCTCATGATCATACAATACAAGTTGCATGATTCCAAGTTTCTATCCAACTGAAACTTGGGTGATGAGAATCTTTCCTTATTTGGTAAATTATGACACTTCCACTAATGAAAGAATCAAATCCATTTACCCATATTGCTTATCAATGGAAACATATAATCAACAATTTTTCACAAATGCCATTGTAAGGATACTTAAAATAAATAAAATAAAAACCATTTTTCTTTTATTTTAAAACTTTGCGGAAAAATTTATCCTTACAATCCATATGGAAAACTTGTTGTCATCTATTCCTAAGAAATATATCATAACTCTTAAGTAACAACTCAAAATTCTGATCATCGAACCATGCGATCGAAATCCATCTTCGCGATCAGAATCAGCATATACTTCCTTTAAGTTTCTTCACCTTTTCTTTGATTCTTAAAACATCAACATGTGACCTCGTCACATTATGCAATAAGAATTTCAGAATAGAAACTTAATAGAGTTAGACAATGAACTTTACCTGAAGTAGAGTCAAACCTATTGACTTTACCATCCTTAAGATGTTTCAGGTAAATTTAGCAGCTTCGCAACCAATGTCTTTCCTTTGGCAACAGAATTATATGGACTCTTTGGAAACGGTACATGTGACTATCACAGGCTTAACCTTTCTCTTTACCATTTGGTCAACCGAGTTGACTATGGCCGATCCCTTTCCATTGGGAAGAGAAAGTTTTTCCTGGACCTCCAATGTCACCATTTTCAATGTCCAAATAGGTTTGGAAAGTAGATCTTCCAATCCAATTTGCTTTACTAATGCTCCAAATCATTGTTGATTTAGCATCATCAAGCAAACATGTAAGATCATTAAGGGTCTTGTCGTGACCTGTCATCAAGGAGTGACTAAAGAACCAAGTCAGCAGCCAGCTACCTCGAGATTTCGACACCCGACTCTCCCGACTTGTCAATATGTGGCTTAATCCCCAAGATCTAAGCACATATAGACTTTGCTTGACAATAGGGGTTGAGTGACTTTGAACTTATCAGGTCTTAAAACTTGTGGGATAGGGAGATTTATTGGAGGAGGTGGATGAAGTGAAGTATGATTTCTAGTCCCACAAATCCCCAACAAAGGGATTGATCTTTCACCTTGATTGCCATTTGGGATATCATCTTCATTAGGAAGCTTGTTCCTAAATATTTGGGAAGACCATAGCTGTCTAAACTAGACATCTATAATGGGAGAAATTCAAGTTAGTTGATTTAAATCCTTAATATAACACCCAATATGAAATATTACGGCTAGGACCCAACAACCTATTTATAACTGGAAGAGGGATGCCGTAATCCAAATTATAAAATAGTTGAAGGTAGGTAAATGACGATTTACCAATTTCCACCATGAAAACGAAATATTTATTATTAGGTTTTATTGGTTTTGAAACTCCTAGATCTTTTGAGATACATTGAACTTTTCAATGACATGTTTGAATCTCGATTGTGCCCTCTCAAATTTGTGACTGGGATGCCGAGGATCACAAACAAGGTGTGAATAACCATACAAATTGACTTGGTACCCTTAACAATATTACCTAATCGATGTGCCGGTTAACCACACACGCTCCACCGATCTATAATAAAGTCAAGTTACCCTTTTCCACACTTACTAGTCCATGTTAGTGTGCCGGTTAATCACACACGCTCCACTAACGAGTTGGTAAGGTACAAAGTGTAATTTTATGGGCTAGCACCTTTTCACATTTTCCTAAATAACTAAGATTGTGAATTTATAAGTGTTTAGTTACTTAGTATTTTTCATTATACTTTTAATGAAGGGAGAATTATAGTCCATTCCTACCCGTTCGGCTAACGACCCTCCACCAGTCAAGGAAGCGGTGGGTGAGAGTGGACACCCATTAAACTGCCATTTTATAGGCAGTAACCTTATACACCTCTTATAGACCGGCTTCGTGAATGAGGCCTACTAACGGTAAGATTGACTTCTTCTTATACATATCTATATAATTAAAATTATAATAATAGTATAAGGGTTGAATTTTAAACCTTTTAAAATTTCAATGTTCAATTTGGAATTAAAGTATACATGAGGAGTAACTTTTCAAATTCCAAAACTTGAGGGCAAGTTTTGAAACTATTTCAAGACTCTTTAAATCATAACTTATGAGTTTAATGGTTCATTTAAAATGAAGACTCTTCATTTTAATGTAACCCCTTATTCTTTAAAAACACTTTAAAGAAGTGTCTCTTCAACATCCATAACTTGAGGACAAGTTATGGAGTCATTAAACTATTTAATGGAAAAAACTCTTACATTTTATGTAACCTACAAAACTTTTATGAGTTTTTAAGATTCATAAATATGACTTTTCACATAACTTGAAGACAAGTTACAAAAACATATTTTATGAACTTCTTTTAGACTAATATGGATTGAAAACAACTAAAACATAATTTTTCATTATCAATCTAAACTAACTCATAAATCAAGGAAACATAAAATTCTTGAAAATTCATAACTTGAGGACAAGTTATGAGCTCCATACAATTTTCAACAAGATCATGAATTATATCAACAAACAATTTGCACACAATTCCTATGATCTAGCAAAACTCATAAGCATGATCATTCATAATCAACAATTTTCAAGAATAACATGAACACATATAAACTTGAAACTTTTATTATAGCATTGAAATTGGTTTAACATAATCATTACCACATTCAAAACAAGTTTTATAAGCCCAAAACAGTCAAAGGTAATGATTCTAGACCAATTCCAGCACCAAAACTCGAAAATATGCTGTCTGGGGGTCCAACTCGTCGAGTGCATGAACAAACTTGGCGAGTTGGATGCAATTTGCCTTGGACTCGTTGAGTCCCTTCATGGACTCGGCGAGTCTGCTAGGCAGACAGCACCAAAAGTTGATTTTTAAGCAGTTAAAGCAAGTACAACAAGAAAACAAGCCTAGGCTCTGATACCACTGTTGGGTTTTGAGCAATCAAACACTCCTAAGTGTACATGCAACCCTAAATACCTTGGATCTATGTTTTCTCTATTGTACATGCAAATATCAACTTTCCAAGGTATTGTTCTATTCTAGCATACAAAACTTTGAATAACACAAGTTAGAATAACATACCTTTTGTCGGTGCTTGTCTTCATGAAGCTTGAGTGCCTAGTGCCCCAAGTGTGACACCACAAATGGTTCACACAACACCATAAGCACTTGGAATAACTTAGAGAGAAATTAGAGCACTTCAAGAATCGGCTTGCCCTCCATGCATATCTAGTCGGCGATTTCTCACATCAATAAGATGCTTATATAGTTGTTACAATTAGGGTAAGCCCTAATTGTCATGGCTTTCCATTTCCTTGGATCCATGGGTTCAAATACACCATGGAGCATCCATGGAGCATCCAATGGGTTTGAGCCCAACTTGATAATCCATGGAGCATTAGCCCACTATATAAGTATGGATGATTTAGACAATCAACCCATATATTTAATTAGTCTTCTTTTTATCACATAATTAATTCTAAATTAATTATGATCAATACTAATTAAATAATCTTATTAATATATTAGAACTTATAATATATTAATAAACCTTAAGTGTTATTTCTCTCATTTTAGTCTATCCAAGTGCATGATGCCATGCAACCCAAATGGACCATGCCGGGTCGGGTCAAGTCTTACCAATTATAGTTATGGACTTAGACATTAATCCAACAGTTTTTTATGATATGTTTTCAGCATGGTGACGCTGCATAAGACACCAGTGGGTGGATCGGGCGCCGGAGAGAGATTAGGCTCAGGATCAGGAGCCGAGCAGCTCGAGGAGCGGATGAGGGAGTTGATATCAGCTGAGGTTACGCGCAATATTCTAGACCAGACTCCTGTGATCATTGGTTCGGTCAAGGAGGGTATTTTAGAGCTTCTGGATGAGAAGCTGGGGGCTTTTCGCGCTGAGATGATGGCTCTGGTGGGGGCACATACTTTGACATTCCGAGAGTTCAGGGCTTGTGGAGCTTCGGATTACCATGGGGACAGGGACCCCATTGCTAGCAGCAGGTGGTTGGCTTATGTCGCCAACGCTTTCCGTACGAGCCGGTGTCCGGAGGGGGACAAGGTCTGACTTGCCTCGTGTCTTCTGAAGGACAGAGGATGAGATTGGTGGGAGGAGGTTCGTAATGCTATTGGAGATGATGTCGCGTTGGATGAGATGTCATGGTTTGATTTTTTGGCTTGGTTCAAGGCTGAGTTTGCACCAATTATTGAGGTGCATCAGTTAGCACGGGAGTTTCAGGACTTCTAGCAGACCACTGAGACAGTGGCGGAAATCACTGCCATGTTCAGAGAGACGGCTCTTCTTGTTCCACAGTATGTCGCGGACGAGAAAATGAAGAAGGCTCGATATCACGAGATGCTGAGGAGTGACATCAGGCAGTTTGTGAGCAGGTCCAGCTGCAAGACGCTGGAGGATATGATTCCACGGGTTAGAGAGAGGGAGATTCACTTGGAGCAGATCAGGAAAAGGAAGTCGGATGAGATTCAGGTAGCCACGGGTTCGGGCAAGAGGCCCAAGGGGTCAGATTCAAGATCGAGGGTTTATCAGAGCTGCAATCGATGTGGGAAGTGTGGCAGGACGCATGAGGGTGCGTGTAGGAGTGGTAGTGGTGGTGATTCTGGCTGCATCAAGTGCGGCCGGACTGGTCATTTTAGCAGAGATTGTACTGCTACCACCACTCAGGGGTCAGATCTGATCTGTTTTCATTGTAGTCAGCGGGGCCACAAGAAGGCCCATTGTTCGAGTTTACTTCTGGTAGGACGGGTGATAGCACCTGCCCCTGCGACTTTGAGGATCACCGACGACTGTCAGGGCCGAACAGAGGCGCCTGCGGTAGGGGGAATGGCTTTTCAGATGTCTATCATGGAGACGCGAGCAAAACTGCATGTTACAGGTGCATATCTTTTATTTCTCCTGTTAACTTTTACTCATGATTATAATGTTATGGTTCTGCATCGTTATTGGTATAAGTACTTCAGAATTATGTGTGCCTGCTTGTGATTAAGATATATGCCATCTGCATACCGAAGACTTTAGAATGATACTTAGAGGTTGTTCCTTTCTAGAGCAGGTTACTTAGGAAGCAGTAACTGTAGCATGCCTGCATGGGACTTAGAAGTGTCTCACTAGTTCTGGAAGGTGTTGTTTGGGGGATAGATCAGTTAGATCCCTAGTTGTGTAAGCTTGGGTGTTTCTGTAGATTGGTAGTTTGGATGACTGGAAGGATGGGGAACCCTTTTCAAGCACTAAACCGTAAGGAGTTAGCAGGATCAGAGTAGGGGAGAACCCTCCGAGTATACAAGGGTAGGAGCATGCGACTGTTGGATTAGATGTCTAAGCCCATAACTATTATTGGTATGTACTTGACCCGAGAGTAGCATGGTCCATTTGGGTTGCATATCATCAGGACAATTTGTTAGGATGGACTTTTGAGAGAAAGTTATTTATGGTTTATTAATATATTATAAGTTATATTATATTAATATGAAATCATATGTTTTAATTAGTATCGATCAAGAATTAATTTGGAATTAATTTAGTGATCAAAAGAGACTAATTAAATCTATGGGGACTAATTATGATAATTAGTTATATTTATATGTGTTGGGCTTATGATCCATGTTGGACCAAGTTTATGTATAGATACATAAAGAGTTGGGCCACATGAACCATGGATCATAAAACCCATGGGTATGGATTATAGGTTATACCCATGACCCTTGGAATCCTACATATAAATAGGTTACTTCATAGCCAAAATCACCACTTCTTTTCTTAGAGAAATATGGAGCTGTTTTGGTGCATGGAATTCTCTCTCAAGAGCCACCTTTGTCCTAGGTGTGTTGTGATTCCATTTGAGGCATTTCATACTATTGGTGCTAAGCTCTTAAGGCCAAATACATCAAGACTTCAAGCCACATAAAAGGTATGTTTCCCTAAGTAGTATATTATATGGTTTATGTGAAATGCATGCTAGTTATAGGTTTAATGCCTTGGAAACCATTTGCATGTATAATTAGTGAAAACATAGATCCAAGGTATTTAGGGTTGTATGTGCACCATAGGATGTTGTATTATACCAAAACCCAACAGTGGTATCAGAGCCATGGGTTGTTTTCTACTATATTTGATGCAAATGTATTTTTTTTTCAAGTTGATGAAAAAAATAGGAAAAAAAACATGAAGTTTGTCAAATTTTATGATAATTACTTGATTTTATGAAAAACTAATTATCTGTAAAATTTGTGTCACTTTACTACAAGAGTTGAATTAGGTCAAGTTATTAAAAGATAGAATGATATGATTATTATATTTGTTTTAAAAGTTTGATCTAAGTGGTTTTAAGGAGTTACAAATTTTGTCATAAAATTTTGGAACTCAAAAGTTTTTTTTAAAGTTATGATCTTAAGAGTTTTGAAACTTCCATAAGTTATGGATTTGAAATGCCTCATTTATTAACTCTTTAGGTTATGAAGTCCAAGAGTCTTCAAAGGATAATTGTCAAAGTTTCAAGATTTGTATTAGTTTATATGATTATCTAATTTCTTGAAAATTGTTGATGTGAATTATCTTTACTTATGAGTTTAATCTAGATCATAGAAAAATTATTTGATTATTGTGTTAATTGGGATATTTGATCTTAATGGTTTTTATGAACTCCATAACTTGTCCTCAAGTTATGGAAAGTGAAGAGTTTTTCTTTCTAAAGTGTCATTAAGTCTCATAGGTTATCAAAATAGAAGAGTCTCTATTTTTAATGTCATCATTAAATGATTTAATGTCTTCCATAACTTGTCCCCAAGTTATGGAACTTGATTTTTTTTTCATTAAACCTTAATTAAACTCATAAGTTATGAAAAAGCCAAGAGTTTTGAAAGGTTTCAAAACTTGTCCTCAAGTTTTGGAATTTGTAAAGTTATTCCCCATGTATACTTTAATTCCAAACTAGACCTTAGAATTTTAAAAGTTAAAATTCAACCCTTACACTTTATAATATTATAAGTTAATAATATATATATATATATATATATATATATATATAAATATATATATATATATATATATATATATATATATATATATATATATATATATATGTATAAGAGTAAAGTCAGTCTTACCGTTAGTAGGCCTCATTCACGAAGTCGGTCTATAAGGGGGTATAAGGTTACTGTCTATAAAATGGCAGTTTAATGGGCGTCCACTCTCACCCACCGCTTCCTTGACCGGTGGAGGGTCGTTAGCTGAACGGGTAGGACAAGGACTATAATTCTCCCTTCATTAAAAGTATTAATGATAAATACTAAGTAACTAAACCTTTTATAAATACCCAATATTAGTTACTTAGGAAAATGTGAATAAGGTGCTAATCTATGAAATTACACTTTGCCCTTTGTTTAAGTCGGTTAGTGGAGCGTGTGTGGTTAACCGACACACTAACTCGTATTTAACAAGGTAGGCAAAGGGTAGCTTAACTTTTATCATAGTATCGATGAAGCGTGTGTGGTTAACCGGCACATCGATTGAGGGGTAAACACTTAAGGGTACCAAGTAATTTGCATGGTTACTTCACACCTTGTTTTGTGATCCTCGGCATCCCAGTTACAAAACCTGAAGGGCATACTCGAGATTGAAACATGCCATTGAAAAGTTCAATGAATCTCAAAAGATCTAGGAGTTTCAAATCCAATTAAAACCTAATAAATTATTTCGTTTTTCATGGTGGAAATTGGTGAACCGTCATTCACCTACCTTCAAATATTCTATAGCTTGGATTACGACATCCATCTTCCAAGTTATAAAATAGTTTGTTGGGTCCTAGCCTTAATATTTCATATTGGGTGCTATATTAAGGACTTTAAATCAACTATCTTGAATATCTCCCGAAAGATGTCTAGTTCAGACATCTATGATCTTCCCAAATATCTTGGAACTTCACTTACTCCACCTCCTCCAATTATTCTCCCTAACCCACAAGTTCAAGGTCACTCAAGCCCTATTAGCAAGGCAAGGTCTAGGTGTGATCACATCTTGGAGATGAATTCACATACTGACAAGCCGGGAGAGTTGGGTGTCAAAGTCTTAAGAAAGTTAGTGGTTCAATCACTTTCTAAGTCACATAGTGAGTTCCTTGGGACTCTTATGAAACAGAATATGGCAAGACCCTTAATGATCTTATCTATTTGCTTGGTGTTGCTAAATCAGAAATGATTTAGTGTACTAGTAAATGAAATTTGATTAGGAGATCAACTTCCCAAAACTTTATGGACAGGGACAATAGTGACACAGGAAATCCAGAAAAGCATTCTCTTCCCAATGGAAAGGGATCTGTCATAGTCAACTCTGTTGACCAAATGGTAAAGAGAAAGGCTAAGTCTGAGATAGTCCCATGTACTATTACCTAAGGGTCCATATGGTCTTATTGCCAAAAGGAAAGGGCATTGGTTGCGAAGCTGTCAATTTTACCTGAAAGATCATAAGGCTAGTAAAGTCAATAAGTTTGACTCTATTTTAGGTAAGGTCCACTATCTAACTCGGTTAAGTTTCTATTATGAGATTCTTATTACAAGATGTGACTGGGTCACATGTTGATGTTTAAGAATGAAAGGAAAAGTGAAGGAAACTCAAAGAAAGAGTATGTTGAAACTGATCGCGAAGATGGATTTCTATCGCTTGATTGAAGATTGGATTCTTGAGCTACTCTTAGGAGTTATGATAGATTGCTAGGAAACAAGTAATAACATAGTTTTTATTTCAAGTTACATTGTAAGGAAAAAGTTTTTCTGCATTTTAAAATAATAAAAGTTTGTTTTACTTTATTTTTATCTCCTTATAATGGCATTCATGAAAACTTGATGTTTGTATGTTTATAGCAATATTGGAAATATGAATTTGATTCGTTCATTTGTGGTAGTGTCTAAATTTACCAAATAAGGAAAGATTCTCATCACCCAAGTTTCAATTGGACCGAAACTTGGAATCATGCAAGTTGTATAGTATGATGAATGAGAACTTTCGAGCATTGGAAAAATTAAGACTAACTACTTGTTCACATGGATGTGTGAGTCAAGAGAAGGACTAAGGGATCAAGTACACTTTCTTGTGCACTTGTCAAAGTCCACCACAAAAGATGGATAAGACTATTCGTCATGATTTACTAAGGTTTAGTAAATATGATTATACTTACAAGCTTAAGTATAATTCTGAAACATTGGAAAATTTTCAATGTATGACAGAACGAATAAGAATAATCAAATTAGGCAGAAGGATAAAAGTTTCTCAAATCTAAAAAGATGGCAGAGTACTTTAGTATCATGTTTTAAGTTCATTTTAGTGATTTTGAGACCTTATCACAATTCATCCTCTAAGTACATTCTGATAGTTAAGAAGAGGAATTATGAATTGTTGAAGTGGTTAAATCAAGAAGATGTTTCATACTTCATTACAAAACAATTCATAGAGTTATACTCTAAGATTGTAACTTGAGTGACATGTCTTAAAGAAGGTTTAAAACACTTGTCAAATGTAAGAGTACAAGTTTTCTACTCTTGTACATTTGAAATTGGTAAGCTGTGATGTTTTGGATAAAACAAAGACCAACTAAGGCTAATTGTGTTAAGTGTCTGTCTTGATTAGAATCCACACTATCTCTTGAATATTTGGCAAGAAATTCATATAGGTCAAGGAGACAGTGGGAGTCTAAAAGATCCGGAAAAAGTTTTCAAGAAGTAATCAAGAATAAAACCTATATTTCATCGCTAGCACACAAGTAAAGGTTTATAACCTATCGTGCTGACATTTCTGTGCCCATTCCATTTAAGTTGGATATACATTTGAGTTCTACATATTCTCAATTGTTTGCATAACTACTTGGAAGCAATGGCAGGCCCTTGAGCTGCCAGGAGGCAAGAAGTTAAGATTGCACAAGTTCAATCCATATGAGTTTGGATTTGTCATTATCCTTGTCTTGTGACTATGGTTTTGACAATTCACATGGATACGAACACATACACCATTATATCTAAGTGTCATAGGGTTTCTCTTCGATTCATGAAAATGATGGTAAGGAAACTCTTTCACTAAGTAGATTTTGAGTAGATAGCAATTGTGGGAATAACAAAAGGTCTAAACATTAAGATTACGGCATCCCTCTTCATAATTGTTTAGATACACATGTGAGCTATCTAAGAGAGGTGTATGATATTGATAAAGTCTTATCAAGGCAATCTAGTATCAGAAATCTAAACTTTGGTAAGAAAGTCAATAAAGTATTGATTTCTAGAAGTTCAGTTGATTTCTGGGTACATGTCAAAGCTAGTGGGAGCATAAGTGTTATGCTAATAATCATCATGTTAGTGGGAGCATGATAATTATGATAAGTATTGCAAGTTAGAAATGTTAATTATAGAAAACAAAAATTTCAATTCGTGAGGTTGTAGGGGTTGAAAAAGTTGTTTTGCTATAATTAAGGGAGAGGAAATTATACTTCATCTCAAATATAAAAAGCTTAGATTGAGGTCTTAATCGTATTTAGTCAAGAATATATATAAATTTCATGTTGGGATGGCTCAACATAAGGAAATTCTATATATGGGTTCATTATTTGCGTTCTAAAATTCGATTATGATTACGGCATCCCTTTTCATAATCTGAATTATGAGAATTTGGCAAATAGAAATGGAAATATTATAGCTAAAGACTGGTTTAGTCTTTATGTGAGACATCATGAATCGTATCCCATATGCTTTGGATATAGGATCGATTACATGTGCTATATTCACTCTTTCTAAGTTTTTCCAAATGCCTGGGGCATGAAGAAGGCAAAAAAGGTCTAGAAATTGATATGACTAAAATGATTAAGCAATTGTTGAGGAAAATCTAAGGTTTACCAAAGACTGGTTGCTCAAGGATAGTTGGAAGTATAATATTAATTATGGAAGGACCATATTGAGATGATCTGTAAGGAGGCAACTCTTGTTCAGAAGTGATAGTCAAAATGGAATATGGAAATGCTTCAAAGTTAGAAAGTACTCAATCTGTTTGATTAGGAAACTTAATGCAAGAAGGATGTTTCCAAGGAGTTGATCTCCTTTGGAATACTCTGTAATGATTGTTTCCAAGTCTTTGTGAATTTGTGCATAATCATTACAAGAGGATCAATGCATATAAGTTTAGAATCTAATAGATTTCAGTAAATGGCATGAATTTGGAATTCTTGCATTTGCAGTAAGATTTGGGACTGTGAAATGAGAATCATTGGAGTTATGTTCAATTGATCTATTTCACAAAGTAAAGATCATAGACAAACATAGTATGCATACTTGGTGTGTGGCATGACTAGTGTTTAGAAAAAACATAGTGTACATGCTTGGAGCATGGGACAACTATTGTTTTAATTCGAGAATAAAGTTGATAGCTGAAACAGTATACAATGAATAATGTGTAATCATATGGTGATAAATAAAAGGTGTTTTATTTATATTCATAAGTTCTGAGACCATATTGGATTCGATTATTATTGTGTTTCACTTTGCATGTTTTGACTTCCAGAATAACTAGGTCATTGTTCCGATTGACTACGTTATTCAAACCATCCACAATCGGTCATATGTTGGAAGTAGATATGAATCAAGACTGTCATGGGTTGGGTTTGTAGAGGTCTAAGATGTTGGACAAGGTGGTGCTACAACACTCATGAGTGCTCATAAGTTATGAGTATTGGATTCAACCCGCGCTCATTGGAATCACTTCATGGATTTTATCACGAGTGATCATGAGACGATAATATCTTATATTCTTCAAACCTAGAGATATGAGTTGTTACTATGAGTTGGTTATACATTGATTGCACGGAAATGCATTGGTAAATCGATGTTATGAAACGTGCCTTTGTGTATGATTCAACAAGTAGTAGAACAAGCCATATGAGTCAAAGTTTATCCATTCATTTTACCTTCGGGGTAAAAGCGATATCTGTGGGCCCCTCGATGATTTGATGATGACAAATGGAAGTGCTCGGCCGGGCCAGGACTGATTTGATTTGTTCAATTAGTCAGTCGTCACAAATCGGAAATCGGGAAACAACAAATGGACAGAGAGAATGATTATAATCCATCTCTCAGTCCATATGATATCTAGAATGGAGGAATATATGATCCCTTATCTAATGGACGCGTCATTGATTTGTTCAGAGTTCGACAGCGGCTTTAAGAGCTACGATTCCTAGTCGGGTTATGAAGTCGTACTTGCAATAATAGTTTTAGACTTATCCAAGTGGGAGACTGTTGGATTAGATGTCTAATCCCATAACTATTATTGGTATGTACTTGACCCGAGAGTAGCATGGTCCATTTGTGTTGCATATCATCAGGACAATTTGTTAGGATGGACTTTTGAGAAAAGGTTATTTATGGTTTATTAATATATTATAAGTTATAATATATTAATATGAAATCATATGTTTTAATTAGTATCGATCAAGAATTAATTTGGAATTAATTTAGTGATCAAAAGAGACTAATTAAATCTATGGGGGACTAATTATGATAATTAGTTATATTTATATGTGTTGGGCTTATGATCCATGTCGGACCAAGTTTATGTATAGATACATAAAGAGTTGGGCCACATGAACCATGGATCATAAAACCCATGGGTATGGATTATAGGTTATACCCATGACCCTTGGAATCCTACATATAAATAGGTTACTTCATAGCCAAAATCACCACTTCTTTTCTTAGAGAAATATGGAGCTGTTTTGGTGCATGGAATTCTCTCTCAAGAGCCACCTTTGTCCTAGGTGTGTTGTGATTCCATTTGAGGCATTTCATACTATTGGTGCTAAGCTCTTAAGGCCAAATACATCAAGACTTCAAGCCACATAAAAGGTATGTTTCCCTAAGTAGTATATTATATGGTTTATGTGAAATGCATGCTAGTTATAGGTTTAATGCCTTGGAAACCATTTGCATGTATAATTAGTGAAAACATAGATCCAAGGTATTTAGGGTTGTATGTGCACCATAGGATGTTGTATTATACCAAAACCTAACAGCGAATTCAGGAAAAGTACGTGACCTCTGAGAAAGAAAAAAAGTAGCACAGTGGCTGATGGATTAAAGAGCACAGGGCTGGGAGTCTGAGAAACTTCCCAACAGTTAGTTCATGTAATCGAGATGGTTGGTAACTGGTTGGGAAATCAGGATTGAGAATTGCCAGCAGCAATCGAGTGAGTCAGGATGCGTTCGGAATAGTAGTCGATGGTAGAGGTAGAATGGAGACTATAATAGGACTGCGGGATAACGCAACATTCCTTAGCAACGAGTTAGTGAGGGAATTAATGTAAGACTATGGGTAAGCCATAGCATTCATTAGCAGTTTAGTTAGCGGAGTGTGGGCGGGGGCCCGTATCTCCTAGTTCGCGGAGTGTGGGCGGAGTCCCGTATCTCCTAATTAGCAAGGTTGGGATCAAGAAAGGGTAGTTCGTTGAGATTAGTATGGAGTTGGCCTGCGTAGCCCTTAAGAGGTGAGACCTTGGGAGAGGCCACTCCAAGATACAGTTGGGTGAGACCCGTGGGTGAGGCTCGTATGTTAGTAGCAGTATAGGTGAGACCTAGGAGCAGGATTGCTCAGTAGTATGGTTTGGGTGAGACCCGTGGGCGAGGCCCGTGTGACAGTAACTAGGCAAGTGAGACTAGAGGGATAGACCGCTCTAGGATATAGCCGGGTGAGACCCGTGGGCAAGGCCCGTGAGATTATAGCAGCGCAGGTGGGACCTGGTAAGGACCGTAGGGTCAAGATAGGTGATCGAGGATCCCAACACTTGTATCGCCAGAGTGGTAGAGTAGATATAGCAACTTAGATAGTCGAAGTTTCTTCAGAAGTTGCTGGGAGCGACTAAGAGATTGTGTTGGGTTTAGTAACCGGTGGTAGTCCGGTAAGCCAAATGTTGACATATTAGTTGGGACCAGGGAGGTCTCAGTTCATCCGGAAGGCGGGTAAGGGACAACATACTTTTCAGTTGGTGGTGGCAACGATAAGAGAATCCCTGGTGGAGCAACTAGTTGACCGAGAGGTGCTACGCCACTTACAGTAGGGTTGAATAATCTCAGAGGGAAGGGTTTAACCCTGTTTCTCAACTCTCATATGACTCCAACCGTTGCAGGGATGAATCTTTTACTCGAAGGATTATCTGATCCATTCGTTGGGTTAGGGTTCAACACTGAGTTATAGTAGGATGAAGCATTCAATGGGTAGCAGTGAAGTGACCAGCATTGGGAGTGGATGGAAATGCAGATACAGCGAAGAGTACGTCCTTCACCGAGATAGGAGAAGGAGTTGATTGTGTACCGTTGCCTTGGGTAGGCCAAAAAATACACAAGGAAAATAGGGGTGAATCCCTAGGATGTTCAGCATAAGTACTCGGGGAGTACCGGAAGGATTTTCGGTTGAGTAAGCTGTGATCTCAGGATTGATGGGATTTGAGTGCACTCGCGGTTATTATCTTCAAGGACTAGTTTTAGCCGGAATGACCGAACAGAACATCCATTATCTTCTCCATAGCTAAGTTAACCTAAAGCTTGGAGATCTGCAAGGAGATGGATGAATTGAACTCAACATGCTCAGTTTTAAGACCAGTGCGAACCACTTGAAGATTCGCCTTCTCTGTTTTAAGGGTTGAGCCTAGGCTAGAAATGACTTTGTAACACCTTGTTCGGAAAATCATTCATTTATGGATCCAAAAGTCAAGGATGGGGGAATTTTAGTCATATATGGGTTTTGAGTTTTATTCATGAACGTTTCGGGCTGGGGTGTGTTGTTAGAAGCGTAGGGCTTTTCACCACCTTTCCGTGGATATAAAGTTCATCGGAAACAGATCTTGAATGAAGGAGTTATGACACTTCGAAGATATCGACATTTATGGACCCATAATGGAAAAGTTGACAAGGCAGTCCCTAGCATGCATAAAGTGCATGCGTGTGTTTAGCTGGGTACGCCCAACGTAAGGCTGGAGTACGCCCAACGTAGCGTGGCAATTGATCGCGGGTGTTGAAGGCGTACGCCCAACATACGCTAAAAACCTTAAACCCTATTTTTAGGGAGTGCCACTATATAAAGAAAATATTGGCTTTAACCCTAGCCCCTTTATCAGCCTCCCCAACTTTAGAGAAACCCTAGAACACCCCAACCCTTCATTTTGTGAGATCTTGACCTTGGGGAGCTTAGTTTGGTTGTTTAAATCTTGGAAGAGAAAAGAAGAAGAGTGGAAAAGAGGAACCTTGGAGGCCAAAGCTTATAGATCTGAGATAACATCATCTTCTGGAACACTGTGAAGGTATAAAGCTCACAACTTTACTTAAGGGTGCGTAGATCTAATATGGTTTAGTTGTCGGTCCAAAGGTGAAAGCTTTATGGCTTAAATATGATTTCCAGACCAAGGGTTGCCCCCTTGGTGCTAAATAACTGCCAAGAAAAAAAGTTGATATCTTGATGGTCCAAATGAGTTCATGCATGAGTTAAGACCTTTTTCCATGGAAATAGATTATGGGTTTTGGAGTTGGAGCTTATGTGAGTCATGGAAGCCATAAAGGAAGCAACTTTATGGTTTAAGACATGAAATAAGACCTCGATCTGAGTTTGTAGCCTCTGCATCGGAGTATTAAGCACTTAATGGAAAGATGGCTTAACAGGGTGCTACGCTGAGCGTACGTGCAGGTACGCCCAACATACTCGTCATCAAGCCTGTACACTAAGCATACATTGGAGTACGCCTCGCGTAACATTGCTAGTTTGGGTTTCGAGCATTTGTGCCTCGGTGTGGGCTGTGCTTTGAACTATAGGTCTTTTGGCCTTAGTGGGCCACCAGGAGTCAGTGATTATGGGCCAAGTTTATGTGTTGGGCTTAGGGTAAGGCCCAATAAAAGGATTGGGCCTAATGTATCAAATTGGGCCATTAATGGGCCAATAGTGGGCTTGGGAAGCATGTCTAGTGTTGGGCCTTTTATACTATGTTTGGGCCTTATTTATGGACCATATTGGGGGTAGGGGTAAAACGGTCATTTTACCCTGAGAAGGACTATTGCATTGAGCTAAGTGTTATTTGATCTTGGTAGCTCGGGGAGCTGAGGGAGCAGCAGTTGGGGAAAACTTTAATTACCAGCCAGAGGGTTATTAACAAAGTTCAACAGTACAGGTGAGTTTCCCTTTGTGTGAATGGGTCTACGGCCATAATGCCAACCCATGTAGTTATGAGTAGGAAGACCCGAGGGTTAGCCCTAGGCACTGTATGCTAGTATCATATTTCGGACCAAGGTCCGATACAGGGTGGGAGCCCAAGGAGTTAGATTATACTTGTTGTCTTTGTGATACTTGTATGTGCCCGGTGGGGAGGTGAGTGTGGGCAAGGTCCCGTATCTCACTATCAGTAGGAGTGTGGACGGGGTTCTAGTACTCATCAGTAGCGGGATAGGGGCGAGGCCCAAGATAAGCGAGGCCTTAGTACAGGAATGCAGTAGAGTAGATATAGCTTATGTGTTATGCAATATGTTATATGTATATATATGTATACCGGGTGGGGCCCAGTGATAGGCGGGGCCTAAGAGAAACAGATCTGTATACCGAACGGGGCTTGATCCAGGTGAGGCCTGATGCCGGGAGGGGCCCGATGCCGGAGCGGTTCCGATGCCGCGCTAGTCCCGATGCAGCAGGGGAGAGGCCCAGTATGTTATTATGTGTATGGTATGTGGTAGGTTGGGAAACTCACTCAGCTTCGTGCTTACAGTTTTCAGTTTTGGTTTCAGGTACTTCCGGTTGCGGAGGGAAGAGCTCAGGGTGATCGCATGGCACACACCATTGTTTAGTCAGCCTGGGATGTGTTACTCTGATAATAAGAATATGTTTTGAATTAACACTCTGATTTTATGTTATGATTTATGTTATGGATTGACAAATGTGGTTTAAGTAGCATTTTAAAAATGAAATTTTTATTCATGATTTTTGGGTCGTTATAGACTTCAATAGCCTTCGTAGTGTTGGACTCAAAGGAGCTCTAGAACTTCTCCATGAATACCCGTGCATTAGTAATTAGTTTATCAACTTTTTCGGTCGTGGTGTTGCAAATCAGTAGTAGAAGCATCTACCGCCTTGTTCATTTTTTCAAGGTTGGCGAAGTTCTCTTTTGTAAGGGTCTCAAGAAGGGACTTGACCGTTGCTTGCGAATAATCATCACTGGATGATACCTTTGAAGATTGAAGCAACGAATCTGGTTTTTCATGAATCGCCTTGAGTTTCCCTCTCGTGACGAGAGCTTTGTCATCACTTTCAGTCCTGATGTTGAATGGACTGTAGGTGAATCCTATGAAGTCTTCGTCATCATCACCGTATATCATATCTGGGTCATTTTGGTGAAGAGGGGAAATGGGTGGTGTTGAATGACCAGCTGCAAAACCTGAAGCTCCTTCCCCCACATTAGATGCGTTGACAGTAACAGGAGGCTCAATAGTGGTCGTTGGTGTGTTAGTGGAATCGGTGAAAATATGAGGGGATTGCGAGACACCCAATGAAACAGGTGGGCATGGAGCAATAGTAATGGGTGTGGAAATAGTGGCAGTAGGAGAAGGAATATACACACTCTCAACGAAATCATTGGTAACAGGAACTGAGACAGGAATCTCAGTAGTTACCTCAAGATTCATAGAAATCGGCTGCAAAACCTCAGGTTGTGAAGTTGTTGCAGGGTCTTCGTGTTTTACAGGATCATCTTCTTCAATGCCAACTTTAGAGTGAGTGTCAGACTGCGAACCTTCGTTTTCACTTGGAGTTGGAGTCCTGGGCTTGCGAGCTGCCTTCTTTACCTTTCGCTTCTTTGTAGGAGTAGGAGCTAGTGCAGATGAGCCAGCTTGTGCCTTTCGTTTCATGAGGGTTTTAGCAGGTTCAGACGGACCCGCGTGAGCACCCTGTTCCTTTTCTCCTTTTTTTACATCCTTTTTGACCTCCTTTCTTTTGTTTGTCAGTTTCATCGATGATCGATTGCATCAAAGGAGTTAAAGAACGAAAGCCTAAAACTAGAAGTTTTCTTTAGGCTTTTAGAATCTTGCTTGCTGCAGGGACATCGCGAAACATGGCTTCAGGAATGGAACCAACAAAACAGTACTTTGAGTTGTTAGCAAGAATGATGTTTGTAGTGTGAAAGAGTGAGATGGAAGACATGAAAGAGTCTTGCATTACTAGAATCTGAAGCTTCTCAATTGCCCTTTGAACAATGATTGTCCAGATGCGAGCACTGGAAATTTCACTGTGTCAAGTTGTAGAATGGGTACTTTGGACCAATTGAGACCAAAGAATAGCCCCAAAATCAATGTTGATCCCCATGTAGATCCCATATATGATGGTCATGAACAATTGACTGGTACAATCTGATCCAGTCACACACTCAGAAAAACTCTTGAACAACAGGGTAAAAAGCCTATTCCATTGAGGTGGCAGATTGGGTTTCCTGAATTTATAGATGGTAGTTAGGGGTTCTTTGTACCCCATTTGGTAAAACATCTCCATGATGTCGGTAATGGAGATGGAATCAGGGTCAAACATATCATCGTTCTGAGCGAGCCCTATTAAGGAGCAAAATCGGGACTTGGTGATTGAGGTTTTCTGGTTGTGAACTTCAAAGGTAATTCTTTGTTCCTCCTTGATATAGCAAGCAGACGAGTAGGCCTTTCACAGGAGAGACATCGGAATAATCTTCGATGTGGTTAAAGCTTTAACTAGAGGAGAATATTTCAAGAACTTGATAATGGGTAGCATGAAGCTGTCATACTTGAGAGGATCAAGATCCAGAATCACGTTTTAATTTGACTTGATGGATTTAGCAACGACTGCGCATATTGACCTTGAACAGAGGGGGTTTCTGATGTGGCGGCCATGGATGCTTGTTGAAGAAGATGATGAACAGTAGAGAGAAAAATCGCCTGAGAAAATAGGGTGACGGTTGCACTTTCTCCTCTGAAATGTCGCCTAAAAAGACGTAATGTGACAACTATTACTTTAGAAAGGTGTCAGGTGGTGGAAAATCAAGCGTCATTTCAAATTTCATGCGCCTATTTGAATTCTTATCCATTAGGATTGCCTCTTTAATTTCTACCTTTCGCAGTTGAGTTACGTACCACCATTCACATGCAGATACAGACTTTCGCTTTTAAGTAAACTCCAGTTGAACTGTGAAACTGAAAATAAATGTGAGTACCACGAACCAAACTTTTGGAAAATCACAAGGATCTTTGTGTGAGAGTGTGCCAAAGATAGAGAAATAAAACAAAACTTATTTGTAGGATTTTAGTGATGTCTTGTTTAAGTCGCAAAACAGTGGAACTCGGACAACGATTTCTTCCTTCGAAATCTAGAGAGACTAAGAAGTGTCTGTGTGGTTTCCCGTTGAACTACGATCATCTGTTTGTCAAAAAACAATGAAAGCCATCTTAAAAAGGCTTTATTAGGTGGTTCTGTCTCCAACGAAACTACGAAACTTGATATAAGTTCAAAAATTCGAATAGAGTACTTGTTTGATCAGTGTAGTCAATTGAACAAGTAAGCTTTGGAATTATTTTAAGTAACATGGATTCGCACAGAAATCTCAAGAAAAATAAAAACTAGATCTATTAGGTAGAAATGTCTTAGGTCTAGAGCATTTAATTAAGATCTCACAAAAGAAAAAGTGATTTCTTGGTACAGACCATGAAAGTGGAGTTTCGTTAATTCCTTGGTGAAAAGTCTAGAACATGTGTATTGTTCACCATCAATTCGTATAAGTGTGCCAGGTTTTGGGTTCAGTTAATTCGCAGTGATAACGAATTGAAGATCATATACATAGAAGTTTTGTAACCATAAACCTCAGTGGTAATATCTGAGAGTCTCAAGAGTTACATTGGGGAATGCGAGAGTGATGGAGAAAGTATGAGGTGGTTCCAACGGAAATAATTAATGTGCCCCTGCTATTTAAAATTGACCAAGCAGCAAACTCTTAACTCAAAATGAGAAGAGTAAAGTAGCTCGAGACTTATGTGAATGAACAGCCTAATTGGGAAGAAATGATTGGTGTTATCCAATGATCAAGGCTTCAACATAGAGTCATTGAGGCTTCAGACAACATGCGACAACATGCTTTTAGGGACACTTAACTAGTATATAGATAAGAAAGTTTATACCTGCCCCATCATTAGTAATTGAGACCATCAGGAGTCTTGACATGAAACCTGTTCAATTATCTAATATTTTTATTTTATTTTGAAATAAGTAAAATAAAATAAAAGAAAAGAAAATATTTTTGTAATTTTGATTTCCTAAAAAGAAAATAAAAATGAAATATTTTTGGATTTTGGATATTTAAAAAAAATGAAATAGAAACAAATAAATATTTTTGTATTTTTGAATTAAAAAAAAAATGAAAACAAACAGGAAATAAAAAATAAAAAAAATATACATAATATACAAAAGGATATAAAACGCTCCAAACCACGAATGAATAGTTGATTGTGAGACACTTCAAACTTTCGTATGGAGTTGCAAGATAAAGGAGGGTTGTGAATTACTGCGAGCGTTCACACTGATTCACAGGACAAAAAGATGACTGCGAATTACTACGAGCATTCACATCGATTCGCATGACATCCTAGAGACTATGAAAGCGAAAGTGTAACTAAAAGCGAAAGTGTCACTGTGAAAGCGAAAGTGGTTTTGGAACCGATTCAGCTTTCATCATGCCTACGCCTTGAAGAATATGATTGAATGTTGATTCCAATAGTGCTTTTGTGAATATGTCAGCAAATTGATTACCAGATCTAACAAAATGTATCTCAACATTACCATCTTCTACATGATCTTTGATGAAGTGATACCTTAGTGCTATATGTTTCATCTTTGAGTGTTGCACTGGGTTGTGAAAAATGTGAATGGCACTTTCGGAGTCACAATCTAGCGGGATTCGTTTCATGTTCAGGCCATAATCACGAAGTTGAATTGGAATCCATATGACCTGGGTAGTGCATGGGGCAGCAACAATGTACTCAACTTCAGCAGTTGATAAGGAAATACATTTTTGCTTTTTGGATTACCAACTGACTAATTTTCCATCAAGAAATTGACATCCTCCAGTTGTACTTGTTCTATCTAACTCGCATCCTCCAAGATTAGTATCCGAAAATGCTTGCATAAAGAAACTAGACTTTGAGGGGTAGCATATTCCATGTGAAGATGTTCGTTTAAGATACCTGAATATGTTCTTGACAACGATCATGTGAGCTTCTCGAGGCTTAGCTTGAAATCTAGCACAATAACAAATGGAAAACATGATATCTAGTTGACTAGTAGTTAAATATAGTAGTGAACCAATCATTTAACGATAAAGTGTCATATCTGCAGTTGGTTTTTCCAGAGAAGGAGTTAGTTTTGTTATGAATGTCATTGGAACTTTCACCTTTGAGTTTTCCACCAATCCAAACTTGGCAAGCAAGGTCTTCGTATAAGCTTCCTGATTTATAAAGATTCCTTCCTGGCCCTGCTTTATGTTCAAGCCGAGGAAAAAGTTAATCAGACGCATAGAGCTCATCTCAAACTTCGTTTCCATCAATTTTTGGAACTCAACGATTAAGCTTGGGTTAGTGGAACCGAAAATGATGTCAAAAACGTATATTTGGATGATCATCAAGTGGTCACCATCTTTCTTGCGAAAGAAGGTTGGGTCGACCGAACCTTGTTTAAACTTAGTCTCTTTCAACAAATGAGTAAGAGTTTCGTACCAGGCTCTTGGAGCTTGCTTCAGACCATAGATCGCTTTGTCCAGAATATAGCATTGGTTGGGATACTTTTCATTTATAAACCCAGGTGGTTGGTCCATATATACTGTTTCTTCAAGTTCCCCATTTAAAAATGCACATTTGAGATCCATCTGGTATACTTGAAAATTCTTGTGTGCTGCCTAAGCCAAGAATACACGAACATATTCTAACCTTGCAACTGGTGCGAAGGTTTCTTTGTAGTTGATGCCTTCTTCTTGGGAATACCCCTTGACAACCAATCCTTCCTTGTTTCATATGACGTTGCCTTCTTTGTCTAACTTGTTGCGAAATACCCATTTGAGACCAACAACAGAAGCATCCTTCAGAGTAGGAATGAGTCTCTAGACTTTGTTTTGTTCAAATTTATTAAGCTCCTCCTGCATTTCTTGCACCCAATCAGAATGATCAAGAGCTTTTTAAACATTTTTAGATTCAATTTTGGAGATGAACGAGTTGAACATGCAAAATTCTACTTTAGAGAATAGTGCAGTTCACTTCGCCTTTTGCTGATCTCTCGTAAGAATGCCTGAGGACGAATCTCTAATTACTTGAGTTTTCGGATGATCTTTGGTCCATTTAGATAATGGAGGGTAGTTTGGATCATATAATGGATCCAATTCTGCATTCAGTTCCTCAAATTATGATTGAATATCTGAATCATCTTTCACATTTCCATTCCCCCCCCTCGAATGATGTATGATCGTGATCTCCTGGATTCAGATTCTCTCCTAGAAAGGTGGTTCTAATCTAACATTAGGGGTTTCATTCTCCCCCTGAACCAGTGCATTCAGTGCGTTGGTTGAAGATGAACGCTCCCCCTGGACTGTTATGTTCGTATATTAAGGGATATTCGTATTTTGTGAATCTTGTTTCATATCTTTCATAGCTTCATCTATGATTTTTGTCAATTCGTCAACTTTGTTGTCATCTACCTAGGACTCGGACAAAATTGCTTTTTCTGGTTCGTCGAAAAGATTTAGTAATCCGTCGTAGAGAGTAGAGAGAGGAATTGTTGTTGCATTCACTTGTGGAAAGATCTCCTTTTTTTCACAATCAAATTTCTGAAACCTCTTTAAATAATTATCATCGAATGTGACATAGTAGGTTTCTTCAATCTTCTTGGATCTTTTGTTCATCAGCTTTCACATCAAATTTGTTCCTTTGTTCTTTAGAGTTGAAAATGAGACACCTGGAACCAAACAAATGGAAAAAGTTAACGTTAGGTTTTCATTTGTTTATGATTTCATAAGGAGTGACAGAAAATCGCTTGTTGAGGATTGATCGGTTTTGGGTGAAGCATACAGTTCCAATCGCATCGGCGCAGAAGTAAAGAGGCAGATTCGCAAAAGAAAGCATGGTTCTCACAGATTCACACAATGAGTGATTTCGCCTTTCAATGGACTCATTATGTTGTGGAGTATAAGGAGCAAAAAATTTGTGCGATACTCCTTTCGTAGTTAGAAATTCTTCAAACACTTGGTTTTTGAATTCCAACCCATTTTTGCTGCGAATTTTGCGAACCAGCTTTCACAATTGTAACTCAATCTGCTTTATGAAGTCTTTTAACTTTGGAGTGGCTTCGACTTTCTGCTTAATAAAGTACACCCAAGTGAAACAAGAAAAATCATCTACAATAACTAGAATATACTTATTACCACCAATACTTTCAATCACAGAAGGACCACAAAGGTCGATGTGTAGAAGTTCGGGTGGTTCAATGTATTTCGTATTCACTACAGTTGGATGGCTCTTCCTGGTTTGCTTCCCCATTTCGCATGCAACACATAGATGGTCCTTGTCATATTTTAAGAGAGGAAGACCTCGCACGTGATCACCAAGAACAAGGTTGTTGATATCTTTGAAGTTAAGGTGTGAAAGTCTTTGATGCCATAACCAACTATCATCTGTAGGTGCTTTCGTTAGCAGGCAAATGGCAGGCTTCCCTCGGATAGGATTCATATTCAGTGGGTACATTTTGCCTTTGCGTTTTGACTTTAGAAGCACTGAATTTGTCTTTTTATTAATGATTTCTGATCCTTCGTCATCAAACAAAACTTTGAATCCTATGCCAAAAATGAACTGTGAAACACTTATAAGATTGTGTTGCTGTCCCTTTACATATGCCACTTTGCGAATAGAAAATTCTCCATTAGTGATCATCCCATATCCTTTACTCTCTCCAAGTGAGTTATTTCCGAACTTCATTCTTCCACCATCTTTCAGTTCTCTTTAGTCTCACAACTCTTCCTTCCTTCCTGTCATATGACGTGAGCTGCCAATGTCGATGTACCATTCTGAGTCAAACTACTTGTCACATATTACCAATGAAAGTTAAGTAGATTTAGGAACCCAAAGTTGTTTGGGCCCTCGGGAGTTTTTCACAGGAAAAGAAATAGAAGGATCAACTAGATATGTACGTTTTATTAAGGTTGTTTTATCTTTCTTTGTGATTTTAAAAACAGTAATCCTGTTATCTTTTATGTTCGCATCCTTGGTGGAAGGTTTATTTTTGTTTAGTATAGATTTGCTGTTTAACACCCTTTTGCTTAAGATTAGCTTCAGATATTTTCAGAGAAACTTTAGGGTCTGAAACTGTCTTTCCTTTGCCTTCGACGTCCTGTGAAGCCTTGACTGAATGCAAAACATTCTTGTTAGAAAAGAAGTGAGAGTTAGATTTCTGCGCAGGTTTCACATGATTTTGAAAAGGTGGTTTCTGAGAAACTTTTTGATGTGAGACCTTAGTGACACGATTTTGTTGAAAGGTATTAGGTTTCACGGATGAAGAGACTTTCACATTTGGACTAACTTTTTCTTTACGAACGGAATTTGGATTCTTAGACTGTTAGAACAGCTTTTTTCTTGAAGATTCTTGTTATATCATGCATCCCTTTGGCATTTTTGAGCTGCGAACTGCTCTGAGGATTTGTGAATATTGGCCCCGAGCTTTAGCTTTTTGGTAGGAGTTTTGGTCTGAACTGGTGATGTATCACTCAGAACACTCTTAGATCCACTTGGACTTCCCTTTTTTTAGCTTGAATTGACATTGTTTAGGGGTTCTGCTATGTATCTGCTCTTTGTTCTCCACGAGGTCATTTCAAATAAACCTTTTGTTTCATCTGCATTAACGATTGGAGCATACCGAAGTACTCATCACATCCATCTTTGTTGTCATTATTGACCATGGACATGAATGCAGCTGTTTGATTTTTGTCCAGTCCTTTAGTTGGAAAAACTTGATTAGGAACAGTTTGGACTTTAGGAAAAACAGTCGCTTTCACTTTTAAAACTTCAGGTTTATTTTTAGAAATACGTGAGAACTCAACTAAATCTTCAGAAATTAGGACTTTTTTAGGGACAAGTTCGTTTTTAACAAACTCAAAATAGTCAACCTCAACCTCTACATAGATTTCAATCATATCACTCTCATCATCAAATTCAAAAACAATTTCAACATCAAGTTTGTTTTCTGAATTTAACTTGGTGCTTAAGGAGTCAAATTTCTGAACGGTTTGGGATTTGGTTTGCTCTTTGTCTTTTTAATCCAAAAGTTGCATGAGCATGTTTTTGTGATTTTTGGACTTAAGGAATGATTTGATTTTGTCTAGTCCAATTTGGTACGTATCTGAAGTTTCATCAGATGAGACAATGGATTCGCACTCGTAACAGTCAGCATCAATTTCACCCTCTTTGAATTCAAGGAAGGGTAAAACCATTTTGTGAATTTTGTCACCAATCCCACAATTAAGATGCAACTGAGTGACACTGAAGTAAAGTCTTTTGGCAATCAAACAAAAAATATTACGTTGTTTTAAAAGACTCAAATTATGACTTTGTAAATAAATCGACTCATCCTTAGAATTAGATGAATCATACTCAATCTTCTCTATCCATATGCGTCTCTCCTCACTCTTTGACGAAACCCTGATGATTTGATCGGTTAGGTTAGAGTTTGTTAAACGAGTTCTTTTTAAACTGTCACTAAAACTTGAAAAAGTGTATCTTAAGTAATTTAGTTCAGTTTCGTAACGAGACAAGGGTATATTTAGAGTTTTGAGAATAGAGTTTAACTCGTTGTTGACCTGCTCGCACTCGCTTATTTGCTCCGGAATATTTTGCACAGCTAAGCAATTGTCAGAAACATGGTCGCCATTTGTAGCATATCCTCTCAGTCCTGACACATCATTCGTCAGCATCAAGAACCTCCCTCCAGAATGTGAATCTTCTTCCTTCACTATGAAATTTATTCAATGAATAGGCCTGTGAACCTCCTCATCTTCGAAATCAGTGGACCAGACTTCAACCCTGCCTAATTCATCTTCAGCATTGTTTTCCTACACAATCAAAGTAGGCTTATAGTTATCAACATTCTTTTTCTTCTTTATCTCCTAAATCTTTCAAAGATGGTATGTCTCATTGTCTTCTCCTTCTTTTTTCTAGTTCAACCTTCGCAGCATAAACTCCTTGGCTAGGCGGTTTTTTCCATGACAGTAGTTACGATCATAGCCAGAGTCACCTACGAGCTTCTTCTCCTTCTTGTCCTCTTCTTTTTAGGAATTGTTTGCACTGTCCTCTTTTACCTTCTCAGAGTTGTAGCTTCCCTACCAGTTTTGGTTCTTGTTCCTGCTAAAGTTATTTGCGAACCTCCTTGGGTTAGACACCATCATTGCAAACTCTTCTTTTGAAAGTTTACAATCAGAGAGCTCAAAATCCGAATCATCATCTTCTGTAGCCTTCTTACCCTTAGCTACAAGTGCCATCGAACCTACTCCAGAAAAAAATTTCCCTTCTTTTGTCACTTCCTCTTCATGTGACCTTAGGGTAACAACAAGCTTAGCCAATATGTAGTTCTTAAACTGCTCATGTGCTTTTATTGTAGAAACAACAGCCTACCATTCAAACCTCAGATCATTCATGAACGTGACCTTTTGCTCAATAAGCTCACATCCAATCTTATGTTTCATCGTCCTACTAAGAAGATGATTATAGCGATTGAAGGTCTAATCTAAACTTTCTTCAGGAATTTGCACAAAGGCTCCAAACTCTGACAACAGTAATGTTTGAGTGGAATGCTCCAGATCAGCGTCAGTAGAGTACAATTCCTTAAGCCTATCCTAGATACCTTTTGATGTGTCATATGAACTAACCAAAAAAAAGGTGTTTGGCGGTAGGTCAAACCTAATAATCCTCGTTGCCTTGACGTTGATAATTAACTTATCCTTCTCATCTTGTGGAACATCCTTCACTTCAAGAAGAAGCAAGTTATAGTCAACTTGAGTTTTAATTACTCTCCTTGTAAAAGTATGAGCAAATGTTCCACCTGTGATGGTATCCCAGATCAGATAGCGATTGTCTTCCAGGCCAAGGACGTAGTCTTCAAAATTCAACGCCCATGCTTCATATTCATGATGGGTTTGAGCCATAAGAACATTCCTATGTGCACATGCAAACCCTAATGCTTGGATCTAGGTTTCTCTAATGAACATGCTTTTCATCCAAGACTTGCAAAACCCAGATCTATGATATACAATTCGAAATTGACAAGACAAAGTAGATCTAGATGATTACCTCTTTCTTGGAAGCTTGAATCTTGTTATCCTTGGAGCTTAGAGTCACAATTGTCACTCCTCTAATGGCTTACAAACACCAAGAAGCAAGAGGATGATATGGAGAGAGGTTGAGGGGATAAAATCGACTCTAGGAACTCCTTAGGGTTTCTGGTAGCCAATTTCTATATCCCCTGGGTCCTTTAAATACATGAGCTGCTAGGGTTATAGCCTGAAACCCTAATTGGATTACTTAGGCCTTAAGCAATCCAGGATCCTTCTAGATTAGGGCTTGGATGATTTCAAGGAGCCCATGAACCTTATTTTCGTCCACCCCAAGATCCATAAGGATCCACAGCCCAAAACCAACTATCACACAATTGACAGTTCTAGTCCCCTTTATTTAATTAATCTCTTTTAGCCACAAAATTAACTCTTAATTAATTCTTGTCTAATATTAATTAAATTGTATGATTTATCTTTTAATATATTAATCATATAATATATTGATAAATCATAATAACCTCTTTATTCATAAATCATCCTGTAATATTGCTCTGGTGAAGGCAACCTAAAAGGACCATGCACCACCGGGTCAATTGCTTACCAAATATAGTTACGAGCTTAGACACTAATCCAACAGTCACCCACATGGATAAGTCTAGTAACTATAATGTAAGTATATTCCGATTAGCAATCGTAGCTCTCAAAGACGTTGTCGTAATCAGATCTTATTAGTAACCTGTCCTTTAGATAAGGGATCGTACAGTCCTCTGTTCTAGATATCGTGCGGACAATCACATGGAACATAGTTATACTTATCGTCCAACATTTCGGTTTTCTCGATACCAGATACATTTGACATAGAACTTAATTGAACACATCAATTCAGTCCTGACCGGGCCCGACACATAAGTCAAATCAAATCATCGAGGGGCCCAGATATCGCTTTTACACTCTTAGGATAAAAGGAACAGATGAACTTCGACTTATATGCATTTACTATTCAGTAATCAAATCATACACAACAATGCGTTTTATAACATCAAGTTATTGATGTGTTTTTGCATTATCAACGCACAACCAATTAGCAAACAATAAACCATATATCTTGGTTTTAAGACCATATGATCTTATCGTCTTGCGATCACTTGTGACAAATTCCATGAAGTGATTCCAGCAAGCTCGAGTTTATTCCAATGCTCAAAACTTGTTCATAAGCACTCATGAACGTTGTAGCAAACCTTTGCTATGTCTAATGCCTTTCAGAAAATCTACACACCAATTCATGACAATCATGATTCATACCTACTTCCAACATATGAATGATTGTGGACTATTCGAATAATTCGATTATTCTTAAATAGCTCAATTATCCAGGAAGTCAAAACATGCAAAGTGAAACAATAGTTAAACGATTAACATAAGACAGTAACTTTACTTATAAATAATACTCCTTTATTTAATCATCAAATGTCAATTACATTTATCTATTACACATTTCTAAACTATCTAATCTAAACTAATATCGTCCTCTGACGATACCCTCTTTACTACGAGGAGTCCTTCTTCTACCCGATGTCGAATAAATTGATATTTTATGTCGATATGTCGAGATCTACCATGATCCCTCGGTTCCTTGGTTAAGGCAACCGCTCCTTCATTATCACAGAAAATTTCCATAGGCTCCTTTATAACAGGTACAACTCCAAGGTCTCCAATGAAGTTCTTCAACCATATCGCCTCCTTTGACGCTTCGCTTGCTGCAATGTACTCTGATTCGCACGTTGAATCAGCTATGGTTTCTTGCTTGGAACTTTTCCAAGTCACTGCTCCTCCATTAAGGTAAAGACCTAGCCCGACTGCAAACGATAGTTGTCCCTGTCGGTCTAAAAGTTGGCGTCACTATACCATCGCACCTTTCAGTCGTCACTCCCTCCGAGGACTAGAAACCATTCCTTGGTCCTCCGAAGGTAATTAAGAATGTTCTTGACTGCGGTCTAATGTGCTCTACCAGGGTTCCCTTGATATCTACTGACCATGCTCAAAGCGAAGGCAACATCAGGGTGAGTACAAGTCATAGCATACATAATCGAGCCAACTGCGGAAGCTATGGTACTCGGCTCATTTCTGCTATCTCGACTTTGGTACTCGGGCATTGAGTCTTACTCAACTTGGCATTAATTTGGATTGGTAACTCTCCCTTCTTTGAGTTTTCCATACTAAAACGTTTTAGTACTTTCTCCAAGTAAGTATTTTGACAAATTCCTATTAGTCTCTTACTTCGGTCTCACACTATCCTTATTCCCAGAATATAGGAGGCCTTTCCGAGGTCCTTCATAGTGAAGCACTTACTGAGCCAGGACTTAACTTCCTGCAGTGTCGGGATGTCGTTTCCTAAGAGTAGTATGTCATCGACATAGAATATGAGGAAGCTAACTATAATCCCATTGGCTTTGACATATACACATGATTCATCTTCGCTTCATACAAACCCAAACTCTTTGACTTTCTCATCGAAGCAAAGATTCCATCTGCGAGATGCTTGCTTAAGTCCATAAATGGACTTCTCAAGCTTGCACACCCTATTAGGATGCTTCGCATTGACAAAACCCTCTGGCTGAGCCATCTAAACATCCTCAGCTAACTTCCCGTAAAGGAAAGCGGTTTTGACATCCATTTTTCATGTTTCATAATCATGAAATGCAACAATGGCCAACATCACCCTAATAGACTTTATTTTGGCAACTGGTGAGAAGGTCTCATCATAGTCAACTCCGGGAGTTTGAGTAAAACCCTTCGCAACCAATCGCACCTTATATGTGTGCACCTTCCCATCCATGTCGGTCTTCTTCTTGAAGATCCACTTGCACCCAACCGTCTTACGTCCGGGCACATGGTCAACCAAATTCCAGACTCCGGGCGTGCCATGGCTTCCTTATAGCTGGTTGGTTCATCTAAATTTATTAGTGTACTATCACTAATATACGTGTCCGCTTCTGTAGTAATATGAAAACCATATAACTGGGGTTGAACTCTAACTCTTTCGGAACGTCTAAGAGGTAAGGACTCGTCAATCAGTTCAACTGGAGTTTCCTCCTTGGGTTGAGCGCCAGCGTTAGAGGTTCGTTCATCGCTCGACTCTTGAATCTCTTCAAGATCAATTTTCCTCCCACTGTCCCCTTGGCTTATGAGTTCTCGCTCTCGAAAAACCCCTCTCCTTGCAATGAAGACAACATTGTCACTCGGTCTATAGAAGAGATATCCAAAGGATTTCTGTGGGTAGCCGATGAAAATTCACCGCTCACTACGAGGTTCGAGCTTGTCGTGAGTCTCTCGTCTTACGAAAGCCTCGCAACCCCAAACCTTGATATGTGCCAATGAGGGAGCTTTCCCTGTACACATCTTGTGAGGTGTTTTGGCAACCTTCTTTGTAGGGACCGAGTTAAGGATATGGGCGACAGTCTCTAAGGTATACCCCCAGAATGAGATAGGTAGTGAAGCACAACTCATCGTGGAACGAACCATGCCCAACAAGTTTCGATTACGCCTCTCAGCCAGACCGTTCAATTGCAGTGTCCTAGGTGGCGGCAATTGCGAAACTATTCCGCATTCCTTGAGGTAGTCATGGAATTCAAGACTTAGGTACTCTCCTCCTCGATCGGATCTAAGCATCTTGATTTTCCTGCCCAATTGATTCTCCACTTCTTGTTTAAACTCTTTGAATTTTTCAAAGGTTTCTGACTTGTGCTTGATTAAATAGATATGCCCATATCTACTATAGTCATTGGTGAAAGTCACATAGAAGCGGTTTGCATCCCTTGTGGTGGATCTAAAGGGCCCACACACATCGGTGTGTATGAGATCCAATACACCCTCACCCCTTGCACAAGTGCCAGTGAAGGGTGACTTGGTCATCTTTCCAAGTAAACAAGAGTCGCACACGTCATCATCCCTAAGGTCGAATGACTCCAACACTCCATCCTTTTGGAGTTGGGCTATGCGTTTCTTGTTGACATGTCCAAGACGACAATGCCACAAGCATGCTTTATCCATACTATTGGAAGAATCCACACACAATACATCATTTCCTAGGTTATCTACAACCATAACAGTTTCATAAATTCCATTACAAGGCAATGCTTCAAAATACAAAACACCATTTAGATAAGCATAAATCGAACCTTTCTCATTATCAAACGAATATCTAAATCCTTGTCTAAACAAACCATGAAATGAAATGATGTTTCTTGCCATATCTGGCGAATAGCAACAATTATTTAAATCTAAACCTAATCCATTACTAAGAACTAAGGAATACACTCTAATCTTGGTGCAGGCGACGATCTTTTGTTCCCCAGGATTAGATTTATTCTTCCACTCTCCACATCCCTATGTCTTCTTAGTCCCTGCAAATCAGAACATATGTGAAAACCACATCCTATATCAAGAACCGAAGAAATAACATGTGATCAATCATTAGAGTTAATTGTGTAAATACCTGCGAAAAACGGCTTGATCTTCCCATCCTTGATGGCTTGCAGATATTCCTGGAAGCTTCTCTTCCAATGCCCTATTTTGTAGCAGTGGTGGCACTCTGCCTCCTTTGGGTTTGAGTTGGGCTTAGCAGAACCAACTTTGGTCCCACTAGAAGAGGTACCATCTTTGGATTTACGCTTGTGGTGGCTCTTGGAGGGAGCCTTCCTCTTCTTGCCCCTCCCTTGCCCTATGGCCAAAACAGGAGCAACGGTTGGAGTGGGAGTTGATGCAACAAACTTGTCTTTGAGATTGCTCGCAGCAGTTCTAAGCAATCCTTGGAGCTTGCTCAAGGTGACCTCTTCCTTATTCATGTGATAGGTCATGCGGGATTGGTTATAGCAGGGAGGCAAGGAGTGAAGGATAATGTCAATTGCCATCTCTTCATCGAAGTTAACATTCAACTTCAGCAGACGATCGACATATCTTTGCATCTTTTGCAGATGAGCGGTAAGGGACTCTCCACTGCCCATTTTTGCAGTGATCATCGAAGTGATGATCTCATACCTCTCTTGCGTCGCACTTTGGTGGTAACAGTCCACCAAGTCTTGATGCATCTCATAGGGATAGTAGTCCTCATAGGACTTTTAGAGTTCAGCAGTCATGGTCACTAGCATGATGCAATGGACTTTCGTAGCATCACGTTCATGGGCCTCAAAGGCAGCAATCTCTTCAGGAGTAGCAGTGTTGATGTTCACCTCCTTCAGCTCCTTATTGAGGACATACTCTTTGTCCTCGTAACGAGTGACCATTCGGATGTTACAGATCCAATCATTGAAATTGGACCCGTCAAATATCACTCTCCCACACAAATTCATGAGTGAGAACGAGCCGGAGGAGTTCGAGCCAGAAGCATTGTTGTTTGAGTTTGACATCTGAAATAGAAAAGAACAAAGTTTGATTAGAAATGAATACCTAATTAAACACCCAAAAACAGAAATTAGGGCTAGGACCCAACAACATTATTTACACATTAGAAAAGGGATGTCGTAATCTAACACGCAAATAATTTGAAGGTAAGTGAATGACGATTCACTAGTTCTTCACAATGAAAAATAAATAAAAGTTTTAAATGTGTTGAAAAACTCCTAGATTCCTTTGAGATTCATTGAACTTTTCAATGGCATGTTAAAATATCGATATGCCCTCTAGTTTTTGACTGGGATGCCGAGGATCACAAAGCGGGTGTGAATAACCATGCAAATATACACGGTGTCCTCACTGTTACAGTCACCTATTCGATGTGCCAGTTAACCACACACGCCCCATCGAACTATGACAAACAATGAGTCACCCTTTGCCACCTTTTCTTAGAACCAATTAGTGTGCCGGTTAACCACACATGCTCCACTAACTTCTTAGCAACGGTACAAAGTGTAATTTCATGGGATTGTATCAATTCACTTTGCCTAAAGTAAGTAAGATTGGGAATTAAAAAAAAAACATTTAGTTACTTTGTATAGATTCATTATACTTAATGAGGAGAGGATTGCCCTATCCTACCCGTTCGGCTAACGACCCTCCACCAGTCAAGCAAGCGGTGGGTGTGAGTGTACACCCATTAAGCGCCATTTTATAGGCAGCAACCTTATACCCACCTTATAGACCGGCTTCGTGAATAAGGCCTACTAACGGTAAGACTAGCATTTTAAATTATACATATATATATTTATTAAGCTTGTAATAATATAATAGTGTAGGGTTGAATTTTAAACTAGTATAATTCTAGTGTTTGAAATTTAAATTATTCAAAATTAAACTTTTAATCACAAAAATTAAATTTCAAAACTTGAGGGCAAGTTTTTGAACCTTTTCAAAACACTAGGGATCAAACAACAAATAATTTGAATTAAACAATTAATTTCATAATTATCTGTATTTGACCTAGTCAATATTTCTAGCAAGATAATTCAATAATTAATTCAAATAATCAAGTATTATCAAATAAGGAAATTATTATTTAAACAATTGGTAATTATCTTTTGTTTTGATGAGGATATTGATAAAAAAGTAATAAATTCGGATTTTATTAGACTAAAACTATTTAGGTAATTATCCACAAGCAAAACTGCAAGAAATCCCAAAATTCCCTCTGTTCGACGCTCTGACTCGCCGAGTCCCCATATGGACTCGTCGAGTTCATCCTACTCGTCTAGTCCACAATGGGACTCGCCGAGTTCATCAAGCAAAGAGCAAGAAAAGACAATTTTAAGCAAGAATCAAAACACAAAGCATCAAATTCAAGAGAAGCCAATCAAGGCTTTGATACCACTGATGGGTTTGAGCCATAAGAACATTCCTATGTGCACATGCAAACCCTAATGCTTGGATCTAGGTTTCTCTAATGAACATGCTTTTCATCCAAGACTTGCAAACCCCAGATCTATGATATACAATTCGAAATTGACAAGACAAAGTAGATCTAGATGATTACCTCTTTCTTGGAAGCTTGAATCTTGTTATCCTTGGAGCTTAGAGTCACAATTGTCACTCCTCTAATGGATTACAAACACCAAGAAGCAAGAGGATGATATGGAGAGAGGTTGAGGGGATAAAATCGGCTCTAGGAACTCCTTAGGGTTTCTGGTAGCCGATTTCTATATCCCCTGGGTCCTTTAAATACATGAGCTGCTAGGGTTATAGCCTGAAACCCTAATTGGATTACTTAGGCCTTAAGCAATCCAGGATCCTTCTAGATTAGGGCTTGGATGATTTCAAGGAGCCCATGAACCTTATTTTCGTCCACCCCAAGATCCATAAGGATCCACAGCCCAAAACCAACTATCACACAATTGACAGTTCTAGTCCCCTTTATTTAATTAATCTCTTTTAGCCACAAAATTAACTCTTAATTAATTCTTGTCTAATATTAATTAAATTGTATGATTTATCTTTTAATATATTAATCATATAATATATTGATAAATCATAATAACCTCTTTATTCATAAATCATCCTGTAATATTGCTCTGGTGAAGGCAACCTAAAAGGACCATGCACCACCGGGTCAATTGCTTACCAAATATAGTTACGGGCTTAGACACTAATCCAACAGTCACCCACATGGATAAGTCTAGTAACTATAATGTAAGTATATTCCGGTTAGCAATCGTAGCTCTCAAAGACGTTGTTGTAATCAGATCTTATCAGTAACCTGTCCTTTAGATAAGGGATCGTATAGTCCTCTGTTCTAGATATCTTGCGGACAATCACATGGAACATAGTTATACTTATCGTCCAACATTTCGGTTTTCTCGATACCAGATACATTTGACATAGAACTTAATTGAACACATCAATTCAGTCCTGACCGGGCCCGACACATAAGTCAAATCAAATCATCGAGGGGCCCAGATATCTCTTTTACACTCTTAGGATAAAAGGAACAGATGAACTTCGACTTATATGCATTTACTATTCAGTAATCAAATCATACACAACAATGCGTTTTATAACATCAAGTTATTGATGCGTTTTTGCATTATCAACGCACAACCAATTAGCAAACAATAAACCATATATCTTGGTTTTAAGACCATATGATCTTATCGTCTTGCGATCACTTGTGACAAATTCCATGAAGTGATTCCAGCAAGCTCGAGTTTATTCCAATGCTCAAAACTTGTTCATAAGCACTCATGAACGTTGTAGCAAACCTTTGCTATGTCTAATACCTTTCAGACAATCTACACACCAATTCATGACAATCTTGATTTATACCTACTTCCAACATATGAATGATTGTGGACCATTCGAATAATTCGATTATTCTTAAATAGCTCAATTATCCTGGAAGTCAAAACATGCAAAGTGAAACAATAGTTAAACAATTAACATAAGACAGTAACTTTACTTATAAATAATACTCCTTTATTTAATCATCAAATGTTAATTACATTTATCTATTACACATTTCTAAACTATCTAATGTGAACTAATATTGTCCTCTGACGATACCCTCTTTACTACGAGGAGTCCTACCCGATGTCGAATAAATTGATATTTTATGTCGATATGTCGAGATCTACCATGATCCCTCGGTTCCTTGGTTAAGGCAACCGCTCCTTCATTATCACAGAAAATTTCCATAGGCTCCTTTATAGCAGGTACAACTCCAAGGTCTCCAATGAAGTTCTTCAACCATATCGCCTCCTTTGACGCTTCGCTTGCTGCAATGTACTCTGATTCGCACGTTGAATCAACTATGGTTTCTTCCTTGGAACTTTTCCAAGTCACTGCTCCTCCATTAAGGTAAAGACCTAGCCCGACTGCAAACGATAGTTGTCCCTATCGGTCTAAAAGCTGGCGTCACTATACCATCGCACTTTTCAGTCGTCACTCCCTCCGAGGACTAGAAACCATTCCTTGGTCCTCCGAAGGTAATTAAGAATGTTCTTGACTGCGGTCTAATGTGCTCTACCAGGGTTCCCTTGATATCTACTGACCATGCTCAAAGTGAAGGCCACATCAAGGTGAGTACAATTCATAGCATACATAATCGAGCCAACTGTGGAAGCTATGGTACTTGGCTCATTTCTGCTATCTCGACTTCGGTACTCGGGCATTGAGTCTTACTCAACTTGGCATTAATTTGGATTGGTAACTCTCCCTTCTTTGAGTTTTCCATACTAAAACGTTTTAGTACTTTCTCCAAGTAAGTATTTTGACAAATTCCTATTAGTCTCTTACTTCGGTCTCACACTATCCTTATTCCCAGAATATAGGAGGCCTTTCCGAGGTCCTTCATAGTGAAGCACTTACTGAGCCAGGACTTAACTTCCTGCAGTGTCGGGATGTCGTTTCCTAAGAGTAGTATGTCATCGACATAGAATATGAGGAAGCTAACTATAATCCCATTGGCTTTGACATATACACATGATTCATCTTCGCTTCATACAAACCCAAACTCTTTGACTTTCTCATCGAAGCAAAGATTCCATCTGCGAGATGCTTGCTTAAGTCCATAAATGGACTTCTCAAGCTTGCACACCCTATTAGGATGCTTCGCATTGACAAAACCCTCTGGCTGAGCCATCTAAACATCCTCAGCTAACTTCCCGTAAAGGAAAGGGGTTTTGACATCCATTTGCCATGTTTCATAATCATGAAATGCAGCAATGGCCAACATCACCCTAATAGACTTTATTTTGTCAACTGGTGAGAAGGTCTCATCATAGTCAACTCTGGGAGTTTGAGTAAAACCCTTCGCAACCAATTGCACCTTATATGTGTGCACCTTCCCATCCATGTCGGTCTTCTTCTTGAAGATCCACTTGCACCTTAAAAACATGATTTTTTTTTCATTTAGTATTTTTATAAAATTGAATGAAAAAATGATACCTGGTGGGTGAACCTTCCGTCAGGACTACCAAAATCTGCATAAATGCCCTCATAGCCATAGAAAGATTGTTATAGACATACCCCCCAAACGGATGGTGGTTCTTTAAAGTTTTGAGTCCACTGAAAATCTGCAACAGATGTAGATGTTGTTAGAGCACCATAATAACTAGCAACCTTCATCAATATTTCGGAGAATTGTTTCTGTAAAATGTTGAATATTGTTAAACATAAAATTTTACTTGATATTAAAATAAGATGTTTCAAAGTATTAAAAGATTAACCTGATATTCTACTTCCACAGGAATGTAGTCTAAAGAATATGGCTGTTAAAGACGGGTAATAATTCGGTCCTGAAAGTCAAATAAAGAACAAATGAGAAATCTCAAAAAAAGTGTTTGAAAAAAAGATTTGAGAGAAGGCAGAAAATGTATTGTTATTATTATTACCTTATTCTAGATAACATCTTTTAATATAGTAGTGATTCTTAATAAATTTTCTATCTTTTTCTCCATTTCACTTACGTGTGTCAAGTGTGCAACATTTTTATCTTCCTGAAAGTGCAAATGAAATCAGCATTCACCAAATGTAAGTTGGGATTTTTTTTTCCTTTTGTTTTTTTTACAAAAAATAAAATTCTAAAATCAATATAGAAAGATTGATGACTTCACCTTGCGGCCATGAAGTTCCACTTGCAAAACTGCAATTTTTCTTTGTACATAGGTAAGTTCCCTCAAGACTCGTATCAAATCATCACCTTTTTCACCTCCACCTGATAAATTCAGCAAGTCTTCCTAAACAAGAAAATAATTTTTTTAGGGTAATGCATGGAGTCTAGTATTTTGAGAATATTAAGTAACAAGTGATGATAAATTACTTCTTCTGTTAACTTCAAAGATAAGCACATAAATGCTTATAACTCATAAAAGCATTTGAGGTGTTGCTTTTAGCAAAAAGAACCAAAATCCGCAAGTTTTAGTTGTCCATGAGGTCCTATCAATAGATTATTTGGTTTCATATCCTTAAAAATAACATCATTAGCAACTTGAAGAAACATAAGCCACCAACACAAGCAAGGGTTATTTGGTTTCATGTCTCCAGATCTCCAATAGACCTTGAAAGACAAAAGCCACTAGGCCAGCATCTCAGAGGACCAATCTGTCATGACCATGACAAACAAAACTCATTTTAATAAAACATGTTTCATTAAAAATATCAAGCCCAACTACAAATCATTAGTTTCAATTGATAAAACTTAATTTAAGGATAAAATAGATTTACCTAATATGCTATAAAAGGTCAAGTGTTCAAAATTTTCATATGATTTTGTGCAACCCTATATTGAGATATGAGGATATGGAAATGAGGAGAGGCAGTGAGTGGTGCCAAGAGGATTTGAACACACGTGTCCGATGAGCTCTAATTGACTGTAAGGGTTTGTTGGCATTAAACCTAATGTCAAATATATGGATCATGGGTCCGCTGAACCCGAGGTTAGGTACAAACCATCTGGGGACGACGTCTGGTTGACCAAAGCCGATTGTGATTCACTACTTTCTTGTTTCCAACTGAATTCATGTATTTCAGTTAGCCTTAATATGATGTCAAACAATCTGATCTGCCTCGCCGGAGTACTGCAAATACATACAAATTGTAATATAAAAAATTAATAAAATATTCAAATTTTTTTATATTAACTGTGTTTTCACATTCATTTTCACCTGATTTGAACCATGAAAAGATTGAAGTCACAAGGATTTGGTAGAACACTCATATACTTGCTTTCAATCTGATGCTTGTAATCTGCTCTTCCAGTTTGTAAATCGAATCCAATTATCCTTTTATCAGCACCTACAGAAACCACCATTTGTTTTTTTTGCGTCCCTGTAACTTCCATAACAGCTGAAGAGTGCATACTTCTGTGCAACTCCCGTTTTTATCACTCCATTGAACAACAACATGATCACTTCCACCATTTACAAAACAAGTATCTTCCCATGGAATGAATGATATGGTGTTGATGATGCCCTTCACATGTGGTTTATCTTCAAGGAAAGTTACATGGTTTTTCTCTTTTGGTTTATTCAGGTTGAGGACTGATATATATGAGGGTCGCCACCATCAGCAGTGCAGGCACCAAATAGGCTATTGCCATGTGGATGCCATGCTATATCTGTTGGTTTTGAGCATTCTAACACTCTTAAGTGTACATGCAACCCTAAATACCTTGGATCTATGTTTTCTCTATTATACATGCAAATATGAACTTTCCAAGGTATTCATCCAAACTGGCATATTAACATTGATTCATATGAATATATCAAGTTAGAATTACATACCTCTTTGATGTAGAATGTCTTCATGAAGCTTGAGTGCCTAGTGCCCCAAGTGTGACACCTCAAATGGTTCACACAACATCAAATACACTTGGAATAACTTGAGATAATATACACACTTCATGAAAATCGGCTAGCCCTTTTTCTTACATACTCTAGTGGCCGATTTTCCCAAGAATATGATCTTTATATAGTGTCACAATTAGCGTAAACCCTAACTGTCATGGATTTCCATTTCCTTGGATCCATGGGTTCAAATACACCATGGAGTATCCTATAGGTTTTAGCCCAAATTGATAATCCATGGAGTCTTAGCCCACTATACAAGTATGGATGATTTACACAATCAACCCATATATTTAATTAGTCTTCTTTTGATCACTTAATTAATCCGAGATTAATTCTTGATCAATACTAATTAAATAATCTTAATAATATATTAGAACTTATAGTATATTAACAAACCTTAAGTGTTATTTCTCTCATTATAGTCTATCCAAATGCATGATGCCATGCAACCCAAATGGACCATGCCGGGTCGGGTCAAGTCTTACCAATTATAGTTATGGACTTAGACATGAATCCAACATTCTCCCACTTGGATAAGTTTAAAACTATTATTGTATGACATCAAGAACCGACTGGCAATTGTAGCTCTCCAAAGCTTCTGTCGAACTCTGACCTTGCCGATGATCTCTGACCTTTGTCAATGACTTGTCCATTAGATAAGGGATCATATATTCCTCCATTCTAGATATCATATGGACTGAGACATGGATTATAATCATTCTCTCTGTCCATTTGTTGTTTGCCGATTTCCAATTTATGATGACTGACTAATTGAACAAAGCAAATCAGTCCAGGCCCGACCGAGCACTTACATTTGTCATCATATGGATTGTTCTACTACCTGTTGAATACACAAGGCATGTTTTATAACATCGAGTTGCCAATGCATTTTCGTGCAATCAATGTATAACAAACTCATAGTAACAACTCATATCTCTAGGTTTGAAGAATATAAGATATTATCATCTCATGATCACTCGTGATAAAATCCATGAAGTGATTCCAATGAGCATGGGTTGAATCCAATACTCAGAACTTATGAGCACTCATGAGTGTTGTAGCATCGCTTTGTCCAACATCTTAGATCTCTACAAGCCAACCCATGACAGTCTTGATTCATATCTACTTCCAACATATGACCGACTGTGGATGGTTTGAATAACTTAGTCAATCAGGAAGAATGACCTAGTTAGTCTGGAAGTCAAAACATGCAAAATGAAACACAAGAATAATTGAATCCAATATGGTCTTAGAACTTATGAATAGAAATAAAACACCCTTTATTTATCACCATATGATTACACATTATTCATTGCATAATGTTTCGGCTATCAACTTTATTTTGAATTAAAACAATAGTTGTCCCATGCTCCAAGCATTTACTCTATGTTTTTCTAAAGACTAGTCATGCCACACACCAAGTATGCATACTATGTTTGTCTATGATCTTTGCTTTGCGAAATAGACCAATTGAACATAACTCCAATGATTCTCATTTCACAGTCCCAACTCCTTACTACAAATGCAAGAATTCCAAATTCATGCCATTTGCTGAAATCAGTTAAATTCTAAACTTATATACATTGATCCTCTTGTAATGATTATGCACAAAATCACAAAGACTTGACAACAAACATTACAGAGCATTCCAAAGGAGATCAACTTCATGGAAACATCCTTCTTGCATTAAGTTTCCTAATCTTACACATATTTATTGAACAACTTCCACCTATGGAATCATTTCCATATTCCCCTTTTGACTATCACTTCTGAACAAGAGTTGCCTTTTTTCAGAATATGTCAATATGGTCCTTTCAACAATTAACACCATACTTCCAACTGTCCTTGAGCAACCAATCTTTGGTAAACCTTAGATTGTCCTCGACAATTGCTTAATCATTTTAGTCATATCCATTTCTAGACCTTTTCCCTTCTTAATGCCCCAGACATTTGGAAAATTTTAGAAAGGATGAATATAGCACATGTAATCGATCCTATATCCGAAGCATATGGGAGACGATTCATGATGTCTCACATAAAGACTAAACCAGTCTTTTGCTATAATATTTCCATTTCAATTTTGCAAGTTCTCATAATTTAGAATATGAAAAGGGATGTCGTAATCATAATCGAATTTTAGAACGCAAATAATTGACCCATATATAGAGTTTTCTTATGTTGAGCCATTCTAACATAACATTCATATATATATATATATATATATATATATATATATATATATATATATATATATATATATATATATATATATATATATATATATATATACATGACTAAATACGATTTAAACCTCAATCTAAGCTTTTAGATTTGAGATGAAGTATAATTTCTTCTCCTTTAATTATAGCAAAACAACTCTTTCCCAATTGAAACCTTTTGATTTCTATAATTAACATTGCTAACTTGCAACCTTTATCATAATTATCATGCTCCTACTAACATGATGATTATTGGCATAACACTTTTGCTCCCACTAGCTTTGACATGTGCTCAGAAATCAGCTGGACTTCTAAAAATCAATACTTTATTGACTTTCTTACCAAAGTTTAGATTTCTGATACTAGATTGCTTTGATAAAACTTTATCAATATCATACACCTTATCTTAGATAACTCACAGGTGTGTCTAAACAATTTTAAGAACTATGAAAAGGGATGCCGTAATCATAGTCTCGATTGTTTAAACCTTTTCCACTTCTCACAAGTCCATGTTAGTGTGCCGGTTAACCACACACGCTCCACTACCGACTTTGAGAATGCAAATATCACAATTGCTATCTAGCTAAAATCTACTCGGTCTATAGAAGAGATATCCAAAGGATTTCTGTGGGTATCCGATGAAAATTCACCGCTCACTACGAGGTTCGAGCTTGTCGTGAGTCTCTCGTCTTACGAAAGCCTCGCAACCCCAAACCTTGATATGTGCCAACGAGGGAGCTTTCCCTCTCCACATCTTGTGAGGTGTTTTGGCAACCTTCTTTGTAGGTGTTTGAGTCCATGATTGAGAAATTATCTCTTTTTTCTTCATGAATGACTTAGTTTACAAGACCTTAAAGCATCAATTTTTAAGATCCTAGGAGTGTTAAGAAGCCTCCTGGAAAAGATGGACTGATGGCTTAATGGATAAGAGGTTTTTGGATCAAAATGGCATACAAATGAATCTCACGATGTGAGGAAGATGCATGTCACGTTGTGATTAGTGTAAGACCCGACTATTTTATCCTATAGTAGCTCTCAACATGAGGCCATAGATGGTCACATCGTGAGGGTCTGTCTATTGACTTTCGTTGACCGTTTCCGTTGACTTTTTGACCAAGTTTGACATTTGGTCAAACTTGAGGATTTTGGGCTATTGATTGAGATTCTATTTTGTTCGGGTGTTAGTGGATTCGCGGGAACAAGCAATTCTAAAAAAAGGATCATATTGCAGTGTTTAGAGTTCCTTGATTCATGTGTGTTTTGCAACATTATACCCATGGGTCGAAGGCAGGCCCACTTGTTTTGGTTATCTGTTAGTAGAGGGATGCCTTAGGGATTGTATGTAGTCATGTAGGATAGACTGAGGACTCTTGATCTAGTCTTTTTTACCAGTTTCTTCTTTGGTTGTGGTTTTAGAGTAGGATCACCTGTTCGGATGTCTATATCACCTCTAAGTATATAAGTTTATGCATTCCTTGGATTGTTGGTATTTAGTAGGCTGCTATGCTGTTAGATCTGTATCCTGGTATCGAGTATGTTGCTATAGCTGTAGTGATCTATTAGATATGTATCCTAGTATATAGCATGTTGCTACATTGTAGTGATCTGTAGAACTGTATGTTTACATGTACTTGCTAGTTATCATCTTGTGGAGTGCCCGAGGGACTATATGTGGTCATGTAGGATATCCTGAGAACTCTTGATCTAGGCTTTCTTGCTTGTTCCTTTTTCGGTTGTGGCTCTAGAGTAGGATCATCTGTTTGGGTGGCTATCTCGCCTCTGGTTACTTATGGTTACGCACTTCATGGAGGTTAGATGGTAGCAAGACAATGTGTAATGTGAGGACTAGTAGGTGGTAGGGGTCTCAATGGGATAATCTCCATCAATTATTTCACCAAGGACATCCCTTCTAGATCCAAAGTGCCTTAAGCTTCAAAGATGGTTTCCTATACTTCTCCTTCCTTCAAGTACACCACAAATGCACTCTTTAGCTCACAAAGGGTCATTAAAGGAATTAGGGTTTGTTAGGGACGAAAAGGGGAATGGAGGTTGATGAATGTAGGGGTCTCAATGGGATAATGATGATTAAATAGGGTTCAAACCCTAAAAATTACGGTTTGGGTTTTAGTTACGTATGCCTAACATACTTAATACAACCATACATTTCACTTAAAGAGCTAAAGGGACCAATTTTCAAATAAACTTCATACTAAGGGTATAAATGGAAAATACCTAGATCGAGGTGTTATAATTCTCCCCACTTGAATCAAACTTTATCCACTAAGTACGGTGTTGCGAATAACTCAGGGTAGTGATCTTGAATCTCTTCCCTGGGTTCCTAAGTCTATTTGAGCCCTTCCAAAGATACCACGTTGTTGCGCAATACCTTTGTCTTCCTATCCAAAATTGCCACTGGTCTCTCAACATAGTTCATGTGATCATCAACCTGAATATCATCTAAAAGAATCACTGCTGAATCATCAGTTACACACTTCCGTAGCTGAGAAACGTGAAAGGTGTTATGAATCTGACTATGCTCCTCGGGCAGATCTAGTCGATAGGCTGCCCTGCCAACTCTAGTATTCACTCGAAACGACCCATTATACTGGGGCCCCAACTTTCCCCTCTTCCAGAAGCGTATTACACCCTTCCACTATGATACCTTCAGTAAAACCATATCGCCAACCTGGAACTCCAACTCAAATCGATGTTTGTCGGCATAAATTTTCTGCCGACTCTATGCTGTTTGCAACCCCTGTTTGATCTGTTGAATAAGATATGTTATTTGAAGGACTACCTCGATCCTTCTGATAATCGTATGATCGACCTCTCCCGAACAGACTGGGGTACGACACTTCCTCCCATAAAAAAGCTCAAAAGGCGGTGCACCGATACTGGAGTGATAGTTGTTGTTGTGAGAAAACTCATGAAGGGAAAGGTGGGAGCCCCAATTACCACTGAAATCTATGATACAAGCTCTCAACACATCCTTAAGCATCTGGATGGTTCTCTCTCTATGTTTGTCAATCTTCGGATGATAAGTAGTGCTAAAGTGCAACCTCATACCCAGTTCCTCATGGAACCTCTGCCAAAATTGATAAGTGAACCGAACATGTCCATCAGATATGTAACACCTTGTTCTGAGTTGTTTCATAATTTGGGGTCGTGACCCCAAAATAAAGTATCATAAGACTTCGGGTTTTGGGAAATAGAGGCTTAGACTCATTTGGATGTGGGTAATGTAGATTATATGATCCAATAGTTCAGTTTATGCTTTGAAGTCAAAGGGTAAATATCAAAAAGTGGTGTTTCATAACTCTTTTATAAATTAAGTATTTGAGTTTGATGTATTTAAGTTAAAATTAATTAGATAGGGTTGTAGAGCTCTACAATACCTTTCCCGCTTTCCGTGGATATAAAGAACATCAAAAACAGAGTTGGAATGAAGGTTTTGGACTTAGTCTTGTACGTTGGGTGTACTAGGGTATCCCTGGTATGTTGGGGATACCAGGAGTACCGTGGGTATACGTAATTAGTGCCCAAACCACAATTTCATGGTTTGAGGTCTATTTAAGCTCCTTAACTTCCCTAAACCTATTCCATTCTCAGCTTCCACCTCCCCAACACCATCCCTTGAAAACCCTAACCCTAGTTTGATCCTTTTGAGCAAAAAAGGTGTTCTTGAGTGCATTGGAGTGTTCTTGGTGCCTATTCGAGAAGAAAGAACTCTTTAGAGAAGGGTTGGTTACATTGAATCTTGTAGGTCCAGACTTTGTTCACAATGATCTTTCTTCTTGAGGTATAAAGCTTGAATCTTGATGATGTATTTGTGAGATCTAGCTAGTTTTGGGTGTTATGAGCTTTTGGTCACCTTAGTGCATAAAGGTTATATCTTGAATGTTTGTGTCCTTGTTATGGATAAAATTTGAAACTTTATCCATCTAAACATCATATTGATTCAGATCTAAAGGTTTGAGACTTGGACTTAATGGATTAAGTTGGAAAAGATGCACTTTTGGTCCCTTTGAGACTAAAAAACTAGATCTTGGTTTGTTGGACCACTCGAATGGATAAATTTGGAAACTTTATCCATTATGGAGTTATTAGGACGCATAAAATTGTAGTATTGGACCTTAGTATCCCTCCATGCATGAGCCAGCATGTCTAAAAGAGTCAAGAAGCAAGGGTTTTGCGATTGAGCAATTAATCTCAATGCAAGACCATAAAGTTGGAAACTTTATGGTTAAGGAAATCATTTGAGGACTAGATCTAGAATTTGGAGAAAAGAGATTAAGGGGTTATGCTCTTAATAAAAGGAAATAATGGTTGAACGTACGCTGTGCGTACACTATGGTACACAGGGTGTACGAGGTTAACACCCAATTTCTAGTCAAGGCTTGGTACGCTAGGCATACTCAGCTAAGTTGATTCGGTTGACTTTTTGATTTATCGACATTAACCTTTTTTTGACCAAGTTGACTTAGGGGCATTTTGATTATAAGTTAATTTTGGTCATGTTCCAATGAATAGGTGACCAGTAGAGCTGATATTCAGAGCAGTGTCCTGCTCAACAATATTTTCAGATTGAGAGGCAAGTCTCTTCATTGTAATCATGGGTTGAAGGCACTAATGTCGGCCTACTAGGATGTATTATATGCTAGCTATCTTTATGACTCTTGCATGGTATGATTGTTGTTATGTGACTTATATGTGCTTCATGCTCGGGTTAAAATAAACCCCAGGGCAGGGCCCATTATGGCATACTCGAGTTGAAATATGCCTTAGGGCAGGGCTCACATTGTTTTAGGTTAAAATATACCCCAGGGTGCGGCCCATATTGTTTATTGGGTTAAACTATACCCCAAGGCGAGGCCCAAGGGCGGGGCCCATATTGCTTATTGGGTTAGAATATACCCTAGGGTTAGGCCCAAGGATATGTATAATATGAGGTATTTTGGGGAACTCAGTAAGCTAGATGCTTACAGTTTATGTTTATGGTTTCAGGTACTTCCGGTTCGAAAGGGAGGGGTCCGGCTTGATCGCAACGCGTCCAACCATGTTTTCTACACTTTATGTTTTTGGGATTGTACTCTCATAACTATTTTCACTATGACATACTTTTAAATGGTTGATAAGAACAAATGGTGTTTATATGTTGAATTAAAAAAGAAATTTTTACCTTATGACTTTTTTGGTCGTTACAAGTCGGTATCAGAGCCTTGGTTTGAGGGATTCAGGCACTCTCTCGGGTTTGTCTAAACTCAAGGAATTGGTAATCTTTTGAAAAAAAAGTTTATAAAAACATTTTTGTAATGAAAATAAGTTTCTGATAAGTTTTTTATATAGAAAAGGGGTGTGATGCATGCAATCAGGAATGACATGATAGATGGACCTGAGATGTGATGCCTTGTATCTTAGGAGAATTGGATGATATGCTAGATTTGGAATCTGTATTGGTAGAAGTGATTGCTAAGTGTATGATTTAAAAATTTTATACGATTAGGATCGTATTTCCTATATTATGTACAATTTGCATGCATAAGGCAACCGGAAGTGAGAATAGAAGTTCCTAGCATGGTAGTAGTAAGTGAGCTTGAAATGCCCTCTCGTTGTTTTGTGGCTTGGAATATTACTACACAAATGTTTCTTGCTTTGTGCTTTATGGGATCTCTTAGTGATTGGATTTAACTATTAAGTGAATATGTTAAGTTGCATGCTGCAAAGGTTAAATAAACCCAAAGTGATGGTTTGACCCTATTGCGCAACTCTTGTTTGAGTCCAACTGTTGTAGGGATTGAGTCTTTTAATCGAAGGATTATTTAAGAATTTTTGCATGTGATTGTATTCATGAAGTCGTTAGCTATCATTAGTGGGAGTTCTTCAACAGGTGATGTCAGGGTGAGGTCAGGAACCTACGAGACCATAGGAAGTGCATTAATGGGTTGGGTTGTGCTATTTAGTAAGTATTTGGAGTACTGATTTGAGAAGGTGATCTAGGGGATTCAAGATAACTCTTGAGAAAAGTATGGGTGGGTGTGGAAGGTAGTATTGGGCCCATACCACTGAAAGCACAATACCTATACTCGAATCAGAGGGAGTTACAGAGGATCTAAAAATCATGAGGGATAAGAATTCTTTGAGTATGGCAGTGAGCAATCGTGGCAAATGATTTGGTTTATAATCAGGTGCAGGAACTAAGCCAATTGATGAGCATATGCGGGAGTTCATCTCGTTGGAGATCACCCGTGGTATTTTAGAGTAGACTCCTGTGATATTTGGTACGATCAAGGAGGGGATCATGGAGATTATACAGGAGCATCTGGATGCATACCGTTCTGGGATTATGGAGTTGTTGGATGAGCGACTCGGGGATTTTTTGGCCGCGATCACAACAGGACAGTTGGCAGCGCGAACACCCTGATTTTGGGAGTTTAAGGTTTGTGGAGCTCCAGAGTTCTTTACGGCTAAGGACCCCATTGCTAGTCGTTGATGGAACATTGACATGGATAATGCTCAACGAATGAGCTTTCGCCCTGAGAGGGTGAAGGTGGGTTTTGCATCTTGTCTTTTGAGGGACCGAGCCCGTTTTTGATGGGATTACGTCAGTAGGGCCTTGGGATCTGCGGCCGTAGTGGCCATGTCTTGAGAAGAGTTTTTCACGAGATTCCATGAGGAGTTTTCACTGGAAATTTAGGTGGAATAGCTGGAGAGGGGGTTTTAGGGCCTTTGCCATACTACTGAGACTGTGACACAGATGAATGACAAGTTTCGGGAGAGGGCTTTGTTGGCTCAGCAGTATGCAGCGGACGAGGAGATGAAGAAGGTTAGGTATCATGATATGTTGAGGGATGACATTAGGGAGTTTGTGAGCTTCTTAGGGTGTAAGACCTTGAATTATATGATAACTAGATCCTGGAAGCAAAATATTGATTTGGAGCACATCAGGAAGAGGAAGCCAGAACAGGTGCAGATAGTTGGGAGTCCTGCAAAGAGACCCAATACTTCTGATCAGCGAGTGAGAGGCTATCAAGGACGAGGGCAGTGCAACACGTGTGGGAAGTAGATGGAGTTTATCGATCTAGGAGTTTAGGTTGCTACAAGTGCGGTAGGCTTGGTCATGTCAGCAGAGATTGTCCCTAGGGGATGAGTCCTTTATGTTTCCACTAGAACCAAGTGGGCCACAAGAAGGCCGATTATCCGGTGTTGATGAGGGGGGAAATGAGGGAACCTGCTCCAGCCAATCTGAGGATTACTAATGGTTTCGAGGGCAGGGTGGATGTTCCTATGGTGAGGAGGCGAGCATTGCAGTCATAGGCTAAGGAGATTCAAGTTCCACCAGTTGACGTCGTAGACATTTGTTTTGAGAATCTTCATATGCCATTTTGCATACCGAGAGTCGTGCCTAGAGGATATTCGGGTGATTCGATTTTGAATTTTGATGTGGGAAGCATTGAACGCCATTAGAGTAAGCTTTAAATGAGAGAATACCAATCGTTGGTTCGATTTTTGGGGGTATCCGCAAGTAAATCAAGAAATCCAAAAGGTGAGCATGTTGGGTTTGAATGCATGATTTGTAGGGGTCTTTTGAGGATACGAGGCAATAAGGAATTATTTTGATCATGGTTGTAAGATGGATAATTGTCTAGTTCATACCTTCGAAGTGTGTTCAGTTGCAGGTTCACATGGGAAGTACTGTAGTGCAAGTAGGTCATCGAATTAGTTGGGTACCCGTTTCGATAGTTGAGATTTTGTTCTTCGTCATCTGATGAAGTAACCGAGGACTTATAGTGGATTTAGTGGAAAGTTCTCAGGAATATTGAGCTCATTGAGATTTCAGGGAGTATTAATTCAATTTTGGCAGGTATGTGTTCACTAGGATTGGCTAGTAGTGGAACACTAGTACTTGTGAGCTCAGGTTGTCGACAACTTCAAATAGTCAGGCTGCAAGGTAGATTGAAAATCTAACAATTTTGTGGTTGGAAGAGCAAAGTTAAATCCAAGTGGGGGAGAACCGCTTGGACTAAGGGATTGCACAAGGAATGATATTTTAGGTTACCTTGTGCATCAGTGGTGGAACATAGTGGGTATGTGAATCGGTTCAGGTTGAGGGTTGTGATAGAGCCTCTCTGCCTGCTCTTGTCTGATAAAGGCTTTGGGACTCGAAGCATGACCCGAATACCTGATTGGAGTATAGTCGAATGAGGTTTTGACCCATGATTTACTTGGTTGGTAGGTAGTGATGGAGGTGTTGTAAGATTGCGAGGTGGTCGTAGTATTCCCTAGGTTGGCAGGTGGTGATAGAAGTTTTGTAAGATTGCGGGGTGGTCGTATCATTCACTAGGTTGGTAGGTAGTGATATAAGTGTTGTAATACTATGGGGTGGCCATAGAATTCACTAGTTTGGCAGGTAGTGATAGGAGTTGTAAGACTACAGGGTGGCAGCAACATTCACTAGGTTGACAGATAGTAATTGAGGTGTTGTAAGACTCTGGGGTGACCCGTAGCATTCACCTGGTCCATGAGCAGTTGTGAGAGTGTGGTGAATCCATGATTTGGCTCATAGTTTCCTCTAGGGGGATTAGACCATGGCAAGATGGGTAGTGAGTTTATGGGAAGACACAAATTTCGTGGTATTAAGTAAGGTTGTGGGCCGTATGGGGCCGGTCAAGATATAAGACTACAGGAGGGTTGTTGAAGCTTTATATACAAGTGGGTTAGGGTAGCTTTTCCAGAAAGAGTCTTGGATAAAGTCTCGTGGTGCATTTGTTTGAAATGATGTCGGTTTCAGCGACCGGTCGGAAATCCGACGCTTCAGATAATTTGCAGATCAGCTCGGATCTCAAAAGATCTTGGATAGATTGAAAATGAGAATGTTGGTCAGCAAGATAATTTAGGGTCGTAAGAATTTCATTCGGATTAGCTTGCGAAGTGGAGCCATATTGGCTGTGATTCATAATGGTTTTGTATGTCGGGAAGTCAGATAAGGTACTGGATTTGTGGTTTTGAGCTGAGTAGTGATGGTTATCCTTTACTAGTTAAGGTCAGCGGGAGCAAGGATTCGTTCATCGTAAGTATGTGAGTTCTTCTAAGGACGAGTTTGATTATTGGAAGGCCATCATATGTTAGGTTCGACTATTATCAGGCATCTGGAAGATATGTTCGAATCATATGATTTCCTGGAATGTAGCAAGGAGTGATTTCGAGGACGAAATCTAGTTTAAGTGGGTGGGGAAGTTGTAACACCCTGTTCCGAGTCATTTCATAACTCACGGCTGTGAGTCAAAGATCAAGTATCATAAGGCTTAAGGATTTGGGAAAGAGAGGTTTAGACCCATTTGGATGTGGGTAATGTAGACTATGTGATCCAAGAGTTCGGTTTGTGCTTTGAAGTCAAAGGGTAAAATAAGAAAAGTTGTGTTTCGAAATTCTTTTATGAATTAACGATTTTAGTTCAACATATTTTAAGTCAAAATTAATTAGATAGGGTTGTAGATCTCCTCAATACCTTTCCGTGGATATAAAGATAATCGAAAACAGAGTTGGAACGAAGAAGTTATGAGCTTTAGAAGTTACAAAGGTTTTGGACTAAGTCTAGTACGTTGGGCGTACTAGGGTATCCATGGTATACTTACAGGGAGTACAGTGGGCATATGCGATCAGTGCCGAAACCCTATTTTCATGGTGTGAGCCATATTTAAGCTCCTTAACTTCCCCAAACCCATTCCATTCTCAACCTCCACCTCTCCAACACCCTCCCTTGAAAACTGTAACCCTAGTTTGAGCCTTTTGAGCAAAAGAAAGTGTTCTTGAGTGCTTTGTAGTGTTCTTGGTGCATCTTGGAGAAGAATGATCTCTTTGGAGAATTGGATCTTGTAGACCCAGACTTTGTTCACCTTGATCTTTCTTCTTGAGGTATAAAGCATGAATCTTGATGATGTATTTGTTAGATCTAGCTGGTTTTGGGTGTTATGAGCTTTTTGTCACTTTAGTGCATAAAGTTTAGATCTTGAAAGTTTGTGACCTTGTTATGGATAAAGTTGGAAACTTTATCCATCTAAACATTATATTGATTTAGATCTAAAGGTTTGAGACTTAGACTTAATGGATTAAGTTGGAAAAGATACACTTTTGGTCCCTTTGAGACTTAAAGACTAGATCTTGGTTGGTTGGACCATTCTAACGAAATAAGTTGGAAAATTTATCCATTATGGAGTTATTAGGAGCCATAAATATGTAATCTTGGACCTTAGTTTCCTTCCATGTGTGAGCTAGGATGTCTTAAAGAGTTAAGAAGTTACGGTTTTTTGTATTGAGCACTTAATACCCATGCAAGATCATAAAGTTGGAAACTTTATGGTTAAGGATATCATTTGAGGACTAGATTTCGAATTTAGACAAAGCTCTTAATAAAAGGAAATGATGGTTGAACGTACGTTCGACATATGCTATGGTACGCATGGCCTATGAGATCAACACACCGTTTCTGGTAAAGGTTTGAGTATGCTAAGTGTACAAGCTGAGTACGCTTTTCGTACTTAGCTGAGTTGACTTGGTTGACTTTTTGACTTTTCGGTATTGACCTGTTTTTGACCAACTTGACTTAGGGGTATTTTGATTATAATTTAAGTTTGGTTATGTTCCAATGAATAATTGACCAATAGAGCTGATATTCGGAGCATTGTCCTATTCAGCGATCTTTTCAGACTAAGAGGTGAGTCTCCTCACTGTAACCGTGGGTCGAAGGCACCAATACCTGCCCACCAGGATCGGTTATATGCTAGTTGTCTTTGTGTCACTTGCATGGTGTGATTGATGTCATGTGACTTATATGTGTTGCATGCTTGGGTTGAAATAAACCTCAGACGGGGTCCACATTTGTTTATTGGGTTGAAATATACCCCGGGGAGGGACCCATATTGTTTATTGGGTTATAACCCAGGGCGTGGCCCAAGGGCATGACCCATATTGCTTATTGGGTTGGAATATACCCCAGGGTTACACTCAAGGATATGTATGGTATCCGGTATTTAGGGGAACTCCTTAAGCTTTATGCTTATGGTTTATGTTTATGGTTTCAGTTACTTCCAATTTGAAAGGGAGGGGCACGACTAGATAGCAGTGCATCCACCCATGTTTTATGTACTCTATGATTTTGGGATTGTACTCTGATAAATATTTTCACTATGACATGCTTTTAATTGGTTGATAAGAATAAATGGTGTTTATATTTTGAATTAAAAATGAAAATTTTACCATATAATTTTTAGGTCGTTACATGATACAATAGAAACCAGAACACCATTTCAAGCGACAATATCACACACATATACATCAGACAATTTCTCGGCCAAGGAGCTCTCCCGAGTAGCTTCAAAGTGGGCACGGTTGGCCAGACGATCCAATATAACCCAAATCGCATCAAGCCCCTTAGCCGTCCAATGTAACTTGGTGATGAAATCCATGGTGGTTTGCTCACTACTACAAAAATAGCCTTTTCTGACACACAATGTGTGTTGTAAAACGCTTAGATGACACGTAAATGCGTGTCAAGCAAGGCCCTGTTATAACAAAAGACGACACGCATTTGTGCGTCGTCTATTTACGACACACATTTATGACGCACAATTATGACACGCATTTACGACACACATTGTATGTCAAGGAAGGCCTCGTCATAAAGGAATTTGACATGCATTTGCATGTCGTAACCTTACGGCACTTTATTAGGACAAGCATTGCATATCATTAAATCCCTTGTCATAAATGAAGATGCTACACATTTGCGTGTCATAATCTTCAGCAACCACTTACGATATACATTTATGACGTGTCTTTACGATACTCATTTAGGCATAATACAAAAATATGGAAACAAATATATGCCAAAACAATCAATCTCATCCAATAAAATCATGTCAAAAATTTGTAATACTTTGGTATTAAGGGGATCTTATTGTACATTGTTGTTAAGAGGTTTTCCCTAACTATATAACATAATACTACATTGCTATTACGGGCCACCTTCTTGTTTCTACTTCTTATTGTTATGCTTTTGTTTCCACATGATACCTGTTTTCAACAATCAACACATTAGTATTCAGAAAGGCCTCAAGCATCATCAATCTATGTTATAAAATATTAACACTTAATACACATGTAGTAAAATATCTTTTGCCAAGAATCCAGACTTCAATACAACCCATACATGTATAAAATATTAAAATTCAATACACATGTAGATTATAAAAGTTAATATGAAAGAGTGAAATAGTAAAATACCTTTTGCCAATTGTCATTGCAACAATTCAATACAGCCCATACTGGTATAAAATATTAAAATTTAGCTTGGAGCCATACTCTAGACAAAAGGATAACTTTGAAGCCCCGATAAACTTACATACCTGTTTTCAACAGAATTTATGTGAGAAAGAAGAATATGATTCAAGTTTCCAATATAAAATATAAGCCGAATTTTCCTTTTTTTAGATTAAGTTTCGTTTGGATAAATGATTTCTAGAAAATATTAGAAAAACAAGGCACAGTTGGAGAAATGGAAGAAAAAGAAATAAGGGGTAATATGTAAAAACTAAAAAGTTAAGTCTTGTATTCATTAAGTAAAAAAGAAACGATATCTTACTAGAGATGTGAAGCTTTCTATCAGAAATTATTTTTTAAAAACATGTTTTTTTTTCATTTAGTATTTTTATAAAATTGAATAAAAAATGATACCTGGTGGATGAACCTTCCGTCAGGACTACCAAAATCTGCATAAATGCCCTCATAGCCATAGAAAGATTGTTATAGACATACCCCCCAAACAGATGGTGGTTCTTTAAAGTTTTGAGTCCACTGAAAATCTGCAACAGATGTAGATGTTGTTAGAGCACCATAATAACTAGCAACCTTCATCAATATTTCGGAGAATTGTTTCTGTAAAATGTTGAATATTGTTAAACATAAAATTTTACTTGATACTAAAATAAGATGTTGCAAAGTATTAAAAGATTAACCTGATATTCTACTTCCACAGGAATGTAGTCTAAAGAATATGGCTGTTAAAGACGGGCAATAATTCGGTCCTGAAAGTCAAATACAGAACAAATGAGAAATCTCAAAAAAAGTGTTTGAAAAAAGATTTGAGAGAAGGCAGAAAATGTAATGTTATTATTATTACCTTATTCTAGATAACATCTTTTAATATAGTAGTGATTCTTAATAAATTTTCTATCTTTTTCTCCATTTCACTTACGTGTGTCAAGTGTGCAACATTTTTATCTTCCTGAAAGTGCAAATGAAATCAGCATTCACCAAATGTAAGTTGGGATTTTTTTTTTCCTTTTGTTTTTTTTACAGAAAATAAAATTCTAAAATCAATATAGAAAGATTGATGACTTCACCTTGCGGCCATGAAGTTCCACTTGCAAAACTGCAATTTTTCTTTGTACAGAGGTAAGTTCCCTCAAGACTCGTATCAAATCATCACCTTTTTCACCTCCACCTGATAAATTCAGCAAGTCTTCCTAAACAAGAAAATAATTTTTTTAGGGGAATGCATGGAGTCTAGTATTTTGAGAATATTAAGTAACAAGTGATGATAAATTACTTCTTCTGTTAACTTCAAAGATAAGCACATAAATGCTTATAACTCATAAAAGCATTTGAGGGGTTGCTTTTAGCAAAAAGAACCAAAATCCGCAAGTTTTAGTTGTCCATGAGGTCCTATCAATAGATTATTTGGTTTCATATCCTTAAAAATAACATCATTAGCAACTTGAAGAAACATAAGCCACCAACACAAGCAAGGGTTATTTGGTTTCATGTCTCCAGATCTCCAATAGACCTTGAAAGACAAAAGCCACTAGGCCAGCATCTCAGAGGACCAATCTGTCATGACCATGACAAACAAAACTCATTTTAATAAAACATGTTTCATTAAAAATATCAAGCCCAACTACAAATCATTAGTTTCAATTGATAAAACTTAATTTAAGGATAAAATAGATTTACCTAATATGCTATAAAAGGTCAAGTGTTCAAAATTTTCATATGATTTTGTGCAACCCTATATTGAGATATGAGGATATGGAAATGAGGAGAGGCAGTGAGTGGTGCCAAGAGGATTTGAACACACGTGTCCGATGAGCTCTAATTGACTGTAAGGGTTTGTTGGCATTAAACCTAATGTCAAATATATGGATCATGGGTCCGCTGAACCCGAGGTTAGGTACAAACCATCTGGGGACGACGTCTGGTTGACCAAAGCCGATTGTGATTCACTACTTTCTTGTTTCCAACTGAATTCATGTATTTCAGTTAGCCTTAATATGATGTCAAACAATCTGATCTGCCTCGCCGGAGTACTGCAAATACATACAAATTGTAATATAAAAAATTAATAAAATATTCAAATTTTTTTATATTAACTGTGTTTTCACATTCATTTTCACCTGATTTGAACCATGAAAAGATTGAAGTCACAAGGATTTGGTAGAACACTCATATACTTGCTTTCAATCTGATGCTTGTAATCTGCTCTTCCAGTTTGTAAATCGAATCCAATTATCCTTTTATCAGCACCTACAGAAACCACCATTTGTTTTTTTTGCGTCCCTGTAACTCCCATAACAGCTGAAGAGTGCATACTTCTGTGCAACTCCCGTTTTTATCACTCCATTGAACAACAACATGATCACTTCCACCATTTACAAAACAAGTATCTTCCCATGGAATGAATGATATGGTGTTGATGATGCCCTTCACATGTGGTTTATCTTCAAGGAAAGTTACATGGTTTTTCTCTTTTGGTTTATTCAGGTTGAGGACTGATATATATGAGGGTCGCCACCATCAGCAGTGCAGGCACCAAATAGGCTATTGCCATGTGGATGCCATGCTATATCTGTTGGTTTTGAGCATTCTAACACTCTTAAGTGTACATGCAACCCTAAATACCTTGGATCTATGTTTTCTCTATTATACATGCAAATATGAACTTTCCAAGGTATTCATCCAAACTGGCATATTAACATTGATTCATATGAATATATCAAGTTAGAATTACATACCTCTTTGATGTAGAATGTCTTCATGAAGCTTGAGTGCCTAGTGCCCCAAGTGTGACACCTCAAATGGTTCACACAACATCAAATACACTTGGAATAACTTGAGATAATATACACACTTCATGAAAATCGGCTAGCCCTTTTTCTTACATACTCTAGTGGCCGATTTTCCCAAGAATATGATCTTTATATAGTGTCACAATTAGCGTAAACCCTAACTGTCATGGATTTCCATTTCCTTGGATCCATGGGTTCAAATACACCATGGAGTATCCTATAGGTTTTAGCCCAAATTGATAATCCATGGAGTCTTAGCCCACTATACAAGTATGGATGATTTACACAATCAACCCATATATTTAATTAGTCTTCTTTTGATCACTTAATTAATCCGAGATTAATTCTTGATCAATACTAATTAAATAATCTTAATAATATATTAGAACTTATAGTATATTAACAAACCTTAAGTGTTATTTCTCTCATTATAGTCTATCCAAATGCATGATGCCATGCAACCCAAATGGACCATGCCGGGTCGGGTCAAGTCTTACCAATTATAGTTATGGACTTAGACATGAATCCAACATTCTCCCACTTGGATAAGTTTAAAACTATTATTGTATGACATCAAGAACCGACTGGCAATTGTAGCTCTCCAAAGCTTCTGTCGAACTCTGACCTTGCCGATGATCTCTGACCTTTGTCAATGACTTGTCCATTAGATAAGGGATCATATATTCCTCCATTCTAGATATCATATGGACTGAGACATGGATTATAATCATTCTCTCTGTCCATTTGTTGTTTGCCGATTTCCAATTTATGATGACTGACTAATTGAACAAAGCAAATCAGTCCAGGCCCGACCGAGCACTTACATTTGTCATCATATGGATTGTTCTACTACCTGTTGAATACACAAGGCATGTTTTATAACATCGAGTTGCCAATGCATTTTCGTGCAATCAATGTATAACAAACTCATAGTAACAACTCATATCTCTAGGTTTGAAGAATATAAGATATTATCATCTCATGATCACTCGTGATAAAATCCATGAAGTGATTCCAATGAGCATGGGTTGAATCCAATACTCAGAACTTATGAGCACTCATGAGTGTTGTAGCATCGCTTTGTCCAACATCTTAGATCTCTACAAGCCAACCCATGACAGTCTTGATTCATATCTACTTCCAACATATGACCGACTGTGGATGGTTTGAATAACTTAGTCAATCAGGAAGAATGACCTAGTTAGTCTGGAAGTCAAAACATGCAAAATGAAACACAAGAATAATTGAATCCAATATGGTCTTAGAACTTATGAATAGAAATAAAACACCCTTTATTTATCACCATATGATTACACATTATTCATTGCATAATGTTTCGGCTATCAACTTTATTTTGAATTAAAACAATAGTTGTCCCATGCTCCAAGCATTTACTCTATGTTTTTCTAAAGACTAGTCATGCCACACACCAAGTATGCATACTATGTTTGTCTATGATCTTTGCTTTGCGAAATAGACCAATTGAACATAACTCCAATGATTCTCATTTCACAGTCCCAACTCCTTACTACAAATGCAAGAATTCCAAATTCATGCCATTTGCTGAAATCAGTTAAATTCTAAACTTATATACATTGATCCTCTTGTAATGATTATGCACAAAATCACAAAGACTTGACAACAAACATTACAGAGCATTCCAAAGGAGATCAACTTCATGGAAACATCCTTCTTGCATTAAGTTTCCTAATCTTACACATATTTATTGAACAACTTCCACCTATGGAATCATTTCCATATTCCCCTTTTGACTATCACTTCTGAACAAGAGTTGCCTTTTTTCAGAATATGTCAATATGGTCCTTTCAACAATTAACACCATACTTCCAACTGTCCTTGAGCAACCAATCTTTGGTAAACCTTAGATTGTCCTCGACAATTGCTTAATCATTTTAGTCATATCCATTTCTAGACCTTTTCCCTTCTTAATGCCCCAGACATTTGGAAAATTTTAGAAAGGATGAATATAGCACATGTAATCGATCCTATATCCGAAGCATATGGGAGACGATTCATGATGTCTCACATAAAGACTAAACCAGTCTTTTGCTATAATATTTCCATTTCAATTTTGCAAGTTCTCATAATTTAGAATATGAAAAGGGATGTCGTAATCATAATCGAATTTTAGAACGCAAATAATTGACCCATATATAGAGTTTTCTTATGTTGAGCCATTCTAACATAACATTCATATATATATATATATATATATATATATATATATATATATATATATATATATATATATACATGACTAAATACGATTTAAACCTCAATCTAAGCTTTTAGATTTGAGATGAAGTATAATTTCTTCTCCTTTAATTATAGCAAAACAACTCTTTCCCAATTGAAACCTTTTGATTTCTATAATTAACATTGCTAACTTGCAACCTTTATCATAATTATCATGCTCCTACTAACATGATGATTATTGGCATAACACTTTTGCTCCCACTAGCTTTGACATGTGCTCAGAAATCAGCTGGACTTCTAAAAATCAATACTTTATTGACTTTCTTACCAAAGTTTAGATTTCTGATACTAGATTGCTTTGATAAAACTTTATCAATATCATACACCTTATCTTAGATAACTCACAGGTGTGTCTAAACAATTTTAAGAACTATGAAAAGGGATGCCGTAATCATAGTCTCGATTGTTTAAACCTTTTCCACTTCTCACAAGTCCATGTTAGTGTGCCGGTTAACCACACACGCTCCACTACCGACTTTGAGAATGCAAATATCACAATTGCTATCTAGCTAAAATCTACTCGGTCTATAGAAGAGATATCCAAAGGATTTCTGTGGGTATCCGATGAAAATTCACCGCTCACTACGAGGTTCGAGCTTGTCGTGAGTCTCTCGTCTTACGAAAGCCTCGCAACCCCAAACCTTGATATGTGCCAACGAGGGAGCTTTCCCTCTCCACATCTTGTGAGGTGTTTTGGCAACCTTCTTTGTAGGTGTTTGAGTCCATGATTGAGAAATTATCTCTTTTTTCTTCATGAATGACTTAGTTTACAAGACCTTAAAGCATCAATTTTTAAGATCCTAGGAGTGTTAAGAAGCCTCCTGGAAAAGATGGACTGATGGCTTAATGGATAAGAGGTTTTTGGATCAAAATGGCATACAAATGAATCTCACGATGTGAGGAAGATGCATGTCACGTTGTGATTAGTGTAAGACCCGACTATTTTATCCTATAGTAGCTCTCAACATGAGGCCATAGATGGTCACATCGTGAGGGTCTGTCTATTGACTTTCGTTGACCGTTTCCGTTGACTTTTTGACCAAGTTTGACATTTGGTCAAACTTGAGGATTTTGGGCTATTGATTGAGATTCTATTTTGTTCGGGTGTTAGTGGATTCGCGGGAACAAGCAATTCTAAAAAAAGGATCATATTGCAGTGTTTAGAGTTCCTTGATTCATGTGTGTTTTGCAACATTATACCCATGGGTCGAAGGCAGGCCCACTTGTTTTGGTTATCTGTTAGTAGAGGGATGCCTTAGGGATTGTATGTAGTCATGTAGGATAGACTGAGGACTCTTGATCTAGTCTTTTTTACCAGTTTCTTCTTTGGTTGTGGTTTTAGAGTAGGATCACCTGTTCGGATGTCTATATCACCTCTAAGTATATAAGTTTATGCATTCCTTGGATTGTTGGTATTTAGTAGGCTGCTATGCTGTTAGATCTGTATCCTGGTATCGAGTATGTTGCTATAGCTGTAGTGATCTATTAGATATGTATCCTAGTATATAGCATGTTGCTACATTGTAGTGATCTGTAGAACTGTATGTTTACATGTACTTGCTAGTTATCATCTTGTGGAGTGCCCGAGGGACTATATGTGGTCATGTAGGATATCCTGAGAACTCTTGATCTAGGCTTTCTTGCTTGTTCCTTTTTCGGTTGTGGCTCTAGAGTAGGATCATCTGTTTGGGTGGCTATCTCGCCTCTGGTTACTTATGGTTACGCACTTCATGGAGGTTAGATGGTAGCAAGACAATGTGTAATGTGAGGACTAGTAGGTGGTAGGGGTCTCAATGGGATAATCTCCATCAATTATTTCACCAAGGACATCCCTTCTAGATCCAAAGTGCCTTAAGCTTCAAAGATGGTTTCCTATACTTCTCCTTCCTTCAAGTACACCACAAATGCACTCTTTAGCTCACAAAGGGTCATTAAAGGAATTAGGGTTTGTTAGGGACGAAAAGGGGAATGGAGGTTGATGAATGTAGGGGTCTCAATGGGATAATGATGATTAAATAGGGTTCAAACCCTAAAAATTACGGTTTGGGTTTTAGTTACGTATGCCTAACATACTTAATACAACCATACATTTCACTTAAAGAGCTAAAGGGACCAATTTTCAAATAAACTTCATACTAAGGGTATAAATGGAAAATACCTAGATCGAGGTGTTATAATTCTCCCCACTTGAATCAAACTTTATCCACTAAGTACGGTGTTGCGAATAACTCAGGGTAGTGATCTTGAATCTCTTCCCTGGGTTCCTAAGTCTATTTGAGCCCTTCCAAAGATACCACGTTGTTGCGCAATACCTTTGTCTTCCTATCCAAAATTGCCACTGGTCTCTCAACATAGTTCATGTGATCATCAACCTGAATATCATCTAAAAGAATCACTGCTGAATCATCAGTTACACACTTCCGTAGCTGAGAAACGTGAAAGGTGTTATGAATCTGACTATGCTCCTCGGGCAGATCTAGTCGATAGGCTGCCCTGCCAACTCTAGTATTCACTCGAAACGACCCATTATACTGGGGCCCCAACTTTCCCCTCTTCCAGAAGCGTATTACACCCTTCCACTATGATACCTTCAGTAAAACCATATCGCCAACCTGGAACTCCAACTCAAATCGATGTTTGTCGGCATAAATTTTCTGCCGACTCTATGCTGTTTGCAACCCCTGTTTGATCTGTTGAATAAGATATGTTATTTGAAGGACTACCTCGATCCTTCTGATAATCGTATGATCGACCTCTCCCGAACAGACTGGGGTACGACACTTCCTCCCATAAAAAAGCTCAAAAGGCGGTGCACCGATACTGGAGTGATAGTTGTTGTTGTGAGAAAACTCATGAAGGGAAAGGTGGGAGCCCCAATTACCACTGAAATCTATGATACAAGCTCTCAACACATCCTTAAGCATCTGGATGGTTCTCTCTCTATGTTTGTCAATCTTCGGATGATAAGTAGTGCTAAAGTGCAACCTCATACCCAGTTCCTCATGGAACCTCTGCCAAAATTGATAAGTGAACCGAACATGTCCATCAGATATGTAACACCTTGTTCTGAGTTGTTTCATAATTTGGGGTCGTGACCCCAAAATAAAGTATCATAAGACTTCGGGTTTTGGGAAAGAGAGGCTTAGACTCATTTGGATGTGGGTAATGTAGATTATATGATCCAATAGTTCAGTTTATGCTTTGAAGTCAAAGGGTAAATATCAAAAAGTGGTGTTTCATAACTCTTTTATAAATTAAGTATTTGAGTTTGATGTATTTAAGTTAAAATTAATTAGATAGGGTTGTAGAGCTCTACAATACCTTTCCCGCTTTCCGTGGATATAAAGAACATCAAAAACAGAGTTGGAATGAAGGTTTTGGACTTAGTCTTGTACGTTGGGTGTACTAGGGTATCCCTGGTATGTTGGGGATACCAGGAGTACCGTGGGTATACGTAATTAGTGCCCAAACCACAATTTCATGGTTTGAGGTCTATTTAAGCTCCTTAACTTCCCTAAACCTATTCCATTCTCAGCTTCCACCTCCCCAACACCATCCCTTGAAAACCCTAACCCTAGTTTGATCCTTTTGAGCAAAAAAGGTGTTCTTGAGTGCATTGGAGTGTTCTTGGTGCCTATTCGAGAAGAAAGAACTCTTTAGAGAAGGGTTGGTTACATTGAATCTTGTAGGTCCAGACTTTGTTCACAATGATCTTTCTTCTTGAGGTATAAAGCTTGAATCTTGATGATGTATTTGTGAGATCTAGCTAGTTTTGGGTGTTATGAGCTTTTGGTCACCTTAGTGCATAAAGGTTATATCTTGAATGTTTGTGTCCTTGTTATGGATAAAATTTGAAACTTTATCCATCTAAACATCATATTGATTCAGATCTAAAGGTTTGAGACTTGGACTTAATGGATTAAGTTGGAAAAGATGCACTTTTGGTCCCTTTGAGACTAAAAAACTAGATCTTGGTTTGTTGGACCACTCGAATGGATAAATTTGGAAACTTTATCCATTATGGAGTTATTAGGACGCATAAAATTGTAGTATTGGACCTTAGTATCCCTCCATGCATGAGCCAGCATGTCTAAAAGAGTCAAGAAGCAAGGGTTTTGCGATTGAGCAATTAATCTCAATGCAAGACCATAAAGTTGGAAACTTTATGGTTAAGGAAATCATTTGAGGACTAGATCTAGAATTTGGAGAAAAGAGATTAAGGGGTTATGCTCTTAATAAAAGGAAATAATGGTTGAACGTACGCTGTGCGTACACTATGGTACACAGGGTGTACGAGGTTAACACCCAATTTCTAGTCAAGGCTTGGTACGCTAGGCATACTCAGCTAAGTTGATTCGGTTGACTTTTTGATTTATCGACATTAACCTTTTTTTGACCAAGTTGACTTAGGGGCATTTTGATTATAAGTTAATTTTGGTCATGTTCCAATGAATAGGTGACCAGTAGAGCTGATATTCAGAGCAGTGTCCTGCTCAACAATATTTTCAGATTGAGAGGCAAGTCTCTTCATTGTAATCATGGGTTGAAGGCACTAATGTCGGCCTACTAGGATGTATTATATGCTAGCTATCTTTATGACTCTTGCATGGTATGATTGTTGTTATGTGACTTATATGTGCTTCATGCTCGGGTTAAAATAAACCCCAGGGCAGGGCCCATTATGGCATACTCGAGTTGAAATATGCCTTAGGGCAGGGTTCACATTGTTTTAGGTTAAAATATACCCCAGGGTGCGGCCCATATTGTTTATTGGGTTAAACTATACCCCAAGGCGAGGCCCAAGGGCGGGGCCCATATTGCTTATTGGGTTAGAATATACCCTAGGGTTAGGCCCAAGGATATGTATAATATGAGGTATTTTGGGGAACTCAGTAAGCTAGATGCTTACAGTTTATGTTTATGGTTTCAGGTACTTCCGGTTCGAAAGGGAGGGGTCCGGCTTGATCGCAACGCGTCCAACCATGTTTTCTACACTTTATGTTTTTGGGATTGTACTCTCATAACTATTTTCACTATGACATACTTTTAAATGGTTGATAAGAACAAATGGTGTTTATATGTTGAATTAAAAAAGAAATTTTTACCTTATGACTTTTTTGGTCGTTACAAGTCGGTATCAGAGCCTTGGTTTGAGGGATTCAGGCACTCTCTCGGGTTTGTCTAAACTCAAGGAATTGGTAATCTTTTGAAAAAAAAGTTTATAAAAACATTTTTGTAATGAAAATAAGTTTCTGATAAGTTTTTTATATAGAAAAGGGGTGTGATGCATGCAATCAGGAATGACATGATAGATGGACCTGAGATGTGATGCCTTGTATCTTAGGAGAATTGGATGATATGCTAGATTTGGAATCTGTATTGGTAGAAGTGATTGCTAAGTGTATGATTTAAAAATTTTATACGATTAGGATCGTATTTCCTATATTATGTACAATTTGCATGCATAAGGCAACCGGAAGTGAGAATAGAAGTTCCTAGCATGGTAGTAGTAAGTGAGCTTGAAATGCCCTCTCGTTGTTTTGTGGCTTGGAATATTACTACACAAATGTTTCTTGCTTTGTGCTTTATGGGATCTCTTAGTGATTGGATTTAACTATTAAGTGAATATGTTAAGTTGCATGCTGCAAAGGTTAAATAAACCCAAAGTGATGGTTTGACCCTATTGCGCAACTCTTGTTTGAGTCCAACTGTTGTAGGGATTAAGTCTTTTAATCGAAGGATTATTTAAGAATTTTTGCATGTGATTGTATTCATGAAGTCGTTAGCTATCATTAGTGGGAGTTCTTCAACAGGTGATGTCAGGGTGAGGTCAGGAACCTACGAGACCATAGGAAGTGCATTAATGGGTTGGGTTGTGCTATTTAGTAAGTATTTGGAGTACTGATTTGAGAAGGTGATCTAGGGGATTCAAGATAACTCTTGAGAAAAGTATGGGTGGGTGTGGAAGGTAGTATTGGGCCCATACCACTGAAAGCACAATACCTATACTCGAATCAGAGGGAGTTACAGAGGATCTAAAAATCATGAGGGATAAGAATTCTTTGAGTATGGCAGTGAGCAATCGTGGCAAATGATTTGGTTTATAATCAGGTGCAGGAACTAAGCCAATTGATGAGCATATGCGGGAGTTCATCTCGTTGGAGATCACCCGTGGTATTTTAGAGTAGACTCCTGTGATATTTGGTACGATCAAGGAGGGGATCATGGAGATTATACAGGAGCATCTGGATGCATACCGTTCTGGGATTATGGAGTTGTTGGATGAGCGACTCGGGGATTTTTTGGCCGCGATCACAACAGGACAGTTGGCAGCGCGAACACCCTGATTTTGGGAGTTTAAGGTTTGTGGAGCTCCAGAGTTCTTTACGGCTAAGGACCCCATTGCTAGTCGTTGATGGAACATTGACATGGATAATGCTCAACGAATGAGCTTTCGCCCTGAGAGGGTGAAGGTGGGTTTTGCATCTTGTCTTTTGAGGGACCGAGCCCGTTTTTGATGGGATTACGTCAGTAGGGCCTTGGGATCTGCGGCCGTAGTGGCCATGTCTTGAGAAGAGTTTTTCACGAGATTCCATGAGGAGTTTTCACTGGAAATTTAGGTGGAATAGCTGGAGAGGGGGTTTTAGGGCCTTTGCCATACTACTGAGACTGTGACACAGATGAATGACAAGTTTCGGGAGAGGGCTTTGTTGGCTCAGCAGTATGCAGCGGACGAGGAGATGAAGAAGGTTAGGTATCATGATATGTTGAGGGATGACATTAGGGAGTTTGTGAGCTTCTTAGGGTGTAAGACCTTGAATTATATGATAACTAGATCCTGGAAGCAAAATATTGATTTGGAGCACATCAGGAAGAGGAAGCCAGAACAGGTGCAGATAGTTGGGAGTCCTGCAAAGAGACCCAATACTTCTGATCAGCGAGTGAGAGGCTATCAAGGACGAGGGCAGTGCAACACGTGTGGGAAGTAGATGGAGTTTATCGATCTAGGAGTTTAGGTTGCTACAAGTGCGGTAGGCTTGGTCATGTCAGCAGAGATTGTCCCTAGGGGATGAGTCCTTTATGTTTCCACTAGAACCAAGTGGGCCACAAGAAGGCCGATTATCCGGTGTTGATGAGGGGGGAAATGAGGGAACCTGCTCCAGCCAATCTGAGGATTACTAATGGTTTCGAGGGCAGGGTGGATGTTCCTATGGTGAGGAGGCGAGCATTGCAGTCATAGGCTAAGGAGATTCAAGTTCCACCAGTTGACGTCGTAGACATTTGTTTTGAGAATCTTCATATGCCATTTTGCATACCGAGAGTCGTGCCTAGAGGATATTCGGGTGATTCGATTTTGAATTTTGATGTGGGAAGCATTGAACGCCATTAGAGTAAGCTTTAAATGAGAGAATACCAATCGTTGGTTCGATTTTTGGGGGTATCCGCAAGTAAATCAAGAAATCCAAAAGGTGAGCATGTTGGGTTTGAATGCATGATTTGTAGGGGTCTTTTGAGGATACGAGGCAATAAGGAATTATTTTGATCATGGTTGTAAGATGGATAATTGTCTAGTTCATACCTTCGAAGTGTGTTCAGTTGCAGGTTCACATGGGAAGTACTGTAGTGCAAGTAGGTCATCGAATTAGTTGGGTACCCGTTTCGATAGTTGAGATTTTGTTCTTCGTCATCTGATGAAGTAACCGAGGACTTATAGTGGATTTAGTGGAAAGTTCTCAGGAATATTGAGCTCATTGAGATTTCAGGGAGTATTAATTCAATTTTGGCAGGTATGTGTTCACTAGGATTGGCTAGTAGTGGAACACTAGTACTTGTGAGCTCAGGTTGTCGACAACTTCAAATAGTCAGGCTGCAAGGTAGATTGAAAATCTAACAATTTTGTGGTTGGAAGAGCAAAGTTAAATCCAAGTGGGGGAGAACCGCTTGGACTAAGGGATTGCACAAGGAATGATATTTTAGGTTACCTTGTGCATCAGTGGTGGAACATAGTGGGTATGTGAATCGGTTCAGGTTGAGGGTTGTGATAGAGCCTCTCTGCCTGCTCTTGTCTGATAAAGGCTTTGGGACTCGAAGCATGACCCGAATACCTGATTGGAGTATAGTCGAATGAGGTTTTGACCCATGATTTACTTGGTTGGTAGGTAGTGATGGAGGTGTTGTAAGATTGCGAGGTGGTCGTAGTATTCCCTAGGTTGGCAGGTGGTGATAGAAGTTTTGTAAGATTGCGGGGTGGTCGTATCATTCACTAGGTTGGTAGGTAGTGATATAAGTGTTGTAATACTATGGGGTGGCCATAGAATTCACTAGTTTGGCAGGTAGTGATAGGAGTTGTAAGACTACAGGGTGGCAGCAACATTCACTAGGTTGACAGATAGTAATTGAGGTGTTGTAAGACTCTGGGGTGACCCGTAGCATTCACCTGGTCCATGAGCAGTTGTGAGAGTGTGGTGAATCCATGATTTGGCTCATAGTTTCCTCTAGGGGGATTAGACCATGGCAAGATGGGTAGTGAGTTTATGGGAAGACACAAATTTCGTGGTATTAAGTAAGGTTGTGGGCCGTATGGGGCCGGTCAAGATATAAGACTACAGGAGGGTTGTTGAAGCTTTATATACAAGTGGGTTAGGGTAGCTTTTCCAGAAAGAGTCTTGGATAAAGTCTCGTGGTGCATTTGTTTGAAATGATGTCGGTTTCAGCGACCGGTCGGAAATCCGACGCTTCAGATAATTTGCAGATCAGCTCGGATCTCAAAAGATCTTGGATAGATTGAAAATGAGAATGTTGGTCAGCAAGATAATTTAGGGTCGTAAGAATTTCATTCGGATTAGCTTGCGAAGTGGAGCCATATTGGCTGTGATTCATAATGGTTTTGTATGTCGGGAAGTCAGATAAGGTACTGGATTTGTGGTTTTGAGCTGAGTAGTGATGGTTATCCTTTACTAGTTAAGGTCAGCGGGAGCAAGGATTCGTTCATCGTAAGTATGTGAGTTCTTCTAAGGACGAGTTTGATTATTGGAAGGCCATCATATGTTAGGTTCGACTATTATCAGGCATCTGGAAGATATGTTCGAATCATATGATTTCCTGGAATGTAGCAAGGAGTGATTTCGAGGACGAAATCTAGTTTAAGTGGGTGGGGAAGTTGTAACACCCTGTTCCGAGTCATTTCATAACTCACGGCTGTGAGTCAAAGATCAAGTATCATAAGGCTTAAGGATTTGGGAAAGAGAGGTTTAGACCCATTTGGATGTGGGTAATGTAGACTATGTGATCCAAGAGTTCGGTTTGTGCTTTGAAGTCAAAGGGTAAAATAAGAAAAGTTGTGTTTCGAAATTCTTTTATGAATTAACGATTTTAGTTCAACATATTTTAAGTCAAAATTAATTAGATAGGGTTGTAGATCTCCTCAATACCTTTCCGTGGATATAAAGATAATCGAAAACAGAGTTGGAACGAAGAAGTTATGAGCTTTAGAAGTTACAAAGGTTTTGGACTAAGTCTAGTACGTTGGGCGTACTAGGGTATCCATGGTATACTTACAGGGAGTACAGTGGGCATATGCGATCAGTGCCGAAACCCTATTTTCATGGTGTGAGCCATATTTAAGCTCCTTAACTTCCCCAAACCCATTCCATTCTCAACCTCCACCTCTCCAACACCCTCCCTTGAAAACTGTAACCCTAGTTTGAGCCTTTTGAGCAAAAGAAAGTGTTCTTGAGTGCTTTGTAGTGTTCTTGGTGCATCTTGGAGAAGAATGATCTCTTTGGAGAATTGGATCTTGTAGACCCAGACTTTGTTCACCTTGATCTTTCTTCTTGAGGTATAAAGCATGAATCTTGATGATGTATTTGTTAGATCTAGCTGGTTTTGGGTGTTATGAGCTTTTTGTCACTTTAGTGCATAAAGTTTAGATCTTGAAAGTTTGTGACCTTGTTATGGATAAAGTTGGAAACTTTATCCATCTAAACATTATATTGATTTAGATCTAAAGGTTTGAGACTTAGACTTAATGGATTAAGTTGGAAAAGATACACTTTTGGTCCCTTTGAGACTTAAAGACTAGATCTTGGTTGGTTGGACCATTCTAACGAAATAAGTTGGAAAATTTATCCATTATGGAGTTATTAGGAGCCATAAATATGTAATCTTGGACCTTAGTTTCCTTCCATGTGTGAGCTAGGATGTCTTAAAGAGTTAAGAAGTTACGGTTTTTTGTATTGAGCACTTAATACCCATGCAAGATCATAAAGTTGGAAACTTTATGGTTAAGGATATCATTTGAGGACTAGATTTCGAATTTAGACAAAGCTCTTAATAAAAGGAAATGATGGTTGAACGTACGTTCGACATATGCTATGGTACGCATGGCCTATGAGATCAACACACCGTTTCTGGTAAAGGTTTGAGTATGCTAAGTGTACAAGCTGAGTACGCTTTTCGTACTTAGCTGAGTTGACTTGGTTGACTTTTTGACTTTTCGGTATTGACCTGTTTTTGACCAACTTGACTTAGGGGTATTTTGATTATAATTTAAGTTTGGTTATGTTCCAATGAATAATTGACCAATAGAGCTGATATTCGGAGCATTGTCCTATTCAGCGATCTTTTCAGACTAAGAGGTGAGTCTCCTCACTGTAACCGTGGGTCGAAGGCACCAATACCTGCCCACCAGGATCGGTTATATGCTAGTTGTCTTTGTGTCACTTGCATGGTGTGATTGATGTCATGTGACTTATATGTGTTGCATGCTTGGGTTGAAATAAACCTCAGACGGGGTCCACATTTGTTTATTGGGTTGAAATATACCCCGGGGAGGGACCCATATTGTTTATTGGGTTATAACCCAGGGCGTGGCCCAAGGGCATGACCCATATTGCTTATTGGGTTGGAATATACCCCAGGGTTACACTCAAGGATATGTATGGTATCCGGTATTTAGGGGAACTCCTTAAGCTTTATGCTTATGGTTTATGTTTATGGTTTCAGTTACTTCCAATTTGAAAGGGAGGGGCACGACTAGATAGCAGTGCATCCACCCATGTTTTATGTACTCTATGATTTTGGGATTGTACTCTGATAAATATTTTCACTATGACATGCTTTTAATTGGTTGATAAGAATAAATGGTGTTTATATTTTGAATTAAAAATGAAAATTTTACCATATAATTTTTAGGTCGTTACATGATACAATAGAAACCAGAACACCATTTCAAGCGACAATATCACACACATATACATCAGACAATTTCTCGGCCAAGGAGCTCTCCCGAGTAGCTTCAAAGTGGGCACGGTTGGCCAGACGATCCAATATAACCCAAATCGCATCAAGCCCCTTAGCCGTCCAATGTAACTTGGTGATGAAATCCATGGTGGTTTGCTCACTACTACAAAAATAGCCTTTTCTGACACACAATGTGTGTTGTAAAACGCTTAGATGACACGTAAATGCGTGTCAAGCAAGGCCCTGTTATAACAAAAGACGACACGCATTTGTGCGTCGTCTATTTACGACACACATTTATGACGCACAATTATGACACGCATTTACGACACACATTGTATGTCAAGGAAGGCCTCGTCATAAAGGAATTTGACATGCATTTGCATGTCGTAACCTTACGGCACTTTATTAGGACAAGCATTGCATATCATTAAATCCCTTGTCATAAATGAAGATGCTACACATTTGCGTGTCATAATCTTCAGCAACCACTTACGATATACATTTATGACGTGTCTTTACGATACTCATTTAGGCATAATACAAAAATATGGAAACAAATATATGCCAAAACAATCAATCTCATCCAATAAAATCATGTCAAAAATTTGTAATACTTTGGTATTAAGGGGATCTTATTGTACATTGTTGTTAAGAGGTTTTCCCTAACTATATAACATAATACTACATTGCTATTACGGGCCACCTTCTTGTTTCTACTTCTTATTGTTATGCTTTTGTTTCCACATGATACCTGTTTTCAACAATCAACACATTAGTATTCAGAAAGGCCTCAAGCATCATCAATCTATGTTATAAAATATTAACACTTAATACACATGTAGTAAAATATCTTTTGCCAAGAATCCAGACTTCAATACAACCCATACATGTATAAAATATTAAAATTCAATACACATGTAGATTATAAAAGTTAATATGAAAGAGTGAAATAGTAAAATACCTTTTGCCAATTGTCATTGCAACAATTCAATACAGCCCATACTGGTATAAAATATTAAAATTTAGCTTGGAGCCATACTCTAGACAAAAGGATAACTTTGAAGCCCCGATAAACTTACATACCTGTTTTCAACAGAATTTATGTGAGAAAGAAGAATATGATTCAAGTTTCCAATATAAAATATAAGCCGAATTTTCCTTTTTTTAGATTAAGTTTCGTTTGGATAAATGATTTCTAGAAAATATTAGAAAAACAAGGCACAGTTGGAGAAATGGAAGAAAAAGAAATAAGGGGTAATATGTAAAAACTAAAAAGTTAAGTCTTGTATTCATTAAGTAAAAAAGAAACGATATCTTACTAGAGATGTGAAGCTTTCTATCAGAAATTATTTTTTAAAAACATGTTTTTTTTTCATTTAGTATTTTTATAAAATTGAATAAAAAATGATACCTGGTGGATGAACCTTCCGTCAGGACTACCAAAATCTGCATAAATGCCCTCATAGCCATAGAAAGATTGTTATAGACATACCCCCCAAACAGATGGTGGTTCTTTAAAGTTTTGAGTCCACTGAAAATCTGCAACAGATGTAGATGTTGTTAGAGCACCATAATAACTAGCAACCTTCATCAATATTTCGGAGAATTGTTTCTGTAAAATGTTGAATATTGTTAAACATAAAATTTTACTTGATATTAAAATAAGATGTTGCAAAGTATTAAAAGATTAACCTGATATTCTACTTCCACAGGAATGTAGTCTAAAGAATATGGCTGTTAAAGACGGGCAATAATTCGGTCCTGAAAGTCAAATACAGAACAAATGAGAAATCTCAAAAAAAGTGTTTGAAAAAAGATTTGAGAGAAGGCAGAAAATGTAATGTTATTATTATTACCTTATTCTAGATAACATCTTTTAATATAGTAGTGATTCTTAATAAATTTTCTATCTTTTTCTCCATTTCACTTACGTGTGTCAAGTGTGCAACATTTTTATCTTCCTGAAAGTGCAAATGAAATCAGCATTCACCAAATGTAAGTTGGGATTTTTTTTTTCCTTTTGTTTTTTTTACAGAAAATAAAATTCTAAAATCAATATAGAAAGATTGATGACTTCACCTTGCGGCCATGAAGTTCCACTTGCAAAACTGCAATTTTTCTTTGTACAGAGGTAAGTTCCCTCAAGACTCGTATCAAATCATCACCTTTTTCACCTCCACCTGATAAATTCAGCAAGTCTTCCTAAACAAGAAAATAATTTTTTTAGGGGAATGCATGGAGTCTAGTATTTTGAGAATATTAAGTAACAAGTGATGATAAATTACTTCTTCTGTTAACTTCAAAGATAAGCACATAAATGCTTATAACTCATAAAAGCATTTGAGGGGTTGCTTTTAGCAAAAAGAACCAAAATCCGCAAGTTTTAGTTGTCCATGAGGTCCTATCAATAGATTATTTGGTTTCATATCCTTAAAAATAACATCATTAGCAACTTGAAGAAACATAAGCCACCAACACAAGCAAGGGTTATTTGGTTTCATGTCTCCAGATCTCCAATAGACCTTGAAAGACAAAAGCCACTAGGCCAGCATCTCAGAGGACCAATCTGTCATGACCATGACAAACAAAACTCATTTTAATAAAACATGTTTCATTAAAAATATCAAGCCCAACTACAAATCATTAGTTTCAATTGATAAAACTTAATTTAAGGATAAAATAGATTTACCTAATATGCTATAAAAGGTCAAGTGTTCAAAATTTTCATATGATTTTGTGCAACCCTATATTGAGATATGAGGATATGGAAATGAGGAGAGGCAGTGAGTGGTGCCAAGAGGATTTGAACACACGTGTCCGATGAGCTCTAATTGACTGTAAGGGTTTGTTGGCATTAAACCTAATGTCAAATATATGGATCATGGGTCCGCTGAACCCGAGGTTAGGTACAAACCATCTGGGGACGACGTCTGGTTGACCAAAGCCGATTGTGATTCACTACTTTCTTGTTTCCAACTGAATTCATGTATTTCAGTTAGCCTTAATATGATGTCAAACAATCTGATCTGCCTCGCTGGAGTACTGCAAATACATACAAATTGTAATATAAAAAATTAATAAAATATTCAAATTTTTTTATATTAACTGTGTTTTCACATTCATTTTCACCTGGTTTGAACCATGAAAAGATTGAAGTCACAAGGATTTGGTAGAACACTCATATACTTGCTTTCAATCTGATGCTTGTAATCTGCTCTTCCAGTTTGTAAATCGAATCCAATTATCCTTTTATCAGCACCTACAGAAACCACCATTTGTTTTTTTTGCGTCCCTGTAACTCCCATAACAGCTGAAGAGTGCATACTTCTGTGCAACTCCCGTTTTTATCACTCCATTGAACAACAACATGATCACTTCCACCATTTACAAAACAAGTATCTTCCCATGGAATGAATGATATGGTGTTGATGATGCCCTTCACATGTGGTTTATCTTCAAGGAAAGTTACATGGTTTTTCTCTTTTGGTTTATTCAGGTTGAGGACTGATATATATGAGGGTCGCCACCATCAGCAGTGCAGGCACCAAATAGGCTATTGCCATGTGGATGCCATGTTATATCTGTTGGTTTTGAGCATCCTAACACTCTTAAGTGTACATGCAACCCTAAATACCTTGGATCTATGTTTTCTCTATTATACATGCAAATATGAACTTTCCAAGGTATTCATCCAAACTGGCATATTAACATTGATTCATATGAATATATCAAGTTAGAATTACATACCTCTTTGATGTAGAATGTCTTCATGAAGCTTGAGTGCCTAGTGCCCCAAGTGTGACACCTCAAATGGTTCACACAACATCAAATACACTTGGAATAACTTGAGAGAATATACACACTTCATGAAAATCGGCTAGCCATTTTTCTTACATACTCTAGTGGCCGATTTTCCCAAGAATATGATCTTTATATAGTGTCACAATTAGCGTAAACCCTAACTGTCATGGATTTCCATTTCCTTGGATCCATGGGTTCAAATACACCATGGAGTATCCTATAGGTTTAACCCAACTTGATAATCCATGGAGTCTTAGCCCACTATACAAGTATGGATGATTTACACAATCAACCCATATATTTAATTAGTCTTCTTTTGATCACTTAATTAATCCAAGATTAATTCTTGATCAATACTAATTAAATAATCTTATTAATATATTTGAACTTATAGTATATTAACAAACCTTAAGTGTTATTTCTCTCATTATAGTCTATCCAAATGCATGATGCCATGCAACCCAAATGGACCATGCCGGGTCGGGTCAAGTCTTACCAATTATAGTTATGGACTTAGACATGAATCCAACATTCTCCCACTTGGATAAGTTTAAAACTATTATTGTATGACATCAAGAACCGACTGGCAATTGTAGCTCTCCAAAGCTTCTGTCGAACTCTGACCTTGCCGATGATCTCTGACCTTTGTCAATGACTTGTCCATTAGATAAGGGATCATATATTCCTCCATTCTAGATATCATATGGACTGAGACATGGATTATAATCATTCTCTCTGTCTATTTGTTGTTTCCCGATTTCCGATTTATGATGACTGACTAATTGAACAAAGCAAATCAGTCCAGGCCCGACCGAGCACTTACATTTGTCATCATATGGATTGTTCTACTACCTGTTGAATACACAAGGCACGTTTTATAACATCGAGTTGCCAATGCGTTTTCGTGCAATCAATGTATAACCAAATCATAGTAACAACTCATATCTCTAGGTTTGAAGAATATAAGATATTATCATCTCATGATCACTCGTGATAAAATCCATGAAGTGATTCCAATGAGCATGGGTTGAATCCAATACTCAGAACTTATGAGCACTCATGAGTGTTGTAGCACCGCTTTGTCCAACATCTTAGATCTCTACAAGCCAACCCATGACAGTCTTGATTCATATCTACTTCCAACATATGACCGACTGTGGATGGTTTGAATAACTTAGTCAATCAGGAAGAATGACCTAGTTAGTCTGGAAGTCAAAACATGCAAAATGAAACACAAGAATAATTGAATCCAATATGGTCTTAGAACTTTTGAATAGAAATAAAACACCCTTTATTTATCACCATATGATTACACATTATTCATTGCATACTGTTTCGGCTATCAACTTTATTTTGAATTAAAACAATAGTTGTCCCATGCTCCAAGCATTTACTCTATGTTTTTCTAAAGACTAGTCATGCCACACACCAAGTATGCATACTATGTTTGTCTATGATCTTTGCTTTGCGAAATAGACCAATTGAACATAACTCCAATGATTCTCATTTCACAGTCCCAACTCCTTACTGCAAATGCAAGAATTCCAAATTCATGCCATTTGCTGAAATCAGTTAAATTCTAAACTTATATACATTGATCCTCTTGTAATGATTATGCACAAAATCACAAAGACTTGACAACAAACATTACAGAGCATTCCAAAGGAGATCAACTTCATGGAAACATCCTTCTTGCATTAAGTATCCTAATCTTACATATATTTATTGAACAACTTCCACCTATGGAATCATTTCCATATTCTCCTTTTGACTATCACTTCTGAACAAGAGTTGCCTTTTTTCAGAATATGTCAATATGGTCCTTTCAACAATTAACACCATACTTCCAACTGTCCTTGAGCAACCAATCTTTGGTAAACCTTAGATTGTCCTCGACAATTACTTAATCATTTTAGTCATATCCATTTCTAGACCTTTTCCCTTCTTAATGCCCCAGGCATTTGGAAAATTTTGGAAAGGATGAATATAGCACATGTAATCGATCGTATATCCGAAGCATATGGGAGACGATTCATGATGTCTCACATAAAGACTAAACTGGTCTTTTGCTATAATATTTCCATTTCAATTTTCCAAGTTCTCATAATTTAGAATATGAAAAGGGATGTCGTAATCATAATCGAATTTTAGAACGCAAATAATTGACCCCTATATAGAGTTTTCTTATGTTGAGCCATTCTAACATAACATTCATATATATATATATATATATATATATATATATATATATATATATATATATATATATATATATATATATATATATATATATACACACATGACTAAATACGATTTAAACCTCAATCTAAGCTTTTAGATTTGAGATGAAGTATAATTTTTTCTCCTTTAATTATAGCAAAACAACTCTTTCCCAATTGAAACCTTTTGTTTTCTATAATTAACATTGCTAACTTGCAACCTTTATCATAATTATCATGCTCCTACTAACATGATGATTATTGGCATAACACTTTTGCTCCCACTAGCTTTGACATGTGATCAGAAATCAGCTGGACTTCTAAAAATCAATACTTTATTGACTTTATTACCAAAGTTCAGATTTCTGATACTAGATTGCTTTGATAAAACTTTATCAATATCATACACCTTATCTTAGATAACTCACAGGTGTGTCTAAACAATTTTAAGAACTATGAAAAGGGATGCCGTAATCATAGTCTCGATTGTTTAGACCTTTTCCACTTCTCACAAGTCCATGTTAGTGTGCCGGTTAACCACACACGCTCCACTACCAACTTTGAGAATGCAAATATCACAATTGCTATCTAACTAAAATCTACTTTGTGAAAGTGTTTCCTGTGACAACCCGATATTTCAACTTTATGTAATGACCTAAAAAGTCAATTATTGTAACTACTTTTGTGATAATGAAATTAACTTCGAAAGTAAAATGTCCAAAAAGTTTCTATTTAATTACCTACTATGTTAGATGTCATTAAACCGTGATCGTACGTAAAAAGAACGCCCAAATCCGACTTCGTATATTGAAGTTATGATTTTTCCAAGTTCGGCTTAGCAGCAGACAACTAAAAACTCGAATCGGAGATCGAGCAACTTTTGGCCGGAATGACCTAAACGAGAATCGAAGGTGTCGACAATGGTAATTCAGCGGTAAAAACTCTGGCAAAAACCGACTTCAGATAAAGAAGTTATGAATTTCTAAAGAAATTCCCTAAACACGACATTTTAAAAATAAATAATAAAAATAATTTTGAAATTTGCCGACGGAATCTAAACGAAAGTTGTAGAGCGTAGTCTCATCTACGCGTGGATATAAAGACCATCGAAAACGGAATTATATGAAGAAGATATGAATTTTAGAAGTTTATTAATTAAATTAAATATAAATTTAATTATAAACTCTGCGTACCCTCGTACACCCCGCGTACTCAAAGCCAAGGCCTCGGATCGTCCACGTCCCGGTCTATGCGAAACTAGCCTTGTCCCATCCGAAGTTTGAGGCAGTCGAGGACTCGGTCATGCATGACGTACGCGTACGCCCCGCGTACCGAGGCGGTTCTAGCCCCTATAAAAGGGATGCGAGGGTTCCGAAGAAAGGGCTCCATTTCTCTCATTTCCTTCGCGTTCTTGCCTCGTTTTCCGTACCCGTGCTAACCCGAAGCCCTGGTCATTTTGCTCAAGTCCCGAAGATCGTTTGTACTCCCGAGATTCCCGAGAATCCCGAGAAAATCCGTTTTCCCGAGACGAAATTCTGCCCGCTTTCCATCTCACTTTCTTCAAAGTTTCAAGTGAGTTCATACCCCTTAATCAACCTTTTTAAATATTGTGAATGCTTTTATATGCTTTCAAGGGGGGGGGGGGAATACAAGTAAAACACACAATTATTATCGGGTGTTATATATAAAGTTTTATTATACACTTTTATTAAATAGAATCATATGTGATTTATAAATTTTATAGGGAACTCTCGTATATAAAATATATTACAATAGCATTTTATCTTTTGAAATATTAAATTGTTGTAATGCATGTATAAAATAAACATTTTGCTTAGATTATATGTATACGTGTCTATCTTAGACACTATAAAAATCTATACTTTCACATCAAGTGATTCATTTTCTAGGGATTTCAAAACAAATGAGACACACTTTTAGAAAGCTATAAAAGGTATAGTTTTACGAGAATTTTTCTAACTTTTACATTCTAGAAACACCATTTTCAAGAAGTCACTTTCATATACAGGAACAAACGAACATTTTAACACGTAAATCTGTTTTTATACTAAGATTTGTGAGACATTAACTTCACGTACGTTCGAGTACACATTTCATGTCCTGTATTATATACTAGAATCCATTGGAGGGGGAGTATGGTGTTTGTGTATAGATCTATACGAGCTTGACAACCCGCGCCTTGACTGTTAGCTACAGTCCACCATTTAGGGTGACAAGCGTCATAACATTCCAACGCCTGAAGAACGTTGTGTATAGGCATTCTGAGTCAATAGTATGGTTATAAAACTCACATGGGGTATTAAAAATACATTGATTTATGAGGTTTTCAAATACATTGGTTATTTTACACTTACATACATTTTTAGAAACAAACATTGGTCTTGAGAGAAGGCTACTTTTATACTAGTAGAAAATATAGGATTTCTAGAATCAAACAAACAAGGACAAAACATTTCATTTCATACAAACATTGTCATTTAATACTTATGAAACTCACCAGCTTAAATGCTTATCTACTCTTTCAAAACTACTTGTATGTCCCAGGGATTCAGTAATTTCAGGTATCAATATGCTTTTGGAGAAGGGACGCCGTGGGGCCAGTTTAATCTCATATTTTGACATCATATTGTAATTGGTTTTGAACATGTAGCTTTTGACAAATGTAAACTTTCAATTATATATATGATGGTTGTATTGCTTTCTTTACTATGTATTCATTTGTTACGTTACCACATGAAGTCATCCGCCCCCGAACGTTTCCGCCGTTCCGGTTCGGGGGTGTGACGGATTGGTATCAGAGCAATGTTTATAGTGAACTAAGTATATTGAACCACATAAGATATACAAACTATAAATGCTTAAGGGACTAATACTCTCTGACAAAACATTTTTCTTTTGTTTTTACGCTTAAGCAGCGTTATGTTTATCTTAAATTGTTAGTTCATTTAAGTACAAATACATGCATACAACAAACTATTTTTATGATTATAGCTATACAAGAAGTATTTAGACAAGTTGGACACTACGATTAAGACGTGATATATGTAATCGGATTTGGGACAAATATAGCATGATCAACTATATTTGTCCGAGATCGGACCAATATATATCGAGGATTGCTCGTAGTAAGCAACAAGTCAAAACTTACCAAAACATCACAAGAATCAAACACAAGAATTTAAATACTATAGGAGTATTTGCTACATAAACTAGTTTAACTTACATGTTTAATTCTTACACGTTCCAACTTTATTTCAATTCATATAACCCTATTCTCATACAGTCAAATGGCTGGATTTCACCACCCCGGCGACCCCTACTATCCCAACCAAGGCAACAGGGGATGGATCAAAGATGATCCCAAGGAGGACGAAGAACCTATAGAATTGGATGACGACTTCGGTACCGACTTAGAGCCGGAAGTGATCAATCCACCTCCCACACAACCTCCCGTCTTTGTCAGGAACTTTCAAGGACCGACTCCCATCTGGGGAAGTCACCTCCACCATTGGAGCCAACAACAAAACCTACGCCCTCCCTACGGAATGTGTCGAGACTTCTACGATGTCCGAGGCGGAGGTTCGGCTGATCGGGCACTCCCAGTTGTCACACCCCGAAAACCAAAGGCGGAAACATTTCCGGGGTTGACTCCACGTTGAGTATCAAATCCAATGCACATAGAAAAGCAGTAATCACAAAACATTACATTACATAATATTGTTTACATTTGTTTGAAAGTAAAGTTGTACAAGTGTATTACATATGTAATATGAACAAAAGTAAAGACCTGAGAATACAAGCGGTTTGAAAATCAGCATAAAGCTGGTGAGTTCATAAGCGGTTTAGTTTTGAAAAGATCGAGTTTCCTTTGTTACAATTTCAAAAACGGTTGGTTATGTCATTCCAGGAAATCCCATATTTTCCTTATAGTTTTAGTTATTTGTTTGTTACTTTATCCATTTTATGAGTTGATGTGCTACCTAGGAAAATCTCATATTTTCCTATGTGTTGATTTGCCTATTTGTATCTAAGTTCGTTACTGGTTGGTTCTTAGGTTTGATTTCGAAGTACTAGTAATTACCATGTGTATAGTATTAGTTAAGTATTCTAAACCCTTAGATATTCTACATTCGAATGACTATTATCTACTAACTTAGTTTTATTTTTGAATATTTGGAATCACATAGAAGCGTACATTACAGTATTTTTGAAGTTCTGTTGAGTTCCAAAAGAGTACATTAGTTGTATAATCGAAGCTCTGTCGACATTTTGAGGCGGATATATTCGAAACTCAGTAGAGGTCCAGAGGCGTATTTTCGTATTTAATTCGAAACTCTGGTGACACTCAAGGGGTACACTAGCTGTATATTCGAAGTCTTGGTGTCATCCAAAGGCGTTAATTCGCATTCGTATTCCTATTTCTATTCGTATTCGTACTATGCTATTGGTTAGATTCGTATTCGTATTCGTTCTATCCTATTAGTTATATTCGTATTCACATTCGTATTCGTACTAACCTAATAGTTATATTCGTATTCGTTCTATCCTGTTAGTTATATTCGTATTTGCATTCGTATTCGTACTAACCTAATAGTTATATTCGTATTCGTTCTATCCTATTAGTTATATTCGTATTCGTTCTATCCTATTAGTTATATTCGTATTCGCGTTCGTATTCATTTAGTATTAATCTTAGTTATAATTAGTATGATTTCTTTTACAAAAAGTAATATAGATCAAAAGACTTTTTAAAGAAATCTGGCTTTAGTCTAACTGTTTAACCTGCAATTTGAACCATTAGTTATCACAATTTTCATTATTAGAATCATACATGAAATAAAACAATTGAACTGAAAATACGTTTAAGTACAAGATTCCTTGTACTTTTGCTTGTATTCCCCCCTGAAAATGTTTAAAACCATTTGAAAAACACATGAAAAAGGGTAAAGGTATGAACTCACCGGACGCGGAAATGTGACGATTTCGGACACTAAATGTCGGTTCGGGGCCTGATTACTCGCGATGTCCCTATGTAAAATGAAATAATGTCCATATATATCTAATTAGATTTACAATCACTAATTATATGGAACATTATACTCCAATGAGATTAAACACCTCAAAACGAGTGTTTGGAGTGACCCGGGTGACATCTACGGACGTGTAATGTTACTAAGGACTTGGGATTTGAGTTTACTCCCCAAGAGTAAACATTTTAGGGAGTTTACAACCATAAAACACATACATACATAAGTTCACGGCCGTGAACTCATGTTGGTGTGATTTTGAGTGCTTAATGGCTTGTTTGGACTTGGGAAATGTTGGAATGGACTTCTAAAATGCCTTGGATTAATTTAAGGGGACTTATACCATGTTTAAGGGAGTTCACGGCTGTAAACTTGGAGTTTACGGCCGTAAACTCTCCCATGGTCTTGAATAATTATTTTGGGGCACAAGGAACAATCACATGTGATTCTAGTAATTTTTCCAAGCCTTGTTATGAATTTAGGGCACCTTTTAACACATATTTGGGAGTTTACAGCCTAAGGGTATGAGCTATGGCCGTAAACTCTTATATGTTGCATTTTGATATGTTTAAGACCCCCAAACTATTTTTAGATGGTTCTAGGATTTACCACAAGGCTATTGGTTGAGTTTCAAGGCATTTGGACATGTTAAAAGGGGTTTACTGTCAATTTTTGAGGGGTTTATGGCCTAAGCATGAGCCTTGGCCGTAAACTCCTATTTACTCCTCAAATATTATGTTCATGATGTTCTAAGGCAAATACCATTATTCCAAAATTCATATCTAAGCCTTGTTTGAGTCTAGGAAGGGTTTAAGGGCTCAAAACCCTTTTAATTTAGTGTTTACGGCCTAGGCACCATCCTGGGCCATAAACTCATTCAAATCCCTCAAAATCCATGTCTAAAGTGTTCTAAGTCCAATCCATGAAGTCATTTAGCCATATCTAAAATCTAGTTGTGGTTTGGAAGGGTTTTGTTGCTCAAAAACCCCCTTTAAATGAGTTTACGGCCTAGGATAGTTCTAGGGCCATAAACCCATTATAATGGTCCTAATCCATGGTTTGAACTTGAATTTGAAGGCTAGAGGGGTTGTATAGCAAGTTAGGGAAGTTACCTCAAAGATTTGAAGCATTGAATTGATAATTTGGACCTTTAAATCTAGTTTGAGGAGAGAGGTTGAAGTGATAGTTGTAGAATTAAGCAAAAGCTTAAAAATGAAGACTTGGATCACTTTAAATAGTGTCCACATTTGGGACACGGTAAAATTCTACCCGATACCGGCGTTAGACGGGGCTTTTGGTCGCACCCGGCCAATTTGCCGTAACCCGATATGGTTGTTTTTAATCATGTTCCAATCACTAATACGAGGCGTTAAAATGAGTTCTAAGGGTATTTGGGCACTCATTAAGTCATAAAATAAAATATTCAATAATGACTTAATAAAATGCCGAAATCGAAAATGAAATCGGAAACGGCGATTGGATGATCGGAACGAGTCGCGAAAAGGGTTACATTTAGGGATATGAATTTCGGGTTGTTTCATTATCCCCCCGTTAGAGGGAATTTCGTCCCAAAATTCAATGATTATGATACAAGACACGAATTTGAATGAGATACAGTTGGATTTGTTGCTTCGGGTTTTCGTGCTCCTACGTGACATCGGGTCTCCGCTTGACGTCTTAGCGAACCCTCACTATCGGGACGCATCTTGACTTCTTTAGGTAGATACTTCTCAAAGACCGAGACGTGAAGTATCAAATGGGTGCTACTAAGTTCCGAGGGAAATCGAAGTTTGAAGGTTACATAATCGAGTTCATAAGGGTCGCGAAGGGTCTAATCTACCATGAGGGAAGTATTTCGCTTTTCTAAAGCATTCCATGCCGAGTTTGCATCAAAGTTTTCCATGAAAAGTTTATCATTAGATCGAATGGAAAGGAATAATTATCCGGATTGAGGATACGATCTATAGGTATGACGTTAACATTCTCTTTCTCACTGGTTGGTCATCTCGACGATACATGTTTCAATTACTAACGAAGGATTTAGTTTAGAAAGATATTTGAATGAATGGTTAGTAAATTCTTTAAGCATTAGAATCAAATAGGATCACATGCACAAGATTCATCGAGAAGAAGTATACCTGTGGCAACGGTGGGATCGGCGGCTGTCCTTTCTTTCCCCATAGTTAGGACTCTCCCGGTGTTGCCAGATGTTACTGCCTTTGGACAGTTTCGCTTATAGTGCCCGACCTCTCCCTAGCTATAGCAGGTTTGACCGATACCAGCTCCGGAAGCTTGACTTGTTGACGGGGTTGGGGTTTTGCAGGTTCGTGAGAGATGACCTTCCTGGCCACAAGTTCTACAGAACTTTGCACGACAAGGCCCATGGATGCGATGGTGGTAGTTACATCGGTCACACCACGGGAGGGTACCGACATATCCGGTAACAGGTACTTGAGATGTGGAATTGACAACCGAAACAGAAGCAGGGGTAGTGGCAGCGTGGAATGCCATTATTTGTTGTTTCTTTGAGGGTTCTGGGGAAGACTGACTCTTCTTCTTCTTTCTCCAAAACTTTCTTTTCTCGCCACTCTTTTCTGTTGGCTTGGGAGTGGTGTCTGCTTCCTCTTGATCATCATTGTGATCGATCAAAGTTTGAGCCAGACACTTGGCGCTGTCATAGGTATCTGGCTTTGCTGCTATAACGTTCCCTTTGGTTGGCTGAGTTAATCCCCAGATGAATCTTTCTACCTTTTTGCTTTCCGGGGTAACCATTCCCGGACAATGGAGTGCCAGGTCATCAAACCTTGAAGTGTAAGAGGCGATATCGAAACCTTTCATCTTCTGGTTCCATAGCCCATGTTCCAACTTCTAGATTTCACCCCGAGGGCAATATTCTGCACGTAGTAGTTCCTTCATAACCTCCTATCCCATAGCATTGGCTACAGGTAAAGTCAGGGATTTGACACGGCCGTTCCACCAAGTCAAATCCTTATCGATGAGCGTACAGGCGGCAAATTTCACCTTATCAGATTCTGAACAGGCGCAAATCTCGAAGATACATTCGATTTTCTCTAACCACCGAGTTAGAGCAATGACACCCCCTATGCCATCGAAGAATGTCGGTTTTGCGTTCATGAAGTCTTTATAGGAACACTCCTTCCGGTGTCCCTGATTACCTTCTTGGTTTTGGTTTTGGGAACCACCTCCTGAACCATTGGGGTTTAGTTGAGGTAGGAGAGCTGATATGGTGGCAGAAATGGTTGCCTGAAGTGTTTCTAGATCGATTTGAAGAGGAGGTGGTGGCGGCGGAGGGTTGTTGGTGTTCTTTGAGCTGGGTCTTTTTCCTCGGAGGCATCTTGATCTAAAAAGGTCAGGAAAGAGAGGATCATAAGTCCTCTGAATTGAATCAAGAGATATGAATCAGGGGATATCTCATCGAGACCGATATAACATTATATTGAGTGATAAGGCAAGAAAGAGTGATCAAGGCAGAAAATTTTATCGCTAGAGGAATAATCAAGGAACAACACGTATACGAGGATTTCTACAAAGGATTGGTTCGAGAAATACTCCTATAGTATTTCATGGTTCGCTGCAACGACGACTCGTTGTTTGGGATATTAGGTAAGTTTTAGGTATGCTGCGTACCACAGTGACTCCCAAACACATGTTGGCCGTGTCTCGAATTAATATAGTTGGCCAGGCTATATTGATCCTAGACACGACTACATAACTGCCCAGGTTTAACCGCAGTGTACAACACCCATTTACTTATATTTTGTTCTACTTGTAGTTATGGATTTCGACGGTCGGTATACTTGTATACTTTAGAAAATTCTTATATTCGTAGAGTATACTTTTAGTTCACAGCGCTTAGGCCCTTTAATGTTTATAATCTTATACCATGTAAGTTTCGGTATACCAGTTCACTATAAACAAGGGCTCTAATACCTCAAAGATTTGAAGCCTTAAATTGATGATTTGGACCTTTAAATCTAGTTTGAGGAGAGAAGTTGAAGTGATAGTTGTAGAATGAAGCAAAACCTTAAAAATGAACATTTGGATCACTTTAAATAGTGTCCAAGTTTGGGACACGGTAAAATTCTACCCGATACCGGCGTTAGTCGGGGCTTTTGGTCGCACCCGACCAATTTGCCGTAACCCGATATGGTTGTTTTTAATCATGTTCCGATCACTAATACGAGGCGTTAAAATGAGTTCTAAGGGTATTTGGGCACTCATTAAGTCATTAAATAAAATATTCAATAATGACTTAATAAAATGCCGAAATCGGAAATGAAATCGGAAACGACGATTGGATGATCGGAACGAGTCGCGAAAAGGGTTACATTTAGGGATATGAATTTCGGGTTGTTACACCAGTAATGGTTGGCAAACTAGCCAATCAATCCTACCAATCCGGAGTTCAAGCTAGCCAGATTTGGGATGTCAACGTGGAAGTACAGGTTCATACTTCTAACATCCGTAGGTTGGACAAAATTCAGGACAATGCCCAACTCCAAACCGAGGCATTCCAAGCGCAAATGATTGCGGCCCTAGCCGAATTGAGGGGACAACAAGCCGCTTTTGATAGGCGTCTTATGTAATCGAAGCAATCGGATGCGGAGTCAAGCTCCAAGCGCAACCTACGTCGCAAGTAGTGCTTGCCAAAATCTCAAATTTTTTTATAAGTTAGGACCTCGGCTAAAAGTTTTTAATTTTTCTTAAACTTTGTAACCAGAGACCCTTATAGGGGTCAAATTTTCGTGATCATTGTATCAACTATTATATTAATATAAGTGGCACTATTATTAATACATGGAGTATTTCATTCAATCCCTAAAAAGTTATGGAAAAACAAAATGCTTGTTTCATATTTTCAGTCTTACAAATAACTTTCATTCTTCTATTTGAGACTCGTACTATCATCTGTTGTTGGGCTATAGCAATATAGTTCATGAGTCACATACAGTTTCTATGCTATGGAATTCTTATCTTTATCTTTTCAACCTATAGTTGAAGGATGCCTCCGCGTAGGAACCCAAGGTGAAACAACGGTGGGGAAGCACCTATACCACCACCTCCTCAGTTTGATGCTGTCATGTTCCAAGCAGCAGTCACCGCAGCGGTAGCAGCTGCCATGTCACAGATCAATAACTCGAGTACTACTGGCTCGGGAACTGGCACACACCTATCCAACCATGGCGAGAGTCATGGGCAACCCCGAGAATGCACCTATAAGGACTTTACTAATGCCAAACCCCGGATGTTTTATGGAACTGGTGGCGTGATGGCTCTGAGGCAGTGGATCGAAAGGACAGAATCAGTCTTTGAAATCTGCTCCTGTCCCGAGCACAGCAAAGTCAAGTTTGCAACCTTCACCCTTATTGATAGAGCTTTAGCTTGGTGGAATGGCCACGTTAAGGTACTTACCCTGATAGTGGCAAACTCCATTAGTTGGGAGAGCTTAAAAGTCATGCTGATGAGAGAATACTGTCCACGAGGAGAGATTCAAAAACTCGAGCACGAACTCTGGACTCTTGGAATGGTTGGTACCGACATCGCAACTTATACCAACAGATTCTGCGATCTAGCAATCCTCTGTCCATATATGATTGCTCCTGAGAGCAAGAAAATAGAGAGATACATTTGGGGACTGTCGCCCCAAATTAGGTCAAGCGTGTTAGCTTCAAAACCTGACACTTTTGAAAGTGCCAAGGAACTGGCACAATCTCTTGTTGACTACGGAGGTCATCAGAACTCAACGGTTGCTACACCGGAACCACAAAAGGGAAACAACAACAACAACAACAATAACAAAAAGAGGGTATGGAATAAAGGGAAGGGAGGGTCTTCCCAAGAACCCGCGAAGAAGCAACTGGTTTCAGTGAATGCTGCCATTGTACCTACTACCGTTCCTACGAATCCCTACCCAACAAAGCCTTATGGGGGTAACCTTCCAAAGTGCACGAAATGCACTTATCACCATCATGGACCTTGTCGGGAAATGCAGTGTTCCAACTGCAACAGAAAGGGACACACTGTCCATTTCTGCAAGGATCCCGGAAAGCCGATCACTCAAGTTCCCAGAGCGGGTGTAGGCCAAACTTGCTACGGTTACGGCGAGGTAGGCCACTACAAGAGAAACTGTCCAAAGGCAGTAAATACCGGCGGGGTGGGACGAGTTTTGGCTATAGGCCACGATGAAGCCATAGCTGATCCGACTGTAGTTGCTGGTACGTTCCTTCTCGATAATTCATATGCATGCATATTATTCGATAGTGGAGCGGAGAGAAGCTTCGTGAGTCAAAACTTTATTCACTTACTTAAACATCAACGTAGCAATTTAGAAAAATCATTCACTGTAGAGATGTCCAATGGAAAAACGGAAAACACTAACTGCATATACATGGACTGTACGTTAACTTTAGACGGTCATTCTTTCCCAATCAACCTCATGCCGGTCCAAATTAAAAGTTTCGACGTCATAGTCAGCATGGATTGGTTAAGTCTTCTTCGCGCTAACATCCTGTGCTTTGAGAAAGCAGTTCGTATTAATCTCCCTAACAACGAAACATTAGTTATTTACGGCGAAAAATCAAGTGCACACCTTCGTATCATTTCGTGCATCCAAGCTCGAAAGTGTTTATGGAAGGATTGTCGAGCATTCCTAGTGCACATCGTTGATACGAGTCAGGAACTGAAGGACATCAAGAACATTCCAGAAGTATGCAACTTTCCTTATATCTTTCCAGAAGAACTACCGAGATTACCACCACAACGCCAAGTCGAGTTTAGAATCGACTTAGTTCCAGGGGCTACCCCAGTAGCGAAGTCGCCTTATCACCTAGCACCAACAGAGATGCAAGAACTTTCCAGTCAGCTTAACGAACTCCTTCAAAAAGGATTCATTAGACCAAGTTTCTCACCTTGGGGAGCACCGGTCCTGTTTGTAAAGAAGAAAGACGGATCGTTCCGCATGTGCATCGACTACAAAGAACTGAACAAGCTTACTGTCAAAAATCGCTATCCTCTACCCCGTATTTACGACCTATTTGATCAACTTCAAGGAGCAAACAACTTCTCAAAGATAGATCTACGATCCGGATATCACCAATTACGAGTACTAGAGGGGGATATTCCCAAGACCGCCTTCCGAACTCGTTATGGACACTACGAATTTGTAGTGATTCCGTTCGGATTAACCAACGCACCAGCAGTATTTATGGACCTAATGAATAGGGTGTGCCGTCCCTACTTAGATCAGTTCATCATCGTCTTCATCGATGACATACTTATCTACTCCCGAAGTAAGGAAGAGCATAGTCAGCACTTACGAAAAAAGTCTTAGAAACATTGCGATCGGAGAAGCTCTATGCGAAATTCTCTAAATGCGAATTTTGGATTCGAAGAGTCGAATTTTTGGGCCACGTTGTTAGCGAGAAGGGGATACACGTGGACCCCTCCAAAATTAAGGCCATTAAGAACTGGTCGGCACCAAAGACACCTACAGAGATTCGTCAATTTCTAGGTATCGCCGACTACTATCGCAGATTCATAAAGAACTTCTCTAGCATTGCGAAACCTCTTGCTACATTAACCCAGAAAGGCGTGGCCTTTGACTGGGAAGCGAAACAAGAGAAGGCGTTCCAAACGCTGAAACAGGCCTTGTGCACCGCACCGATACTATCCCTCCCCGAAGGAATAGAAGATTTCGTAGTGTATTGCGATGCATCAAACCAAGGACTTGGTTGTGTTCTTATGCAGAGAGGGAAGGTTATTGCTTATGCCTCCCGACAGCTTAAGACACACGAAGTGAACTATACGACCCACAATCTTGAGTTAGGAGCAGTGGTATTTGCTCTGAAGATCTGGAGACACTACTTATACGGAACAAAGAGTACTATCTTCACCGATCACAAGAACATTCAACACATTTTTGATTAGAAGGAACTTAACATGCGACAACGACGATGGGTCGAGTTACTCAATGACTACGAATGTGAAATTCGTTATCATCCTGGCAAGGCCAACGTGGTAGTTGACGCCCTAAGCCGAAAAGAATACACTGGACGGAGAGTCAAATCTCTGACTATGACTATCCATTCCCACTTATCCACGCAAATTAAGGAGGCTCAATTGGAAGCTTTGCAACCTGAAAATGTGGCGAGTGAATCCCTGAGAGGAATGGACAAGAATCTAGAAATCAAGGGTGGCGGGGCATATTATCTCAAGGACCGAATCTGGACGCCGAAACATGGTGGTTTTAGAGACGTAGTCATGACCGAAGCACACAACACAAGATATTCTGTTCACCCAGGTTCAGATAAAATGTATCTGGATCTTAAGAAACTGTACTGGTGGCCTAACATGAAAGCAGAAATTGCTACCTTCGTAAGTAAATGCCTTACTTGTGCTAAGGTTAAGGTCGAGTATCAGAAACCGTCAGAATTACTACAGCAACCGGAGATACCAGAATGGAAATGGGAGCGGATTGCTATGGACTTCATAGCCAAGTTGCCCAAGACGACGAGTGGACTCGATACCATATGGGTCATCGTCGACAGATTGACTAAATCCGCGCATTTCCTACCAATCAAAGAGACTGACAAGATGGAAAAGCTTACTAGAACTTACATAAGGGAAATACTTCGACTGCATGGTGTTCCAATATCCATTATCTCCGATAGAGATAGTAGATTCACTTCAAGATTCTGGCAGTCACTACAAAGTTCCCTGGGGACTAGGCTAGACATGAGTACAGCCTACCACCCACAAACAGACGGGCAAAGTGAGTGAACGATACAAACCTTGGAAGATATGCTGAGAGCCTGTGTGATTGACTTTGGAAAGGCATGGGATATCCATTTACCCCTTGTCGAATTTTCATACAACAATTGTTATCATACAAGCATAAAGGCTGCTCCGTTTGAAGCCCTCTATGGGCGAAAGTGCAGATCCCCTCTGTGCTGGACTGAAGTTGGCGATACCCAGTTAGCTAGAGGACGAGTTCCTGAAAGCACTCTCACCGGTCTGGAAATCATACGGGAAACGACAGAGAAGATTGTTCAGATTCGTGAACGGTTGAAAGCCTCCAGAGACCGGCAGAAAAGCTACGCGGACCAAAGGAGGAAACCTTTGGAATTCCAGGTAGGAGACCACGTTTTATTGAAGGTCTCACCGTGGAAGGGTTTAATATGCTTTGGGAAGCGTGGGAAACTAAATCCAAGATACATAGGGCCTTTTGAGATTCTTGCTAGAATCGGCCCAGTGGCTTACAAACTTAACCTACCGCGTGAACTTAGTAACATACATCCAACCTTCCATGTCTCGAACTTGAAAAAGTGTTTGTCCGATGAGACTCTTGTTATTCCACTCGACGATATCGAGATCAACGAGAGCCTCAACTTTGTGGAAGAACCGGTAGAAATCATGGACCGAGAGGTCAAACAAACAAAACAAAGTCGCATACACATCATGAATGTTCGTTGGAACGCCAAGCGGGGACCTGAATTCACAGGGGAACGCGAAGATCAGATGAAACAAAAGTACCCTCACCTTTTTCATATTCACTGGTATCCTTACTACTTTAAATTTCGGGACGAAATTCCCTCTAACGGGGGGATGATGTGACAACCCGATATTTCAACTCTATGTAATGACCTAAAAAGTCAATTATTGTAACTACTTTTGTGATAATGAAATTAACTTCGAAAATATAATGTCCAAAAAGTTTCTATTTAATTACCTACTATGTTAGATGTCATTAAACTGTGATCGTACGTAAAAAGAACGCCCAAATCCGACTTCGTATATTGAAGTTATGATTTTTCTAAGTTCGGCTTAGCAGCAGACAGCTAAAAACTCGAATCGGAGATCGAGCGACTTTTGGCCGGAATGACCTAAACGAGAATCGAAGGTCTCGACAATGGTAATTCAGCGGTAAAAAGTCTGGCAAAAACCGACTTCAGATAAAGAAGTTATGAATTTCTAAAGAAATTCCTTAAACACGACATTTTAAAAATAAATAATAAAAATAATTTCGAAATTTGCCGACGGAATCTAAACGAAAGTTGTAGAGCGTAGTCTCACCTACGCGTAGATATAAAGACCATCGAAAACGGAATTCGTACGAAGAAGATATGAATTTTAGAAGTTTATTAATTAAATTAAATATAAATTTAATTATAAACTCTTGGTAATATCCGAAGAGGAGTCAGCAGATAGGGCCGAAGTACGCCCTGCGTACCCTCATACGCCCCGCGTACTCAAGGCCAAGGCATCAGATCGTCCACGTCCCGGTCTATGCGAAACTAGCCTTGTCCCATCCGAAGTCCGAGGCAGTCGAGGACTCAGTCATGCATGACGTACGCGTACGCCCCGCGTACCAAGGCGGTTCCAGCCCCTATAAAAGGGATGCGAGGGTTCCGAAGAAAGGGCTCCATTTCTCTCATTTCCTTTGCGTTCTTACCTCATTTTCCGTGCCCATGCTAACCCGAAGCCCTGGTCATTTTGCTCAATTCCCGAAGATCGTTTGTACTCCCGAGATTCCCGAGAATCCCGAGAAAATCCGTTTTCCCGAGACGAAATTCTGCCCGGTTTCAATCTCGCTTTCTTCAAACTTTCAAGTGAGTTCATACCCCTTAATCAACCTTTTTAAATATTGTAAATGCTTTTATATGCTTTCAAGTGGGGGGGGGGGGAATACAAGTAAAACACATGATTATTATCGGGTGTTATATATAAAGTTTTATTATACACTTTTACTAAATAGAATCATATGTGATTTATAAACTTTATAGGGAACTCTCGTATATAAAATATATTACAATAGCATTCTATCTATTGAAATATAAAATTTTTGTAATGCATGTATAAACTAAACATTTTGCTTAGATTATATGTATACGTGTCTATCTTAGACACTATAAAAATCTATACTTTCACATCAAGTGATTCGTTTTCTAGGGATTTCAAAACAAATGAGACACACTTTTAGAAAGATATAATAGGTATAGTTTTACGAGAATTTTTCTAACTTTTACATACTAGAAACACCATTTTGAAGAAGTCACTTTCATATACAAGAACAAACGAACATTTTAACAAGTAAATCTATTTTTATACTAAGATTTGTGAGACATTAACTTCACGTACGTTCGAGTACACATTTGAAGTCCTGTATTATATACTAGAATCCCTTGGAGGGGGAGCATGGTGTTTGTGTATTGATCTATACGGGCTTGACAACCTGCGCCTTGACTGTTAGCTACAGTCCTCCATTTGGGGTGACAAACGTCATAACATTCCAACGCCTGAAGAACGTTGTGTATAGGCATTCTGAGTCAATAGTATGGTTATAAAACTCACATGGGGTATTAAAAATACATTGATTTATGAGGTTTTCAAATACATTGGTTATTTTACACTTACATACATTTTTGAAACAAACATTGGTCTTGAGAGAAGGCTACTTTTATACTAGTAGAAAATATAGGATTTTCTAGAATCAAACAAACAAGGACAAAACATTTCATTTCATACAAACATTGTCATTTAATACTTATGAAACTCACCAGCTTAAATGTTGATCTACTCTTTCAAAACTACTTGTATGTCCCAGGGATTCAGTAATTTCAGGTATCAATATGCTTTTGGAGAAGGGACACTGCGGCGCCAGTTTAATCTCATATTTTGACATCATATTGTAATTGGTTTTGAACATGTAAGTTTTGACAAATGTAAACTTTCAAATATATATATGATGGTTGTATTGCTTTCTTTACTATGTATTCATTTGTTACGTTACCACATGAAGTCATCCGCCCCCGAACGTTTCCGCCGTTCCGGGTTAGGGGTGTGACATTTCCTCACCATCATTTTCATGAATCAGAGAGAAACCTTATGACACATAGATTTAATGGTGTATGTGTTCTTATCCATGTGAATTGTCAAAACCATAGTCACAAGACAAGGATAATGACAAATCCAAACTCATATGAACTGAACTCAATCTTAATTTCTTGCCATCTGGCAGCTCAAGGGCCTGCCATTGCTTCCAAGTTGTTATGCAACCAATTGAGAACTCTAAGAACTCATATGCAAAGCCAACTTTAATTGGAATGGGCACAAAATATGTCAACACGATAGGTTATAAACCTCAAGTCGTGTGCTAGTGAAGAACTTCAGGTTTTATTCTTGATTAGTTCTTGAGACTTTCAAGACCTCTAAGACTCCCACTGTCCTCTTGACATATAAGACTTTCTTGTCGGATATTCAAGAGATAGTGTGGATTCTAATCAAGACAAACACTTCACACAATTGGCCTTATTTGGTCTTTGTTTTATCCAAAGCATCACAACTTACCAATTTCAAATGTACAAGAGTAGGATACTTTTACTCTTACATTTGACTTGTGTTAAGAAACCTTCCTTTAAGATATGTCACTCAAGTTACAATCTTGGAGTATGACTCTAAGACTTGTTTTGGAATGAAGTATGACTCATCTTCTTGATTTAACCACTTCAACCATTCATAACTCCTCTTCTTAACTATCAGAATCCACTTAGAGGATGAATTATGATAAGGTCTCAAAATCATTAAGATGGTCTTAAAACGTGATACTAAAGTACTCTCCCATCTTTTCAGATTTGAGAAACTTTTATCTTTCTTCCTAATTTGATTCTTCTTATTCGCTCTGTCATACGTTGGAACCTTTTCCAATGTCTCAGAATTACACATAAGCTTGTAAGTATAACCATATTTACTAAACTTTAGTAAATCATGACGGATAGTCTTATCGATCTTTTGTGGTGGACTTAATCAGTGCACAAGAAAGTGTACTCAATCCCTTAGTCCTTTACTTGACTCACATATCCATGTGAACAAGTAATTAGTCTTAATTTTCCAATGTTTGAAAGTTCTCATTCATCATACTATACAACTTGCATGATTCCAAGTTTCGGTCCAATTGAAACCTTGGGTGACGAGAATCTTTCCTTATTTGGTAAATTTAGGCATTACCACAAATGAAAGAATCAAATTCACTTTCCAATATTGCTATCAGTGGAATCTTATAAGCAACAATTTTCCACAAACTCCATTGTAAGGATACATAAAATACCTAAAATCAAAAGATTTACCTTTTATTTTAAAACTTTGCGGAAAAACTTATCCTTACAATCCATATGAAAACTTGCTGTTATCTATTACTAAGAAATATATATATATATATATATATATATATATATATATATATATATATATATATATATATATATATATATATATATCATAACTCTTAAGTAACAGCCCAAAAATTCTGATCACCGAACCATGCGAGTGAAATCCATCTTCGCGATCAGAATCTGCATATACTTCTTTTAATTTTCTACACTTTTCCTTTGATTCTTAACCACCAACATGTGACCCAGTCACATCATGTAATAAGAATCTCAGAATATAAAGTTAGCAGAGTTAGATAGTGGACTTTACCTGAAGTAGAGTCAAACTTATTGACTTTAACATCCTTAGGTAAAATTGGCAGCTTCGCAACTAATGCCCCTTCCTTTGGCTATGGTTGATCCCTTTCCATTGGGAAGAGAGAGCTTTACTGGATATCCAATGTCATCATTGTCAATGTCCATAAAGTTTTGGAAGTTGATCTTAGCAAATAGATAAGATCATTAAGGGTCTTGTCATAGTCTGTTTCATAGGAGTCCCAAAGGAACTCACTACGTGACTTAGAAAGTAGTTGAGCCACCAACTTTCTCAAGACTTTGACACCCAACTCTCCCGGCTCGTCAATATGTGACAACATCTCCAAGATGTGATCACACATAGACCTTTGCTTACCAATAGGGCTTGAGTGACCTTAAACTTTTCAAGAACTTATGGGTTAGGGAGAATAATTGGAGGAGGTGAAAGAAGTATGATTTCCATGGGATATCATCTTCATTTAGGAAAACTTGTTTCAAGAGATTTGGGAAGATCATAGAAGTCTGAACTAGACATCTTTTGGGAGATATTTAAGATAGTTGATTTAAAGTCCCTAATATAACACCCAATATGAAATATTAAGGCTAGGAGCCAACACAATACTTTTATACCTTGGAAGAGGGATGTCGTAATCCAAGCTATAAAATATTTGAAGGTAAGTGAATGAAGATTCACCAATATCCACCAAGATAAACTAAATGTATTATTAGGTTTTAATTGGTTTTGAAACTCCTACATTCTTTTGAGATTCATTGAGCTTTTCAATGGCATGTTTCAATCTCGAGTGTGCCCTTCAGGTTTTGTGACTGGGATGCCGTGGATCACAAAACAAGGTGTGAAGTAACCATGCAAATTACTTGGTACTCTTAAGTGTTTAGCCCTCAATCAATGTGCCGGTTAACCACACACGCTCCATCGATACTATGATAAGCATTAAGTTATCCTTTTCCTACCTTGTTAAATATGAGTTAGTGTGTCGGTTAACTACACACACTCCACTAACCGACTTAAACAAAGTGCAAAGTGAAATGTCATGGATTAGCACCTTATTCACATTTTCATAAGTAACTAAGATTGGGTATTTATAAAAGGTTTAGTTACTTAGTATTTATCATTAATACTTTTAATGAAGGGAGAATTATAGTCCTTGTCCTACCCGTTCGGCTAATGACCCTCCACCAATCAAAGAAGCGGTGGGTGAGAGTGGACACCCGTTGAACTGCCATTTTATAGGCAGTAACTTTATACCCCCCTTATAGACCGACTTCGTGAATGATGCCTACTAACGGTAAGACTGACTTTACTCTTATACATATATATATATATATATATATATATATATATATATATATATATATATATATATATATATATATATATATTATTAACTTATAATATTATAAAGTATAAGGGTTGCATTTTAACTTTTAAAATTATAAGGGCTAACTTGGAATTAAAGTATTCATAAGTGAAAACTTTTCAAATTCCAAAACTTGAGGGCAAGTTTTGAAACTATTCAAAAACTAATTAATTCCATAACTTATGTCGTTAAAGTAGTTTTAATTAAAAGACTCTTCAAGTTTCATAACTTAAGGACAAGTTATGGAAGACTTTAAACTAATAAAAGAATGTACCTTTTCTTTATTTTGTTGTTTATGGAATTAATTAAAGTTACACATTTTATTACTTAATGAAGTGACTCTTGAACATCCATAACTTGAGGACAAGTTATGGAGTCATAAAACCATTTAATGAGAACAAGACTCTTCATTTTGTAACCTTTCCCATCTTTTATGAGTTTTAAGAAACTTGAATGTGACCTTTCATGCAACTTGAGGACAAGTTACACAAACACATTTTAGAATCATCTCTTAGATTAAAATGGATTGAAAACACATAATGAATTACCTTATCTATTAATCTAAGCAACTCATATGAACAAAGATAATTCACATCAATCTTTTTCATGTAATTAGCATAACTTTTAAACTAACACAAAACATGAATCTATTGACAATTATCTTTGAAATTGGATTAGCTTGAACATTACCACATCAAAAAAAAGTTTATAAGTCCAAAAACAGCTTAGGGTAATGTTCCTAGTCCATTTCTAGCCAAAGAAAAAATCGAAAATATGTTGTTTGGGCCTCCTACTCGTCGAGTGTATCAACCTACTAGACGAGTATGATGATTTTCTTCATGGACTCGGCGAGTCCAGTGCCCAGAAAGCCAGAAAATCGATTTTTTCAACATTTTTCATCAATTTGCATCGAGTATAATTGAAAACAAGCCTATTCTCTGACACCACTGTTGTGTTTTGAGCATTCTAACACTCTTAAGTGTACATTCAACCCTAAATACCTTGGATCTATGTTTTCTCTATTATACATGCAAATATGAACTTTCCAAGGTATTCATCCTAACTAGCATAATAACATTGATTCATATGAATATATCAAGTTAGAATTACATACCTCTTTGATGTAGAATGTCTTCATGAAGCTTGAGTGCCTAGTGCCCCAAGGGTGACACCTCAAATGGTTCACACGACATTAAATACACTTGGAATAACTTGAGAGAATATACACATTTCATGAAAATCGGCTAGCCCTTTTTCTTACATACTCTAGTGGACGATTTTCCCAAGAATATGATCTTTATATAGTGTCACAATTAGGGTAAACCCTAATTGTCGTGGATTTCCATTTCCTTGGATCCATGGGTTCAAATACACCATGGAGCATCCTATGGGTTTTAGCCCAACTTGATAATCATGGAGTCTTAGCCCACTATACAAGTATGGATGATTTACACAATCAACCCATATATTTAATTAGTCTTCTTTTGATCACTTAATTAATCCTAGATTAATTCTTGATCAATACTAATTAAATAATCTTTTTAATATATTAGAACTTGTAATATATTAACAAACCTTAAGTGTTATTTCTCTCATTATAGTCTATCTAAATGCATGATGCCATGCAACTCAAATGGACCATGCCGAGTCGGGTCAAGTCTTAACAATTATAGTTATGGACTTAGACATTAATCCAACAATATCTTCCCGCCGCCTTGTATGTTTGGTGGATGCACAGTCTGCTGTACTAAGAATATATGCACTTGATCTGTTTCTTTTTTTTTAAAAACACACCAAATTAGAAACTTATAAAATCAAAGAATATGCTTCTTTCCTTCCTTCACCTAAAGTTTTGGTGTTACTTGGTACACAATTTGAACTGCATAATGTTCTATTTTAGCCTTCATTTATGATGTCAACATTAAGAACAAAAAGTTCATGAATTTTACCAACATGCCATTGGGTGTTGTCTACATATCATCTTTCGTGTCTCTTACATAAAGAAGAATCATAATAAAAATTCAAAAATAGTAACATGAAACAAATAAAAGGTAAAGAACATATCCTATGGATTGAATTTTCCACAGATTTACAAGTCCATCCAGATGGTTTGTACCTAACCTCGGGTTTAGCGGACCCCATGATCCGTATATTTGACATTAGGTTTAATACCAACAAACCCTCACAGTCAATTAGAGCTCATTAGAAACGTGTGTTCAAAGCCTTAGAGTTGAGGTAACCACATGATATGATAATTAGGTTTCTTGTTATATTCAATTCAAAGATAGTGAGACCAGAAAACCATACCTAGGGCTTGTAAGCCTTTTGAATAAGTCAATATCAATGCAAAAAAGGACGACTAGGAAAGCATACCTTTGTGCAATCGGACCTAGGACTTGTAAGGATGACAAAAAATCATGAGTAACAAACATTGTGGGGGATTAGAACTCGCAATGCCATAAATCACCGAATCTAGGATAGAAGTAGCTAGAGGGGGTGTGACACTGGGAGGGTTGGCAGTGGTGTGTTGGCGATGGTGGGCGGAGGTGGGTTTGTCTCAAGGAAAGTGGGTTGGAAGCGGTAATGAAAGTGTGTAATAAGAGGGGAAACCAGGTAGATCAAAGAAGAAATTTGGCGATGACATGCATGTTGTTGCCTTTATGGATGCCGACAATCGGAAAGAGAAGGCAGTGGCAGTCGTAGTACGAGGGAAAGAAGCAGTGGTAGTCGTCACCGATTAAACCTCTTCGTTATTAAACAAAAGTCATGGAACACGATGATAATGAGTATACCGTTTCATAAAATTAGAGGATCAAAAGCAAATGATGATGATCCTCCCTATATTTCTCGATTGCGAAGATGAAAGATAGAAAGAAAGTAGAAAAGAACAAGGCGGGTTTCAAAATTTTGGGGATTTTGTTTCCCCCGTATCTACTAAATGCACGTTTCATTAAAATTATAAATCGATACCTATAGAGGACGCTCATTTAAGATACATCACCCTCCGTGTTTTTAATTTTTTTTCTTGTGACATTAATTTAAGGGCACGCAATAATGTGTGACCAAAATCCTTAAAATTTTTGGAGAGATGACACTATTTTAAGGTCACTCTATTTTGCATAACATAAATCAATGCGTGTTGTGGTTTGAGTGTCATTAAAGGCATATATTCTAGTACTGGTTCCTATTTCCACATGGGAACCTCCAAGGGCTGAAGCTTGCCATGCAGTCTTTGTTGCTCTGCCTTGACCATCCGACAGATCAAACACCCCTCAACATACCATACTATCTCCCTCTTTATACACAACTACAGTAACTAAGTCTCAAATCCCGATACATCTTGGTGGCTCCAGGGTGTATCGAAAATCTGGACTTATGTGCCTCTTCCAACACAGTCTACCTGATCCTGCCCAAATTTGGCACCCAAACCCGATCGCACCAAGTCAACAACCCATAACTATTGGTACAAAATCTATCAATCTCACTCCTAATTGGCTCCTGCTTACAATTATCTTTCTTGACACCCTCATCATGAGCCTCCCTAATCAAATCTAATTGTGGCGAAGCAATCGAAATCCTGATACATAAGCTCCCAACTAACGAACTAGCTGACTTGTAGCTCAAGGCATCAACAACCACATTTGCCTTCCACGGGTGATAAAGAATCTCACAGTCATAATCCTTAACTACGTCCAGCCATCTAGGCTGCCTCATATTCATATTCAGATTCGGATGATCGATGAGATACCTCAAACTCTTGTGGTCAATTTAAATAGCATACCGGAACCTATATAGATAATGTCGCCAAATCTTGAGGTCAAACAACACCACCCCCAACTCTAGATCATGCATCGTTTACTGAACCACATGCAACTTCAACTGCCTAGAAGCATAAGCAACCTCCCTCCCTTTCTACATGAGTACCATCCCCATACTGGTGATGTATGCATCATAATATACAACAAAATCCTTGACACCCTCAAGGAGGGTCAACACTGGGGCCTCACATAGGTTCTATCTTAATGTCTCAAGTGTAGCGTGCTGCTCAGGCCCCCATCGGAAATCTACGCCCTTCCTCTTCAGGCGAATGAGGGGTACAACAACCTTGGAGAAATCCTAAATAAATCTCCGATAATCACCAGTAAAACATACAAAACCCCTGGTCTGCGAGGGAGACTTTGGGACCTCCTATTGCATAACAGCCTCAATCTTGGCTGGGTCGACCAAAATCCTGTTATGGTTAACGATGTGTCTCAAGAACTGGACCTCTCGTAACCAAAACTCAAACTTCGAGAACTTACATACAACCGTTCTTGCCTCATGACTCCCATAATGTCACACCCCGCTAAAGCGAAAACACGAGGTGTGGCAGTATAAAGGGTTTCATAGCAAAAGTTAAAAGATAACACCAAGCATCGTATTAAAAATCATTACAAATTTAAAACGGGTTTGAACAAATTTTAAAAGAAATTACAATGTAAATTAAAATACAACACATGTGAATGCTCCTAAAAGTGAAGTGTCCCTAAGTGCCACATACTCAATGATTCCTGAAAAAGCATGTAAAATGAGCGTCAACTATAAAAATAGTTGGTGAGTACTCACAAGTTTAACAAAATAATATTGGTTCATGAATTGAAATCAAAGTTTTGATAAAAGTTTCCAATAATAAAAGTATATTGTTAAAAGGAGTAAATAAGTTTGTAAAAACAAAGTTCTTTGTCATCATGAGAGATAAAGTATGTTGCCCGAATACGATGCAACATTCATATTCTCATGGAAGATAAAGTTCGTTACTCAAACGAGTAAACAAGTTTCATTGCTAAAATGAGCAATCAATTTCATTTCTACAAGGAGCAAACAATTTCATTGCTAAAACATGTATATAAGTTTTCAGTAATAAAAGTTCGTTGTTGTAATGAGAAACAAAGTTCATTGCTATAATGAGAAACAAAGTTGATTGCTATTATTTATAACAAGTTTATTGCTATAACGAGAAACGAGTTTGTATGTGTATGAGCAAACAATGAGTCTCAACCAAACCTATGACTGAAGCCCTATCAAGATCTATGCTTATCGTTCCATAGATGAATATGGTATCATGCACTCCAGCAATAGGGCGAGTGAGGAGTTGTCAATTCCTAATAGCGCTATCCATAATGAGCATTGGCTCAAAGAGTTAATGGTTAGAGATAAGGGAAGGGCCTTAATACGATAAGTTCTCATGTTACCTATTGCATAGACATACATAGAGAGACATAGCAATACAATAGCAATCGTGTTTGATACAAATCAATTTAAATACAACATGCAAATAATACTTTTCTTAGACATGCTTTTCCACCCCAAAACATAAAAATTGAAAATAGGGGAGTGCGTGAATACTCACAATATGCAAAATATAGTAACCAAATTTATACGAGTCAAATAAATACAACGAACATAAGTAGTTTAGGACATGCTTTTCCACCCCAAAACATAAAAACCGAAAAAGGGGAGTGGCGAATACTCACAATGCATTGAGACGATGCAAATGGTGCATTGATCTATGCTCCACTGGTACCACTATCGTTTTCCTACAACGATGTTACACACTAATGAGTCTCTAATCGAAATTTAATACTAGTATAGTTACTACTACAATAGAATTATGCCAATAATGTATTAAAATTTAATATTGATAAGTTACAAACATTTTTCTGTGGAAATTAACTTTCAATGAATCAATTGTTATATAACAATTTGAGTGGAAAATTTTCCATTATTGAAATGTTAATATTTAACATTTTAGAGGTGTTCCAATGATTAAATATTCAAGAACTAAATCAATTTAGTTCTAAAATTTCCCAAAGTTTGCATTTCAGTTTTAATTGAAGTCAAAGACCTTAAGATAAATTTTCTTGAATTTTTGATTTGTCTAACTATTTTTCACCATTTAATTCCATGAATAATCATAAAATCATGGAAAAATAGTAAATTATCATCAAAAACTCTTCTAATTTTTGTGTAACTATTCTACAGTGTACATAATCTAGGAAAAATAATAATATGTGATTTCAAAAAGTTTAATACAATTTTTCTAATTTTTGAGTATTTATTCTATAAAAATAGAAATAAATATGTAACAGTTTCAAAAATTCACCAAACGTTTTTTACAAGTGTTATTACACATACTTAATCTTTTAAAAATATAAAAATGGGTTTCTAAACTGTTTAAACCAATTTTATGATTTTTGTGCATTTATTCTAATAAAAATGGAGATAAATAGAAAACAGTTTCCAAAATTGTCCAAAATTTTTATAACACTGTTATTACATATATAGAAGCTGTGAAAAATATAAAAGATATTTTATTCAATTAGTGTTGCTATTTTTCCTTGTTTAATCCTCTTAAATAATCATTAATTGAATAATAATTATTAAACAGTTAAAGTAAATTACCAAAAAATTTGTACACTTCATTTACAGAGTAAATAATCTGGGAAAAATACAAAATGTGGTTTTTATATACTGAAATCCGATTTTGTGTATTTAAATGTATTTAATCTTAGAATGTACATTTAAATGTCCATTCATCCGAATCACCCACGACAAGTGAGTTCATACCCTTGAATTAACCTTTTAATAGGATTCGCGTGTGTGTTCAAGTCCTCACTTGACACTTAGCATCGTATACCGTCCATTCATCCGAATTGCCCACGACAAGTGAGTTCATACCCCTGAATTAACCTTTTAAATGATTTTAACTGCTTTTATAGGGAGGGAATACAAGTTGAACTGTAAAGTTATGAATCACATGTGATTAATAACTGTATAGCAAAATAAATTTTGCATGTTAAACTGTTTATCCAGATCAAAGGTTTCCAAATCATGTTTTTGAATCTTGTTAAAGTATGAATATCCTTTTTTTAGATTATTAAAGGTTATCCAAAGTTTTTTTCAAAGTTTGTTTACTTAAGAGACATCCATTCGTAATTTCTTATCAAAAGTTTTCTTCACTTAAACCATTTTATACAAATCATTTTCAAAGCTGTTTATGAAAGGTTTTTCAAGGGATTTCAAAACTTGTTTTACAAAATGACATCAAGTCGTAAATTTCTTATGTATGAAAGTTTTCCAAAGGTTTCATCAAAGTTTTCCTTCTATGCTTTTACTTCGTTAAATGCATGTCTATGTTTGTATAGTTATATAAATAATGTTTAAAGGACTTAGGAAGGCTAGTTCGCCCTATTTCCTTTTCCTCGTTGGGATGTGGTCTGGTGGGTATCGGTTATCCTTCCGAAGTTCATTTAAACATTAGTTATATATCATGTATACATGTATAGACATAAAGGTTTACATCGACCAGTTCATTTCCCTTGGGTAGCAAGGACATCCTTCCATTCATCATTCATAGACTAGAAACACTAGTAACTATTATAGGAATAGTTAGGAGATTATATTTACTCTTTCTAGTACCGAGAATTCCAAAGGAGTCAGTTCATTCGTGAGTCTATATCATTATTCTAGTACTTATAATAGAATTCAAAATACGAGATGCATCTTCACGACACGGATTCCACTGTTGTCAAGTTGGTAACCAGAGTCTCCTAGAGGGAGAGCGGGCATTGTGTGTATAGATCTATACGAGACTGATACTCCCACATCCTGACCGCTAGCTACAGTCCCCGGCCGACCAAGCCAAGGGGTGACAAATGTCACATTTATTCCGACGCTTGCAGGGCGTCAAGTACTCTATTGTCAATCAGTATGGTTACGAGTATCTCTATGTTTACCTTATAATTCATGGCCTTAAGGTAACACGATAATTTTGAAACAAACCACTTAGGATTACTGGATGTTTTAGACTTTGCTAGCTGTGTCGTTCATTTGATACTGTCTGGAGTCTGTATTTCCTTGTTTTAGACTTTGCTAGCTGTGTCATTCATTCGATACTGTCTGGAGTCTGTGCTTCCTTTTGTTAGACTGAGTTAGGTGTATCATTCATTCGATACTCTCCTGGAGTCTATGAATTCTTATGCCTTAGTCAGCAGTATTACTACTGCGGCATATGTTATTTTCCCCCTAGTATTTTTACTAGTGATATTCTCATATTTTACTTAAAGTCAACACTGTATTTTGATAATGATAGTATTTCGGGGAAAATTACTCCTTAAAACATAAGTCTGTCAGGTCTCGGTAGAAGACTGCTTTTATTTAGAAAATATAGGATTTTATGGAAAGGACGCTAATACACCGTAGATTCTAAACTACTATCTTTCATAATGTTATTTTGAATAAAAATGCCTACTTATACCAATGACACTAAATACTTATGGACTCACCAGCATTATAAAAATGCTGATACTCACTTTCAAAATCACTTGTATTCTCAGGTCAGCGATAGACAGGTACATCCCTGGAGCTTATGTAGATTCAGCCTAGTACTGAGCTGCATCTATGTTATGTTCTGTAATTACTTTGATATTACTATAAGATGCAACCGATGTAAAATTATTACTATTAATGCAATGGTTGTTGTACTTTGATTACTATACTGCATATGTTGTGACACTTGACATGACGTCATCCACCCCAGAACGTTTCCGCCGTTCCAGTTTTGGGGTGTGATAGATTGGTATCAGAGCATTGTTTATAGTGAGCTCAGTATATCAATTCATAAAAGATATACAGCCTATAAATACATAGGGATAAAACACTCTGACCAAGAATTATACTTTAAAATATAACCATATTTTACCAAAGTATAAGAACATCCTGAATCTAAACACTCGAACAAAAGTATCACAAGAAGAACAAAATAAAAGTATTTGGATGTTGACCACTACCGTCAAACCTGAGCAGTTATGTAATTGTAAGCTGGAATAAATGTAACCTGATCAACTACATTTATTCGAGATGCGACAACGTGTGCTTGGGAGTGATGGTGGTGTTGCAATGAATCTGAAACTTACCAAATAGGAATGCTAGAGCCAAACATAAAGTTTAAAATACTATGGGAGTATTTTGGAATACTAAAAGACTCACATTAATCCCAGAATCATATTCAGAAGTTAAGAATCAAACAAGAAATTAAAATACCATAGGGGTATTTTAGGATCCATAGATAACCTTTTGTGAAGAACTAAAAAGATCGTTATTGATACACCTATGATTACAAAGGGTATACTTCCAATGTTATATATAATAAGGATCCCATAGACCAAGAATGTGTGGTTTCGCTCTACTTCCTTTTCCTCGTTGGGATGTGGATTTAGAGTAGTATCACATATTTGAAGGCCTATCGGATCTAAGCTATATATAATTTGTGTACCCTATGTAATTGTAGTAGGACTCGATATGGATCACCCAGTGAAATGTTAATAATCTCTTAGGATTCTCTAGACATTTCCATTCTCGCACAAACCCTGTAGAAAAGCCTATCCACTTCAGTGTTCAACCGAAGAGTGGATTTAGACCCAGAAGAAGTTCATTGAGAAGATTTCTAGTTCTGAAATAAATGAACCAGGACGAGACTATTGAAACCACCAAGTGCCTATACCTTTTAGGGACACCGGTGGGAAATTTGCCTGAACTTCCGAGAATTCCAGTCATCCATCATGAAGCGATGACACCTAGAGTCAGGATCGGAAGTAAGACGGAGTAGAAATTCAATATGTCCTTACGAGAAGAGAACCCTAGGTAACTACCCGAAGAAAACCAACGTCGGTCCCAGTCAAGGATAAGAAGTAGACAGAGGGAGCCAATACATTGAACCCGAGAAGTGTCTTTTCCTCGTATTCGTCGCGCTAATACACCCATAAAATAATACAATTTAGTGAGTTAGTGATTACACTACTCACACTATGTGTTAGGTAAATCGCCTTTTCCCGTCGCAAGTAATACGATTAGATCGGATCTCAAAGCCTCGATTGAGAATGTATATCCATAAGCCTTCATGAGCCTTTTCTTTTGTGATTTTCATTCCGAACTCCCCTCAAATCTTTCCAAGCCAGAGAGTGAAACTTTCCAGCATAAAGATAAATTAGTAGGAACAACCTCATCTTATGGCTTTCCGATACTCTTACTCCTACCTTGATACCCGGACTGCATCATAGGGATGTAGGTCGACACTCATATAACCAATATTCGAGGCGCGATAAAATCTCTGCCTAATACAGTCAGAATAGATACGGCCAGGGTTAACCATCATCTCTCATTAGCTTGTGTTCCTTTTCCATGTAGGAAAAACCATGCCTCCAAGGAAACGTAACCAATCCGTTGGCAAGAAACCGAATCTCTTATTCGATGAAGCTACGTTTCAAGATGCAGTCTCAGCAGCTGTCATGGCTCACATGAATGCTAACAACGCCAAGGTTAGCAGGAGCCCTAACGAGATTTTCGAACCTAGCAATGGACAGCAGCAACCAACACCTGCGTACCCAGCCACCCAAGAACCCCAACCAAACCTACTGAAAAGAAAGTTCAAGAGAGAAGAGGGAAGTACCTCGACTCAAGGACCTTCCGAAGAGCAATGAGCTGAGGCAGTCAATACCCCTGTCAACCCTTCCATCCCGACTTTAAGAAGACCACACCTAGGAAACCTCCCCCATTGCAGCAAGTGTAGCTACCATCATCATGGTATCTGTCAAGAACTCCTTTATGTTAGGTGCAACATGAAGGGACATATTGCTCGCTTCTGCAGAACCCTGGGTGAGTTCATTACATCTACCACCAATGTGGCGACCAATCCAATATGCCATCTATGTGGTGAGACTGGGCACCTCAAGAGGGACTACCCAACTGAAAGGAACGACAATGGCGCAGGAGGAGTCTAACTCTAATGCCTTGGAAGAAGCATCAAGTATCCCGGTAGAATTTTTGTACGTCTCTCAATCCTAGATAACTAACCGAAAACATTAAAAGGCTAATTCTGAATGTAATTACTCTCCCGATAAGGCGAAAGTCGCAGCACTGTTGTAAGAATTCAAAATTTCATCAGGTAAAGCTATAATGGCTCGGTATATACGCTAAAGCCATGTATAATTAAGATGGATAGACCTCGAGTGAGTGATGCTGCCTCATTTCCTGTTCCTCATTTGGTTGTGGATTTAGGGTGGAGTCGCTCAGTCAACAGTCCTTTCCACCTTAATTATACGTGACTAGTGTATACTAGGCGATTATAGAGAGGTCTCGTGAGAATCCATTCATGAGAAGTACATTATTCCAAAACCTCAAGACCCTCTATAGTTTCGCGTCAACTCTATCGGTCCAAGTATCCGCGACAGTGATACACGAGACGAAACCTGAGACGCCAAGAACTTATGTGCCTGTTCAGCACATGGCCCTATCGACCCTCATTCTATGTCATGTTGATGTATACCAGCTTCGACGCCTCTATCAATCATGGTTCGACTTAGCGCAACCATGTGTAAAGTCTTAGTGCTGTGTACAAAGAACTTTCACCGTAGCCATTTCGGCAAATAAAGGTTCTTCCGAACCTAATAATAAAACCTAATGCGATCCACCAGTCGTCTCTCTTATCTAAAACCTTCCGAAATACCCCTGAGTAGGGTATCGCGCGCTGGTAACCAACCCTTTCTTAGATAGATAGAACCCGAAGCGAAAGACACTACAGGCATTCCAGGAGACGATGAACACCTGAAACCTACTCCGTAGATCCCCCAGAAAGACCCTTAGCACTTCACAATCAGGTTCATGAATCAAGAGGAAAGAACTCATGGTATTAACTACTATTAACTGAGTATATGCATAAGAGTGGTATATAATTTAGATCAAAAAGATTTAAGATGTGTGCTTCCTCCCTACTCCCTGTTCCTCGTTGGGTTGTGGGTCTGGGGTGGAGTCTCACAATTGAACATCCCGTCGATCTCAATTATATACGGCTTGCATACACCAAGTATTAGTGGTTAAGCCAAGTTTGAGCTCTACCACGAACCTCATAGTAAAACCCTTCATCCTATCCCATAGAATAGGAACTAGAGTCAAGAGAACCACTGCGGGTTGAGCTACTAAAATGACCGCAAATCTGAAATTTGTTATCATCCCGGTTAAGCCAATATAGTAGCTAACACCCTCGGTTGGTAAAGAAATCTGAGTCGTAAGAGTCAATGACATTGATTGCGACCATCCATTCACGCTTAATCCCACAAATTAAGCATCTCAGCAGATATCCCGGAAACCTGGAAGTTGCGATAAGTTAAACTCTGAGAAGAATGGATGAGGAAATTTGAAGCTCCGAGTGACGGAACCCTATACTTCCTAGACTTAATCTATATCAAGGAAACTCGGAACCACCGGAAGAGTAGTTGCAGAAGATGCTCGCACTACTTAGGCACTTCGTCCACCCTGTTACCGACGACTAGTGCCTAGGACACTCCGCCTCCTCACGTGGAAGAAGTCACCATCGCCCTGTAGACGATAGATTGCATTCTCCAAAGTGAATACCAGAATGCCAAGAACCACAGGATAACCTCCGCAGCCAAGAAAACTTGTATAAAGTACGAAAGTAGGTGGCGTTAATCCTTATAACCCTAATCCCGAAGAGATTATAGACTTGACACCAGTCTAGGTGTTAGTCGATGGGTTATACAAGAGCTTGCGCTTTCTATAATTGAAATAAACCGACGCCTTAGAGAATAGGGCATGTCTTAGAGATTCATTGGACTACTAGGTGTTCCAAGAATACCATCTCACACAGAAATAGTAAAGCCACCTCCCGAGATAGTCCAACACTTCAGAAAATCTCTAAGGACTGAGTTAGCCCTGAGCAGAGATTGCTATTCATGAAACAGCAAAGCAAGTAAGAGCATGATTCTTTCCCGTTAGGAATCATATTGTGAAAGCGTCAACTAGACGATGATGAGGAGTTTGAAAACCCTCTAACCACCGTCTGGTAAAACCCTATCTCATCGACTTTGAGAATTTCCGATAGTAACACCTCGAGAGTCAGAAGTGCAGGCCCATTTTTGCACTGAATCGAGATAGATGTCCCATAACCGATAGATGTCAGCGTGTAGTCAATACATCCGATAATCTAGAAAAACCTCCGAGGGCCAATCAGCAGGAGGCACGAATCCGAAAACAACATGAGCCTTCTAAGAACCAACCCGGGAACCCCACTCCGGTAAGAGAGAACTTTTGGAACTTCGACATGGCGATCACACCAGTGATGATCTCGTCATAGAAGTACATTACATTCTAAGTACTGAAAAAGCTCTATCTTTCCGAGAGCTTAGGACCATCCGAGATTCTTTATAAGAATTGGTCCAACCCTTGTCAGACCACGACTACTTTCAGAATTCCATAAGTTTCACCCCAAATCGATCCATGTCTTAGACGTCAAAAAGTATTTGCCCGCCGTAACTCTTGAAATTCCACTTGTCTTGATAGAGATCATTGGGAACCCTAACTTCGTAGAGGAACCTGTAGGAATCACGAACCGAACGAACCAAACCCACATTCCATTAGTGAAGGGTCGCTAGATCGCCAAGCGAAGACCTGAGTTCACTTGGGAGCGCGAGGACCAACCGAATAGGAAGTACCCTCATCTCTTACTTGATTGTTCATACTTGTAACAACCCGAAATATCATGTAAATTCCCGTACCACAACTTGTAACTCGAGTCGATCAACCAAACGTCATTCTCAATTTAGTTCCCAATATTCGCCATTTTATTAGGTCATTAATTTATATTTATTTAAAATGACTTAATAGGTGTCTTAATATATTAGAAATCATTTTAAACACCTAACTTTAGTGATCGGAATATTTCTAGAAACTACCATATCGGGTTACGATAAATCAATCGGGTACGACCAAAAACCTCAATTAACGTCGGTATCGGGTAGAATTCTATCGTGTCCAATTCCCGAACATTATATAAACATGTTTAAGACTCCATTTGAAGCCTTTGGCCAAATTATCACTAAACATTTCCCACCTCTCTCCTAATCCAAGTTTAAGGGATCAAAACTCAAATTAAGGCTTCTAATCTCTAAGGTACCTTCCTAGCCCTAACCTATAACATATTTGACATCCAATTTCGAGTTTAAGACATGAATTAGGCCTAACATTCATGAGTTTACGGCCATAGAACATTCATGGGCCGTAAACTCATATTTCAAGGGTTTTTAAGCCCTAAAACCCTTCCTTTGCTTAGTTGGACACTAGATATGACTTAAGGACTTAAAGGGAAGAAATTATAACATGTAGAACATGGATTTAGAGGGACAAAAGTGAGTTTACGGCCAAGGAACATTCTTGGGCCGTAAACTCATATACAAGGGATATTTAAGCCAATTAACCCTTCCAAAACCTAGTTGAGACTTAGACATGAACTTTGGACTTGCTAATCTAGACTTGGACCACTTTAAACTTGATTTTTGTGTAACAAAGAAGAGTTTACGGCCAAGACACTCTCTTGGGCCGTAAACTCCTCTAAAAAGAGTGATTTAAGGCCTTTAAACATGTTCAAATGCTTCCAAACTCAATATATGGCTTTGTGGTAAAATCTAGATGCATCTAAAAATGGTTTAAAGGATTAAAACACAACAAAAGTATGATTTATGGGAGTTTACGGCCTAAGAACATATTCTTGGCCGTAAACTCATAAAACAATGTTTATGAGGCATTAAACACACTCAAATGTCTTGTGTAAATTTCTAGAATCACATGTGATTGTTTTAAGCACCAAAAACTACTTTTTTCAATTGTAAAGGAGAGTTTACGGCCTTAGAACATATCTCTAGGCCGTAAACTCCAATAAATGTCTTTATTGATGTTCTAAATTCATAACAATGCTTAGAAAATTAGTTTGAATCACATGTGATTGCCCTAAATAGCTCAAATCAATTTTTCTTAGCCTTGGTGAGTTTACGGCCGTAAACTCTATGAGTGTGGCCGTAAACTCATGCTTTAAATGTTTTAAATCCATTCCAAGTGTTCCAAGGTGTCTAGATAGTCATTCCTAGCAATCCCTAAGTCCATTTGAGTCCTTAAAACACCAAAACCTCACCCACATGAGTTTACGGCCGTAAACTCATGTATGTGGGTGTTCCATTGTTGTGAACTCTTTAAAATGTTTACTTATGGGGAGAAAACTCATGTCCCAAGTCCCTAGTGCCATTGCAAGTCTTTAAACGCCACCCGGGTCACTCCAAACGCTCATTTTAAGGTGTTTAACCTCATTGGAGTGTAATGTTCCATATGATTAGTGAATGTATCCCTAATTGTATATATATGGACATTATTTCATTTTACATAGGGTCATTGCGAATAATCAAACCCCGAACCAACGTCTAGCATTCAAACCAGACACGTTTCCGAGTCCGGTGAGTTCATACCCCTACCTTTTTCACTGTTTTTCACTGTTTTCAGGGGGGGAACACAAGTAAAGTACAAGGGTTTTCTTGTACTCAAAACTTATTTTTCGTGTGTGTGTTTCACATTTCTTATGCTTTTAATACTGATATACATAACTGATAACCAGTAGATCATACAGTTCACTTAAACATTTATTTGTGAAATGGATTTTATAAATGGTTATGTATATATATATTTCACAAATGATTTCCACATTTTACCAGTTAAAAGCATGACATTATAACACATGAACAATATAATTCGTACACTGTCTTGTCCTCGGTAACATTCCACAGAGATACGCGAATGGAGGATTATTCTATTATTACTAGTAAATTGTTATTCCGTATGATTGGAGACACGTCCTCGGCGAACACTCCACAGAGATACGCGAGTGGAGGACTACACCCGTAACCAGAATCTCTGGAATTTAGAGAGCGTGACTTAAGTGTATAGATCTATACGGGGTTGACTACCCCACACCTGGCTGCTAGCTACAGCCGAACTGAAATGGTTCAAGGGTGACGAAAGTCATGAGAATTGTGGACTACTTATTGCCACAGGTTCAGTCTTTAGTATGGTTATGGAACTCGCAATTAGGATAACAGAGGTTTACTTACAGTAATAATGAACTATATACGACATTTTTGCAGATAATCAGGATTCAGTTTACATCTTTAACATCTTTTACAACTTTTACAAACAATAACCAACATTCAGGAAGGTATGGGACCTTCCTGGGGAAAACTTTGTACATAACCAGGTTTGATAGAATACATCTTTCACATTAAAAACCAACATACAGGAAAGCATGGGGCATTCCTGGGTAACATTCCTATAACCAGAAAAGTGTAACCAATTGTATATCATTACATCTTTTACAATAACTAACTATTCAGGATAGTATGGGACTTTCCTGGGAATACACTGATACATTTTCAGAAACAGAAAGGAATCATAAACATTTTCACAAAACAAAACTACTTATGAACTCACCAGCTTTATGCTGATTTTCAAACCGCTTGTGTTCTCAGGTCAACGTTAGAACAGGTACCCAGAGATTTCTTTTGATCAGAAGATGGAGTACATGAAGATCCGTTTCTTTTGTCTATATATACTATGTATCACAACTGTACAAACTTTATTTTTTTGAAATAACTGTAAAACTTTATAATGTAATGTAATGGTTGTTCTACTTTACTTACTATGTGCATTGGATTTGATACTCAACGTGGAGTCAACCCCGGAAATGTTTCCGCCTTCGGTTTTCGGGGTGTGACAATACTTACTTCCTAGACTAAACTCTAATTTCTGGACGAAATTCCCTCTAACGGGGGGATGATGTGACAACCCAAAATTTCCGTTTGTTTTAACGTCGTAATTAAGCACGTCAAAAATTTGCCAAATTTATCCCAAAATATTTTTGACCGGGCTTAAGTCCGTTGGAATATTTTAAATAATATTCGTCAAGCGAACCAAAAATAAAGAAGTAAAATTTTGTGTTGCCGTGTTTAGCGTAAGTCGCGGAACTCCAAAAATTTGGAATTTACGGACAAAAACTTGGAGTTTTTGACCGCGAACCCCTGAGGGTATAAATATGACACTTAGTAATTTTCTCTCATTTTTCCAACTTCCACCTCAAGAACACTCAAGAAATCCTCTCAACTATCATAAGTTCATCCCGTCAAATCCGCCAAAAATGATCATCCAAGCTCCTAGAACGTAAGTGCACTTACCCTAGCTTCTTGTGTGCTTAATAGAAACTTGTTTACACTTGAAATCATCCAAGAACACGAAGAACAAGGTGTTTACGGCCCAAGAACATTCTTGGACCATAAACCCTTAAATGCGTGCCAAAGTGTGCCTTGGTTCATTCTAAGCCTTGACAACTAGCATAGATCCCTTCCTAGATGAGTTTAACATTCGAAAGTCATCATTTTCCCCATGTTTATATGAGTTTACAGTTTGGGGAGTTCATCCCAAAACTGTAAACACCTCCAAGAGGTGTTTAGATGCCCCTAATGCCTTCAAATGGTTGTGTAATGGAGTAGAACCTTGCTTGCATGAACTAGGGACCCCAAGAACATGTAATGAAGGGACAAACATGACTTTGCGGTTTAGAACACCTCCCAAAACCGTAATAACCTTTCCAAGGTGTTTAAGTGCCCATAACACCTTCCTATGCTTGTATAAATGACTAGAACTTTGCATGCATAGCCTAGAACCACCAAAGCACAAGTGAAATGGACAAACATGAGTTTACGACCGTAAACTCATGTGTTTACGGCCGTAAACTCCCAAGGGAGTGGTCCACGGACCGTAAACTGTAAAAGGTGTCCATTTCAAGCCCTAATCACTTCCTTATCCCTTGATTCGAGTCTAGCATAATTCCTTGAGTGATATAAGACGTTCAAAAAACCCAATGGCACCACAACCATGAGTTTACGGCCGTAAACTCAGGGGGGAAGTGGTATTGAAGCCGTAAACACCCCTAGGTATTACTATTTGAGGAGTAAACTCCAATGTGAGTCAATACTCTCCTTATATGCAACCCTTAGTACTCCTAGCACTTGTAGTAAAGTGTTTTCATGTAGTTGGACATCCTTAATTGCTTGATTAGTTATTAAATGACTAATCTGATACTTAAATGTACCATTAAATGTTAAATAGGATTCGCGTGTGTGGTCAAGTCCTCACTTGACACTTAGCATCCTATATCGTCCATTCTTCCGAATCGCCCACGACAAGTGAGTTCATACCCCTGAATTAACCTTTTAAATGATTCACGTGTGTGGTCAAGTCCTCACTTGACACTTAGCATCCTATACCGTCCATTCATCTGAATCGCCCACGACAAGTGAGTTCATACCCCTGAATTAACCTTTTAAATGATTTTAACTGCTTTTATAGGGAGGGAATACAAGTTGAACTGTAAAGTTATTATATGAATCACATGTGATTAATAACTGTATAGCAAAATAAATTTTGCATGTTAAACTGTTTATCCAGATCAAAGGTTTCCAAATCATGTTTTCGAATCTTGTTAAAGTATGAATATCCTTTTTTTAGATTATTAAAGGTTATCCAAAGTTTTTTTCAAAGTTTGTTTACTTAAGAGACATCCATTCATAATTTCTTATCAAAAGTTTTCTTCACTTAAACCGTTTTATACAAATCATTTTCAAAGCTGTTTATGAAAGGTTTTTCAAAGGATTTCAAAACTTGTTTTACAAAATGACATCAAGTCGTAAATTTCTTATGTATGAAAGTTTTCCAAAGGTTTCATCAAAGTTTTCCTTCTATGCTTTTACTTCGTTAAATGCATGTCTACATTTGTATAGTTATATAAATAATGTTTAAAGGACTTAGGAAGGCTAGTTCGCCCTATTTCCTTTTCCTCGTTGGGATGTGGTCTGGTGGGTATCGGTTATCCGTCCGAAGTTCGTTTAAACATTAGTTATATATCATGTATACATGTATAGACATAAAGGTTTACATCGACCAGTTCATTTCCCTTGGGTAGCAAGGACATCCTTCCATTCATCATTCATAGACTAGAAACACTAGTAACTATTATAGGAATAGTTAGGAGATTATATTTACTCTTTCTAATACGGAGAATTCCAAAGGAGTCAGTTCATTCGTGAGTCTATATCATTATTCCAGTACTTATAATAGAATTCAAAATAAGAGATGCATCTTCACGACACGGATTCCACCGTTGTCAAGTTGGTAACCAGTGTCTCCTGGAGGGAGAGCGGGCATTGTGTGTATAGATCTATACGGGACTGACACTCCCACACCCTGACTGCTAGCTACAGTCCCCGGCCGACCGAGCCAAGGGGTGACAAATGTCACATTTATTCTGACGCTTTCAGGGCGTCAAGTACTCTATTGTCAATCAGTATGGTTACGAGTATCTCTATGTTTAGCTTATAATTCATGTCCTTAAGGTAACACGGTATTTTTGAAACAACCCACTTAGGATTACCGGATGTTTTAGACTTTGCTAGCTGTTTCGTTCATTCGATACTGTTTGGAGTATGTATTTCCTTGTTTTGGACTTTGCTAGATGTGTCGTTCATTCGATACTGTCTGGAGTCTGTATTTCCTTGTTTTAGATTTTGCTAGCTGTGTCGTTCATTCGATACTGTCTGGAGTCTGTTATTTCCTTGTTTTAGACTTTGCTAGCTGTGTTGTTCATTCGATAGTGTCTAGAGTCTGTATTTCCTTGTTTTAGACTTTGCTGGCTGTGTCGTTCATTCTATACTGTCTAGAGTCTGTATTTCCTTGTTTTAGACTTTGCTTCATTTTGTTAGACTGAGCCAGGTGTATCATTCATTCGATACTCTCCTGGATTCTATGATTTCTTTTGCCTTAGTCAGCAGTATTACTGCTGAGAGATATGTTATTTTCCCCCTAGTATTTTTACTAGTGATATTCTCATATTTTACTTAAAGTCAACACCGTATTTTGATAATGATAGTATTTTGGGGAAAATTACTCCTTAAAACATAAGTATGTCGGGTCTTGGTAGAAGACTGCTTTTATTTAAGGGACATATTGAAACTCCTACTGAAGGACTGAGACATAAAGGACCGACTCACTCCTAAGTCAAAAACTACAAGAGCAAGCAATGAGTTCACTAAGAAGGTACCTAATAAAATTATAAACATAAGCATACCATAAAATAATTTTAATAGTAAATGAAAACATACTAGTAACAACATCTGGCGCTGCCCTGGCCTCCTCTACTATCAGCTAAAATGCATGACCTCGAACCCTCGGGGGCTCTGTCAGTCCCTGGTGTTCATCCATGATCCTCAAAGTAGCTGATGTTGGAGCGTGGACCGGTCTTGCTATGAGCAAGGAGTAGTTGGCCTTCACATGACCAACCTAATCATAGTGATAGCAAATCCTAGTGCTCGGTACTGGGGCCTGCTGACTACAATCCCTAGAAATATGTCCCTCCCTACCACATATGTGCCACCCTAAAGAAAATTGACAAACACCCTCATGAACCTTGTCGCACTTGCCACAAGTGTGGCCCCTCTGGCCTCCTGATCGTTAATTAGCGGGCTAGAACCGCTTAGTTGAAGGTTAGGACTAAACCGGAGCTTGACGCTGCTCCCTCGTCTGGGTCTCTATCACAATCTCTCGCCTCCTCGCAGCATCAAAAAGCTCGACGAGGGTATTATATAACTGGGTATACATAAAATCCCAAATCTGGGTCTTGATCATGCTCAAGTATCGTGACATCTGAGCCTCCTCTGATGAAGCATAAACAGGACACAAGAGAGCCCTCTCAGTAAACATCTTGGTGATCTCTATTACCGTCTTTGTCATCTATCTCAAAGAGGGATACTCTTGACCTAACCTCTCTCTCTCTCTCTCTCTCTATATATATATATATATATATATATATATATATATATATATATATATATATATATCCACCAAAGGAACATACATAGTGTGGAACATCTCAATAAACAACTCCCAAGTCACTATAGCCTTCTCCGTAGGAGAATAAGTGCTAGTCGCTAGCCTCCACCAATCCTTCGCCCCCAATGGAAGAAGGTTCAGAGCGCACTTGACCTTCTGGTCATCCGGGCACGAACATGTGAATAATCAACCCTCCACATCAGACAACCATCTCATCGCCATAATCGGGTCCTTGACCCCGTCAAAATCTAGGGGGCTTCGTGTTGTTGAAGTCCTGGTACTGGAATGATCTCCCCCCTTGAACCTCTGCAACAGCAATAGCCGCAGTAGCTGCAGCAGCAACCGCCTTAGTCATAGCGGCGTACTGATCATCAAACAATTCGATCATAGCGGTATTGATATACCCAAAAACCTAGGGGATCGCACCCCGAAGAGCAGCAACTACGTCAGTAGCGATCAACTGATGGATGTCATCATCTGTCAATCCTGGCCTATCCTAGCCACCAGATCCTCTCGTGAACACCATACTAAAAATGAACAAAAATATATCATAAATTCCCCAATTCATACTATTACAATCATCACAGAAGGACTAAACCCTCAGGGTTTTGGACTTCCTTGCTAAGTGTATAGGTCATGTGCTTTCAGTAGTACGAGGCCATACTACCTTATACACCTACCCGTATTTGTCTCTTTGGATAAACACTAACTACCCGAAACAAACCTATAACTAGGATACACATGCATCCTATACTCACACTCTCGAGAGCGGCTAATAATTCCTCATCTGGCCGACTGCTCACATACTAACTCATGAAACTTCCACCAACCCTATATCCGCTCATGTATGCTAATCATACACAATACTGGATTCCATAGACATTCAAATACTTGATTCTACCCTAATCCCACAACTAAACAAGGAACAAGAAATAAAGCTAAATCAAACATTCTTAAGCTATAGAATCTTAGTTATGTTCAACTATGATGCACACACTAAGCCATTATAGTAGTGATGTCAATTCCATCTAACATATAATAAATTCTCATAGGATATTATGCATCATATATTAGGCAATTCTAGCATGGAATTTTTGAAGATCCCCAGCCTACTACTAGCATTTAGTTCTATCATAAATGTCATGATAAATAACAGTGTGGGTATCTTGGGGTATAGTTTCCTGGTCCGGTTGATTGTACGCATCTCATCCTTCTTGATCATCCTTGAAAACAATTTTATAATTTATTTTTAAAACTTTTATAGATCCATAGTTTGAGTCTGCATTAACATGAATGCTCATCAAATTCTCTCAAACTGGGGCTCTGATACTAATTTGTAACATCCCACAATCACAACAAATTTTTTCATTTTTAATTAAAGAGAAATCATTGTTTTTAATCAAACCCAAGTAATAAAATCATAATATCAAGTATAATTGTTCCAAAATTAATGTATCATAATAACTCCAAAATATGTCGCTGTAGGATATGTACGCTCACACCTTTGATTTTCCCCGATCATGTTAAGTACCTGAAACATAATACTTAAAATGCAAGCCAAATCTTAGTGAGTTCCCCAAAATACTACTACACAAACATATAAAAGCATGGATACCGGGCCCACAACCATCGGGTTGGATTACCGTTGAGCCCACATCATGAGTCTGACTTGCCTTTCTAGCCCACAACTCATGTCTAGACTACTCCTAAGCCTACAACATAAGTCTGGCTTACCTTTCTGGCCCACAACTTATGTCTGACTTGCTCTCAAGTTTGTTGAATTCCGCACAAAGCAATATTGCCTCAACCCAACCACACTACGTCGACATATGCAATAGGTAAACATATAAACAACAAATAGATAATCATACACATCTAACATATCACTATAGCATAACAACATCCTAAATCTGGATACATAATCTACAGGGCCGACATTCGTGCTTTGACCAACAAGTATAGTTAGGAAACTCACCTCATACTATGAAAAGATAGCAGGAAAGAATGTTGCTCCGAAAGTCAACTCTACAGGTCACCTATATAAAAAAAGTAACCTAAACTCAAACTATAGTTCAAAATACCGAAAATAACCTTAGGTCATACTTGGTCAAAATCCTGGTCAAAGGTCAAAAGTCAAAAATTCAACGAGTTAACTAAGGTTGAGTACGCTTGGCGTACTCAGCCACTATGCCCCGCGTAGTGCATTCACTTGGCCAGATTACATGATCTCGACCAGGTACGCACAACGTACCCTCAAGTATGCCTAACATACTAGACTACCACCTTTTCCTTTATATTCAATGCTTAATCTATTAAGAAACAACGTCTGTAACATCTTGATTTCCAAGTATTTTATAATTGACCCTTGGTTTCCGAATGATTTGCAAAACTAGTCCCTAACGGCAATTTCATAATTATTTGGTAAGGCTTGCTTACGCTGGGTGTACGTACCCAAGGTGCAAACCCTAACTTTTAGGGTTTGGATCCTATTTAAATGTCTTTATGGCATCATGCACTCTCTTAAGTCCAACATCCTTCCTCATTTCGAAACCTTAAAGTGTGTGAGTGCATTTTGAAGCTTGGAGAGTCTTTTGGTACCATTTTGGAGCTTTTGGAGGTGAAGGAAGAGCTTTGAAGTTGTAGAGTTTCCCTCAAGACCTTGGATCCAACATCTACACTCCCTTGTGCACCATTTGGATGTATAAAGATCCAACATTGATGAGTATTTCATTTAGATTTAAGCATAAAGTTGGCACCTTTTTGTCCCAATGATCCTTGTGAGTATGGTGTACTCCAAGATGTTTGAGTTGTCCTTTCAGATGTTATAAGGTGTGTGAAGTCATAAAAATATGATCGTGTACATTATTTTCTTACCATGCACGATACAGGTTGTCTTAATGGGTTAAGAAGCTAGGGTTTTTCATGTTAAGGTCTTATTAGCTATGCAAAACCACAAAGTTGAGAACTTTATGGTTCAGAACACCTGTTAGGGTCTAGATTTGGATTTTCGACAAAAGTGATTAAGGATTAAGCACTTAATGGGTTGAGATGGTGACATCCGTGTAAGCTGGGCATACCAAAGGGTACACTGCGCATACGTGGTCAACCCTTCATGGTTTGGTCAAGCACTCAGTATGCCTCGCGTACGTGTTGAGTACGCCTATCGTACTTATCGAGTTGACCCGGTTGAATTTGACCTGGATTTTGACTAAGGATTGGCCTAGGGGAATTAGTCACTGTATTTGTAAAGGTTGCTGGTAGAGTTGATTTCAGAGCAGCATGCTATTTTCGTTTTTTCATCTGTCTGTGAGGTGAGTTTCTCACTATATCCATGGGTCGAAGGAAACAATGATGGCCCATCTTTCAGTTATATAGAATGTTACCTGTTATGTGATGTATCTTGTTTGATTGATCGGGTTGAAATATACCCCAGGGCAGGCCTACTATGTTATGCCGTGTTGAAACATACCCCAAGGTGGGGCCCATTATAGCCTTTTTGGATTGAAATATATCCCATGGAGGGGCCCATATTTATTTATTGGGTTGAAATATACCCTAATGTGGGGCCCCTATGCGTAGGTCTGGTATGTGGTACTTTGGGGAACTCACTAAAGTTTGTGCTTACAAGTACTTCTGGTTCAATAGGGAAGGGTCTGACGTGATGACACAACATCCTCCCCTCACAAGTTCTGCATTTTGAATAATTGTACTATGATATTTTAGATATCATATCTAGTGATGGTTTTGAAACAATTAATTGATGGTTTTTCAATGAAAAATTTTATTATTGTTTTTGGGCTATTACAACGTCCTAAACTCATATCTAGTTCTAATTAACATTATAAGTCATAAAGTTTCCAACTATATGACTTTCCGTCACCTTCCTTAAAGAACGCCACAAATGCACTCTAAAGCTCACAAAGGCTCACACAAGGAATTAGGGTTTGTTAGGGATGAAAAAGGAATGGAAGCTGATGAATGAAGGGGTCTCAATGGGATAATGATGCTTAAATAGGGTTCAAACCCTAAAAATTAGGGTTTGGGTTTTAGCTATGCACGCCGAGTATACATTGAGTACACCCAACGTACTTAACAAACCCACATATTTCACTTTAAAGAGCCAAAGGGACCAATTCACAAATAAATTTCACAGTAAGGGTATAAATGGAAAATACATGGATCTAGGTTTTACAGATTAAGGTGTCTAAGCTCATAACTAAATTGGTATAAACTTGGAAATAGAAGTAAAGTCCTTTTTGGGATTCCATCATAACTATAAATAGCTATAGATGATATTAGGTGGGAGAGAGATATGATTTGTTGATATATGTGATTAATATATAAGATAATTGATCTGTTAATTTGTTATGTGATTAACAAATTAACTTGAGATCAATAGTTAAATAAAAAATTATTAATTGACAAATTAATGAAAACGCAATAAGAATTAATTAATTTTTAATAAGAATTAATCTAAAATTAATTTGGGATTATTGGAATTATTTAAAGGTGTAACCAGTGAATAGTAATTTTTCAATAGTTTAACAAAAGAAACAATTCTAGAACCATCCAGGGTATGGACGGTTTTGGCTTGATTCCCAAGGTTTCTGGAAGCCTCCTGGATACAGATAAGGAAAGAATTGGAATTGGAATTAAATCTGTTATTTAATTAATTCGAATTTACTTTGCCTTCAAGTTGCCTAAACTATAATTAGGATCCCAAGACCAACAAATTTCGTTCATACCTTTACCTACAAGCTTTGAATCGAAACTTCTATCCCTCTTCTCTTCATTCTAGGGTTTTGGGTACAAACCATTAGGAGCACTAAGATTTTGGTGCTTGCCTTCTAAAGACTAATAAGGAAAGGAATAATATTTATTTGCTATAATAAATCTAAAGTATGTAACCCAAATCCTTCTTATATTTTTGAAATACCAGGGATTCTTAGGGTTCTTGATGTTCATTGATTATTGCTATCAATTGGAGAAAACATAGAAGCAAAGTTGGTTGCATGTGAGCTTAAGGGCTAAGATTTTATGCTTTAGATGTTTTAGTAACTTACAAAACCCATCATTAGTATCGAAACAATTGTTTTCTATTGACTAGTGCTTGAGATGAATTGGTCATGATTAGAGTTTATCAAAATTAAACATTTGTTATTGCAAATTTTGACTTTTGCTAGGGTTTCTTGAAACCCTATCCTCCTTACCTTATTTTCAAAAATGTCTTAGGGTTTCTAGTTTCCTTAATTATTATTTTAAACGCTTTAAAATTTGAATAATTAAAACTTGGTAACCCTAAACCTAAATTTCAAAAATTAGAAGGATAGGGAGTAAATTTGTAATAGTATAATTAAGGATAATTGTTTAATTAAAAGATAAAGATAAATAATAATTGATTAAAAAATTAATTAAATATTTAATTAAGATAATTAATATTTAAACCTTGTATATTGAAAAGTTTAAAATACACCTTATATATATATATATATATATATATATATATATATATATATATATATATATATATATATATATTAAACGTTTAATACTATATACGTAAGAAAAGATAGTTGAATCAATTGTAAGCCTCATTCACGAAGCCATGCTATAAAGACTATACAATGACGGTTGAATGGGGGTTCTTTTCACCAACCACTCTCCTATGTGCTGGAGGGTCATTAGCTGAATGGATTCGATAGGACACTCAGATTAAAAGTATAATCTATAAAGTACTATAACCTTCTTTTAAAACCCCATTCTTTACTTAGGAAAAATTTAAAGTTTTATGCTAATCCATGAAAAAGCACATCATTTCTTTATGATTTGTTAGTGGAGCGTGTGTGGTTAACCGATACACGAATTTGGAACTATAAAGATGAAATGATGAAACAACTCATGTTTATAAGTTTTGACGGAGCATGTGTGGTTAGCGGGCACATCAATGAGAGATTGTAAATTGATCGAGGGTGTTTAAGTGGGTTTGCATGCTTATTCACATCTTAATTGTGATCCTTGGCATCCCAATCACAATTGGTAAGAGCGTAATTCGAGATTAAACATGCTTGATAAGATTCAATTAATCTCAAAAGATTGAGGAGTTTCATAAGATTAAACTTGGTAAAAGCCTTACCTACCTAAAACATATTTGGAATTTGATTACGACATCCCTCTTCAAGCTTCTAATTATAAATATGGATCCTAGCCTTAATTTAAAGTTTGGGTTATTAATTAAGGATTAAAATCAAATAACATGAATTCTTTCTTTTCCCGCTTATAAATGTTTTATGAAGATAGAAATGGTGTTCCTCTTTCTTATGTAAATGGTTTTCCTCAATCTTCTGGAGATGGCCTTTCACATGCAAGTAAAGGTAAAATTGTCTTCCCTTCCTTAGGTAATGGTAGAAATGTACACCATATCTCTTCAAATCTTCCACCTCCTCCTCCAGTGACTCTCCGAACATCACATTTTCCTTAAGTTGAAAGATATCAAAGTATTCAAGCCCTATTGGCATGTAAACACAAAGATGGAAATTCTATGTGTGAACATGTTCTAAAAATGAATTCGTACATTGAAAAACTAGAAGAATAGGTATTGAGTTTCCAAAGGAGCAAGCCAATGATTTGGTTCTTATCTCGCTTCCTAAGTCATATGGTCAGTTTGTTGAAAAATTTCATATGAGGAATCTTGATGTGACCCTAATTGATCTAACTGAGATGTTCATAGCTATAGAAGAAAAAATTATTAAGAGTACAACTAAAGAAAAATGCTTGAAGGATCTAATACCAAGAATTCATTGGACGTTAACAATGGTAATCAAGAAAAGATTTCCCTTCCCAATGAAAAGGGATCGGCCAAGATCAAATAGTTTGATCATATGTTAAAGAGAAAGGCACATTCTGAGGTCATTCAATGCGTTAACCTCCAATGAGTCCATTTGTTTTATTGCCAATTGAAGGGAAATTGGAAACGAAGTTGTCCAATATACTTGAGAGATCGTAGAGATAGTAAAGTCAAGTCATGTGACTCTACTTCAGGTACATCCGTTATCTAACTCTATTGTTTTATAAGTTCATATTCATAGAATCTTAATACATGATGTGATGATCACATTTTGATGATATTATAGGATATAAGAGAAAGAAAGAAGCTTGAGCAGAGGAAGCTAAATTTGATCCTGAGAAATGGACTTTTGTTGCATGGTTCGATGGTCTGAATTTTAGCTACTACTAAGGAGTTATGATAGCTTTAATAGTTTACTATTATTCTCCGGAGATGTCTAAAACATAGTTTTCTTTTATGCATTGTAAGGATAAGTTCCAGTTTTCTTTTATCAATAAAATGAAGTTTTGTTATTTTATAGTTCCCTTCACTGGCATTAATGGGTGTGTTTCTAAGAATAGAATTATTAATTGTGGATGTGATTCTTAAAATATTGTGCTTGGAGTCATACAATTTGAATTGGATGATGCATGGGAGTTTTGTTCATTGGAGAAATTATGACAAAGTCATTGTTCACATGTTATGTGATGCAAGTGACGGATTAATGGGTCTTGTACATGTTTTTATGATCTATTTAGATCCACCTCAAGGGAGAAAATAGGTGACTTAGAATCCGATGTAAATCTAGGCAAATCAGCGATAGCAAGATGGCTGTTCTGAAGACGTGGCCACACACTGAGGCACCTCAGCTATTGAAATACGAAGGTAAGCGCGACCCTAAACTAATACATGAGTTCTTATGGTACCTAGAATGCTATCTTAATGATATGGGAGTTAAGGATGACAAGTCCAAGATTGACACAGTCATCCTATATTTGTGTGAAAATGATGCTCTTGGGTGGATGAGAAATATAACGACATAGATAATGACCTATACACCATAGACACTTGGGATGGGTTCAAGAATCAACTCAAAAAACAATTATGTCCCTATAACGTTAAGGATATTGCAATAAAGAAACTTCATGGGTTGAAGCACATTGGGTCAATTAAAGTTTATGATGCTGATTTCATGAATTTGATGCTTAAGTTTCCCGACTTACCATAGAATGATAAGTCATTCTACTTCCAGTATGGACTATAATCTTCGGCTTATAACGAGCTCAAGAGGAGGAATGTCCAAGACACTGATGAAGCTATAGTCGTAACGGAAGAGCTTATGTATTTTCAAAGAGATGCTTCGACTAGAAAGACTAGTGGGGGAGATAAAACCACACCTAGGATGCCACTAAGGGAAGAAAGGCTCACTGTCAAACCCTCTACCTTTAAGGGAGAGGCAATTAAAGGAGGAACCCAAAGGCAGCTAAAGTGCTACATATGTAACAACCCCTATCTTATTAGGGATTTTTCCTAAGAAGAAAAGCTTCATTGCCATGGTCTTTGAAGATGAAAAGGAGGAAAAGGACGTAGCACAACTAAGCTCCATACATCTCCTCAAATTGGTGGCAAAAGAAGAAACCCATTAAAAGAAAGGAGGAGAACTAATGTTTGTGAAAGTAAAAGCAAATGACCAAGTCACTATAACCTTGATCGATACAGGTGCGTCCCATAATTTCCTTTCAAAACGTTAAGATGAAAATATGAATATCGAAGTAGGCTGGTTGAAAGTTGTCAACTCTCCTTTAGAGCCTATTCTTGCAGCCGCTTATGGAGTAGTCATCGAGATAGGAGGATGGAAGGATCCTATCAATCTAACTGTAGTACCAATAGATGATTACTTCATGGTGCTATAAATGGAGTTCTTTGACCATGTATCCTCTTTTTCATTCGAAGATAAGACTATGCGTATCACCAAGGGTTCAACGATACACATAGTACCCTTGGAAAGAAGAAAAACAGAGTCTCAAGTCCTATCACCCATGCTACTCATGGAAAGCACTCTAAAAAGGTGAAATGACATTCTTGGCAACTCTTAAAGAGGAGAGACTCGCATCCTAGACAGAAGTACCGATAGAGATAAATAAAGTTCTTGATAATTTAAAGATGTAATGTCACTGGAGTTACCAAAGAACTAAATAAGTTACCCCCTATACAAGAAGTTGATCATGAAATCGAATTAGAAAAAGGAGCAAGACCACTAATAATAGGGCCTTATCGAATGGCACCTCCCACGTTAGAGGAATTAAGGAGGCAATTAAAAGATTTGTTTGATGCTGGATTTATAAGGCCCTCAAAGCCCCTTTTGGTTCGCCATTATTATTTCATAAAAAACATGATGGTATAAGAATGTGCATAGACTATCGAGTGTTGAACAAAGTGACGATAAGAACAAATATCCCATTCCACTAGTAGTTGGTCATAGGGATGAGCATAACCGGGTACCCGCCTATTTTAGCTGGAACCGGAACCGGCGGTTCTTAAGTTTTTTGTATTGGAACCGAAACCGCCGGAACCAGTTCCTAGAAAAATTGGAATCGCTCCTGAAACTGTCGGAACCGGTTTCGGTTTCGGGTACCCGGTTTCTTGAGTATTAAAACTTATTATTTTATACATGTCATGTAAATTATGTAAATTAACTTATAAAACAAAATAAGTACAAGATATAAAACCAAAACATTTACAAAAAAAAAAAATTGGTCTTTTAAATAACAAGCTATTAAAAACATTTCCCACTTTTATATAACACAATAGCAAGAATCAAAACAACAACAATAAAAACAGCGAACTACAAACTATAAACAACAACAATAAAAAAACAAACTACAAACTATAAAATAGAAACAGGAGACTGAAATTGTAATTCATAAAAGCAAAAACCGCAAAAAAAAAAACAACAACAACAAAAGATCCACAACACAAATTAGCAACAACACAAATCTGCAACAACAACAACAATACATAACAACAAAAACAACAACATCGAAAAATTGCAACAACAACAACAACAACAATCAGCAGCAGCAAAAATAGCAAGCAATAACAACAAACATTCCATAAACTTTAATCTGTTCATTAGAGGTTAAAAATATATAATGGATTGAAGAATGATTTCTAAACATACATACCAGTTTCCTCATTTTGTTTTGTATGCAATGAAGTAGTAGGCATAGGCATGGATGACTGTTCATCAATTTCAATGTCGTCTGCATAATTATATATTAAGAGTAAATTTATGCTATAAATATTTTAAATGGATTATATAATAGACATAGATAGAAAGTTACAATACCTGAAATCATCACCACTATTTAGTACAGAGATAAACGCCACTTCAGATCCATTTATCTACATAAATAAAATGAAAATTTGATGGAGAAAACCTTCACTTATGCGAGAGAGAAACCTGATTTCTAATTCTCCAGATTGATAGAGTAACACCAATCAACAAGTTTTTTTCATCTTTTTTAAAAGTTGAAGTCCAACAAAAAGGCTTTGCAAGTTTTACTTTGCATAAATTTTGTTCATTCCCTTACAAAAAAATAGAAGTTATTAGATCATCATCACCACGAAAATAATGAAATAAAAAAGTTGAAAAAGGGCAATAGTCACACCTGAATCACATATTTTAAACGATGTAAACATAGAGCATCTTTTAAACAAAGCAAAACAAGTGAATCCAACTGCTTTGACTCCTCTTGGTCAACTGGACTAGATGCTTTGACTCAAGAAGGTGGAAACAAGCACTACACTTAGGCTCACCATTTTCAACTTGTTTGTGAACTAAAAACAATTTAAACATTATGAAAATAAAGAAACATAGTAAAAAACATATACATGAAAGTTTTTTCTTCAAAAAGTAAAACTGGCATAGTGTATTATGAGGTGATGTGTTGTATTAACATGGAGATGAAATGTGTATAAGTTTACCGTTCGTTGTCCAGGCCTAACCTTGTAAACCTGAATCAATGGAAGTTGTTTCTCCTCCCTTTTAACACACCACATTAGTGTTGTTTCATCCTAGATAATAAGATTTTATAAGCTACTTAGTAGTACAAAATAAGCATATTTATAAGTGAAGTTATTCGTACACAATAGTTTTTAGCCATACACAATAATTTATTCATCATATAGTTGTATAGTACAACATTTTAAAGCACCAATTGTTGTGTATGGAGAAAAATTGTTGTGTAAGGATTAGCTCCCTATTTATAATGATCTCTAAGTATTAAAGTAAAATACAAAGCTCAAAATTGTTTAAGGTTGTTCTACAAAAACATATCTATCTAATCACCCATTAATAATGCAACATAGTTGTACTAGAAAATCCATGATTATGATACATCAGATTGATGGACTTACATTAGAAATTTGAAAGGGGGAAGAACCGTGGCTTCCCTATGCACCCATATCTCAGTAAATATGACCAGTTCTTCAAAGAAGCGATACCCTGGAATTATTGCAACACAATTAGAGCTTGACTCCATGGTAGGTTAGTAAAAGGCATTGAAAGTTTAAAAACCTAAAGGCTTTATGTGTGTTCCATTAAAAGTATTGTCATGGAAATCCAAACCAAAATGCATCATTTCAACCTTACATCTTCTACCAAATATTGAACAAGCCTAAAATGGAAGAAGATACAAAATCCACACATGTGTCTGTTTGTGTGTGTAAAAACCAAAACAACTACTCGGTCGTTACATACTATAGAACAAAAAAAATTATTGTACCTTCGACATGCAAGTAAAAACCAAGTGATATGATTAATAAATAGAAATTATGATTATTGTATCTTTGATATGGAAGTAAAATATATAAAAAAGGTATTACATAACATATGAATCTTACTGATTTACGAGGTTTAGTCGGCGATTGAAGATGATGATTGTAACACTTGGACCTAGGTATTTCCCATTTTAACCCTTGAAGAAAAAATTAAATTTCAAAAGGAGCCCCCACGTACGCTGGGCATACGTTTATGTACACTTAGCGTACATGGGCAGGTAGAAGCAGGAACCTGAGCCACATACGCGGGGCGTACGAGGCGTTCTCTCAGGTGTGTCAGAACTCAAACTGAGGAAACGATAATCTTTCCAAAAGAAAAAAAGAATTGAATTTTTCTAAAAAAAGGTTTTCTTAAGTAAAAAGGGAGAGTGCAATGCGTGCGGTCGGCTGAGCTCAACTAAGTGTTTCCCAAATTACGCATGCTTATGTATTACGATTAGTATGCTTGATATGTGAATGGCATGCTAGAGTAGGGCTAAAACGGGAAATTGAATGATTTGTGTGATGCCTTATAGCCTAGGAAAATTATATGCCATATATTTCTTGGAATCGATGTTGACTCTGTATTTGCTAAGTGTATGCTTTGAAAGTTATATACGATTAGGATTGCATAACCCTAGAATGATGTATTCTATCTCATTTCCCGTTCCTTATTTGGTTGTGGATTTAGGGTAGAAACTTTATTTGACAGTCTATGTGATTCTATTTGTGTATAAGTTGCATGCACAAGGCAACCATTAGTGTTGATTGAGGTTTCCGGTTCTGTGGGGGTTGAGAAATTCTATAGGAGTCTAGTATGTGTGTGATGTGTTGTATGAGTTATGTTTCTAAGTGTAGTATGGCGGATTGGAGGAATCAGGTCTGACCTTGAGGAAGGTACATGTAGGTGTGGAAGGTAGTATTGGGCCCGTACTACTGGAAGCACGAGACTTGTACCCAAGACGATTGCAAACTTAGAAAATCCAAGATTTCCACATGACATCTTGGTGATTTTTGGTGTCGTAGAGGAGACGGTTATGGAGATCATGGAGAAGTAGCTCAGGTCATTTTGAGCCAAGATTTCCACAGGACATCTCGGACTCTGTCACGCCCCGCTAAAGCAGAAACGCAAGATATGACAGCGATAACGGTTTCATTGCAAAAGATAAATATACATCACCATAGCAATATTTAAAACTTTACAACCCATAGCTTAAACAAAACAAAGTACAAGTTTTCCCAAAATAACATTGTTCAAAATATAACTTAATAAAATAACTTCCACACGATGCAGCATGCTCTATGATGATGAATCTTTATATCCACTTACTAATGATTTCCTGAAAAAGCATGTAAAACGAGCGTCAAGTATGAAAATAGTTGGTGAGTTCACAAGTTTATAAAATCAAGATTTGGAATAAGGCTTTTCATAAATACAAGTACATTGCTTTAATGAGAAACAAGTTGATTGCTATTATTGATAACAAGTTTATTGCTATAACGAGAAACGAGTTTGTATGTGTATGAGCAAACAATGAGTCTCAACCAAACCTATGACTGAAGCCCTATCAAGATCTATGCTTATCGTTCCATAGATGAATATGGTATCATGCACTCCAGCAATAGGGCGAGTGAGGAGTTGTCAATTCCTAATAGCACTATCCATAATGACCATTGGCTCAAAGAGTTAACGGTTAGAGATAAGGGAAGGGCCTTAGTACGATAAGTTCTCATGTTCCGTGTTGCATAGACATACATAGAGAGACATAGCAATACAATAGCAATCGTCTTTGATACAAATCAATTTAAATACAACATGTAAATAATAGTTTTTCTGGTTATGCTTTTCCACCCCAAAAACATAAAAACTAAAAATAGAGGAGTGTGTGAATACTCACAATGTTTCGAGTAGGTACAAGTGGTGCCTCGGAATACACCAACGTCTTAATACCGGGATCCTACGACATCAAACACACACTAGTGAGTTTCCATGTCGAAATCTAATGCTAATATACTAAACTCTACATATAGAGAAATGCCAAAATTATGTTCTAATATCGGTTTTATATTAATTGGTTACAATTTTTCTAAAATGATGAAATTCTACAAGTCATGTGATTAAGACAATTTTGGATATTAATTTTCCAGATTTAGTAATATAAATTGTCGGTATTTCAACACATTTAAAGGTGTTTTAAATTCCTAAAAATGTAAAATATTATCAAACAGTTTCCAAAAATTGTCAACCCTTGTATTTTCATTCTAAATACAGTAGAGGTCTTCCAGAAATTTTCCTTTGAATTTTTTATATGGTTAACTATTTTTCCAAATTTCTAAGCCTTCATAACAACATAAATTCATGAAAAATAGCATCCAAAGGATAAAAATTCTCAAACTTTTTATATTACTGTTATTACACATTAATAAGCTAGGAAAAATATAAAAATGGATTTCCAAGCTGTTTAACCCAATTTTATGATTTTTGATCATTTATTCCAATAAAAATTGAAATAAATAGAAAACAGTTTTCAAAATTACCCAAACTTTTTACTTTAATGTTTTTGTACATATAGAAGCTGGGAAAAATATAAAAGATATTTTTCAGTTGGTCGTTCTATTTTTCTTTGTTTTTATCCCCTTAAATAATCATTAATTGAAGAATAAATAATAAACAGTTAAAGTAAACACCAAAAAATTTTATAACATCATTTACAGTGTAAGTGATCTAGGAAAAATACCAAAGGTGGTTTTCAAATTGTATAATTCGGTTTTGGGTATTTAAGTGTATTTACCCTTAGAAAATAGGAGAAAAATATTATACAGAAGAGACAAATCATAAAAATTTTTATGTAACCTCCTAATGTACAACATGATGTTCTGGTAAATGTGCATGAATTGTGGATAATCAGAACTATTTTTCCTATTTTTAGGCCATTGTAATCACCAAATATTGGGAAAAATAGAAAGGCATGATGAAAAATTCTGAAATTATGTTTCTGAGTCTCCAACCTTAGGAAAGAGCTGCGGAAACTGTTAGATACAATTTTTACACTCTATAAAGTGGTTTTGTGGTTTATTGGAGCCCAAACAAAAAGAAAATCAAAAGTCATACTAAACAGAAACATAAATCGATGAAACTTAATGAGAGGTCATTATTCACCATAGGGGTAATCCAAGAATTTATTCAGAATTTATAGACCTCTGAAAGTATTTTATGTGATTTATGCCCTTGTTTTCTTGTAACAATTTTAATAAATCAAGGAAATGATAAAAACTCTTGGAATTTTCCAGATATTCATATTATCTTAATGGGAATCTGGAAAGTTTTTATTTTGAACAGAAAAGAACTTTTAGATATTTTTATAAATAAAATCATTTACATGCACTATTAACAATGTACTTTGATCATCAAGCTCTTTAGCTTGGTGTTCATCACATGCATCACGGTTTGAAGACCATGCATGGACATATGTTTGTCATAGTGATGTTTTTAAAGGAAATACTTGAATGCATAAGGTGTATGAACCTTTAAAACTTGTAAAAATCCGAACTTTAGTGTTTGACATAGGTTTTAGTCCTTGGATTTCACCATTAAACAACATGCACGTTGTTCTTGGGTGAAACCCTACCACCATCATCATCAAACTCGACATTCATGAAAATGTTCATGAATGTTCATAAAGAATGGTGTAGAAGGAAGAGAAGTACAAGAAAACTCTTTAAAACAAGAAAGAAAAGTAAGGGAAGATGAAGGATTTTCATGAATACCTTGAAGAACAACTTTAGAAGATGAAGATTTGAGTGTGGAGAGGTGTTCTTGGCTGCTTATTTTCGTGGGTTTGGAGAGAGGAAGAGAGAGTTTGAGAGTTGTAAGGGTGGAGTGTGTGTGTGTGTGAGAGAGAGAGAGAGAGAGAGAGAATGGGAAGTTGAAGTGTAAGAGAAGGATAAAATGATTAAGATTTTTGGGGAAAAGAGAGCATGGGGGAGAGGGTGGCAGATTTTATGAGTGTAAGAGAGGCCCTCTCTCTCCTAATTCAAATTAAATAAATTTCCCTTCAATTTTTATAAAACTCAAATTTTTATAAAAATGCTTCTTTAAGCAATTCTTGATTTATTTAAAAATCTTGTTTTTAACTAATAAATTATGATTAATGTATGATAATTTAAATTTCTATCTCATTGATTATAATCCATAATTTGATTAATAAAAATTTTATATTAGGAAGTTTATAGCAAATTTTATAAAGTTTTTAAGCTTTAAAGTTTAGAAATTTGGATTTTTGGCTCTTTAGAGTTTTTGGAACATTGTTTGATATTCACCATCATATTGGAATGAAATTAGAATATTTTAATTTATTTTTAGGGTTTTATACCCCTTTTCAATTGTAACAAATGTTTGGAGTTTTATTCTAATTATGGTATTGGCATTTGCTATTGTACCTAAACAACTTACTAGAATCGTAAGAGTCAAGTATATTAGTCCTAGATTTTTGTTGGATCCTAGTTTATGCAAGATTTTGACCTAATTTATACTACTAGGCCATGGCAGGTTGTGCATGAATGGTTTTTATAAAGATGCATGAGTCCGAGAATGACCTGAATTGACAGCTATAACCAAACCGGCCATAAAAAGGACTGCCTCAAGAGGACTCTGATTTGTTTTCATTGTAACCAAACCGACCATAAAAAGGCCGATTGTCCGAGATGGTTTGTGGAGCAGTGGTGGCGCCTACGCTAGCCACCTAGAGGATTACTGATGGCCGCCAGGGCAAGGCGGAGGCTCCTGTGGAGAAGAGTAGGGCGTTTCAGTTGACCATCGATGAGGCCCGTGTAGTGCCAGATGTAGTTACTATTATGTGACTTAATTATATCTGTTGTTGCTTTCTTGTTATGATCATGTTTATTATGATCTTGTATAGGGACCTTTTTGTTCAATGGGTTGTGTGCTCATGTTTTTTTGATTTGGGGGCTACCAGATCCTTTGTATCTATTGCACTCAACATGAAGCTTCGAGACGCTCCGAGGACTTTGGACTCCCCTCTGGAGGTGGAGATCGCAGATGATCATACTGTGAGTGCTGCGAGGGTATTTTGAGGATGTTTTTTGAACATGTTCAGTGAATGGTTTCCTATTGATTTGGTACTGATCCCCTTGAGGGGTTTGAAGGTGATCATTGGGATGGACTGGTTAGGGCCCAATGGGGTCGTGATTGATTGTGAGCGGCAGTTGGTGAGAGTTCAAACCCCAAGCGGGGGAGAACTGGTCATTCCTGGTGAGAGGGCTTCGTATGGACCAGCTATCTATTCATCTGCTAGGGCTAGGAGGTTTCTTCAACAGGGTTGTTCTAGATTTTTGGCTTATGTTTCAGATTCACAGGTTGAGGCCATGACAGAGTTGACCAGGTATCTATTGTACGAGATTTTCCCGATGTTTTTTCCGAGGAGTTGCCGGGAGTACCTCCCGAGAGGCAGGTCAAGCTTCAGATTGATTGATGCCTAGTTCGACTTCAATGTCCAAGGTGCCATCTCATCTAGCGTTGCCTGAGATTTAGGAGTTGTCTACGCAGCTGTAGGAGCTACTAGACAAGGGTTTTATCTGTCCGAGCAATTCCCCGATGGGAGCACCGATCCTATTCATGAAAAAGAAGGACATGTCATACAGGATGTGTATCGATTATCGTGAATTGAACAAGCTGACGGTTAAGAAACGTTACCCACTTCCGAGGATTGACAATCTATTTGATCAACTTCAGGGTGCATCTTAGTTCTCCAAGATTGATCTATGGTCAAGATACCACCATATTAGGATCAGGTATGAGGATATACATAAGACGACCTTGAGAACTCGTTATGGTCATTACGGGTTTGTGGTGATGCCTTTCGGGCTCACCAATGCACCAGCACTGTTCATGGATCTCATGAACCGAGTTTCAGGTTGATGCTGGATGGGTTTATGATTGTTTTCATTGATGATATTCTGGTCTACTCTAAGACCAAGGAGCAACACGAGCAACATTTACGAGAGGTGTTGGAGACCTTGAGGAGGGAGAGGCTTTAGTTTACCCTCAAGATATGGAGGCACTATTTGTACAGGTTCCGATGCACTATTTACATCGATCATAAAAGTTTGAAGTATTTAATGGATCACCCAAACTTGAATATGCGGCAATGGAGGTGGTTGGATATGGTAAAAGACTATGGATGTGAGATTTTGTACCACCCCAGGAAGGCTAATGTGGTGGCCAATGCTTTGATCCGTAAGGCGGTGTGCTCATTGATCCGAGATATTTGTTTGAGGATGACTGTTACTTCACCTTTGATGGATATGATCAAGGAGACTCAGTAGAAGGATTGAAAAATGAAAATTGGAAGACTGAGTGAATTACAGGGCATATATCTTTTTTTGTTAGGGACGGTTGGGGGTTATTGACTCAATGTGGTAAGGTCTTGATTCTGTAATCAGGTTGGGTGAGACAGACGATTTTAGAGGAGGCACATAAATCAAAGTACTCTATCAATCTGGGGCCATGAAGATGTACTGGGAGTTAAGATTATGCTACTGGTGGCCCTATTGCTTGGTTTGTTGAGCAGTGTTTGACTTATAGGGAGGTCAAAGCCGAACATTAGAGACCTTACGACAAGGTTCAGCCATTTCCCATCCCTATGTGGAAGTGGGAGGAGATCATTATAGATTTCATCATCAAATTGCCCAGGACGGTGCAGGGTGTTGAGTCAATCTGGGTTGTTATGGACAGACTGAACAAGAGTACACATTTTATCTCGATTGTCGAGAGTATATCCATTGAGAAGCTAGCTAAGATTTATATCCGGGAGGTGGTGGTTAGGCATGTGGTGCCTGTGTTAGTGGTTTCAGATCGAGATGTCTGTTTCACCTCCCGATGTTGGAGGAAGCTCCACGAGGAGTTGGGAACTCAGCTTCATTTCAGTACAACATACCACCCCCATACTGACGGACAGAGCGAGCAGACTTAACTCGGGCTTGTTTGTTTGATTTTGGAGGGAGTTGGGATACTTAACTTCTATTGGCGAAGTTCTCCTACAACAACAGTTATGATGCTAGTATTGACTGACCACCATTCGAGATCCTATATGGAAGGAGGTGTAGGACCCCGATTTGTTGGGGGGAGGTTGGTCATTGGGTCATGGGGAGCACCAAGGTGGTGCTTAAGACCACTGAGTTCATTCAGCAGGTGTGTGACAGGTTGCGGGTTGCGTAGAGTCACTAGAAGAGTTATGCTAACCGACGTCATTCGGTCCTTGAGTTTTGGGTGGGAGACTTTGTGTTGTTGAAGGTGTTACCTTGGAAAGGTGTCATCCGATTTTAGAAGCGGGGAAAGTTGGATCCCCGATTCATTGGTCCATTTAGGATTACTGCTCGAGTGGGTAGGGTTGCATACCGATTGGATCTTCCTGATGAGGTCAATAAGATCCATAACATTTTCCATGTGTCCCAGTTATTGAAATGTGTAGTCGATGATTCATTGGTGATCTCGTTGGATGATATTCATGTAGATTGAGCGCTTGAGTTATGTGGAGAAGTCAGTCGCGATTGTTGACAAGAAAACTAAAAATCTGAGTAACAACGTGGTGAACCTAGTAAAGGTGCAATGACAGCACCGTAAGGGCTCTGAGTGGACATGGGAGCTGAAGGACGAGATGAAAGAGCACTACATAGATTTATTTGCATCAGCGGACTTTGAGGACGAAGTCTGATTCAAGTAGGGGAGATTTGTAACACTGAGACCTAGGTATTTCCCCTTTTAACCCTTGAAGCAAAAATTAAATTTTGAAAGGAGTCTCAATGTACGTTGGACATACGTTCATGTATGCTTAGCATACATGGGCAGGTGGAAGCGAGAACCTGAGCCACGTACATGGGGCGTATGTGGCCAATGCTAAAACCCTAATTTTAGGGCATGGGCCCTATTTAAGCTCACTTATGAATCTTGGACCCTCACCCTTATCAGCCTCTACTACTTATTAACGTCCTTAAAACCCTAGTTTTCCTTTCAGAGTGATCTTTGAGCTTGAAAGTAACTTTGGTGGCCTTTTTGGTGTGTTTGCAAAAAGAAGAACTTGGTGTGCAAGCACTGGACGTGGTTGAGCTTCAAGATCCTGATCTACATCATATTAGGAAGCTTTTGAAGGTAAAAGGCTCATACCTTGTTGTTTCCTTTGATATCTAGAGTTAGGGTGTTTATGAGTTCTTTTGGGTCCATGGATTCTATTTCATGAGTTTGGGCAACTCCAGAGGCTTGAAATGCTAAATCTTAGTCCTTTTGATATGTTAGAAGCATAAAAATGTTAGCTTGATGGTTGTTATGACACCATGAATAGATTTAGGACCTTAAAGTGAGTCTTGATGGACAAAATTGGATGTTGGACTCCCATAAGGCATGCAAAGGGTTAAAGTTGCCAAATTTATGCCCTAGGACCCCTAAATGATCAAGATCTGGAATTTGGCGTAAGTGATTGCATGGATTAAGTACTTAATAGCTGAAAGTGCTTAACAACTTAGTAAGTTGAGTGTACTAAGATGTACGCCACATGTACTGCTTAGGATTAAGTATGCCAAGCATACTTGTAATTACGTCGTGCGTATGCCCCAGTAGGCCTTTTGAAAATCATTGGAATTTTGTGGCTTTTGGGCCTTAGCTTGGTTTTAGGCCTCTGCCTGTTTAAGGTAAGTGGACCTTGGATTTATGTTGTGGTCCTTAAGTGTTATGAGTTGGGCCTTTTGGGCCTTAGGACTCGTTATTGTGTTATGGGCCAGGATTGATTAAGTCCATTATGGGTAAGGTGTAGGGGGCCTAGCCTTAGGAATTGGATTGGAATTTAGGCCCATAGTCATGATTTTTAAACCATTCCTAATTACGGTAATTTGTGTATGTTTAGTGTGGGATTTTCCGGATCAGTAGCCGAGCAGATAGTATTTACCAGAAGACCGAGGTGAGTCATCTCCCTATATCCATGGGTCAAAGGCACCAATGCTGGCCCATTATTCGGTTATGTAGAATGCTAGCTGTGGTGTGACATATATATATATATATATATATATATATATATATATATATATATATATATATATATGTGTGTGTGTGTGTGTGTGTGTTTATAACCAAGTTGAAATATACCTTAGGGTGGGGCCCAATATAGCATATGGGGTTGAAATATACCCCAGGGCGGGGCCCATTATGGCATGTTCGGGTTGAAGTATACCCCAGGGTGGGGCCCACTATCATACGATTGACTTAAAATATATTGCAGAGCAGGGTCCATACTTGCTTATTGGGTTTGAATATACCTAGAGGTAGGCCCAATTGTATGTTTGGTATGTGGTACTTTAGGAAAACTCACTAAGCTTTTGCCCAGTATATTCACTCCCCACTATTTTCCGTACTTATTGATATTGTCACTCTAATGATTTGATATGATGATTATGTAATGGATTTTCGGAACAAATTTATGATTATAAATCTTAATTAAAATGAAACAAATATCCTGGTATTGGGATGTTACAATGACCGGAGATTTAACAACATTGGGGAGGATAGAGAGATGAAGACAGGTATTGACGTCTTATGAGCTGGTCGTCTTTAATCTAACCGATGTGAGTGGAGTGTGGTGATAACTGGACTGGGAGAATAGTTGCAGATTAAACCTTCAATTCAGTGGCAATTGGATATCCTAGGTTACGACTTTGACGAGAGTGACAACGGATGGCATTTGATGTTGATTGTATGACAATTGAAAAGAGATCAATGTGGTATTTCTAGTTAATCGGTAATGTGAGCGCCGACGATGACTGGTTTGAGAGGGGAGAGTGACGAGAAGAACTGAAGAAGAGAGTTAGGGTGTCGGTGTTATTTTGTAAGAATGAATCACAAAACCCCTAAAAACTAGTAAGGTCTAAGGTAATCAAGTATAAGTATTTTTCCATATTTTTAAATACAAAATGACCAAAATATAAAAACTATATATATATATATATATATATATATATATATATATATATATATATATATATATATATATATATAAAAGAAAAAAGGCAGGTACCCGTTTGTACCGGTTCTGGTTAACCTTGAGTTCCGGCTACCAAGTGTTGGAACCGGAACCAATGGGTATCGGTTTTGTAAAAATGAGAATTGGAACTGGAACCGATTAAGGTGGTTCCTAGACTTTAGGAACCAGAACCAGAACTACCTATGGTAGTTTTAGTTCCAGAACCAGCAGTTCTGAGGCGACTCCGGTTCCGAAAGCATGTACCTGCTTCCGTTGCTCATCCCTAGTTGATCTCTTCGATTGTATTACAACTAGACGGTGGTTCACGAAGATAGAATTAATATTAGGGGTACTGGAAAGTTCGAATAGCAGCATGTTACGAACCAAAGACAACATGTATGACCAGGAATGGATTATTTGAATTGTTGGTCATGCCCTTTGGACTAACCAATGTACCCGTAACATTCTTCACCCTTATCAACAAGATCTTCCACCCGTTCTTGGAAAAATTTGTAGTAGTACACTTGGATGACATTGTAGTTTAATCAGAGATGTTAGAGGAACATGTTGGACACTTGTGTTCAATCTTCCAATCATTAAAAAATAATCAGTTTTACGAGAAAATCAAAAAATGCTCCTTTGCTCAATCGTAAGTAACGTTTATTAGGCATAAGATCACTAACAAGAAGATCTGGATGGAGGAAAATAAGGTGAAAGCCATCGTAGATTTGGAATCACCTAAGAACGTGTCAGGGTTGCGATTTTTACCAGGGTTGGTCAACTACTATTGAAAATTTATATAGAGATACTAAGTTAAAGCTACATTGTTGACCGACCTTCTTAAATAGAACATAAAATGGGAATGGTCGGAAATGTGTCAATCAATGTTCGATGAGCTAAAGAAGACAACCATGGAGGAACCGATTATGAAGTTTCCAGATTATTTGAGGCCCTTCCAAGTACAAACTAACGCTTCCAACTTTGTTATATCTGAATTATTAATACAAGATGACCACCCGATTGCTTATGAAAGTCGGAAACAAAATGATACTGAAAGAGGATATCCGATACATGACAAAGAGATGACAGCCATCATATATTGGCTTCATGTTTGGATACATTACTTGCTGGGAGGCCGATTCGTAATCCAAAAAACAATGTGACCACGAGTTATTTTCAAGATTAGAAGAAACATACTCCCAAACAGGCTCGATGGCAAGATTTTTTGGCCTAATTTGACTATATCATGGAGTATAAGCCAGGAAAAGCCAACATAATTGCAGATACACTAAGTCGTAAGTCGGAGTTAGCAATCCTTGCACGAGTAATATGTGATTTGGTTGATCAAATTAAGAAAGGTTTGAGCCAATATCCTATAAAAAAACTTGATGGAGATGGCTAGGGATGGCAAAACCAGGAAGTTCGGGGTCGAAGATGAACTTCTACTCACAATAAAAAATCATATGTACGTTCCAAAGAAGGATAACCTAAGGTGGGAAGTCTTAAGAAAATTTCATGACTCAAAGTGGGAAGGGAATCTAGGAACACATCGAACCAATGGCATCATAGAAAGAAGTTACTATTGGCCAAGAATGCGAGATGATATTGATGCTTACGTATGAACTTGCCTTATCTGTCAACTAGACAAGGTCGAGAAAGCCAAGCGAGCAGGTTTGTTAGAACCAATTCCGATTGCTTTACGTCCTTGGGAGAGAATTACAATTGATTTCATCTCGGCCGTACACATATCAGAACAATGCAACTTGATAATGGTGATTGTTGATCACTTATCAAACTACATGAATTTAATTGTCGCTCCAAGAAACTGCACCACTGAGGAAGCCGGTCGGTTATTTTTCAAGCATGTAGTAAAGTATTGGGGACTTCCTCAAATTATTATCAGTGATCGAGACCCGTGATTCACAGGAAAGTTCTTGAAGGAGTTATTTAAACTCATGGGGATCAATCTCCACTTCTCAACAAGCTTCCACCCACAAACTAATGGCTAAATGGAAAGGGTGAACCATCCTCTAGAAATTTACTGTAGGCACTTTGTTAGTTCAAGTAAGAAGGATTGGGTGAAGTTACTAGATGTCTCCTAATTTTCGTATAACTTTTAGTGGAGCGAGGCTATAGGATGAAGTCCCTTCCAAATCATAATGGGGCAACAACTATTGACACCCAAGGAGTTGGCCAGAGCTTATAAAGGGACTAGTTCGCTTGCATATAAATTTGCAAAATGGTGGAACAAAGAACTTGATATAGAAATATCATACTTAAAAAAGGCAGCCAAACATTTGAAGAAATGCGCAGATAAGAAGAGGCAGCCACATGAATTCTCAGTAGGCGATGAGGTAATGGTAAAATTCCCATAAAGAATGTTTAAAGCCACCCGAAAGGTGCACAAGGTCTTAACACGAAGAAACGAAGGGCCATATTAGGTGATACAAAAATATAGGACCCGATCATATAAGCTATACTTACCATCACATCTGAAGATCCACCTTGTATTCCATGTATGTCTCCTTTAAGCTTATAATTAAGATAAAGGGAAATCTACTAGGAGTAAGTCACATCAGGCTCCATTCGCAAATGTGATCTGATTTGATAAAGAAGTTGACGAAATTCTAGTCGACCGGGTAATTCGCAAAAGAGGATTACCCAACTAGACCGAGTACTATGTTCTATGGAAGGGACAAAACAATGCAGAATCTAGTTAGGAACGAGAACATGGCTTGTGGAAATTCCGAGACAAGATTAAAGCATGCAAGTCCAAAGCTTGACTAGGAATGTAACACCTGGAAAAAATATAAAGTATACCCGAAATTTTTTTTATATACATATCAAAAGAGGTTACAAAATATTTAGCCCAACATTAGCGAGTAGTTATCAATTTACAACAAAATAAACTTATCAGGATCAAGTTGGGTTACAATTTTTTTGCAAAAGATTATAATATCTATTTATACTAGTTTTAAGTTCCATTATAAGGCTACTCCACCGCTTTATTTCCTTCATATGTATGGACTAGTCCTAAAACACAAATTAACAACAATTAAGCTAATTGCTTACTGAGTAATAACCCATAAATCAGAACTATTTTGATATTTATAAAGTACAACACATACATTATTCACAATAGCTCTTTTACTTTATAATTATCTTTGTCATCTATCATCTCATAACAGTTAAACAATAACGAATTCGATGTCAGCCCGTGACATCCTAACATTATCAAACCTGATGTCATCCAGTGACATCCCAACAATCATGAACTGAATGTCAGCCTGTGACATTTCAACGATAACAATCCTGATGTCAACCCGTGACAATTCAACAACAATAATCTAGATGTCAACTTGTGAAATTTCAACAATAATAATTTCAATGTTAACATGCGAAATTTTAACATAAATCTTCAATATACAAATCATGATATTATTCACAAACTTTTCATTCTAAAGTATTTTATATAGATATTATACCTACAAATCATCAATAGTGTAGGAAAGGGTTAAGATTACTCAAGTTGTTAAGGATTGTGCGGGTGATGTTCCAAAACTTTTACTTCCTTCCTTGATTGCTTCCTCCTCTCGTTTACCTAATCAAACATTCCTCACACTAATCACCAATCAAGTTGTTCATATAACTTAGCTTACATAGATTAATCTTTTACGCACAAAACAACATTTTTTGCAACCAATAATTCATTAGTATAAGTTATCCTTCTAACTCTAACCCTTTTCACATAAAAGGATGTAATCAACTTTGGCTACATATCCTGACGCCTTATTATTCTCGTCACCAGCAGATCGTCACAAATAACTTTAGGTAATCAACTTTGGTCACGCCGTGAGAAATATCCCCACGTCGTGGTTTTTCTGAAAGTAAACTGCCTCCACTGTTTAACTTATGTATTTTAAATCATCGTTCTTTAGCTACGTCGTGACCCAATCTTCGTCACGTCGTGGCTATAGCATAATGAGTTTTTCTTATGTTTTAAAACTTAAAGCTACCTACAAATCATCAACAGTGTAGGAAAGGGTTAAGATTACTCAAGTTGTTAAGGATTGTGCGGGTGATATTCCAAAACTTTTACTTCCTTCCTTAATTGCTTCCTCCTCTCGTTTACCTAATCAAACATTCCTTACACTAATCACCAATCAAGTTGTTCATATAACTTAGCTTACATAGATTAATCTTTTACGCACAAAACATCATTTTTTGCAACCAAGAATTCATTAGTATAAGTTATCCTTCTAACTCTAACCCTTTTCACATAAAAGGATGTAATCAACTTTGGCTACATATCTTGACGCCTTATTATTCTCGTCACCAGCAGATCGTCACAAATAACTTTGGCCACGCCGTGAGAAATATCCCCACGTCGTGGTTTTTCTGAAAGTAAACTGCCTCCACCATTTAACTTACGTATTTTAAATCATTGTTCTTTTGCTATGTCGTGACCCAATCTTCATCACGTCGTGGCTATAGCATAATGAGTTTTTCTTATGTTTTAAAACTTAAAGCTACCATACTCATGCTATCTTTATTCGACACTTCTTGAAAGATCTAGTATGCTCAATAGTCATATTAAAGTGATATTAGTAATTAACGTATGATCCTAAGGGTCACAGTAACAACAACTTGATATAGTTGATTATTTATTCGAAATCGATTTTAATAAATATTCAATAAACTCTTATAATTAATTGGAAATTATTTATTTCATTGAAATAATAATTTTCATAAGCAAGTAACATTATGTATATATATATATATATATATATATATATATATATATATACACACACACACATCATATGGTATGATTTATCTAGTCATGTACAACTTTTTGGAATATAGGACTTTTGTCTTTTAGTAAAAGGTCAAGGTTTATATTTTATAAAAGAGTTTATAAAATTACCGAGTTTGACTACCTTTCTATTTATAAAACAGTGGCTTGTTTCTTTAGAGAACAAGTGATGGACTTTTGCTTATAATAATGAAAAGAATACATGTCTTAAGGCATGAGGGACAATTAGGATATATGGACATAATGTTCTTAAAATGTTAAGGACTTATGTTCCAAGGATTAGCTTTAATCTTTCTTTGGTTTTATGCTCTAGAACCGTAGCATCCTTTCTCCCTCTCATTCTCTCTAGTTTTACAGGAACACTTGAAAGAGAAATTGTTTATTTACTCTCTTGAAGTTCATATTTGGATATGACCTATAAGGTTAATAGTTATAAGAGTTTTACAAGACTAGCATCTTAAATCAAGTTGGCTTCATGTTGGTTTCTCAAAGGCTCCACATTCTCCATCAACTTCCAAACCACCCTTAGAAGATCGTAAGTCTACAAAGGTTGTTAAACACTTTTTCTTCTTTGGTGCTTGTTTTCTTTTCAAACATTGCAAAAAGATCTATGGTTGGTTATAACTAGTTTATAATTGTTCAAAAATACTAAAATATTCCGTTGCTAAAATCTTGTTTTTGAAATTAATTTTTGAATAAAACCCAAAACTTATTTCATCTTGAAATACATAGATTTCCTTACCAAAATTTACTTATACATACACTAGTACCTATAATATATATATATATATATATATATATATATATATATATATATATATATACATATGATCTAATACTAGTTTTTAAAAGAAGACAAGCACAACAAGGATGTCAAGGACTTGGGTGGGGGAGGGTGTCACATACCATATCTAAAATTTTCCGGAGTAGTCGAAAAGCCGATGAAGCATGCTAGATTAACCCGAAAGATCATGGAACGTCCTAGAATTCTCTAGGACATTGAAGACTTAGATAGATCTTTTTTGAAGCATGTAAGCATGTAAATATCTAGATAGAATAATCTAGAATAGTCTTGTACAAAGAAAAATTAAAAGTAGTAGCATTTAGAATCTTCCAATTAAGAGGTGTAATGGCCCTATAAACAGGGGTGTAGTCATTTGTTTCAAAATCATCGAAAAGTTGCCTTGTAAAGAAGTTGAGTCCTATAAAAGGAAATTTTTTTCATACTTGAAGTGTTCCTTGTCATGTCTGTTGATTTCCAAGTTCGTTGGTACGTATAGATCGTCGAGTTAATCTGACTTAGTCGAAGAAACACTATGTGGCAAACGGTAATTGAGTCATCCCGTGAAAGTATGGTTTACATCAATATGTAGTTTTAGTCCAATATTTAAATTTTGACATGGCTCCTCCATATGCTTTCCAACAAGTTGCACAAATAGTCCCTAAGATAGTTACCATTCAGATATGATTTCCAACAGGTTGCACAGATAGTCCCTAAGACAGTTACTCTGAATGGGTCTTCGTGAAATAGCTACAAAATGATATATACATATATATATATATATATATATATATATATATATATATATATATATATATATTTATATATATATATATATATATATATATATATATATATATATATATTGTTATCTGACCATTTAAATACTAAAAAAGTCTTAGAAGAGAGATCAGCCCCATTCAACACCCCTTTTTTCACCTTGTGTTCTTAGCCTCTTAGGATTGTTTTTACGACAACAACTCCAAGGTGTGATTCTTATCGCATCTCATTTTTTTACAGTGACATGCAGTGGTGAATTTAGAATCGAAAATCACATGGTTTTTTTATATAAATAAAATAAAAAAATGAAAAATAAACAAAATAAAAGCGGGCCAGATCAAATGTCTTAAAATATTTAAACATAACTTCAAAATTTATATTAAAGTTCTAACAATTATAGTCATTTTCATTATATTATCTAAATCAAAGGCATCTTGTCGCATGTATGTCTCGAAGTCGGTGTTGCTGATAAGCGACGTTTCACAAAAAAAATATGTTAGTTTTTTTTTTTAATCTTTTGTTTAAGTTTAAATAGACATGGCTATTACCAATTGATTAAGTTTTAAGTGAAATGTGGCATTAGACTATTCTAAACTAGGCGAATGTCCGCGCGTTGCACAGAAACACCTATATAGTTGAAGTCTTTACAATTTTTTTTTAAATATAGCAATAACGTTGTTGTTAAATTTGATATAATAATTCATATACTAAATTGATATAATATATTGATTATTTTGAATTATATGATAATATATACATCTATTATAACTGCATAATCTCAATGGTTTGAATGACTTTTATCTACGAGTTACACATGAATAAAATTAAATATAATATATGGTTTAATGTTATTTATAGTTGTTGTTATTGTTAATTAATTTTTTAAAATTTATTTGATTAATGTTTTAATTTCTATCATTATAATTATTTAATACATCAAACATTGTTTTTTGATTTTATAGGTAACAATATAATCATTTATATAGAGTTATTTTTAACTATTGTTATTGTATGTTATTTTAAGCTACTTTTTTGAAAATTTTTAACGATTATAAAAATATCTTTAGGGAATATTTTAGTTAAATTGATATTATAATTTAGTTTTTGCATTTATCACTACAATTTATCACTTTGAACTATTTACAAAATATTCTATGATTTTTTAAGTGGAACTAAAATTTATATTTAAGTTGACATTGTAATGTTATATTTAAATTAACAATTTAAGTATTTTGTGCAAACTGTTCAAAAGTCGTAGCTTTAAGCTAATAATGGTTTACATTCAATAACATATTAAATCTAATAAATTAAGTATAATATGTTAAAGGAAAAAAACATAATTTTATAAGTAGAAGTAAAGATATTATTTTAAAATTGAAATTTAGTATATTTATGATTACACTTTAGGTTTGATATTTATTTAACCTTATTAACCAACTGATAATCATTATTAGAGAGACACTACAATTAATCACTTTTAACTATTTACAAAATATTCTTTGTATTGTTTAAGTTAAACTAAAATTTATATTTAAGCTGACCATTTAATGTTATATTCAAATTAATAATGTAAATATTTTATACAAATTGTTCCAAAATTGTATCTTTAAAATGATAATGGTTTACGTCCAACAATATATTAAAACTAATAAATTAAGTATAATATGTTAAAAGTGAAAAAAAAACATAACTTTATAAGTAGAAGCAAATATATTATTTTAATATTGAAATTTAGTTTATATATGATTACACTTTAGATTGATATTTATTTAACCTTATTAACCAACTTATAATTATTATTAGAAAAAAATTGAAAAGTAATAGGAGTTTCAAATGAATGTAGTGAAAGAAAAAATGCATGGGAGCTTCAAATGAATGTCGTGAAAAGAAAAATGTTTCATTTATAATATAGTATGATATGATATGATATGATATGATACGATATGATATGATAGGATATGATATGATATGATATGATATGATATGATGTGATGGATTGAGATATAAGATATGACTTCAACAAGTTTGATATATATTTTTTTAGACATAAATAGGTAGGTCCTTGGTAATTTGTAAGGATGGTCTATATTTTTTTTTATATATAATATATAATACATTTTAAAAATTTTGGTGGGTCCTAGGACCCACCTTCACTACACATGCATTCGTCCCCATGACCTCTCCAACGTTGCATATCCAATGTTACAACGCTGACATCTCCATCTCTTGTAGATCCATAGTTCCTCTCATCTGCTGTTATCTCTAACATCAACATTGTAACCCATATCTCTCTCTCTCTCCAACAACCAATGACACACCTTTTCTATCATTTTTGGGGCTAGTTTTTCCGACGACTTTTTCTGATTTGTTGGTGATTTTTTTCGTTGAGTTTACCCGATATGTTTTTCCGGCAACATGTGGGTGATGGGTTAGCGTTTTACAAACATTTTATGGATTTCATTAGAAGTAACAACATCAAGAACGAGACTTGTAACAATTGAAAGCCATGAAAACAAGTCATGTCAAAAGTTTAAAAACAAAACTAAAACTAGATAAAGATTATAAACCACACGACCAAAACTATAATTTACGGTGATTAAAATTTTGAAGGGAGAATTCGGTTTTTATACCAAACAACAAAATGTTATCAATAATTCCTTTATGAGAAAGAGATTGGAGAAAGAAATAGCTTTAAAAAGTTCCTTTTCCTGTTCATTGTATAATACAATTTATTCTTTTCATCTGGTAAGATTATCCTTAAGGGTCCGTTTTTAGGAAAAAAAAATTTGAAAGTGTTAAAAATAATAAAATCAACATACTTTTCGATATAATATTATATGTGTTATTGAGTTTTTTTATAGACCTAGATACTATTATAAATGGTAAAAAAAATTCAAGGCACTTTCTCTCTTTTCTGTTTTTTTTAACATTGTCTTTAATACATTTCTTTTTTCTTTCAAAAAATAATATAAAACTAATTTATGGGTAAACATGTAAATAAGTGTTGGAAAATGTATCTAAGGTCATTAACTATTGTCAATATTTAACAGGGTCCTTTCAGGTTGCCCTCCTGACCCAAATTGAGTAGAATAAATAAAGGAGAAATTGGTTTATTAATTATTATGGTTAATAGTTAATTAGAAACTAACTAGAAATATATTTTGGGGAAATTAATTAATAGTTTAATTAATCAAAGGGTTGAATATTCATTAATCGATAGTTGGTTAATTAGTAATGTTCCAGATGCCTTATGGAATTAGGGTCGGATAAAAATCACTCAATTCCACATGGTAAAAGGAGTGAATTTCGTTGTTAGCCTCCTATCCCACATGAGAGGGAGTACAAAACCTAGGAAGAGATCCAAGATTATAAATAAGGTCATACGGATTTCATTCTTTCTAGCACGTTGGCTTGAAGTTTCGCCAACCCTTCTTCCTCCCCTTCTTAGGGACGATTTCTAACCCTCTTAGGGTTTATGAAATTGACCATTCTCCTAGTTATTTTTTTCCACAATTTGGTGTCATTAGGTGTCATACTATTAAAGAGATTCTGGTTTGGGTCCTTTCATCCAAGAAACTTCATGGAGGATCAAGATCTCAAGCATGGAGACAAAGGGCTACATAAGAGGTATGTTTTTCTTCATTATGTTTTTTGTTTTCTAAGGTAGATGTAATTAGCATGAAACCATAGATCCATATGTTTGATGTACACTTAGGTATATTGTTGTTTCGATTTTTTCACTACCTGCTTAGAGTGTATTTGATGCATAGAAAACCCAACAGTGTATCCGAGCCATTGGTTCATGATTACATTCACCCTAGATCCATGTTTTCTGAAAATACTTGTTTGAAATTGAATGAAAGAAAGAAAATTGAAATTTTTGTAATTAATAAAACTTGTAGTTGTAGCTAACGACGTGAGAGCTAGGAGCTCACGACGTGAGCTTGACAAATTTTAGGGTTTGCTTAATTTTTCTTTTTTCAAATTTGGAGGTTTGTTAAATATGGATAAATGCGAAATTTAAAATGTCTTCAATTTGGAAAATAATAAATATTATTTAATAGATATTTAAATTTGAATATTTATTTATTTATTATTTAAATAGTGAATTTAAATACTTAATATTATTTATAATAGAGATTTATAATTTTGGATATTAACCCCTCGTGAGTTATTAATTCTTACATCGCGTCCTCGAAATTAATTAGAATTAATAAAAGAAAACTAAATTTAAAGATTTTTAAATTTACACTTTAATTATATATATATATATATATATATATATATATATATATATATATATATATTAGAATTGTATTTATTATATGTATAAGAAAGTTACAACATCTGTCCTCGCAAGTTTAAATATTAACATCATTAGCCTTACCATGACTACGCTCATCCATTATGATGCATGGGTTGAAGGAGGTCTCTATGATTCCTAATGAGGTCGGTTTTTAATATGCTTCTCGCTTACCACCCTCACCGCCCTATTGCATTTTGAGAATGGAGTTACCGAAAGGGTTTGATAGTAATAATGGTCAATCTAAAAGTATTCTAGATACAAGAATAAAACAAAATGCTATTTTACTAATAGAATGTGAGTCTCATATTATCCATGAAAATCACACATTCTCTTTATATATTGTTGGTGGAGCTCATGTGGTTAACCGACCCATCAATCTAGAGTATAGTTGAGAATGATATGGAACTCGCAAATCCCAAGCATAACTTGAGCCAGGGACCAAGAAATTTTTGCATGGTTAATTCATAATCTATTTAATGTGAATTTTATGTTATCCATAAAAGTTGTACATTCTCTTTATAACTTGTTGATGGAGCTCGTGTGGTTAACCGACACGTCAATTTGAAGGTATAGGTAGAGAATGATGTGGAACTCGCAAATATCAAGCGTAACTTGAGCCAGGTACCATGCGATTTTGTATGGTCGATTCACAATCTGTTTAATGATCTGTGACGACCCAGTCATTGAATTCGAGATGAACATAATCCAAGATTAAATGCCATTGATAGTCAATGAATCTCAAAGATCTAGGAATTTTGTAGTGATCGATATTGGGAAAGGGCTTTGCCTACCTAAATAACTTTATGGTGTTTTTATGGCATCCTTTTACACATCATGAAGCCAAATATGGATCGTAGCCTTCTTAAATCATTTTATTTAGGGTGATTATTTTCTAAGGATAATTAAAACAAACTATAATGGAATTTGATATTGAATGATGTTTATAACCTTATCCACTAAAGTCTAATGTTTTAAAGCCTTCAAAAGGATTAGCTATTAGGATTATCAATCTTGTCCAAATTCGTAGTTTGGGAATAATTCTCATAAACGAAAGGAAAGATCATTCCTTTGGCAAAGCTCTTCCTGAGGTTCATCCAATCACTGCATTCTAATCAATCAGAAAGAGCAATTATAAAGTGTACATTGTAAACTGACATATTGAAGAAAAATGGAATTTCCTTGAGTTAGGAGTTGACTAGGGTTAGTTGACTTGCTAACGTCTACATATAATCAGTTCACTCTGATTCTGATATGAACAACTTGGAATGTCCATGAAGGAGTTATGAGCATGTTGAGGTTTATTTCTAGAACTAACATGGCCAGTCATAGAAACTCAAACTTCAAAACACTCCCACATTTTTGCTATCATGAATAGAAGTGTCAAGAAGAAGAAAGCCAATTGCCCATGGGTTCAAAGGCGATTAGTGTTGGTAAACCTAATCTAGGCCTAAATGCCAATCACAAAGGAAGGCCTATTCTGAGACGTGTTGTCACACCCCCGAAGCAGACGACGTAAATGTCCGAGGGCTCTTGTGACTTAAATTGAATATCATCACAATGAATATACATGAGTCATAACATAAACATCACCATGAATCAATATATTACAACTGACATTGTTCACATCAAGTACATTGTTTTAACATTTCAAATCCATACATAAATTGTTTGATAGTTTTGAAAAGCAAAACAGACTAACATACTTGGTACTTATTCCTCAGCTTACCTGTTACCTGAGAATACAAGTTATTTTGAAAAATGGTCAACATATGCAATGTTGGTGAGTCCATAAGCATGTTTGATATGAAAATGTTTTGGGCAGTTTGAACGAAAACAACCTAGAAAATCCGATATTTTCTGAAAAGACCATTGTTTATAAAAAGGTGTGAAGATTCGTGAATATATGTATGATGATTTCAAAACATGTATAATTGAAAAACCTTGTATTAAACGTACAAGTGAAAATGTTGAACTTCCCCGGAAAACCCGATGTTTTCCAAAATAGAAATATCATATAACGGCTTGAATGGTTATCCATCACGTGAATGATTTTGAATTACCTTGATTACTTGATTTATATTGGATTTATTTATGTGAGTCGTTATAACCATGCATGATAATAACTAGTTCGTCTGTCTTTGCACTCTAGTGAACACCGGAATTGATCTTAAGATTTTGTCACCCTAGACTGGCCGAGTCTAACTGTAACGAACAATTGAGGTGTGGGGGAGTCACCCCCGTATAAATCTATACACAAACTCTCGCTCTCCCTCCAGGAGACTTTGATTATAACTACAGACTACGACCGACACACGTTGGTGCCACCCGTTATTACTCACTAAATCCCAATTGACTTTGATTACTATTGATTATCAACCTGTATTTGTTTACTTTGATTATGCATAGGCCTAACAAACGATGAGAAGAGGAATATAAAGCCCTGCTACTTTCGTGAGTTATTTTAGGCTATTGGGTATACGAAGGACACGTTGGCCCATTTCACATTTGATTACTTGGACCTTACTAGCAATGCTAATGGGCCACTAAGGCCAATAGCCCTTAAAAGCCATTGAGGGTCCCTTAAATATGAAATTGGGTCATAGAAGGCCTAATAACATTTATAATTATCCATTGGGCCCAAAGATCATGTTAATGGGTCAAAAAGGCCCAATAAGCATGTTTGGAAACTTTCAAGCCCAAAGAATTTAATGTTTACTTGTTTTAGGTATAGTATAGTTGTCGGAACGTTTAATTGAACACTTGTTAAATTTGTATCGTTACGAGACCGATTGGTCATTTATAACGATATTTGGAAATTTATGTATATTCATCTTGTCATTTTTCATAAATTGTAGTTTGGTATTTTTGACCCAAATATCTTAATGATAAAATAATTGACTCTAAATATTGGTTTGACCCATTTGAACCCTTCTTTAATAAAGATGACAATTTTAGTCCCTTTTATAAAAAATGACATTTTAAGTCCTTAAATCATTTTCTTGACACATTTGACCTATAGACTTACTGAATTGATTTTTTTAGCCCACAATTTACTCTTTGACAGTTTCAGCCCTTCCAGAAAAGTATTTTTTCAGTCAAAGCCCAAACTTTTGCAACTTTTACAATTTTGGCCCAAAATCCAAAAACGTTACATTTTTGGTCCTTTTTAGTAAAGAAACGCATTTTAACCCTTGAAATAATTTTGTTTACCTTTTTATTCCCTGTTTTGAGAAAATGTTCATTTTAGCCCTTTGAAAATCAGAATTTTCGCAACTTTGGGCTTAGTGGGCCGAAAAGCCCAAAAATTGGCCCATTGAGCTATTATTTACATTTCAAGTACTTGGAAGAGCATAATTGTCACAAAAAAATTTATTTTTACTTTTTGACTCTTTTGACCCTCAAGAAAACCGTGAATCGCAACTTTTCACCCAACTTTTGTTTATTTGACAATTTAAGCCCCAAAAAATTGTTTTATGTTACAATATGTCTATTTTAAATCTTAAAGGATATTTTTCTTGACTTGTTTAGTGTGGTATACCTTAGATCATGTGTGTTTTCCTTCTTATATCATAGATCTCGAGATTTCTTCTCTTTTTGTTGCATATTTACCACATAAACACTTACAATCACACATACATGCATTAAATCATACATAGCACACATATATACATAGATCTACACATTTTACTTGTATTCTCCCCCATAAAACTTGTAAAAACCGAAAAAGAGGGGTATGAACTCACGTTTGCTTGTTGTTTTTGATTTAGAAGGAATAAATGAAGAAAATTTGGTCCTAGCAAGCCTTCTTGGAAGATCTCGAACTTAGAGGTTTCTATGATGGGAATCATGAGTTTAAATGAGTTAAGAAGTGACTTTTGATAAAACAAAGAATCTAGACCACGGATCCTAGCATGAACTTACCTAAGATGATGATTTTTGTAGAATAACTTCCTTGAAGAGCCCTTAAGTCTCGAAATTTTTGGATGAACAAGAAAGAGTGTTTCTTTGAGAGTGTTTGAGTGAATTGTGTGTGTGTGTGTATTTCCCCTTGTGGTTCTCGGACGAAGAAGAAAAAGAGAGAGTATTGATAGGATGGTTGCTTGGAAATATGAGATATTGCATGGAGAACCATAATATAATAAAGAGGTGGCAAGTGGAAAGTCAACTCTCCCTCCTTCATTTGTGTGGTTGGGTCGAGAGAAGGAGAAGGAAGAAAAGAAATTTGGGATTTTTGTGCTTAAGTCCATTTTATGGACCAATTAAATGATCTTTAGCCCAATTGGTATTGGGAGAGGGTTCACGTCCCGAAATAAATCAAGAAATGATTTTTATGGTGCAGTAGGGGTAATTAGGTTAGTTATGGCCCAATAAGGTCCATTAGGGTATTTATTTCATTCTAGGCCCAATATGGCCCAAATTATTAAAATAAATGGAAGTGGGTCCAATTAGAGCCCATTTAAGAGTTCTAAGCCCAAAATAGTCAAATTGGAAACTTATTGGCCCATTGGGCCCAATAAGGGAATCCTAGTCCAAAATGGATTTAAACCGGGATTTCAAGGATTTCCAATTGCTTGTTAACTATTTGCAGTGCTTGTATAAAATGTTTGATGGAAGTTTTGTTGTTATTGAATAAGCATCATACGTGCTTTCACATTTTTGGTTCACATTTGTTATCATTGTTGTTGTTACAAAGCATCAATATTCCTAGTTGTGACATCATCCCCCCGTTAAAGGGAATTTCGTCCCATACAACGCCTCGAAAGGAGCAACTTTGATGCTCGAGTGATAACTGTTGTTGTACGAGAATTCGATTAAGGGTAAGTGGGTATCCCATGACTTTCCAAAGTCTATCACACATGCACGAAGTATGTCTTCAAGCGTTTGAATGGTTCGCTCTCTTTGACCATCCATTTGCGGACGATAAGCAGTGCTCATGTCGAGATGTGTTCCCAGTGCTTTTTGAAGTGATTGCCAAAAGTGTGAAGTGAATCTACTATCTTTATCCGAGATGATAGATACTGGCACTCCGTGGAGTCTCACAATTTCCTTGATGTATAACCTTGTCAACCTCTCTATCTTTTAGGATTCTTTTATTGGCAGGAAATGAGCGGATTTCGTCAATCTGTCGACTATTACCCATATGGTGTCCAATCCATCTGTTGATTTAGGTAATTTGGTCACAAAGTCCATAGTAATCCTTTCCCATTTCCACTCGGGAATTACTGGTTGCTGTAATAATCCCGAGGGCTTCTGATCTTCCACCTTTACTTTAGCGTAAGTAAGGAATTTGCTAACATAGGTGGCAATCTCTGCCTTCATGTTGGGCCACCAATAGTGTTGCTTAATATCCAAGTACATTTTGTCTGAACTCGGATGGATAGAGTATAGTGTCTTGTGGGCTTCATTCATGACTACCTCTATGAATCCCCCAAGTTTAGGGACCCAAATGCGGTTCATGAAATAATATGCTCCGCCCTCTTTCACTCCGAGATTCTTTTCCATTCCAAGTAACGCTTCACTCGTTATGTTTTCTGCCTTCATGGCATCTGACTGGGCTGTTCTGATTTGTGAGGTCAGGTGGGACTGGATGGTTATCGAGAGAGTTTTCACTCGACGATTCGAGTATTCTTTCCTACTCAAGGCATCAGCTACCACGTTAGCCTTGCTTGGGTGGTACTTGATTTCACACTCATAATCGTTTAGCAACTCGACCCATCTTCGTTGCCTCATGTTCAACTCTTTTTGATTTAGGGTGTGTTGGAGGCTCTTGTGGTCCGTGAAATTATGCACTTTGTACCATAAAGGTAGTGCCTCCAAATTTTCAAGGGTAAGACCACAGCTACCAATTCCAGATCGTGGGTTGTATAATTCACTTCATGTGTTTTTAGTTGTCAGGATGCATAAGCTATCACCTTCCCACGCTGCATAAGTACGCAACGTAGACCCTGATTCGACGCATCGTAGTAAACTACAAAGTCATGTGTTCCTTCTGGTAGTGATAGTATTGGTGTACTTCATAGTGCTTGTTTCAGAGTTCTAAATGCAACCTCTTGCTTATCTGTCCATTCGAAGGGAACACCCTTTTGTGTAAGCGTGGTAAGTGGCTTGGCTGTCTTAGAGAAGTTCTGGATGAACCACCTGTAATAACCTACAAGGCCTAAAAATTGGCGAATTTCTATGGGTGTCATTGGGATTGCCCATCCTTTGATGGCTTTGACCATAGAAGGATCCACGTGTATCCCTTCTTGACTAACAACATGACCCAAAAAGTTCACACTACGGAGCCAGAACTCACACTTAGAGAGTTTCGTGTATAACCTTTCAGTTCTCAGGGTTTCCAGAATTTGCCGGAGGTGCTGGCCATGCTCCTCTTCACTTTGAGAATAGATTAAAATGTCGTCAATGAAAACGATGACAAAGTTGTCGAGGAATGGTCGGCAGATTCGATTCATTAGGTCCATGAAGGCGGTAGGGGCATTCGTTAGACCAAAGGGCATTACGACAAAGTCATAATGTCCATAAAGAGTTCGGAAAGCGGTTTTGGGGATGTCCTCTTCTCGGACCTTGAGTTTATGGTACCCAGATCGCAGATCTATCTTAGAGAAATAGCTTGAGACTTGAAGTTGGTCAAATAGATCGTCGATTTGTGGGAGTGGATAGCGATTTTTGAAAGTGAGCTTATTTAGTTCCCTGTAGTCAATGCATATCCTAAAAGATCCTTCTTTCTTCTTAACAATGAGAATTGGAGCTCCCCATGGTGAGAAACTGGGTCAGATGAATCCTTTGTCCAAAAGTTCAATGAGTCGGCTGGACAATTCTTACATCTCTGCAGGAGCCAATCTGTAAGGCGATTTGGCGATGGGAGTAGCTCCTGGCACAAGACCAATTCGAAACTCGACTTGTCTTTCTAGGGGTATCCCCGGAAGATCTTCAGGAAAGACATCTGGGAACTCACAAGCTACTCGGATGTCTTGAATGTTGACCTCTTCCTTGGATTTATCCACTATATGAGCCAGAAACGTCCAGTCCTTCTTTCGCAGATACTTCTGTGCCTTAATGCACGATATAAGACGAAGGCTTGTGCTAGGTTTGTCTCCGTATATATTAGGGTTTTGTGATTCGGAAGGTGAAGGCGAACGGCCTTCTCGTGACACATAATCTCAGCATGGTGGGGGTTCAACCAATCCATGCCAACAATCACATCAAAACTCCTAATGGAAACAGGCATTAAGTTTATTCGAAAGACGTGTTGGTTTAAGGCTAGGGTACATCCGATATAGATTTCCCCAGTGGATTCTGTTTTCCTATTTTCCATTTCCATCGTAAAGGTTTCACTAAGCTTCTGGGGTTGTTGTTTTAACAAGTGTTTAAATTTATTGCTCACAAAACTTCGTTCTGCTCCGGTATGAAATAGCATGCATGCATAAGTGTGATTTAGGAGAAACGTACCGGTGACAACAGCGGGATCCTGAACCGCTTCTCCCTGTCCCATGGTCAACACTCTTCCTATTCATCCATTCCCAGGGTTGTTGTTGTTGGGGCAGTTTCGACGGAAATGCCCAGTCATTCCACATCTATAGCAGGTGTGGCTCGGTCCTGCATTCTTGCCACTGTTGTTGGTGTTGTTGTTGCGGTTGTTACTGTTGTTGTTTCCTTGCTGCTGATTCTGGGGAGGATAGGTCCTACAATATTTTGATGTGTGACCCTTTCGATTGCAGCTGGTGCAATGCATCTCTCTGCATTCTCCATTATGATGGAGACTGCACTTGTTGCACTTTGGAAGAGTTCCAGAATACTGTCTAGGAGCACTTGGAGCAGTTGAGACTGGAGCATGTGGTGCGGAGGGAACTTGGGTGGTTGCAGCATTGACCGTCACTGTTTATTGCTTCTTGGATGATTCCGAGCGTTGACATCCCTTCCTATTGTTGTTTTTTCCTTTCTTGTTGTCACTCTCCTTCTTGCCTTCAGCCTCCACCGGTTTCTCACCCTTCTTGTTATTATGGTCGTACAGCTTCTTGGCCAATCTCTTGGCACTGTTTAAAGTTTCGAGATTTGCTGCTATCACATTTCCTTGGATTGGCGAGGTTAGTCCCTAGATGAATCGTTCGATTTTCTTTCCCTCCGAAGTAATCATGCCAGGGCACAACAGAAACAGTTCGCTAAACCTTGATATGTATGCGTCAATGTCGGAATTTCGGACAGTGAGATTCCACAACTCTTGTTCCATCTTCTGAATTTCGCGTCGCGGGCAGTATTCGGCCATCAACATTTCTTTCATCTCCGCCCACGACATAGAGTTGGCTACGGGAAGAGTCATGGCTTCTACGTGTCCGTTCCACCAAGTGAGAGCTTGATCAATTAAAGTGCACGCGACAAACTTCACCTTCATTTCCTCAGGGCATTCACATATCTCGAACACCGATTCCATCTTCTCGATCCATCTTTTTAGAGTTAACATTCCCCCAGTGCCATTAAAGGTTCGTGGCTTGGCATTGGTGAAATCTTTTTAGGAGCATGCCTTGGTAGGTCCTTGATTCATCCCGGTGTTTGAACTTCTAGCCCCTTGTCCATTGACTCCACCATTGTTCCCTTGGTGGATTTGCGCTACGGCTGCAGTGACCGCAGCAGATATAGCAGCTTGGAATGCAACTGAGTTGACTTCGGGTGGGGTTAGCCCAAGGTTTCCGCGGGTTGGTCGTTGAGGCATCTTTCTGTCATGGAACAGAAAGATGTTGAGTGCCTATGGTTTTTGTGAGATTGTGGTCCTATAAACTAGGTGTGTGGCACGAACTTAAGTAATTTCACAAATTAGCATACATTCATGGATATATAACACATAGCAGATTACAACCTCACAGTAGAACACATAAAATTTTCCATTAATATTATCCGCACTTTGATACATGAAAATTTTACTCGAACGAGCATACATAAATGGTGCAAGTTCGGCAGCGTAACGACTCTATGAGTAGTGTAATAACTTAAACATAGAGTCGATGGTACATAGTATAGATCATAGTATTAATAAGGTAAGTCTACTCCTAACACTCTATGGGTGCCCTATGACTGCAGGGAGGTCATATACCGAAGTGTTGTGCCAACAACTGGACCATCTCAGTCATTTCTCCAATGACTTCATCCCTCTCCTGCTCAACTTGCACTGCTCATGCTTCCATGGTGAATAGTTGTTGCCGTAGAGCAGCAATCTCATATTCTAGAGAGAAATTCTCCCTTGTGGGATTTCCTGGTGGGGCGGGGTGGTCCTGCTGCGCCACTTTGATAGGTGATGTGGCAGAGTCCTCACCTGAGTCTTGTCCTTCCTCCATGTCATCATCGGTCTCATCAAACTCGTAGTCAGTGTCTGTGTACTCGTCAGGCCCAACGCCGTGTGCTTCTCCCTCGGGCTCATCCTCGATCATCCCGTGGGCCACTAGGGCCTGATAAAACTGAATGCCCTACTGCTCCCCTTCCATAGAGACTGAAAGGAGGTATATGAATAAACTATTATTACTCCTAAGATGTTTTAACTATTGTATAAATTGAGTTGATGTTCTCTTCTTGGTAATAAAGGGGTATGTTTTTAGGTTTACCTACCATCGCGATTTCCTCGGGGCATGTGATAGTTGTACCTCAGAGGAAACGTAGTTGATCGGGCTACATTCACTCCTTAATACGACTATGAACAGTCACTGCTTAACTGAGATGCTAGCATTATCTTGTTTGATTTGGTATTATGTTATTTTTTCTGTGTCTTACGAGTAGGAGTGTTTTTATCGTTGTGTTTTATTTGTTTTGTTTTTTTTTGTTCAGAGTTGTTTTGTCCCTCTTTGGTTTATAGTTTTGATATCAATGTGTGGTTACATATGCTAGTTCACTATAAACAGAGCTCTGATACCAACCTGTCACACCCCCGAACCAGACGGCGGAAATGTCCGAGGGCTCATGTGACTTAAATTAATATCATCACAATGAATGTACATGAATCATAACATAAACATCACCATGCATCAATATATTACAACCGACATTGTTCACATCAAGTACATTGTTTTAACATTTCAAATCGACACATAAATTGTTTGATAGTTTTCAAAAGCAAAACACACTGACATACTTGGTACTTATTCCTCAGCTTACCTATTACCTGAGAATACAAGTTATTTTGAAAAATGGTCAACATGTGGAATGTTGGTGAGTTCATAAGCATGTTTGATATGAAAATGTTTTGTGTAGTTTAAACGAAAACAACCTAGAAAATCCGATATTTTCTGAAAAGACCATTGTTTATAAAAAGGTGTGAAGATCCGTAAATATATACATGATGATTTCAAAACATGTATAATTGAAAAACATTGTATTAAACGTACAAGTGAAAATGTTGAACTTCCCCGGAAAACTCGATGTTTTCCAAAATAGAAATATCATATAACGGTTTGAATGGTTATCCATCACGTGAATGATTTTGAATTACCTTGATTACTTGATTTATATTGGATTTATTTATGTAATTCGTTATAACCATGCATGATAATGACTAGTTCGTCTATCTTGGCACTCTGGTGAACATCGGAATTGATCTTAAGATTTTGTCACCCTAGGCTGGCCAAGTCTAACTGTAGCGAACAGTAGAGGTGTGGGGGAGTCACCCCCGTATAGATCTATACACAAACTCTCGCTCTCCCCCCACGAGACTTTGATTATAACTACAGACTACGACCGACACATGTTGGTGCCACCCGTTATTACTCACTAAATCCCAATTGACTTTGATTACTATGAATTATCAACTTGTATTTGTTTACTTTGATTACGCATAGGCCTAACAAACGAGGAGAAGAGGAATACAAAGCCCTGCTACTTTCGTGAGTTATTTTAGGCTATTGGGTATATGAAGGACACGTTGGCCCATTTCGCATTTGATTACTTGGACCTTACTAGCAATGCTAATGGGCTACTAAGGCCCAATAGCACTTAAAAGCCATTGAGGGTCCCTTAAATATGAAATTGGGTCATAGAAGGCCCAGTAACATTTATAATTATCCCTTAGGCCCAAAGATCATGTTAATGGTTCACAAAGGCCCAATAAGCATGTTTGGAAACTTTCAAGCCCAAAGAATTTAATGTTTACTTGTTTTAGGTATAGTATAGTTGTCGGAGCGTTTAATTGAACAATCGTTAAATTTGTATCGTTACGAGACCGGTTGGTCATTTATAACAATATTTAGAAATTTATGTATATTCATCTTGTCATTTTTCATAAATTGTAGTTTGGTATTTTTGACCCAAATATCTTAATGATAAAATAATTGACTCTAAATATTGGTTTGACCCATTTTAGCCCTTCTTTAATAAAGATGACAATTTTAGTCCCTTTTATAAAAAAATGACATTTTAAGTCCTTAAATCATTTTCTTGAAACACTCGACCTATAGACTTACTCAATTGATACTTTTAGCCCAAAATTTACTCTTTGACAGTTTCAGCCTTTCCAGAAAAGTATTTTTTGGTCAAAGCCCAAACTTTTGCAACTTTTACAATTTTGGCCCAAAATCCAAAAACTTTACATTTTTGGTCCTTTTTAGTAAAGAAACGCATTTTAACCCTTGAAATAATTTTGTTTACCTTTTTATCCCCTGTTTTGAGAAAATTTTCATTGTAGCCCTTTGAAAAACAGAATTTTCGCAACTTTGGGCTTAATGGGCCAAAAAGCCCAAAAATTGGCCCATTGAGCTATTATTTACATTTCAAGTCCTTGGAAGAGCATAATTGTCACAAAAACATTTATTTTAACTGTTTTGACTCTTTTAACCCTAAAGAAAACCATGAATGGCAACTTTTCACCCAACTTTTGTTTATTTGACAATTTAAGCTCCAAAAATTTGTTTTATGTTACAATATGTCTATTTTAAATCTTAGAAGGTATTTTTCTTGACTTGTTTAGTGTGGTATACCTTAGATCATGTTTTTTTTCCTTCTTATATCATAGATCTCGCGATTTCTTCTCTTTTTGTTGCATATTTACCACATAAACACTTACAATCACACATACATGCATAAAATCATACATATCACACACATACACATTAATCTACACATTTTACTTGTATTATCCCCCATAAAACTTGTAAAAAGCGAAAAAGAGGGGTATGAACTCACCTTTGCTTGTTGTTTTTAATTTAGAAGGAAGAAATGAATAAAATTTGGTCCTAGCAAGCCTTCTTGGAAGATCTCGAACTTAGAGGTTTCTAAGATGGGAATCATGAGTTTAAATGAGTTAAGAAGAGATTTTTGATAAAACAAAGAATATAGACCATGGATCCAAGCATGAACTTACCTAAGATGATGATTTTTGTAGAATAACTTCCTTGAAGTGCCCTTAAATCTCGAAATTTGTGGATGAACAAGCAAGAGTGTTTCTTTGAGAGTGTTTGAGTGAATTGTGTGTGTATGTATTTCCGCTTGTGGTTCTCGGCTGAAGAAGAAAAAGAGAGAGGAGAAGAGAGAGTGTTGATAGGATGGTTGCTTGGAAATATGAGAAATTGCATGGAGAACCATAATATAATAAGGAGGTGGCAAGTGGAACGTAAACTCTCCCTCCTTCATTTGTGTGGTTGCGCCGAGAGAAGAAGGAAGAAAAGAAATTTGGGTTTTTTGTACTTTTTGTGCTTAAGTCCATTTTATGGCCCAATTAAATTATTTTCGGCCTAATTGGTCTTGGGAGAGGGTTCACGGCCCAAAATAAATCAAGAAATGATTTTTATGGCTCATTAGGGCTAATTAGGTTAGTTATCGCCCAATAAGGTCCATTAGGGTACTTATTTCAATCTAGGCCAAATATGGCCCAAATTATTAAAATAAATGGAAGTGGGTCCAATTAGAGCCCATTTAAGAGTTCTAAGCCCAAAATAGTCAAATTGGAAACTTATTGGCCTATTGGGCCCAATAAGGGAATCCTAGTCCAAAATGGATTTAAACCGGGATTTCAAGGATTTCCAATTCTTTGTTGACTATTTGTAGTGCTTGTATAAAGTTTTTGATGGAAGTTTTGTTGTTATTGAATAAGCATCATACATTCTTTCACATTTTTGGTTCACATTTGTTATCATTGTTTTGATAGCTATTCTTTTCCATAATAAGATAAGAATAAGAAAGCATACATGCCCAATATATATATATATATATATATATATATATATATATATATATATATATATATATATATGAAGTGAAAGGACTAAAATGTGGAGAAAGTAATTTGATCATGGATTACGAGCTACTGCTACTATCCATAGGATCAAAACACAACTAGTTCTCATATGTTTGCTTTTTAATCAGATATACTAATTGATAATACCATTGAAAATTGCTTTAAATCCTTTCAGTATTTTTATTAAGGATTAAGTACTGACATTTGCAAGAATGTGCAGTGACTAAAATGATGTAAGAAGACTGAAACATGGAGAATATAATTTGATCATGAATGTCAAGCCCTTAATACTATTCATGAGATCAAAAGACAACTCTTTTCCCAAATGTTTAGTCTATGGTATTATAATTGAAATTGTTTATATACTATGATTCATGAGATAGTTCTAACTTATTTAAATGTGGAGCATTCTAACATGTTAAAAGAAATTCATGAAATCGATGAAGGTAGTATAGTAGCAATAGTTCCAAATTGATTTGAATATTTGAATAAGGTGTATAATTGTGGTGAAAATATTTGTTGAAATTAGTTTACTTAATGGATCGTTCAGATTGACCACAATACGTACTAATTCAAATACATCCAAAAGGTTTGGGTGAAATGTATTTTTGGAATCATAGTCTTGGATACATAAAGAAATGCATTACCAATTATCTAGTCGGATCGATTTTGGATATCATTTGACCTCGAGTCTTGTAATAAATGCAAATCTTGTTTATCAAGATAGATGATGAGTATGTCACTAGGTGATGTGAATATCTGTTGGAATTGTTTTTGCACTAATGGACTGTTGAGATTAACCACAATACATAGTAATACCAACTTCATATGAACAAGAGTCTAGAACCCTTCAGGTGTTTAGAGCTCTCATATAACAATGTTAAGAATTAACTGTGCAATAGGATGAGACACTCATAGTGAGCATCTCAGTTCAAACTCTATCGATCTTCTAATGTAATTGTGAAAGAGTTTCATGAGCGATATCCACCCAGAACACTGCAACTGGAAGTGTTAGTTGGATAGAGACACAAATCATTAATTGATTTCAATCTAGATGAATCACACTATGCTTGCTAACAATTCATGGATTGTATCATGAATGGTGTTACCATAAGTCTTTTCGTCTTGTACCATCTAAGTAGGTTCAAGAAACACTCTTTGATATATGAAGTGGGATTTAGTCCATGTCTGCCACATATAGAAGTCTACGATTATGAGGCTTATGATCGTCGTGAATCGCTCGCAAATCTAGGACTTAGAATAGAGATGCGTTATCTTGTTGGAGAACCAATCAAGCATTTTGCTTATTTTTTTTAACAAACCTTCTAAGAACAAAATCTATGTTGCTAGAAACGCGGTCTTCCAAGAGAGAGAGAGAGAGAGATTTGATTTCCAAAAGGGCTAGTGGGAACCACATTGGTCTTGATAAGATTCGAGAGTCAACCAACAACGAGCCTAAAGTTGGACCTAACATTCAATTCGAGGTTGAAAGAGCTATTGAGGACACTGACATACCTCCACCTCTTCCTTATAGATCTGATAGATGACGTCATCATATACATTGTTACATAAGAGTTTATATTACTGAGGTAAATGAGTCATTGGTATGGATCAATCATAGTGTATCAGCTATCGGAAGCTATGGTAGGACCTAAAGGCTACAACATGGAAGGAGGACATGGAGAGCGAGATTCAGTCCATGTATGGGAAAATTTTGTAGATCAAGCACTTCGCCTTAACCATTAGATATAAGTGGATCTTTAAGAAGAGACAAGCACAGATAGGTACAAAAACATAATCAAACCAAGATATGTTGTGAATGATGTGTAAGTTTGAGAAGTTCCTTATGGACCGAAACAAGCATCTCGTAATTGGAATCTTTGTTTCAATGAGAAAGTTCAAGGAGTTTTAATTTCGAGAAACATAGATAAACCATATATATATATATATATATATATATATATATATATATATATATATATATATATATATAAACATATATGTCAATGCTAGTGGGAGCATTGTTGTCACCTTTGTATTGTACATAGATAACGTACGATTCATAGGAAACCATATTATAACTTAGCAACTAGAAAATGTAGAAACCTGGCTTGGTGTGAGAGTTGTTTTTGCAACAATATAAATAAGAGATATAGAACATGTACATAATATAAGGATCTATGGAGATAGATCAAAGTGATTCATTATATTAAGCCAAGGTACATGGAATCTTGACAAAAGTCAAGATGCAGAACTTGGAAAGATTCATGCTTATTAAAATATGGCATAAAATTAACCAATGCTGATTTTCTAGTTCTACTATTGAGCTTGAGGTTATGAGTCGTGTCCCATAGGCTTCCACTATGGTATCGATCATATATGCTATGATATGTATCAGATCTAATTATTGGGTTGTGAGCATTCTAACACTCCTATGGTGTACATGAAACCCTATATGCTTTGGATCTATTTTTTCTCTATTATGCATGCATACATTCAAAATTCCAAAGCATCATCCTATCTAGCATACAATGGAGTATCTATACTACAAAAGTCTAGTTAGATGACATACCTTTTGATGGAGCTCGAAGTCTTGAAATTTTAAGAGATTAGTGCCCCAAGTGTTGCAAATCAAATGGAATCACACAACACGACCAACAATTGGAATAACTAGAGAAGAGGTTACTTGGTTCACTCTATGAACTCGACTTTGCCCTCTTTGTGTATCCACTAGTCACTCCTTAGTCCCCATTTCATGAACCATGGGGTCCTTTATATAGTGTGGCTCATTTAGGGTCACTCCATGTAAACCCTAATGTGCATGAATTTTCATTTTGTTCGTGATCCATGTGTTTTAACCTCCATGGAATATCCATGGGTTACCACATGGGTTAAGCCCAACATGAAGGACTATGGATCACAAGCCCACATAGATAAGAATGAATGATTTACATAATCAATCTGCAAGATCCCGATTAGCAATTGTAGCTCTTAAAGTCACTTTCGAACTCTGACCTAGTTAAATGACGTCTCCATTAGATAAGGGATCATATATTCCTCCATTCTAGATATCATATGGACCGAGACATGTGTTATAATCATTCTCTCTATCCATCTGTTGTTTCCCGATTTTCGATTTATGACGACTGACTAATTAAACAAATCAAATCAGTCCAGGCTTGGCCAAGCACTTAGGGGTGTGATCACTAAATCATCGAGGGGCTCACATATATCGCTTTTATCCGCATAGGGTAAAAGGAACGGATAAACTTCGACCCAAATTCTCGCTTGTACTTACTAATCAAATTACACACAACAATATGTTTGTCACACCCCAAAATCGAGAACGGCGGAATACGTTCTGGGGTGGAGGACATCATGTCAAGTATCACAACATATGCAGTATAGTAATCAAAGTACAACAACCATTGCATTAATAATAATAATTTTTACATAGGTTACATTACATAGAAACATCAAAGTAAATACAGAACATAGTATAAATGCTGCTTGGTTCTAGGCTGACTTCGCACAAGCTCCCAGGATGTACCTGTCTATCGATAACCTGAGAATACAAGTTATTTTGAAAGCGAGTATCAACATTTTTATAATGTTGGTGAGTTCATAAGTATTTAGTGTCATTTGTAGAAATACACATTTTTTATTCAAAATAACTTTATGAAAGATAGTAGTCTAGAATCTACGGTGTATTAGCGTTCTTTCCAGAAAATCCTATATTTTCTAAATAAAAGCAGTCTTCTACCAAGACCCGATAGAATTATGTTTTAAGGAGTAATTTTCCCCAAAATACAATCATTACCAAAATAAAGTTTTGGCTTTAAAGGAATTATGAGAAAATCACAAGTAAAAATACTAGGGGAAAATAACATATACCTCAGCAGTAATATTGCTGACTAAAGGAAATGAAAACATAGACTCCAGGAGAGTATCGAATGAATGATACGCCTAGCTCAGTCTAACACAAGAAAGCACAGACTCCAGACAACATCAAACGAACGATACAAATAGCAAAGTCTAAAACAAAGAAATACAGACTCCAGATAGTATCAAATGAACGAGACAGCTAGCAAAGTCCAAAACAAGGAAATACGGACTCCAGACAGTATCGAATGAACGACACAGCTAGCAAAGTCTAAAACAAGGGGTGAATGTGAACTCGTATGTAACCATGCTCATCGACGATAGAGTATCCGATGACCCTCCAGGTCACGCGTACAGTTAGTGGCATTTTGTCACCCATGGGCCTTACCGGCGCAGACTGTAGCTAGACGTCACGATGCAGGAGTGTCAGTCCCGTATAGATCTATACATATGAAGTTCGCTCTCCCTCTAGGAGACTCTGGTTACACATGTTGGATTAATGTCTAAGTCCATAACTATATTTGGTAAGACTTGACCCGACCCGGCATGGTCCATTTGGGTTGCATACCATCATGCACTTGAATGAGAGAAATAAGACACTTATGGTTATTAATATATTATAAGTTCTAGTATATTAATAATAAGAATAATAAGATTATTTAATTAGTATTGATCAAGAATTAATCTAGGATTAATTAAGTGATCAAAAGAAGACTAATTAAATATATGGGTTGATTGTGTAAATCATCCATACTTGTATAGTGGGCTAATGCTCCATGGATAATCAAGTTGGGCTAAAACCCATAGGATGGTCCATGGATGCTCCATGGTGTATTTGTACCCATGGATCCAAGGAAATGGAAAGCCATGACAATTAAGAGTTTACCCTAATTGTGTAACTATATAAGCATCTTATTATTGAGGAAAAATCGGCCACTAGTAGTATTCAAGAAAGGGCTAGCCGATTTTGGTGAGTGTAGAATTCTCTCAAGTCATTCTAAGTGTTTTGATGATTGTGATTCCATTTGAGGTGTCACACTTGGGGCACTAAGCACTCAAGCTTCATGAAGACTTTCTACATCAAGAGGTATGTATTCTATCTTGTTACATTATTGTTTTGTATGCTAGATTAGGATAATACCTTGGAAGTTCTTATTTGCATGTATAATAGAGAAAACATAGATCCAAGGTATTTAGGGTTGCATGTACACTTAGGAAGTGTTAGAATGCTCAAAACCCAACAGTGGTATCAGAGCCACGGGTTGTTTTCTGTTATATTGATGCAAATATTTTATTTTCAAAGTTGAAAAAAAAAAACATGAAGTTTGTCAAATTTTAAGATAATTACTTGTTCTTGTGAAAAACTAATTATTTGTAAAATTTGAATAATTTGCTTTATGAGTTGAATTAGGTCAAATTTAATAAAAGATAAAATAATATGATTATTTTATTAGTTTTAAAAGTTTGATCTAAAAAGTTTTATTTTTTTTGAAACCTCCATAAGTTATGGATTTGAAAAGGTTTTAAAAAAAAAAAAAAAAAAAAAAAAAAAAAAAAAAAAAAATTGATTCAAAGTTTTTTTTTTTTGGAGTTACAAAATTTGGTGTTAATGTTTTAAAGGATTCCATAACTTAAGAATAAGTTATGGATCACCAAAAGTTTTTTGTGTTACCTTGTTTTATGAGTAAATTTAGATTAATGAATAAAATGTTGAGTGAAATAGTTGGTTTTAATCCAAATTAATCTAAAAAGAAGTTCATAAAATGTGTTTATGTAACTTATAAGTCACATTTATGAATCTTAAAACTCATAAAAGTTGGCAAAGGTTACAAAAATGAAGAGTCTAGTTCTAATTAAATGGTTTTATGACTCCATAACTTGTCCTCAAGTTATGGAGGACCAAGAGTCTCTTCATTTAATAAAATAAAATAAAATAAAAAAAGTGTAACCTTAATTAATTCCATAAGTTATAAAATAAAGAAAAGTTAATTCTTTTATTAGTTTAAAGTCTTCCATAACTTGTCCTCAAGTTATGGAACTTGAAGAGTTTTTGGATTAAAACTACTTTAAACACATAAGTTATGGAATTAATTAGTTTTGAATAGTTTCAAAACTTGCCCTCAAGTTTTGGAATTTGTAAAGTTTTCACTTATGAATACTTTAATTCCAAGTTAGCCCTTAGAATTTTAAAAGTTAAAATTCAACCCTTATACTTTATAATATTATAAGTTAATAATATATATATGTATAAGAGTAAAGTCAGTCTTACCGCTAGTACGCCTCATTCACGAAGCCGGTCTATAAGGTGGGTATAAGGTTGTTGCCTATAAAATGGCAACTTAATGGGTGTCCACTCTCACCCACCGCTTGCTTGACTGGTGGAGGGTCGTTAGCCGAACGGGTTTGACAGGACTAGAATTCTTCCTTCATTAAAAGTATTAATGATAATACTAAGTAACTAAACTCTTAATAATACCCAATCTTAGTTACTTAGGAAAAATGTGAATAAGGTGCTAATCCATGAAATTGCACTTTACACTTTGTCTAAGTCGTTAGTGGAGCGTGTGTGGTTAACCGGCACACTAACTTGGACTTAACAAGGTAGGTAAAGGGTGACTTAATATCTATCATAGTATCGATGGAGCGTGTGTGGTTAACCGGCACATCGATTGAGGGGTAATTTATTAAGGGTACCAAGTGATTTGCATGGTTACTTCACACCTTGTTTTGTGATCCTCGGCATCCCAGTCACAAAACCTGAAGGGCACACTCGAGATTGAAACATGCCTTTGAAAAGTTCAATGAATCTCAAAGATCTAGGAGTTTCAAAACCAATTAAAACCTAATAATACATTTCGTTTATCTTGGTGGAAATTGGTGAATCGTCATTCACCTACCTTCAAATATTTTATAGCTTGGATTACGGCATACCTCTTTTAAGTTATAAAATAGTTTGTTGGGTCCTAGCCTTAATATTTCATATTGGGTGTCATATTGAGGACTTTAAATCAACTATCTTGAATATCTCCCAAAAGATGTCTGGTTTAGACACCTATGATCTTCCCAAATCTCTTGAAACAAGGTTTCCTAATGAAGATGATGTCCCATGGATATCATACTTCTTCACCTCTTCAAATTATTCTCCCTAACCCACAAGTTCTTGAAAAGTTTAAGGTCACTCAGGCCCTATTAGGCAAGGCAAGGTCTAGGTGTGGTCACATCTTGGAGATGTAGTCACATATTGACAAGCCGGGAGAGTTGGGTGTCAAAGTCTTGAGAAAGTTGGTGGTTCAACTACTTTCTAAGTCATATAGTGAGTTCTTTTGGAACACCTATGAAAAAGACTATGACAAGACCCTTAATGATCTTATCTATTTGTTAAGATCAACTTCCTAAAACTTTATGGACATTGACAATGATGACATTGGATATCCAGTAAAGCATTCTCTTCCCAATGGAAAGGGATCGGCTATAGTCAACTCGGTTGACCAAATGGTAAAGAGAAAAGCTAAGTCTGTGACAGTCCTGTGTACCATTATCAAAGGGTCCATATGTTTGTATTGCCAAAGAAAGGGCATTGGTTGCGAAGCTGCCAAATTTACCTAAGGATGTTAAAGTCAATAAGTTTGACTCTACTTCAGGTAAATTCCACTATCTAACTCTGTTAAGTTTCTATTCTGAGATTCTTGATACATGATGTGACTGGGTCACATGGCGATGTTTTAAGAATCAAAGGAAAAAAAGTGAAGAAACTTAAAGAAAGAATATGCTGAATCTGATCGCGTAGATGGATTTCTATCGCATAGTTTGAAAAATCGGATTCTTGAGCTACTTCTTAGGAGTTATGAGATATTGCCTAGGAATAGATAACAACAAGTTCTCATATGGATTGTAAGGATAAGTTTTTTCCGCAAAGTTTTAAAATAAAAGAGAATTTTTTGATTTTATTTATTTTAAAATATCCTTACAATGGCATTTGAGGAAAAATTGTTGCTTATATAATTCCATTAGTAGCAAGAGTGGAAGTATGAAATTGATTCTTTCATTTGTGGTAATGTCTAAATTTACCAAATAAGGAAAGATTCTCATCACCCAAGTTTCAATTGGACCGGAACATGGAATCATGCAAGTTGTATAGCATGATGAATGAGAACTTTCAAGTTTTGGAAAATTAAGACTAATTACTTGTTCACATGGATGTGTGAGTCAAGTAAAGGACTTAGGGATCGAGTACACATTCTTGTGCACTGATTAAGTCCACCACTAAAGATCGATAAGAAGAATCAAATAAGGCAGAAGGATAAAAGTTTCTCAAATCTGAAAAGATGGGAGAGTACTTTAGTATCAGTTTTGTGATCATCTTAATGATTAAGAAACCATATCAAAATTAGTTCTCTAAGGAAATCTTAGTGCATTCTTATGACTAAGAAGAGGAACTTGAATTGTTGAAATGGTTAAATCAAGAAGATGAGTCATACTGCGTTCCAATACAAGTCTTATAGTCATACTCCAAGATTGTCATTTGAGTGACATGTCTTAAAGAAGGTTTAAAACACTTGTCAAATGTAAGAGTAAAAGTTTTCTACTCTTGTACATTTGAAATTGGTAAGTTGTGATGTTTTGGATAAAACAAAGACCAACTTAGGCCAATTGGGTAAAGTGTTTTTCTTGATTAGAATCCGCACTATCTCTTGGATGTTTGACAAGGGAGTCTTATATGTCAAGAGGACAGTGGGAGTCTTAAAGGTCTTGAAAGTCTCAAGAACTAATCAAGAATAAAACCTAAAGTTCTTCTCTAGCACACAATTTGAGGTTTATAATCTATTGTGTTGACATATCAGTGCCCATTCCAGTTAAAGTTGGCTTTGCATATGAGTTCTTAGAGTTCTCAGTTTGTTGCATAACAACTTGGAAGCAATGGCAGGCCCTTGAGCTGCCAGGTGGCAAGAAGTTAAGATTGAGTTCAATCCATATGGTTTTGGATTTGTCATTATCTTTGTCTTGTGATTATGGTTTGACAAATTCATATGGGTAGGAACTCATACACCATATAAATCTAAGTGTCATAAGGTTTCTCTCCGATTCATGAAAATGATGGTGAGGAAACACTTTCACTAAGTAGATTTTATCTAGATAGCAATTGTGATATTTGCATTCTCAAAGTCGTTAGTGGAGCGCGTGTGGTTAACCGGCACACTAACCTGGACTTGTGAGAAGTGGCAAAAAGGTCTAAACATTATGATTACGGCATCCCTCTTCATAATTGTTTAGATACACAAGTGTGCTATCTAAGGGAAGGTGTATGATTTTGATAAAGACTTATCAAAACAATCTAGTATCAGAAATCTGAACTTTGGTAAGAAAGTCAGCTGATTTCTGAGTACATGTCAAAGCTAGTGGGAGCATAAGTGTTATGCTAATAATCATCATGTTAGTGGGAGCATGATAATTATGATAAGTATTGCAAGTTAGCAATGTTAATTATAGAAAACAAAAAATTTCAATTGGGAAAAAGTTGTTTTGCTATAATTAAGGGAGAGGAAATTATACTTCATATCAAATCTATAAGGTTTAGATCTGAGGTTTTAATCATTTAGTCAAGGATATATATATGAATTTCATGTTGGAATGGCTCAACATAAGGAAATTCTGTATATGGGTCCATTATTTGCGTTCTAAAATTCGATTATGATTACGGCATCCCTTTTCATAATCTGAATTATGAGAACTTGGCAAATTGAAATGGAAATATTATAGCAAAAGACTGGTTTAGTCTTTATGTAAGACATCATGAATCGTGTCCCATATGCTTCGGATATAGGATCGATTACATGTGCTATAATCATCCGTTCTAAAATTTTCCAAATGCCTGGGGCATTAAGAAGGGAAAAGGTTTAGAACTGGATATGACTAAAAGGATTAAACAATTGTCGAGGACAATCTAAGGTTTACCAAAGATTGGTTGCTCAAGGACAGTTGGAAGTATAGTGATAATTCTGGAAGGACCATATTGACATAATCTGTAAGGAGGCAACTCTTGTTCAGAAGTGATAGTCAAAATGGAATCTGGAAATGTTTCAAAGTTAGAATTTTCACTCTGTGTAAGATTAAGGAAACTTAATGCAAGAAGGATGGTTCCAAGGAGTTGATCTCCTTTGGAATGATCTGTAATGTTTGTTGTCAAGTATTTATGACTTTGTGCATAATCATTACAAGAGGATCAATGCATATAAGTTTAGAATCTGACAGATTCCAGTAAATGGCATGAATTTGGAATTCTTGCATTTGCAGTAAGGATTTGGGAGTGTGAAAAGAGAATCATTGAAGTTATGTTCAATGGATCTAGTTCACAAAGTAAAGATCATAGACAAACATAGTATGCATACTTAGTGTGTGGCATGACTAGTGTTTAGAAAACATAGTGTACATGCTTGGAGCATGGGACAACTATTGTTTTAAATTCAAGATTAAAGTTGATAGCTGAAACAGTATACAATGAATAATGTGTAATCATATGGTGATAAATAAAAGGTGTTTATTTATGTTCAAAGAGTTGATACCATATTGGATTCAATTATTATTGTGTTTCACTTTGCATGTTTTGACTTCCCGAATAAACTGGGTTATTCTTCCGGAATGACTAAGTTATTCAAACCATCCACAGTCGGTCGTATTTTGGAAGTAGATATGAATTAAGACTGTCATGATGGGTTGTAGAGGTCTAAGGTGTTGGACAAGGCTACAACAATCATGAGTGCTCATAAGTTCTGAGTATTGGATTCAACCCGCGCTCATTGGAATCACTTCATGGATTTTATCACGAGTGATCATGAGACGATAATATCTTATATTCTTCAAACCTAGAGATATGAGTTGTTACTATGAGTTGATAGTACATTGATAGCACGAAAACGCATTTGGTAACTCGGTGCTATAAAACGTGCCTTTGTGTATGATTCAACAAGTAGTAGAACAAGCCATATGAGTCGAAGTTTATCCGTTCCTTTTACCTACGGGATAAAAGCGATATCTGTGGGCCCCTCGATGATTTGATGATGACAAATGGAAGTGCTCGGCCGGGCCAGGACTGATTTGATTTGTTCAATTAGTCAGTTGTCATAAATCGGAAATCGGGAAACAACAAATGGACAGAGAGAATGATTATAATCCATGTCTCAGTCCATATGATATCTAGAATGGAGGAATATATGATCCCTTATCTAATGGACAAGTCATTGACAAAGGTCAGAGTTCATCGACAAGGTCAGAGTTCGACAGAAGCTTTTGAGAGCTATGATTGCCGGTTGGTTCCTGAAGTCATACGCAATAATAGTTTTAGACTTATCCAAGTGGGAGACTGTTGGATTAATGTCTAAGTCCATAACTATATTTGGTAAGACTTGACCCGACCCGGCATGGTCCATTTGGGTTGCATACCATCATGCACTTGAATGAGAGAAATAAGACACTTATGGTTATTAATATATTATAAGTTCTAGTATATTAATAATAAGAATAATAAGATTATTTAATTAGTATTGATCAAGAATTAATCTAGGATTAATTAAGTGATCAAAAGAAGACTAATTAAATATATGGGTTGATTGTGTAAATCATCCATACTTGTATAGTGGGCTAATGCTCCATGGATAATCAAGTTGGGCTAAAACCCATAGGATGGTCCATGGATGCTCCATGGTGTATTTGTACCCATGGATCCAAGGAAATGGAAAGCCATGACAATTAAGAGTTTACCCTAATTGTGTAACTATATAAGCATCTTATTATTGAGGAAAAATCGGCCACTAGTAGTATTCAAGAAAGGGCTAGCCGATTTTGGTGAGTGTAGAATTCTCTCAAGTCATTCTAAGTGTTTTGATGATTGTGATTCCATTTGAGGTGTCACACTTGGGGCACTAAGCACTCAAGCTTCATGAAGACTTTCTACATCAAGAGGTATGTATTCTATCTTGTTACATTATTGTTTTGTATGCTAGATTAGGATAATACCTTGGAAGTTCTTATTTGCATGTATAATAGAGAAAACATAGATCCAAGGTATTTAGGGTTGCATGTACACTTAGGAAGTGTTAGAATGCTCAAAACCCAACAACACAGCCTTGGCGCGATGAAGCGTCGTAGAGAGAAATAGGGTGTCACATTCTAAAGTATTATAGTAATAGTATAGACTCACGAATGAATTGACTCCTGAGTATTTCGTCGTACTAGAGAGAGAGAGAGAGAGAGAGACAAAGAGAGAGAGTGAGAGTGAGAGAGAGAGTGAGAGTGTAAATAGAATTTCCTAACTATTCCTACAATAGTTACTAGTGTTCTAGAAATATGAACAATGGAAGGATGCCTCTGCTAACCAAAGGAGATGAATTGGCTGATGGAAAACCTTTATGACTATATATGTACACATGATATATAACAAATAATTAAACGACCTTCGGACGGATAACCAATACCCTAGAACCACATCCAAACAAGGAAAAGGAGGAAGGGCGGTCTAGCCTTCCTAAGTCCTTTAAACATTACTTATATAACTATAAAGATACAGGCATGCATTTTACAATATAAAAGCATAAAAGAAAATTTGGCAAAAACCCTTGGAAAACTTATGAATAAGAATTTATAACTTGATGTCCTTTTATAAAACAAGCTTTGAAAACTTTTGGAAAACCTTTGAAAAACCTTTGGAAAACCTTTGAAATACGTTTGATAATCTAAAAGAGAAATTCATACTTTAACAAGATTTGAAAACGAGATTGGAAGACCTTTGTTAGATGAAGCAGTTTAACATGTAAAAATCCATTTGCTATATAATTATTAATCACATGTGATTTATCTACTAACTGTATAGTTCAACTTGTATTCCCCCCCCCCCATAAAACAGTTAAAATCATTTAAAAGGTTGATTTAGGGGTATGAACTCAAATGACGTGGATGACTCGGATGGACGGACGATATAGGATGCTATGTGTCAATTGAGGTCTTAAACACACACCTAGATCCTATTTAGGAAGTAATGATACATTTAAGTATCCAATTAGTCATTTAATAACCAATTAAGCAAGTAAAGACCCTCTAATGCATGAAAACACCTTGATTCAAGTGCTAGGAGTGTTAAGGGTTGCTTCTAAGGAGAGTATAGTCTCACTTTGGAGTTTACTCCTCAAATGGTAGTGTCTAGTGTCACACCCCAAAACCAAGAACGGCGGAAACATTCTGGGGTGGAGGACGTCATTTGAAGTATCACAACAGTGTAATATAATAAACAAGCAAAAACATCATCCATTGCATTATAAGTAGAGTTTTAATACATGTGTGTTCTTTCATAAGGTACAACAATAAAATGAATAATCAAAATAAGGCGAGTCTTGACTGTGCTCCGTCTTCTCAAGGCCTGGACATCGTACCTGTCTAACTGATGACCTGAGAATACAAGTTATTTTGAAAGTGAGTATCAGCTATAAAGCTGGTGAATTCATAAGTATTTAGGTGTTATTGTCCTGTTTTGGAATCCTGTTAAGAATGTCGTATAAATCCTTACATAGAACAGTTGATATAAGTATGAAATGTGGTCTTCTACCAAGACCCGAATGTTTTTTTATGACAAAGTAAAATGATAGGTTTTCCTTTCTATTGACTAGTACTGAGAGTACTTAGTCTAACTCATCGTTTATGTGAATATATCACAACATAAAGTAAAATGGGAAAATGATATGATAGTCTTCTACCAAGACCCTAATGTTCTATAAGTAAAATGATAGTTTTTCCTTTCTATTGACTAGTACTAAAAGTACTTAGTCTAACTCATCGTTTATGTGAATATATCACAAAATAAAGTAAAATAGGAAAATGATAAGATAGTCTTCTACCAAGACCCTAATGTTCTGTTATGACTATGTAGTCTTCTACCAAGACCCGAATGTTTTGTTATGACTATGTAGTCTTCTACCAAGACCCGAATGTTTTCTTATGACTATGTAGTCTTCTACCAAGACCCGAATGTTTTGTTATGCCTATGTAGTATTCTACCAAGACCCGAATGTTTTGTTATGCCTATGTAGTCTTCTACCAAGACCCGGATGTTTTGTTATGACTATGTAGTCTTCTACCAAGACCCGAATGTTTTGTTATGACTATGTAGTCTTCTACCAAGACCCGAATGTTTTGTAAGTAAAATGATAGTTTTTCCTTTCTATTGACTAGTACTAAAAGTGCTTAGTCTAACTCATCGTTTATGTGAATATATCACAAAATAAAGTAAAGTAGGAAAAATATAATCATGTAAGTGTTATCCTTGGGTGACCAGGATTGACACGACATCGCCGAAGCGAAAGATAGAACCTATGGACATCCGAAGAGTGTCCCCTGATCCTCTGTAGCAGCAGCAGGGTGGAGGGAGGGTTAGTCCAGATATCGATCTCTTAAAACAGATCGCTAACCTAATGATCCTCCGAAGATTCACATCTCATCCACTGTTGCAATAGTGGACAGAGGGATGGTTAGTCCCGTCACTGACTACTAAATAAGTGACAACCTTAGACATCCGTAGACGTTCATCGACCATAGGTGCTAATCAGTGGGGTTCGGAATGGTAAGTCCCGCCGAAATATCCCATTGAACCGGGATAGGAAAGATAATTTACACAGTAAGTACTAATAAATCATCCTCGTAGTTCTAAGTACAAGTATCCAAAGTAAGTAAATACAGGATAATGCACCTATGTAGAAGTGTTCCTATATGGTATTCATGTAAGTGTGTTCATGTAACAGGTAAGTATATGTAAACATATTCATGTATCATGTAATCCTAAGTATGTGTACTCATGTATCATGTAAGGTATTGGTATAGACTCATGAATGAACTGAATCTTGTGTGATTCCTTGTAGTAGTAATAATGTTTGATATCTTCTAACTATCCCTATGATAATTAACTGGAAAGTAAGTGGTTGTTCAAGTAGATTTATGCACCCTCGATACACCAGGGTGTGGTAAACTGAACGAAGGATGAAAACTATAATCTCTATCATATAAATGAACATATGCGCATAAGTATAGTTTGATTCAAGAAGGTAAAATAATGGTTTTGCAAGATATCTAGGAGTTTTGAACAATAATTAAGAATGACTTGATGTCATTTTAATAAACATTTCAAAACTAATACTTTTGTTATCAAGGTATTTTAAGATAGAAAACCACTTCACGTGTCACCTTTTGAAATATGTGAAATCTACTGAGTGAAAACATGGTTATAAAATACATAAGATTGATTTAATAACATATTGTTTTCTACTTGTATTCCCCCCATTAAAGCATTTAAAATCATTTAAAACATTGATTAAGAGGTATGAACTCACCTGTAGTTGGTGATTCGGATGAACTGAACGGTATAGGATTGCTAGGTGTCAAGCGAGGACTTGTACACACACTACGATCCTAATGAACATATAATCATACATATATGCACTCAATTAGTCTTGAATTACTAATTGATCATGTTAAGACATCCTAGACATAATAAACACTTTATATAAGTGTTTTAAGCCCTAAGGATTGCATCTAAGCTATTGTGGGACAAGGCACTTGTGTTTAGGGTTCCAAATGACCCCATACATGAGTTTACTCCTCATATACCAACACACATGGAGTTTACGGTTGTAAACTCTTGAGTTTACGGCCGTAAACTCCCAACCATGGGTGTATTGTGTGTTTTGAAGTTCCAAATGATTCCTAGAATTATTCCAACTTGGTGGTTAAATTCTTGGAAGGGTTTAAGGCCTAGAAACACTCCCTAGAGGAGTTTACGGCCCCAAGGCCATTTCCTTTGGAGTTTACGGCCGTAAACTCCCTTGGAATGGTGTTTTTGTTGCTTTCAAGTCTCTTGCACATGTAGGATAGGTTCTAGACTTTTACCTAAAGCATATGAAGGCATTAGGGACACTTTGGTGCCCTTCTTTCATGTTTACGGCCCAAGAACCATGTCTTGGCTGTAAACTCACTTTTGTCACACCCCCAAATCGGAACGGCGGAAACGTTCGGGGGTGGATGACTTCATGTGGTAACGTTACAAATGAATACATAGTAAAGAAAGCAATACCACCATCATATATATAATTGAAAGTTTACATTGTTAAAAGGTACATGTTCAAAACCAATTACAATATGATGCCAAAATATGAATTTAAACTGGCGCCGCAGCGTCCCTTCTTCAAAAGCTGTTTGTTACCTGTAATTACTGAATCCCTGGGGACATACAAGTAGTTTTGAAAGAGTAGATCAACATTTAAGCTGGTGAGTTTCATAAGTATTAAATGAAAATGTTTGTATGAAATGAAATGTTTTGTTCTTGTTTTTTTGCTTCTAGAAAATCCTATATTTTCTACTAGTATAAATGTAGCCTTCTCTCAAGACCAATGTTTGTTTCTAAAAATGTATGTAAGTATAAAATTTCCAATACGTCTGAAAAACCCTGTAAATCAATGTGTTTTCAATACTCCATGTGAGTTTTATAACTATGCTATTGACTAGAAATGCCTATACACAACGTTCTTCAGGCGTTGGAATGTTCTGACGTTTGTCACCCCAAATGGTGGACTGTAGCTAACAGTCAGGGCGGGGGTTGTCAAGCCCGTATAGATCTATACACAAACACCATGCTCCCCCTCCAAGGGATTCTGGTATATAATACAGGACTTGAAATGCGTACTCGAACGTACGTGAAGTTGATGTCTCACAAAACTTAGTATAAAACAGATTTACGTATGAAAATGTTCGTTTGTTCTTGTATATGAAAGTAAACTTCTTGAAATAGTGTTTCTAGTATGTAAAAGTTTGTAATGCTCTCGTAAAACTATACCTATTATAGTTTTCTAAAAATGTGTCTCGTTTGCATAGTAATCCCTAGTAAAATGTTCACTTGTTATGAAAAGTGTAACTTTTGATGTAGAAGACAAGTTTGTAAACAAAACATATATATGTATATTTTCGATGTAGAAGACAAGTTTGTAAACAAAACACATATATGTATATGGTTATATATATGTATAAATTTTAAAAGATGATTTGGTATGTTTCGTAATTGTTGTTCATATTCATACGTTTTTATTAGAAACTTTGCATGAAATAATCCTTAAGTTTGATACTAAAGACCTTTTTGTACTTATCACTTTTGTAAAAATGGTAATTAAACATATTTAAATGATTGTGTTTTAACTTCCTTAATGTATAAACATTGCTCAAAAATGTTAGAAGGTGTTAATAAATCTATAAACCACTTTTGACAGTTTTACCCTTTACTGTCCCTGTTTTTAGAAAACTCATAGAAAAATCCTCGTAAGTCAAAAACTGAATCCGTCACCTCTGAGAGTTTATAAAATGAGTCTACCTTGTTCCTAATTGTGATTATGATTTTTATGGTCTCAAACTAGTGTGAAAATGAACATCTTCACAGACTGGTCCGAAATCACTTCTGAAATGACAGGCAATTTTATAAAAACCGCCATAAATTGTAGAAAAATCGTATGAACGCGTGCGAGTAGTGATTAGAAAGGTATAAACTTGAACTATTCTCATATTGTACAGTTTTGAAAGATATTAAGTTTAAGATGGTCAAAACAGTCCGTGAACAGGACTCAACTTTTCTATAGAAAGCTGTCATTTAAATTTAAGTTATGTTTAGTGTTCTAACTTGTATTCCCCCTCTTAAAACATGAATAAAACATGAAAATGTAGGGGTATGAACTCACCTTATGTGAATACTTGAAGAATGGAAGGTTGAAGATGAACTTTTGGTTGTTGGTTTGATGCTCCAAAACAGCCACTCTTTTGGTTATGTTGCTGTCACGAAATTTCACAGCAAAAGAGCAAGAAAAAGGGTAGTTTGCTCACTGTTTTGAATCAATAATTTTGAGTATCATAACAAGTAACTTCTAGGGGTATTTGGTGGTAAAAATGTGAAGCAAAAGGATGGTTTAGATGGGTGAAATGGTGGCTGAAACACAAAAGGGACAGCAACCCTTTAGTTCATGGTTTTGATGGCTTTGGAAGGAAGTTCTTGTGCTTGAAAATGAGATGAAGGTTGAGAGTAATTCCCTGGAGTATTTGCTGGTCAAATGAGGGTAAAATAAAGAGGAAATTTCGTGGATATGAAGGAGGAAAGAGTGGAAGAGGATAAGGGGACAAAACCTAGACTAGCTTGTGATGGGATGTGAGTTTAAGTGATGTGATCTTGTCTAGCCACTTGCTTGGGTGGTTGCTTAGAGATAGAGTTAGTTAACTAACTAACTACTACTTATTTAGTTAGTTAGGAGTTCTAGTTAAGGAGAGGGAAGGTCTTAATCTCGAAAATTAGAAGAGGGATTAATAAGCATTCTTAGTAAAATGTCTCAAGTGATTAAGCACTTATTAGTTAAGTTGGCACTTATCTCCACCAATTCTCTTATCTTAATTGATTTAGACATCATAAAACATACATGAAATCACTTTAATTCATGACCCACAACTATTCATTTACTAGATAATAATACATATATACAAATACATACATGTATACTTAGTATAAAATAACAATGTAGTTTTTGTGTATTTGAACTTTAATGTTTATGTTTTATTCTTTTTATTCAAAAACACTTAAATACATTTTAATTATACCTTATAATAATTCATTTTATATTTTAATTTATTTAAATATAAAATTTATTGACCAATGTATAATTTCGTGACATTTAACCGGTTAACCATATCGTTAAACACGTTTTGTCACTTTGGTTCGTATATTTGTCAAATTTAAATCATCCACAACTATTAAGCACACATTTTACATAGAACCTAACTTAATTATCAACTAGATATATGTTGATACAAAAATTAAGTTTGTTGCGTTCAAATGATGTTATATGCTAATTTTCACAAACCGGTGATGGTTCGTATGTGACAACCCGATATTTCGAGTCAACGTAATGTAAAACCAATCAAATTTAGGTCAAATGTAACCTTCCTAAAATCTTATTCGGATTAAATAAAGTAGTAGGAATCATATCAAGGTTAGCGTACATAAAAAGAACGTCCAAATCTGACTTCGAATGAGGAAGTTATGAATTTTTGAAGAAATTCCTTAATCACGTCATTTTAATAAATAAATAATAAAAATAATTTCGGAATTTGCCAGCGGAATCTAAACGAAAGTTGTAGATCATGGTCTCACCTTCGCGTGGATATAAAGAACGTCAAAAACGGAGTTCGTATGAGGGAGATATGAGTTTTTGAAGTTTATTTATAATAAATATAAATTTAATTATAAATTCCCGGTAATATCCGAAGGGGAGTCATCGGATTGGACCGATGTACGCCCAGCGTACCTTCGTACGCCCCGCGTACTGAGATCGAGGGTCTCGGATCGTCCACGTCGCACTATCCGAAGAAATCTAACCCGTCCGAAGCTCCGACCCGTCCGACCCGCTGTCCCGTCCGACCCGCTGTCCCATCCGACCCGCGTACCCAGCAACCCGTCCCATCCGACCCGCGTACCCAGCATACCGTCCCATCCGAACCGAGGCAGTCGAGGCTTCGGTCATGCATGACGTACGCGTACGCGCTGCGTACGAGCGTACGCCCCGCGTTCGGAGGCAGTTCAGCCTTCCTATAAATAGGATGCGAGGCTTTCCGAAAATGTTGCTCATTTCTCTCCTCTCTCTCACAACCTTGCCTCGTTTTCCGTGCCCGTTATAACCCGAAGCTCTGGTCTTTTTGCTCAAGTCCCGAGGGTCGATTTTACTCCCGAGATTCCCGAGAATCCCGAGAAAAATCCGTTTTCCGAGACGAAACTCTGCCCGGTTTTCCATCTCGCTTTCTTCAATCAATCAAGTGAGTTTCATACCCCTTAATCAACCTTTTAAATATTCTGAATGCTTTTATATGCTTTCAAAGGGGGGGGGGGAATACAAGTTAAATACTTATAGTTATTGTTTCAACCACATGTGATTGCATTAATCACATGTGATTAATAACTAGGGAAACCAGTGATGTTACCACTATTCAAACTATCTATCAAACTGTTTTACTTCTAATTTTTTCCAAACCCATTTACTTTTCGAATTTACACTGCAACTGTGATTTAAACAAATGTTCCTTATACTTAATCTGTTTTAATCAAATCTACTCCTTCAAATTGTTTTATAGATTGACATCAAGTCAATCTTTCTTTAAAAATAATACTTATGTTTCAAATGTCTTATAAATACTTATTTATGTTTTTATATTATAAATTGCATGCCCATATATGTATAGACGTATAAATAATGTTTAAAGGGCTTAGGAAGGTCATCCACCCTATTTCCTTTTCCTCGATTTGGATGTGGTCTGGTGGGATTTTGGGTGACCATCCGAAGGTCGTTTCCATGTTAATTATATATCAAATATACATATATAGACATAAAAGTACTTCCATAATCTTACGTACTAGACGCACCGTTAACAAGTTACCATCGAGGTAACACAGAACAATACTATTACAACTGTTAGATCAATGAGTCAGTTCATTCATGAGTCTATACTAGGAAGAGAATATACATACAACTATACTATGAGAACATATACAACTATACTATGAGAACATATACAACTATACTAGAACAAGAAACATTTCATCACATATGCAAGAATACGATAACAAATGTGATCCACTGTATCGGAGCATGCCTTAAATGTCATGGCCCGAGTTGTAGCCAGAATTCTCTTGGAGGGAGAGCGTTGAGTTTGCGTATAGATCTATACTGGATTGACTATCCTACACCTTGCTGCTAGCTACAGCCGGACCTGCAGGTCTGCGGGTGCCAAACGTCATTTCGTTATTACGACCGTTCTTAATGTCGTTGTTATCAGTCGATAGTATGGTGCAATTATCACATTCTACCTTAATATAAATCCGGTTTAAGGTCGTAGTAATTAGTACAACAGTAGTTCTTATTTTACAAAGCTACAGTACTACAATGATTTACCCATTACATATTTTGGTGATAATCTCACTTAAGCATTAATGTACAAACTATATTTTAACAAATGATAGTTATACTTGGGTAATTACACACTTTTACAACAGACGAGTTTACAAAACAGTTTAGCCTTGGTAGAAGGTTACTTTTATAGAAAATATAGGATTTTCTGAGAGATTCAAACTTTTACAAACTTATACATTGAGACAGGTTCAAACGTTTTTGACAACAAACATTGGCACTAAAATACTTATGAACTCACCAGCTTAATGCTGATAAACTCTTTCAAAATAACTTGTATTCTCAGGTCATCAGTAGACAGGTACCGATGCCAGCTTTTGAGATGATGGAGCATACTCAAGACTCATCATTTTATTATTTTGATTTACGTTATATTTTTGGTGTCTAAAACTGTACAGAACACGCATGTATTAAATTTATATATTTAATGAAATGGATGATGTTGTTTACCTATTTACATTTACTGTGTTGTGATTACCTTACATGACGTCCTCCGCCCTAGAACGTTTCCGCCGTTCTTGGTTTTGGGGTGTGACATCGTAGTCATACATCATAACGAAATTATCATTAGTTACTTGTTTTATATTTCACAAGAACTTATTTAAATAAAAGAGGTTAAATTCCTTCAACCATTTTTTGATAAAATACTCATATTGCTTAATAATCAAAACATATCATCGTACGATCGTTCCTATTTTTACCAATTGTTACAACTTTGGAGGGTGGTTTTGAAGTGTTTTGGTCCTTGATTTAAGTGGGAACAATCCCTAGTAAATGTCCAATGCTTTAGGTGCCTTAAAAGCACCATTTGAAGCTTGAGTTTGGAGTTCACGACCTAAGATATTCTTGGGCCGAAAACTCCCAAACTTGGGTGATTCTTGGTTGTTTTCTTGTCCCTAACACACATACATATGAGTCTAAGGAAGTTGTATATCACGGGGGACAGTCTAGGCTTCGTTTCGGGAGTTTACCGCCCAAGAACACCTTAGGGAGTAAACTCCTAAATCTAGTGATTTAGCTATGTAATCTATGTTATGAACACATTTAACGCTATATAACACTACTAGAGAGGGGTACTCACGATTTGGGATAAAAACCCGAAGATCCGTGAGAGAGAAAATGGCTTTTCTCTAGTTGGAAATGCGAATAATGAATGAATTTGGTTCAAAATTCTATTTATAGTCCTGAGATATTTTTGGCAGAAAATACTTTTATTCCTGAAATGATTTCTCATATAACAGAGTGTTGGAATAACAGTGTTGCACAAAACCCTAGTGCACCCACTCTCCTGATATTTCCTGAAGTGTAAACCCTGAGTTACTCAAACTTACACGAAAAAGTCTAAAAATTAACTGTGACTACTATAACTTCTATTGAAGTGATATAGTTTGTACAGAATGGAAATTTCGGGTTGTCACATCATCCCCCTGTTAGAAGGAATTTTGTCCCGAAATTAGAAATTAAGCAAATAAGTATGTACGAATGATCGAGTCGTTATGTGAACTTCCAAATCGATTGGTTCTCGCACTCCTAAGTGAAATCGGGTTCTTGGTTGGTATCCCAACGAACCTTCACTAACGGGCGACGGCGTTGCTTCGTCCGCTTGACCTCTCGGTAGAGGGTTACTACAGTTCTAATACGAAGGCAAGGATCTCGTAAATCTCGATCTCGTCGAGAGGGATTACGAAAGTCCTAATGGAAGGATATTGTTTCAAGTTCGAGACGCAACGGGGAAAATGTACGTTACTGAGTTCGCGGAGTAGGTCTAGTTTTTGAAATGCAGGACCGATTCTGGTACGAATCTCGGAGGTCCTAACTATATTGGATTTTAGCTTTCCACACTTTACGAAGCGTATTAAGCCGTTCCCAGAGTGAGGGTTCCTAAAGAATTTGGTCTCTCACTTGGAATTCCAAAGGTTCTTTCTCTCGCTTACTGCCCAGTCAAGGGTCATCCCTTGCTGGGTCAAAGTCGAAAGGGTTTCTGAAATTTTTGGGGAGTTCCGAATGGACTATGATAGTAGGTCTGTAAGACCTAGAATTTGGCGAATTTTCCGTCGGTGACTACGGTGCCGACAAATTCCCAACGGTTCCGGATAATTTGGTAGAGTACTCAAGAATTTCCACAACACTAATAGTGTGTCTCAGGAAATTTGACTCTAAATTCCAAAACTCTTGATTAGAGAACTTTGCGAAAAGTATCTCCAAGGGTAATGTTTCTATGAGTTCTTTCCTACTACGAGGGTAGATAAGTAAGCCATTACATAGAGAAATGACGAACTGATCCCAATAAGAAAGGCGTACTCCGCTCATTTAGCTCATGAGTACTATGGACGTATTGGTCCTATCCGAGGGGTATCACTACGGACTCGAAGTGTCTGTACTGAGTTCGGAGGGTAGTCTTTAGGACATCCTTCCCTAACACTCGAACTGGTGATATTCGGATCTCAGGTCCATTACTGAAAGTAATACTTTCCCTGTGGTTGTTCAATCAGTTCATTTATGCGAGGTAGAGACAACGATTTCTAAAGGAAATCTTAATGAAGTCTCCGGTCGTCGAGGTACAGAAGATGTACTTCGTTGACTTCTGGTAATAATAAGACTGGAGCTCTCAAGGGTGAGAAGCCTATTCTTCTAATGCTGTTTTTGAGTAGTTCGCTGTGTTGTCCGGGTTGTCCTTTTATCTTCCGTAGATGTTTAGACTGCAAGACGATCTGGTTATAAGAGTCGTACTGGTTTCTAAGTTTGTTCACATGCCAAATGCAATTACTCGTAGTATTGGGCAGTCTCCGTCCTGAAGTTCATACTAGAATTCATACCTAGTTCAATGATCACAATTTTGTGTATAGGAGTTGTATATAATTAAGACTGAAAAGGTAGTCGAATAACTGATTCTTCCTTAACCTCACATCCCATCGAGGGAAAAGAAGTTAAAATGGAATCATCAATTCTAAACCTGTAGAACATTGCTTATATATCACTCCCATGTATACGTTCTTCAGTGATAGATCAACCGTATGAAGCCTGGAATTGAACTTGACGTACTGCACGAGCAATACTATGGGGATTCCTTCGGAAAGGAAAAGAACTAATAGGTACTTCATGAATGAGTACTTTGGAGTTCTGATATGATGGCTTCGCTAAAAGACGTTTACTGAGAAAGAGATGCACGTATGGAGCTGGTATTGCGAGGATCAAATTTACTCACGTCGTATGTTAAAGTCGGAAACATATGAAAACTAAAGACATTAGATTTGAACATAAGGCGTTACAGACAAAACACAATAGTGCAACCATTAACAGAGTTACTGAACTTAGGATTTACTACAAGACTATTGCTGCGAACAAGGTATACTACAATAGACAAGTATACGCAGCACGAGCATCCTTAAACGGACGGGATCTCGCAAAAGATAAGACTCTGCTTGCACTAGTTTTGGGATGGTTCATAAGTCTGTTACAACGAAACGCCTAAATTACATTAACGTAGGTCCGGAGTAGACTCTCCTGTGGCGGTGGTTGGTAGTAGACTTTCGTCTGTGCCATCAATTTCTGCCCCTGGGCAGTTCCTTTTGTAGTGACCTATTTTGCCACAACCGTAGCAAACCTGGTTCACACTGGTGTTTGGCATATGAGCGGCCTGAGCTGTTGGCGTCCTGCAGAAACGGGCTGTATGCCCCTTCCTGTTGTAGTGTGAGCATTGCATCTCCTTACAAGGTCCATAGTGGTGAAAACTGCATTTAATGCATTTTGGGAGAATTCCAGCATAAAGTTTGGCTGGTTTGGGGACCATTGGGACGCCCGAAGGGATGGTAGTTGGAGGTGCTGATGTCGTGGCTGTGAAGGTTGTTACTGGTAGTTGTTTCCTGTTCTCCCTTCGAAGCGGCTTGTCCTTAGAGTTAGTCCAAGACTTTCATTTTTTACTCTTGGTCTTTGTAACAACCCGAAGTTGTTCATCGCCGAAAACCCCGTTCTACCCGTAAAGATTCGCTGTTTACCAATTTGTCCCAATTTCGTTTGAGGTTAAATGGTTTAGACTTATATGTTTATTATAATCTAATGAGTGTCCAAACCCCTTAGGAACTCATGAAATTAGCCCAAAATAGTTATTTCAAAAATTGTAGAAACGTCCCCGTCGGGTTACGAAAACTTAATCGGGTGCGACCAAAAGCCCCGTTTAATGCCGGTATCGGGTAGAATTCCACCGTGTCCAAGTTTTGCAACCTATATAAACGTGTTAAACCTTTCATTTGAAGCTTTTTCTTCCTCTCTCTACTCTATCTCTAACCTCTCTCCTAAATTCAAGTTTAAGGGTCCAAAATCTCAAATTTAGGGCTTCTAATCACCAAGGTACCTTCCTTAACTTGTTGTACAACCTCATTAGCCTTCAAATCCGAACTTAAACATTGATTTTGGACCTCAAACAAGAGTTTACGACCAAGGAGCATTCTTGGGCCGTAAACTCATAATAAGAGGGTTTTTATGCCTTTAAACCCCTCCTACACAATTTTGGGACATAGACATGGATTAATGGCTTAATGGACTGGACTTAGAATTCCTTTAACATGGATTTTGAAGAGTAAATATGAGTTTACTGCCCAAGAACATGCTTGGGCCGTAAACTCATATATATGGGGTTTTTATGACCTTAAACCCTTCCAAAACACTAATAAGGCGTAGATATGAATTTTAGAATATTGGTTTTAGCCTTAGAACACATTAAACATATATTTTGAGGGGCAAATGAGAGTTTACGACCAAGGCTTATGCTTGGGCCGTAAACTCCATAACATGGGGAGTAAACTCAATGTAAAGTGTTAAAATGCCACTTTAACACACCTAAAGCCTTGGGATAAATTCTAGAAGTGTTTACAAACAAGTATTGGACCTTAAAACATATTATTTTCCCCATCTAAGGAGTTCACGGCCATGAGGGTGTTCATGGGCCGTAAACTCCAAAATCTAGGCCAAAAGTCCCTTAAAAATCCATATAAGGCTAGGAAAAATTATTGGAATCACATGTGCTTAGTTTTGGGACATTAAATCATTCATTCAAAGGGGGTATAGGAGTTTACGGCCGTAAGCTCCATGCTAGGGCCGTAAACTCCCTTAAGTGGTGTTATTTGATGAATTTAATCAATTCCAAGCCTTAAATCAAACCTTAGAAATTCCCTCTTAATAGTTTCAAGCCAATTTGCACCATAAACCACCCCACCATGAGTTTACGGCCGTAAACTCATGGGGAATGGGTGTTATAGGCCGAAAACTCTTGTATGAGTTTACTCTTGAAGAGTAAACTCCATTTCCCAGTCATTCAAGTCCTTAAACGCCACCCGGGTCCCTCCAAACACTTGCAATGGGGTGTTTCCGCGACTAAAAGTGTTTGTCCCTAACAATTAAATAATCTAAGTCCTAATTAGATACAAATGTGTATCTTTTCATTATACTTAGGAATCTCGTGCGTTTGCAAGTCCCGAACCAACGTTTAACATTCGAAATCGTCACATTTCTCGTCCGGTGAGTTCATACCCCTACCCTTTTTAAATGGTTTTTCAATGTTTTCAGGGGGGAATACAAGCAAACTATAACTATTTTTAAAACATAACATTGATGTGTTTGAAATAATATCTGGGAAACTTATAAATACCTTTACCTCCTTATGCATTTTACTGAGCACAAGGGATGATTTATCAACTACAACTAAATGAATTTTAGTTAAGGAAATAACCAAACTAATCAAATTATTATGGGAATAATTTGGGGTTTCTTTAATTTTTGTTTTATCATGTACTGATATGTGTATAAGTTATTAGATAAACTATGTGTGATTCAGTTTATCTCTGCATCATTTGAATGTATTGCCAGATAGTTTCATTGTATGTATCTATATTCACTGTATTATGTTTTATAATCTTTTGTATGTTTGATATCATATGAGAACCCTGTGAATAGTTTAGTACTAGCTTGTGAGTTCGTCACTACCCTTTATGGATGATCAGTAAATCCTCTCCGGAAGTGTAACCAGAGTCTCCTGGAGGGAGAGCGAGGAATTTGTAAATAGATCTATTCGGGACTGACAATCCCACACCTTAACTGCTAGCTACAGTTAGGCAGGCACGCCTGGGGTGACAAATTCTGGATATCGTCCGACGTCTGACAAGCGTCAAGGAGGTCTCGTTGTCGTATCAGCATGGTTACCCGACTCACAATATGTATAAATAATAGTTTATTCACGGCTTTGGTGTTGGAGATATATATCTAGTACGGGATGGTAATCCCATGGTTTTTAGTCTATAGGTTCATATCTATTCCAGGATGTTATTCCTATGGTTAGAATCTATATCTAGTTCGGGATAGTGATCCCATGGTTTTATCAAACTATCTTATATCTAGTTCGGGATAGTAATCCCATGGTTTTTAACAAACTATTTTGTATCTAGTCCGGGATGGTAGCCCCATGGTTTTTAGTCTATATTTTCAAGTATATCAAACTATCTTGTATGTAGTCCGGGATGATAGTCCCATGGTATTAAATCTATATGTAGTACGGGATGTTAGTCTCAAGGTTTTCAAACTACTTTCTATCTACAGTTCATGTATAATTAAAGTATTTTATACTTAATTCGGGATATTAATCCCATGATTCTCATTATATAGTTTTGTGTATTAAACTATACTCTGTGATATTCAATCGGTCTTGTATTTAGGAAAATATGGGATTTTCCTGGGATAACATATAACGCGTAATTGAACTGGTAATGAAAGATAACTAAACTGTTTTATATAAGAAAATATGGGATTTTCTTGGATAAAAAACCTTTTCGGAAAACTAATGGAAACTGGTACATCTTCAGAAAACAAACATCTTATGAACTCACCAGCTTTATGCTGATTTTCAAACCGCTTGTATTCTCAGGTCCACGTTAGACAGGTACACGGCGATATCTTTTGGTGAAGACGGAGTGTGCAGAAGACTCGTCTCTACTTTTGTTCATATGATATATGTATAACACTTGTACAATTTACTTTTGAAACAAATGTAAACTTTCAAATATATGTAATGTAATGGTTGTTTACTGTGATTACTATGTGCATTGGATTTGATACTCAACGTGGAGTCAACCCCGGAAACGTTTCTGCCTTTGGGTTTCGGTGTGTGACAGATTGGTATCAGAGCCCTTGTTTATAGTGAACGGAGTATACCAAACCTTACATGGTATAAAACTATAAACATTAAGGGGCCAAAGTGCTCTGAACTAAAAGTATCCTTCAAAATATAAGTATTTTCAAAAGTATATAAGTATACCGAGCCGTCGAGATCCGTAACTACAAGTAGAACAGAACATAAGTAAATGGGTGTTGTACGCTGCGGTTAAACCTGGGCAGTTATGTAGTCGTGTCTAGGGTCAATATAGCCTGGCCAACTATATTCATTCGAGACGCGGCCAAAATGTGCTTGGGAGTGACTGTGGTATGCGGCATACCTAAAAACTTACCCAATGCCCTAAACAACGAGTCGTCGTTGTAGTGAATCATGAAATACTATGGGAGTATTTCTCGAGTAAATCCTTTGTAAAAAGTCCTCGTATACGCGTTGTTCCTTGATCATTCCTCTAGCGATAAAATGTTTTGTCTTGATAACTATTTCCTGCCTTATCGCTTAATACGGTGCTATATCTGTCTTGATGAGATATTCCCTGTTCCATATCTCTTGATTCAATTCAGAGGACTTATGATCCTCTCTTTCCTGATCTTTTTAGACCACGATGCCTCCAAGAAAGAGACCCAGCTCGAAGAACAACAACAACCCTCCGCCACCACCTCCTCCTGAATTTGACCCTGTGATGTTCCAGGAAACTGTCAATGTCACGGTGGCAGCTGCTATGTCTCAAAGGAACTCGGATGGTTCCGGTGGTACGCAAACCCAAAACCAAGAGAACAGTCAGGGACACCGAAAAGAGGGTTCCTATAAAGACTTCATGAACGCGAAACCCACATCCTGTGATGGCACTGAAGGTGTCATTTCCCTCACCCGATGGTTCGAGAAAATCAAATCAATCTTTGAGATATGTGCCTGTTCGGAATCTGACAAATTAAAGTTCGCCGCCTGCACCTTCCTTGACAAAGCCTTGACTTGGTGGAACGGCCGAGCCAAATCATTAACTCTACCTGTAGCGAATGTTATGGGTTGGGAAGCTATGAAGGAGCTTCTACTCGCAGAGTATGGCCCTCGGGGCGAAATTCAGAAGCTAGAACACGAACTCTAGAACCTAAAGATGAAGGGTTCCGACATAGCCTCTTATACTTCAAGATTTGATGATCTGGCGTTACTCTGTCCGGGAATGGTTACCCCGGAGAGTAAAAAGATTGAGAGGTTTATCTAGGGGTTGACCCAGCCAACAAAAGGAAATGTCTTGGCTGCGAAGCCAGACACCTATGATAGTGCTAAATGTCTTGCGCAAACCCTGATCGATCACGAAGACAACTCTGATGTGGAGCTACCACTCCCGAACCGGTCACAAGTGGAGGTGGAAGCAAAAAGAAATTTTGGAACAAGCGGAAGGCTCAGAGCACGCAAGGGTCTTCTAAGAAATAGCAAACAGTAGCAGTCCATGCTGCTACTGCCCCTATTGCTATTTCGGCTGTCAGTTCCACGGCCCAAACTCCTACCAGTGGATACACTGGTACCCTTCCTTGGTGTGGTAAGTGCAGCTACCACCACCGCATTCCTGGTCCATGTCGCGAAAGGATCTGTGACAACTGTGGCAAGAAGGGCCATCTTGCTCGAACCTACAGAAAACCAGCCAAATCAACGAACCAATCATCTGGAACGGGAATCAGTCCAGCCTGCTACAATTGTGGCGAAGTAGGGCACTTCAAAAGAAATTGCCCCAAAGCAGCTACAACCGCTGATCCCACTGTCGCCGCATGTATACTTCTCTTTGACAATTCTTATACCTGCAACTCTTTTCGATTCTAGTACCAGAAGGGAAACTTCTTATCTATCCATTCAAACAATTTCTAAACTTAACCCTTCTTTTATAATCGAAAATGTGTACAATCGAGACGGCTAACCAGTGAGATAGAGAACACTAACTTCGTACCTGTAAATTGTATTCTCAGTCCGGAGGATTACTCTGTTCCATTCGATTTAAATGGGAAACTTTTCAGGAAATACTTTGATGCTATGTTTGACATGTGATGACCGAGTCTCATACGTGTCGTTATTCTTGGTTTCAAAAAGGGTCACCCGTCTAGATCTTTTCCCGACCCAACTCTCGTGATCTTCGGCATCAAACCTTCGTATCATTTCATGCCTTAAAGCTCAAAAATTTTCCTGATATGAATTGCCATGCATCCCTCGTTCCTATGATCATTGAGAAACGGGAAGTCTGCAGCTCTTTTCCCTAAATTCTTTCGCGAAGGACTCTCGAGAACTCTTTCTGAACATCTAGTCTAGCCTCACATCGGCCTAATATCTGGATCTACCTCGTGACCGAACCTCAGTGAGAATGACGTGTTCCAAACGGTGACCAAGAACTGATATGATCACTACGGATTAGTAATGGTATCCTTTCGGTCAAATCTCTTTCCCTCAATCATGTAGCCAAGCAAAGTAGTCGTAACCGTGTACTTTTCCAACGTCTAAGGCGATAGGAAATTAGTCGGCACCAAAAATACCCATAGAAACCTGTCGATTCTTGGGTCCCATCGACTAATATCGCAGACCTACCCATAAATTTCTTCTAAAGCCATCAGACCCTTAGCTACCCGGCTCCTTGAAGATGTGCTTTCCTGTTGGAGCGTGTGTTTTGTTGATGACTTTATCCCAGAAAAGCATGATATGCTTTGAGAAGTGTGAAATACTTCCCTCGAGATACATTAGACCCTTCGTGATCCTCATAGAATCGATTTCGTAACCTTCCAACTTCGACTACCTTCAGAACTTGGTAACATCCATCCGATACTTCACGTCTCGAATCCTTAGAAGTACCTACCCGAGAAAACCCTAGTGATTTCCTTTGAGGAAACCGAATTCGTCCAGGGTTGAAACTTCCATGAGAGAACCGAATGAGATCGTAGATTGAGAGAGAGTCAATGTGCGAAACAAAGACACATCCCGATAGTGAGAATTCGCTAGAACGCCAAGCGGAGACCCAATTCCACTTGAGAACGTGAAGATCCGAGGCAACAAATACATTCGTGTCTCATTCCAATTCATGATCTATATCTTATTCTTTGACTTTCGGGACGAAATTCCCTCTAACGGGGGGATAATATAACAACCCGAAGTTGTTCATCGCCGAAAACCCCGTTCTACCCGTAAAGATTCGCTGTTTACCAATTTGTCCCGATTTCGTTTGAAGTTAAATGGTTTAAACTTATATGTTTATTATAATCTAATGAGTGTCCAAACCCCTTAGGAACTCATGAAATTAGCCTAAAATAGTTATTTCAAAAATTGTAGAAACGCCCCGCCAGGTTACGAAAACTTAATCGGGTGCGACCAAAAGCCCCGTTTAATGCCGGTATCGGGTAGAATTCCACCGTGTCCAAGTTTTGCAACCTATATAAACGTGTTAAACCTTTCATTTAAAGCTTTTGATTCCTCTCTCTACTCTCTCTCTAACCTCTCTCCTAAATTCAAGTTTAAGGGTCCAAAATCTCAAATTTAGGGCTTCTAATCACCAAGGTACCTTCCCTAACTTGTTGTACAGCCTCATTAGCCTTCAAATCCGAACTTAAACTTTGATTTTGGACCTCAAACATGAGTTTACGGCCAAGGAGCATGCTTGGGCCGTAAACTCATAATAAGAGGGTTTTTATGCCTTTAAACCCCTCTTAAACAATTTTGGGACTTAGATATGGCTTAATGGCTTAATGGACTGGACTTAGAATGCCTTTAACATGGATTTTGAAGAGTAAACATGAGTTTACTGCCCAAGAACATGCTTGGGCCGTAAACTCATATATATGGGGTTTTTATGACCTTAAACCCTTCCAAAACACTAATAAGGCTTAGATATGAATTTTAGAATATTGGTTTTAGCCTTAGAACACATTAAACATATATTTTGAGGGGCAAATGAGAGTTTACGGCCAAGGCTTATGCTTGGGCTGTAAACTCCATAACATGGGGAGTAAACTCAATGTAAAGTGTTAAAATGCCACTTTAACACACCTAAAGCCTTGGGATAAATTCTAGAAGTGTTTACAAACAAGTATTGGACCTTAAAACATATTATTTTCCCCATCTAAGGAGTTCACGGCCATGAGGGTGTTCATGGGCCGTAAACTCCAAAATCTAGGTCAAAAGTCCCTTAAAAATCCATATAAGGCTAGGAAAAATTATTGGAATCACATGTGCTTAGTTTTGGGACATTAAATCATTCATTCAAAGGGGGTATTGGAGTTTACGGCCATAAGCTCCATGCTAGGGCCGTAAACTCCCTTAAGTGGTGTTATTTGATGAATTTAATCAATTCCAAGCCTTAAATCAAACCTTAGAAATTCCCTCTTAATAGTTTCAAGCCAATTTGCACCATAAACCACCCCACCATGAGTTTACGACCGTAAACTCATGGGGAATGGGTGTTATAGGCCGAAAACTCTTGTATGAGTTTATTCTGGAAGAGTAAACTCCATTTCCCGGTCATTCAAGTCCTTAAACGCCACCCGAGTCCCTCCAAACACTTGCAATGGGGTGTTTCCGCGACTAAAAGTGTTTGTCCCTAACAATTAAATAATCTAAGTCCTAATTAGATACAAATGTGTATCTTTGCATTATACTTAGGAACCTCGTGCGTTTGCATGTCCCGAACCAACGTTTAACATTCGAAATCGTCACATTTCTCGTCCGGTGAGTTCATACCCCTACCCTTTTTAAATGGTTTTTCAATGTTTTCAGGGGGGGAATACAAGCAAACTATAACTGTTTTTAAAACATAACATTGATGTGTTTGAAATAATATCTGGCAAACTTATAAATACCTTTACCTCCTTATGCATTTTACTGAGCACAAGGGATGATTTATCAACTACAACTAAATGAATTTTAGTTAAGGAAATAACCAAACTAATCAAATTATTATGGGAATAATTTGGGGTTTCTTTAATTTTCGTTTTATCATGTACTTGTATGTGTATAAGTTATTAGATAAACTATGTGTGATTCTGGTTATCTCTGCATCATTTGAATGTATTGCCAGATAGTTTCATTGTATGTATCTATATTCACTGTATTATGTTTTATAATCTTTTGTATGTTTGATATCATATGAGAACCCTGTGAATAGTTTAGTACTAGCTTGTGAGTTCATCACTACCCTTTATGGATGATCAGTAAATCCTCTCCGGAAGTGTAACCAGAGTCTCCTGGAGGGAGAGCGAGGAATTTGTAAATAGATCTATTCGGGACTGACAATCCCACACCTTAACTGCTAGCTACAGTTAGGCGGGCACGCCTGGGGTGACAAATTCTGGATATCGTCCGACGTCTGACAAGCGTCAAGGAGGTCTCATTGTCGTATCAGCATGGTTACCCGACTCACAATATGTATAAATAATAGTTTATTCACGGCTTTGGTTTTGGAGATATATATCTAGTACGGGATGGTAATCCCATGGTTTTTAGTCTATGGGGTTCATATCTATTGCATGATGTTATTCCTATGGTTAGAATCTATATCTAGTTCGGGATAGTGATCCCATGGTTTTATCAAACTATCTTATATCTAGTTCGGGATAGTAATCCCATGGTTTTTAACAAACTATTTTGTATCTAGTCCGGGATGGTAGTCCCATGGTTTTTAGTCTATATTTTCAAGTATATCAAACTATCTTGTATCTAGTCCGGGATGATAGTCCCATGGTATTAAATCTATATGTAGTACGGGATGTTAGTCTCAAGGTTTTCAAACTACTTTCCATCTATAGATCATGTATAATTAAAGTATTTTATACTTAATTCGGGATAGTAATCCCATGATTCTCAATATATAGTTTTGTGTATTAAACTATACTCTGTGATATTCAATCGGTCTTGTATTTAGGAATATATGGGATTTTCCTGGGATAACATATAACGCGTAATTGAATTGGTAATGAAAGATAACTAAACTGTTTTATATAAGAAAATATGGGATTTTCTTGGATAACAAACATTTTCGGAAAACTAATGGAAACTGGTACATCTTCAGAAAACAAACATCTTATGAACTCACCAGCTTTATGCTAATTTTCAAACCGCTTGTATTCCTAGGTCCACGTTAGACAGGTACACGATGATATCTTTTGGTGAAGACAGAGTGCGCAGAAGACTCGTCTCTACTTTTGTTCATATGATATATGTATAACACTTGTACAATTTACTTTTGAAACAAATGTAAACTTTCCAATATATGTAATGTAATGGTTGTTTACTGTGATTACTATGTGCATTGGATTTGATACTCAACGTGGAGTCGACCCCGGAAACGTTTCCGCCTTTGGTTTTCGGGGTGTGACAGTCTTAGGACTTGGGGTATTGTGGTAGTTTGTTGCTTGCTGAGGTACTGGATTGTTACTTGGATGGGAATAGTTGTTAACAATCCTGTTAGCACTTGCGTTGTTAGTGTTCAGCTGGGTCAGAATAGCTGACACGGCAGCTGAGACTGCAGCTTGAAAGGTAGCTGCATCAATCTGAAGAGTTGGTGTTGGGTTGATGGGCTGATCGTTTTTCTTGGGATTCATGATTCTGTTACACCGAAAGAAAAATGAAGTTGTGAGTGAAAATGGTTGAATCTAAACGTAGTTCGATCGCTCATGTAAAGAATAGAAGTATATTCTCTAAGGTTCGACCTACATCCCTATGATGCAGTCCTAGTATGGAATGGAAGTATGTTCACGAAGGTTTGACGTACATCCCTATGATGCAGTCCTAGCAAAGATCGGGAGTAAGTTCATGCAATGGTCTCAAGATGTTTGTCGTTCTAGCCGAGGTATCGTTGGTTGGCGAATAACGTGATCCAACCATTGAAAGAGACTTGGAGATGTCTCCGGAGTTAAATTGTTATAGTCCAATGACTTGACTAGAGCATGTTTCAAATAGGCTCTAATGAAAGTATGATAAGAGTATTTGAATAAAGAATGACTCAGAAGTTAGCTGACTGTCAATATCTTTGATATTCATGACGTACAGGTTCGGGAAAATGACCTTGTAAAAGGTCTTACATCATATCCAGAGAAAATAGTTCTTGACAGCGTAAAGGGCCTAACTAAAGTACTTACAGTACAAGACAGTTTCATAGAAAATACCACATCGGGCATAGACAGAAAGACGATTCCTTTCTAACAAGGAAAAAAAATAAAGTAAAGTATCTACTACTAGCGACGGTCATCCCTCTAGTGAACTCTCAGTTCAGCCAGTTGGCGTTCCACATCAAGTAGGTGTCTTTCGTACACTTTCTGGCGTACCCGAAGTTCCATGACTTCGGCTCGTGATTCAGCCAGTGCTTGCAGCAGGGTTTCATGGTCTCTCTCAGACCTCTCACGAGCATGTTCAAGGCGACTGGTGCGAAGCATATGCATTCCTCCATTTGTATCAACTTCTGCGATACATTGTAGAGCTGTCATGCCCTGAATTTCGTTTCGGGCAACTCTTCGGATTAGAATTGGCATGCTTCTGTCTGCTGAGCCCCCATTGCTCAGGTCATAGAAGCTTCGGTCACCATTAAATGGCATGGGCTAATCTCGTCCTTGGCTCCATGTTTCCAAACATTCCACCCACTCAGGCGTCAGGCCATGAAAAGCCAGACGAGGGTTAGGAATCGAAACGGAAGCTGCCTGGGGTAGGTTCTCAACCTCGGGTTCGGAGATGGCATCGTCTGAAAGGTCGTCAGCATGGTGATCATTTAGAGGGATTGGATGATCATCATTTGGTTCTTCTCCAAACCATCCAACAATCACTTTGTTCGGAAGGAACAGGTTGCTATGGGGATGGAATCCAACCATGTTATCTACGCGAGAATTTGGGGATATAAGAAATAGCTACATAGACGAACTGACTAAGATAATAATAGTAAGACTAAATACCCGTATGGTATTTCTTTATGGTTGTGTTGGTAAGTATTTAGACTTGTTGCCATATCACAACCATTCTTGGGCATATGCTAATCACTCCTCGGACCAGCATAGTTGATCAGGCTATGCCATTCCCAAGACTGACCATATATCCCCAGGCTTACTTGTGATATTCAACAATCGTAATACTTTTGTTCTTGTCGTTGTGACACTGATTTTAGTATGAATGCAGGCATGTATACTTTGTTAAATATTTTATTATTTAAAAGTATAACTCTTAGACAGAGTGTTTTAATCCCAATGTATTTATAGTTAGTATATCTTTTATGGGTGTATATACTATATTCACTATAAACAATGCTCTGATACCAATCCGTCACACCCCAAAACCAAGAACGGCGGAAACGTTCCGGGGTGGAGGACGTCATGTGAAGTATCACAACAGTGTAATATAATAAACAAGCAACAACATCATCCATTGCATTATAAGTATAGTTTTAATACATGTGTGTTCTTTCATAAGGTACAACAATAAAATTGTCACACCCCCAAACCTGAACGGCGGAAACGTTCGGGGGCGGATGACTTCATGTGGTAACGTAACAAATGAATACATAGTAAAGAAAGCAATACAACCATCACATATATAATTGAAAGTTTACATTTTTCAAAAGTTACATGTTCAAAACCAATTACAATATGATGTCAAAATATGAGATTAAACTGGCGCCGCAGCATCCCTTCATCAAAAGCATAATGATACCTGAAATTATTGATTCCCTGGGACATACAAGTAATTTTTAAAGAGTAGATCAGCATTTAACCTGGTGAGTTTCATAAGTATTTAAATGACAATGTTTGTATGAAAATGAAATGTTTTGTCCTTGTTTGTTTGTGTTTAGAAAATCCTATATTTTCTACTAGTATAAAACTAGCCTTCTCTCAAGACCAATGTATGTTTCTAAAATGTATGTAAGTGTGAAATAACCAATGTGTTTGAAAACCCTGTAAATCAATGCATTTTTAATACCCCATGTGAGTTTTATAACCATACTATTGACTCGGAATGCCTATACACAACGTTCTTTAGGCGTTGGAATGTTATGACGTTTGTTACACCAAACGGTGGACTGTAGCTAACAGTCAGGGCGCGGGTTGTCAAGCCCGTATAGATCTATACACAAACACCATGCTCCCCCTCCAAGGGATTCTGGTATATAATACAGGACTTGAAATGTGTACTCGAACGTACGTGAAGTTTATGTCTCACAAAACCGTGGTATAAAAACAGATTTATGTGTTAAAATGTTCATTTGTTCTTGTATATGAAAGTGACTTCTTGAAAATCATGTTTCTAGTATGTAAAAGTTAGCAATATCCTTGTAAAACTATACCTATTATAGTTTTCTAAAAGTGTGTCTCTTTTGTTTAGAAACACCTAGAAAAGGAATCACTTGTTATGAAAGTATAGATTTTTGTAGAGCCTAAGATAGACAAGTATACATAAAATCTAAGAAAATGTTTAGTTTATACATGCATTACAACAATTTATATTTCAAAAGATAGAATTCTATTGTAACATATTTTATATACGAAAGTTTCCTATAAAGTTTATAAATCACATATGATTTGGATATGTATAAAAGCATATAAAATAATTCTTTATGTAACACACGATAATACTCGTGTGTTTTACTTGTATTCCCCCCCCCCCCTTGAAAGCATATAAAAGCATTTAGAATATCTTAAAAAGGTTAATTAAGGGGTATGAACTCACTTGAAAGTTTGAAGATAGCGAGATGGAAAACCGGGCAGAGTTTCGTCTTGGGAAACGGATTTTTTCTTGGGATTCTCGGGAATCTCGGGAGTAAAATCGACCCTCGGGTCTTGAGAAAAAAGACCAGAGCTTCGGGTTTGAACGGGCACGGAAATCGAGGCAAGATCGTGAGAGAGAGGAGAGAAATGGGGTGAATTTTCGGAAACCCTCGCATTTCTATTTATAGGGGGTCTGAGAAGCCTCAGTACACGGGGCGTACGCTCGTACGCAGCACGTACGCGTACGTCATGCATGAGCGAGTCCTCGACTGCCTCGGCTTCGGATGGGACGGATAGGATGGGATGGGTCGGATGGGGCGGGTTGGTAGCTTCGCATAGGGGCGACATGGACGGACCGAGACCAAGGCCCTCGGGTACGCGGGGTGTACGGGGTTACGCAGCGCGTAACTCGGATGAGGACGCTGACTCCTCCTTCGGATATTACCGGATTTTTGATTTAATTTATATATAATTTATTTAATAAACTTCAAAAAATCATATATTCTTCATACGAACTCCGTTTTCGATGACCTTTATATCCACGCGTAGGTGAGACTACGCTCTACAACTTTCGTTTAGACTCCGTTGGCAAATTCCGAAATTATTTTTATTATTTAATTATAAAATGACGTGATTAAGGAATTTCTTTAAAAAATCATAACTTCTTTATCTGACGTCGGTTTTCGCCAGACTTTTCACCGCTGAAATACCATTGTCGAGACCTTCGATTCTCGTTTAGGTCATTCCGGCCAAAAGTCGCTCGATCTCTGATTCGAGTTTTTAGCTGTCTGCTGCTAAGCCGAACTTGGAAAAATCTTAACTTCAATATACGAAGTCGGATTTGGGCGTTCTTTTTACGTACGATCATGGTTTAATGACATTTAAACATAGAAGGAATTTAAATAGAACTTTTTGGACATTTTATTATCAAAGTTAATTTTATTAACTCAAAAGTGGTTACAATACTTGACTTTTTAGGTCATTACAAAGATTTGAAATATCAGGTTGTCACAAAAATGAATAATCAAAATAAGGCGAGTCTTGACTATGCTCCGTCTTCTCAAGGCCTGGACATCGTACCTGTCTAACTGATGACCTGAGAATACAAGTTATTTTGAAAGCGAGTATTAGCTACAAAGCTGGTGAATTCATAAGTATTTAGGTGTTATTGTCCTGTTTTGGAATGCTGTTAAGAATGTCGTATAAGTCCTTACATAGAACAGTTGATATAAGTATGGAATGTGGTCTTCCACCAGGACCCGAATGTTTTGTTATCACAAAGTAAAATGATAGGTTTTCCTTTCTATTGACTAGCACTGAGAGTACTTATTCTAACTCATCGTTTATGTGAATATATCACAAAATAAAGTAAAATGGGAAAATGATATGATAGTCTTCTACCAAGACCCTAATGTTCTGTAAGTAAAATGATAGTTTTTCCTTTCTATTGACTAGTACTAAAAGTACTTAGTCTAACTCATCGTTTATGTGAATATATCATAAAATAAAGTAAAATAGGAAAATGATAAGATAGTCTTCTACCAAGACCCGAATGTTTTGTTATGCCTATGTAGTCTTCTACCAAGACCCGAATGTTTTGTTATGCCTATGTAGTCTTCTACCAAGACCCGGATGTTTTGTTATGACTATGTAGTCTTCTACCAAGACCCGAATGTTTTGTTATGACTATGTAGTCTTCTACCAAGACCCGAATGTTTTGTAAGTAAAATGATAGTTTTTCCTTTCTATTGACTAGTACTAAAAGTGCTTAGTCTAACTCATCGTTTATGGGAATATATCATAAAATAAAGTAAAGTAGGAAAAATATAATCATGTAAGTGTTATCCTTGGGTGACCAGGATTGACACGACATCGCCGAAGCGAAAGATAGAACCTATGGACATCCGAAGAGTGTCCCCTAATCCTCTGTAGCGGCAGCAGGGTGGAGGGAGGGTTAGTCCAGATATCGATCTCTTAAAACAGATCACTAACCTAATGATCCTCCGAAGATTCACATCTCATCCACTGTTGCAATAGTGGACAGAGGGATGGTTAGTCCCGTCACTGACTACTAAATAAGTGACAACCTTAGACATCCGTAGACGTTCATCGACCATAGGTGCTAATCAGTGGGGTTCGGAATGGTAAGTCCCGCCGAAATATCCCATTGAACCGGGATAGGAAAGATAATTTACACAGTAAGTACTAATAAATCATCCTCGTAGTTCTAAGTACAAGTATCCAAAGTAAGTAAATAGAGGATAATGCACCTATGTAGAAGTGTTCCTATATGGTATTCATGTAAGTGTGTTCATGTAACAGGTAAGTATATGTAAACATATTCATGTATCATGTAATCCTAAGTATGTGTACTCATGTATCATGTAAGGTATTGGTATAGACTCATGAATGAACTGAATCTTGTGTGATTCCTTGTAGTAGTAATAATGTTTGATATCTTCTAACTATCCCTATGATAATTAACTGGAAAGTAAGTGGTTGTTCAAGTAGATTTATGCACCCTCGATACACCAGGGTGTGGGAAACTGAACGAAGGATGAAAACTATAATCTCTATCATATAAATGAACATATGCGCATAAGTATAGTTTGATTCAAGAAGGTAAAATAAAGGTTTTGCAAGATATCTAGGAGTTTTGAACAATAATTAAGAATGACTTGATGTCATTTTAATAAACATTTCAAAACTAATACTTTTGTTATCAAGGTATTTTAAGATAGAAAACCACTTCACGTGTCACCTTTTGAAATATGTGAAATCTACTGAGTGAAAACATGGTTATAAAATACATAAGATTGATTTAATAACATATTGTTTTCTACTTGTATTCCCCCCCCCCCATTAAAGCATTTAAAATCATTTAAAACATTGATTAAGGGGTATGAACTCACCTGTAGTTGGTGATTCGGATGAACTGAACGGTATAGGATTGCTAGGTGTCAAGCGAGGACTTGTACACACACTACGATCCTAATGAACATATAATCATACATATATGCACTCAATTAGTCTCGAATTACTACTTGATCATGTTAAGACATCCTAGACATAATAAACACTTTATATAAGTGTTTTAAGCCCTAAGGATTGCATCTAAGCTATTGTGGGACAAGGCACTTGTGTTTAGGGTTCCAAATGACCCCATACATGAGTTTACTCCTCATATACCAACACACATGGAGTTTACGGTTGTAAACTCTTGAGTTTACGGCCGTAAACTCCCAACCATGGGTGTATTGTGTGTTTTGAAGTTCCAAATGATTCCTAGAATTATTCCAACTTGGTGGTTAAATTCTTGGAAGGGTTTAAGGCCTAGAAACAATCCCTAGAGGAGTTTACGGCCCCAAGGCCATTTCCTTTGGAGTTTATGGCCGTAAACTCCCTTGGAATTGTATTTTTGTTGCTTTCAAGTCTCTTGCACATGTAGGATAGGTTCTAGACTTTTACCTAAAGCATATGAAGGCATTAGGCACACTTTGGTGCCCTTCTTTCGTGTTTACGGCCCAAGAACCATGTCTTGGCCGTAAACTCACTTTGGAGGGTGGTTTGGAAGTGTTTTGGTCCTTGATTTAAGTGGGAACAATTCCTAGTAAATGTCCAATACTTTAGGTGCCTTAAAAGCACCATTTGAAGCTTGAGTTTGGAGTTCACGACCTAAGATATTCTTGGGACGTAAACTCCCAAACTTGGGTGATTCTTGGTTGTTTTCTTGTCCCTAACACACATACATATGAGTCTAAGGCAGTTGTATATCACGGGGGACAGTCTAGGCTTCGTTTCGGGAGTTTACCGCCCAAGAACACCTTGGGGAGTAAACTCCTAAATCTAGTGATTTAGCTATGTAATCTATGTTATGAACACATTTAACGCTATATAACACTACTAGAGAGGGGTACTCACGATTTGGGATAAAAACCCAAAGATCCGTGAGAGAGAAAATGGCTTTTCTCTAGTTGGAAATGCGAATAATGAATGAATTTGGTTCAGAATTCTATTTATAGTCCTGAGATATTTTTGGCAGAAAATATTTTTATTCCTAAAATGATTTCTCATATAACAGAGTGTTGGAATAACAGTGTTGCACAAAACCCTAGTGCACCCACTCTCCTAATATTTCCTGAAGTGTAAACCCTGAGTTACTCAAACTTATACGAAAAAGTCTGAAAATTAACTGTGACTGCTATAACTTCTATTGAAGTGATATAGTTTGTACAAAATGGAAATTTCAGGTTGTCACATCTAGGGGTGTTTACGGTTTTGGAACCATATCCCCCATGAGTTTACGGCCGTAAACTCATGGGAATGGTGCTTTCGAGTGCTTTAAGGCTTCATGCTTCACAAATAAAGGTTCTAGAGTTGATTCAAGGGCTATGGAAGTGATTAGGGCTCAAAAATGGACACTTTAGGGAGTTTACGGTTTCTGAACCACTCCTTGGGTAGTTTACGGCTGTAAACACATGATTTTACGGTCGTTAACTCATGTTAGTCCATTCTTTTTGTGTTTTGGTGGTTGTAGGTTAAGAATGCAAAGTTCTAGACGCAAATACAAGCCATACAAGGTGTTAAAGGCACTTAAACACTCCTTTGGAGGTGTTTACGGTTTTGGGAGATCCCCAAACCGTAAACTCATGTTTACCCTCTTAAATTCATGTTTTGGGGTTCTTAGATCATTCATGCAAACCCCTAGGCCATTAGCTAAGCATTGGAAAGGTTTTGGGAGGGTTTTTGGGCATCAAAACCCTCTTTCAAGGTGTTTACGGTTTTAGGATGTTCCCAAACCGTAAACTCTTGTTCTTGGGGTTTTTGGATGATTAAGCCACGAATTTTCAAGTGTGATAAGCTACACAACAAGATAGGAAGGTTAACTTACCGTTTTGAAGCTCGAAGGGGCGATTTTTGACGAAAACCCGATTTGTAGAGAGAGAAAGTAGAGAGAGGAGGCTCCTAAGGTGTGAAAAGGTTGGAATGAAACCCACTCAACCCTTATATAGGGTTGAGTTTACAGCTTGGGTGGGGGTCCACCCAACACCAACTGCAAACGGGGTTTTTCACGACTTCCGTTAAACACGACAAATTTTAAATTATACCTCCTTATTTTTGGTTCGCTTGATGAATATTATTTAAAATATTCTAACGAGCTTAAATCCGACCAAAAATATTTTGGGATAACTTTGGCTAACTTTTTTTTTGAAGTAATTACGGAGTTAAAACAAACGGAAATTTCGGGTTGTCACATCATCCCCCCGTTAGAGGGAATTTCGTCCCGAAATTAGAGTTTAGGCAAGGAAGTAGGCATGAACAATCGAATGAAGAGATGGGGGTACTTCCTATTTGGTTGGTCCTCATGCTCCTATGTGAGCTCCGGTCTTCCCTTGGCGTTTCAGCGAACCTTCACTTAACAGGATGCAGATTTTGTTTCGTTCGCTTGATTGCTCGGTTCGCGATTCCTACGGGTTCCTCTACGAAGTTAGGGTTCCCAATGATTTCTATCAAGACAAGTGGAATTTAGAGAGTTACGTCGGGCAAGCACTTTTTCAAGTCTAAGATGTGGATCGATTTGGGGTGAAACTTATGGAATTCAGAAAGTAGTCGTGGTCTAACGAGGGTTGGACCAATTTTTGTAAAGAATCTCGGATGGTCCTAAGCTCTCAGAAAGATAGAGCTTTTCAGTACTAAGAAAATAGTGTACTTCTATGGTGAGATCATCACTAGCGTGATCACCATTTTGAAGTTCCATACGTTCTCTCATACCGGGGGTGTAGTTCTTCGGGTTGGTTCTTAGAAGGCTCGGGTTATCCTTGGATTCGTGTTTCCTGCTGATTGGCTTTCAGAGGTTTTCTGGATCATCGGATGAATTGGATATCTACTGATATCTATTTGCTACAGGGCGTCTATCTCAACCTAGTGCAAAATAAACCTGCACTTCTAATTCTTGAGATGTTTCTAACGGAAACTCTCAGGGTCGGTGAGATAGGGTTTTACCAAACGATTGTTTAGAAAGTTTTTAAGCTTTTTATCATCGTCTAGTTGTCGCTTTCGCAATATGATTCCTAACAGAAAAGAATCATGCTCTTAATTGCTTTGCTAATTCATGAATAACAATCTCTGTTTAAGGCTAACTCAACCCTTAGAGATTTCTGAAGTGTTGGACTATCTCGGGAGCTGGTTCTACTATTCCTATGTGAGATAGTATTCTTGGAACACCTAGTAGTCCAATGAATCTCTAAGACATGCCCTATTCTGTAAGGTGTTAGTTTATTCTAGTTGCAGGAAGCGCGTGTTCTTGTATAACCCATCGACTAACAGCTAGACTGGTGTCGAGTCTATAATCTCTTCGGGATCTGGGTTATAAGGCTTAACGCAACCTACCATTTTACTTTATTTATGTATTCTCGGTTGCGAAGGTTATCATGCAGTTCTCGGCATTCTAGTGTTCACTTCGGAGAATACAGTCTATCGTCTACAGGGCGACGGTGACTTCTCCCATGTGAGGCAATGGAGCGTCCTAGGCACTACTCGTCATTAAGGGGGTGGACGAAGTGCCTGAGTAGTGCGTGTATCGCTTGCAACTACTCTTCTGGTGTTTTCTGAGTTTCCTCGATCTAAATCAAATCTAGAGAGTATAGGGTTCCATCTCTTGGAACTTTTAATTCCTCATCCACTCTTCTCAGAGTTTTAATGCATCGTAGCTTCCAAGTTTCCGGGATCTCTACTGAGATGCTTAATTCGTGGGATTAAGCGTGAATGGATGGCCGCAGTCAACGTTTTGACTCTTACGTCTTGAGTTATCTTCAAATATGAGAGTGTTAGCTACTAGGTTGGCTTAACCGGGATGCCGAAAAACTTCGAATTCGTGGTCATTTTAGTAGCTCAGCCCGTAGTGGTTCTCTTGAATCCAGCTCCTATTCTATGGGATATGACGAAGAGTTTTTCTGTAAGGTTCGTGGTAGGGCTCATACTTAACTTAATCACTAATACTTGGTGTATACAAGCCGTATATAATTGAGATCGACTGGACGTTCAGTTGCGTGGCCCCACCCTAGACCCACAGCCCAACGAGGAACAGGGAGTAGGGAGGAAGCACACATCTAAAATCTTATTGATCTAAATTATCTACCACTCTAATGCCTATACTCAGTAGTAGCAAGTTAATCCCATGAGTTCCTTCTCTTGATTCTCGAATTTGATTGTGAGGTGCTAAGGGTCTTTCTGGGGGATCCACGGAGTAGGTTTCAAGTGGTTATCGTCTTCTGGTATACCTGCAGTGTCTTTCGCTTCGGGTTCTATTTGTCTAAGGAGGGGTTGGTTAACAGCACGTGGTACCCTTCTCCTGGGTATTTCGGAAGGTTTAAGATAAGAGAAACGACTGACAGATCGCATTAGGTTGTATTATTAAGTTCGGAAGAACCTTTATTTGATGAATTGGCTATGGTGAAATTTCTCTTTACACAGCACTAGGAATTTACACATGGTTGCACTAAGTCGAACCATGATTGATAGATGTGTCGAAGTTGACATACATCAACCTGATATGGACTGAAGGTCGATAGGACCATGTGCTGAACGGGCACACAAGTTCTTGGCATCTCGGGTTTCATCCATGGTATCGCTGCCACGGATACTTGGACCGATGGAATCGATGCGGAACTCTAGGGGGTCATGAGGTTTCGGAATAATATACTTTTCATGAATGGATTCTCACGAGGCCTTTCTATAATCACCTAGAATATACTAGTCAGGTATAATTAAGGTTGAAAGGACTGTTGACTGAGCGACTCCGCCCTAAATCCACAACCAAACGAGGAACAGGAGATGAGGCAGCATCACTCACTCGAGGTCTATCAATTCTTAATTATAACTGGCCTTAACGTATATACCTTGCCATCGTAGCTTTACCTAATGGATTTTTGAGTGTTAGAACAGTGCTGCAACTTTTGCCTTAATGAGAGAGTAATTACATTTAGAATTGATTTATTAAAGTTCTCGGTTAACTACTCGGGATCGAGAGAGACGTACCAAAATTCTATCGGGTTCCTTGATGCCTCTCCCTAGGCATTAGTGTTATACTCCTCCTATGCCCTTGTCGTTTCCTTCAGTTGGGCAGTCCCTCTTGAAGTGTCCAATCTCACCACATAGATGGCATACTAGACTGGTCGCCACATTGGTGGTTGATGTAATGAACTGAACTGGGGTTCTGTAGGTACGAGCGGTATGCCCCTTCTTGTTGCACCTAGCGCAAAAGAATTCTCGACAAATACCATGATGATGGTAGCTACACTTGCTGTAGCGGGGAAGGCTTCATAGGTATGGCCTTCTATCCTTACTATAATAGGTATAAATTTTCCCGCGCCTCGGATATTGGTTATCTGAGTGTCGACCTACATCCCTATGATGTAGTCCGGGTATCAAGGTAGGAGTAAGAGTATCGGAAAGCCATAAGGTGGGGGTCCTTCCTACTAAGTTATCTTTATGCTGGAGAGATTCGCTCTCTGGCTTTGGAAAGATTTGAGGGAAGTTCGGAACGAAGATCACGGAAGAAAAGGGCTCATGAAAACTTATGGCTAAACACTCTCAATCGAGGGTTTGAGATCTGATCTAATCGTATTACTTGCGATGGGAAAAGGCGATCTACCTAACACATAGTGTGAGTAGTGCAATCACTAACTCACTAAATTGTATTATTTTATGGGTGTATTAGCGCGACAATAACGAGGAAAAGACACTTCTCGGGTTCCATGTATTGGCTCCCTCTGTCTACCTCTTATCCTTGACTGGGACCGGCGTTGGTTTTCTTTGGGTAGTTACCTAGGGTTCTCTTCTCATGTGGGCATATTGAATTTCTACTCCGTCTTACTTCCGATTCTGACTCTGAGTGTCATCACTTCATTATGGATGACTGGAAATCTCGGAAGTTCAGGCGAATTTCCCACCGATGTGCCTAAAAGGTATAGGCACTTGCTGGTTTCAATAGTCTCGTCCTAGTTCATTTATTTCCGAACTGGAAATCTTTTCAATGAACTTCTTCTGGGTCTGAATAAACTCTTCTGTCGAACACTAAAGTGGATAGGGTTTTCTACAGGTTTCGTGCGAGAATGGAAATGTCTAAAGAATCCTAAGAGGTTATTAAAACATTTCACTGGATGATCCATATCGAGCCCTGCTACAATTACATAGGGTACACAAATTACATATAACTTAGATCCGATAGGCCTTCGAATATGTGATACTACTCTATATCCACATCCAAACAAGGAAAAGGAAGTAGAGCGAAACCGCACATTCTTAGTCTATGGGACCCTTACTATATATAACCTTGGAAGTACATCCTCTGTAATCATAAGTATATAAATAAGGATCTTTTTAGTTTTTTTTTCACATAAGGTTATTTATGGATCCTAAAATACCTTTTAATTACTTGTTTCATTCTTAACATCTGAATATGATTCTGGGATTAATGTGAGTCCTTTAGTATCCTAAAATACTCCCATAGTATTTTAAACTTTATGTTTGGCTCTAGCATTCCTATTTGGTAAGTTTCAGACCTGTTGCAACACCACCATCACTCCCAAGCACACGTTCATCGCATCTCGAATAAATATAGTTGATCAGGTTACATTTATTCCAGCTTACGATTACATAACTGCCCAGGTTTAACGGTAATGCTCAACATCCGAAGACTTTTATTCTTGTTCTTCTTGTGATACTTTGTTCGGGTGCTTAGATTCTGGATGCTCTTATACTTTTGTAAAATATGGTTATATTTTAAAGTATAATTCTTGGTTAGAGTGTTTTATCCCAATGTATCTATAGGTTGTATATATTTTATGATTAGATATACTTAGCTCACCATAAACAATGCTCTGATACCAATCTGTCACACCCCAAAACCGAGAATGGCGGAATACGTTCTGGGGTGGAGGATGTCATGTCAAGTATCACAACATATGCAGTATAGTAATAAAAGTACAACTACCATTGCATTAATAGTAATAATTTTTACATAGGTTACATTACACAGAAACATCAAAGAAAATACAGAACATAGTATAAATGCCGCTTGGTTCTAGGCTGACTTCGCACAAGCTCCCAGGATGTACCTGTCTATCGATGACCTGAGAATACAATTTATTTTGAAAATGAGTATCAGCATTTTTATAATGTTGGCGAGTTTATAAGTATTAGTGTCATTTGTAGAAATACACCTTTTTTATTCAAAATAACTTTATGAAAGATAGTAGTCTAGAATCTACGGTGTATTAGCGTTCTTTCCAGAAAATCCTATATTTTCTAAATAAAAGCAGTCTTCTACCAAGACCCGATAGACTTATGTTTTAAGGAGTAATTTTCCCCTTAATACTATCATTACCAAAATAAAGTTTGGCTTTAAAGGAATTATGAGAAAATCACAAGTGAAAATACTAGGGGAAAATAACATATACCTCAGCAGTAATACTGCTGACTAAAGCAAATGAAAACATAGACTCCAAGAGAGTATCGAATGAATGATACGCCTGACTCAGTCTAACACAAGAAAGCACAGACTCCAGACAGCATCGAATGAACGATACAGCTAGCAAAGTCTAAAACAAAGAAATACAGACTCTAGACAGTATCGAAAGAACGATACAACTAGCAAAGTCCAAAACAAGGAAATACGGACTCCAGACAGTATCGAATGAACGACACAGCTAGCAAAGTCTAAAACAAGGGGTGAATGTGAACTCGTATGTAACCATGCTCATCGACGATAGAGTATCCGATGACCCTCCAGGTCACGCGTACAGTTAGTGGCATTTTGTCACCCATGGGCCTTACCGGCGCAGACTGTAGCTAGACGTCACGATGCAGGAGTGTCAGTCCCGTATAGATCTATACATATGAAGTTCGCTCTCCCTCTAGGAGACTCTGGTTACACAGCCTTGGCGCGATGAAGCGTCGTAGAGAGAAATAGGGTGTCACATTCTAAAGTATTATAGTAATAGTATAGACTCACGAATGAACTGACTCCTGAGTATTTCATCGTACTAGAGAGAGAGAGAGAGAGAGAGAGAGAGAGAGTGAGAGTGTAAATAGAATCTCCTAACTATTCCTATAATAGTTACTAGTGTTCTAGAAATATGAACAACAGAAGGATGCCTTTGCTACCCAAAGGAGATGAATTGGCTGATGGAAAACCTTTATGACTATATATGTATACATGATATATAACTAATAATTAAACGACCTTCGGACGGATAACCAATACCCTAGAACCACATCCAAACAAGGAAAAGGAGGAAGGGCGGTCTAGCCTTCCTAAGTCTTTAAACATTACTTATATAACTATACAGATACAGGCATGCATTTTACAATATAAAAGCATGAAAGAAAATTTGGCAAAAACCCTTGGAAAACTTATGAATAAGAATTTATAACTTGATGTCCTTTTATAAAACAAGATTTGAAAACTTTTGGAAAACCTTTGAAAAAACTTTGGAAAACCTTTGAAATACTTTTGATAATCTAAAAGAGAAATTCATACTTTAACAAGATTTGAAAACGAGATTGGAAGACCTTTTGTTAGATGAATCAGTTTAACATGTAAAAATCCATTTGCTATACAGTTATTAATCACATGTGATTTATCTAATAACTGTACAGTACAACTTGTATTCCCCCCCCCATAAAACAGTTAAAATCATTTATAATGTTGATTTAGGGGTATGAACTCACCTGACGTGGATGACTCGGATGGACGGACGATATAGGATGCTATGTGTCAATTGAGGTCTTAAACACACACTTGGATCCTATTTAGCAAGTAATGATACATTTAAGTATCCAATTAGTCATTTAATAACAAATTAAGCAAGTAAAGACCCTCTAATGCATGAAAACACCTTGATTCAAGTGCTAGGAGTGTTAAGGGTTGCTTCTAAGGAGAGTATAGTCTCACTTTGGAGTTTACTCCTCAAATGGTAGTGTCTAGGGGTGTTTACGGTTTTGGAACCATATCCCCCATGAGTTTACGGCCGTAAACTCATGGGAATGGTGCATTTGAGTGCTTTAAGGCTTCATGCTTCACAAATAAAGGTTCTAGAGTTGATTCAAGGGCTATGGAAGTGATTAGGGCTAAAAAATGGACACTTTACGGAGTTTACGGTTTCTGAACCACTCCTTGGGGAGTTTACGGCTATAAACGCATGAGTTTACGGTCGTAAGTTCATGTTAGTCCATTCTTTTTGTGTTTTGGTGGTTGTAGGTTAAGTGTGCAAAGTTCTCGACCCAAATACAAGCCATACAAGGTGTTAAAGGCACTTAAATACTCCTTTGGAGGTGTTTATGGTTTTGGGAGATCCCCAAATCGTGAACTCATGTTTACCCTCTTAAATTAGTGTTTTCAGGTTCTTAGATCATTCATGCAAGCCCCTAGGCCATTAGCTAAGCATTGGAAAGGTTTTGGGAGGGTTTTTGGGCATCAAAACCCTTTTTCAAGGTGTTTATGGTTTTGGGATGTTCCCAAACCGTAAACTCTTGTTCTTGGGGTTTTTGGAGGATTAAGCCATGAATTTGCAAGTGTGATAAGCTAAACAACAAGCTAGGAAGGTTAATTTACCGTTTTCAAGCTCGAAGGGGCGATTTTTGACCAAAACCCGATTTGTAGAGAGATAAAGTAGAAAGAGGAGGCTCCTAAGGTGTGAAAAGGTTGGAATGAAAGCCACTCAACCCTTATATAGGGTTGAGTTTACATCCTGGGTGGGGGTCCACACAACACCAACCACAAACGGGGTTTTTCACGACATCCGTTAAACACGGCAAATTTTAAATTATACCTCCTTATTTTTGGTTCGCTTGACAAATATTACTTAAAATATTCCAACGAGCTTAAATCCGGCCAAAAATATTTTGGGATAAATTTGGCTTTTTTTTTGAAGTGCTTAATTACGGAGTTAAAACAAACGGAAATTTCGGGTTGTCACAATGTTTTATAACACTATTTACTGGTGCGTTTACATATGTCAATGTGCAACTGACTCGCAACTACAACTCACACGTCTGCGTTTGAAGAATATAAGATATTATCGTCTCATGATCACTCGTGATAAAATCAATGAAATGATTCAAATGAGCGTGGGTTGAATCCAATACTCGAATCTAATTCCAGGAGTACTCATGAACAATGCAACCACTTTGTCCTAGACAAACCACAGACCCATTCATGACAGTCTTGCCTCAATACCTACTTCCAAAGTATGATCGACTGTGGATGATTTGAATAACCCAGTTATTCAGGAAGTCAAAACATGCAAAAAGAAACATAAGAATAATACTAATCCTATATGGCCACAAAACGTTTGAGTCATATTAATTACTCATTAGTCATTGTATAATGTTTTGAATAATCCACTTAATACTTGAATTAAAACCATAGTCATGCCATGCTCCAAGCATGCACCCTATGTTTGTCTATGGTCCTTAATTGAAAAACATTTCAATGATTCTCATTTCACAATTCCAAATTCTTATTGCAAGTGTAAGAATTCCAAATTCTTGTCACTACTAGAATGTGTCAGATTCTAAACCATCATGCAATGATTGTTTTTTATTGTTTAGGTTCCAAAAGTCATGGAGGCTTGACCAACGATATTACAAAATATTCCTTTGGAGATTGTTACAAGACAATTCCTTGGAAATGAAGTCTCAAATTCAAAGCACATTCCTTTGAACATCTTTCTTTCATAAAAGTTTCTAACTTTCTCATCTATTCTTCAACTCCCAATATGGACAATATTCCATATTTTCCATACGACAACTCATTATTAATAGACTCCTGTGTATTCATAATAATGTCAATATAGTCCATCGAATACTATACTTCCAACTCCTTAAGCAACCGATCCTTGGCGAACCTTAGATTGTCCTTAACAGTTGTTTAACCATTTTAGTCATATCCAGTTCTATTCCGTTTTTCCCTCTTAATGCCCTAGGCATTTGGAGAATTTAAAACACGAGAATTTTATAGCATATGCAATCGATCCTATACCCGAAGCATGTGGGACACGATTTATAATGTCTAACATAAAGACATGATACTTAATCAGTCTTTTGCTATAATATTTCTATTTTCCATGTTCTCATAAATTTCATTATGAAGAGGGATGCCGTAATCATAATCAAATTTTGAGAATGCAAATAAAATTTCCATATATAGAATTACCTTATGTTGAACCATTCCAACATAACATTCACATATATTTGACTAAAATGTGATTAAAATTTCAATCTAAGCTTTTAGATTTGAAATGAAGTATAAATTCTTCTACCTTAATTATAGCAAAACAACCTTTCAAACCCTGAAACATTTGTTTTCTATAATTAACATTTCTAACTTGCAACATTTTCCATAATAATTATGCTCCCACTAGCATCACAATTATTAACTTACTAGCATCACAATTATTAACTTACTAGCGTAACACTTATGCTCCCACTAGCTTTGACATTTATATAGAAAGCAGCTGCACTTCTAGAAATCAATACTAATTGTCTTTCTTACCAAAGTTCAGATTTCTGATACGAGATGCTTTGATAAGACTTTATGGAAATCATACACCTTTCCTTAGATAGCTCACATGTGTGTCTAAACAATTATGAAGAGGGATGTCATAATCATAATGTTTAGACCTTTTTCCATTCTCACTAGTCCATGTTAGTGTGCCGGTTAACTACACACGCTCCACTAACGACTTTGAGAATGCAAACATCACAATAGCTATCTACTTAAAATATATTTAGTGAAAGCGTTTCTTCGCCACCATTTTCATGAATCGGAGAGAAACCTTATGGCGCTTAGATTTTATGGTGTATGTGTTCCTATCCATATGAATTTGTCATAACCATAATCACAAGACAAGGTTAGTGACAAATCCAAACCCATATGGACTGAACCTGTTCAATCTTAATTTCTTGCCACTTGGCAGCTCAAGGGCCTACCTTTGCTTCCAAGTTGTTATGAAAACAACTGAGAACTCATAGAACTCACATGCATAGTCAACTTAACTTGAATGGGCATAGAAACAAGAACATGTCAAAACAATAGGTTACAAACCTCAAATCGTGTGCTAGTGTTTAACAATAGGATTATTCTTGATTACTTCTTGAAACTTTTCAAGATCTTTAAGACTCCCACTGACCTCTTGACATATAAGATTCACTTTGTCAAGAATTATTTCTTGACAAAAAAATATTAAAGAGTTAGTGCGGTTTCTTATCAAGATAAGCACTTCACACAATTGGTCTTAGTTGGTCTTTGTTTTATCCAAAACATCACGACTTACCAATTTCAAATGTACAAGAGTAGAAAACTTTTACTCTACATTTGATAAGTACTTTGAACCTTTCTTTATGCTACTCATGGTTACAATCTTGGAGTATGACTCTAAGACTTGTTCTAGAACGAAGTATGACTCATCTTCTTGATTTAACCATTTCAACAATTCACTATTCCTCTTCTTATCCATACAAATGCACTAAGATATCCTTAGAGGATCAATTGTGACATGGTTTTTCATAATCATTAAGATGATCATAAAACACAATACTAAAGTACTCTCCTATCTCTTCAGATTGGAGAAACTTTTATCTTTCTGCCTAATTTGATTCCTCTTATTCGTCCTGCCATACATTGAAACCTTTCCTATGTTCATAATTGTACTTAAACTAAACTTTAGTAAAACATGAAGAATAGTCTTATCGATCTTTGTGGTGGACCTGACCAGCGCACACCCAATGTGTAACAACGTAAATTTCAAAACAATTTTTCACTGTTAAAAATGTAATTTCATTCATAGATATTCTCAAATATCATTGCATCACATGTCAAAACCATAAAAACACATCCCGAGATCCAAACGTATAAAACTCGGATAGTGTGTATAGATCATGCCGGCGCCTTCCAGCGATCCTCACTGGTACCTGAAACACATAACACACAACACTGTAAGCATATTTGCTTACTGAGTTCCCAAAAATACCACATACAACACATATTAGCCACTTTTGGCTATAACTCTGTATGACCCTCTGGTCAAGTGTCTCAATGGGACCTGCCAGTCCCATAACTCTGTGGACCCTCTGGTCCTAACTCTGTGAACCTTTCGGTCCTAACTCTGTAAACTTTGAATCACATATAGCACATAATCACATAGATATCACATCATAGCATACAACATACTCTGTCACATAACTCTAATTACCACTCTAGGTAAATTATACTGAGAAGACTCACCTCGGATAACTCGAAAACCCTCAAACTCGGAAATACTAATCTAGCCTCCGCCTAATCACATAAAATAATTACTCTAATCAATACGACTTTCAAAGGCTAGGGTAATCCCTCTCTAAGCTCTCTAAGGAGGGTAAAAGACCATTCTACCCCTCCAATGGCTAAAAAGTCCAATCATTGACTAAACCCCAATAGTCAACGAAGTCAACTCTAGTCAACGGTCAACTTTGACTACACTCGTCGAGTGCACTCGGGCGACTCTGCGAGTCCATGCGGGTCCCCTAAATCATTCTAAGCCTCACTTGGCACGTCGAGTCCCTTCTCCACTCGCAGGGTTACTCTGCAACGAATCGCAGGGCATCCCCGACTCGACTCGTCGAGTCCACTTATGGACTCGGCGAGTTGCTCCCATAACAACTCTAAAATGACCTTTTGAGGTCAGATCTGCTTCTTTAAACTATAGATTTGACTTCTCCATGACCAATAACCACGTAAAGGTCGAAACTTGACTTACATGCAATGCACCCAAGGCTTTCCTTGGTGAAATGGCTTCTAAAATGGAAACCTAGTCTCCTTTCCTCCATAAACCAACATAAAGCAGAATGGGGAAGGCTCTATGGACCTCTATGGGTCCAGATCCGAGGTCTAACACATCAAGGGACCATAAACTCAACTTTTCAAGCCCTAAAACGTTATAGAAAACCCTATATTATAGATCTTAACCCAAAATAGAAAGGAAGTTCAATTTGATACCTCAGTAGTGTAGATCTAAACTTGAAATCCCTAGATCCATAACTCCCTTGAGCTCCTCTTACTGGAAACAACTTCTCCTTTACTAAATCATACCAAAATCGATCAATATGGCCTTATCACTCTCTCAAATCGCTCAAGCTCTCAAGGGGCACTCTCTCTGGACAGGTAGCCGCACAAGAGGGCTATAGGGTCCTTTATATAGGGCTCAGGCCCATGGATTTAGGGTTTCAGCTCATAGCGTTGACTCGTCGAGTTCCCCCTTTCCGACTCGTCGAGTCCGCTCATTAATCCAGTCAGCAAACGCGATCCTACTCAACGAGTCCAAGTGTCAACTCGTCAATTCCCTCTCTTTTACTCAAAACATGATCAAACATAATACGTACAAATCGGGATGTTTCACAGTGTACCTAATCCCCTAGTCCTACACTTGACTCACATATACATGTGAACAAAGAATTTGTCTTAATTTATCAAAGATGAAAATTCTCATTCATCATACAAAACAACTTGCATACTTCCAAGTTTTTGTCCAATTGAAATTTGGGTGATGAGAACCTTTCCTTATTGGGTAAAATATGACACTACCACAAACAAAAGAATCAAATTCATATTCCTAACAATAGAAACATACAACCATTAATTTTCACAAATGCCATTGCAAGGAGATATAATAAAATAAAACAAAATTTTATTTATTTATAAAATGCGGAAAAACTTTTTCCATACAATGCAACTTCAAATGAAAACTATGCTATTACATATTTCCTAGCAATCTATCATAATTCCTAAGCAGCAGCTCAAAAAATCCGATCTTTGAACCATGCGATTGAAATCCGTCTTCGCGATTAGATTCAACATACTCTTCCTTTAAGTTTCCTTCCCTTTGCATGATCCTACAAAACATCAAAATGCAACCTTGTCACATCATGTATTCAGAATCAACAATCAGAAACTTAATAGAGTTAGATAGTAAACTTACATGAAGCGGAACCATACAATCTAATTAAACTTCTTAAGTAGTCAAGGCAGCTTCACTTCCAATGTCCATTTCCTTAGCAGCAGAAACACATAGGCTCATATGGAACAATCTCAGATTTGGCCTTTCCCTTTTGATCAAAACTTTTGGTCATTTGCTTTCCTTTAGGTGAAGGAATCATTTCTGGGATTTCCATGTCAGCTTGTGATGTTGATCTTACAGTCAGATTTGCTTGACCATTGCGCCAAATCATTGCTGATTCAGCAACAACTAGCAAATAGGAGAGATCAATTAGGGTCATGTCGTGATTTGTCACATAGTAGTCTTTAACGAACTCACTATATGACTCAGGAAGTGACTGTAGAACCCAATCAATAGCCAATTTCCTTGGGAAGACGACACCCAACATCCTCAGTCTATCAATATGTATCTTCATGTCCAAGACATGAGTACATATAGGCCTTCCATCTTTGTATTTACTATTCAATAGGGATTGAGTGATCCTGAACTTGTGGGTTAGGGAGAATAATTGGAGGAGGTGGAGGAAGTGAAGTATGATTTTCAGTTCCACGATCCAATCGTGGAACATCATCTTCAGAATGAAAGCTTGTTTTAGAAGATTTGGGAAGACCATAGTTGTTTGAGGCAGACATCTACAAGAGAGAAATTCATGTTAGTCGATTTAGTCCTTAATATAACACTAAAATGAAATATTATGGCTAGGAACCAACACAATATTTTACAATTTGGAAGAGGGATGTCGTAATCCAAACTACAAAATATTTGAAGGTAGGTAAATGATGATTTACCAATTTCCACCACAAAAAACGAAAAAGAATTTTAGGTTTTAAGTGAATTGAAACTCCTAGATCCTTTGAGATTCAATGAACTATTCAATGGCATGTTTAAATTTTGATTGTGCCCTTCAATTTTGTGACCAGGATGTCGAGGATCATAAACAAGGTGTGAATAACCATGCAAATTAGCTTGGTACACCCAATGTTACAACCACCTAATCAATGTGCCGATTAACCACACACGCTCCATTGATCTATGATTAACACTAAGCTACCATTTTCCATGCACTCTTAGTCCCGATTAGTGTGCCGGTTAACCACATACTCTCTACTAAAGGATTAACAAGGTGCAAAGTGCAATATCATGGGTTAGCACCATATTCACATTTTCCTAAGTAACTAAGATTGGGAATTTATAAGTGTTTAGTTACTTTATATTTATAATTATACTTTTAATGAAGGGAGAATTAGAGTCCTATCCTACCTATTCGGCTAACGACCCTCCACAAGTCAAGGAAGCGATGGGTGAGAGTGGACAACCATTAAACTGCCACTTTATAGGCAGTAAAACAATTTATGGAAAAGAGACTCTTCAAGTGTCTATAACCTATGAGTTTAATGACTCTTTTTAAAAAAAAACTTTTGGTTTTCCATAACGTAAGGACAAGTTATGGAATTCACCAAAAAACATTTAGATTAAAAATTAAACTAACATGCATGTCAAATAATTTCTATGATCTAACAAAACTCATAAGCATTCATAATGTATATCAACAATTTTCAAGAATCATATGAACGTAATATAAAACTTGAAACTTTGACAATTATGTTTTAAATTGGATTAGCATGATCATTACCACATAAAAAACAGGTTTATAAGTTCAAAAACAGCTTAGGGTAATGATCCTAGTCCAATTCCAACCAAAAACATCGAAAATCTACACTCAGGGGCTCCAACTCGTCGAGTGAAAGAACAAAATCGGCGAGTTGGATGAGTTTGTATATGGACCCGGAGATTCCATCAGTGGGCTTGGCGAGTCCACTATCTAGAATAGCATAAAATCGATTTTTACAACATTTTCATGCAAATAGCATCAAGTATAATTGAAAACAAGCCTAGGCTCTGATACCACTATTAGCTTTTGAGCATTCTAACACTCCTACGGTGTATATGTAACCCTATATGCTTTGGATCTATGTTTTCTCTATTATACATGCATACATTCAAAATTCCAAAGCATCATCCTAACGAGCATACAATGGAGTATCTGTACAATAAAAGTGTACTTAGATGACATACCTTTTGATGGAGCTTGAAGTCTTGAACCTTTAAGAGCTTAGTACCCCAAGTGTTGCACCTCAAATGGAATCACACAACACCACCAACAATTGGAATAACTTGAGAAGAGCTTACTTGGTTCACTCTATTAAATCGACTTTGCCCTCTTTATGTATCCACTAGTCACTCCTTAGTCCCCATTTCATGAACTATGGGGTCCTTTATATAGTGTGGCTCATTTAGGATTATACCATGTAAACCCTAATGTGCATGACTTTTCATTTCCTTCAAGATCCATGGGTTTTAACATCCATGGAATATTCATGGGTTACCACATGGTTTAAGCCCAACATGAAGGACTGTGAATCACAAGCCCACATATATAAGAATGAATGATTTACATAATCAATCCCCATATATTTAATTAGTCTGTTTTGATCACAAAATTAATTCCAAATTAATTCTAGATCGATACTAATTAAATAACATGATTTCATATTAATATATTAGAACTTATAATATATTAATATAAGTCATAAATAACCTTTTCTCATTTGTCTATCCAATTGTTCTGATGCCATGCAACCCAAATGGACCATGCTACTCTCGGGTTGAGTATATACCAATAATAGTTGTGGGCTTTGACATCGAATCCAACACTAATGACTTGTATGCCTCGAGCATGAAAAGTTAGATTATATCAATTTGGCAAGAATCAATGAATCAAGATCAAGAACATTCTTAAGTGCCCTAGGAGGACAGAGGAAATAATCTTGGTAGTATGGAATAGATCATTGTAAGAGTTACATTGATGCTAAACTTCTATACCAATAAAGACGATTCTGTTCACAGTCAGAATTCGTGCTTTTACTAAATGGTGAGATATTAGGTTGGAAGAGTACCAAGTAATACTCCATAGTGGATTTAACAAACATAGAGTACATTGCAGTTGGTTAAATTGAAAAGAATAAAATGTGACTAAAAGAGATTCATCAGTAGCATCTTTGCTAAAATTCAATCATTGATGGTCCTTATTAAGGTTCTTGTGACTATAAGGGTGAACTTACCTCGAGTATAGATGTCAAGTCGCACAAGCTCACATGTCACATACTTTGTAAATACCAACACATTTGATAGTGAATCAAATGTAAAGACATCATAGTCAATAATTCATATATCGAAAGATAATATTGTCTATCTATTCCCTAAGACAATGTCACTGACCAGGGCTATGTTTGGCGTACTAGCTGAAAAGCTAGCTGTAAGCTGAAAAGCTAGCTGATAGCTGAAAAGCTAGCTGTTAAATAAAAAACTAGCTGATAGCTGAGAAGCTGGCTGATAAAAAATAACGTTTGGTAAAACTAGCTGAAAAGCTAGCTGAAATATATAAAGTTACATAAAAGGACATGTAGGAGTATGTGTTTCTATAATTAATTAAGGGGTGTATTTGGAAAATTTTAAAAAAGCTCCTAAAAAGCTAGTCTCATTAACTTTTCAAAAAGCTAGCTTATAAGCTAGCTTAAAAGCTACTTTTTGGCTTACTAAACACGACAACATAAAAAAGCTTGAAAAATAAGCTAGTTTATCCGCTAGCTGTGGCACGCCAAACACAGCCCGAGTGTGACTCTCAGACAAAGTTGAGAGGCAGTAAATTGCAAATGAATTGGCTTATAAACTTTTACATTAGTTTGTTTTGAACTTCAGAACTTAAGCAGTATAAGTGTTAATTTGATTTGGTGATTATTAAGTGGAGATCTTAATATATGATGGAGTTCTGTGATTTCAATTAGCTTATTACTATGTTCTCCTTTTGGCATGATTAGAACCCACTTCCTGAGTATTAACATACTCAAACGTCTACAGTCGGTCATACTCATGGAAGTAAGTAGTGATTTAAGAATGTCATGAGTATTAGTGGATTGTCCATAATGATTGGGCATCACATAGAGATTGTGCTAACACTCATGAGTACCTAATAGAGATTTAAGTATTGGACCAACCCATGCTTAGAGATTACTTCATGGATACAGTCACGAGTAATTCTAAGACGATAATATCTTTTATTCTTCAAACCTAGATACATGTGGGGTTTTACTCTATGAATCCGTTACGCATTGGTCTACTCCAATGCTATCAGTAACTGGAAATTATAGAAATAGATAAAAACATGTAGTTGAAATTTATTGGTTCCTTCTGCCTTAACATGATAAGCGAGATCTATGGGCCCCTCGATGATTTGGTGCTGACATCTAAAGTTCTTGGCCGAGCCCTGACTGGAATTGATGTGTTCAATTTAGTAGACAGATGCAGTTGTCACAAATCTATATCAGGAAACATAATCTTGAATTATGAGATTGACCATTATCCATGTCTCAAATTCATCCAAATATCATAGAATGAAGGAATAGTTGATCAATTATCTAACGGTTGAATCTTGATTAGATCAAGAGTTCAGTAGTTGCATTGGATAAATAACTCTCCATTGATTATTGGAGAAATATTGGTCCTTATATAGTTGATGACTTGTCTAAGTGGGAGGCTGTTGGAAAGTGTGTCAAAGGTCATTAAATATTGGTAATATTTATAATACTAACAAGGTCCTTTTGGGTTGCGCTCAAGACCAAAATTGAGTAGAATAAATAAAAGACAAATTGGTTATTAACTATTATGGTTAATAATCAATTAGAAACTAATTGGAAATATATTTTGGGGGAATTAATTAATAGTTTAATTAATCAAAGGGTTGAATATTCATTAATCGATAGTTGGTTAATCAGGAATGTTTCAGAACCCTTATGGAATTAGGGTTGGATGAAAATCACTCCATCCCACATGGGAAAAGGAGCGAATTTCGTTGTTGACCTCCTATCCCATATGGGAAGGAGTAGAAAACCTAGAAAGGGATCAAAAACTATAAATAGGGCCTTAGGCATTTCATTCTTCCTTGCACTTTGGCTTGAAGTTTCGCCAACCCTTCTTCCTCCCCCTCTTAGGGACGACTTATAACTCTCTTAGAGGTTGTGAAATTGACCATTCTCCTAGTTATTTTTATTCCATTCTTTGGTATTATTGGGTGTGATACAATTAGAGAGATTCTGGTTTGGGTCCTCTCATCCAAGCAACTTCATGGAGGATCAAGATCGCAAACATGGAGATCAAAGGCTACATAAGAGGTACGTTTTTCTTATTTATGTTTTTTTGTTTTCTAAGGTAGATGTAATTAGCATGAAACCATAGATCCATAGGTTTACATGTACACTTAGGTATATCGTTGTTTCGATTTTTCCGCTACCTAGTTAGAGTGTATTTGATGCATAGAAAACCTAACAATAAGTTGAGATGACAACATTTAACATATTTACTTAAGGATATAGATAATATAATAACAACATTTTATTTTTCTTAGATTAATGTTTTTCATGTGTATACACATAATTTAAAAGAAAATGTCTTAATGAAGTCATTGTTCTTTTGTAATTAAGAAAAGTAAGAGTCACAACATATGACACATTTAAAAGGAGTGTCGATACAATCAAAATGTGGATAGGCCATTAGTAGAGTGCGTACACGAAAAACAATAACATATGTAGACAAATAAAAATAAATAATTGTCCTCTCTCTTTGAAGTTGATGATTCAAGTCTTGTCATGAACATATGTGAAATTGATGAGTAGTTTAGAAGTAGATTAGATTTTTCGTTTAAAAAAAATATAATAAGTGTAAGACAATGTAGACAATATACAATATTAACCTAATTTTATTTGTTTAACGTGTAAACAAGCTATCAAATCATTTAAACGGGAAACATTTTTTGTAAAATACATAGCGAGTTTTGTATGAAAAACAACAATGAATTAAAGTGGATAAATTTAACATGTAAACAAGCTATCAAATCATTTAAAGGGAAACATTTTTTGTAAAACACAGTAGCGAGTTTTGTATGAAAAACAACAATGAATTAAAGTGGATAAATAAAAAATCACATTGATATTTTGTAATGTTGTCTCTTTTTCCAAATAATGTTACATTTCAGTTTGCTTCTTGAAAAAACGACAACTCAATTGGTACCATTTTCTACAGTTTGAGATTATCCTAAAGTATTCTGCTTTTAAAAGTTGAAATGATTAATATAATTAATTTTTGATTTTATTTTTATGACTAAAGAAGACTATCTTTTACCCTGTAAATAGGTACCTTAAGTTAGATATATTACATAAGTGTGCTCCAAAAGTTATTAAATGCCTTTTTATTTTAAATATATGTTGGGTAAGAGACTGTTTGATATATTTATTGGGTCTAGTAAGAGCCTAAGAGGTAGACTCTGATCTGATATGACTCAAAGCGTTTGATACCATCAATTGATGCCTCTTACTCAGTCCTCAAAGGTTTGATTCTATGATTCGGTTCACTAAAAAAAGACGTTAACAGATAAAAGAACCCCTTTGCCTTTATTTCCCCTTCTCTTTCTCCTTGAACGAGACTTCAGTTCGTCTCGTGATATGCTTTAGCCTCACGGACCACCTCCTTCATCGCATCTTTCACGAATGATTTTTTTTATTTATTTGCTTCAATGGTTGTTTTGCACAATATAAAACAAAATAGTAGAATATTATTTTTATCATTCAGCATAATCATTAAGAGACATAATAATAGAAAATTTCTAACAAATTCAACCATCTCACTCAATAATTTTCAACCCGAAAATTTTATATATAAAAGAATGTGAAATCCAAATAAAAGTTATCAAATATTAAACGTTGGTTCTTGCAACTTGACATAATAGTATGTAAGCAAGTCTTTTGGGGTATCTAATAGGTTGTGTTTTTTAAATGACTATTTTAACTTTAAGAATAAGAATAAAAACAAATAATTGAAAATTAGTTAATTAGAGATAAGTATAAACTTTTAATTTTGATTTAGCGAACTTAATGATAAAAATGACTTTCATTTGACGAGTCTTTGGTTTGAATGTTTTTAACTTGATTAAAAACCGTTATTTAATGGGAAAAACATGGAATTCAATGAATTTTTACATAATTTTATCATCACCATTTTTTTTTCAAAAGTGACTTATTCTTCAATTGAATATTATTCGTTTAGTTTTTTACCTTTCTTTTCTCTAAATGGTTTGGTTTTAGGTTAATGTCATTATTGTCCAAAAAACTTTCTAGAATGGGATTAAATAGTTATTTAGATTTTTTTTTTTGACTTTTTAAGAAATTCTGAAGGGATAACACGGTTATCCCTTTCCATATTATTAAATGAATATGCTAAGTAGACAATACTTACCTTGAACCTCTACTCATTCCATTTACACCTGTTTCTCATCCTCCTCTTCGTCTTTCTATTCTCCATTAACTGGATACATCAAATGGTCATGTGTGTGAGCGTGTCGAGTGTTTGTACTATGTGTTTGTAGTGGTTTACGATTGTGGCAAGGCACTAATAGATGGAGACAATAGCATCAATCACATAGATGGTTGTGATTTATGGATGCAAGCCTCTTGTAGAAGACATGATCGCCTGCCATGACAATGAGAGTGCTCAAAAGTTGGCCAACGATGGTGGTGATTAACCACCTAAAGTCCCGATTTCTCTTAAAACGATTTAATCATAAGGGTGATTCCAAAACCTTTAGTTAAATTTTAACTGCCTTTTGTTCGTGAAATCACATTCATTGTAAATCAATCCAGGTTTTATATATATTTATAATTGGATATATGTGGTTCATATAACTCTCGATTTCTATCTACATCACTATGAATATGGATCGACTTATGAGAATCCAAAAAGTGTTTAGACAAATTACCTGTATACAAATCACTATTATAGAATTTCAAGTCTTCAAAAGACATGTTTCTACTATGACTGCAATGACAGAAGTGATCTTTCCTTAATAATATCTTCATGAGCTTTTCAAAAAACCTAATATGGGTCTTACGAGATGATGAATTAGATTTATCGAAGTTGTTGGAATTTGTGAACATAAAAGCTTGAAAACTCGACCATTGATTGGCATCAAGTCCAGGAATGTTTATACCAAAACATTCTTTATTGGAGTATTGGAGGATCAGCCACGTAGGCATCTATCTTGTCAGCCACATCGTGTTGATTGGCAACCAATTCAACTTCAAATGTTTACATGGCATAGTTGACCTGCTATTTCAAGTTAGATGGACCAAACACGATGGTCAATACCTATTTTATACCTATAAAGGCAAAAAACTAGTGACCATTTAAAGCAATTTCATACAATTTGAGGGGAAAAAGTGACATTAACCCTTTGTTTTTATAATAAAGTTTTCATTTATTAAAACTAGTCAGATGTACGAGAAACATAATTTATATGAGGAATGATTAGGGTGAGCATTTGCATTTAGTTGGCCCCAGACCGAATGGTTTGGAATTGAAACCAATTTGGGAGAATTCAGTGGATCGTGGTGTTGCGTTTTATTCAAAAATCGGTTTCTAAAAACACTAGAAACTACAACGAATGTTTTAAAATTATGAATAAACTTAAAACCATTTTAACTCACCAATGATCATTTTTCAAAGCATGGAAAGATTAAAACAATCATATGATGAAAAAAGCTACAACCTTTGAAGACTTCGATCATCTTAGGAGGTTAGAAGTTGATGAAAAATGTAAATGTAGAACTCCACCTTAGATAGAAACACCAACAATTCTTCAAGTTGACATGAGATCTAGTCCTTCTTGTATTTTAATTGTTCTTAAGCCTTAAATACATATACAGAATAAGTCTTAAGGAGAAGCAACTAATAACCACTTATTTCATGCACCAAATTGAAATAAAAAGAGATGAAAATGGGAGAAAATCCTTGAGATTTTACAAGGAGAAAGAAGAGAGCAAGTGTAAGTAAAACAAGAGAGAAAGAAAAGTTTTTCTTCCTTAGACTTCGTTATATACTAACACATATGAAATACGTACCATATTTCCATTAAGTGTGCAAGTAAACTCTTGTAGGAAAGCATGGGTGTTAGTTCAAAGTCAAACAAGCAACCACCACCTCTTACGGAGGACACATGGTTTTAGGAGGTAAGACACCAACCAAGAGTATGTGTCACACTTTCTTACTAACTATTAGTTACATGTTCCAATTAGATGATTACTCCAATTGCTCAAATAATTGCACATGACTTATATATTCATACTATATGAATGTAACTAGTTTTTGTTCTCTTTTATTATTATTTCCTAGAAACAATAATTCCCATTTAGTTGTCAAAATATTATTTCCATAGAATAATAATTTTCTAATTAAGTAAAGAAGTATAAATAATTATCAAGGATCAAATTATTATATAGAATATATTAACATAAATTTTGTTTAGCATGACCCTTTAAGATTATATACTAGCTAGCAATATCATCCAATAATGTTTCTTGAGCATAAAGATATTTCAATCTCCCACTTGCATAATACTCATTATAGATTGATATAGACAGTGGTGAACGTCTAGCAACATTTCACTGATACTAGTAATATATGAAATTGTACCATTCTATCAACATCCAATTCCTAAAAGCTCAAAGTTGTAATTGATGTAAAAGGTAAGTTTATTAGTTATCCTTTGATTACAAACATCCTGTTGAACATGAGACTTGGATCGCAATCAATCTCATTTGGTGTTCACATTTGGGTAATACGTATAAGATGTCTAACTCTCAACACATAAGAGGAACAAATCTAATCTTTACTACATACGTCTCTTGTATAGTTCATCCACACCGAACAGTGGCCTTTCTACTTTCCTTGTCAAAGAACAACATTTAATTGTGTCAGAGTACAATGCTCGCTACACTCAAGTCCCAATATGTATCTCAGATATTAAGGATAGAAATATAGTACCTTTTATCAAGTATCACTCATGATATCGATCTATGAGGTGATCAACTAATACTTGTTCTCTGACAAGTACCTATGAATCTTGGAAATAACCTATTGCCTACGTTCATCTTATGAGAGCCAAGCAATCCAATTTGTATTAGTCTTACCTCATAATTTGTAGCACCTGGTTCCTGGTACGTAAAAATTTATCTGAGTAATTGTCATTTTAGCCTTGGACTTGGCGAGTTGTAGGTCCGACACGCCGAGTAGGGATGCGGCCCGGGGGCACGTTTAAGTTGGCGACTCGGCGAGTCCATATTCTGGACTTGGCGAGTCACCACTGTCTGTTGAAACCCTAAATTTCAAGGGTTTGCACCCTATTTAAACACTCATTTCAGCCCCAACCTCGCCCCCATTCACCCTCAGAGCTCCCAACATCGTCTTTGCCCTTTTCCTTGTGAGATTGAAGTATTTTGGGTGTGTTCTTGAAGTTTTTTGGGAGAAAGAAGAGTAGATCAAGAAGAGGAGAAGAAGGCCAAGCATTTTTGGGACATCTCAACGTTTTCCTTGAGGTATAGCTCGTTTCCCCTCTGTTTTCAAGCTTGTAGTCCCTAATAGCTTCATGAAAGTCCTTTTGATCCATTCTTCAAGCTTGTTAGTTCTTGGTGGGTTGTAATAAGTTGTTAGCCTTTAGATCTAGGCATGATTTAGTCCATGGAGCTTGGATCTACTGCCTTTATGGAGTCCTATTGCATGAAAGTCCTAGATTTACCCCTTTTGGTGCACTTTGAGCCCTAAAACCTTTATTGGTGATTATCTACACGTAAAGTTGGAAACTTTACGTGTAAACCAGACCCTAGGAACCCAGATCTATGAATGACATAGACTGGATTCAAGGAAAATCGCGTGTATAGTTTTTGCATGAGGCAGACTCGGCGAATCGTTCATCTGACTCGGTGAGTCGGGTCGCGAGTCCCCGAGTTGTTCCCCTTTTTGTGTTGCAAGTTGGAGTGGTGAGTCGTAGGATATGACTCAGTGGATTGGAAGCCAGACTCACTCATGAAGTCACTCGGCGAGTCGATGCCACGGCTCGACGAGTTCACGGCAATCTTATTGTCTCAAGAACATCTCGGCGAGTCACAACTTAGAGTGTTCTTCGGATGAAGATGAACTCGGCGAGTTGTCCATACAACTCAGCGAGTAGGATGAAGGACTATTGGCCTTGGGTATAGAAGGAAACTCGTCGAGTCTACGCTTAACTCGACGAGTAGAGACGGACTTATGGTCAGACTAAAGGAAAGGGACTTGGCGAGTTGGCTAGCCAACTCGGCGAGTCTGGTCAACTGGCAGTTGACTGTGACTTGAATCATGACTTGTTAAGGGTAAATGGACAATTTACCTTGAGGGCGGTTAGCCGTATTTGACTAAGTGTTTGGTGGGAATTACAGTCGGAGGATTTACGAAGCAGCAGTAGCAGACAGACCATTCCCACACAGATCAGCAGCTACTTCGAGTTGAGTTACCTTCCAGTAGCGGTGGGTCTAAGGCCACAATGCCGACCCACCAGTAGGAGATGTATGATAGGTGATTGTCTTTGTGATATCATCTAAGTTTGCTACTACCTGATATGTTATATGCTAGCATGATATGTTGTATGTGATAGTAGTAGAGTTCGGTTGTTAGGACCGAAGGGTAGTCATACACCCCAGATACGCCTGACAGTATATGATGATATGTTTGCATTCTGGCTTTTTATGTTATATGCGATAGAGGTAGTAGGAGGGGACTAGTCCCCGAGTTCAGTTGCTAGGACCGAAGGGTAGTTCAGGCACCCCAGATATGTCTGATAATATGTTATGTTATAGTATATGTGATAGTAGCAGTAGGGGGTGAAATAGTCCTCGAGGTTCGGTCGTCAGGACCGAAGGGTAGTCAGCACCCCAGAATGGCTTGACATGGGTAGTCAGCACCCCAGAATGGCTTGACACGGGTAGGTCGGCACCCCAGAATGGCCGTACCGGGTAGGTCGGGCACCCCAGAAATGCCTGGCATCATGTATGATATGTGATTGTATGGTATGCGGTACGATGGGGGAACTCACTAATCTTTGTGCTTATAGTTTTCAGTTTTGGTTTTAGGTACCTCTTCTTCGAAGGGGAAGGAGATAGCCCGGTAGCAGCCCATCACACACATGCTTCGTATTCCGCATCATGAGATCTTCCTAGGGAATTTTACTCTGACATTATTATGTTTTATGAAATGTTTTCCAGACATGTGGTATCTTTCTAGTATGTTATGATCAGTAAACGTTTTAATTCGGATGTTTTACTAAATATATGTTTTCAAAAATGAAATTTTTGGCGCGTATTTTTGGGGTGTTACAAGTTGGTATCAGAGCACTGGTTTGAGGGATTCGGACACACCTTCGGGGGTGTCTGAACTCAAATTTGTTGGGTTTTGAGCAATCTAACACTCCTAAGGGTACATGCAACCCTAAATACCTTGGATCTATGTTTTCTCTATTATACATGCAAATATCAACTTTCCAAGGTATTGTTCTATTCTAGCGTACAAAACTTTGAATAACACAAGTTAGAATAACATACCTTTTGTTGGTGCTTGTCTTCATGAAGCTTGAGTGCCTAGTGCCCCAAGTGTGACACCTCAAATGGTTCACACAACACCATAAGCACTTGGAATAACTTAGAGTGAAATTAGAACACTTCAAGAATCGGCTTGCCCTCCATGCATATCTAGTCGCGGATTCTCTCATCAATAAGATGCTTATATAGTTGTTACAATTAGGGTAAACCCTAATTGTCATGGCTTTCCATTTCCTCAGATCCATGGGTTCAAATACACCATGGAGCATCCAATGGGTTTGAGCCCAACTTGATAATCCAAGGAGCATTAGCCCACTATATAAGTATGGATGATTTACACAATCAACCCATATATTTAATTAGTCTTCTTTTGATCCCATAATTAATTCTAAATAAATTATTGACCAATACTAATTAAATAATCTTATTAATATATTAGAACTTATAATATATTAATAAACCTTAAGTGTTATTTCTCTCATTTTAGTCTATCTAAGTGCATGACGCCATGCAACCCAAATGGACCATGCCGAGTCGGGTCAAGTCTTACCAATTATAGTTATGGACTGACTTAGACATTAATCCAACAGTCTCCCACTTGGATAAGTCTAAAACTATTATTGCAAGTATGACTTCAGAACCCGACTAGCAATCGTAGCTCTCAAAAGCTTATGTCGATCTACGACCTTGTCGATGAACTCTTCCATTAGATAAGTGATCATATATTCCTCCATTCTAGATATCATATGGACTGAGACATGGATTATAATCATTCTCTCTGTCCATTTGCTGTTTCCCGATTTCTAATTTATGACGACTGACTAAGTGAACAAATCAAATTAGTCCAGGCCCGGCCGAGCACTTACTTTTGTCATCACTAAATCATCGAGGGGCCCACATATATCGCTTTTATCCCGAAGGTAAAAGGAATGGATAAACTTCGACTCATATGCTTGTACTAACTATTTGTTGAATCATACACAAAGGCACGTTTTATAACATCGAGTTACCAATGCGTTTACATGCAATCAATGTATAACTAACTCATAGTCAACAACTCATATCTCTAGGTTTGAAGAATATAAGATATTATCGTCTCATGATTCACTCGTGATAAAATCCATGAAGTGAATCCAAATGAGCGTGGGTTGAATCCGATACTTAGCCCTTATGAGTACTCATGAATGTTGTAGCAACTATTGCATTGTCTAAACCACTTTAGACAAATCATACAAGCCAAGTTCAAGACAGTCTTGATTCATATCTACTTCCAACATATGACCGACTGTGGATGGTTCGAATAACTTGGTCATTCGGGAGAATGACCTAGTTATTTTGGAAGTCAAAACATGCAAAGTGAAACACAAAATAATAGTAGTCCTATATGGCCTCAACACTTTGAGCCTAAATAAAACACCTTTTATCTAAGCACCATATTGATCACTCATTATTCATGTTTCGATTAATCAACTTAATACTGGAATTGAAACAATAGTGATGCCATGCTCCAAGCATGCATACTATGTTTCTCTAAACAATAGCTATGCCATACTCCAAGTATGCACACTATGTTTACATATGGTCATCTCTTTGTGAAATGTATATCAATTGAACATGACTTCAATGATTCTCATTTCACAATCTCAATCCTTATTGTAAATGTAAGAATACCAAGTTCTTGTCATTTACTGTAATCTATGCAATGATCCTCTTGTAATGATATTCACACAAGTCACACAGACTTGGCAACAAACATCACAAAGTATTCCAATGGAAATCAATTCCATGGAGATGAAGTCTCAAATTCAAAGTACATTCCTTTGAACATCCTTCTATGCATTAAGTTCTTTAATCTTACACTGATTCAAAGAATAACTTCCACCTATGGAAACAATTCCATGTTCCCATCTTGACCATCACTTTTGAACAAGAGTTGCCTCTTTCCAAAATATGTCAATACGATCCTTACTCTATACTTCCAATTGTCCATGAGTAACCAAACTTTGGAAAACCCCAAATTGTTCTCGACAATTGCTTAATCATCTTAGTCATATCCAGTTCTAATCCCTTTTCCCTTCTTAACGCCCTAAGCATTAGGAAAATTTAGAATGGATGAATATTATAACACATGCAATCGATCCTATATCCGAAGCATATGGGATACGATTCATGCTATAAAATTTTTATTTGCCATGTTCTCATAATTCGAACTATGAAGAGGGATGCCGTAATCAAAATCGAAATTTGAGAAAGCACATATATAGAAATTCCTTATGTTGGACCATTCCAACATAACATTCATATATATTCTTGACTAAAATTGATTAAAATCTCAATCTAAGCTTGTAGAATTGGAATGAAGTATAAATTTCTCTCCCTTAATTATAGTAAAACAACCTTTTCAAAGCGAGTTGAAAATTTTGTTTTCTATAATTAACATTGCTAACTTGCAACATAATCATCATGCTCCCACTAGCAGAATGATTATTATCTAACTAGCATAACACTTTATGCTCCCACTAGCTTTGACATGTACCTAGAAATCAGTCAGATTTCTGATACTAGATTGCCTTGATAAGACTTTATCAAATCATACACCTGGAGTCTAAACCTTTCCTTAGATAGCTCACATGTTAGTCTAAACCTTTGCCATTCTCATTAGTTAGTGTGCCGGTTAACCACGCACGCTCCACTAACGACATGAGAATGCAAACTTCACACTTGCTATCCACTTAAATGTACTTAGTGAAAGAGTTTCCTCACTATCATTTTCATGAATCGGATAGAAACCTTATGACACTTAGATTTTGATGGTGTATGTGTTCCTATCCATGTGAATTTGACATAACCATAATCACATGACAAGGTTAATGACAAATCCAAATTCATATGGACTGAACTTGTGCAATCTTAATTTCTTGCCACCTGGTAGCACAAGGGCCTGTCATTGCTTCCAAGTTGTTATGCAACTAGTTGAGAACTCTCAGAACTCCAATGCAAAACCAACTTTAACTGGAATGGACACAGAATATGTCAACACGATAGGTTACAAACCTCAAGTCGTGGTCTAGTGATTAACAAAACTCTTGATTAGTTCTTGAATCTATCTTAAGATCCTTTTAAGACTCCCACTGACCTCTTGACATATAAGATTCACTTTGTCAAGAACCATTCCTTGACAAAAACGACTATTCAAGAGTTAGTGTAGATTCTTATCAAGTTAAACACTTCTCACAATTGGTCTTAGTTGGTCTTTGTTTTATCCAAAACATCACAACTTACCAATTTCAAATGTACAAGAGTAAGAACACATTTTACTCTACATTTAACAAGTGTTTTAAACCTTTCTTAAGATTATGTCACTCAAGGCTTAATCTTGGAGTATGACTCTAAGATTTAATTTTGGAACAAAGTATAATTTATCTTTTGATCTAGCCATTTCAACAATTCACGATTCCTCTCCTTAGCCAAACAAAATGAACTAAGGTTTCCTTAGAGGATCAATTGTGACATGGTTTCATAATCACTAAGATAATCATAAAACAAGATACTCAAGTACTCTCCCATCTCTTCAGATTAGAGAAACTTTTATCTTTTTGCTTTATTTGATTCTTCTTACTCATTATGTCTATCATTGAAACTTCTCCAATGATCCAGAACTATACTTAAACTTGTAAGTATAACCATATTTACTAAACTTTAGTAAATCATAATGAATAATCTTATCAACTTTGTGGTGGACCTGATCAACGCACACCCAAGTGTATCCGATCCCTTTGTCCTTCACTTGATTCACATATACATGTGAACAAGGAATTAGACTTAATTTCCCAAATATATAAAAAATTCTCATGATCATACAATACAAGTTGCATGATTCCAAGTTTCTATCCAACTAAAACTTGGGTGATGAGAATCTTTCCTTATTTGGTAAATTATGACACTTCCACTAATGAAAGAATCAAATCCATTTACCCATATTGCCTATCAATGGAAACATATAATCAACAATTTTTCACAAATGCCATTGTAAGGATACTTATAATAAATAAAATCAAAACCATTTTTCCTTTTATTTTAAAACTTTGCGGAAAAAAAATTATCCTTACAATCCATATGGAAAACTTGTTGTTTATCTATTCCTAAGCAATATTTCATAACTCTTAAGTAACAACTCAAAATTCTTATCACCGAACCATGCGATCGAAATCAATCTTCGCGATCAGAATCAGTATATACTTCCTTTAAGTTTCTTCACCTTTTCTTTGATTCTTAAAACATCAACATGTGACCCCGTCACATTATGCAATAAGAATCTCAGAATAGAAACTTAATAGAGTTAAACAATAGACTTTACCTGAAGTAGAGTCAAACCTATTGACTTTACCATCCTTAAGATGTTTCAGGTAAATTTAGCAGCTTCGCAACCAATGTCTTTCCTTTGGCAACATAATTGGAAACGGTACATGGGACTATCACAGACTTAACCTTTCTCTTTACCATTTGGTCAACCGAGTTGACTATGGCCGATCCCTTTCCATTGGGAAGAGAAAGTTTTTCTTGGACCTCCAATGTCACCATTTTCAATGTCCAAATAGGTTTGGAAAGTAGATCTTCCAATCCAATTTGCTTTACCAATGCTCCAAATCATTGTTGATTTAGCATCATCAAGAAAATAGGTAAGATCATTAAGGGTTTTGTCGTGACCTGTCATCAAGGAGTGACTGAAGAACCAAGTCAGCAGCCAACTACCTCGAGACTTCGACACCCAACTCTCCCGACTTGTCAATATGTGGCTTAATCCCCAAGATCTAAGCACATATAGACTTTTCTTGCCAATAGGGATTGAGTGACTTAGAACTTATCAAGTCTTAAAACTTGTGGGATAGGGAGATTTAGTGGAGGAGGTGGATGGTTTGAAGTATGATTTCTAGTCCCACAAATGCCCAACAAAGGGATTGATCTTTCACCTTCATTGCCATGTGGGATATCATCTTCATTAGGAAGCTTGTTCCTAAAGATTTGGGATGACCATAGCTGTCTAAACTAGACATCTATAATGGGAGAAATTCAAGTTAATTGATTTAAAGTCCTTAATATAACACCCAATATGAAATATTAAGGCTAGGACCCAACAACCTATTTATAACTGGAAGAGGGATGCCGTAATCCAAATTATAAAATAGTTGAAGGTAGGTAAATGACGATTTACCAATTTCCACCATGAAAACGAAATATTTTATTATTTGGTTTTATTAGTTTGGAAACTCCTAGATCTTTTGAGATACATTGAACTTTTCAATGGCATGTTTGAATCTTGATTATGCCCTCTCAAATTTGTGACTGGGATGCCGAGGATCACAAACAAGGTGTGAATAACCATACAAATTGACTTGGTACCCTTAACAATATTACCTAATCGATGTGCCGGTTAATCACACACGCTCCACCAATCTATAATAAAGCCAAGTTACCCTTTTCCACTCTTATTAGTCCATGTTAGTGTGCCGGTTAACCACACACGCTCCACTAACGACTTGGTAAGGTACAAAGTATAATTTTATGGGCTAGCACCTTTTCACATTTTCCTAAGTAACTAAGATTGGGAATTTATAAGTGTTTAGTTACTTAGTATTTTTCATTATACTTTTAATGAAGGGAGAATTATAGTCCATTCCTACCCGTTCGGCTAACGACCCTCCACCAGTCAAGGAAGCAGTGGGTGAGAGTGGACACCCGTTAAACTGCCATTTTATAGGCAGTAACCTTATACCCCCCTTATAGACCAGCTTCGTGAATGAGGCCTACTAACGGTAAGATTGACTTCCCGTTATACATATCTATATAATTAAAATTATAATAATAGTATAAGGGTTGAATTTTAAACTTTTTTTAAAATTTCAATGTTCAATTTGGAATTAAAGTATAAATGAGGAGTAACTTTTCAAATTCCAAAACTTGAGGGAAAGTTTTGAAACTATTTCAAGACTCTTTAAATCATAACTTATGAGTTTAATGGTTCATTAAAATGAAGACCCTTCATTTTAATTTAACCCCTTATTCTTTAAAAAAACACTTTAAAGAAGTGTCTCTTCAACATCCATAACTTGAGGACAAGTTATGGAGTCATTAAACTATTTAATGGAAAAAACTCTTACATTTTATGTAACCTACAAAACTTTTTTGAGTTTTTAAGATTCATAAATATGACTTTTCACATAACTTGAAGACAAGTTACAAAAACATATTTTATGAACTTCTTTTAGACTAATATGGATTGAAAACAACTAAAACATAATTTTTTCATTATCAATCTAAACTAACTCATAAATCAAGGAAACCTAAAATTCTTGAAAATTCATAACTTGAGGACAGGTTATGAACTCCATACAATTTTCAACAAGATCATGAATTATATCAATAAACAATTTGCACACAATTCCTATGATCTAGCAAAACTCATAAGCATGATCATTCATAATCAACAATTTTCAAGAATAACATGAACACATATAAACTTGAAACTTTTATTATAGCATTGAAATTGGTTTAACATAATCATTACCACATTCAAAACAAGTTTTATAAGCCTAAAACTGTCAAAGGTAATGATTCTAGACCAACTCCAGCACCAAAACTCGAAAATATGCTGTCTGGGGGTCCAACTCGTCGAGTGCATGAACAAACTCGGCGACTTGGATGCATTTTGCATTGGACTCGTCGAGTCCCTTCATGGACTCGGCGAGTCTGCTGGGCAGACAGCACCAAAAGTCGATTTTTAAGCAGTTTAAGCAAGTACAACAAGAAAACAAGCCTAGTCTCTGATACCACTGTTGGGTTTTGAGCAATCTAACACTCCTAAGTGTACATGCAACCCTAAATACCTTGGATCTATGTTTTCTCTATTATACATGAAAATATCAACTTTCCAAGGTATTGTTCTATTCTAGCATACAAAACTTTGAATAACACAAGTTAGAATAACATACCTTTTGTTGGTGCTTGTCTTCATGAAGCTTGAGTGCCTAGTGCCCCAAGTGTGACACCTCAAATGGTTCATACAACACCATAAGCACTTGGAATAACTTAGAGAGAAATTAGAACACTTCAAGAATCGGCTTGCCCTCCATGCATATCTAGTCGCCGATTCTCACATCAATAAGATGCTTATATAGTTGTTACAATTAGGGTAAATCGTAAATGTCATGGCTTTCCATTTCCTCGGATCCATGGGTTCAAATACACCATGGAGTATCCATGGAGCATCCAATGGGTTTGAGCCCAACTTGATAATCCAAGGAGCATTAGCCCACTATATAAGTATGGATGATTTACACAATCAACCCATATATTTAATTAGTCTTCTTTTGATCCCATAATTAATTCTATATCAATTATTGACCAATACTAATTAAATAATCTTATTAATATATTAGAACTTATAATATATTAATAAACCTTAAGTGTTATTTGTCTCATTTTAGTCTATCCAAGTGCATGATGCCATGCAACCCAAATGGACCATGCCGAGTCGGGTCAAGTCTTACCAATTATAGTTATGGACTTAGACATTAATCCAACAAAATCGAGGGATTAAAAGATTTTGAAAAAGAAAATGTTTTCTAAAAGGTTAAGTAAAGTGTTTTAAGAGGGAACGAAGTGTGTGATGCGCGCGACCGGCCGAGCTCAAGTAAGTATTCCCCAAAGTACCCATACAAGCTTATGTTGTGTTTATCAGTTTCAGTAGAACAGCATGCTAGAATAGGACTAAGGATCTATGAGTGATGCCTTATGTGCCTGCTTTATGCGCTTCAGTGTATGAAAATTTCATGCTAGAATTGAGTAAACAGTAGTAGGATAGCCTGTTAGGTTATGACTGATAGTATGAGTTTAGCTATGTATGCTAGATTAGTTTCTCTCCATGAGAGCGGATTTGCTTGAGATTGATCCCTTAGTTCGAATGTTGCTTGCTTTGTGCTTTGTGGGACTCTGAGTGGTGGGAGTTAGCCATTAGGTGAATACGTCACGTCACATGTGATCAGGGATGAATAATCTTAGGGTGCTGGATTTGGCCCTATTGCGCAACTCTCATTTGAGTCTAACCGTTGTAGGGACGAGTCTGTTACTCGAAGGATTATCTGAGCCTCACCACATGTTATGGTATTCAGGTAATGGTTAATTGGCATTACTAAGAGGCCTTCTGCAGCTGAGGACCTGGTAGGGTGGAGCCTGCGATTTCTCTAGGGAAAGCCTAGGATGAGTGTAGCAGTGATCAACAGTAGTGTAAGGGATCTGGTGGAGTCGAGGTAGTCCTTGAAGAAGGTACGGATAGATGTGGAAGGTAGTATGGACCCGTACTGCTGAAAGTAGAGGATCTGTACCTGAACCAAGGGAGGCCAAGATAGGACCAGGGAACATGAATTAGTTGTGATCCCTCAAGAAGTATCAGTATCACTAACAATTGTTATTCTTTTGTATTTCAGAATGGTGGTACTACGTTCGAGGCCAACAGTTGGCAGTACGGGAAAGGGATCGGGTTCGGGATCAGGTTCCGAGCCAGTAGATAAGGGGCTACGCGAGTTCATTGCGTCAGAGATCATCAGAGGCATCCTTGAGTCGACCCCCATTATCTTCGGGTCGATCAAGGAAGGGATATTGGAGATGATGGAGGATCGCCTCCGAGCATTCAGGAGTGACATGGCATCTGGCCAGTCAGGATCCTGCACACTATCCTTCAAGGACTTTCGGGGCAGTGGTGCGCCGGATTTTCATGGGGCGAAGGACCCCATAGCTGCCAGACGATGGATTGCAGACATTGAGTCTGCACAGAGGATTAGCTTCTGCCCTGAGGGGTCGAAGGTGAGATTTGCGGCAGGGTGTTTACGAGATCGAGATAGGGATTGGTGGGAGTCCGTGAGCGACTCGTTGGGAGCCTCGGCTGTCGAGGCTATGACATGGTCGGACTTTGTGACCAGGTTCAGGGCAGAGTTTGCGCCGGCTGTCAAGCTTCAGCAGCTGGCCAAGGAGTTTTTGGATATGAGACAGACGACGGAGACTGTGGCGGAGATCACCGCCAAGTTTCGGGAGAGGGCATTATTAGTGCCCCAGTATGCGGGTGATGAGGACATGAGGAGGACCCGCTACCATGACATGCTCCTAGCTGATATTCGAGATCATGTTAGTTTTTCAGCTTGCCCTACCTTGGACTCTATGATTGCCAGGGCGAGGGAGAGAGAGATAGATCTGGAGCACGTCCGAAAGAGGAAGACTGAGGAGGGACAGAGAGGAGGGGCTTCAGGGAAGAAGCCCAAGGGATCAGATGGTAGGCCGAAAGCCCAGTCAGGACCGAGCCGCTGCAGGAAATGCGGCAGGCCTCATGAGGGGGCATGTAGATTAGGATCGTCGGGCTGCTATAAGTGCGGCAAGAAGGGGAATTTCAGCAGGGATTGTACTGCCCCTGCACCTGTGATACAGACGTCGGAGTTGCTGTGTTTCCACTAGAACCAGAGCGGCCACAAGAGGGCCAATTGCCCCCAGTTGACATCATCAGTGCCGGTTAAGGCGCCAGCTCCAGCTACCCTACGGATTACAGATGGCCGGCAGGGCAAGGCAGAGGCTCCAGTGGTGAGGAGCCGGGCGTTTCAGCTAACTGCAGAAGAGGCACGCACCGCACCCGATGTGGTGACGGGTATGATTCTTTCCCTCTACTTTATTTTATGATGTTATGTTATTGATTTGTGCTTTGTGTATATGCATTAGGATCGTTCCATGTGAAAGGTATTCCGGTTCAGGTGTTGTTCGACTCGGGTGCCACCCGATCATTTGTTTCCCTTGCGCTTAGCAAGAGGTTTATTGAGTCGTCGGGCATGTTGGATTGCCCTTTAGAGGTAGAGATTGCCGATGATCAATCGGTGCGAGCATTAGCAGTGTTCAGGGATTGTGTTTTGAGGTTATTTGAGGAGCGTTATTTGTTGGATTTAGTTCCCATACCGCTGCGGGGGAACAAGGTGATTATAGGCATGGATTGGTTGAGCTCTAATGGGGCGGTGATAGATTGCGCACAGCAGCTAGTGCGGGTCAGGACCCCAAGCGGGGGAGAGTTGGTGATCCACGGTGAGAGGCCACAACGTAGACCTATAGTATGTTCAACAGCGAGAGCTAGGCGCTACCTTCAGTAGGGATGCGCGGGGTATGTCGCGTACGTTATGGATACCGGGGAGACGGGTAAGACGATAGTGAGCGAGGTCCTAGTGGTGCGGGACTATGCTGATGTGTTCCCGGAGGAGCTTCCTGGAATACCTCTGGAGCGTCAGGTAGAGTTCAGGATCGACCTAGTTCCTGGTGCTGCTCTGATAGCCAAGGTACCCTATCGGTTGGCTCCTCCCGAGATGTAGGAGTTGTCTACGCAGCTGAAGGAGCTGCTAGACAAGGGATTTATTCATCCGAGCAGTTCACCCTGGGGATCCCCGATCCTGTTTGTGAAGAAGAAGGATGGGTCGCACCGGATGTGTATAGATTACCGGGAGCTGAATAAGGTAACGGTGAAGAACCGTTACCCACTCCCGAGAATTGATGACCTCTTTGATCAGTTACAGGGAGCATCTTGGTTTTCCAAGATCGATTTGCGTTCAGGCTATCATCAGATGAGGGTTAGAGAGGAGGATATACAGAAGACCACGTTTCGGACACGTTATGGCCATTATGATTTCGTGGTGATGTCGTTTGGGCTCACCAATGCTCCTGCCGCGTTCATGGACCTCATGAACCGCGTGTGCAGACCGATGTTGGATCGGTCTGTGATAGTCTTCATTGATGACATCTTGGTTTATTCCAAGACTCAAGAGGAGCATGAGGAGCATCTGAGAGAGGTTTTGGAGACTCTGAGGAGGGAGAGCTTGTACGCCAAGTTCTCAAAATGTGAGTTTTGGTTGCGTGAGGTGTAGTTTCTTGGGCACCTCGTCAACCAGAGCGGGATTTCAGTAGACCCGACCAAGGTGGAAGCCATGATAAGGTGGGAGGTTCCGAAGTCTCCATCTGAGATTCAGAGTTTCCTAGGATTAGTAGGCTACTATCGGAGATTCATTTCGGATTTCTCCAAGATAGTCGTACCCCTGACACGGTTGACCAGGAAAGTCGTGGTCTTTCGATGGGGGCCTGAGCAGCAGGCAGTGTTCGAGACTCTGAGGCAAAGATTGTGCGAGGCGCCGATCTTAGCCCTGCCCGAGGATGTGGAAGATTTTTTAGTATATTGCGATGTGTCGATCTCAGGTTTAGGCGTAGTGTTGATACAGAGGGGGCATGTCATTGCTTATGCCTCGAGGCAGCTGAAGCGTCATGAGGCAAACTACCCGACGCACGATTTAGAGTTGGAGGCAGTGGTCTTCGCCCTCAAGATATGGCGGCATTACCTTTACGGGGTTCGTTGTACCATTTACACGGACCACAAGAGTTTAAGGTACCTCATGGATCAGCCGAATCTGAACATGAGGCAGCGTCGGTGGTTGGACGTGGTGAAGGATTATGATTGTGAGATCCTTTACCACCCGGGGAAGGCCAATGTGGTGGCCGATGCGCTTAACCACAAGGCAGCGCCGATCAGGGATGTTTGCATGAGGATGACTGTGGTGACTCCCCTATTGGAGCAGATTCGGGAGGCTCAACAGGAGGCTATGAAGGAGGAGCATCAGAAGAGTGAGTGTATAGTGGGACAAGTCACCTCCTTCGATTATGATAGTCGGGGGTTATTGACACTACACCGTAGGGTGTGGGTGTCGTATCATGGAGGCGTCCGCCAGATTTTGATGGAGGAGGCGCACAAATCCCGATTTTCTATTCATCCAGGGGCAACGAAGATGTATTGGGATCTTCGCCTGGACTATTGGTGGCCCTGCATGAAGCGGGATGTGGCGTGGTACGTCGAGTGATGTTTGAGCAGCAGGAAGGTCAAGGCCAAGCATCAGAGACCGCACAGAAAGATGCAGCCGTTGGGTATCCCGTTGTGGAAATGGGAGGATATTACGATGGATTTTATCACGAAGCTCCCACGAACTACGCGAGGAGTAGATTCGATTTGGGTCATCGTGGATCGGTTGACCAAGAGCTCCCATTTTATTCCGATTTCAGAGAGTATCTCGGCCGAAAAGTTGGCCGATATCTATATCAGGGAGATAGTGGCGCGGCACAGGGTGCAGTGTCAGTGATATCAGATCGAGATGTGCGGTTCACTTCCAGGTTTTGGAAGAGGTTTCATGATGAGTTGGGCACTCGTCTGCATTTCAGCACCGCCTTTCACCCGCAGACGGATGGTCAGAGTGAGCGGACCATCCAGACTTTGGAGGATATGTTGCGGGCGTGCATGTTAGATTTCGGTGGTAGCCGGTATACCTATCTTCCCTTGGCTGAGTTCTCATACAACAACAACTATCACGCGAGTATTAACCGTCCCCCATTCGAGATCTTGTACGGTCGGAGGTGCAGGACCTCGATATGCTGGGGTGAAGTTGGCCAGAGGGTCATGGGGAGCACCGAGGTGGTGCTCCAGACGACCGAGAGAATCCAACAGGTTCGGAGCAGGCTTCAGACTGCGCAGAGTCGGCAGAAAAGTTACGCCGACAAGCGTCGATCAGACTTGGAGTTCCAGGTCGGGGATATGGTTCTCCTGAAGGTGTTGCCTTGGAAAGGCGTCATTCGATTCAGGAAGCGGGGCAAGTTGGGCCCGAGATTCACTGGACCGTTCAGGGTTGTAGCCCGGGTGGGAAAGGTGGCATATAGGCTGGATCTGCCAGCCGAGCTCAGCCATATCCACAGCACCTTCCATGTCTCCCAGCTACGGAAGTGTCTCGTGGATGATTCAGCAGTGGTGCCATTAGAGGATATTCAGGTTGATGACAGCCTGAATTACATTGAGCGCCCAGTCGCAATTCTCGACCGAAAGTCAAAGGATCTAAGGAACAAGAGGGTGGAGCTAGTGAAAGTGCAATGGCAGCACCGCAAGGGTTCGGAATGGACTTGCGAGACGGTGGAAGAAATGATGGAGCATTACCCCAAGCTGTTTCAGGATCGAGCGACAGACTTCGAGGACGAAGTCTAAAATAAGTGGGGGAGATTTGTAGCACCTGGTTCCTGGTACGTAAAAATTTATCTTAGTAATTGTCATTTTAGCCTTGGACTCGGCGAGTTGTAGGTCCAAGTCGCCGAGTAGGGATGCGGCCCGGGGGCACGTTTAAGTTGGCGACTCGGCGAGTCCATATTCTGGACTTGGCGAGTCACCACTGTCTGTTGAAACCCTAAATTTCAAGGGTTTGCACCCTATTTAAACACTCATTTTAGCCCCAACCTCGCCCCCATTCACCCTCAGAGCTCCCAACATCATCTTTGCCCTTTTCCTTGTGAGATTGAAGTATTTTGGGTGTGTTCTTGAAGTTTTTGGGGAGAAAGAAGAGTAGATCAAGAAGAGGAGAAGGAGGCCAAGCATTTTTGGGACATCTCAACGTTTTCCTTGAGGTATAGCTCGTTTCCCCTCTGTTTTCAAGCTTGTAGTCCCTAATAGCTTCATGAAAGTCCTTCTGAGCCATTCTTCAAGCTTGTTAGTGCTTGGTGGGTTGTAGTAAGTTGTTAGCCTTTAGATCTAGGCATGATTTAGTCCCTGGAGCTTGGATCTACTACCTTATGGAGTCCTATTGAATGAAAGTCCTAGATAAACCCCTTTTGGTGCACTTTGAGCCCTAAAACCTTTATTGGTGATTATCTACACGTATAGTTGGAAACTTTACGTGTAAACCAGACCCTAGGAACCCAGATCTATGAATGGCATAGACTGGATTCAAGCAAAATCGCGTGTATAGTTTTTGCATGAGGCAGACTCGGCGAGTCGTTCATCTGACTCGGCGAGTCGGGTCGCGAGTCCCCGGGTTGTTCCCCCTTTTGTGTTGCGAGTTGGAGTGGTGAGTCGTAGGATATGACTCAGTGGATTGGAAGCCAGACTCACTCATGAAGTCACTCGGCGAGTCGATGCCACAACTCGGCGAGTTCACGACAATCTTCTTGTCTCAAGAACAACTCGGAGAGTTGTTCATACAACTCGGCGAGTCATAGCTTAGAGTGTTCTTCGGATGAAGATGAACTCAGCGAGTTGTTCATACAACTCGGTGAGTAGGATGAAGGACTATTGGCCTTGGGTATAGAAGGAAACTCGTCAGGTATACGCATAACTCGACGAGTAGAGACGGACTTATGGTCAGACTAAGGGAAAGGGACTCAGCGAGTTGGCTAGCCAACTCGGCGAGTCTGGTCAACTGGCAGTTGACTATGACTTGACTCATGACTTGTTAAGGGTAAATGGACAATTTACCCTGAAGGCGGTTAGCCGTATTTGACTAAGTGTTTGGTGGGATTTACAGTCGGAGGATTTCCGAAGCAGCAACAACAGACAGACCATTCCCACACATATCAGCAGCTACTTCGAGGTGAGTTACCTTCCAGTAGCGGTGGGTCTAAGGCCACAATGTCGGCCCACTAGTAGGAGATGTATGATAGGTGATTGTCTTTGTGATATCATCTAAGTTTGCTACTACCTGATATGTTATATGCTAGCATGATACGTCGTATGTGATAGTAATAGAGTTCGAATGTTAGGACCGAAGGGTAGTCAGACACCCCATATACGTCTGACAGTATATGATGATATGTTTGCATGTTGGCTTTTTATGTTATATGCGATAGAGGTAGTAGGAGGGGACTAGTCCCCAAGTTCGGTTGCTAGGACCGAAGGGTAGTTCAGGCACCCCAAGTATGGCTGTTAATATGTGATGTTATGATATATGTGATAGTAGTAGTAGGGGGTGAAATAGTCCTCGAGGTTCGGTCGTCAGGACCGAAGGGTAGTCAGCACCCTAGAATGGCATGACATGGGTATTCAGCACCCTTGAATGGCTTGACACGGGTAGGTCGGCACCCCAGAATGGCCGTACCGGGTAGGTCGGGCACCCCAGAAATGCCTGGCAACATGTATGATATGTGATTGTATGGTATGCGGTACGATGGGGGAACTCACTAAGCTTCGTGTTTACAGTTTTCAGTTTTGGTTTCAGGTACCTCTTCTTCGAAGGGGAAGGAGCTGGCGTGGTAGCAGCCCATCACACACATGCTTCGTATTCCGCATCATGAGATATTCCTGGGGAATTGTACTCTAACATTATTATGTTTTATGAAATGTTTTCCAGACATGTGGTATCTTTCTAGTATGTTATGATCAGTAAACGTTTTAATTCGGATGTTTTACTAAATATATGTTTTCAAAAATGAAATTTTTGGCGCGTATTTTTGGGGTGCTACATAATTGTTGCCATAATTATGACTGAATATGAATATTTAGAATAATTATATTATTCATGGATTAAACATGTTAATATAGAACACAACAAGTATTAATGTGAAGATCATATCCTAATATATCTAAACAATATAATAGTTGTTGTCACAATGTGTTGTTGGGTAATTTTGTGTTGTTTCAATAATGTTTAGTACTATTATAGTCCATTTTGTAACGGGTTGGGCCTGTCCACCAGGTCTTTAATGTTTGTAGGGTTAGACTATATATAGTGCATGCATGCACCGTATTATGGTATCCATTGTATTTTTCCCTACTTTCCTTTACAGCAGAAGTTCTTCATCGAGCTCTTCTAAGGCAATTATTATTAATCATTCGACACTAGTTTGATCATTGCATTCATTGTTTGATGATTGCCGTACTTGCCTTTGTTCTAACAATTGGTATCAGAGCGGGAGATTGTGTAAACCATATGCAATTCTTCTATCAATTGTTCTAGGGTTTTTCGCTTTTATTGGATCTTTTCTAGCCTTCTTCATCGCTTTTGATCAATTGTAAAGGTTGGATCTTGATCTTTATTTTACCCTAAACTCGATCAAAGGTTTACACATTTGATTCTTTATAGGTTTTTAGTGAATCGACATTATGCATTCAGAAGATCCTCATACTCTATCCTTAAACCTCTCCAGCAATATTGGTTCCACAACCATAATCCCGTTTTTATTTCCACAAGATTATGAAGTATGAGCGCTACATTTTGAAGACTATATGCTCGGTCTTGAAGATCATGGTATGTTGATATGGGAAGCAATGACCCAACAGACGTTCTCACATACTGGTACCAGGAAAGTTATTAAAACTCAAGCCGACTATCATGCTCTTCTTCTTGAGGTTATGAATGTTCCTTACGATGAAAAGGATAAGCTTTTAAGAAGTATCAAGTCTATAAGAATTATCAGATTCGCTCTACCACCAGAAACATTTCGATTGGTGAGTTCGTGTGAGACTGCAAAGGAAATATGGGACAGGTTGAAAGAACTTTATTCCAGTGATGCAGATCTTGAACATTCTATTCAAACGTTACTCCTTTTTGAGTTTGGTGCTTTTCCCAAAAGTCTGACGAAAAGCTTTATCAGACTTTCAATCGCTTTAATCATCTTTTAAGCAGGATGCTTAAGCACAACCTGAGGCGTGAAAAGATTGAGCAAAAGGTCACCTTTATGAATGGCTGATGACCTGAGTGGAAGGCAGTTGGTTCCATAGTCAAAGCTCATGAACAATTCAAGAATTATTTATTGGCACAGTTAGTAGAAATACTTAGGTCCCACAAAGATGAAGTGAAAAAAGAAGGAAAAGTTATTTCCGACATCGGTTCGTTGGCCCTAGTGGCGTAGGGAAAAAAGGTTGCAGAAGATGATTCGGAGTCTGATCTCTCCGACTGCGAACTCTCGAAGGAGGAATATGCGTTGATGGTGTCTAATCCCAAAAGTTTCGCCAAAATAACTTTAGACATCTTAAAAAACCAAAATTGGCAAGGGAATTATAGTTCCGAAAAGGCTAAGGATGAAAGCATCAACAACACTCAAAAGGATGAAAGCATCAAAAACACTCAAAAGGATGAAATGAAGAGGAGAAAAAGGTGATAGGAGACTCTGGCTATGATTGCAACTATTGTCACAACAAAAGTCATTTAGCTAAGGAGTGCATGTTGAGAAGAAAGAAGAAGAAGATGATGAGGCTTACTATCTTAGAAAGTTGGAGGAGATTAAAAAGAAGAAGAATATAGATAATGCTAAACCTGCTTTGATTGTGCAGGAAGATGATGATGAGTTCGGAAGAGTTGAACTGTGGTCGACCGATTCGGAGGATGAAGAGGTTTGCAGACCCACACATGATGAGTGTTTTGTTGCGAAGGCTAAGTTACCTAAGTATGAGGGAAAGTGTATGATGGTTCGCAATGATATTTCGGATCAAATAAGATATGCCACTGATGGCGGAAAGACTTCGGGCAACTGCTTTGCTGCTAAACCTGTCTCCGAACAGTTCAGCGAATGTGAGAAAGTGATCAGCAAGGTACATTCAATTCTCGAATCTCTTAATATTCTTGTCTCATGATATGATACTAAATTAGATGATTTAAAATTTACAGTCTCTAGTTTAATTGATAGTTTTAAAAGAACCCATTTAAGTAATATTAACTTAATTGATCAAATTGGCAGGGTAACATCAAAGAGTAAAGAGAGACAACTGTGGATTGAGAAGTTGGAGTCGAATTTGTCTAAGTCTAGGGATGATTTAATCTATTTGCAACGAGAGAATTTAGGTCTTTTGAAATAGCGAAACATTTTCTATTTGATTGCTAAACGTCTTAATTTTAATATCACTCAGCTGCATATTGACTGTGAAATAGGCAAGAATATCCATAAAATGATTTTTCCCTTTCTTGAATTGAAAGAGGACGAAATCGATGCAGACAGCTTCAGGTGCGAATCCATTGTCTCTTCTAATGATGTCTCTGACTATTACAGAGTTGGACTAGACAAAATTGAAGCTTACATACAGTCCAATGAACATAAAGGCATGTTGAAACAAATTTTGAGCGAAAAAGATAAAGAGAAAATTAAATCTGATTTTGTACAGAAATTTGACTCATTATGCACTAAGTTGAGTTCAGAAAATAGTCTTAATGTTGAAAATGTATATGAATTTGATGATGATAGTGATATGAGTGAGATTTCTGTGGAGGATGAGGTTGATTGCTTGGAATTTATAAAAAGCGATTATGAACCTTAGAAAAATCTGATTTCTGAAAATTTAGTTGAGTATGTTCGTGTTTCTAAAAAATAATGGTTCAAAGATTTTAATAGAAAAGGCAACAGTTTTTCTGAAAGTTCAAACTGTTCCAAATTAGGTTTTCACAACTTCTGGAATGAACAAAAACCAGACTTTGGAATTATCATCCCTCGTAGAAGAAGACAATGTTGATGGATGCGACGAATTCTTTTGGTCCGCTCCCATTGATAATGAGGATGAAACCAAAGGTCTTTCGGAGATGACCTCACGGAAAACAAAAGGAAGATATGTGGTAGAACCACTGAACTAGGTCAACTCAAGTTACATGAAAGGGACTCCAAGTGGAACCAAAAATGTTTCAACAGATACGTCATTCGAACAGTTGGAAACCCCTATTAGAAAGGCGGAACCTAGGGCTAGTATTCATAAGTCTACTAAGGAAATTTATGCTCAAAAACGTCAAAGAGATGCTAGATATCATAAAAATATAAAGAAAGAAAGCATTTCTGGAGATCTAAAACTTCCAAATTTGTCAATCAAGAAAGATCGGTAAATCCGAATGGGAAAGTCTCTTCTCCGAATCCTAAAAAGTTTTCAAAGCCCCAGTCATCATCTTCACATACCTCAAAACCAAATTTTTTTTAAAAACCATCACTTTCAAAACCATTAAAATCTTTTGAAAAGGCCAAGCCTAACTTTTCTCCAAATCCTAATGTTTCAAAATCTGCCAACACATTGAAAGATATTAAGGGCAATGCAAAGATTTTTTCGAAACCAAAACTCCCATCAAGGGATCCAAAAACAAACTTAAAAGTGAAGGAAAAGAAATTTGAGAAAAAGGTTGCCAAACAAAAAATTACATCTAAACAAAGAAATTCTTTTTTTACAAGAAAATAATCCTAAAGATAATAGGATTGTCGTTTTTAGAATCACGAAAAGAGATAATTCCACTTTGGTAAAACGATCTAACTTGGTTGAGGATACAATAACTTTTCCTGTTACTACGAAAACCTCACATGGACCCAAACAACTTTGGGTTCCTAAATCTCTTTGAATTTTATAGGTGATTCGTGACAAACAGTTTGACTCCAAATGATATACTGATAGTGGCTGCTCGCGTCACATGACATGAAGGAAGGAAGAATTAAGGGAACTTTGATTGTGGAAGGATGGTGGAAGAGTCAAATTCGGAAATAACTCATTCGTAAAAACTAAAGGATACACCATGATTATGAATGGGGAGTTCTCCATTCGGAAGGTAGCCTATGTGGAAGGCCTGTAACACAACCTAATCAGTGTATCTAAATTGGTTGTAGGTACCGAATTGAAGGTGTCGTTTGATGATGAAGGATCTAAGATCATTGAAAAGAAGACCAAATAGTGCTTCTAAAGTCCAAGAGAAAAGGCAAAATATATCCGCTGAATTTGAATCCTATCAAAGGAAAGCGAGCCATATGCCTTCTTACGAAAGAACCTTCGGATGACAGTTGGCTCTGGCACCGAAGTCTCTCGCACCTAAACTTCAAGGATATCAACAAACCCATGCTTAGTGATCATGTGCGAGGCTTGCCACTTCTATGATTTGAGAAAGAACATCTATGTGCAGCCTGCGATCTTGGGAAGCAGAGCAAGAAGAGTCATTCAACAATTATTAACGCCAAAGTGATAGAGCCACTTGAGATTTTACATATAGATCTATGTGGTCCATATGCCATCGAGAGCATTAGTGGTAACAAGTTGATTTTAGTTATTGTTGATGATTTTTCCAGATTTACATGGGTTTATTTTCTTAAATAGAAACTTGAAGCTACTTCCAAGCTTAAGGACATCATCAAGCAGATTGAGCTTCAACTGCGAAAGACAGTTCGCATCGATAGTGGTTCGGAGTTCAAAAATCACTTGTTTGAAGAATTCCTAACTGAAAAGGGAGTTGTTCATAACTTCTCTTCTCCTTACACTCCCCAACAGAACGGAGTTGTTGAAAGACGAAACCGTTCTCTTTGTGAAGCTCGGAGGAACATGTTATCGTTTGCGAATTTGCCACTTTACTTTTGGGCAGAAACTATTGGCACAACCTGTTTTACTTAGAATTGATCTCTCCTTAATAAAAGATTCTCCAGCACCCCTTATGAAGTTCTTAATAAAAGAAAACCTAATGTTTTTCTTGTCTTTGGTTCTAGGTGTTTCATTTTCAATTCAATGGAGCAAAGGAACAAGTTTGATATGAAAGCTGACGAAGGATTCTTCTTAGGGTACTCTATGACTTCGAAGGCATATAGGGTTCTCAATAAAAGTCCAAAAAGATAGAAGAAACCTACTATGTCACCTTTGATGACACTTATCTAAAGAAGTATCAGAAGATTGACTCTCAATCAGAGGAAATTTTTCCCATGAAAACTTCGATGATGATTCCTCTTTCCAGCCTTTATGACGAATTGATGAACTTGTTTGATGATCCAGAGAAGGCGAACTCTTCAGAATCCAAAGCATTTGATAAAAAGGAAGATGAACTCAAGAAGATCATTGATGATGTTGCAAAGGATCTTGAAAACAAGCCCCCAAGTCCGAAAGCTTTTGACATTCCATCTTCACCACAAGCTGTGAATGCTCCTATTCAGGGGGAGTGTTCTAAATCAACCTCCACTCCACTTGTTTAGGGGAGAATTCAACTCCTCAAGTAAACCATGAAAGTCTAATCCATGGGGAGAATTCTATTCCAAACGAAGATCCAAATCCATTATTCGAGGGGGAGAATGCGAATGCAAATGATGATTCAGATGCTTAGTCAGAATTTGAAGACATGAATGATGAACTAGATCCATCCTATGATCCGAACTACCTTCCACTGACAAAATGGACCATAGATCATCCTAAAACACAAGTAATCGGAGAAGCATCTTTAGGAGTTCTTACTAGACCACAACAAAAAGCAAATCATACTGCATTATTTTCAAAGATGGAATTTTGCATGTTCAATTCGTTTATCGCCAAGATTGAACCCAAAAATGTTAAAATTGCTCTTGATCATTCTGATTGGGTGCAAGCAATGCGGGAGGAGCTCAATTAGCTTGAACGTAACAAGGTTTGGAGATTGATTCCAACTATGAAGGATGCATCTGTTCTTGGTCTCAAATGGGTGTTTCATAATAAGCTTGACAAAGACGGGAATGTGATTCGAAACAAGGCTTGGTTAGTCGTAAAAGGGTATTGCCAAGAGGAAGGCATAGGCTACAAGGAAAATATTGTACCAGTAGCAAGGTTGGAGTCTGTTTGCATCTTTTTTTCATATGCAGCTCACATGAACTTTGAAGTCTATAAAATGTACGTCAAGTGTGCCTTTCTAAACGGACAATTAGAAGAAACAGTCTATGTGGAACAAACACTTGGGTTCGTAAACGAGAAATATTCGAACCACTGCTATATTCTTGATAAAGCAGTGTATGGTCTGAAGCAAGCTCCACGAGCATGGTATGAAACTCTCAGTAGATTCTTAAAACATTCTAAATTTAAACAAGGCTCGGTCGACCCAACATTCTTTCGCAAGAAAGATGGTGACCATCTAATGACCGTCCTTATTTATGTTGATGATATCAATTTCGGATCTACTAATCCTAGATTAACTTTTGAGTTCCGAAAGTTGATGGAAATTAAGTTTGAGATGAGCTCCATGGGTCCGATTAACTTTTTCCTTGGTTTGAATATAAGACAAAGTCAAGAGGGAATATTTATCAACCAGGAGGCTTATACAAAAACCTTACTTGAGAAGTTCAGAATGGAGGGAGATTCAAAGGGGAAGGTTCCAATGACATTCAGAACGAAGCTAACACCATCTTTGGACAAACCAACAACTAATATGACTCACTATCGACAAATAATATGTTCATTGATGTATCTAACCGCTAGTCGTCCAGACATTATGTTTTCTCTTTATTATTGTGCAAGGTATCAAGAAAATACTCGTGAACCCCACATGGCAACTGTGAAGAATGTCTTCAGATATCTTAAACAAACTTCCTTGCTCGGAATTTGGTACCCATCCAATTCGGGGTTCTTTGTGCAAGCATTCTCAGACGTTGATCTTGACGGATGCGGTCTGGATTAGAAAAGTTCAATTGGGGGATGTCAATTTCTTGATGGCAAACTCGTAAGTTGGCAATCGAAAAAGCAAACATGCATCTCTCTATCTACTGTTGAAGCTGAGTATATTGAAGCCGCCTCATGCACCTCACAAGTCATTTGGATCCAAAGTCAGTTAAGGGACTATGGCATTAATATGAAGAGAATCCCCTTATACTGCGATTCTGAAAGTGCAATTCGCATTTGCCATAACCTAGTGCAGCACTCCAAGACTAAACATATTGCGCTGAGGTATCATTTCATTAAGGATCACATGGAAAATGGAAATGTTGAAATTCACTTTGTGAGATATGCTGATCAACTGGCTGATATCTTTATGAAGGCCTTACATGAACAAACCTTTAATAGAATACGTCAAGGATTAGGAATGATTGAAGCCGAATCTGTTTCGAAACTACCTTCGTAGCTGGTAAGAATTCACTGTGAATTGGGTTGAATGCTCTTAGTGATTCGGAGTCTACTTTTTAAGCTGCGAATTGGTCCGAACGCTCGTAGTGCTTCAAAGTCAACTATTAAACTGCGAATGCGTCCGAACGCTCTGAGCGATTGGCAGTCCACTGTTCATTCGGAGGTTCAGAACGTCATGTATCCTTTGTATAGTATGTTTTCTTGTGCTTTCATTTTGTTCTTTATTTTCTGATTTTATTTCTTTTTCAAAAAATCAAAAACTCAAAAATATTTTCTTTCTTTTTGGTTTTTTTTTTGAAAAACACTCAAAAATACAAAAATATTTTCTCTTTTTAATTTCTTTTCCAGAAAAATATTAAAACACCAAAAATAATAGTTAATTCAATAAGATTGAAGGAACATATCATGGTATTCTTAGTTATGAATAATGGGACGAGTATAAATTTCGAATTATTGCACTAGTTAAGTGTCCCTAGAAGCGTGTTGCTGCATGTTGATCGAAGCCGTCGAGACTCTATGTTTGAAGCCTTAATCAATTGATAATACCAATTGATTCTTCCCAATCAGGCTATTATTCACATAAGTCATTGAGCTACCTTACTCTTCTCACATGAGTTAAGAGTTGATTGCTTAGTAATTCGTAATAGCAGTGGTACATTTATACCTTCGGAGCCACCTTTAACATTTCTGCATATCACATTCACTTTCACACTCGTAATCCTTCAGATTCTCAGAGATTACCACTAAGGATTATGGTTACACAATTTCTGTGTTCATGATCTTAAATTCGTTATCACCACGAATTGAGTGAAACCTAAAGTCCAAAACATATTTCTGAATTTACGGTGAACAATTGATATGTTCGAGCTTTTCACGATGGAATTGATGTGAATCCACCTTCGTGGTTCGTACATGGATATCGCATTATTTTGTTTGCAAGATCTTAATGAAATTTTTTTGACCTAAGACATTTCTTCCTAAAAGATCCATTTATATTTTTCTTGAGATTTCTATATTATCCAACCACTCAGATATTTCTACAGCATACTTGTTTTTATGGCTACACTGGTCAGACAAGTACTTCTTCAGAACGTTCAGACTTATGTTAAGTTTCGGAGTTTGGTTGAAGATGAAGCCACCCTTAATCCTAAATGAGAAGAAGCCTTTCATTGTTTCTCAACAAACAGATGATCGTAATTCAACGGGATACCACACAGACACTTCCGAGTCTCTCTTGACTCCGAAGGAAGAGATCGTTTCCTGGGATCCAACTGTTTCATGTCTTTATTGACATCACTATAATCCTTTAGATAACTTGTTTTATTTTCTTTATCTTTGGCATACTCTTGCATGAAGATCCTTGTGATTTTAAAAAAGTCTGGTTCGTAGTTCTAATGATTACTTTCAGATTCAGAGAATAGGAATTGGTGAACCACTATGAAAGTGTAAACTGAAATGGCAGATTTTAATGGATAAGATCTCAATATTGGCGCGTAAAGATTTCAAACTTAGCCTGATATCACGCTGCCTGAAACACGCCAACCTGTCATGCCTTTTTGTTCGGTCATAGGTTGGTCCAAAGAACGAGTCTTTTCAGGTGCCTTTTCCGTGATTATGGAGCGCCAAATGTCGGTTTTTTCTAACCACTAATTACATATATAAGGAAATTCAAAGTGTCATTCGCATTCACTGTTTTCAAAGAATTTCTCCTGCTGCTGCAAGAAAACCCTTTTCTCTCTCTACTGTTCATCGTCTTCTCCATCGATCTCCATGGCTGGTTCATAAGAAACTCCATCTGTCGCTGATCAGACTGCTTCATCAGGGCTACTGGCCATCAAGGCTAACCGGAATCTCATCTTAGACCTTGATCCATCTAAATATGACACATTTCTCCAACCATTGATCGAATGCCTCAGATACTCTCCTTTGGCTACTACATTATCAAAGATAGAGAATGTTCCTTTGGCTCTTCTATCCAAAGCTTACTCTATTGCTCGTTATGAAGAAAGTGGTTCTGTTATTAATTTCGAGCTTGGTAATCAACAATCATCCATCACCAAGTCCAGATTCAGTTAATTAATGGGGGTTTCCCTCTACCAGGGATTTGGTCTATCCTGAATCAATTTCTTTTGCTATTCTGAAAATGTTCTACCAGATGGGCTACATAAACTATCTTGCCATTCTCTCCAAGTCAAGAAGTTGAACCTTCCTCCCATGTGGAATGCATTGTTTACCCTAATTTTCAAAAGCTTCTCAAAGAGGGTAATGGGTTCCGATAGCGCAAGTAAGCTTTTTCTTACTATTCTCTATGGTGTTTACTCTAAGATCAATATAGATTACGGTTCAATGCTTTGGAATCAACATGTTCAAAGTACTGTTTCTATAACAAGGCACTCAAAAATATCTTGAGCTTGTTTTTGGGCTATCATCGTACAGAGGGTAATTGATCATCACAACATTCCGGTGATAGAGGTTTCAGTGATTGCTGCAATTCTAATTTTCTATACTTGCAGTGTCATTGTGTCTGACAGTTCAAGGTTCGCCTTAATCAGATCTATTCCACAGTCAATGCTTCGCAATATTCCAACAAATAGTGAATTTATCAAAGCATATCACAAACAACCAACATCCGGTCCTCATCGACAATCGTTGAGATGCGAAAGGCCTTAAAAGAGGATGACAAGCCAAAGAAAGGGGGTAAACGAAAAGCGAATGTTGGACCCTCCGAGCCTGCTCACACTCGAACGAAGAAAGTCAAGCAAATCACTCGTAAGCCTAAGTCTCCTACACTAGATAATGAGGAGGATTCGGAGTCACACAACATATCCGATGTTCGCATACCAGATCAAGGCCAGTGAGAGATTGAAGACATGGCTGCGACTTTGCAACCCATGGTTTCAGATCCATCAACAACCAATCCTAAGGTACTTTTTCTTGCCAAATTTTGTTCCCATAAAAGATGATTTTTTCCAAGATTTTTCTCAACCTTCTCCTACTACTACAACTACACCAATCACAATAGCTCCATGTCCGAATGTGTCAGTGGGAGTTTCGCAATCCTAGGTGTCAATTGCACAATCCGTTCCTTTCTTCATAGAATCAACAACAACTACAGCAACAACCACTAGTACACCACCGGTCACTGTCAACATATCTTATACGGGGGAAAGGGCTTCTGGTTTTACTTTTGGTGCTGATTTCACTCCCATCTCATCTCTTCGGCATGATGAGCTGGATACCATGTTCGTTGATGATTGGGATGTTTTTGAATACTTTCACTACAACCCTTTCAACGTCCAACAAGCTAGTGATGATGAAGATGATCTGACGATGAATGGGGAAATTTAAAGCTCTAAATGATAAGTTGGATACTCTCCTTGAGTGTTCCAAATATTCCTATAGTATTGAATACTCTTACGAATATGTCAAAGCTCTAATTGAAACTTTAACAAAGGAGCATGGCACACGTCTTGATGCATCTACAACAACCGTGGAAAATTCCGAGAAGATAGTTCATGACATGACTGAAACAGTCGATAAACTGCTTTCTGATGTTAAAGTCTTTATGGAAGACTTCTAAAATTCTTCAGAATGAAATACAGCCTCTACGAACAAGGTAATTACGAACCTTGGTACAACACTCTCAACCGAGAAAGAAGCTCTTTCCAAGGATTGCTCTGGCATCCAGGCTGATAATGTTGAGCTACAAACGTCGATCACTTCCAAGATTGAAAAGCTTCAAGCAAATCTTGCTATTGATAATGATCTCATGTATAAGCTTGCCATCAAAAAAGAAAAGGCGAAAGTTGTTTCTGTCCATCTCTCTCATGCCAACAAGGAGATTGAAGACCTGAAGTCCGAAAAAGCTATAATCAAGAGCTGTGTTGCTGATGTCAATGCTCACCTGCATAATCTCATTGGGACTTGTGATTCACTTCTCACAGTCTTTGTTCGAAAACATCTTGCTAAGAAATTGAAGCCTATCATCTCCATGCTTGACCGAATTAAGGGTGTTAAGAGGGAGAACCAGGGAAAACTTCTAGTGGTGGAAAAGCAACTGATAGTGGCGATGATCACAATCAAAAACCTCCCAAGTAAAATGATTTGAAGGATAATGTAGCTTCGGTATCAAGAGGAAAAGAGAAATTGGTTAATGATAGTGATGGGGAAGAAGAAGATGAAGATGAAAAGTGAAGACGCAAGGCTCGTTGCGCAGAAATTGACGAAAATCATCGAATTGTATGGGAAGCCAAACAAAAAGAAAGGAAAGCCCATGAAGCCCAAGTCACTTTGGAAACACAAAAGATTCTTTTCCCTGCCTAGTCTACAGAGCGTATCTTGAACAAAGACATCGATAATCCAAGTGTTTAGAAAACACTTTGGGTTCGCAACTTGATTTTCCTATGACTCTGAAGGCATTCTTGTTTCATAGTTTTGAAAAATTTGAGAATGTTCTTGAGTTAGATAACGATGTCAATTTGATGCTTATCACGTTTTATCTCAAGCACATGAAGCCATAGTACGAAACATGGAGTTCAAATAAAATAATTGTTGTGAAGGTTTATGGCTCCATTGAAACCGAAAGCTTCCAGAATGCTCGTTTCAAGGTTAGACGAGGAGCTGCGAGTTCAATGTTTGATTTACACTGGCTAATTTTCCATGTTTGAACATATTTTATTGGATTTCTCTGCTGCTTCTCTTGCTAAAGGATGAAAACAAATTTGAACCACTTGTGGTGCATCTCTAAAGATTGTTGGCTTGTTACATCCAAGAAATTGGGAAGATCGATGTGGAAATCGTGATTGTCCTTCACAAGAAACCTACAATACTTCCTAAGGAGCCTCCGAAAGATCTTGACAAGATGAAACTGGGAAGAATACGAAAGGATGATTGGAGTGTGGCATTTCAAATACGAGAAAGAGTTGATGCTGATTTTCATAGAGTTTGCTTCTTTCTGCCTGACAAGCATCTATACTCCACCACTTGCCTAGAATACATCTTGGAGTTGATTAATCAGTGCAAAGAGAACAGTGTTGGGGATAAGAAATGTTTCACAGATATGATCAACTGGTACATCTTGGTTCGTAAAACCCAGTTAGGGATTATGCTGAAGCTTTTCGTTGTTCAAAAACACCAACATGATTGAAGAATCTGCCTTCCTTATTGATACAAAGGGGGAGATTGTTGGGTTATTTTGTGTTGTGTCAATAATGTTTTTTACTATAATAGTCCATTTTGTAACAGGTTAGGCCTATCCACCCGATCTTTAATGTTTGTAGGGTTAGACTATATGTAGTGCATGCATGCACCGTATTAGGGTATGCATTGTATTTTTCCCTAGTTGCTTTTACACTAGAAGATCTTCATCGAGCTTTTCTAAGGCAATTATTATTAATCATTCGACACCAGTTTGATCAATGCATTCATTATTTTATTTACTTTTCTGTTAAGAATCTTTCAGTCAACTCCTATTTATTCTAACATGTTCCAATATCCAAATACTAAGTTCAAATCAAATACCATTTCTATAATGACAAAGTCTTATAGCTCAAGTGTGACCTTTCATGCTTAGCATAAAGGAAGGACTTTATTAATGGGTACCACTACAAGAAATTAGGGTCTTTACCTACACATTAAATTACCCATACATGTTATGTGTACGTAAATACCAACACATAATTCATTTATGTGCAGATATTTAAAAGTAATAAATTTTCATAACAAATAACATTTAGTATGTGTAGGTATTATCTTATAGTAACATTTTATTTCAGAGGGAATTTCCCTCCAAGATTTGTGATTTATCATTTACGTAATATGAAATTACTGACATATGTTAAATTTTTTCTTTATGTGTTGGTAATATACCTACATATAGATAGAAAATAATTGGATGTGAGGGTGATTCATTTTGTTTTATCAACACATAATTTTACTTCAAATATGTATTGGTAACTAAAGTAAATAACAATAATATAGTTGATGTTGTATAAATAACGTGGCAAAGTAAACTTCCACACGTGTTAAAAAATTTCAATATATGTGTGGGTAATTTTAAAAATTTTATCTATGCATATTGTTTATATATAAATATGTAGGTAAATAAAATAAATAGTTTATAATTTTTGTATTTAACGATGACATGAAAAATTTAATACCAAACGAATTTAAAGATATAAAATATGTGTGATAATACATAAATATTACATACACATAAGTCTCGTTAGAGAAAATGCCACTTTTGCAACCGTCACTACCACTGTCACTGAGACAACCCAAAATTTATTCCGTCATAATATTTCATTTTCGTTAATAAAATTTATTTTTATTAAGATTTTCCGTTAACGTTTGAGTTAAGTTAATTAAATTGCAACTTATATTTCTAACTTCATAAGTGTCGGAACGCATTACAAACACGTCAAAACAATCTCAATGTTCTTTTGGAAAAATTTTAGTTTCAACTAAGTCGGGTTACAGCAAATTAATCGGGTACGACCAAAAGCTCCGTTTAACGTCGTTATCGGGTAGATTTCCACCGGGCCATAACCTCAACCCCTATACAAGGGATTGAGTTACCACATTTTGAAGCTTTTTCACTCTCTTAAAACACTTTCTCTCACTACTCTCTCTCTCTCTAAAACTTGAGTTTGATCCAAAACACCCCTTTCAAGCTCCAAATTGGTAAGTAATCTATCCTAGCTTGTTATTAAGGTTGTTTATCATGCAAATTCGTGTTTAAATCATCCAAATGCATCAAGAACATGTGTTTACGGTTTGGGAACATCTCCCAAAAACCGTGAACTCCTATAAGAGGGTTTTGAAGCTCCAAAACCCTTCCAAATCACTTCTAGTGCTTAGTTATGACCTTTGGACTTGCAGGAATGGACTAAGAACACCAAAATCTTACCATTTGGGGAGTAAACTTGAGTTTACGGCCCAAGAACATTCTTGGACTGTAAACACCCCTTCTTAGACCATAAACACCTCCAAAGGGTGTTAAAGTGCCCTAACACCTTGTATGGCTTAGATTTGGGTCTAGAACTTTGTATGCTTAACCTACAACCACCAAAACACATGAATCATGGGCAAACATGAGTTTATGGCCGTAAAATCATGTGTTTACGACAATAAAGTCACCAAGAACACCTTCATAAACTGTAAACTCCTTTTCCAAGGTCAATTCAAGTCCCGGTCACTTCCTAAGCCTTTGATTCAACCCTAGAACCTTGCCTTATGCACTATAAGACCATTTAACACCCAAAAAAACACCACCCATGAGTTTACGGCCGTAAAATCATGAGGATATGGTCATTAGGCCGTAAACTCCTCAAAGATTTTACTCTTGAAAAGCAAACTCCATAATTAGGCCCTACACACGCTTAGATGCAACTCGGATCATTCTAAACACTCGGGATAAAGTGTTATCGCACCTCGGAATGTATTATCTTATTTAATTAGTTGTTCAAAGTCTAATTAGATACAATTATGTATCTCCTCATGATTACATAGGATCCTCACGCGTATTCAAGCCCTAAACTAACACTTAGCATTCAACCGTCACATTTCTCGACTGGTGAGTTCATACCCCTACATTTTTCCGAGTTTTTCATGTTTTCAGGGGGGGGGGGGAATACAAGCAAATCATAAAGTGTAACAGCCCTATTCTGGTATGTTATCTAAATATTTATTTTTCAACTTTTCAAGAGAAACTCGACGAGTCAGTAGCCAGACTCGTCGAGTAGAGTCGGGATTTTGAGCACGTTTAAGTTGGCTACTCGGCGAGTCCATAGTTTGGACTCGGCGAGTCCCCCCATCTGGATGAAACCCTAATTTCAAGGGTTCGCACCCTATTTAAACAACTTTTTGGGACCCCAATTCAGCCCCCATCACCCCAGAGCATCCTTCTCGAAACCCTAGAACTCTCTTAGCATTTTGTGTGTTTTGGTGTGATTCTTTGAAGATCTTGAGAGAAGAAGGAAGGTAGATCAAGAGAAGAAGAAGAAGATCCAAGATCTTTGTGGCATTTCAGAGTATAGTGAGGTATAACTCGACCCTTTTCTATTTCTATGCTTTAATCCCCTTTAGAACGCCATTAAAGCTATTCTTGAACCATTTCTTGGCTTGGTAGTAGCATAGAGGACTCATTGAGAAGAATAGCCTTCGGATCTAGCTAGGTTTGAGTTCCAGAAGCTTAGATCTAGTACCTTTATGGAGCCATTTTGCATGAAAGCTCTAGATCTACTCTTATAGTGTGCTTTGAGCCTTAAACCTTCATTTGATGTTATTTACACGTAAAGTAGGAAACTTTACGTGTTAATCAAGCCCTAAGAACCTAGATCTATGAATGGAATGAACTGGTTTCAAGCAGAATTGAGTATATAGTGATTGCATGTATACGACTCGACGGTTCGTTCTTCAGAGTCGGCGAGTCGAGTCGCGAGTCCCCTGTTTTTCACTTTTCGAGTTATGCCGAGTGGAACCAGTGAGTGAGAGATGGACTCAGTGAGTTGGAGGTTAGACTCATTCATGAAAGAACTCAGCGAGTCAATGCACTGACTCGGCGAGTCCAAGGCAATCTTCATGCCTCAAGAACAGACACGACGAGTTGTTCATACAACTCGGCGAGTCACAGTCAGAGTGTTCATATGTTGAAGGAGAACTCGACGAGTTGTTCATACAACTCGTCAAGTCGGATGCAGATTGACCGAGTGTTATTTTCGAAGAGGAACTCATCGAGTCTATGCCAAACTCGACGAGTAGTAATGGTCAGAAGCAAGAAACTGAGAGTAAGGACTCGATGAGTTGGTGACCCAACTCGACGAGTCAGGTAACTGAATGTTGACTTTGACCGATAGGTTAACTTTGACCAAGGGTAAGATAGTCTTTTTACTCCCAGTATTATTATCAGTATTTGATTGAGGGTACTTATGGAAATTGTAGCCGGGGTGAAGCCGGAGCCGCAGCAGACAGATTTCGGAGCAGTTCTTTCAGCAGCTAGGCTACAAGGTGAGTTTCCTTCCAGTACGAACGGGTCTAAGGCCACAATGCCGACCCATTTAATTAGTAGTAGTTTCCAGGCTTCGGTCCGATGCAGTAGTTAGAATGTTTGATGCTTTCATGGCTCAGACAGGTTTTGTGTGTTATGTGTTTCGGGTATGGCCCGACTCAGTATGCAGTCTATGTTGTTATGCTAGTTGACATGTGTATGCTATGTTATGTTCAGTAGTTCCAGACTTCGGTCCGATGCAGTCAGTTCCGGGATTAGGCCTGATGCAGTTAGTTTTGGACTTCGGTCCGAGGCAGTTAGTTCCGGACTTCGGTCCGATGCAGAGGGCAGGGCCGTGGTTAGTTCCGGACTTCGGTCTGATGTAGTTTCCAGGCTTCGGTCCGATGCTGTGGGCGGGGGCCCAGTAGTTGCTTATATGTTTGTTTGGTATGAGGTAGTTTGGGGGAGCTCACTAAGCTTTGTGCTTACAGTTTCAGTTTTGGTTTTAGGTACTTCCGCAAGTAAAGGGAAGAGCTCGGGATGATGGCATCGCACACACCACAACTTCAACTTTATTCCTAGGAGTATTGTTTAGATACTTAGACATGATTTGATACAATTTTTTATATGATATTTTTATTATGTCTTTTGGGATATCCGACGTATGGTTTTTATTATATGACATTTAGTGTTATGACTTTTATTATATGTAAAAACAAAAACTTTTTGGTTCGTGTTTTTGGGATGTTTCAAGTTGGTATCAGAGCCTTGGTTTGAGGGATTCAGGCACACTCTCGGGTGTGACTGGACTCAAACTGAGGAAATGGTAGAAAGATTTTCAAAAAGATTTTGAAAAGAAAAAAAAATCTAAAAAGAGAAAGAGTTTTGAGAAGAGGAAAAGGGTGTGGTGCATGCGATCAACCGAGCTCAAGTAAGTACTCCCAGATTACCCATACGAGTTTATGTTATGATTTTCAGTTTCAGTAGAACAGCATGCTAGAATAGAACTGAGGATCTAGGAGGATGCCTTATGTGACTGCTATATGTGTTTCAACTTTATGAGAATTGCATGCTAGTTTTGAGTAGACAACAGTAGGATAGCCTGTTTAGGTTATGCCTGATAGTATGAGCTTAGCATTGTATGCCAGTACAGTTCCTCATAATGAGGATAGAATTGCCTGAGTAGTTTCCTGTGTCTGAATGATGCTTGCTATGTGTTTTGTGGGTCTCTGAGTGATGTGAGTTAGCCATTAGGTGAATACATCACATCACATGTGAACATGGTTGAATAATCTCAGAGTGCTAGATCTGGCCCTATTGCGTAGCTCTTGTATGAGTTTAACCGTTGTGGGGACGGGCCTTTTACTTGAAGGATTATCTGAGCCTCGCCATATGTGATGGTATTCAGGTGATGGCTAATTGGCATTACAAGGGGGCCTTTCAGTAGCAGAGGACTGGTTTGGGTAGAGTCTGAGATTTCCCTAGGGCAAGCCTCAGATGGGAGTAGCAGAGATTAGTAGTAGTAGTAGTGACTTGGTGGAGTCAAGGCGATACTTGATGAAAGTACGGATAGATGTGGAAGGTAGTATGGGCCCGTACTACTGAAAGCAGAGGATCCGTACTCAGATCAAGGAAAGCTGAGTTGAGACCAGGAAACTTGTGGTAGTAGTGATCCCTCGAGATATATCTATGTTTCTGAAGTTTATTATGATGTGTTTTCAGAATGGTGGTACTACGCCCTAGGCCAGCAGTCGACAGTTCAGACACCGGAGGGGGATCAGGATCAGGCCCGGAGGTCGGGCAGTTGGATGAGCTGACTAGGGAGTTTCTCTCTATAGAGATTACTCGCACCATACTTGAGCAGACTCTTGTGATCTTTGGTTCGATCAAGGAGGGTATCTTATAGTTGATGGACGAGAGATTGAGCACTTTCCGTGCTGAGGTAGTGGCCATGATGGGGTCGCGCACGCTTACCTTTAGGGAGTTTTGTGCATGTGGAGCTCCAAATTACCACGGGGCATGGGACCCCATAGCGAGTACTAGATGGTTGGCGGATGTGGCCAACGCTTTCCACATGAGCAGATGTCCCGAGGGGGACAAGGTCAGATTGGCATCCTGTCTTCTAAAGGACAGGGCACGGGATTGGTGGGAGGAGGTTGGACATGCCATTGGAGATGACGCAACTTTGGATGCTATGACCTGGGCTAACTTTACTGCCAGGTTCAGGGCTGAGTTTGCACTGGTTGTTGAGGTGCAGCAGTTGGCCAGAGAGTTTCAGGACCTCACCCAGATGACAGAGACAGTGGCGGAGATCACCACCAAGTTCAGGGAGAGAGCACTTCTCGTTCCTCACTACGCAGCTGATGAGGAAATGAAGAAGGCTCGGTATCATGAGATGTTGCAGAGTGATATCTGCCAGTTTCTGAGCCGGTCCAGCTGTAAAACGCTGGATGACATGATTTCTAGGGCTCGAGAGGGAGAGATTGACCTTGAGACGGAGAGACAGAGGAAGCCGGAGGCGGCTCCATGTTCAGGGAGTTCGGGCAAAAAGCCCAAGGGTTCAGATCACAGAGCTAGGAGTCAGCAGAGCCACGGTCGGTGTGGCAAGTGTGGGAGATTGCACGATGGGGCGTGCAAGGTAGGGAGTGCCGGCTGCTACAAGTGCGGCCAGACTGGGCATATGTGCAAAGATTGTACAACCACTACTACCGCCGTTGCGGCATCAGATCTGATTTGCTTTCAGTGCAATCAGAGGGGATATAAAAAGTCCTAGTGTTCGAGTTTAGCCACTGTAGGGAAGGTGTCAGCACCTGCTCCTGCTACCTTGAGGATTGTGGATGGCCGTCAGGGCCGAGTTGAGATGCCGGTGGCGAAGAGTAGGGCTTTTCAGCTGACGGCAGAGGAGGCGCGAGCGACTCCTGATGTGGTGACGGGTATGTATTTCTCCCTTATCTATGCATTTATTATTGATTGTTTCTTACGGTTATATGTTTTGTATAGGGTCGTTCTCAGTGAACGGCATTTCGGCTACATTACTGTTTGATTCGGGGCTACCCGATCATTTGTCTCTCTTGCACTTAGCAAGAGGTTTAGTAGAGCTCCAGGGGAGCTAGATTATCCACTTGAGGTTGAGATAGCAGTTGATAGGACCATTACGGTTGCAAGGGTACACAGAGGATGTTCCTTGCAGTTATTCGATGAGCAGTTTCCGGTGGACTTGGTCACTATTCCCCTGCGAGGGAATAAGGTTATAGTAGGCATGGATTGGCTGAGCCCCAATGGGGCGGTGATAGATTGTGAGCTACAGTTGGTGAGGGTTCGCACTCCCAGTGGGGGAGAGTTAGTGATTCAGGGCGAGAAGCCACAACGCATACCAGTTCTGTGTTCAGCAACGAGAGCGAGGCGCTACTTCCAGCAGGGTTGCGCCGGTTATATTGCCTATGTTGTAGATGCCTGGGAGAAGGGCAAGTTATCGGTTGATTATGTTCCGGTTGTCCGAGACTACCCGGATGTATTTCAAGAGGGTTTGCCTGGAATATCTCCTGAGAGGCAGGTCGAGTTCAAGATTGACCTGATCCCTGGTGCGGCTCCGATAGCAAAGGCACCATATCGGTTGGCTCCCCCAGAGATGCAGGAGTTGTCTACGCAGCTGCAAGAGCTGCTAGACAAGGGTTTTATCAGGTCGAGCAGTTCGCCCTGGGGAGCACCGATTTTGTTTGTGAAGAAGAAGGACGGGTCACATCGTATGTGTATATATTACCGGGAGTTGAGCAAGGTAACGGTGAAGAACCGTTACCCACTTCCGAGGATAGATGATTTGTTTGATCAGCTTCAGGGAGCGTCTTGGTTTTGCAAGATCGATTTACGCTCCGGGTATCATCAGATGCGAGTCAGGGATGAGGATGTGCAGAAGACTGCTTTCAGGACCCGTTATGGTCATTATGCGTTTGTGGTGATGCCGTTTGGTCTCACCAACGCTCCAGACGCATTCATGGATCTCATGAACTGCGTGTGCAGACCGATGTTGGATCTGTCTGTGATAGTGTTCATTGATGATATCGTGGTTTATTCCAAGACCCAGGAGTAGCACGAGGAGCACCTGAGGGAGGTGCTAGAGACCTTAAGGAGGGAGAGACTTTTTGCGAAGTTCTCCAAATGCGAGTTCTGGTTGCACGAGGTGCAATTCCTTGGTCACCTCGTCAACCAAAAGGGTATTCTGGTAGATCCGACCAAGATAGAGGCCGTGATGCAGTGGGAGGTCCCGAAGTCTCCATCTGAGATTCGGAGCTTCCTAGGTTTGGCAAGTACTACAGGAGATTCATCCAGGATTTCTCTAAGATAGTTGTACCGCTCACTCGACTGACTAGGAAGTCAATGGTGTTTCGCTGGGGGCCTGAGTAGCAGGCAGCATTTGAGACCCTTAGACAGATATTGTGTGAGGCTAACTATCTTACTCATGATTTAGAGTTGGGGGCAGTGGTGTTTGCGCTCAAGATTTGGAGACATTACCTTTATGGGTTCCGTTGTACTATTTACACGGATCACAAGAGTTTGAGGTACCTAATGGATCAGCCGAATCTGAACATGAGGTAGAGGCGATGGTTAGATGTATTGAAGGATTACGATTGTGAGATCCTTTATCACCCAGGGAAGGCCAATGTGGTGGCCGACACCCTAAGCCGCAAGGCGGCAGCAGCCCCAATCAGGGATGTATGTCTGAGAATGACAATGATTACTCCATTATTGGAGCATATCAGAGGGGCACAGGTCGAGGGCCTCAAGGAGGAGAGGCAGAACTGTGAGAGGATCGTGGGCCGAGTAGCTTCCTTCGAATATGACAGTCGAGGATTGTTGACCCTGAAGGGTTTTGAGCATTCTAACACTTCCTAAGTGTACATTCAACCCTAATAACCTTGGATCTATGTTTGTCTAATTATCATGCAAAGTTGAATTCCAAGGTTATATTCCTATCTAGCATACATGGGGAACAATTTTAACTTGAATCATAGATAGAATAACTTACCTTGTTGTTGCTTGTGTTCCTTGAAACCTTGTGAGCCTAGCACCCCAAGTGTGATGCCTCAAATGCTTCACACAACACCAAATGCTCTTGGAAAGACTCTTGAGATAACACACACTTCTCAAAATCGGCCAAGCCCTCTAGTTTCTTAGTAGTGCCGATTTTGGTGGAGAATATGCTTCTTATATAGTGTTGACACATCTAGGGTTACACCATGTAAACCCTAATGTGTCATGACTCTTCATTTCCATGACCCATGGGTTTGTAACTCCCATGGAGCATCCATGGAGTATCCTATGGGTAGAGCCCGACTTGATAATCCATGGAGCCTCTTAGCCCACTATACAAGATATGGATGATTTACATAATCAACCCATATATTTAATTAGTTATCCTTTGATCACTTAATTAATTCCAAATTAATTCTTTGATCAACTAATCAAATAATATTATTAATATATTAGAACTTATAATATATTAATAATCTCCAAGTGTTATTTCTCTCATTTAGTCTATCCAATTGCATGGTGCCATGCAACCCAAATGGACCATGCCGGGTCGGGTCAAGTACAAGCCCGAAATAGTTATGGACTTAGACACCTTATCCAACAGTCTCCCACTTGGATAAGTCTAATAACTATATCTCTAGTACTTCAGGAACCGACCGGCAATCGTAGCTCTTTCAAGGTTTCTCGAAACTGAGAAGATGATAGTACGCCATTTAAGATAAGTGATCATATAATCCTCCGTTCTAGATATCAGCCGGACAAATACATGGAACATAGTCTTGCTTATTGTCCAGCATTTGTTTCCCGATTTCCGATTTGTTTGACATAGAACTTAATTGAACACATCAACTTAGTTCTGACCGGGCCCGGTACATGGGTCAAAACAAAATCATCGAGGGGCCCATATATCAGCTTCTAATCCAAGAAGGAACAGATAAACTTCGACTCATATGTTTGTTCTACCACTCATTGAATTACACACAAAAGTACGTTTTATAACATCGAGTTACCAATGCGGTTTCGTACAGTCAATGCATAACCAACTCCTAAGTAACAAATCATATCTCTAGGTTTGAAGACTTATATGATATTACCGTCTCACGATCACTCGAGATAGAATTCCATGAAGTGATTCCAGTGAGCGTGGGTTGAGTCCAATGCTCAGAACTTATGAGCACTCATGATTGTTGTAGCCTTGTCCAAGACCTCTACAACCAAACATGACAGTCTTGATTCATATCTACTTCCAACATATGACCGACTGTGGAGGTTTGAATAATATGTTATACCAAACAAAATTATTCTGGAAGTCAAAACATGCAAAAGAAATATAGTAAACGATCGACAAGAGATAGCAACACTTTACTCATAAATAAAACTCCTTTTATTCATCATCAAATGTCAATTACACTTTACAAATTTCTGGGTTATCTAACTACTAAAACTTATATCATCCTTCAGCCCTATGCTCCGAGCATGCTAAAGATGCTTAACCCTACTCAGTCCCTTCGTGAGGGGATCTGCTGGGTTCTCATCCGATGATACCCTCTTTGCCACGAGGAGTCCTTCTTCGATTCGATGTCTGATGAAATGGTATTTTCTGTCGATGTGTCTGGATCTCCCGTGATCCCTTGGTTCCTTAGCTAAGGCAACAGCACTTTCACTATCACAGAAAATTTCCATTGGCTCTTTAATAGCTGGTACAACTCCAAGGTCTCCAATGAAGTTCTTCAGCCATATCGCTTCCTTTGCTGCTTCGCTAGCTGCAATATACTCTGATTCACAAGTAGAATCTGCCACTGTCTCTTGCTTGGAACTCTTCCAAGAAATTGCTCCTCCGTTTAGGGTAAAGACCCAGCCCGACTGAGAGCGGAAATTATCCCTATCAGTCTGGAAGCTAGCATCACTATACCCTACAACTCTCAAGTTATCACTCCCACCGAGGGTAAGAACCCAGTCCTTAGTCCTCTGTAGGTACTTGAGGATATTCTTTACCGCAGTCCAGTGTGCCTTGCCAGGGTTCGCCTGATACCTGCTAACCATGCTCAAGGCAAAAGCTACATCGGGTCGAGTACACGTCATAGCATACATGATCGATCCTACAGCCGAAGCGTAAGGTGTTCGACTCATTTCTGCTATCTCAGCCTCAGTGCTAGGGCTTTGTGTCTTACTCAATCTGGTGTTACTCTGGATGGGTAACTCTCCTTTCTTGGAATCCTGCATGCTGAATCGCTTCAACACTTTATCCAAGTAGGTACTCTGACTAAGTCCAATTAGTCTTTTACTCCGATCTCTCAAGATCCTTATCCCTAAAATATAGGCAGCTTCACCAAGGTCCTTCATAGCGAAACACTTCCCAAGCCAGGACTTTACTTCCTGCAGAGTTGGAATGTCGTTTCCTATGAGTAGTATGTCATCCACATACAATACCAAAAAGCTAACTATACTCCCACTAGCCTTGACATACACACAAGATTCATCTTCACTCCTAGAAAAGCCAAATTCCTTGACCTTTTCATCAAAGCAAAGATTCCATCTGCGAGGTGCTTGCTTCAATCCATAAATGGATTTCTCAAGCTTACACACTCTATTAGGGTACTCGTTGCTGACAAAACCCTCTGGCTGACTCATGTAAACATCTTCAGCCAACTTTCCATTAAGGAAAGCGGTTTTGACATCCATCTGCCATATTTCATAGTCATGAAATGCAGCTATGGCTAACAGAACCCGAATAGACTTAATCTTGGCTACCGGAGAAAAGGTCTCATCATAATCCACTCCAGGAATTTGAGAGAAGCCCTTTGCAACCAGTCTAGCCTTATAAGTGTGTACTTTACCATCCATGTCAGTCTTCTTCTTGAAGACCCATTTGCACCCTACTGTCTTACGACCTGGTACATTTTCAACCAAGTTCCAAACTTGATTGTCATACATGGATTGTATCTCGCTATCCATAGCCTCTTTCCATTTAGCAGACTCGGGGCCTGCCATGGCTTCCTCGTAGCTGTTAGGGTCATCTTGACTTACTAGTGTTTCATCACTAATAAGTGTCTCACCTTCTGCAGTAATATGGAATCCATAGTAATGCTCAGGTGCACTCCTAACTCTCGTGGAACGTCTCAGAGGTACAGATTTGTCAATTGGCTCAACAGGAGTTTCCTCCTCAAGTTGAGGGCTAGAGTTTGAAGTTCCTTCACCGCTTGATTCTTGAATTTCTTCAAGATCAATTTGTCTCCCACTGTCTCCTTGGCTTATAAACTCTCTTTCTCGAAAGACTCCTCTTCTTGCTACAAAGACCACATTGTCACTAGGTCTGTAGAAGAGGTAACCAAAGGATCGCTGTGGGTAACCGATGAAAATACACCTCTCGCTTCGAGGTTCGAGCTTATCATGAGTCTCGCGTCTCACGAAAGCCTCGCAACCCCAAATCTTGATGTGGTCTAGTTTAGGTACTTTACCAGTCCACATCTCGTGAGGAATTTTGGCAACTTTCTTTGTAGGGACTAGATTAAGAATATGGGCGGCAGTCTCTAAGGCATACCCCCAGAATGAGATTGGTAGCGAAGCTCGACTCATCATGGAACGAACCATATCCAACAAGGTTCGATTACGCCTCTCAGCCACACCATTCAACTGTGGTGTCCTGGGAGGTGTCAATTGTGAGACTATCCCACATTCCCTTAGATAGTCGAGGAACTCTGAACTAAGATACTCACCACCACGATCGGATCGAAGCATCTTAATATTCCTGCCCAATTGATTCTCGACTTCCTGTTTAAATTCCTTAAACCTCTCGAAAGTCTCTGACTTATGCTTGATCAAGTAGACATATCCATATCTACTATAATCATCAGTAAAAGTCAAATAATAACGATTAGCATCCCTTGTGGCATGTTTGAATGGTCCACACACATCCGTGTGTATAAGGTCCAACAAACCTTCACCCCTCTCACATGAACCTGTGAAGGGTGACTTTGTCATTTTTCCAAGTAAGCATGATTCGCAACTATCATCTGACTTTAGGTCAAACGACTCCAAGACTCCATCCTTTTGGAGTTGGCCTATGCGTTTCTTGCTTATATGTCCAAGACGACAATGCCATAAAGATGCTTTATCCAAGTTATTATTAGTAGAATCAATACACAAAACATTATTTCCCAAGTTATCTACAACAGATACAGCTTCATACACACCATCACAAGGTAATGCTTTAAAATAAAAGACATTATTATAGAAAACATCTATAGAACCAACTTCATTATTAAATGAAAAGGTAAACCCTTGTTTGTACAAAGCATGAAAGGAAATAATATTTCTTGCCATTCCTGGCGAATAACAACACTTATTCAAATCTAAACTAAACCCACTACTTAGCGATAAAGTATAAACTCCAATCTTGGTAACAGGTATAGCTTTCCTATTCCCCATGATCAAGTTTATTCTTCCTTGCTCCACATCCTCACTTCTTCTTAGTCCCTGCAAGTCACAACAAATGTGAATACCACACCCGGTATCAAGGACCCAAGAATTAGAATGGGGTGAGTTATTAGAAATGATAGTGTAAATACCTGCATGGTTGGGTTTAACTTTCCCATCCTTCACATCTTGCTGGTATTTTGGGCAGTTCCGCTTCCAATGAGCTTTTTCATGGCAAGAGAAGCATTCAGCCTCTTTTGGGTCAGAAGAAGGAGTAATGAAACCTTTCTTGGTTCCACTTGAAGAAGAGCCATCAAGGGTCCGAACCTTGGTACCCTTAGAAGAGCTCTTTCTCTTCCTCCCTCGACTTTTCCCGATTGCCAAAACCGGAGTAGAGTTTTGAGTAGGAGTGATAGCAACCGACTTCCCCTTAAGACCTGTTTCTGCGGTCTTGAGAAGTCCCTGAAGTTTGCTGAGGGTGACTTCTTCCTTGTTCATGTGATATGTCATGCGGAATTGATCATAGCACGATGGTAAGGAATGCAAAATAATATCTATTGCAAGATCCTCCAGGAAGTTCACATTAAGCTTCAGCAAACGATCCACATACCTTTGCATTTTCTGCATGTGGCTCGTGACGGATTCCCCGTCCTTCATCATGGTTGTTATCATGGAGCAGATGATTTCATACCTCTCTTGTCTTGCACTTTGATGGTATCTTTCCATCAAATCTTGGTGCATTTCATAAGGGTAGAAATCCTCATAAGACTTTTGGAGTTCCGCTGTCATCGTGGCCATCATGATGCAAGCCACTTTCGTAGCATCCCTTTCATGTGCCCGAAATTCAGCGATCTCCTGAGGAGTTGCAGTGGACTCATCAATCTCCTTAAGCTCCTTGTCAAGGACATATTCTTTGTCCTCGTAGCGGGTAATCATCCTGATGTTTCTGATCCACTCATTGAAGTTGGATCCATCAAAGGTGACTTTCCCACACAAGTTCATAAGGGTAAAGGAGCCATTAGGATTAGAGCCAGAAGCATTGTTGGAAGACATCTGAAGAGAAGAGAACAAGATTAGTTTAGATATAAGAGAGTCCTTAATAAAACACCCAAATGTAATATTAAGGCTAGGATCCAATCACAATATAATATAACTTAGAAGAGGTATGCCGTAATCTAAGCTATACCATATTTGAAAGGTAGGTGAATGACGATTCACCAATTTCCACCACGAAAACCGAAATGATTAAATATTAGGTTTTTGATTGGTTCTTAGAAATTCCTAGATTCTTTTGAGATTCAATGAACTTTTCAAAGGCATGTTTCAATCTCGAGTGTGCCCTCCAAGTTTTGTGACTGGGATACCGAGGATCACAAAACGAGGTGTGAAGTAACCATGCAAATCACTTGGTACCCTTAAGGTTTATCACTCAATCGATGTGCCGGTTAACCACACACGCTCCATCGATACTGTAATAAACCCTAAGTCACCCTTTACCTACCTTGTTAAGTCCAAGTTAGTGTGCCGGTTAACCACACACGCTCCACCAACGACTTAGTCAAAGTGTAAAGTGTAATTTCATGGAATAGCACCTTATTCACATTTTTCCTAAAGTAACTAAGATTGGGAATTTAATAAAACATTTAGTTACTTTATAATATTCATCATACTTTGAATGACAATTAATAAGTCCTTGTCTTACCCGTTCGGCTAACGACCCTCCACCGATCAAGCAAGCGGTGGGTGAGAGTGGACACCCATTAAGTCACCATTTTATAGGCAACAACCTTATACCCACCTTATAGACCGGCTTCGTGAATGAGGCGTACTAGCGGTAAGACGACTTTGTTCTTATACATATATATATAATTATTAAATCATAATAATATAAGTATAAGGGTTGAATTTTAACTTTTAAAATTCTAAGGGTTGGAACTAAAGTTTTAACTTGACTTTACTTGTTCCAAAACTTGAGGGCAAGTTTTGTAAACTTTCAAAACTTTTCATTTCTTGTAACTTATGAGTTTAATAGAGTAATAAAATGAAGACTCTTCATTTTTCTAACTCTTATGTTCTTTTAATGGTTTTTAATCCAAGAGACTTTTGGTTTTCCATAACTTGAGGACAAGTTATGGACTCCATTAAAACACATTATGATCAAGAATTAAATTACCACATAGGTTACAAATAATTCCTATGATCATCTAAACATCATAAGAACAAGAATATGAATATGAACACTTTCAAGAATCAAAATCACATAAAACTTTGTAATTTTGATAACTAGTTGTTGTAAATGAATTAGCAAAAAACATTACTCCATCTAAAACAAGTTTTCAAGTACCAAAACAGTTTAGAATAATGTTTCCAATCCATTTTCCAGCAACGAAAGTCGAAATTCCGGTTTTTTTTTTTTTTTTTTTATAATTATTTTCGACTTTCTTCAACTTTTAAGCACAAATAACAAACAAACAAGCCTAGGCTCTGATACCACTGAAGGGTTTTGAGCATTCTAACACTTCCTAAGTGTACATGCAACCCTAATAACCTTGGATCTATGTTTGTCTAATTATCATGCAAAGTTGAATTCCAAGGTTATATTCCGATTTTGGTGGAGAATATGCTTCTTATATAGTGTTGACACATCTAGGGTTACACCATGTAAACCCTAATGTGTCATGACTCTTCATTTCCATGACCCATGGGTTTGTAACTCCCATGGAGCATCCATGGAGTATCCTATGGGTAGAGCCCAACTTGATAATCCATGGAGCCTCTTAGCCCACTATACAAGATATGGATGATTTACATAATCAACCCATATATTTAATTAGTTATCCTTTGATCACTTAATTAATTCCAAATTAATTCTTTGATCAACTAATCAAATAATATTATTAATATATTAGAACTTATAATATATTAATAATCTCCAAGTGTTATTTCTCTCATTTAGTCTATCCAATTGCATGGTGCCATGCAACCCAAATGGACCATGCCGGGTCGGGTCAAGTACAAGCCCGAAATAGTTATGGACTTAGACACCTTATCCAACAGACCCTTCATGGGAGAGTTTGGGTGCCGTACTGGGGAGGGGTACGGCAGGTGTTGATGGATGAGGCCCTCATGTCTCGATTTTCAATCCATTCAAGGGTGACGAAGATGTATAGAGATCTTCGACCCTATTATTGGTGGCCCTGCATGAAGCGGCATGTCACCTGGTATGTGGAGAGGTGCCTGACCTGCAGGAAGGTCAAGGCAGAACACCAGAGGCCTCATGGAAAGATGCAGCCGTTAGACATTCCAGTGTGGAAATGGGAAGACATCACCATGGATTTCATCACAAAGCTTCCCAGTACTGCACGTGGAGTGGATTCGATTTGGGTCATTGTGGATCGGTTGACGAAGAGTGCTTATTTTATACCAATTCAGGAGAGCATATCGGCGGAGAAGCTAGCCGATATTTATGTGCGAGAGGTGGTGGCATGATATGGAGTGCTTGTCTCGGTGGTGTTAGACCGAGACGTCCGTTTTACTTCCAGATTCTGGAAGCAGTTTCACGACGAGATGGGGACTCATCTCCATTTCAGCACCGCTATCCACCCTCAAACGGACGGGCATAGCCAGAGGACGATCCAGACTCTCGAGGACATGCTCTGGGCATGTGTTCTAGATTTCGGTGGCAGTTGGGATACATATCTTCCGTTAGCGGAATTTTCATATAACAACAGCTACCATGCGAGTATTGACCGCCCTCCTTTCGAGATGTTATACCGGAGGAAGTGCAGGACCCCGATCTGCTGGGGCGAGGTCGGTCAACGTGTCATTGGGAGCACCGAAGTGGTGCTCAAGACGACGGAGTTGATCCAGCAGGTTCGTAGTAGACTGCAGACTGCACAGAGTCACCAGAAGAGTTACGCCGATAGGAGGCGTTCAGACTTGGAGTTTCAGGTGGGTGACATGGTCCTCCTGAAGGTATCACCCTCGAAGGGTGTCATCAGATTCCGAAAGAGGGGCAAGCTGGGCCCCAGGTTCATTGGTCCTTTTAGGGTCTTGGCCCGGGTGGTTCGGGTCGCCTACCGATTAGATTTATGGCAGAGCTTAGCCAGATCCACAACACTTTCCATGTTTCTCAGTTGAGGAAGTGTTTGGTGGACGAGTCGGCAATAGTACCCATGGAGGATATTCAGGTTGATAGCAGCTTGAATTATGTCGAGAGACCTGTTGCGTTCTTAGATCGGAAGGTAAAAACCTTGAGGAACAAGGTAATTCAGTTAGTAAAGGTGCAGTGGCAGCTCCGGAAGGGTTCAGAGTGGACGTGGGAGTCCGAGGAGGAGATACAGGAGCATTACCCAGAGTTGTTTCCAGATTCAGCGGCAACAGACTTCGTCGGCAAAGTATGAGTCAAGTGGGGGAGAGTTGTAACACCCCAAATTCTGGTATGTTATTTAAATATTTATTTTTCAAGTTTTCAAGAGGAACTCGACGAGTCAGTAGCCAGAATCGTCGAGTAGAGTCGGGATTTTGAGAACATTTAAGTTGGCTACTCAGCGAGTCCATATTCTGGACTCGGCGAGTCCGCCAGTCTGGATGAAACCCTAATTTCAAGGGTTTACACCCTATTTAAACAACTTTTTGGGACCCCAAGTCAGCCCCCATCACCCCCAGAGCATCCTTCTCGAAACCGTAGAACTCTCTTAGCATTTTGTGTGTTTTGGTGTGATTCTTTGAAGATCTTGAGAGAAAAAGGAAGGTGGATCAAGAGGAGAAGAAGGAGATCCAAAATCTTTGTGGCATTTCAGAGTATAGTGAGGTATAACTCGACGCTTTTCTGTTTCTATGCTTTAATCCCCTTTGGAACGCCATTAAAGCTATTCTTGAACCTTTTCTTGGCTTGGTAGTAGCATAGAGGACTCATTGAGATGAATAGCCTTCGGATCTAGCTAGGTTTGAGTTCCAGAAGCTTAGATCTAGTACCTTTATGGAGCCATTTTGCATGAAATCTCTAGATCTACTCTTATAGTGTGCTTTGAGCCTTAAATTCTTCATTTGATGTTATTTACACGTAAAGTTGGAAACTTTACGTGCTAATTAAGCCCTAAGAACCTAGATCTATGAATGGAATGAACTAGTTTCAAGCAGAATCGAGTATATAGTGATTGCATGTATACGACTCGGCGAGTCGTTCTTCAGACTCGGCGAGTCGAGTCGCGAGTCCCCTGTTTTTCCCTTTTTGAGTTATGCCGAGTGGAACCAGTTAGTGAGAGATGGACTCAGTGAGCTGGTAGACTCATTCATGGAAGAACTCGGCGAGTCAATGCCCTGACTTGGCGAGTCCAAGGCAATCTTCATGCCTCAAGAACAGACTCGACGAGTTGTTCATACAACTCGGCGAGTCACAGTCAGAGTGTTCATATGTTGAAGGATAACTCGATGAGTTGTTCATACAACTCGGCGAGTCGGATGCAGATTGACCGAGTGTTAGTTTCGAAGAGGAACTCGTCGAGTCTATGCCAAACTCGACGAGTAGTAACGGGCAGAAGCAAGAAAGTGAGAGTAACGACTCGACGAGTTGGTGACCCAAATCGACGAGTCAGGTCAACTGAATGTTGACTTTGACCGATAGGTTGAATTTGACCAAGGGTAAGATAGTCTTTTTACCCTCATATTATTATCAGTATTTGATTGAGGGTACTTATGGAAATTGTAGCCGGGGTGAAGTCGGAGCCGCAACAGACAGATTCCGGAGCAGTTCTTTCAACAGCTAGGCTACGAGGTGAGTTTCCTTCCAGTAGGAACGGGTCTAAGGCCACAATCTCGGCCCGTTTAATTAGTAGTAGGTTCCGGGCTTCAGTCCGATGCAGTAGTTAGAATGTTTGATGCCTTCGTGGCTCAGACAGGTTTTGTGTGTTATGTGTTTCGAGTATGGCCCGACTCAGTATGCAGTCTATGTTGTTATCCTAGTTGACATGTGTATGCTATGTTATGTTCAGTAGTTCCAGACTTCGCTCTGATGCAGTCAGTTCCGGGCTTAGGCCTGATGCAGTTAGTTCCTGACTTCGGTCCGATGCAGTTAGTTCCGGACTTCGGTCCGAGACAGTTAGTTCCGAACTTCGGTTCGATGCAGAGGGCAGGGTCCTGGTTAGTTCCGAACTTCTGTCCGATGCAGTTTCCGGGCTTCGGTCCGATGCAGTGGGCGGGGGCCCGGTAGTTGCTTACATGTTTGTTTGGTATGAGGTAGTTTGGTGGAGCTCACTAAGCTTTGTGCTTACAGTTTCAGTTTTGGTTTCAGGTACTTCCGCAAGTAAAGGGAAGAGCTCGGGATGATGGCATCGCACACACCACAGCTTCAACTTTATTCCTGGGAGTATTGTTCAGATACTTAGACATGATTTGATACAGTTTTTGATATGATATTTTTATTATGTCTTTTGGGATATCCGACGTATGGTTTTTATTATATGACATTTAGTGTTATGACTTTTATTATATGTGAAAACAAAAAAAATTGGGTCGTGTTTTTGGGATGTTTCATAAAGGTTTTCGAAACTTAAACCTGTTGTAATTATACGAATTTCTGACAAACTTTAGATATTTTATCCCTTTTGTAATATGCGGAGCATAAGGGACGTTTTCTGAATATAATTACATAGTTTTCAAAACAGTGTAGGAATTTATCAAATCATTTAAATTATTATGGGAATAATTTAGGATCTTTATTACTTGTTTTACAGATTCAGATTTTCATGCAATGTCTATATATGAACTATGTTTGATATAGTTTATCCTTGTTAATCTAGATTATCCTGCTAAATAATTTCTTTGTATTTGATTATTTATGCTCTACCTTATTTCAAATGAATTCGAAATTCGATAACGATCAAGTGTACCGTGAATTATTTAATACTAGCTTGTGAGATTCGTCTTCGTTGTACCCTTCGAGGTATTAGTAAATCCTCTTCGGAAGTATAGCCAGACTCTCCTCGAAGGAGAGCGTGAAACTTGTGAATAGATCTATTCGGGACTGACAATCCCACACCTTAACTATTAGCTACAGTTAGGCGGGCACGCCTAGGGTGACAAATTTTGTAAATCGGTCGACGCCTGAAGAACGTCTAGGAGGTCACAGGTCAAATTAGTATGGTTATACGACTCACAATACATATTAAACTAATTAGTTTTATTCACAAATTTCTTTCTTTCTTCTATAGTCTTATTTATGTATTAAAACTACCTACTTTCGTACTGGAGAGTATTCCAGAGTTCTTAATCTATAGTTTTATGTATTAAAACTACCTACTTTCATACTGGAGAGTATTCCAGAGTTCTTAATCTATAGTTTTATTTATTAAAAGTACCTACTTTCGTACTCTTGGTTTTCTTAACTTACTGGTGATTAGTCAAAAATTTTCTTATCTTATAGAAATCGACTTAAAATATGGGATTTTCTGGGAAAACATGCTTATGTATTTCATAACTCAGTAACAATGGTTTTCGATATTACAAAAATCTTTATCAAAGGAAATGAAGTATTTATTACAAGATTAAAGAACTGTTTTTCCTTTCAAATATGCTTATGAACTCACCAGCTTTATGCTGATATTTTTAAAACTGCTTGTATTCTCAGGTTCACGTTAAACAGGTACCCCGCGATCTTTTGAAGAGGACGGAGTATTTTAGTAGTCTCGTCTTTACTTTTGTTATACTAATGTATGTGTTAAACATGTATTATTTTGCTTTCAAACAAATGTAATTACTTCTATGTAATGTAATGGTTGTGTTTACTATGCTTACTATGTACATTGGTTGTGAAACTTTACATGACATCACCTCCGCCCCGGAACGTTTCCGCCTTTGGTTTCGGGGTGTGACAGTCACTACCGCGATCACCACCACCTCCTCCTCCACAACATTGTTAATCTCCCCACCCTACCTCCACCACCACTACTAACACCTATGACACCACCTCCACCACCACTAGTACTACCTCCACCCCTCGTCACTACTAACTTCATCACCACTCCTTTTGCCACTTGAGCCACAACCACCATTGTCACCGCCTCTTTTGCCACAACCACTACCTCTGCAACCGCCACTACCACTACGTCCTCCTCCTTCCACCACCACTACCACCTCCATGTAAACAAAATCAATGAGTTTTCTTTAAAGTTTAGTTCTAAACGACACCACTGATTTGGGATTTGGGATTCGATTGTTGAATTTAGCTTCAGTTTTAAGGCACTTGTGAAGTTTCTTTAGTTTTAGGTTCTTTTTAAAATTAGTGGCAATGGTATTTTTACTTTCTTTTAGTGTTTTCTTCATTATCATGTTAATATAAAGATCACATGTGAACTTTTCAAAGTTCAATTATGATTATATCTATAGAAGTTTATAAATTGATATTTGGATACAGTTGATATTAACCATTTGCGAAATTATGTAACTCATTTGCTGCTTCTAATCCGATGCAACTTATTTGCTATATTAACGTGCTTCTATTTTTTATTTCCTTTGTGTTAATTATTCCTTTTGTATATTGTAGGCTTGCAAAACATTAAGTTATATGTAAGTATTTTTCCTTTGTTATTAGTTCTTTTGCATCTCCGAGACCCCAAGTTTCTTTACTAATATACACGTTTCACCTGTTTCTTTCTACAACTGGTGTCACAACGAAAGGGTAATATGTATGTATGATTATACTTTATTTCCCTTATTCTTCTTATATATAATGGAAATCATGGGAGCCTTAAAAGCGATATATTCTCAAGCTATCAACCAGATCCGATCCATCTAGTCTATATTTCTCTAATCGTTTTTTTATTATTTCTTGTACCTACTGTATTTGATCTTTACTATTTCTTCAACTTTATAAACAAACCCATCTCCAGAAACATGTTTTATGATCTCAAGCAACAAGGAAAAATTGGAGAAACCATAACAAGAAATTGGTAGTGGTGATACAGGAGCAAAACATGGAACTACTTCTAGTCAATGAGGTGCTGGACATACAAGAAAAGCTTCTAAGAGGAGAATCTTTAGTATCTTGATTATGTCGATAATTGTAACTACTTTTTCTTTTGTTAGCTTAAGAATTTCATTTTTATGACTTTTAGTTTTCATTTGTAGTTTGAACTATTATGTTAAACATTTAAAAATAAAATGACATTTTGGTCTCATATGTTCCTATTTACACCCACATATTTCATATTTATTGGATATTTGAACATTATTACCTATATTTATCAAGGTTAATGCCAACACGTAAACATACTTGACCAACACATATACAAATTTTATGTTGAAACATAAAAGTGGCCCTCTTAAACTTGAAGAGATCCGAAGCCATCACAAGACCCGCAGTCAAGATCACAACGCAATCTAGAACCGCATCCGTAGTCGTAGTCATCAATCTTAGCTTTTAGTTTTATCTGTTATCTTATGTCTTTACACTTCTTTATCCAATGTGCCTTGCATGGAAACCTTAGACATATTTAACTTTGTTATCTTAGAGACTCTATAAATAGAGCTCTCTCTTACTGAATCAATCAATCGATCAATTGTCTCTATCTTGAAATATCACATTCTCTCTTACTCTCTCATCTTAATAGATCTTAAGATCCTAATCTGAAATATTAAGATCGTTATCTCTTCGGAGCAAGTCAGCTTTGACTTAATCAATAAGTTGAATCTCATTTACGAACTTGGGTTGACTGCAATCCTTGTTAAGAATCAACTTAAGTGTCTTCTTGATATAATACTCGTTGTCATTTATATTTCCTTATATTTCCACACCAAATTATCTAACTATCTAACTCTAACTTATTATTATTATTGTTGAGCTTTATGATCCACTGAGTTAAACTTCATTCCACATTATTACTTGTTCTAATGTTTGTTCAAGTGTGTTACTCAAGTTTTTCTATCAACATATGGTATCAGAGCAAGAGTGGTTCCTTTTTAAACAAGAACTCTGATTTTAAAAGGCCTTCTATACCACTGGAGCTCATTTAAAAAGAAAACAAAAAGTGAAAATCTTTTCAAAAATAAGGAAATATGGAACAAGCATTATCTCAATGTGTCCAACAATGTTGGAGGTTCGAATAGAGCTCCAATACTTGTGGCAAATGAATATCATCACTGGTCTCAAAGAATGGAGAGGTATCTACGAAGACTTGGAAGAGATGTACGGAGATCTGTAGAAGAAGGACCTCACGTGCTTGTCCTACTCCAGTTCAAAATGATGATACTCAAGCTAGACTGGGAGGAGGTCAACCAGCCATGAATCGTCCCACCAAAGATGATCTTAATAAGATGGAAAATGATGTTGTTGCCTTTTATGAGATATCTTGCGGAGTTGCTCTTGACAACTTTGACATCATCATAAATTTCAAGTAAGCCAAAGAAATCTGGGATGTTCTCAAGAACTTGTATGAAGGTACATAACAAGCTTAAGATAAGAAGCTTACAACCACACTCAACGAATTCAACAACTTCAAAGCTCATGCTGATGAAAGTCTGGAAGACTCCTTCAAGTGGTTCAATTTAATTGTCACAAAGCTATCAAATGCTGGCACCATAAGAAGTAACCATGAGGCCAACCATCAGTTTCTCAATGGTTTGGGTAGACATTGGACTATAGCTAAGATGATAGTCCAAGGAGATATAAAAATTCATTCTTTATCTCTTTACAAACTGTATGGTGAATTTCAAGCACAAGAATCAACAGTACTCAAAGACTGTGCTGACTACGGAGGACCACTCGCTCTTGTAGCACAAGCACCTCACACTCAATCTTACTCACCCTTGTATGAAAACCCTCCGCAGTCATATGAAGCTGACTCAGAATACGATGATGAAGAAGAATTCCAAAACGCTATTGCTCTAGTTAGTCAACAATTCAACAGACTACCACCCTCATCATTTCGCAAAAATCAGCAGTTTACTAAACCTCCCTTCAACCGCAACTTCAATCCTCAGAACACTCACTCACGATATCCCAAAAATCCTCACCTAGCACCACAATCTCAAAACACTCAACCCAAAGAGGCACCGCAGCCTGTCAAGACAACTGACTCCGGTACCTCAGCAGAAGAAAAATCTGACGTTGTAATTTGTCACAAGTGCAACAAGTAAAATCACTTTGCTAAATATTGCAAAGAAAATGTAGTGAAAGATATGCATTCTATCCCAGAATGGCTCAAGAAATGGAAGAAAAAGAGAAACCAGGGGCATACGTAGCCCAATTCAAGAGAGACCATCAAGTGTGGTCATCCGGAGATGAGGATGAAGATATCAACAACATCAAGGGTAAAGGCGAAATCTGCATGATGGAAACTGCGGACAAGGATGGATCAACCAAACTGGAAAAGAATTAATGCTACATGGCAAAGGATGGAACTCTGAGCATCGTTAATCAGACTATAACAAATCCTTAGATGAGAAGAACATTGCGTCCCAAGAAATGTTCCATGCTAGAGGACATATAGAAGAAAAAAGACTCAAAGTTTCCATGCTAGAAAAAGACTTAGGATTAGAGAAGGATGCAAGAATGTTATGTGAAACTCAATTAGGCATATCATTAGATCAGTGAGATTTAGCTCAAGTTGAAATTGTATGTTTAAATCTTCTAATAGAAAAACTGTTCAATGAAAGTGAAGCTATTGAGAATCTTGTGAACAATGGAACCGTAGATAACAACTATAATTGGGGTTGGTCCAATGGGTACTCCACCGCAAAGGACTCATCACTCCGATTTAATAAAGATCATCAATATGTCCCTCTGGACCGATATTTCCATTTCACAGTCAATAACAAAACCTTTCCCAAGGACATCAAAACTCATTTTGGTTGTCTTCATAATCTGAGTAATAATTGTGTTATTGAGGAAATTCTTCCTGAATTTTCGGGTCACTCAAGTGATCAAATTCCTATCTCTGGTACAATTTATCCCAACTCTCAAACTTCATCAGTTCATCAGTTGTTGATGATGAAATTCTTATGGAATCCGAAGTTCACATGAACTTCCGATCACTACCTTCAGACTGCAGTACCGCTCACTACAATTCTGAACCGCAGTCTGACCAATTGCCTCTAATCAAATGTCCCACAATGAAATCAACTCAGACTTATGTTGTGGTAGTCTAATCTTCCTTACCGCAACCCACATTTAAGAGTTCAGTGACCATTCAGCCAATTCATCATGAGTTTCCTATAGAAAATTTCGAGTTTGATCAATGTTCCCAGAACCCTGAACTTTCAAGTTCAGATGAATCAAGTCCTCGTGTTCAAAAGCAATCTAGTGGATCCAAGAAACCGCTGTTGAATCTCAATGACTGTGTTTCTCCAAAAACTCAGGCAAAAATGGCCTTTAAAGAGGAACTTCAATCTTGTGGTAAAAAGTAGGAAATCTTTTCAAAAAACAAAAGACAAACCAAAATTTCAAAACCCAAAAGTCCAAAAAAAAACTTGTTTTCTCAAATTACTTTTCTAAAAACTCTATAGTCAAGAAAACAAACAAAAAGGGATGTACAGTTTCTAAACCTTTTCAAACCCTTCTGACACAATCCAAAAGAAAGTAAAGTCTTTTCGAAGTAATGGTTTTCAGATCTATTGCTCAGATGATCCAAAATGGAAGGAGATTTTACCAAATCCAACACATTTAAGGCCACTTCATACTTTTAAGAAATCACATTCTAGGAAACCTACACGTGCTCACACACGCTTAAATCGTACTTTTTTAAATTCCAAAAGCACCGCTGTCACATCTCACTTCTCTTGGACTGGTCACAAAACTGTTCCCACACCCTTCAGACCGTTGACCTCGCAGAATGTTAGGGTAAATGACAAAAAAATTTCATGTAAATGTCATTGTCAAAAGGGATCATCTCAAGTCAAAGCTTGCACTTTTCAAAAACCTCGTAACTTTTCTAAACCTCATAGCACTTCAAAAGTTCTCAAACCTCCAGGACTAGGTCTCAAGATTGACATAAAACGTGTCCTTGCAGCCTTGGTTCATGCATCTTTGAAAAAACCATTGGTCGCCTCGGGCTCCAAACTGGTTTGGGTGACCAAATTAACCGTGTATCTTTCAGAAAATGTGTAAGTAGGATCAAGAAGAGGAGTGGTTAATATATAGTGCCTGCTCCTTGCACATGACCGGAAGGTTAGAATACCTTCGAGATTTCAGGCCTCTTTGCAATGGTGGAAACGTTACATTCGACAACAATACGAATGGAATAATTTTAGGTTATGGTGTGCTTACTACAAGGAACTTCTCTATTTAAAAGGTAGCTTACGTAGAAGGTCGTCTACACAATCTCATCAATGTAGGCCAACTGTGTAAAGCAAGCCATAGGGTTGAATTTGATAATGAATACTGCTACATAATGAAAAGCGATAGAAGCACCTGTTTGATCAAATCCAAGTCCGAAGGGACCATGTATCCTTTGGACGTTTCTTTGATCATTGGCAAACCGTAGTTGTGCTTTCTGTACAAAGCAGTATCCGAAGTCAGCTGGCTATGGCACCAAAAGCTAGCCCATCTTAACTTCAGATATATCAACAATCTGATCACCAGAGAACTCGTCTGAGGTCTTCCCATTCTCAAATTTAACAATGATACCCTATGCTCAGCCTGTGAATGTGGCAAACAATCAAAAGCAAGCCATCCTATGATGATTGACTCTTCAATTTCTGAACCATTGGAACTCTTACATATTGATATCTGTGTCCATTTACCGTAGCTAGTATCCACCACAAAAAATACACACTGGTTATAGTTCATGACTTCACTCGTTTCACTTGGGTCTTCTTCCTGAGACTCAAATCAGAATCTCCGTAGGTGTTGAATAATTTTATCAAAGAAATTGAACTTCAAATCAAATTACCAATGCGCCACATCTGAAGTGATAATGGAACCGAGTTCACTAATCATCTCCTGAATAGTTTCTTGGTTTCAAAAGGCATCAGTCTCAATTTCTCATCTCCTTACACACCACAGCAGAATGGAGTAGTAGAGAGAAGAAACAGAACTCTGGTGGAAGCATCCATATGTATGCTTAACTTCGCAAATCTTCCTCTCTATTTATGGGCCGGAACAGTGGCCACAACATGATTTGTGCAAAACCGAAGCATTGTATGCAAGCGTCTCAACAAAACTCCGTATGAGGGCCTTAACAACCGCAAGCCAAATGTCAGATTCTTTCACATCTTTGGGTGTAGATGTTTTGTGATTAACAACAAAGATCTTCTTAACAAATTTGCACCGAAGTCGGATGAAGGAATTTTCCTTGGCTACTCAACAAACATGGTAGCCTATAGGGTTCTCATCAGACGCACGAGACTAATAGTTGAAAGCTTTGACGTCAAATTCGATGACTATTACGTCCGTAACACTACTCCTTCAAATGAAACGAAAGCAATCCTGGAAGGTGACATCCCAGTCTCCCCGGGTCCCCTAAACATAGTTGAAATAAACTATGATTATCTTTTTTACCCCGTAGAGACTGCTCAACTCTCCGAAGTTCTTATGTCTCCGGAAGCTCAACGACAGCATGCCGAAGTTTCTATTCCTACTCTATACGATGATATGTCACTCAGTACTTCCACCTCGTCGGTTGAGGGGAAAGCTCCACTTCGGATCAAGTGGCAACCATCGAGGTTCCAGTACCTGAGGAAGCAGGTCCGGCCCCTATCCGCAAAATTACTCTTCCATCAAATGTATCCTCAGACTCAGATGATGAAGATATAGAGAGTATTGACACAGAAACCGATTCAAGGGTAATCATTCGCTCAACAATCTAGGAGGAACCTCTCTCACTTGCTCAAGAAAATAGTAATCCCACTTTCCCAGTCCAAGGCAATTCAGCGGGCTGCTCACAAGTCCAGGGGGAACTGCCTTTTTCTATCACAGAGTCTTCAGATATCGAAGACATTCCATCCACCGCAGCCGTTGATCATCTGCAACCTCGTCTACATGTATGGACGAAGGACTACCCAACAGGTCAAATCATCGGCAACCCCTCTACAGGTATTCAAACTCGATCCTCTAAGGATTTATCTGACCACTGTCACTATGTAGCGTTTATGTCTTAGGTCGAGCCCAGAACCATCAAAGAAGCCTTAATGGAGCCCGACTGGATATCCGCAATGCAAGAGGAACTAGAAGAGTTTAAAAGAAACAAGGTGTGGCAACTCGTTCTGAAGCCAAAAGGTCACACTGTTGTTGGTACCAGATGGGTGTATAAGAATAAATTAGATGAATCCGGTGCGGTCATCCGAAACACAGTGAGACTAGTCGCTAAAGGGTATAGTCAACTAGAAGGTGTTGATTATGATGAAACATACGCCCCCATAGCCAGGATGGAGGCCATACGCATCTTCTTAGCATATGCTACTCACAAGAATATCAATGTACATCAAATGGATGTAAAGAGTTCCTTCCTAAATAGTGAATTGAAAGAGGAGGCTTATCTTCAGCAAGCTCCTAGCTTCGAATGTCTTGAATTCCCATATCACTGTTACAAGCTTGAGAAAGCAGTTTATGGTCTAAAGCAAGCACCAAGAGCGTGGTACGAGACTCTCTCCGAATTTCATGTCTCGTCTGGTTACAAAAGAGGAGTGATTGACCCCACTTTATTTAGAAAGGAAAACGGTAAGCACCTTATGCTTGTACAAATATATGTGGGTGATATCATCTTCGGATCAACGGATCCGAGGATGGTGGATGAATTTGCAAAGCTCATGACCAACAAGTTCCAAATTAGCATGAACAGAGAAATTAATTTCATTCTAGGACTTCAAGTAAAACAAGTTCCTCAAGGGATATTCATCCATCAAGAGAAATACACCTCTGAACTGCTGAAGAAATACTCAATGGACAACTGTTCCTCGGCCAAGGTACCTATGACCTTTGGATATAAGATTTATGCTGATCCTTCTGGTGAATTAGTAGACCACAAAACTTATAGAGGAATAATTGACTCTTTGATGTACCTCACTACAAGCCGACCAGACATTGTCTTCACAACAGGTCTATGTGCAAGATACCAAGTCGATCCGAAAGTATCTCACATGACCGTAGTTAAGCAAATTCTTAGATACTTAAAGGGCAGCAAGGCTCTAGGCCTCTGGTATCCCGCAGGGAATGACTTCAACCTACATGCTTTCACAGATGCGAATCATGTTGTATGTAGATTAGATAGAAAAAGCACTTCCGGTGGCTATCAATTTCTCGGTGGAAGACTCATCAGCTGGTCATCAAGGAAACCAAATTGTGTCTCATTGTCTACCGCATAAGCTGAATATGTGGCAGCAGCCAATTGTTGCTCACAAGTCTTGTGGATGAAAATGCAACTTATGGACTACGGATATAGGATGCTGCAGATACCGATTTACTGTGACTTAGAGAGTGTGATAGCAATTTCCCACAATCCTATTCATCACTCTAAGACGAGGCATATTGAATTACGGTATCATGTCATCAAAGACCACATTCTGAAAGGTAACATTGAACTAATTTTTGTTCATACTCATAAAGAGATTGCTGATGTATTCACAAAACCACTTGACTCTACAAAACTCAACAGTTTCTTATAAATGTTAGGAACGATGAATCCAGACCCACAATTCTTTTTGAATTGATAGGTACCCCAGACCATCTCTGGTCCCTAGTGCGATCCTAACAAAATTTATCTATCATACATGGTTTCAGTATACCTTTTGTACCACAGTATACCTGGTGTATCGCAACCTTATATCATACCTATATTTTTAAGGTCCTTATTGTTTGTTATTTCTGATCTTGTTCAAGTGTTTATATCAGTTCCTTCTACCGCAGTCTTATAACCATCCACCGCAATGACAAATCTCTCCGCATTGATGTATCAATCCGCAATGACTAACCAATCCGCAGTCACATTGAATGAACCTTCAACTACTTCATAAATTCCAAAGAACGTTGTGTGCTATTTAATGATCCTTCATTAAATCAAAAAAAATATTATCAAAAACATTCTTTGTGCAACACATCACCGTTTCAGTTATCATTTTTCAAATAATCCTTTTGTCAGACCTATTTTGGGTTTGAAACCAAATAAAATAGTTTCCCAATAAAAGAAATCTTTTTCCTTAAACTGTCTAATCCCCCTTGCCCCAAGATGTCAAATATGTTCAAATTCCACCTTTATTCAACGGACTTAAGCCCTTCACCACACGATCCTCAAACGTATGATAATGGGCTTGACACTTTATTAAATGCTACATTTTTGGAAAATCAAAAACATTTAAACTTTTCTGTTTTCAATCGTTTTTGTGGCTGAAATTCACATTTTCTTAAAAAAAAATAAAAACTCAAGGGTTTTTATCTTTAACCGCCACATATAGGGTAAAAACAATATGTTTTTGAAATACGCCCCTATAAAACCTTTTTTTTCTCATCCAAGAAAGCTTTCGGCTTTCTGAACCCTCTTAGACGGTCTTCATCTTCTTCACCTTCTTGCACTCAAGTTTTCTGCAAGTTCTATAAACCTTTTTCAAAATAGTGAAGTCTGGCATCGCAAAGAAGCAATCCAAAGTTTCTGGTTCCACTCAATCTGCTGGTTCTGATTCCGCCACAAGGAACCAATCACCATCCATTGCCTCAAGAAACTTTAGGGCAATATTTTAAGATCAATCCACCTACAATGAGTCTATTCGACTCATGATCAAGTTCATCGCTAGTCACCCACTATTTGGACCATTTGATTCCTTCACTGATGTGGTTCCAATTTCAACACTCTTCAAGTGTGCATTCTCGGCGTGCCGTCCCCTCAACAACCTGCAAGAAGTTCATCTGAACCTAATGAACGATTCCCTGGTCATATTGACCAAAGACAAGTTTCTGAATGCAATCAATCTACTAGTTCATCCCTCTACAAAGTTCATCTCACCAGGCGTGACGGACATCATCTCTTCACTGTACCAAATGGTATACCAGAAGAAGCTCAAGGGGATAGGAGAGTTCAAGAAAAACCAACTCCCTGCAGTCTGGCAGTTCGTCTGTCACTTCGTGATCCGCAGTCTGTCACGAAGAACCGGAGGCACTCATAACATGGGTCTCAAGCTTTTGGAGCTTGTCTGGAGTATCTTCACATGCCACGACGTCAACTACAGTCAGATCTTATGGGATGACTTCCTTTAGTGCATCCCTAAGGAGACTCCAAGGGCAAATCCTACAGAGCTCACTTTTGCAAGGTTTTGGTCATTATGCATTTCAGACCTCCACCGCGATGCAAAGATCAGCATGGCCAGTGACATAAACTTCTTCGTGACTTGTGAAATCAAAAGTTACACTCCCTTTAAAGATCAATATGTCTTTGGACCTTTAAGACGCTTTCCCATACATATCTTGACTACTATTGGACTTGAGGAAAAAAGAAGTCACTGATCACATTGAGGCTACGGAAGGTATTCACCCATACCTTTCTACCCCGCCTCTACCCATTCAAAATATACTAGCCTCTACAACACCCCGTGACCCAGAATAAACCGTAGCTCCATCTTCCACTAATCTCTCTAACCTTCCTTTAGCCCAACGTCTTAAGAAACTTTCTTCAAGAAAAACTTCTCTAAGGATGTCCAAGAAAGGCAATCCATCCAAAGAAGTCTAACCATCCAAGAAACGTTAACTCAGACATGTTGTCTCTTCAGATGAAGGCTCTGATCCAGTTTAGACCCCTGCAGTCAATGTTGACGATGAGTCAGATGATGACTTTGTCCCAATTCTCATTTTCAAGAAATTCAAAACCAAACTAAGTTCTAGCGAAATGCATGACCGGGCTAATTTGGAAGTCTCTCAAAACACTCCGGTAATCCTTGGGGTCCCCGAAGACCCATTCGCATCAACCTTTCCCAGCCACTCAGACCAAGTAAGTGTGTCTGCTTCATCGAAACGTGGTGACTCTCCCCCATCTAAATCCCCAAAGGATTTAATTGGTTCTTCTCGCCCTAAGGTCTCCAAGGCTTCGTGACTTCATTTCTTTCAGGAACAGGAGTTGTGTTCCATACTTAACTTTGTAATCCAAACAATTGATACACCTTCCCAACCGTAGGACAATTCTTCAGTCCTTTCCAGAACTGAACCGAGGCCAAACTTGACTACGGGTCAAGGAGAACGAGGAAGCTCAGAAAATCCTACTCTGCTTACCTTACATACATGTGGTTTAGGCACGGTGAGCACAAATGTGCAAGGATTAGTGAACCCGAGGGACACCTCGGTGCGTAATCAAGGTTTTGATGGATATGACTCTGATGATAGCATCACTCGGGATCGTCCCACTACCGAGTCTGGAATCAAGAAATATGAAGCTTTTAGCGGGACATTTCATGCTTGAAAAGATAGGCAAACACAACAACTTCTTCAAGAAGAAAAAGAAATTCAAATGATGACTAAATATTGGGCAGATGCAATCAACAATGCCAACACCATAACCACCATTCTAAAAGTTCAAGAATGGATGACCGCAATGGCTAAGACCATCCGCAAAGCTCAGTCTATTCTAGATGGTGCAGGTGTTTGATTAGTGTCTAAGACCGTAACTATATTTGGTAAGCAATTAACCCGGTTGTGCTTGGTCCTTTTGGGTTGCCTTCCCCAAAGCAACTTGACAAGGTAATTTAAGGAGAGAGAGAGAGAGAGAGAGAGAGAGAAAGAATATTATGGTTTATTAATATGTTATAAGAATAATATATTAAAGGATAAAGAATATTATTTATTTGGGTCAAGGAAACCTAATGGACTAAGGATTGAACGAAATTATGATGGGGATCCATCATATTTTCATCCAAGGCCTTATTCTAGAAGGTTCCTTGGGCTGCTTGGTGGCTAAGCTGTTCATTAGGGTTTAGACTGAAACCCTAGCAGCCTGCAAGTATAAATAAGACCCCAGGTTATGGAAATCGGCTGCACCAGCTTCTAAGAGAACCCTAGAGCTGATTTCTAGCATCTCTCACCCTCTCTAATTTTGCCTTATTTCTTGTGGGGTTTGTGAACCATTAGAGGAGTTACAATTGTGACTCTAAGCTCAAGATCAAGAAGATTACAAGGATTCAAGCTACTTGAAAGAGGTAAATCACTTAGATCTGTTTTCTTTATAATAATTTTGAATTATATATGATAGATCTAGGTTTGTAAGTCTTGGCTTCAAACCATGTATAATACAGAAACCTAAATCCAAGCACTAGGGTTTATATGAGCACATAGGATTGTTCTTATGCTTAAAACCCATCAGTGGTATCAGAGACATGATTGGTTTCAATTGTATGTGATGCTTTAACTGTTTACTTATTGAAAATTGATTTTTGTGCTATCTGTTTGATGAACTCGACGAGTTTCGATGTCAGACAAAAAGATTTTCGGGATTTCTTGCTGTTTTGCTTAAGGATAATTACCTAAATTGATTTAGTCTAATAAAATCTTAATTTTATTACCTTTTTATCAATATCCTCATCAAAACAAAAGATAATTACCAAATTTTTAAATAATAATTTCTTTATTTGATAATACTTGATTATTTGAATTAATTGTTGAATTATCGTGCTAGAAATATTGACTAGGTCAAATATAGATAATTATGAAATTAATTGTTTAATTTAAATTATTTGTTATTTGATCCCTTATGTTTTTAAAAGTTCAAAACTTGCCCTCAAGTTTTGAAATTAAAATTTTGTGATTAAACGTTTAATTTTGAATAATTTAAATTTCAAACCCTAGAATTTTACAAGTTTAAAATTCAACCCTATACTATTATATTATTACAAGCTTAATATATATATATATATATATATATATATATATATATATATATATATATATATATATATATATATATATATATATATATATATATATATATATATACGTATAATTTAAATGCTAGTCTTACCGTTAGTAGGCCTCATTCACGAAGCTGGTCTATAAGGTGGGTATAAGGTTGCTGCCTATAAACTGGCGCTTAATGGGTGTACACTCACACCCACCGCTTACTTGATTGGTGGAGGGTCGTTAGCTGAACGGGTAGGATAGGGAAATCCTCTCCTCATTAATAAGTATAATGAATCTATATAAAGTAACTAAATGTTTTTGCAAATTTCCCAATCTTAATTACTTTAGGCAAAGTGAGTTGATGCAATCCCATGAAATTACACATTGTACCCTTGCTAAGAAGTTAGTGGAGTGTGTGTGGTTAACCGGCACACTAATTGGTTCTAAGCAAAGGTGGCAAAGGGTGACTCATTGTTTGTCATAGTTCGATGGAGCATGTGTGGTTAACCGACACATCGAATAGGTGACTGTAACAATGAGGGCATCATGTATATTTGCATGGTTATTCACATCTGCTTTGTGATCCTCGGCATCCCAGTCACAAACTAAAGGGGCATATTGAGATTTAAACATGCCATTGAAAATTTCAATGAATCTCAAATGAATCTAGGATTTTTTCAATACATTTAAAACTTAATCTATTTTATGTTTTTCATGTTGAAGAATTAGTGAATCGTCATTCCCTTACCTTCAAATTATTTGCATGTTAGATTACAGCATCCCTTTTCTAATATGTAAATAATGTTGTTGGATCCTAGCCCTGATTTCTCTTTTTGGGTGTTTAATTAGGGATTCATTTCTAATCAAACTTTGCTCTTTTCTATTTCAGATGTCGAACTCAAAACAACGATAATGCTTCCGGCTCGAACTCATCCGGCTCGTTCTCACTCATGAATTTGTGTGGGAGAGTGATATTCGACGGGTCCAATTTCAATGATTGGATCCACAACATTCGAACGGTCACTCGTTACGAGGACAAAGAGTATATCCTAGATAAGGAGCTGAAGGGGGTGAACATCAACACTGCTACTCCCGAAGATATCGCTGCTTTTGACGCCCATGAGCATGATGCTACGAAAGTCCATTGCATCATGCTAGCGACCATGACTGCTAAACTTCAAAAGTCCTATGAGGACTACTATCCCTATGAGATGGATCAAGACTTGGTGGACCGTTACCATCAAAGTGCGAGGCAAGAGAGGTATGAGATCATCACTTCAATGATCACTGCCAAAATGGGCAGTGGAGAGTCCCTTACCGCTCATCTGCAAAAGATGCAGAGATACGTCGATCGTCTGCTAAAGTTTATTGTTAACTTTGATGAAGACCTGGAAATTGACATTATCCTTCACTCCTTGTCTCCCTGCTACAACCAGTTCTGCATAACCTATCACATGAATAAAGAAGAGGTGACCTTGAGCAAGCTCCAAGGATTGTTGAGAACTACTGAGAGCAACCTCAAATACAAGTCTGTTGCATCAACTCCCACTCCAACCGCTGCTCCTGTTTTGGTTATAAGGCAAGGGAGAGGCAAGAAGAGGAAGGCTCCCTCCAAGAGCCACACAAGGGAAAATTCCAAGATGGTACCTCTTCTAGTGGAACCAAAGTTGGTTCTGCTAAGCCTAATTCTAACCCGAAGGAGGCAGAGTGCCACCACTGCCACAAAATAGGGCATTAGAAAAGAAGCTGCCCGGAATATCTACAAGCCATCAAGGATGGGAAGATCAAGCCGTCTTTCGCAGGTATTTACACAATTAAATCTAATGATTCATCACATGCTATTTCTTAGGTTCTTGATATAGGATGTGGTTTTCACATATGTTCTGATTTGTAGGGTCTAAGAAGAGATAGGGATGTGGAGCATGGAAGAATAAATCTAATCATGGGGAACAAAATATCGTCGCCTGTCACCAAGATTGGAGTGTATTCTTTAGCGCTTAGTAATGGATTAGGTTCAGATTTAAGTAATTGTTGCTATTCGCGAGATATGTCAAGAAACATCATTTCATTTCATGATTTATTTAGACAAGGATTTAGATATTCGTTTGATAATGAGAAAGGTTTAATTTATGCTTATCTGAATGGTGTTTTATATTTTGAAGCATTGCCTTGTAATGGAATTTATGAAACTGTTATGGTTGTAGATAACCTAGGAAACGATGTATCGTGTGTGGATTGTTCCAATATTATGGATAAAGCATGCTTGTGGCATTGTCGTCTTGGACATGTCAACAAGAAACGCATAGCCCAACTCCAAAAGGATGGAGTGTTGGAGTCATTCGACCTTAGGGATGATGACGTGTGTGAATCTTGTTTACTTGGAAAGATGAACAAGTCACTCTTCACTGGCAATTGTGCTAGGGGTGAGGGTATATTGGATCTCGTACACACTGATGTGTGTGGTCCTTTTAGATCCACCACAAGGGATGCAAACCGCTTCTATGTGACTTTCACCGATGATTATAGTAGATATGGGTGTATCTATTTAATCAAGCACAAGTCAGAAACGTTTGAAAAGTTCAAAGAGTTTAAACAAGAAGTGGAGAATCAATTGGGCAGGAAAATCAAGATGATTCGATCCGATCGAGGAGGAGAGTACCTAAGTCTTGAATTCCACAACTAACTCAAGGAATACGAAATAGTTTCGCAATTGACGCCACCTAGGACACCGCAATTGAATGGTGTGGATGAGAGGCGTAATTGAACCTTGTTAGACATGGTTTATTCCATGATGAGTCGTGCTTCACTACCTATCTCATTCTGGGGGTATGCCTTAGAGACTGCCACCGATATCCTTAATTTAGTCCCTACAAAGAAGGTTGCCAAAACACCTCAGCAGATGTGGACAGGGAAAGCTCCCACGTTGGCACATATCAAGGTTTGGGGTTGTGAGGCTTTCGTAAGACGAGAGACTCACGACAAGCTTGAACCTCGTAGTGAGCGGTGTATTTTCATCGGCTACCCGCAGAAATCCTTTGGATATCTCTTCTATAGACCGAGTGACAATGTTGTCTTCGTTGCGAGGAGAGGGGTTTTCCGAGAGCGAGAACTCATAAGCCAAGAGGAAAGTGAGAGGTAAATCGATCTTGAAGAGATTCAAGAGTCTAGCGATGAAGGAACCTCTAACGCTGGCGCTCAACCCGAGGAGGAAACTCCGGTTGAACCAATTGACAAGTCCTTACCTCTTAGACATTCCGAAAGAGTTAGAGTTCAACCCCAGTTATATGGTTTACATATTACTACAGAAGGGGACACGTATATTAGTGATAGTACACTAATAAATTTAGATGAACCTAACAGCTATAAGGAAGCCATGGTAGGCCCGGAGTCTGCAAAATGGAAAGAGGCGATGGACAACGAGATTCAGTCCATGTAAGACAACCAAGTTTGGAATTTGGTTGACCATGTGCCCGAATGTAAGACGGTTGGGTGCAAGTGGATTTTCAATAAGAAGACCGACATGGATGGGAAGGTGCACACATATAAGGCACGATTGGTTATGAAGGGCTTTACTCAAATTCCCAGAGTTGACTATGATGAGACCTTCTCACCAGTTGTGAAAATAATGTCTATTAGGGTGATGCTGTCCATTGCTGCATTTCATGATTATGAAACATGGCAAATGGATATCAAAACCGCTTTCATTAACGAGATGTTGGCTGACGATGTTTACATGGCTCAGCCAGAGGGTTTTGTCGATGAGAAGCATCCCAATAGGGTGTGCAAGCTTGAGAAGTCCATTTATGGACTTAAACAAGTGTCTCGCAGATGGAATCTTTGCTTCGATGAGAAAGTCAAAGAGTTTGGGTTTATACAAAGCGAAGATGAATCATGAGTATATGTCAAAGCCAGTGGGAGTATAGTTAGTTTCCTCGTATTGTATGTCGATGACATACTACTCATAGGAAACAACATCCCGACACTGCAGGAAGTTAAGTCCTATCTCGGGAAGTGCTTCGCTATGAAGGACCTCGGAGAGTGTGACAACTCGAAATTTCTCTTCTGTACAAACACGTCAAGTCATTAGAAGTCATATCAGTTGCTATTTATTTTCAGACTTTTTAGGATCAGTTTGAGTATTTCAGGATTCACACTTTAGAGATATCAGGAGAGAGAGTATGCACTAGGGTTATTGTGCAACACTATGTTTCCAAAACTCTAAGAAATTAGAGTTTACTGCCTGAATAAAATATTTTCTGCCAAAAACCCTAAATCTGAGAGTATATATATGAGAACTGGTCATTATTTACACTTTTTCCAAATCTCAAGATCCATGTTCATACGTACCATGTTACATTACTACTAAGCTACCGTATGGGTAGTTTAGGAGGATACTAATACTATTACTAGAATGCGGAATCATACCACGAGTCAGTTCATTCATGAGTCTATACATGCTAGATAGGGAGAGAGCACACGTTATAGCTAGCACACACAGAACATTACGGTACATTACTATACATGCTAGATAGGGAGAGAACACACATTACAGCTAGCACACGCGGAACATTACAGTACATACATGCTAGACAGAGAAAGAGTACACTTTACGGTTAGCACATTCATTAAATGTACTTTCATGCAGTTATGTGAACCATTAAGCGGGTCATGGCACTTCCTGCCATGACCATTTTTGTATCCCAAATCTCCTTAATTGGGGAGCGTATGAGTTTGCGTATAGATCTATACTGGATTGACTATCCTACACCTTGCTGCTCGCTACAGTGGGACTTGCAAGTCTATGGGTGCCAAATGTCATTTCTTATGGCGTCTTACATCGTCGTTTTACTAGAGTCGGTAGCAGGATACAGGTCGATCACATGTTACTTTAAATTACAATAGATTTAAAGTAGTTAGTACGGTTGTAGTTATTTGATACTACGCCATAGTACTATTTCATTTTCCCATTACATTCACTTCGTGAACATTCACACGATGCGCGGTAATGTAGAAACTATATTTTTGGTTAATGATAGTCGGATTTGGGAAAATACACACTCTTACAAGAGACACACACAGATACAAGATGCCTTGGTAGAAGGATACTTTTAGTAGGAAACATAGGGTTTTCTAGGAGGTTCAAAACTTTTACATACTTACATTTCATATACGTACAAATACTTACATACAAATTAAGACACTAAAATACTTATGATCTCACCAGCTTTAAATCTGATACTCTATTTCAAAATAACTTGTATCCTCAGGTCAACAGTAGACAGGTACCGATGCAAGGTTTAGAGAAGATGGAGCTCGTACAAGACTCATCTTTCATTTTTGATTTATACTTTAGTGTCTATTAGACATATCAGAACACACTTGTATTAAAATTATATTATTAATGCAATGGATGATGTTGTTGCTTGTTTACTACTATTCATTTTTGTGATACTGTACTTGACGTCCTCCGCCCCAGAACATTTCCGCCGTTCATGGTTTTGGGGTGTGACAGATTGGTATTAGAGCATTGTTTATAGTGAATTGAGTATATCAACCCATAAAAGATATACAAACTATAAATACAATGGGATTAAAATACTCTGACCAAGAGTTATACTTTAAATAATAAAATATTTAAATAAGTATACGTGCCTGCATTCATACTAAAATCAGTGTCACTAGGACAGTACAAAAGAATTACGATTGTTGGGAAACACAAGTGGACTTAGAGACATATAGTCAAAACTAGGAAGATATAGCCTGATCAACTATATTATCCGAGGGTTGACTATCATGTGCCTAAGTGTAGTTGTGAGGTTTCAACAAGTCTAAAATCTTACCAACAACACCACAATGAGAACAATAGAACATAAACCTAAAAGACTATAGGAATATTTGGTGTTACTATAAGTACTTCATACTTGAGAAGTAAACGGAATCTTCATTACTAAGTTGATAGTTGCTAAGTGGATACACTAAGGCTATATGTAACTAGGATGTTATAGACTTAGAATCTATGAAAATTTTGCTTTACCCCTATTCTTTGTGAATTTGGAGTTAAGGTCACTCATTCGAAGGCCTATCATGTTTGGATTATATATAACTGGTATCCACTTCACAAATAGTGATGTAACTAATGAAGATTTTCTAAATAATTATCTAGATAGTGCGTCTAATAATTATTTTCTTACCCCAATTCTCGCCTAGATAACATGGCTGGACTCCATCCCCAAGGCAATCCGTACCTTCTGAACGAAGTCATTGCTGGATGGTTTGGAGAAGAACCAGAGAATGATCATCCTATCCCTCTGAATGATCACCATGATGAAGACCTTTCGGATGGTGCTAACTCCAAACCCGAGGTTGAGAAACTACCCCAGGCAGCTCCCTTTCTAAATCCTAACCCTCGTCCGACTTTTCATGGCCCGACGCCTCCATGGGTGGAATTCTGGAAACATGGAGCCAAGGACAAGATCAGCCCATGCCATTTAATGGTGACCGAAGCTTTTATGACCTGAGAAATGGGGGCTCACCAGACAGAATCTTGCCAATCTTGGTCCGCAGAGTGGCCCAAAATGAGATTCAAGGCAGGACATCCCTACATCAGATCACAGAAGTTGTCACCAATGCGAGAATGCATACCAACCGCACCATTCGCCTGGAAGATGCTCATGAGAGATCTGAAAGAGACAATGAAACCCTGCTGCGAGCACTGGCTGAATCACGAGCCGAAGTCATAGAACTCCGAGTATGCCAGAGGGTGTACGAAAGACACCTACTTGATATGGAACGTCAACTGGCTGAGCTGACAGTTCACCAAAGGGATGACAGTCGCCAGTAGTAGATGCCTTACTTTATTTTTCCTTGTTAAAAGGAATCATTTTTCTGTCTATGTCTGATGTGGCATTTTCTATGAAACTATCTTGTACTGTAAGTACTTTAGATAGGTCATGATGCTGTCAAGGACTTTCTACTCTGGATATGATGTAAGACCTTTTACAAGGTCATTTTTCCCGAGCTTTTACGTCATGAATATCAAAGATATTGACAGTCGGCTAACTTCTATGTCATTCTTTATTCAAATAGTTTCATCATTCTATCATGGGAGTCTATTTGAAACCCACTCTAGTTGACTTACTGAACGAGGGTGTTCTAGCTCAGGGATAATTCCCAATTCTTCTTCAAGGATTGGATCATGTTATTTACCAGACGATGGTAACTTGTTTTAGACGTCAAGCGTCATAAGGCCATACTACGATCATACTTCCATTCTTTACTAGGACCGCATCATAGGAATGTAAGTCGAACCTTTGCTAACATACTTCCAGTCCATACTAGGACTGCATCATAGGGATGTAAGTCGAATTTCTGAGAACATACTCTTACTCTTTACTTGAACAATCGAGGTACAGCTAGGGTCAACCAGGATCGCTCAAAAAATCCTTATCTTTCGTATTACATAATCATGTCATCATCCGGAAACAGCCAGCCGAACAACGAAACCTCTGCTTTTCCTATGGACGCTACTACTTTTCAAACCGTAGTTACAGTTGTCGTGATGGCTGTCGTGACAACTGTTCTTGCACATCGAAGCGCTATCAATGCAATCAATGCTGACGAAGGGGTTGAAAATCCCGATCGTAGTATCAATCCAGGAAGTCATCAAACGGTAACAATCGCAGGCTCACAAAGCCGAAAAGCAGAGAACAAGAAACGAAAGCGCCAAGCCCAGAAAGAATGCAAGAAATCCCAAAAGCTGGCCATGCAACAACAATATGTGGAAACCCCTGCCATCCCCGTACCGAGCAGACTATACGAGGGAAAACTTCCGAAGTGTGATAAGTGTAGTTTCCATCATCATGGGGCTTGCCATGGGATGCAATGTTGCAATTTCCTTAAAATAGGGCACCATGCTCGTAGTTGTGGAGCACCAGCACGACCCATCACTCAAGCCCCTGACATCATAGTCAACCAGGCTTACGATGGTGGTGTTAAAACTAGACCCTATGAAAGGAAAGTTTCAAAGGGGAAGAACAAGAAGAACACTCGTGTCCACGTCACTCTAGCTTGACACATCACTTCCACCACCAATGTTGGTGCTGTCCAGATATGTCACCAATGCGGTGAAATTGGACACCTCAAGAAGGGTTGCCCGATAGCGAAGAACTCGGGCGCTGATGGGAAGATTCTTAGGATCACAACTACAGGAGAAACTACAACGGACCTTCGTTAGAATATCTAGGACGTTTGTTGTAATAGACTTATAAACCATCCAAAACTAGTGCAACTAGAGTTGTAACTTTTGCGAGATCCCGTCAGTAAAGGGATGCTCGTGCTGCGTATACTTGTCTTTTGTAGTATACCTTGTTCGCAGCAATAGTCTTGTAGTAAGTCTAAAGTACTGTAACTCTGTTGATGGTTGCACGGTTGTGTTTTGCCTGTAATGCCTTATGTTCAAATCTAATGTCTTTAGTTCCCATATGATTCCGACATGACCATACGAATAGATTCAATTTGATCCGCATAAGACCAACTTCATACGTACATCTCTTTCTCCGTAAACGTCTTTTTAACGAAGCCGTCATTTCAGAACTCGGAAGTACTTCTTCTTAGAGTACCTCATGTTTCTTATCCTTTCCAAAGAAACCTCAACAAACCTCCCCGAAGTACCACTCGTACAGTACGTGAAGTTCAAACCAAAGATCCATACGATTGATCTATCACTGAAGAATGTATACATAGGGTGGTATATAATCAAGGTTCTACAGGTTTAGAATTGATGATTCCACTTTAACTTCTTTTCCTCGTAGGGATGAGAGCTTAAAGAAGAATCAGTTATTCGACTACCTTTTCAATCTTAATTACATACGACTCGTATACGCGAGACTGCGATCGATGAACCATGTATGACTTCTAATATGAACTTCAAGACGGAGATTGCCCATGAATACGAGTAATCACATTATCATGTGAACAAACTTAGAACCCTGCACGACTTCTGCAACCAGATCGCCCTACTGTCTAAACACCCACAGAAACACAAGAACAATCTGGACAACTTAGAGAACTACTCAACAATAGAATTGGAAGGCTAGGCTCCTCACCCTGGAGGGCTCTGGTCTTATTCTTCTAGAAGTAGACGGGTTGCATCATATGTACCTCGACTATCGGAGCCCTCGTCAAGATTTCCGTTAGAAGTCGTTATCTCTGCCTCGCATATATGATTTGGTTTACCAACCGTAAGGAACTATTTACCTTTCAGAAATAGACCCGAGTTCCGAATATCAGCAGTTTCGAGTGTTAGGGAAGGATGTCCCGAAGACTACCTTCCGAAATCGATGCGGACACTTCGAGTCCGTAGTGATACCCCTCGGATAGGACCAATATGCCCATAGTATTCATGAGCTTAATGAATAGGGTACGCCATTCTTACTGGGATCAGTCGTCATTCTCTTTGTAAATGACTTACTTATCTACTCTTGTAGTAAGAAGGAAACCATGGAAACATTTCCCTCAGAGAAACCCTTCGCGAAGTTCTCTAAACACGAGTTTTGGAATTTAAGAGTCAAATTCCTAAGACACACTATTATTGATGGGAAATTCTTGAGTACTCTATAAACTTATCAAAACCGTTGGGAATTTGTCGGCACCGAAGACGCCGACAGAAATTCGCCAAATTCTAGGTCTTGCAGACCTACTATCGTAGTCCATTCAGAACTCCTCGCAATTTACAGAAACCCTTACGACTTTGACCCAGCAAGGAGTGGTCCTTGACTGGGAAGATAAGCAAGAAACCTTGAAATTCCAAGTGAGAGACCAAATTCTTTAGGAAATCTCACTCTGGGAATGGCTTAATATGCTTCGTAAAGCGTGGAAAGCTAAATCCAAGATAGTCAGGACCTCCGAGATTCTTACCGGAATCGGTCCTGTATCTCACAGACTAGACCTACTTCGTGAGCTTAGTAACGTACATTCTACCCTTCACGTCTCGAACTTGTAAAAAGTATCGATCTGACGAGACTCTTGAAATCCCACTCGAAGAGATCGAGTCCCACAAGAGCCTCACCTACGTGGAAGAACCGTAGTGACCATGGACCGAGAGGTCATGTGAACGATTCATAGTCGTTTCCCTTTAGTGAAGGTCCGCTGGGTTGCCAACCAAGGATCCAAATTCACTTGGGAGCACGAGAATCAATTATTTAGGAAGTATCCCCACTTCTTGGCTTGACTATTCATGCCTACTTCCTTACGTAAATTCTAATTTCGGGACAAAATTCCTTCTAACGGGGGGATGATGTGACAACCCGAAATTTCTCTTCTGTACAAACACGTCAAGTCATTAGAAGTCATATCAGTTGCTGTTTATTTTCAGACTTTTTAGGATAAGTTTGAGTATTTCAGGATTCACACTTTAGAGATATCAGGAGAGAGGATGCACTAGGGTTATTGTGCAACACTGTTATTCCAAAACTCTAAGAAATTAGAGTTTACTGCCTGAATAAAATATTTTTTGCCAAAAACCCTAAATCCAAGAGTATATATATGAGAACTGGTCATTATTTACACTCTTTCCAAATCTCAAGATCCAAGTCCCAATTCTCTCTCAAGTATCATCCAAAAGTTTTTCGAGATCTCCAATCTAGTAAGTGTTTCTAGCTTTCTTAAGTTGTTAAATGACTTAATCTAGTGTTTTAACACACTTCTAACTGTGAAATCATTCCAAAAGGGTCAATCTTCAATTTACACCAAGAACACACACTAGTGTTCTTGGACTTTTGGCTCATTTCAAGCTTCTATATCATAAGTATTTCTATCCTAGAATATCATACTGCTTAGTATACGTCCTTACTTCAAGAAAATCACACAGAAACACCAAGACTAAAGGTGTTTACGGTCCAAGAACACCTTGGGCCGTAAACCCTTCTTAAGGGGTCAAAAATGGCCCTAGTCCCTTCACAAGCTTAGGAAACTAGTCTAGATTTATTTCTTGATATGTTTGGGACTTGAAACCATCAAAAGGACATAAATAATATCTTTTTACAACCGCAAACACATGGAGAAGTGGTCCATGGTCCGTAAACCACATATAGAGGTGTTTTGATGCCACAAACACTTCCATGGGCTTATACTTCAATGTAGGAATGCTTCTAAGGCTTCAAAACTCAAAGTGGTCAAAGAAGTGTGAATTTATGGCCGTAAACTCATGATTTTAGGCCGTAAACTCAATGGGTTATGGTCTTTAGGGAGTAAACTCATATTAGGGGTTCCCTTGAACCCTAAGCTCAATAGCTTTGTCCTACAACACTTAGATGCACTCCTTAGCACTTATAACACTTATATAAAGTGTTTAACATGACTTAGGATGTCTTAAGTTTGTTATTTAATTGTTTAAAGGCTAATTGGTTACATATATGTGATATTATATGTTAACAAGGATCTTAGAGTGTGTACAAGTCTCCACTTGACACCTAGCATCCTATACAGTCCGTCCGATCCCAACCACTTGCTACTGGTGAGTTCATACCCCTTAATCAATGATTTAAATGTTTTTAAATGCTTTTATGTGGGGGGATACAAGTTGAATCATGCTAGTTATTATATTAATCACATGTGATTAATAAGTAGCATACAAAAGGATTTACTACTCTTTTAGTTGTTTTACCAAATAGTTTACTTGAAGTGGTTTTCCAAAACATTTTACTCATTTAAAACTCTTTGTTAAACTGTCTTTCATACTGAATGTATCTTTTCAAACCCTGTTACAGTTATGATTCAAAACAAAGGTTTTCCTTATACTTTACACTGATCTTATCAAACAAATTGCTTTCAAATCGTTTTACAATTTGACATCAAGTCATCCTTTCTTAGATACTAAACTTTTCAATGGTTTTACAAAACTTCTTTTATGCTTTTATATTGTCACTTGCATGCCTATATATGTATAGTTACATAAGAAATGTTTAAAGGACTTAGGAAGGTTAGCCCGCTTTATTTTCCTTTTCCCCGTTGGGATGTGGTCTGGTAAGGTATCGGGTATCCGTCCGAAGGTCGTTTAAATATTAGTTATATATCATGTGTACATATATAGTCATAAAGGTTCTTCCAGTCAGTTCAATACCCTAGGGTAGCAAGGGTATACTTCCATGTTCATACGTACCAAGGTACATTACTACTAAGCTACCGTATGGGTAGTTTAGGAGGATACTAATCCTATTACTAGAATGTGGAATCATACCACGAGTCAGTTCATTCATGAGTCTATACATGCTAGATAGGGAGAGAGCAAACATTACAGCTAGCACACGCAGAACATTACAGTACATTACTATACATGCTAGATAGGGAGAGAACACACATTAAAGCTAGCACACGCAGAACATTAAAGTACATACAGGCCAGACAGAGAAAGAGTACACTTTACGGTTATCACATTCGTTACAAGTACTTTCATGCAGTTATGTGAACCATTAAGCAAGTCATGGCACTTCCTGCCATGACCGTTTTTGTATCTCGAATCTCCTTAATTGGGGAGCATATGAGTTTTCGTATAGATCTATACTGGATTGACTATCCTATACCTTGTTGCTCGGTACAGTGGGACTTGCAAGTCTACGGGTGCCAAATGTCATTTCTTACGGCGACTTACATCGTTGTTTTACTAGAGTCGGTAGCAGGATACAGGTCGATCACATGTTACTTTAAATTACAATAGATTTAAAGTAGTTAGTACGCTTGTAGTTATTTGATACTACTCCATAGTACTATTTCATTTTCCCATTACATTCACTTCGTGAACATTCACACGATGCGCGGTAATGTAGAAACTATATTTTTGGTTAATGATAGTCGGATTTTGGGAAAATACACACTCTTACAAGAGACACACACATAAACTAGATGCCTTGGTAGAAGGATACTTTTAGTAGGAAACATAGGTTTTTCTAGGAGGTTCAAAACTTTTACATACTTACATTTCATATACATACCAATACTTACATACAAATTAAGACATCAAAATACTTATGATCTCACCAGCTTTAAAGCTGATACTCTCTTTCAAAATAACTTGTATCTTCAGGTCAACGGTAGACAGGTACCTATGCAAGGTTTAGAGAAGATGGAGCTCGTTCAAGACTCATCTTTCATTTTTTATTTATACTTTAATGTCTATTAGACATATCAGAACACACATGTATTAAAATTTTATTATTAATGCAACGGATGATGTTGTTGCTTGTTTACTACTCTTCATTGTTGTGATACTGTACATGACGTTCACCGCCCCAGAACGTTTCCGCCGTTCATGGTTTTGGGGTGTGACAAAGAGGCTTCCTATATTCTGGGAATAAGGATAGTGAGAGACCAAAGTAAGAGAGTAATAGGACTTAGTCAGAATACTTACTTGGAGAAACTAATAAAACATTTTAGTATGGAGAACTCAAAGAAGGGAGAGTTACTAATCCAAAGTAATGCCAAGTTGAGTAAGACTCAATGCCCGACTACCGAAGTCGAGATAGTAGAAATGAGCCGAGTACCATACGCTTCCGAAGTTGGCTCAATTATGTATGCTATGACTTGTACTCGCCCTGATGTGGCCTTTTCTTTGAGCATGGTCAATAGATATCAAGGGAACCATGACAGAGCACATTGGACTGCAGTCAAGAACATTCTTAAGTACCTTCGAAGGACCAAGGAATGGTTTCTAGTCCTCGGTGGGAGTGATGAATTAAAAGTGCGAGGGTATCGTGACGCCAGCTTTCAGACCGACAGGGACAACTACCGTTCGCAGTCAGGCTAGGTCTTTACCCTTAATGGAGGAGCAGTGACTTGGAAAAGTCCCAAGCAAGAAACCCTAGCTGATTCAACGTGCGAATCAAAGTACATTGCAGCGAGCGAAGCGTCAAAGGAGGCGCTATGGTTGAAGAACTTCATTGGAGACCTTGGAGTTGTACCTGCCATAAAGGAGCCTATGGAAATTTTATGTGATAATGAAGGAGCGGTTGCCTTGACCACAGAAACGAGGGATCATGGTAGATCTCGACATATCGACAAAAAATATCACTTTATTCGACATCGGGTAGAAGAAGGACTCCTCATAGTGAAGAGAGTATCGTCAGAGGATAACCCAGGAGATCCGCTTACAAAGGGACTGAGTAGGGTTAAGCACTTGTAGCATGCTAGGAGCATTGGGCGAAAGGGCGATAGTAGTTTAGATTAGATAGTTTAGAAACGTGTAGTAGATAAATGTAATTGACATTTGATGATTAAATAAAGGAGTGTCATTTATAAGTAAAGTTAATGTCTTATGTTAATTGTTTAACTATTGTTTCACTTTGTATGTTCTGACTTCCTGAATAATTGTGTTATTAGGAATAATCGAATTATTCGAACGGTCCTCAGTTGTTCATATGTTGGAAGTAGGTATGAATGAAGACTATCATGAATAGGTGTGTAGATTGTCTAAAAGGTATTGGACATATCAAAGGTTTGCTACAGCGTTCATGAGTGCTTATAAACAAGTTTGAGCATTGGAATAAACCCGTGCTTGCTGGAATCACTTCATGGAATTTATCACGAGTGATCGCAAGAATATAATATCAAATGGTCTTAAAACCTAGATATATGGTTTATTGTTTGCTGATTGGTTGTGCATTGATAATGCGAAAACGCATCAGTAACTTGATGTTATAAAACTCATTGTTGTGTATGATTTGATTAGTAAATAGTAAATGCATATAAGTCGAAGTTTGTCTATTCCTTTTATCCTAAGAGGGTAAAAGCGATATCAGGGCCCCTCGATGATTTGATTTGACTTGTACCGGGCCCGGTCAGGACTGAATTGATGTGTTCAATTAAGTTCTATGTCAAATGAATCTGAGATCGAGAAAAACAAACTGCTGGACAATAAGTATGACTATGTTCCATGTGATTGTCCGCACAATATCTAGAATAGAGGACTGTACGATCCCTTATCTAAAGGACAGGTTACTGATAAGATCAGATTTCGACAGCGTCTTTGAGAGCTACGATTGCTAATCGGAATATACTTATATTATAGTTACTAGACTTATCCAAGTGGGAGACTGTTGGATTAGTGTCTAAGCTCGTAACTATATTTGGTAAGCAATTGACCCGGTGGTGCATGGTCCTCTTGGGTTGCCTTCCCCAAAGCAACTTGACAAGGTAATTTAAGGAGAGAGAGAGAGAGAGAGAATATTATGGTTTATTAATATATTATAAGAATAATGTATTAAAGGAGAAATCATATTTATTTAATTAGTATTAGTCATAAATTAATTAGGAATTAATTTGGTGACTAAAAGAGATTAATTAAATAAAGGGGTATAAACTGTCAAATGCATGATAGTTGAGTTTTGGGTTAAGGAAACCTAATGGACTAAGTAGGGAACGAAATTATGGTGGGGATCCATCATATTTTCGTCCAAGGCCTTATTCCAGAAGGTTCCTTGGGCTGCTTGGTGGCTAAGCTGTTCATTAGTGTTTAGACTGAAACCCTAGCAGCCTGCAAATATAAATAAGACCCCGGGTTATGGAAATCGGCTGCACCTGCTTCTAAGAGAAACCTAGGGCCGATTTCTAGCATCTCTCACCCTCTCTTATATTGCCTTCTTGCTTGTGGGGTTTGTGAACCATTAGAGGAGTTGCAATTGTGACTCTAAGCTCAAGATCAAGAAGATTACAAGGATTCAAGCTACTTGAAAGAGGTAAATCACTTAGATTTGTTTTCTTTATGATAATTTTGAATTATATATGATAGATCTAGGTTTGTAAATCTTGGATTCAAAGCATGCACAGTAGAGAAACCTAGATCCAAGCATTAGGGTTTATATGAGCACATAGGATTGTTCTTATGCTTAAAACCCATCAGCAGGTCCTTCCCATCCCCCTACAACTCAAATTGTTCAAGACTCTCAAGATGCTGGAACAACAATTAGAGTCAGTTCCGGACCTACATTTGGATTTGATGACATTGATATGGATGAAATCAATCAACCGACGCCATCCGATGATATGATGATGATCTTTGATGAGGAAGAAGAATCAAGTAAATCCCATCACTCTACTTCAAAGCCCAAGGAAAAGAAGAAGAATTAGAAAATGGTTGTTTCCAGAAAAGAATTTCTAAGCCTACAAAACAAAATCGATCAGATTTTAGTTACAGTAAAATCCAGCCAACCGCAACCGGAAGATGTGCCTGGAGCGCAATCCCTAATTGACAGAATAGAACGTTTGGAAGCAAGGGAGAGACTTGCTGGTGAGTGAATCTCTTGCAAGGTTGAAATGGGTATGTGAGCCCTGGATACAAGCCGAAAGGTGGATCATCAACAATTTATCACCACTGTGGAGCGACTCATCACTGAAGTGACTGCAATCAAAGCTGAACTTCAATCAGCTATTATGAGTCACAATGCTCATTCAAAGAAGCTTGTTGAGGAAACTCACAAGGCTTATGAGTCCGTTGTCTCAATCTTACAAATAACCATCAACAACCTCAGATGCTCCTTATCCTCAAACTTCCATGGCAAGGATATTCTCATATTTACCAAGGAGATCCACAAATTGCTATTGAACAGTGCAACCCCCGCCAATCAGCAACTTAGTGAGGCTATCAAAGCCTAGTTCAATGAACTTTGTGCCAAGATTGATGGTCTTAAGCAATGGCCAGAGGAGGAACCCAGTGTTCCTTCCTCAAGAGGGGAAGTGAAGACCATGGCCCGGACCACATCTCACCTCAACATTCACATACGCATCAACAATTGCTCTCTCCCATCTGAATCAGTCCCAGTCATCAACAAACCATCATCCCTGAACTCATCATTCAACAAAAGGTTCCTACTCCGCAATCTTCCCCGCAACCATCTACCAAAAAGAAGACTCATGTGCCTTCTCCTCAACAAAGTCAAATTCATTCCACTCATCAGTCTCCTCCAAAACGTCAAGAAGTTAAACAAGTTCAAGTTGTTCAACATCCTTCTTCATCGCATCCGGAGACTCCCCCTCACTTCAGAAACTTAGCCCCAATAGTGTCATCCGAAAACTCCTACGACTCTGCCAAAACCAAACAAAAGAAAGTTGACTGGAGAGCAGCTACGTTAGCAGAAATGATATGGAGAGATCACGGATTTGACATCACTATGGATGAATCCCTCATCCATTCCTGGGTTAATCCCATCTTAAGATTACTTGATGACGACTACAAGTCCTATCTCACCTTCTCAGAACCCCCATCTGACGGTTATTGGGACATTCCCATCTCTCCAAATGCAAGGTTCTTCACCGTCTTTGAATTGTTTGACCACAACCTCCGAGATGATCAGAGGTTGCCACTGGTGTTTGAAAGACTTAACAGATTCCATGCCAAGCATGGATCTGCAAAAGAGAAATTTTGGTCGAACGAAAAACCCACCGCAGTCAAGAACTACAAGTCCAGAAAGTTTATGAAAGCAGAATTCATCCAATATACTCTCACAGGAAGAAATTCAGACTACATCCGAACCCAAGCTGATTTTCCTTGCATAAACTCGTAGGAAATCTTCCTGAATGCAAAGGTATTTTAGAACAACTGTGAGAAGCATCCAAAGATGAAGATTGCGTATGAAAGGGCCTGTACTTTTCTAAAAGAGACTGTTTGTGACTTTACAAAGATTGACGCGGACATCCACCCAACACTTGCTCAGAAGTTCAACCTTCCTCCTCTTGACCCAACTCCGGTGCTGACTGAAGGTTTTCAAGAGCGATCCCTTGGAGCTACTAACTTCCTTGATCTTGGAGTCCTTTTCAAATGGAAGAATAATGAAACCAAGCACTTCATTCGAATGACTGCCAAGAATCGCTTGACCCGGAGGCAACTTGAGGTCACTCAAACTGCAGTGAACAAGTCAAAACACACAATTGTAGAAGTGAAGTTTGAAATCTCCAGGAGAATTGCGTGGCTCAGTGAAGTCAGGAAGTTCTAGTGGATTCTCATCAAATTCCTTAAACTCGACAAATGAAAGAAAAGTTGAAGACGTCACTTAGGGGGGGCAATTGTTGAAACATAAAAATGACCCTCTTAAACTTGAAGAGATTCGAAGCCATCACAACACCCGCAGTCAAAATCACAACGCAATCTAGAACCGCATCCGCAGTTGTAGTCATCAATCTTAGCTTTTAGTTTTATCTGTTATCTTATGTCTTTACACTTCTTTATCCAATGTGCCTTGCATGGAAACCTTAGACATATTTAACTTTGTTATCTTAGAGACTCTATAGATAGACCTCTCTCTTACTGAATCAATCAATCGATCAATTATCTCTATCTTGAAATATCACATTTTCTCTTACTCTCTCATCTTAATAGATCTTAAGATCCTAATCTGAAATATTAAGATCATTATCTCTTTGGAGCAAGTTAGCTTTGACTTAATCAATAAGTTTAATCTCATTTACTAACTTGGGTTGACTACAATCCTTGTTAAGAATCAGCTTAAGTGTCTTCTTGATATAATACTCGTCATTTATATTTCCTTATATTTCCACACAAAATTATCTAACTATCTAACTCTAACTTATTATTATTATTATTATTATTGAGCTTTATGATCCACTGAGTTAAACTTCATTCTGCAATATTACTTTTTCTAACGTTTGTTCAAGTATTTTACAAAAGTTTTTCTCTCAACATTTTACCTACACATAAAAGTATTTATTGATGGGTTTTGAGCACTACAACATTCCAATGGTGTACATGCAACCCTAATGCTTTCGATCTATGTTTTTCTCAAGTTATACATGTAAATTATTATCCAAAGCATGAACCCTAATCTAGCATACAATTTTCGAGTATAACTAAAACAAAGTTAGATGAATACCTTTTCCTTGTAGCTTGTAGATCTTGACCTTCAAGAGCTTAGTGCCTCAATTGTTCCACCTCTAATGAGTCACAAAAACCAAGTAGCAATCGGAATAATATGAGAGAGATAATGGAGGCTCTAAAATCGGCTAGGGTTCTTTCCTTTGTTGCATTGGCCGATTTCAAGGAGTCAAGGGGTTCCTTATATAGCTAAGTTGCTAGGGTTTCAGGTAAAACCCTAACCTGATTGCTTAAGCCTTAAGCAGTCCAGTAGATCCTTCCAGAAGGCCCCTTTGGACAAAATCTATGTGGGATACACATACAATTTCGTCCACCCCTTTCTAGGGATCCATAAGCCCAAATTGCAACTATCATATAATTGCAATATCAGTCCCCGTAATTTAATCAGTCTCTTTTGATCACCAAAATAATTCCAAATTAATTTCTGATCAATACAAATTAAATAATATGATTTCTCAATTAATATATTATTCGTTCAATATACTAATAAATCACAATTGACCTCTTTCTCCATGATTCTTCCTATCAAATTGTTATGGTGAAGGCAACCCAAAAGGACCATGCTACTATCGGGTCAAGTACATACCAATCATAGTTATGGGCTTAGACACATAACCCAACAGTTTCCCACTTGTATAAGTCTAATAGCTATAACTACATGTACGACTTCAAAATTTGATTATCAATCGTAGCTTTCAAAAGTCGTTGTTGAACTCTGACCTAGTTAATGACGTGTCCTTTAGACAAGGGATCATATAATCCTCCATTATGCAAGATATCATGTGGAAAATGACATGGAATATAATCATTCTCAATGTCCAACTGTTTGTTTCCCGACTTCTTATTCGTTTGACACAAAACTTAATTGAACACATTAATTTAATCCTGACCGGGCTCGACACATCGGGTAATACAAAATCATCGAGGGGCCAAGATATTGCTTTTACCCTCTGAGGATAAACGGAACAGATAAACTTTGACTTATATGCTTGTACTATTTACTCATAAAATCATACACAACAACACGTTTTATAACATCAAGTTACTGATGCATTTACTCATTATCAATGCATTTACGATATTATTGTCTGACAATCAATTGTGATAAATTACATGAAGTGATTCAAATGAGTGTGGGTTTAATCCAATAATCAAAACTTATTTGAAGAGCACTCATGAACGTTGCAACAAACCTTTGCTATGTCTAAACACTTAGACAATCTACAAACCAATTCACAATAGTCTAACCTCATAACTTAATCCCAAAGTATGATTAACTATTGATAATTTGAACAATCTAATTAATTTGGAAGTAAACCATGCAAAAGTGAAACAATAGTAAACAATCGACACAAGATAGTAAACTTTACTCATAAATAAAACTCCTTTATTTAATCAGCAAATGTTAATTACATTTTATCTATTACAACTTTCTAAACAATTATCTAATCACTAAAACTAATATTATCCTTCTGACCAATGCTCCTCGCATGTTGTAGGTGCTTAACCCTACTCAGACCCTTTATGAGAGGATCTGTTGGGTTCTCTTCTGACGATAACCTCTTAACTACGAGGAGTCCCTCTTCTACCCGATGTATGATGACGTGGTATTTTATTTCGATGTGTATGGATCTACCATGATCCCTTGGTTCCTTGGTTAAGGCAACTTCTCCTTCGTTATCAAAGAAAATCTCCATAGGCTCCTTTATGGCTAGTACAACTCCAAGGTCTCCAATGAAGTTCTTCAACCATATTGCCTCCTTCGACGCTTCGCTCGTTGTTATGTACTTTGATTTGTTCATTGAATCAGCTACAATCTCCTGCTTGGAACTTTTCCAAGTAATCGCTCCTCCATTCAGGGTAAATACCCAGCCCGACTGAGAGCGGAAGTTATCTCTATCGGTTTGAAAGCTGGCATCACTATACCCTGTCACCCTCAAGTCATCACTCCCACTAAAGGGTAAGGATCCAGTCCTTAGTCCTTCGTAGGTACTTAAGAATGTTCTTCACTGCAGTCCAGTGAGCTCTACCTGGGTTCCCTTGATATCGGCTAACCATGCTCAACGCAAAAGCGACATCAAGGCGAGTACATGTCATAGCATACATGATCGAGCCAATAGTGGAAGCATATGGCACTCGACTCATTTCCGCTATCACAACATCGATACTCGGACTCTGAGTCTTACTCAACTTGGTATTGCATAGGATTGACAGTTCCCCTTTCTTGGAATTCTCTATGCTAAAACGTTTCAGTACCTTGTCCAAGTAAGTAATTTGACTAAGTCCTATTAGTCTCCTACTTCTGTTTCTCAATATTCTTATCCCTATAATATAAGTAACTTCTCCTAGATCCATCATAGCGAAACATTTCCCAAGCCATGACTTAACCTCCTGCAAGGTTGGAATGTCATTTCCTATGAGTAATATGTCATCAACATATAAAGCTACAAAGCTAACTATACTCCCACTAGCCTTGACATACACACATGACTCATCCTCACTTCTCGAAAATCCAAAATCTTTGACTTTCTCATCGAGACAAAGATTCCATCTGTTAGACGCTTGTTGCAATCCATAAATGGATTTCTCAAGCTTGCACAATCTATTAGGTTATTTGGCATCCACCAAACCTTCTAGCTGACACATGTAAATATCTTCAGCCAGCTTCCCGTTAAGGAAAGCGGTTTTGACATCCATCTACCAAATTTCATAATCATGAAACGCAGCGATGACCAACATAACCCTACTAGACTTAATCTTGGCCACTGGTAAGAAAGTCTCATCATAGTCAACCCTAGGGGTTTGAGTATAGCCCTTCGTAACCAATCATGCCTTGAACGTATGCACTTTCCCATCCATTTCTATATTTTTCTTGAAGATCCACTTGCAACCGATTGTCTTACAACCCAGTACATTTTTAACGAAGTTCCAAACTTGATAGTCATACATGGACCAAATCTCGCTGTCCATAGCCTCTTTCCATTTTGTAGATTCCGGGCCCGCCATGGCTTCCTTGTAGTTGTTAGATTCATCTAATTTTATCAGTGTACTATCGCTAACAAACATATCACCTTCATCTATTATATGGAAACTATATAACACAAGTGAAACGGTAACTCTACTAGAACGTCTTAGAGGAAAGGACTCATCAACTGGTTCAACATGAATCTCTTCCTCAAGTTGAGCGCTAGTGTTAGAGGTTCTTTCACTGCTTGACTCTTGAAGCTCTTCAATATAAATTTGCCTCTCACTTTCCTCTTGGCATATGAGTTCTCTCTCTCTCTCTCTCTATCTCTCTCTCTCTCAGAAAACCCCTCTCCTCGCAAAGAAGACAAAAATGTCACTCGGTCTGTAGAAGAGATATCGAAAAGACTTCTGTGGATAGCCAATGAAAATGCACTGCTCACTACGAGGTTCAAGCTTGTTGTGAGTCTCTCGTCATACGAAAGCCTCGCAAGCCCAAACCTCGATATGTGCCAATAAGGGAACCTTCCCTGTCCACATCTCGTGAGGTGTTTTGGCAACCTTTTTAGTTGGGAATAGATTAAGAATATGGGCGGCAGTATCTAAGGCATACCCTCAAAATGAGATAGGTAGCGAAGCTCGATTCATCATGGAACAATCCATGTCTAACAAGGTTCGATTGTGCCTCTCTCAGCTACACCATTGAGCTGCGGTGTCCTAAGCGGCGTCAAATATGAAACAATTCCACATTCCTTAAGATAGTCATGGAACTCGATACTAAGGCATACTCACCACCCCTATCGGATCTGAGCATCTTTATCTTCCTGCCCAATTTATTCTCTACTTCTTGTGTAAACTCTTTGAACTTTTCAAAGGTTTCCGACTTGTGCTTGATTAAGTAGATATACCCATATCTGTTATAATCATCAGTAAACGTAACATATAAGCGGTTACCATCCCTTGTGGTGGATATGAAGGGCCCACATACATCGGTGTGTATAAGATCCAATAGTCCCTCACCTCTTTCACAAGTACCAGTGAATGGTGATTTAGTCATCTTTCCAAGCAAACAAGATTCGCACGTGTCATCCGACTTTAGGTCAAATGACTCCAACACTCCATCCTTTTGGAGTTGGGCTATGCGCTTCTTGTTGACATGTCAAAGACAATAATGCCACAAGCATGCCTTGTCTAAACCATTAGACAAATCAATATGAAACACATTATTTCCTAAGTTGTCTATGTTGGGTTTTGAGCACTATAACACTCCTATGGTGCACATGTAACCCTAAATGCTTTGGATCTATTTTTTCTCTAATTATACATGCCTATTTTCAATTTACCAAGGCATTTTCCTAACTTGCATACAATTTGTCAATGAACAATACAACTAGTTATATGAGTTACCTCTTAGAAGGACTTGTAGTTCTTGACCTTTGAAAGCTTAAGCACCTCAAGTGTGATGCCTCTAATGGTTCACAAACACCAATATGCAAGAGGATGCTTGAGAGAATAAGTTACTTAATAAAAAATCAATTCACACTCTCCAAGAATGTTATGGCCACCGATTTTGATCACGAGGGTGTGCTTTTATAGTGTAGCAAGTGCTAGGGTTACACCTTATAAACCCTAATGACCTTTCATACTACTTAGGCTCCATGGGTTAAACCTCCATGGACTATCCATGGACTATCTCATTGGTTTAGCCCATCCTAAATAACCATGGATCATTAGCCCACACTATAAGAATCATTGATTTACACAATCAATCCCCATATATTTAATTAGTTACTTTTGATCACAAAATTAATTCTTGATCAATACTAATTAAATAATATGATTTCATATTAATATATTACACTTGTAATATATTAATAAATCATAAGCAACCTAATTCTCAAAAGTCCGTCCTATCAAATTGCACTGGTGAAGGCAACCCAAAAGGACCATGCTACAATTGGGTCAAGTACATCCCGGTTATAGTTATGGGCTTAGACACCAAATCCAACAGTCTACAACCATCACAATTTCATATATACCATTAGAAGGCAATGCTTCAAAATAAAAAATACCATTATAGAAAGCATTAATAGAACGAATTTAATTATTAAATGAAAATCTAAAACCTTGTCTATACAAACCATGAAAGAAAATAATATTCCTCGTCATTTCTAATGAGTAGCAACAATCATTCAAATCAAATCCTAACCCACTGCTAAGGACTAAAGAATAAACTTCATTCTTGGTGACAGGTGACATTCTCATATTCCCCATGATTAAGTTCATATTCCAATGCTCCACATCCCTACTTCTTCTTAGCCCCTGAAAATCATAACAAATGTGAAAACCACATCCTATATCACATACCCAAGAACTAGCATGCGATGAGTTATTAGATTGAATAGTATAAATACACACAAAGGCAAGCTTTATCTTCCCATCCTTGATATCTTCCAGATAGTTCAGGCAGCTTCGTTTCCAATGCCCTTTGTCGTGACATTCTACATCTTTTGGATCGGATGAAGGAGCAACAGAACCACCTTTTCCTTTAGACCTATTTGAAGAGGATCGATCATGAGACTTTCCCTTGTGATTCTTAGAGGGAGCTTTCCTCTTCTTCGCCTTCACATGTCCAATAACCAAGACTAGGGTAGCAGCAGTAAGAGTGGTTGAGATAGCTTTGCCTTTCAACCCACTTTTAGCAGTTCTTAACAACCCTTGAAGCTTGCTCAAGGTGACTTCCTCCTTGTTCATATGATAAGTCATCTTGAACTGATCATAATAGGGAGGTAAAGAGTGGATAATGATATCAATCTCCAGCTCTTCGTCAAAGTTGACATTTAACATGAGCGAATAGTCCTCGTAGAACCACTGCAGCTCAGGAGTCATAGTGGTTGCCACTATACACGACAACTTTGTCGCGTCCTTTCCGTGAGCCCTATACTCAGCTATTTCTATAGCGGAAGCTGTAGTTTCATGTATCTCTTTGAGATTTTCATTGAGGACGTATTATTTTTTTTCTTATAGGAGCACCATGCGGATGTTGCAGATCCAATCATTGAAATTGGACCAATCAAAGGTGATCCTCCCAAAAATGTTCAAAAGAGAAAAGGAGCCGGAGGGGTTCGAGCTAGACATTTGAAAAAGAAAAGAGACAAAGTTTTTACTAGATAAGCAATCCTTAATATAACACCCAAATGAAATATTAAGGCTAAGACCCAACACTATAATTCACAATTTCGAAGAGGGATGCCATAATCCAATTGCAAATTATATGAAGGTAGGTAAATGATGATTTAGCAATTCCACCGCGAAAAATGAAATGAACAATTAGGTTTTAAATGAAATGAAATTCCTAGATTCTTTTAAGATTAATTGAAGTTTTCAATAACATGTTCAATCTTGATTATGCCCTTCAAGTTTGTGACTGGGATACCGAGGATCACAAACAAGGTGTGAATAACCATGTAAATTAGCTTGGTACTCCCAAGTCATTTACCACCTAATCACTGTGCCGGTTAACCACGCATGCTCCATTGATCTACAATAATTGTCGAGCTACCCTTTGCCACCCTTGTTAGTCCAAGTTAGTCTGTTGGTTAACCACACACGCTCCACTAAAGACTTTGACAAGGTACAAAGTGCAATTTCATGGAATAGCATCATTTACACATTTTTACTAAAGTAACTAAGATTGAGAATTTATAAAACCATTTAGTTACTTTATAATAATAATTATACTTATTAATGAGGATTTAATGTCCTATCCTACCCGTTCGGCTAACGACCCTCCACTAGTCAAGTGTGCGGTGGGTAAGAGTGGATACCCAAAGGCGGTCATTTTATAGGCTGCTTCCTTAAACACCCTTTCTAGATCAGCTTTGTGAATGAGGCCCACTAACAGTAAGATTGACTCATCTTTTATATATATATATATATATATATATATATATATATATATATATATATATATATATATATATATATATATATAAGTATTAACCTTTTAATAATATAATAGTATAAGGGTTGTATTTTAAACTTTCATAACACTAGGGTTTTAGAATTTAATATTTCAAAATGAAAACTTTTTAATAAAATTTTATATTCCAAAACTTGAGGGAAAGTTGTGAAACTTTTCAAAACTTTCTTGGTCAAATTTAGAACAATTAAATTATTCATATAATTTTATCCTTATCAAAATTTGACCTAATCCATTTTAATTGGTAAGATAAATACAAATCAAATTTTACATAATAATAGTTTATCACATAATCCTGTAATTATCTTAAAATTTGACCATTATCTTTCAGTTAGATGATGACAATCATTACCATAATAGAAAAATTCGAATTTTATCAGTCAAAACAGTTTATGGTAATTATCCAAATCTAATTTAGGGCTCATGGGTTTTGAGCACTACAATATTCATACGGTGTACATGCAACCCTAATGCTTTGGATCTAGGTTTTCTTAAGTTATACATGCAAATTATTATCCAAAGCATGAACCCTAATCTAGCATACAATTTTCGAGATTTATAACTAAAACAAAGTTAGATGAATACCTTTTCCATGTAGCTTGTAGATCTTGACCTTCAAGAGCTTAGTGCCTCAATTGTTGCACCTCTAATGAGTCACAAACACCAAGTAGCAATTGGAAGAATATGAGAGAGGTAATGGAGGCTTTAAATTTTGCTAGGGTTCTTTCTTTTGTTGCATTGGCGGATTTCAAGGAGCCAATGGGTTCCTTATATAGCTGAGCTGTTGGGGTTTCAAGCAAAACCCTAATCTGATTGCTTAAGCCTTAAGCAGTCTAGTAGATCCTTCCAGAAGGCCCCCTTTGGACGAAATCTATGTGGGATACACATAGAATTTCGTCCACCCCTTCCTAGGGATCCATAAGCCCAACTTGCAACTATCATATAATTGCAATATCAGTCCCCGTAGTTTAATCAATCTCTTTTGATCATCAAATTAATTACATATTAATTTTTGATCAATACTAATTAAATAATATGATTTCTCAATTAAAATATTATACTTACAATATATTAATAAATCACAATTAACCTCTTTCTCCATAATTCATCATATCAAAATTCTATAGTGAAGGTAACCCAAAAGGACCATGCTACTATCGAGTCATGTACATACCAATTATAGTCATGGGCTTAGACACCCAATGCAACATTAATACCCACAAATATATTTATGACACATGTCACCAACACTTTGTAGGAACATGTCATGTCACTCGACACGTCATCCATGTCATTATCCATGCCATTGTCCCTGTTAGCGGTATCGTCATCAGATATGCATCAACCACCAAAAGAAATTAGATTACTTCTAGACACACATATGTAAAAGTTTTACCTACACTTACATGTGTAGGTATAACTAGAACAATACCCACACATAACGAATGTGTGGGTAGTAATCTATATCTACAGACCTGAGCTAACATATAGTGACACTTAATTTATGTGTGGATAAAGACAACTACCAAAACATAAGATGCTTTTAACCACACATAAAGTGTGTGGGAAAACATCTAAATTTCTAGTGACTGAATTTTATTTGTGCGAATTCTGCAAATATTATCATCTCTATATTTGACTATATTGTAAGTATAGTTAAGAAATATCTTAGAGAATATAATTGGTGTTCTGATATGATTTTGAGTCTATTAGCTTGATTAAGAAAACTCTTGAAGTCACAAAAGATTTCTACATTATCCTTAAATGGAAGGACTCAACTTAGTTTTTCCAACGAACCCATTCATCCAATCATATTTAATTGCATCTTCTAAAGTAGTAGTGTATTCTTATTTTGTAGTATATTGTGCAATTTTTTTTCTTGGAGATCATTCCAACAAAACTCGTTCTTCATTCATAATGAAGCCATAACCCAATTATAATCCAAAATCATATCTTTATTTGTTTTGAAGTCAGCATCTTGTATAGCTCCTTACATAAAGATCTTCTTCTAAACTAATTAACTCATATACATTCTATTAGTTTTTATTAAATACTCTTAGAATGTTCTTATAGTCATAAGTTACTCTCCCATGTATCTAATTGGTATCTTATGATATGTTCATAACATAATCATATACCTGGTCTTGTGGATAATATGACATAAATGATGGAGTCATTTGTCAAAGCAAATAGAATATAAATCATTTTATCTAACTCAAACCTATGTGTTAAGTCCATTTGAGGCTAGCTTAAAATTAGTGCCATGTGTCAATGCCATGAGTCCTCCAAATGAATCTTGTATCTTGATCTCCTTTAAGATATTTTCAATATATGTGTAAAGATTTAAAACTTTAACATTCATATTTATCTATCTCCATAGATTTTACATTCCAAGAATGTATCTTGTCTTTCCTATTTCTTTAATCTTAGAAACATTTTCCGAGTCAAGGCAAAATGGTCTCGCATAGTCAGAATGTAATTTCTCATTAGTAAGTATGTCTCATTCATACAAGAGTAGGAATATCAATATGCTCTGAGTAGTTTTTAGTAATTATAGATGCTATCTTGATTTGATGTAAAAACATACCTCATGTTTTCAGACTAAAATGACGATTGCAACCTTGAGATGTTTCAATTACATCCGCAAATGGATATTAAGGCTTACACATTTTGTTAGGATAACTTGGATTAGTAAAACCACCATGATAAGATATATAGACATCTCCAAGAAGGTTTCAATTAAAAAAATGGTTTTCTTGAAGTCTATTTACCATATCTCATAACCAATATGTAGTTATTGTATATAATATCCTTGTTGATCTAATCATAGCCACTTGAGAAAAGTTTTTATCATAGTCAAGGACATGAGTATGAGTAAAGCCTTTTCTAACAAGTCTTTGTAAACGTGTATATGTCTCCATGTTTGTTTTCTTTCTTAAAGAATAACTTACTCTTTCTAGCCTTGCTATCGGTAGGTATATTAATTAAGCCCATACTTAATTATTATACATGGATAATATATCAATTTTCATGACTCTAAGTCATTTATCAGGTTCAAAGTCTGATATATCATTTCGGTAGTTGATGAATTTTCCAAAAACCATCAAGAAGAACTCATCAATAAGAGATTTCGTATTTCACATGTTATAGATGATTTCTACCATATATGTAAACAATTTATGTTATTAAACAACTATTATTTATATTTGATATCTTTTCGTTAAAACTAGTGCCATCTCTTTCTACATCGGGCTAAGGTTCTTGAGTTACTTCAAGTTCCATGTGCCTCCTACTTGCTTTATCATTAGAAGCTTGCTTTCTGATAACTCGAATTTCAGAGTGGTAAGAGAAGTTATTCTTGGTGGGTTTGTATAAAATAATCTAACCAACCTTTAGAATGTTATACAAGTATGTAATTAGTATATTTTAGGTTTAGAAGCTTTAGTCTAACATAGGCTTCAAATCCTCAAAACATTAAGTAAGATAGGGATGGAGCAATTTCCATACTTAAAGGACAAAGGACAAAGGAAGATAATTTCAGCCGATTAGAAAGTAAACCATATTTAGGAAGGTTTAGTTCATCCTTCATTATATCTAATGCTTTAGATGGTATTACCGAATAGTGTCTCAACTTTATATTTGAAAACTTCAACAAAGGTTTCACAATTATCTTTTAACATGTAATATATAACTACAACGACTATAGTTATCAATAAAGTTGATTAGGTAGCTTGTACTAAATCTAGAAATTCATTAGAAAGGAAGTCATACATCACAATGTATACTTCCTTAATAAGTATTTTCTCTATAGTTTAGTGAAAATATAATTTGTAATATTTTATACATAAATAAGATTCACATATTTCAAATATACTACATTATTTCCCTTCAAAAATCCATTTCTTGAAGTTGGAATATGTGTATTTTATTTATATAATAAAGATAACAATGTCATATATAAATTTGATTCAAAATATGTTTGATTCAAAAGTGTTTGCTTATAGAAATTATTATTTGGAAAACATTTATATTTACTTTATGACTCTATAAAAAGATCCAGTTATCAAAACATAATTTAATCATTTCATAATATAAATCTAATCGTTATGAAAAATGATTAAGTATATATAATCAATTATCTAATCAGTTAAGTGATACATATATTAGGCATGCTAAATTTAAAACATACATTATTACAAAACAAATAATACTTTACAATACAAGTATTATGATCTAAGCATAAATAATAAACCCCACCAATGAATTTCCAACTTGCTTGTGCCAGCTTCTTACTCTTCTTGAATATCTGTAAACATTAATAAATATTAAATTAACATTTTATAAAGTACTTGAGTGTTAAATTAAAAGTATAAGTTCTATCTACTAGATACCTAAATGATTGGTCTTGCCAGTCTTTCTCAGATAAGAGGGTTAGTTCCTCTTCCATTTTCATATTTCTCTACAATAGAAACATAATCCATCTCTATGGGACTTTCTAAATCTCTTAGGCTTACAGATATCCTTTCCATGAACTAACAATGAAATAATTATTGGATTAGTGTCAAAGCCCGTAACTGTATTTGGTAAGTATTTGACCCGGTTATGCATGGTCCTTTTGGGTTGCCTTCACTAAAACAACTTGACAAGGTAATTTATGGAGAGAGAGAGAGAAAGAGAGAGAGAAGATATTATGGTTTATTAATATATTATAAGAATAATATATTAAAGGAGAAATCATATTATTTGATTAATATTGGTCATAAATTAATTAGGAATTAATTTGGTGACTAAAAGAGATTAATTAAATAAAGGGGCTTAAATTGTCAAATGTGTGATAGTTGAGTTTTGGGTTGGGAAACCTAATGGACTAAGGGGGAACGGAATTATGATGAAGGTGTTGGATAAGGTGTCTAAGTCCATAACTATTTCGGGCTTGTACTTGACCCGACCCGGCATGGTCCATTTGGGTTGCATGGCACCATGCAATTGGATAGACTAAATGAGAGAAATAACACTTGGAGATTATTAATATATTATAAGTTCTAATATATTAATAATATTATTTGATTAGTTGATCAAAGAATTAATTTGGAATTAATTAAGTGATCAAAGGATAACTAATTAAATATATGGGTTGATTATGTAAATCATCCATATCTTGTATAGTGGGCTAAGAGGCTCCATGGATTATCAAGTTGGGCTCTACCCATAGGATACTCCATGGATGCTCCATGGGAGTTACAAACCCATGGGTCATGGAAATGAAGAGTCATGACACATTAGGGTTTACATGGTGTAACCCTAGATGTGTCAACACTATATAAGAAGCATATTCTCCACCAAAATCGGCACTACTAAGAAACTAGAGGGCTTGGCCGATTTTGAGAAGTGTGTGTTATCTCAAGAGTCTTTCCAAGAGAATTTGGTGTTGTGTGAAGCATTTGAGGCATCACACTTGGGGTGCTAGGCTCACAAGGTTTCAAGGAGCACAAGCAACAACAAGGTAAGTTATTCTATCTATGATTCAAGTTAAAATTGTTCCCCATGTATGCTAGATAGGAATATAACCTTGGAATTCAACTTTGCATGATAATTAGACAAACATAGATCCAAGGTTATTAGGGTTGCATGTACACTTAGGAAGTGTTAGAATGCTCAAAACCCTTCAGTGGTATCAGAGCCTAGGCTTGTTTGTTTGTTATTTGTGCTTAAAAGTTGAAGAAAGTCGAAAATAATTATAAAAAAAAAAAAAAAAAAAAAAAACGGAATTTCGACTTTCGTTGCTGGAAAATGGATTGGAAACATTATTCTAAACTGTTTTGGTACTTGAAAACTTGTTTTAGATGGAGTAATGTTTTTTGCTAATTCATTTACAACAACTAGTTATCAAAATTACAAAGTTTTATGTGATTTTGATTCTTGAAAGTGTTCATATTCATATTCTTGTTCTTATGATGTTTAGATGATCATAGGAATTATTTGTAACCTATGTGGTAATTTAATTCTTGATCATAATGTGTTTTAATGGAGTCCATAACTTGTCCTCAAGTTATGGAAAACCAAAAGTCTCTTGGATTAAAAACCATTAAAAGAACATAAGAGTTAGAAAAATGAAGAGTCTTCATTTTATTACTCTATTAAACTCATAAGTTACAAGAAATGAAAAGTTTTGAAAGTTTACAAAACTTGCCCTCAAGTTTTGGAACAAGTAAAGTCAAGTTAAAACTTTAGTTCCAACCCTTAGAATTTTAAAAGTTAAAATTCAACCCTTATACTTATATTATTATGATTTAATAATTATATATATATATGTATAAGAACAAAGTCGTCTTACCGCTAGTACGCCTCATTCACGAAGCCGGTCTATAAGGTGGGTATAAGGTTGTTGCCTATAAAATGGTGACTTAATGGGTGTCCACTCTCACCCACCGCTTGCTTGATCGGTGGAGGGTCGTTAGCCGAATGGGTAAGACAAGGACTTATTAATTCTCATTCAAAGTATGATGAATATTATAAAGTAACTAAATGTTTTATTAAATTCCCAATCTTAGTTACTTTAGGAAAAATGTGAATAAGGTGCTATTCGATGAAATTACACTTTACACTTTGACTAAGTCGTTGGTGGAGCGTGTGTGGTTAACCGGCACACTAACTTGGACTTAACAAGGTAGGTAAAGGGTGACTTAGGGTTTATTATAGTATCGATGGAGCGTGTGTGGTTAACCGGCACATCGATTGAGTGATAAACCTTAAGGGTACCAAGTGATTTGCATGGTTACTTCACACCTCGTTTTGTGATCCTCGGTATCCCAGTCACAAAACTTGGAGGGCACACTCGAGATTGAAACATGCCTTTGAAAAGTTCATTGAATCTCAAAAGAATCTAGGAATTTCTAAGAACCAATCAAAAACCTAATATTTAATCATTTCGGTTTTCGTGGTGGAAATTGGTGAATCGTCATTCACCTACCTTTCAAATATGGTATAGCTTAGATTACGGCATACCTCTTCTAAGTTATATTATATTGTGATTGGATCCTAGCCTTAATATTACATTTGGGTGTTTTATTAAGGACTCTCTTATATCTAAACTAATCTTGTTCTCTTCTCTTCAGATGTCTTCCAACAATGCTTCTGGCTCTAATCCTAATGGCTCCTTTACCCTTATGAACTTGTGTGGGAAAGTCACCTTTGATGGATCCAACTTTAATGAGTGGATCAGAAACATCAGGATGATTACCCGCTACGAGGACAAAGAATATGTCCTTGACAAGGAGCTTAAGGAGATTGATGAGTCCACTGCAACTCCTCAGGAGATCGCTGAATTTCGGGCACATGAAAGGGATGCTACGAAAGTGGCTTGCATCATGATGGCCACGATGACAGTGGAACTCCAAAAGTCTTATGAGGATTTCTACCCTTATGAAATGCACCAAGATTTGATGGAAAGATACCATCAAAGTGCAAGACAAGAGAGGTATGAAATCATCTGCTCCATGATAACAACCATGATGAAGGACGGGGAATCCGTCACGAGCCACATGCAGAAAATGCAAAGGTATGTGGATCGTTTGCTGAAGCTTAATGTGAACTTCCCGGAGGATCTTGCAATAGATATTATTTTGCATTCCTTACCATCGTGCTATGATCAATTCCGCATGACATATCACATGAACAAGGAAGAAGTCACCCTCAGCAAACTTCAGGGACTTCTCAAGACCGCAGAAACAGGTCTTAAGGGGAAGTCGGTTGCTATCACTCCTACTCAAAACTCTACTCCGGTTTTCGCAATCGGGAAAAGTCGAGGGAGGAAGAGAAAGAGCTCTTCTAAGGGTACCAAGGTTCGGACCCTTGATGGCTCTTCTTCAAGTGGAACCAAGAAAGGTTTCATTACTCCTTCTTCTGACCCAAAAGAGGCTGAATGCTTCTCTTGCCATGAAAAAGCTCATTGGAAGCGGAACTGCCCAAAATACCAGCAAGATGTGAAGGATGGGAAAGTTAAACCCAACCATGCAGGTATTTACACTATCATTTCTAATAACTCACCCCATTCTAATTCTTGGGTCCTTGATACCGGGTGTGGTATTCACATTTGTTGTGACTTGCAGGGACTAAGAAGAAGTGAGGATGTGGAGCAAGGAAGAATAAACTTGATCATGGGGAATAGGAAAGCTATACCTGTTACCAAGATTGGAGTTTATACTTTATCGCTAAGTAGTGGGTTTAGTTTAGATTTGAATAAGTGTTGTTATTCGCCAGGAATGGCAAGAAATATTATTTCCTTTCATGCTTTGTACAAACAAGGGTTTACCTTTTCATTTAATAATGAAGTTGGTTCTATAGATGTTTTCTATAATAATGTCTTTTATTTTAAAGCATTACCTTGTGATGGTGTGTATGAAGCTGTATCTGTTGTAGATAACTTGGGAAATAATGTTTTGTGTATTGATTCTACTAATAATAACTTGGATAAAGCATCTTTATGGCATTGTCGTCTTGGACATATAAGCAAGAAACGCATAGGCCAACTCCAAAAGGATGGAGTCTTGGAGTCGTTTGACCTAAAGTCAGATGATAGTTGCGAATCATGCTTACTTGGAAAAATGACAAAGTCACCCTTCACAGGTTCATGTGAGAGGGGTGAAGGTTTGTTGGACCTTATACACACGGATGTGTGTGGACCATTCAAACATGCCACAAGGGATGCTAATCGTTATTATTTGACTTTTACTGATGATTATAGTAGATATGGATATGTCTACTTGATCAAGCATAAGTCAGAGACTTTCGAGAGGTTTAAGGAATTTAAACAGGAAGTCGAGAATCAATTGGGCAGGAATATTAAGATGCTTCGATCCGATCGTGGTGGTGAGTATCTTAGTTCAGAGTTCCTCGACTATCTAAGGGAATGTGGGATAGTCTCACAATTGACACCTCCCAGGACACCACAGTTGAATGGTGTGGCTGAGAGGCGTAATCGAACCTTGTTGGATATGGTTCGTTCCATGATGAGTCGAGCTTCGCTACCAATCTCATTCTGGGGGTATGCCTTAGAGACTGCCGCCCATATTCTTAATCTAGTCCCTACAAAGAAAGTTGCCAAAACTCCTCACGAGATGTGGACTGGTAAAGTACCTAAACTAGACCACATCAAGATTTGGGGTTGCGAGGCTTTCGTGAGACGCGAGACTCATGATAAGCTCGAACCTCGAAGCGAGAGGTGTATTTTCATCGGTTACCCACAGCGATCCTTTGGTTACCTCTTCTACAGACCTAGTGACAATGTGGTCTTTGTAGCAAGAAGAGGAGTCTTTCGAGAAAGAGAGTTTATAAGCCATGGAGACAGTGGGAGACAAATTGATCTTGAAGAAATTCAAGAATCAAGCGGTGAAGGAACTTCAAACTCTAGCCCTCAACTTGAGGAGGAAACTCCTGCTGAGCCAATTGACAAATTTGTACCTCTGAGACGTTCCACGAGAGTTAGGAGTGCACATGAGCATTACTATGGATTCCATATTACTGCAGAAGGTGAGACACTTATTAGTGATGAAACACTAGTAAGTCAAGATGACCCTAACAGCTACGAGGAAGCCATGGCAGGCCCCGAGTCTGCTAAATGGAAAGAGGCTATGGATAGCGAGATACAATCCATGTATGACAATCAAGTTTGGAACTTGGTTGAAAATGTACCAGGTCGTAAGACAGTAGGGTGCAAATGGGTCTTCAAGAAGAAGACTGACATGGATGGTAAAGTACACACTTATAAGGCTAGACTGGTTGCAAAGGGCTTCTCTCAAATTCCTGGAGTGGATTATGATGAGACCTTTCCTCCGGTAGCCAAGATTAAGTCTATTCGGGTTCTGTTAGCCATAGCTGCATTTCATGACTATGAAATATGGCAGATGGATGTCAAAACCGCTTTCCTTAATGGAAAGTTGGCTGAAGATGTTTACATGAGTCAGCCAGAGGGTTTTGTCAGCAACGAGTACCCTAATAGAGTGTGTAAGCTTGAGAAATCCATTTATGGATTGAAGCAAGCACCTCGCAGATGGAATCTTTGCTTTGATGAAAAGGTCAAGGAATTTGGCTTTTCTAGGAGTGAAGATGAATCTTGTGTGTATGTCAAGGCTAGTGGGAGTATAGTTAGCTTTTTGGTATTGTATGTGGATGACATACTACTCATAGGAAACGACATTCCAACTCTGCAGGAAGTAAAGTCCTGGCTTGGGAAGTGTTTCGCTATGAAGGACCTTGGTGAAGCTGCCTATATTTTAGGGATAAGGATCTTGAGAGATCGGAGTAAAAGACTAATTGGACTTAGTCAGAGTACCTACTTCGATAAAGTGCTGAAGCGATTCAGCATGCAGGATTCCAAGAAAGGAGAGTTACCCATCCAGAGTAACACCAGATTGAGTAAGACACAAAGCCCTAGCACTGAGGCTGAGATAGCAGAAATGAGTCGAACACCTTACGCTTCGGCTGTAGGATCGATCATGTATGCTATGACGTGTACTCGACCCGATGTAGCTTTTGCCTTGAGCATGGTTAGCAGGTATCAGGCGAACCCTGGCAAGGCACACTGGACTGCGGTAAAGAATATCCTCAAGTACCTACGGAGGACTAAGGACTGGGTTCTTACCCTCGGTGGGAGTGATAACTTGAGAGTTGTAGGGTATAGTGATGCTAGCTTCCAGACTGATAGGGATAATTTCCGCTCTCAGTCGGGCTGGGTCTTTACCCTAAACGGAGGAGCAATTTCTTGGAAGAGTTCCAAGCAAGAGACAGTGGCAGATTCTACTTGTGAATCAGAGTATATTGCAGCTAGCGAAGCAGCAAAGGAAGCGATATGGCTGAAGAACTTCATTGGAGACCTTGGAGTTGTACCAGCTATTAAAGAGCCAATGGAAATTTTCTGTGATAGTGAAAGTGCTGTTGCCTTAGCTAAGGAACCAAGGGATCACGGGAGATCCAGACACATCGACAGAAAATACCATTTCATCAGACATCGGATCGAAGAAGGACTCCTCGTGGCAAAGAGGGTATCATCGGATGAGAACCCAGCAGATCCCCTCACGAAGGGACTGAGTAGGGTTAAGCATCTTCAGCATGCTCGGAGCATAGGGCTGAAGGATGATATAAGTTTTAGTAGTTAGATAACCCAGAAATTTGTAAAGTGTAATTGACATTTGATGATGAATAAAAGGAGTTTTATTTATGAGTAAAGTGTTGCTATCTCTTGTCGATCGTTTACTATATTTCTTTTGCATGTTTTGACTTCCAGAATAATTTTGTTTGGTATAACATATTATTCAAACCTCCACAGTCGGTCATATGTTGGAAGTAGATATGAATCAAGACTGTCATGTTTGGTTGTAGAGGTCTTGGACAAGGCTACAACAATCATGAGTGCTCATAAGTTCTGAGCATTGGACTCAACCCACGCTCACTGGAATCACTTCATGGAATTCTATCTCGAGTGATCGTGAGACGGTAATATCATATAAGTCTTTAAACCTAGAGATATGATTTGTTACTTACGAGTTGGTTATGCATTGACTGTACGAAACCGCATTGGTAACTCGATGTTATAAAACGTACTTTTGTGTGTAATTCAATGAGTGGTAGAACAAACATATGAGTCGAAGTTTATCTGTTCCTTCTTGGATTAGAAGCTGATATCTGGGCCCCTCGATGATTTTGTTTTGACCCATGTATCGGGCCCGGTCAGAACTAAGTTGATGTGTTCAATTAAGTTCTATGTCAAACAAATCGGAAATCGGGAAACAAATGCTGGACAATAAGCAAGACTATGTTCCATGTATTTGTCCGGCTGATATCTAGAACGGAGGATTATATGATCACTTATCTTAAATGGCGTACTATCATCTTCTCAGTTCCGAGAAACCTTGAAAGAGCTACGATTGCCGGTCGGTTCCTGAAGTACTAGAGATATAGTTATTAGACTTATCCAAGTGGGAGACTGTTGGATAAGGTGTCTAAGTCCATAACTATTTCGGGCTTGTACTTGACCCGACCCGGCATGGTCCATTTGGGTTGCATGGCACCATGCAATTGGATAGACTAAATGAGAGAAATAACACTTGGAGATTATTAACATATTATAAGTTCTAATATATTAATAATATTATTTGATTAGTTGATCAAAGAATTAATTTGGAATTAATTAAGTGATCAAAGGATAACTAATTAAATATATGGGTTGATTATGTAAATCATCCATATCTTGTATAGTGGGCTAAGAGGCTCCATGGATTATCAAGTTGGGCTCTACCCATAGGATACTCCATGGATGCTCCATGGGAGTTACAAACCCATGGGTCATGGAAATGAAGAGTCATGACACATTAGGGTTTACATGGTGTAACCCTAGATGTGTCAACACTATATAAGAAGCATATTCTCCACCAAAATCGGCACTACTAAGAAACTAGAGGGCTTGGCCGATTTTGAGAAGTGTGTGTTATCTCAAGAGTCTTTCCAAGAGAATTTGGTGTTGTGTGAAGCATTTGAGGCATCACACTTGGGGTGCTAGGCTCACAAGGTTTCAAGGAGCACAAGCAACAACAAGGTAAGTTATTCTATCTATGATTCAAGTTAAAATTGTTCCCCATGTATGCTAGATAGGAATATAACCTTGGAATTCAACTTTGCATGATAATTAGACAAACATAGATCCAAGGTTATTAGGGTTGCATGTACACTTAGGAAGTGTTAGAATGCTCAAAACCCTTCAGAAGGATCATCATATTTTCGTCCAAGGCCCCAATCCAGAAGGTTCCATGGGCTGCTTGGTGATTAAATTGTCCATTCGGGTTTTGGTAGAAACCGTAGCAGTCTACAGTTTAAATAGAGAGCTCCACTTGCAATTTTCGGCCACTTGATCCCAAGAGAAACCCTAGGGCCGATTTTAGCATTCCCTCCTCTCTTTCTCATAATTGCCTTCTTGCATGTGTGGTGTTTGTAAGCCATTAGAGGAGTTACACTTGTGACTCTAAGCTCCAAGACTAGAAGAATCAAGAAGGAATCAAGCAATCAACAAGAGGTAATCATCTAGATCTCATTTGTTATGTTAATTTTGAATTCATACTACTAGATCTAGGGATTGTAAGTCTTGGTTTCATTGCATGTACAATAGAGAAGCCTAGATCCAAGCATTAGGGTTTGCATGAACACATAGGATGTTTATTTGTGTAAAACCCATCAGTGGTATCATAGATTTGTTTGGTTTCTATTGTATGTGATGCAATGCTTAATTATTTGCTGAAAATCGTTTTTCTGGCACTGCCCGACCCGACTCGGCGAGTCAGTATCTGGACTCGGCGAGTCTGCCTAACTCGGCAAGTCCAGGTAGTGACTCGGCGAGTCCGGGAGTCAGGCAGGTTATATTACGGGATTTTATGCTGTTTTGCTTAAGGATAATTGCCCAAAATCGATTTTTAACTTATAAAATCAGAATTTTATTGTTTATTTATGATTATCCTTGCTAAAACTAAAGATAATTTCTATTTATTTGAATAATTTTTTCCTTCTATGATAAAAGATGATTATTTAAATTATTTGGTAAATTATCTTGCTAATAAAATGATTAGGTCAAATATAGATAATCACCAAATTAATTGTTTAATTTATATTATTTGTTATTTGGTCCTTTGTGTTTTGAAAAGTTCAAAACTTGCCCTCAAGTTTTGAAATTTAAATTTTTGATTAAAAGTTTAATTTTGAATTATTTAAATTTCAAACCCTTAGAATTTTACAAGTTTAAAATTCAATCCTATACTATTATATTATTACAAGATTAATTAATATATATATATATATATATATATATATATATATATATATATATATATAGCTTAAAATGCTATTATTACCGTTAGTAGGCCTCATTCACGAAGCCAATCTATAAGGGGGGTATAAGGTTATGGCCTATAAGATGGCTGTTTAATGGGTATCCACTCTTACCCACCGCTTCCTTTATTGGTGGAGGGTCGTTAGCCGAATGGGTAGGATAGGGCAATCCCCTCCTCATTAATAAGTATAATAAATTTATATAAAGTAACTAAACATTTTTACAAAATTCTCAATCTTAGTTACTTTAGGCAAAGTGAATTGATGCAATCCCATGAAATTACACATTGTACCCTTGATAAGAAGTTAGTGGAGCGTGTGTGGTTAACCGGCACACTAATTGGTTCTAAGCAAAGGTGGCAAAGGGTGACTCAACGTTTTTCATAGTTCGATGGAGCGTGTGTGGTTAACCGACACATCGAATAGGTGACTGTAACAATGAGGGCACCATGTACATTTGCATGGTTATTCACACCCGCTTTGTGATCCTCGACATCCCAGTCACAAACTAGAGGGGCATATTGAGATTTAAACATGCCATTGAAAAGTTCAATGAATCTCAAAGGAATCTAGGAATTTTCAATACGTTTAAAACTTAAGCCTTTTATGTTCTTCATGGTGGACAATTAGCGAATCATCATTCACTTACCTTCAAATTTTTTACATCTTAAATGATGGCATCCCTTTTATAGTATGTAAATAATGTTGTTGGATCCTAGCCCTAATCAAACTTTGTTTTTTTCTATTTTAGATGTCGAACTCAAACAACAATAATGCTTCTGGCTCGTTCTCACTCATCAATTTGTGTGGGAGAGTGATATTCGGCGGGTCCAATTTAAATGATTGGATCCGTAACATCCGAATGGTCATTCGTTACGAGGACAAAGAGTATGTCCTCGATAAGGAGCTGAAGGAGGTGAACATCAACACTGCTACTCCCGAAGAGATCACTGCCTTTGAGTCCCATGAGCGTGTTGCTATGAAAGTCCATTGCCTCATGCTAGGGACCATGACTACTGAACTACAAAAGTCCTATGAGGACTACTATCCCTACGAGATGCATTAAGACATGGTGGACCGTTACCACCAAAGTGCAAGGCAACAGAGGTATGAGATCATCACTTTGATGTTCACTGCCAAAATCGACAGTGGAGAGTCCCTTACAGCTGATCTGCTAAAGATGCAGAGATATGTCGATCGCCTGATGAAGTTGAACGTTAACTTCGATGAAGAGCTAGCGATTGACATTATCCTTCACTTTTTGCCTCCCTGCTACAACCAGTTTCGCATGACCTACCATATGAATAAGGAAGAGGTCACCTTGAGCAAGCTTCAAGGATTGCTTAAGACTACTGAGAGCAATCTCTAGGACAAGTCTGTTGCATCAACTCCCACTCCAACCGCTGCTCCTGTTTTGGCCATTGGGCAAGGGAGGGGCAAAAATAGGACGGCTCCCTCCAAGAGACACCACAAGGGTAAATCCGAAGATGGTACCTCTTATAGTGGAACCAAAGTTGGTTCTGCTAAGCCCAACTCAATCCCAAAGGAGGCAGAGTGCCACCACTGCCACAAAATAGGGCATTAGAAGAGAAGCTACCCGGAATATCTGCAAGCCATCAAGGATGGGAAGATCAAGCCGTCTTTCGCAGGTATTTACACAATTAAATCTAATGATTCATCACATACTATTTCTTGGGTTCTTGATACAGGATGTGGTTTTCACATGTGTTCTGATAAGGATGTGGAGCGTGGAAGAATAAATTTAATCATGGGGAACAGAAGTTCGTCGCCTGTCACCAAGATTGGAGTGTATTCTCTAGCGCTTGGTAATGGATTAGGTTTAGATTTAAATAATTGTTGCTATTCGCCAGATATGGCAAGAAACATCATTTCATTTCATGGTTTGTTTAGACAAGGATTTAGATATTCGTTTGATAATGAGACAGTGGGAGGCAAATCCATCTTGAAGAGATTCAAGAGTCGAGCGATGAAGGAACCTCTGACGTTGGCGCTCAACCCGAGGAGGAAACTTCGGTTGAACCGATTAACGAGTCCTTACCTCTTAGATATTCTAAAAGAGTTAGAGTTCAACCCCAGTTATATGGTTTTCATATTACTACAGAAGGGGACACATATATTAGTGATAGTACACTAATAAATTTAGATGAACCTGACAGCTATAAGGAAGCCATGGCAGGCCCGGAGTCTGAAAAATGGAAAGAGGCGATGGACAACGACATTCAGTGCATGTACGACAACCAAGTTTGGAATTTGGTTGATCATGTGCTCAGACGTAAGACGGTCGGGTGCAAGTGGATCTTCAAGAATAAGACCGACTTGGATGGGAATGTGCACACGTATAAGGAGCGATTGGTTGCGAAGGGCTTTACTCAAACTCCCGGAGTTGACTATGATGAGACCTTCTCACCAGTTTCAAAGATTAAGTCTATTAGGGTGATGTTGGCCATTGCTGCATTTCATGATTATGAAATATGGTAAATGGATGTCAAAACTGCTTTCCTCAATGGGAAGTTGGCTGAGGATGCTTACATGGCTCAGCCAGAGGGTTTTGTCAATGCGAAGCATCCCAATAGAGTGTGCAAGCTTGAGAAGTCCATTTATGGACTTAAGAAAGCGTCTCGCAGATGGAATACTTGCTTCGATGAAAAAGTCAAAGTGTTTGGGTTTGTACGAAGCGAAGATGAATTATGTGTATATGTCAAAGCCAGTGGGAGTATAGTTAGCTTCCTTGTATTGTATGTCGATGACATACTACTTATAGGAAACGACGTCCCGACACTGCAGGAAGTTAATTTCTGGCTCGGGAAGTGCTTCGTTATGAAGGACCTCGGAGAGGCTTCCTATATTTTGGGAATAAGGATAGTGAGAGACCGAAGTAAGAGACTAGTAGGACTTAGTCAGAATACTTACTTGGACAAGGTACTAAAATGTTTTAGTATGGAAAACTCAAAGAAGGGAGAGTTAACAATCCAAAGTAATGCCAAGTTGAGTAAGACTCAATGCCCGAGTACCAAAGTCGAGATAGAAAAAATGAGTCGTGTACCATATGCTTCCGCAGCTGGCTCGATTATGTATGCTATGACTTGTACTCGCCCTGATGTGGCCTTCGCTTTGAGCATGGTCAGTAGATATCAAGGGAACCCTGGCAGAGCACATTGGACCACAGTCAAGAATATTCTTAAGTACCTTCGGAGGACCAAGGAATGGTTTCTAGTCCTCGGAGGGAGTGATGAATTAAAGGTGCAAGGGTATAGTGATGCCAGTTTCTAGACCGACAGGGACAACCATCGTTCGTAGTCGGGTTGGGTCTTACCCTTAATGGAGGAGCAGTGACTTGGAAAAGTTCCAAGCAAGAAACCGTAGCTGATTCAATGTGTGAATTAGAGTACATTGCAGCGAGCGAAGCGTCAAAGGAGGCGATATGGTTGAAGAACTTCACTGGAGACCTTGGAGTTGTACCTACCATAAAGGAGCCTATGGAAATTTTATGTGATAATGAAGGAGCGGTTGCCTTGACCAAGGAAACAAGGGATCATGGTAGATCTCGACATATCGACAAAAAATATCACTTTATTCGACATCGAGTAGAAGGACTCCTCATAGTGAAGAGGGTATCGTCAGAGGATAACCCAGGAGATCCGCTTACAAAGGGACTGAGTAGGGTTAAGCACTTGCAGCACGCTAGGAGCATTGGGCGAAAGGGCGATAGTAGTTTAGATTAGATAGTTTAGAAACGTGTAGTAGATAAATGTAATTGACATTTGATGATTAAATAAAGGAGTGTCATTTATAAGTAAAGTTATTGTCTTATGTTAATTGTTTAACTATTGTTTCACTTTGTATGTTCTGACTTCCTGAATAATTGTGTTATTAAGAATAATCGAATTATTCGAACAATCCTCAGTTGTTCATATGTTGGAAGTAGGTATGAATGAAGACTATCATGAATAGGTGTGTAGATTGTCTAAAAGGTATTGGACATAGCAAAGGTTTGGTACAGCGTTCATGAGTGCTTATAAACAAGTTTGAACATTGGAATAAACCCGTGCTTGCTGGAATCACTTCATGGAATTTATCACGAGTGATCGCAAGAATATAATATCAAATGGTCTTAAAACCTAAATATATAGTTTATTGTTTGCTGATTGGTTGTGCATTGATAATGCAAAAATGCATCAGTAACTTGATGTTATAAAACGCATTGTTGTGTATGATTTAATTAGTGAATAGTAAATGCATATTAGTCTAAGTTTATCTGTTCCTTTTATCCTAAAAGGGTAAAAGCGATACCAGGGCCCCTCGATGATTTAATTTGACTTATATGTCGGGCCTGGTCAGGACTGAATTGATGTGTTCAATTAAGTTCTATGTCAAATGAATCTGAGATCGAGAAAACAAACTGCTGGACAATAAGTATGACTATGTTCCATATGATTTTCCGCACGATATCTAGAACAGAGGACTGTATGATCCCTTATCTAAAGGACAAGTTACTAATAAGATTAGAGTTTGACAGTGTCTTTGAAAGCTATGATTGCTAATCGGAATATACTTACATTATAGTTACTAGACTTATCCAAGTGGGAGACTGTTAGATTAGTGTCTAAGCCCGTAACTATATTTGGTAACTATTTGACCCGGTTGTGCACGGTCCTTTTGGGTTGCCTTCACCAAAGCAACCTGACAACGTAATTTATGGAGAGAGAGAAGATATTATGGTTTATTAATATATTATAAGAATAATATATTAAAGGAGAAATCATATTATTTGATTAATATTAGTCTTAAATTAATTAGGAATTAATTTGGTGACTAAAAAAGATTAATTAAATAAAGGGGCTTAAACTGTCAAATGTGTGATAGTTGAGTTTTGGGCTAGGAAACCTAATGGACTAAGGGGGAACGAAATTATGATGAAGGATCATCATATTTTTTTCCAAGGCCCCATTCCAGAAGGTTCCATGGGCTGCTTGGTGATTAATTTGTCCATTAGGGTTTTGGCAGAAACCCTGGCAGCCTATAATATAAATAGAGAGCTCCACTTGCAATTTTCAGCCACTTGATCCCAAGAGAAACCCTAGGGCCGATTTTAGCATTCCCTCCTCTCTCTCATAATTGCCTTCTTTCTTGTGTGGTGTTTATAAGCCATTAGAGGAGTTACACTTGTGACTCTAAGCTCCAAGACTAGAAGAATCAAGAAGGAATCAAGCAATAAACAAGAGGTAATAATCTAAGTTAGATTTGTTATGTTAATTTTGAATTCATACTACTAGCTCTAGGGTTTGTATGTCTTGGATTCATTGCATGTACAATAGAGAAGCCTAGATCCAAGCATTAGGGTTTGCATGAACACATAGGATGTTTATTTGTTTAAAACCCATCAATAATTGGTAAAAATAGGTCACGGTTCCTTGATCAAACCACCAAAAAATGACTGTAAAAGGACCTATTGTGTTGTATTCCTTGTTCTAAAGTGCAATTGAAATCATTAACAATCGGAAAATAATTCACAAAATAAGTATTAGTTAATTCCCTTAAAATAAAATTTTCTCATGAAGCATATTTAAGAGCTATAGATAAGTAATTTGAATAGATTATGTTCTCCTAAATCTGTGGATATAGAGAATGTCCAAAACAGAGATCACATGAGAAAGTTATGCTGCTTTCAAATTATAAAATCAGTATTTATCTGATTTTCCTGAAGCAAACTTTACACTGCTTCGTTTCGAATAGATACGAAGCTTGTAAATTGTTTTTGTGCACGTTTGTGAACTCTGACTGTGGTCTATTACTTAATTTCATTTTGATGACATTTTTTATATCAGGCAAAATCGAATTCGTAAAATCTGTCGAATCTTAGACAATTAATCACGAAACTTTAAATGTCATTTAATGGAATATTGTATATTAGAATTTAATTACGTTTGCATTTTTGGAATCACCACGACAGAGTTAATCAGCAGGAACTTTTAAAAAACAATTACATGTGAGGATTTATTAACACAAGAATCTAGAAACAAGATTTACATCACAAAGTGCATTGCATTTGACTATTGCCCAAAATATCTCCTAAAAATCAATTTAAGACTTCAATAATGTAGGGAATGCTTCAAATGGAAGGTACATCATCCTCTCACTGATTTCTCTCATTCTCTCTCACTTTCTTTCTTATTTCTTCTTGATTTCCGGCAAGACACCTCACACCGAAGGTTGGTGTTTCCTATCACCATGAGGCAACAACCACATGTTCCCGTCCCTCCCTCTCGTTGATCACAAGCGGTCTTGGAACACCTCATGTTACTTCGTGTTTAGTTGTTGGAAATATGAGGAAAGCAACCAAGAGAAGTCATCGGAGAAACCTCCCTCACAACCACAGACAACAACGACAGGCACATATGTCACCTTCGCTCCTTCCTCTGTCGATAACAGATCCAAAACACCCTCCTAACGTCAACTATTGTTGCTACCTATTTTCCTTCTGGTTTGCTACCTCCGGCAATGAGTAAAAAACCACAAAGGGGCACTGAAAAAACGTGCTCCTACTTCCCTTCGTGTTTTACAACCGGAAAAGAAAGAAGCAGCTGAAGAAGCTGCCAGAGTAGCCCTTTACTACCGTTGTCACTGGCGACAACCTTCTGTCTTCTCTCCTTTCCTTGGGATTTCTTAGCCACCACCAGTCCACCCTATTTTTGCTTCCGTTCGTATTTCCTCTTCTCGATCAGATAAAGATCAAATATTACCCCCCCCCCCACACACACACACACACCATTTGTATCAACTGATCAAAAAGCAACCCTCTATTTGTAGTTATTGACCAAAACAACCCTCCATTTGTGTTACAATCTCAAATCAACCCCTCAATTTATTTACAAGATTAAAACAACCCCTTTCTATATAAACTATTACAAAGCATCCACCTCTAGTTTAATTAATTACAAAACAGTTCTGGAAGTGTTTCAAAGTTCAAGAATTGTTATTTTCCGGTTTCTCACGTTAAACTTCACAAAAACGAACCAACTTTGACCCTAGATCGAGATCACACAACTAGGGTGAGTTTCTATGGTCCCCCTTCTATGATTTTATGAATTTAGGGGAGAATACATGCTCATTTCTTGAAGTAATTGATGATTTACAAGTTTTTGTACATAAATATGCATCACACTTGGTTATTAGTTAAGAGTTATGAAATAGTAATCTAAAAATGAGATAAATCACCAATAAATCTATTAAGTTCAATTAGATTGCTAAAAGATGATATACTTATACCTTGTATGAAATATGAATCTAAATATTAAGAAAAATCACAAGATTATAAGTAGATAGCTATAATGATACAAATATATTTGATGATTTATAAAGATTATGATATTTGTCATATATAAGTTTGAGCATGTTAAAAATATATGGAAGGATATTGTATATAATCAAAAATGTTATGTAACGACTCAAAAATCACAACCAATTTAAACTTTTCAAAACAACCCATTTACTAAAAAGAAGTGTTTACAAAACCATTGTTTTCTAACATTATTTAAAATCAGAGTCTCCCAAGATCCAGTGTCATAAAAACAGGAAGATGTGAACGATCACACTTTGTGTTCCCATGATCCTTTAAAGTACCTAAACCCATAAACTAAAATGGTATGCACGAAATAAGGTGAGTTTCCCCCAAAGTACCACCACACAAACAGATAACACATACAAACTAGCACGTCGGGTCCAATGAACCATCGGGTTGGAATACCCCAGGCCTAGTCGACCTCCGAGTCTATTCATCCTTAGGATGGAATACCCCAGGTTGGAATGCCAATATACAACAAGTCCAGTCAACCATTGGGTTGGAATACCCCAGGGTCCAGTCGTCCTTGGGATGGAATACCCCAGGTTGGAATGCCAAAATACAACAAGCCCAGTCATCCTCCAGAAACATGTTTTATGATCTCAAACAACAAGAAAAAAATTGGAGAAACCAGAACAAGAAATTAGTAGTGGTGATACAGGAGCACAACACGGAATTACTTGTAGTCAATGACACGCTGGACATATAAGAAAATCTTCTAAGAGGACAATCTTTAGTATCTTGATTATGTCGCTACTTATAACTAGTTTTTCTTTTGTTAGCTTAAGTATTTCATTTTTATGACTTTTAGTTTCATTTGTGGTTTGAATTATTATGTTAAACAATTATAAATAAAATGACATTTTGGTCTCATATGTTCCTATTTACACCCACATATTTTGTATTTATTGGACATTTGAATATTATAACCTACATTTATCAAGGTTAATGCCAACATGTAAATATATTTGACCAACACATATAAAAATTTTACCTACACATAAAAGTATTTATACCCACACATACTTTATGAAACGTGTCACCAACACTTTGTAGGAACATGTCATGTCACTCGACACATCATGCATGTCATTATCCATACCATTGTCCTGGTTAGCGGCATCGTCATCAGCTATGCATCAACCATCCAAACAAATCAGATCACTTCTAGCCACACATACATGTGTAGGTATAACTAGAACGATACCCACACATAACAAATGTGTGGGTAATAATCTATATCTACATACCTGAGCTAACACATAGTGACACTTAATTTATATGTGGGTAAAGACAACTACCAAAACATAAGATGATTTTACCCACATATAAAGTGTCTTGGTAAACACCTAAATTTCTTGTGATTGAATTTAATTTGTGTGAATTCTGCAAATACTATCATCTACATATTTAACTTTCTTCTAAGTATAGTAAAAAATATCTTAGAGAATATGATTGATGTTCTGATATGATTTAGAGTCTATTGGCTTGATTAAGTAAACTCCTGAAGTCATAAAAGATTTCTAGGTTGTCCTTGAATGGAAGGACTCAACTTAGTTTTTCCAACGAACTCATTCATCCAATCATATTTAATTGCATCTTCTAAAGTAGTAGTGTATTCTTATTTTGTAGTATATTGTGCAATTTTTTTTCTTGGAGATCATTCCAACAAAACTCGTTCTTCATTCATAATGAAGCCATAACCCAATTATAATCCAAAATCATATCTTTATTTGTTTTGAAGTCAGCATCTTGTATAGCTCCTTACATAAAGATCTTCTTCTAAACTAATTAACTCATATACATTCTATTAGTTTTTATTAAATACTCTTAGAATGTTCTTATAGTCATAAATTACTCTCCCATGTATCTAATTGGTATCTTATGATATGTTCATAACATAATCATATACCTGGTCTTGTGGATAATATGACATAAATGATGGAGTCATTTGTCAAAGCAAATAGAATATAAATCATTTTATCTAACTCAAACCTATGTGTTAAGTCCATTTGAGGCTAGCTTAAAATTAGTGCCATGTGTCAATGCCATGAGTCCTCCAAATGAATCTTGTATCTTGATCTCCTTTAAGATATTGTCAATATATGTGTAAAGATTTAAAACTTTAACATTCATATTTATCTATCTCCATAGATTTTACATTCCAAGAATGTATCTTGTCTTTCCTATTTCTTTAATCTTAGAAACATTTTCCGAGTCAAGGCAAAATGGTCTCGCATAGTCAGAATGTAATTTCTCATTAGTAAGTATGTCTCATTCATACAAGAGTAGGAATATCAATATGCTCTGAGTAGTTTTTAGTAATTATAGATGCTATCTTGATTTGATGTAAAAACATACCTCATGTTTTCAGACTAAAATGACGATTGCAACCTTGAGATGTTTCAATTACATCCGCAAATGGATATTAAGGCTTACACATTTTGTTAGGATAACTTGGATTAGTAAAACCTCCAGGATAAGATATATAGACATCTCCAAGAAGGTGTCAATTAAAAAAAATGGTTTTCTTGAAATCTATTTACCATATCTCATAATCAACATGTAGTTATTTTACATAATATCCTTGTTGATCTAATCATAGCTACTTGAGAAAAGTTTTGATCATAGTCAAGGATATGAGTATGAGTAAAGCCTTTTATAACAAGTCTTTGTAAATGTGTATATGTCTCCATCTTTGTTTTCTTTCTTAAAGAATCACTTACTCTTTCTAGCCTTGCTATGGGGAGGAATATTAATCAAGCCCATACTTGATTATTATACATGGATAATATCTCACTGTTCATGACTCTAAGTTATTTATTAGGTCCAAAGTCTGATATATCATTTAGATAGTTGATGAATTTTCCAAAAACCATCAAGATGAACTCATCAATGAGAGATTCCATATTTCTCATGTTATAAATGATTTCTACCATATATGTGAACAATTTATGTTTATAAATAGCTATTATTTATGTTTAACAATTTCTCGTTAAAACTAGTGCCAACTCTTGCTTCATTAGGCTATGGTTCTTGAGCAACTTCAAGTTCCATGTGCCTCCCACTTGCTTTATCATTAGTAGCTTGCTTTCTGATAACTCAAATTTCTGAGGATTAAGAGAAGTTATTATATGTGGGTTTGTATAAAATAATCTAACCAACCTTTTAGAATGTTATACAAGTATGTAATTAGTATATTTCAGGTTTAGAAGCTTTAGTCTAACATAGGCTTCAAATCCCCAAAACATTAAGTAAGATAGGGATGGACAATCTCCATAATAAATTTATAAAGTGTTTTATATACTTCTTACTTAGTGTTTGTATTCAAGATAGAAGTGTAATGATTAAGGCATAATCCCAAAAGGACAAAGGAAGATAATTTCCATTGATTAGAAGTAAACCATAACTAGTAAGGTTTAGTTCATCCTTCATTATATCTAAGGCTTTAGATGGTATTATCGAATAGTGTTTCAACTTTATATTTGAAAACTTTAACTAAGGTTTCACAATTATCTATTAACATGTAATATATAATTACAACAACTATAGTTATCAATAAAGTTGATTAGGTAGCTTGTACTATTTCTAGAAATTCATTAGAAAGGAAGTCATACATCACAATGTATAGTTCCTTAATAAGTATTTTCTCTACATTTTAGTGAAAATATTATTCATGATCTTTTATACATAAATAAGATTCACATATTTTAAATATACTACATTATTTGCCTTCAAAATCCATTTCTTAAAGTTGGAATATGTGTATTTTATTTGTATAATACAGATAACAATGTCATATATAAATTCAAAATATGTTTGAGTCAAAAGTGTTTTCGTATAGAAATTATTATTTAGAAAACATTTATATTTACTTTATGACTCTATAAAAAGATCTAGTTATCAAAACACAATTTAATCATTTCATAATATAAATCTGATCGTTATGGAAAACGATTAAGCATATAATAAATTATCTAATCAGTTAAGTGATACATAGATTTAGTCAGGCTATATATAAAAAAATACATTATTACAAAACAAATATAGATTTACAATACAAGTATATTATGTTCTAAGCATAAATAATAAACTCCACCAGTAAAGTTTCAACTTGCTTGTGCTCAGCTACTTACTCTTCTTGAATATCTATAAACATTAACAAATATTGAATTAACATTTTATAAAGTTCTTGAGTGTTAAATGAAAAGTATAAGTTCTATTTGCTAGATACCTAAATGAATGGTCTGGCCAATCTTTCTCAGGTAAGAGGGTTAGTTCCTCTTCCATTGTCATATTTCTCTACAATAGAAACATAATCCATCTCTATGGGACTTTCTGCATCTCTTGCGCTTATACATATCCTTTCAATGAACTAATGATGAAATAATTGATAAAAATAGGTCAAAGTTCCTCGGTTAAACCACAATGAAATCACTGTAAAAGGACCTATTGTGTGGTATTCCTTGTTCTAAAGTGCAATTGAAATAATTAACAATCGGAAAACAATTCAATAAATAAGTATTAGTTAAGTCCCTTAAAATAAAATTTTCTTATTAAGTATACTTAACAGTTATAGATAAGTAATTTGAATATATTATGTTCTCCTAAATCCGTCGACAGAAAGAATGTCCAAAATGGAGATCACATGAGGAAGTTACGCCTCTTTCAAGTTATAAAATCAGTATTTATCTGATTTTCCTGAAATGAACTTTGCACTGCTATGTTTGGAATAGATACGAACCTTGTAAATTGTGTTTGTGCACGTTTTTGAATTCTGACTATGGTCTATTACTTGATTTCATTTTTATGACATTTTTTATATCGGAAAAAATGTAATTCGTAAAATCTTTCGAATATGAGACAATTAATCGTGAAACTTTAAAGGCCATTTAATGAAGTTTTGTATATCAAAATTAAATTACGTTTTCATTTTTGGAATCACCACGACCGAGTTTATCAGTAGGAACTGTCAGAAAAAAAAATCACATGTCAGGATTTATAAACATGAGAATCGAGAAACGAGATGTACATCACAAATTGCATTGCATTTGACTATTGCCCAAGTATATCCTAAAAATCAATTTAAGACTTCAATAATGCAGGGAATGCTTCAAATGGAAGCTACATCATCCTCTCACTGATTTCTCTCATTCTCTCTCACTTTCTTTCTTATTTCTTCTTAATTTTCGGCGAGACACCTCCCATCAAAGGTGGGTGTTTCCGATCACCATGAGGCAACAACCACATATTATTGTTCTTCCCTCTCATTGATCACAAGTGGTCTTCGAACACCCCATGTTCTTTCGTGTTTAGTTGTCGGCGATATGAGGAAAGCAACCAAGGGAAGCCACCGGAGCAACCTTCCTCACAACCACAGACAACAACGATAGCCATATCTGTCACCTTTGCTCCTTCCTTGATCGATAACATATCCAAAACAACCCCCTAACAGCAACTATTGTTGCTACCTGTTTTCCTTCTGGTTTGCTACCGCCAGCAACGAGTAAAGAACCCACAAAGGGGCACCGAAAAAACGGGATCCTCCTTCCCTTCATGTTTTACTATCGAAATAGAAAGAAGCAACTGAAGAAGTTGTCGGAGTAGCCCTTTGCTACCGTTGTCACTAGCGACAACCTTCTGTCTGCTCTCTGTTGGATGCATTTTATATGCATCTTTTAGCACAATTTCCTTGTTATTTAGTTATAAAAAGCTAACTAACTCCCGTTATTCTTATGTATTTTGTGTTTCTTGATTGTTTTGTAGAATACCCATACTGCTCACTTTTGTTATGACATTTCAGGGCCATTTGGAGCACATGGATGATTGTGTGAGTTCGAGTTGCGTTACTGGATGCTTTAGAGCTTAACTAGATTCCAGAACAAGGAAAGATGTCGAGTAATGATCAAGAACTGCTTGGAAGGAGGAATGACGATCAAAAGAGCTAAAAAATTACACCATGTGATTGCCCTTGCTCTATGCGATCGTAGGTTGGGTCGCAAGTTTGCTTCTTGGTTTTTTCATGCTAAAAATTCATCAGCCTAAGGAAAAGTGATACATGCGATCGCAACCTTGGAACCTATGATCACAGGTTGGTCAAAATGTATCAAAATGGCAACGTACTTCATTAAAAAGGCTCGTACCACATTTTGGGTGATACATGAGATCGCAGGTATGCCCTATGCGATTGCAGGTATGGCGTTTTGATAGCTATATGTATAAAAACAGCCCCATACTCATCGAGTAACCTTAATTGGCGATATCAGGCGATTTAGAGGCGACTTTCAGAAGGTTTCAAGTGAAGAACGCAGATCTAAAGGAGTCGATTCAATTTCTTTTCATAGTTTAGTAAGATTTACCGTTTAGATCCTATTTCTAATGTTTGTAATCCGTTTTTAGCCATGTCAGACTAAAAACTCAAATTTCAGTTTCGCAAGACGTAACCTTTTCGTATCATTAATCATTAGGCACTATGTTTGACTATGATTACTGTTTACTTTGATCAGTTATGTGTTAAATTGAGTGTTTGATTTTGATTTCAATTTCTATTGGCCACTTAAATTGTTTGTGAATCATTCTAGTCATCTGGTTGTTTAGATTCGTAATTGTCTAGATCAATTAGTAAAAAGTGACAAGTATTAGATTAATTCTGGGTTTAGGGTTAACTCTAATATGAAATGATCAAACAAGTTTTAACGCCTCCGAGCTTATGAGAGGTATTGAACTTTACTGGGAATTACATTGTGTCTAATGCAACTTTTCTTTTTTAATCAAGAGCTTGTTTGGTTAATTTAGTAAAAAAGTTAGATTTAATTCAAATAACTTATTTTGATTAAATGATTTTAGTAATAGAGGTCATTAGAGCTTGTTAATGAACTTTACTACCAGTTTAAACAAGTGCATAGTCAAATACTGTGTTGAGGGTTAATTATACGATCAGGGGTGTCACCGCAAAACTGGAATTGCTTTCTCTTATTTGAATTTCCATTTATTTAAATTTAGTTATTCTCTTTTCATTTTCTATTTTATTAGTTCAATTCTCATAAATAACCCCCCCCCCCCCCCTTTTTATGTTCACTGCACTCATCAAGAATTAGTTCACGCCTTACGCAAAGAGGTGTTAGTGCAATAAAGCAGTCGATTTTATATTTTTATTTGTTTAAATCGTGCACAACAGCGGTTTTAACACTCTCCCTTCCTCGCGATTTCTTAGCCACCACCGGTCTACCCTATTACTGCTTCCAGTCATATTTCCTCTTCTCGATCAGACAATGATCAAAGATTACCACCCCTCCCCCCGCCACACCATTTGTATTAATTGATCGAAAGTGACCCTCTATTTGTAGTTATTGACCAAAACAACCCTGCATTTGTGTTACAATCTCAAATCATCCCCTCAATTTATTTTACAAGATTAAAACAACCCCTTTCTATATAAACCATTACAAAACATCCACCTCTAGTTTAATTAATTATAAAACAATTATGGAAGTGTTTCAAAGTTCAAGAATTGCTATTTTGCGGTTTCTCACATTAAACTTCTACGATCCTTCTTTTATGATTTTATGATTTCAGGGAGAAAACATGCACATTTCATGAAGTAATTGATGATTTACAAGTTTTTATACACAAATATGCATCACAATTTGTTATTGGTCAAGAGTTATGATATAGCAATCTAAAACTGAGATAAATCACAAATAAATCTATTAAATTCAAGTAGATTGCTAAAAGATGATATACTTATACCTTGTATGAAATATGAATCTAAACATTAAGAAACATCACAAGATTATAAGTAGATTTCTATAATGATACAAATATATTTGATGATTTATAAAGATTATGGTATTTGTCATGTATATGTTTGAGCATGTTAAAAATATATAAAAGGATGGAATACCCAGGCCCAGTCAACCTCCAAGTCCATTCGTCCTTAGGATGGAATAGCCCATGTTAGAATGCCAATATAGAATGAGTCCAGTCAACCATTGGGTTGGAATACCCCAAGCCAAGTCAGCCTCTGGGTCCAGTCTTCCTTGGCATGGAATACCCCAGGCTGGAATGCCAAAATACAACGAGCCTAGTCATCACTGGGATGGAATACCCTCGGATCCAATCAACCATCAGGTTGGAATGCCCCCCGGTCTGTTGGCTCATTCACATAGCAGTAAAGCCTCAACCACAAATTAAAATATGCGCACATATAACAGATAAGCATATAATAGGCCAACAACTATCAGACAGATCTACAGATCACTACTGTATACTCACATCCTATATACAACGACTCAGATTTAACCAATCACTACAGCATAACAGATAAGCATATAATAGGCCAACAACTATCAGACATATCTACAGATCACTACTGCATACTCACATCCTATATACAACAACTTAGATTTAACCAATCACTACAGCATAACGACATACTATCACAGATCAGGATATCCAATCCAACGGGCCAGCCTTTGTGCCTTCGACCCATACGTACAGTAAGGAAAACTTTCCTCAAACCGTTCAGTTTCTCAAACAAATGCTCAGACCGCAAATCTGGAAATTCATGCACGCTAGCACCATTAAATAACATCTAACTAATAACTGAATCTCGACCCATAATCAAGAATCTAAATTACTTGCCTAGTGACTAGGGTAAAAGACCATTTTACCCTTTTCTTACTTGGCCCAAAATCAAGGCCCAACCCATTTTCTCAAAAAGCCCAATTCCAAAATAGCGTCCCAAGGCCCAATATGGCCCAACTTCCTAATTGGGCCCAAAAACCATCATGAATCTAATTCCATGAAAGCCCATAATCAATCTATGACCCATGGTTAGAAGTCCAATGTCCCAACAAGGCCAAACCCACAAAGGCCCAAAATAAACATATTGGGGAGTACACCCTGCATACTCCAAACGTACGCCCCGCATACCCACTACCAATGCACAACGTACAAGTCTCCAAAGCATGAATCTCACATTATGTTCAACGTACCCTCATACGCCCAACGTATTCATCAGAGGCTAAAGTTCAACAATAAGCTCTTAATGGTTAAGACAAAAGCATACAAACACTTATCTTAACCCTAAATGATGTCTTAAAACATAGAGTCGAAAACTTTAAGCCCAACATACTAGGTTCAATGTACACCCTGTACGTCTAGCCTACTAGGTTGAACCTAAAAACCCTCCAACTTCGAATGGCCATAAATTCTTCGTTCTAACTCCGATTTCGACGATCCTTATATCCATAGAAAGGTAACAAGAAGCTCTACACTTATATCAACTCATCCTTGCCTTAAAATTTCTTAAACTAAAATCCAATATTTATAGATATCCGAACAACCACTTTACAGTTATACCCTTGGGCTCCAAATCACAAACCGAACTCCTGGATCATCCAAAGTACATTACCCACACCCAAATGGGTCTAAATATCTCTTTTCCAAAGGCCCTCAGACTCATGATGATCGATCTTTGGGACACAACCCCGAATTAGGAAACAATTCGGAACAGTCTGTTATAACTCTCCCCCACTTAAATTGGATTTCATCCTCGAAATCACTCCTTACCACCCACTTGGAAACCAAACACTCCGGCCCACACCTCATAACCAAGAGCAAAATATTGATCCTTTAACTATCGAACGAGTATGTTACTGCTGTAATTTTGAAACCCCATAACTTGCCTGACCTCCGCACCGGTAGAACCAATCCAAAACACAATCACAAGGGCCTATAACTACCATCAGAAAGGAAACACATCCTTCTTTACCCTGAACCATCCAACTGATACCTTTGGCCGACTGATTCCTTGACCATAACTTGCTGATGAAATATCTGATATAGAAATACCATGATGACTCCCTACACGAGTCTCATCAATATATCCGCCGCAGAGAAGCACATACATCACCAGCATATTCCACAACTTCCTAGCTATAAGACCGAACTTCTAGAGAGAGAGAGACAGAGCCGAGGACTCTAAGAACTACAAACACTTAATCAAATCTATCAATATGCTTCCCGAGACCAAGAACTCATCAGATCTAAGCTTCAGAACCCAAAATCCAGGACTTATATTCATTCATTCGATGAACCCACCCCTTGTCTTAGACTATGAACACCAACAAAAAAGCAGAATGAAATACTCAAAACACATCGATCACGAATTTCAATCGATTCCAAATCCATAAAACGCATCAAAAACCTTAAATAACCCTTGACTCCCTGACACACCATTAGCAACCACTGTTCTTATGAGCAAATATGATCAATCCAAGAATTTTCGTATTGCATCCAATCCTTAACAACTTACTCTATCCAAACAAGCTGGTTTCTAAGTCTCCCGACTTCCAACAATGCACCAAGACCAAAACTACCACATGCAGAATAAATAAACAATCATTAACATTGGGCCCAAATCGTATGCTTGGATTGCTCTTGGCATGTAACATCTAGAAAATCATAGGGTAAAAAATGCATTTTTATTATAATCAAAACAATCATGTAACTTGTATTCAAACATTTAATAGCATTTCAATATAAACAAATTATCAGTGTTCATTCCTTAAATCACATATTGCGGAAAACATGGGTGTATGCATTGCGATCAAGTCAGACCCTTCCTTTTCGAATCGGAAGTGCCCAAAACCATAAATCACAAAGCTTAGTGAGTTCCACAAAATACCATATACCATACATACAATAAACATATAATGGGCCCCGTCCAGTCTTCGGGGCCTGACCAGCATCAGACCCCGTCCAGCATCGAGCCCCACCCAGCATACATATAACATACATCAAATAATCACATAAACATGCAATAGTCACAAAGATACATAGCATACAAATGGTCATCGGGCCTCGCCAGGCATCCGACCATGCCTGGTAAGCATATAAACACATAACACATGCAAGAGTCATGCAGACAGCTAGCATACTGACATAGTATAAACATGGGCCGACATTGGTGCCTTCGACCCGCTAAACCCAGTGAGGAAAACTCACCTCGAATGTTGAAGCTCACTGAAAGAAATCCCTAGATGCTGCCCTAACGACTCCCCGGGCTATCGCAACAAAATAACATCTAATTAGCAATTGGGTACCAGTATATGGTCCATAATCCATACTTGGGGTAAATGACCATTTTACCCATGGTCCAACTTGAACCAAAACTGAGGCCCAAATACATAACCAAAAGGTCCAAAACCAAAAGATCCACAAAAGCCCACTTATGGCCCAATTTTCCAAATTGGACCCAACCCTCGTATGGGCCTTATCCTAAAGCCCAATAATTTCATTAGTCCAAAAAGTTGATATTAGATCGCCCAAAAGGCCCAAAGCAACAAGGTGGCCCAAAGATGCAAAGCCCAAAACACAACAAATCCAAAGCCCAATTGAACGTTGTACGCAGGGCGTGCGCTCAGTACGTTGGGCGTACTCGACGAATCTAGATTGTGACCAGGAACTAGGTACGTTGGGTGTACGTTCAGTTATGCGGGGCATAACCTGGCTCATTCCAAACTGATTTTATGGCTTAACCACTTAAGAACTTTGCACCCAAACTTCAGAGAACCTCAAAATAAAGCTCTTAATGTATAAAGTCGGAACCTTTATGCATTTGCATGACTTAATGGTACCCAACAACCATATTAATCCATTAAGAGCTATTCTAATCCAACTAGAACATGCATGGACCAAAAGCAAGGATCAACATACCATTTTTAAGAATTTAAAAACATAGAAAGGGAAAGATCTAGCAATGTTAGCTCCTAGAGTGGCTCAAACTCACAGGGAGAACTCAAAACCCAAAAATAAGCACAAATTTAGACCTAAACCCATAAAACATAACATGAAGTCAGGATATGAACTTGATACCTTAAATGAGCTGGAAATGAAGCCAATAGTCTGGATCTATAAGTCTTCCTTGAACCATAAGCTAGCACCAAGCACCCTTTCCTTGAAAATGAGCAAAAGCACACCAAAATGCACACTTAGATCTATCAAACACTCAATGAGAGGTTAGCGTTTCTAAAATGAGGTCAGAAGTCAGTGGAGGCTGACAAATGAAAGAGCCTTGAGCTTATAAGGATGTTTAAATAGTTACCAAACCCTAAAAATTAGGGTTTGACAATCTCATTACGCTAGGCGTACCCCATCTTAAGTTGGGCATACTCACCCAGATAGGCATCACCTACCTTGCATGCATGGGACTGATTTGCAATTCTTTTCCATTAAGGGCCTTTTCTGCCAATATTTCAAATTTCCCTAACTTCCTCGTCTTTGGTAAGTTTCCAACGAACCTTATATCCACGGAAAGGTAGAGGGAAGCCCCATGCTTCTTGCAACTCACCAGAGCCTTAAAATATCCTGAACAAAAACCCAAAATTCATAAAGGACTGAGTGTTACATGGCATTACACCGATCTTGTCGGCATTCCATTACTCTTCTCGGAACTCACGACCAGCACCACGGGCCTAAAGATATCCAACCTCATTCCACCGCCTTGCAGGAACCCACTCAATGCTAACCGAGTGCAACAATGCCCTATTCTTTTACCACTTATATCCTTTCATAGTACAAGCTACCACCAATGCAAAATCCGATGAGAACATGGTCGTAAACAACCCGAGAATGGGATAAACGGTCGTACTCTTGTTCTGAATCAAAGGCTTTAATCCAAATAAGAACCATGCATATAATATGAACCAAGTGCTCCATTTACTGTCTTGACCAACCCGCATACCCCTCACCACAATATCTGATGAACTTACCCCAATACACACCCCAAACTTCTGAAAAATCTTGGCTTTGAGGATGTATGAAATGGACAATGATTGAGAACAAACTGACACCTAATCCAGAGAACCAAAAGCCCACTCGGAGCTGAAATATTCATATCTGAAACCTGATTTACCGATCGAAAACTGCGCTATTTAGACTGTAAATAGTAATCCATACAACGAGCTAACATGTTCCTCAACAACTAATACTCAACTTGGGTGATCCAAGCGCCTTCTCATCTACTTATTGGCATCCCAAAAGGAACCAATGGCTACAATGAGCTACTTCACCAACTACTTCCTATTACGAGACAACTCATGTACCTCTTGAACATGTACATCCATTAGCCACTTACTCTATGCCCCTGACTTGACCAAACCTTGTACCAGAATCCTACATTACCACACTGCAAATCCCTATAAACCATTCTTCTAATACCACATACTTGAACAGATCGATGACCCTCTAAGCAAAATACATAGTTCTCCCCCACTTAGGATTCGAACTATCGCTCAATGGTGTTGCAACCAACCATATCTCAAACCGGCTCAACCATGAAAAAACCATCCCGAACCCTTGGATGGTGTAAGACATGCAAGACGATCTTCCAGATAAGGACCAAGCAAACCCTAAGAGATTCTAAATTTCAGATGAATACCTCAGAAATTTCCAATCCTAACCACCTTAACATTAAGGATTTAATGCAAATTCATTAGCAAAACACCAACTTACTGTCCAAAACATACATTCCTCGCATGCAATCCCAACCGTCAATCTAGTACCTGAAAATAGACCCTTGCTCGCATCACTATGCATCCATACCACATCAATCCTCCTACGTATACCCACACTGTCATACTGTTGTCAAACACATCAACCAACTAGCCCCCATGTTGGGTTTACATCTCAACTCTAAAAGTCACAAGCCTGCTCGCTCCTTCTTGAAAAATTGTCATGACATAATTCTCGCCATAGATAGCGACATCCAAATCCATTTGTCAACCACTCAGCTTCTAGCTGAATCCTCAAGCAGATCATAATAATTGTTTCCTTCTTGAGTCCCCCCGACTCAAATGCACGGACTCAAGCAAGGTCTTCGAGACCTCAAAACCAACAAACTCACCTAGGTCTGCACCATTCAAACCCAAACTAACATCGCTACTGAGGCCCAAAACAATTACCAGACCCATCCCCATGCCTAAACAACCTTAACCAAAAGATCGATAAATATTGAACCACTGCCATGAATCATGGAATCAAACCAAGCTATCTTCCACGACAGACCCTTAGAATTCCCGAAATCTTCCTAGATTCGAGTATGGATCATGTGCTTCCAGTAGTATGGGCCCAATACTACCTTCCACACCTATGCATACTTTCCTTAAGAATCAAACCGAGTCCTCTAAGTTACCTGTAACACTCCGTTTGAAATTAAATAAAAATGAATAAATAATTAATAAATACTAAAACACCAAGGTGTATAATATATTTTATCCTAATTCTAAATGCATAACATTTTATCAAGGTGTTGGTTCTGAGGAGTTAAAATTCATAACTTTTGAATATTTGAGGGTTAAGTGTAATTTCTAGGTTGGTATGTAAAGATTTTCTAAAGTCAAGGGGGTGTTTGGTGAAATATTGGACTTAAAGTGAATATGTTTTTGGATGTTAGGGGTTGGATGGTAATTTTTGGATTTAAATTGCAAAGATCTTGGGAGGAGGGATTAATTTTGGAAAAAGGGACCAAAGTTGGGATGAGACACAGGATTAACCCCTCCGTAACCCTTTCCCCCTCGTTTCTTTTACCTCAAACCTAACCCTACATTATCAACCTCTATCCACCAACCTTGTATCCCCTCATCCGCCTCCGCCTCACAGATGGACGCCACCACCACTGTACCGCTACCGGAGGCGCTAAGAACAGTCAGGACGACCGTCGGAGGCCGACGAACGGGCCATAATCGTGGTTGCGTAGGGTTATGAGCGACCGTGACATGGCTCACGTCCCCACTACCGCTGTCGGCCTTGACCACCGACCCTTTTAGCTCCGGCGGCGTTTCTGCCGCCTTGTAGGTGGTTCAGTGAGTACATTTTAGCATATGGGGGCTGTTTTGGAATTTATGGTGCAATATGTACATTATTATGGCAGAGAATCAATAAGACCAAGAGGACCCGACACCACCACCACCGTAATGGGGGGGTGCCATCTCCAACCATCGGTTGCCGTCGTGAGGTTCCTGATTGAGTGCGTATTCAGGTGTTGTTGCGTTTTAGGTGGGTGTGTGTGTGTGTGTGTGTTGTTACCGGCCGGAAAACTGAGGAAAACCCCATCACCACCGTGATGTGGTGGCTACCACCATGTGACGCCATGTGTGTGTGTTTGTGTTTATCTATTAGTGTGTGTGTGTGTGTGTTTATTTTTGACTTTAATCTTTGTAAATTGTAATCGGGTCGGAATAATGAAAAGAAACTATAAACCACCACCGGCCATCGCGTTGGGTGGCGGTGTGCTTTGCTTTGTTGTGTTTGATTCGTTTGGGATGCATGAAACCCTAATGGGCCCAATGACGCCATTATGGGCCCAAGGAAACTCTAATTGACCTAATAAAACCCTAATGGGCCTAATGAGGGCCAAAGTGACCTAAAATCCCAACCAATTGACTAATGGGCTAGTATTGGCTAGGAAACCCTAGTTAGGGTTTGGAAAACCTTAATGTCATGAAACCCTAATTTCGAGACTGATCGGGACCCGCATCGGGATTATTTATTAAACTTAAATTATTAATTAATAATCTTTGGCAAATTAATCTAAAGCAATATTGGACTTAATGGATTAAGTCCTTAATGGAATAAGTCCTTAATGGATTAAGTACGAACATTTAACCCTAATCATCATTTTATATGAAACCCTAATTTCTCTTGGGCATTGAGTTGAGCTTTTCCATTGGGCTTTGTTAATTAGATCATTAATGGGCCATCCAAGAATGATTGTGTGGACTAGACTATGTTGTTGGGCTTTAGAGTAAGGCCCATGTGAAGTTCTGGGCCCAATTTGGAAAATTAGGCCATAGATGGGCATTAAGGATTATATGATATTGGGCCATTAGAGTATCAAATGTTGGACCGGAATAAATGGTTGGGCCTTTGAATAAGACCATGTAAAGGCTTGGGCCCAATTTGGAAAATTGGGCCATATGCTGGGCTTTGATTCCTAGTTTGACTTTTGGGCCTATGGATCGGACCTTGGGCTGGAATAAATCCAAGCTTGGGGTAATGTAGTAATTATCCAAAGTATGTATTTATGGTTATGTAGTCGAACCCAATTATTAATTGGGTGATGTTTTGATGTTGACAGTTTGGGAACCTGTCAACCAGCACTTAAGTTTTATCTGCGGGACGTCAGCAGTGCCAAGTAAGTCTCCTCACCATACCAATGAGTCTAAGGCACCAAGGCCGGCCATTTTATGATATGTGGTACACTAGCTGAAGTTGTATTATGTGGCATGTTCGTTGGTTATGTGCTAGGAAGTATGTTTGTGGTATATGCGTTATGCTTGTATAGAAGACCAAGGGAGAGCCCATGGCACCTGGATGTAAGACCATGTGGAGAGCCCATGGCTTTCTTATTATGTTGTAGTGTTTATTGTAGATTCACTACTGATATGTGTATATATAAGGTATGCTAGCGATTACGTGGTATGTTAGTCATCTTTGTGATATTTGCATGGAAGACCATGGGAGAGCCCATGGTACTCGCATATAAGACCATGTGGAGAGCCCATGGCTTTCCTATCAAAGACCATGGGAGTGCCCATGGCACTTTGGTGTAAGAGTATGTAGGGAGCACATGGCATCCTGTAGTAAGACCCTAGGGACAAGCCCACAGCATCTGTATATGTTGATATGCAAGGCTATGTGATTGATATGGATACATGATTGATATGGTTTTTGTAGCTTTTATAGCTAATATGGATTATGTGATTATATGGACTGTGTGGGGTATGCTATGGGGAACTCACTAAGCTTCGTGCTTATAATTTTGTTTATTGTTTCAGGTATCATCGGTTTGGAAAAGAAGGGCCCGGATTAATCGCAGTGCAGACACCCATGTTTTCTGCATTGAATGATTTTGGGATGGACTCTGATAAATGTTTTAATTAATAATGTTTTGGATGTTTGGAATAAATGATATCTATGTTTTGACTATATTAAAAATGACATTTTTACCCTTTATTTTTTGGTCGTTACAAGTTGGTATCAAAGCCTTGGTTTGATGGATTTGGGGATACCTTCAGGTGTGTCTGAACTCAAACTGAGGATCTGTAAAGTTTTCAAAATAAAAATGTTTTTAAGTAATGAATTTCTAAGACAAGAAAGGGTGTGGTGCTTGCAATCATCCGAGCTCAAGTAAGTTTCCCCGGAATACCCATATATGTTATATGTTATGAATTGATTTCTGAATTTGAGGATCGCATGCTAGTTAGGGATAGGGGAGATTGCTATTATATGTTGTATGAGCTGGTAGACTTTCATGCTAGTGTTGAGTAGTCAGCAATAGATTGACTTGATATGTGATGCTTGTAGCCTTGGGAATATTTGATGCCATGCTAGAATGAGAATGATTATTGGTATTAGTAGCTACTACATGTATGCTTTTAAAATCGTTCACAGTTAGGATCTTATAGCCTTAGAATAAAAGATTTGGCCTTATTCATGTTCATTTTTTGGTTGTGGTCCTAGGGTAGAGTCTATTATTCGACAGTCTATTAGATCCTGTTCTGTGTATAATTTACATGCATAAGGCAGCCGGCAGTGAGGATGGATGGATGTGGATAGCACGAGTTGTGGTATGTAGGCGTAATATTCTATGATAGTACTTTGGATCGGAGTGTTATTGCACGAATGTTGCTTGCTTTATGCTTTGTGGAACTCATGAGTGATGGGAGTCAGCCACTAAGTGGATATGATGATATCCAGGAGGTGGATGGTTGGCATCATGGTGAGTTCTTCAGCAGCTGATGGCAGGGTGAGGTTGGGAACCTAGGGGGAGCCTAGGAGTTGCTTCGATAGATATCGTGTTGTGGTTTAGCGGATACTTGGTGCACAAGTGGAGTAGGTGACTTGGTGGATTCGAGAGGATTGCTGAGGGAAGTATGGATAGGTATGGAAGGTAGTATGGGCCCGTACTACTGAAAGCACTAGATCCATACTCGAATCAGTAAGAGTCTTGGAGAATCTAAGAAGCTTATAGGAAGAAGAATTTTGGGTTTTGCTCTGATAGTTGGGATGGTTGCTTTTCAAGATAAGGATGAACACGCAAAAGAAGGACTAGGGTTTGGTTCCGGCTCCGGTGGTGAGCTAGTTAGTGGGAGGACTACCAGGATTTTGGGTTCGTCGTGGGCCTCTTGTATCAGGCGGCAAGGATTGATTGTGCGATCTATTGCACTTTCGGGATTAGAGACTATGTCTTAGGAGGAGTTTGTAGCTCGGTTTAGGGCAGAGGTTGCTTCAACTGCTGCAATTCAACGGTGGACAATTGATCTGGTGAGTGTGTCAAGGTGCAAGATCCTGAATGTTATGGTTTCTAGAGCCAAGAACGAGGGATCGATTAGGAACACGGTGGGAAGAGGGGATTAGATCAGGTACATACACTGGAGGGTCCCGGGATGGATCTCAAGAGTTCAAGTCAGCTTGTGAGAGGCCAGCAGGGCCGGATTCAGTGCAGTTCTTGTGGGAAACTGTACAACGGAGTTTTTCATTTCAAGGTTTAGTAAGTGTACCTCTCGGTTTGTTTCCCTTCTTGTGATTGGATTGTACCTTCAAACATGATCATATGTCATTTTCATACCATGAGTTACGAGTTGGTTAGTGAAGGTCATTTCCCCCCTTTGCTGGGTTGGAGCGTTCAATGTTATCTAAATCTACGGTCAGGATTGGTAACTTAACATTATGCTTGATTCGGCTTTTGGAAGCGCCAGGGAAAGTCGTTCACTGTTGAGGCTTTGGTCTGGACATTTGTTATTTGGACTTCAAGATATAGGTGGGGCATCAATTCAAGGCATCTGAGATTATTAGTTGTGCTAGGATTTGGGAAGCGGTCGTCTGATCTTTAGGAGATGTGTGGTCCTTGGAGGTTTGGGTCATAATAGAACACTCGCACGGACAAGAAACAGGTTGTCAGCAGTTTGTTATTAACGAGTATGAAGGATCGGGAATCCTTCAAATCTCATGTATTGTGAAGACTTAGTCGAATCTAAGTAAGGGAGAATCATGCAGATATTTAGGACAGGGACAGGTATGAGACCGGGATGGACTTCTCGAGGAAAGAGGCGGCCCAAGTGGCTATTGGGTTAAGTGTTATGCGAGTTTGGAGTTCGGTAAAACTCCCCAGCGTGTGAATCGCGTCTTCAATAGGGCTTGATAGCAAAATCTGGGGAGGCAGGTCGGAACTCCAGTTATAAATTGAGTTCGGTTTGGGTGTTTGGCCGAGTGTGTATTTGACCATGTATGTGTTTGAATCAATAGATTAGGGGTAAGGTATTAGACTATGTCTGCGTTAGGATGAAAGTGTTGTAAGACTACGGGAGAGCCATAGCATTCACTGATGGTCAGTTGGTATGGAAGTGTTGTAAGACTATGGGGGTAGCCGTAGCATTCACTAGTGGTTAGATAGTGATAGAGTGTCGTGAGACTACGGATGTAGTCGTAGCTTTCACTAGGTTGGTTGATGGCATGAGCGTATTGTTGGAACGCGGGAGGAACAGTAGCACCCAAAAGTTCAAGTGTAGCACTAAGGATATGGAAATCCACGAATTGGGTTTCGAAATTACCTAGATGGATTAGATTTGGTTGAGACAGTGATAAGCCTGTGGGATTGCCCACACGATTATAATATCAGGGAAATAATGGACTGTGTAAGGTCATTTGGTACACTAGGCTACCATTGGTCGGGTAGCAATCACTTTTAACCTTGGATTCGGTAACGTCGGGATTCAATGCATGGACCAGAACGGTTAGATCAAAAAGTTGTTAGAGTCGCAGTTGCATGATAACTAGTGGCAACTAGTTCCAGAGAAGGATTTCGTTCAAAAGTCGTGTGAGGCGACTAAATAGGGAGTCCTTTGGCTCCACAGCCGGGCCGAAACCCGGTATTTCAGATGATTGGTGAGAGAATTGAGACCAAGGAGGTCTCGATAGATTTTGGCAAGCAGCCATTTGGCAGCATACTGCTTCAGGCAGTTCAATGTTCGAACAGTTTCTGCATTTGGACAGTGTTAGTAATTGTGTTTTAGGTTACACATATGCACGGAATGTCTAGATGATTTGGGGAGTCACAAGTCACTCACAGTAGTAGTATCTGAGCCTTGGCCAAGTAAGAGGGATCTGCAAGGATGATTGGGTCTGTGACCCTGCTTTATAGTGAAAACCTTGAGATATCATGAGTGGAATAGCCAGTTGGTAGATAAGTGCAGTGAACTCAGCAGTGATTCTATATGGGCGGTCTGTCAGGGAGACAAACCAACTTGAGACTACATATTTCAGACGGTGTAGAAGCAATCATGATGCAAGCAATTCGTTCATTTTCGGCTTTTAGAACCCTGTGAGGGTTGTTTACGGTTGCCTTAGAAGGGCTAAGGAATGCATATAGTTGTAGTCATGTTGCTCAAGTTGGTTGGCGTGTCAGGAGTGGTAAGGAATGATTTCAAGGACGAAATCTAATTTAAGTGGGGGAAAGTTGTAACACTCCGTTTGAAATTAAATAAAAATGAATAAATATTTAATAAATTCTAAAACCTTAAGGTGTAAAATATATTTTATCGTAACTCTAAACCCATAATATTTTAGCAAGGTGTTTGTTCCGAGGAGTTAAAAGTAATAACTTTTGAATATTTTACGGTTAAGTGTAATTTCTAGGTTGGTATGTAATGATTTTCAGAAGTCCAGGGGTGTTTGGTGAAATATTGGACTTAAAGCGAATAAGTTTTTGGATGTTAGGGGTTGGTTGGTAATTCCCGCTCGTTTCTTTTATCTCAAACCAAACCTAACATTATCAACTACTAGCCACCAACCTCGTATCCCCTCATCCGCCGCCGCCTCACAGATGGACGCCACCACCATTGTACCGCTACCGGAGGGACTGTGAACAGCCGGGACGACCGTCGGAGGCCGACGAACGAGCCATAATCGTGACTACATAGGGTCATGAGCGACCAGGAAGCTTCGGGTAAGACCTTCTGTCATCTCTCTCTCTCTCTTCCTTGCTATTTCCGATGACTGTGACGTGGGTCACATCCCCACTACCGCTGTCGGCCATTACCACCGACCCTTTTAACTACGGCGGCATTTCTGCCGCCTTGTAGGTGGTTGAGTGAGTACATTTTTGCATATGGGGGTTGTTTTTGGAATTTATGGTGAAATATGTACATTATTATGGTAGAGAATCAAGAAGACCAAGAGGACCCGACACCACCACCACCATAATGGGGAGGCTATCATCTCCAACCATCGGTTGCCGCCACGAGGTTCCTGATTGAGTGCGTATTCAAGTGTTGCTGCGTTTTAGGCGGGTGTTTGTGTGTGTGTGTCATTGCTGGTCGGAAAAACGAGGAAAACCCCATCACCACCGTGAGGTGGTGGCTGCCACCATGTACCGCCATGTGTGTGTGTTTATCTATTAGTGTGTGTGTGTTTATTTTTGAGTTTAAGCTTTGTAAATTGTAATCGGGTCGGAATAATGAAAAGAAACTCTAAACCACCATTGGTCGCCGCGTCGGGTGGCGATGTGCTTTTCTTTGTTGTGTGTTGATTCGTTTGGGATGCATGAAACCCTAATCGGCCCAATGAGGCCATTATGGGCCAAGGAAACTCTAATTGACCTAATAAAACCCTAATGGGCTCAATGAGGCCGAAACTGACCTAAAAGCCCAACCAATTGACTACTGGGCTAGTATTGGGTAGGAAACCCTAGTTAGGGTTTGGAAAACCCTAATGTCATGAAACCCTAATTTCGGGACTGATCGGGACCCGCATCGGGATTATTTATTAAACTTAAATTATTAATTAGTAATCATTGGCAAATTAATCTAAAGCAATATTGGACTTAACGGATTAAGTCCTTAATGGAATAAGTCCTTAATGGGTTAAGTAGGAACACTTAGCCCTAATCATCATTTTATGTGAAAACCGAATTTCTCTTAGGCCTTAAGTTGAGCCTTTCAATTGGGCTTTTATAATTGGATCATTAATGGGCCATCCAAGAATTATTGTATGGAGTAGACTGTGTTGTTGGGCTTTAGGGTAAGGCCCATGTGAAGGTCTGGGCCCAATTTGGAAAATTAGGCTGTAGATGGGCCATAGTTTGGGCCTTAAGGATTATATGATATTGGGCAATTAGAGTGTCAAATGTTGGACCGGAATAAATGGTTGGGCCTTTGAATAAGACCATGTAAAGGCTTGGGCCCAATTTGGAAATTTGGGCCATATGTTAGGCTTTGATTCCTAGTTTGACTTTTGGGCCTATGGATTGGATCTTGGGCTGGAATAAAGCCAATTTTGGGGTAATTTAGTAATTATCCAAAGTATGTATTTATGGTTATGTAGTGGAACCTAATTATTAATTGGGGTGATGTTTTGATGTTGACAGTTCAGGAACCTGTCAAGCAGCACTGGAGTTTTATCTGCGGGACTTCAACAGTGCCAGGTGAGTCTCCTCACCATACCAATAAGGCCGGCCCATTTTATGATATGTGGTACACTAGCTGAAGTTGTATTATATAGCATGTTACCTGCTTATGTGTTAGGAAGTATGTTAGTGGTATATGTGTTATGCTTGTATGGAAGACCATGGGATAGCCCATGGCACCTGGATGTAAGACCATGTGGAGAGCCCATGGCATTCCTATTATGTTGTAGTGTTTATTGTAGATTCACTACTAATATATATATGTATATATATATATATATATATATATATATATATATATATATATATATGGTATGCTAGTGATTACGTGGTATGTTAGTCGTCTTTGTGATATTTGCATGGAAGACCATGGGAGAGCCCATGGCACTTAGGTGTAAGACCATGTGGGGAGCCCATGGCACTTAGGTGTAAGACCATATGGAGAGCCCATGGCATCCTAGAGTAAGACCTTGGGGACGAGCCCATGACATCCGTATATGTTGATATGCAAGGCTATGTGATTGATATGGATACATAACTGATATGGTTTCTGTAGCTTTTATAGATAATATGGATTATGTGATTATGTAGACTGTGTGGGGTATGCTCTGGGGAACTCATTAAGCTTCGTGCTTACAAATTTATTTATTGTTTCAAGTATCATCGGTTTGGAAAAGAAGGGCCCGTATTGATCGCAGTGCACACACCCATGTTTTCCACATTGAATGACTTTGGGATGGACTCTGATAAATGTTTTAATTAATAATGTTTTGGATGTTTGGAATAAATGATATCAATGTTTTGACTATATTAAAAATGAAATTTTTACCCTTGATTTTTGGGTCGTTATATTACCTACCCAATATAACACTCCTAATACATGCTGAAAAACACAGCAACCGCACTAAAATACTTCCTCGACTCTCGTAGGATTCCCCTCCTCCCTTGCCATGAGCTGTTGAAGAACCCTTACTAATGCCAGCTAACCACTTCATGAATACAATTAGATGTAACAAAAATTAAATAATCTTTCGAATAAAGAACCCAACCCTAAAACGATTAGACTCAAATGAGAGTTGCGTAATAGGGCTAAATGCTTTACTCTAAGATTATTTAACCTTCATAGCATGTAATTTAATGTTTTCATTTAATAGTTAACTCACATCAATATGAGTCCCACAAAGCACAAATCAAGCAATATACGACCAGTGGAGTCGAATGACACTAAGACACACTTAAATCAGGCAGGTCCTCATACAAAATTCTTGATCTCTAAACCCCAGCATCTCAGATACACCTTCCTCCTACCCTCACACTCTCAAGAGTGGCTAATCATTCCTCACACTGACCCTCTATGAACTGCACTCACTTATGAAACTTCCACCAACCCTGTAGCCACTCGTGCATGCTAATTATACATAATGTTGGATCCCATAGAGAGTCGAATACTCGACTCTACCCAAAGCCCTTAATCAGACAAGAACAGAAAATAAAGTTAAATCAAACATTATCACGCTATAGAATCTTTGTTATTTAAGACTATGATGCACACACTAAGCGACTACAATAATGATGTCAATTTCATCTAGCATATGAGAAGTCCTCCTTGGCTATCATGCATCGTATATCATACATATCTATCATGCAATTCCTGAAGATCCCTATCTATCACTAGCATGCAGTTCTATCATATCATAACAAATAACAATGTGGTAACTTCGAGTAACTTTCTTGCTCTGGATAATCATACACATCTCATCCTTCCTTGATTATTTTTGAAAACAATTTTTAAAACCTTTGCAGTTCTTTATGTAACATCCCCCTCTAGCATGTATCACAATATTGTCCGCTTGGGCTCCTGGCACGAAAGCTTCCCAGGGGGTCACCCATCCTTGAATTGTTCTCGCCCAGGCACGCTTAACTATAGAGTTCTTATGTGATCTGCTGCCCTCACGACTTTAAAACGCGTCGTCACAAGGAAGGTATCCACACCCCTTATAAGGGAATGTTTCGTTCTCCTTCTAAGCCGATGTGGGATCAGGTGCCATACAAACAGTAAACCAAAACAGTAATCACAAAGCCTAGTGAGATTCCCACGAAGTAGCGCCACACAAACAGATAACACATATAAACTAGCATGTCAGGTCCAATCAAACATCAGGTAGGAATACCCCAGGCCTAGTCAACCTCCAGGTCTAGTCATCCTCAGGATGGAATAACCCAGGTTGGAATGCCAATATATAACGGATCCAGTCAATCATTGGGTTAGAATACCCCACGCCTATTCAACCTCCGGGTCCAATCATCCTCGGGATGGAATACCCTAGGATGGAATGCCAAAATATAAAGGGTCCATTCATCCTGGGTATAGAATACCCTTGGGCCCAATCAACCATCGGGTTGGAATGCCCTCGGTCTGTTGGCTCACGCACATTGTAACGTCTGGTTCCCGGTATGTATTTTAAATAAGATTTTTTCATTTTTGTTCAGGAACTCGACGATTGGAGGCCCCAAACTCGTAGAGTAGGAATGGATTTTGACGCGGAACTTAAAGTCTACTCAACGAGTCGAGGAACTCAACTCGACGAGTAGGGCTACCAAAATGAAACCCTAATTTTAAGGGTTTTGCACCCTCTTTAAACACCTTAACCTCCAAAAGCTAGCCTCATTTACAGCCTTCATCGTCCCAAACCCCAACCAAGAAACCCTAATCCAATTTTGGAGAGTTTTGAGCCATTTTGTGCATTCTTTGTGATTTTGAAGCTTGTAAAGGAAGGAGAAGCATGGGGATTCAAGAGGAAGCTTGTAGATCCAGAGTATGAGATGCATTTCTGACTCATTTGAGGTATAAAGTTAATACCTTGGCTTTCTATTACTTAGATCTTCATTTAGGGTAGTATGTTATCCCTTTTGGGCCATATTGAAGTCATTTTCGGGATTTTAGTATATCATGAAGTTATGACTTCAGATCTAAGCACTCAAGAACTTATGAGGCTTAAAGTTGCCAGCTTTAACAAGCCTTGGCCCTACCCATGCCCTAGATCTCTTATATAGCTTAGTTTTGGTGTTTCTAGTTTCATGAAAGCATGCATGGACATAAAGTTAGCAACTTTAAGTGGTAACTTAATCGTAAGGGACCAGATCTATGGTGTGGAAGCATTAAACTTGATTGGAAACGGCTGAATGGGTCTAGACTAAGGGAACTCGATGAGATGTTCATGAAACTCGGCGATTTGAATCGTGATCCCCAACCTTTTCTAATTCATGAGCAAGCTCAGTGAGTCTAGGAAACGACTCAGTGAGTTGGTTAAGGTTTTCCGAGTTTTGAAGATTGAAGAACTCGACGAGTTGTAGCGAAATGTCCCGATTCTATTATAGGAAGGAACTCAATGAGTGGGTTGCGATTTCAGGGTTTATGATTTATGGAACTCGACGAGTTGAGTCAACCCAGAAGGTTGACTTTGACCAGTACGTTAACTTTGACCAAAAGGTTGACTTTGTGTTGGACTTTGACCAAAGTTGACCCTTAAAGGGGTTATAAGTATGAAATGGTAATTAAAAGATATTTTTATGTGTAGGAGTTTGAGAGGAGTTGATTCCAGAGCCAAGGACAGTTCAGTTACTTCACGACATTGAGGTGAGTTACCTTCCAGTAGAAGTGGGTCGAAGGAACGAATGTCGGCCCACTAGTAGTTGATTATAAATAAGATGATTGTCTTTGTGATAATTGCCTTGTATGCCACTATCTGTTATGATTTATGTGCTAGCATGCTATGATATTATGTGATAGTGGTAGGAGGGGTACGTTATGATGGGTTTTGAGCATTCTAACACTTCCTAAGTGTACATGCAACCCTAATAACCTTGGATCTATGTTTGTCTAATTATCATGCAAAGTTGAATTCCAAGGCTATATTCCTATCTAGCATACATGGGGAACAATTTTAACTTGAATCATAGATAGAATAACTTACCTTGTTGTTGCTTGTGTTCCTTGAAACCTCGTGAGCCTAGCACCCCAAGTGTGATGCCTCAAATGCTTCACACAACACCAAATGCTCTTGGAAAACCTCTTGAGATAATACACAATTCTTAAAATCGGCCAAGCCCTCTAGTTTCTTAGTGTCACCGATTTTGGTGGAGAATATGATTCTTATATAGTGTTGACACATCTAGGGTTACACCATGTAAACTCTAATGTGTCATGACTCTTCATTTCCATGACCCATGGGTTTGTAACTCCCATGGAGCATCCATGGAGCATCCTATGGGTAGAAACCAACTTGATAATCCATGGAGCCTCTTAGCCCACTATACAAGATATGGATGATTTACATAATCAACCCATATATTTAATTAGTTCTATTTTGACCACTTAATTAATTCTAAATTAATTATTGATCAAACTAATCAAATAATATTATTAATATATTAGAACTTATAATATATTAATAATCTCCAAGTGTTATTTCTCTCATTTAGTCTATCCAATTGCATGGTGCAATGCAACCCAAATGGACCATGCCGGGTCGGGTCAAGTACACGCCCGAAATAGTTATGGACTTAGACACCTTATCCAACAGTCTCCCACTTGGATAAGTCTAATAACTATATCTCTAGTACTTCAGGAACCGACTGGCAATCGTAGCTCTTTCAAGGTCTCGGAACTGAGAAGATGATGATACGCCATTTAAGATAAGTGATCATATAATCCTCCGTTCTAGATATCAGCCGGACAAATACATGGAACATTGTCTTGCTTATTGTCCAGCATTTGTTTCCCGATTTCCGATTTGTTTGACATAGAACTTAATTGAACACATCAACTTAGTTCTGACCGGGCCCGGTACATAGGTCAAAAAAAAATCATCGAGGGGCCCAGATATCAGCTTCTAATCCAAGAAGGAACAGATAAACTTCGACTCATATGTTTGTTCTACCACTCATTGAATTACACACAAAAGCACGTTTTATAACATCGAGTTACCAATGCGTTTTTCGTACAATCAATGCATAACCAATTTGTAAGTAACAAATCATATCTCTAGGTTTGAAGACTTATACGATATTACCGTCTCACGATCACTCGAGATAGAATTCCATGAAGTGATTCCAGTGAGCGTGGGTTGAGTCCAATGCTCAGAACTTATGAGCACTCATGATTGTTGTAGCCTTGTCCAAGACCTCTACAACCAAACATGACAGTCTTGATTCATACCTACTTCCGACATATGACTGACTGTGGAGGTTTGAATAATATGTTATACCAAACAAAATTATTCTGGAAGTCAAAACATGCAAAAGAAATATAGTAAACGATCGACAAGAGATAGCAACACCTTACTCATAAATAAAACATTTTTATTCATCATCAAATGTCAATTACACTTTACAAATTTCGAGATTATCTAACTACTAAATCCAATATCATCCTTCAGCCCTATGCTCCGAGCATGCTGAAGATGCTTAACCCGAGTCAGTCCCTTTGTGAGGGGATCTGCCGGATTCTCATCTGATGATACCCTCTTTGCCACGAGGAGTCCTTCTTCGATCCGATGTCTGATGAAATGGTATTTTCTGTCGATGTGTCTGGACCTCCCGTGATCCCTTGGTTCCTTGGCTAAGGCAAAAACACTTTCACTATCACAGAAAATTTCCATTGGCTCTTTAATAGCTGGTACAACTCCAAGGTCTCCAATGAAGTTCTTCAGCCATATCGCCTCCTTTGCTGCCTCGCTAGCTGCAATATACTCTGATTCACAAGTAGAATCTGCCACTGTCTCTTGCTTGGAACTCTTCCAAGAAATTGCCCATCCGTTTAGGGTAAAGACCCAGCCCGACTGAGAGCGGAAATTATTCCTATCAGTCTGGAAGCTAGCATCACTATACCCTACAACTCTCAAGTCATCACTCCCACCGAGGGTAAGGACCTAGTCCTTAGTCCTTCGTAGGTACTTGAGGATATTCTTTACCGCAGTCCAGTGTGCCTTTGCCAGGGTTCGCCTGATACCTGCTAACCATGCTCAGGGCAAAGGCTACATCGGGTCGAGTACACGTCATAGCATACATGATCGATCCTACAGCCGAAGCATAAGGTGTTCGACTCATTTTTGCTATCTCAGCCTCAGTGCTAGGGCTTTGTGTCTTACTCAATCTGGTGTTACTCTGGATGGGTAACTCTCCTTTCTTGGAATCCTGCATGCGGAATCTCTTCAGCACCTTATCCAAGTAGGTACTCTGACTAAGTCCAATTAGTCTTTTACTCTGATCTCTCAAGATCCTTATCCCTAAAATATAGGCAGCTTCACCAAGGTCCTTCATAGCGAAACACTTCCCAAGCCAGGACTTTACTTCCTGCAGGGTTGGAATGTTGTTTCCTATGAGTAGTATGTCATCCGCATACAATACCAAAAAGCTAACTATACTCCCACTAGCCTTGACATACACACCAGATTCATCTTCACTCCTAGTAAAGCCAAATTCCTTGACCTTCTCATCAAAGCAAAGATTCCATCTGCGAGGTGCTTGCTTCAATCCATAAATGGATTTCTCAAGCTTACACACTCTATTAGGGTACTCGTTGCTGACAAAACCTTTTGGCTGACTCATGTAAACATCTTCAGCCAACTTTCCATTAAGGAAAGTGGTTTTGACATCCATTTTCCATATTTCATAATCATGAAATGCAGCTATGGCCAACAGAACCCGAATAGACTTAATCTTGGCTACTGGAGAAAAGGTCTCATCATAGTCCACTCCAGGAATTCGAGAGAAGCCCTTTGCAACCAGTCTCGCCTTATAAGTGTGTACTTTACCATCCATGTCGGTCTTCTTCTTGAAGACCCATTTGCACCCTACAGTCTTACGACCAGGTACATTCTCAACCAAGTTCCAAACTTGATTGTCATACATGGATTGTATCTCGCTATCCATAGCCTCTTTCCATTTACCAGACTCGGGGCCTGCCATGGCTTCCTCGTAGCTGTTAGGGTCATCTTGACTTACTAGTGTCCCATCACTAATAAGTGTCTCACCTTCTGCAGTAATATGGAATCCATAGTAATGCTCAGGTGCACTCCTAACTCTCGTGGAACGCCTCAGAGGTACAGATTTGTCAATTGGCTCAACAGGAGTTTCCTCCTCAAGTTGAGGGCTAGAGTTTGAAGTTCCTTCACCACTTGATTCTTGAATTTCTTCAAGATCAATTTGCCTCCCACTGTCTCCTTGGCTTATAAACTCTCTTTCTCGAAAGACTCCTCTTCTAGCTACAAAGACCACATTGTCACTGGGTCTGTAAAAGAGGTAGCCAAAGGATTGTTGTGGGTAACCGATGAAAGTACACCTCTCGCTTCGAGGTTCGAGCTTATCATGAGTCTCGCGTCTCACGAAAGCCTCGCAACCCCAAATCTTGATGTGGTCTAGTTTAGGTACTTTACCAGTCCACATCTCGTGAGGAGTTTTGGCAACTTTCTTTGTAGGGACTAGATTAAGAATATGGGCGGCAGTCTCTAAGGCATACCCCCAGAATGAGATTGGTAGCGTAGCTCGACTCATCATGGAACGAACCATATCTAACAAGGTTCGATTACGTCTCTCAGCTACACCATTCAACTGTGGTGTCCTGGGAGGTGTCAATTGTGAGACTATCCCACATTCCCTTAGATAGTCAAGGAACTCTGAACTAAGATACCCACCACCACGATCGGATCGAAGCATCTTAATGTTCCTGCCCAATTGATTCTCGACTTCCTGTTTAAATTCCTTAAACCTTTCGAAAGTCTCTGACTTATGCTTGATCAAGTAGACATATCCATATCTACTATAATCATCAGTAAAAGTCAAATAATAACGATTAGCATCCCTTGTGGCATGTTTGAATGGTCCACACACATCCGTGTGTATAAGGTCCAACAAACCTTCACCCCTCTCACACGAACCTGTGAAGGGTGACTTTGTCATTTTTCCAAGTAAGCATGATTCGCAACTATCATCTGACTTTAGGTCAAAGGACTCCAAGACTCCATCCTTTTGGAGTTGGCCTATGCGTTTCTTGCTTATATGTCCAAGACGACAATGCCATAAAGATGCTTTATCCAAGTTATTATTAGTAGAATCAATACACAAAACATTATTTCCCAAGTTATCTACAACAGATACAGCTTCATACACACCATCACAAGGTAATGCTTTAAAATAAAAGACATTATTATAGAAAACATCTATAGAACCAACTTCATTATTAAATGAAAAGGTAAACCCTTGTTTGTACAACGCATGAAAGGAAATAATATTTCTTGCCATTCCTGGCGAGTAACAACATTTATTCAAATCTAAACTAAACCCACTACTTAGCGATAAAGTATAAACTCCGATCTTGGTAACAGGTGAAGCTTTCCTATTCCCCATGATCAAGTTTATTCTTCCTTGCTCCACATCCTCACTTCTTCTTAGTCCCTGCAAGTCACAACAAATATGAATACCACAACCGGTATCAAGGACCCAAGAATTAGAATGGGGTGAGTTATTAGAAATGATAGTGTAAATACCTGCATGGTTGGGTTTGACTTTCCCATCCTTCACATCCTGCTGGTACTTTGGGCAGTTCCGCTTCCAATGAGCCTTTTCATGGCAATAGAAGCATTCAGCCTCTTTTGGGTCAGAAGAAGGAGTAATGAAACCTTTCTTGGTTCCACTTGAAGAAGAGCCATCAAGGGTCCGAGCCTTGGTACCCTTTGAAGATCTCTTTCTCTTCCTCCATCGACTTTTCCCGATTGCCAAAACCGGAGTAGAGTTTGGAGTAGGAGTAATAGCAACCGACTTCCCCTTAAGACCTGATTCTGCGGTCTTGAGAAGTCCCTGAAGTTTGCTGAGGGTGACTTCTTCCTTGTTCATGTGATATGTCATGCGGAATTGATCATAGCATGATGGTAAGGAATGCAAAATGATATCTATTGCAAGATCCTCTGGGAAGTTCACATTAAGCTTCAGCAAACGATCCACATACCTTTGCATTTTCTGCATGTGGCTCGTGACGGATTCCCCGTCCTTCATCATGGTTGTTATCATGGAGCAGATGATTTCATACCTCTCTTGTCTTGCACTTTGATGGTATCTTTCCATCAAATCTTGGTGCATTTCATAAGGGTAGAAATCCTCATAAGACTTTTGGAGTTCCACTGTCATCGTGGCCATCATGATGCAAGCCACTTTCGTAGCATCCCTTTCATGTGCCCGAAAGTCAGCGATCTCCTGAGGAGTTGCAGTGGTCTCATCAATCTCCTTAAGCTCCTTGTCAAGGACATATTCTTTGTCCTCGTAACGGGTAATCATCCTGATGTTTCTGATCCACTCATTGAAGTTGGATCCATCAAAGGTGACTTTCCCACACAAGTTCATAAGGGTAAAGGAGCCATTAGGATTAGAGCCAGAAGCATTGTTGAAAGACATCTGAAGAAAAGAGAACAAGATTAGTTTAGATATAAGAGAGTCCTTAATAAAACACCCAAATGTAATATTAAGGCTAGGATCCAATCACAATATAATATAACTTAGAAGAGGTATGCCGTAATCTAAGCTATATCATATTTGAAAGGTAGGTGAATGACGATTCACCAATTTCCACCACGAAAACCGCAATATTTTAGTATTTAGGTTTTTGAATGGTTCTTAGAAATTCCTAGATTCTTTGAGATTCAATGAACTTTTCAAAGGCATGTTTCAATCTCGAGTGTGCCCTCCAAGTTTTGTGACTGGGATACCGAGGATCACAAAACGAGGTGTGAAGTAACCATGCAAATCACTTGGTACCCTTAAAGTTTATCACTCAATCGATGTGTCGGTAAACCACACATGCTCCATCGATGCTATAATAAACCCTAAGTCACCCTTTTACCTACCTTGTTAAGTCCAAGTTAGTGTGCCGGTTAACCACACACGCTCCACCAACGACTTAATCAAAGTGTAAAGTGTAATTTCATGGAATAGCACCTTATTCACATTTTTCCTAAAGTAACTAAGATTGGGAATTTAATAAAACATTTAGTTACTTTATAATATTCATCATACTTTGAATGAGAATTAATAAGTCCTTGTCTTACCCGTTCGGCTAACGACCCTCCACCGATCAAGCAAGCGGTGGGTGAGAGTGGACACCCATTAAGTCACCATTTTATAGGCAACAACCTTATACCCACCTTATAGACCGGCTTCGTGAATGAGGCGTACTAGCGGTAAGACGACTTTGCTCTTATACATATATATATATATATATATATATATATATATATATATATATATATATATATATATATATATATATATATAATTATTAAATCATAATAATATAAGTATAAGGGTTGAATTTTAACTTTTAAAATTCTAGGGGTTGGAACTAAAGTTTTAACTTAACTTTACTTGTTCCAAAACTTGAGGACAAGTTTTGTAAACTTTCAAAACTTTTCATTTCTTGTAACTTATGAGTTTAATAGAGTAATAAAATAAGGACTTTTCATTTTTCCTAACTCTTGTGTTCTTTTAATGGTTTTTAATCCAAGAGACTTTTGGTTTTCCATAACTTGAGGACAAGTTATGGACTCCATTAAAACACATTATGATCATGAATTAATCTACCACATAGGTTACAAATAATTCCTATGATCATCTAAACATCATAAGAAGAAGAACATGAATATGAACACCTTCAAGAATCAAAATCACATTTAATCTTTGTAATTTTGATAACTAGTTGTTGTAAATGAGTTAGAAAAGACATTACACCTTCTAAAACAAGTTTTCAAGTACCAAAACAATTTAGGGTAATGTTTCTAATCCATTTCCAGCAACTGAGGTCGAAATTCTGCACTCTGTCGACCCTACTCGCCGAGTGCATAAACCTACTCGCCGAGTAGGTTGAAGATACACGTGAACTCGACGAGTCCTCCCCATGGACTCGCCGAGTCCATCAGTCAGACAGCAAGATTTTCGACTTTCTTCAACTTTTAAGCACAAATAACAAACAAACAAGCCTAGGCTCTGATACCACTGATGGGTTTTGAGCATTCTAACACTTCCTAAGTGTACATGCAACCCTAATAACCTTGGATCTATGTTTGTCTAATTATCATGCAAAGTTGAATTCCAAGGCTATATTCCTATCTAGCATACATGGGGAACAATTTTAACTTGAATCATAGATAGAATAACTTACCTTGTTGTTGCTTGTGTTCCTTGAAACCTCGTGAGCCTAGCACCCCAAGTGTGATGCCTCAAATGCTTCACACAACACCAAATGCTCTTGGAAAACCTCTTGAGATAATACACACTTCTTAAAATCGGCCAAGCCCTCTAGTTTCTTAGTGTCACCGATTTTGGTGGAGAATATGATCCTTATATAGTCTTGACGCATCTAGGGTTACACCATGTAAACTCTAATGTGTCATGACTCTTCATTTCCATGACCCATGGGTTTGTAACTCCCATGGAGCATCCATGGAGCATCCTATGGGTAGAACCCTACTTGATAATCCATGGAGCCTCTTAGCCCACTATACAAGATATGGATGATTTACATAATCAACCCATATATTTAATTAGTTCTCTTTTGACCACTTAATTAATTCTAATCAAATAATATTATTAATATATTAGAACTTATAATATATTAATAATCTCCAAGTGTTATTTCTCTCATTTAGTCTATCCAATTGCATGGTGCCATGCAACCCAAATGGACCATGCCGGGTCGGGTCAAGTACACGCCCGAAATAGTTATCGACTTAGACACCTTATCCAATAGGTTAGACCCCGTAGGAGGTTGAGATAAACCAGAGGGTAGTTCGGTATGCTTGACAAGGATAGGTTGAGCACCCAAATATGCTCAGCAGGGTAGGTCGGGCACCCAAATATGTTTGGCAGTATGTTTATAGTATGGTATATGGTATGATGAGGGAACTCAGTAAGCTTTGTGCTTACAGTTTTCATTTTTGGTTTTAGGTACTTCTACTTCGAATGGAAAGGGGCCAACATGATTGTAGTGTATCACACCACTATTTTCTACACTATGGTTTTCTTGAGATTTGTACTCTGACATTATTATGACATGTTTTTAGACATATGACTTATGGGTTTTATGATATGGGATAACTCAATGATGTTTTAATAATCTTTTTTAAGAATTATTAAATTAAAAATGAAATTTTTGGTCTTGGATTTTGGTATGTTACACACATAATAGTAAAGCCTCAAACACAATTCAAAATATGTGCACATATAATAGATAAACATATAACCAACCAACAACTATCAGACAGATCTACAGCTCACTACTGCATACTCACATCCTATATACCAAGACTCAGATCTAAATGATAGTTATAGCATAACGACATACTATCACATAACAGGATATCCAATCCAATGGGCAGGCCTTGATGCCTGCGACCCATAAGTACAGTGAGGAAAACACACCTCAATCCGCTGAGTTTCTCAAAAAAATGCTCGGACCACTGATCCGGAAATCCCCGCGTGCTAGCACCGTCAAATAACAGCCAATTAATAATTGAATCATGACCCATAATCAAGAGTCTAAATTACTTGCCTAGTGACCAGGGTAAAAGACCATTTTATCCTTTTCTTAGTTGGCCCAAAATCAAGGACCAACCCATTTGCTCAAAAATCCCAATTCCAAAATGGCGTCCCAAGGTCCAATATGGTCTAACTTCCTAATTTGGGCCAAAAACCATCTTGAATCTAATTCCAAGGAATCCCATAATCAATCCATGGCCCAAGTTCAGAAGTCCAATGGCTCATCCAGGCCCAAACCCACAAAGGCCCATAATAAACATACTTGGGAGTACGGCCTGCGTACCCACTGCCAATGCATAATGCACAAGTCTCCAAAGCATAAATCACTCATTATGTTGAGCATACCCTCGTACGCTCAACGTATTCATCAGAGGATAAAATTCTACAATAAGATCTTAATGGTTAAGACAAAAGCATCCAAACACTTATCTTAACCCTAAATGATGTCTTAAACCATAAAGTCGAAACATTTAAGCCTTTGCAAGGCTAAAGAGGGCTTGTAACACTCTAGTTCTGGTAAGTTTCCTTTTTCCCCCTTGTGTGGATTGAGCAAACCCTAATTTTTAGGATTTGCATCCTATTTAAGCACCAGTATACCACCTCTTAGACATTTTAGACCAGTCTCCATCCCCCTTAACCCAACAAACGAAACCCTAATTATTTTAGTGAGTTTTTTTTAGCTTGATAAAGATATTGTTGGTGCCTTAAGGAAAAGAAAAAGAAAAAGAGAAACCCTTGGAGAAGTAGATTGAGCTTTTGGATCGAGGATCACCTTCTCATTTGCAAGCTTTTTGAGGTATAAATCTCACACCTTTATGTTCATTTATGATAGATCTTATATATGGTGTTTCTTGAGCATTTTTGACCCTTTTATGTTAAAGGTGGGCTTTCGATCTACTCCAGAAGTAATAGATGCTAGATCTTAGCTCCATTCGGTCTCCATGATCATAAAAATGTCAACTTTATGAACTATTTTGTTTCATGCATGCATTAAGATCTTTATTAAGTTCTTTTTGAGCTTTTTAGTCCCATTAATTCATGCATGTGTGTAAAGTTGCCAACTTTACGTGATAAGTCATCCTTAGGGACCAGATCCGAGAGCTTGGAGAATGTAACACTCTAAAAATTCCAAGCAATTTAAACTTTTCAAAAACAATCCAGTTTCATTAAGATATTACAAAAAGGTTTTCAGTACAATTATTATCAGAGTCTTCCCAGATTCATATCATAAAACATAATCATGAGGAGCGGGACGATCACGCCTTCGCCTTGCCACGGTCTCCTGAAATACCTGAAAAAGATTAAACCACAACTGTAAGCTCGAAAGCTTAGTGAGATACCCCCAAAATACCAACCACATATACCACGCATAACATATCATAACAGAACAGAACCCAGAACAGCCATGCACTTCGGGTCTATTGTGTGACTGGTCCGCCGTACCGGGCCTTCGGTCCACCTGGTCCACTCTCCGAGTCTAGCCATATACATCGAGTCTACAGTGTGATTGGTCCGCCTACACCGGGCCTTCAATCCATCTGGTCCACTCTCTGAGTCTACAGTATAACTGGTCCGCCCGCACCGGGCCTTCAGTCGGCATGGTCCACTCCCCGAGCCTCGGCACGTCTGGTCCGCCCTCTTGGGGCCTACAGCCTATCCAGACCGCTCGTTGGGCCTTCGGGATAATCGGTCCGCCCTGGGTGTGTTGGCCTACAACACAAAGCAAGACCCGCCTCAACCCAACCCTAGTCTAACAACCATGTACACATAAACATACAATCATATATCAATTCACATGCAATCAAACCGATCTAGCAGATCACATAGCATAACATCATCCTAACCAGGATACCGACCTAATCGGTAACTAGCATGCCATCATCCTACATACCAAGATACCGACCTTAACCAGGTCTCTAACATATACCATCCTAACTACCAGGATGCAAACATAGCAAAGCAATAACATAACAACGATACCCAGATTACAATCCGATAAAGGGCAGGCCTTTCTGCCTTAGACCCTGTCGATATAGTGAGGATAACTCACCTCGCAACTGCAGATTGAAAAGATAAGATCACACTGCTCCAACCTCTGACACGAACTTCACCACTGATCAATAACCAAAACACTGAACTCAATAAATACCAAAATACCCCTGGAAGACAACTGGTCAACACATGACTATCTCTACTCACCGAGTCACCCCGCTGACTCGTCGAGTCCCTATGCTCTGAAACTCCCATAGCACGACTCAACTCGCCGAGTCGCCCTAAGACTCGCCGAGTCCCACAACTCTGAGTCTAATCGCACTCAAGTCACTGATTCATGCCTTGACTCACCGATTCACAGCTCAACCAAGAAAGGTTAGGACCTCACAACCAGACTCGCCGAGTCCAAGAACAGAGTCGTCGATTCCAAGGTTATCTTCAACCAACTTGCCGAGTTGTTCTTCCAACTCGTCAAGTTGCTGCCTATCTTCATGCAACTCGCCGAGTACACCCATGTGACTCGCCGAGTACCACTAGCTCTTAACCCATACAGAGGCTTTCCAAGCCATGCAGGGTCTCCAATCCATAGATCTACTCTTCTACAAGCCATCCATCATCTAATGTGGCAAACTTTATGTGAATCCAAGGAGATCTAAGCATAATACACTCTTGGGCTAGGGTTTGGGACTAAAAGGCTTCATCAACAACTCTTGAACAGGGATTTTATGCACTTTTGGGTCATCACTACTCTAGATCTGAAGTATCAACCTCAGATCTAACCTCCAAACTCAAGATAGCACTAGATATACTCCCAAAAATCCCATTAATGATAGATCTAGATGGATAACAGCTCAAGCAACGAATCATTACCTCAAGAGAAGACTCCAATAGAACAATAAGCCAAAACCTTGTAAAGCCCCTTGCTCCAAGCCTCTTAATCTTCAAAGATCTCTTCAACACCACTCCTTCAAGATCCAAATTCTCTCTAATTCTCTCACAAACGAATATTAGGGTTTCTTGACTTCAAGGGAGAGTAAAGAGGCTGTGGAGAGGGTATCATGTTCTTTATATAGGGCTCAACCCCCGGGATTAGGGTTTTCTCCATACAGCACCAACTCACCGAGTCCACCCATGTGACTCGCCGAGTTGGTCACTTAACACGCGACCCGTAACGCGACTCGACTCGCCGAGTCTATCCATGGACTCGTTGAGTTGACCATCCACATTTTCACTTTGAACCCTAAACTTGCACTCCTGAAGTCGGGATGTTACAATTCTCCCCCACTTAGATTAGGCTTCACCCACGAAGCCTGTGTCAACGCAACTCCAGAAACTACTCTCGCAATGCACCTCCTAGCATTAACCAAACCAGGTTCCTCAGGACACTACCACCGAAACCCAAAACCCAACTCTTCCCCTGCGGTGCCCTGACCACCGCCTCAAGCCGGCCACCGGCTTCATCCTCTGATAACCACACTTATCAACCGAGTACCACTCCATGATACTTCACTCGTTCCAGATCATAATAATCACTTGACTCTTACGAGCTAGATATAACCCTGAACCACTGGGATCCCGACCCGGTACCACACTACCATCATTTTCCTCGTCAGACATATCCTTCACCGAATTCACTACTAAGACTTAACCTGCTCCCTCGTCAGACACATCCTTCAGCTTCAGAGCAACTCCCATGAGTTCTCCTCCGCAATCACATACACATGTTGAACTGGCTCTAGCATCCTCGGGTTGGGAAAACCCGACACACTGATGACACCTCCAAACATCCCCCAGATTGAATTACCACTACATGCATAATTTCTTGTTCACACCAAACTGGGAATCCAAGGCTCCATCCTTGCATCCCTTCCGAGCCTCTTTGGCTCTACACCTTCGGAACTCCTTCCGTGACCGCAGCAGACATCCAACCCAGATGTGATTCCATACCACCGGCGCAAACACACTGCTCAATAACCATAATTGGAACACCTCAATCATACCTCCGCGCTACTGCTTTCACTTCCGTTAACTTACACTCCCTCTCGGAGCTACATACCTTTTTGTTTCCTTATCCAAGGAAATCTATTTGGCCGCCTTGTCACTACAACAAGTGCCACGGCGCTCACCTAATGCTACACCATTCCCTTATATCATAACCGTTATCCCATGCACCACACATGCTTTGAATCTGCTTGCAAGGACTCTCGAGTCCTTGCACTACCTTCCACTAATCATGATCAATACCCGGGGCCAGACCTTCTAATGCTATCACATCGCAACATACTCATTCCATCTCCTCATACAGATCTATCAACACATGCAGAGTCTTCAACATGACTGGACCGCCTTACCAGGCCTTCAGCCAATCTGGACCACTCTCAGAACCTTCAGCATGTCTGGACCGCCCTCCAGGGCCTTCAGTCTGTCTGGACCGTCCTCCGAGCCTTCGACCTGACTGGTACGCCCACCGGCCTTCAGTCTATCCGGACCGCTCAACTAGCATTCATCACCCCGAATTATCCCTCCTGGAAAACTCTCCCATGCATACTGTTCTAGCCCTCTAGGGGTTCCGAACTCTAACTCTATCCTACATACTCAATCCCGGCCTGATCCTATGCCTTCCACAATCAATCACCCTTTTTATGAAACCCTTGGTCTGTATCCACCCCATTTGCTTGTCACTTGCTCATACCAGCCTACGCTCTAGGCTAACAGAACCGCTGCTGAATCCCAAACAGCTAATCAACCTCTCATGCTTGTCGATCTTCCGGAGAATTTTCCAATTCTCCCCACTTAAAGCACTGACTATCAACCACCGGTCGCCATAACCGTCTTCCCTTAACAACCCTACACAACACATTCCCTTACACGCGAACTGATTCCCACTAGAACGAGCAACCTTCACAAAATCACATATCAACACTGATCATCTCGGACTTGAAAGAAGCCCGACCTTCAGCTAACCACTCCTCAGACTGCAGATGCTACCTGACATTCAGACCAAAAGCTTGATTACCCATTAATAATCCCCATGGATGATAACCAACGAAACTCCCAATACCAAAACCCTTAACCATACCATAACCCTCAAGAAACAAATGAATACAATACCAAAAATCACACAATGAGACTAGCAGATATACAATACCTCATAATAATCACAAGATAACAAAATATCAAGAAGGAAACATACCCGCAGCTGTATCCAACACTGCCCTGACCTCCTCTGCTGTAAGCTGAAAAGCACGACCCTGAGCCCTCGGGGGCTCCGCTCCACCTTGACCTCCACCCGTAATCCTCAAAGTGGCCGGTGCTGGAGCCTGCACTGGTCCTGCAGCAAGCTGTGGACAGTTGACCCTCAAGTGTCCAACCTGATGGCAGTGATAACAAATCCTCAAATCCTGAACCGGGGCTATCTGCCGACAATCCCACGCATAATGCCCCTCCTTTTCGCACTTGCGGCATAGACCACCGGACCTACAAACTCTGGTGTGACACTTCCCACAAGTGTGGCTGCTCTGATCTCCCAATCTAGAATCAACGGTCTTGGACCGTTTCGGCGCTGGCTATGACTGCACTGGAGCCTGCCTCTGCTCTCTCAACTATAACTCGATCTCCAACTCCCGCCGCCGAGCAGCTTCCTGCAACTCCAACAATGTCTCGCACCTCTGCGTAGACACAAACTGCCTGATATCCCACTTCAGCATATGCAGATATCGGGAAATCTGGTCCTGCTCAAAAGCAAACTCAGGGCAAAACATCGCCCTCTCAGTAAACATCCTGGTGATCTACGTCACCGACTTGGAATCCTTCTTCAGCTCCAGGAACTCCTGATCTAATCTCTCCCTCGCAACTCGCGGAACAAAGTGAGTGTCGAACATCTCTCTGAACGGATCCCAAGAAACCGCAGCTCACTGTGCATCATAATACGATCTCGTGGTCAACCTCCACCAATCCTTCACCCCGAGCCTCAAAAGGTTCAGAGCACACCTCACCCTCTAATCAGCAGGGCATGAACATGTGAAGAAACACCCCTCCATGTCTGACAACCATCTCATAGCAAAAATCCGGTCCTGAACTCCATCGAATGTAGGGGGCTTCGTATTATCGAAGTCCCGATACTGGAAACCTCTACCGGCTCCTCCCCTACCGCTGCTACAGCTGCTATAGCTGTCGCGGCAGCTGTCTCTGTAAGAGCTGCATAATGCTCATCAAAATACTCAACCATAACGGTCTTGATCGACCCAAACAGTTCCGGAAACTCAGCCAAGAACATCGCAGCAACCTCATCATGCAAGATCTCACGAATCCTAGCATCCAACCCGTCTGTGCTCATCTGGCCAATAACCTCGGGCGGTACTGACCCACCCTGACTGCCCGCTCCTGCTCCCGAACCTGATCCGGATCCGCTCCCAGCATGCCTCGTAACCACCATACTGAAAATACCACAAAACATCAGACGCTCTCCCAGAACCCCGGGAACCAACTCCCAACCCCACCCTAGAGGTTGTGGCTTCCTTGATACGCTTATGGGTCATGTGCTTTCAGTAGTACGGGCCCATACTATCTTCCACACCTACCCATATTTATATCAAGTATCACCACAACACCCTAGCGATGATCATACATAACAAGAACTCAACCCTCACTCCTAGAGGAACACTGGAAATCTCATACAAAAAGAAACCCTAGGTTAGCAGGCATCATAAATCAGGCAACTCTAACATGCAATTCCTAAAGATCCCTAGCCTAGTACTAGCATGTTGTTCTATCATATCTCAAAAACAATTATCTTGTATGGTATTTTGGGGTTACTTACTAGCTCCGGTTGATCGTACCTCCGCGTCCTCTTTTACTCATTTTGAAAACCATTTTAAATTCTCTTTTGAAAACTCTCATTGATTTGAGACTGGATTCACACGAATGTTCCTCCAATTCACTCAAACCAAGGCTCGGATACCAACTTGTAACACTCTAAAAATTCCAACCAATTTAAACTTTTCAAAAACAATCAAGTTTCATTAAGATATTACAAAAAGGTTTTCAGTACAATTATTATCAGAGTCTTCCCAGAACCATATCATAAAACACAATCATGAGGAGCGGTACGATCACGCCTTCGCCTTGCCACGGTCTCCTGAAGTACCTGAAAAACATTAATCCACAACTGCAAGCCCGAAAGCTTAGTGAGATACCCCCAAAATACCAACCACATATACCACGCATAACATATCATAACAGAACAGAACCCAGAACAGCCATGCACTTCGGGCCTACTGTGTGACTGGTCCGCAGTACCGAGCCTTCAGTCCACCTGGTCCACTCTCCGAGTCTAGCCATATACATCGAGTCTACAGTGTGATTGGTCCGCCTGCACCGGGCCTTCAATCAACCGGGTCCACTCTTTGAGTCTACAATATGACTGGTTCGCCCGCACCGGGCCTTCAGTCGGCCTGGTCCACTCCCCGAGCCTCGGCACGTCTGGTTCGCCCTCTTGGGGCCTACAGCATATACGGACCGCTCGCTGGGCCTTCGGGATAACCGGTCCGCCTTGGGTGTGTTGGCCTACAGCACAAAGCAGGACCCGCCTCAACCCAACCCCAGTCCAACAATCATGTGCACATAAACATACAATCATATAACAATTCACATCCAATCAAACTGATCTAGCAGATCACATAGCATAACATCATCCTAACTAGGATACCAACCTAACTGGTCACTAGCATGGCATCATCGTACATACCAGGATACTGACCTTAACCAGCTATCTAACATATACCATCCTAACTACCCGGATGTAAACATAGCAAACCAATAACATAACAACGATACCCGGATTACAATCCGATAAAGGGACGGCCTTGGTGCCTTAGACCCTGTCGATATAGTGAGGATAACTCACCTCGCAACTACTGACTGAAAAGATAAGATCACGTTGCTCCAACCTCTGAAACGAACTTCACCACTGATCAATAACCAAAACACTGAACTCAATAAATACCAAAATACCCCTAGAAGACAACTGGTCAACACAAGACTATCTCTACTCGCCGAGTCACCCCACTGACTCATCAAGTCCCTATGCTCTAAAACTCCCATAGCACAACTCAACTCGCCGAGTCGCCCCAAGACTCGCCAAGTCTCACAATTCTGAGTCTAATTGCACTCAACTCACTGAGTCATCCCTTGACTCACCGATTCACAGCTCAACCAGGAAAGCTTAGGACCTCACAACCAGACTCGCCGATCCAAGGCTATCTTCAAACAACTCGCCGAGTTGTTCTTCTAACTCATCGAGTTGCTGCCTATCTTCATGCAACTCGCCGAGTACACCCATGTGACTCGCCGAGTACCACTAGCTCTTAACCCATACAGAGGCTTTCCAAGCCATGCAGGGTCTCCAATCCATAGATCTACTCTTCTACAAGCCATCCATCATCTAATGTGGCAAACTTTATGTGAATCCAAGGAGATCTAAGCATAATACACTCTTGGGCTAGGGTTTGGGACTAAAAGGCTTCATCAACAACTCTTGAACAGGGATTTTATGCACTTTTGGGTCATCACAACTCTAGATCTGAAGTATCAACCTCAGATCTAACCTCCAAACTCAAGATAGCACTAGATATACTCCCAAAAATCCCATTAATGATAGATCTAGATGGATAACAGCTCAAGCAACGAATCATTACCTCAAGAGAAGACTCCAACAGAAGAATAAGCCAACACCTTGTAAAGCCCCTTGCTCCAAGCCTCTTAATCTTCAATGATCTCTTCAACACCACTCCTTCAAGATCCAAATGCTCTCTAATTCTCTCACAAACGAATATTAGGGTTTCTGGACTTCAAGGGAGAGTGAAGAGGCTGGGGAGAGGGTATCATGTTCTTTATATAGGGCTCAACCCCCGGGATTAGGGTTTTCTCCATACAACACCAACTCGCCGAGTCCAACCATGCGACTCGCCGAGTTGGTCACTTAACACGCGACCCTTAACGCTACTCGACTCGCCGAGTCTATCCATGGACTCGTTGAGTTGATCATCCATATTTTCACTTTGAACCCTGAACTTGCACTCCTGAACTCGGGATGTTACAAAGAAAGAGCTTAAATATTCAAGTGCTTAATGGAGTAATTTGGCACACTAGGGAGTATGTTGGGCATACCCAGCTGGTACGCTGCGCGTACTAGCCCCAGATGGAGTACGCTAAGCGTACGAGTTGAGTACGCCCCGCGTGCTCAGTAGATGGGCTTTTAGGCTTGACAACCTCGGTTTTGCGCCATAGTTGGGTTTGTAAGCTTAGGCCTGGTTGGGCCATTAGACTTCTGTTTTGGACTTTGGGGTAGCATGATGGGCTTCCTTGGAATTTAGGCTTATGTTGGGCCATTTGAATAGTTGAATTGGGCCTTGGCTTTGGGCCAGGTTAGATAAAGGGTAAAATGGCCTTTTACCCTGGATATCGGCCAAATAGCTTAAACTCTTGGTTATGGGTCGGAATCCAATTTATAATTGGATGTTATCGACTTTGATAACGCGGGGATTTTTCGGGGGCCAATAGTCAGAGATTTATCCGAATGATTCGGCAGCTTGAGGTGAGTTTCCTGACTGTGTTTAGCGGGTCGAAGGCACCAATGTTGACCCATGATTGGTATGTTAAGTATGCTAGATGTTTGCGTGACTATTTCATGTGTTATGTGTTTATATGTTATTAGGCAAGGCCTGATGATCATTTTGGATGCTATTTATCTTTATGATTATTTCATGTGTTATGTGTTTAACTGTCATATGATTATATGATTACCTGGAGGGGTCTGATAACGAGCGGGGCCCAATGGCTGATAGATCTATATAGCGAGAGGGGCTCAATGTCGGATGAGGCCCGATGTCAGGTGGGGCCCATTATATGTTTGATATGTATGGTATATGTGGTATTTTGGGGAACTCGCTAATCTTTGTGCTTTCGTTTGTCAGTTAATGCTTCAGGTACTTCTGGTTCGAAAGGGTAGAATCAGGGATGATTGCAGTGCACACACCACCTCTTTATTCATTATATGATTCCTCTGATGTTTTCTGATGTATTCATACACTTTATTTTACTATGTGTTGATGATGATGTTTTGGATAATAGTTTTATTAAATTAAAATCAAAAATTTTTGGTCTTATTTTAAGGACGTCACAGGGATAAATCTCCAAAATCCTTACTTTCACAACACTCAAAACCACTTAACTCTTACATGGTGCTAAGGAAATGATCAAGCAACCATTTTTATGACTCATTACACTTCAAGACCTTATAAAGGACAACTAATATGACTCATTACACTTTATGACCCCGACTTTGAGAATTTTCTTTTCTCGTCGGACCTTATGGATCCTTCAAACTTTCTCTTATCGCCAACTTCAACCTTGCTGGCGGCCTTTCCCTTGATCATATCTTAAAGAGACTTGGCAGCCCAGATAGCTGCCTCTAGAGTAGGTGCCTGATGTATCGGCACCGCATACTCCCAGGGAAGTCCCTTTGCGTACTTGTCAACTTTTTTCAGCTCATCTGGGAAAAGGCGCAAATCAAACTCCATTTTTTCAGTGAAGTTGTTGGTGTATTCATCGATGGACATGCTTCCTTTCTTCAAAGTTAGGAATTGGTTCTCTAGCTCGAGCAGGTTTTTGGCTAAGCAATAATTATGCTTGAATTGCACCAAAAACTCTTCCCAAGTCAATTTCAGGGGCTCATTGGGGCTTAGAGTCTTCCCCAGGGTGTTCCACCAGCGAACAGCGCCTGCTCTGAATTCACGTACTGCAAACGTGGTTTGTAGCTTGCCTTTACAACCACATGTCATGAAGGCTAATTCCATCTCTGAGATCCAATCCATTACTCCAATTAGATCTTCCTTCCCAGTGAAAGTCGATGGCTTGCAAGTTAGAAAATCTTTGTACTTGCATCCATCCCTCTCGACTCCGTCATCTTGATTGTTCCTCCTAATCACCGGTGGATCAGCTTGACCAACGGTCCTGCTGTCGTTCCCTTCCTTAGACTACCCGTCATTCAGCTCGGGCTATTCAATAGGCGTCGTAAGTTCCTCTCGAGTTTGTTGAAGTAAACGCCTTGTTTCCTCCATTTGACGATCTAACATCGTCTGGATCAGCGCTTGCACTCCGACCACCGTGGTTGGCTCAGGAGCAGCTGCTACAACATGTATTTTCACAATCACTGGTGGTTGACTCCTGTTTCCATTCACATTCCTAGCTCCACTGCGGCTTCTTTCCATTTCGATCTATTCACCAATTTAAACGTTTGGTGTGTAGCGAAGAGAATTTAGATAAGAAAGATTTTATTTACGATCGATGTGTAAATCTCCTTATCACTCCGAAAAGTTACATGCCAGTTCTAATACCGTAATTAAACGTTTAGAAATCTGAACACGTAAAGTTTCTAGATCCGGTTGGCAACAGACCATAGATCCAATCATACATTTAGCATCATAACGCATTTAGCACATAATAGCATGCTAGACATTTTCCCTAAATAAGTTTGTGCTTGTGTCTATTCAGGTGTATTACCTAAGACACTCCTCACAATCATTGCTTTGCATTCTATGTTTAAGTCTAGAAATAAATACATATTCCTAATTCGCTTAAACTAATGCTCTGATACCAACTGTGACATCCCCATTTTCACGGCCAGAAAAGACCGATTTTGTTTATGCTTTATAAAAATCAGAGTATCTCTTTTAATAAAAATGTTGTGGAATTTGTTCCCAGAAAAACATAATAAATTCATTATCAAAGCATTTCCGAAGAAATGTATTTCTATTCATTTTAAAACCATGGGATGTCATCGTCAATACAGGAACATAAGCATAAACAGAACTTACATTTATTTACACTAGTGATCTACATCTCTTTTAAATCTCTCAGTGCAAAGTAGCTTCGTACTGATACCTGTGATACAAATAAGCTGAATTGGGTCGGGTTGGGAAACCTGGTGAGTATATAGGGATTTCAATCCCACAATGTTATATCATATATATAATTTAAAACTCACAAAATATACAATTTCACCATATATATATAAGCAACTCTTACCCTACCCTGGTAATCCTTATGACAAGACAATCTATACTTTCGGACCTAAGATTAACCGTTTTACCTAATCCATACTCCTGGATCAGAAATGAACGGCTTTACCTAATCCATACTCTCGGACTAGGGACGAATGACTAAGCCATACTCTCGTATTAATGACGAACGATTATGCCTAATCCATACTCTCGGACTAGGGACAAATGACTAAACCATACTCTCGGTTTAATGATGAATGATTATGACTAATCCTTACTCTCGGACTAGGGACGAATGGCTAATCCTACTCTCGGATTAATGACGAATGATTATGCCTAATCCATACTCTCGGGCTAGAGACGAATGACTATGTCGAATCCATGCTCCCGGATCGATGACATATTTTAAAGTTCTATTCTCTGTGTATAACTCACTCGTACTCATAAGAAGATACTACCCAATATTCCCCATAATTAATTTAGGTTTACTCTTTATCCTAAATCATCATATATAATCAGGTATGTTCTTTAACACATATATCAGGCAACATCCAATAACTCGCACATAAACATATATTTAATACTTCAATCAATACTTGTATTAAAATCATGTTCATGAAAGGGACTATGCACTCACTTGAAAGATGGTGACTTTGTACTCGAACAGCGCTTCGTTATCTCAAAATAATTTTCCCTCGACAAAACCTAGTATCAATACCACTAGGGTTCAGTCTAACGTTAACCGTGACTAATTAATAGTCTAGCTATTATTATTATTATATAAGCGTTAAACAACACTCTATATAACTCATAATCATAGCCCAAATAATTATTTTAAGGTCCTAATAATGTTACTATAATTAATTAGAAGCTATATTAAAAATAGCGTAGGCGTAGCTCACTTACAGCGGGTTTTATAGAAAACCAGACTTCGCTTGGAGCATCGTTTCCGAACCGAAAGACCCTTTTTCCCGGGACTTTGGGAGCCTCGGGGCTTCTTTCGGGTGCTAGGGAAGTTCCCTAGGGTTGAGGGGTAAAGAGAGAAATTAGAGAGAGAAGGAATGAGAGAATGGTGTGTGAACTCGGTTGGCCCTCGCATGCCTTTTATAGGCCTGATCTGTGGAGTACGCTGGGCGTACTCTTCGGAGTACGCTACACATAGTGCTTGGTCGTAAAACACGTGTCGCTCTTCGGATGGGACATCGTGGAGAACTCTGGAACCGCAGAAGGTTAGTCCTCTGGGCGTAGAGACTTCGTACGCGAGGCGTACTCGGACACGAAGCGTTCTCGGACTACGCGGGGTGTAGCCCTTCGCACCAGCTTCGCAAATTACATGTTCGATTTCTAAAAATCATAAATTTTGTATACAAGCTCCATTTTAGACGTTCTTTATATCCACACATAGGCAGAAACGTATTCTACAACTTTCGTTTAGACCCAGTCGGCTAATTTTGACCTTATTTTAAATTTTATATTTTTAACAGACCGGGACAGGATTGATCCATTAAAAATTCATAACTTCTTCATCTGAAATCTGTTTCCGTCTGTCTTTTTATCATTATGCTACTATTAACGAGATCTTCGATTCTAGTTTAGGTTGTGTCGGCCAAAAATCGCTCGATCTAATATTCGAATTTCGGGTTTTACACTCCTAAGCCGAAACTTCGAAAAATCATAACTTCCTCATACGAAGTCAGATTTGGGCGTTCTTTTTATGGACACTCTTGGTTTAACAAATTCTACGACTTTCGTTTAGATCGCTAAGTCTGAATATCGCTCCACTGTAAATTCACTATTTACGCTTTTCGGTGTCGTGTCGGTTCCGTCGCGAAACTTTGAAGGGTCATAACTTCTTCGTTATAACTCGGATTTCGACGTTCTTTATATGTATGGAACCCTTGTAACATATACTGTAACTTGGTTGAGATTATTTATTCTAAATAATCTTTTGTTGAAAAGTCGTTTTCGACCCCTATTACCTCTAAATTGACTAGCCCGGATCTACGGGCGTTACAAGTTTCAAGGTTTAGAAGCAAGGAGGTCATGTGATTGGCTGCTGTTTCACTCCAGAATTCTGTATTAGGTAAAAATCTACACCTAATCACTTGTATTGGATAGATCTCATGGATTTTGGGTTCTTTACCCTCTTTTGCAGATAGGTTATGAAGATGAGAGGTCCCTTTTCAATTTAGACATTAGATCTGGACCTTGATAGGTCTAGAGAGTCCCTTGAGCTTAGCTTTATGTAGTTCCATGAGTGTGTTGAGCCTAAAACACCATTAAGGTGGTTATTTCATCAAATAGAGCTTGATGTGCCATGCATAGACATCAAGTTCAGACCTTTACGTGACTTTTGATGTGCTAAAAACCCAGATCTATGGATTAGAGGAATAGATTTGACCTCAGAAGTTGAAGTGAGTAATGCCATGGAGGAAACTTGTTGAGTCCATGAGAGAACTCGACGAGTCGGATCGGGTTGCCCCGCGATTCGTGACCAGTGGTAACCCGTCGAGTTGGGAAGTTAGCTTGATGAGTCGAGTGAGGTCTTAGAAGGATTCAGGGTATACGCATGAACTCTCTGAGTCAGAAAGTGTACTCGGCAAGTCTGGTGAAATTTGACCATTGACTGGGTTGACTTCCGAGGACCTTAGGGTTTTAGTCAAGTGATTCAAGACAGGCCATGGAGGGGTAGAATGGTCTTCTACCCATTCTTTAGAGATGAGAACATAAAGAGAATATTGATTTAAGATGTTATCATTTAATAGGCGGAGGCTATACTAAGAATATCGGGCAAGAGAGTTACTAGAAATCTTACGAGGTGAGTCTTCTCACTATACATTACCTAGAGTGGTATCTAAGTGCAGACCAGAGGGTCTTATGTGTATGTGTATGTTTGTGATTCTGTGCAATGTGTTATATGTATGCTATGTGATATATAGACCGGACCAGAGGGTCCAACGACTCATGAGGCCAAAGGGTCGTCGATCAAACCAGACCGGAGGGTCCAACTAGCTAGACCGGACTAGAGGGTCCAACAAGCTACGAGACTGGAGGGTTCCACTGAGACACATTCACCGGAGGGTCCTACCGAGTTATAGCCTCGAGTGGCTTATGTGTTGTATGTGGTATTTTGGGGAACTCACTAAGAATTTATGCTTACCGTGTTGTGTGTTATGTATTTCAGGTACTAGCGAGGATCGCGGGAAGGCGCCGGCGTGATCTGTACACACTGAGGGGGTATTGAGTATTTGAGATTTTGGGAGATGTTGTATTTGAGATACTATTTGATACATTGGGTTTTGAGAATATTTTATGAAATATGTTATGTTGGAAAATGAAAAATTGTTTTAAAAATTCACGTTGTTACAAGTTGGTATCAGAGTCTTGGTTTGAGGGATTCGGATGCACCTTCGGGCGTATCTGAACTCAAACTGAGGATTTGAGAGAAATTTTCATAAAATAAACAATTTTTCCGATAAGTAAAAATTTTTGAGACAAGCAGAACGGAGTAGTGTGTACGATCAGCCAGCGCCCGAACGATGATTTCCCAAAATACCCTTACATTATGTGATATTATGTGATATGATATGCATGCTAGAGTAAGCTAGGTATTCATATCTAGGACTAGAGTGGCCTGATTTGTGATGCCTTAGCCTAGGGGATTACTGCTACTATGAGATGCTTCGAGAGTGACTAGATAGCAGCGAGGAGCTTATGAGTGGTCTAACAGAGAGTAGCATGTGCTTAGAGAGATATAGAGTACTTGCGACCTGGGATCTGAGGAGGATGACTTGGGGTGAATACTGATGCGGTGTGGAAGGTTGTATAGGGCCCGTACTACTGGAGGCACCGGGTCGGTGAACAATCCAAGTAAGAATCCTTAGGGTACCAAGGAAAGAGTAGGTTTGAGTATCAAGTGCGAGTATACTCAAGCGAGTCTCTAATATCTTTTATGTTGTGTTTCAGAGACATCATGGTTGGGACACACCACACACCAGGGGGCAGCGGCGTTAGCGACGAGGAGATTCACCGGATGATACATGACGAGGTGGTCGCAACGATCCGGGAGACCATTCCGGAGATGTTTGGGTCTATTAAAACCATGCTGATTGAGACGTTTGATGAGAGGTACGCTGCTGTTACTGAGGCGGCTTTTGCTGCAGCCACAGCAGCTGTTGCTGCCGCGAGGCCACATGGGGGTGACTCGTTGCTGTACCGAGAGTTCAGCAACACGAAGCCACTAGAGATGCTTCTACACCTGTTCTTTTCTGGAGCATCTGATGGTTTGGTTTGCTTCGAAACAACTTCGCTTAGGAGCGAAGGATTGGTAGAAATTTGTGACGGCTGATTTTACTTCTGCAGAAATTACAGCGGTGACTTGGGAGAGGTTCACCACCATGTTTCGAGATGAGTATGTTCCCCCGGTGGAGAGGGATCGGCTGGCACTGGAATTCTTGTCCCTCAAGTAGGGAATGGAGTCCATGACTGTGATTACATGGATGTTTCATGAGAGGGCATTGTTTTTCCCTGAGCAAGTGTCTACTGAGTAGGCACGCATGAGTCGATATCTGAGCATACTGAGGAGAGACATTTGTGAGTTCGTGGCGAACTTAACATACCGGACATTCGCTGAGCTCTAGGAAAATGCCCGGAAGAGGGAGATCGAGTTGGAGACTCAGGCCAGGGAGGAGGTTGAGTCTCAGAGTAGGGATAGGCGACCGGTTCAGTCTCAGCCGGTAGCCAAGTGGGCAAAGCTCGCTGATTCGAGATCTGGGGGTCAAAAGGGCCGCACTTGTGGGAACTGCGGCAAGATCCATGAGGGAGTATGAAGAGCTGGGGTGGACTAAAAGTGTGGCAAGGAGTTGCATTTTGCGAGGGATTGCCCCAAGGGGTTTGCAGTTTGATTTCACTGCAACCAGACTGGCCATCGGAAGGCCGAGTGCCCATAGTTACTTCAGGGATCAGCACAGGGATCTGCACCTGCTGCTAGAGCTACCGAGGCCTGGCCAGCGAAAGCCAAAGCACCGAAGGATCGTGGGAGAGCCTTCCAGTTGACAGCGGAGGAGGTCCGCGCATTGCTCGATGTCGTGGCTGGTATGTATTCTTTTATTTATTTATGTTGAGCTTGAGATATTGTGCTTATATTATGGTATGCTTAGGTACTTTTCTTGTGAATTTCGTACCTGCTTTGGTGTTATTTTACACGGGTGCGAGTCGGTCTTTCGTATCTTTAGCATTTATTCAGCACATCAGTATCCGACGAGAGGCGTTGAGTCGACCTTTGCGAGTTTCGATACTCGAAGAGCGAGCGGTGTATGCTATGGATGTGATTCGAGGGTGTGTGCTCGAGATTTTCGGTGTTGAGTTCCCGATAGATTTGGTACCAATTACGATGGGGGATGTATGTGTCATCGTGGGCATGGACTAGCTGAGCTGATTTGGAGCTGTTATCGACTGCGAGCATCAGTTCGTGACCATTCGAGACCCTAGTGGGGGATACTTACGGTGTATGGTGACGGTACCTGATCTGGGTCAGCATTTTGTTCAGCTGCCAGAGCGAGGCAGAGTTTACAGCAGGGCTACAGAGGGTTTGTAGCCTATGTAATGGATACACAAATTGTCGCCGAGAGGCCGAGTTCAGTCGATGAGGTCCCGATAGTACGTGAGTTCCCGGATGTTTTCCCCGAAGAGTTGTCGGGTGTGCCTCCGGAGAGGCAGGTGGAGTTTCACATTGATCTGGTTCCGGGAGCAGTGCCTATTACCAAGGCACCCTATCACCTTGTGCCATCAGAGATGTAGGAGTTATCCTTGCAGCTTCAGGAATTGCTGGGGAAGGGATTCATTTGACCGAGTAGCTCATTGTGGGGAGCGCCGATCCTTTTTTTCAAGAAAACGGATGGAACACACCGGATGTGTATTGATTACCGGGAGTTGAACAAGTTAACGGTCAAGAACTGTTACCCACTATCGAGGATCGATGATCTGTTCGATCAGTTGCAGGGAGCGTCTTGTTTTTCCAAGATAGACTTGAGGTTGGGATATCATCAAATGAGGGTGCGTGATGAGGATATCTCGAAGACAACATTTAGAACTAGTTATGGAAATTACGAGTTTGTGGTGATGCCTTTTGGGCTCACCAATGCACCAGCAGTGTTCATGGATCTCATGAACCGAGTATGCAGGCCAATGTTGGATCGATTGGTGATAGTGTTCATTGATGACATTCTAGTGTATTCGAGGTCCAGAGAGCAGCATAACGAGCATCAAAGAGAGATCCTCGGAGTATTGAGATCGAAGAGGCTTTATGCCAAATTCTCCAAGTGTGATTTCTGGTTACGAGAGGTCTAGTTCTTGGGGCACCTCGTTAACCAGAATGGGATATTGGTCGATCCGGCCAAGATTGAGGTTGTTATGCGTTGGGAGGTGTCGAGATCCCTCACCGAGATCAGGAGTTCTCTGGGATTGGCCGGCTACTATCGGAGATTTACCAGGGATTTCTCCAAGATTCCCCTCACTAGATTGACCCGAAAGGGTGTGGCTTTTACTTGGGGTCCAGAGCAGCAGACCTTGTTTGAGACTCTTCGCCAGAAGTTATACGAAGCCTCGGTGTTAGCTCTTCCAGAGGGAATGGAGGATTTTGTAGTGTATTCTGATGCGTCCATATCGGGGCTGGGTGCAGTGCTTATGTAGAGAGGGCATGTGATAGCATACGCATCGAGGCAGCTAAAGCATCATGAGACGAGGTACCCCACCCACAATTTGGAATTGGGGGCAGTAGTGTTCACTCTCAAGATATGGCGCCATTATTTGTATGGGGTTCGGTCTACCATACACACGGACCATAAGAGTTTGAAGTATCTGATGGATCAGCCCAACCTGAATATGTGCTAGAGGAGATGGTTAGATGTGATAAATGATTATGATTGTGAGATCCTGTACCACTTGGGAAAGGCTAATGTGGTAGCTAATGCTCTGAGCCGCAGGGCGGAAAGTTCCCCGATTCGAGACATATGTATGAGGATGACGGTGATGACTCTGGTGTTGGATACCATTCAAGAGGCCTAAGCAGAGGTTGTGAGGCCAGAGAACCGCAAGAGGGAGCGAGTGATTGGGCAGATATCCGAGTTTGTTATCGATAGTCGAGGGCTTATGACCTTTCATGGTCGGGTTTGGGTGCCATTTATGGGTGGGGCACGTAGCATACTGATGGATGAGGCGCACAGATCTAGATTTTTGATCCATCCCGGGGCCACTAAGATGTACTCTGAACTGAAGAGAGACTATTGGTGGCCCTGCATGAAGAGGGATGTTGCGTGGGTTGTAGAGAGGTGCTTGACATGTCGTCGGGTTAAGGCCGAGCACCAGCATCCGCATGGAAAGTTGCAGCCACTAGAGGTTCCCCAGTGGAAGTGGGAACAGATTTCTATGGACTTCATCACCAAATTTCCGAGAACCGCGAGGGGTGTTGATGCAATTTGGGTGATTGTGGATTGTCTGAGGAAGAGCACTCACTTCTTTGCTATTAATGAGAGCTCTTCTGCAGAGAGGCTTGCAGAGATATATGTGAGAGAGGTGGTATCTCGGCATGGAGTGTCGATCTCGATCATGTCGGACCGAGATGTTCGTTTTACTTCCAAGTTCTGGAAGAAGTTTCATGAAGAGTTGGGCACGAGATTGCACTTCAGCACTGCTTATCACCCTAAGAAGGACGGTCAGAGTGATCAGATGATTCAGACGCTCGAGGACATGTTTTGGGCATGCGTTATGGACTTCGAGGGAAGTTGGGATGCATACCTACCTTTGGCTAAGTTTTCCTACAATAAAAGCCACCATTCGAGTATTGGTATGCCTCCCTTTGAGCTGTTGTATGGGAGGAGGTGTGCGACCCCTATCTGTTGGGGCGAGGTGGGATAGCGAGTGATGGGTAGCACTGAGATAGTACTTAATACGACTGAGCAGATACAACAGGTCAGGCAGAGATTGCTGATAGCCCAAAGCCGCCAGAAGAGTTACGCGGATAGGCGGCGATCCGAGCTCGAGTTCCAGGTTGGAGATTTTGTACTTCTGAAAGTTTCCCCATGGAAAGGGGTAATTCGGTTTAGGAAGCGGGGCAAGTTGGGGCCTCAATATATTGGGCCTTTCAAGGTGATCGCCAGGGTAGGCAAGATATCTTACCGTTTAGAGCTACCCACAGAGTTGAGCCATATCCATGCTACTTTCCACATATCTCAGTTGAGGAAGTGTATCGATGATGAAACGACTTTAGTGCCACTAGAGGATATTCAGGTGGATGCGATCCTAAACTACATTGAGAGACTGGTCGTTGTCTTGGATCGGAAGGTCAAGGTTCTAAGGAACAAGGAGATGCCTATGGTTTAGGTCCAGTGGCAACATCAGAGAGGGTTCGAGTCGACCTGGGAGCCGGAGTCGGAGATGCGGAAGCAGCATCCAGATTTGTTTACGGTCGAAGACTTCGAGGGCGAAGTCTGATTCTAGTATGGGAGAATTCTAACATCTGGATTTTTGGATACACTATTTTAATTATTTCTTTTGAATTAATTGGAGGGACTCGATGAGTTGGTGCCTCAACCCATTGAGTAGGGTCTCGTTTAGATGACTAGTTTAATGAATGGACTCGACGAGTCGGGTATCCGACTCGATGAGTCGGTGTTGATGAGGAAAACCCTAATTGCCCAGGTTTGGGACCTATTTAAAGGAAGTTATGGCCTTCATTTGCGGCCACACAACCCCTGTGAAAACCCTAATCGCCCTTGAGAGCTTAGAGTGAGAAATACCACCTTTGTGAGCTTCTTGGTGTGTTCTTTGAAAGGAAGGAGAAGAGTTTCATGGTTTGGAAGCAAGGAGGTCGTGGGATTGGCTACTATTTCACTCCAGACTTCTGTATTAGGTACAAATTTGCACCTAATCTCTTGTATTGGATAGATCTCATGGATTTTGGGATCTTTACCCTCTTTTGCAAATAGGTTATGAAGATGAGAGGTACCTTTTCGATCTAGACATTAGATCTGGACCTTGATAGGTCCAGAGAGTCCCTTGAGGTTATGTTTATGTAGTTCCATGAGTGTGTTGAGCCTAAAACACCATTATGGTGGTTATTTCATCAAATAGAGCTTGGTGTGCCATGTATGGACATCAAGTTCAGACCTTTACGTGACGTTTGAGTGCTAAAATGCCAGATCTATGGATTAGTGGAATAGATCTGACCTCACAAGGTCAAGTGAGTAATGCCATGGAGGAAAGTCGCAAAGTCCTTGAGAGAACTCGACGAGTCAGATCGGGTTGCCCCGTGATTCGTCACCAGTGGTAACACGTCGAGTTCGGGTGAGGTCTTAGAAGGATTCAGAGTATACGCATGAACTTGCCGAATCAGTGAGTGCACTCGGCGAGTCTAGTCAAATTTAACCATTGATTGGGTTGACTTCTGAGGACCTTAGGGTTTTGGTCAACTGATTCAAGAGAGGCCATGGAGGGGTAGAATGGTCTTCTACCCATTCTTTAGAAATGAGAACATAAAGAGAATATTGATTTGAGATGTTATCATTTAATAGGCGGAGGTTAGACCGAGGATATCGGGCACGAGAGTTACTAGACATCTTACGACGTTAGACCTAGAGTGGTATCTATGTGCAGACCGGCGGGTCTTATGTGTATGTGTATGTTTGTGATTATGTGCAATGTTTTATATGTATGCTATGTGATATATAGACCGGACCAGAGGGTCCAACGACTCATGAGGCCAAAGGGTCCTCGATCAAACCAGACTGGAGGGTCCAACGAGCTAGACCGGACTAAAGGGTCCAACGAGCTACGAGAACGGAGGGTCCTGCTGAGACACATTGACCGGAGGGTCTTACCGAGTTATAGCCTCGAGTGGCTTATGTGTTGTATGTGGTATTTTGGGGAACTAACTAAGCATTTATGCTTACCGTGTTGAGTGTTATGTGTTTCAGGTACTAGCGAGGATCGCGGGAAGGCGCCGACGTGATCTGTACACACTGAGGGGGTATTGAGTATTTGAGATTCTGGGAGATGTTGTATTTCAGATACTATTTGATACATTGGGTTTTGAGAATATTTTATGAAATATGTTATGTTGAAAAATGAAAAATTGTTTTATAAATTCACGTTGTTACATTCGTGATTGCCCCGACTTCCAACAATGTACCAACACTTAAAGTACCATATGCATAAGAAATAAACAATCATAAACATTGGGCCCACAACCTATGCCTGGAATGTGCTTGGCATTACACCGTTGTTATCGGTATTCCATCATTCGCCTGAGAATTCACGACCAGCACCATGGGCCTAAAGATACCCAACCTCATTCCACCGCCTTGTAGGAACATGCTCAATGCTAACCGAGTGCAAGAATTCCATATTCTTTTACCACTCATAAATCCTTTCACAGTACAAGCTTCCACCAACGCAAAATCCGATGAAAACATGGTCGCACACAACCCGAGAATAGGATAAACAGTCATACTCTTGTTCTAACTCAAAGGCTATTATCCAAATAAGAACCATGCATATAATTTGAACTAGGTGATCCATTACTATCTTGACCAACCTACATACTCCTCACGAAATATCTGATGAATTTACCCCAATACACACCCGAAACTACCAAAAAATATCGGCTTTAAGGATGTATGAAATGGCCAATGATCGAGAACACATTGAAACCTAATCCAAAGAACCAAGAGCCTACACGGAGCTGAACATACCCATCTTTCAAAACTGATTTACTGATCGACAGCTACCTAATTTAGACTATAAATAGCAATCCACAAAAGAAGCTGGCAAGTTCCTCAACAACTGATACTCAACTTGGGTGATCTGAACGCCTTTTCATCTACTCATTGGCATCCCCAAAGGAAGCAATGGTTAAAACGAGCTCCTTGAACAACTACTTCTTGTTATGAGACAACTTTTGTACCTCTTGAATACATACATATGATAGCCACTTACTCTACGCCCCTGACTTGACCAAACCTTGTACCGGAATACTGCACTGTAGATCCTTATAAACCATTCTTCCAATGCCACACACATGAACATATCGATGATCCTCCAAGCAAAATACCTAGTTCTCCCCCACTTAGGGTTCGAACTATCTCTCAATGATGTTACAACCAACCATATCCCAAAGTGGCTCAACCAAGAACAAACCATCCCGAACCCTTGGATTGTGTAACACACGCAAGATGATCTTCTAGATAAGCACCAAGCAAACCCTAAGAGATTCTGAATTTCAGGTGAATACCTCAGAAATTTCTAATCATAGCCATCTTAACATTAAGGATTTCATGAAAATGCATAATTAAAACACTGAGTTACTATCCAAAACACACATTCCTCGCCCCAATCCCAACCATCAATCTGGTACCTGACCTGGCTATATACAAGGAAAATAGACCTTTGCTCGCATCACTACGTATCCGTACCACATCAATCCTCATGTGTATTCCCACGTTTTCATACTGCCGCCAAACACCGCAACCAACTAGCCCCCATTTTGAGTTTACATCCCAACTCTGGTAGTCACAAGCCTTCTCATTCCTCCTCGTAAAACTATTAAGATATAATCCTCGCCATAGATAGCGACACCCTAATCCATCAGTCAACCACTCAGCTTCCAGTTGATTCCTCAAGCAGATCATTAGTCTCTCTTTTATATACAGTTGAGAGCCACCAAGATGTATCGAGATTTGAGATTAAGTTATTGGTGGCCATGTATGAAGAGGGATATAGCCTGGTACATTGAGAGGTGCTTGAACTGTAGGATGGTCAAGGTCAGACATCAGAAGTCGTATGGCAAGTTGCAACCTTTGGAGGTTCCGATGTGGAAGTGGGAACATATCACCATGAATTCCATCACCAAATTACCAAAGATTGCTAAGGGTTTTGATGCTATATGGGTCATCGTGGATCAATTGACCAAGAGTGCTCACTTTTTGGCCATCCTAGAGAGCTCTTCAGCCAAAAAGTTGGTCGATGTGTATGTCCGAGAGATTGTTGCACTTCATGGTCTTCCAGTCTTCACTGTTCCAAACCGAGATATTCGGTTCACCGCCCGGTTATGGTAGAAGTTCCACAAGGAACTGGCCATGAGGCTACATTTCAGCACTACATATCACCCGCAGACCAACGAAAAGAGTTAGCAGATCATCCAGACACTCAAGGATACATTTTAGGCTTGTTTCATAGATTTTAGTGCGATTTTGGATTCGAACCTACCTATTGCGGAGTTTTCCTACAATAACAATTACCACTCCAGCATTGGTGCCCCACATTTGGAGTTCTTGTATGGCCGGAGATGTCGTACTTCGGTATGTTGGGGAGAGGTTGGCCACACGGTCGTAGGAAGGACCGAAGTAGTCCTTCAGACCACAGAGCTTATTCAGCAGATCAGGTAGAGACCGCAGATAGCTCCGAGTCGGTAGAAGAGTTATGTCGATCGACACCGATCAGAGTTGGAAATTCAAGTCAGTGATATGGTGTTACGGAAGGTCTCACCCTAAAAGGGTATGACATACTTTAGGAAGAGGGTAAATTGGGTCCCTGGTATATTGGAACATTCCATGTGATAACCGGGGCGGTTCAGGTTGCCTACAAGTTGGATTTGTCGAGTGAACTCATTCATATACACAACACGTTCCATGTCTCTTAGTTATGAAAGTGTGTGGTGGATGACAAGGCAGTGGGGCCTTTGGATGATATGCAGGTTGATGAGCGCCTAAATTATATTAAAGGGTATGTGTCTATATTGGAGAGAAATATGAAGGTCCTGTGTAGCAAGGAGATACATTTGGTAAAGGTTCAGTGGCAACATCGGAGGGGCTCCGAATGGACTTGGGAGCCCGGGTCAGAGATTCGGGAGCATTACTCGGAGTTGTTCATAGCAGCGGACTTCGTGCATGGAGTCTGATTCAAGTGGAGGAGAATTGTAACACTAGGGTCAGGTGCACATCATCATCATTATTATTATTGTGTTAAAAGCTCTCAATTTCATCCCTTCTCACGATGTGAGGAATGCTTGCTCACAGCGTGGGGAGTATATTGGATCCACACATCATTTTGAGGCTCATGATGTGGGCAATCCAATGATCACGACGTGAGATCAGTCCAAGGACAAAAAAAAAACCCTAATTTTCGGTAATTAAAGGAAAGAGGGGGCTATGGTTGTTCACCCTCCGCCTCCCTCTCAGTCTAAGTCCCAGAGAGCCCTAAGATTCTTCATCCTTGAAGTTCTTAACCATTTTGCTTCCATTTTTATCTTGAAGAAAGAGAGAAGAATAGGAAAGGAGTAATCTAGTGGTGGAGTGGACAAGTAGCAACATTTTCATCACCTCTTCTTTTTGTTGGACCTTTTAAGTATCAAAGATCCAAACTTTAATACATTTCAAGGGTAGATCTAGGATTTTGTCCACCTTTCTTCATGATTAGCACGCTTGAGTGAAGTAAATCCATAAAGTCAACTTTATGGACTCTAAGAGTTCCTTGATCATCATATTATTCAGATCTGGAAGTTGGTGACGTATGGGAGGCATGCATGAAAGTTGGAATCATATTTCTTCACTTTTGACCTAGAATGGATTGGATCATGCATGGGGAAAGCATGGAAATAAAGGAAAGATTTTTATGGACTATAGGAGTCCCCTTTAACTTCTGGATAAGATGGATTTGGGGACATAATGGAATAAGGACTTAAAATTGTGACTTTTAGATTCAGACAGTGCTCACGACGTGAGAACTAAGATCTCACGACGTGAGGGTTGAACAATTCTCGTTTTCTATTATGATCCTTGGACCTTATGAAATGAGAATGGGTGCTCACGTCGCAATATCCGCTCAGGTGATTTCTTGGATTGAGCTGACTAGGTTGGGCCAAGTCTAGTTGGAATCAGACCAAGGGGACTATCACGATGTGACCAAGGCCTGGTCATGACGTGAGGTTGGATATTTGTGATTAAGGTCCATTGACTTTGATTTTTAACTTTGACCGAGGATGACCAAGTTCGACTTAAGGGTATTTTGGGTATTTTGAGCAATAGTTGAGTCTTGGTCTCTATTTGTTAAATAGGCGAGCTATAGAGTCTGTATTTGGAGTAGTTTACCGTTCAACTTTTCGTTAGACTGTGAGGTGAGTTTTCCTCACTGTACTTACGGGTCGAATGCACCAAGGTCGGCCCATTAGACTGATATCCTTCTATACGTAATATGTTGAGTATGGGATAGATCTGTATAATTATATGCTAGTTATTGATATGCATAGACCAGTAGAACTGTAGGACTATCGATGATTTATGTCTGCATGTTTATCTATTTATTGCTTATGTTTGTTATATGTTATATTTCGACACATTGGGTTGGGTTGAGGTTGTACTGCTTTGTGTTGTAGCCAACAAACCCCGGAGCATTCCAGATATGAGGTGAGGGTCGGTTGGCATGCCAGACTCATACTGAGGACTCGGGAGCATTCCATATGTGAGCTGAGGGTCGGTTGGCTTGGCATGCCAGACTCATACTGAGGGCCTGGGGGTATTCTAGTCTGATGACTGAGTGGACCCGATGTATATTGGTATTCTAGTCCGATGACTGATCGGGCCAGAAGTAATCCAAACCAATGGTTGTGGTCTCGGGGGTATTCTCGTCCAATGATTGATTGGACCCATCATGTTTGTTCCTTAATGTTATGTATGCTATGTGTTGGTATTTTGGGGGAACTCACTAAGCTTTGGCTTATAATTTTAGTTATTGTTTCAAGTACTTCTAATGACCGTGGGAAGGCGAAGGCGTGACTGTACACATCCTCTGTTTATGGCTTTAAGATTTTGGGATACTATGATATTGATAAACAATTTGGAAACAATGATTTGTAAACATTTTATGACTATGGGTTGTTTTTGGAAGTTTAAATTTGTTGTGATTTTTGAGTCGTTACAGATTGGTATCAAAGCTTTGGTTTGACTGGATTGCAAGAACACCCGTGTGAATCTAGTCTCAAACTAAGGAAATATAAAGGTTTTCTTAAAAAAAAATGATTTTCAAAATCGTTTTCAAACTAATCAATAGAGGAAGCGATATGTACGATTAACCAGACCAGTAAGTAGACCCCAAATTACCACACTGTTATTTGATATTGTGATATGTATAACAACATGCTAGTTGTAGGATAAGGATCTCCAGGAATTGCTAGATATATGAAGCCTTATTTCCTATAGAGTTTTCTTGCTTATTATTGTGGGACTATTTTGGGTGTGAATTAACAACTAATTGAATACGTTAAGCCACATGTTGCAGGGGTTAAATAATTTTAGATTGAAGTATTTGCTCATATTACACAACGCTTATTTGAGTCCAACCATATTAGGGTTGAATATTTTAATATAAGATTATTTAAGTTATGTTTCATGTGAATGTATTCATGCAGTAGTAAACTGGAACCAATAGGAGTCGTTCGGTAGTTGATGACAGGGTGAGATGTGGATCCTAGGATAGCCTAGGGAGTGTGTAGTGCTTATGTTGCGCTTTTAGCAAGTGGTGGGAGTACAATTACAAGTGGGTATGGATGTAGCAGACCAATTTTGGAATGATCAATCACTATCAAGAAAGTGAGGATAGGATGTATGTGTATCGTAGTTGTTGAAATTGTTTTGGGTTGTTGTGATGATCCTTTAAACAAATACGGGTAGGTGTGCAAGGTATTATAGGCTTATACTACTGAAAGCATAGGAACCATATGCATAGTAAGGAAGTCAAAAACCCCAAGGGGTAGTCTCATCATGTGGTTGTAGTAATATGTGTGGTGACATTTCTGATGCTTTTGACTCATTTTTAGTATGCATTTTGCGAGGGATCTGGTCGGGATCTTGAGCTGATAGCCAAGATAGGTCGGGTTGACTGCTGATCAGATTCGGGAAATGATTACCATTGAGGTTTCGCAGATATTGCAGGAAGAATTGTCTGGTATCGTGGGTCGAATCATTGGCAAGCTAATTACCAAGTTCGAGGAACAAACTCCAACTTCGCAGACTATGAGAGGTGTTGTTGAGATGACTATTGGGGGAGATCTTGATGAGAGGACACGACTCAGAAAGAGGAGGAGGGATCATTCAGCAAAGGACGAGGGGTCCAAGGCTGCTAACTTGGGTACCGGAAGCCAAGGGAGCTATGACATGCCAAACGGGCGTCGCTGTCCCTGATGTCTGCTCCATCTCCAAAGATCAATGCCCCAAGGAGGGGTAGGTCCAGTGGGGCCCACACGGTAAGCAGGCACCCTGATCGGGTAAGGGGGGTTGATGACCTCGGACTCTGCATCCGAATCACCCCCTTCGCTGTCATCGAGCTCCTCTTCGAAATGCTCTTTGTCTCCTTCGGGTTCGGCAGGCTCGCCCTCAACTTCTGCCTCCGGTTCCCCGTCATATTCCTCTTCGGGGTCTTCCTCAGGTTCCTCTTCAGGCTCTTCCTCCTCTAGCCACCCGTTGTTTCCCTGATTAGGGAAGTAGGGGTCTCCAGGGTGATGAAAACCAGCCATGCTGTCTGCGCGAGTATGTAAATATGCTAACATTATTCCTAGGATGCTATGACTATTGTACAGACTAAGCAAACGTTCTCTTTTTGGTGATAAAGGGTATAGTTTTAGGTTCCCTATCTATCCCGATCTCATCAAGACGTGTGTTAGTTTTACTTTGGAGAGAATGTAGTTGATCAGGCTACATTTACTCCTTGGTATCACTAAGAACAGTCCCGAATTAACCGAGATACCAGCGTTATTGTGTTTGATTCAGCGTTAGGTCCTTATCCCTAATGCAAGCAAGTGTGTTTTATTTACTTGTTTTGTTCAGAGTTATGTTAGTCCCTCTTTTGGTTTATAGTTGCATATCAATGTGTGGCTAGACATGCTAGTTCACTATAAACAAAGCTCTGATACCAACCTGTCACACCCCCGAACCAGACGGCGGAAACGTCCGGGGGCTGTCGTGACTCAATTGAATACCATAACATTGAATATATATGAAACATAACAACATTCGTCACCATGCATTAATATAGTACAACCAGTAGAATTTACATGAAGTGCATTGTTTAAACGTTACATTCCCAAAAATAAATTGTTCGATTCGTACATCAATAAACTGCAAGCCATCACCGAATATGTTTTCCTTTGGTTCACTGGTTCCCTGAGAATACAAGCATTTTGAAAAACGTCAACATATGAAATGTTGGTGAGTTCATAAGTAGTGTTTGAAATCCAATGTTTGTATTGTTTGAAAACCACCAGAAAATCCGATATTTTCTAAAAAGAAAAGCTTTTGAAAACGTTTGTGAAGATCCATAGGTATGCTTGTTTGTTTCTATACTTGTAAAAAAATTTGTTCATTGAAGTTGTATGCATTTCAAATCTGTATGTATTGAAAACCCTAGGAAAACCCGATGTTTTCCTAATTCCTTGAATTCCATGAAGTTACATTGAAACCATTGCATAGCGTGTAGTGTCAGTCCCAGGCGACGTTGGATTATTTTGAGCATGATTAGTTGCTACAAACACGCATTACACAAACGACCAGTTTATAGCTATACTAACGATCCCGTAGGCGTCGTCCGTACTAATCACGTTATCCAACCGCCCTGACTATGTGTAGTCCCACATCCGAAGAGAAAGAGGACACGAAGACCTCGATGACTCCATTAACCGGTTGGGGATAAAAATGTACGAGGGGTCCCCGACCCGCCTCGCATGAAATGTAGACTTTACTAGCAATACCAAAGGACCCTTGGGGACCAGTAGTATACAAGCCATTGAAAGTCCATTTACGTTGTGTCAGATCGGTAAAACCCAACACTTCGTAAAATAAATGTCTTCGGGCCTTAAGATCAGGTCATTGGGCTAGCTAGGCTCAACGAACAAGATTTTACACTTTTGGGGCCCAAAGATGGTGCGTAGACGTCTGTGCACACTCGCATGTATAATGAATTACCAAACGTTATTAGTATGAATCGTAGTGTCGTAGTGTCGTAGTGTCATAGCGTCGTAGTGCCGTAGTGTTAGTAGTTGCGGATTTCTATTGGTTCGAGACCGAACCAATTCGTTTAACAACGACTTTTGGTATTGTAATGTATTGTATTTCGTCGATAGTCGCGGTGCCATCATTTGATCAACTTGCATGTATTGAATTAGCCTTGTAATTTTTCTGTTTTCAGCCCCTCATTGTTTGTAAAATTTACTTTTTCACCCCTTTATTTAAATAATTTCCGGTTTGGTCCTTAAATCAATTTTCTTGACATTTTAACACCAAAAATTATTGAAATTAATATTTTTCAGCATATTTTTCATAGAAAACAGTTTAAGTCCCAGAAATTTCAGTTTTCTCGGTTATAACCCTTCTTTTTCGCAGTTTTGACAATTTTGGCCCAATTTGTAAAATTTTTGCAACTTTGGTCCTTTTTAAATTTAAAAAGCATTTTAAACCTTTGAAAAGGACTTGGAACACTTATAGTCCACTGTTTTTCAGAAAAACCCAGTTTTGGCCCTCCAAAACAGAAAATCTCGCATAATGGGCCTCATTGGGCCGAAAATGTCATTTTTAGCCCATTAAGCTTGAAATTTATGTTTTTAATCCTCTAAATGAGTATATTTCCAGAAATGGTTTTATTGAAACTGTTTTGACACACCTCATCCATCAGAATTCGTGATATGTCAATTTGGGCCCTTAAATTTGGTATTTTTCACATTTTAGGTCCAAAAATTGTGTTTTTAGCCCAAAGAAATTGTTACTAAGCCATTTAGCTATTTTTCTAGAGACACTTTGTATGTAGAAATACATTTGATGCTAAAATCATTTAACATAAGATATATCTCGGTTTTGAGGGGTTTTATGGCTAGATCCAACATTTTAACACACAAAAGCACACATATAAGCATGGAAATCATACAAAGCATACAATACACATGTAGATCTACACATTCACTTGTATTCCCCCCCCCCCACAAAACTCATAAAAACAGGAAATAGGGGGTATGAAGCTCACCTTGGGTGTGGGGGTTCGGTTTTGCAAAGAAAATGGAAGGAAAATGAGGTGATTTTTCGGCCTTAGCACCTTTCCTTGGTAGATCTCGAGTTTGGTGACTTCTAAGGTGCATGATCACAAGTTGGAATAGATTTAGAAGAGGTTTTTGATGGAATGAAATAGTTAGATCATGTATATAAGCAAATACTTACCTAAGATGGTGATTAGCTTGAAGGATCCTCTTGAAAGCCTCTAAAATCTCGAAATTGTGGAGAGGAAGGAGAGAGTTTCTTGAGTGTTCTTGAGAGAGTTTGTGAATTGTGTGTGTGTTTGATGTGTGGCCGAGAGTGAGAGAGAGAGTAAGAAGAAATGATATTTGAGGTGATGTGCATGGAAGAATGAGAAATAAGGCATGGATGTCCAATGGATAAAAATGAGGTGGCATCCAAAGTCAACTTCTCCTCTTATCCTCTTGGGTTTGGGCCTTGGGCCGAGAATGGTGGGGGAAAAGAAAAAAAATTGGGCCTTTGCCCCTAAGCCCACTATTAGAGTTAATCTTGGGTATGTTTTAAGTCTAAAGGAATGTGGTAGGATTTTTATATTTTTATTGGACTGGTTTAGGTTATTCATGTATCAAGGCTTTTAATTCATTTCATTCTAGGCCCAACATGGCCCAAAATGTTGAAATAATTTAGTGTGGGTCCAATTAGAGCCCAATTAGGGTTCTAAGCCCATGATAGTCTAATTGGAAGCTTATTGGTCCATTTGGATCCAATAAGGGAGTCCTAGTCCAAAGTGGACTTAAGCAAGGACTTCTAGGGTCTCAAATTGTTTGATGACTATTTGTAGTACTTGCATGATGTATTTGATTGAAGTTTTTGATTCACATTAGCTTGAATGTATAGATTACATGACACAAAATTTCCAGTTGTGACATCATCCCCCCGTTAGAGGAAATTTCGTCCAGAAATTCTGTTTGAAAGCTAGATTTGAGAATGCTAGAATAGGTGAGGGTACTTCTGCTTCATTTGATCTTCGCGTTCCCACGTGAATTCTGGCCCACGCTTTGCGTTCCACCGTACTTTCACGATCGGGATGCGACTTTGCTTAGTACGCTTCACTTCCCTGTCCATGATTTCGATTGGTTCTTCGACGAACAGGAGATTCTCATTGATTTCGATTTCGTCAAGAGGAATGACAACGGTTTCATCTGATAGGCATTTCTTCAGATTAGAGACATGAAACACGGGGTGTACACCGTTTAGCTCCGCGGGTAGTTGTAGTCTGTATGCTACCGGACCTATTCGGGCGACGATTTCGAAAGGTCCAATGTACCGTGGGTTCAGCTTTCCCCGTTTTCCGAAACGTATAACCCCTTTCCAGGGTGAGACTTTCAACAGTACTCGATCGCCGACCTGGAATTCTAAGGGCTTTCGCCGTTTATCAGAGTAGCTCTTTTGTCGGTCACGCGATGCTTGTAATCGAGCTCTGATCTGAACGATCTTTTCTGTGGTTTCGCGAATGATTTCCGGTCCTTTTAGTGCCCTATCTGACGTATGAGTTTTTGCTAGCTGGGTGTCACCTACTTCAGCCCAACATAACGGTGATCTACATTTCCGCCCGTACAGTGCTTCGAAAGGAGCCACCTTGATGCTCGAATGGTAACTATTGTTATATGAGAACTCGATCAACGGCAGGTGGGTATCCCAAGACTTTCCAAAGTCTATCACACATGCACGAAGCATGTCTTCAAGCGTCTGAATGGTTCGTTCGCTTTGACCGTCCGTTTGTGGGTGATACGCGGTGCTCATATCGAGATGAGTTCCCATTGCCTTGTGGAGTGACTGCCAAAAGCGCGATGTGAACCTACTGTCCCTATCCGAGATGATATATTTTGGCACTCCATGGAGTATTACGATTTCTCGTAGGTACAAACGTGTCAGTCTCTCCATCTTGTAGGATTCTTTGATTGGCAGGAAATGGGCAGATTTCGTCAGTCGGTCGATTATTACCCATATGGTGTCCAATCCGTCCGACGTCTTGGGCAGCTTGGTCACGAAATCCATAGAAATCCCCTCCCATTTCCACTCAGGGATTGCCGGTTGCTGTAACAATCCTGAAGGTTTCTGGTATTCCACCTTTACTTTGGCGCACGTAAGGCACTTACTAACATAAGTCGCGATTTCCGCCTTCATGTTAGGCCACCAATAGTGTTGTTTAATGTCCAAATACATCTTGTCCGAACCAGGATGAATGGAGTATCGTGTCTTGTGGGCTTCCTTCATAACGGTCTCTCTAAATCCTCCGATTTTTGGGACCCAAATACGGTTCATGAAGTAGTATACTCCATTCTCTCTTGTCTCTAGGTTCTTTTCCATCCCGCGCAATGCCTCGCTAGTTCTATTTTCTGCTTTCATAGCCTCCGAATGGACTGATGCAATTTGAGTGACCAGATGAGATTGAATGGTTATCGAGTGCGTTTTCATACGGCGATTAGAGTACTCCTTCCGACTTAATGCATCAGCTACCACGTTGGCCTTGCCTGGATGGTACTTGATCTCGCATTCATAATCGTTTAGCAATTCCACCCATCTTCGTTGTCTCATGTTCAGCTCCTTCTAATTCAAGATGTGCTGGAGGCTCTTGTGGTCCGTGAAGATGGTGCACTTTGTACCGTACAGGTAGTGCCTCCAAATTTTTAGAGCGAAGACCACGGCTCCCAGTTCTAGGTCATGGGTCGTGTAATTCACTTCGTGCGTCTTCAGTTGGCGGGACGCATATGCTATCACTCTTCCACGTTGCATGAGAACGCAACCTAAGCCCTGATTTGACGCGTCACAGTAGACTACAAAATCTTCCGTTCCTTCAGGTAGAGATAGTACAGGAGCGCTACAAAGAGCTTGATTCAAGGTTCGAAACGCAATCTCTTGTCGGTCCGTCCATTTGAATGGCATGCCCTTTTGCGTAAGCAAGGTAAGCGGCTTGGCGATCTTAGAGAAGTTTTGGATGAATCTCCTATAGTAGCCTGCTAGGCCTAAGAACTGACGAATTTCTGTGGGCGTAGTCGGAGTTGCCCATCCTTCCACAGCTTTGACCTTAGAGGGATCCACATGAATTCCGTCTTGGCTAACTACGTGGCCTAGGAAATTCACACTCCTGAGCCAGAACTCGCACTTGGAGCGTTTGGCGTACAGCTTTTCCGTTCGCAGAGTTTCTAGGACCTGTCGGAGATGTTGGCCATGCTCCTCTTTGTTTCGAGAATAGATGAGGATGTCATCGATAAACACAATGACGAAGTTGTCCAGGAACGGTCGACAGATTCGATTCATTAGGTCAATAAATGCGGCGGGTGCATTTGTTAGACCGAAGGGCATTACGACGAATTCATAATGTCCGTAGCGGGTTCGGAAAGCGGTCTTAGGAATATCCTCTTCTCGGACTTTGAGTTGATGGTATCCGGACCGTAGATCTATTTTAGAAAAATAGCTAGCTCCTTGGAGCTGGTCGAATAGATCATCGATTCGTGGGAGTGGGTAGCGGTTTTTAACAGTGAGTTTATTTAACTCTCTGTAATCGATACACATTCTGAAAGATCCGTCCTTCTTTTTGACAAAGAGCACCGGAGCTCCCCATGGCGAGTAGCTAGGTCGGATAAATCCCTTGTCCAGAAGCTCACTGAGTTGGCTGGACAATTCCTGCATTTCAGCAGGGGCCAACCGATATGGTGATTTAGCGAGAGGAGTTGCTCCTGGAACGAGGTCGATTCGGAACTCAACCTGTCTCTCTGGGGGTACTCCTGGAAGATCTTCGGGAAACACGTCCGGAAATTCACACGCTACTGGAATATCTTGGATGTTAGTTTCTTCTTTGGTCTTGTCCACTATTTGAGCCAAGAACGCCAAATTGTTCTTTCGCAAGTGTTTTTGTGCTTTGATGCACGAGATGAGACGAAGATTCGTACTGGGTTTGTCTCCGTAAATTACTAGGGTTTCGTGATTTGGGAGACGAAGGCGAATGGCCTTCTCGTGGCACATAATCTCAGCATGGTGGGGGCTTAACCAATCCATGCCGATAATCACATCGAAACTCCTAATTGATACTGGCATCAGGTCTATTCGTAAGACGTGTTGGTTGAGGGTTAGGGTACATCCGATGTAGATCTCCCTAGTGGATTCGGTTTTCCCATTGGCCATTTCCACCGTATAGGTTTCATTTAGCTTTTGGGGTTGTTGTTTTAGTAAATGTTTAAACTTCTCACTTACGAAACTTCGCTCCGCTCCGGTATCAAATAAGATGCATGCATAAGTGTGGTTTAGGAGGAACGTACCGGTCACAACTGCGGGGTCCTGAACTGCATCACTCTGACCCATAGTCAGCATTCTTCCTGCTCCTCTGTTTCCTGAGTTGTTGTTGTTAGGGCAATCTCGACGGAAGTGCCCCGTCCTTCCACACCCAAAGCAGGTGTGGCTAGGCCCTGCATTGTTGCCGCCGGCATTGGTGTTGTTGTTATTGCGGTGGTTGTCGTTGTTTTTCTGGTTGTTTCCCTGACTCTGGTTCTGAGGAGGGTAAACCCTGCAGAACCTTGCAGTGTCTTCCCTTCGGTTGCAACTGGTGCAATGGAATTCCCTGCATTCGCCAAGATGGTGGAAACCGCACCTATTGCATTTGGGAAAATTACCGGAATAGGGTCTTGAAGCATTTGAAGCAGCTGAGGCTGGAGCATGTGGTGTGGCTGGAACCGGTGCAGTGACAGCGTTAACTGCCACTGTTTGCTGCTTTTTAGAGGTCTCGGGGCCCTGACGCCCCTTTCTCTTGTTGTTCCACCCTTTCTTGCCATCACCCTCCTTTTTCTTCTCAGTCTCCACTGGCTTCTCACCCTTCTTGTTGTTGTGATCATATAACCTCTTTGCCAATCTCTTCGCACTGTCAAATGTTTCAGGGTTCGCAGCTATCACATTCCCTTGAATGGGGGGTGTCAGTCCCCAGATGAATCGTTCGATCTTCTTTCCTTCTGATGTGATCATACCCGGGCACAACAGAGATAGTTCGCTAAATCTCGATATGTAAGCATCGATGTTCGCGTTCTGCACAGTGAGATTCCATACTTCCTGTTCCATCTTCTGTATTTCGCCTCGGGGGCAGTACTCAGCCATTAACATTTCTTTCATTTCTGCCCAGGGAATAGAGTTGGCGACAGGGAGCGTCATAGCTTCTACGTGTCCGTTCCACCAGGTGAGTGCTTGGTCCACAAAAGTGCAGGCCGCGAACTTCACCTTCATCTGCTTGGGGTAATCACATATCTCGAATACCGACTCTACCTTCTCGATCCATCGCTTCAGAGTGATCACTCCTCCAGTACCGTTGAAAGTTCGTGGTTTGGCGTTTGTGAAGACCTTGTAGGTACATGTTTTGGTAGGTCCTTGATTCATCCCGTTGTTCGAACTTCCTGCCCCTTGCCCGTTGCCTCCTCCATTATTCCCCTGATGGAGTTGTGCCATAGCTGTGGTGACCGCAGCAGACACGGCTGCCTGGAATGCAGTGGAGTCAACTTCGGGTGGAGTTGGTCCTGGGTTTCCGCGGGTAGGTCGGAGAGGCATCTTTCTGTCACGAAACAGAAAGATGTTGAGTGTACGTGGTTTTTATGAGGTTGTGATCCTACTATCTAGGTGTATGGTACGAACCTAAACATTACTACCATCGGGCATACAATCATAACGCCTCAACACATATCAACTGGTAATATCATAGCAAAACACACAAAAGTTCATTAATATTATCCGCATTTAATACAAGAAAATTTGCTCGTAAGAGCATACATAAGTGACACTAATCCGACAACATAACGGCTCCATGAGTAGTGTAGTCACTTAAACATAGAGCCGGAGTACATAGCATAGTTCCTAATGACCTACTAAGATAAGTCTATCCCTATCCGCGATGGGCTGCGTCCGGAGGTGGTGCCGAAGATGTGGATGCTCCCTGAAGACGAGCCATTAGGCGTTCTGCGTCCTGAAGTCGAGACTCCCATCTTACCTGCCTCATGTGAAACTCCCGGAGGACGTCACGCGCCTCCTGTTCCGCACGCTCGACCCTAGTCCACAACTGGCGTACTTGATCAGTAGTGCCCTGAGCAAGGTCGCCGGTGTCCCGTAATCGTCTCACCATGACCGGTAGGGCTCGGTCGGCCGGTCCTCCGTCCCTCAGGTCGAAGAACTCGCATGACATGCCAAACGGGGGTCGCTGTCCCTGATGTCTGCTCCATCTCCAAAGATCAATGCCCCAAGGAGGGGTAGGTCCAGTGGGGCCCACACGGTAAGCAGGCACCCTGATCGGGTAAGGGGGGTTGATGACCTCGGACTCTGCGTCCGAATCACCCCCTTCGCTGTCATCGAGCTCCTCTTCGAAATGCTCTTTGTCTCCTTCGGGTTCGGTAGGCTCGCCCTCAACTTCTGCCTCCGGTTCCCCGTCATATTCCTCTTCGGGGTCTTCCTCAGGTTCCTCTTCAGGCTCTTCCTCCTCTAGCCACCCGTTGTTTCCCTGATTAGGGAAGTAGGGGTCTCCAGGGTGATGAAAACCAGCCATGCTATCTGCGCGAGTATGTAAATATGCTAACATTATTCCTAGGATGCTATGACTATTGTACAGACTAAGCAAACGTTCTCTTTTTGGTGATAAAGGGTATAGTTTTAGGTTCCCTATCTATCCCGATCTCATCAAGACGTGTGTTAGTTTTACTTTGGAGAGAATGTAGTTGATCAGGCTACATTTACTCCTTGGTATCACTAAGAACAGTCCCGAATTAACCGAGATACCAGCGTTATTGTGTTTGATTCAGCGTTAGGTCCTTATCCCTAATGCAAGCAAGTGTGTTTTATTTACTTGTTTTGTTCAGAGTTATGTTAGTCCCTCTTTTGGTTTATAGTTGCATATCAATGTGTGGCTAGACATGCTAGTTCACTATAAACAAAGCTCTGATACCAACCTGTCACACCCCCGAACCAGACGGCGGAAACGTCCGGGGGCTGTCGTGACTCAATTGAATACCATAACATTGAATATATATATGAAACATAACAACATTCGTCACCATGCATTAATATAGTACAACCAGTAGAATTTACATGAAGTGCATTGTTTAAACGTTACATTCCCAAAAATAAATTGTTCGATTCGTACATCAATAAACTGCAAGCCATCACCGAATATGTTTTCCTTTGGTTCACTGGTTCCCTGAGAATACAAGTATTTTGAAAAACGTCAACATATGAAATGTTGGTGAGTTCATAAGTAGTGTTTGAAATCCAATGTTTGTATTGTTTGAAAACCACCAGAAAATCCGATATTTTCTGAAAAGAAAAGCTTTTGAAAACGTTTGTGAAGATCCATAGGTATGCTTGTTTGTTTCTATACTTGTAAAAAAATTTGTTCATTGAAGTTGTATGCATTTCAAATCTGTATGTATTGAAAACCCTAGGAAAACCCGATGTTTTCCTAATTCCTTGAATTCCATGAAGTTACATTGAAACCATTGCATAGCGTGTAGTGTCAGTCCCAGGCGACGTTGGATTATTTTGAGCATGATTAGTTGCTACAAACACGCATTACACAAACGACCAGTTTATAGCTATACTAACGATCACGTAGGCGTCGTCCGTACTAATCACGTTATCCAACCGCCCTGACTATGTGTAGTCCCACATCCGAAGAGAAAGAGGACACGAAGACCTCGATGACTCCATTAACCGGTTGGGGATAAAAATGTATGAGGGGTCCCCGACCCGCCTCGCATGAAATGTAGACTTTACTAGCAATACCAAAGGACCCTTGGGGACCAGTAGTATACAAGCCATTGAAAGTCCATTTACGTTGTGTCAGATCGGTAAAACCCAACACTTCGTAAAATAAATGTCTTCGGGCCTTAAGATCAGGTCATTGGGCTAGCTAGGCTCAACGAACAAGATTTTACACTTTTGGGGCCCAAAGATGGTGCGTAGACGTCTGTGCACACTCGCATGTATAATGAATTACCAAACGTTATTAGTATGAATCGTAGTTTCGTAGTGTCATAGCGTCGTAGTGCCGTAGTGTTAGTAGTTGCGGATTTCTATTGGTTCGAGACCGAACCAATTCGTTTAACAACGACTTTTGGTATTGTAATGTATTGTATTTCGTCGATAGTCGCGGTGCCATCATTTGATCAACTTGCATGTATTGAATTAGCCTTGTAATTTTTCTGTTTTCAGCCCCTCATTGTTTGTAAAATTTACTTTTTCACCCCTTTATTTAAATAATTTCCGGTTTGGTCCTTAAATCAATTTTCTTGACATTTTAACACCAAAAATTATTGAAATTAATATTTTTCAGCATATTTTTCATAGAAAACAGTTTAAGTCCCTGAAATTTCTGTTTTCTCGGTTATAACCCTTCTTTTTCGCAATTTTGACAATTTTTGCCCAATTTGTAAAATTTTTGCAACTTTGGTCCTTTTTAAATTTAAAAAGCATTTTAAACCTTTGAAAAGGACTTGGAACACTTATAGTCCACTGTTTTTCAGAAAAACCCAGTTTTGGCCCTCCAAAACAGAAAATCTCGCATAATGGGCCTCATTGGGCCGAAAATGTCATTTTTAGCCCATTAAGCTTGAAATTTATGTTTTTAATCCTCTAAATGAGTATATTTCCAGAAATGGTTTTATTGAAACTGTTTTGACACACCTCATCCATCAGAATTCGTGATATGTCAATTTGGGCCCTTAAATTTGGTATTTTTCACATTTTAGGTCCAAAAATTGTGTTTTTAGCCCAAAGAAATTGTTACTAAGCCATTTAGCTATTTTTCTAGAGACACTTTGTATGTAGAAATACATTTGATGCTAAAATCATTTAACATAAGATATATCTCGGTTTTGAGGGGTTTTATGGCTAGATCCAACATTTTAACACACAAAAGCACACATATAAGCATGGAAATCATACAAAGCATACAATACACATGTAGATCTACACATTCACTTGTATTCCCCCCCCCCCCCACAAAACTCATAAAAACAGGAAATAGGGGGTATGAAGCTCACCTTGGGTGTGGGGGTTCGGTTTTGCAAAGAAAATGGAAGGAAAATGAGGTGATTTTTCGGCCTTAGCACCTTTCCTTGGTAGTTCTCGAGTTTGGTGACTTCTAAGGTGCATGATCACAAGTTGGAATAGATTTAGAAGAGGTTTTTGATGGAATGAAATAGTTAGATCATGTATATAAGCAAATACTTACCTAAGATGGTGATTAGCTTGAAGGATCCTCTTGAAAGCCTCTAAAATCTCGAAATTGTGGAGAGGAAGGAGAGAGTTTCTTGAGTGTTCTTGAGAGAGTTTGTGAATTGTGTGTGTGTTTGATGTGTGGCCGAGAGTGAGAGAGAGAGTAAGAAGAAATGATATTTGAGGTGATGTGCATGGAAGAATGAGAAATAAGGCATGGATGTCCAATGGATAAAAATGAGGTGGCATCCAAAGTCACCTTCTCCTCTTATCCTCTTGGGTTTGGGCCTTGGGCCGAGAATGGTGGGGGAAAAGAAAAAAAATTGGGCCTTTGCCGCTAAGCCCACTATTAGAGTTAATCTTGGGTATGTTTTAAGTCTAAAGGAATGTGGTAGGATTTTTATATTTTTATTGGACTAGTTTAGGTTATTCATGTATCAAGGCTTTTAATTCATTTCATTCTAGGCCCAACATGGCCCAAAATGTTGAAATAATTTAGTGTGGGTCCAATTAGAGCCCAATTAGGGTTCTAAGCCCATGATAGTCTAATTGGAAGCTTATTGGTCCATTTGGATCCAATAAGGGAGTCCTAGTCCAAAGTGGACTTAAGCAAGGACTTCTAGGGTCTCAAATTGTTTGATGACTATTTGTAGTACTTGCATGATGTATTTGATTGAAGTTTTTGATTCACATTAGCTTGAATGTATAGATTACATGACACAAAATTTCCAGTTGTGACATCATCCCCCCGTTAGAGGGAATTTCGTCCCGAAATTCTGTTTGAAAGCTAGATTTGAGAATGCTAGAATAGGTGAGGGTACTTCTGCTTCATTTGATCTTCGCGTTCCCACGTGAATTCTGGCCCACGCTTTGCGTTCCACCGTACTTTCACGATCGGGATGCGACTTTGCTTAGTACGCTTCACTTCCCTGTCCATGATTTCGATTGGTTCTTCGACGAACAGGAGATTCTCATTGATTTCGATTTCGTCAAGAGGAATGACAACGGTTTCATCTGATAGGCATTTCTTCAGATTAGAGACATGAAACACGGGGTGTACACCGTTTAGCTCCGCGGGTAGTTGTAGTCTGTATGCTACCGGACCTATTCGGGCGACGATTTCGAAAGGTCCAATGTACCGTGGGTTCAGCTTTCCCCGTTTTCCGAAACGTATAACCCCTTTCCAGGGTGAGACTTTCAACAGTACTCGATCGCCGACCTGGAATTCTAAGGGCTTTCGCCGTTTATCAGCGTAGCTCTTTTGTCGGTCACGCGATGCTTGTAATCGAGCTCTGATCTGAACGATCTTTTCTGTGGTTTCGCGAATGATTTCCGGTCCTGTTAGTGCCCTATCTGACGTATGAGTTTTTTCTAGCTGGGTGTCACCTACTTCAGCCCAACATAACGGTGATCTACATTTCCGCCCGTACAGTGCTTCGAAAGGAGCCACCTTGATGCTCGAATGGTAACTATTGTTATATGAGAACTCGATCAACGGCAGGTGGGTATCCCAAGACTTTCCAAAGTCTATCACACATGCACGAAGCATGTCTTCAAGCGTCTGAATGGTTCGTTCGCTTTGACCGTCCGTTTGTGGGTGATACGCGGTGCTCATATCGAGATGAGTTCCCATTGCCTTGTGGAGTGACTGCCAAAAGCGCGATGTGAACCTATTGTCCCTATCCGAGATGATATATTTTGGCACTCCATGGAGTCCTACGATTTCTCATAGGTACAAACGTGTCAGTCTCTCCATCTTGTAGGATTCTTTGATTGGCAGGAAATGGGCAGATTTCGTCAGTCGGTCGATTATTACCCATATGGTGTCCAATCCGTCCGACGTCTTGGGCAGCTTGGTCACGAAATCCATAGAAATCCCCTCCCATTTCCACTCAGGGATTGCCGGTTGCTGTAGCAATCCTGAAGGTTTCTGGTATTCCACCTTTACTTTGGCGCACGTAAGGCACTTACTAACATAAGTCGCGATTTCCGCCTTCATGTTAGGCCACCAATAGTGTTGTTTAATGTCCAAATACATCTTGTCCGAACCAGGATGAATGGAGTATCGTGTCTTGTGGGCTTCCTTCATAACGGTCTCTCTAAATCCTCCGATTTTTGGGACCCAAATACGGTTCATGAAGTAGTATACTCCATTCTCTCTTGTCTCTAGGTTCTTTTCCATCCCACGCAATGCCTCGCTAGTTCTATTTTCTGCTTTCATAGCCTCCGACTGGACTGATGCAATTTGAGTGGCCAGATGAGATTGAATGGTTATCGAGTGCGTTTTCATACGGCGATTAGAGTACTCCTTCCGACTTAATGCATCAGCTACCACGTTGGCCTTGCCTGGATGGTACTTGATCTCGCATTCATAATCGTTTAGCAATTCCACCCATCTTCGTTGTCTCATGTTCAGCTCCTTCTGATTCAAGATGTGCTGGAGGCTCTTGTGGTCCGTGAAGATGGTGCACTTTGTACCGTACAGGTAGTGCCTCCAAATTTTTAGAGCGAAGACCACGGCTCCCAGTTCTAGGTCATGGGTCGTGTAATTCACTTCGTGCGTCTTCAGTTGGCGGGACGCATATGCTATCACTCTTCCACGTTGCATGAGAACGCAACCTAAGCCCTGATTTGACGCGTCACAGTAGACTACAAAATCTTCCGTTCCTTCAGGTAGAGATAGTACAGGAGCGCTACAAAGAGCTTGATTCAAGGTTCGAAACGCAATCTCTTGTCGGTCCGTCCATTTGAATGGCATGCCCTTTTGCGTAAGCAAGGTAAGCGGCTTGGCGATCTTAGAGAAGTTTTTGATGAATCTCCTATAGTAGCCTGCTAGGCCTAAGAACTGACGAATTTCTGTGGGCGTAGTCGGAGTTGCCCATCCTTCCACAGCTTTGACCTTAGAGGGATCCACATGAATTTCGTCTTGGCTAACTACGTGGCCTAGGAAATTCACACTCCGGAGCCAGAACTCGCACTTGGAGCGTTTGGCGTACAGCTTTTCCGTTCGCAGAGTTTCTAGGACCTGTCGGAGATGTTGGCCATGCTCCTCTTTGTTTCGAGAATAGATGAGGATGTCATCGATAAACACAATGACGAAGTTGTCCAGGAACGGTCGACAGATTCGATTCATTAGGTCAATAAATGCGGCGGGTGCATTTGTTAGACCGAAGGGCATTACGACGAATTCATAATGTCCGTAGCGGGTTCGGAATGCGGTCTTAGGAATATCCTCTTCTCGGACTTTGAGTTGATGGTATCCGGACCGTAGATCTATTTTAGAAAAATAGCTAGCTCCTTGGAGCTGGTCGAATAGATCATCGATTCGTGGGAGTGGGTAGCGGTTTTTAACAGTGAGTTTATTTAACTCTCTGTAATCGATACACATTCTGAAAGATCCGTCCTTCTTTTTGACAAAGAGCACCGGAGCTCCCCATGGCGAGTAGCTAGGTCGGATAAATCCCTTGTCCAGAAGCTCACTGAGTTGGCTGGACAATTCCTGCATTTCAGCAGGGGCCAACCGATATGGTGATTTAGCGAGAGGAGTTGCTCCTGGAACGAGGTCGATTCGGAACTCAACCTGTCTCTCTGGGGGTACTCCTGGAAGATCTTCGGGAAACACGTCCGGAAATTCACACGCTACTGGAATATCTTGGATGTTAGTTTCTTCTTTGGTCTTGTCCACTATTTGAGCCAAGAACGCCAAATTGTTCTTTCGCAAGTGTTTTTGTGCTTTGATGCACGAGATGAGACGAAGATTCGTACTGGGTTTGTCTCCGTAAATTACTAGGGTTTCGTGATTTGGGAGACGAAGGCGAATGGCCTTCTCGTGGCACATAATCTCAGCATGGTGGGGGCTTAACCAATCCATGCCGATAATCACATCGAAACTCCTAATTGATACTGGCATCATGTCTATTCGTAAGACGTGTTGGTTGAGGGTTAGGGTACATCCGATGTAGATCTCCCTAGTGGATTCGGTTTTCCCATTGGCCATTTCCACCGTATAGGTTTCATTTAGCTTCTGGGGTTGTTGTTTTAGTAAATGTTTAAACTTCTCACTTACGAAACTTCGCTCCGCTCCGGTATCAAATAAGATGCATGCATAAGTGTGGTTTAGGAGGAACGTACCGGTCACAACTGCGGGGTCCTGAACTGCATCACTCTGACCCATAGTCAGCATTCTTCCTGCTCCTCTGTTTCCTGAGTTGTTGTTGTTAGGGCAATCTCGACGGAAGTGCCCCGTCCTTCCACACCCAAAGCAGGTGTGGCTAGGCCCTGCATTGTTGCCGCCGGCATTGGTGTTGTTGTTATTGCGGTGGTTGTCGTTGTTTTTCTGGTTGTTTCCCTGACTCTGGTTCTGAGGAGGGTAAGCCCTGCAGAACCTTGCAGTGTCTCCCCTTCGGTTGCAACTGGTGCAATGGAATTCCCTGCATTCGCCAAGATGGTGGAAACCGCACCTATTGCATTTGGGAAAATTACCGGAATAGGGTCTTGAAGCATTTGAAGCAGCTGAGGCTGGAGCATGTGGTGTGGCTGGAACCGGTGCAGTGACAGCGTTAACTGCCACTGTTTGCTGCTTTTTAGAGGTCTTGGGGCCCTGACGCCCCTTTCTCTTGTTGTTCCACCCTTTCTTGCCATCACCCTCCTTTTTCTTCTCAGTCTCCACTGGCTTCTCACCCTTCTTGTTGTTGTGATCATATAACCTCTTTGCCAATCTCTTCGCACTGTCAAATGTTTTAGGGTTCGCAGCTATCACATTCCCTTGAATGGGGGGTGTCAGTCCCCAGATGAATCGTTCGATCTTCTTTCCTTCTGATGTGATCATACCCGGGCACAACAGAGATAGTTCGCTAAATCTCGATATGTAAGCATCGATGTTCGCGTTCTGCACAGTGAGATTCCATACTTCCTGTTCTATCTTCTGTATTTCGCCTCGGGGGCAGTACTCAGCCATTAACATTTCTTTCATTTCTGCCCAGGGAATAGAGTTGGCGACAGGGAGCGTCATAGCTTCTACGTGTCCGTTCCACCAGGTGAGTGCTTGGTCCACAAAAGTGCAGGCCGCGAACTTCACCTTCATCTGCTCGGGGCAATCGCTTATCTCGAATACCGACTCTACCTTCTCGATCCATCGCTTCAGAGTGATCACTCCTCCAGTACCGTTGAAAGTTCGTGGTTTGGCGTTTGTGAAGTCCTTGTAGGTACATGTTTTGGTAGGTCCTTGATTCATCCCGTTGTTCGAACTTCCTGCCCCTTGCCCGTTGCCTCCTCCATTATTCCCCTGATGGAGTTGTGCCATAGCTGTGGTGACCACAGCAGACACGGCTGCCTGGAATGCAGTGGAGTCAACTTCGGGTGGAGTTGGTCCTGGGTTTCCGCGGGTAGGTCGGAGAGGCATCTTTCTGTCACGAAACGGAAAGATGTTGAGTGTACGTGGTTTTTATGAGGTTGTGATCCTACTATCTAGGTGTATGGTACGAACCTAAACATTACTACCATCGGGCATACAATCATAACGCCTCAACACATATCAACTGGTAATATCATAGCAAAACACACAAAAGTTCATTAATATTATCCGCATTTAATACAAGAAAATTTGCTCGTAAGAGCATACATAAGTGACACTAATCCGACAACATAACGGCTCCATGAGTAGTGTAGTCACTTAAACATAGAGCCGGAGTACATAGCATAGTTCCTAATGACCTACTAAGATAAGTCTATCCCTATCCGCGATGGGCTGCGTCCGGAGGTGGTGCCGAAGATGTGGATGCTCCCTGAAGACGAGCCATTAGGCGTTCTGCGTCCTGAAGTCGAGACTCCCATCTTACCTGCCTCATGTGAAACTCCCGGAGGACGTCACGCGTCTCCTGTTCCGCACGCTCGACCCTAGTCCACAACTGGCGTACTTGATCAGTAGTGCCCTAAGCAAGGTCGCCGGTGTCCCGTAATCGTCTCACCATGACCGGTAGGGCTCGGTCGGCCGGTCCTCCGTCCCTCAGGTCGAAGAACTCGCGTGACATGCCAAACGGGGGTCGCTGTCCCTGATGTCTGCTCCATCTCCAAAGATCAATGCCCCAAGGAGGGGTAGGTCCAGTGGGGCCCACACGGTAAGCAGGCACCCTGATCGGGTAAGGGGGGTTGATGACCTCGGACTCTGCGTCCGAATCACCCCCTTCGCTGTCATCGAGCTCCTCTTCGAAATGCTCTTCGTCTCCTTCGGGTTCGGCAGGCTCGCCCTCAACTTCTGCCTCCGGTTCCCTGTCAGATTCCTCTTCGGGGTCTTCCTCAGGTTCCTCTTCAGGCTCTTCCTCCTCTAGCCACCCGTTGTTTCCCTGATTAGGGAAGTAGGGGTCTCCAGGGTGATGAAAACCAGCCATGCTGTCTGCGCGAGTATGTAAATATGCTAACATTATTCCTAGGATGCTATGACTATTGTACAGACTAAGCAAACGTTCTCTTTTTGGTGATAAAGGGTATAGTTTTAGGTTCCCTATCTATCCCGATCTCATCAAGACGTGTGTTAGTTTTACTTTGGAGAGAATGTAGTTGATCAGGCTACATTTACTCCTTGGTATCACTAAGAACAGTCCCGAATTAACCGAGATACCAGCGTTATTGTGTTTGATTCAGCGTTAGGTCCTTATCCCTAATGCAAGCAAGTGTGTTTTATTTACTTGTTTTGTTCAGAGTTATGTTAGTCCCTCTTTTGGTTTATAGTTGCATATCAATGTGTGGCTAGACATGCTAGTTCACTATAAACAAAGCTCTGATACCAACCTGTCACACCCCCGAACCAGACGGCGGAAACGTCCGGGGGCTGTCGTGACTCAATTGAATACCATAACATTGAATATATATGAAACATAACAACATTCGTCACCATGCATTAATATAGTACAACCAGTAGAATTTACATGAAGTGCATTGTTTAAACGTTACATTCCCAAAAATAAATTGTTCGATTCGTACATCAATAAACTGCAAGCCATCACCGAATATGTTTTCCTTTGGTTCACTGGTTCCCTGAGAATACAAGTATTTTGAAAAACGTCAACATATGAAATGTTGGTGAGTTCATAAGTAGTGTTTGAAATCCAATGTTTGTATTGTTTGAAAACCACCAGAAAATCCGATATTTTCTGAAAAGAAAAGCTTTTGAAAACGTTTGTGAAGATCCATAGGTATGCTTGTTTGTTTCTATACTTGTAAAAAAATTTGTTCATTGAAGTTGTATGCATTTCAAATCTGTATGTATTGAAAACCCTAGGAAAACCCGATGTTTTCCTAATTCCTTGAATTCCATGAAGTTACATTGAAACCATTGCATAGCGTGTAGTGTCAGTCCCAGGCGACGTTGGATTATTTTGAGCATGATTAGTTGCTACAAACATGCATTACACAAACGACCAGTTTATAGCTATACTAACGATCCCGTAGGCGTCGTCCGTACTAATCACGTTATCCAACCGCCCTGACTATGTGTAGTCCCACATCCGAAGAGAAAGAGGACACGAAGACCTCGATGACTCCATTAACCGGTTGGGGATAAAAATGTACGAGGGGTCCCCGACCCGCCTCGCATGAAATGTAGACTTTACTAGCAATACCAAAGGACCCTTGGGGACCAGTAGTATACAAGCCATTGAAAGTCCATTTACGTTGTGTCAGATCGGTAAAACCCAACACTTCGTAAAATAAATGTCTTCGGGCCTTAAGATCAGGTCATTGGGCTAGCTAGGCTCAACGAACAAGATTTTACACTTTTGGGGCCCAAAGATGGTGCGTAGACGTCTGTGCACACTCGCATGTATAATGAATTACCAAACGTTATTAGTATGAATCGTAGTGTCGTAGTGTCGTAGTGTCATAGCGTCGTAGTGCCGTAGTGTTAGTAGTTGCGGATTTCTATTGGTTCGAGACCGAACCAATTCGTTTAACAACGACTTTTGGTATTGTAATGTATTGTATTTCGTCGATAGTCGCGGTGCCATCATTTGATCAACTTGCATGTATTGAATTAGCCTTGTAATTTTTCTGTTTTCAGCCCCTCATTGTTTGTAAAATTTACTTTTTCACCCCTTTATTTAAATAATTTCCGGTTTGGTCCTTAAATCAATTTTCTTGACATTTTAACACCAAAAATTATTGAAATTAATATTTTTCAGCATATTTTTCATAGAAAACAGTTTAAGTCCCAGAAATTTCTGTTTTCTCGGTTATAACCCTTCTTTTTTGCAATTTTGACAATTTTTGCCCAATTTGTAAAATTTTTGCAACTTTGGTCCTTTTTAAATTTAAAAAGCATTTTAAACCTTTGAAAAGGACATGGAACACTTATAGTCCACTGTTTTTCAGAAAAACCCAGTTTTGGCCCTCCAAAACAGAAAATCTCGCATAATGGGCCTCATTGGGCCGAAAATGTCATTTTTAGCCCATTAAGCTTGAAATTTATGTTTTTAATCCTCTAAATGAGTATATTTCCAGAAATGGTTTTATTGAAACTGTTTTGACACACCTCATCCATCAGAATTCGTGATATGTCAATTTGGGCCCTTAAATTTGGTATTTTTCACATTTTAGGTCCAAAAATTGTGTTTTTAGCCCAAAGAAATTGTTACTAAGCCATTTAGCTATTTTTCTAGAGACACTTTGTATGTAGAAATACATTTGATGCTAAAATCATTTAACATAAGATATATCTCAGTTTTGAGGGGTTTTATGGCTAGATCCAACATTTTAACACACAAAAGCACACATATAAGCATGGAAATCATACAAAGCATACAATACACATGTAGATCTACACATTCACTTGTATTCCCCCCCCCCCCCCACAAAACTCATAAAAACAGGAAATAGGGGGTATGAAGCTCACCTTGGGTGTGGGGGTTCGGTTTTGCAAAGAAAATGGAAGGAAAATGAGGTGATTTTTCGGCCTTAGCACCTTTCCTTGGTAGTTCTCGAGTTTGGTGACTTCTAAGGTGCATGATCACAAGTTGGAATAGATTTAGAAGAGGTTTTTGATGGAATGAAATAGTTAGATCATGTATATAAGCAAATACTTACCTAAGATGGTGATTAGCTTGAAGGATCCTCTTGAAAGCCTCTAAAATCTCGAAATTGTGGAGAGGAAGGAGAGAGTTTCTTGAGTGTTCTTGAGAGAGTTTGTGAATTGTGTGTGTGTTTGATGTGTGGCCGAGAGTGAGAGAGAGAGTAAGAAGAAATGATATTTGAGGTGATGTGCATGGAAGAATGAGAAATAAGGCATGGATGTCCAATGGATAAAAATGAGGTGGCATCCAAAGTCACCTTCTCCTCTTATCCTCTTGGGTTTGGGCCTTGGGCCGAGAATGGTGGGGGAAAAGAAAAAAAATTGGGCCTTTGCCGCTAAGCCCACTATTAGAGTTAATCTTGGGTATGTTTTAAGTCTAAAGGAATGTGGTAGGATTTTTATATTTTTATTGGACTAGTTTAGGTTATTCATGTATCAAGGCTTTTAATTCATTTCATTCTAGGCCCAACATGGCCCAAAATGTTGAAATAATTTAGTGTGGGTCCAATTAGAGCCCAATTAGGGTTCTAAGCCCATGATAGTCTAATTGGAAGCTTATTGGTCCATTTGGATCCAATAAGGGAGTCCTAGTCCAAAGTGGACTTAAGCAAGGACTTCTAGGGTCTCAAATTGTTTGATGACTATTTGTAGTACTTGCATGATGTATTTGATTGAAGTTTTTGATTCACATTAGCTTGAATGTATAGATTACATGACACAAAATTTCCAGTTGTGACACATGGCTAGCGGAGGGACTGCAAGCCCAAATTTCCACCTTCGTGCGGGAGGTCAAGGTCGAACCTCAAGAAATCATGGGTACGAATTTTGATCCTTGGTTTAATTTTGAATGGATAGCCATTTGTGTAGTAGCTTGTTAGAATTAATATGCTAGCATCTATAGGTCGAAATGGGTCAGGGTTGTGTCTTGGGAATCTTTAGGGTGCCTTATCCGATTGATTTGGTTCCTAGCACCTTCGGGGATGTATGCGCGATAGTATGGATGGATTAGCTGAGCAGGTTTGGAGTTGTGATATTATGTGAGGGTCAGTGAGTGTTAGTTCAAACCCAAGCAGGGGAGAACTGGTTATCTACGAAGAGAGTGTCAAGGTTAGTTCAGGGTTTTATTCGACAGTCAGGTCTCAATAGTATATTCAGCATGGGTGTGCGGATTATCTAGCTTATGTGGTTGATACTCGGGTTAGGGAGCAGACTTCAGTTTCAGAGGTGTTACCCGGTGTACCTCCCGAGGGGCAGGTTTAGTTCAAGATTGATCTAGTGTCAGGTGTGGCTCCGATTGCCAAGATGCCATACCGCTTGGCACCACCCAATATGCAAGAGTTGTTCTTATCTTTAGGAGCTATTAGGAAAGCAGTTCATCAGACCAAGTAGTTCGCCTTTGGTAGCGCCGATACTATTCATTGAGAAGAAAGATGTTTCACATTGGATGTGCATTAATTACCGGGAGTTGAACAAGTTAACGGTGAATACCGTTATCCCCTTCCGCAAATTGATGACATTTTTGATCATTTGCAGGGTGCATCTTGGTTATATAAGATCGACTTGACGTCGAGTTATCATCAGGTGAGAGTGAGAGATAAGGACATAGAGAAGACTGTGTTCCGGACTTGTTATGGTTGTTACGAGTTTGTGGTGATGCCATTTAGGCTCACTAATGCGCCTGTAGTGTTTATGGATTTGATGAATCGGGTGTGTAGGCCGATCCTTGACCGATCTGTTATTATGTTCATTGATGATATCTTGTTGTATTCCAAGGCCAGAGAGCAGCACCAGAAGCACCTTCGAGAGCTTCTGGGAGATTTGAGGTGATAACGGTAGTATGCCAAGTTATCAAAGTGTGAGTTTTGGTAACGAGAGGTCCAGTTCCTGGGACGTCTCGTTAGCCAAGACGAGATTTTGGTTGATCCGGCCAAGATCGAGGTCGTGATATAGTAGGAGATTCTGAAATCTCCCTTAGAGATCAGAATTTTCTTAGGTTTGGCGGGATACTATCAAAGATTTATTTAAGACTTCTCCAATATTGTGGTACCCCTCACTCATCCTACAAGGAAGGGAGTGGATTTCCGATGGGGTCCTAAGAAGCAGTCAACATTTAAGACTTTGCGGTGGAGGTTATGTGAGGCCCCGGTATTGATCCTTTCGGAGGGAGTCGAGGATTTTGTGGTATTATGTGATGCATCCATCATTGTTTTGGGGGTGGTCCTTATGCAGATAGGACAAGTGATTGCTTATGCTTCGCGGCAACTAAAGTCGCATGTGACGTGATATCCTACTCATGACTTGTAGTTGGGGGCAGTAGTGTTTGCCCTCAGGATTTAGAGACATTATCTTTAAGAGGTCCGTCGTACTGTGTACATGGATTACAAGAGTCTGAGAAATTTTATGGACCAGCCGAATCTAAACATGAGGTAGCACAGGCGGCTGGATGTAGTCAGGGATTATGACTGCGGGATCCTTTACCATCTAGGTAAAGCGAATGTGGTGGCGGATCCATTGAGCCGCAAGTCGGTTGGATCTTCAATTGGGGGGATGTGTATGAGGATATTCGTTGATTCTCTGCTTTTGGGGTTTGATTATAGAGGCACAGGCAGAGGTAGTTAGGAAGGAGAACTGGAAGCAAGAAAGGATCAGGGGCAAGATCGACAGGTTTTTCACTGATAGTCGGGAGTTGTTGACCCGATGTGGTCGGGTTTGGGTCCCAATTTCTGGTGGGATCAGGTAGATATTATTGAAGGAGGCTCATAAGTCTCACTTTTCTATACACCCAAGAGCCACCAAGATGTATCAAGATTTGAGATTGAGTTATTGGTGGCCATGTATGAAGAGGGAGATAGTCTGGTACGTTGAGAGGTGCTTGACCTGCAGAATGGTCAAGGTGGGGGCATCAGAGGCTACCTGGCAAGTTGCAGCCTTTGGAGGTTCCGATGTGGAAACAGATCACCATGGATTCCATCACCAAATTACCAAAGAATGCAAGGGTTTTGATGCTATAAGGGTCATCATGGATCGATTGACCAAGAGTGCTCACTTTTTTGCCATCCGTGAGAGTGCTTCGACCAAAAAATTAGCCGATGTGTATGTACGGGAGATTGTTGCTCATCATGGGGTTCTTGTATCCATTGTTACAGACCGAGATGTTCGATACACCTCCTCGTTCTGGCAGAAGTTCCACAAGGAACTGGGTACGAGGCTACATTTCAGCACTTCATATCACCCGCATACTGATGGTCAGAGTGAGCGGACCATCCAAACACCTGAGGATACTTTGCGGGCTTGTTTCATAGATTTTGGTGGGAGTTGGTATTTATGTCTACCTCTCATAGAGTTTTCCTACAACAACAGCTACCACTCCATCATTTGTTCCCTACCTTTTGAGCTCTTGTATGGTCAAAGATGTCGTACTCCGGTATGTTGGGGAGAGGTTGGTCACAGGGTTGTGGGAATGACCGAAGTAGTCCTTCAGACCATGGAGTTTATTCAGCAGATCTAGAAGAGACTAAAGATAACTTTAAGTCGGCGGAAGAGTTATGTCAACTGACACCGATCAGAGTTGGAAATTCAGGTCGGTGACATGGTGTTATTGAAGGTCTCACCCTAGATGGGTATGATACACTTCAGGAATAAAGGGAAATTGGGTCCCCCGGTATGTTGGATCGTTCCGTGTGACAGCCAAGGTGGCCAGGTAGCCTACCGGTTAGATTTTCTGAGTGAGCTCAGTCAGATACACAACACTTTCAACGTCTCTCAGTTGCAGAAGCGTATGGTGGGCGACGAGGAAGTGGTGCCTTTGGATGATATTAAAGTCGAGGAGCGCCTGAATTATATTGAAAGGCCGGTGGATATATTGGACAGCAAGATGAAGGTCTTGCGTAGTAAGGAGATACCTTTGGTAAAGGTTCAGTGGTAGCATCGGAGTGGCTCTGAATGGACTTGAGAGCCCAAGTCAAACCTACGGGAGCATTACGCGGAGCTGTTCATAACAGTAGATTTGAGGACAAAGTCTGATTCAAGTGAGGGAGAATTGTAACACTCGGGTCAGGTGTACATCAATATTATTATTATTGTGTTAAAATCTCTCAATTTTGGCCCTTCTCACAAAGTGAGGAATGCTTGCTCACGTCATGAGGAGTATATTAGACCCATACATTCTTTTGTAGCTCACGATGTGAGCAATCCAATGCTCACGACATGAGATCAATATAAGGACTAAAAATCCTAATTTTCGGTATTTAAAGAAAGGAGGGGCTAACTTTGTTCACCCTCCGCCTTCCTCGCACTCTAATCCCAGAGATTCGTTCAGCTTTTTGTCAGACTGTGATGTGAGTTTTCCTCACTATACTTATGAGTCGAAGGCACCTTGGTCAGCTCATTGGACTAATATCCTGCTATACATTAATATGTTGAGTATGGGATAGATCTGTATGATTATATGCTAGTTGTTGATATGCATAGAAAGGTAGATCTATAGGACTACTGGTGATTTCAGTCTTCATGTTTATCTGTTTGTTGCATATGTTTGTTATATGTTATATTTCGACATATTGGGTTGGGTTGAGGTTATACGGATTTGTGTTGTAGCCAACAAACCCAGGAGCATTCTAGATATGAGATGATGGTCGGTTGGCATGCTAGAATCATACTGAGGGCTCGGGAGCATTCTGCATATGAGTTGAGGGCCATTTGGCATGCCACACTCGTATAGAGAGCCTGAGGGTATTCCAGTCCGATGACTGAGTGGTCCTGATGTATATTGGCATTCTAGTCTGATGACTGATTGGGCCAGGGGTAATCCAAACCGATGGTTGTGGATCCGAGGGTATTCTAGTCCAATGACTGATTGGACTCAACATGTTTGTTCGTTTATGTTATGTGTGCTATGTGGTGGTACTAGAAAGATGGAATCATTTGGATAATAATATCCATGATATTAGATATCTGTCAATAATACTGGTATTACAAATGCATCAAGTTTGGGCAAAAATGATCTAGAAGTAGGTCTTACATCGAACCGAGATAGGAAAATTTTGACAGAGTTACGATCTAACAAGACTTAACAGATTCAAATTCTTAACATAGTTAGGAAATTAAACTAGAGTTATTACATAACTAAGTTATATCCAAAAAGGGAAGTTGTGTAGGCTCTATCTACGACGAGGACCACTAGGATAAGTCCCTAACTCAGACAGACGGCGCTCCATGTCTCGCATGCGCCTGTCAGACATTTCCTGTCGAGCTCGAAGTTCCCTAACTTCAGCTTAGGATGCAACTAGCTGTTGCTGCAGAACCTCATTGGTTCTCCTAGTTTCCATAGCCGCTTCGAGTTGGCGAATGCAGACCATGTTAACACTAGAGTTGGCGTCAATTTCCAAGCCTCGGTCAATGGTTGCACGAACTTGTTCGACATTCCGAGCAATCCTTCGGACCATGATGGGCAGGACTCGGTCATCTAAGCCTCCCTCGCTTAGATTGTAAAAGCTCCGGTCTCCATTGAAGGGTAAGGGCTGGCCCTGCTCATCACTCCAACGGTTCAAGTTTGTCGCCCACAAGGGTGTGGGACCTTGAAATGCTGGTCAGGGGTTAAGGTTTGGGATTGGAGCGTCTTGTGGTAGGTTGTTAACTTCTGGCTCGGAGTCATAATTATTAGAAAAGCCTTCAGCCTGGTGATCATCCAAAGGAATTGGATGATCATCTTCTGGCTCTTCTTCAAGCCATCATGCATTGCCTTCGTTTGGGAAGTACGGGTCGCCATGGAGATGGAATCCAACCATGTTATCTATGCGAGAATAGGGATAAAGAAATAATTATTAGACGTACTAATTAGATAATTATAAGATGATCTTTATTAGTTACTTCAATACTTGTATAGTGCATACCAGTTATATATAATCAAAACATGATAGACCTTCGAATAAGTGACCCTAACTCTAAACCCACAACCAAACAAGGAACAGGGAGTAAAGCAAGGATTTCAGATTCTAAGTCTATGACATCCTAGTTACATATAACCTTAGCGTATCCACTTAGCAACTATTGACTTACTGATAAAGACCTTTTTAGTTCTCAGATAAGAATTATTGTAACACAAAATACTCCTATAGTATTTTAGGTTTATGTTTTGTTCTAATGTTTTCATTGTAGTCATGTTGGTAAGTTTTTAGACTTGTTGCCACATCACAACCATTCTTGGGCATATGCTCATCACTTCTCAGACCAACATAGTTGATCAGGCTATGTCACTCTCATAACTGACCATACATCCCCGAGTCTACTTGTGATGTTCAACAATCGTAATACTTTTTTTCTATCTTAGTGACACTGATTTTAGTATGAATGCAGGTATGTATACTTATTTAAATATTTGACTATTTAAAAGTATAAATTCTTGGTCAGCGTATTTTAATCCCATTGTGTTTATAGTTTGTATATCTTTTATGGGTTGATATACTCGATTCACTATAAACAAAGCTCTGATACCAATCTGTCATACCTCAAAACCGGAACGGCAGAAAATGTTCAGGGGTGGATGGCGTCATGTAAAGTATCATAACAATGCAAAGTAGTAAACAAGCAACAACATCACCAATTGCATTAATAGTAAAGTTTTAATACATGTGTGTTCTTTGTAATGTATTAGACACCAAAAATAAATGATCAAAATAAAAGACGAGTCTTGACTGTACTTCGTCTTCTTAAAACCTGCCATCAGTACCTGTCTACGGATGACCTGAGAATACAAGTTATTTTGAAAGCGTAGATCAGCATTTAAGTTGGTGAGTTCATAAGCATTTATGTTAAAATAATGTTCCCTGTTTCTTTGAATAGATGAATATTTCCCAAAAAATCCTATATTTTCTGTAGTATACGAAAAGTAGTTTTATTTACATAAAACTCGTTCTGTTTGTAAATCAATGTTTCTGAAATTGTACTTATGCTTGGCTAATTATACACTAATGTATTAGTAACATCTTTTATATGATTTATTATAACCATACTGACTAGATGGCCTGACTCAATTCTATGAATGCATTGAGAATTTTTTATAACAATTGTCACTTGTAGGCGTGTATGCCTGACTGTAGCTAACAGCCTAAGTATGGGATTGTCAATCCCAATATAGATCTACACACACATTGTTTCGATCCCCTGCTGGAGATTTTGGTTATAATATCAGGACTTAAATGTATTGTTTAAAATGAAGTAAACAACCTGTATCAAATGTCTCATAAAAAGTATATAAACGTTACATGTATTTTAGTTATGAAAACCTAATCATTCTGGATTGAATGATTGATAGTATGTTCTTTACTAGTATTCTTAACTTGTTATGAAAAATGTATACTCTGGAGTAGTTTTGAATTAAACCTGTGTTATTGAATAAGTATGTACTTTAGTATACTTGGATCGTGTAATAATGTTCTATGAATCATAAATTATACCTATTATAATTTATATGTACATCTTAAATTGTTACTGAGTATGAATGTAAACCCATTGCTCAACTTGTACAAAGGGTTAAGTGAATGATGAAGATATAATTTTTAGAAGATGTTTTGTAATACATTTTAATGGGTTGAAAAATAAATATTAATGACTTGATGTCAGTTTATAAAACGATTTAAAAGCAGTTTGATTGATAAAACAGTTTTAAAGTATAAGAAATCATTTATTTGAAACACAGTTTGAAGTATATGAAATCCTTTGTTTGAAACATAGTTATAAATCACATGTGATTGATTATATAACTAACATGTTTTCTACTTGTATCCCCCCCCCCCACCCCCCATAAAAGCATTTAAAATCATTTAAAAGATAAGTTAAGGGGTATGAACTCACCTGAAGTGAGTGATGCGAATGTAAGATCGGGGTAGGATGCTAAGAGTCAAATGAAGATTTGAGCACACACGGATCAATATAGAAGCTTGTTTGGGTGTTTAAGGCTCAAGAACACTAGTGTGTGTTCTTGGTGTTCTTGGTGAAATGAAGAACACTTGAAGACTAGATTGAAGATTGGAATGAAAGTTCTTGATGATACTTGAGAGCAAAACCGAGTTCTAGGCTTGAAAGTATGATAATGAATGAAAATGGCCAAGTGTTTCATATATAGGCATGGAGTTTATGGCCACCATGAGTTTAAGGTCATAAACCCATGGTCTCATGGCCGTAAACTCCTCATTTGAGGGTTTAAAGCAGGTTTGGTGGTTTGTAACTCTAGTTGACCCATTCTAGTATTTGATCCTTTGGTGTACTAAGCTCAGTAAGCTCCAACAGATTCTATACAGTGCTAAAAGTTAGCATAAGCAAGTTGGACTTTGATTGAGATGTAGGGTTCGTACAAGATATAAATTTCGGGTTGTTACATAATCCACACTTTTATATATTATAAACTAGTTTGCATAAAATATAAAGTTTAACCTTTTTCTAAAATGCAAAAGTCATTATAGTCCAAAATGATGTCCACGACTTATTAATTCATATCATATGAAATATATAATGTTACTTGTTATTAGAAATTGTTATTTTCAAGAAATAAACCATTTTCAATTAATTATAAGAGTTTATAAATATTTATTAAAATCAGTTTCTAATAAATAATCAATTGTATCAAGTTGTTGTTAGTGTAATCCTTAGGATCATATGTTATTTAGCAATACCATTTTAATATGACTCTTGAGCATGCTAAATCTTTCAGTTCCAACTAGATGATTACTCTAAGTGCAAAAATAATTGTGCATGACTTACATATTCATACTATATGAATATAACTAGTTTTTGTTCTCTTTTATTATTATTTACTAGAGACAATAATTCCTATTTAGTTGTCAAAATATTACTTCCACAAAATAGTAATTGTCTAATTAAATACAAGAAATATAAATATTTATCAAGAATCAAATTCTTATAAATAACATATTAACATCAAGTTGTTGTTAGTATGACTCTTTAGGATCATATATTATCTAGAAATATCCTCATATAATGTTTTTTGAGCATGAAAATCTTTCACGTGGACCATACCAATTATGTGTATAGTGGAGTCGATACTGGTTTTGGACTAAGCGGACCGGTACAACAAGCAATAAGTATAATACAAGCTGATAATGCAGTTTCTATCCAACAGTTTAGATGAATTATTTATAATTTAGAAAAGCTCAAACATAAAAGTTGAAAACCTTTCAGTTTTGATATCAGGTCTTAAGGGGACTACAACTCAATGATTGTAACATTAAACTACAAGTTGGGAAATATATCATGTCAATCCGACTTCAAATGAATGATTTATTATATTTTAAATAATTTCACAGATTACACAATATGTAGGAAAATTGAAAACCTTTTATCTTTGATACCCCGTCTTCGGATAACTATAACTTAATATGTAACAAAAATATCATGCCAACGTTTAATAAATAATAATGAAAATAGTGCTAATAAAATGAGATATTAATAATTATAATCAAAATAAAATATATTAAATAATAATAATAATAATTAAAAATAATTAATTAGCATTAATGAGTCTAATCTAGATAGTATTAATAAGGTAATAATTAGGCACTTAAATTGTTAGCGTTTTTGGCCTTAGGGGTTGTTTTTTTTTCTAAAATTAAAAGTTAATGGCCAAAGTGTAAATTTAGGGCAAAAGGCTTTAGATCATTGGACATCGGGATAAGACACCCTTTTATTAATTAGGCTAACCATATCCCTCTAATAGTATTGCACAACCGGTTATAAGCAAGGGTCGGTGTGTGGATGACTTTATGTTACAACCGAGAAAAGAGAGGAGGGGATGCCATCATCGCCGCCAGAATTTGTTGTTGGAGCATTGTCAGACACTGCAAATAAGTCAACAGATAAGGGATAAAGAAGTTGGAGGTGTTACTAGGAGCTAGGAACTTCAAATTTTAGTATAATATTCTTCTTTATCTTTTTTTTTGGAAACACTACACATAACTGCCACTAACCACCATATCACCACCTTGACTCCATGATAGGTGGTGAGGTCATTTATACTGCAAGTTGTTGGTTATATTATTCTTATATCAACATTATAAAAAAATGTGAAATTACAATCTAAAATAGTACAAACACTAAATTAAGGTTTGTAAATATACCATGTGAATCCAACTTAAAATGAGTTATGATATTTTAAAGAATTTTACAAATTATGCCTCTTAAAATTCTGGTCCAAACAAATCAAAAAACCGGAACCGACGAACCAAAGTTGTAAAAAAAAAACAAAACTGTTATAGTGTAAAACCAAGAACTGATAACCGGCCTGACGACTTAAATCAGTACCAATCCATTGGTCTGGATGCTCACCTATAAGAATAAAATATTTAGGTTTGAAGCCAATCAATGTAATTAATTTTTAGAATTTGTATTAAAAAACAAAAGAAGCAATCAGAAACTATGGAATAAAATAGAGTAGTTTTCCTTGGTTTAGCCATTTTAAAAACCGAGTTGTTCCAAAACCTCCAAATCATCCAAAAGACTGGAAACAATTCATCAAGTCATTTTAACCGTAAAAAAATCTAGAGATGGGTTTATCAATCAAGAAACTTTATTAAATTAGAGATGTATACGTTCCACCACCAAGAAATTTGTACCCAAATAAACTGTGAGAGTATACGAAAAAAGAATGTGATCCAAAGTCTCAACCTAAGAGTCACACATCACCCACAAAATATTTTTTTTACCTCAATCTTATGTTTATCCAAATTGACTTTAGTGGCTAATTTATTCAACTTCATTCTCCAACCTATATCATTAACGTTAATAAGGTCTAAGTTGTTCCATCAATATAAGGGTCACCCACGACAAAGTTGACTTATCTATTAATCTCCTTGCACAAGACACAATAGTTACATGTAGCATTTAAACTCCAAAAGCACAACTTGATTAGACAAAATCACATGCTATAACAACTTTTTAAATCATTACATTAGTACATATCACCCCTTTGTGGTTGTAGACTCAAGAGAGTTAGCCAAACATCAATTGGGAAATGATCACCACCCATACAAAAAAAATTTTAAGTTTTGTGCAATTTTTATTTAAATATTATGTTTAAAAAAACAAAAACCATAATAATATTAATAACAACCAAAAAAATAACTATAACAATAATAATAAAGTTTACAACATATCTTAATACCCATACAAATAAGTAAAAAATGGCATGTAACTTAACAGTATCAAAGTTTGAGGGAAATATACTTCTCAAGAATATGTTGAAGTTTCAAATCTATCTTGAAACGAGAAATTTATATTTAAGATTACATTAAAAGGTGTGTGGATGATTGGTTCTAAAAAGAATGTCCCTAAATATGTTGTGTTATTTTGGGAGATATATGATATGTTTGGCAAAATAAAAAAAATAAAAATTATAGATTTTATTTAAGTACAAATGTTTGACAATAATAATCATAAGATTTTGAATAATATGGAATTAAATAAAAAAATTATCTGAATAAAAACTCTAAGTTAAAACATAAAAACTAAAAGCTTTTAATAGCTATTGTTGTGGTTTTTGGGTTGTAAACATTTTGTTATAGTATAAAAGCTTTAAGCTCACACTTTCAAGCATATGGTCCTTGTGGTTAGGTTAATATGTTCGTTTGATCCCTAAGTCTTTTTTTGTTAACTCGGAAGGTACCTAAAATGTATTTTTGTTACGCGTTTGGTCATTACTAGACCTAAAAAAAACTATATTGCCCCTTTTACTTCCTTTCTAATTGGTTTATTGTTTATTGTTTATTTATTTATTAAAAAAATGTTTATTTCTTTTTTAGTTGGGTCCCACCCTTATCACCTCCCTCTTCCATGATTTTTATTACTATACATGTTTATCCATTACCACCGGATCATGTGTTTTCTCTTCTCCCATTAGATATCAAGAATAAGATCGCCAAACCACCATATCATCATTCTTAGTTGTAACATGCTAAAATTTAAGACTATTTTCTTAAAATAATAAAGTAAATAAATGAAAAATGATTTATATAGTTAAATCATCAATGAGTAGCCATATCATTATTTGACATGAAGTTTAGAAAGTAAGAAAAGAAGATAATAAGGTTTTAAAAGTTAGAGGGATAAAAGTGTTAAATTGGCAAAGTGAGTTGACCAAAAGGTTGAATCATTTAATATAAGGGACTACAAAAGTTATATAATGGATGGAGAATGATTTATTTTGTCAAAACTTAAGTTAAAAACACAAAATATGAGTTTATGGTGGAAATTGACAAAATAAGCAAACTTGAGGGACCAAATGGTAAACATTTGGCATCTAGGGTTTGATTTGAGTGGAGTTTTGTGCATCCAAGTAAAAGGAATAGGAATCAAGGGCTTTTTAGGTATAATTTATCCACATCTAACTCTATTTTCGAGTTCATGATTAGGGTTGAACCCGAATGTTGAATTTGGCTTCAATCAATTATTAGGGTTGGTTTTCTAATCTCCCTTGAGTGGTTTCTATGGTTCTAATCTCAATCCAATCACCTTATTGATGAATTTGATGATTTGGGTAAAAAGCTGCATGACCCTAGAAATCTTATTTAGGGATATTGGAATTGATGATGAAATTAGTTTGTATTCTATGACCTAGAGCATGTTTGATGACAATGAATCCAATTGGAATGCTCAAACACATCCATGACGGTAGAATGCTGCATAAACATGGATTTGGGGAAAATATGATGACACCAATGGATTTTATGTATTATAGTACATTTTTTGAGAAAATAAAGTTCATAACCATGAATGGATGCTATTAGAATGATTTGGATGGTAATACTAAGTGTTGATTGATTATTGTATGAATCCATGGTGTTTGTAGTCATAAGGAAATTTTGGGAAATGTATTGATAACTACATGATGATTGACATATTAGAAGTGACTGGCATTCATGAACATGGATTTACACTCTAGAGATGATAATGGAGAATAAACATGAAGGATTGCTAGTACATCTCTAGCTTTGGTGATTGTTTTGGCCGAAGGGCAATTTGGTAACATGGAATGGAATCGAGGATTCCATAGTTAGATTGAGTATTTACAATCAGATTAATTGTGGTTTCATGTACTTAACAACTTTCATATGGGTATTTAATAAGTTAGGAACAAACTATGTGAATATTATAATGTATAATTCGAAATTAGTCTAGCTAAACCTTTATTTAAATCTTGAGGATCTTTATGTTCTTGAGAGGTTTCAATGAGCACTTAATGGATTAAGTGGAGTGTTTTAAGATGATAAAAAACCTCATAATCATGTGTGAGAACCTATACAAATGGTACAAAGTAAATTGGAAAAGGGTCATCACGAACTATGTAAAGTAGAGTGTTATTTTAAGAAAAATTGAGTTGTATGTGTGCAGGCATGAACACATGGTTGTGTTTTCTACATGCCTTAATAAAAACGACCATGCAACTCATTGTTATGGATTCACTCATTTTCTTCTAACTTTTGCATACGGACTTGGATTTACATGCAGTTTTCACCTACATTCAGATTTTTACATGAAGAATGATGTGAAGCAATAAAATTTAGTAATGGAACCTATGCGGGGTATTTTGGTTATTTTTATGACTTATGTCCATATATTGTATAGGTAGTGTTTAAAGAGTGTTGCTTTTGGGAAATTAACTAGAAGAGGACTAGCTAACCACTTGCGATTAAGGTGAGTATGTGTTGGAATTTTCCCATATTAGGGTACATAGAAAAATGAATATATGATAATGATATATCAATGCTTTAATATATGAAATGTTTTGAAATGAAAATGTTAAATACCATTTAAAAGAATTTTTTGAAAAAATGTGTTGAAAGTTAGAATGTTTTGAAAGCAAAGAATGTTTTTTAAGAACAAATGTTTTGATATGTGAAATGTGTCTTTTCAAAGTGTATCTTTCTAGTAACTATTGGATTAGGTGTCTAAGTTCATAACTATTTCTGGAATGTACTTGACCCGGATAGTATGGTCGATTTTGGGTTGCATGCCATTGCAACACTTGGATAGACTAAATGAGAGAAATGACACTTATGGTTTATTAATATATTATAAGTTCTAATATATTAATAATATTATTTAATTATTTTTATCAAGATATAATTTAGATTAATTTGGTGATCAAAAGGAGACTAATTAAATATATGGGGTTGATTGTGCAAATCATCCATTCTTTTATAGTGGGCTAATGATCTATGGTTTATTGAATTTGGCTAAAACCCATAAGGTGCTCCATGGATAGTCCATGGAGGTTATAAACCCATGGATCATGGAATATGAAAAGTCATGTCAGTTAGGGTTTACATGTTGTAACCCTACTTGTGACACAATTATAAAAGGACCCCATGGCTAGCAAAATCGGCACTATGTGTAGAATAAGAGGGCTAGTCGATTTTGAGTGATAGTGTACTTCTATCAAAGTTATTCCAAGAGTTGTGGTGTTGTGTGAAACATTTGAGGCATCACATTTGAGGTGCTAGGCTCACAAGGTTCTCAAGGAATCCAAGCAACAAGAAAGGTATGTTCTTCTACTAGCTTTTATGTTTCAAAGTTCCCCATGCCATGCTAGTTAGGTTAAGAACCTTGGAAAATCAAATTTGCATGTATCTTAGTAAAACATAGATCCAAGGTTTCTAGGGTTGCATGTACACCTTAGGAGTGTTAGAATGCTCAAAACCCTTCAGTAACATATGCAATTATAAATGACGATATGAGTATTCATAATGGGGAATGTGAAAGCTAAAAAGAAAGTAAAAAGGCATAATGAGTAGGCTAAAAATAAAGTAAAAAGGCATAATGAGAAAGCTAAAAAGAAAGTAAAAAGGCACAATGACAAATGTCTGGAACATGATGCCTCATAAGAGGGCTAGACGAATCTACTAGGGCGATACCTCCCATTTGCGAACTAGATGCCCTAATGGAAATGATGCCATGGTGGACTGATTTTTTTTTCTTTCCATATTGGTCTATACTTGGGAGTAGTTCCTTTGTTGTAGACCCTAAATATAAAAATGACAACAATTCAATATCAGAATTAACCCTTAATGAAAGAAGGGAATGGAATGAAAATAAATGTTTTATTGAATTATGTTATGTCTGATGAAATGTTTTGATATGGAATGGAATGTGGAAAATGTCTATTTGAAATATGTTATGCATAATGAAATGTTTTTGATGAAAGTGTGATAAATGTTTTGGGCCACAAAGTCATGTATCTCACGAGGAATATTGTCTAACATATCTCTTTTTAATCTCATGTATCACAAGTTGTACTTAAGCAGTAAAGATGATAGATTGAAGTTCGAAGTTAAGAGATAGAGAATGATGTAGAGCTTGTCAAGTTCTTTGTTAATGGTATTGATGTGATTCATATTTGTTTGCTATGGTTTGTATGATGCTTAATGGTAACACCCAAAGTTTTAATTGTAAATGTTTTTGTGTGACCAATTTTTATTAAATGTGGGTTAATACCCGAATGTTTTTTATAACCATAACATTTAAAAAGTTTGAAATTTTTGGGGTGTTACATTAGCCACCATCGCCAGTGGAAACCACCTTCACCGGATCGTCGACTCTCCCTAAAACCAACAAACCTTCATCTTTACGGTCGACATCATGATGCACAAACACATCATGAAATCATTCTTCCCTTCCTCCTTCCTCTTTAGGTGCAACGATAATTACTAAAGCCACTGACATTGTTGTTGGATTAGATTACATATACGATGGATTTTAAAGTTGGGGGGATGGGAAAAAGATAACCCAGAGATCTGCGATTTTGATGAATTTCTTTAGGACTTTGATTTTCAATGGGGTTTTCAAAATGTGTTTTTTTCCCAAAGGAAAAAGACTGGAAGAAGAGGGTGAGGGGCTAGGGCGAGTTGAGTGGAGGGGTAGGGAGGTGGGTTGAACTTTAAGATCATTTTGTTTAAGATCTAAGGTTTGCATTATTGAAGTTTATATAAGTTTATCTATGAACACTTAAATCGTTTATACATTAGAACATTATACCTCATAACACTTTATGCTATAAGTACTTGTAAAAACCGAAAAATAATTACATAAAATTGCAAATGGCCATATTTTCGTCATGGAGAACGGCCAGGGGCGGACCTAGGGGGTCCATGGTGGCACCGGCAACCAATGACTTTTCCGGCCGTAGTAGAAAAATTTTCGAAAATTTTATTTTTTCTACTACCATACAACCCCTGACTTTCCAGTGCAACCTTTACTCTGAAATCCTACGTCCGCTTCTGAGAACGGCGAAGTTAAAAAAAAAAAAACTTATATTCACTTTAAAATCACAATTAACATGACGAAATCACAATCACCTTAACGAAATCCGCCTTCCCAAATGTGCAATATCATTGGGTATTTTTTTTTCAATTGTTTTGTAAAATTTTTTAAGGAATATGGGTATTTAATATTTTTGTTTTTTCATTCTCTCATTTTCATCGGATCCATCCCGACCCGGTTTGATAGATTTGGTGTTTAGGAAGATCGAAAAAGATCCCCACCCATATAAATTTGATCCACTAATTGCATGCTGGACCACACTTGTATTTGCTGTTGCAACAATACAACCTGCCCCTTGGTTTTGTTTAAAATTACTTTATTGCCGGAAGTTACACAAGTATTACCATTTAAGGCAAACAACACAAGTCTTCCCACTCACTAATCCTTCTTTCTTTCTCCTGTGCTTCTTCTGCTTCCAATAATTATATCAACAAAATTTCACTCTACGTTCAACCTTCGCAACTCTTTCTCTCTCTAGCTTTCTCTCTCTTCTCTCTCTTCTTCACCGGCTTCACCAGATCGATAATTGAGGCCGGAGGGCCGATCATCCAACTGTTTAATTGTTTGCCTACGACACCAACTGAAAGAATTGTTTGATTCAGCTGCATTTTTTTGAATTCTGAATTTTGATGGATTCTGGGTGTTCGTTTGGCCTCATGGATAGTTAGATTTTCGAATTCAACTCCTTCAGTTTTACAAGGTATGGAATTATGATTCATTTGAAGCTGAATTATGCCTCGAAATTGAATTATGTTTGTTGGGTTTGGTGAATTGGGGTATTTTTCTTCTGGGTGCTTTTTTAATTTGGTTAATTAGTTGTGTATTTGCCAGATTATAGCTTTTACGATTTGTTACCCTTTTTGCTAAAGTGGGGTTGTTGCTTGCTAATTATTCATTTTGGGATTAAAATTCGTATAATTTGTGATTTCATTATTGAAATTGTGTAATTACGTTTGCTTGTATGTATGCTTTCTGTTGCTTCTTGCTTAAAGAATTGTGTGGCCCAGAATAAAAAGGAAAACATAAAGAACCTTTATGAACCAGGCATTTATTGTGGGGTTTGTAAACTTAAGGTCAGTCTTTTATACAATGAAAAATATATATACATATGTTTTATTTTATAAATTTCATTTTTTATTTGTTGCCTTTTTTTTTGGTTTGAAAGAAGTTCTGTACATGAAGTTTTTATGTGCTTTAATTAGGATTCCCAATTGTTGCTGAGTTTATGAGGTTGAGAAATATCAAGACAAAACACCTGTCACTTTTCATGCTTTTCATGTGATATTAGTTTTGCTTTATTAAACTTTTTTCTTCTTCTTGCTGTAAATTTTCATATATATCATTTGTATTGTATAGTTGTATGCTCAAAACATTTAAAGAGGCATTCTTCAATAACAAAATGTAGTAAACATTGTTAACAGTTTTTTACATTGTGCTCGTGAGTTTTTAGTTGAACATTTATGAGGTTTGCCACTCTGTGACTTGTTCAGACTTCTTCAGGGGTAATAAATTTCCAAATTTCATCTCTGAACTAAAACCACATCTTCATATCTTCTGAATTTCATTTATTTCTTTATCATTGGTTTGATTTCTTTCAGTTATGTGAATATGCACGCATCCCCATGCTCAATATATCCCTCTTTCATCAACTATCTTTCTATTGTTTTATTTATAGAATCCATATCTTGGTGAGAAGATAGCAACAAAGTATATATATAATATGGGATGCTTTGTATCAACCCCAAAAGATTCAGGTGGAAAAAGAAGGAGGCCAGGAAACATCGGTGAAGTGGCAGTTTTTGTTCCTGGTTTAAGGATTCCAAAACCTGTGGATTTTCCTGAGTCACTTGGTGACCACTTATGCAAAAATTTAGTGGAACGCCTTTGTGCTCTTAGGACACGTATAGTTGTTATGGCAGGACAAGAAGGTCCTACTATCACAAGAACACGAAGACGAAGTGCCACCCAACATGGTTAGTACTAAAACTATTCTAATTGTTAACACAGTTGGGAAAATGGTCTCAAGGATTCCCAACAATCTGCCTCAATCAAATATACTTGAAGTGTTTGGTTCTTTCTTTCTTTCTTTCTTCTGAGTGTAGAAAGTTGTGTGTCAAATCTTGGGAAAACTATCTAGGTGTAATCGGGGTGACTTGAGAGATTAGTCTATGTGATTTTAATAATTTGTTATATAATGTTGTTGGGAAAATGGCCTCAAAGATTCCCAACAATTTGCTTTAATCAAATATACTTCAAGTGTTTGGTTCTTTCTTTCTTTCTTTCTTCCGAGTGTAGAAAGTTGTGTGTCAAATCTTGGGAAAACTATCTAGGTGTAATCGGGGTGACTTGAGAGATTAGTCTATGTGATTTTAATAATTTGTTATATAATGTTGTTGGGAAAATGGCCTCAAAGATTCCCAACAATTTGCTTTAATCAAATATACTTCAAGTGTTTGGTTCTTTCTTTCTTTCTTTCTTCCGAGTGTAGAAAGTTGTGTGTCAAATCTTGGGAGAACTACATTGGTTTAATCGGGGTGACTTGAGAGATTAGTCTATGTGATTGTAATAATTTGATATATAATGTTGTTGAGAAAATAGTCTCAAAGATTTCCAACAATTTGCCTCAATCAAATATACTTGAAGTGTTTGGTTCTTTCTTTCTTTCTTTCGAGTGTAGAAAATTGTGTCCCAAATCTTGGGAGAACTACATGGGTGTAATCTGGGGTGACTTGAGAGATTAGTCTATGTGATTGTAATAATTTGTTATATAATTAGATTTACATGTAGCCGTTGACTTTCAGGAGGGTCAACTTTAGGTGATCTTCTACAAGCTCTTGAAGATTATTTACCTGTCCTTCTAGGACTGGTTAAAGATGGTAAGTCATTGAATAAGCTATTTTATTATTTTTATGTGCTCTATTCATACTTTTTTTTTGACTAATATGCAGGAAGCCCATTACAACATAAAGTACAATTTACATGGATAAACCAAGAGGATGAATCAGAGGTAAAACAACAATCTAACTATAATATTACAATTTACAATTGAATGAAATAAAAACAATATCTTAATATGTTTTACAATAATAATAATAATTTTCAGGAAATGGCAATGTATAGTGCTTGGTATGAAGTATTATCTGTTTTGCACTTGATGGCAACTTTATCACTCTCACAAGCTAATTTGTTGCTTCTACCAAGAACATCCACTGATGGTTATTTGCCTAAAGTATCAGAAGGTGACTAGTATCTAAATTTTTTTTTTTTTTTTTTTTTCTAAAAAATGTTTATTCCAAAAATTGACATGATACAAGATTAAAGATGCCACTAAAACAGTTTACGAGATTATGAAAAGGGAAATGCTTAAAAACTTTGCAAAATAACATATTCTACTAATATCAGTATGCATGAAACCAGTTAATGATTATTTGGTAGAATACCTGTTTTATGTTTTTATAATAATATATGTATATTTCAGTTGATCATTATATAAATTATATAATATTTTAGTTTTCTTAAAGTTGGTAGACTACAGAGGCTAACTATTTAAAAACTTTGTACTTACTCTGTCATTATTGAGGATAGATACAACTTTATAGAGCATTAAATATTTAATCTATTTTAACTTTGAGAATGTTGATGCTAATCTAATGGTTGGCATGTTAAACAGCTGGATCTTATTCTTATCTACTAATTCTGTCATTATTGAGGGGTTTAGTTTAGATTCTTTTAAGCTAGATTACAAATTTACATTCTTAGTCCCTATGGTTTGGTAAACTTTACGGATATTGTCCCTCCAAACAGTTTTTTCACTCTGTGGTTTAGTTTTGGTTTCTAATCAATATATAATGACTATTTTGCTTTTACCTAAATGATTTTTGTTTAAGCTTTTTTCGGCTTATTAAAACAATAATTGTTAAATTGACTATTTTGTCCTTATCTGTTAATATGACAGAAAGCAGGAGATCTGCAATTGATATTTTGTTAAAGGCTGCTGGATATCTTGATTGTGCTGTAAGGCACATACTTCCTCAGTTGCCTCCTGAACTCAGGTTTATTGATTTTTTTTATAAATGTTAGTCATGAGTTTTATAAAAATTTAATTTTATAAAATATTGGTTTTTTTTTTTTTTTTTTTTTAGGAGAGATCTTCCAGTTGACCTTGCTGAAGGAGTTCTTAGAGCACTCTGTCTTCAAGCACTAGGACAGGTATTATTATTATTATTCTGCCAACTTTTGATTCTGATAAAACTTTTGACATTTTTTTAAAATAAATTATCTTTTATAAATTTTTCTTTTTGATATTAAGTGTTGTATGGATAAAATTTTCTTTTTTAGACTTAATGAAAATTGTGAACATGAGTAAATGTAAATGACCTTTTTACCCTTTTGTTTACAAGAAAAAGACAATTTATTTTTGAAATCTTTTTTTTTTTAAAAACATTCCAACAAAAATAGATTATAATATAACTATTACATTATCATGAACAAAAAAGATAACCATTTTTATCAAAGTCCATATACAATTTAACATATTTATCAACAAGTAATTTGAACAATTTATTATATTTACCAAAGTCTAAAACCAAATATACACACCAAATTGAAAAAAGATAACTACATATTTGCCTACTCTTTGAAAATGTAAATTACTTCAACACAATATGCACGTTTTCGATTTACATCTATATTTTCTTGATTATATAATCTTTATACATTATTTTTTTTTTATATTTTTTTATCAGGGTGTTGACATACAACTTGGGCTTGCTATTGATAGTACAAAAGCCACACTTGCAGTGAAAAGAAGGCTTGCTTGTGAAATGGTCAAGTATTGGCAACAGGTATTTATTTATTTATTTATTTGCAAAAGACATAAATGCCCTCCTCATCCTCATCATTGAAAATAGGTTTTGGAAATTTGTTCACTTGTGTTGTGTAGATATATGTTTATGTGTTTCATTTTTATCGTTTCATATCGATCTTGAGATTATTATCATCATTCACACATATTTAATCAAGGGTATTATTGACTTTAATTGTTAGATTTTGATTTTGATTTTTTTTTTTAAACTAATACAGGCTCAAGATAATATTACAAATCTCCCACTAGCAAATGGTTGGGGTGAAAAACATCGTTTCTATGTGAAATGGAAATATATTGAAGCCAAGGTACCTTTTTTATATACTTCCTATATTTTTATGTGAAATTTGTTTTATGGGATGCAAGGTTAAAATGGTCATTTAGTCTTTTTGAGATGGTTTGTTCGGCCTACGAAAGAAACAGAGTTTATGTATACAACACTTTGTATAGACATCATTACCCTTTCAACCAGTTTACTCACATATAATTTATTGGGGAAAAAAAATTTATAGTAATTTATTTAATTGCATGCATGGTTTGTAATATAGTTAATAAAAAGGTGGTGTATATGTATATATTTTCTTGTAGGCAGCTGCATATTATTATCATGGTTTGATTCTGGATGAAGGTAACACTGAAAAATCACATGGAATGGCTGTATCTGCTTTACAAGCTGCAGATGAGTATTTAAAAGAAAGCAAAAGGTCATGTGAAGCTTTCAATTCAGCAGTTCCTCTTTCAAGGTAAAATGTCAATGACTTCCAAATTACCATTTTACCCTTTTGTCTACTTAGATGATTAATGATATAGATTCTTATATATTCGACACACTATACCAAAAAATTATTAATACATCAAGTCAAAAATTCATAACATTTGTTGATATCAAATATGTTTGTGTTTTAAACAGTAGAAAATAACATGATGTGGTTTTCTTTTCTTACTACTGAAGTGAAGTAGATAATTCGGTGTTATTTTGAATCTTGATTTTTACATTATTTTATGCAGAACTCCACCTCTTTGGGGAACTATGAAATATCTTTCTGAAAAGATTCCAAAAGACACTTCAAGCAAAGTGCGCATCAACCGGGATTTATACACTTACGAAAAGTAAGTATTGAATTGAGTTCACTTCAATGTTTCCAACATACATACATACACATACATACATACATGCATACATACATACATTACATACATACTAATGTAATAAAAAAATGAATACAGAATCATGGAAACAGCGCCAACTTTACCTGATTTTGCTTTGGCCCTAAAGCCGGATGAATATCAACTTCCTGATGTCGATTCCTCATGGAACAATGAAAATGTGAACAAGGGGCAGATTGGAAACAATAAAGATTAAGAACAAATATGACATCATGTGGTTGTGATGCTATGAAGATCGACACTCGAAAGATATGGATCATATCGTTTCATTGTCATTTCAACAACTCCATTTTTTTTATGAATCATTTTGTTGGTGAGTTTGTTCAAAAAGCGTTATCACCGTTCATAATAGCAATGTATGAATACTATAAATACAAGTGTTTAATATGAAATATGAAACTTGTACAATGTTGAGATCTTTGTGTAAGATGGAGATCGTTTGCTTTTAGATTTGCCTAATAATGTATATGATATCGTAACTTGAATTGAGATGAGTGCAATATAGTTTGTACGTCGTTGATACAGTAGCAACATTTTCGTCAATCTTAGGCAATGTACTCTCGTCATTTGGCATAAAATAACATAAATTTTAAATTTCATCCGATAATAATATCTTTTTTTATATTGGTTGGTTGTTTTAGATGACAATTTGATGGTCAAATCAATTGTAATGGATCTACCTTAGGCAAAATGGAATGGACAAAATTAAAGTGTGTAGTTACTTTTGCACAAAAAGTACATTGCTTGAAATGGAAGTTGGCTTAAAATGTGTTGTCCTTGTATATATTTAACTCATTGTGGAGTACAAAGGTTTTTGTTGCATTAGCCATTAGAAAAAACTAGTATTGGCTAATAATTGTTTAAAAAATGTTATCTTGGTGACATGATACAAATAATAATTTTACAGAAGGTGACGACGAATCCTTAGTTGTGTCATTATGGGATGCTTCAAGCAGAATAATGGTAATGTTACAACCGTGCAGCAACTCTGCCCCTGCAAACAAACTGTTCGGTCAAAAATATGGTTTATACTTTGCTTTTCTAGAAAAATATATTTTTATGTAATATTGTATGTGTTTGCGGTTTGTGTGTACGGCCGCACACCCTGTGTACAGCTGTACACAGGGTGTGCGAATGTACATATGTGTATGGCTGGAGGTCCATATAAATAGAGGAGTGCATGTGGGAGTGTACGGTTAAGGTAAGAAGGCTAGAGAAGAGAGAGAAAGTTAGAGAGAAGAAGTGTGTGTGAGAGAGAATCTATTGTAAGGAGCATCAATCATATTCATTCAATACATCATAGATTCATCATCTTCTTCTTCTTCTTCTCATTCTCTTCCATTTTGATCTGACATCATCCAATTGATTGGGATTCCGCACCATCAATTGGATCTGATTGATACACAAGCAATTTTGGGGACTTACAATTGGTATCAGAGCTTGATCGTATCAATCAATTTTTTCAGATCTGGAGCTTATTTGATCTTATTTTGAAAAGATAATAGTGTTTTTGGATAGATCTCGCAAAAATAAGGGGGGTTACTTCTTTGCATTTTTCATAAAAACGAGTTTTTGATCGAGTTTTAGAGCAAAAAAGGGTGAAAAACGTCGTTTTTTTTTTTTCACGAATCTGTTGAAGGTGTGCGGCCCGGTTGAAGGTGTGCGGCTAGAGAGTGTGTGGCTCGATGTGTGCGGCTCGGAGGATACAGCTCGGTGTGCGGCCTCGGTGTGTGCGGCCCCGGTGTGCGGCCTCAGAGTGTGCGGCTCGGTCTCGATGTGCGGTCCTTGTCCTCGCATCGCAGCAGCCTCGCCTCGCCTCGGATCCTCAGCGCCTCGCCTCGGATCCTCAGCCTCGCTTCATCCTCACATTAGCGCTTCGCAATAAAAAAAATATCTACGCGTTTTGAGGTTGCCGGGGATCAAACCCAGGACCTCAAAGTGTTCATCCCAGCGCCTTACCATCTCGGCTAGCAAGCCTCTTGTGTCTTCCCTACGAATCTTTTAAACTTAACATCTCTTTCTCGCATCCTTTTTCATAAAATTGGCACTTTTAACCCTAAAAATCAATTTTTTTATTTCTAAATTCTATTTTCAACCCAAATTTTTTTTAATTATTAATTTTTGATTTTATTTTTATCTTTGACCTTAAAATTTTTGACTTTGACTTTTAAAATTTGACCTTTGACTTTAAACTTTGACTTTCTCGTTTGACTTTTAAATTTTCAAATTTAGCTTTTCGGTTTGACTTGTAAGTTTGACTTTTTAAATTTGACTTTTAAGGTTGACTTTCTCGGTTTTTAAGTCAAAGGGCAATTTAAAAAAATAATAAATAAATAAATAAAATTAAAAAAAAAGGAAAAGAAAATGAGTTCCGCATCAATTCCGATAAATAAAGTTTCATGTACTCCATCTTGTGAAACTACAATTAAATTTCTCCGAGATCAAATCGATTTATTAAAAAGAGAAAATGAGGACCTCAAATACGAAGACTATACTCTTAGGAAAGGACAAAAACCGTTAAAAGCTCAATTAGAAACCAAAATCAAGGATTTCCGGAAATTACAAGAAGATTACAGCAACAAGTGTGAAAATTATGATCATATTAAGAAAAAACTTGATGCTGTAACTGAAGAACTTGACGCTTTGAAAATAAAGTGTGGAAAAACAGATGTTAGTTTCAAAAATTACACTGCTTCAAGTAAAACAGTCGAGTCCTTATATGAAACCCAATTAAAATTCAAAGAAAATCAAAACAAGGGTCTAGGGTATGATAGTGTTCCTCCACCTTTCACTCATAACTACACATCCATCCCTATGACACAGGACGAAATTGACAGGGAGGCACATCTTCGATATGGCAAACCAGCTGGATTTGTGTCAGGATGTATTCAAGTTGAAGATACTAATGCTTCTACTTTATGTGCAGGTAAAGTAGCAGAGGATGAGAACAAGGAGAACACCATTGAACAAACCAACATCTCCTTGAACTCTGAATCTGTTGCTTCGAACTCAACTGCTTCTGATCAACCTGCCGTTGAGAAATACAGGCCACCAATTCCAACGCAACAGAGTTCTTGTTGCAAGTGTGCATGTGGGAACAACAAGAGACAAGGCAAGGACACGCCACCAGGGGCAGGAAGAAACAACTCCACAGTGAAGAAAAAGACATGTTTTCACTGTGGAACACCTGGACACATTGCCCGAAACTGTCCAAATCACGCATACGTTCCTTACTATGCACAAGGCTGGCAGAACGTGCCAAGAGGGAGATACTTCAAAAGAAACACCTCAAGGTCACGTTCAGACCATGATGACTAGAATGCGCAGAAGGCCAAGAATCAAACCCACAAGGCCAAGAATCAAAATCCCAAAGGCGAGAAGGGAATGTCGGCCAAGAAGCCAAATCCAAGAGATGCTCCCATGAAGTCAAAATTAAAGTCATCTCAACGGCCGACATCAAGTTCAAAATCAAGTGCTGAGCCACCCATCAGATCGAAAAAGAAATGGGTTAAACCCAACTACAAATGGGTTCCAAAGGCTCACTCTCCCAAATCTTCTAACGCTTCTAATATTTTTACATCTTCTGTTTGTGATAAGCAGGACATGTCATGGGAGAGAGTATCGTGCAAATATGACAAAGGTCGACCCAGTTTCAAAATGGACTGGGCTCCAAAGACCAACTGATCCCGCTCTGTGTCGGAGCAGCTATGGAGGCATATCATCAGACTTCAGTTTGTTGGTAGTGGCTGTTCCTGGCACTTGATAGGAGACATCTCTCAACTGTACAACACTCAGAACATTGTTTGGGAGAATGTGTCCTTTGCAGGAAGGGAAGAAAGGAAGTGATCACTCACGGGGTTTGTGCTTAACGACATGAAGAATTTTCGGATCTATTCTGAGATTATGCGTGCTGTTCTCAGACCTTCTGGATGCAAATTCAATCGGTGACTTACGGTTTGAGTTTTCTTCTCTATACTCCTGAGTTTTTCTTAAGTTGATTCGCTTTAAAGACAAATTTTTGTTTTAGGATAGTTTAAATTTGCGCATTTACTTTCATTTCTCTCCTATGCATAAATTTAGGGGGAGAAATAAAAACAAAACAAAAATTAAAAAATTAAAAAAAAATAGAAAATCAAAATAATAATATGTTGGTTATGGAATGTGCTTGAAGGAGATGTTTTGGGAAGTGATATTATCAAGTGATAACAGGCAATCTTGAGTTTGTGTAACGTACCCAAAGTTGAAGGGTCTATGCTCTGGTTTGATGCGTCGGTAGGCACGAAAGATTCTAAATGGACTTGACTAGGCAGAGTTGAACTTAAGAAATTCTTAGTCTTGACAAATTTTGACCTAGTTAGATCTGTTTAGCCTGACAATACGACGCTTGGATAGGTTAAGCAGGGAGATATATATGGTAATCTACTCATCACATTAAATGAACCCATATCTGGAACCGTGGTTTAACTTTTCCTCTATGTGCGGATTCTGTCCTTAATTCTGGTATTGATGGGGCAACTGGTAAATTCCGATAAATTAGGTTTGTAGAAAATCATTTTCTTTCTTTCTGTCTGTTAGTCATATGTTACCTCCTCTGCGTGATTGGAAGAGATCCGACCTGGACTGTAACATATGCAACTCTATTTCTCTGCATATTATACACATATATATACATATGAAATTCCTCCTATCTGTTAGCCATATGATGTCTCCTTTGCGCGACTAACAATCCGACCTGGTACACAGCATATATACTATAAATGATAATACTCTGAATCTATCTTCTCCCCTAATGATGGTCTGCTCATTCGATGTAAGGAGTACTCTGGAAGTCCTTGATTACCGAGGCATATCTGGAAGCGGGAAACATGTTCCAGTACAATTAAAATTGAACACTCAAAGATTGTCTATAGATCTCACTGCTCGATTTAGGTGGACAACAATATCCCTGGTCGTCGTCAACTGAATGGTCCTTAAGATATAGGATCTAGAAACTTAGGATCAGATATAATATCTAGGAACTTAGGATCACATTGTCTTGTCACTTATAGTATGTCCTAATTTTGTCACAATTTTTCGTGTTTAAGTGGACAACAATACCGGCGATCGACCAGACAAAGACATGAAGATGGAAGGTACCGACAAGCGGATAAAGGCTGTCTAAAAACTTTGATCCCAAATCATTCTTAAAGTTAGATATCATTTTATTTTTGTTAAATTTGTGCATAGAGGAAGGGGGAGAATTAAAAATAATTCAAAAATCAAACAAAAATCAGAAAATTAAAAATCCAAAAATAGTGTTATTTCTTGTTCAGAAAATCTAAAAAATATTTTTGTTTCTGTCCGTTGTTCTCTCTGAAGATTCTCAAGCTGAAAGAGCTATGTTTCAAGAAGCCTCCTCACCCAACATGCGTTTAATGCCAAATTCTGAAGAAAATCCCAACTGCTTAAGATGAAGTCATTGAAGATTAAAGCTGAAGCCAAGCTCCCATTTAAGATTAACAAGAAAAGGCCAGCTACTTTTTAGGGGGATTTTGTTGGGCCAATTAGAAAAGAAAGCTATAAACCAAGGGGGAGATTGTTGGGTCAAAAATATGGTTTATACTTTGCTTTTCTAGGAAAATATATTTTTATGTAATATTGTATGTGTTTGCGGTTTGTGTGTACGGCCGTACACAGGGTGTGCGGCTGTACACATGTGTATGCCTGGAGGTCCATATAAATAGAGGAGTGCATGTGGGAGTGTACAGTTAGGTAAGATGGTTAGAGAAGAGAGAGAAAGTTAGAGAGAAGAGTGTGTGTGAGAGAGAATCTATTGTAAGGAGCATCATTCATATTGAATACATCATAGATTCATCTTCTTCTTCTTCTCCTTCTCTTCTATATTGATCTGACATCATCCAATTGATTGGGATTCCGCACCATCAATTGGATCTGATTGATACACAAGCCATTTTGGGGACTTACACAAACTATCTCTATTAGATCAATGTGCTCCTGTTATTTTACTCTAACAAAACTGTACCGAAAGAAAAGGAGCAACAAATCAAGAAAATATTTCCTGAAAGCTAGTGTCGCCTAGAGAAGAGACAAACAACATGATCGGCCTATAAACGGTCGGACCATGAGGAAAGATAAACAATTCCCTCTCACTAAATATAAAGCTTAACTTTCCATTGTTGGTTACTTTTTCTAACATAGAAGATGATACAGAAACATTAAATGCATATCTGGAATATTCCATGTCCAAAAGGAAATACAAAATAATAAATGAGGGTCTAAGAGCTTCATTGATGAACACCATAGCACCTAGCCTGTCTACTCCATTCCCCATCGTCTCATACACCATTTTTGTGACAACCCAAAATTTCCATTTTGTACGAACATTATCAATTCAATAGAAGCTAGACCAGTTACAGTGAATTTCAGACTTTTCCGAATAAGTTTGAGTATATTAGGGTTTACGTTTAAGGAGATTTCAGGAGAGTGGATGCACATGGGATAGTGAAACTCGAGTATTTCAAAACTTCATAATATTAGAGTTCATTTCCGGAATAAAAATATTTTCTGCCAAAAATATCTCAAGACTATAAATAGATTTCTGAACCAAATTCTTTCATTATTCGCATTTCCAACTAGAGAAAAACCATTTTCTCTCTCACAGATCTTTGGGTTTTCGCCCCAAATTGTGAGTACACTTCTCTAGTTGTCTTATAATGCTTATTATGTGCTTAATAACTTAGTTTGCATATTAAATCTATGAGATTCGGGAGTTTACCACCCAAGAATGTTCTTGGAGAGTAAACTCCAATATGAGGCTTAAATGCTACCTAGCCTTTTCCCCATGATAAGTGACGGACTTAGGCTTATTTGTAAGTGTATTTAGGACTAGAAAACAATCAAAAACACCAAGATTAGGGTGTTCACGGCCCAAGAAGTTCTTGGACCGTGAACTCCAAAATCAAGGGCCAAAGAGTGTGTTAATCACTCCTAAAGCCTTGGACATTAAACCCTATTTGATCCTAGCTAATTTGTGGACTTTAAAACATCAAAGACACCTCCCCAAAGTGATTTTACGACCCTAGTAATGTTCTTGGGCCGTGAACATCAGTAAAGGGAACCAAAGTGTGCCTAGGGTCTTCATTTGCCTTAAACAATTGCCTAGAACATATCCTAAGTGAGTATGGGACTTGAAAGCATCAAAAACATCATTCCAAGGGAGTTTATGGCCGTAAACTCCAAAGGAATTGGCCTTGGGGCCGTAAACTCCTCAAAGGAGTGTTTCTATGCCCTAAACTAACCAAGGAACTAAACCACCAAGTAGAACTTATTCTAGAAATCAAATAACACTTCAAAACACCAAATGCCATCAAGTTTGGGAGTTCACGGCCGTAAACTCAAGGGTTTACGACCGTAAACTCCTTGTGTGGAGTTTATTGAAGAGTAAACACATATATAAGGCCCTTTGGAACTTTAAACCCCTTTAGCCTTGTCCCACAACAACCTAGAAGCAACCCTTAGGACTTATAACACTTATACAAAAGTGTTTACATGTTATAGAGTGTCCCAACTAATTTTATTAGTTATTATTTGGCTAATTAGTTATATATATGCTCATTATATGATAACTAGGCTTGTTCGTGTGAACAAGTCTCCGTTTGCCACCTAGTACAGTATCCGACACTTCAATCCAATCCACTCACCACAAGTGAGTTCATACCCCTTTAATTAACCTTTGAAATACTTTTAAATGCTTTTATGGGGGGGGGGGGAATACAAGTTAAATACTTATAGTTATTACATCAATCACATGTGATTAATAACTATAAAACCAATGATTTTATTATTGTTCAAACTGTTTTACTTCAAACTGCTTTACAAACTCTTTTACTTATCAAATACTTTTATTTAAACTTTGTTATACTTCTTATAAATTTCATGCCCATATATGTATAGATATATAAGAAATGTTTAAAGGGCTTAGGAAGGCCATCCGCCCTATTTCCTTTTTCTCGATTTGGATGTGGTCTGGTGGGATTTCGGGTAGCCGTCCGAAGTCCGTTTCAATATTAATTATATATCAAGCGTACATATATAGACATAAAAGTACTCCCATATTCATGCGTATTAGTTACATCATTAGTAAGTTACCATTGGGGTAACACATGATCATACTACTACAATTGCTAGATCAATGAGTCAGTTCATTCATGAGTCAATACTTATTACTATGAGAACATATACATTACATTACTATGAGTACATATACAACTATACTAGAAAGAGAACATATACAACTATACTAGGAAGAGAACATATACAACGATACTAGAACAAGTAACATTACATTACATATACATGAATACGTTAACAATTGTGATCCACTGTATCGGAGCATGCCTTAAATGTCATGGTCCGAGTTGTAGCCAGAATTCTCTTGGAGGGAGAGCGTGAGTTTGCATATAGATCTATACTGGATTGATTATCCTACACCTTGTTGCTAGCTACAGCCGGACCTGCAGGTCTGTGGGTGCCAAACGTCATTCCGTTTTATGATCATTCGTATGTCGTTGTTACCAGTCGATAATATGGTGCAGTTAATCACATGATACCTTAATATAAATCCGGTTTAAGGTAGTTTGTACAGCAGTAGTTCCTATAATACAACACTACAGTACTACAATAATTTACCCATTACATATATTTAGTGATTATTTCACTTAAACATTAATGTACAAACTATATTTTGTTAATGATAGTTACACTTGGGAAATTACACACTTATACAACAAATGAACATACAAAACAATTAAGCCTTGGTAGAAGGCTACTTTAATAGAAAATATAGGTTTTTCTGAGAGATTCAAACTTTTACAAACACTTACAAACATTTACATACATTTTACAAACTTACACTTGCGACATGTTCAAACGTTTTGATAACAAACACCGACACTAAAATACTTATGAACTCACCAGCTTAATGCTGATAAACTCTTTCAAAATAACTTGTATTCTTAGGTCATCAGTAGACAGGTACCGAGGCCAGCTTTTGAGAAGATGGAGCGCATCCAAGACTCATCTTATTATTTTGATTTACATTATATTTTTGGTGTCTATAACTGTACAGAACACGCTTGTATTAAAATTATATATTTAATGCAATGGATGATGTTGTTTGCTTGTTTACTTTTACTGTGTTGTGATAATCTACATGACGTCCTCCGCCCCAGAACGTTTCCGCCGTTCTCGGTTTTGGGGTGTGACAGATTGGTATCAGAGCATTGTTTATAGTGAATCAAGTATATCAACCCATAAAAGATATACTAAACTATAAACCCATTAGGGATTAAAGCACTCTGACCAAGAGTCTATACTTTAAATATTAAAATATTTAATTAAGTATACTAGTCTGCATTCATACTAAAATCAGTGTCACAATGACAAGAACAAAAGTATTACGATTGTTAAATATCACAAGTGAGCTCGGGGATGTATGGTCAGTCCTAGGAATGGCATAGCCTGATCAACTATGCTGGTCCGAGGAGTGATTAGCATATGCCCTAGAATGGTTGTGATATGTTAACAAGTCTAAAAACTTACCAACAATACCACAAGAAGATCAGTAGAACCTAAACTTAAAATACTATAGGTGTATTTTACACTACTAGCTACATATATACTATATTCTTATACCTCTCTTCTCGCGTAGATTTAAATGGCTGGATTCCATCACGGCGACCCGTACTTTCCAAATGAAGGCAATGTCAGGTGGATCGAAGAAGAGCCCGAAGATGAACATCCAATCCCTTTGGATGATCACCTCGCATAAGGCTTTTCTGATGGATCCGACTTCGAACCTGAAGTCAACAACCTACCGCTAGTAGGTCAAGCCCCGAACAACAACCCCCGACCAGCTTTTCCAGGTCCTACACCCTTGTGGGCAACCAACTTGAATCGCTGGATTGACGAACAGGGTCAACCCTTACCATACTTTGGTGACCGAAGCTTTTACAACGTAAGTGAAGGTGGTTCTGCTGACCGAGCTCTGCTCGTCATTATCCGCAGAATAGCTCATAATGTTGAACAGGGTCGAGCAACCATCGACCGGGTCATGGAGATTGATTCCAACTCTGGTGTCAACACAGTCCACATCCGCCGTCTTGAAGAAGACATGGAACGGACCCGGAGAACCAATGAAACCCTGCAGCAACAGCTAGCTGCCTCCCGAGCTGAAGTCTTGGAACTTCGAGCCCGTCAGAGGGCTCAGGAGCGACACCTTCAGGAGGTGTTTCGTCAAGTTGCAGACCTCAGGGTTTGCCCGAGGATTTCCCATCGCCGTTAGAAGATGTCTAGTACATCTCTGTCTTTTGGTTAAGGAATAGCCTTTAACATCTGTGCTCTAAGTAGCACTTGTCTGTACAATATTCCTAACTTTCAGTACTCTAATTAGGAATCTAAGAACTGTCAAACTTTTCTGTATGGTATGATGTAAGACCTACTATTAGGTCGATTTTCCCTGAACTTATTACATCGGTAATACCAATATTATTGACGTCTATCTAATCTGTGGGAAAAATCTGTACACTTGTGTTTTCCTACTAATATTCTTTGTTGTGATCTCAAACACTCATTCAATTGTTGGGCTATGGTTAGTTAGTCCATGTGTCACTCTCACCCTACTTACAAATTGATTCTTACCACTTTGCTTATCTTTATAAACTTATAGTTGAAAGATGCCTCCTCGCAAATCTCCCCGGAATAACCCTGCACCTCCACCGCCTCCGGTCATTGACACCGCAACCCTGAATGTTGCCGTAGCTGCAGCAGTGGCAACTGTCGTGGCTCAGTATCACTCTTCTGATGCCAGCAGAGGTGGAACCCCTGTTGAATCAATTCCGGTTGAAATCCCTATGCACTCGAGAGAGTGCTCCTACAAGGATTTCACCAACTACAAACCGAAGTCCTTCCATGGCACCGGCGGAGTCATTTCCCTCTCGTAATGGTTCGAGAAGACTGAATCAGTCTTTGAAATCTGTTCATGCCCTGCTGCGAGCAAAGTCAAATATGCCACATGCACCTTTGAAGGAAAGGCCCTGACGTGGTGGAACGGACACTTTAAAGCGCCGACTCTCGTAGTAGCGAATGATATGGGCTGGGAAACCATGAAGGACCTCATGATTGAGGAATACTGCCCAAGGGGCGAAATCCAGAAATTGGAGCAGGAGCTTTGGAGCCTGACCATGAAGGGCCCCAACATGGTCGCTTATACCGCCAGATTCAGCGAACTGGTGGCTCTCTGCCCCAATATGGTTCCCACTGAAGGGAAAAAGATCGAAAGGTACATATGGGGGCTAGTGCCTCCGTATCAGGGGAATGTCCTATCATCAAACCCCGCTACCTTCGATAGCGACTGGCACAGCGACTCATTGACCATGGAGTCAAAACCCCTGCAACAACATCCACCCTAGCCATCTCGGAACCCTCCAAACCCGCTGACACTAAGCGGAAGTTCTGGGAAGACAAGAAGAAACAACGAGCTGCCAAAAAGCAGCAAGTTATGGCTGTGCATGCCGCGATAACCCCTACTGCTGCTACTGCTCCGGTGAGGCAGTATGCTGAAAGTTTGCCTAAGTGCAACAAATGAAACTTCCACCACAACGGCCCCTGCCGTGAAATGCAGTGCTCTAACTGCAACAGGAAAGGACACAAAGTTTGTTTCTGTAAATCTCCGGCACAGCCGATCGCCCAAGTCCCCGGCTCTGGCGCGAGCCCGACCTGCTATGGATGTGGTGAAGCAGGCCACTACAAGAGGGACTTCCCCAAAGCGAAGAATGTTGGCGGAGCAGGGAGGGTACTGGCAATAGGCCATGGGGAAGCAGTTGCTGACACGACGGTGGTAACTGGTACGTTCCTCCTCGATAACTCCTATGCATGCATTTTGTTTGATAGTGGAGCGGAGCGAAGCTTCGTGAACCATAAATTTGCTCGCATGCTTAAGTAACAACCACACACACTTAAGGAACAATTCACAGTAGAAATGGCAAATGGAAAAACTTAAAGTACGAATAGCATATACTTAGGTTGTACCCTAACTCTAGATAACCATTCATTCCCAATCGACCTTATGTCGGTCTCAATAAAAAGCTTCGACGTTATCATTGGCATGGATTGGTTAAGTCTTCATCGCGCCGACATCATGTGCTACGAGAAACCAGTCCGTCTAAACCTCCCGTCTAACGAAACTCTTATCGTCTACGGCGACAAACCCGGTGCGAGTCTTCGTATTATATCAGCTATTCAAGCACAAAAGTATTTGCGTAAAGAATACCATGCATTCCTTGCTCACGTCGTCGATACGAGCCTAGAGACGAAGGAACTAAAGAGCATTCCAGTAGTGAGTGACTTTCCCGACATCTTCCTAGAAGAGCTACCAGGATTACCTCCGCAACGAAAGGTCGAGTTCAGAATCGACTTAGTCCCAGGAGCTACCCCAGTAGCCAAGTCGCCCTACCGTTTAGCACCAGCAGAGATGCAGGAACTATCTGGTCAACTTAACGAACTGCTTAGCAAGGGCTTTATAAGACCAAGTTTCTCACCTTGGGGAGCACTGGTCTTGTTTGTTAAGAAGAAGGACGGATCATTCCGTATGTGTATCGACTACAGAGAACTCAACAAAACTAACGGTCAAAAATCGTTACCCTCTGCCTCGCATAGACGATCTATTTGACCAAATGAAAGGGGCAAGCTACTTTTCTAAAATTGATCTGAGATCCGGATATCACCCGTTACGAGTGCTAGAGGAGGATGTGCCGAAGACAGCCTTCCGAACTCGTTATGGACACTACGAGTTCGTAGTGATGCCATTCGGATTGACCAATGCGCCCGCAGTCTTCATGGATCTGATGAATAGAGTATGCCGACCTTACTTGGATCAGTTCGTCATTGTATTCATTGATGACATCCTGATCTACTCCCGAAGTAAGGAAGAGCATGGCGATCATCTGCGACAAGTTTTAGGAACTTTACGAGCGGAGAAGCTCTATGCGAATTTCTCTAAATGCGAATTTTGGATCCGAAGAGTCGAATTCTTAGGACACATGGTAAGTGAAGAGGGAATCCACGTGGACCCATCCAAAATTAAGGCCATTGAGAACTGGTCAGCACCGAAGACGCCTACAGAAATTCGTCAATTTCTAGGTCTCGCTGGCTACTACCGCAGGTTCATACAGAACTTCTCCCGAATTGTGAAATCTCTTACAACACTGACCCAGAAAGGCGTGTCCTTCGATTGGGAAGAGAAACAGGAGAGAGCGTTCCAAACGCTCAAGTGAGCCTTATGCACCGCACCAATACTATCCCTCCCCGAAGGAATAGAAGACTTCGTAGTCTATTGCGATGCATCGAATCAAGGGCTCGGGTGTGTTCTGATGCAGCGAGGTAAGGTCATCGCCTACGCCTCGAGATAGTTGAAGACACATGAAGTTAACTAGACGACCCACGATCTTGAACTAGGAGCAGTGGTGTTTGCTCTGAAGATCTGGAGACATTACTTGTACGGAATGAAAAGCACTATTTTTACCGACCACAAGAGTTTACAACGCATATTCGATCAGAAGGAGCTCAACATGAGACAACAACGGTATGTCGAGCTACTCAGTGACTACGAATGCGATATTCGTTATCCTCCAGGTAAAGTCAACGTAGTAGCAGACGCCCTAAGTCGGAAGGAATATTATGGTCGCTGGGTCAAGTCATTGTCAATAACCATCCATTCACACTTGTCTAAGCAAGTTCAGGCGGTCCAACTTGAAGCCATGAAACCTGAAAATGTGACGAGTGAATCCCTTAGAGGAATGGATAGGAATTTGGAAGCCAAGGGTGGCGGAGCCTTATATTTCGTGAACCGGATCTGGACACCGAAACACGGTGGTTTCCGAGACTTGGTCATGACCGAGGCGCACAACACTCGGTATTCCGTCCACCCAGGTTCAGATAAGATGTATCTGGATCTTAAAAAGCTATACTGGTGGCCTAATATGAAAGCAGAGATTGCTACCTTCGTAAGTAAATGCCTTACTTGCGCAAAGGTTAAGGTCGAGTACCAGAAGCCCCCCGGTTTACTGCAACAACCAGAGATTCCAGAATGGAAGTGGGAGCGGATCACTATGGATTTCCAAACTTTACCTTCAACAAGCGTAGATTTTTGTCTTTTTTTCCCCATCACGAATCATGTGTATTTCTCGTAAGACTGAGATTAATAAAAAAAAAGTCAAATTGCACCATCTCTGTAATAGGTAAATGCCTCTTTTTCTCCTGAAGTTGTCGGAATTATTCGTAATAAGATATTGGCTACAATTGAAAAGGTTTTATCAATAAAATTTCCATTTATCCGTCATAACCAAGTTGCCCAAGACAACGGGTGGACTTGATACCATATGGGTCATCGTCGATAGATTGACCAAGTCTGCACACTTCCTGCCTATCAAATAAACTGACAAGATGGAGAAACTTATGAGAACATACATTAGGGAAATCGTACGGCTACATGGTGTACCTATGTCCATTATCTCCGATAGAGATAGTAGGTTCACCTCAAGATTCTGGCAATCACTACAACATTCCCTGGGAACAAGGCTGGACATGAGCACCACCTACCATCCACAGACCGACGGACAAAGTGAGAGGACCATCCAAACACTGGAAGATATGTTGAGAGCCTGTGTGATTGACTTTGGAAAGGCATGGGATACTCATTTACCCCTTGTCGAGTTTTCCTATAATAACAGTTATCACACGAGCATCAAGGCTGCTCCATTTGAAGCCCTCTACGGCCGAAAGTGCAGATCCCCTCTATGCTGGGCTGAGGTGGGTGATACCCAATTAGCTAGGGGGTAAGCTTCTGACAGTACTCTCACTGGTCCAAAGATCATTGGGGAAACAACAGAGAAAATCGTTCAGATCCGTGAACGATTGAAAGCCTCTAGAGACCGACAGAAGAGCTACGCTGATAAGCGAAGAAAACCTTTGGAATTTCAGGTGGGAGACCGAGTCCTTCTCAAAGTCTCACCCTGGAAAGGCTTGATACGCTTCGGTAAGCGTGGGAAGCTTAATCCGAGGTACATAGGGCCTTTCGAGATTCTCGCAAGAATCGGCCCCGTAGCTTACAAACTCGACCTACCCGACGCACTTTGTAACGTACATGCTACATTCCACGTATCTAACTTGAAAAAGTGTCTGTCCGACAAGACTCTTGTAATCCCACTCGATGAGATCGAGATCAACGGGAGCCTCAACTTCGTGGAAGAACCGGTAGAGATCATGGACCGTGAGGTCAAGCAGACGAAACAATGCCGTATCCCAATAGTGAAGGTTCGCTGGAACGCCAAGCGCGGGCCGGAATTTACCTGGGAGCGTGAGGATCAGATGAAACTGAAATATCCTCGTCTTTTTACTTAGTTGATTGTAATTACTTAATTGCTTAAATTCTAATTTCGGGACGAAATTCCTTCTAAGGAGGGCATGATGTGACAACCCGAAATTTCCATTTTGTACGAACATTATCAATTCAATAGAAGCTAGACCAGTTACATTGAATTTCAGACTTTTCCGAATAAGTTTGAGTATATTAGGGTTTACGTTTAAGGAGATTTCGGGAGAGTGGATGCACATGGGTTTGTGAAACTCGAGTATTTCAAAACTTCATAATATTAGAGTTCATTTCCGGAATAAAAATATTTTCTGCCAAAAATATCTCAGGACTATAAATAGATTTCTGAACCAAATTCTTTCATTATTCGCATTTCCAACTAGAGAAAAGCCATTTTCTCTCTCACGGATCTTCGGGTTTTCGCCCCAAATCGTGAGTACACTTCTCTAGTTGTCTTATAATGCTTATTATGTGCTTAATAACTTAATTTGCATATCAAATCTGTGAGATTCGGGAGTTTACCGCCCAAGAACGTTCTTGGAGAGTAAACTCCAATATGAGGCTTAAATGCTACCTAGCCTTTTCCCCATGATAAGTGACGGACTTAGGCTTATTTGTAAGTGTATTTAGGACTAGAAAACAATCAAAAACACCAAGATTAGGGTGTTCACGGCCCAAGAAGTTCTTGGACTGTGAACTCCAAAATCAAGGGCCAAAGAGTGTGTTAATCACTCCTAAAGCCTTGGACATTAAACCCTATTTGATCCTAGCTAATTTGTGGACTTTAAAACATCAAAGACACCTCCCCAAAGTGAGTTTACGACCCTAGTAATGTTCTTGGGTCGTGAACATCAATAAAGGGCACCAAAGTGTGCCTAGGGTCTTCATTTGCCTTAAACAATTGCCTAGAACATATCCTAAGTGAGTATGGGACTTGAAAGCATCAAAAACATCATTCCAAGGGAGTTTACGGCCATAAACTCCAAAGGAATTGGCCTTGGGGCCGTAAACTCCTCAAAGGAGTGTTTCTATGCCCTAAACTAACCAAGGAACTAAACCACCAAGTAGAACTTATTCTAGAAATCAAATAACATTTCAAAACACCGAATGCCATCAAGTTTGGGAGTTCACGGCCGTAAACTCAAGGGTTTACGACTGTAAACTCCTTGTGTGGAGTTTATTGAAGAGTAAACACATATATACGGCCCTTTGGAATTTTAAACCCCTTTAGCCTTGTCCCACAACAACCTAGAAGCAACCCTTAGGACTTATAACACCTATACAAAAGTGTTTACATGTTCTAGAGTGTCCCAACTAATTTTATTAGTTATTATTTGGCTAATTAGTTATATATATGCTCATTATATGATAACTAGGCTCGTGCGTGTGAACAAGTCTCCATTTTCTATGTCTAAAACACTTTAGACAATCTACAAACCAATTCATGATAATCTTATATACCTACTCCCAAAGTATGAGCGACTATGGAACGTTCGAATAATCTTATTACTCAGGAAGTCAAAACATGCAAAGTGAAACAATAGGTAAGTAATCAACATAAGGCAGTAACTTTACTTACAAATAATACTCCTTTATTTAATCATCAAATGGCAATTACATTTATCTATTACACATTTTGAAGCTATCAAATCTAAACTAATATTGTCCATCGGCCCGATGTTCCTAGCGTGTTGCAAGTGCTTAACCCTACTCAGTCCCTTCATAAGGGGATCTGCTGGGTTATCCTCCGACGATACCCTCTTGAGTTCGAGGAGTTCCTCTTCCACTCGATGTCGAATAAAATGATATTTCCTTTCGATATGTCGAGATCTACCATGATCCCTCGGTTCCTTGGTCAAGGCAACTGCTCCTTCATTATCACATAAAATTTCCATGGGCTCCTTTATGTCTGGCACAACTCCAAGGTCTCCGATGAAGTTCTTCAATCATATCGCCTCCTTTGATGCTTTACTTGCCACTATATACCTGATTCGCACGTTGAATCAACTACGGTTTCCTGCTTGGAACTCTTCCAAGTCACTGCTCCTCCATTTAGAATGAAGACCCATCCCGACTGTGAATGGTAGTTATCGTTGTCGGTCTGAAAACTGGTGTCACTATACCATCGCACCCTTAAGTCATCACTCCTACCGAGGACTAGAAACCATTCCTTGGTCCTCCGAAGGTACTTAAAAATATTCTTGACTGTGGTCCAATGTGCTTTGCCTGGGTTCCCTTGATATCTGCTGACCATGCTCAAAGCGAAGGCCACATCAGGGGGAGTACAAGTCATCGCATACATGATCGAGCCAACCGCGGAAGCGTAAGGTACTCGGCTCATCTCTGCTATCTTGACTTCGATACTCGGGCTTTGAGTCTTACTTAACTTGGCATTACTTTGGATTGGTAACTCTCATTTCTTGTAATTCTCCATACTAAAATGTTTTAGTACCTTGTACAAGTAAGTATTCTGACTAAGTCATATTAGTCTTCTACTCCTTTTTCTCACTATCCTTATTCCCAGAATATAGGCCAGGACTTAACTTCCTGCAGTGTTGGGATATCGTCTCCTATGAGTAGTATGTCATCGAAATACAATACGAGGAAGCTTACTATACTCCCAATGGCTTTGACATATACACATGATTCATCCTCGCTTCGCAGAAAACCAAACTCTTTGACTTTCTCATTGAAACAAAGATTCCATCGGCGAGATGCTTGTTTCAATCCATAAATGGACTTCTCAAGCTTACACACTCTATTTGGGTGCTTTGCATCAAAAAAACCCTCAAGCTGATTCATGTAAACATCCCCAGCCAGCTTTCCATTAAGGAAAGCGATTTTGACATCCATCTGCCATATCTCATAGTCATGAAATGCAACAATGGCTAGCATCACCCTAATAGACTTTATCTTCGCAACTGTTGAGAAGGTCTCATCATAGTCAACTCCAGGAGTTTTAGTAAAGCCCTTCGCAACCAATTGCACCTTATAGGTGTGTACCTTCCCATCCATGTCAGTCTTCTTCTTGAATATCCACTTGCACCCGACCGTCTTACGACCTGGCACATTGTCAACCAAATTCCAAACTTGGTTTTCATACTTGGACTGAATCTCGTTGTCTATAGCCTCTTTCCATTTCACAGACTTCGGGCCTGCCATGGCTTCCTTGTAGTTATTAGGTTCATCCAAATTTAGAAGTGTACTATCACTAATAAACGTATCACCTTCACTTGTTATATGAAAACCATACAACACAGGCAGAACACTAACTCTACTGGAACGTCTAAGAGGTAAGGATTTGTCAATCGGTTCAACTGGAGTTTCCTCCTCGGGTTGAGTGCCAGTGTTAGAAGTTTCTTCATCGCTTGACTCTTGAAGCTCTTCAAGATCGATTTTCCTCCCACTGTCCCCTTGGCTTATGAGTTCTCGTTCTCGGAAAACCCCTATCCTCGTAACAAAGGCAACATTGTCACTCGGTCTATAGAAGAGATATCCAAAGGACTTCTGCAGGTAGCCGATGAAAATACACCGCTCACTACAAGGTTCAAGCTTGTCGTGAGTCTCTCGTCTTACGAAAGTCTCGCAACCCCAAACCTTGATATGTGCCAACGAGGGAGCTTTCCCTGTCCACATCTCGTGAGGTGTTTTGGTAACCTTCTTTGCAGGGACTAAGTTAAGGATATGGGCGGCAGTCTCTAAGACATACCCCATAATGAGATAGGTAGCGAAGCATGACTCTTCATGGAACGAACCATGTTTAGCAGGGTTCGATTATGCCTCTCAGCCACACCATTCAATTGTGGTGTCCTAGGTGGCGTCAATTGTGAACCGATTCGGCATTCCTTGAGGTAGTCTTAGAATTCAAGACTTAGGTACTCTCCTCCTCGATCAGATTGAAGCATCTTGATTTTCCTGCCTAACTGATGCTCCACTTCTTGTTTCAACTCTTTGAACTTTAAGGTTTCTGACTTGTGCTTGATTAAGTAGATATACCCATATCTGCTATAATCATCGGTGAAAGTCACATAGAAGCGACTCGCATCCCTTGTGGTGGATCTAAATGGACCATACACATCGGTGTGTATGACATCCAATAAACCCTCACCCCTTTCAAAAGTACCAGTGAAGGGTGACTTGGTCATCTTTCCATGTAAACAAGACTCACACACGTCATCATCCGTAAGGTCGAATGACTCCAACACTCTATCCTTTTGGAGTTGGGCTATGCGTTTCTTGTTGACATATCTAAGACGACAATGCCACAAGCATGCTTTATCCAAACTATCGGAAGAATCGACACACAACACATCATTTCCTAAATTGTCTACAACCATCACAGTTCATATATTCCATTACAAGGCAATGCTTCAAAATAGAAAACACCATTAAGATAAGCATTAATAGAACCCTTTTCATTATCAAACGAATATCTAAATCCTTGTCTATACAAACCATGAAAAGAAATGATGTTTCTTGTCATATCTGGAGAATAGCAACAACTATTTAAATCTAGTCCTAATTCGTTACTAAGCACTAAAGAGTAGAATCCAATCTTGGTGACAAGCGATGATCTTCTGTTCCCCATGATCAAGTTTATCTTCCCATGCTCCATATCCCTATTTCTTCTTAGGCCCTACAAATTAGAACAAATGTGAAAACCACATCCTGTATCAAGAACCCAAGAAATAGCATGTGATGAATCATTAGATTTAATACTACAAATACATGTAAAGGATGGCTTGATATTTCCATCCTTGATATCTTGCAGATACTTTGGGCAGCTTTGTTTCCAATGCCCTATTATACACTGCTCACTACAAGGTTCAAGCTTGTCGTGAGTCTCTCTTCTTACGAAAGTCTCGCTACCCCAAACCTTGATATGTGCCAACGAGGGAGCTTTCCCTGTCCACATCTCGTGAGGTGTTTTGGTAACCTTCTTTGCAGGGACTAAGTTAAGGATATGGGCGACAGTCTCTAAGGCATACCCCATAATGAGATAGGTAGCGAAGCACGACTCTTCATGGAACGAACCATTTTTAGCAGGGTTCGATTACGCCTCTCAGCCACACCATTCAATTGTGGTGTCCTAGGTGGCGTCAATTGTGAACCGATTCGACATTCCTTGAGAAAGTCTTGGAATTCAAGACTTAGGTACTCTCCTCCTCGATCGGATTGAAGCATCTTGATTTTCCTGCCTAACTGATTCTCTACTTCTTGTTTAAACTCTTTGAACTTTAAGGTCTCTGACTTGTTCTTGATTAAGTAGATATACCCATATCTGCTATAATCATCGGTGAAAGTCACATAGAAGCGACTCGCATCCCTTGTGGTGGATCTAAATGGACCATACACATCGGTGTGTATGACAACCAATAAACCCTCACCCCTTTCAAAAGTACCAGTGAAGGGTGACTTGGTCATCTTTCCATGTAAACAAGACTCACACACGTCATCATCCGCAAGGTCGAATGAATCCAACGCTCTATCCTTTTGGAGTTGGGCTATGCGGTTCTTGTTGACATATCTAAGACGACAATGCCACAAGCATGCTTTATCCAAACTATTGGAAGAATCGACACACAACACATCATTTCCTAAATTGTCTATAGCCATCACAATTCATATATTCCATTACAAGGCAATGCTTCAAAATAGAAAACACCATTAAGATAAGCATTAATAGAACCCTTTTCATTATCAAACGAATATCTAGATCCTTGTCTATACAAACCATGAAAAGAAATGATGTATCTTGTCATATCTGGAGAATAGCAACAACTATTTAAATCTAGTCCTAATTCGTTACTAAGCACTAAAGAGTAAAATCCAATCTTGGTGACAGGCGATGATCTTTTGTTCCCGATGATCAAGTTTATCTTCCCATGCTCCATATCCCTATTTCTTCTTAGGCCCTGCAAATTAGAACAAATGTGAAAACCACATCCTGTATCAAGAACCCAAGAAATAGCATGTGATGAATCATTAGATTTAATACTACAAATACATGTAAAGGATGGCTTGATATTTCCATCCTTGATATCTTGCAGATACTTTGGGCAGCTTTGTTTCCAATGCCCTATTATACACTGCTTACTACAAGGTTTAAGCTTGTCGTGAGTCTCTCGTCTTATGAAAGTCTCGCTACCCCAAACCTTGATATGTGCCAACGAGGGAGCTTTCCCTGTCCACATCTCGTGAGGTGTTTTGGTAACCTTCTTTGCAGGGACTAAGTTAAGGATATGGGCGACAGTCTCTAAGGCATACCCCATAATGAGATAGGTAGCGAAGCACGACTCTTCATGGAACGAACCATTTTTAGCAGGGTTCGATTACGCCTCTCAGCCACACCATTCAATTGTGGTGTCCTAGGTGGCGTCAATTGTGAACCGATTCGGCATTCCTTGAGGTAGTCTTGGAATTCAAGACTTAGGTACTCTCCTCCTCGATCGGATTGCAGCATCTTGATTTTCCTGCCTAACTGATTCTCCACTTCTTGTTTAAACTCTTTGAACTTTAAGGTCTCTGACTTGTTCTTGATTAAGTAGATATACCCATATCTGCTATAATCATTGGTGAAAGTCACATAGAAGCGACTCGCATCCCTTGTGGTGGATCTAAATGGACCATACACATCGGTGTGTATGACATCCAATAAACCCTCACCCCTTTCAAAAGTACCAGTGAAGGGTGACAGGGTCATCTTTCCATCTAAACAAGACTCACACACGTCATCATCCGTAAGGTCGAATGAATCCAACGCTCTATCCTTTTGGAGTTGGGCTATTCGTTTCTTGTTGACATATCTAAGACGACAATGCCACAAGCATGCTTTATCCAAACTATTGGAAGAATCGATACACAACACATCATTTCCTAAATTGTCTACAACCATCACAGTTCATATATTCTATTACAAGGCAATGCTTCAAAATAGAAAACACCATTAAGATAAGCATTAATAGAACCCTTTTCATTATCAAACGAATATCTAGATCCTTGTCTATACAAACCATGAAAAGAAATGATGTATCTTGTCATATCTGGAGAATAGCAACAATTATTTAAATCTAGTCCTAATTCGTTACTAAGCACTAAAGAGTAAAATCCAATCTTGGTGACAGGCGATGATCTTTTGTTCCCGATGATCAAGTTTATCTTCCCATGCTCCATATCCCTATTTCTTCTTAGGCCCTGCAAATTAGAACACATGTGAAAACCACATCCTGTATCAAGAACCCAAGAAATAGCATGTGATGAATCATTAGATTTAATACTACAAATACATGTAAAGGATGGCTTGATATTTCCATCCTTGATATCTTGCAGATACTTTGGGCAGCTTTGTTTCCAATTCCCTATTATACACTGCTCACTAGAAGGTTTAAGCTTGTCGTGAGTCTCTCGTCTTACGAAAGTCTCGCTACCCCAAACCTTGATATGTGCCAACGAGGGAGCTTTCCCTGTCCACATCTCGTGAGGTGTTTTGGTAACCTTCTTTGCAGGGACTAAGTTAAGGATATGGGCGACAGTCTCTAAGGCATACCCCATAATGAGATAGGTAGCGAAGCACGACTCTTCATGGAATGAACCATTTTTAGCAGGGTTCGATTACGCCTCTCAGCCACACCATTCAATTGTGGTGTCCTAGGTGGCGTCAATTGTGAACCGATTCGGCATTCCTTGAGAAAGTCTTGGAATTCAAGACTTAGGTACTCTCCTCCTCGATCGGATTGAAGCATCTTGATTTTCCTGCCTAACTGATTCTCTACTTCTTGTTTAAACTCTTTGAACTTTAAGGTCTCTGACTTGTTCTTGATTAAGTAGATATACCCATATCTGCTATAATCATCGGTGAAAGTCACATAGAAGCGACTCGCATCCCTTGTGGTGGATCTAAATGGACCATACACATCGGTGTGTATGACATCCAATAAACCCTCACCCCTTTCAAAAGTACCAGTGAAGGGTGACTTGGTCATCTTTCCATGTAAACAAGACTCACACACGTCATCATCCGCAAGGTCGAATGAATCCAACGCTCTATCCTTTTGGAGTTGGGCTATTCGTTTCTTGTTGACATATCTAAGACGACAATGCCACAAGCATGCTTTATCCAAACTATTGGAAGAATCGACACACAACACATCATTTCCTAAATTGTCTACAACCATCACAGTTCATATATTCTATTACAAGGCAATGCTTCAAAATAGAAAACACCATTAAGATAAGCATTAATAGAACCCTTTTCATTATCAAACGAATATCTAGATCCTTGTCTATACAAACCATGAAAAGAAATGATGTATCTTGTCATATCTGGAGAATAGCAACAACTATTTAAATCTAGTCCTAATTCGTTACTAAGCACTAAAGAGTAAAATCCAATCTTGGTGACAGGCGATGATCTTTTGTTCCCCATGATCAAGTTTATCTTCCCATGCTCCATATCCCTATTTCTTCTTAGGCCCTGCAAATTAGAACAAATGTGAAAACCACATCCTGTATCAAGAACCCAAGAAATAGCATGTGATGAATCATTAGATTTAATACTACAAATACATGTAAAGGATGGCTTGATATTTCCATCCTTGATATCTTGCAGATACTTTGGGCAACTTTGTTTCCAATGCCCTATTATACACTGCTCACTAGAAGGTTTAAGCTTGTCGTGAGTCTCTCGTCTTACGAAAGTCTCGCAACCCCAAACCTTGATATGTGCCAACGAGGGAGCTTTCCCTGTCCACATCTCGTGAGGTGTTTTGGTAACCTTCTTTGCAGGGACTAAGTTAAGGATATGGGCGACAGTCTCTAAGGCATACCCCATAATGAGATAGGTAGCGAAGCACGACTCTTCATGGAACGAACCATTTTTAGCAGGGTTCGATTACGCCTCTCAGCCACACCATTCAATTGTGGTGTCCTAGGTGGCGTCAATTGTGAACCGATTCGGCATTCCTTGAGGTAGTCTTGGAATTCAAGACTTAGGTACTCTCCTCCTCGATCGGATTGAAGCATCTTGATTTTCCTACCTAACTGATTCTCCACTTCTTGTTTAAACTCTTTGAACTTTAAGGTCTCTGACTTGTTCTTGATTAAGTAGATATACCCACATCTGCTATAATCATCGGTGAAAGTCACATAGAAGCGACTCGCATCACTTGTGGTGGATCTAAATGGACCATACACATCGGTGTGTATGACATCCAATAAACCCTCACCCCTTTCAAAAGTACCAGTGAAGGGTGACTTGGTCATCTTTCCATGTAAACAAGACTCACACACGTCATCATCCGTAAGGTCGAATGACTCCAACACTCTATCCTTTTGGAGTTGGGCTATGCGTTTCTTGTTGACATATCTAAGACGACAATGCCACAAGCATGCTTTATCCAAACTATTGGAAGAATCGACACACAACACATCATTTCCTAAATTGTCTACAACCATCACAGTTCATATATTCCATTACAAGGCAATGCTTCAAAATAGAAAACACCATTAAGATAAGCATTAATAGAACCCTTTTCATTATCAAACGAATATCTAAATCCTTGTCTATACAAACCATGAAAAGAAATGATGTTTCTTGTCATATCTGGAGAATAGCAACAACTATTTAAATCTAGTCCTAATTCGTTACTAAGCACTAAAGAGTAAAATCCAATCTTGGTGACAGGCGATGATCTTCTGTTCCCCATGATCAAGTTTATCTTCCCATGCTCCATATCCCTATTTCTTCTTAGGCCCTACAAATTAGAACAAATGTGAAAACCACATCCTGTATCAAGAACCCAAGAAATAGCATGTGATGAATCATTAGATTTAATACTGCAAATACATGTAAAGGATGGCTTGTTCTTTCCATCCTTGATATCTTGCAGATACTTTGGGCAGCTTTGTTTCCAATGCCCTATTTCGTGGAAGTGATGACACCCTGCCTCCTTAGGGTTGGAGTTGGGTTTAGCAGAACCAGCCTTGGTTCCACTAGAAGAGGTGTCATCATGGGACTTTCCTTTATGGTGGCTCTTTGAGGGAGCCTTCCTCTTTTTACCTTTTCCTTGCCCAATAGCCAAGACTGGTGCAACATTAGGAGTGGGAGTTTGTGCAACGGACTTGTCCTTGAGGTTACTCTCAGAATTCCTCAATAGACCTTGAAGCTTGCTTAACGTGACCTCCTCTTTGTTCGTGTGGTAGGTCATGCGAAACCGGTTAAAGCAGGGTGGCAACGAATGAAGAGTGATGTCAATCGCTAGCTCTTCATCAAAGTTAACATTTAACTTCAGCAGGCGATCAACATACCTCCGCATCTTCTGTAGATGAGCAGTGACAAACTCTCTGTCCCTCTTCTTGGTCGTGATCATCGAAGTGATGATCTCGTACCTCTCCTGCCTCACACTTTGGTGATACCTTTCAACCAAGTCCTGATGCATTGTGCATGGATAACTGTCCTCGTAGGACTTTTGGAGTTCAATAGTCATTTTCGTCAGCATGATGTAATGGACTTTCGTGGCATTACACTCATGGGCCTCGAAGGCAGCGATTTCTTCGGGAATGGAAGTGTTCATGTCCACCTCTTTCAGCTCCTTGTCGAGGAAATATTTCTTTTCCTCGTTGTGGGTGACCATTCTTATGTTATGGATCCAGTCATTAAAATTGTTCCCGTCAAAGATCACCCTCCCACACAAATTCATGAGTAAGAATGAGCCGGAGGCGTTTGAGTCGGAAGCGTTGTTGTTCAAGTTAGACATCTAAAAAAGAAAAGAGACAAAGTTTGATTAGATAAGAATCCCCAATTAAACACCCAAATGAAAATTTAGGGCTAGGATCATCAACATTATTTAAAATTTAGAAAAGGGATGCTGTAATCTAAACAACAAATAATTTGAAGGTAAGTGAATGACGATTCACTAATTTCCACCATGAAAAACAAATTAAAATTAAGTTTTAAATGTATTGAAAACTCCTAGATCTTTTGAGATTCATTGAACTTTTCAATGGCATGTTTAAATCTCGATATGCACCTCAAGTTTGTGACTGGGATGCCGAGGATTACAAACCGGGTGTGAATAACCATGCAAATGTACATGGTGCCCCCAATGTTACATGTACCTAATCAACATGCCAGTTAACCACACATGCTCCATCGATCTATGACAAATATAGAGTCACCCTGTGCCACCTATTCTTAGAACCAACTTAGTGTTCCGGTTAACTACACACGCTCCACGAACGTCTTAGCAAGGGTACAAAGTGTAATTTCATGGAATTGCATCAAATTCACTTTTTCCTAAAGTAACTAAGATTGGGAATTTTGTGAAAACATTTAGTTACTTTATAAATTGATTATACTTTTAATGAGGAAAGGTTTGCCCTATCCTACCCATTCGGCTAATGACCCTCCACCAATCAAGGAAGTGGTGGGTGAGGGTGGACAGCCATTAAACGGCCATTTTATAGGCCATAACCTTATACCCCCTTATAGATCGGCTTCGTGAATGAGGCCTATTAACGGTAAGACTAGCATTTTAGTTATACATATATAATAATTATTCTTATAATAGTATAATAGTATAGGGTGAATTTTAAACTTGTAAAATTCTAGAGTTTGGAATTTAATAATTTTAAAATTAAACTTTTAATTTAAAAATTAAATTCCAAAACATGAGGGCAAGTATTGAAACATTTCAAAACTAACTTGATCAAAACTCAAATAAATAATTAAACAATTGATTATGGTGATTATCTAATTTTACCTAATCCAATTTTATGCAAGATAATGATCAAATAACTTCAAATAATTAACATTTATCATATAAGGAAATAATTATTCAATTAATTTGAAAATATATTTTACTTTGGCAAGGACAATCACCCAATATTAATAAAATTTGTATTTTATCAATTAAAAACGATTTGGTAATTATCCCACAACAAAATAGGCATAAAATCCCGAAAATCCCTCTGTCTGACAGCCCGACTCGCTGAGTCCTCTTAAGTACTCGTCAAGTTCATCCTACTCGTCGAGCCCACTTTGGGACTCTCCGAGTCTGTCAGGAAGAAGACCAAAAAATCGATTTTCAAACATGAATAAAACACAAAGCATCAAATACAACAGAAGCCAATCAAGTCTCTGATACCACTGATGGGTTTTAAACAAAAGAACAATCATATATGCTCATACAAAACCCTAAGGCTTGGATCTAGGTTTCTCCATTGTACATGCGATTCATCCAAGACTTGAAAAACCCTAATCTAGCATACATTGAAAACGAAATCTACAATACAACAAGTTTAGATGGTATCTTTCAATGATTGCAAGAATCCTTGATCTTCAAGAGGCTTAGTGTCACAAGTGTAACACCTCTAATGGATCACAAAAAACCATAAGCAAGAGAATGATGTTTAGGAGAGAGGATGAGAGGAAAAAGTCGGCTCCAAGATTCCGAGGGATCAAGTGGACAATTTTGCTAGCCTTAGGGGTCTTTATATACTTGAGCTTCTAGGGTTTCAGTCAAAACCCTAATTGGATGACTTATGCCCTAAGTAACTTGAGAACATTTTGGAATAAGGCCTCTATGGCCGAAATTAAGATGAACTCCTCTTAATTTTGTCTATACTCTAATCGATAAGGATTCTCAAATCAATATCAACTATCACAAAATTGACAGGTTTAGTCGCCTTTATTTAATTTATTTCTTTTAGCCACATAATTAATTCTTAATAAATTCTTGTATAATATTAATTAAACAATATGATTTCTCTTCTAATATATTATTCATATAATATATTAATAAATCATAATAATCTCTCTTTCTCCATAAATCATCCTATCAAGTTGCTTTGATGAAGGCAACCCAAAAAGACCATGCACAACCGGGTCAAGTACATACCAAATATAGCTACAGGCTTAGACACTAATCCAACAGATTATTTGTGCCTAATTGTTTTGGAACACTTGTCTTTTATTTATCAAGACATGGAAACACATTTTCAAAGTATGATGCATTTGTTGATTCCATTATTGTGCCTTTATTTTAGAGTCGTGTACAAGAAAACAATAAGCATTATTGGTTTGTGCATAACCAATAAAGATGCAACCAATAATCTAGTGTCCAGTCCTTACAACCTTGGGGGTTAGGTATAACAATCTTTACGAGACACCTCAATATTTGAATGTATTTGTAAGATGGTTTTATACTCGACCATAAATTGGATGGTGTTTTATTTATTTTCTTTTAGGGTACCTTATTTAAAAGCTAATTAGTTGTTAACACAACTTCCTCCACATTAATGGTGGCAACCCATGGCATTCATCATTTCCTATAAGATATGGTTTTTTCCTTTACGTGACGTCATTTTGTTGTAGCGAACAAGGTGAAATAATCTCATGTATTATACCATGATTTGAAAAAATTCTTTAAATAGTGATACATATACCTCCACAATCACTTCTTAGTACTTTAATCTTTTTGTTGAGTTGATCCTCAATTTCACTTTTATACACTTTAAACTTGTATATTGCCCCATCTTTACCTTTAAGTAAAGTAACATAACAAAGATTAGTGCAATCATCAATAAAGTGATTAATTACTTATTCCCACCTTTAGAAGGATTTGATTTCATATCACACACATATGTGTGAAATAATCAAATGGACTTGAATGATTGTCATGTTAACTTTGATTCAACACAAGTGTTGCATTTATATTTTGAGTCTATGTGAATGTAAGAGTTGTATTCAATTTTGATTAACCGCCTTAATGTGTCAAAATTAACATGTCTAAGTCTCGCATGCAACACATTAGAAGACTCAAGCAAGTAAGCATAAGGGTGATTCATTTCATTGATATTAAGCATATTAGACATTACATGGAATTTAAGCATTCCACCATTTTCATAGCCTTGCTTCCAAACATGCTCTTTTTGGTTAATACAAACATATTTGACTGAATCACCAAGAAAAATCCATGAATGTTCAACAACCATCCAAAGACTAAGTTCTTCCTACATATAGCACATTATTAAGTGTTAGCTCTTTTTTTAGGTGATATCATTTTCAGAATATTTTAAACACCAAACTTAAGTGTTTAGAATCACAATTTTAAGAATAATTTTCTGCCTCAACTTGGAAAGAAACAAACATTAGATACACAACTTTAAAGGTTTTGAACCACTCCCTCTTTAAGCACACAAGACAGGTAGCACCCACATCAATCTATCACTCAATGGATTTAGCATCCATAGAGTTCATATATAAATCATTCCATTGCGGTGGGTGACATTTCAGAATCATTTAAACACCAAATGTAATTGTTTAAACTTATAATTCCTAGAAAACATTTTTGCCTCTTGCTTGCATAGAATTCAGCAGATTCTGAAATAGCCAAAACTATTATCAAAATTTATAACTTGTTTCTGAAATATATTTCAACAACTTTGAAATTTTGAAATAAAAAAATTTATGTCTTAATTTCTATGGATTGAAAACTAAAATTCTAAAAATTTGATTATTTGTTGTTGTAAACTTGCATGAAATCTGATTCTAAAATATGAAATCTCTTTCAGAAACTGTTTCAACAATTATGAAATCTAAGATCAGAAGTCTGTTGCTAAAATGTTGAAACTAGAAAAACTGAAATCCAATAATCTGAAACTATAAATCTGAAGTCTAAAATCAGAAAATTGTTTTTGGAATCCGATGCATAAATTCCAATGTAGAAAAACTGATGCAAAAATAATCTGAAACAGAAATTGATTTTAAAATTGAAGCAAAACTGATGCTTAAATTCTATTTCTAAAATATGTTTTTTTTTCTGGAAACTAATTTCTGATAGAAAACAGAAACCCAAATTTGATGCAAATTTTATGAAATATGATTTCTAAACAAAAATAGAAATTTTGATAAAACCGATATCTGATATAAAACTGTTAATAAATCTGATACTAGATTTCTAAAAACTGATGAAAAAAATCTTAAGCACAAAAAACTAATAAATTCTAAATTCGGAATTGTAAAATTACTTTTCGGCAAAACTATTAAGATTGTATTGTTTTTAAGTAAAAACAAACTGTTTTGAAGAACTTAATGTTGTTTTTCAATAAAATCAAATTGTTTTCATATGTCTAAAGCTATTTTTGACTAAATAAAGTTACTTTGCACAAAACAATGTTGTTTTTTCACAAAACAATGTTGTTTTGCATAATTTATCGTTGTTTTCAATTTTCAAAAGTTGTGTGTCCAAATTTTGATGGTTTTTTTTGAAGAATTTCTTGTTGTTTTTCAACAAAAAAAGAAGCATTTTTTCAGCAATGAAAGCTGTTTTTCAGAAAAACTACTAAAACGAAACTGTTTTTCATAATGAAGTTATTTTTACCAAAATCGACCAAAAGAACCGTTTTTTCTTCTGGACTGTTGTTAAAACCGAAAATATATGAACTGATCTTTTTTTCCGTTTTCCATTTTCCTCGTGAAAGTCGTACAAAATCAAAATAATACAAATAAAATTGTTTCTGATTTCTAGTTCGTTTCATACAAACGAATTTGTTTTAAGATTGTAGGAATTATATTACGAAAATGTACGAAAACAAACAAGAAAATAGATAAGGATGAGGCATGTACTTAACACACCGTCTTTGCCCAATACCGTGTTTGTTTCCTATGATATAACAACTAGAAGTGGTTCTTATAGACCACCCGAACCCTCAATAGGCTTGGATTAAACATTTGATATAGGAAGAAAAGTAAGAATATGAAGTGGAGAAGAAGATAGTTTTTGCATTCTTTGGCGTGTTTGAATTAGTCACCCAAAACCTCTATTTATATACATAAATTAGAGGTCAAATTTGTAACCGACAAAGATTAAATGCATACATTAATCATAATATAAATTCAGCAATTAATATGTATTTTCAGTTACAAAGAGAAAGAATATTTGCTGAAAGGTCCCCAAACTTTTCTTTTCTTTCTCTCACTCATTAAACTCTTTTATTTACTTCTTCCAACACTCCACTTTGAGGACTAATTTCTCATTCATATTAAATCTGTTTTGGATGTGTTAAAAAATGGGGAAAACCTATTTTTATAAATTAGTTATCACCAATTTTCAAACAGTAGGAACAAACCATCGTTGCCTAACGTTCCCCAAGAATTACCACCGTCACCATTTGTTAAAGAGATCAATGACTACCAAATCCTAGCCACAACGAGGTTACCCATTCTCAAATCATAGTATGGCACTACATATCTAGATGGCCACATCGACACTTATGAATACCATATGCGATCTCTCAAGCTAGACTAACATTTATACTATACTTACTTTGCTACAACTCTCGATGCTAACGTTGGAGCCTAGTTAAAACTTTTAGCCCCAAATAGCATCTGTAATTTTCAACCAACTAAAGTAATTTTTCCTCACAAATTTATGCAATTACAAAAATAACGATAGGATGTACATACCACATTATAGGTTGTAGGTAGTTTGAAGGAGATTCGATTAAACTGTATTTCAAGTGATTTAACGATGTTACCTTATCGTTCCATGTCAAGATGATCAAATGGATATGGGTGTCTTACCTAGGTGTTTATCTTGGAGACTACTATGGAAAATACCACATACAAGTGGTAAAAGGTCTACAAACGAACTCATGGTGTAGATTACGATTGATCTTATTCATCGGTGGTTATTTTAAAGTATATTAGCATACTTATTGCCATAACAACATTTCATTATTATGAAGTACGCAAATTATATGTAAAAGTCGCTTTCTTAATTCAAAAAATTTATAAGGATGTGTTTTTCACACAACTTGAGGATTTTACCAGAAGTGAAGATGAACCAAGTATATGTAACATCTTGATTTTGGGCCCAAAATATTTTTGGTTATTTTGATAAAATAATTTTTTGAAAAATAAATAAAATTTATCAGCTAAATGAACAAAATTTTAATTAATTAGATAAAGATGAAAGATTAATGTTAATATTTTTTTAATATCTAAATCAAATTTGAGAATGTTGAAAGTAAGGACCAAATGTGTCAAATTAACCAAACTAGTCATAACTAGTTTTGACTTAATCATGGACTATTTCTATAGGGTTAAGGTTTGAAGCTAAAGTAATGGGTTTGAAGCTAGGGATCACTTATTAGAACATTGAAGGTACAATCTCTTCATTTATACCCTTCAGTTTCAATCTAAAGTATGGTCCACTAACACCAAATCCAAATTTCTTAGGTCATTGATGATTATGAGTTAATTTTTATTAACTTAACTGTACTCTAGAACATCATGATATTTCCATTTAACTAATGAATGCTCAAATTCCCTCTTTAATGATGGAATTTGGGGGTTGTAACCCTAACTTGATGATTTGGGTTATACACTAGCTATAGTTTTACATTAGTTCCTAGTCATGGTAAATGATTTAGATATGGATTAGTTAAAGTATATGTTGATTCATAAGTTAATTCTAGTAATAGTTCTATGATTTCATTAAAATTACAGTTGCAATTAGTGATTACAATGGCAATTCACCATTAGAATTGAATGAAATGAATTTTGAAATTGGTTAAACTTCATTACCTTAATTTAAATTGTAACTAAATTGGATGATCTAAATTTGTAAATATTTTTAAGAGTTTTCAAAGGTTTGTATGAACCACAACATATATAAAGGATTTGAAACATCACTGTCACACCCCAAAACCACGAACGACGGAAACGTTCAGGGGTGGAGGACGTCATGTACAGTATCACAACAGTGTAATATAATAAACAAGCAACAAAATCATCCATTGCATTATAAGTAAAGTTTTAATACATGAGTGTTATTTCATAATGTACAACAATAAAATGAATAATCAAAATAAGGCGAGTCTTGTTTGTGCTCCATCTTCTCAAAAACTTGGCCATCGCACCTGTCTAACTGATAACCTGAGAATACAAGTTATTTTGAAAGAGAGTATCAGCTTTAAAGCTGGTGAATTCATAAGTAATTAAGGTGTCATTGTCTGGCTTATGAAAATCTATTATGAAGGCCATGTAAACCTTTAATGAAAATGTTGATGTAAGTATGAAAAACCCTAGGAAATCCCTTGCTTTCTATAAGTATGAAATGTAGTCTTCTACCAAGACCCGAATGTTTTGTTATGACAATGTAGTCTTCTACCAAGACCCGGATGTTTTGTTATGACAATGTAGTCTTCTACCAAGCCCCGAATGTTTTGTTATGATAATGTAGTCTTCTTCCAAGACCCGAATGTTTTGTTATGATAATGTAGTCTTCTACCAAGACCCGAATGTTTTGTTATGATAATGTAGTCTTCTACCAAGACCCGAATGTTTTGTAAGTGAAACGATAGTTTTTCCTTCAATTGTTTAGTACTAAAGTACTTAGTCTAACTCATCGTTTATGTGAAAGTATCACAAAATAAAGTAAACAGGAAAATGTACTACTGTAAGTGTTGTCACTGGGTACTAGGACTAACACAACATCACATTAAGCGAAATATGTAACCTAATGAACATCCGAAGATTGTCCAGAACAAGTATTAATGTAAGTTGTACTACTGTAAGTGTTGTCACTGGGTACTAGGACTAACACAACATCGCATTAAGCGAAATATGTGACCTAATGAACATCCGAAGATTGTCCAGAACAAGTATTAATGTAAGTGTCATCGTTGGGTACTAGGAGTAACACAACATTGCAATAAGCGAAAGGTATAACCTAATGAACAATCGAAGATTGTCGACTTGTCCTCTGTAGCAGCAGTAGGTGGGTGGAGGGGCACTACTAGAAAAAAAGCCTTTTACGACGCTCATTGCGCGTCGTAAAACGCTCAGACGACGCGCAAATGCGTGTCAAGGAAGGCCCTGTCATAAAGAGAGACGACGCGCTTTTGCGCGTCGTCTATAGACGATGCGTATTTACGACGCGCATTTACGACGCGCGGTTATGACACGCAATGCGTATCAAGGAAGGCCCTGTCATAAAGGAAGACGACACGCATTTGCATGTCGTAACCTTACGACGCGCGTGTTTATGACACGCAATGCGTATCAAGGAAGCCCCTGTCAAGAAAGTTCATGTCATAAATGAAGATGACACACATTTTTGCGTATCAAGGAAGCCCTTGTCATAAAGGAAGACGACACGCATTTTGCGTGTCATAATTTTAAATATTTTTAAAATTATATATTTTTTGATAGATTTACTAATTTTCAAATTAAATAACACATTAAAAGTCAAATAATACAAAATAAAATACCATAAACACTAAGAATAATTCATTGCACTAATATGTCAAATACAAATAATCATTCTAATATTAAGTAAATGTAACACATTGCTAATATTTCATAATATTTATTATACAAGAAATATGAAAAAATTGAAATCCCTGAGATTAAAAGTACTAATAGAAGCTTCACGTGAGATACATACAGTTGGACCAGTAAGCAAGGATGTTCCCGAATCCATAATAACAGCACAAGAACACGTACGCGATATCTTCTGCTAGAAGTTGTCAATCCAAAACTATTGTTGAAGGTTGGCATGATAGCTATTAAGATTTGAGCATAACAAGAAACCAATCAATGTTAGGAACTCAAAATTTACTGCCACCATTATCATGTATACTCTGGACAAAAAAATAAATATAAAATGGAAATGAGTCAAAAGTTTAACTGTTTGGGCTATTTTTGTGTTTTTTTTTACAATTTAATTTCACCTTGATGGCATTCTTAATTTCTGCAAGAACTAATGGTATTCTTTTTACAACTTGGGCATATGAATACTTATTGGCAAACGCATCAACAATGTCATTTTGGCCAATGTCAATCATATAAAGTGCTCGTTGAAACCCATCATCATTTATCATCTTTTGTAAACTTGAATATATCACCTCAAAAAACTAAATTTACAAATCCCAAAATTGAAATTTTTAGGTAAGATAAATTGCATGATATAAAAATCAATTGATAAATGGCTTTTTATGGTAGGAAGGGCATAACCGTCATTCGGACATTCCAATGATAAACCTATAAAGTTCACATGAAAGCTCTCTCAAGGCTGTGGGCAAGTTTAGTTCAGGCTCAGAAGTAGGAATATCCAAATTTGGAATATCCCACTGTTAGATCCAAGAAAAAAAATCAATTATTGAAAATTTTAAAATCATATTTCACAAGGAGTGTTAATACTTAAAGAACACAAAAGGGTACCTTGGGCGCAAAATCTTTGGAAACTAATCTTGCATACCTCTATCAAAAGGTAAAGGAATGTGTATATATAATATGGCTTTCAAAATTCACTTGATATTTACTCACTTGAAGATCTGCAAACACTTCAAATGGAATGTTGGATCATTTTCACTATTACATAAATTATGCTTTGTAGAATTACTTGTGCACATGACAAGTTAGCACATGAAATTTGTGAATTTTCGGGCTAGTTTGCACTCTTGTACTAAGCTGAACTTTTGTGCTTGGAATTAAGTTAAGCCCTTGGTAAGGATGAAAATAGACTTCCATACCTGATTATAGGCTTTTACCTCATGGCATTTGGAGCCTTTATGAATTTATTATGAATTTTCGAAGTTGATTGATGCAAATAGTGGGCTACATGGACCAGTTTGCAAAGATTGGTACTTATACCCTTAAAGGAATTGGAATTAGGAAAAGTGGTCCAAAGTTCAGTGAAACTAGATACACTAACCTTTCCAGAAAACTATACTTCATGATTTTTGGACAATCTGATGGCCTTGTATGATTTTTATAAGATAAGGACAGATTGCAGCAACGTGCTGAAACATTTCATGACAGCATCAAACAAAATGGGATAAACAACTCACATAAACTCAGAATCAGGATAGGAAAACAAAGAAAAAATGTAGTAGACATTCATACCTTTCCACAATGAAAACCCCATTAAAATTCTCAACCTAACACCATTGCCCTTTCTATGGCATGAATTACCATTCTGCCCTTCTCTTCTTCCTCATTTTCTGCTGCATTTTCAGAAAGAAAAAAAATGTGTGGTAAAGATGGTGAAAATCATGGTACTTAAGTGCTTCAGAAAATGATGCAAGAAAAATCACTCTAACAGAATAACAATTGAGAGTCATTCCATTCCATCAAAATCCTTTAAAAATAATGTTTGTTTGGATTTCTACAATATTTCTGTAACTGCTTCATTCAAATATTCCCTAAAAATCATGTAGCTTTAATATAATCCACCTTCTATTGCTACAACTGTTCTTCTCATTTTCCCATTTTTCCACTTTTAACCCTTCTACTTGTAATCACTGTAGTCCCATCCCTACCAATCTTTTTCAAAATTCCCCCAATGCCTGCTGCTGCTAACCTTGCAGCTCTTCTTGTCACCACATCACATATTTTCACCACCAGTTTTCTCACTTTCAGTGGAACATCGTTTATCTGATAATGAATTAATTTTGTCAAAAAAGAAAATAAACCCAGATTCAAAAAAGTATTTTTTTTATATAGAAACTAGGAAAATCTTACATTTAGGGTTTCTTCAAGAATCTTGGCAACTTCACTCGGGTTTGGGGTGTCATCTTCATGCATAGCAGCCATTAATGGTGTACTGAATATTTTTAAGAAACAAAATATGAATTTATCTTTTTTGTAATCCCATTTGCTGAGAACTTTTTATCAATCTAAACAATGCACTTTACATTTCTACCCCTACATTGGTAAAAAGAGTAAAGAATTTCATTTTATGACATACCTTAACATGAATCTTGCTGAAAGCTTAGAGGAAACTCGTCCAAAAATATTTGATTCTAATGACACTTTGTGAATTACTCTTCTAACAATGTCACCTAAATACATTCCCGATATCATTTTCTCAAAACCCTGTATTATTAATCACAAAAATCATATCAAGTAAAAAAAATATGGAAATTATAGAGTGAAAATTATCTTGGATAAAAATAATTAAATTAACCTGATCATTTGGGTTCTGACTTTCTACATCAAGATCAATATCATAATCAGTTCACTACTAGAAAAACAACCTTTTACGAACAAAACAAAATATACTGTAATGACAAATTACTGGCAGCTGGTATTCTGTTTTGGAATCTCTACGCCCTCCTCTTATGGCAAAATGAGCACAACCAGGATACTTCCCCTGTCTACAATTCCTCCCTCATCAACAATTTCATTTGCCAATATTTCATATAATTTAGAAATCAGTTGTTGCACCTACAAGTCATCAACAATGATTATTAGTATGAGAATGCCTGACAAGGGTATTCTCGTCTTTTGCACTTTTTTACCTCAGGGAATCAATAAGTCCTTCAAGTATGAGAATAACACCATAGTTATAACCAAGATCTGCACGTTTACAGATTACATCTGCTATGTAATTTGTAACCTTTTTTAGTGTCAATTTCTTTGATGCAACCTGTAAGAAATATGACAAAAAAGTAATTAGTGAGTCTCTAAAAAAAATAAAAAATAAATTGAATTGTGTACCTCTTCTCCAATAAGAGTGATGTTTGGATGAGTTTGTAAAGCACATTCTAATGTAATGTGGGAAGCAGCACGTCACATAAGCCTTACAACTGCATACATACAATACAACCTTATAATTAGCAACCATGTGAATATTCCTATTTCCTTGGTCAAACGCTGACCAAATTTATTTTTTTATTTTTACAAATTATATGAAAATATAATATTCCAGATAATTAACTTACAGTGATAATATTTCCCTGTGGAACGTGCATCTATCATAACATTTCCCGAAATCCCCCTGAAATACATTTAATAACAAAAGCATGATTGTTGGATATCTTTGGTCTGCGGAAAGACTGGAGCAAGTATACACCAAGTTAACACTTAACACAATTCACCATTCATTCTCCACAAACATTCAATTATTCAAACAATCTTAACATTCCCATTTCAGAAACTGAAGATATCCCAGTTAAAGAAATAGAATCCACCATAAACTCCCCCTTTACAGAACCTTTTATCACTTGAGGTAAAATGGTCAAGAAAAAAAGAAAAGAAACAGAAATTGTTGGTGTTGGTGTTGGTGATTTGACATGATGAACCTCCCAAGATAGGTGACAATTCTTTAGTAGCAAATTCTCCTCATGTTTGAATTTGTAATGCAAATGTTAAGAGGTTCTGAATCAAATGTATAAGATTATCCATAGATTTGAGCTTGCCTTTGCAATAGTATAAGCTGAGGGTCGAGCATTCACAGCAAGGGGACCTCTACGAGGTGGCCCTGTTGGTCTTTCACCACCAAATGATCTTCCTTGACCTTGAGCACCACCACCACCACGATCCCTACCTCTCCCTCTATCTCTAATCTTCTTCAAATAGATTTTGGTGCGAGACTGGATCAGATGCTGATGCAATCGTATACGAATCGACAAAATCAAGCAATTGAAAGAACTGTTATAGGATCGCTGGTGATCTAGGGTTCGAGCATGAGAAAGAAATAGGGTTCGAGCATGAGAAAGAACTGTTATAGAGATGTAGCAAGGTACGAGGTGAGATCTAGGGTTCGAGCATGAGAAAGAACTGTTATAGGATCGCTGGTGATTGGATTTCATTGGAGAGTGGAGATGCAGAAGAGAGAACACGCAGTAGAGAAAGGCGGGGCAAGTTCTTCACAAAAAGCCCTAGCTCCGATTGGATTCCGGCATCGACGAGGCCTTTGACGCCGGTTTTTGTTTGGTCGAAAGCTTTGAGCTCTGATTGTCGATCGTAGCTTGAGCCCGCTCAAGCAATGGTGGCAACCATTTTTGTGAAGATGATCGTGTTATATATGCGAAGGTATTCTCTAGAAAGGTGAGTGAGCATCCTTGCAATTGTGGCCCTATGAACGTAAAGTGTTTGATTTCTTGTGAGAAATGAAGCGATAGAGATCGATCTATGGAGGATGTGGGTCGTTCTTTGAGGGATGAAAAAACCCTAGTTTCTTAGACTTTTTGAGTACGGGGTTTTCTAAATTTTAGATTCCCGTGAGGTATTAAGGATGGGACACGATGTTTGATGAGATCGATAAGGAGGTCAGGAGTGGCGGGGAAGCGGATCAGAGAGGAGAGAGAAGGAGGGAGCGAGAGGGGAGAAGATGAAACATAGAAAGAAGGTAGAAGACGACTTTTCAAAATTTTGGGGATTTCATTTCCCACCTCTACTAAACGCGCCTTTTCATTAAAATTATAAAGCGACAAATATAGAGGACACACCTTTAAAATAAAGCGCCCTCTGTGTTTTTAATTTCTTTTCGTGAGACACTAATTTAAGGGCACTCAGTAATGCGCGACCTAAATTCTTAAATTTTTTGAAGAGATGACTCTTTTTTAATGTCGCTCTCTAATGCGTAACATAAATCAAAGAGCGCCGTGTTTTGCGCGTCGTAAAAGGCTGTTTTTCTAGTAATGGGGTTAGCCCCGGTTATCGATCTACCTAGTATAAGTAGTAACCTTAGACCTCCATAGATGGTCATCGACCACTGGTGCTAATCATTGGGGTTCAAAATGGTAAGTCCCGCCGAGCTATCCCATTGAACCGGGATAGGAAAGATAATTTACACAGAAAGTATTAATAAATCATCCTCGTAGTTCTAAGTACAAGTATCCAGGTAAGTGAATACAGGCTAATGCATCTATGTAGAAGTGTTCCCGTATGGTATTCATGTAAGTGTGTTCATGTAACAGGTAAGTATATGTAAACATATTCATGTATCATGTAATCCTAAGTACGTGTACTCATGTATCATGTAAGGTATTGGTATAGACTCATGAATGAACTGACTCTTGTGTGATTCCTTGTAGTAGTAATAATGTTTGATATCTTCTAACTATCCCTATGATAATTAACTGGAAAGTAAGTGGTTGTTCGAGTAGATTTGTGCACCCTCGATACACTAGGGTGTGGGAAAACTGAACGAAGGATGAAAACTATAATCTCTATCATATAAATGAACATATGTGCATAAGTATAGTTTGATTCAATAAGGTAAAATAATGGTTTTGCAAGATATCTAGGAGTTTTGAACAATAATTAAGAATGACTTGATATCATTTTAATAAACATTTCAAAACTAATACTTTTGTTATCAAGGTATTTTAAGATAGAAAACCACTTCATGTGTCACCTTTTGAAATATGTGAAATCTACTGAGTGAAAACACAGTTACAAAATACATAAGATTGATTTAATAACATACTGTTTTCTACTTGTATCCCCCCCCTTAAAACGTTTAAAATCATTTAAAACATTGATTAAGGGGTATGAACTCACATGTAGTTGGTGATTGGGATGAACTGAACGGTATAGGATTGCTAGGTGTCAAGCGAGGACTTGTACACACACTATGATCCTCATGAACATATAATCACACATATATGCACTCAATTAGTCTCAAATCACTAATTGATAATGTTAAGACATCCTAGACATAATAACCACTTTATATAAGTGTTTTAAGCCCTAAGGATTGCATCTAAGCTATTGTGGGACACGGTACTTGTATTTAGGGTTCCAAAGAACCCCAATATATGAGTTTACTCCTCATATACTAACACACATGGAGTTTATGGTTGTAAACTCTTGAGTTTACGGCCGTAAACTCCCAACCATGGGTGTTTTGTGTGTTTTGAAGTTCAAAATGATTTCTAGAATTATTCCAACTTGGTGGTTCAATTCTTGAAAGGGTTTAAGGTCTAGAAACACTCCATTTAGGAGTTTACGGCCCTAAGGCCATTTCCTTTGGAGTTTACGACCGTGAACTCCATTGGAATGGTGTTCTTGTTGTTTTCAAGTCTCAAGCATAGGTGGTAAAAGTTCTAGACTTTTATTCCAAGCATATGAAGTCATTAGGCACACTTTGGTGCCATTCTTTCATGTTTACGGCCCAAGAACAAAGTCTTGGCCGTAAACTCACTTTGATAAGTGATTTTGATGTGCTTAAGGCCTTAGATTAAATGGGAACAAGTCTTGATAAAAGTCTTAAAGCTATAGGTGCCTTAAAACACCATTTTGAGTTTGAAAAGGGAGTTTACGGCCTAAGAAACTCTTGGGCCGTGAACTCCCAAACTTGGGTGATTCTTGGTTGTTTTCTTGTTCCTAACACACATACATATGAGTCTAAAGTAGTAGCACAACACAAGGGTCGGTTTCGGCTTTGTTTTGGGAGTTTACCGCCCAAGAACACCTTGGGGAGTAAACTCCTAAATCTAGTGAATTAGCCTTCTAAATCATGTTATGAACACATTTAAAGCTATATAATACTACTAGAGAGGGGTACTCACGATTTGGGATAAAAACCCGAAGATCCGTGAGAGAGAAAATGGCTTTTCTGTAGTTGGAAATGCGAATAATGAATGAATTTGGTTCAGAATTCTATTTATAGTCCTGAGATATTTTTGGCAGAAAATATTTTTATTCCTGAAATGATTTCTCATATAACAGAGTGTTGGAATAACAGTGTTGCACAAAACCCTAGTGCAACCATTCTCCTGATATCTCCTTAAGTGTAAATCCTGAAAAACTGCCAAACTTATACCCGAAATCTGGAATTTCTCTGAAACTGTTCTAAGCTCTATTGTCTTGATATGGTTCATTCAAAAAGGAAATTTCGGGTTGTCACAATCACAATTTTGTAATTATGTTTAAAATTAGTAATCAGAATGGAATAATGACTTGGGTGGGGATTTTGGATCAATATGTCTTTATGTTATTGTTTGAAGGTCTTATTAATCATAAGGTCTTACTAGAAGTGGATTAACAACACCTTGAAGTCTTTTATGACTTAAGACATAAAGTGTGTGGTTGACTTGTAGTTGGAAGCCTCAAATCCATTAGATATTAAGAAATTTGTGTTTTAAATAATGAATGAAATAATACTTATTTTAGGGTTAAAAAACTGATAGGACTTATTTTAACCATAAATAATCATTCGTAAAGTTTGGTGTGAATTGGAAGAAAATTGAGCAAATTATAAGCTTTAATAGGAATTATGTTCCAGATGGGCTCTTGGTGAGCGTTTAAGACTCATGGGTAGGATGTATGGGGATCTTAGGAAAGCAATAAACCATCCTTCATGTTGTCTAATATGCATACATTGAATCCTTTCTCCCACAAGGCACGATTGGTTGCGAAGGGCTTTACTCAAACTCCGGGAGTTGATTATGATGAGACCTTCTCACCAGTAGCGAAGATTATGTCTATTAGGGTTATGCTAGCAATTGCTGCATTTCATGATTATCAAATATGTAAAATAAATGTCAAAACCGCTTTTCTTAATGGAAATTTGGCTAAGGATGTTTACATGAACCAGCCAGAGGGTTTTGTCGACGCAAAGTACCCTAATAGAGTGTGTAAGCTTGAGAAATCCACTTATGGATTGAAACAAGCATCTTGTAGATGGAATCTTTGTTTCGATGAGAAAGTCAAAGAGTTTGGCTTTTCGAGAAGAGAGGATGAGTCCTGTGTATAAGTCAAAGCTAGTGGGAGCATAGTTAGCATTTTGGTATTGTATGTTGATGACATACTACTCATAGGAAATGGCATTCCAACCTTGCAGGAGGTTAAGTCCTGGCTTGGGAATTGTTTCGCTATGAAGGACCTCAGAGAAGCTGCCTTTATTCTTGGGATAACAATATTGAGAGATAGGAGTAAGAGACTAATTGGACTTAGTCAAAGTACTACTTGGATAAGGTGTTGAAAAGATTCAGCATGCAGGATTCCAAGAAAGGTGACTTACCGATGCAGTGCAATGCCAAACTGAGTAAAACTCAGAGTCCGACTACAGAGGCTAAGATAGTTGAGATGAGTCGAATACCATATGAATCCGTTGTTGGATCGATCATGTATGTTGTGACTTGTACTCACCCTGATGTGGCCTTTGCTTTGAGCATGCTCATCAAATATCAAGGGAATCCGGGCAAGGCTCACTGGACTGTGGTAAAGAACATTCTCAAGTACTTGAGGAGGACTAAGGATTGGGTCGTTACCCTTGGTGGGAGTGATGACTTGAGAGTAACGGGGTATAGTGACGCCAAATTTCAGAATGACAGAGATAATTTCCGCTCTCAGTCGGGCTGGGTCTTTACCTTGAATGGAGGAGCAATAACTTGGAAAAGTTCCAAGCAGGAGACGATAGCTGATTCAACTTGCGAATCAGAGTACATAGCAGCAAGCGAGGTGGCGAAGGAGGCAATATGGTTGAAGAAATTCATTGGAGACCTTGGAGTTGTACCAGCTATAAAAGATCCTATGGAGATTTTCTGTGACAGCGAGAGTGCAGTTGACTTAGCCAAGGAACCAAGGGATCACGACAGATCCATGCACATCGACAGAAAATACCACTTCATTAGACATCGAATATAAGAAGGACTTCTCGTGGAAAAGAGGGTATCGTCTGATGAGAACCCAACAGATCCCCTCACAAAGGGACTGCGTAGGGTTAAGCATCTACAACATGCGAGGCGCATCGGGATGAAAACACGATATTAGTTTTAATGATTAGATAGCTTTCGAAACTTGTAATAGTAGAAATGTAATTGACATTTGATGCATAAATTAAATGTGCTTCTTATTTACTAGTATGGTACTGTCTTATGTCAATCATTTACTATTGTTTCACTTTGCATGTTTTGACTTCCAGAATAATTATATTATTCAAACTATCTAAAGTCGATCATACGTTCGAAGTAGGTATTGAATCAAGACTGTCATGAATTTGGCTTGTAGATTTTTCTGAATTGTATTAGACATATCAAAGTTTGCTGCAACATTCATGAGTGCTCATAAGGTCTGAGTATTGGATTAAACCCACGCTCACTTATGTCACTTCATGGAATTTATCTCGAGTGATCGTGAGATGATAATATCATATAAGTCTTCAAACCAAGAGATATGAGTTATTGACTATGAGTTGGTTGTGCATTGATAGTACGAAAACGCTTCAGTAACTTGATGCTATAAAACGTGTTGTTGTGTACAATTGGATGAGTAATAAGTACAAGCATATGAGTCAAAGTTTATCTGTTCCTTTTAGTCCTTGGAGGATTAAAAGCGATATCTTAGGCCCCTCGATGATTTTTTTTGACTTATGTGTCGTGCACGGTCAGAACTGAATTGATATGCTCAATTAAGTTCTATGTCAAACAAATCGGATATCGAGAAACAAACTGTTGGACAATAAGTATGACATTGTTCTATGTATTTTTCCAGCTGCTATCTTGAGAACATAGGATTATATGATCACTTATCTAAAATGGAGTGTCTCAGTTCGACAGAGGCTTTTAAGAGCTACGATTGCTAGTCGATATTTTAAGTCGTACTTGTAGTTATAGTTATTTGACTTATCCAAGTGGGAGACTGTTGGATTTAGTGTCTAATCCTATAACTATAATTGGTATGTACTTGACCCGAGAGTAGCATGGTCCATTTGGGTTGCATGGCACCGGAACAATTTGTAAGGATATATTTTTCAGAAAAGGATATTTATGATTTGTTAATATATTATAAGTTCTAATATATTAAAATGAAATCATATTATTTAATTAGTATTGATCAAGAATTAATTTGTAATTAATTTTGTGATCAAAAGAGCCTAATTAAATATATGGGGATTGATTGTGTAAATCATTCATTCTTATAAAGTGGGCTTATGATCCATAGTTCTTTATGTTGGGCTAAATCTATGTAGTGACCCATGGATACTCCATAGAGGTTAAAACCCATGGAGCCTAAGGAATGTGGAAAGTCATGTACATTAGGGTTTGCATGGTGTAACCCTAGTTGTGTGCAAGGCAATCTCTTCTCAAGTCCTCTATTGTTGGTGGTCTTGTGTGAAGCATTTGAGGCATCACACTTGGGGTGCTAGGCTCTTAAAGGCTTAAGGTTTCAAAGCTACAACAAAGGTAAGTCATCTAAGTAGATTTTTGTAGTGTATATACTCCATAGTACGCTAGTTAGGATGATGCCTTGGAAAATTGAAAGTTTGCATGTATAATAAAGAAAACATAGATCCAAGGCATCTAGGGTTGCATGTACACCATAGGAGTGTTAGAATGCTCAAAACCCTTCAATAATATCCAGAAAAGTATCGAAAACATGAGGGGAGGATGTTGTGCCATCACGACGAGCCCTTCTTTTTAGTACCGGAAGTATCTGAAACCAGAAACATAATTTGTAAGCACAAAGCTTAGTGAGTTCCCTTAAGTACCACATACCAAACATACAAATATGGACCCTGTCCTGGGGTGTATTTCAACCCGATAAACAAATATAGGCCCGGCCATGGGGCCTCGCCCTAGGGTATATTTCAACCCAAACATGCCATAACGGGCCCCGCCCTGGTTATATTTCAACCCAACATACCATAATGGGCCCCGCCCTAGGGTATATTTCAACCCGATCATACAAACAAGTATACATCACATAGCAGCTACCATTCTATATTACAAAAATAATGGGTCGACATTTGTGCCTTCGACCCATGTATACAGTGAGAAAACTCACCTCACAGACAGATGAGAAATTGAAACAACACGCTGCTCCGAAATCAACTCTACCAGTCACCTTTACAAAAACAGAGACCAAAACTTAGAATATAGGTCAAAATACATAAAATACCCCTAGGTTAAACCCTAGTCAAAGTCAACCGAGTTAACTTGGTGAGTATATTGGGTCTTCCCAACTCATACACGTGGCCTAATGATTGCTTGACCAAACGTCGAAGGGCTGACCATGAACGTACAACATACCCTTTGGTTCGTCCAGCGTTCGCGGCTTGCACCCACTCAATCCATTAAGTGCTTAATCCTTAACACTTACATCCAAAATCCAAATCTAGCCCCTAAAAAGTGTTATTAACCATAAAGTTTCCAACTTTATGGTTTTGCATGGCTAATAAGACCTTATCATCAAAAACCCTAACCTCTTCACCCATTAAGATAACCAATAATATGCATGGGAAGAAAATAACATCCAAGATCATAATTTCATGGTTTAACACACCATATAACATCTTAAAGGACAACTCAAACATCTTGGAGTACTTTATACTCATAAGGACCAAGATTTGGAACAAAAGGTGCCAACTTTAAGCTAAAACCAGATCTATATGAAAAACTCATCAAGGTTGGAACTTTATACCTCCAAATGGTGCAGAAGAGAGAGTAGTTGTTGGATCCAAAGCCTTGAGTGAAAGACCACAAATTATAGGTTCCCCTTCACCACCAAGAGCACTAAAATAGCTCTCCAAGTTTCAAAACACACTCACACACTCTAGGGTTTCGAGATAGGGATGGAGGCCTAAGATAAGGAAGGGTATGGGGATATAATGATGCTTAAATAGGGCCCAAACCCTAAAATTTAGGGTTTGCATCCTGGCTACATATGCCCAACGTACGAAACATACGCCCAACGTATGCGAGCCCTGTCCAAAAATTACAAAAATGCCCCTTGGGACTAAATTTGCAAACCAAACTCAAATCAAAGGTCAAATTTGAAAATACCTGGAAATCAAGATGTTATAGTTTTCAACATGTATTTGTAAAATAGCATAAGAATATATTAGAAAATATTTTCTAAAATGTAAATGAAGATGTATACAACCAAAAGGTAGTCATGAAGAATTGGTGTCAAGAAGTTTGACCATTCGCGCATCACATGGAAATGTGAGTTTAGTGAGAGTCAACAAACTTCTTATCGATTGTCCCTAGATTGACCATGTTTTTTCGTGTGTTGGCTCACCGGAAAAACGCAGAGAATATGAGGCATTGATATCGTATAACGCCCGATTCCCAATATGTGTTTTATTTAATCGCTTTGGGTTTTGGCCTGAATTGCAACATGAAATAAGGCTAGTCGTGACATGCTAATTAAATAAGAAGCACGTCGTACTAATAGATTTGTGCAATGCACCCCCTGAATGTTGAAACCCTAATTATCGGGCCTTAGGCCCTATTTAATGGCTCCTATCCCAAAGGTTCTGCCTCATTTGGTAACCTCCACCTCCAGAAACACCCCTCACGCAAACCCTAGCCTCCATAGAGATTTTTGAGATTTGTTACTGTCTTTGTGAGGAATAAAAGGAGAAGGAGATCATTCTTGGTACAAGAAATATTAGCAACAACCTAGATCAAACATTCTCACCTCATTTCTTGACTATTATAAGAAAAAAATTCCAAGCTTGATGTTTTTCCTTTTAGATATACATATATTTGTGGGATTTTGGTAGCTTGTTGTCCCTTTCTTGGTGTTATTGGAGTTTGGAGAACTCTAGAACCTTGTGGATGACTTATTTGGATTATGAACCTGCTAGAAGAAGGAAAATGTGTTTGCATGCTTTCCCTTTTGTGTCATGCATCAATTTTGGTCCTTATAGATTTAGGTTTGGAGTTTTAAAGATATTAAGCCTTGGGATTGGATAAATTTGGAAACTTTATCCATTTAATCACTTAGAAGAGTCGGATCTGAAATTGTGGGCTTATGATCTTAATGGATTAAGGACTAACTAAGGAAGGTTATTAAGCCTGAAAGTGAGACGTACTTGGTTAAGGGTCGTGATGCACTCTCTGATGGATTTCATGACTATTTTATTATGTAGTGGATCATAACATGCTTGTTCAATGATCACGACGTGCTTCCATTGATTGTTGAATTTTTGACAAGTGTGACTTTTGGTCAAACTCTGATGGTTTTGAATAACTGACTAAGGATTGATCTTGGATTGGGATTATGTGATTCGTTTTATCTTTTTTCTGTAGAGGCTGCTTTCGAGTTCTACTATTAGAATCATATGAGTTTTCTCACTATATTATATCTGACATTGTATGTCTGGTGTGATAGGTTGTATGGGTATCGTTAGGGTATGACTGTATGTTTAGGATGGTTAGTCTGTTTGCTTGTTATGGGCTGGATCCTAGGGGAAGTTGGATGTAATCGTTTAGGCCCACTGGGATGATAGTTGGAAGTTCAATAAGTCTATGGGATGATGGCCTTGTGCCTATAGGCCCACTGACGTGTTAACTGTAAGCTGATTATGGCTGGAAGTTCAATAGGTCTTTGGGATGATGGCATTATGCCTATAGGCCCACTGAGTTGTTGATTTTGAACCTTGTATGTATGCATTGTATATGTAATGTGATATGTGGTATTTTGGGGTACACACTAAACTTTATGTTTATAGTGTGGATTAAATGTTTTTCAGGTTGTGCTTCTGGCGATGGGAACGCTCCAACTTGATTGTGTCGCATTCACATCGCAGATAATTATGTTTTTAAGACTTCCACTATCCATGAATATTCTGGTACATTTTTATATGATATGGTTATATGGTTTTAAAATAACTGGTATTTCTATATTTATAGAAAAATGGATGTTTTACTTATGTTTTTAAAAGAAAATTTTATTTTGAAATTTGGGACATTACATACCATTGTTTGCATGTTTTGGTTGCTTTATTGTTTGATATTTTTGTATAGGCTTGCATGCTAGAAAATGGTTTTAAAAATAATTAAAGAACCAATGAGCTTGGTTAATAAGTTAACAAACAAAACTTGCAAATAAATTTTAGCAAAATGTTAAATTGATTTTATAGAGTTTTAAAATGGTATAAAACGATTTTAATAAAAGTAAAGTTAAAAAGTTTTAATTTAGAAAATAAAACCTCGTTTTATCAAATGTAAATCAAACGTTGCCTATAATAAGTACGCGCATTTGATGTAAGACCCGATTTCTCGGTACGTAATTCAATTAAGTTTATGTAAGTAGTTAGATATTGTGCGACACGACATTGATTGTATGCGATGCGCCTATTTAATGAAAATCATGAAGCACCTTTGAATGTATGCGACAGGCTGGTACTGAATGTGGAAACCCTAATTCTCGGGCATTAGGTCCTACTTAAAGGCTCTAACCCGTAAATATTGCCTCATTTGACAGCCTCCACCTCCTAAAATGTTTTCTCTCCCCCAAACCCTAGCTTCCATTGTGATGTTTTGAGCCATGTTCTTGTTTTTTTGAAGTTAGAAGAAGGAGAAGATCACTCTTGATGCAAAGAAGCATTACTGATGTTGGGTTGTAGATCAAAATTAGTTTCACAAAATTGAAAGATATGGCAACAGAAGACTTTAATTTTTGAAATAACATAAACATTTTATACCCACCAAGGATTTTCTTGCAAGTTATAGAAAGATTTAAACACCAACCAAAGAAGAGGTGAAGAAATAACAACATTTGTAGTTCTTTAGGTCCTCTTGGGAGGCTTGGAAGTTGATGAAGAATGTGGAACCTTTGAGATACCAACAATGACTCAACTTGAAGTAGACGCTAGTCCAAAGCTCTTAAACCATCTAGCTTGAAGTTAATAACCAATATAAACTTCAAGAGAGCAAAAGTGTGACAACCCCAAATCTATTCCCGTTACAAATCCCATTTTCACTAACGAAATGCATCATTATACGTTATTTTATGTAATATTTGGAATCGTCAATAACTGAATATCTGCTTATATGCATGTCTTGATATTATCATAAGAAATACAACTCGTATGTGTTAACCCCGTTTAACCTAATAGAGTTGTATTAGTTTTTCAACCACTTCACCCGGGTAAAAAGTTTTAACCCAGTTAACTTTAAACATCGGGTAGCCGTGTATCGGGTGCGATACCCGAGACATATGAAATGAGTGTACACAACATTTGAATACCCTTTTACCACACACCCACTCTCTCTCTCTACTTTCTCTCTCTAGACTCGAAATCGACCCCGATTCCGCTAATTTCCGACTTCCAAACGTAAGTACTCATCCTCTATCTTAATCTAGTCATGCTTCATTGAATTTAGGAGCCAAAATCATAGAAATCAAGGACCAAAGAGGAGTTTACGGCCTAAGAAGCTCCTTAGGCCGTAAACCCCCAAAATCATGCCAAAGACCATGTTTTTCCTTCCTTTAAGCTAGTATACTAATTAAGGCATATACCTAGAAGAGTTTGGACACTAAAACACAAGAAATTGATGCTTAAAAAGGAGTTTACGGCCCAAGCTTGTGCTTAGGCCGTAAACACCTCAAACACCCCACAAATCTTTGTTTAAAGCCCCAAAAACTCATCTAGGGTGTTGGGTAATTTGGACTTGACAACAAGGAAGGCTTAAATGCATCAAACAACTTCATTTGAACACAAAAAGAGGATTTTACGGCCAAGGCTAAGCTTGGGCCGTAAACACCCATGTTTTTGTGTCAAACAAGTCCCTAAACTACTCAAGTGCATGTAAGGAATTTAGCTAAGGCCATTGGAGGTGTGTTGTACCATTAAACTTCACATTTGGATGCAAAATGAAGAGTTTACGGCCAAGGATATTCTTGGGCCATAAACTCCCCAAAAGTTGATGCCAAATTGTCCCAAAACTCATTATAGGGCCTTCTAGGATTTATCTAAGGTGTATGAGACCATGTTGTACCATTAAGACATGCATCTTGAAGGACTTAATGGAGTTTACGGCCCAAGAACAAGTCTTGGCCATAAACTCCCCAAAATGTCACAAATTAAGGGTTTAATCCCTCCCTCTTAGTCCAAAACACATACCATTAAATTAAGGAAGTGAGATAAAGCCCTAAACACACATTTTGGAGTGCCATATGAGTTTACGGCCAAGCCTAGGGGGCTTACGGCTTTAAACTCCCAAAGGAAGGCCTTTTAGGCCATAAACTCCAAGGGAGTGAGCTCATGGACCCTCCTATAAATCATTCATGGCCTTGTACCACTCCCGAGAACCCTTTCTAGGCCCTAAAACCCCGAAAACGATGCTAGAATGCCCAAATACTATAATGAAAAGCATAAGATGATTAACTTCTTGTAAAATACATATTTCATATGACATTAGGGTCCTAAAAGGTGCTCAAGTGGTTATTTGGTACCAAACGCTCAATCGACACTTTTACCCGATTTACCCGATTCACCCGATTTCCGCGATTTCAGGTGAGTTCATACCCCTTTAATGAACCTTTCAAATGTTTTAAATGTTTTAGTGGGAAGATACAATTTGCTTATAAATGTTTATGTAAAGTTTTACAGAACGATTTCCGCGTTACAAGGATTAATCACATGTGATTCACTACCTTTAGTTCAAATCACATGTGATTTGTCCCTATGCCTTATAAACGGGTTTTACCCTTTTCAAACTATTTTTAAACAGTGAGTCAGATTTTAAATGTTCTTTTGGAAAAATACTTTTATTTAATCAATTTACTTATAAAATGTAACCACTCTGATATATTTATATAAGTAAGACTTGGAGGACTTAGGACCGATATCTCGCCTTATTTCCTGTTCTTGTTTGATTGTGGGCTTAGGGTAGTAGTTATCCGTCCGACTGTCGTTGATTTCTTAGTTATATAATCTGTATATCAGTGTGGGATACAAATGTCACTGCTTTCACTTAATACTAAAGTCACTAACATGCCAAGAACCGTCCTCACTAAGATAACTATAATAGGTATAGTTACGGTTGCTACAGCTACTACTCGCTAAAGTCATTTCTATCTACACTATAATACTCACTATTACTAGACGATACACTAGTAAGAGAATACACTATGATCAATACTAAAAGATTACTACACTATAACAATAGAGAAAACACTAAACAAACAATAATACACTAACCCACTACGAGATACTCTATTCGCTATCCACTACGCCCGAAGTTTTCCAGCAGGGAGACGACTCTACATGTATAGATCTATACGGGGCAGACGCTATTACATCCCGACTGTTAATTTCAGTCCGCGCCATGCAGACCCAGGGATGCCACTACTTCACTATACTGTGCATGACTGGGAAGGTCATGGGATCCTCTATTATCCTCACTATTAGTAATATACAAGGAATACACTACAACTACTCTAAAATACTACACTAAATGCTAACTGCATCCCGAAGTAAGTAAGTACCTATCACTAAAGGAAGCTTGCACCTCTATCACTGATTACAGGCTTAACCTATTCTATCACATTTGTTATTTGGAGATTTGCCAATATATTTTTACAATAAACAGTTTCAGAGAAATGAAGAATGCATACTTTTCACAGATTGTCACTTACAATGTATTTTCTGGAAAATATGGGATTTTCTAAGTTTCTACTACTTATGAACATAAATGATACATTTTTAGCACTAATGCTTTGTATACAAAAACTCACACTAAACTCTTATGAACTCACCAGCTTTATGCTGATATTCTTTTTCAAAATAACTTGTATCTTCAGGTCAAAGATAGACAGGTACAGTCGGAGCATTTTTGGAGAAGGTGGAGCACACAAGACCCATCTCTTATTTTTGATTACTTTTGGGTGATTGTTAAACATTACAAAACACACTTGTAATTAAATTCACTATGTAATGTAATGGTTGTATGTTTCTTGCTTTTACTATTATGCAATTGTGATGATACCGTACACTACGTCATCCACCCCGAAACGTATTCCGCCGTTATCGGTTTTGGGGTGTGACAAAAAGATATGCATGTAATCTTCAAAAACTCAAAGCAAAGAAGAGAGAGAGAGAGAGAGAGAGAGAGTCTCCTAGAGAGATCTCGGCCATGGAGAAGATAAGACGGAATGAGCACTCTTTCAAGAATGCAAGCCTCATATTTATATTCAATAAGTGAAGGTATTAACCATTAGTCCTTAGCACTTTAAGCAGACGTGTCCCCATTGTCATAAGCATGTCTCGCATGCCTTTAAAGCAAGATTAGACAAGTCATACACTTCTTCTTTTTATACATATCTCACAGATTGCATAAAGAATAAGAAAGAAAGTCAAACTTTTATAAACTCTTTTATAAAATATAAACCTTGTCTTTTAAGAAAAAGACAAAAGGATTCAACTAGTTCAAAAGTTTGTACACGACTTATAAATCATACCATATGATATATATTTAGTTACTTGCTAATGGAATTTATTATTTCCATGAAATAAATAATTTCAAATTTAGTTATAAGAGTTTTATTGAATATTTATTAAAATCAATTTCTAATAAATAATCAATTGTATCAAGTTGTTGTTAGTGTGACCCATCAGTATCATATGTTATTTAGCAATATCACTTTAATATGACTCTTGAGCATACTAGATCTTTCAATCTCCCACTTGCAACAAGACTCATATTAGACTGATATAGATAGTGGTGAACGTCTAGCAACATTTCACTACCTCTAAGACCATACAACTGTTTTTGCCATTCTATCAACGCCCAATTCCCAAAAAGCTCAAAGCTACAATTGCTGTATAAGGTAGGTTTATAAATTATCCCTTTGCTACAGACATCATGTTGAACATGAGATTCGGATCGCGATTAATCTAATTAGTCCTTCAACTTTTGGTAAGGCGCCTTAGGTGTCTAACTCTCAACACATAAGAGGAAAAAATCCCATCTTGACCACATAATCCTCTTGCGTAGTTCACACCATACGTGAAAATGGCTTTTATAATTGCCCGGTTAAGGAACAACATTTAACCATTATCAAAGCATAGTACTCCCTACACTTAAGTCCCAATATGTATCTCAGGTGTTAAGGATACAAATATAGTACCTTTTAATCAAGTATCATTCACGATAGCGATCCATGAGATGATCTTAATGCGGGTCAGTTCAATACTAGTTCTCTGACAAGTACCTATGATACTTGGTTACAACCACTTGCCTACTTTCATCTAGTGAGAGTCAACCAATCCAATTCATATTAGTCTTACTTCATAATTGCTCCCACAATTATAATCGACTATGAACCTTTAGAATAATAACATTATTCATGGATTAAACATGTTAATTTAGAACACAAGTAGTATTAATGTGATGACTATATCCCAATATATCACAACATTATCTAATATTTTTTGTTCTAATGTTCCAATATCCAAATACTAAATCCATATAAAAAATCCAGTTCTAGAATAGTAAAGTCTTATAGTTGAAGTGTGACCATTCATACTTAGCTCAAAAGAATGACTTTATTAATAGATCTATCAAAATTTAATTTGAATGAATTTTGTGAATACTATCATCTCTATACTTAAATTTACTTTAAGCATAGTTAAATATCTTGGAGAATATGACTGGTGTTCTTTCGTGACATAGAGTCTCTTAGCTTGATTAAGTACACTCTCGAATTCACAAAGATTTCTATGTGATCCTCGAATGGCAGAAATCAACATAGTTTTTCAATGATTCCATTCATCCAATCATATTTGAATTCAACTTCTAAAGTAGTGTATTCTTATTTTGAAGTAGATTATGTCATTATGTTTTGCTTGGACCTCATTCCAACAAAAGTTACCCTTCATTCCATACTGAAGTCAAAATCCAATTATAATTCACAATTATTTATATATGTTTAGAAATTAACATCTTGTGTAGCTCTTTCATAAAGATCCTTTCTAAACTGATTGTCTCATATACATTCTCTTTGTTCTTCTAAAGTACTCTTAGAATGCTCTTTTAGTCATCTAGTGACTTAGCCATGTATTCAACTAGTATCCTATGACATGCTTACAACATGATCAAATATCATGTCCTATGCATAATATGGCATAAACGATGAATTTATTTGCTAAGAAAATAGAATATAAATCATTTCATCTAGTTCAAGCCTACGATATATGTACTTTTGAGGCTAGCTCAAAATGATGCCATATGACAATGCCAAGAATTCTCCAAAAGAATCTTATCTCTTGATCCGTTTCAAGATATTGCCAATATATGTATAAAAACATAAAACTTTTATTATTCATTTTATCTATCTCTTATAGTTTTTACATTCTAAGAATGTATCTTCTTCTTCCTAAGTCTTTCATTTTAGAAACAGTTTCCGAGTCAAGGTGAAAACGACATTGCTTAGTCAGAATATGATTTCAAATGATTAATTATGACTCATTCATACAAGATTAGGAATTTCACTATGCTCCCACTAGTTCTTAGTAAACACACATGTTCTATTCATTTTGATATAAAACACACCTTGTGGTTTTACATAAAATGATGATTATAACATTTGGATGTTTTCTTTATATCCACAAGTGGATCTCAAGTTCTACACATTTTGTTAGGATAACATGGATTAAGAAAACCTCTAAGATAATCTATATAGATATCTTCCAATAGATGTCTATAAAAAAGCGGTCTTTCTTGAAATCTATTTACTATATCTCATATTAAGAATATGAATTTATAGCAAATAATATCCTTGTTGATCTAATCATAGCTACTTGTGAAAAAAAATTGATCACAATCAATGTCATGAGTATGATGAGGACCACAGCCAATGACATGAGTGTAAGAGAATCCTTTTACTACAAGTCTTGCTTTAAATGTGTATGGTTATCCATGTAATTTATTCTTTCTAGAAGAATCATTTACTCCTTCTAGCCTTGTTATAGGGATAAATTTTAATCAAGCCCATACTTGATTCTCATACATGGATGTCATCTCATGTTCACAACTCTAAGTCATTTATTAGATTCAAGATCTGACATGACATCTTGGTATTTGATGGATGTTCCAGTAACCATCAATAAAAGCTCATCAATAAGAGATTTCACATTTCTCAAGTCATAGATAATTTCTACCACTAATGTGAACAATTTGTGTTTATGAATAGCTATTATTAAATTTTAACAATCCTTGCTAAAACCAATGCTAACTATTACTACATAAGGTTATGGTTCTTGAGCTGCTTCATGTTCCATGTACCTCCCACTTGCTTTGTCATTAGAAGCCTGCTTTCTACTAACTTAGCTTTTAAATAATATGAGATGACCTATTCTTGGTGGGTTTGCATATTACAATCTAAGCCACATTTAGAGTATTGTAAAAATATGTATTTAGTAGACTTTGGGTTTAGAAGCTTTAGTCCAACATTGGCGTCAAATCCATAAAACATTAAGTAAGATGAGGATGGAGTCTTTCCATACTTAATCTTATAAAAAATTTAATCTACTTATTAGTTGGTATTTGTATCAAGATACAATTAATAGTGATTGAAGTATTATCCTAAAAAGATCAAAGGATTATATTTCTATCGATTAGAAAGAAAACCATACCAAGTAAGATTTAATTCATCCTTTATTATCATTAAGGCCTTAGATGGTTCTTACCGATTTGTATCTCAACTTTTGAAATATTTAACATAAATTTCACAATTATGCTTTACCATGTAAAATATAATTAAAACTACTATAGTTTATAAAGTTGATTTGGTATCTTGTGCTTAATCTTAGACATTCATTAGAAAGGAAGCCATACACCAAAGTGTATAATTCCTTAATTATTTTCTCTACACCTTAGTGAAAGTATCATTAAGAATCCTTTACATATAAATAAGGTTCACATATGTCAAATAAACTACATTATTTGCCTTCAAAGATCCCTTTCTTGAACTTGGAATATGTGAATGCCATTTATATATTAAGGATAATAGTGTCAAAGATGAGTTTTTTAATACAAGTTTAAGTCAAAAGTGCTTGCATATAGAACTTAATTTTATTTATAAAATGTTGATATTTACATCACAACTCTATTAAGAGATCTAGTCTCATAAATAGAAGTTAATCATTCAGAATATTAATATTATCGTTATGATGATCCAACATTTGAATAAAATAATTGAGACATAAATTTATACATGCTAAATTAAAACACACTTTGTTCCAAAACAAATGTTGTTTTACATTACAAGTAATTTATGTTCTAAGAATAAATAATAAACTAAACTCCTAGAGTGTAGTTCCAAATTGATTGTGATCAGCTTGGTTACTTTACAATAAATATTTACAAGCAATTTCCAAATATTAGATTAACATTTTAGTACCAAGTACCTAAGTGTTATATGAAAAGTATGAGTTCTATCTAGTAGATACAAGAAGTACTAGTCTCTTCCAGACTTTCTTTCCAAATAAGAGGAGTAAATCCTCTTCAAGTGTCTAGTTTATTCACAAAAGAAATGGGCTTTAGTAGATTTCTTGGGCTTAAAGGTGTTTTGTGCACAAAACATGGGCCTCCTGGATCACACAAGGTGATTCTTTTAGCCTTGCATTATTCCAATGTTTAAACTAGTTTTAAATAAAATATCATTGTATTATTGGAATACTTCTTAACTGCTATATCATCAGATATACATGTTTAAATTATCCAAGACTTCCTAGAATTCATGAATAACTATTCCTAACTTTATGTTAGAAACATCCTAAGCATCACAGTGATGCCTTTACTAGGTATCATGTTTAGGTTTCATTGCTCAAAGCAAATAGTTTAGGACTAAGACCTTTAAGTGTATAAAATTTCTTATCTCTTACGAGAGTGTCTCTTAAGACATGAACCCATTCATTAAAGTCGTATCTATTGAATGTTATTGTTTCATTAAGTCATTAAAGAAAATGACAATACATGATAATGAGAATGGATTACTTAACTACAAAAACTTTAACAAAATTCATTTAGTATTTTCAATATTTAATCTTTGATAATTAATACTCTTTTAGTTTCCAAAAACATTAATTATCAATGTGCAGGATCCAAGTTGCAAAACAAATAAATGGTTAGGTATCATGTATCCCATTCATTTGAATTCAACCCGGTAGATATTGATTATATATTATATATTGTTGTATAATTCCTAGATTTATGGGATCACTAATAACAAATTTAATTAGACATGTTTGATCTCATCTATGAACTCTCTTGCTTAGGTATCCTTTATCACAAAAGATATCCTATCAAATCGTCCAATTTGAAAAACTTGTGTAATCAGCCTATAACTTGGTTATATAAATCACGAATACACCCTGGCCAACAAAAGATAACACTAAGCGGCTAGGAATCATTTATCCCACTAGTGCATACAAGAGACATGCGGGTGTTTTTTAAAAGGATTGCATAGATTTGAGGTTTGTAAAATTAGGGTCTTTTTATATGTTCTATAATTCTGGTTTAAAAGCATATGATATCATTGTTATTACATGCATATAATAAACCATGGTATCAATTTTCAAAATAAAATCACTTTTAAATGTTCTATATAAAAAGCTAGTTTTTATATAATTTGACGCAATTCAATTTTAATAACTGGTATTAAGTTTGAATGCATTTGAACCTTTTATATATTTAATAAAACTTCATTTTATTACTTATATATTTGGAGTTGTATAAGTTACAAAAACCATCATTTTAAAACTTATAATGGAGTATTTCAAAATTTGTCGTTATTATCAATTTTATAAAAACGGGTTTTTTTTTTTTTTTTTTTTAAAATGAATAACTTGTTACATCTTATGTCTAATTTTGAACCCCAAACTTCATGTGATGTTTATTTTATACAAAATTATTTTAGCATGTGAAAACTAATTCTATCAACCACACAAAATAATGCATAAAATAAACAACACAAACATGCATAAAAAGATATTTGCATAAACATAACCAACTAATGACATTTTGTGAGCCAACACAAAAATGCCAAGTCCATCCCTAAAGGGAAATTTAAGGGACCTAAGACTTCTTGTAATGTTGTTGAATAAGCTCCCACTTGAGTAAGCACTCATTGCTTGAAAAATATTGGAAAAACTTCTTGAAGACTAAAATTCAGCAACTGTCGCTAAAAGTCAACAGCCCTCTGTGAACAACATTAGTGATACTTTTTAGAAAATGTCACTGAAAATCTTACACACCTTTTAGACTTGAAATTGCTCTTTTGTCTTCAAAAATGGTTTCAACTTCAGTTTTTGTTACTTTTTTGTACAAATAAATTATTTCTAAAAACAAATTTATTACTTTACAAAAATAACCAAGAAAAGATAATTTATTTAATTATTACATACCATATGAATAAATAAAGTATTACAAACATTTTATAACAAAAATAACCAACACAACAACATAAAAACACATTGGTCATTGGCTAGTTTATGCACATCATATACATCAATATACACATCAAACAACCTTTGTTTTTTTAAGACAACTTTAAATGATAAAAGATGCATAAAACTTTTGTCACATAACATAACAAAAAAAAGTTTTCATAGAAAATATGTATGAACTTATTTTTATACAAAAACAAGTTATCCATATTCTCCAAAAACTAAGATTTCCAAAAAAAAATCAAAAAATCTAACCAAACTTGCAAGGTGCTGTGATACCAATTGTTGGGTTTTAGATCAAAATTAGTTTCATAAACTTGAAAGATATGGCAACGGAAGACTTTAATTTTTGAAATGACAAAAACATTTTATACCCACCTAGGATATTCTTGCAAGTTATAGAAAAAATAAAACACCAACCAAAGAAGATGTGAAGAAATAACAGCCTTTGTAGTTCTTTGGGTCCTCTTGGGAGGCTTGGAAGTTAATGAAGAATATGGAACCTTTGAGACACCAACAATTACTCAACTTAATGTAGATGCTAGTCCAAAACTCTAAAACCCTCAAGGTTAAAGTTCATAACCAATATAAACTTCAAGAGAGCAAAATATATGCATGTAATCTTCAAAAACTCAAAGAAAAGAAGAGAGGGAGAGTCTCCTAGAGAGCTCTCGGCCATGGAGAAGATAAGAAGGAATGAGCACTCTTTCAAGAATGCAAGCCTTATATTTATATTCAATAAGTGAAGGTATTAACCATTAGTCCTTAGCACTTTAAGCAAACTTGTCCCCATTGTCATAAACATGTCTCCCATGCCTTTAAAGCATGATTAGACAAGTCATACACTTCTTCTTATATATATATATATATATATATATATATATATATATATATATATATATATATATATATATTATCGGTGATATTATGGTATTAATTGCTCGTTAATTTTATTGTTCTTGGAGTAGAGGAACTCCATGACTTAGATGTGGTCATTTGTATGTTTATGGACCTTTCATGTTGGATAAAAAGGCAATTCTTGTGCTTTTCTTAAGCCATGCACATGGTTTTGGCACTTTAAGTGGATTTTTAGACCTAGGGTTTAGTTTTGTGAGTAATTAAGCATTGATGATGGATAAATTTGAAAACTTTATCCATTAAGACCATTATAAGATTCAAATCGGTAAAGTTGGACTTTTTGTCTTAAGGGATTAAGTTGTAAAGAAGAAGGTTGTTAATCCAGTGAGCGTGACATGGAGCATTGGGGTTTGTGACGTTTTTCCTAAGTGGATTCGCAACTATTTTGTTGCATAGGTTTGCAACCGCCGCACTTAGTCCTTAGTCACATCATGCTTCTGTTGACTTTTTAACCAGTTTGACTTTTGGACAACTTTAAGAGTTTTGAATTGTAGACTGAGATTCGACCTCTTCTTGGTTTAGGAGATTCGTGTAACTGATTCTTTGAGCACTCCCATGTATGTATTTTTAGCTCTTCAGTTTCAGGTAAGTTTTCTCGTTATACCATGTGTTACAATATATGTCCTTTGGATGGTAGGATGTAATTACATTGTGGTATGTTAATTATGGGAGTAGGCTAGAAAAGTCTAATGTATGTTGATTTCTTGATTATATGATATGTTGATATGATTGTTTTGGGACTTATGGTGGATCGGCCCTAGAGCCAAGAGCCAAGAATACTGGTATCATTGACTAGACTTGCACTAGATCCGTTAGTCATCATTGATGACTAGAGCCGAGAGGCTTTTTTGTATTCATTGTGTGTGTATTATGGTATGTAGTATTTTGGTAGTGAAATGGTTACCTACCTAAATAACTCCTCTTTGTTATTGTGACATCTCTTCATAATTGAGAGTGAACTATGGATCTTAGCCTTGTTAAAAATAATTGTCTAATTTTAAAACAAGTGGGTAATTATTTTAACAAAGATTAATTGAAATAACTAAAATACTTTACCTTTTAATTCTATAGATGTCAATAATTTGAACTTATCGATGTCACACCTGTTTTTGAAAACTATGTTCAAAAAGGACAAGCTTAATGGCTTGAAATATATAGACTAGATCTGGAACTTGAGAATAATTCTCACTATGGATCATAAAGACAGTGCCATTAATGAACCACTCCCTAATCTTCCCAATATTGAAGCTAATAGAGCGACTCATAACGGTTATGAAAGACGTCTAAACGAGTCGAACGAGGTGGCTTGACTCATGTTGGTGACCATGGTTCTCGAGCTCCAAAAGAATATAGAGAACCTTGGGGTGTACAACATGACAATGCAGCTGCAAGACATGTTACGAAATCAAGCAAGGCAAGACTGCTTCAATACTGTTCATGCTCTAGTAGGATGCAAAATGACCCAAAGCAGCAGTTTCGGTGTACATATTTTGAAGATGTAATCGTGCACTGATCAGCTTGAGCGTCTACGTTTTCCCTTTAGTCAGGAGATTGCTATATATATCATCGTGAACTCACTGACTAGTGCACATGAACAGTTCAATCTGAACTATAGTATGAACAAATTGGAGAAAAGAGTCATGGAGCTTGTTAGATGTCATTTTATGCATCTTTTATATTCATTTTTATAAGTGACTTGCATCACATTTTCTGTATTTATGTCTGCATTAGTTTAAATAACATTCAACTCATGTTTTTTACTAGAATTCCCATATTGCTCATATTTTTATGTTGTTTTCAAGTATTTTGAAGGGACATGTATTCTGAAATCTTTTGAAAGCACTTTGAGGAAGCGTTTATGGAAGCATTGGATCTTAATGAAAATGGGAATTGATGATTGATGTTGAGGAATGATCGAAAGCTACCTTAATCGAAAATTACATCTAATCTGCGTGAAATCAGGAAAACATGATCGTGTGAAGGCTTCGAGGATATAACATGAACATTTTTATGCATTTTGAAGATTCGGGAAAAAACACGATCATGGAAAAAAAACACGATTAGAAACACGATCATCTGATTAGGATTAAATCATTCTAGTTAATCAATTATTGAAATTTGTAATTGTTTTAATAAATTGGTAATAAGTAACAAGTAACATATCAGTTCCACATTGGGACTTGATTCTGTTATAAACTAAAAATCACATATATTTACGCTTTCAAACTTGTGAGTAGTATTGAATACTTTTGGGAAGTTTACACAGATCATAATGCTGCTTTTTTTCATTGAATTAAGAGCTTTTTTAATTAGGTTAGTAAAAAATTAAGATTATCTGAAGAGCTTGTTTTGGTTAATTAACTATGTAAAAATGAACTTGCTATAGTTTGTTAGTAGTTTTCTGTACCAGTTTAGATAGAACACATCTTAAAATAACCAAATATGGATTGATTGCATAATTAGTAGAGAGTCGCAGCAAAACTGAAACGCTTTTTATTACTAAATTTTATATGTTTTATTTCACTACAACTTCCAGTTATTAATTCTACAACACCCCCCCCCCCCTTTATTTTCATGATTTTAACTAGAATATGCCTTGCACAAGAAGGCATTAACCATTATGGTGTGTCCCTGTGGATTTGACTCTGCTTCCCGGTGCTACCCATTAATGCAACCAAACAATTTTTTTTATTTCTATAGATGTTAAACATAACGTTTAACAGAGCTGCACGACATGCTTAAAATTGTAGATTCTAACATGGCCAAAGCTATGCCTGTTACGCTAGTATTGGAAATCAAGGAAGGAGGAATGAAGAAGAAGAAGCGAAACCATCCTAAGGTCAAGGTGTAACGTCGTGATTTTTTACCTAATTTTTTTTTATCTATAAACGATCATTTTAACATAATACCTTATCGGTAAAAGATGTGGACCAAATGGCTACAGACTGTAATAAGAAGCGTGTTTGTTTTTGTAACATCTAAATATTGCTGCAGATATTAAAAAGTAAAGTAAAGTGATTTTATAAACCGAAATAGTTTTTTAATAATGGAAAATTAATAATGTATGACATTTCACCAATAATTTATGATATTTCAGAAAAACATAATGATATTTTAACAAAAAAGAAAGATTTTTTAGCAAAAAATAATGATATTTTATCAAGAAATTATCATTATTCAATATAAAAATTGGAAAAAAAATTTCAAGAAGAATAAACAAAAAAACGAAAAAATGTAAAGATTTCAGCAACATATATTCAAGATTTCAGCAAGAAAAAAGAAGAAGAAGACGTTGGAAGAGGCAATACAAGTGTTGCGCCAAACAGAACACGCGCATAAGTTTTTAATCTAAAGACTTCTAAAAAACAAATAATTACGAGATTAAAAGTGTTGCGTGTGTGCTGCGCCGCACAACAATAAGAAGTATGAAGAGGTTTTTTACAAAAAAACATACAACACCTTACTAAAACGAAAAATTTAAAATTATTTCATGAACGAAGATGAAAATGAATATTCAAAACAATACATTATTATTTCATAATTAATCCAAACAACAACCAAAAACATATATATTAAAACCATAAAACATACTAATTATCCTCAAGATTCACATCGGGGATGATATATAATCCATATTTTTCAGATGTGCCAAACTGAAAGCCAAGTTAAAAGCCACCAAGATAAAACAAAAAGAAAGAACCGCCAATGAAACAAAGCTCAACCTGTTGGTAAAAAAACAACAAATGGGTAAGAAAACTGAAGATATATATTATGAATGAATAATGCAAGAATCAAAACCAAAACATCAAATGCCTATGTTCACAAATTCAATTTTGCTTAGTTTATATGATGAATGAATCTGCTTGTGTATCAATCAGATCCAATTGATGGTGCGGAATCTCAATCAATTGGATGATTTCAGATCAAAATAGAATAGAAGGAGAAGAAGAATAACTTGAATCTATGATGTATTCAATGTTGGAATGAAGCTCCTTACACATAGATTCATACACACACACTCTCTCTCTTCTCTCTAACTTTCTCTCACACCTTAGATGCACACACTTAAGCTCCTTGGATATATTATGCTCCTAACCCACCTAACATCTATATATATGGGCCACAAACACAAGGCCTAAACCTAATGGACTGAAAACCCAATGCTAGACCGAAAACTCATGGGTTTTCGGTCCAAGCTACAATTAATCCCAATATTAGTTTTCGGCTCAAATGATAAAACAATAAATGCTTAGAAAAATCAAAGTATAAACCAATTTTAGACCCAACAATCTCCCCCTTGGTTTATAGCTTTCTTTTCTAATTGACCCAACAAGCTCCCCTAAAAAGTAGCTGGCACTTCTTGTCAATCTTCATTGGGAGCTTGGCTTCAGCTATTATCTTCAAATTCTTCACAGCCTCAGGGTGAATATATGAATCTTCTACGAATGACTTCATCTTGAGCAATTGGGCATTTCTTCAAGATTTGACTCTGAACGCACATTGGGTGAGGAAACTTTATGTATTGATTCTTGAAAGATAGCGCTTTCAGCTTGAGAATCTTCAGAGAGAACTAACAGAGAGAAATAATCTTCTCGATCACTTCAGCAGGTACAAGATAGCAGTAGACTGATTGAGGAGGCTTCAATGCAATCCGTCACATAAACTTCAATTTCAGTTTCACCTTGCTTCTGGGGTTGACAAATTAAATGTTTAAAGAATAATCTTCATTTCTTGCTCCTTCTAATGAAAATTCTTCGATGCTCGCGGATGAAGCCTTGGCTCAGAAAATCTTCAATACAGTCTACACAAGTCTCATCTACGCCTGAAATCACTTTTCAAGACAAAACAAAACTAAAAGAAAAATTAGCACATGAAAAATATTTTTGGATTTTTGATATTTTCTGAAAAAAAAAAAACAGAAATAACACTAATTTTTTTTTTAAGTTTTTAATTTTCTATTTTTTTGTTTGATTTTTGAATTTTTCTGATTTTTGTTTGATTTTTGAATATTTTTTATTTTTGTTTGATTTTTTGAATATTTTTTTTAATTCTCCCCCCTAAATTTGTGCTTAGAGAAAAACTATGAACAAATTTAACAAAAACAAAAATATTTGGGATCAAAGTTGTTAGACAGCCTTAATATGTTTGTCAGTACCTTCCCTTCATGAATAGATCTGGTCGATCGCCGGTATTATGATCCCAAAATCACGAAAATTATTAATTTTAGTTAAGTCTTAATTTTAGCTTTGAATTAAAATTTTAGCATTTTAAAATTTTATTTCAATTTTTATTTTATTCTATTTTTTAATTCTTTAGGATTTATAAATCTTAGGAAATTTTATTTCATTTTATTTTTCTGAATTAATCCTCAAAGAGTATTATTTTTAATAAAAGTGTTGGGTATTGGACCAATTTTTAAATAAAAATATTGCAGCCCATTAGGATTTGGAAAATGGGTTTGGGATCCAGGTTTGGACCAGGTCTTGAACCGGGTATTTAAAGAACAAAATGAAATCATTTTCGGTTCCCCTTCTCTCAAGAATACCGAAAACGTCTTTTTCCTCTTTCTTTGGTTCAATCGACATCAAATCATCAAAGGTATTGCAATTCCGACCACTAATATGTTTTTTTTTCGAAAAACGACCGAGAAATCAATGGGAAATCACGAATATATGAATTGTCGGTGTTTTCGGTCCGGACGGTTCTCGGTTCAAGCCAAGCCGTTTTCGGTCAAGTCAGCTCAGTCGGCTTTCGGTCCAAGCCTAGCCGTTTTCGGTCGAGCCGGCTCAGACGGCTTTCGGTCCAGTTGAGAATTGCTCTTCTTGGCTTTCGGTCTAGCTCATTTTCGGTGTGAAATCTAGCTTTCGGTCTTGACTTGTGTGTTGGTCCTTAGGTTTTCGGTTTGACTTTCTTGACCGAGAACCTAATATTTGACTTATAAAATTAATTAATATGGCCAATCTAAAGGAATTAATTGAGAAATAAAATCAACGCATTTTAATCAAAAGATTTCTCATCTGGTCTGTTTTGTGCAGATAAAATGGCAAGTTTCAAGGTTGCAGAAAGTCACAATGTTTCCATCTTACTTGATAATCCTCCTATGGCACACAGTGAATTCAAGTCAATGATGTTCAGATTGCGTGAATGCTGCATTTTCTCAGCACTCACTTGGAACCCTATAATCTACTTGGATTTAATCAACGAGTTCTGGAGTTCAACTAGCATCATAAATGAAAACAACGAATCACGGACAATCGAAGCAACAGTCAAAGGACGTAAAATTGTCATCACTGAGCAGTTTATCAAAGACACATTGAAGCTTAATGACAAGGCTACTTATCCTACCGACATTGATCTGCGAGTTGTTGATGAGTACCTTGAAAAGATGGGATATGAAGGCGTTTTCCCACCGACCCTCAAAAAGTTGCTACCTCCATACTGGAGGTTTCTGGCTCATGTGTTTGTTAACTGTATATCAGGGCCTAAGGGTGGAGCGGACGAGATCCCATCAAGGAATACTCAAGCTATAATTGCACTGGCAGCAGGAATCGACTTCAACTTCTCAAGATTTCTCTTAGAGGAAATGGTCACTAATCTTAAAAAGAAGGCGAAGGACCAATTCCTACTTTACCCTCGATTCATCCAGATTTTTCTCGACTGCCTTTTTCCAGACCTTGCCAAGACGGGAGAGATTCTCGACATGAAAGTTTTTGGACCAAACACAATCAGTCTGATGAAGCAAAATCAAAAGGGGAAAATCATGTTCCAAGGGAAGTACCCTTTAGAAAAATTGGTCGAGCTGCCAACCCTTCTGAATCCCATGGGTCACCTGAGCAGACTTCAACTGATCATGCATCATTAGAATATGCAAATATAAATGATGATATAATCGATGTTTCAGACCATGAAGAAGAAATTGTTCCTACTCAAACTGCCATTATGGTTGAGGAGAAAAATTTCAAAAATCTGGCAGTTCAAAGTGATTTTGATGGAGGTTCCACAGAAGAATTCACCGAAGCTGAGGAAGGACAAGAGAATGAAAGAGTTGATCTGTCCGGCTATGACAGAGATGATATTGCTGAACAATTCACTGGACCTGAGTACACCTTGTCAAATGAAGATCTCGATGACATCTTCAATGATATCGAATATGGTGCCAATCCAACACCGGAGATTAAGAAAAATGTTGACAATCAAGAAGTTGAGCCTTCTGTTCCCGTTCAAGCGGCTTATTTTTCGATTCAAAAGGACGCCTCTTCAGGGATTCCTCCCCTTGAAAGGGTGATTTCTACATCTGAGCCAATTGTGAGTGAAGCCCTGACAGACCTGACCTCCCAGCCCCCGATGAAAAGACAAAGAACTGATCCAAGGGTGGGAGTTATTTTTCTTGACCTAACTCAAACCACATAGATTCCTCCACTCACAACTGGTGCGTCTTATTCATCTGTGCCCTTTCAGGAAGGCCCCAGCTCGATTCATGAAGTTGGTGGCTCATTCTATTGGCTTGAGTTTGTCTCCTCCAGGGCCTCATCATGACATTGCCCCTGTAAGGCTTGCCATGCATTTGGCTCGAAATTTAAGTCCAACACACTCCTCACGCGGAAAAGGTATATCCTTTGAGGAGAATATATCTGGAGATGATGACATCTCAGTGCTTGATTTGAGAAAGGAGATTAGTGTACTAAACCAAAAAAATATTGAGCTTGATATCAAAGTTGCAGATCTTCAAACTGAGAACATCAAGCTCAATAATCAAGTTGCTGATCTTCTCAAGGAAAAACGCTCAGAAATCAAAGCAGATCACGGATCTTCAAACACACTTTGGTCTGTTGACCGCCAGTTATTATGATCTAAAGAAGAAGCTGGAAGAAGAATTTGGTGACAAGTTTAAATCATCAGTTAGTGAGCCCAGAATCTATCTTTCTAATCAAGACGCTCCCGTAGTTCCACCTCCGACAAAATCAACCAGGGTTGTCAATCGTTTTGAAAAAGAACCAGTGCAGGCTCCTCGTGTCGTGGCATTAAAACGTGCTAAACAAACCAAAGCTGCTGAGAAGAGTCAACTTTTATTCAAGAAGAACTCGGATCAGAATGCTCCCGTGAATCGACCAGAGATCACTGTTACTAGGCTTGGAGAAAATCGCTTCAGAGATATTTATGGTGATAGGTCTGGGATCATCTCATAGGGATACCATGACCCTTTGAAAATGTGGATTGTTAAAAGGAAGAGTGGAAATATCGAAGTGTATAACGATGCTCACGATTTCAATTCTTGGACTAGGGTTGATCTTACGGAATTGTCTAAAGCCCCGTTTTTAAATCCAACAAATGAATCTAAGGCAACACAATTCAGGTTGTTTTTAGAAAAGTCAAGTGGCAAAGGGCTTTCCCTCTATGAACACAGCAACGTGCGTCATCAAGATTTACCCAAATGTTATAGATCCCAAAACCAATCAGCCTCTTCGATCTGTGATGTGCCACGCAACAAATAAAGTAAAGTAGATTCCCATCCTTCATAATCATCCAGATGGATCTCTAGAATCCATGCTATACTGGGTTTTTGATGAAACTACAACTTCTGCTGTCATCAAACTTAAAAATGGATGTATTCGTTTATATGATAAGAGGGATTTGCTATAATTCGGAAAGTGGGATATACATCAAGTTTCTATTCATCAAATCATGGTGGTTGAAGATCTTTTTGAGCCTGCTGCTAAGGAATACACAACCATCTTTTTGAGATGTGGAATGGAGCTATGGGAATGTCAGATGTGCTTGTGGTTGATAAAGACTAAATCATGCTAGCCCCAAACCAAGGGGGAGATTGAAGGGCCAATATATTTGGTTTGGGCTAGGCATTAATGCATGGATGGTTTAGGGTTGTTATTAATGTGTTTTGGACATCTTTTGTGTTTGTTTGAGTTTTCGGTCTAGGTAGGTTTTCGGTCAAGCTTTGACCGAAAACATGTTTTCGGTCTAATATGTATTGCTATAAATTGTTGTCAGGCTGTCAGAGGCAAGGTTGGTAGTTGGTGCTAGTTTTTGGTCTATCCAAGTTGTATTCGACATTTCATGATTGAATTGTATGCAAGCTTGGTTGTTTAATCTTCTTCTTCTTCATTTCTATTGCAATTGATTGATCATTAGATAGATCCCACAGAATTCGACACTATTTTTGGATTTTTAAATTTCTGATTTTTGTTTGATTTTTGAATTTTTTTTAATTCTCCCCCTACATTTTTTCATAGAAGAAAACTATGAACAAATTTAATAGAAACAAAAATATTTGGGATCAAAGTTGTTAGACAGTCTTAATTCGTTTGTCAGTACCTTCCCCTTCATGAATAGATCTGGTCGATCGCCGGTATTGTGGTCCACTTAAGCACGAAAAATTGTGACAAATTTTGGACATGCTATAAGTGACAAGACAAGTTGATCCTATGTTCCTAGATAAAACTTCTTAAGGACCATTCATCTGACGACGACCAAGGAGATTGGTTTCCACCTAAGTTGAGCAGCGAGATCGACAGACAATCTATAATGGTTCAATTTTAAGTGTACTAGAACGTGTTTCCCGCTTCCTGACATACCCCAATAATCAAGAACTTCCGAGATACTCCTTACTTTAGGTGAGCAGACTATTATTCATAGAGAGGACATATTTAGATTATGATTAATTATAGTTTTAGAGAGATTAAGAAGTAGAAGGTTGCATATGCTGTGTACCAGGTCGGATTGTTAATCACACAAAGGAGACAACATGTGCTTAACAGATAGGAAGAATTTCATAGATATAAGATGCAGAGAAATAGATTTGCATATGTTGCAGTCTAGGTCGGATCTCTTCCAATCACGCAGAGGAGGCAACATATGACTAACAGTAAGAAAGAAAGAAAATAATTTTCTACATACCTAATTTATCAGAATTTCCCAGTCTCCCTATCAATACTAGAATTAAGGATAGAATACGTACATCGAGGAAAAGTTAAACCACAGTTCTAGATACGGGTTCTTTAGTGTGACTGGTGGATTATCATGTATTTCTCCATGCTCAACCTACCCAAGCGTCATATTGTCAGGCTAAACAGAACTGTCTAGCTCAAAATTTATCAAGTCTCTAGATTCCTTAAGTTCACCTTTGCCTATTCAAGTTTGTTAAACTTTCCGTGCCTACCAGCGCATCGAACACAGAGCCTAGACAATTCAACTTTAGTACCTTACATAGACCCAGATTGTCTATTATCACTTGTTGATATCACTTCCCAGCACATCACTTACTAACGAAAAACTCTAAGAAAATAAAAGATTAATTTCAAAATGAATCAGTGTAAAATAAACTCAGGAGTATCGAGAAGAAAACTCAAACCGTAAGTCACCGAATGAATCTGCATCCAGAAGGTCTGAGAACAGCATGCATAATCTCAGAACAGATCCGAAAATTCTTCATGTCGTTAACCACAAACCCCCCATGTGTGATCCTTTCCTTTCTTCCTTTCCCACAAAGAACACATACTCTCAAACACAGTTCTGAATGGTGTACAGTTGAGAGATGCCTCCTATCAAGTGTCTGGAACAGCCACTATCAACAAACCGAAGTCTGATGATATGCCTCCATAGCTGTTTCAACACAAAGTGGGATCAGTTGGTCTTTGGAACCCAGTCCATTTTGAAACCGGGTTGACCTTTTTCATCTTTTCACGTTACTCTCTCCCATGACATATCATGTTTATCACAAACAGAAGATGTAAAAATATTAGAAACATTAGATGATTTGGGAGATTGAGCCTTCGGAACCCATCTGTAGTTGGGTTTGACCCATTTCTTGCTCGAGCAGATGGGTGCCTCGGCACTTGATTTTGAACTTGAAGTCATCCTTTGAGATGACTTTGACCTAGCCAGTCTTGGCATCAATGGAACATCTCTTGGATTGGGCTTCTTGGCCAACATTCCCTTCTTGCCCTTGGAATTCGGATTCTTGGCCTTATGGGTTTGATTCTTGGCCTTCTGCGCGTTCCAGTCACCATTGTCTGAACGTGACCTTGAGTGATTTCTTTTGAAGTATCTCCCTCTTGGAGTGTTCTTCTAGCCTTGTGCATAGTAGGGAATGTATGCTCGATTAGGACAATTTCTGGCAATGTGTCAAGGTGTTCCACTGTGAAAGCAAGTCTTTTTCTTCACTGGCAAGTTGTTTCTTCCTGCCCCTGGTGGCGTGTCTTTGCCTTGTCTCTTGCTTTTCCCACATGCACAGTTGCAGCAAGCCATCGGCTTCGCTTGTTTTGGAGGCCTGTATTTCTCAACAGTAGGTTGATCAGAAGCAACTGAGTTCGAAGCAACAGATTCAGAGTTCAAGGAGTCATTGGATTATTCAATAGTTTTCTCCTTGTTCTCATCTTCTGCTACTTTACCTGCACATGTAACATAATCATTAGAAACGTTCACTTCATCCTTTTCTGGCACAACCGCAACAGGTTTTCCATATTGGAGATGTGCCTCCTTGTCAATTTCTTCCTGTGTCATAGGAACGGATGCGTAGTTATGATTGAAAGGTGGAGGAACACAATCATACCCTAAACCCTTGTTTTGATTATCTTTGAATTTTAATTGGGTTTCAAATAAGGACTCGACTGTCTTACTTGACGCAGTATAATTTTTGAAACTAACATCTATTTTTCCACACTTAATTTTCAAAGCGTCAAGTTCTTCAGTTACAGCAACAAGTTTTTTCTTAATGTGATCGTAATTTTCACACTTGTTGCTCTAATCTTCTTAAAGCTTTCGGAAATCCTTGATTTTGGCTTCTAATTGTGCTTTTAAGGGTTTCTGTTCTTTCATAATAGTTTACCTCTCATATTTTAGATCCTCATTCTCTCTCTTGATTAGATCTATTGATTCTCGTAAAAATTTAATAGTTTTAACACAAGATGGAGAGCAACCGGATTCATTTACCGGAATTGATGCGAAACTCATTTTTTTTATTATATATATATATATATATATATATATATATATATATATATATATATATATATATATATATATATATATATATATATATTTTAATTACCCTTTGACTTAAAAACCGAGAAAGTCAACCTTCAAATTCAAATTTAAAAAGTCAAACTTGAAAAGTCAAACGGAAAGGCTAAATTTGAAATTTTAAAAGGTAAATGAAAAAGTCAAAGTTTAAAGTCAAAGGTCAAACTTGAATGTCGAAGTCAAAAATTAAAATCAAAAATTTTTGGGTTGAAAAAGGATTCTAAAAATAAAATTTTGAATTTTTGGGTTAAAAATGTCAATTTGCGAAATTATGAACCAAGAAGGACAACTTATGTTTTAAAATCCGAAGGGATTACACAAGGGCTTCTGTAGCCGAGTTGGTAAGCGTCGCTGTGTTTATGAACCTGAGGTCCCGAGTTCGAACCTCGGCACCTCCAAATCCGCCTCCTTTTTTATAATAAAGCCCTGATGCGAGGACGAGTCCGAAAGCGCTGCTGAGCCGAGAGCGAAGCTGAGCCGTGGATCCGAGGCGAGACCAAAAACGCTGTGAACCACGGACTGAAAGCTCGGACCGAACACCTGACCGAACACGTGCGCGACTTCAGACCGAAAACTCCGATCCGACCGGAAACTCAGGCTGAAATCTTGGACCGAAAATCCGACCGAAATCCCTTCAAAGACCGAAAACACTTCGGAAATCGCTGTTTTTGATGAAAAACAACGTTTTTTCACCTTTTTTGCTCCAAAACTCGATCAAAAACTCGTTTTTAGGAAAAACGCGAAGAACAAACCCCCATTATTTTGCCAACATCTATCCAAAAACACAAAAATCTCTTCAAAATGAGATCAAATAAGCTCCAGATCTGAAAAAATCGATTGATACAACCAAGCTCTGATACCACTTGTAAGTCCCCAAATCTACTTGTGTATCAATCAGATCCAATTGATGGTGCGGAATCCTAATCAATTGGATGAATTCAGATCAAAATAGAAGAGAAGGAGAAGAAGAATTACTTGAATCTATGATGTATTCAATGTTGGAATGAAGCTCCTTACACATAGATTCATACACACACACACACACTCTTCTCTCTAACTTTCTCTCACACCTTACGAACACACACTTAAGCACCTGGAGTTTTGATGCTCCTCACCCACCTAACACCTATATATACATGGGCCACAAACTCAAGGCCGGACCGAAAACCCAATGGACCGAAAACTCAATGCTAGACCGAAAACTTATGGGTTGTCGGTCCAAGCTACAATTAATCCCAATATTAATTTTCGGCCCAAATGATAAAACAATAAATGCTTAGAAAAGCAAAGTATAAACCAATTTTAGACCCAACAGTGATACAACTAAAATTTTTCATCATTAAGATAGTAATAAATCATATTTAAGTATGTTATTGACGATCTCTCATATTACCTTCATCAATATGTGAAACACCTTCATCAATACCTGAAATAGGAAACAACATTTTCATATATTTATGACGAATTGTGTATTAGTTACAATTGATAACAAATAAATAAATATTGATGCAGATGGAATCAGTACAGAGACCAACTAATATGTAGGACATCATTCTACAACAACTTGTATCTTTGTCTACATTTGTTTCGCTTTATTTATATGTGCTTGTGACAGAGATGGACATGCGGAAGCTGATAATACAATGTCTCATTTTGATAATATCTAATAACAATTAGTATATAGGTAAGGAAGATACCTTCAGTATAGGGGCTTTTTCCAAAAAAAAATCTCATCCTCTGTAGCGGGTCCATCATCTATTAGTCTGAAGAAAAAAAAGAATTTATAAACCTACAATTATCACCCAATGCACACTAATAGATGATTATCAAAAACCATTTCAATCCAACCTCCCAGCAAGTGAGCATGCTAGGACAGCACCACCATATCTAAGAAGAGAGAGAAGAGACATATTGATTTATCGTTGTCAAAAAATAGCTTCAAATGAAAGTATATTATCATAATTGCATCTTTTTGTACATACTAAATTACTAATTAATGGTTCACTTTGGCCTTTTATCGAACACATGGCATGCAAAATAAATTTTACAAGTTTGTTGCATCAATAACTCAAACAATGACATATGCAAACAAACAAAGCAATATGAATAGCCTATACAACAATATTAATAGCCAGGGAAAAAGAATTTTAAGAACTAACTTGAAATCGATGGCTATAGATGAATAATATTTAATTCCTTGGCATAAATCAAACGTATCTTCAAATGGATGCGATTAAAATTGAGTTTGATGGGTTGAAGGTATATATGAACATGATTTCGATGCTACAAATAAAATGTATCTTCAATTACATGCGACTGAAATAGAGGTTGATGGGTTGGAGGTATATATGAATCGGAAGCCCTAGCCATCTTTGTAATCTTGGATATAATTACGATCCGGATTTCTTTCCTAATGTAAATGAAATTCAAATCCGTTTACTAATATATTGGGATATATGGCGATTAAAGTGGATTGTGGGATTAGCTATATGATGTGCACGAAAGTACCCACTAATTTTAATATTTATAACCTAACAAACTTAGACTAACTATGCACTTATAGGCAGTGTACCTAGTCAGATTACAGTATAGCTTGGGTAAGTCGGGTGTCGATCACAAGGAACGGTGTTACTAATTAATCTATTTACTATTAAATTAACCTAATTATTAACAAGTTTAGAAGGGTTTTTATCTTATTTTACAAGATCAGACGAACTTAATTCAAATTCAATAAGTAAAAACACACTCTTATTTAGTTTGAATCCACTTCTTCCTTATGGCTAGCTAATGATTATGGACTATCGAGTTGGTTTTAGTTGTATTAGTAATTTAGTTCTAACTTTACCAATAATTAACTAATTCATGTCAAACTATGTATGTTCACACACAATTAGACACAGAACTAATTATGAATGTAAATATGTTATGTAAGATTTGTTATATAAACGCAATTATAGTCACAATACACGTTCTCTAGCACAGCTAAGTTTATTTACTCTAATTACTAACTAAGATTGGTCAATCCTAGCTCTAACAATTCAATGTTCACTAAATCATTAGGTAAACAAGTTCATGTAGTTAATGGTCACTAAGCTACACAGAACATGCAATCAAGCAATTAGAGAAACAAACATAAGCATGCTAGTTAATTCAAATCAAACACAAGCGATTTTACCAACGAAATAAATCCATAAAAATTGAGCTATTCATAAGTTGGAAGCTTCATCTAGCTAAACAAGAGTAGCTAGATTCAGCTGCTCATCATAGCAACTAACAAACTAACAAAAATTGAAGTGATATAAAACATTTTCTTAATTAACAAAAATAAACTAAATTATGGACCTTCACTCTTTTAGGTATTGAAAGCCTCTTCCCAAAACTTTTTTCTGCTCAAAATTGTCTTCTGGAACTCCTCTTTCTAGCCGAAAGTTCCCTCTATTCGTAATGGTCAAGGATTTATATAGTTGCTGATATCCATAAATTCACGTCGTGAATAATAAGAAATTCACGTCGTGAGTTGTAGATAACCTTGCCCGTCAAGGATTCCTTCACCTGCGTACATATCTTCTAGATCCAACTCTTCATGTCATGAATCCTTTAATTCTCACGTCGTGAGAACGTTTTTTCCAGATTTTCTTCTCTTTTAATCTTTTAATTCCCAAAGTTTCTTTCTTTAACGCTTTTAGTCCCTTTTCTTCAAAATGTCTTCTTTTTGGCTGCAAATAACATTTAAGCTCATAAGTACCATTATTCTAAACAAATTACCAACTTATTAATAAAAATGTACTTCAATATTGCCTAAAAATAGGTATAAATATGGCAATATCAAAATACCCCACACTTAGACTTTGCTTGCCCTCAAGCAAATTTAAACTTAACCCTTGATTACTATCACATAGAACAATCCGACTCCAGCTCAGCCATTATGCCAAGGCCTCAATGCATGCATTTGTGTCTAAAATTTTCCTAAAGTACCCCCATACTTTAAATACTCACAATCTTCATAAACACTCGCCCACTTTTTCCGAACAATGCTCATTTTATGCAACCCTCTGAATCCATCCGCAGAAAACCTCCTTATCCTCAAGGTATTTTTAGTTGAGCAACCTAAGCATACATAATCTAGAATTACAATCTATGATACCACTATGGAGCTCTTTTGGAATTCTTCACTTCCTTGATAATTTGATCTTTGATTTTATTTGATTTGATTTCTGGTATCTTCAACTTTTTGAATTTCTTGGAATTTTGATCTTTTGATCTTCACTCTATTTGCTCCAAAATTCTTCAAACTTTTCTTGCAATTCTCTCTTTTTTTTACATGTACCTCACTTTTTTCACTCAAAACCTACATGCTTAAGCAGAGGCGCTCAACCTCAACCTTTATTGGTTAATGATAATAATTTTCATGGATACATTTCAGGTTTAGGCTGCTAAACATATTGCATCCCTCAAACCAAGCGGGGTTATGTTTTTGTTCCATGATTTCACTAAAATAAGGGAGGCCACAAATGCACTATAACGTATATTAGCTCAACTAAACATTTGAACTTTTATCGGATCATCCCACATAACACTAGCAACTACAGTTCAAATTATTATTACTAGATTCAATTATTTCAATTTTCAAAATTTCAATTTTTACTATCAAATTCTATCATTATCTAGCAATTTACTTTTTCTACCCCCTACCCCACACTTATTTCATACAATGCCCTCATTGTATGCAAAAAATAAATCAAAATTAAAGAAAAGGGAGAAAAACGAACAAACTCCCCTGGGATAGTGGCGTAAACATCTCCAAAAGTGTGGAAAACGTGCATCTTGAATATGGACTTCAAAAATAGAAACTTGGATCTGGAACTCGCGAAATAAGGAATGACCCGCAAAACATGAAATCAAGCCTTCAATCGTCTTCAAACGTGGTGTAAATCTCCAAAAGTAGAATGACCAATGTGGGAAAGCATACGCCACATTGTATGGTAGTAAAAATGAGCCAAAATAATCTTGAATATGACAAGAAGATTAGTATCAACCCATGGAAGACTAAAATGTCAAGGGCCTTGAACTTGTAAAAATCCCATATTCACGACATGAGTTTGAGACAATTCACGACGTGAAATCGTAATTACGCGTATTTTGAGAACCTCTTGATAACTGACTCACGACATGAATAAGAAAATGTCCACGTCGTGAAAACTGGGCAAGCATAAAATACTGCCAAATCTTCTTCTAATGTTTTAATGTATCCAATGTCTTAATGTATTAAGACTCTTCTAAATTCATCAGTTTTTGACTCTTTTGCTGACTTTCCACTCTCTCGACTCACTCCACACTTATTTTGAAAATATGGGTCTCGACTCTTGGCGTTAAACACTCCCGGCTAAAGACGTACGCACTCATAACTTGCTATCCTCTCTAGGCGCTCCTAGCAATTTCTGAGAAACAACCAACAACGAAGAATAAAAGTAACATAATATTCAAAGTAGTTCTTACAATCCCATAAAACAAACTAAAAACAAATCAAACAAAATAAAAATAAATAACGATCAATCATCCTCCCCATCATCATCATGTGCTCCACTGGTTCCAGCTCCATCACCTCCGCGTCCACCAAACTCCGACCATCGTGGGCAAATCGGGTAATGATACCCTAAATGAGGCGGCTGCTCCACCCCAAGATGTCGGACAACATTCTCCATAGTGCCACCTATCCAATTGACACTCAACGATAACTGGTCAAAGTAACCAACCATATCACTCCCAAAAGGCATACCAACCATGGAAGCAGGCGGGTGTATTGGCTGCCCGCGGTCTCCCCTTCCTCTCATGTTCCTGCGCCTCGGTCTCAGCTCTGGCGCAGGTTGGTCGGCTGGCTCCTTGTCATCATCAGCACCCTCACCGTCTGATGGTACTATGCCCCAATGCGACCCAAAATTTCTGACCACCCGCATAGTTTCCAAATACCCCATGCCAAACTCATGCTCGTCCACACACGTCATGGATCTAGTAATATTAGGAACAACCAAATGATACGAGCGGGCCAAACGGGTAACAAAATGCCCTCCACAAATGGGGCTCCCAGGGCGCGAACTCGCGGCAGACCCAGCCAGAAAACGGGCTAGAAAATACGGGATATTACAACAGACACCAGGCTGTAAGATGCACCATAAGAAGAATAAGTTATGTTTAGTCACTTTGTCTCCAAGCCTCTTATGGTTGATGGAAAATGTGATGAACCGGTGGAGTAAGCGATGGATTGAGGACCGAATACTGCTCTCGGGAGACACTCCGGAATTAAACATTCCGAATGCAATATTATGCCAGAAAGAATACCCCGTGACACTCTCCGCATAACCTCTAGCAGCTGCACTCAAAAACATGCCAAACTCGGGAGTCATAGCCTCCTGTCGATCATATAGTCCGACTCTCCAAGCAAATTCAACCAGGTTGCACTCCCGGTACTCACCCCCCAAACGAAATACCAACGCTTGTGGCCAATGTGGATCTTGAACAGTTTCCTGAAATGTCACCGTTGCAAAAAACTCAACACAAAATTCCTTGTAAACCCGCTCTTGTACCCGAAACAGATTATGCCAACCAGAACAGGTAAACGAATACCCATTTCCAATAAATATCTTCGTCAAAAATGGGCCCACCCGGTCTACGAGCCCTACTTCCCTCAACCGTGTCAAATTGATTGTTGGAGCAACTATGATTTCTCTGTTGTAGAGCCACCCCAATCTATTATTCCAACGGGTCAAGACATCTCGGGACATTGTTGCGGGAAAATTGTAAAATGGGTGGAAACCCGCAACCCCAGCTGGAATCTCTCTTCTTGGAGCCATTCCTGCAAAAACAAGGAAAAACCACAGCCAAAACAATAATCCACAATTTAGACATAAAGGAAACAAAGAAAATTCTCAGTTCAGTATTCACGTCGTGAGTTCATAAGAATTCACGTCGTGAATTCGTAAACAGATTCGAAAATTCGTTCTGGATTCTGTATGAATCGGCCATAATAGTGCTTGGGGTTTACTCCTATAGCATTTTTAACCATTAATCCACTACATTCCAAAGGTAATTTACGAATCTTAGAGCTATTTCATACAACTTAACATAAGAACAAAACCTAGCCCTAATTTCAACTATTAAAGATAAATGAAGGTTAATAATTAGAAATTGTTACCTTTTGATTGAAGTAGTATGTAAGCACAAAGAAAACGTGTGGAATTGTCGGCTATAATTGCAGCAATGGAGACCAAGGGGGGACCAATTTCCGCTTCCACTTCGTGAAGAATAAAGAAAGGAGGGTTTACTGGTTTCTAGAGATTTATTCTGTGGTCCCGTGTTTTCAAAAATTCACGTCGTGAATTCTGAATGATTCACGTCGTGAACTTCGTCTGGGCTAAATTTGGGCTGTGTACTCACCGACTGATCTTGGGCTTGTTAGTCTAATGGGCTAAACTATATCATAGAGTATCTATCCCGATTCATTCACTATTCACGTCGTGAACTGCTAAAATTCATGTCGTGAATACAGTCTGGAAGGAAAAATCAATTTTGACTTTAAAGTATATTCTCAATTATTACTACTTCCATTTTCAGGTCCCTACATTCAGTGCTTAATTATGTTCTAATAGAGTTGGATGACATGATCTAAGTTTTTTTTTAAAACTAAAATGCAAAAAGAAAAGAAAAAAAATTTGCAAACCAAACTCGGGTTGCCTCCCGAGAAGCACTTCTTTTTCTTGGAGTCTTGAGCTGGACTTCGTGCCTCCTACGTTGAGTCCTCGGAAGAATCCACCACTAGGATCTTTTGTTCCTTGAATCGCTTCTTGTAAGCTTGAACTTGCCTTTTGTATGCCTTCTTTGAATTTTCTTTTTTAGCTTTGACCTCTTCTTCAAGTTTGCGTTTGGTCCCTTTAGTTTCTACCTTGCACTCCATAGCATCCTCCTCCTCTTTCACCACCGGCTTTGTTACTCTTGAAGTGACCTCCTCTTCATCACTTGTCATCTCCTCATCCTCTTTGCTCACCCAAGAAGGTGGACTCTTGTAAGCTATGACTTCAACCAAAAATGGAACAGATGCTCTAGGTTTTGTTCTTTTAACTTGATGAACTGCCTTGATCTCTTCTTCCATAAGCTTTTCCAGTTCTTCTAGTTCATTATCTTCATTGATTGTGAACACCTCTTCTTGAACATGTTCCTTTGGAAAGCCATCTTCTATCCCAAAAACTTCTTTTTCATCTCCAACTCTCAAGGTGAGCTTAGACTCGCGAATATCAACCAAAGCTCCAGCAGTGTTAAGCAATTGACGGCCAAGGATAATTGGAACATCGGGATCTTCCTTCATATCCAAAACTACAAAATCTATTGCAAAAACAAATTTTCCAATTTTCACCAAAATATCCTCCACTATGCCCTGGGGTTGTCTCACTGAACGGTTCGCCATGTGAATAGTCATTCTTGTAGCCTTCATCTTCTGAATGTCTAACTTCTGGTAAAATGAAAAAGGTATCAAATTAATGCTAGCCCCAGAATCGGCTAAAGCATTAACCTTCATTTTGTTGCCAAATTCACACGGAAGAGTGAGGCGTCCAGGATCTCCCATCTTTTTCAGTGTCTCCCCCAACACAGCTTTTGAGCTTTGTTCACTTAGGACCACCTTAGAATGCTTCTTTAATTGTTTGCGAGTGTCTATCAAATCTTGCAGTAATTTCTAATGCTCGGGAATTTTGGATAAGGACTCGACAAAGGGAGTATTAATCGAGATCCCCTTCACATGCTTGACGAACTCTCTATGCTCTCTTTCCAGTGGACTAAGGGTAGCTTGGGAAGGAAAAGGAAAAGGCGGCTGATAAACCGAACCAATTACAGAATTTTTCTGTTCATGACGGGCCTACGTCGTGAACTTATATGGTTCACGTTGTGAATTCTGGAATTCAGAAGCTTCATGATTTTCGAGCTTAGTCTTCTTTAGCTTTGGATCGGGCTGTTGTGGTTCTTCTTCCAATGCCTCCAGAAACTCAGAGATGGCTTCTTCTTCAGTGTCTATGGCCATTACATGAGATTGGGTCTTCGTTTCGGTATTTTTCGGGGATAACTTCTCATGCACTAGAGTGGTTAGTTGACCAACTTGTACTTCAAGGTTATGGATGGAGGCTTGCTGATTCTTAATTAAAGTTTGCTATTCCATAATAGCATAATCAGTGGCATCGTGTCTCTTTTCCGAAGCTTCCATAAACTTCATCAACATAGTCTCTAGATCGGGTTTCTTCTCGGTTGGTCGCTGCTCCTTTTGATAAAAGCCTCGACCTGTCTGCCTATACTTCTCTTCTTTTTGCTTCTTATACTCTTCATATGGCAGCCACTCCTTCTTTGGTTTCCTCCAATCCTCATCAAACTTATCCCCACTCGAGTAGCACACTTGAGCTTTTTTTGTTCCCAAAATCATCTAAATTGCAATCCTTGGTTAAGTGTGGACCACTACATCTCTCGCAACCCATTCTTATGGCATGTATTGACTGGTCCATTTGTGTTATCCTTCGATCCAAATTATTCAGCATAACCATCACAGCTGCTATTTCTTCAGTTTGGGCCCCTCCACCGCCTTTGATTCCATCTTGCCTAGGTTTGTGGTATTCGCGAGAGTGCTTCGCGAATTCTTCAATCAGCTCCTTGACCTCCCTTGGATTTTTCTTTGTCAAAGGTCCTTGAGAATCAAGGAGTTGTCTTGTCATAACGTTTACCCCATCATAGAAGATTGACATCTCTTGTTGCACATTTAGATCATGCTGAGGGCAATTTCTAAGCAAGCCCTTGTACCGCTCCCATGCTTCGTATAATGACTCCCCCGACTGTTGCTCAAAGTTGGCTATTGCCTTCTTGAGTTTGGCTATCTTGGATGGCGGGCAAAACTGGTCCAGGAATTGCTCACGCATTTGAGCCCAAGTGGTAATTGTACCTGGTGGAAGTGATTTTAACCACTCCTTAGCAGCTCCTTTGAAAGTGATGGGAAGCATCCTAAGCAAGACTGTGTTTCTGTTGACATTGGGACATTGAAGTAATCCGCAATGTCGTTGACTTCATCTAGATGCTTAAAAGCATCCACATGATCTTTCCCACAGAATGGGATATCCTTCAGTGCAGTCAAGATGTGTTCCTTCAACTTGAATGTGGCAGTGGCAGGTATTGCGGGTTGAACTAAACCGGGACCCACATCTTCTCGGATCCGCTTCTTGTAAGCTCCCATGGACATCTCTTCAATTGCTGCCATCTCGTTCCTTGGCTCGTTCTCGGGTTCGCTCGTATGTTCTTCAAATTCCAGCTCGGTATCGTATTCGGATTCGGTTTGAACGGGTATATGATCCAAGTGCTCAAAATTGCTCTTGTGCCTCAAGGATGAACTTGACTCTTCTGTCTTCTTTTCTGACTTCCTTGAAAAGCTGACTTTAATTCTTGTAAGGGTGTCTTTTTCTTGTGAATTGCAGACTCGGGATCTTCAAGTGGTGGCACCAAGGGTGTGTTTGAGCCTCTGGTCATGAACTCTTGCAACTCGCTAAACTAAAAACGTAAAACTGAACTAAAATAAGAAAATACTAAAAACTGAGAATTTCAACTTTCACGTCGTGAGTTTATAAAACTCACGTCATGAATTCTGTGACAGAAAACAAATTTTTTAAGCTAATAAACAAAAATAAATAACCAATTAACCTTTTTGCATATTTTATTCCATAAAGAGGGTCGATTAATCTAATGCAACTAAATAAACTAATAAATGTGTCGCTCCCCGGCAACGGCGCCAAAAACTTGATGTGCACGAAAGTACCCACTAATTTTAATATTTATAACCTAACAAACTTAGACTAACTATGCACTTATAGGCAGTGTACCTAGTTAGATTACAATATAGTTTGGGTAAGTCGGGTGTCGATCACAGGGAACGGTGTTACTAATTAATCTACTTACTATTAAATTAACCTAATTATTAACAAGTTTAAAAGGGTTTTTATCTGATTTTACAAGATCATACGAACTTAATTCAAATTCAATAAGTAAAAACACACTCTTGTTTAGTTTGAATCCACTTCTTCCTTATGGCTAGCTAATGATTATGGACTATCGAGTTGGTTTTAGTTGTATTAGTAATTTAGTTCTAACTTTACCAATAATTAACTAATTCATGTCAAACTATGTATGTTCACACACAATTAGGCACATAACTAATTATGAATGTAAATATGCTATGTAAGATTTGTTATATAAAAGAAATTATACTCACAATACACGTTCTCTAGCACAACTAAGTTTATTTACTCTAATTACTAACTAAGATTGGTCAATCCTAGCTCTAACAATTCAATGTTCACTAAATCATTAGGTAAACAAGTTCATGCAGTTAATGGTCACTAAGCTACACAGAACATGCAATCAAGCAATTAGAGAAACAAACATAAGCATGCTAGTTAATTCAAATCAAACACAAGCGATTTTACCAACTAAATAAATCCATAAAAATTGAGCTATTCATAAGTTGGAAGCTTCATCTAGCTAAACAAGAGTAGCTAGATTCAACTGCTCATCATAGCAACTAACAAACTAACAAAAATTGAAGTGATATAAAACATGTTTTAATTAACATAAATAAACTAAATTATGGACCTTCACTCTTTTTGGTATTGAAAGCCTCTTCCCAGAACTTTTTTCTGCTCAAAATTGAAGTGATATAATAAGAAATTCACGTCGTGAGTTGTAGATAACCTTGCCCGTCAAGGATTCCTTCACCTGCGTACATATCTTCTAGATCCAACTCTTCATGTCGTGAATCCTTTAATTCTCACGTCGTGAGAACGTTTTTTCCAGATTTTCTTCTCTTTTAATCTTTTAATTCCCAAAGTTTCTTTCTTTAACGCTTTTAGTCACTTTTCTTCAAAATGTCTTCTTTTTTGCTGCAAATAACATTTAAGCTCATAAGTACCATTATTCTAAACAAATTATCAACTTATTAATAAAAATGTACTTCAATATTGCCTAAAAATAGGTATAAATATGGCAATATCACTATACCAAATAAGCGGGAAAATATTTATGAAATAACTGTAGAGGTGACACGTGGCAAAAGAGGGCTTTACAAAAATGACATGTGGTAGCTAGATGATTCATTTATTAGAATAGAAGATTTAAGTTAAATTGTAAAACTATCTACATTAGAGCTGACAGAAATCGACCCAACCCACCAACCCAACCCAAAATTAGCAGGTTGGGTTGAGATTTTCAACCCATTTAAATTAAATAGGGCAACCCGTCTAACCCATTTAATTAAATAGGTTGGGTCGGGTAAAAATTATCAACCCGTTTCAACCCACCAACCCATTTAAGTTTAATTTATATTTAATTTAGTAATTATTTAAATATTATCATGTATTAATCTAAGGTGCTATTTGTTTTTTTAAGAAACCTATTCAAACCACCCAGAGTCCCTCTTGCAGCAGTTTGTTTTTCGGAAGGCTGCAGACTACAAAACTTCTGCGCATTTGTTATGTGACACACCACTTGACTTGCCTCTTCAAACCTCTTCAACTTTCATTTTTTCCAAGTGTTTTTTTTTTATTTTGGTTTAAATTTATTTTTTAAAAAAAAAAAAAACTTTGATTTTTTTAGACTTTTATTTACAGATTTTATACAATTTCCTTTTAAAGTTTCCATAAATTTTTTTAACTTGATTTAAAAAAAAAAAAAAAAAAAAAAAAAAGAAAAAAAAAACAACTTGTTTTTTACCGTTTCTGTTAATAATATTTTCAATTTTAGTTGTATCTTTTTTAACGTGTGCAATTTTTTACAAATTTTTTATACATCGTTTGCAATACTTTCTTAATTTTTTTTTTTTATGTTTTTTAAAATTAGTTTTTTGTAGAATAAAATTGTTAACTTCTTTTATATTTTTTATTTTTTTTAAATTTTAAATTTTTGTTTTTTTATATGTTCTTTTTAGTATTCTTTCAATGTTTTAAAAGTAGAATTATTAAAATTTCAGTGTTGAGAACTATTTCAGTTTATAGACTAAATTTATTTAAATTTCAGTTTACTGTAGTAGTCTGCAGATATTAAAAAACATATATGCTTCTTATTATAGGCTGCAGCCGTTTGTTCAACCTCTTCTGCTACAGATGATTGCAGAGGTGGTCCGCAGACTTTATGAATTTCCTCTTCAGAAAAACAAACTACACATAAGTATTAGTTTATAAATTACAATGTTCGTATTATTATTTATGTTTAAAAAAATAGAATCTTAATTCCTACCTTTTTTTGGCACAAACAACACTAGCCACTTTAAAAAATCACTTAGAAAATACATAACTTTAAAGTTATTTGAACAATTTCTTTGTATATGTGAATTGGGATTGTGTTATGTCATACTTTGAAACTTTATTTAAATCTATAACGAATATAAGTGGTTTAATCTTTAGTTAATTAATTTATTTATTTTTATTTTAAATTGGTCAACCCAAATTTATCCAATTTATTTAGTAGGTTGGGTTGAAAACTACATAAACGGGTCAACCGGTGACAACCTATTTATCTGAAAGGTTTGATTGGGTTGAAAATATCAACTCATTTAAATAAATACATTGGATAGAATTGAAATTTTCAATCCAATTAATAAATAGGTTGAACCCGAATCCAATCAAGGTCGATTCATTGTCAACTCTAATCTAGACTACACCATTTTTAATTTTTTAAAACAAATAAAATGTTAATGCATCAAGACACCAACGATTTACAAGTTTTCCTTTTTTTTTTCCTCGTCTCTCTAAATTCTTGTCACATTAAAGTTTAATTTATGAAAATGGGTTGTTGAAATAAAAGAGTAAATGGTCATTTAATTATATTCAAACTATTTATACAGTTTATAAAAAATTGTCTTTATATATCCAACATTTTATTTAGACATAACGTTGTTGAATACTTGAATATACATATATCTTCGATTTTAGCACAAAATATATGTCGTAACGTGTATTCAACAAAAGATATGTTAAATTAACGTTTTCTTTCTCTTTTTGAAGGCATGAATTCATAATACATAGTTTATATCTTAATACGTAATCGAACCAAAATTTAATTATTTGATAAACCTAAAAGGCTTTATGTGATTAGTCATAAACAAAGAAAAATAAGCAAATGAAGATAAAAGAACCCCTCATGAAATTTGCCCTCCAAACAAATACAAGTAAAGTGCTTTTTCTTAATTAGTGCATTGGGTCACCTTTATAGAGTCTTATCTTTTGTTTTCTTTTTAACGTGGTATTGATTATTTGACAAATTATGTTTAATAATCCGAATTCATAATTACATACAATTGAATTGAATCGATTAAAATTATCTGCTCTAATAAATAAAGTTTTTTTATTATTTGTCAAACTTTCATTTAATATATCAAATATTATTTTTTGAGTATTTTGAATTAATTTTTATTTTACATGTCATTTTATGATTTTTCTATTTTATTAATTTCACATAGTATTTAAATGCAATAGTAAATGCATATTATTTCTTTAATAAACTTTTCTTTTAATTTCAAAATTACTAAATTAAAGCTTCATTATTTATCTAAATTATTTGTTTAAATTTAGAGAAAAAAACCATTTTAATTTTTATAATTCAATATTTTTCTTATAAATTCAAACTTCTCAAATATTTAGAATTTTATATTTAGTTTTTTTTTTATATAAACTCATATAATACATGCGTCTCATACATAATATTTAATGAAAAATATTGTCATTGTTGTCCATGTAAGGATGTAAGGAGTAAACCACGAACTTTTAGCTTCCTTAGAGGCGGTTGAAATGTTGATGGAGAATTCTTCTATTTGATTATATATACGTTTTTTAATGAGCTTTAATTTGATATACAATATATTCTTCTTTTAATTAATCTATTAGTAATTCATCCTTTAAGAAGTTACATATTTGACATCCCCAAGTAATCATGCATATTTATTAGCATCTTTTTATAGCATATTACTTTACAAGTTCTTCTTATGTACACATTCAAACTTTTAATTACAATTTATAACATTTTACATCACATTCATTTTCCATGCACGTATCATCTTTATGGATATCACCTCACTAGTAGGGACGGACACATGAATACATAGTAGGTATTGCCATGATGAAATAGATGTTATCGATAGATGAAAAATAGGTTAAAAATCGAAAATTCGAAAAAATTTCCACTACGGACAGAAAAAATAGGTGTTGCTGATGCCACACCGGGAACCCTTTAAAACCGCCCCTGCTCATTAGCATGTTTTGTCATAAATCATCATAGACAAGTATTTCCAAGAAACTTGACATGCATACATCATATAGAATCAACACAATGCACTCTTTTTACAATGACCCTAACACACCTTTCACATCAAAAGAAATAAGAATCTAACATATATGCATCATAAATTCTCATACACATAAGAAATCATAATAATTAATAACATATCACACACAATATGGGTACATGCAACCTAAACAACCTAGGTGCATTCCAATCCATTTAAGATATGGAATTCCCTAAGAAAGTACTTAAAACCACAAAGATTAATTCGCCTTTTTCCAAATGCGTCCTTTCTACACTTTAAATCTTGTAGGAACTGTGGTATCAAGTTGTCTCCTAGTACAACCCAAATAAGTATTTTACTAGAAGTCTACAAGATCAGAAATAACAATACTATAAATGACACATGCAAACTAGTTACTAGGGCAAATTCTCAGATTTTGACCTGAAACAGCAGTCAGTTCAAGACCACTTTAGCACCACCTAAACCTGCAGAAATTACAATTTTTTTATATTCTAGTCGTTTAGGCTTTTAGATTTTAAGAAAGTGCTTTTACAGGTCCATACGAGTTTTTCTAGAATTTTCTATGAATCTTACAAAACTGCATATCTATGCAGCTAATTTATGACCGGTCAGTGAAAATGACGATTTTCACCTTGGTTAAAGACAACATCTGGTCCTAGGAAAAATCTGTTCGATTAGGTGTCTAAGTCCATAACTATAATTGGTATCTACTTGACCCGAGAGTGGCATGGTCCATTTCAGGTTGCCTTCACCAGAACAATCTGATAGGATGGATATTTGAGAAAGAGGTTATTTGTGATTTATTAATATATTATAAGAATAATATATTAATTGAGAAATCATATTATGTAATTGGTATTGATCAAGAATTAATTTAGTGATCAAAAGAGACTGACTAGATTTACGGGGACTGATTAGGTAAATCAGTAATACTTATAGTTTGGGCTAAAGATCCATGTTGAATAGGATTTGACTAAATCTTTGTGAGAGTCCATGAAGAATTGGTCTAAATGGCTAATGAGTTATTGGATTAAAAGACCAAGTGAATTAGGTTTTACAAGTTGAAACCCTAGGAATTCCAAACTATAAAATGAACCCCTAACTTGCTAAAATCAGCCCTAAGACTCCTAAGGTGAACGCCTAGCCGACTTTAGGTTCATATCCATCCAATTGTTATTGGTGTTTGTGACTTGTTTGAGGCATCACACTTGAGGTGCTAAGCTCTTGAAAGGCCAACAACTACAAGCTACAAATAAGAGGTATTCTTCTAACTAGTTTTATGATTCATGTACCAAATTTGTATGCTAGATAGGTTTCATGCTTTCGATAATTTTTGTTGCATGTATAACTAGAGAAAACTTAGATCCAAATTATTAGGGTTGTATGTGCGCCATAGGAGTGTTATAGTACACAAAACCCAAAAAAAGAATCATGGACAAAACAGACTATAAATTTAGACTTTGAGAGTTTACGCATCCTAAATACGAATCCCGATGATTTTTTAGATTTTTTTTTATAAAACAGGGGTAGGATATGTATTTTCCTATAATTCTCAGCTTTGAGTTTCAAGGGTTAATTAACAACTTAACCCATTAAGACATAAACAAAAAACGACTATAAAGATGGAAATTGAGTACTTAACAGTAGCAACATGTCAAGGAGTCAAAAGGACAATTTCAATCACAAACCATGACTCATAGTACATTGCCTTTAAGGGGAAAACAAAGTACATTACTAAAAGAGAAAACATCATTAAGGCTTGATTTTCCTCCACCATTAAGCCTTGTCTAAAGATATTTAGCGACTTTTTTGAAGACCTTTTTGATGGCTCAAAACATGGTCTTTTTACAGAAAATTACTCACTAGAATTGATATAGAAATCAACATGAGTTTTAGCAACAACAAAGAATACAATGACTCCAAAACTTGGATCAATTCATGTACATGAACAATAAAACTATTGAGGGTATTCATAACAAGATTTTGATAGCAATAAGCCATCAAAATAAACCCAATAAAAGTGGAGTTTAACCATAAGAACATTTAAAGATTGTAAAGAGAATGAATGTATGATTATTAACACCAAATAAGAAGAAATTGGCAAGATAATCATCAATTGAAATGGAATTGACATGAGAGGGAAACCAAAGACTTATAATGGAAGAGTGATTGATCAGTTCATTTGCACAAGAACCTATGGATTATCCCCCTCTCCCATAGTTCCTCGGTTCGGTGCTACCTTCCCCCTTAAACGATCGTTGTTGCCTCTTCCTTACTCACGTCCGCTGCCTCTTATCTTCTCCAGGCCGCTTGTTTTTTTTCTTTTTCTTCTCCACTAATCGAGCGATGCACAACGGAACAAATAGGAACTTATTTTAATTAGCTAATATATAACGTACATGAAGGTTAGAAGGAACAGACGTAGGGAGGACAATCGATCCTCCTACTTTGGAGTTATACCTGATTATACCAATTGGTCCCTCAAGTATCATGAGAAATTTCAAACACTCCTAACACTAATAATTTTACAATTAAAGTTTCCTTTTATGACACATTGACCCCTCAGTTCATATTAAACCTTTTAATTACTATAAATTATCCTAAATACTCCCATAATAACTTTTAGGTATAAATTAACACCCTTTTATTTAATTTGTTGAATTTATGTAACATACACATTCAGTTATCGTGATTTGTTAGTTTAAAAATGAATATTATTAAATATTATATGGTTTTGAGCATTGAGTTCTAACAATATAGTTTTATGAGATTTGAAGTAAAACTATGTTTAGAATCATTCAAAAAAGTGATGGTAAGTCTTATGAGATTCCAATCAAAAGTCAAATATTGAAATCTACGAAAATGTAAAATTTAAGTTGGAAATAAGTAAAAATAATGATATTAAAAGTTGTAAATTATCTCGTTAGAAACATTTAGGAGAAAACCTCACTGAAATCCGAGTTATAACGAACAAGTTATGACTTATTGAAGTTTCGTGACAAAACCGACACGACACCATATGACGTAAAAAGTGACTTTACAATAAACTACTTTTTAGCTTTAGTGATCTAAGTGAAAGTCGTAGTATTCGTTAAGCTGATAATTTTCATAAAAAGAACGTCCAAATCTGACTTCGTATGAGGAAGTTATGATTTTTCTAACATTCGGTATAGCAGTACATAGCCCGAAACTCGAAATAAATATTGAGTGATTTTTAGCCGATACAACTTAAACGAGAATCGAAGGTCTCATCGATAGTAGTACAACGGTAAGAAGACAGACGAAAACGGACGTCGGATGAAGAAGTTATGAATTTTTAACGGATTTTTCATGTCTCGGCTTGTTAAAAATATAATATTAAAAATGTAGTCAAAATTAGCCGACGGAGTCTAAACGAAAGTTGTAGAGCATAATTTCACCTACGCGTGGATATAAAGAACGTCAAAAACGGAGTTCGCTGCAAAAATTACGAATTTTTGAAGGTTTGGTCACAAACTTCAAGGCTTGTACGAAGGAGTACGCCCAGCGTACTCATGTAAGTGATCTGGAGTTTGTCACCCTCCCAACTCCTTTGCATGAGAGCAACGTGTTGTAGCCTTGACGCATCCAAACTGATCCACTTCATACGCCTAGCGTACGAAGTTACGCCCAGCGAAAAGATTTTCGAGGTAGTACGCCCCGCGTACCGAAGATTTACGCCCAGCGTAATTAGGTGCTTTGGTCCCCTATAAATAGGATACGAGGTTGGCCGATTTTGTTTAGAAAATTTTACTTCTTTCACCTTTCTACTCTCTTCCAAGCTACACTAAAACCCCCAAGCCTATAATATCATCCTAGCATCATAAGCAAGTCTCGGATAGCCCGAAGATCCCCATAAAATAATATTTTCAAGTTGAAACTCTGCCTGCACAAAGCCCGATTTTCAACTAAAATCCATGGTTTCATCAAAGAAAGTCATTTTTAGAGATGAAGTGCTACCCAAATCAACATTTTATCATTCAGTTATTTCACAGTGAGTTCAACATAGGGACAATTGTATGTTATGTGTTATATGTGCAATGTTATTTCCCGTGTTATTACGATAATTGAGCTATACCTTTGGCCATGTAGAGCATGTCTCGTATCACTTTTGGTATTGGCTTTGTGCCTTTGGCCATGTATAGAATGACTCGTATCACTTTGGTATTGGTATGAAGCCTTTGGCCATGTAGAGCATGTCTCGTATCACTTTTGGTATTGGCTTTGTGCCTTTGGTCATGTAGAGAATGACTCGTATCACTTTGGTATTAGTAGAAGGCTATGTAGGGCTGAAAGCCTGTAAATTGCTAACAAAATGATAATTCAGAAATCGTTTATTTTCTATGCCACTTGGGCTGAAGTTTTATTGAAGTATATCAAGTTGAAATTGTTATGTCTCATTGATTGTAAATCATTGAATCAAATTATTGGTTAATATGGAAAGTCTGTCATATGATACTCATCTGCCTTTGTTGTTCATTGTCCCCCTTTGTTTTTGTCATATTGGTATATATATATATATATATATATATATATATATGTGTGTGTGTGTGTGTGTGTGTGTGTATGTATATATATGGCATAGCGTTATATTGTAACTGTTATTGAACTCACTAAGCGTCACCCGTTTATCCCTCTCAGTGTTTAATTATTGCAGGTGATAAGCATCCAGTATAGTTATGTACTGTTAGAAGATGTAGAATATATAATAATATAGCTTTTGTATTTAGGGTATAAATTCCTGGGAAGTTATGTATTATATAAAACTTTGTAAAAACCTCATTAGTCGGTTTATGAATATGCATATAGCATGTTTGGAGTAATAATGTTAAGTATGAAAGGGGTCTTTCAATTTATAACCATAAAAAGAAATGAAGTCGCTAAAGAAAATTAATATTCAAGTAATGGAATCTAACCTTGATGACGGATGAGAATTGGGTCGTAACAATCCTCCAGTCCTTAAGAGGGTTCTGTCCTAGAATTAGCAGCTAGAACGAATAGATGACAATAGAGAGCTCGCATGTCATCCTCAAGCTCCCAAGTCATATCTCCACCATGCTTTTTCTTTTAAAGAACCATCACAAGTGTAACCCTCTTCTTACGCAACTGCTTGGTCTCGCGCTCCGGTATGGTTATTGGTTCCTCCATCAAGTGTTTCGATTCATCAACTTGTAACTCGTCTATTGGTAGAATACTAGGCTCCTCCTCTAAGCATTTCCTCAAGTAACAAACATGAAATACATCATGAATTCCATATAGCTCGAGTGGTAACTCCAATCTGTATGTCTGGCATCCGACTCGCTCAAACATTACAAGGGGTCCAATGTATCATGGTCTTAGCTTGCCCCGTTTTCCGAACCGGATGATCCCCTTCCAAGGTGAGACTTTCAACATCAATTTCTCACCTACCTAAAAAGTCTTTGGTCGATTCCACTCGCAAACGATCACGTGTTATCTTCACTTTATCCTCAGTAATCTATACGCTTTCAGAAATTGCAAACTGCTTTTCTCCTTACTCCAACCAACAAGTTGATGTACGACACCTCCACCCTTAAAGCATCTCATATGGAACCATGTCTATGCTATCATGATAGGTGTTGTTGTAGGAAAACTCCACCAAGGGTAAATGAGTATCCCAACAACCTCCATACTCGATAGCACATGATGTAACATATCCTCAAGAGTCTTAATGGTCCTTTTACTCTGCTCGTCAGTCTGAGGGTGGTAAGTTGTACTCAAATGCACCCACATACCTAACTGCTCCTATAGTTTCTGCCAAAACCTCGAACCAAAACAATTGTAATGGTCAAAATTGATGGATAATGGTACACCATGCCTTGGTCCAGACAAGTGGCCTCACTTTCCTCGTCAATTTGGTCAGAGGGCCTGTAATCTTGGAGAAATTCTTGATGACCTCCGATAATAACCTACCAAACCCAAGAAACTTTGAATCTCAGTGGGAGTCTTTAGTACCAGCCACTTCTTAACTGCTCCAATCGTTGATGGGTCCACCTTGATCCTCTTCGATCTAACTGTGTGTCCAAGGAACTAGACCTCCCTTAACCAAAATTCACACTTCAAGAACTTCGCATACAGTTTCTCCCTCTTAAGTGTATCTAGAACTCCTCGCAAGTTCCTCCGGTGATCTTTGACACTCCGAGAATACACCACTATGTCATCAATGAAAACAATGACAGACTTATCCAAGAATGGATGACACTGTAACACTCGATTTCATATTAGCTTCTTTATTCAGGGTTGCGGTCCAATCTTCAGTGGTCATGAGGCTTAGGGCCTTGGGAAAGGAAGAATTTGGCCCTTCTCGGGTGTGGATGTTATGTTCTAAGTGATCGAAGTGTTCGATTGTCTCTTCGGAGGCCAAGGATATAACCGTAATTTAATAATTCGATCGTTTATGGATTTTGGGTTTTGTTCGGGAGGTTTTAAGATGAAGACAAGTTGTTAGAAGTGTAAAGCTTCTCTCCACCTTTCTGTTGATAAAACGAATGTCGAAAACGAATAAGGGACGCAAAAGTTATGACCATTTGAAGTTAGAGGGGTGTTGGGCCAAAACGGGTACACATAGCGTAGAAGGGAGGTACGCGGGGCGTACTGTAACGCCCAAAATTTCAAAACAATTAAAACTTTCCAAAAACCACTCATTTTAATAACGTTGTTACAAAAAGGTTTTCAATACATTATTTGACAGAGTATTTTCCCAGGTTCATATCATAAAACACCAACGCGAGGAACGGTACGATCACGCCTTTGCCTTGCCACAGACTCCTGAGAACCTGAAACATAAAACCACAACTGTAAGCCCGAAAGCTTAGTGAGATACCCCCAATATACCAACCACATATACGCCCTTCCAGGCCACGACCTTCCGGTCCATACATATTGCCTTCCGGCCCATAACATATTGCCTTCCGGCCCATAACATATTGCCTTCCGGCCCATAGCATAAAACACATACATAACATAACAAATCATAGAACGACCCTGCATACCGGGTCACACCCCAGATCTAGCAATCATACGCATAACACATAATCATATAACAGTTCACAGTTAGCAATTGATCAACAGATCACATAACGTAGCATTACCCTAATCAAGATACCGGTCTAGCCGGTCACTAGCATAACATTACCCTACGAATCAGTCCACATACTGAATGCATACATACGCCTTTCCAGGCCATGACCTTCCGGTCCACATAGCAATGACAACTACCCGGATTTCCATCCGATAAAAAGGGTCGGCCTTGGTACCATAAACCCTAGCGATATAGTGAGAATAACTCACCTCGAAACTGCCGACTGAACAGATAGCTCAAGCTGCTCCGATCACTGATACGATCTCCACCTCTGGACAGTCACCAATGCACTGAACTCAAACAATAACAACAATTACCAAAATACCCCTGGAACCACTGGTCAATCCTTGGTCAAAGACAAGGTCAAAAGTCAACCCCTGACTGACCCTACTCGCCGAGTCAACCCTAAGACTCGCCGAGTCCCCATGCTCAGAACTTCACTCAACCCGCGACCTAACTCGCCGAGTCACCCCAAGACTCGCCGAGTTCAACGACTCTGAGTCCACTCACCCTTAACTCACCGATTCCTTAAGACACCCTTTCTACACGTCGAGTATCCCCTTTTTAATCGACAAGTTCCTCCTGGAAGAATCGCGGGGCCACCCCGACTCAACTCGCCGAGTCTGAAGAACAACTCGACGAGTCCCAGTTAATCTTCAAGCTACTCGCCGAGTCTGTTCATCGAACTCGGCGAGTCCATGCCATGCAACCGCTCAAACCGCATCCTGGGATAAGGATGGTTCCGAAATACCCAAGCATGGGACCTTCTGGACCTCTAAAGGTCCTAATACAGGGTTATATTCGTTTGGGTAACAAAGTAATAATCCATCTAATCACCAAATGGGTTCCATAAACCCTAGATCCATGCACACATCAATATAACAGAAATGATCCGAAATATTACCTGAATAACACACTCTCTGTGTCCCCAAACCTCAGAACTCGAATCCCTTGCAGTTCCTTTAGCCAAGACTCTTCTCCTCCTTGCACCACAATTTCTTCAAGTCACCAATGGCCTTCAATCTTGCTCTAGATGCCCACAGCCGCTTAGGGTTCTTCTCAGTCGACTAAAAGACGGGCAATGACGGCATATAGTGCGTTATAAACGACCCAAACCTGAACGGTTAGGGTTTTTGCTAAACAGCGTAGACTCGCCGAGTCCATATCGGACTCGTCAAGTCCAGTCGCGAACCCGCGACCAAGTCTGCGATCCTACTCGGCGAGTCTAGGCTCCAACTCGCCGAGTCCCCTCTTAAAACACCCCTAAAATCATACTTATATCAATATTTGAAATTCCGGGCTGTTACACGTACATGGAAAATGCAAACGCAGGAAGATTTGGGAACATAGGATGTTCCCCAGGTAAACACAAGGCATTCGTATGACCAGATGGAGTCCCTAATTTAGGGTCTTGGACCCTATTTAAACACCTTAAGTCCCAAGTGTTAGCCTCATTTCCAGCCTCCATAGCCTCAAGCCTTAATCTCGAAACCCTAGAGCCTCCTTTTGAGTCGTGATCTCATTCTTTGTGTTTTGGTGTGTGTTTTAAGCTCATTCAAGGAAGAGAAGCTTGGTGCAAGGTGGTGGTTCAAGTAAGAGCTTTTAGATCTTGGTTCTATGCTCCACTTCTACCACATTTAAGATATAAAGCTCTAACCTTGCTCAGTAGAAGCTTAGATCTGAGTTTTTATGGATTTTAGTCCCTTATTGGTCCCATGGTTGAGATCTTGTAGTTTTGGTCACTCCAGAAGCTTTGGGTGATAAATGAAATTTAGTGTGCCAAGCACATTTGCATGGTTATTCACATCTTGTTTGTGATCCACGGTATCCCAGTCACAAAATTGAAGGGAATAATCGAGATTTAAACATGCCATTGAAAAGTTCAATGAATCTCAAAGGAATCTAGGAATTTCAATCCAATTAAAACTTAATAATCAATTTCGTTTTTCATGGTGGAAATTGGTAAATAGTCATTTACTTTCCTTCAAATATGTTGCATTTGGATTACAGCATCCCTCTTCCAATTTGTAAAATATTGTGTTGGGTCCTAGCCTTAATATTTCATTTTTGGTGTTATATTAAGTATTATTATCTAATATAAACTTTGTCTTTTTCTTTTTAGATGTCTTCCAACACTACTTCTGGCACAAACCCTACAGGCTCCTTCTCTCTCATGAACTTGTTTGAGAGAGTCATCTTTGATGGTACCAACTTCAATGATTGGATTAGGAACATCAGGATGGTCACTAGCTATGAGGACAAGGAATATGTCCTCGATAAGGAGGTTAAGGAAATCGATGAGGCGTCTGCTGCTCCAGAGGAGATCGTTGAGTTTAGGACTCATGAGAAGGATGCCATCAAGGTGTCTTATATCATGTTAGCCACCATGACAGTTGAACTCCAAAAGTCCTATGAGGACTTATACCCTTTTGAGATGCACCAAGACCTGATGGAAAGATACCATCAGAGTGCTCGTCAAGAGAGGTATGAAATCATCACCTCCATGATAACAACTAAGATGAAGGGTGGTGAACCCATCATGACCCACTTGCAGAAAATGCAAAGGTTTGTGGACCGCTTGTGTCACACCCCAAAACCGGAACGGCGGAAACGTTCTGGGGTGGATGACGTCATGTGAAGTATCACAGCACATGCATTATAGTAATCAAAGTACAACAAAACATTGAATTAATAGTAATAGTTTTACATGGTTTACATTACAATACATCAAAGTAATACAAGTAAATATATAGGTGCAGCTTGGTACTAAACTGTTTTCGTCAGAAGCTCCGGGGATGTACCTGTCTAATGCTGACCTGAGAATACAAGTTATTTGAAAAGCGAGTATCAACATTTTTACAAATGCTGGTGAGTTCATAAGTATTTAGTGTCATTTCATCCAAATAACTTTAATAAAAGTGGTAGTTTTAGAGTGTCCATTACATTAGTGTCTTTTCCAGAAAATCCTATATTTTCTTTAATAAAAGCAGTCTTCTACCAAGACTGGACGGAGTTATGTGGTAAAAAGTAGTTTTCCCTTAATCGCTATCATTATCAAAATACAGAATTTGATTATTAAGAAAGCAAGAGAAATCAGGGAAATAACATACGCCTCAGCAGTGAAGACTGCTGACTAAGGCGAAGGAATCATAGACTCCAGGAGAGTATCGAACAAACGACACGCCTGGCTCAGTCTAACAAAGGGAGATATAGACCCCAGACGGTACCAAATGAAAGGTACGGCTAGCAAGGTCTAAAAACAGAGGATACAGACCCCAGACAGTATCAAATGAAAGATAGAGCTAGTAAGGTCTAAAACAAGGAATACAGACCCCAGACAGTATCAAATGAAAGATACAGCTAGCAAGGTCTAAAACAAGGAATACAGACCCCAGACAGTATCAAATGAAAGATACAGCTAGCAAGGTCTAAAAACAGTGTGACTCTGAGAGTGGGTTTTCAGCATACAGTGGAAAATACAGTGTGAAATACCGTTACCTTAAGGCCATGAATTATAAGGTAACCTGGGATACTCGTAACCATACTAACCGACACTAGAGTACCTGACGCCCTGCAAGCGTCTATAAAATGTGACATTTGTCACCCCTTGGCTTGGTAGGCCGTGGACTGTAGCTAGCAGTCAGGGTGCGGGGGTGTCAATCCCGTATAGATCTATACACACAATGTCCGCTCTCCCTACAGGAGACTCTGGTTACCAACTAGACGACGGAGAAGGCCATGTCCCAAAGATGCATCCCAATTAGTGGGTAGTGGGTTTCCAATATAAGTGTTGAACTATAGGTAGAGACTCACAACTGAACTGACTAGAGTAAACCTATATGGCTATGCTCGTGTACATAATATATAACTAATGAATCAAACGACCTTTGGACGGACATCCGATCCCACCAGACCACATCTCAACGAAAAAAAGGAAATAGGGCGGACAAACCTTCCTAAGTCCTTTAACCATTATTTATATGCATCTATACAAGCATAGGCATACATCTAACTACGTTTGAGTGTGTAACAAGTGGGAACATATCGTGAAGTATAACCAAATCGTGATGTATAAGTGAATCGTGTGGAATAACCGAATCGTGAAGTATAAGTGAACAGTGTGGAAGAACCGTATCGTGAAGTATAAGCGAATCGTGAAGCAAAAGTGTCATCAAGTATAAGTGTACCCCAAAGTGGAATCGTTAATAGGTATAAGTGAAACGGAAACATAATCAAGTATAAGTGAAGAATAAGCATATCACTAGGTAAAAGCGTATCACATAGGAGTTTAAACCAAGTAGAAGCGAGGCAGCGGTATCTAACAAGTAAGAGTATACAACATGAAAGAAAACCTTGATGAAAAACCTTGGAAAAACCTTTATACTTAAGTAAATCGCAACCTGGTATTCTTTGGTAAAATAAGTTTGAAAAACCTTTAGAAATGCTTTGGAAACCTTTCATAAACCCGTTTGAAATGAAACTTTGAATAAACAGTATAAGTAAGAGTTTTGAACAAGTGAAAACATTTTAGAAAACCATTTATAGTATCCTACTCGGTAAAACAGTTTACAGTGTGGTAAATCCTTGTGCATGCAGGTTATCAATCACATGTGATTGATATGATAACTGGCATGTTTAACTTGTATTCCCCCCTATAAAACATATAAAAACATTTAAAAGGTTCATTCAGGGGTATGAACTCACTTGGTGTAAGTGGATCCGACGAAGGTGCCGGTTGGGTGCTCGGTGTCAAGTAAGGACTTGGACACACTTAGTGACCTTTTTAACATATGATAACATATGTTCACATAAAATTAGTATATATATAATACCAATTAAACAAGTATACGCACTCTAAGGAGCGGAAAACACTTTGGTTAAGTGTTTGGGGTGTCCCGGGTAACATCTAAGGGTGTAAATGACTTAGGAATGGAGTTTACTCTTCAAGAGTAAACCCTATATACATAGTTCACGGCCCTGGGACAACTCCCCATGAGTTTACGGTCGTAAACTCATGGTGAGGGTGTTCTAGGATGTTTAAAGGTCTTATATTGATCGTGGAATTTTGCTAGGTCCAAATCTAAAATGTATGAATGGATTTAAGGCTTTTAAAGGGACTAAATGGGAGTTTACGGCCCATGAACCACCCCTATGGGAGTTCACGGCCGTGAACTCCTACCCTATTGATTTTATTGAAGTTTTAGCCCTTGATTCAATTCTAGTGATTTATAATGAAGGTATAAGGCCATTTGGGGAAATTAAACCACCATTTGACATGGTTTGGAGGTGTTTACGGCCTAGGCATGTGCTTGGGCCATAAACTCCTTTTTACCCCTCATTTCTTAGTGTTTAATTGCTCCAAACCCGAAATAGCAAGTCCCTATTTTATGTCTTAAGCCTAAGGGTAGTTTGGGAGTGTTTTAGACTTGATTTAACAAGTTTAGAGGGTGTTTACGGCCTAAGCATGTGCTTGGGCCGTAAACCCTCTTTTATGTCACAAAAATGATGGTTTTGAGGTGCAAACACTCCTAGGCTAAATCCTCAATTAGTTTCCAAGCTTTTAGGGACAAATTTGGGTCATTTTGGCCTCTTTTTAGGGGTTTACGGCCTAAGGAGGCTCTTAGGCCGTAAACTCCTTTTCAACAGCTTCCAAGTCCGATTTTTGGGGTAAAGTCACAGCCAATAATGTTTAGGATAAGTTAGGGTAAGGAGACTCATGATTTGGAGGCGGAAATTTGCGGATTTGAGACGAAATCAGACTTTATGAGAGAGAGTATAGAGAGAGAGTGAAAAAGGGGTGGAATGAAGTCCATTCCCCCTTATATATGGGTTGGTGTTGGAGCTCAGTGGTATTCTATCCGATACTGCCGTTAGACGGGGCTTTTGGTCGCACCTGATTTAGTGGTCGTAATAAAATTTAACTTTTTTCCAAATTAATATGGAAATGTAACCTAAGTGTTTTTATTTATTTTATTACGACGAATAACGACATAGAACATAACTAAATAAAACCTTTATTTATTTGATGACCTCTTATTAACGGAACTCTTATACAGTGGAATATTCCGTTAACGGTAACGGGGTAATGTAACAGAATAAACTTTGGGTTGTCACAGCTTGTGTAACACCCGGTTCCTAGTATGTATTTTAAATTTAAATAATTTCGTGTTTTACACTGGGACTCGACGAGTTGGAGGCCCAACTCGTCGAGTAGACTAGACTTTGGACTCAAGTTTTAAGTAACCTACTCGACGAGTCGGGAGCCCGACTTAGCAAGTAGGTCTGCCTGGATGAAACCCTAATATTTAGGATTTTAACCCTATTTAAACGCCTTATCTTGTCCCAATCCAGCCTCCATCATCTCTCACAGTCCAGAAAATGCCTAACTCGAAACCTTAAAGCATTGGGAGTGTTCTTGAGCCACTTTTGTGTGTTTTTGGTAGTTTGAAGCTTGAAGAAAGAAGTGGAATCTTGGGGGTTCAAGAAGAAGCAATTAGATCCAGAGGTTTTGCTTCATTTCCAACTAATTCAAGGTAAAAAGCCTCAACCTTGACCATCTATCTCTTAGAACTCTAGTTAGGGTTCATTTCTACATTTTCTAAGCATTAGTAGAGCCAACTTTGGGGTTTTGTGGTTCTAAAGGGGTAGAACTTCATATCTGGAACCATTGAGGATTCTCATGGCATAAAGGTACCAACCTTATGGCCATGGGAGTCTCATGCATCATATAACCTCATTTTAGGGCCATTTGAGCCAAATACCCCCATGCATGAACATCAAGTTTGTAACTTTATGTGTAATATGGACCCTAGGAGGTCAGATCTATGTTCTGGATGCATTGAGCCCGACTAAAATCGATTTGGTAGACTAGGACTTTGGGGGACTCGGCAGGTCGCTCATAGGACTCGGTGAGTCGGGCTATGGTTCCCCAACATTTTTTGTTTTTGATCGAACTAGTTGAGTCTAGAAGAGGACTCACCAAGATGGATGTGAATATGGACCTGAAGATCATGGAACTCAGCGAGTTCAAGTGAAGAACTCGGCGAGTTCAAGACTAAGTCCTAACTGCATGAAGACGAACTCGACAAGTTCATAAGGAACTCGGCGAGTCCAGGACTAGGTGTGCCTTCTTGCATGAAGAAGGACTCGACAAGTTCAAGGATGAACTCAGCGAGTCAGTGGTAGAAAGTCTCGAATTCGTATGAAGGAGAACTCGGCAAGTTCTTGAAAGACTCGGCGATTAGGGTCGAAGATTTTAGTGTTCTAAGGATTATGGAACTCGGCGAGTTGGTGGGTCAACTCGGTGAGTCGATTATGCCAAATGCTGACTTTGACCCAGAGTTGACTTTGACCAAGGTGTTGACCTTGACTTTGACTTTGACATGATTTGACCATGAAATGGTAATTAAGGAATATCGCTATGTGTAGGAATCGAGAGGAGTTGATCTCGACAGCGAGGATAACTCGGATACTTCACGACACTGAGGTGACTTACCTCCCAGTAGAAGTAGGTCTAAGGAACCAAGGTCGGCCCACTAGTAAGAGATTATAGTAGAGATGATTGTATTTGTGATAATTATCCGATATGTTGTTATCTGTTATGATTATGTGCTAGGATGATAAATGTGTTTGTAGTAGTAGGGGCGGAACGGCCTCCAGTTACCGGTTAAAAGATACCGAAGGGGTAGAAAGCACCCATGCATGCCTAGATATATGTTCATGATATGCTATTATGTGGTAGTGGTAGGGGTGAAATAGTCCCTAGTTACCGGTTGAAAGATACCGAAGGGGAGGTTAGCTCCCGGCTACCGGTTGAAAGATACCGAAGGGGAGGTTAGCTCATGGTTACCGGTTGTGAGATACCGAAGGGGAGGTTAGCTCCTGGCTACCAGTTGAAAGATACCAAAGGGGAGCCTAGTTCCCAGTCGTTCTAGTTAGATACTGGTTGAAAGATACCGAGGGACAGGCCATATGTGGTATGTGGTATGATGGGGGGACTCACTAAGCTTTGAACTTACAGTTTTCAGTTTTGTTTCAGGTACCTCTTCAATGAAGGAGAAGGAGCCGGCACGGTAGCAGCACAGTGCACACACGTGATCTCCGCACTATGATATTCTTGGGATTGTACTCTAACACTATTATTATTCCACAACATGTTCTATGACCTTTTATTTATGGGATGTTATGATATCGATGATGTTTTTCAGTAAACAATTTTGTAAGCTACTTAACTAAAAATGAATTTTTTGGTCTTGAAAATTGGGATGTTACAAGTTGGTATCAGAGCCTTAGTTTGAGGGATTCGGACGCACCTTCGGAGGTGTCTGGACCCAAATCTAGGTTTTCAAAGATTTTTGCAAGAAAATGATTTTTCTACAAACTAAAATAAAAAGGTTTTGAGAAAGAACCAGGTGTTTAATGCGTGCAACCGGCCGAGCTCAAGTAAGTTTTCCCCAAGATACCCATACATGTTATGTTATGTTATGTTATGTTATGTTATGTTATGTTATGTTATGTTATGTTATGTTATGTTATGTTATGTTATGTTATGTTATGTTATGTTATGTTATGTTATGTTATGTTATGTTATGTTATGATGTGATATGACTATGAGGACTGCATGCTAGATTAGGGCTAAGGATCTAGGGAGGATGTCTTATATGCCTATTGTATATGTATGAGAACTTCATGTTAGATTAGGGCTAAGGATCTAGGAAGATGCCTTACATGCCTGCTATATATGCTTATCGAATTTCCTGGTAGAACTGATTAGACAGTGATATGATGGCCTGGATAGGATATGCGTGGTTTGGGTACTCAATGCCCGAATGCTGCTTGCTACGTGCTTTTTAGGAGTTCTAGTTATCTTTAATTAACTAGTAAACGAATATGTTAAGTTACATATTATGAGGACTAAATAATTTCAGAAGGTTAGGTCCAGCCCTATTTCGCAGCTCTTGTTTGAGTCCAATCGTTGTAGGGCAGGACCTCTCATTCAAAGAATTATCTGGTCTTAGTAATATGTAATGGTATTCACAAGCTAAATAGGGAGAGATAACATTGACTTCTTATGCAGCTGATGGCGGAGAGTAGGTCAGAGAGTTACCCTAGGGTAAGCTTAGGATGAGAATAGTGCAGCGAGCAGTGGTAGTAGGAGTGATTTGGTGAAGTCAAGGCAATCCTTGAGGAAAGTATGGATAGATGTAGAAGGTAGTATGGGCCCGTACTACTGAAAGCAGAGGATTCGTACTCGATTCAAGGAGGACCGAGATAGAACCAAGGAACTTGTAGTATGTGAGACCTTCTAAGGTTATGTATGACCCTAACGATTATGTGTTTTGTTTCAGAATGGTGATGATAGCGCAACACGAAGGAGGAGATCCAGGGTCAGGATCAGGTGTCGAGCCAGTTGATGAGGAGTTAAGTGAGTTCAATGCTTCTGAGATCACTAGAGGCATCCTTGAGTCGACCTCGGTGATTTTCAGGTCGATTAGGGAAGGGATTATTAAGCTGATGGAGGATCGCCTCGGGGCGTTTAGGAGTGACTGGGCGTCTAGCCAATCAGGGGCGCGCAAACTATCCTTTAAGGACTTCAGGGGATGTGGTGCGCCAGACTTCCACGGGGTGAACAACCCCATTGTTGCTAGGAGATGGATTGCAGACATGGAGTCTGCTAAGTTTACTAGCTTCTACCCTGATGGGTCGAAGGTTCAGTATGCTACTGGATGTTTGAGGGACATGGCTAGGGAATGGTGGGAGTCAGTTGGTGATTCTTTGGGAGCCTCAACCATTGAGGCTATGACCTGGTCAGACTTTGTAACCAGGTTTTGGGCTGAGTTTGCGCCGGCTGTGGAGCTTCAACAGTTAGCTAGGGTGTTTCTCGACATGAGACAGACTACTGAGACGATACCGAAGATTACTGCCAAGTTTCGGGAGAGGGCCTTATTGGTGCCTCAGTATGTTGGAGATCAGGAGATGCGGAAGACCCGCTATCATGAAATGTTGAGGGCCGACATTCGGGAACATGTCAGCTACTCAGCATGCCCGACCCTGGATTCTATGATTGCTAGGGCGAGAGAGAGGGAGATTAACTTGGAGCACCTCAGGATGAGGAAGGCAGAGACGAAGCAGGTTATTAGGGCTTTGGGGAAGAAGCCCAAGCAATTAGACTCTAGGTTGAAGGGCTAGCAGGGCTGGAGCCGCTGTGGGAAATGCGGTAGGTCACATGAGGGAGTTTGTCGCACTGGGTCGGAATCAGGCTGCTATAAGTGCGGAAAGACCGAGCACTTTGGCAGGGATTATACTGCCCCTATCCCCAACATTCAGACATCAGACCTGATTTGCTTTCATTGGAATCAGAAGGTACATAAAAAAGCCAATTGCCCTAGATTGACAGCGGCAGCAACGCCAGTGGCGGCGCCAGCTCCAGCAACCCTGCAGATTATTGATAGCCGGCAATGCAAGACAGAGGCTCCAGTAGTGAGGAGCCGAACCTTCCAGTTGACTACCGAGGAGGCACGTGCCCCACCCGATGTGGTGACGGGTATGATTTCTTCTCCCTAGCTTTTATTATATGTTGATTATGATATTTATGTGCCTTGTTATGTGTTTTGTTTAGGATCGCTCCATGTGAAAGGTATTCCAGTTCAGGCGTTGTTCGATTCGGTTGCTACTCGATCATTTGTCTCTCTTGCACTTATCAAGAGGTTTCCTGAGTCTTCGGGCATGTTGGATTGCCCTCTAAAGGTCGAGATTGTTGATGACTGATCAGTTCGAGCATCAAAGGTTTTCAAAGATTGTGTTTTGAGGGTATTCGAGGAGCGCTACCTAGTAGACTTGGTTCCCATACCATTGCGTGGGAACAAGGTCATCATCGGTATGGACTGATTGAGCCCTAATGGGGTTATGATAGACTGCACGCAGCAGTTGGTACGGGTCAGGACCCCAAGTGGGGGAGAGCTGGTTATTCAGGGCAAGAGGCCACAGCGTCGACCAACTTTATGCTTAGCAGCGATGGCTAGGCGCTACCTTCAGCAGGGTTGCGTAGGGTATGTCACCTATGTTATGGATACCCGGGAGATGGGTAGGGAGACGGTGAGTGATGTACCAGTGGTGCGAAAGTATGTGGATGTATTCCTGGAGGAGTTGCCTGGGATACCTCCGGAGAGACATGTAGAGTTCAGGATCGACCTGGTCCATGGTGCGGCTTCGATAGCCAAGGCGCCATTTCGGTTAGTTCCTATCGAAATGCAGGAGTTGTCTACACAGCTGTAGGAGCAATTAGACAAGGGATTCATTAGACTGAGTAGTTCACCTTAGGGAGCCCCAATCCTGTTTGATAAGAAGAAGGACAGGTCACATCGAATGTGTATACACTACCGGGAGCTAAACAAGGTAACGGTGAAGAACCGTTACCCACTCCCGAGAATTGATGATCTTTTCGACCAGCTTCAGGGGGCATCTTGGTCTTCCAAGATTGATTTGCGGTCAAGCTACCATCAGATGAAGGTTGGAGATGAGGACATACAGAAGACTGCTTTCCGGACTCGCTATGGCCACTATGATTTCGTGGTGATGCCCTTCGGGCTCACCAATGCTCCTGCTGTGTTCATGGACCTCATGAACCATGTATGCAGACCGATGTTAGATTGGTCTGTGATAGTTTTTATTGATAGTATATTGGTTTACTCCAGGACGCAGGAGCAACATCAAGAGCACTTGCAAGAGGTTTTGGATACCCTGAGGAGGGAGAGCTTGTACGCAAGTTCTCAAAGTGTGAGTTCTGGTTGCGCGAGGTGCAGTTTCTTGGGCACCTTGTCAACCAGAACGATATTTTGGTCAACCCGACCAAAGTAGAGGCCGTGATGAGATGGGAGGTTCCGAAGTCTCCATCCGAGATTCGGAGTTTCCTAGGATTGGCAGGCTATTACCGGAGATCCATTCAGGACTTCTCCAAGATAGTCGTACCCTTGAACCGGTTGACGAAGAAATTTGTGATCTTTGGCTAGGGGCCTGAGCAGCAGGTAGTGTTCGAGACATTGAGGCAAAGGCTATGCGAGGCGTCGATCCTCGCCCTGCCAGAGGGCGTGGAGGATTTTATGGTATACTGTGATGCGTCCATCTCAGATTTGGGCGTTGTATTGATGTAGAGAGGGCATGTTATCGCCTATGCTTCGAGGAAGTTGAATCCTCATGAGGCGAACTACCCAACACACAATTTGGAGTTGGGGGTGGTTGTCTTCGCCCTCAATATTTGGTGACACTACCTCTATGCGGTCCGATGTACCATTTACACGGACCACAAGAGTTTGAGGTACCTCATGGATCAGCTGAATTTGAACATGAGGCAGCGTCAGTGGCTAGATGTGGTGAAGGATTACGATTGTGAGATCCTCTACCAACTGGGGAAGGCCAATGTGGTGGTCGATGCTATTAGCCACAAGGCTACCTCGATTAGAGACATTTTCTTACGGATGATAGTGGTGACTCCACTATTGGAGCAGATCCGAGAGGCCCAGCAGGAGGCTATGAAGGAGGAACATCGGAAGAGCGAGCGTATTGTGGGGCAGGTTTCCTCCTTCGACTATGATAGTCATGGGTTGCTGACACTACACCATAGGGTGTGGGTTCCGTATCATGGAGGTGTGCACCAGGTGCTGATAGAGGAGGCACACAAATCCAAGTTTTCTATTCATCCCGGGGCGACGAAGATGTACAGAGATCTTCGTCCTGATTACTGGTAGCCCTACATGAAGCGAGATATAGCCTAGTATGTTGAGAGGTGCCTGACCTATAGGAAGGTCAAGGCGGAGCACCAGCGGCCTCACGGCAAAGACGCAGCCGCTAGACATCCCCATGTGGAAATGGGAAGATATTACTATGGATTTCATCACCAAGCATCCCAGGACAGTGCGAGGAGTAGATTCGATTTGGGTCATCGTGGATCGATTAAGCAAGAGTGCCCACTTCATACCGATCCAGGAGAGTATCTCGGCCAAGAAGCTGGCTGATATCTACATCCGAGAGGTAGTAGCTCAACATGGAGTGCCAGTCTCCGTGATTTCTAACAGAGACGTATGGTTCATTTCCAGGTTCTGGAAGAAGTTTCACGACGAGTTGGGTACCCGTCTGCATTTCAGTACTGCTTTTCACCCACATGCGGATGGTCAGAGCGAGCAGACCATCCAGACCTTCGAGGATATGTTGCGGGCATGTGTTGTAGACTTCGGTGGTAGCTAGGACACCTACCTTCCCTTGGCAGAGTTTTCCTACAATAATAGCTACCACACGATTATTGACCGTCCTCCCTTCGATATGTTATACGGGAGGAAGTACAGGACCCCGATATGTTGGGGAGAGGTTGGACAGAGGCTCATGGGGAGTATTGAGGTGGTACTCAAGATGACAGAGATGGTCTAGTAGGTTCGGAGCAGGCTTCAGACTGCTCAAAGTCGACAGAAAAGTTATGCCGACAAGCGTCGTTCGGACTTGGAGTTTCAGGTCGAGGATATGGTCCTCCTGAAGGTGTCACCTTGGAAAGGTGTCACTCGATTCAGGAAGCGGGGCAAATTAGGCCCCAGGTACATTGGACCTTTCAGGGTTGCAGCCCAGGTGGGAAAGGTGGAGTATAGGTTGGATCTGCCAGCTGAGCTTAGCCAGATTCACATTACCTTTCACATCTCCCAATTGTGAAAGTGCCTGGTAGACGACTCTGTCGTGGTGCCTCTAGAGGATATTCAGGTGGATGACAGCCAGAACTACATTGAGCAACCAGTAGCTATCCTCGACAGGAAGTCAAAGGATTTGAGGAACAAGAGGGTCGAGCTGGTGAAGGTGCAATGGCAGCACTACAAGGGCTCATAATGGACTTCGGAGCCGGAGGACGTGATGAGAGATCACTACCCTGAGCTTTTTTCGGATGGAGCAGCAAACTTCAAGGACAAAGTTTGAAATAAATGGAGGAGAGTTGTAACACCCGGTTCCCAGTACGTATTTTAAATTTCAATAATTGCATGTTTTAAACTGGGAATCGACGAGTTGGAGGCCCAACTCGTCGAGTAGACTATACTTTGGACGCGGGTTTTAAGTAACCTACTCGACGAGTCGGGAGCGGAGCCCAACTCGGCGAGTAGGTCTGCCTAGATGAAACCCTAATATATAGGGTTTGCACCCTATTTAAACGCCTTATTTTGTCCCAATCCAACCTCCATCGTCTCTCACGGTCCAGAAAATCCCTAACTCGAAACCCTAAAGCATCTGGAGTGTTCTTGATCCATTTATGTTTGTTTTTTATGGTTTGAAGCTTGAAGAATAAAGTGGAAGCTTGGGGGTTCCATAAGAAGCAAGTAGATCCAGAGGTTTTGCTTTATTTCTAACTCATTCAAGGTAAAAAGCTTCAACCTTGACCATATATCTCTTAGAACTCTAGTTAGGGTTCATTTCTACATTTTCTAAGCATTAGTAGAGCCAACTTCAGGGTTTTGTGGTTCTAAAGGGGTAGAACTTCATATCTGGAACCATTGAGGATTCCCATGGCATAAAGGTTCCAAACTTATGGCCATGGGAGTCTCATGCATCATATAACCTCATTTTAGGGCCATTTGAGCCAGATACCCCCATGCATGAACGTCAAGTTTGTAACTTTACGTGTAATATGGACCCTAGGAGGTCAGATCTATGTTCTAGATGCATTGAGCCCGACTAAAATCGACTTGGAAGACTAAGACTTTGGGGGACTCGGCGAGTCGCTCATAGGACTCCGTAACGCCCGTAGATCCGGGCTAATCAATTTAGAAATAATAGGGGTCGAAAACGAATTTTCGATAAAATATTATTTAGAATAAATAATTTGAACCAAGTTTTAGTATATATCACAAGGTTTCCATACATATAAAGAACGCCGAAATCCGAGTTATAACGAAGAAGTTATGACCCGTCGAAGTTTCGCGACGGAACCGGCACGGCACCGGGAAGCGTAAATAGTAAATTTACGATAGAAAGAGTTTTAGCCTTAGTGATATAAACGAAAATCGTAGAGTATGTTAAACTAAGAACATCGATAAAAAGAACGCCCAAATCTGACTTCGTATGAAGAAGTTATGATTTTTCGAAGTTTCGGATTAGCGGTGTACAGCCCGAAATTCGAATATTAGATCGAGTGATTTTTAGCCAACACGACCTAAACGAGAATTGAAGATCTCGTTAAGAGTACCGTAACAAGAAAAAGATGGGCAAAAACGGACGTCGGATGAAGAATTTATGAGGATTTAACGAACTAATCCTATCCCGGCCTGTTAATAATATTAAATTTAAAATCGAGTCAAAATTAGCCGACGGATTCTAAACGAAAGTTGTAGAGTACGTTTCCACCTTCGCGTGGATATAAAGAACGTCGAAAACAGAGCTCGTACGCGAAAGTTACGAATTTTTAAAGTTTGCACTTGAATTTGCGAAGCTGATTGCGAAGTTGTTGATGTGGCCAAATCTCAGTCGTCGCTTGTTGAGCATGGTCTCGCTTCGGATGATAACACGTAGTCTCGCATTACGCCTCGCGTCCGAGATTATTACGCCCAGTGTACCTTCGCTTCCTATCCGACCGGTGTGCGAGACAGCTGGAACCGAGGTGGCATGCTTATCCGAAGTTAGGCCCCGTGTAGCCAAGGATTACGCCCAACGTAGTCCTAGGCCTCGTAGGGTATAAAAAGAGGCGAGGGTCTCCGCATTTTTTCACACCATTTCTCATTATCTCTCTAGTTTCTTTCTCTCTCTAAGGGTTTTAACCCTCCCCTAAGCCTAGGTGATGCCCTAGCACTCTAAGGAATCCCCGAGGCTCCCGGAGTCCCGAGAAAAAGGGGTCTTTCAGTTTCGGAAACGCTGCTCCGAGCAAAGCCCGGTTTTCGTTAAAATCCGCTGTAAGTGAGCTACGCTTACGCAATTTTTAATATAGCTTCCAAATAATTATAGTAATGTTATTAGGTCCTTCAAATAATTATCTGGGCTATTATTATGAGTTATATTGAGTGTTATTTAACGCTTATATAATAATAATAATAATAATAATAATAATAATAATAATAATAATAATAATAGTCAGACTATTAATTTTTTGCGGTTATCTTTAGACTAAACCCTAGTGGTATTGATACTAGGTTTTATTGAAGGAAATTGTTTTGAGAGTATCGAAGCGTTGTCCGAGTGCTGAGTCACCACCTTTCAGGTGAGTGCATGGTCCCTTTCACCTTACACATAGATATGAAGTATTCTATATAAATTATGTGTTATGTGTGCGTATTGTCTGAGTACTTGCTGTCTATGCTAGTTGAACGATTTTATACACGTTTTAAAGGAATTAAACTATATATGTATTTTATATCTACAAAAATGTTGGGGTAAAACATGGGTAGATGTAATAGATGGAATATAAGTTGGACGATGAGTTGAGAGGTGTTATAGACCACGAGGTGAGGGTGAGAGGTGAACGATGTGAGAAGCCTTTTCCCAAACGATGGCCCCATCATTCAGCAGAGTATGGATGACAACCACGGACTATTCTAGACAGTCCAGTGGAACACTAGCAGGCTAGCAACCTGTAAGTGTTGTGAATGATGTGTTCACTCGGTGTACTCTAAACCTTGGTGATCATGCAGACTTGGTGCCAAAACCCTGGTGACTATGCAGACTTAGTGCCTGTTGTATAAATTATGGCGACTATACAGACTTAGTGCCTAAACCCCGGTGACGATGGACTCCATGCCGATTCCTTAGGATGATCCTTAGGAATGTACGACGAGGAATGATTAATTCTTAGGGTAGATCCTTAAGAATAAAGAAGATAATGAGGATGGGTAATTGGGTTAACTGTTTGATGATTAAACATAATAATTATATTATTGTGAGTTGAAAACCCTATGTACTCACCAGGTTTCCCAACCTGACCCACTCAGTTTATTTATATCACAGGTGTTGATACGAAGTCACATTACACTGAGAGATTAAAGAGATGTAGATCACTAGTGTAAATAAATGTAAGTTCCGTTTATGCTTATGTTCCTGTATTGACGATGACATCCCAAACGTTTTAAAATGAATAAAATACGTTTCTTCGAAAATGTTTTGATAACGTATTTATTGTATTTTTCTGGGAACAAATTCCGCAACATTTTTATGAAAATAAGTACTCTGATTTTTATAAAGCATAAACAAAATCGGTTTTTTCTGGTCGTGAAAATGGGGATGTCACAGACTCAGCAAGTCAGGCTATGGTTCCCCAACCTTTTCTGTTTCTGATCGAACTGGTTGAGTCTAGAAGAGGACTCAACAAGATGGATGTGAATATGGACCTGAATATCATGAAACTTGGCAAGTTCAAGAACAGAACTAGGCTTGTTTAAGACTAAGTCCCAACTACATGAAGACGAACTCGGCGAGTCCGGAAGTAGATGTACCTTCTTGCATGAAGAAGGACTCGACGAGTTCAAGGATGAACTCAGTGATTCAGTGGTAGAAAGTCATGACCTCGTATAAAGGAGAACTCGACGATTTCTTGAAAGACTCGGCGAGTAGGGTCGAAGCTTTTAGTGTTCTAAGGACTATGGAACTCGGCAAGTTGGTGGGTCAACTCGGCGAGTTGAGTCAGCCAGATGTTAACTTTGACCCAGTGTTGACTTTGATCAAGGTGTTGGCCTTGACTTTGACTTTGACATGAGTTGACCATGAAATGGTAATTAAGGAAGATCGTTATGTGTAGGAATTGAGAGGAGTTGATCTCGGCAGTGAGGACAACTCGGACATTTCACGACACTGAGGTGAGTTACCTCTCAGTAGAAGTGGGTCTAAGGCACCAAGGCCAGCCCACTAGTAAGAGATTATAGTATAGATGATTGTCTTTGTGATAATATCTGGTATGTTGTTATCTGTTATGATTTTGTGCTAGGATGCTAAATGTGTTAGTAGTAGTAGGGGCAGAACGGTCCCCAATTACCGGTTGAAAGATACTAAAGGGGTAGACAGCACCCATGCATGCCTAGATATATGTTCATGATATGCTTTTATGTGGTAGTGGTAAGGGGTGAAATAGTCCCCATTTACCGGATGAAAGATATCAAAGGGGAGGTTAGCTCCCGGCTACCGGTTAAAAGATACTGAAAGGGAGGTTAGCTCCTGGTTACCGGTTGTGAGATATCGAAGGGGAGGTTAGCTCCCGGCTACCAGTTGAAAGATACTGAGGGACAGGCCTTATGTGGTATGTGGTATGATGGGGGAACTCACTAAGCTTTGTGCTTACAGTTTTCAGTTTTGTGTGGTAGCAGCGCATCGCACACACATGATTTCCGCACTATGATGTTATTGGGATTGTATTCTGACACTATTATTATTCCACGACATGTTTTATGACATTTGATTCATGGGATGTTATGATATCGGTGATGTTTTTCAGTAAACAAATTTATAATTTACTTAATTAAAAATGAAATTTTTGGTCTTGAAAATTGGGATGTTACATCTTGTTGAAGTTGAATGTGAACTTCGATGAGGAGTTGGCTATAGATATCATTCTACACTCTTTATGTCCATGTGATGATCAGTTTCGTATGACCTATCATATGAAAATGGAGGAGGTCACTCTTAGCAAGCTTCAAGGCCTTTTGAGGACTGCTGAAAGTAGTCTCAAAGGTAAATTTGTTTCTACTCCTACAGCTACTGCCCCTGTCTTGGCAATTGGACATGGGAAAGGAAAGAATATGAAGGATCCCTCTAAGAGCCACAAAGGAAAGTCTCTTGATGAATCCTCTTCAAGTGGGACCAAGGCTGGTTCTGCTACTCCCTCTACCATTCCTAAGGAAGCAGAGTGTTTCTATTGTCATGAGAAAGGGCACTGGAAGCGAATCTGCCCCAAATACTTGCAGGATGTCAAAGATGGGAAGGTTAAGGCCACCCGTGCAAGTATTTATACTATTCTATCTAATAACTCATCACATTCTTGTTTTTGGGTCCTTGATACAGGTTGTGGATTTCACATTTGTTCTGATTTGCATGGACTAAGAAGAAGTAAGGATGTGGAGCACAAGAAGATGAACTTGATCATGGGGAATAGGAAGGTTTCACAAGTCTCCAAGATTGGAGTTTATTCTTTATTGCTTAGTAGTGGGTTCAAGTTAGATTTGAATAATTGTTGCTACTCATCTGAAATGGCGATAAATATTATTTTCTTTCATCGTTTGTACAAACAAGGTTTTAGTTTTTCATTTGATAATGAAATTGGTGCTATTAATGCTTTTTATAATGGTGTTTTTTATTTTAAAGCATTGTCTTGTAATGGTGTATATGAAACTGTGATGGTTGTAGACAACTTAGGAAATAATGTGTTGCACATTGATTCTTCCAATGATTTTGATAAGGCATGCTTGTGGCATTGTCTTCCTGGACATGTCAGCAAGAAACGCATAGGCCAACTCCAAAATGATGGAGTCTTAGAGTCATTCGACTTAAGGTCGGATGACACTTGTGAATCTTGTTTACTTGGAAAGATGGCCAAGTCACCCTTCACTGGTACTTGTGAAAGGGGCGAAGGTTTGTTGGATCTCATACACACTGATGTGTGTGGACCTTTCAAAACCGCCACAAGGGATGTTAACCGCTTCTATGTGACTTTTATTGATGATTATAGCAGATATGGCTATATCTACTTAATCAAACATAAGTCAAAAACCTTTGAGAAATTCAAAGAGTTTAAACAAGAAGTGGAGAATCAGTTGGGCAGGAAGATAAAGATGCGACAATCCGATCGGGGTGGTGAGTATCTTAGTATCGAGTTCCAAGACTATCCTAAAGAATGTGGGATTGTTTCACAATTGACGCCACCTAGGACACCACAATTTAATGGTGTAGTTGAGAGGAGCAATCGAACCTTGTTGGACATGGTTCGTTCCATGATGAGTCGAGCTTTGTTACGTATCTCATTATGAGGGTATTCCTTAGAGACTGCTGCCCATATCCTTAATCTAGTCACAACTAAGAAGGTTTCCAAAACACCTCACGAGATGTAGACATAGAAGGTTCCCTCGTTAGCACACATCAAGGTTTGGGGTTGAGAGGCTTTCGTGAGATGCGAGACTCACGACAAGCTCGAACCTCGTAGTGAGCGGTGTATTTTCATCGGCTACCCACATAAATCCTTTGGATATCTCTTCTATAGACCGAGTGACAATGTTATCTTCGTTGCAAGGAGAGGAGTATTTCACGAGAGAGAACTCATAGGCTAAGGAGACAGTGGGAGGCAAATTAACCTTGAAGAGCTTCAAGAGTCAAGCAGTGAAGGAACCTCAAACACTAGCAATCAACCTGAGGAGGAAACTCCTGTTGAGTCGATTGATGAGTTTGTGCCTCTGAGGCGTTCCAGTAGAGTTAGTGTTCCACCTGTGTTATATGGTTTCCATATAACATCTGAGGGTGAAACATTTATCAGTGATAGCGCACTAATAAATTTGGATGAACCTAACAACTACAAGGAAGCCATGGCAGGCCCCGAGTCTGCTAAATGGAAAGAGGGTATGGACAGCAAGATTTAGTCCATGTATGACAATCAAGTTTGGAACTTGGATGAAAATGTATCGGGTCGTAAGACAATCGGGTGCAAATGGATCTTCAAGAAGAATACCAACATGGATGGGAAAGTACACACATATAAGGTGCAACTGGTTGCGAAGGGATTTAGTCAAACTCCAAGAGTTGACTGTGATGAGACCTTCTCGTCAGTGGCGAATATTAAGTCTATTAGGGTTATGCTAGCCATAGCTGCATTTCATGATTATGAAATATGGCAAATGGATGTCAAAACCGCTTTTCTTAATGGAAAGTTAGTTGAGGTTACATGAGTCAGCCAAGGGGTTCTCTCAATGGAAAGTATCCTAATAGAGTATGCAAGCTTGAGAAATCCATTTATGGATTAAAACAAGAATCTCGTATATAGAATCTTTGTTTCGTTGAGAAAGTCAAAGAGTTTGGTTTTTCGAGAAGTGAGTCCTGTGTGTTTGTCAAGACTAGTGGGAGTACAGTTAGCTTTCTGGTGTTGTATGTGGATGACATACTTCTCATAAGAAATGACTTCCCAACCTTGTAGGAGGTTAAATCTTGGCTTGGGAAGTGTTTCTCTATGAAGGACCTCAGAGAAGCTGCCTATATTCTTGGGATAAGGATATTGAGAGACAGGAGTAAGAGACTAATTGAACTTAGTCAAAGTACTACTTAGATAACGTGTTGAAAAGATTCAACATGCAGGATTCCAAGAAAGGTGACTTACCGATGGGGTGCAATGCCAAACTGAGTAAAACTCAGAGTCCAAGTACAGAGGTTGAGATAGTTGAGATGAGTCGAATACCATATGTATCCGTTGTTGGCTCGAGCATGTATGCTATGACTTGTTCTCGCTCTGATGTAGCCTTTGCTTTGAGCATGGTCAGCAGATATGAAGGGAATCCGAGCAAGGCTTACTGGACTACGGTAAACAACATTCTTAAGTACTTGTAGAGGACTAAGGACTAGGTCCCTACCCTCGGTGTGAGTGATGAATTGAGAGTAACGGGGTATAGTGAGACCAGGTTTCAGATCGGGAGAGATAATTTCCGCTCTCAGTCGGGCTAGGTCTTTACCCTGAATGGAGGAGCAATAACTTGGAAAATTTCCAAGCAGTAGAAAGTAGCTTATTCAACGTGCGAATCAGAGTAAATATCAGCAAGCAAGGCGAAGAAGGAGGAAATATGGCTGAAGAACTTCATTGGAGACCTTGGAGTTGTACCAACTATAAAAGAGCCTATGGAGATTTTCTGTGACAGCGAGAGTGCAGTTTCCTTAGCCATGGAACCAAGGGATCATGACAAATCCAGGCATATCGATAGAAAATACCACTTCATTAGACATTGCATAGAAGAAGGACTCTTCGTAGCAAAGAGGGTATCGTCATAGGAGAACCAATCATATTCCCTCATGAAGGGACTGAGTAGGGTTAAGCACTTACAACATGCGAGGCGCATCGGGCCGAAGGAAGATATTAGTTTTAATGATTAGATAGTTGTTTAGAAACTTGTAATAGTTGAAATGTAATTGACATTTGATGATTAAATAAAAGGTGTTTTTATAAGTAATGTTACTATCTTGTGTTAGTCATTTACTATTGTTTCATTTTGCATGTTTAACTTCCAGAATAATTATACTATTCAAACTGTCCACAGTCGATCATACTTTGGAAGTAGGTATTGAGGCAAGATTGTCCTGAATTTGACTTGTAGATATCCTGAAATGTATTAGACATAGCAAAGTTTGCTACAACATTCATGAGTGCTCATAAGGTCTGAGTATTGAATTAAACCCACGCTCACTTGTATCACTTCATGGAATTTATCTCGAGTGATCCTGAGACGATAATATCATATAAGTCTTCAAACCAAGATATATGAGTTGTTGACTATGATTTGGTTGGGCATTGATAGTGCGAAACTGCATTAATAACTTCATGTTATAAAACGCACTATTGTGTATGATTTAACAAGTAGTTAGCACAAGCATATATTTTCAAAGTCTATATGTTCCTTTTAGTCATTGGAGGATTAAAAGCGATATCTTGGGCCCCTCGATGATTTTGTTTTGACTTATGTGTCGGGCCCGATCAGAACTAAATTGATGTGTTCAATTATGTTCTCTGTCAAACAAATCGGAAATCGAGAAACAAACTATTGGACAATAAGTATGAAATTGTTCCATGTATTTTCCCGGCTGATATCTTGAAGAACAGAGGATTATATGATCCCTTATCTAAATGGCATGTCAGAGTTTGACAGAGGCTTTTAAGAGCTACAATTGCTAGTCGGTTCCTGAAGTCGTACTTGCAGCTATAGTTATTAGATTTATCCAAGTGGGAGACTGTTGGATAAGGTGTCTAAGTCCATAACTATAATTGGTATGTACTTGACCCGAAATTAGTGTGGTCCATTTGGGTTGAATTTCACCGGAATAATTTGAAAGGATGGACTTTTGAGAAAAGGTTATTTATGATTTATCAACATATTACAAGTTCTAATATATTAATATGAAATCATATTATTTAATTAGTATTGATCAAGAATTAATTTGGAATTAATTTAGTGATCAAAAGAGACTAATTAAATGTACGTGGATTGATTTGGTAACTCAATGATTCTTATAGTGTGGGCCTATGGTTATTTAGGATGGGCTAAACCAATATGGTAGTCCATGGATAGTCCATGAAGGTTTAACCCATGGAGCCTAAGTAATATGAAAGGTCATGTACATTACATGGATGTAACCCTAGACTTTACCACACTATAAAAGAAGCCCCTAAGCTCCTAAAATCGGCACTAGTTGTTCTAGGAGATCATAAGAGCCGATTTTGTGCAAGTCACTCTCTCGCTCTCAATTCCTCCACTGTTGGTGGTGTTTTGGGAAGCATTTGAGGCATCACACTTGGGGTGCTAGGCTCTTAAAGGTCTGAGTTAACAAGCTACAACAAGAGGTAAGTCATCCAACTAGCTTTTTGTTATTCTAGTATCCATGCTTTGTACGCTAGTTAGGACAATGCTTTGGAAAGTCAAATTGCATATATAAGTAGAGAAAACATAGATCCAAAGCATTTAGGGTTGCATATGCACCATAAGGTTGTTATAGTGCTCAAAACCCATCACAACGTTCTGGCTGGGGCTCGCGATCTGTTCACTAGTGCAGTGGGTTTTAATTGGGCCATTTTCTTGGACCTTGTTCTTTGGGCTAAAGTGGACCATATGAAATCAGGTTTTGGGCCATGTTTTTGTTTGGGCTTTAGGGTAAAGCCCATTAGAGGAAGCCTGTTATGTTTCCACTATGATTTGGTGGGCTACAAGAAGGCCAATTGTCCGATGTTGTCGGGAGGAGAAGTGAGTGCGCCTGCTCTAACTACTTTGAGAATCACCGATGGATGAGAGGGTAGGGCCGGAACACCAGCGGAGAGGAATCGGCTTTGAAATGTCAAACATGAGAGGTAAGGACTTCAGCAGGCGATGTTGTGGGTATTCATCTTTGGATTTCTTCTTGATTTTATAAGTATTTATGTTGTTTTGGAATCCTGCACCGGTTTGGGTAAGCGTATCTTCGGTTTGTTTCTTTGTTTATGATTGGATTATATTTACTAGAAATGATATATGCCAATAGCATGCTATGAATTATTAGTGGTTAGCGAAGGGTTGTATCCTGTATAGCGGGTTCCAAGTGTTCTGTAGTTATTTCCGGTCTTGGTCGAGATCGAATCAGGGGCATTGGGAGGAAGGTCTGTGGTTAGGGTTCAGCGGGTTGGTTATCCAACATCGCCAAGATTCAGTCGTTTTAGCAATTGTGCTTGGGATTTCTTTTGGGGGTGCCAAGGGAAGTGGTCTATTGATGAGGTATTGGTCCGATCATCTATTATTTGGAATTCAATATTTGAGTGTGGTATCATTTCCAAGCATCTGGGGGTTATCAGTTTTGCTGGGATTCGAGAAGTGTTCACTTGGTCTTTAGGGGTTGTGCGGTCTTTTGGGTTTGGCTAGTGATGGAGCACTAGCATTGGTGAGCGTTGGTTATCAGCAGATCGATCATTGGAGGGTAAGAAGGATTGGGAATCCTTCAATTCTCGTGTGTTGTAAGAGCTTAGTCAAACCAAAGTGGGGGAGAATCATTTAGATATTTAAGAACAAAAGCAGTTTTGATACTAGGATAAGTTTCACATCCCCGTCAGGGAGGAAGGCGGCCGAGTGGCCGTCTAGATTGAGGATTGTGTGAGTGGGGAGTTCGGAAAGCTTTCCAACATTTGGTTCGCGCCTCCTTGGCGTCAGATGGCAGGCTTTGCGGGTCCCAGGTTGGGGTTCCAATCATGATTCGAGTTTGGTTGGGATTTTGGTTAGGTGCGTGTTTGAATATGGATAGTGTTCAAATAGATAGATTAGCGATAAGACATTGGGCAGTGGTTGTGGCAATGTGGAAGTGTTGTAAGACTGCGGGGTGGCCCTTACCATTCACTAGTGGTCAGTTAGTGTGGGAGTGTTGTAAGACTGCGGGGTGGTCGTAGCATTCACCGGTCCCTGTTCAACAGTGAGATTGTGTTAAATCTGTGACTTGCTCACGGATTTCTTCAGATGATTTAGGTCAAGGCGGGTCCATTCTCAAGGTTGTGGGAGGGCCACAACATGTTTGGAATCAGGAAACGGTAGGTCGTGGGAGACCAGGAATAAGGTAAGACTACAGTTGATCCTGTACCATTCAGCTTAACATCGGGTTTAGTATCGAGATGGTTTGGGTGATTATTGTCGGTCAAAGTTTCCTTTCGGAGGTCACGTGGGGAGACTGTGAAGGTGTTCTTTGTCTCAGCAATCGGGCATGAACTTGGTAATCTAGATGGTTGGCAGATAAGTTGGGACCATGGAAGTCTCAGTTACTTTTGGAAAGCAGGTAGGAGGCAACGTGATGCTTCGGACAATAGTAGTGATTTGGGGGTTCATGTATGTGGAATAACTTGTTGATTGAAAGAGCTAAGTCACTTGCAGCGGGATTAAATAATCTCATAGTAATTGATTTAACTCGGTTGCATAACTCTCGTTTGAGTCTAACCGTTGCAGGGATGAATCTTCTACTCGAATGATTATATGATCCTTCTGTCAAGCATAGGTCTTCTGCATCTGATTATGGTCAGTGAATTTGTTTTGTTGGTAGCATCAAGATGATCAGGGTCAGAAGTGTATGTTTGGTCTATTATTCGATAAAGGCTTGGTTTGGTAATGTTACAGCATGGGCGGTCTTTCAGGGAGTCAGACCAAAGTGTATTTCAAGTTTCAAAAAGTTAGAAGTGGTTTCCTGCGGGAGCTTAGGGTTTGTTTTCTTCATAATGGAATTTCAGTTTGGGTTCGGTTGTCTTGGGAAGGTTGTTTTATGCGCAAAATTTTCTGGTGCTTTCCTAAGGATTAGATACGAGTGTTAGTAAGGAGTGATTTCGAGGAAGAAATCTAATTTTGAAACATCCCAAAAATACATTCCAAAATTTTCATTTTAATTCATTAATAAAAACAATAAGTATCAAAAAGTCATAAATCGTGTATCTCAAAAATATCATAACATCTATCAATGTATCAAAATCATATGTCAAAACATCAGAGTGAATCCGCCCAGGCTAAAAGTTGTGATTTGTGCCATGTAGTCATCCCGAGGTCTTCCCCTTACTAGCGAAAGTACCTGAAATCCAGGATACCATACACATAATAACATACATTGGGCCTTGCTCGCTACATCGGGCCCCGCCTGACATCGGACCGAAATCCGGTATACATATAACATATCATCAAGCATATAACATAAGCACATAACATAAACATATAAACATTCCTCAGGCTTGCCCCAGTGTCACACCCTGCTAAAGCGGAAACACGAGGCATGGCAGTATAAAAGGTTTCATAGCAAAAGTAAAAAGACAACACCAACCATAGTATTAAAAATCATTACAAATTTACAATGGGTTTGAACAACTTTTAAAAGAAATTACAATGTAAATTGAAATACAACACATGCGAATACTCCTAAAAGTGAAGTGTCCCTAAGTGCCACTTACTCGATGATTCCTGAAAAAGCATGTAAAACGAGCGTCAACTATAAAAATAGTTGGTGAGTACTCACAAGTTTATAACATAATATAGTTTGAAATTCGTGATAATATAAATATTGATAATAGTTTCCATAAACAAATGTTCATTTCTAAAATAAGTAAATAATTTTTCATGAATAGACGTGCATTGCTAAAGCGAGGAATAAAGTTTCCATAAATAGAAATATATTGCAAAAATGATTATTAAGTTTGCATAAACAAAGTTCTTTGCCATCATGAGAGATAAAGTATGTTGCCCAAATGAGATGCAACGTTCATATTCTCATGGGAAATAAAGTTTGTTACTAAAATGAGTGAACAAGTTTCATTGCAATAATGAGCAGTCAAGTTCGTTGCTGCAAGGAGCAAACAGGTTTGTTACTATAAAAGAAACCAAGTTTGTTGTTAAAACAAGTAAATAAGTATTTAGTAATAAAAGTTCATTGATATAATAAGATATATAAGGTTTATTGCTATAATAAGTAATGAGTTTGTATGTGTATGACCAAACAATGAGTTCCCAACCAAGCATATGACTGATGCCCTATCAAGATCTATGCTTATCGTTCCAGAGATTATATGGTATCATGCACTCCAGCAATCGGGCGAGTGAGGAGTTGTCAGTTCCTAATAGCGCTATCCATAATGACCATTGGCTCAAAGAGTTAATGGTTGGAGTATAGTGTAAGGGAAGGGACATAAGACGATAAGTTCTCATGTTCCGTGTTACATAGACATACATAGAGAAATATAGCAATAAAATAGGAATCAAGTTTGAGACAAATCAATTTAAATACAATACAACAAATAATAGTTTTTCGGACATGCTTTTCCACCCCAAAACATAAAAACCGAAAATAGGGGAGTCGTGAATACTCGCAATATGCAAAATATAGCAACCTAGTTTATACGATTCAAATAAATACAACAAAAATAAATAGTTTAGGACATGCTTTTCCACCCCAAAACATTTAAAAACCGAAAATAAGGGAGTGGTGAATACTCACAATATGCAAAATATAGCAACCAAGTTTATACAAGTCAAATAAATACAGCGAATATAAATAGTTTTAAGACATGCTTTTCCACCCCAAAACATTTAAGCACCGAAAATAGGGGAGTGGTGAATACTCAGAATATGTATTGAGATGATGCAAATGGTGCCTTGAACTACACCCCACTCGTACCACTATCGTTTTCCTACAACGATGTTTCACACTAACGAGTCTCTAATTGAAATCTAATACTAGTATACTTACTACTACAATAGAATTATGCCAATATTGTGTCAAAATTTAATATTGTTAAGTTACAAACATTTTTATCAAATGGTGAAATTTTATAGCTCATGTGATTAAGAAAATTTTGGATATTAATTTCCAGATTTTTGTAATATTAATTGAGGCTATTTCAACACATTTAAATGTGTTTTATGCTCTTAAAAAGCCAAAATACTATCAAACAGTTTCCAAAAATTTTCAAACTTTTCATTTTCATTCTAAACACAGTAGAGGTCTTCCATAAATTTTTCTTTGAATTTTTGATATGATTAACTATTTTTCCAAAATTTTAAGCCTTCATAACAATATAAATTCGTGAAAAATAGAATCCAAATGATAAAAATTCCCAAACATTTTTATGATACTGCCATTAGACATACTTAAGCTGGGAAAAATATAAAAATGAATTTCTAAAATGTTTAACCCAATTTTATGATTTTTGTGCATTTACTCTATTAAATATTTAATTAAATAGAAAATAGTTTCCAAAATTGCCCAAACTTTTTGTATTATTGTTACTAAACATTATTAAGCTGGAACAAATATAAAAATGGATTCATAAACTATTTAACCCGATTTTATGATTTTTGTTCATTTATTCTAATAAAAATTGAAATAAAAAGAAAAGTATTTCCATAACTTCCCAAACTTTTTGTAACCCGTTTATTATACATGTAGAAGCTATAAAAAATATAAAACATTTTTTTCAATTAGTCTTTCTATTTTTCTTTGTTTTATCAACTTAAATAATCATTAATTGGAGAATAATTATTAAAAAGATAAAGTAAATTATAAAAAAAATTTGTAAACTTCATTTACAGTGTAAACAATCTAGGAAAAATACCAAAGGTCATTTTTATCTACTGGAATCCGATTTTGTGGATTTAAGTGTATTTAATCTTAGAAAATAGAAGAAAAATGGTATATTGAACAGAAAAATCATCAAAATTTTTATTTGGAGTTCTAATATATTTTAAGGTCTTCTAGTAATTTTCATGAATTTTTAATGAGTACAAATATTTTTCCCATTGTTAGTCCATTATAAAATACAAAAACCAGGGAAAAATAGGAATGTATTATGAAAAATTCTGAAAATATTTTTCTGAGTACTCCACATTAGGTAGGATCTGTGAAAAATCGTATATATCCTTTTCACATTTTTTAAAGTGGTTTTATGATTTATTTGAATTAAACAAAAAGAAAATTCAAAACCATGGAAAACAATAACAAATACTGATGAAACTCAATGAGATGTCATTATTCACTTTAAGGGTCATCCACAAAATTACCTAGGATTTATAGACCTCAGAAATTATTTTATATGAATTATTGCCCTAATTTATTGCAATAATTATAATAATTCGAGAAAATGAGTTAATTTCTGAAAATTTACAGACCATCTTATTTTGTTGGTTGGATTCTAGGAAAAATCACATTTGAAAAGAAAAGAATTTTTAGGGATTTATTTGGGAATAAATCCTGTATAAACCTATTTGAAAGCTTTTTAACAACATACTTTGATGATCAAGTCTCTAAGCTTGAAGATCATCACATGCATGTTAGCTTTTGGGTGAAATACTACCTCCAACATCATAAAAATCGTGGTTATGAACATATGATTCACAATCCATCCATAGAATGGTGTAGAAGAAGAAGATATGTAAGAAAACTTGAGATTTTAATGGAAGATTGAAGGATTTTCATGATTACCTTGAAGAACAACCCTAGATGATGAAGATTTAGAGTTTAAGGTGTGTTTTTGGCTTCATTTTCTAGAAATATTTCGTGGTTATAGAGAGAGGAAGAGAGAAAATGTTGTTGGGGATTTGAAGAGTGAGAGAGACAGAGAAGTGAAGAAGATGGTTGAGTGTAAGAATTGTTTTAAATGATTTCTAATTTGGAAAAAGAGATGGTAGGAGAGATAGAAAGAAATTTATGGGATGAGAGAGGGTTTCCCTCTCTTCCATTTTTATAAATTTCATATATTTTATAAAATTATGAAATTTTTGTAAAATATGCACCTTAACTTATATATTATTCATAAAACCTTGATTTTTGACTTATAAATTAAGGGTAAATGTTGGTACACTAAATATAATTTCCTTGATTATATTTCCCAACTTGATTATTTTACTTTGATAGTATAGGGTTTATAAAAATTTCCATGGGATTTTAAATGTAAAGCTTTGTAAATTTAAGTTTTTAGGACTTTTTAAGGTTCTGGGATTTAATAAATCATTGGATATTAAAATAAATTGAATCTTTGACACTTCAAATTATCTTATGGTATTATAACTCTTTTATAGTTATAAATAATGCTTGTAATTTATTGTATCGGTTTATTGGCATTCTATGTAGTGATTTCGAGATTCAAGCGAAATTGAGGAATCAAGTATACTAGTCCCAATCTTTAACTTTGACTTAAGTTTCTATGAGACTCGGACCTAATTTATACCACTAGGTCAAGTGAATGATGTGTGTATATGATTCATGAAAAGGTGTTCAAGTCAAAGAATGACCCAAATATGGATGGATAGTCATTATAGTTAAGTAGTTGTAGAATTTACATACTAATGTGAAATCTAAGTACACTTTCCTTCGATTCTACTTGTTTCCAAGTTTCTAGTAGGTTATAACTTAGCTTCTAGTTACTAAGTCTAGTATGTGTCGTGCCTATACGTTCAACTAAGTTTATCAAATCTGGAACTGATTCGAATTTTGACGGTTGTCACAATCTCCCCTGGTTCAAAGAACTTCGCCCGAAATTCAATTCGTGACGTATTCTATTAGAACTCAGTTGAATACAATTGTATAGCTGGAGAGATGGCGACTTAAAGAGTTCTTTGATTATTTTGGGTTAAGTCCTCAAGGGAAGAGCCCAAATTTTTAGCTATAATCAAATTAGTGTTTCCCTAATTCGAGTACTACAGTCTAGATTGCGAGAAATCAAGATCATGGAAATCATGATCCAACCATGGCGACTAGTAGAAAAAGATCGTCTAGTTAGATATTATCTGACTTAAAAGAGCGCTATAATTTTTGCTGAAGCACCAACTGCATTCAGCGTTAAATTCGCATTGATCCTTAAGTCGCGTTCTAAATCAACACTACGTGTAAATTTTCCGCCTGATAACGAAGAAATTAGGAACAATTTGTTCGCTTCCGGGTTGGCTACTAAATCTGGAAAAGATATATTCCGAAATAAGAAGGGGTAGCACGAATGAAAGAGAAGAGATTGAGGATAAGTTCCTAAATATACGCACTAAGGGTAGGCAACGGAGTTTTGGTAAATCTCAAATGTAAAGACTATTTAAGTGTCGTCTACCAAAGAAATTATGAAATGGCCAAAGATTTCTGAAACTATATTTACTACTACTGTTACTCTCTCTACAATAAAATCATATTCGAAGAATATATATATATATATATATATATATATATATATATATATATATATATATATATATATATATATAGACTCATTTTTGCAAATGGAGGCGATAAAAGTTTATGATAAATTAAATCACATTGTGTAGATAGCATTTTGAGCATTTAGAAATGATAAGAAATCTCATTATTATTAAAATGTATAATAATTTCAAGAGAATGAAGATACATGAGTAACGATTAATCGAAGTAGCAAAATAATAAAAAGATAAATTAAAGTTAAAGGTTCATATCGTTAATAAGGGAATTTTTATAGAAATTTTATGTTTACTCTCTTGAAAAATGGTTTAATTGTTTATGTCAAAACAATACAAGTTTACGAGGAGTCATGGTATTTCTGAAAACAAGTTTGAGAGTTTAGGAATTCACTAGAAATTCCAAAGTATAATGTTATTTTGAGGAAGGTGTAAAATATCGATCATTGAAAATGGTGCATTCTTTATTTAGTGATTCTACCAAAAACAATAATTTGAAGGATAAATAATCCTAACATTTAAAACTTTCTATGTTTTTAAAGAAAAGAAGAAACATAAGAAAATGTGTTCTTTTGCATATATTTTCTGGATTTAGAAAAATGATAAGAACAACGATAGTCACCTTGTGTATTAATTATAAGGAAAAATACAATGGAAATTTCATTTTAAATAAAGTTTCTAATTTTAGAACGAAATAGCAAATGTAAATACAAATTACTTACTTACTCTAGATTTCATAATAAAAATCAAATGTATGTGATAAAAGGCGTAATTGGATATATCAAAGTTGACTAAATCAAAATTATGTCTCACGACTATACATGTATTAATTTCTCAAAACAAAAGGGTAGACTTCTAGTCTGTATGTGTACGAACATGGTACCAAGAGAAGCAAAATAGATAGAAACAAAGTTAGACAATGTATTATGTTAATATTATGGCGTGCGAGATCTAAAATCAGAAGGAGAGCGAGAAATAAAGTTCGGGGGAAAGAAAAAGAAAGGTAGCGGCGACAATGATTGTTATTGTCAAAATTATAAGAACAATGCATATAGGTAGATTTAAAATCATGTTTAGATAGTTTTCAAACTTCAATATTTGATGTATATTGATGATTAAATAGACATGTGGGAGTTTTAATGTGTTTGCTAAGGATTGCTAAAAATTCATAAGTTATCTATTAAGTTAAACTCCATTTGTGAAAAAGAAGAAGCCCTACAAATGACAATTGAAAATCTAACAATTTTGAATTTTTAGACTGAAGTCCAACAATTATTAAAATGGATAAGGTAAAGACTCAATATATTTATAAGAATAATTATTCATTGACGAGAGTGTATCACTGGAAATTTAAAAGTGAACACTAAGTTTTCAAATACTATAAAATTTAAAAACTTTATAGATTATAAAACTATATTGAAGTAAAGTACACAAATAAGGTATGTTTTGAAATACAAGCATTAGAGATGTCTTAAAACATGTTTGAAGTAGAAATTTGCATAAATATCATGTTGGGTTTCGAGAAAACACATTAAAGTAAATTACAATGTCTAAATGAGAAAGTTGTTAAAAGTGTCAAAACAAAAGTATTTGGAAGATTCAATGAAGCTTTTACACATAAAATGAACTTCAATGTCACAGGTCTATGTTTTGTAGTAAAGAGTTTAAACACGATTATAAAAGAAAATGTTTCTAGTTTTTCGAAAACGTGCCAAAATGGTAAGCAAGGTTTAAAATGGTTTATATGCCCTTAAAATCACATCTATCCATTGAAATGGATTTGAAATGAAACTGAAATAGCAGGATTAAAACCAATATTGGTTAATATGAGTTTTGAAGAAAAGTGTTAAGTTAAAGCAAGTTGTCAAAGTATTTTTAGCGAGAATATGACTTACATTGTTAGGAAAGGTCTAGTAAGTTGCATAAAGTGGTTATAAAATATTTTATCGATGATAAATAAAACCGATTAAGCTAAATAACTTTTAAATGGAAGATTAAGAAGTAAGGAATAAGTATGTTGGTGTAGCTGATCGTACCTAGATACTAAGGCGGGTACAAGGCGAGTAGAAGGCAAGTACCGATGTATTTTTCCCCAAGATAAAGGACAAGAAAATTTGTATGAAAAACGTTTTATGGTGTCAATGCAATTTACGACATTTTATAGAGGTCAAAGGGACATCCTATGTTAAGTTTTAAGGTTAAGGTGGAAACAACGTAGAGCTAAATCGTGGCATAGTAATAAGGTCTCATGTATGGGTTAAACCTTCGTGTCTCCTCGTGAGTCAAATATGGAATGTCCGCAAATAGTATCCAAGTGATTACTTAGTGGCGACTTATCTACCTCCTTATGCGATGCTCTAATTATCATTCGTGTAGGTATCAAAACGCTTTTTCCTAGTTGTAACTCTAGTACGAAGACGATGAAGAGGTATTGAGGAATAATCGGTATAGGTTTCGACTTAAGATTAATACTAGTGTATATCTAGCTACTAATCTTACATCTAAAGTCAATAGCTACCGAGGAATACCCATTCTTAGTACTATGTGCATGGCTCCTAGAGTGGCTAGTGATATAACCTAAGTGGTTAACCTAGCACTTGATAAGGGACAAGAATATTTCTAAATAAAGGCATTGTTATAAAAGTACACTTAGTTTCTAAGTGTATCTAGATGAATGCCTATAAAATGCAATGCCCATACGCACATCGAAAAATTTTGTTTTTCAAAAGTTTAAGTTGAAAATTGTTTTGAACATAATTCTAGTATAACCGTTTTCATCCTCACATTAACTTTACTTAACTAAGCATAGTTGGCCAGGCTATACTTAATTAAAGTTCAAAAATGCATACTCGAATTAGTTATACCAGTAGTATGTTCAGTATTTTAAAAACGTTTATAAATTTTTTTACTATAGTTGTGGTTCTCTAATGGAAAACCGGTATTCTCTACAACCTTCGTGTAACACCGTAAATTTTCAAAATAATTTTTCGCAAATATAAAAACATTTCTCATTTAATTTCATAAAACGTTAAGATTAAAATTCCAAATCATGTCATACAAATCCCAAGATCTCATAAATACATATCAAAAGTCCCCTGAGTGTGTACGGATCAAGTCGGCGCCTTCCCACGGTCATCGCTAGTACCTAAAATAACAACACTAACACTGTAAGCACGAAGCTTAGTGAGTTCCCCAAAATACCACACATGAAACACATATTAGCCACTCGAGGCTGTAACTCTATGGGTCCGTGCACCCAGACTCTATGAACCCTCAGGTTCTAACTCTAGGAACCTTCTGGTCCCAACTCTGTAAACATGCACAGGATAATCACATAGAAATAATGCAGTACCACACATAGCATACACATAACATACACACACCAACACATAGCTCTGATTACCTACTCAAGGTAGAGTATAGTGAGAAGACTCACCTCGCGTGTCTTGGTATCTCACGAATCCTGGAAATCCCTCGTGCTCGATCCTCCGAGCTCTAATCATCCTATAATACCACATGAATCTAATTAACACTTTCTATCTCTAAGGTTGACTATCCCTAAGAAGTCAACACAGGTCAACTCTGGTCAACGGTCAACGGTCAGCTTTGACCGGACTCGGCGAGTGCACAAGGGCAACTTGGCGAGTCTAGACATTTCCACCAACACCCTAGGATTCCCTTTTTACTCGTCGAGTACTCCCCCTGACTCGACGAGTTCCACCTGGCAGAATCACGGGGCCACCCCGACTCAACTCGCCGAGTTCCAAGAACAACTCGGCGAGTCCCAGTTCGACTGAGTCCACCTGTCAACCCTCTCTAACTCGCCCTGACTCACTAAGTCAACCCATGACTCGACTGGATCACTCACTGGCCGGTCCAAGGCAATCTTCAAGCTACTCGCCGAGTCTGTTCATCAGACTCGGCGAGTCCATGCCATGCAATCGCTCAAACTCGCTTCTAAGGTCAGATCTGTTCCAACAATTCATAGATCTGGCCTTTCTAGACTGATTCACCACGTAAAGCCCCAAACTTGATGCACATACAACCTCTATATGGCTATAAATGAAGGAATACCAACAAATATCACTACCCAAGGTCATGACCTCCATTGCTCTCCATAAAGCTTGATGAATGAGGCTCTCTGGACCTCTATGGATCCAGATCCAAAGCCTCATCACTAGCAAGGGACTATTTGGCCATCAAATCAACTCAACAAGGCCACAAGAAACCCTAAATCCAACTATACTCCACAAAACAGAAGATGAACCGAAATCATACCTCTAGATCGATGATCTAAGCTTCAAATCCGCAGAATAGCAACCTCCTTTGCCTCCTCTTGGCTAGAACCTCCCTCCTCTTTTCTAGACAACGCACAAAGGTCAAGAAATGCTTCCTTTCTCTCCCAGATCGCCAAAGCACTCTAGGGTTTCTCTCTATGGACTGTTGGGTACAAATGACGGCCATAAGGCCCTTTAAATAGGTCCCAAACCCGAGAAATTAGGGTTTCATTAAACAGCGCGGACTCGCCGAGTCCAGATCCTAGACTCGCCGAGTCCATGCGAATCCCGCGCCAGAATCGCGTCCCTACTCGGCGAGTCTGAGCTCTAACTCGCCGAGTCCCCTCTCAAAACACCAAAATCATAAACAATAAAGATACCTGGAAATCCGGGCTGTTACAATTCTCCCCCACTAGAACTAGACTTCACCCTCGAAGTCTTGCTCTGAAAATAGCTCCGGATGCTGCTCCCGCATCTCGCACTCCGGCTCCCAAGTCATCTCTGATCCCTTCCGGTGTTGCCACTGAACCAACACCAGAGGTACCTCCTTGTTCCTCAGAACCTTGATCTTCCGATCTCTGATGGCCACTGGCCTCTCGGCATAATTCAGGCTCGCATCCACCTGAATATCCTCTAATGGAACCACTGTTGACTCATCGGCTAAACACTTCCTCAATTGCGACACATGAAAAGTGTCTTGGATCTGCCCCAACTCTGCTGGCAACTCCAAACGATAGGCTACCCGGCCTACCCTCGCAATCACACGAAATGGCCCAATATACCGGGGTCCCAACTTGCCCCTCTTCCTGAATCGAATCACTCCTTTCCAAGGAGAGACCTTCAGGAGAACGAAGTCGCCGACCTGAAACTCAAGCTCGGACCAGCGCCGGTCTGCATAACTCTTCTGTCGGCTCTGGGCGGTCAATAACCTCTGCCTGACCTGCTGAATCTGCTCTGTCGTCTGAAGCACGATCTTTGTACTGCCCATCACTCTCTGCCCAACCTCTCCCCAACAAATGGGGGTCCGACACCTCCTACCATACAACAGCTCAAAGGGTGGCATACCAATGCTCGAATGATGGCTGTTGTTGTAGGAAAACTCTGCCAAGGGTAAATACGCATCCCAGCTACCCCCGAAATCTAACACACATGCTCGAAGCATGTCCTCAAGCGTCTGAATCGTCCGCTCACTCTGGCCGTCTGTCTAGGGATGATATGCAATACTAAAATGCAATCTAGTACCCAACTCCTCATGAAATTTCTTCCAGAATCTGGAAGTGAAACGCACATCACGGTCCGAAACGATAGAGATCGGCACCCCATGCCGAGATACCACCTCTCTCACATATATCTCTGCCAACTTCTCCGCTGAAGAACTCTCACTGATGGCAAGGAAGTGAGCGCTCTTCGTCAATCTATCCACAATCACCCAAATTGCATCAACTCCTCTGGCAGTTCTCGGCAATTTGGTGATGAAATCCATAGCGATCTGTTCCCACTTCCACTCGGGAACCTCCAATGGCTGGAACTTGCCATGCGGTCTCTGGTGCTCGGCCTTAACCCTGCGGCAAGTCAAGCACCTCTCAACAAACCAGGCGACGTCCCTCTTCATACAGGGCCACCAATACTCTCTCCTCAAATCCAAATACATCTTTGTAGCCCCCGGATGAATCGAAAATTTCGATCGATGAGCCTCTTCCATCAAAGTAGTACGCGTACCGCCCACAAACGATACCCAAATCCGGCCCTGAAAAGTCATAAGCCCTCGACCATCCGTAACGAACTCCGAAACCAAACCAACGACCCGTTCCCTCTTCTGCATCTCCGGTCGCACAGCCTCGGCCTGTGCCCCACGAATGGCATCCAATACCGGAGCTATCACGGTCACTCTCAAACATACATCTCGCAGTGGAGTGCTCTCCGCCCTGCGGCTCAACTCATCGGCCACCACATTGGCCTTACCCGGGTGGTACAGGATCTCACAATCATAATCCCTGACCACATCTAACCACCTCCTCTGCCGCATATTTAGGTTGGGCTGATCCATCAAGTACTTCAAACTCTTATGGTCCGTGTATATCGTACACCGAGCCCCATATAAGTAGTGACGCCAAATCTTGAGGGCGAACACTACTGCCCCCAACTCTAGATCGTGCGTGGGATATCTCGTCTCATGAGGCTTCAGCTGCCTCGATGCATAAGCTATCACATGTCCCCTCTGCATCAACACCGCACCCAGCCCCATAATTGATGCATCACAATATACTACAAAATCCTCCATCCCTTCCGGGAGAGCTAATATTGGGGCTTCGCACAACCTTTGGCGAAGGGTCTCAAAGGAGGTCTGCTGTTCGGGACCCCATGAGAACGCAACACCCTTCCGGGTCAATCTGGTGAGTGGCACTGCGATCTTGGAGAAATCCTTGATAAATCTCCGATAATACCCTGCCAACCCAAGGAAACTCCTGATCTCAGATGGTGACTTTGGCACCTCCCAACTCATCACTGCCTCAACCTTGGCCGGATCGACCAGAATCCCTTCCTGGTTAACAAGATGTCCAAGGAATTGGACCTCCCGCAACCAGAAATCACACTTGGAGAACTTTGCATAAAGCTTCTCCGATCTCAAAACCCCAAGGACCTCCCTCAAATGTTCCTCATGCTGCTCTCTAGATCTTGAATATACCAGAATGTCATCGATAAATACAATCACCGACCGATCCAACATCGTCCTGCATACCCTGTTCATGAGATCCATGAACACAGCCGGGGCATTGGTGAGCCCAAAAGGCATCACCACAAACTCGTAATGCCCATATCATGTCCTGAACGCTGTCTTCTGGACGTCCTCATCCCGCACTCTCACCTGATGATATCCCGACCTCAAATCTATCCTGGAGAACCAAGATGCTCCCTGCAACTGATCGAATAAATCGTCGATCCTCGGTAACGGGTAACGGTTCTTGACCGTCAGCTTGTTCAACTCCCGGTAGTCAATGCACATCCGGTGTGAACCATCCTTCTTCTTGACGAACAGGATAGGCGCTCCCCACGGTGAGCTGCTCGGCCGAATAAACCCCTTCCCCAGCAGCTCCTGAAGCTGCGAGGATAACTCTTGCATCTCTGGAGGTGCAAGACGATAAGGCACCTTAGCGATAGGCGCGGCCCCTGGAATCAAATCAATACTGAACTGCACTTGCCTCACAGGAGGCACACCCGGTAACTCCTCAGGAAAAACATCTGGAAACTCACGCACCACCGGAACCTCCTCAACTGAACTCGGTTTCTCGGAAGCCACCCGCGTATCCATCACATACGCCACAAAACCCTTACAGCCCTGCTGTAGACACTGCCTCGCCCTAGCGGCCGAACAAAAAGCTGATCCTGAACGTGTACCCTCGCCGTACACTGAAAGAACTCCCCCACTAAGGTTTCGTATGGTCACCAGCTGACGCTCACAGTCGATAATCGCGCCGAATCGGCTCAACCAGTCCATGCCCACAATGACACAGACATCACCCATCGCAATAGGAATCAGATCAATCGGAAACTCAACCCCGAAAATCTCTAATACACCTCCCCGGAGAACCTCCGTGGCACAATTCACTCTATCGTCAGCTATGGAAACTCTCAGAGGCCGACTCAATGCCTCACGGCTAACACTGATATGCTGGCTAAAGGCCAAAGATACAAAAGACCGACTCGCACCCGAGTCAAATAACACTAAAGCAGGTACAGAGATCACAAGAAAAGTACCTACGCATAACATAATATAAGCATAATATCCCAACATCAAAATAAATACATGAAAGGAAACATACCAGCCACCACATCGGGTGCAGCGCGGACCTCCTCCGCAGTCAGCTGGAAAGCTCTCCCTTGAGCTCTCGGCGCTTCGACCTTCACAGGCTGACTCTTTGTAGCTCTGATGGAGGCAGGAGCAGATCCCTGAGATGCTCCGCGCAACTGCGGACACTCGGCCTTCCGGTGTCCGGTCTGGTTGCAGTGAAAACACACTGCAAACCCCTTGGGGCAGTCCTTGGCCATATGCCCCTCCTTGCCACATTTGTAGCAAGATCCCGCTCGGCAGACTCCATCATGACCCTTACCGCACTTCCCGCAAGTGCGGCCCTTCTGGCTCCCTGGTTTGGGATCAGCGGGCTTGGCCCGCTTGGCAGCCGGCTGAGACTGTGCCGGTCGCCGATCCCTCCCCTGAGACTCTGCCTCCTCCCTGGCCTGAGTCTCAAGCTCAATCTCCCTCTTCCGGGCATTTGCCTGAAGCTCAGCAAATGTCCGATACAAGGAGTTCGCAGCGAACTCCCGAATATCCCGCCTCAGAATGCTCAAGTAGCGGCTCATACGTGCCTGCTCAGTGGACACGTGCTCAGGGCAGAACATCGCCCTCTCCTGGAACATCCTCGTGATCGTTGTAACTGACTCACTACCCTGCTTGAGGGTCAGAAACTCCTGTGCCAAACGCTCCCTGTCCACCTGGGGAACGTACTCATCCCGAAACATGGTAGTGAACCTCTCCCAGGTCACTGCCGAAAGCTCAGCAGGCGTATAATGCGCCGTAACAAACTTCCACCAGTCCTTCGCTCCCAAGCGAAGCTGGTTCAGCGCAAACCGAACCTTCAAATGCTCAGGAGACGAGCAAGTGAAGAAACACCCCTCAATATCAGATATCCACCTCATAGCTGCCACCGGATCCTGAGTCCCATCAAACTCTGGTGGTTTTGTGTTGCTGAACTCACGGAACAGCAACGCATCACCACCCTGCGGCCTCGCAGCAGCAATTGCTGCAGTAGCCGCTGCAGCAGCAGCCTCAGAAAGAGCGGCATAACGCTCATCAAACGTCTCAATCAAAGTGGTCTTTATAGACCCAAACATCTCCGATATCTCTGCCCTGATGGGCGCAGCCACCTCCTCCTGAATGATCCGACGGATCTCCTTCTCACTGGTACCACTGCTCTCGGGCATCAAACGTGTCCTCACCATGATCAACCTCTGAAATACAACATACGATAAATTATAATCCACACAAGCATACTCACACTCGACAACTCTTCCCTCCTCGATTCTTGGCATTCCAAAGATTCTTACTTGGGCTGCACACCGCTCCGGTGCTTTCAGTAGTACGGGCCCAATACTACTGTCCGCACCGCACCAGAATACACCCCAAGTCCTCCTCTTCGGATTCCAAGTCCCAAGTACTCTATCATGCATAGACCACTCTCTAATAGATCTCTCATAAGCCCCTCGCTGCTACCTACTCACTCTCAAACATCTCATAGCAGCTCACCTCTCCCTAGGCTAAGGCATCACAAATCAGGCCACTCTAGTCCTAATAGCAATACCTAGCCTACTCTAGCATGCCGATACATCATATCAATATCAATATCACATAATATAAGGTATTTTGGGAAATCACCGTTCGGGCGCTGACTGATCGTACACACATCTCTTGCTCTGCGTTTTTTTTCAAAAATCTTTTACTCTTTATAAAAATACATCTCAAATCCTCAGTTTGAGTTCAAATACGCCCGAAGGTGTACTCGAATCCCTCAAACCAAGGCTCTGATACCAACTTGTAACACCGTAAATTTTCAAAATAATTTTTCGCAAATATAAAAACATTTCTCATTTAATTTCATAAAACGTTAAGATTAAAATTCCAAATCATTTCATACAAATCCCAAGATCTCATAAATACATATCAAAAGTCCCCTGAGTGTGTACGGATCAAGCCAGCGCCTTCCCACGGTCATCGCTAGTACCTGAAATAACAACACTAACACTGTAAGCACGAAGCTTAGTGAGTTCCCCAAAATACCACACATGAAACACATATTAGCCACTCGAGGCTGTAACTCTATGGGTCCGTGCACCCAGACTCTATGAACCCTCAGGTTCTAACTCTAGGAACCTTCCGGTCCCAACTCTGTAAACATGCACAGGATAATCACATAGAAATAATGCAGTACCACACATAGCATACACATAACATACATACACCAACACATAGCTCTGATTACCTACTCAAGGTAGAGCATAGTGAGAAGACTCACCTCGCGTGTCTCAGTATCTCACGAATCCTGGAAATCCCTCGTGCTCGATCCTTCGAGCTCTAATCCTCCTATAATACCACATGACTCTAATTAACACTTTTTATCTCTAAGGTTGACTATCCCTAAGAAGTCAACACAGGTCAACTCTGGTCAACGGTCAACGGTCAGCTTTGACCGGACTCGGCGAGTGCACAAGGGCAACTCGGCGAGTCTAGACATTTCCACCAACACCCTAGGATTCCCTTTTTACTCGTCGAGTACTCCCCCTGACTCGACGAGTTCCACCTGGCAGAATTGCGGGGCCACCCCGACTCAACTCGCCGAGTTCCAAGAACAACTCGGCGAGTCCCAGTTCGACGCAGTCCACCTGTCAACCCTCTCTAACTCGCCCTGACTCACTGAGTCAACCCATGACTCGACTGGATCACTCACTGGCCGGTCCAAGGCAATCTTCAAGCTACTCGCCGAGTCTGTTCATTAGACTCGGCGAGTCCATGCCATGCAATCGCTCAAACTCGCTTCTAAGGTCAGATCTGTTCCAACAATTCATAGATTTGGCCTTTCTAGACTGATTCACCATGTAAAGCCCCAAACTTGATGCACATACAACCTCTATATGGCTATAAATGAAGGAATACCAACAAATATCACTACCCAAGGTCATGACCTCCATTGCTCTCCATAAAGCTTGATGAATGAGGCTCTCTGGACCTCTATGGATCCAGATCCAAAGCCTCGTCACTAGCAAGGGACTATTTGGCCATCAAATCAACTCAACAAGGCCACAAGAAACCCTAAATCCAACTATACTCCACAAAACAGAAGATGAACCGAAATCATACCTCTAGATCGATGATCTAAGCTTTAAATCCGCAGAATAGCAACCTCCTTTGCCTCCTCTTGGCTAGAACCTCCCTCCTCTTTGCTAGACAACACACAAACGTCAAGAAATGTTTCCTTTCTCTCCCAAATCGCCAAAGCACTCTAGGGTTTCTCTCTATGGACTGTTGGGTACAAATGACGGCCATAAGGCCCTTTAAATAGGTCCCAAACCCGAGAAATTAGGGTTTCATTAAACAGCACTGACTCGCCGAGTCCAGATCCTGGACTCGCCGAGTCTAGGCGAATCCCGCGTCCAGAATCGCGTCCCTACTCGGCGAGTTTGAGCTCTAACTCGCCGAGTCCCCTCTCAAAACACCAAAATCATAAACAATAAAGATACCTGGAAATCCAGGCTATTACACTTCGACTCTGGTACCATTTCTGTCACACCCCGCTAAAGCGAAATACATGGTATGGCAGTACAAAGGGTTTCATAGCAAAAGATAAAGACAACACCAACCATAGTATTAAAAAGCATTATAAATTTACAATGGGTTTGAAAAACGTTTAAAAGAAATTACAATGTAAATTGAAATACAACACATGCGAATACTCCTAAAAGTGAAGTGTCCCTAAGTGCCACTTACTCGATGATTCCTGAAAAAGCATGTAAAACGAGCGTCAACTATAAAAATAGTTGGTGAGTACTCACAGGTTTATACCATAATATAGTTTGAAATTCATGATAATCTAAATATTGATAATAGTTTCCATAAACAAATGATCATTGCTAAAATAAGTAAATAAGTTTTCATGAATAGAAGTGCGTTGCTAAAGCGAGGAATAAAGTTTCCATAAATAGAAATATATTGCAAAAATGAGTATTAAGTTTGCATAAACAAAGTTCGTTGTCATCATGAGAGATAAATTATGTTGCCCAAATGAGATGCAACATTCATATTCTCATGGGAAATAAAGTTTGTTACTAAAATGAGTAAACAAGTTTGATTGCTATAATGAACAATCAAGTTCGTTGATACAAGGAGCAAACAAGTTTGTTACTATAAGAAGCAACCAAGTTTGTTGCTAAAACAAGTAAATAAGTATTTAGTAACAAAAGTTCGTCGTTATAATGAGATACAAAGTTTATTGCTATAATAAGTAACGAGTTTGTATGTGTATGAGCAAACAGTGAGTTCCTAACCAAACCTATGACTGATGCCCTATTAAGATCTATGTTTATCGTTCCATAGATTATATGGTATCATGCACTCCAGCAATCGGTCGAGTGAGGAGTTGTCAATTCCTAATAGCGCTATCCATAAGGACCATTGGCTCAAAGAGTTAATGGTTGGAGTAAAGTGTAAGCGAAGAGACTTAAGACGATAAGTTCTCATGTTTCGTGTTACATAGACATACATAGAGAAATATAGCAATAAAATAGTAATCAAGTTTGAGACAAATCAATTTAAATACAATACAACAAATAATAGTTTTTCGGACATGCTTTTCCACCCCAAAACATAAAAACCGAAAATAGGGGAGTCGTGAATACTCGCAATATGCAAAATATAGCAACCTAGTTTATACGATTCAAATAAATACAACAAAAATAAATAGTTTAGGACATGCTTTTCCACCCCAAAACATTTAAAAACCGAAAATAAGGGAGTGGTGAATACTCACAATATGCAAAATATAGCAACCAAGTTTATACAAGTCAAATAAATACAGCGAATATAAATAGTTTTAGGATATGCTTTTCCACCCCAAAACATTTAAGCACCGAAAATAGGGGAGTGGTGAATACTCAGAATATGTATTGAGATGATGCAAATGGTGCCTTGAACTACACCCCACTCGTACCACTATCGTTTTCCTACAACGATGTTTCACACTAACGAGTCTCTAATTGAAATCTAATACTAGTATACTTACTACTACAATAGAATTATGTCAATATTGTGTCAAAATTTAATATTGTTAAGTTACAAACATTTTTATCAAATGGTGAAATTTTATAGCTCATGTGATTAAGAAAATTTTGGATATTAATTTCTAGATTTTTGTAATATTAATTGAGGCTATTTCAACACATTTAAATGTGTTTTATGCTCTTAACAAGCCAAAATACTATCAAACAGTTTCCAAAAATTTTCAAACTTTTTATTTTCATTCTAAACACAGTAGAGGTCTTCCATAAATTTTCCTTTGAATTTTTTATATGATTAACTATTTTTCCAAAATTTTAAGCCTTCATAACAATATAAATTCGTGAAAAATAGAATCCATATGATAAAAATTCCCAAACATTTTTATGATACTGCCATTAGACATACTTAAGCTGGGAAAAATATAAAAATGAATTTCTAAAATGTTTAACCCAATTTTATGATTTTTGTGCATTTACTCTATTAAATATTTAATTAAATAGAAAATAGTTTCCAAAATTGCCCAAACTTTTTGTATTATTGTTAATAAACATTATTAAGCTGGAACAAATATAAAAATGGATTCATAAACTATTTAACCCGATTTTATGATTTTTGTTAATTTATTCTAATAAAAATTGAAATAAAAAGAAAAGTATTTCCATAACTTCCCAAACTTTTTGTAACCCTTTTATTATTCATGTAGAAGCTGTGAAAAAATATAAAACATTTTTTTCAATTAGTCTTTCTATTTTTCTTTGTTTTATCAACTTAAATAATCATTAATTGGAGAATAATTATTAAAAAGTTAAAGTAAATTATAAAAAAATTTTGTAAACTTCATTTACAGTGTAAACAATCTAGGAAAAATACCAAAGGTCGTTTTTATCTACTGGACTCCGATTTTGTGGATTTAAGTGTATTTAATCTTAGAAAATAGAAGAAAAATGGTATATTGAACAGAAAAATCATCAAAATTTTTATTTGGAGTTCTAATATATTTTAAGGTCTTCTAGTAATTTTCATGAATTTTTAATGAGTACAAATATTTTTCCCATTGTTAGTCCATTATAAAATACAAAAACCAGGGAAAAATAGGAATGTATTATGAAAAATTCTAAAAATATTTTTCTGAGTACTCCACATTAGGTAGGATCTGCGAAAAATCGTATATATCCTTTTCACATTTTTTAAAGTGGTTTTATGATTTATTTGAATAAACAAAAAGAAAATTCAAAACCATGGAAAATAATAAAAAAATCTGATGAAACTCAATGAGATGTCATCATTCACGTTAAGGGTAAGCCACGAAATTACCTAGGATTTATAGACCTCAGAAATTATTTTATATGAATTATTGCCCTAATTTATTGCAATAATTATAATAATTCGAGAAAATGAGTTAATTTCTGAAAATTTACAGACCATCTTATTTTGTTGGTTGGATTCTAGGAAAAATCACATTTGAACAGAAAAGAATTTTTAGGGATTTATTTGGGAATAAATCTGTATAAACCTATTTGAAAGCTTTTTAACAACATACTTTGATGATCAAGCGTCTAAGCTTGAAGATCATCACATGCATGTATGCTATGACTTGTTCTCGCTCTGATGTAGCATTTGCTTTGAGCATGGTCAGCAGATATGAAGGGAATCCGAGCAAGGCTTACTGGACTACGGTAAACAACATTCTTAAGTACTTGTAGAGGACTAAGGACTAGGTCCCTACCCTCGGTGTGAGTGATGAATTGAGAGTAACGGGGTATAGTGAGACCAGGTTTCAGATCGGGAGAGATAATTTCCGCTCTCAGTCGGGCTGGGTCTTTACCCTGAATGGAGGAGCAATAACTTGGAAAATTTCCAAGCAGTAGAAAGTAGCTTATTCAACGTGCGAATCAGAGTAAATATCAGCAAGCAAGGCGAAGAAGGAGGAAATATGGCTGAAGAACTTCATTGGAGACCTTGGAGTTGTACCAACTATAAAAGAGCCTATGGAGATTTTCTGTGACAGCGAGAGTGCAGTTTCCTTAGCCATGGAACCAAGGGATCATGACAAATCCAGGCATATCGATAGAAAATACCACTTCATTAGACATTGCATAGAAGAAGGACTCTTCGTAGCAAAGAGGGTATCGTCATAGGAGAACCAATCATATTCCCTCATGAAGGGACTGAGTAGGGTTAAGCACTTACAACATGCGAGGCGCATCGGGCCGAAGGAAGATATTAGTTTTAATGATTAGATAGTTGTTTAGAAACTTGTAATAGTTGAAATGTAATTGACATTTGATGATTAAATAAAAGGTGTTTTTATAAGTAATGTTACTATCTTGTGTTAGTCATTTACTATTGTTTCATTTTGCATGTTTAACTTCCAGAATAATTATACTATTCAAACTGTCCACAGTCGATCATACTTTGGAAGTAGGTATTGAGGCAAGATTGTCCTGAATTTGACTTGTAGATATCCTGAAATGTATTAGACATAGCAAAGTTTGCTACAACATTCATGAGTGCTCATAAGGTCTGAGTATTGAATTAAACCCACGCTCACTTGTATCACTTCATGGAATTTATCTCGAGTGATCCTGAGACGATAATATCATATAAGTCTTCAAACCAAGATATATGAGTTGTTGACTATGATTTGGTTGGGCATTGATAGTGCGAAACTGCATTAATAACTTCATGTTATAAAACGCACTATTGTGTATGATTTAACAAGTAGTTAGCACAAGCATATATTTTCAAAGTCTATATGTTCCTTTTAGTCATTGGAGGATTAAAAGCGATATCTTGGGCCCCTCGATGATTTTGTTTTGACTTATGTGTCGGGCCCGATCAGAACTAAATTGATGTGTTCAATTATGTTCTCTGTCAAACAAATCGGAAATCGAGAAACAAACTATTGGACAATAAGTATGAAATTGTTCCATGTATTTTCCCGGCTGATATCTTGAAGAACAGAGGATTATATGATCCCTTATCTAAATGGCATGTCAGAGTTTGACAGAGGCTTTTAAGAGCTACAATTGCTAGTCGGTTCCTGAAGTCGTACTTGCAGCTATAGTTATTAGATTTATCCAAGTGGGAGACTGTTGGATAAGGTGTCTAAGTCCATAACTATAATTGGTATGTACTTGACCCGAAATTAGTGTGGTCCATTTGGGTTGAATTTCACCGGAATAATTTGAAAGGATGGACTTTTGAGAAAAGGTTATTTATGATTTATCAACATATTACAAGTTCTAATATATTAATATGAAATCATATTATTTAATTAGTATTGATCAAGAATTAATTTGGAATTAATTTAGTGATCAAAAGAGACTAATTAAATGTACGTGGATTGATTTGGTAACTCAATGATTCTTATAGTGTGGGCCTATGGTTATTTAGGATGGGCTAAACCAATATGGTAGTCCATGGATAGTCCATGAAGGTTTAACCCATGGAGCCTAAGTAATATGAAAGGTCATGTACATTACATGGATGTAACCCTAGACTTTACCACACTATAAAAGAAGCCCCTAAGCTCCTAAAATCGGCACTAGTTGTTCTAGGAGATCATAAGAGCCGATTTTGTGCAAGTCACTCTCTCGCTCTCAATTCCTCCACTGTTGGTGGTGTTTTGGGAAGCATTTGAGGCATCACACTTGGGGTGCTAGGCTCTTAAAGGTCTGAGTTAACAAGCTACAACAAGAGGTAAGTCATCCAACTAGCTTTTTGTTATTCTAGTATCCATGCTTTGTACGCTAGTTAGGACAATGCTTTGGAAAGTCAAATTGCATATATAAGTAGAGAAAACATAGATCCAAAGCATTTAGGGTTGCATATGCACCATAAGGTTGTTATAGTGCTCAAAACCCATCACAACGTTCTGGCTGGGGCTCGCGATCTGTTCACTAGTGCAGTGGGTTTTAATTGGGCCATTTTCTTGGACCTTGTTCTTTGGGCTAAAGTGGACCATATGAAATCAGGTTTTGGGCCATGTTTTTGTTTGGGCTTTAGGGTAAAGCCCATTAGAGGAAGCCTGTTATGTTTCCACTATGATTTGGTGGGCTACAAGAAGGCCAATTGTCCGATGTTGTCGGGAGGAGAAGTGAGTGCGCCTGCTCTAACTACTTTGAGAATCACCGATGGATGAGAGGGTAGGGCCGGAACACCAGCGGAGAGGAATCGGCTTTGAAATGTCAAACATGAGAGGTAAGGACTTCAGCAGGCGATGTTGTGGGTATTCATCTTTGGATTTCTTCTTGATTTTATAAGTATTTATGTTGTTTTGGAATCCTGCACCGGTTTGGGTAAGCGTATCTTCGGTTTGTTTCTTTGTTTATGATTGGATTATATTTACTAGAAATGATATATGCCAATAGCATGCTATGAATTATTAGTGGTTAGCGAAGGGTTGTATCCTGTATAGCGGGTTCCAAGTGTTCTGTAGTTATTTCCGGTCTTGGTCGAGATCGAATCAGGGGCATTGGGAGGAAGGTCTGTGGTTAGGGTTCAGCGGGTTGGTTATCCAACATCGCCAAGATTCAGTCGTTTTAGCAATTGTGCTTGGGATTTCTTTTGGGGGTGCCAAGGGAAGTGGTCTATTGATGAGGTATTGGTCCGATCATCTATTATTTGGAATTCAATATTTGAGTGTGGTATCATTTCCAAGCATCTGGGGGTTATCAGTTTTGCTGGGATTCGAGAAGTGTTCACTTGGTCTTTAGGGGTTGTGCGGTCTTTTGGGTTTGGCTAGTGATGGAGCACTAGCATTGGTGAGCGTTGGTTATCAGCAGATCGATCATTGGAGGGTAAGAAGGATTGGGAATCCTTCAATTCTCGTGTGTTGTAAGAGCTTAGTCAAACCAAAGTGGGGGAGAATCATTTAGATATTTAAGAACAAAAGCAGTTTTGATACTAGGATAAGTTTCACATCCCCGTCAGGGAGGAAGGCGGCCGAGTGGCCGTCTAGATTGAGGATTGTGTGAGTGGGGAGTTCGGAAAGCTTTCCAACATTTGGTTCGCGCCTCCTTGGCGTCAGATGGCAGGCTTTGCGGGTCCCAGGTTGGGGTTCCAATCATGATTCGAGTTTGGTTGGGATTTTGGTTAGGTGCGTGTTTGAATATGGATAGTGTTCAAATAGATAGATTAGCGATAAGACATTGGGCAGTGGTTGTGGCAATGTGGAAGTGTTGTAAGACTGCGGGGTGGCCCTTACCATTCACTAGTGGTCAGTTAGTGTGGGAGTGTTGTAAGACTGCGGGGTGGTCGTAGCATTCACCGGTCCCTGTTCAACAGTGAGATTGTGTTAAATCTGTGACTTGCTCACGGATTTCTTCAGATGATTTAGGTCAAGGCGGGTCCATTCTCAAGGTTGTGGGAGGGCCACAACATGTTTGGAATCAGGAAACGGTAGGTCGTGGGAGACCAGGAATAAGGTAAGACTACAGTTGATCCTGTACCATTCAGCTTAACATCGGGTTTAGTATCGAGATGGTTTGGGTGATTATTGTCGGTCAAAGTTTCCTTTCGGAGGTCACGTGGGGAGACTGTGAAGGTGTTCTTTGGCTCAGCAATCGGGCATGAACCTGGTAATCTAGATGGTTGGCAGATAAGTTGGGACCATGGAAGTCTCAGTTACTTTTGGAAAGCAGGTAGGAGGCAACGTGATGCTTCGGACAATAGTAGTGATTTGGGGGTTCATGTATGTGGAATAACTTGTTGATTGAAAGAGCTAAGTCACTTGCAGCGGGATTAAATAATCTCATAGTAATTGATTTAACTCGGTTGCATAACTCTCGTTTGAGTCTAACCGTTGCAGGGATGAATCTTCTACTCGAATGATTATATGATCCTTCTGTCAAGCATAGGTCTTCTGCATCTGATTATGGTCAGTGAATTTGTTTTGTTGGTAGCATCAAGATGATCAGGGTCAGAAGTGTATGTTTGGTCTATTATTCGATAAAGGCTTGGTTTGGTAATGTTACAGCATGGGCGGTCTTTCAGGGAGTCAGACCAAAGTGTATTTCAAGTTTCAAAAAGTTAGAAGTGGTTTCCTGCGGGAGCTTAGGGTTTGTTTTCTTCATAATGGAATTTCAGTTTGGGTTCGGTTGTCTTGGGAAGGTCGTTTTATGCGCAAAATTTTCTGGTGCTTTCCTAAGGATTAGATACGAGTGTTAGTAAGGAGTGATTTCGAGGAAGAAATCTAATTTTGAAACATCCCAAAAATACATTCCAAAATTTTCATTTTAATTCATTAATAAAAACAATAAGTATCAAAAAGTCATAAATCGTGTATCTCAAAAATATCATAACATCTATCAATGTATCAAAATCATATGTCAAAACATCAGAGTGAATCCGCCCAGGCTAAAAGTTGTGATTTGTGCCATGTAGTCATCCCGAGGTCTTCCCCTTACTAGCGAAAGTACCTGAAATCCAGGATACCATACACATAATAACATACATTGGGCCTTGCTCGCTACATCGGGCCCCGCCTGACATCGGACCGAAATCCGGTATACATATAACATATCATCAAGCATATAACATAAGCACATAACATAAACATATAAACATTCCTCAGGCTTGCCCCAGTGTCACACCCTGCTAAAGCGGAAACACGAGGCATGGCAGTATAAAAGGTTTCATAGCAAAAGTAAAAAGACAACACCAACCATAGTATTAAAAATCATTACAAATTTACAATGGGTTTGAACAACTTTTAAAAGAAATTACAATGTAAATTGAAATACAACACATGCGAATACTCCTAAAAGTGAAGTGTCCCTAAGTGCCACTTACTCGATGATTCCTGAAAAAGCATGTAAAACGAGCGTCAACTATAAAAATAGTTGGTGAGTACTCACAAGTTTATAACATAATATAGTTTGAAATTCGTGATAATATAAATATTGATAATAGTTTCCATAAACAAATGTTCATTTCTAAAATAAGTAAATAATTTTTCATGAATAGACGTGCATTGCTAAAGCGAGGAATAAAGTTTCCATAAATAGAAATATATTGCAAAAATGATTATTAAGTTTGCATAAACAAAGTTCTTTGCCATCATGAGAGATAAAGTATGTTGCCCAAATGAGATGCAACGTTCATATTCTCATGGGAAATAAAGTTTGTTACTAAAATGAGTGAACAAGTTTCATTGCAATAATGAGCAGTCAAGTTCGTTGCTGCAAGGAGCAAACAGGTTTGTTACTATAAAAGAAACCAAGTTTGTTGTTAAAACAAGTAAATAAGTATTTAGTAATAAAAGTTCATTGATATAATAAGATATATAAGGTTTATTGCTATAATAAGTAATGAGTTTGTATGTGTATGACCAAACAATGAGTTCCCAACCAAGCATATGACTGATGCCCTATCAAGATCTATGCTTATCGTTCCAGAGATTATATGGTATCATGCACTCCAGCAATCGGGCGAGTGAGGAGTTGTCAGTTCCTAATAGCGCTATCCATAATGACCATTGGCTCAAAGAGTTAATGGTTGGAGTATAGTGTAAGGGAAGGGACATAAGACGATAAGTTCTCATGTTCCGTGTTACATAGACATACATAGAGAAATATAGCAATAAAATAGGAATCAAGTTTGAGACAAATCAATTTAAATACAATACAACAAATAATAGTTTTTCGGACATGCTTTTCCACCCCAAAACATAAAAACCGAAAATAGGGGAGTCGTGAATACTCGCAATATGCAAAATATAGCAACCTAGTTTATACGATTCAAATAAATACAACAAAAATAAATAGTTTAGGACATGCTTTTCCACCCCAAAACATTTAAAAACCGAAAATAAGGGAGTGGTGAATACTCACAATATGCAAAATATAGCAACCAAGTTTATACAAGTCAAATAAATACAGCGAATATAAATAGTTTTAAGACATGCTTTTCCACCCCAAAACATTTAAGCACCGAAAATAGGGGAGTGGTGAATACTCAGAATATGTATTGAGATGATGCAAATGGTGCCTTGAACTACACCCCACTCGTACCACTATCGTTTTCCTACAACGATGTTTCACACTAACGAGTCTCTAATTGAAATCTAATACTAGTATACTTACTACTACAATAGAATTATGCCAATATTGTGTCAAAATTTAATATTGTTAAGTTACAAACATTTTTATCAAATGGTGAAATTTTATAGCTCATGTGATTAAGAAAATTTTGGATATTAATTTCCAGATTTTTGTAATATTAATGAGGCTATTTCAACACATTTAAATGTGTTTTATGCTCTTAAAAAGCCAAAATACTATCAAACAGTTTCCAAAAATTTTCAAACTTTTCATTTTCATTCTAAACACAGTAGAGGTCTTCCATAAATTTTTCTTTGAATTTTTGATATGATTAACTATTTTTCCAAAATTTTAAGCCTTCATAACAATATAAATTCGTGAAAAATAGAATCCAAATGATAAAAATTCCCAAACATTTTTATGATACTGCCATTAGACATACTTAAGCTGGGAAAAATATAAAAATGAATTTCTAAAATGTTTAACCCAATTTTATGATTTTTGTGCATTTACTCTATTAAATATTTAATTAAATAGAAAATAGTTTCCAAAATTGCCCAAACTTTTTGTATTATTGTTACTAAACATTATTAAGCTGGAACAAATATAAAAATGGATTCATAAACTATTTAACCCGATTTTATGATTTTTGTTCATTTATTCTAATAAAAATTGAAATAAAAAGAAAAGTATTTCCATAACTTCCCAAACTTTTTGTAACCCGTTTATTATACATGTAGAAGCTATAAAAAATATAAAACATTTTTTTCAATTAGTCTTTCTATTTTTCTTTGTTTTATCAACTTAAATAATCATTAATTGGAGAATAATTATTAAAAAGATAAAGTAAATTATAAAAAAAATTTGTAAACTTCATTTACAGTGTAAACAATCTAGGAAAAATACCAAAGGTCATTTTTATCTACTGGAATCCGATTTTGTGGATTTAAGTGTATTTAATCTTAGAAAATAGAAGAAAAATGGTATATTGAACAGAAAAATCATCAAAATTTTTATTTGGAGTTCTAATATATTTTAAGGTCTTCTAGTAATTTTCATGAATTTTTAATGAGTACAAATATTTTTCCCATTGTTAGTCCATTATAAAATACAAAAACCAGGGAAAAATAGGAATGTATTATGAAAAATTCTGAAAATATTTTTCTGAGTACTCCACATTAGGTAGGATCTGCGAAAAATCGTATATATCCTTTTCACATTTTTTAAAGTGGTTTTATGATTTATTTGAATTAAACAAAAAGAAAATTCAAAACCATGGAAAACAATAACAAATACTGATGAAACTCAATGAGATGTCATTATTCACTTTAAGGGTCATCCACAAAATTACCTAGAATTTATAGACCTCAGAAATTATTTTATATGAATTATTGCCCTAATTTATTGCAATAATTATAATAATTCGAGAAAATGAGTTAATTTCTGAAAATTTACAGACCATCTTATTTTGTTGGTTGGATTCTAGGAAAAATCACATTTGAAAAGAAAAGAATTTTTAGGGATTTATTTGGGAATAAATCCTGTATAAACCTATTTGAAAGCTTTTTAACAACATACTTTGATGATCAAGTCTCTAAGCTTGAAGATCATCACATGCATGTTAGCTTTTGGGTGAAATACTACCTCCAACATCATAAAAATCGTGGTTATGAACATATGATTCACAATCCATCCATAGAATGGTGTAGAAGAAGAAGATATGTAAGAAAACTTGAGATTTTAATGGAAGATTGAAGGATTTTCATGATTACCTTGAAGAACAACCCTAGATGATGAAGATTTAGAGTTTAAGGTGTGTTTTTGGCTTCATTTTCTAGAAATATTTCGTGGTTATAGAGAGAGGAAGAGAGAAAATGTTGTTGGGGATTTGAAGAGTGAGAGAGACAGAGAAGTGAAGAAGATGGTTGAGTGTAAGAATTGTTTTAAATGATTTCTAATTTGGAAAAAGAGATGGTAGGAGAGATAGAAAGAAATTTATGGGATGAGAGAGGGTTTCCCTCTCTTCCATTTTTATAAATTTCATATATTTTATAAAATTATGATATTTTTGTAAAATATGCACCTTAACTTATATATTATTCATAAAACCTTGATTTTTGACTTATAAATTAAGGGTAAATGTTGGTACACTAAATATAATTTCCTTGATTATATTTCCCAACTTGATTATTTTACTTTGATAGTATAGGGTTTATAAAAATTTCCATGGGATTTTAAATGTAAAGCTTTGTAAATTTAAGTTTTTAGGACTTTTTAAGGTTCTGGGATTTAATAAATCATTGGATATTAAAATAAATTGAATCTTTGACACTTCAAATTATCTTATGGTATTATAACTCTTTTATAGTTATAAATAATGCTTGTAATTTATTGTATCGGTTTATTGGCATTCTATGTAGTGATTTCGAGATTCAAGCGAAATTGAGGAATCAAGTATACTAGTCCCAATCTTTAACTTTGACTTAAGTTTCTATGAGACTCGGACCTAATTTATACCACTAGGTCAAGTGAATGATGTGTGTATATGATTCATGAAAAGGTGTTCAAGTCAAAGAATGACCCAAATATGGATGGATAGTCATTATAGTTAAGTAGTTGTAGAATTTACATACTAATGTGAAATCTAAGTACACTTTCCTTCGATTCTACTTGTTTCCAAGTTTCTAGTAGGTTATAACTTAGCTTCTAGTTACTAAGTCTAGTATGTGTCGTGCCTATACGTTCAACTAAGTTTATCAAATCTGGAACTGATTCGAATTTTGACGGTTGTCACAATCTCCCCTGGTTCAAAGAACTTCGCCCGAAATTCAATTCGTGACGTATTCTATTAGAACTCAGTTGAATACAATTGTATAGCTGGAGAGATGGCGACTTAAAGAGTTCTTTGATTATTTTGGGTTAAGTCCTCAAGGGAAGAGCCCAAATTTTTAGCTATAATCAAATTAGTGTTTCCCTAATTCGAGTACTACAGTCTAGATTGCGAGAAATCAAGATCATGGAAATCATGATCCAACCATGGCGACTAGTAGAAAAAGATCGTCTAGTTAGATATTATCTGACTTAAAAGAGCGCTATAATTTTTGCTGAAGCACCAACTGCATTCAGCGTTAAATTCGCATTGATCCTTAAGTCGCGTTCTAAATCAACACTACGTGTAAATTTTCCGCCTGATAACGAAGAAATTAGGAACAATTTGTTCGCTTCCGGGTTGGCTACTAAATCTGGAAAAGATATATTCCGAAATAAGAAGGGGTAGCACGAATGAAAGAGAAGAGATTGAGGATAAGTTCCTAAATATACGCACTAAGGGTAGGCAACGGAGTTTTGGTAAATCTCAAATGTAAAGACTATTTAAGTGTCGTCTACCAAAGAAATTATGAAATGGCCAAAGATTTCTGAAACTATATTTACTACTACTGTTACTCTCTCTACAATAAAATCATATTCGAAGAATATATATATATATATATATATATATATATATATATATATATATATATATATATATATATATATATATATATATATAGACTCATTTTTGCAAATGGAGGCGATAAAAGTTTATGATAAATTAAATCACATTGTGTAGATAGCATTTTGAGCATTTAGAAATGATAAGAAATCTCATTATTATTAAAATGTATAATAATTTCAAGAGAATGAAGATACATGAGTAACGATTAATCGAAGTAGCAAAATAATAAAAAGATAAATTAAAGTTAAAGGTTCATATCGTTAATAAGGGAATTTTTATAGAAATTTTATGTTTACTCTCTTGAAAAATGGTTTAATTGTTTACGTCAAAACAATACAAGTTTACGAGGAGTCATGGTATTTCTGAAAACAAGTTTGAGAGTTTAGGAATTCACTAGAAATTCCAAAGTACAATGTTATTTTGAGGAAGGTGTAAAATATCGATCATTGAAAATGGTGCATTCTTTATTTAGTGATTCTACCAAAAACAGTAATTTGAAGGATAAATAATCCTAACATTTAAAACTTTCTATGTTTTTAAAGAAAAGAAGAAACATAAGAAAATGTGTTCTTTTGCATATATTTTCTGGATTTAGAAAAATGATAAGAACAACGATAGTCACCTTGTGTATTAATTATAAGGAAAAATACAATGGAAATTTCATTTTAAATAAAGTTTCTAATTTTAGAACGAAATAGCAAATGTAAATACAAATTACTTACTTACTCTAGATTTCATAATAAAAATCAAATGTATGTGATAAAAGGCGTAATTGGATATATCAAAGTTGACTAAATCAAAATTATGTCTCACGACTATACATGTATTAATTTCTCAAAACAAAAGGGTAGACTTCTAGTCTGTATGTGTACGAACATGGTACCAAGAGAAGCAAAATAGATAGAAACAAAGTTAGACAATGTATTATGTTAATATTATGGCGTGCGAGATCTAAAATCAGAAGGAGAGCGAGAAATAAAGTTCGGGGGAAAGAAAAAGAAAGGTAGCGGCGACAATGATTGTTATTGTCAAAATTATAAGAACAATGCATATAGGTAGATTTAAAATCATGTTTAGATAGTTTTCAAACTTCAATATTTGATGTATATTGATGATTAAATAGACATGTGGGAGTTTTAATGTGTTTGCTAAGGATTGCTAAAAATTCATAAGTTATCTATTAAGTTAAACTCCATTTGTGAAAAAGAAGAAGCCCTACAAATGACAATTGAAAATCTAACAATTTTGAATTTTTAGACTGAAGTCCAACAATTATTAAAATGGATAAGGTAAAGACTCAATATATTTATAAGAATAATTATTCATTGACGAGAGTGTATCACTGGAAATTTAAAAGTGAACACTAAGTTTTCAAATACTATAAAATTTAAAAACTTTATAGATTATAAAACTATATTGAAGTAAAGTACACAAATAAGGTATGTTTTGAAATACAAGCATTAGAGATGTCTTAAAACATGTTTGAAGTAGAAATTTGCATAAATATCATGTTGGGTTTCGAGAAAACACATTAAAGTAAATTACAATGTCTAAATGAGAAAGTTGTTAAAAGTGTCAAAACAAAAGTATTTGGAAGATTCAATGAAGCTTTTACACATAAAATGAACTTCAATGTCACAGGTCTATGTTTTGTAGTAAAGAGTTTAAACACGATTATAAAAGAAAATGTTTCTAGTTTTTCGAAAACGTGCCAAAATGGTAAGCAAGGTTTAAAATGGTTTATATGCCCTTAAAATCACATCTATCCATTGAAATGGATTTGAAATGAAACTGAAATAGCAGGATTAAAACCAATATTGGTTAATATGAGTTTTGAAGAAAAGTGTTAAGTTAAAGCAAGTTGTCAAAGTATTTTTAGCGAGAATATGACTTACATTGTTAGGAAAGGTCTAGTAAGTTGCATAAAGTGGTTATAAAATATTTTATCGATGATAAATAAAACTGATTAAGCTAAATAACTTTTAAATGGAAGATTAAGAAGTAAGGAATAAGTATGTTGGTGTAGCTGATCGTACCTAGATACTAAGGCGGGTACAAGGCGAGTAGAAGGCAAGTACCGATGTATTTTTCCCCAAGATAAAGGACAAGAAAATTTGTATGAAAAACGTTTTATGGTGTCAATGCAATTTACGACATTTTATAGAGGTCAAAGGGACATCCTATGTTAAGTTTTAAGGTTAAGGTGGAAACAACGTAGAGCTAAATCGTGGCATAGTAATAAGGTCTCATGTATGGGTTAAACCTTCGTGTCTCCTCGTGAGTCGAATATGGAATGTCCGCAAATAGTATCCAAGTGATTACTTAGTGGCGACTTATCTACCTCCTTATGCGATGCTCTAATTATCATTCGTGTAGGTATCAAAACGCTTTTTCCTAGTTGTAACTCTAGTACGAAGACGATGAAGAGGTATTGAGGAATAATCGGTATAGGTTTCGACTTAAGATTAATACTAGTGTATATCTAGCTACTAATCTTACATCTAAAGTCAATAGCTACCGAGGAATACCCATTCTTAGTACTATGTGCATGGCTCCTAGAGTGGCTAGTGATATAACCTAAGTGGTTAACCTAGCACTTGATAAGGGACAAGAATATTTCTAAATAAAGGCATTGTTATAAAAGTACACTTAGTTTCTAAGTGTATCTAGATGAATGCCTATAAAATGCAATGCCCATACGCACATCGAAAAATTTTGTTTTTCAAAAGTTTAAGTTGAAAATTGTTTTGAACATAATTCTAGTATAACCGTTTTCATCCTCACATTAACTTTACTTAACTAAGCATAGTTGGCCAGGCTATACTTAATTAAAGTTCAAAAATGCATACTCGAATTAGTTATACCAGTAGTATGTTCAGTATTTTAAAAACGTTTATAAATTTTTTTACTATAGTTGTGGTTCTCCAATGGAAAACCGGTATTCTCTACAACCTTCGTGTAACACCGTAAATTTTCAAAATAATTTTTCGCAAATATAAAAACATTTCTCATTTAATTTCATAAAACGTTAAGATTAAAATTCCAAATCATGTCATACAAATCCCAAGATCTCATAAATACATATCAAAAGTCCCCTGAGTGTGTACGGATCAAGTCGGCGCCTTCCCACGGTCATCGCTAGTACCTAAAATAACAACACTAACACTGTAAGCACGAAGCTTAGTGAGTTCCCCAAAATACCACACATGAAACACATATTAGCCACTCGAGGCTGTAACTCTATGGGTCCGTGCACCCAGACTCTGTGAACCCTCAGGTTCTAACTCTAGGAACCTTTTGGTCCCAACTCTGTAAACATGCACAGGATAATCACATAGAAATAATGCAGTACCACACATAGCATACACATAACATACACACACCAACACATAGCTCTGATTACCTACTCAAGGTAGAGTATAGTGAGAAGACTCACCTCGCGTGTCTTGGTATCTCACGAATCCTGGAAATCCCTCGTGCTCGATCCTCCGAGCTCTAATCATCCTATAATACCACATGAATCTAATTAACACTTTCTATCTCTAAGGTTGACTATCCCTAAGAAGTCAACACAGGTCAACTCTGGTCAACGGTCAACGGTCAGCTTTGACCGGACTCGGCGAGTGCACAAGGGCAACTCGGCGAGTCTAGACATTTCCACCAACACCCTAGGATTCCCTTTTTACTCGTCGAGTACTCCCCCTGACTCGACGAGTTCCACCTGGCAGAATCACGGGGCCACCCCGACTCAACTCGCCGAGTTCCAAGAACAACTCGGCGAGTCCCAGTTCGACTGAGTCCACCTGTCAACCCTCTCTAACTCGCCCTGACTCACTAAGTCAACCCATGACTCGACTGGATCACTCACTGGCCGGTCCAAGGCAATCTTCAAGCTACTCGCCGAGTCTGTTCATCAGACTCGGCGAGTCCATGCCATGCAATCGCTCAAACTCGCTTCTAAGGTCAGATCTGTTCCAACAATTCATAGATCTGGCCTTTCTAGACTGATTCACCACGTAAAGCCCCAAACTTGATGCACATACAACCTCTATATGGCTATAAATGAAGGAATACCAACAAATATCACTACCCAAGGTCATGACCTCCATTGCTCTCCATAAAGCTTGATGAATGAGGCTCTCTGGACCTCTATGGATCCAGATCCAAAGCCTCATCACTAGCAAGGGACTATTTGGCCATCAAATCAACTCAACAAGGCCACAAGAAACCCTAAATCCAACTATACTCCACAAAACAGAAGATGAACCGAAATCATACCTCTAGATCGATGATCTAAGCTTCAAATCCGCAGAATAGCAACCTCCTTTGCCTCCTCTTGGCTAGAACCTCCCTCCTCTTTTCTAGACAACACACAAAGGTCAAGAAATGCTTCCTTTCTCTCCCAGATCGCCAAAGCACTCTAGGGTTTCTCTCTATGGACTGTTGGGTACAAATGACGGCCATAAGGCCCTTTAAATAGGTCCCAAACCCGAGAAATTAGGGTTTCATTAAACAGCGCGGACTCGCCGAGTCCAGATCCTAGACTCGCCGAGTCCATGCGAATCCCGCGCCAGAATCGCGTCCCTACTCGGCGAGTCTGAGCTCTAACTCGCCGAGTCCCCTCTCAAAACACCAAAATCATAAACAATAAAGATACCTGGAAATCCGGGCTGTTACAATTCTCCCCCACTAGAACTAGACTTCACCCTCGAAGTCTTGCTCTGAAAATAGCTCCGGATGTTGCTCCCGCATCTCGCACTCCGGCTCCCAAGTCATCTCTGATCCCTTCCGGTGTTGCCACTGAACCAACACCAGAGGTACCTCCTTGTTCCTCAGAACCTTGATCTTCCGATCTCTGATGGCCACTGGCCTCTCGGCATAATTCAGGCTCGCATCCACCTGAATATCCTCTAATGGAACCACTGTTGACTCATCGGCTAAACACTTCCTCAATTGCGACACATGAAAAGTGTCTTGGATCTGCCCCAACTCTGCTGGCAACTCCAAACGATAGGCTACCCGGCCTACCCTCGCAATCACACGAAATGGCCCAATATACCGGGGTCCCAACTTGCCCCTCTTCCTGAATCGAATCACTCCTTTCCAAGGAGAGACCTTCAGGAGAACGAAGTCGCCGACCTGAAACTCAAGCTCGGACCAGCGCCGGTCTGCATAACTCTTCTGTCGGCTCTGGGCGGTCAATAACCTCTGCCTGACCTGCTGAATCTGCTCTGTCGTCTGAAGCACGATCTTTGTACTGCCCATCACTCTCTGCCCAACCTCTCCCCAACAAATGGGGGTCCGACACCTCCTACCATACAACAGCTCAAAGGGTGGCATACCAATGCTCGAATGATGGCTGTTGTTGTAGGAAAACTCTGCCAAGGGTAAATACACATCCCAGCTACCCCCGAAATCTAACACACATGCTCGAAGCATGTCCTCAAGCGTCTGAATCGTCCGCTCACTCTGGCCGTCTGTCTAGGGATGATATGCAATACTAAAATGCAATCTAGTACCCAACTCCTCATGAAATTTCTTCCAGAATCTGGAAGTGAAACGCACATCACGGTCCGAAACGATCGAGATCGGCACCCCATGCCGAGATACCACCTCTCTCACATATATCTCTGCCAACTTCTCCGCTGAAGAACTCTCACTGATGGCAAGGAAGTGAGCGCTCTTCGTCAATTTGGAAAAAGAGATGGTAGGAGAATTGTTTTAAATGATTTCTAATTTGGAAAAAGAGATGGTAGGAGAGATAGAAAGAAATTTATGGGATGAGAGAGGGTGACAACCGTCAAATTTTGGTCAAGTCAAAGTCAACTAAAGTCAACAAGTCAAACCGGTCAACTCAACTAACCCTTGTGTACGAGGGCTTACGTTATGTATTTACTAGACAACTCGCTATTCTAACGAGAGATCATAAATCGAAAAGTGCGTTAATCTAGATCTCCTTAACCTAAAACTGTGGTACGTGGCGAGCCAAACCGATAAAACAATGTTGCATACTCATCGGGAGTATGCAAGATCCATAAACAAGGCTTAACGGGGTTTACGGACCTTGCATTGCGAAGCCAGACAATCAAAAGGGTCACAAATGAAACCTCTCTCAATCGTTTTCACTATATCCCTCTCTATGTGAAATCTCTCCCAAATCTCTCAAAGTATGTGAAATCTCTCCCAAATCTCTCTTTGTATGTGAAATCTCTCCAAGAATATCAAATCTCTCCCAAATCTCTCCAAGAATGAGAAATCTCTCTTTGTATGTGAAATCTCTCCAAGAATGTCAAATCTCTCCCAAATCTCTCCATGAATGTGAAATCTCTCCCAAATCTCTCTTTGTATGTGAAATCTCTCCAAGAATGTCAAATCTCTCCATGAATGTGAAATCTCTCCTAAATCTCTCTTTGTATGTGAAATCTCTCCAAGAATGTCAAATCTCTCCATGAATGTGAAATCTCTCCCAAATCTCTCTTTGTATGTGAAATCTCTCCAAGAATGTCAAATCTCTCCCAAATCTCTCCATGAATGTGAAATCTCTCTCAAATCTCTCTCAACTTTCTATAATCACTCGGGGCATCCCGACCCTCGAATTTGGCGAAAACAGCCCAAAAACAGAAGTCTACGCGAAAAACGAACTTAAGGAGCCGAAACTCCTCTTAGGAACCGAAACCCCTCTTAGGACCCGAAAGTCCTCTTAGGACCCGAAACCTCTCTTAGGGGCCGAAAGTCCTCTTAAGGGACCGAACCCTTCTGAGCCGAAGGCTGCTGAACCGAACCCGAAAGGTCCTCTCGGGCCCGAACCTCGCCTACACACCTGAACCCGAACCTTCGGTCCATTTCGGATCCTGATGCCTTGACCGAGCCCTCGCTTCTGAGCCTTTAACCGAGCCTTCGCCTTCGCTTCACACTTCTGGTTCGCCCATCTCGCCTCCGGCTCGGCATCATTAGGGACCGAACCTCGGCCTAGGACCGAGAGGTCTCGCTGGAAGTCCTTTTTCTCCCGTTTTTCGACTACGACTTCATTTTAGCTTCGTTTTTAATTGTTTTAATGTGGGATTTTCACCCAAAACTTTATTTTAACATATAAGGACCCATAATTATTAAATTATCACATTTTTAAGGATAAAACCTTATCCAAAAAAGTGGGTGAAGTACAAAGGTGGAGTGTTGACCTTCCTTTATTTTATGACACAAGCAACCTCCCATACCCACTCCATGTCACTATTCCCCATCAGCCCTTACCTAGTCACTTCATTGTACTTTTCCCACCTTTTTCCAACCACACAATTGGTCAAAGGCTAGAAAAGTCTCCTCTCTCCTCACTTCTCTCATTTTCTCTCTTTTCACCAAAAAGATCAAACTCTTTTCTCTCTCACTTCCTCTCACTAGAATTCGAGATTCAAGGGCTGATCTTGGGTTTTTCCTCCACATTTGGTAAGCAAAATCCATTCTTCTGATGATCATTTCACCTCTTTCTACTCAAATCATGGATATCTTACACAAACTCCATCATAATTGTGTTAGATCTTCGAATCTTCAAGTGTTCTTGGGTTGAAAACTTCTCTTCTTCAACACTTATCTACTGAAATCATTCAAGGTGAGTTCACACCCCTATATTTTCATGTTTTCTCAAGTTTTTAGGGGGGGAATACAAGTTAAAACACCAAGAACATAACTAAACTTTTCTTATAGCTTTCATCAGAAAAGTTGGACTCCATTCACGGACTGTTTTGGACAACATAAACATTTTTGTTTGAAAAACTGTTTTAGGTGTAAGTAGTTCCAGTTATTATCTTTAAAATGACTACTTGCACATCTCCATAAGATTTTTCTACAATTTATGGTGATTTTTACAAAACTGCCTATCATTTCAAACACCAATCCGGACCAGTCTGTGATTATGGACTATTTCACCCAAGTTGGAGGTTATTAAAAATCATGATAAAAATTATGAGTAAACTAGACACATTTTGAGAACTCTCAGAATTTACGGATTTAGTTTTCGACTTCGTATGATTTTTCTATGACTTTTCTAAAACAGTGCAGGAAGGTTAAATTTAGTTAACAGCATATAAATTTCATAACACTTTGTATTATGTTGAGCAAAGTGTATAACAATAAGTTCTAAATATTGAATGTGCTTCCTTGATAGTTTATCATCATAAACTGAAACTTAGTCATTCATATTAAGATTATTCATTCATTTAGAACACGTATATTAAGCTATAACAAGCATAGTTTATGGATTCATAGCACAAATGCGTTTCATAAAAAAGTTCTTATACATTACAAACGTTTTGGATAAACTATAATAGGTATAGTTTATGTATCATTTACTTCTCAAACTTTTTACCAAAGGTTTTCAGTTTAGATCACGTAAATCTGTTAATGAATAAATTTGTGAGTCATTGTCTTCGAGTTACTTCCAAAGTAACCAAATCAAAAAGTCCTGTAAATTGTAACCAGAGTCTCTTGTAGGGAGAACGTGATAGTTGTGTATAGATCTATATTGGGTTTGACAAACCCACACCAGAGCTGCTTGCAACAGCTAGACCGGCAGGTCTGAGGTGACAAGTGTCATTTCAGCTTTGCGAAGCCTGAAGAACGTCGTAATTACGAGGCCGTCTAAGTCAAGTATGCTTATGATAACTCACATGTGGTATTAACAAATCATAAGATTTACAGGTTCTAACTATAAAATAGCGAGTTATGTCTATTTAGCTCATTGAAATTACTTTAAGTATGGAAAAAAAATACTTGTACGTCTTCATATTAAAAGGGGTTTTATGTTCATTTAAAATCACTTTTTATATCAATTACAAATATCGTTGTATATTTTCAGTCTTAGTATTTAAGACTACACACCATTCATTACGAGAGTTTTTCTCAAATCAAAAAGGGTTTTACGCCAATTTGAAACCACTTTTATATCTTTAAGTATCACAAATACTTGTACTTTTTCGGTACTGGCATTTAGGACCACATAACTTTTATAAGGAAAATATTGGATTTTTTCTTGGCAACATACATCTCTTTACAAAGATCGATTTTTAAACTCTCACTGTCAAAAGCTTATGAACTCACCAACCTTTGTGTTGACACTTTTCAAAACTACTTGTATTCTCAGGAATTCAGTGAAAACAGGAAATCAACAACGTTTTGAGGATGGGACGATAAATCGTCAAACAGTTCATTTTGTATCATAATGTAATTGATTCGAATCATGTAAACATATACTTTGGTGTAAATTTTTCAATTATATTTATGATGGTTGTATTTACTTTGAGCACTATTATACTCGTTGTTGTGATACTCTACATGAAGTCCTCCACCCCCGGACGTTTCCGCCATCCTTGGTTTGGGGGTGTGACGGATTGGTATCAGAGCATTGTTTATAGTGAACTCACTATATGGAACCACATAAGATATACAAACTATAAATGCATTGGGACTAGAGTCTCTGATTTAAAGTTTTCAAAACAACTATACTTTTAGAAATAAATAGTTTCTTATTAAAAGTATACATGCATGCATACATACTAAGGTCAGCATCGTGCTAGAACAAAACAAAAGTAATGATTGTTGGATATCACAGGTAAGCTCGGGGATGTATGGTCAGTCTTGGGAGTGGCATAGCCTGATCAACTATGCTGGTCCAAGGAGTGATTAGCACATGCCCAAGAATGGTTGTGATATGGCAACAAGTCTAAAAACTTACCAACACTACCACAATGAAATACCATAGGGGTATTTTGCGTTATTATAATTACTTATCTGAGAACTAAATAGATTTTTATCAATAGGTCAATAATTGCTTAGTGGATACATTAAAATTATATGTATCCAGGACGTCATAGACTTAGAATATGTGGATCTTTGCTTTACTTCCTGTTCTCGTTGGATTGGGGATTTAGAGTTAGGGTCGCTTATTCGAAGGTCTATCCTGTCACAAATACATATGACTAGTATGCACTAAACAATGTATTGAAGTACCTGATAAAGATCATCTTACAATTATCTAATTAGTACGTCTACTTAGTTATTTCTTATATCCCTATTTCTCGCGAAGATATCATGGCTGGATTTCCATCCCCACGACGACCCGTACTACCCCAACCACGGCAATACTGAATGGATCAGAGAGGAGCCAAAGAATGATTACCCAATCCCTGTGGATGGTCACTAAGCTGAAGGCTTTGCTGATGGTTCTGACTCCGAACCCGAGAAATGGTGAATGGTTATGAGGAGAATCAGAAGTGGAACCGGAGGTAATCAATCCTCCATGCATAGCAAGGGTTTCCGCGAACCGTTTCGACTACATCGAACTTGTGCCCCGTTGGGCAGTCGTGATCGAGGGTTGAATGTCGACAGTAATGACAACAACCACCATGTGGAGATCAACGAGGGTGCTATGACCTCAACTACGGGGGACCGACTGACAGAGCCCTCCCGGCGAAGACCCGGCAGATCGCGAACATCGGGGATTAAAGCAGGTAGACTACAAACCGAGTTCGGAAACTACGTGCTACTACAGGCCCTACTGTCTCACGTACCCGAGACTCGGGAAAAGGCTACTATTTCGGAAACCAATTCTCTATTTAGGACCTTATCGCCACTCAGGTAGAGGCAAGAGAGTAACAGGGTAGACACACAACATTCAAAAAGAGGAGGATTGCAGCCAAGCATCGATTGACAGAGCTACAAGGTGCATCGACTTTGCCTCAGGCATCTCAAGGGACAGATCGTCGTAAGTAGAGTTCATACCGCTCACAAGACCTTGTAAATTAGGTTCGTGAGTATGCGTTGGTGCTACTTTATTCTAGGCGTAAGCATGACACTGTGATTTAAGCAGTTATACTAAACAAGAGATCTAGTTGCTATCAAAACTTTTCCATGCACAGATGTGAGGTAAACCTACATCTAGGTCAAAAAATTTCACCAAAACCCGAATTACTACAGTTATATTAACAAGATGGGCTTAGGACATACCTAACAGACTCGAAGGTCTATTTAGCCTTAATTATATAACTAAGCATACATCAATTGGTCATAATAAGGACCTAGCTTGGGTCAAGTTACAAGGTTTCACTTGGATACTAAACTACTAAAAATTCTTGGGTTTACCATATAAAGACTCCCGTTATGAACAGTTTTCAGAACGCCCCTAACAACCGAAATACGTTATAAATTGAACTGAGATCGATAAACTTAGTTAGAAAACTCGCAACGTATAGCCATTCTAAAGACTCGTTACCATCTCTCCCCTTAACCCTTATGATTGAGGGGATGCTTTCTTTATAGACCTATGGACTGCGATCGTTCAGGCACTAAATCACCGGGTCCCATCAAAACTCCTCAGCCAAGCGTGTTCGGACAAACATGATTCTAAGATGAGTAAAAGCTTAACGCCCGCACGAAACCTACTTATACTCACTAACATATATCCGTCTCAGGAACGTTAGCGGAAACATGAGGAATAGTACATTATTGTGCAAGAATTTATATGCGTAAATATAAATCGTAAAGATGCACTTAAGATAATCATTTCTACTAACGAAGTTGTTTTTCATCGTGAAACAGAGCTATGTCTTCACCAAGAGGCAACCAACCAACTAGCAAGGCGCCAACTCTGCAGATAGATGCTGCTACTTTTCAGGCTGCAGTCACGGCAGCCGTGACAGCCGTTATGGCGCAATTCGATGCTAACAATGCCAACAGGAGTGGAAGCGGTACTAACAATCTAACAATACAGATTGTGGTAACATTCAGGAACACCAACGGGTGTCCGCCAGCAAAAATACCTCAGGCCACAAACCTAAGAACAAGAAGAGAAAGTTTTGGAACATGAAAGAGCGCCACCAATCTCAAACATCCACTAAAAGACAACAACCCATGGCCACCCCTACCATTACAACAGCAGTCACGACACATGCTTCGACACTAGCCATGGGGTCTACCACCCAAACGCCAGCCAGACCATATAAGGGATCACTCCCGAAGTATAAAAAGTGTAACTACCATCACACAGGAGCTTGCCGAATTTTACAATGTAATAACTGCAACAGGAAAGGACATACTGTCCGTTTCTGTAAGGCCCCGACCCAGCATCTCCCTCCAATCACCAGCACCAGGGCAGACCCAGTATGCTACTTATGCGGTGAAATGGGACACTTCAAGAGAGAGTGTCCAACCGAGAAGAATGATGGAGGAGCCGGAGGAGTGTAACAAACGAACCAGCAAGAGTAACAGGGAACCATATTAAGACTTTTGTAATGTTACCAACGACAAAAACGTTTAAGTGTCATATGTTTGTAATGAATTTTATATGCTTACTAAAATCCATGTCTTTCTAAGGGTAGTTAAAATACTCCCTCGTACAAATCAAACCAAAGGCATTCATATATGATCTTAGGATCATTACCTGTAAGATGTGATGACTTGTACATGCATCAGGGCTAATTATAATCAAATTACCGCAGTCATGAAGCAAATAATTCCATACTGACTCCTATTCCGTGTCTAGCAGTAAGAACTAAGTGGGGCCACCCACTCGACAATCTCGCCAACATCAACTCTCATACGATGTTCATATACCGTTCGATCATAGGGAGACCTGCCAGGGATCACGATGTCAAGTATCATTACTGATTATCGAAACACACCCACTACCAGTGCTAGACACTATGGTATAAATCATCTACAGTAATATTAACATCAAACAAAACGGAACAAGGAAAAGTAACACGAGATACTCTATCACTCTAGTGATCTCTTCTTATGACTATAGCTTAACGCATGTTATCTAAAAAGATATTGTTGTCATCATCCAATTTTAAGGATATAGCCCTCATCTTCCCGATTTAACGGCTACAAAAGAACCCTTCACCTAACTCACCGAATATCGGAATCTTTGTCTCCCATAAACGCGTCCAGCACGAACCTCCGGGTCATCTCTCGCGGTGAAACCCCAAAACACGCACCAGAGGAGTGTTATACATCCTGAAACCTTATCACAAGTATTTATTGGAGACTTTCGGGAATGACACGCATGTAGCAGACAAGGTTCAAGCACAGAAGCTTGGGACGGATACGGTTAGTCCACCACTACTACGTGTATACGCAAGGATAATGTATAATTAGGATTCTACAGACATTGGATGTGTGCTTCCGCCCTATTTCCTGTTCCATGTCTGGTTATGGATTTGGGGCAGAGTCACCCATCCAACTGTCTTGCCAATCTTGAGCACATACGACCTATATACGCAAGTTAAAGATAGATGGACCAAGTACGAGTCCTGCCATGAACTGCCAGACCAAACCCGCCGAGCTACCCAACAATGAAATTGAAGAAGCAAGCTTCTCACCCTGGAGAACTCCGGTCATATTCCTCAAGTTGAAAGACAAATTGCTCGAAGACCCATCTACTTCGGAGGCCTCGACAATATCTCAAGTAGAAACCTTTACTATCTGCCTCGCATAGACGAATAGGCCGATCAACCGCATGGAACGAAGTACCCTTCAGGAATTGGAGCTGAGATCTAAATATCACCAGTCGCGAGTATTGGAGAAGGATGTCTGAGGACAATCCTCCAGATTTGATGCGGACGCTGCAAGTCCATAGTGATACCCCTCAGATAGGACCAACCTGCTCGCAGTATTCATAGGATATGCCATTCTTACTAGGATCCGTTAGTCATTGTCATTGTAAATGATTTGCTTATCTACCCTCGTAGTAAGAAGGAAACCAAGGAGAGCAGCTACAACAAACCGCGAAAGCCATACGATCAGAGAAGCTTTACCCGAAGTTCTCTAGATGCGAGTTTTGGAATTGAGGACTCAAATTCCTAAGACACATCATTATCAATGTGGAAATCCTTAAGGACTCTTTTCAATTGATCAAAAACCATTGAGAAACTGTCAGCACCAAAGGCGTCAACAAGAATATGCCAAAGGTCTGGGTCTCGTTGACCTACCGTCTTAGTTCCTTTGGAACTTCTCGTAAAATACAGGACCCCCCTTACGAATTTGACCCTGAGGGGAGCAACCCTCGACTGGGAAGAGAAGCAAAAAGGAAGAAACCTTAGAACTCCAGAATAAGAGACCAAATTCCTCTGGAAACCTCACTCTGGGCAGGCTTAGTACGCTTCGGAAAGCGTGGAAAGCCAAAACCCCAGATAATTATGCCTTTCGAGATTCTTGTAAGAATCAGCCTTGTAATCGCAACTTCAATCTATTCCCGCGAGCTTAGTAAAGTACATTATACCCGACACGTCCCGAACTTGCAGAAGTATCTATCCGACGAGACTCTTGTAATCCCCCTCGACGAGATCGAGTTCCACAAGAGCCTCACCTTCGTGAAAGAACCATAGTGACCATGGACCGAGAGGTAAGCGAACGCAGCAACGTCGCTTCCCATTAGTGAAAGTTCGTTGGAATACTAACCAAGGACCTGGAGCCATTTGGGAGCACGAGAATCAGTCAATTAGGAAGTATCCCCACTTCTTGGCTCGATTATTCATGCCTACTCCGTGCCTAAATTCAATTTCGGGACGAAATTCCCTCTAACGAGGGGATGATGTGACAACCGTCAAATTTTGGTCAAGTCAAAGTCAACTAAAGTCAACAAGTCAAACCGGTCAACTCAACTAACCCTTGTGTACGAGGGCTTACGTTATGTATTTACTAGACAACTCGCTATTCTAACGAGAGATCATAAATCGAAAAGTGCGTTAATCTAGATCTCCTTAACCTAAAATTGTGGTACGTGGCGAGTCAAACCGATAAAACAATGTTGCATACTCATCGGGAGTATGCAAGATCCATAAACAAGGCTTAACGGGGTTTACGGACCTTGCATTGCGAAGCCAGACAATCAAAAAGGTCACAAATGAAACCTCTCTCAATCGTTTTCACTATATCCCTCTCTATGTGAAATCTCTCCCAAATCTCTCTAAGTATGTGAAATCTCTCCCAAATCTCTCTTTATATGTGAAATCTCTCCAAGAATGTCAAATCTCTCCCAAATCTCTCCAAGAATGTGAAATCTCTCCCAAATCTCTCTTTGTATGTGAAATCCCTCCAAGAATGTCAAATCTCTCCCAAATCTCTCCATGAATGTGAAATCTCTCCCAAATCTCTCTTTGTATGTGAAATCTCTCCAACAATGTCAAATCTCTCCCAAATCTCTCCATGAATGTGAAATCTCTCCCAAATATCTCTCAAAATCTCTCTCAACTTTCTATAATCACTCGGGGCATCCCGACCCTCGAATTTGGCAAAAACAGCCCAAAAACGGAAGTCTACGCGAAAAACGGACTTAAGGAGCCGAAACTCCTCTTAGGAACCGAAACCCCTCTTAGGACCCGAAACCTCTCTTAGGGGCCGAAAGTCCTCTTAAGGGATCGACCCTTCTGAGCCGAAGGCTGCTGAACCGAACCCGAAAGGTCCTCTCGGGTCCGAACCTCGCCTACACACCCAAACCCGAACCTTCGGTTCATTTCGGATCCTGATGCCTTGATCGAGCCCTCGCTTCTGAGCCTTTGACCTAGCCTTCGCCTTCGCTTCACACTTCTGGTTCGCCCATCTCGCCTCCGACTCGGCATCATTAGGGACCGAACCTCGGCCTAGGACCGAGAGGTCTCGCTGGAAGTCCTTTTTCTCCCGGTTTTTTACTACGACTTCATTTTAGCTTCGTTTTTAATTGTTTAATGTGGGATTTTCACCCAAAACTTTATTTTAACATATAAGGACCCATAATTATTAAATTATCACATTTTTAAGGATAAAACCTTATCCAAAAAAGTGGGTGAAGTACAAAGGTGGAGTGTTGACTTTCCTTTATTTTATGACACAAGCAACCTCCCATACCCACTCCATGTCACTATTCCCCATCAGCCCTTACCTAGTCACTTCATTGTACTTTTCCCACCTTTTTCCAACCACACAATTGGTCAAAGGCTAGAAAAGTCTCCTCTCTCCTCACTTCTCTCATTTTCTCTCTTTTCACCAAAAAGATCAAACTCTTTTCTCTCTCACTTCCTCTCACTAGAATTCGAGATTCAAGGGCTGATCTTGGGTTTTTCCTCCACATTTGGTAAGCAAAATCCATTCTTCTGATGATCATTTCACCTCTTTCTACTCAAATCATGGATATCTTACACAAACTCCATCATAATTACGTTAGATCTTCGAATCTTCAAGTGTTCTTGGGTTGAAAACTTCTCTTCTTCAACACTTATCTACTGAAATCATTCAAGGTGAGTTCATACCCCTATATTTTCATGTTTTCTCAAGTTTTTAGGGGGGGGGAATACAAGTTAAAACACCAAGAACATAACTAAACTTTTCTTACAGCTTTCATCAGAAAAGTTCGACTCCATTCACGGACTGTTTTGGACAACATAAACATTTTTGTTTGAAAAACTGTTTTAGGTGTAAGTAGTTCCAGTTATTATCTTTAAAATGACTACTTGCACATCTCCATAAGATTTTTCTACAATTTATGGTGATTTTTACAAAACTGCCTATCATTTCAAACACCAATCCGGACCAGTCTGTGATTATGGACTATTTCACCCAAGTTGGAGGTTATTAAAAATCATGATAAAAATTATGAGTAAACTAGACACATTTTGAGAACTCTCAGAATTTACGGATTTAGTTTTCGACTTCGTATGATTTTTCTATGACTTTTCTAAAACAGCGCAGGAAGGTTAAATTTAGTTAACAGCATATAAATTTCATAACACTTTGTATTATGTTGAGCAAAGTGTATAACAATAAGTTCTAAATATTGAATGTGATTCCTTGATAGTTTATCATCATAAACTGAAACTTAGTCATTCATATTAAGATTATTCATTCATTTAGAACACGTATATTAAGCTATAACAAGCATAGTTTATGGATTCATAGCACAAATGCGTTTCATAAAAAAGTTCTTATACATTACAAACATTTTGGATAAACTATAATAGGTATATTTATGTATCATTTACTTCTCAAACCTTTTACCCAAGGTTTTCAGTTTAGATCACGTAAATCTGTTAATGAATAAATTTGTGAGTCATTCGCTTCGAGTTACTTCCAAAGTAACCAAATCAAAAAGTCCTGTAAATTGTACCCAGAGTCTCTTGTAGGGAGAACTTGATAGTTGTGTATAGATCTATATTGGGTTTGACAAACCCACACCAGAGCTGCTTGCAACAGCTAGACCGGCAGGTCTGAGGTGACAAGTGTCATTTCAGTTTCGCGACGCCTGAAGAACGTCGCAATTACGAGGCCGTCTAAGTCAAGTATGGTTATGATAGCTCACATGTGGTATTAACAAATCATAAGATTTATGGGTTCTAACTATAAAATAGCGAGTTATGTCTATTTAGCTCATTGAAATTACTTTAAGTATGGAAAAAAATACTTGTACGTCTTCATATTAAAAGGGGTTTTATGTTCATTTAAAATCACTTTTTATATCAATTACAAATATCGTTGTATATTTTCAGTCTTAGTATTTAAGACTACACACCATTCATTATGAGAGTTTTTCTCAAATCAAAAAGGGTTTTACGCCAATTTGAAACCACTTTTATATTTTTAAGTATCACAAATACTTGTACTTTTTCGGTACAGGCATTTAGGACCACATAACTTTTATAAGGAAAATATTGGATTTTTTCTTGGCAACATACATCTCTTTACAAAGATCGATTTTTAAACTTTCACTGTCAAAAGCTTATGAACTCACCAACCTTTGTGTTGACACTTTTCAAAACTACTTGTATTCTCAGGAATTCAGTGAAAACAGGAAATCAATAACGTTTTGAGGATGGGACGATAAATCGTCAAACAGTTCATTTTGTATCATAATGTAATTGATTCGAATCATGTAAACATATACTTTGGTGTAACTTTTTCAATTATATTTATGATGGTTGTATTTACTTTGAGCACTATTATACTCGTTGTTGTGATACTCTACATGAAGTCCTCCACCCCCGGACGTTTCCGCCATCCTTGGTTTGGGGGTGTGACAGAGAGGGTTTCCCTCTCTTCCATTTTTATAAATTTCATATATTTTATAAAATTATGAAATTTTTATAAAATATGAACCTTAAGTTATATATTATTCATAAAACCTTGATTTTTGACTTATAAATTAAGGGTAAATGTTGGTACACTAAATATAATTTTCTTGATTATATTTCCCAACTTGATTATTTTAATTTGATAATATTGGGTTTATAAAAATTTCCATGGGATTTTCAATGTAAAGCTTTGTAAATTTAAGTTTTTAGGACTTTTTAGGGTTTTGGGATTTAATAAATCATTGGATATTAAAATAAATTGAATCTTTGAGACTTCAAATTATCTTATGGTATTATAACTCTTTTATAGTTATAAATAATGTTTGTAATTTATTTCGTCGGTTTATTGGCATTCTATGTAGTGATTCCTAGATTCAAGCGAAATTGAGGAATCAAGTATACTAGTCCTAGTCTCCAACTTTGACTTAAGTTTTTATGAGACTCGGACCTAATTTATACCACTAGGTCAAGTGAATGATGTGTATATATGATTCATGAAAAGGTGTTCAAGTCAAAGAATGACCCAAATATGGATAGTCATTACAGCTAAGTAGTTGTAGAATTTACATACCAATGTGAAATCTAAGTACACGATCCTTCGATTCAACTTGTTTCCAAGTTTCTAGTATGTTATAACTTACCTTCTAATTACTTAGTCCAGTATGTGTCGTGCCTATACATGCAACTAATTTTATCAAATCTAGAACTGACTCAAATTTTGACGGTTGTCACACCCAGCATCAGACCGAAGCCCAGAACATATAAACATAACATATAAGCTAAACATTCCTCGCGCTTGCCCCAGCATCAGATCGAAGCCCAGAACACATAAACAAAAATATGCATGAATCACGAAGACATCAAGCATACAAACATTCCTCGGGATTTCCCCGGCATTGGACCGAAGTCCGGAAACATATAACGTACATCGGGGGAACCCCGACATCGAACCCAAGTTCGACATATGCTAAGATACATAAACGGGTCGGCATTGGTGCCTTCGACCCGTTCCTACTGGAGGAAAACTCACCTCACAAAGGTGGTTGCTGAATCTCTCAGTAAGGAATCTCTATCGGCTGCTCCCGCGTCTCCTCGGCTATCATTACCAAATAACACTTATTCAAAATCCAAACAATTCTTCTTAGGGTCAAATGACTATTTTACCCCTGATCTAAATGGACCCATTACCTAGGCCCAAATCTTTAACATGAAGGCCCAATCCATCAAGCCCACTAATGGCCCACTTATGGCCCAATTTTCTAGATTGGGCCCAACTTCCCAAATGGGCCTTCTCTCAAATCCAATATACAATAAAGTCCATTATCAGTCCAAAAGAATAATGCAATAAGGCCCATAATCAACTAGTCCAAGGAAATGGCACAAAAAGGTCCACTGTCGCAACGAACGCAAGGCGTTACCTTATGGAACGTTGGGCGTTCCTCCTTGGTTTAGATCGCGAGCCCCAGTGGGAACGCAGTGCGTTCCCAGGACCTACGCATGGTGTTTGCGTCCAACTTTCAAAAACGGGCCATTAAGCACTTAATGCTTAAGCCATGCTATCCAATCACAGATCTAGGCTATCCAGGACCTCTAGAGTCATTAAGTCATGGACTTGGTGACTTTGCATGTCCCCATGATTCCAAAACTCAAGAAATAGCAATCAACTTCCATAAATGTGGTCCTAACTCTTGCATGAACCCGTTAAGACCTCAAAGATCGAAACTTTACTGAAGTGGGGACACCATTAGCATCAAAGGTGGCAACCCTTGGATTATAAACGAATTTGAGTCATAGAGATCCATTCTTGGGGACTAAAAAGGTCCAAAACTCTTGGATTTGGTGTTTTAGCCCATAACTATAATTGGTATGTATTTGACCCGAGAGTAGCATGGTCCATTTGGGTTGCCTTCACCAGAACAATCTGATAGGATGGACATTTGAGAAAGAGGTTATTTATGATTTATTAATATATTGAAAGTTTAGTATATTAATTTGAAATCATATTATTTAATTAGTATTGATCAAGAATTAATTTGGAATTAATTTTGTGATCAAAAGAGACTAATTAAATTAACGGGGATTGATTATGTAAATCAGTGATATATATTGTTTGGGATATTGATCCATGTTGGGATAAGTTTATATAAGTATCCATAAGAGTTAGCCCACATGAGATATGGATCATAACCCAAGTGTATGGATTAGGGTTTACCCATGACTCTTGGAATCCTACACTATATAAATGTTTCCCCTTAGCCAGAATCGTGACCCTATGTGTTCTAAGAGTTCATATAAACGATTTTGTGTGCTCCACCTTCTCTCTCAAAGTCCTCCTTTGTTCATGGTGTTTGTGAACCATTTGAGGCATCACACTTGAGGTGCTAAACTCTTGAAAGGCCAAAAACTAGAAGTTACAATAAAGAGCTATTCTTCTAACTTTATTTTATGATTCATGTAGAAAATTGTATGATAGTTGTAGGCTTCATATTTTGGAAATTTTATTGCATGTATAATTAGAGAAAACATAGATCCAAATCATTTAGGGTTGCATGTGCACCATAGGAGTGTTATAGTGCTTAAAACCCAATAGTGGTATCAGAGCCTAGGATTGTTTTCTGTTATATTTGATGCTTGTTAATTTTCAAAGTTGAAAAAAAATCGATTTTCTGGCCTCTAACTGATGAACTCGCCGAGTCCACTCAGTGAAAGGTCAACTCGACGAGTAATGATCATGCACTCGACGAGTTGATGCTTCTGATGGCATAATTTTGATTTTTTGGCCTGTTTTGGATTAGGATCATTACCACAAAATGTTTTAGTTCATAAAATTTGATTTTGTTGGTATGTTAATGATTATACTCATTCAATCAAAAGATAATTATCAAAATCTCAAGATTTGTATTAGTTTATATGAGAAGCTAATTTCTTGTAAATTGTTGATATGAATTGTTTTGACTTATAAGTTTAACTAGATCATAAATAAATTATATGATAATTTGTTATTTGTTAAAATAATGATCTAAATGTTCTTTAAAGTCTTCCATAACCTGTCCTCAAGTTATGGAACATGAAAAGTTTTTCCATAAGAACCACATTAAATTCATAAGTTATGGACATCAAAGGTTTTTCATTAGTTACAAAACTTGTCCTCAAGTTTTGGTATTTGAAAAGTCTCAAATTAAGAAACTCTTGTAATTAAAAAGGTGTAACTCTTGGGTTCATAAATTAAAAAATTAATTAAATAGGTTTTAATTTTGGATTTTTATATTTAGAACCTTGAAGTATTTGAGTAGTTCAAATTGCACCTTATGGACTTTATTAAATTAATTAAAGTGTTTAACTAAAAAAGAATTAATAATTCCATAATGACATGGTTTAAGGTGAATTAAATTAAGAGTATAATTTATTAACAGATTAAACCATCTAGTATTTTAAAATTTTAAAATACACCCTTATACTATTATAACATTACAAGTTTAATAATCATATATATGTATAAGACAAGTCAGTCTTACCGTTAGTAGACCTCATTCACGAAGCCGGTCTATAAGGGGGGTATAAGGTTACTGCCTATAAAATGGTGGTTTAATGGGTGTCCACTCTCACACACCGCTTCCTTGACCAGTGGAGGGTCGTTAGCCGAACGGGTAGGATAGAACATTAATTTTCATTAAAAGTATAATGAAAATACCAAGTAACTAAACACTTATAAATTTCCAATCTTAGTTACTTAGGAAAAATGTGAATTTGGTGCTAACCCGTGAAATTGCACTTTGCACCTTGTTAAGTCGTTAGTGGAGCGTGTGTGGTTAACCGGCACACTAATCTGGGACTGACAGTGTGTGGCAAAGGGTAGCTTGATGTTAATCATAGATCAACGGAGCGTGTGTAGTTAACCGGCACATTGATTAGGTGATCTGTAACATTAAGAGTACCAAGCTAATTTGCATGGTTATTGACACCTTGTTTGTGATCCTCGGCATCCCAGTCACAAACTTGAAGGTCATAATAGAGATTAAACATGTTTTATTAAATTCCCAACCTTAGTTACTTTAGGAAAATTGTGAAATTGATGTTAATCCATGAAATTGCACTTTGCACCTTGCCATGTCGTTAATGGAGAGTGTGTGATTAACCGGCACATTAACTTGGACTAGTAAGGGTGGCAAAGGGTAGCTTGATGTTTGTCATATATCGATGGAGCATGTGTGGTTAACCAACACATTGATTAGGTGATAAATGAAATCAAGTGTACCAAGCACATTTGCATGGTTATTCACATCTTATTTGTGATCCACGGTATCCCAGTCACAAACTTGAAGGTCATAATCGAGATTAAACATGTCATTGAAAAGTTCAATGAATCTCAAAGAATCTAGGAATTTCAATTTGTTTAAAACCTAAAGTTCATTTTCGTTCTTCATGGTGCAAATTGGTAAATCGTCATTTACCTACCTTCAAATATTTTGCAATTAGACTATGGTATCCCTCTTCCGAATTGTAAAATATTGTGTTGGGTCCTAGCCTTAGTATTTCATTTTCGGTGTTATATGAAGGACTTAAATCAACTAAACTTGAATTTCTCCACTATAGATGTCTAGTTCGGACAACTATGGTCTACCTTATCCTTTTGGAAAAAAAATCTTTATAAAGATGATATTCCACAAGACGATCGAGGTGAAAGATTAACCCCTTCTTCATGTTGTAGTGGAACTTCACTTCCTCCACCTCCTCCAATAATTCTCCCTGGCCCACAAGTTCAAAGACTTGAAAAGTTCTAGATCACTCAAGCCCTATTGGCTAGCGAACACCAATATGGAAGGTCTGTGTGTGCACATGTCTTGGAGATGAAGTCACACATTGACATGTTGGGATGTTAGGAGTCGATGTCTCAAGGAAGTTGGCTGTTGACTTGGTTCTTCAGTCACTCCTTAAGTCATATGGAGAGTTCATTAAAGATTACTATATGACAGACCGCGACATGTCCCTTATTGATCTTACCTATTTGCTAATTGTTGCCGAATCAGCAATGATTTGGCGCGCTGGTAAAGCAAATTTGATTGGAAGATTTACTTCTCAAACTTCCATGGACATTGACAATGGAAACATTGGAAGTCCAGAAAAGATTTCTCTTTCCAAGGGAAAGGGAAAGGCTAAGTCTGAGATTGTCCCGTGTACCATTCCTAAAGAGTCCATATGTTTCTATTGCCAAGAGAAGGGGCATTGGTTTCCGTATCTACCTGAAGGATCATAAGGATGGTAAGGTCAAAAAGTTTGACTATGCTTCAGGTAAGTCCACTATCTAACTCTATTAAGTTCCTATTGGTAGATTCTTAATATATGATGTGATAAGATTACATTTTGATGTTTTGTAGGATCAAAGGAAGCTTAAAGGAAAAGCATGTTGAGTTTGATCGTGAAGAGATGGATTTCGATAGCATGGTTCGATGATCGGATTTTTGAGCTGATGCTAGGAGTTATGATAGTTTGCTTAGGAATATTTAGAAACATAGTTTTCATATGTACTTGCATTGTAAGGAAAGGTTTTCCACATTTTATTAATAAAGAGAAATTTTGATTATATTCTATTTATATTTCCTTACAATGGCATTTATGAAAATTGGTGTTTATATATTTTAGCAATATGGATTTCATTCTTTCGTTTGTGGTAGAGTCTAAATTTACCAAATAAGGAAATATTCTCATCACCCAAGTTTCAATTGTCCGGAAACTTGGAATCACGCAACTTGTATTGTATGATGAACGAGAACTTTCATCTTTGGAAAATCAAGACTAATTCCTTGTTTACATGTATATGTGAGTCAAGTGAAGGACTAGAGGATCAGGTACACTTGGTTGTACACTGATTGTGACAACCCGAAACTTCTTGCTTGTTTAAACATTCAAATTTACCAGTGTTAGACTCGTTTTTCTTCCAGTTATCACTGGTTAGGATCTATTGTGAGTGTTCTAACTCTAATACATCAAAGAAATCAGTATTTGGAAGTGTCAGTTTAAGTTCTAAACTACCTAGCAACCGTAAACCTCCTCAAAAAGGAGTTTACGGTCGAGACCTTGAGTTTAAGGTTAAGGTGATCGTAAACCCATCCATATATATATGGTGGATGATCATTTCGATCATTCGTTTCCCTTTTCAAGCATATGATCCGATTTCCCTCTCAAATATCATAAAGTTTTTTCTTCCAAATCTTCAAACAAGTAAGTGATTCCTTCCTTTGGGTGTTAATCCTTCCTATATCCATGATTCACTCTTGATTCTTCCATGGATTTCATCTTTTAATCTAGATCTTCAAGAATTCTCAAGAACACCTTAGTGTTTTGGACCGAAAACACACTCCTTTGCCTCCAAATCGTGAGTACCTTCCTCCTATACTTGTATCTAGTTAGGATTCTTGTTTATGGACTTAAAATCGTCACTTTATCCAAGAACAAAGGTGTTTACGGTTTAAGTGTATCTCCTTAGACCGTAAACCTTAATGAAAGGTGCATTAGAGACCTTAAACCCTCCTAGAGCCTAGAATGGAACTTAGAACCCTTCGAAATGATTGGAAATCATCCTATGCACAAAAGGATGTGAGTTTACGGTGGTAAACTCACTAGACCATAAACCTTATGACCGTAAGTTCATAGGACCGTAAACACATGGGACCGTGAACCCATTGGACCATAAACCCATGGGCCGTAAACTCATAGGGGATTACCATTTGGGCCGTAAACTCCTATGTGAGGCCCTACAACCCTTAGATGCAACCCTTTGTACTTCTAGCACTTGAGTAAAAGTGTTTTCCATATCCTAGGGTGTCTTTACTTGCATAATTAGTTGTTTAAAACACTAATTAGATGCTTATATGTATGATTATATGATAAATAGGATCTCTGTGTGTGCTGAAGTCTTCACTTGGCACTTAGCATCCTATACCACTCGTTCATCCAAACCACTCACTACAGGTGAGTTCATACCCCTTAATCTACCTTTTAAATGATTTTATATGCTTTTATGAGGGGGGAATACAAGTTGAAACATTATAGTTATTATATCAATCACATGTGATTAATAACTATCAAACAAATGGATTTGCTATACTTTTAACTGTTTTACCAAACAAACTACTTCAAAATGCTTATCAAACTCTTTTACATGCTAAACTCTTCATCAAACTTGTTCTTATATGCCAAACTGCCTTTAAAATCGTTTTATAAATTGACACCAAGTCATCAATATTTATTATTAAACTCTTCAAAATGTTTTATGAAACTTCTTTTTAAACTTATATATTGTCAAATGCATGTCTATATATGTATAGTTATATAAGTAATGTTTAAAGGAATTAGGACTGATAAATCGCTTTATTTCCTTTTCCTTGTTTGGATGTGGCCTGAGAGTATAGGTTATTTGTCTGAATGTCATTTTAATATCAGTTATATATTATGTATACATATGTAGATATAAAGGTACCATCGATTAGTTCAGTACCTTTGGGTAGCAAAGGCATACCTTCATTCATTCAAACCACAAAAATTACTAGTAAACTATAATAGGTATAGTTTAGGAAGTCACTACTCATTATTTCTAGTACAACGAAATATACAAGGAGTCAGTTCATACATGAGTCAATATATATTATAACGAGAAACAGATAGAGAATACTATAACGAGAAACAATACATACTATACACTATACAAGAGAACATACTATGATGAGAAACAAAAAGAACATACTACATACTTGAAAGAGAGAACATACATTACCCTAGTACATACAATACATATACAAGAATACTATAACATAAATGTGAGCCACGGTTTCGGGGCATGGCATCACTGCCATGGCTCGTTTTGTATCCAGAGTCTCCTGGAGGGAGAGCGTGAATTTGTGTATAGATCTATACTGGATTGACTGTCCTACACCCTTTTGTTTGCTACAGTGGGACTTGCAAGTCTACGGGTGCCAAATGTCATTTCTTCTGACGTCTTTCATCATCGTGTTTTTATTCGATAGTATGGTGAAATCATATCACATTATACCTTAATTAACAACCGGTTTAAGGTAGTTAGTACAATGGTAGTTACTATAATACAACACTACAGTACTTTATTATTTTTCCCATTTCATTCACATTGTGATATTCTCATATAAACGGTAATGTAAAAACTATATTTGGTTAATGATAGTCACACTTGGTAAAATACACACTCTTACAAGAAACAAACATACAAAACATTTGATGCCTTGGTAGAAGGCTATGTTTAGTAGAAAATATAGGATTTTCTAGGTAATACAAACGGATACTACAAGCATTTACAAACTTATACATCAAACACTTACAAACATTTTCATACAAACAATGAAACTAAAATGCTTATGAACTCACCAGCTTTAAAGTTGATCAACTCTTTCAAAATAACTTATATTCTCAGGTCATCAGTAGAAAGGTACCGATACCAGGTTTTGAGAAGACGGAGCATGTTCAAGACTCGTCTTTTATTTTGATTATTCATTTGTGGTGTCTTACTACTATTAAATAACACACTTGTATCAAATTATACTATTAATGCAATGGATGATGTTGTTTCTTGTTTACTACTTTGCATTGTTATGATACTGTACATGACATCCTCCACCCCCGAACGTTTCCGCCGTTACGGTTTTGGGGTGTGACAGATTGGTATCGGAGCATTGTTTATAGTGAATCAAGTATATCAACCCATAAAAGATATACAAAATATAAACACAACGAGATTAAAATACTCTGACCAAGAGTTTATACTTTTAAGTACTAAAATACTTAACTAAAAGTATACATAAATACATACCTACATACTTAATATAGAACAATGTCATACAAGAACATAACAAAAGTATTTAATTGTTGGACACAACAGTCAAACCGGGGCAGTTATGTAATCGTATCTGGGATGAATATATTTCGTGTTGACATATTTCCATTCCAATTAAAGTTGACTATGCATGTGAGTTTTATGAATTCTCAGTTGTTTGCATAACAACTTGGACGCAATGGTATGCCCTTGTGCTGCCACGTGGCAAGAAATTAAGATTGAACAAGTTCAGTCCATATGAGTTTGGATTTGTCACTAACCATGTCTTGTGATTATGGTTTTGAAAAATTCACATGGATAGGAACACATACACCATAAAGTATAAGTGCCATAAGGTTTCTCCCCAATTCATGAAAATGATTGTGAGGAAACGCTTTCACTAAGTAGATTTGAAAGAGTTAGCAATTGTGATATTTGCATTCTCAAATTCGATTATGACTACGACATCCCTCTTCATAGTTTGAATTGTGAGAAATGGCAAATATTTTGAACATTCAAAACTTATTGTTGTAAGTTCTGAATAGTTTAGACACGCATATGAGCTTTCTAATAAAAGGTGCATGAGCTTAGATAAAGGCTTATCGAAGCATCTCGTATCAGAAATCTGAATTTTGGTAAGAAAGTCAATAAAGTATTTATTTCTAGAAGTCCAACTGATTTTTGGGTACACGTCAAAGCTAGTGGGAGCATAAGTGTTATGCTAATAAGATAATAATTACTATGCTAGTAGGGGCATAATTATAATGATAAGTGTTGCGAGTTAACAATATTGTTTATAGAAAACAAAAGTTTCAATTCGCAAAGTTGCAGGGTTTGAAAAAGTTGTTTTCCTATAATTAAGGGAGAAGAATTTATACTTCATTTCGAATCTAAAAGCTTAGATTGAGATTTTAATCAAATTTAGTCAAGGAAATATATGAATGTTATGTCGAAAAGATTCGACATAAGGAAATTCTATATATGGAAATGTTATAGCAAGAGACTGGTAAAGTATTAGGTCTTTATGTCAGACATTATGAATTGTCTCCCATATGCTTCGGGTATAGGATCAATTTCATATGCTATAATATTTATGTGTTCTGAATTTTCAATGCCTAGGGCATTAAGGGGGGAAATGGACCAGAATTGTATATGACTAAAGTTGTTAAACAATTGCTAAAGACAATCCAAGGTTCACTAAGGATTGGTCACTTGTGGGCAATTGGAAGTATATTCATGAATAGATAAGATTCTATTAAGAATGGATAGTCATATGGCAATTATGGGAAAGTTTCCATAATGAGAGTTGGATATCAAGAATCTATGAGTAAGTTAGAAACTTTTATGCAAGAAGGATGTTCAAAGGAATGTACTTTGAATATGAGACTTCGTATCCATGGAATTGGTCCAGTAACCAATGTCCAAAGGGAATACTGTTTAATGTTTGTTGCTAAGTCTCTATCACTTTTTTGCATACTCAGTACAACAGGATCACTACATATAAGCTTAGAATCTAACAGATTACAGTAAGTGGTAAGGACTTGGTATTCTCGCACTTACGATGAGGATTTGGAAATGAGTGTCATTGGAAATGTTTACAAATGATCTATTTCACAAAGTAAGGACCATAGGCAAAACATAGTGTGCATGCTTGGAGCATGGGATGACTATTGTTTTAATTCAAGTATTAAGTTGATCAATCAAGACATTATACATTGAATAATGTGCAATCAATATGGTGACAAAGTAAAAGGTGTTTTATTTATATTCAAAAGTTTTAAAACCATATTGGATTCGATTATTATTGTGTTTCACTTTGCATGTTATGACTTCCCGAATAACTAGGCTATTTAAACTATCCACAGTCGATCATACTTTGGAAGTAGGTATTGAGGCAAGACTGTCATGAACCCGTCTATAGTGGGATAAAAGCGATATATGTGGGCCCCTCAATGATTTAATGATGACAACCCTAAGTGCTTGGCCAAGCCTAGACTGATGTGATTTGTTCAATTAGTCGGTCGTCATAAATCGGAAATCGGGAAACAACACATGAATAGAGAGAATGATTACAATCTATGTCTCAGTTCATACGATATCTAGAATGGAGGAATATATGATCCTTTATCTAACGGACACGTCATTTGACTAGGTCAGAGTTCGATAACGACTTTTGAGAGCTACGATTGTTGGTCGGGATTTTGGAGTCGTACTTGTAATAATAGTTATTAGACTTATCCAAGTGGGAGACTATTGGATTTGGTGTCTAAGCCCATAACTATAATTGGTATGTACTTGACCCGAGAGTAGCATGACCCATTTGGGTTGCCTTCACCAGAACAATCTAATAGGATGGACATTTGAGAAAGAGGTTATTTATGATTTATTAATATATTACAAGTTTGATATATTAATATGAAATCACATTATTTAATTGGTATTGATCAAGAATTAATTTGCAATTGATTTTGTGATCAAAAGAGACTAATTAAATTAACGGGAACTGATTAGGTAAATCATTGATATATATATATATATATATATATATATATATATATATATATATATATATATATATATATATATATATATAGTTTGGGCTATTGATCCACGTTGGGCTAAGTTTATGTAAGTATCCATAAGATTTAGCCCACATGAGATATGGATCATAACCCAAGTGTATGGATTAGGGTTTACCCATGACTCTTGGAATCCTACACTATATAAATGTTGCCCCTTAGCCAAAATCGTGAACCTATGTGTTCTAAGAGTTCATATAAATGATTTTGTGTGCTCCACCCTCTCTTTCAAAGTCCTCCTTTGTTCACGATGTGTGTGAACCATTTGAGGCATCACACTTGAGGTGCTAAGCTCTTGAAATGCCAAAACTACAAGCTACAATAAAGAGTTATTATTCTAACTAATTTTATGATTAATTTACCAAAATTGTATGCTAGTTGTAGGCATCACACTTGAGGTGCTAAGCTCTTGAAAGGCCAAACTTACAAGCTACGATAAAGAGGTATTCTTCTAACTTGATTTTATGATTCATGTACCAAATTTTATGCTAGTTGTAGGCTTCATGATTTGTAAATTTTATTGCATGTATAATTAGAGAAAACATAGATCCAAAGCATTTAGGGTTGCATTTGCACCATAGGAGTGCTATAGTGCTTAAAAACCAACAAAAACATCAGTACACTAGATCTAAGCATACTTGAGGAATGTTATGAACTTTATACCTTGAAAGAGTCCCTAACGATGATGCTATCCTAGATCTATGAGCTCAAGATACTCAAGTTCCTCTTCACTAGCTTCTCCTTCCTTATTCCAAGCTTCTAAGCTCCAAAACAAACTTCACAAGGCCAAACACACAAAAGAATGATAAAAGGAGGTTATCTAGGGTTTTTTGAGGTTGAGAGGTTGGTAACGGTCCAGGGTTTGAGTCATAATGTTGTTTATATAGGTCCTAAACCATAAAAATTAGGATTTGCATTTAGCGTGGGAACTCAACGCGTTCTCAAAGGAACACCCCGCGTTCGGGCTCCGCCTCCAAAATCCAAAGTTGGCATAAATGGTCACTCCTTCTTCCAAATTCAATAATAACAAGGTCCAAAAGCAGTAAATCAATATATAAGGGACCAAAAATGTAATTAATAGCTGGATTGGGTGTTACAAATTTAAGTGGGGGAGAGTTGTAACACTCATTTTCAGATTTGCTTATTTATTCGGGGTTGAGGTCCAAGCTTCAGTGGTCATGAGGCTTAAGGCCTTGGTAAAGGAAGCACTTAGCTCTTTTTAGGTGTGGGTTTTATGGTCCAAGTGATCCAAGTGTTCGATTGTGTCTTTGGAGGCCAAGGGTATAACCATAATTTGATATTTCGGTCTTTTATGGATTTTGGGTTTTGTTTGGGAGGTTTTAAGATGAAGGTGAGTTGTTAGAAGTGTAGAGCTTCTCGCTACCTTTCCGTGGATATAAAGAACGTCGAAAACAGATAAGGGATGCAAAAGTTATGATCATTTGAAGTTATAGGGGTGTTGGGCCAAATTGGGTACGCATGGCGTACAAGGGAGGTACACGGGCCATATATTGAAAATGGGGACGCGGGAAGACTTGGGAACGTCGGGCGTTTGTATGACCAGATGGAGACCCTAATTTAGGGTCTGGGACCCTATTTAAACACCTTAAGTCCCAGGTGTTGGCCTCATTTCCAACCTCCATAGCCTCAAGCCTCAATCTCGAAACCCTAGAGCCTCCTTGTGAGTTGTGAGCTGATTGTTTGTGTTTTGGTGTGTGTTTTAAGTTCATTCAAGGAAGAGAAGCTTGGTGCAAGGTGGTGGTTCAAGTAAGAGCTTTTATATATTGGTTCTCTACTCCATTTCCAGCACATATAAGGTATAAAGCTCTAACCTTGCTCATTAGAAGCATAGATTTAAGTTTTTATGGATTTTAGCCCCTTTTTGGCCCCATGGTTGAGATCTTGTAGTTTTGGTCACTTCAGAAGCTTTGAGTTGCTTCTCCTTGTGTTTATGATGTTTTAGATTCATAAAGTTTGCATATTTAGAGTTGTACAAGTCTCATGCATGATATTGTGCCCTTTTATGGAAGTTGAATCATATACCTTGAATTTGGGACCTTTTGGGGCATGTAAAGCCACCAAGTCAATGACTTTATGGTGCTAGATGATCTTTAGGACTTGGATCTAGGTTCTAGTCATGTGGCTTTAGGCATTAAGTTCTTAATAAGCACTTTTGGGCATCAATGTCCGAACGCTTAGCGTTGGGTGGAGGAACGCCCAACGTTCTGGTTGGGGCTCGCGATCTGCCCCCTTGTGACGAACGCCCAATGTTCGACCAAACTGTGGGTTCTCTTTGGTCCCTTTTCTTGTACCTTCTTGCATTAGGTTATAGTGGAACATATGAAATCATGCTTTGGGCTATGTTTATGTCTGGGCATTAGGGTAAAGCCCATTAGAGGTATTTGGGCCCAATTTGGAAAATTAGGTTATAAGTAGGCCACTGATGGGCTTTAGAAGATTATATACTGATGAACCTTTTATGTTAAGGTTTTAGGGCTTAGTAATTATCCAAATTAGGCCAGGGGTAAAATGGTCATTTCACCCCAAGATGGATTATTGGATCTTGATTGGTTGTTGTTTTGCATTATAGCTCGGGGGTCGTCGGGGAAGCATGGAGATAATTCTTTTCAAGAGATTCAACTTTTTGAGGTGAGTCTCCCTTCGTGAATGATATGGGTCGAAGGCACCAAGGTCGGCCCTTCATTTATTGCATAGTATGATGGTTGTCTGTGTGATAATTATCATCGTTCACCTATTGCTTGATGATCATGTGATTTATGTATGTTATTATGTGGTAGCGGTAGGGGCGAATTAGACCCCATAATCGGTTGAAATAGATTGGAGGGTAGGTCAGGAACCCAGATATGCCTGGCAGGGTAGGTCAGACACCTAGATATGCCTGACAGGGTAGGTCGAGCACACAGATATGCTCGGCAAGGTAGGTCGGGCACCCAGATATGCTTGACAGTGTGTGCGTATTGTGTGTGGTATGTTGGGAGAACTCACTAAGCTTTATGCTTACGGTTTTCAGATTGTGTTTCTTGTATAATTTTCAAACAATGGAGCTCCGGATGATTTTTCCGCATTTTATGATTTTCTCTGATTCAAGACAATACGCATACACTTAATTCGTTAAACTTGTATGGATAATGTTTGGAGTATTGTTTCTAATTGATTAAAAATGATATTTTATGGTCTTATTTTTATGGGATGTTACAATTTGGTATTAGAGCCTTAGTTTGAGGGATTCGAACATAATCTCGGGTGTGTCTGAACTCAAACTAAGGATTTGGTAAGTTTTTCAAAAAGGAATACATTTTTGAGAAAAGTGTTTTCTAAGACAAGAAAGGGTGTGATGCATGCAATCAGCCGAGCTCAAGTAAGTTTACCCAAAATACCATACATGTTTATTATGATCTATGATGTGATTATGAGAGTTTCATGCTAGATTAGGGCTAAGGATCTAGTCAGGATTTTATGATAGGAAAGATGCCTTTATATGCCTGATTGTATGAGCTTGTAGAATTACATGGTAGTATGATTTTCAGATCAGTGGATAGAATGGCTTGATTAGTGTATGACTTAAAAAATTGTATACGGTTAGGATCTTATAGCCCTAGAATGATTCATTTGGCCTTATTTCCTTTTCCTTGTTTGGTTGTGGTCCTAGGGTAAAGTCTTTTATTCGATAGTCTATGTGATCCTGCATTATGTATAATTTGCATGCACAAGGCAATCGGAATTTAGAGTGGAAGTTCCAGCATGAGTTGTAGTATATGAGTTTGAATGTTCTTTGATTATTCTACGGATTAGGAGCTTGCACTCTTTCTTTTTGGGAGTTCCGTGCTTGTAGGAGCTTGCACTCTTTCCATGCTGAGGTTATGGCTATTGTAGGAGCTTGCACTCTTTCTTTTTGGGAGTTTCGTGCTTGTGGATTTCCTGCATTCCATGGGGATAGGGACCCCATTGTCGGTAGGAGGTGGTTAGCGGATATGACTAATGCGTTCCGAATGAGTTTCTGCCCCGAGGAGTCGAAGGTTAGTTATACTACCTGCCTATTGAAGGATAGGGCTCGAAAATGATGGGAAGAGGTTAGTAGTGAGTTGGGTGATGATGTTATCGATGCTATGTCATGGGATAACTTCTCGATCAGGTTCTGAGCTGAGTTTGTGCTGGTGATGGAGGTGCAGCAGTTGGCGCGAGGGTTTCTGGATCTTCGCCACGCCACTGGGATTCTTGAAGAGATCACTTCCATATTTCGAGAGAGGGCTTTATTGGTACCGCTATATGCAGCAGACGAGGAAATGAAGAAGGTATGGTACCATGATATCCTGGGGGATGAGGGAGTTTGTGAGTATTTCACGGTGCGAGACCCTGAATGATATGGTTTCTAGAGCCCAAGAGTGGAAGATCGATTTGGAGCACCTCGGGAAGAGGGGATCAAATCAGGTGCATGTAGTGAAGGGTCCTGGGAAGAGACCCAAGACTTCAAATCACCGTTTGAGAGGCTAGAATGTCTGTGGTTAGTGTAACAAGTGCGGAAAACCGCACGATGGAGTTTGTCGTTTCAGGGGTTTGCGTTGCTTCAAGTGCGGCAGGGTTGGCCATGTCAGCAGAGAATGTCCTCAGGGGGCAAGCCCGTTATGTAACGCCTTAAAATTTCAAACAAATTTTCACATTTTAAAAACGATTCAATTCACAATATTATAAAAACACATTGTTCTTATATTCCACATAAGTCAAAATCCCAAGATCATAACATATCAATAAAACTCTGCGCGTGTGTGTACTGATCATGTCGGCGCCTTCCCGCGATCCTCACTAGTACCTGAAACACATAACACAAAACACTGTAAGCACGAAGCCTAGTGAGTTCCCCCAAAATACCACACATAACACATACTAGCCACTCAAGGCTATAACTCTGCGGGCCCTTGGGCCCTAACTCTGTGGACCCTCTGGTCCTAGCTCTGTGAACCTTCCGGTTCTAACTCTGATATACACACGGCATAAATCACATAGAAATAATGCAGTGCAACACATCACATAAATAGCATACAATAACTCTGTCACATAACTCTAATTACCACTCAAGGTAAAGTATAGTGAGAAGACTCACCTCAGATGTCTCGGTAATATCTCGTTCGCGTAACACTGATTAATAACGATCATCTTAATTAATAACGGCTCTCCAGGCTAGACTAAATCCTCTCTCGTCCTCTAAGAAGGCTAAAAGACCATTTTACCCTTCAAACAGTTCACAAGACCAATTGTTGACCATACCCTAAAAGTCAACAAAAGTCAACGGTCAACCCTTTGACCAGACTCGCCGAGTGCACAATTGTTACTCGGCGAGTTCAGTCATGAACTCAAGTCCTCAAAATCCCCAATGACTCACCAAGTCACTTCCCCAACTCAGTGAGTCACCAACTGTGTGATTCATGGGGGAAAACTATCCTACTCGTCGAGTATGTTCTTGGACTCGGCAAGTTCATGCCATGCTCAAACTCAAATGACCTCCTGAGGTCAGATCTGTTCCTCCAATCCACAGATCTGGCCTTACCAACCAGTATAATCATGTAAAGGTGTGACCTTTACACTCATGCAATGACCAAAAAGCTTCTTTGGGCAAAATAACCCTTAAAATGGCAACCTAGGGCCATATCTCTAATGGAGTAGCAAAAAGCAATGTGAATGGGACTCTCTGGACCTCTTAAGGTCCAGATCTAAGAAGAACTCCACCTTGGGACCTCACATACTTCGAATCCAACCCAAAGAATGCACAAGAAAACCCTAGATTCAACTAGAAAACCAAAAACACGAGTTGGAGCACAGATTAGTACCTCAAGTAGCCTCCTCTGATGAAGGGATGATAGATCTGAGCTCCTCAACCTTCCTTGCTTGACCTCCTTCCTTATTTCCTAAAAAACACTCTTCAAATGATGAAATAGCCCTCCTCTTGCACTACAAGCCTTCTCTCTGCTCTCTAGGGTTTCTCAGGGGTCTGATAGCCGCAAATGGTGGCTATAAGATCCTTAAATAGGGCTCAGCCCCCGGAGAATTAGGGTTTCATTAAACAGCATGGACTCGCCAAGTCCACGCATGGACTCGTCGAGTCCACGCATGGACTCGCCGAGTCCGCCATTAAATCAGTTCGACCATACGCGATCCTACTCGGCGAGTCTGAGCGCCTACTCGCCGAGTCCCTCTCCAAAACTCAATATAAATGCATAAAATAAGATACCTGGAAATCCGGATGTTACACGTTATGTATTCACTACGATCAAGTGGGCTACAAGAAGGATGACTGTCTGATGTTGTCTGGAGGAGAAGTGAGTGCGCCTGCTCTAGCCACTTTGAGAATTACCGATGGACGAGAAGGTAGCGCAGGAACCCCAGCGGAGAGGAGTCGGCTTTGAAGTGTCAGACAAGAGAGGTCAGTACTTCAGTAGGCGATGTTGCGGGTATTCACCTTTTTCTTTCTTCTTGATTTTATCAGTATTTGTGTTGTTTTGGAATCCTGCAATGGTTTGGGTAAGCATATCATTGGTTTCTTTCTTTGCTTATGATTGTATTATATTTTCAAGAAATCTTATATGCCAATTGCATGCCGTGAATTATTAGTGGTTAGTGAAGGGTTGTATCTTGTATAGCGGGTTCCAAGTGTTCGGCTGTTATCTATAGTCTTGGTCGAGATCGGATCAGAGGCATTAGGAGGAAGGTCTATGGTCAGGGTTCAGTGGGTTGGTTATCCAGCATCGCCAGGATTCAGTGGTTTTAGAAATTGTGCTTGGGATTTCTTTTGGGGGTGCCATGGGAAGTGGTCTATTCTTGAGGTCTTGGTCTAAGCATCTGTTATTTGGATTTCAATATTTGAGTGTGGTATCATTTCAAAACATCTGGGGATTATCATTTTCGTTGGGATACAGGAAGTGTTCACCTGGTCTTTAGGGGTTGTGCGGTCTTTTGGGTTTGGCTAGTGATGGAGCACTAACATTAGTAAGCGTTGGTTGCTAGCAGATCGATCATTGGAGGGTAAGAAGGATTCATAATCCTTCAATTCTCGTGTATTGTAAGAGCTTAGTCGAACCAAAGTGGGGGAGAATCATTAAGGTATTCAAGAACATAAGCAGTTTTGATACTAGTATGAGTTTCACATCCCCGTCAGGGAGGAAGGCAGCCGAGTGGCCGTCTAGATTGAGGATTGTGTGAGTGGGGAGTTCGGAAATCTTTCCAACATTTGGTTCACGCCTTCTTGGCGACAGATAGCAGGATTTGCAGGTCCCAGGTTGGCGTTCCAATCATGACTCGAGTTCGGTTAGGGAGTCTGGTTAGGTGCGTGTTTGAATCTGGATGGTGTTCGGATAGATAGATTAGCGGTAAGACATTGTGCGGCGATTGTGGCAGTGTGGAAGTGTTGTAAGACTGTGGGGTGGCTCGTACCATTCACTAGTGGTCAGTTAGTTTGGGAGTGTTGTAAGACTGTGGGGTAGGCGTAGCATTCATCGGTCCCTTTTCAACGGTGAGATTATGGCAAATGTGTAACTTGATCATGAATTTATTCAGATGATTTAGGTCAAGGCAGGTCCATTCGCAAGGTTGTGGGAGGGACAGAACATGTTTGGAATCAATAAACGGTAGGTTGTGGGAGAGCGGGAATGAGGTAAGACTACAGTTGATCCTGTAGCATTTAGCTTAACATCGGGTTTAGTATCGAGATGGTTCGGGTAATAATTTTCAGTCGAAGTTTCCTTTCAGAGGTCACGCAAGGCGACTGTGAGGGTGTTCTTTGGCTCAGCAACCAGGCAGGAACCCGATAATCCAGATAGTTGGCAGATAAGTTGGAACCATGGAAGTCTCGGTTACTTTTTGAAAGTAGGTAGGAGGCAGCATGATGCTTCGAGCAGTAGTAGTGATTTGGGGGTTCGTGTGTGTGGAATAGCTTGTTGATCGAAAGTGCTAAGTCACTTGCAGCGGGATTAAATAATCTCATAGTGATTGATTTAACCTTGTTGCACAACTCTCGTTTGAGTCTAACCGTTGCAGGGATGAATCTCCTACTCGAAGGATTATCTAAGCCTTCTCTCAAGCATAAGTGTTCTGCATCTGGTTATGGTTAGTGTCTGTTGGTAGCATCAAGATGATTAGGGTGAGAAGTGTATGTTTGGTCTGTTATTCGATAAAGGCATAGTTTGTTAATGTTACAGCATGGGCGATCTTTCGGGGAGTCAAACCAAAGCGGACTTCAGGTTTCATAAAGGTATAAGTGGTTTCCTATGGGAGCTTAGGGTTTGTTTTCTTCGGAATGGAATTTCGGGCCAAGTTCAGTTGTCCTGGGAAGGTTGTTTTATATTCATAATTTACGGGTTCTTTCCTCAGGATTGGATACGAGTGTTAGTAAGGTGCGATTTCGAGGACGAAATCTAGTTTAAGTAGGGGAGAGTTGTAGCACTCGTTTTAAGATTTGCTTCTTTATTCGGGGTTGTGGTCCAGTCTTTAGTGGTCATGAGGCTTAAGGCCTTAGGAAAGGAAGAACTTGGCCCTTCTCGGGTGTGGGTGTTATGGTCCAAGTGATCCAAGTGTTCGATTGTGTGTTTGGAGACCAAAGGTATAACCGTAATTTGATATTTCGGTCTTTTATGGATTTTGGGTTTTGTACGGGAGGTTTTAAGATGCACGTGAGTTGTTAGAAGTGTAGATCTTCTCGCTAGCTTTCCCTAGATATAAAGAACGTTGAAAACAGATAAGAGATGCAGAAGTTATGACCATTTGAAGTTAGAGGGGTATTGGTCCAAAATGGGTACACATGGCGTACAACGGAGGTACGCGGTTACATTAAAAATGTAGACGCGGGAAGATTTGGGAACACTGGGCGTTCGTATGACCAGATGGAGACCCTACTTTAGGCTTTCGGACCCTATTTAAACACCTTAAGTCCCAGGTGTTGGCCTCATTTCCAGCCTCCATAGCCTCAAGCCTTAACCTCGAAACCCTAGAGCCTCCTTGTGAGTTGTAAGCTCATTTTTTGTGTTTTGGTGTGTGTTTCAAGCTCATTCATGGAAGAGAAGCTTGGTGCAAGGTGGTGGTTCAAGTAAGAGCTTTTATATATTGGTTCTCTGCTCAGGTATAAAGCTCTAACCTTGCTCATTAGAATCTTAGATCTAAGTTTTTATGGATTTTGGTCCCTTTTTGGTCCCATGGTTGAGATCTTGTAGTTTTGGTCACTCTAGAAGCTTTGATTTCCTTGTCCTGGTGTTTATGATGTTCTAGATTCATAAAGTTTGCATCTTTAGAGTTGTATAAGTCCCATGCATGAGATTGTGCCCTTTTATGGAAGTTGAAAGATATACCTTGAAGTTGGGACCTTTTGGGGCATGCAAAGCCACCAAGTCAGTGACTTTATGGTTCTAGATGATCTTTAGGACTTGGATCTCGGTTCTGGTCGTGTGGCTTTAGGCATTAAGTGCTTAATAAGCACTTTTGGGCATCAGTGTGTGAACGCCCAACATTGGATTGAGGAACGCCCAATGTTCTGGATGGGGTTCGTGATCTGTTCACAAGTGATGAACACCCAGTGTTCCATAAAGGAACGCCCAACATTCGTCCAAATAGTGCGTTTTCCTTAGGCCATTTTCTTGGACCAGAAGAAATCACGATTTGGGCTATGTTTATGTTTGGGAATTAGGGTAAATCCCATCAGAGGAATTTTGGCCCAATTTGGAAAATTAGGCTAAAAGTAGGCTACTGGTGGGCTTTGTAAGATTATCTAGTTATGCACCTTTTATGTTATGGTTTTAGGGCTTAGTCATTATCCAAATTAGTCAAGGGGTAAAATGGTCATTTTACCCTAAGATGGATTATTGGTTCTTGAATGATTGTCATTTTGCATTGATAGCTCGGGGGTCGTCGGGGCAGCATGAAGAAATTCCTTTTTGAGAGATTCAGCTTTTTGAGGTGAGTCTCCCTTCATGAATGATATGGGTCGAAGGCACCAAGGTCGGCCCTTCATTTATTACATAGTATGATGGTTGTCTGTGTGATATTATCATCGTTCACATATTTCTTGATGATTATGTGATGTATGTATGATATTATGTGGTAGTGATATGGGTGAAATAGAGTCCGTAACCGGTTGAAATAGACCGGGTGGTAGGTCAGAAACCCAGATATGCCTGGAAAGGTAGGTTGGACACCCAGATATGCCTGATAGGGTACGTCGAGCACCTAGATATGCTCGGCAGGGTAGGTCTCATTTAATGAACAAAAGGTGATTAATTATTTTATAATTTCATTTTTCAGCAACAATGACATGCTCGGATGATAAGGAAGCAGAACTAGCGATTGGAAGCTTGGATCATGGATTTTGAAGAAAAAGGATGTTGCTGGACAGCTTCACCCCTAGTCAGTGTTTTGGCCATATCTCATGAACTGTAACTCCGATTAACGAGATTCAAAATGTTCTGAAAATTAGACACAATTTCGGACGACTTTCGTGTTTTGAGAAAATGTTGATTCCAAGCAGACTCGATGAGTAGGCCATAAACTCGACGAGTCACTTCGAACTTTCGCGATTCTGGACGCGCTGACTTGCCGTACACGGGTTTTAAGTGACGGACTCGCCGAGTAGGTCACTGGACTCGACGAGTCACCTTTGTTTTGTGAAAATCTATATAAAGGGACTTTCAGATCGATACCCTAGGATATAGATGAACCCTTGGAGGCCAATTGTCGACTAATGGTGCTGCTGGAGCGTGGGAAGCTAATGAATCAACCATGCATTCAATTTTAAGGAGAATCAAGTCAAAATCAAGCTTACTCTTACCTAATCTCTTGTTTGAACTATGTTTTTACCAATTGATTTCGTTTTTGAGCTTGTTTCTACTGTAATCATGAGCTAAAACTCATAACTTCTGTTTAGGTAGATGAATTTGTGAACATGGATTGATTATTTGATTAGGATTAATTTTAATTGGTGATTATGTTTTTACAATAACTATTCTTCTGTTAATAAATCAGTAATTAAGTTGTATGAACATCTCTTAGTTATTAATTTCATATGATTTATTGTGACCACATAGTTGTATGTCTAGGAATAGCGAATGTGAAACTAGAATTAACTAGAAGATAGGTAAGTTAATGTGTGAGCTTGTTTGATGAACATCGGAAAGAGGTTAATTGAAGGCCAATTTAATTAACCATTACAAGTCTTATTTAACCCGAATCAATAACTAGGAAATTCGTTAATTTAGACAACTGGCCACTTCTTGAGTTAATTTGTTTCCTAAGGATTAGTAATAGCAAACGTAAAACTAATCATCCTAGTCGGTAGCCAATGAAGAATTAATCCGATACATTGAAATCATCCATGGGAACAAATGAGTCGAACCTAAACAGAAGTCCTCTTTATTATTGAATTTAGTTGATTTTTATTTGCTTAGCTCTTAGTTTCTTAGTTTGAGTTTTAGTTAATTGTTCAAGTTTCTAGTCTTGCAAAACTAGAGATACCCCCTTTCTATTACTTGTTTTATTTGGATAATATTAGCATTTCTTTTAATTGTTTACCATTCCTTGTGTTCGATACCCTACTTACCTGACTAAACTGCTAATCGATAGGTACACTGCCTTTCGTGTGTTCGTCTTTATGTTTAAGTTAGTAGGATTACGCACCCAGATATGCTTAAGAGTATGTTTATATTATGTGTGGTATGTTGGGGGAACTCACTAAGCTTTGTTCTTATGGTTTTCAGTTTGTGTTTCTAGTACTACGATTTTCAAACAATGGAGCTCCGGATGATTGTAGGGCACACACCACATGTTTCCGCATTTTATGATTTTCTTTGATTCAATACAATACTCATACACTTAATTCTTTAAACTTGTATGGATAATGTTTGGAGCATTGTTTCTAATTGATTAAAAATGAAATTTTATGGTCTTATTTTTTTGGGATGTGAGAAGTTGGTATCAGAGCCTTAGTTTGAGCGATTCGGACATAATCATAGGTGTGTCTGAACTCAAACTGAGGATTTGGTAAGTTTTTCAAAAAGGAATACATTTTTGAGAAAAGTGTTTTCTAAGACAAGAAAGGGTGTGATGCATGCAATCAACCGAGCTCAAGTAAGTTTACCCAAAATACCATACATGTTTATTATGATATATGATGTGATTATGAGAGTTTCATGCTAGATTAGGGCTAAGGATCTGGTCAGGATTTTATGATAGGAGAGATGTCTTTATATGCCTGATTGTTTGAGCTTGTAGAATTACATGGTAGTATGATTTTCAGATCAGTGGATAGAATGGCTTGATTAGTGTATGACTTAAAAAATTGTATACGGTTAGGATCTTATAGCCCTAGAATGATTCATTTGGCCTTATTTCTTGTTCCTTGTTTGGTTGTGGTCCTAAGGTAAAGTCTTTTATTCGATAGTCTATGTGATCCTGCATTATGTATAATTTGCATGCATAAGGCAATCGGAATTTAGAGTGGAAGTTCCAGCATGAGTTGTAGTATATGAGTTTGAATGTTCTTTGATTATTCTATGGATTAGAGCACTATTGCATGAATGTTGCTTGCTTTGTGCTTTGTGGGACTATTAAGTGATGTGGGTTAGCTATTAAGTGAATATGTTAAGTCACATGTAGTAAATGCTGAATAATCTCAGAGTGATGGATTTGACCCTATTGCACAACTCTCGTTTGAGTTTAACCGTTGTAGGGATGAGTCTTTTACTCGAAAGATTATATGGGCTTTATTGCATGTGACTATATTCATGAGGTAGCTAACTGACATTATGGGGAGTTCTTCAACAGCTAAAGGCAGGGTGAGGGCGAAAACCTAGGAAAGCCTAGGAAATGCTTTAGTGGATTTAGTTGCTACTACTAGAAAAACAGCCTTTTACGACGCTCATTGTGCATCGTAAAAGGCTCAGACGACGCGCAAATGCGCGTCAAGGAAGGCCCTGTCATAAAGAGAGATGACGCGCATTTACGACGCTCATTTACGACGTGCAATTACGACGCGCGTTTACGGCACGCAATGCCTATCAAGGAAGGCCCTGTCATAAAGGAAGACAACACGCATTCGCGTGTTGTAACATTACGATGCGCGTGTTAATGACACACAATGCGTATCATTAAAACCCCTGTCAAGAAAGGCCATGTCATAAATGAAAGATGACACACATTTTTGCGTATCGTAAATTTAAATGCTTAAAAATATATATTTATATATTTATTAATTTTTAAATTAAATTTGCATTTACCGTCTCATAATAGAAATAAAATACCATATAAAAAAATACAATCCATTGCATAAAATTTAATGTCATACAATTCTATTTGTTACAATATATAATGTTACAATAAACAAAATAAAGAAAGTAAATTACTATTTTGAACATGTGAAGCATTATAACAACCTGCTCTGTGACAATTCCTTTGACCTGTCTACCAAGAATTGCACGTGACTTGATGCCTCTTTCTGATTGTGGTGCTTTGTCATCAGCAGCCTTCTGACCCAAATAAAAATTATATAAAAAAAAGGATGTCAGAAAAGATGACATCAGCGAGTGAGGTTTTATTATGTTATAAAAAAATGGAATTCGGAAAAAACTTTAAGCATGGTGACATATTTAACATAAAATGTTAATTTAGTGACTTAATAGGCAATAAAAATAGTTTTTTAGTCAAATTAATGACAATGAGACATTTGGTTGCTATACTACCAGTCAAGTAATCCGAGATAAAAAGAGTTAACATCAATTTCACCTAGCAGCCTTGGCAACCAGGTGAAATTTATCATTAAACATTCCTAGAGAATAGAAGTAGCTTTCTCAATTGCTTAGAGCGTGACCCTAATTCACCTTCAAGATTTGCATTGTCACATGTAAGGTCATCACCTGTGAAATTGATCATTAAACATTAGACATCGCTTGAATTCTAAACTGAACCATTAACAATTTAATATGATCCAAACTATGCTTGGAGTATCATGTGACTTGTGTTCAACCAAACCATTAATCAATCAATACATGACACTCTACAAGCACCACAAAATATAGAATTCAGGTGCATGTCGAGTGTCGACATTTAATCATTCATATGACCTGGAAAATAATTATAATAAAAATGTGCATGAAGTTTCCATATCCACACTCAGAAAGGAAAAAAGCAAAAAAATAATAACAAACTTATCTCCTCAAATGGGTAAAATTGAGTTACCAAATTTAGTAATCTCAACAAAAAAAAAAAGCAAACCTGGACTTCTTGTACTAGTAGCATTGTCATGATTCAAAGGAAAACGAAGTTGCAACACAAATTTTGGACCATTGCATGTATTCAGATTTGTAATTGCTACCTCTCCACCTGGAATTTCTTCTAGATTGTCGCCATTAACCTACAAATACAATTCTCATTATATAGGTAAATATTATCCTACCTAATAAATGAAAATAAATTTGCCACTTGTCCTATTCTCCTTCAACTTGCCACATGTCATTTAGTAGGCATTTTTAATATATTTTTTTACACTTGTCATTTTATGGTAATTTCTTTTTTCATTTAATTGCCACATCATTAAAGATGTTGGAGAAGAGCAAGTTCTCTGTAAAAGCAAAGTGATGTGTCACTTTTTTTTGTTGAGAAAAGGAAAGAAATGTGAGAACAATGAAGATGTTATCATGCAAAAATTATAACAAACACATATTGAGTTGTTTGAAAGTTTGTGCTCATGCTTGATTCATATTTATATTTATGGCACAACTAAACAATGCTTAATTTTAAAGGAAACATGTAAAGTTGTAAACGAAACAAAAAAATTTCATATTTTTTGAAAGATAGGAATGATAGAGCAAGCGTTTTATTTTTCATATAAGTTGTACCTTCATGTAGATTTTGATCTTTTAAATATGATTTTTATGTCTTCGGTTTTTTATCTTTCTTTTATAAGTTAGTAAGCATTTTAATGATTGTTAATCAACAATATTGGGTTGATTAAAAAATTTATAACCAAATAAAAAATTTAGTTACTTTATAAAGGGTTTCTTTAAAATGGGCTAATTTTTTTAAGTTAGTTTTTGAATTTAAATATTTATTTTGCAAGTTTTCATACATTTTCTATCCCATAATAGCACTCAAGTTCCACTACCCATGTGGACAATGTACTTTAGTTCCATATTGCTTTCGTCAGTAGAGAAATATAAATAGTTATTTTAGCTGTCATTTTCTATATTCTATAAAATAGAAGGTTTATTTTTTTATAATCTTAAAAATCCAAATATAAAGGTTGTTTTGGTTTTTCTTTGTTTTAAGCATTTATTTTCGCCACCACTTTGTATATATTTAAAAATGTTTGACATTTACAATCTTTATATTTAACTTTTGTTTTAATCAATTATAATCAGATACTTTCAAATTGGGATCATATTCTTTGAGAAGAGATGATAGTTACCTTTGTGAAACTACCACCTGGAGCTAACTGAATTTCATCCTTCATAGGCACTTGAAGGCTACCATATGTCTATATTGCAATGTAAAATAAGGAAACAAACATTAGATAATATATAACAGAACAGATAAATAGATAACAATAGCAAAAAAGAGTTTGATTACCCTCCATGTTCGCTTCGAACCTGAACCACAACCACTAACAAGAGCTTCTCTCTCAAGACGTAACATATAAACCTTTTTGGAATCCTTTGTCTTAGAGAAAACCTCTGCGTACCTACAATAAGATAGCAACTAGAAATGTCAGATACGAAAATTGATTAAATAAGAGTGAAAAATGTCATTATGCCTTCACAACATTAAAATTAAGAAGAATAAATTAAATTAGAAAAAAAAGTAAGAATGGTGATATATACTTGATGCAGTTGTCATGAACACCAGCACGAGGTTTAACATTGCTAGTTCCCTATTTTGAGCTTCCATAGAACTTCCCAAATGCTTCTGTTAGCTGCAAATAAGAAACAATATAATAAAGGGCTTTTGGTTGGTTTATATGAATGCATGCAATTTATAAAAGGAATTGTAAAATACAGGGGACTTACATCAGCGTGTACAGAGCTCGAGACCTTGAAACTGGAAAGATTGTTGCTTTAAAGAAGGTAAGGTTCACTAAATGAGGTACACTAAATGACCATCTTACCCTTACTTTCCAAAAGACAAATTTCACAATGCTCATCAATTTTGACTTGAAAGGATAAAAAATAAGGGAAAATAGGTTTTATCCAAGTTATAAAATTTGAAGTATTTAGACACAAATCTATTGTTATATCATAGGTTGAAATTTGAAAAAAGATAAAATCATACCATCTGCATTCTGTGGATTCAATAGAATCTGCAAGTATAGCTGATATTCTTCTCCATTTATGACAATCATCACAACACACCCAAGCACTTCTTCTTCTTCTTCCAACATCTGCAGATAATAAATCTAACATTGGCTTTTTTCCAGAAGCTCTTCTGCTCTTTCTTGCAGCCAAGTTGATTCATTGTAACCTTTCAGGTACTTCTCCAAGTTGATTAACATTTGATATTTTGCACATAGTTATAATCTCTCACTTCAGAGGATTCAGTTAAGACAATGTATCAGTTAAAAAATCCGACTGCATAGTAGATACAAGTTCATTAAAGTCACATGGGGTGTCTTCTGCATCTTCTGGAAATATCTCAGAATCTTGACTTACCATCAATGATATGTGTATAATGTTAAAACCCTTCAATTGGTTCAGGTAAGAATGACCCCATTTTGTTGTTGTTCACCATTCAGTTCTGTTTGAAAATCAAAGTCGTAGTAATTTAGACCATGAGAAATCATATTCATTGCAAGTAGAGACAGATACATAACAGATACATGTATAAGAAAGTTTACACAACAAGATTTCCAATATTTGAAAGCCCCAATTGATAAATAAAACTGCAGAAAAATGCCAAAATCAAGTATCAAGGTTATTATGCTTAACTATTAAGGTGAAATTGATAAAGGGTTCTCTAAAACCGAAGCAAAGACGAAAACTAGCCAAAATAAACACACAAACCTGTCAAATGAAGTCATGCCACTGTTAGTTTGATAGGAGTCTGAATTGAAGGCATCATGACGTCATCGATCGGCGATGCTCATGGATGGTCTGGTGGTCGGACGGAGAGAATAGAGATGAAGGAGGGTAGGAGGCGAGATCTAGGGTTCGAGTGTGAGAGAGAACCGTTATTGCATCGCCAATGATCAGATTTCATTAGACGCACTCCAAACTCAACCTGAAATCGAATCCTTCGAAGGCACCGGTGGAATTACATGTTTGCCCTAGATCCTGAACTCCCACCGGGTTTCTTCCTGGACTTCATGCTCTTTCATGGGTCGACGTTCTTCCCTTTGCCACTATGATTACGCAGACGTACCTGTGAGATTCGAGAAAATTTCAGTCTCGAGTGATTCAGAGGTGGGACCACCGGTAGAGGAAAAATCATCGACCGTTTCTTTCATTTTGAAGGAGAAGGTTAGGGGCAACGGTGCGTAGGATCTGAGTGGGTACAGAGGGATTGGCGTTCCGATCTTGAACCGGTATCTTGAGATGGCGGAAGTGTGTGCTTAGGTTTCTAGATGCACTCCAAACTCTTAAAGCTTATCGGGTTCGATATTGGTGGTGGCAGCTTAGGGCTTAGAGAGAGAGAGAGAGAGAGTATAGAGGTAAAGGAAGACGAGCCGATTCAATAAGATGTGCTGATTCAAAAGGATTATTAGGGTTCTATTGTAGGATTCTAGTGTGGATTGAATTTTTAAGGCTCAATAGCGGTGGCAGTGGCGATGGCTTAGGGTTTACAGAGAGAAGGAAGGAGTGAATGAAAAGGGAGATACTGAGGAGAGAGGGTAGAAGCGGGGTTCTTCAAAATTTTAGAATTTCAGACGATTTCGTTTTCCCCCTTTAAAAACGCACGTTTAGGCAAAAAAAATATATAAAGTGACACATTTAGAGGACGCACACTTTATGAAAGGCGCCCTCCGCATTTCTGTTTTTTCTTTCCTTACACTAATTTTAGGGCACGCACAAATGCGTGTCCACTATCCTTCAAATTTTGCAAAATTGACATTATTTTTTAGGGCACACACCAATGCACGTCCTCTATCAGCGAGTGTCATTGTTTGCGCATCATTAAAGGGCTGTTTTCTAGTAGTGTGCGCTGTTAGCAAGCATTAGAGTATCAGTTTGAGAGGGTGACTTGGAGGATTTGGGACGATTCTTGAGGAAATTATGGATAAGTGTGGAAGGTAGTATTAGGCTCGTACTATTGAAAGCACCAGATCAATACTCGAATCGGGGAGAGTCTTGGAAAAATCTAAGAAGCCTGTGGGATAAGGATTCTTAGGTATATTTGGATCTCTTGCATGTTGTTTCGGTATGGTATTGAGCACTCACGGAGGTGGACCAAGTTGTGGTTCTGGTTGTGGTTTTGGCTCAGGTGCAGGTGCTGAGCCAATTAGCAAACAGTTGTGGGGTTTCATCTCATCGAAAATTTCTCACAGTATTTTGGAGATCTTGGATGAGCGCTTGGGCGCGTTCCATGTTGAGGTTATGGCTATTGCAGGAGCTTGCACTCTTTCTTTTCGGGAGTTCCGTGCTTGTGGAGTTCTTGCATTCCATGGGGAGAGGGGCCCGATTGTCGGTAGGAGGTGGTTAGCGGATATGACTAATGCGTTCCGGACGAGTTTCTGCCCCAAGGAGGCGAAGTTCAGTTATGCTTCCTGTCTATTGCAGAACATGGCATGAGATTGGTGGGAAAAGGTTAGTAGTGAGTTAGGTGGTGATGTTGTAGATGCTATGTCATGGGATGACTTCTCAACCAGGTTCTGAGCTGAGTTTGTGCTGGCGATGGAGGTGCAGCAGTTGGCGCGAGGGTTTCTGGATCTTCGCCACGCCACTGGGATTCTGGAAGAGATCACTTCCATATTTCAAGAGAGGGATTTATTGGTACCGCTATACGCAGTAGATGAGGAAAATAAGAAGGTTAGGTACCATGATATGCTATGGGATGAAGGAGTTTATGAGTATTTCAGGGTGCGAGACCCTGAATGATATGGTTTCTAGAGCCCGAGAACAGAAGATCGATCTGGAGCACCTCGGGAAGAGGGGATCAAATCGGGTGCATGTAGTGGAGGGTCCCGGGAAGAGACCCAAGACTTCAAATCACCCTTTAAGAGGCCAACAGGTCCAGGGTCAATGCAACACATGCAGAAAACCGCACGATGGAGTTTGCCGTTCCAGGTGTTTGGGTTGCTTCAAGTGCGGCAGGGTTGGTCATGTCAGCAGAAAATGTACTGAGGGGGGAAAGCGCGTTAAGCTTCCATTGCGATCAGGTGGACTACAAGAAGGCCGACTGTCCGATGTTGTCGGGAGGAGAAGTGAGTGCGCTTGCTCTGACCACTTTGAGAATCACCGATAGACGAGAGGGTAGCGCAGTAACCCCAGCGGAGAAGAGTCGGCTTTGAAGTATCAGATAGGAGAGGTCAGGACTTCAACAGGCAATGTTGCAGGTATTCATCATTTGCTTTCTTCTTGATTTTATCAGTATTTATGTTGTTTTGGAATCCAGCACCAGTTTGGGTAAGCGTATCATTGGTTTGTTTCTTTGCTTATGATTGTATTATATTTTCAAGAAATATAATATGCCAATTGTTAGGGTTCAGCGGTTGTTATTTCTAGTCTTGGTCGAGATTGGATAAGGAGCATTGCGAGGAAGGTATGTTGTTGGGGTTCAACGGGTTGTTTATCCAGCATCACCAGGAGTCGGTGGTTTTAGCAATTGTGCTTGGGATTTCTTTTGGGGGTGCCATGGGAAGTGGCATATTGATGAAGTCTTGGTTCGAGCATCAGTAACTTGGACTTCAAGATTTGAGTGTGGTATCATTTCAAATCATCTGGGGGTTATCAGTTTCGTTGGGATTCGGGAAGTGTTCACCTGGTCTTTAGGAGTTGTGCGGTCTTTTGGGTTTGGCTAGTGATGGAGCACTAGCATTGGTAAGAATTGGTTGTTAGCAGATCGATAATTAGAGGTTAAGAAGGATTGGGAATCCTTCAATTCTCATGTTTTATAAGATCTTAGTCGAACCAAAGTGGGGGAGAATCGTTTAGGTATTCAAGAAAAAAAGCAGTTTTGATACTAGGATGAGTTTCGCATCCCCGTCAGGGAGGAAGGCGGCCGAGTGGCCGTCTAGATTAAGGATTGTGTGAGTGGGGAGTTCGGAAAGCATTCCAACATTTGGTTCGCGCCTTCTTGTCATCAGACAGCAGGCTTTGCGGGACCTAGGTTGGGGTTCCAATCATGATTCAAGTTCGATTGGGGAGTTTGGTTAGGTGCGTGTTTGAATCTGGATGGTGTTCGGTTAGATAAATTAGCCGTAAGATATTGGGTGGCTGTTGTGGAAGTGTGGAAGTGTTGTAAGACTGCGGGATGGCCCGTACCATTCACTAGTGTTCAGTTAGTGTGGGAGTGTTGTAAGACTGCGGGTTGGCCGTAGCCTTCACCGATCCCTGTTCAACAGTGAGATTGTGGCAAATATGTGACTTGGTCACGAATATCTTCAGATGGTTTAGGTCAAGGCGGGTCCGTTTGCAAGGCTATGGGAGGGCCACAACATGCTTGGAATCAGGAAACGGTAGGTCGTAGGAGACGGGGAATGATGTAAGACTACAGTTGATCCTGTAGCATTCAACTTAACATTGGGTTTAGTATCTAGATGGTTCGGGTGATTATTTTTGGTTGAAGTTTCCTTTCGGAGATCACGCGGGGCGACTGTGAGGGTGTTCTTTGGCTTAGCAACCATGCAGGAACCCGGTAATCTAGATAGTTGGCATATAAGTTGGGACCAGGGAAGTCTCGGTTACTTTTTGAAAGCAGGTAGGAGGCAGCATGATGCTTCGAGTAGTAGTTGTGATTTGTGGGTTCGTGTGTGTGGAATAGCTTGTTAAACGAAAGTGTTAATTCACTTGCAGTAGGATTAAATAATCTCATAGTGATTGATTTAACCCTGTTGCACAGCTCTCGTTTAAGTCTAACCGTTGCAGGGATGAATTTCCTACTTGAAGGATTATCTGAGCCCTCTGTCAAGCATAGGTGTTATGAATCTGGTTATGATCAGTGAATTTGTTATGTTGGTAGCATCAAGATGATTAGGGTTAGAAGTGTATGTTTGGTCTGTTATTCGATCAAGGCTTGGTTTGATAATGTTACAGCATGGGCGGTCTTTCAAGGATTCATACCAAAATGGATTTCAGGTTTCAGAAAGGTATAAGTGCTTTCCTGCGGAAGCTTAGGGTTTGTGAAATGGAATTTTAGTTTGGGGTCGGTTGTCTTGGGAAGGTCATTTTATACGTAGAATTTTCGGGTGCTTTCCTCAGGATTGGATATGAGTGTTAGTAAGGAGCGATTTCGAGGACGAAATCTAATTTAAGTAGGGGAGAGTTGTAACACTCAGTTTTAGATTTGCTTCTTTATTCGGGGTTGCAGTCCAATCTTCAGTGGTAATGAGGCTTAAGGTCTTGGGAATGGAATAACTTGGCCCTTCTCGGGTATGGGTGTTATGGTCCAAGTGAGCCAAGTGTTCATTTGTGTCTTCTGGGGACAAAGGTATAACCGTAATTTGATATTCAGTCTTTTATGGATTTTGGGTTTTGTTCGGGAGGTTCGAATATGAAGATGAGTTGTTAGAAGTGTAGATCTTCTCACTACCTTTCCGCAGATATAAAGAATGTAGAAAATAGATAAGGGATGCAAACGTTATGACCATTTGAAGTTAGAGGGGTGTTGGGCCAAAATGGGTACACATGGTGTACAAGGGAGGTACGCGAGCCGTACATGGAAAATGCAAACGCGGGAAGATTTGGGAACGCAAGTCGTTTGTATGAACAGATGGAGACCTTAATTTAGGCTCTTAGACCCTATTTAAACACCTTAAGTCCCAGGTGTTCGCCTCATTCATAACCTCAAGCCTTAATCTCGAAAACCTAGAGCCTCCTTGTGAGTTGTGAGCTCATTATTTGTGTTTTGGTGCTCCGGGACTTGCCTCTTAGCACTTAGGAAGTACTAGGGATTGGGAGGGGTTTAGAGAGATGTGTCAGAGAGAAAGAAAGGCTGAGGTGTGAAGAAATGAGAGAAACCTCGCATCAATTTATAGGGGCTGGATTCGGACTACGTAGGGCGTAACTCGGAGGACGCTACGCGCACGAGAGGGCAATTGTCAGCACCCGAAGCGAAGACCATGGGGAGCAAGCACTGGTCCAGGCTCAACCACGTGTCCCTCCTCGCATCAACATATGCATAACTTCTAAATTCCATAACTTTCGCATGGGACCTCCATTTTTGACGTTCTTTATATCCACACATAGGTGGCGACGTAACCGACGACTTTCGTTTAGACTCCATCCGGATAATCTTGACTTTATTTTTAAAGTTATATTTTAACAGGTTTAGACATGTAAAGTCTGTTCAAAAATCATAACTTTGTCATCCGACGTCCGTTTTCATCTGTTTTTATATTGTTTAGTTCTTATTAACAAGATCTTCAATTCTCGTTTAAATTGTGTCGGCTAAAAATCAATCGATCTTAAATTCGAATTTCGGGTTGTGCATTGCTATGCTAAATTATAGAAAAATCATAACTTACCCATACAAAATTAGATTTGGACGTTCTTTTTATGCACACTCTCGGTTTAACGTATACTATGTCTTTCGTTTAGATCGCTAAGGCTAAAATTATTTTATCACAAACTCACTTTTTACGATTCTCGGTGTCTTGTCGGCTTTGCCGCAAAACTTCAACAGGTCATCACTTCTACATTATAAATTGGATTTCAGCGTTCCTTATATCCCTGAAATCCTTGTTACGACTACTTCAACTCTCTTCATAGATATTGGGTTTATCTATAAGTTTGTTTTTTACACTTATTTTTATAATTATTTTATTACATTGTTAATACCAAGTATAATGCACATAAAATCACATAATTCACATAATACTTAAATACTTCCTCCTTATTACTTCAAAATAGGTTACAGTTGTTGACCCTAACTATTACATCATTATAATAATGCTTAGCCTAGAAACACGGGCATTACAATTCTCTCATCCTTAGGATGATTCCGTCCCGGAATCATGCATCAGCAAACATATGTGGATAGCAACTCATCATTGTTAGATTAGGTGTTTAAACCCATAACTATAATTGCTATATACTTGAATTGATAGTAGCACGGTACTTTTGGGTTGCCTTAAACCCTGACAATTAAATAGGATGATTGTTAGAGAGAGAAGAGTGATTTAATAATTTATTACTTGGTTAATAAAGTAATTATAAATCAAAATAAATGATTTATTAATGTATTATTGAAATAATATATTAATTAGAAATCATATTGTTTAATTAATATTTAATCAAAAAATAATTTGGAATTAATTTTGGGGTTAAAGGTATTAATTAAAACCGGAGGGACTAAAGGTGACAATGTTCACTAGTTGAGCATTGGGCAATTCTAGAACCTCCCTAAAGAGGGTCGAACGAAATCTAGAGTGCTCCTAGGGTTTCCTTGGGCTCTAAGGATGTCTTGGATGCCTTAGGGAGGAAGTTAAAGGATTAGGGTTATCTTAGAGATACTTGCCTAATCCAATACCTTCCTAACACCTATATAAACCCTCCTTAGGGTTGAATTTCTCGAATGACTCTTCTAAGAGACTAAGGGTTGAAATTTCTATTCTATTACTCTCTCTCTCTCTCTCTCTCTCTAAAGTTTTCCTTGGTTGCTTGAGTTTGTTTGTGAACCATTAGAGGCGCGACACTTGTGGCGCTTACTACCAAAGGTCTTTCAAGCAAGGATTCAAGATTGTTTACAATAATAACAATCTAAAAGGTATGTATCACAACCCTTCTTATGTGATTTTCGATGGTTATCCATAGATCTAGGGTTTATACTTTGTTGTTCATTATTGTATGTTCAATTAGAGAAAACGTAGATCTTCAATTAGGGTTGCATGCACACATAGGATTGTATGTTTTGCTCAAAACTCTTCAGTGTACCAAATCCTGGGTTTAGTTTTCTATTGAATTGATACTAATATGAACTTGAACAAGGAGGAGAAAACAGAATTGCCATTTTTTTCTTCGAACTCGACGTGTTGGACTGTAACACGGCGTGTTGGTCCTCCAACTCGGTGTGTTTGCGCGTCAGATCCTGATTTCGGATTTTCTTGCCTAACTTGATTTATTTGGTAATTGTCTTTTATTAAATCTATCATAATCCGATTTTTGTAATATTAGATAATTAAATAAGACCTAAATGTTAGGAGATAATTATGAAATGGATAATGTTGATTATTATAATTATCCTTATGGATATGATTAATAATTTAATTAATTGTTTAATTTAAGGATAACTAATATATCCATAATTGGTTACTAAATAATTAATTTGATTATTAATTGGACTTAAAAATTAATGTTAATTTTACGGTTGTTTGAGATTTAAATTAAAAGTTTAATTTCTAAAATTTAAAATGTAAACCTAAATTACATATTTATGGATCGTATTATTAATTTAATTAATTGATTAGTTAAAGGATAATTAATAAATCCATAATTAGTTTAAATTTAATTAAGTTAAAATGTTTGATTTATTAAAGTATTAAACCCTTGCTATTTTAAAATGTTTTAAAATGCACCTTATATATATTATAAAATCAAATGTTTAATATTATATATGTATAAGAAAAGTCATTTTTACCGTTAGTAGGTCTCATTCACGAAGCTGGCCTATAAGGGGGTATAAGAAAATTTCCTATAAAATGGCAAATGAATGGGTGTCCACTCTCACCCACCGCTTCCTTGACTAATGGAGGATCGTTAGCCGAACGGGTTCGATAGGATAAAATAATTCTCATTAATAAGTATAATGAATTATCAAGTAACCAAATCATTTTTCTAAAAATCTCACTCTTATTTACTTTAGGAAGAATGTGAATTTGGTGTTAACCCATGAAATTGCACAATGCACCTTATTGGTCGTTAGTGGAGCATGTGAGGTTAACCGGCACACTAATATGGGGCTAATATTGTTGGCAATGGGTGTCTCGTAAATTATCATTGAATTAATGGAGCGCGTGTCGTTGACCTACATGTTAATTTCAGATGATAAATGGCATCGAGAGTACCAAGCTAATTTGCATGGTTATTTACATCACGTTTGTGATCCTTGGCATCCCAGTCAAAAAGTGAGAACATAATCGAGATTAAACATGTCATTGAATAGTTCAGTGAACCTCAAAAAATCTAGGAGTTTCATAAGATTAAAATTGGTAAATGCCTTACCTACCTAAAATAGATTTGAATTTGATTACAACATCCCTCTTCATAACTCGAATCGAAAATATGGATCCTAACCTTAATTTAAATTTTTGGGTTGATAATTAAGGATTAAAATCAACTAACTTGAATTCTCTTTTCGCCCTTTATAGATGTTGAGTTGAGACAAAAATGGTTCACCTCGTTCTTCTAGAAATGTTTTTCCCTTATCTGAAGATGATCCTCCACATGTTGATAAAGGTGAAAGAATGTTCCCTTCTACAAGCATTGGTGGAACTGGAAATCATGCTTCTCTTCCTCCACATCCTCTAATAATTCTCCTTGAGCTATGTTTTCTTCAAGCTGAAAAATATGAAGTCACTCAAGCCCTATTGGCTAGTAAACATCAAGATGGACAATCTGTATGTGCGCATGTTCTGAAAATGAAATCACACATTGACAGATTAGGGATATTAGGTGTCGTTTTCCCAAGAGAGTTGGGCATTGATTTGGCTCTACTTTCGCTTCCTGACTCATGTGGTCAGTTCATTAAAGACTTCTATGAGATGGACCACGACGTGACCCTAATTGAATGACATATTTTTTTATTTTTGTTGAAGCATAAATGTTTAAGAGTACAAATCAAGTGAATATGTTTGAAGGATATGTCTCCCAAGTTTCCATGGACATTGAAAATGGCAACATTGGTAGTCCAGAAAAGGTTTCTCTTCCCAACGGAAAGGGATCGGCCAAGGTCAAACCGTTTGCTAATCCAAAGATAGTCCCATGTGCTAATCCTAAAAGGTCCATATGTTTTTATTGCCAATTAAAGGGGCATTGGATATGAAGCTGCCCAAAATACCTGAAAGATCTCATGGATGGTAAAGTGAAGTCGTACGAGTCTACTTCAAGCACATCCACTATCTAACTCTACTTTATTAAGTTCCTATTCATAGATTCTTAATACATGATGTAATAGTCACATTTTGATGTTTTTGCAGGATCTAAGAGAAAGAAGAAATCTTGAGAAAAGTAAGTTGAATCTGATCGTGAGAGATGGATTTCGGTCGCATGGTTCGATGATCAGATTTTGGAAGCTACTACATAGGAGTTATGATATATTAATAGATTGCTTAGGAAATATCTAGAAATATATGTTTCATATTTTTGCATTGTAAGGACAAAATTTTCCGCATATTATCAATAAAGTGAAATTTTGATTTATTTACGTTGTATTTCCTTGTAATGGCATTTATTAGAATTGGTGGATATATTTCTATTATTAGCAATGTTGAATATGGATTTGATTCTTAATTATGTCGTTTACGGAAATGTCATAATCATCCAAGTGAAAAAGAATTCTCATCACCCCAGTTTCAATTTGATAGAAACTTGGAGTCATACAATTTGTATTGTGTGATGTATTAGAATCTTGATCATTGGAAGATCATGACTAATTCGTTGATCACATGTTTATGTGAGTCAAGTGAAGGACTAAAGGATCTAGTTCACATTGATGTGGACTATTTAGATCCACCACAAAGAACGATAACACTATTCGTCATGGTTTACCAATGTTTCAGTGAAAATGGTTGTGTTTATAAGATTAAGCAGAATTCTAACACTTTGAAAAGTTTTCTAAGTGTAATAGAACGAATAAGAAGAATCTGTTAGGCATAGACATAAAGGTTTCCCCAATTTGAAAGAAAGGAGAGTACTTTAGTATCATGTTTTATGATCATCTTAATGATTATGGAACTATGTCACAATTGATCCTCTAAGGACATCCTAGTGCATTTGTATAATTAAGAAGAGGAATCGAATATTGGTTAAATGGATTAATCGGGAGATGAGTCATACTTCATTTCCAATCAAGTTCTAGAGTCATACTATAGTTACTTCAAATCGTATTTTGAAGCTTATTTCAAACTAAGTAGGTTAGAACACCTCATGAAATGTGGAGTAATAATGTTTTCTTACTCTGGCACATTTGAAATTGATAGTTGTGATGTTTTGGATTTACAAACAAAGGATGAACTAAGACCAATTCAATGAAGTGTTTTATTGACAAGAATACACACTAACTTTTAAATATTCGTTTTGCTCGTCAAGGAATGCTCCTTAAGAGAGAAACGTATATGTCAAGAAGTCAGCGGGAGTCTTATTGATCTTGAAAAGTTTCAGGAATCAATCGAGAATAAACCTTTTAGTTATCAGTAGCACACGACCTAAGGTTGATAACCAATCGTGTTCAATTGACACATTCTTGTTTCTATGCACCTTCCTGTTGTGTTGGCAATGCTTATGAGTTTTATGGTTCTCATTCAACTACAAAAGGCAGAGCATGTTGGTTAGTGATAGTACATTGGTCGATATAGGTGATCTGCTTAACAACACAGAAGCACTGGAAGGCCCTCGTGCTACCAGAGGGCAAGAAATTAAGAACATGTAAGTTCAGTCCATTTAAGGAAAAACCTAAAATTGATTTTGGTTTTGTCCTCTACCTTATCTTATGATTGAAGGTTGGAATTGATAAATTCACATGGATAGGAACGCATACACCATAAAATCTAGGTGGCAAAAGGTTTCGCTCTAATTCATGAGAATGATTATGAGGAATCACTTTAGCTAGTAGATTTTAAAGATTTGATAAATATAATTATGATTAATGGTTGTGATAATTGCATTCTCAAATTCGCAATATGATTACGACACCTCTTTTCATAGTTCGAATTATGAGAAATGGCAAGAAATAGTTTGAACGTTCATGCGTTATTGTTATAAGTTATGAAATGGTTTAAACACACACATATGCTATCTAATGAAGGTGTATGAGCTTGAGAAGTCTAGTTGAAGACTTATCGAAGCATTACGTATCAAAAATCTGCACTTCAGTAAAAAGTAAAAAAGTATTGATTTTTGGAAGTCCGGTTGATTTCTGGGTATATGTCAAAGCTAGTGGGAGCATAATTTTCATGCAGACAGAAGCATAATTGTTATGCTAGTAGAAGCATAATTAGTATGCTAAGTGTTGCAAGTTGGCAATACTATTTATAGGAAACAAAGTTTTCAAATTTGCAAAATTGCAAAGTTGCAAAGTTTTGGAATTGTTTCGCTACAAAAGGATTTAGGGGAGAGGACACTTATACTTCATTTCAAATCTAAAAGTTTAGTTTGAAGGAATTAATAGAACTTGGTCATGGGCATATATGAACATCAAAGGAAATTAGATATATGGAAATATTATAGCAAGAGACTGTCAAGTCTTTGTGTAAGACACTATGTATCGAATTACATATGTCTCATATATAGGATCGATTACATATGTTATAATATTCACTTGTTCTGATTTTTCCAAATGCCTAGGGCATTGAGAGGGAAAAAGGACTAGAACAATATGTGACTAAAGTTGTTAAAAAACTATCAAGAACAGTCTGAGATTTACCAAAAGATTGGTTGCTTATAGACAGTTGGAAGTATAGTATTTGTACAGACCATATTGACATAATTCTGGGTGGAGGTGAATCTTACTCAGAATTAATGGTCATATGGGAATATGGAAATGTTTCCATAATGTGAGTTGATGGTTATTCAAATCTACATGTGAGTTAGAAACCTTAACACAAGGAAGATGTTCAAGGAGTCACCTTGAATTTAATACTTCATCGCCATGAAATTTTTTCAGTAACAAAGTTTCAATGGAGCATTTTGTGACATCGTTGGCTAAGTCTCGGTGACTTTAACACCACTTCATCATAGAAGGATATTACATGCAAGGTTAGACTCTAACACATTTAGTGGTGACAAGAATTTGTAATTCTTACACTTGTAATAAGAATTTGGAATTGTGAAATAAGCATCGTTGGAATTATGTCCAATTGATCTGTTCACAAAGGAAGGACTATAGAGATTATAACATGGCATGACTGATGTTTAATTCAAGCATTTAGTTGATTAATCGAAACATTATACAATTAATAAAGTCTAATTAATATGGTGATTAAATAATAAGTTTTTTATTTATATTCAATAGTTTTGAGACTAGAGTTAATTACGTTATTATTGTGTTTCATTTTGCATGTTTTACTTCCCGCATAATTGGATTATTCAGACTTCACAATCGATCATACTTTTGGAAGTAACTAGTGAATTAAGACTATCATGAATCATATTGTAGATTGTCTAAGAGGTTAGACATAGCAATGGTTTGCTGTAGCATTCATGAGTACTTTTGAAATGGGGATTTAAGTATTGGATAAACCCACGCTCATAGAATTACTTCATAGATTTTATCATGAGTAATTTTGAGACAATAATATCTTACATTCTTGAAATGGAGATATATGAGTTGTTGTTTACGAGTTAATTGTGCATTGATAATATGTAAACACGTCAGTAACTTGATGTTATAAAACGTATTGTTGTGCATGATTCGACGAGTAAATAGTACAAGAATATAAGTTGAAGTTTATCCATTCCTTTTGCCCTAACAGTAAAAACGATATTTGTGGTCCCCTCGATGATTTGATGATGACATCTAAAGCGCTTGGCCAAGCCTGGACTGAATTGATGTGTTCACTTAGTAGTCTGATACCAGTCGTCATAAATCAGAAATCGGGAAACAAATCTTGGACAGAGAGATTGATTATAATACATGTCTCCTGTCCATACGATATCTTGTAGAACTAAGAAATATTTGATCACTTATCTAAGGACACGTTACTAACTAGGTCAAAGTTCGACAGCGACTTTTGGTAGCTACAATTTGCTAGTTGATTTAGTAGTTATACTAGCAGTTATAGGTATTAGACTTATCCAAGTAGGAGACTGTTGGATTAGGAGTCGAATCTCATAAATATAATTGGTATATACTTGAATTGATAGTAGCACAGTCCTTTGGGTTGCCTTCAAACCTGACAATTGAATAGGATGATTGTTAGAGAGAGAAGAGTGATTTATTAATTTATTGCTTGGTTAATAAATTAATTAGAAATAAAAATAAATAATTTATTAATGTATTATTAAAATAAAATATTAATTAGAGATCATATTGTTTAATTAGTATTTATCAGAAATTAATTTGGAATTAATATTTAGGTTAAAAGAAATAATTAAAACGGCAGGGACTAAAGGTGACAATGTTCAATAGTTGAGCATTGGGAAATTCTAGAACCTCCCTAAAGAGGGGGGAACGAAATCTAGAGTGCTCATAGGGTTTCCTTGGGCTCTAAGGGTGCCTTGGATGTCTTAAGGAGAAAGCTAAGGGATTAGGGTTATCTTGGAGATATCTGCCTAATCCAATACCTTCCTAACACCTATATAAACCCTCCTTAGGGTTGAATTTCAGGAATGACTCTTCTAAGAGCCTAAGGGCCGAAATTTCTCTTCTATTACTCTATATATATATATATATATATATATATATATATATATATATATATATATATATATATATATTGATTGAGTTTGTTGGTGAACCACTAGAGGCGCGACGCTTGTGGTGCTTGCTGCCAAAGGTCTTTGAAACAAGGATTCAAGATTGTTTGCAGTAACAATCTAAAAGGTATGTATCATAACCCTTCTTGTGTGATTTTTTATTATTATCCACATATCTAGGGTTTATACTTTGTTGTTCATTATTTTATGTTCAATTAGAGAAAACGTATATCTTCAATTAGGGTTGCATGCACACATGGGATGGTATGTTTTTCTCAAAACCCATCAATCATGTCACCCTCTATTTTCTAGGTGAGGTTCGGCTCATTCGTATGTTTCCATTGCACTAGCACCAAGACGACCATCTTCCATCGTAATTTCTTCGTCTTATAGTCAACAATTGTTTCAGGCTCTTCAATTAGCCTCTTATTTTCATCCATCCTTAACTTCGAAAGTAGAATTATATCGGGAACTTCTCCCGTAAACTTCCTCAAATAACACACATGGAAGTGTTATGAATACCATCTAGTTCTTCTGGTAATTCCAACTTGTAAGCTTGGTTCCCAATTCTCTGAAGAACCTTGAATGGCCGAATAAAACTTGGACTCGACTTTCCTCTCTTTTGAAATCTTATATGTCCCTTCCATGGTCAAACATTGAGCAATACCGAATCTCCAACTTCGAATTTGATCGGTCGTCACTTATTGTCAGCATAGCTCTTTTGGCGATCTTGAGTCGCTATCATCCCTTCTCTAATCACTTTTAACTTTTTAGTAGTATGCTAGACTATCTTGAGGCCCATAAATTGCTTTTCTCCAGCCTCAAGCCAATAAGACGGCGTACAACACTTCTGATCGTACAAGGCTTGACAAGGTGCCATCTTAATGCTTGAATGAAAACTATTGTTGTAGGAAAAGTCTACTGGGGGTAAATGCTCATCCCAATTACCTTGAAACTCTAGGGTACATGCCTTTATCATATCTTCCAGTGTTTGAATCGTTCTTTCACTCTGACCATCCTTCTACAGATGGTAAGTTGTACTTAATCGCAACTTTGTACCCATTTCCTCTTGTATACTTCTCCAAAACCATGATGTGAAACGACTATCATGATGATACAATCGTTAAAGAAAAACCATGAAGTCTTACTACCTCTTTCACGTAAGCATTTGCAAGCTTATCCATAAACCATCTCTCATTGGCTACTATGAAGTGTGCACTCTTTGTGAATCGATCCTCGACTACCCAAATCATGTCGCGACCGTTCTTTGTCCTGGGCAGTTTAGTCACAAAATCGATGGTGATGTCTTCCCATTTACCCATGGTTATAGGTAAAGGTTCCAAACACCCGTACGGTTTCTGATGTTGTGCTTTAACTCTCACACATGTTACAAAATTTGCCACATACTTTGCAACATCAAGCTTCATCGTCGGTCACCAGTAGTAAGGTTTCAGATTCATATACATCTTAGTGTTGCCGGGATGAATCGAATACATGGTCTTGTGAGCTTCCTCCATCAGAAGATCTATCATTCCTCCCATCTTAGGTACCTAAATCCTATCTTGGAATACCTTCAATATTTAATTATTTATACTGAATACCAACATTTTGCCTAAACGTTCTTCCTTTGGGTCATTTTTCTCCAGTCTTCTTCCTGAGCTTTCTTAATGCTTTGACAATCTATAAGACAACTTCTATTCTTAACGCCTGTGGCCTCTTCCTTTCCAGGTTTACTTTCGACTTAAAGCATCAGCTATGACATTTGCTTTACCAAGGTCGTAAAGTATCTCACAGTCGTAATCCATGAGCAACTTTAACCAGCATCATTGTCTCATATTCAATTATTTTTTTATCAAAGAGATACTAGAGACTTTTATAAACAGTGAAGAGTTTGCACTTTGTGTCGTAAAGATCACGCCTCCATATCTGTAATGCAAATACTACCGCTGCCAACTCCATATCATGAGTAGGGTAGTTCTTCTCATGTTCTTTCAATTGTCGGGATACATATGCAATCACCTTGTGTCTCTAGGTCAAAACACAACCTAACCCAACTCCAGATGTATCATTATAGACTGAGAAGTCTTCAACTCTGTCAGGTAAAGAAAGAATTAGTGCTTCACACAACTTCTTCTTTAATTTCTCGAATGCTTTTTCATGTATCTCACTCCATGTATATGTAGCTCCTTTATGGGTCAAAGCTGTCAATGGATCAGTTGTCAAAGAAAAGCCTTGGATAAACCTTCGGTAATAGCTGACTAATCCTATAAAGCTTCGAATCTCAGTGGGACTTTTCGGTCCTTCCCATTTCATCACAGCTTTAATCTTTGTTGGGTCAACCATTATTCCCTTTTGGTTAACCACGTGACCCAAGAATTAGACTTCTCGAATCCAAAAATCACATTTGGAGAACTTTGCATATAGTTTCTCTGTCTTCAGAACTTTTAAAACCTCTCGCAAGTGCTTGCCATGCTCCTGCTGGCTCTTTGAGTAAATCAAAATGTCATCTATGAACACTATCACAGATTTATCGAGGAATGGTTTGCAAACCCTGTACATCAAATATGTAAATGTTGCTGGAAGATTGGTTAGTGCAAATGACATAACCAAGAACTCATAGTGTCTGTATCTTGTTCTGAATGCGGTCTTCTCAATATCTTGTTCTCTAACCTTCAACTGATGATATCCTGACCTGAGATCGATCTTTGAGAAATAGCTCGAACCTTGCAGTTGACCGAACATGTCATCAATCCTTGGGAATGGGTATTTGTTCTTTATCGTTGCCTTTTTCAGCTCTCTATAGTCTATGCACATCCTCATGCTTCCATCCTTCTTCTTTACGAATAACATCGGAGCTCCCTAGGCTGATGAACTAGGTCTAATGAAACCGTTGTCCAACAACTCCTGAAGTTGCATCATAAGCTTCTTCATCTTTGTCGGTGCTAACCAATATGGTGCTTTCGCTATTGGTGTTGATCCTGGAAACAAGTCTATTCGAAACTCTACTTGTCTATCAGGGGGCAATCCATGAAGATCTTTGGAAAAGACTTCCGGATACTCACACACCACTGGTATTCTTTGTATCTCCTTTTTCGCCTTCTTTTCATCAATTACAAATGCCAAGTATGATGTGCATCCTTTGGATAAACACTTTCTAGCTTTCATCAGGGAAAAGATTCTAGAATTTACTCTACGTTTGTCCCCGTACACCATAAATGACTGTTTTCCAGGTGGGTTTACTCTCACCATCTTCTTCCTGTATAGTATCTCGTCATTGTTCGCACTAAGCCAAACCATTACCAATACGATGTCGAAACTGTTTAACTCAATGGGCAAGAACCCCTCGTCGAATTTATTCACATTTAAGTCGATGACAATGTTTTTAATGCAATCGCTAACAGTTTTGAATTTGCCACTAGAAACTTCTATAACTAGAGCGCTATCAAGTTTATCTACAGACAATGCTAGTCTTCCACCAAACTTATGCGATATAAAGGAGGAATTGTTCCAGAGTCAAACAATATATTGGCAGGTAATCCATTTACAAGAAAGGTACCTGAAGTGACATCCGCTTTATCCCTTGCTACTTCTAGGGTCATCTGGAATGCTCTTGCCTTTGGCCTTGGTGGAACATTAGGCCTTGCTGCCTCTTTATTCATTGGTCAGTCCCTATATATATGCCCTTCTTCGTTACATCCGAAACACACATTCTTTTTGAATGTACACTCACTAGCATAATGCCCAGACTTTCCACACTTGAAACATGTTACCTCCTCACTACATTTTCCAAGGTGCTTCTTTTTGCACTTATCGCACCATCTTGATTCACCTCCTCCTCCGAACTTCTTCGAATCAGACTTTGATAATTTACTTTTCTTGTTGGAACTTGAATACCCATCAAACTTATTTTCTCTCCAACCTCAGCTCTCTAGACCCTTTTCTCTTATCTGGGTCACAACTCACAACATTCTTAGCTGCCCAGATGGCGGCTTTCAAAGTGGTTTCTTGCTTGACCATCGGACCAAGCTTCATCTTCTTCGTAAAACTTGCAGTGTACTCAGTGACGCTCATTCTTCCGTTCTTCAGGTTATGAAATTCGTTGTTGATCTCCAGCAGATCCTACTCAAAGCAGTGCTACATTTTCAGTTGCACCAAAAAGTCTTCCCAACATATCTTTCTAGCTTTTCCCTTGGGCATGGTATCAACTAGTATCTTTCACCAGCTCAGTACTCCTGACTTTAATAACGTAACCGTGAGGGTGGTTTTCTGTTTGTTGTTGCAGTCGCAACTTTCAAACATCATTTCCAACTCGGAGATCTAATCCATGACTTCCACCGGTGTTGGGCTGCCAGAAAGACTCGGTGGTTTGGATGCCATGAAATCCTTATACTTACACACATGTCCATCATTTCCTCTACTGGGGTGGTTTCTTCTACCCACTCGTGGCTTAGCTTGACTGACATTCTGACTATAGTTTCCTTCATCTGATAGTTCAAGTTGTACGATGGGTATAGTAGCTTCATCCCTATCATGCAAAATTTGTCTCATCTCCTATCTTTTTTCGGCCATCATAGCCCTAATCATTGCTAGGACTCCTACCATAAACTTTTTATTACATGTTGCAGCCGTTTGGTCCCCTTCTTCTGCTACAGAAGGTTGCAGAGGTGGTCTGCAGACTTCATATGTTTTTGCTTCGAAAAAAACAAACTACACCTTAGTTATTTAGTTATTTAAACGGAAATGTATTAATATCATATAATAACAATTCCAGATTTTGTAACATCCCGAAAATTTCAACAAATTTTAAACATTTCAAAACAATCCTTTTACTAATAAAATGTTTACAAAAATAGTGTTCTCAAACATTAATTGAAAATTAGGTTTTCCTAAGATCCAATCTGCTGTAGAACCAAGTATGTGTACGGTCACGCCTTCGCCTTGCCACACTGATCATCTGAAGAACCTGAAATCATAAACAAAATTGTAAGCACAATGCTTAGTGAGTTTCCCCCAAAGTAGCACCACACAAACAAAGCATAAGCACAAATACTCATGCCTGGCCCAATCAACCTCGGGATGGAATAACAATATGTCGGGTCCAATCAACTATCGATTTGGAATACCCAGGGTTTGATGGCCTACCGCCTCAACCCTACCACTCCTCCTGAGTCTCTGTGCCTATGGCTTATAGTTAGCCCGCATCGGGTATCTTGGCCTAACGCACAAAGTAGGACCGACTCAACCAAACCAACACAATATGACGACAAATAAACCATCATGATCAAGTAGGCACATAATACAGGCAAAAAACAATCATACAACTCACTACTGCCTACTAATCCTCTCGCAACATACAGTCCCGCTACCAGCTAACCCCCATAGAATGTGTAACCATAAGTAACCAGAAGTGAGATAGCCACCCAAATAGATAGTCCTACTCTAGAGCCACAACCATGTTGGATTAGGTGTCTAAGTTCATAACTATTTCTGTAGTGTACTCGACTCGATTGGCATGGTCCATTTGGTTTGCATGGCATCATGACACTTGGATAGACTAAATAAGAGAAAGAACACTTATGGTTTATTAATATATTATAAGTTATAATATAATAATAATAATAATATTTAATTACTATTGACCAAGAATTAATTTAGAGTTAATGTGGTGATCAAAAGGAGACTAATTAAATATATGGGGTTGATTATGTAAACATCTATTCTTATATAGTGGGTTAATGATCCATGGTTTATTGAATTGGGCTAAAACCCATAATGTGCTTCATGGATAGTCCATGGAGGTTATGAACCCATGGATCATGGAATATAGAAAGCCATGCACATTAGGGTTTACATGGAGTAACCCTAAATGTGGCACACTATATAAGAAGCTCCGTGGCTAGCAAAATCGACACTAAGGATAGAACAAGAGGGTTGGCCGATTTTGAGTGTGTGTGTGTGTGTGTACTTCTCTCAAAGTTATTCCAAGAGTTGTGGTGTTGTGTGAAACACTTGAGGCATCACATTTGGGGTGCTAAGCTCACAAGGTTCTCAAGGAATCCAAGCAACAAGAAAGGTATGTTCTCCTACTAGCTTTTATGTTTCAAGTTCCCCATGTCATGCTAGTTAGGTTAAGAACCTTGGAAAAATCAAATTTGCATGTATCTTAGTAAAACATAGATCCAAGGTTTCTAGGGTTGCATGTACACCTTAGGAGTGTTAGAATGCTCAAAACCCTTCAGTGGTATCAGAGCCTAGGCTTGTTTTCTTGATACTTGATGCAAATTGTTGAAAAAACTCAAGTTTTCTGCATTCTGCTGAGTGAACTCGCCGAGTCCATGGGGGGACTCGACGAGTCCATGTTTTATTTCATCCTACTCGTTGAGTAGGTTCTTGCACTCGACGAGTAGGAGGCCCAGAGTCTAGTTTTTCGAGTTTTGCTGCTGGAAATGGACTAGAAACATTACCCTAAACTGTTTTGGTCTTATAAAACTTGTTTTAGATGGTGTAATGGTTATGCTAATCCATTTACAATGGCTATTATCAAAATTTCAAGTTTTGTATGTGTTATTTATGATTATTGAAATTGTTGATATGAATGTTAATACCTTATGAGTTGAGAAGATCATAGGAATAATTTGAAAATAGTTTGTTAGTTTAATTCTTGATCTTGATGTGTTTTAATGGAATCCATAATTTTTCCTCAAGTTATGGATTACCAAAATTCACTCCTTTTAAAGTCCATTAATGAACACATAAGTTACATAATATGAAGAGTCTTCATTTTAATAAATCATTAACTCATAAGTTATGAAGTTGAAAAGTTTTGAAAGTTACAAAACTTGCCCTCAAGTTTTGGAACATTTAAAGTCACTTTAGAAAACTGTAGTTCCAACCCCTAGGATTTTAAAACTTAAAATTCAACTCTTATACTTTATAATATTATAAGTTAATAATTATAACAATAATATATATATATATATATATATATATATATATATATATATATATGTATGTATAACAATAAGTCGTTTTACCGTTAGTAGGCCTCATTCACGAAGCCAGTCTATAAGGGGGTATAAGGTTGTTGCCTGTAAAATGGCAACTTAATGGGTGTCCACTCTCACCCACCGCTTCCTTGACTGGTGGAGGGTCGTTAGCCGAACGGGTAGGACAATGAATTTAATCCTAATTAAAAGTATAATGATTATAAAGTAACTAAATGTTTTTATATCTAATCTAAACTTGTCTTTCTTCTTTTTCGGATGTCTTCCAACAATGTTGCTTCTGGCTCAAACCTTACCGGCTCCTTCTCTCTCATGAACCTTTGTGGGAGAGTCATTTTTGATGGGTCCAACTTCAATGATTGGATCAGGAACATCAGGATGGTCATGCGCTATGAGGACAAGGAATATGTCCTCGACAAGGAGCTGAAGGATCTTGATAAGTCTATTGTTACTCTCGAGGAGATCGCAGACTTTAAGGCACATAAGAGAGATGCTACCAAAGTGGCATGTATCATGTTGGCCACGATGACAGCCGAACTCCAAAAGTCCAATGAGGACTTTTATCCTTTTGAGATGCACCAGGATTTGATGGACAAATACCATCAGAGTGCTCATCAAGAGCGATATGAAATAATCTCCTCCATGATAACAACCCGAATGAAGGATGGTGAACCCATCACGGGCCACATGCAGAAAATGCAAAGGTTTGTGGACCGTCTGTTGAAGTTGAATGTGAACTTTCAGGAGGAGTTGGCAATTGACTCATTTTACACTCCTTTCCTTCTTCTTATGATCAATTCTGAATGACCTGTCACATGAACAAGGAGGAAGTCACACTTAGCAAACTTCAAGGACTTTTGAAGACCACCGAAACCGGTCTTAAAGGTAAATCGGTCCTACCGCCGCCCCTGTTCTGGTCATCGGGTAAGGCAAAGGAAAGAAGAGGAAGAGCCCTTCGAAGGGTACCAAGGGAAATTCTCTTGATGGATCCTCTTCAAGTATAACCAAAGGTGGTTATGTCACTCCTTTTGCCAACCCTAAAGAGGCTGAATGCTTCTATTGCCACGAAAAGGCGCACTGGAAGCGAAACTGCCCAAAGTACTTGAAAGATGTTAAGGATGGGAAAGTAAAACCCAACCACGCAGGTATTTACTCTATATTGTCTAATAACTCACCTTATTCTAATTCTTGGGTCCTTGATACAGGTTGTGGTATTCACATATGTTCTGATTTGCAGGGACTAAGAAGAAGTGAGAATGTGGAGCATGGGAAGATAAACTTGATAATAGGGAATAGGAAAGCTTCACGTGTCACCAAGATTGGAGTTTATTCTTTGTTATTAAGTAGTGGGTTAGTGTTAGATTTGAATAACTGTTGTTACTCATCTAAAATGGCGAGAAATATTATTTCCTTTCATGGTTTGTACAAACAAGGGTTTACCTTTTCGTTTGAAAATGAATGTGGTGGTATTAATGCTTTCTTTAATAATGTTCTTTATTTTAAAGCATTACCTTGTGATGATGTATATGAAACTGTGTCGGTTATTGATAACCTAGGAAATAATGTGTTGTGTATCGATTCTTCCACTAACTTGGATAAAGCATCATTATGGCATTGTCGTCTTGGACATGTAATCAAGAAACGCATAGAACAACTCCAAAAGGATGGAGTCTTGGAGTCATTTGACCTAAAGTCGGATGATAGTTGTGAATCTTGTTTGCTTGGGAAAATGAAAAAGTCACCCTTCACTGGTACCTATGTTGGGGGTGAGGGTTTGTTGGATCTTATACATACTGATGTGTGTGGACCCTTTAGAACCTCCACAGGGGATGCTAACTACTTATATGTGACTTTTATTGATGATTATAGTAGATATGGATATGTCTACTTAATCGAGCATAAGTCAGAAACCTTTGAAAAGTTCAAGGAGTTTAAACAGGAAGTGGAGAATCAGCTGAGCAGTAACATTAAGATGCTTCGATCCGATCAAGGTGGTGAGTATCTTAGTATAGAGTTCCTTGACTATCTTAAGGAATGTGGGATTGTCTCACAATTGACACCTCCTAGAACACCACAGCTTAATGGTGTGCTTGAGAGGCATAATCGAACCTTGTTGGACATGGTTCGTTCCATGACGAGTCGAGCTTCGCTACCAATCTCATTTTGGGGGTATGCCTTAGAGACTGTCGCCCATATTCTTAATCTAGTCCCTACCAAAAAGGTTGCAACACCTCATGAGATGTGGACTGGGAAAGTTCCCAATTTGGACCACATCAAGATTTGGGGATGCGAGGCTTTTGTGAGGCGCGAGACTTACGATAAGCTCGAACCTCGAAGTGGGAGGTGTATTTTCATCAGCTACCCACATAAATCCTTTGGTTACCTCTTCTATACACCCAGTGATAATGTGGTCTTTATAGCAAGGAGAAGAGTCTTTCGCGCGCGCGAGAGAGAGAGAGAGAGAGAGAGAGAGAGAGTACATATGCCAAGGAAATAGTGGGAGGCAAATTGACCTTGAAGAAATTCAAGAGTCAAGTGGTGAAGGAACCTCAAACCCTAGCAATCAACCAGAGAAGGAAACCCCAGTTGATCCGACAGATGAGTCTGTACCACTGAGGTATTCCACAAGAGTTAGGAATGCACCTGAGTATTACTATGGTTTCCATATTACTGCGAAAGGTGATACACTTATCAATGATAGCACACTGGTAAGTCTGGATGAACTAACAGCTACACGGAAGCCATGGCAAGCCCTGAGGCTGCTAAATGGAAAGAGGCTATGGACAGGGAGATACAGTCCATGTATGACAATCAAGTTTGGAACTTGGTTGACAATGTACCAGGTCGTAAGACAGCCAGGTGCAAATGGATCTTCAAGAAGAAGACCGAAATGGATAGTAATGTACACACTTATAAGGCGCGATTGGTTGCAAAGGGCTTTTCTCAGACTCCAGGAGTTGATTATGATGACACCTTTTTCACCAGTAGCGAATATTAAGTCTATTAGGGTTATGCTAGCCATTGTTGCATTTCATGACTATGAAATATTGAAAATGGATGTCAAAACCACTTTCCTTATTGGATAGTTGGCTGAGGATGTTTGCATGAGTCAGCCAGAGGGTTTTGTCAGCGCAGAGTACCCTAATAGAGTGTGTAAGCTTGAGAAATCCATCTATGGATTGAAACAAGAACCTCGCAGATGGAATCTTTGTTTCGATGAGAAAGTCAAAGAGTTTGGCCTTTCGAGTATCAAAGATGAATCTTGTGTATATGTCAAGGCTAGTGGGAGTATAGTTAGCTTTTTGGTATTGTATGTGGATCACATACTACTCATAGGAAATGACATCCCAACTCTGCAGGAAGTGAAGTCCTGGCTTGGTAAGTGTTTCTCTATGAAGGACCTTGGAGAAGCTGCCTATATCCTAGGGATAAGGATTTTGAGAGACATGAGTAAGAGACTAATTGGACTTAGTCAGAGTACCTACTTGGATAAGGTGTTGAATAGGTTTAGCATGCAAGATTCCAAGAAAGGAGAGTTACCGATCTAGAGCAACGCCAGACTGAGTAAGACTCAGAGCCCGAGTACGGAGTACAGAGGCTGAGATAGCTGAGATGAGTCGAGTACCATATGCTTCTGTTGTAGGCTCGATCATGTATGCTATGACTTGTACTCGTCCTAATGTGGCCTTTGCTTTGACCATGGTCAGCAGAAATCAGGGGAACCCTGGCAAGGCTCACTGGACTGTGGTAAAGAACATTCTCAAATACCTGCGGAGGACTAAGGACTGGGTCCTTACCCTCGGTGGGAGTGATGACTTGAGAGTAGTAGGGTATAGTGATGCTAGATTTCAGACTGATAGGGATAATTTCCGCTCTCAGTCAGGCTGGGTCTTTACCTTAAACGGAGGAGCAATCACTTGGAAGAGTTCCAAGCAAGAGACAGTGGCTGATTTAACTTGCGAAACAGAGTATATAGCAGCAAGCGAGGTAGCAAAGGAGGCGATATGGCTGAAGAACTTCATTGGAGACCTTGGAGTAGTACCAGCTACAAAGTAGCTTATGGAGATTTCCTGTGATAGTGAAAGTGCAGTTGCCTTAGACAAGGAACCAAGGGATCACGAAAGATCCAGACACATCGACAGAAAATACCATTTCATTAGAAATCGAATAGAAGAAGGACTCCTCGTGGCAAAGAGGGTATCATCGGATGAGAACCCAGCAGATCCCTTCACGAAGGGACTGGTTAGGGTTAAGCATCTTCAGCATGCGAGACGCATAGGGATAAAGGATGATATTAGAGTTAGAAATTAGATAGCTTTTGAAATTTGTAAAGTGTAATTGACATTTGATGATAAATAAAAGTTGTTTTTTATTTATAAGTAAAGTGTTGCTATCTTCTGTCAATCGTTTACTATCATTTCATTTTGCATGTTTTGACTTCCAGAATAATTATGTTATGATATATCATATTATTCAAATTCTCCACAGTCGGTCATATGTTGGAAGTAGATATGAATCAAGACTATCATGAAGTTGGCTTGTAGATGTCTAAGGTGTTGGACATAGCAATAGTTGTTACAACATTCATGAGTGCTCATAAGTTAAGAGTATTGGATTCAACCCACGCTCACTTATATCACTTCATAGAATTTATCTCGGGTGATCGTGAGACAGTAATATCATATAAGTCTTCAAACCTAGATATATGAATTGTTGACTATGAGTTGGTTATACATTGATTGCACGAAAACGCATTGGTAACTCGATGTTATAAAAAATGCCTTTGTGTATGATTCAACAAGTAGTAGAACAAGCATATGAGTCAAATTTTATCTATTCCTTCTAGGATTAGAAGCGATATATGGTCCCCTCGATGATTTTGTTTTGACCTATGTATCGGGCCCGGTCAGAACTAAATTGATGTGTTCAATTAAGTTCTATGTCAAACAAATCAGAAATCGGGAAACAAATTGATGGACAATAAGTACGACATTGTTCCATGTATTTGTCCGGCTGATATCTAAAACAGAGGATTATATGATCACCTATCTTAAAGGGCATATCATCATCATCTCAGTTCTGCGAGACTTTGAAAGACCTATGATTTCTAATCGGTTCCTGAAGTCATTCTTGCAGTTATAGTTATTAGACTTATCCAAGTGGGAGACTGTTGGATTAGGTGTCTAAGTTCATAACTATATCTGGAATGTATTTGACCCGATTGGCATGGTCTATTTGGGTTGCATGGCATCATGACACTTGGATAGACTAAATGAGAGAAAGGACACTTATGGTTTATTAATATATTATAAGTTCTAATATAATAATAATAATAATAATAATAATAATAATAATAATAATTAGTATTGATTAAGAATTAATTTAGAAGTAATGTGGTGATCAAAAGGTGACTAATTAAATATATGGGGTTGATTGTGTAAATCATCTATTCTTATATAGTGGCTAATGATCCATGGTTTATTGAATTGGGCTAAAACCCATAAGGTGCTTCATGGATAGTCCGTGGAGGTTATGAACCTATGGATCATGTAATATGGAAATTCATGCACATTAGGGTTTACATAGAGTAACCCTAAATATGGCACACTATATAAGAAACTCCATGGCTAGCAAAATCAACACTAAGGATAGAACAAGAGGGTTGGCCGATTTTGAGTGTGTGTGTGTGTGTACTTCTCTCAAAGTTATTCCACGAGTTGTGGTGTTGTGTGAAACACCTGAGGCATCACATTTGGGGTGTTAGGCTCACAAGGTTCTCAAGTAATCCAAGCAACAAGAAAGGTATGTTCTCCTACTAGCTTTTAGGTTTCAAGTTCCCCATGCCATGCTAGTTAGGTTAAGAACCTTGGAAAAATCAAATTTGCATGTATCTTAGTAAAACATAGATCCAAGGTTTATAGGGTTGCATGTACACCTTAGGAGTGTTAGAATGCTCAAAACCCTTCAAACCAAACAACGAACGGACAAGAGAGCCTAGACCAAGAGTTCTCAGACTATCCTACATAACCATCGACAATCCCTAAGGGCACTGTATAGATGATAACCAACAAGCACAGATAACGTTATTACCACAAAGAAACATACTCAATACCAGGAGACAGATCTAACTACAACATATCAGCATACTCAATACCAGAACACAGATCTAGCAGATCACTATAGCATAACAACATACTCAATACCATAACACAGTTCTAATGGATCACTACTGCATAATAGCTTACTAAATATCAACAATCCAAGGAATGCATAACCGTATATACTTAGAGGTGAGATAGTCACCCGGACAGGTGATCATACTCTAAAACCACAACCAAACAAGGAACATGTAAGAGAGATTAGATCAAGAGTCCTCAGTCTATCCTACATGACTATATACAGTCCCTAAGCATCCCTCTACTAGCAGATAATCAATATTAGTGGGTCGGCGTTGGTGCCTTCGACCCATGGGTACAGTGAGGCGAAACTCACCTCGATGTGTGTGCAGAAACCACTGTAGCAATGAAGGGCTCTATCAGCTTAAACTCACTTCCAAACACCTACAGGAAGATACTTGAGTCAATATCCGATCATAGGTCATAGTCACTTGCAACAGTGGGCACCTCACATGAAATGACGATTAGGGTTAAGTAAGAACACTTAACCCATTAAGGACTTAATTACTTAAGGGTATGATTGATTAAGGTTTGACTTAGTCGTTTTCGGGTGAAATAATAATTCGGTCAACAGCCCAAATACGCGCCCGATTATTGCCCAAAATAGAGCTCCTCAATTCTAGGGTTTGTACATAAAATTATAACTAGGGTTAATGTTCCTCGCTTAACCCAGTAAGGACTTAATCCATTAACTCCAATATTGCATCGAGTTAATTGTAGGGAATTATTAAGTTATTATTTTTGGTCCAATTAAGAGTTTTAACGCGGGTCCCCACCAACTATAAAATTAGGGTTTCTTAATATTAGGGTTTTCTAAACCCAAATTAGGGTTTCCAACCCCTAAAGGTAAATGATTATCTAATTAAATAAATATATAATGAATAAATTGAGCACCACCCACTACCACCTCAGGCAGCGGTGGTCGGTGGCGGTCTATGGCGGCAGGAGGCGGCATCCACCTGCACACGGCGGCAGTTTGAGTAATAGATCCAACAACCCAACGCACATACAACACACTAGCACCAAAAGAATAAGAAAATGACTAAGATAACCACCAAAAATGATGGTTGGCGACGGTAGGAGGTAGCAGCCACCACCCCACGGTGGTAATGGTGGTTTTTCTTCAGTCTCCGGTCAAGCAACACCCACAATAACATCCAATGCAAATAAACACACACAATGACTACACACGGTGGCTGGTAGCAGTAGAAAAGGGAAACAAGGGCGGCAACCACCATGGTTGGCTGCCATAGTGGTTCTTCAAGTTTTCCGGCCAACAAAAGACACACACAACATGCACCAACTAGCAACAAAAGCACACACGCACACACATAATAAAACGTGACATTAGCCACCTTCTCAGCGGCAAATGATTGAAAGATCTTATATGCTCAAGAGTCATATTAAAGTGATATTGTTAAATAACATATGATACTAATGGGTCACACTAACAACAACTTGATACAATTGATTATTTATTATAAATTGATTTTAATAAATATTCAATAAAACTCTTATAATTAAATTAAAAATTATTTATGTCATGGAAATAATAAATTCCATTAGCAAGTAGCTTAATATATATCATATGGTATGATTTATAAGTCATGTACAAACTTTTGGACTAGTTGAATCCTTTTGTATTTTTCCTAAAAGACAAGGTTTATATTTTATAAAAGAGTTTATAAAAGTTTGACTTTCTTTCTTCTTCTTTATGCAATTTTTGAGATATGCATAAAAAGAAGAAGTGTATGACTTGTCTAATCATGTTTTAAAGGCATGGGAGACATGCTTATGACAATGGGGACAAGTTTGCTTAAAGTGCTAAGGACTAATGGTTAATAACTTCACTTTATGCATATAAATAAGAGAGCTTGCACTTGGATTATTTTTTCATTCATTCTTTGATGCAAAATCCAAATCCTCTCTTCCCTCTCCCTTTCTCGTTGTTTTGGTTAGAAAACTTGAAGAACACTTGCATCTTCAAGCCCTCTTTAAGTTCATATTGGTTATGAACTTAAAGCTTAAGGGTTTAAGAGTTTTGGACTAGCATCTACATCAAGTTGAGTCATTGTTGGTGTCTCAAAGGTTCCAGATTCTTCATCAACTTCCAACCTCCCAAGAGGACCCAAAGAACTACAAAGGTTGTTATTTCTTCACCTCTTTTTTGGTTGGTGTTTTAATCTTTCTATAACTTGCAAGAAGATCCTTGGTGGGTATAAGATGTTTATGTTATTTCCAAAAATTAAAGTCTTTCGTTGCCATATTTTTTAAGTTTATGAAACTATTTTTGAACTAAAACCCAACAACGATGGTCGAAGATGACAACAACGAGATAACGCGTGGAGTGGCGGCACACGTGGGTTGGGACGGAGCAACAGAGGATACGGAGAAGTAGAGACACGACCGAGAACAACACCAGCAGCAACAACGACGCCGACCTTGCTCTTCTGATCTCTAAACCGATGTGACTTTGTCCCAGGGTTCTCGTCGGTCCTCAATACCGCTGGCAGCAAAGGTTCACCGGTTATAGTAAGAAATGAAGAGGAGGTGGCGGTTGTATTTTAGAAAATAGGGTTAGGGTTTTAGGATATATAAGGGACGAGGGAAGGGAGTGGAAAGGAGTCGGGTTCAAGTCTCGTTCTTTTTATAAAACTTGGATGCATTTTTACTATGTTAGTCCCTTCCTCCATAAATTAATTCATAAGTGGTCCAATATTTACACTAAAGCCCCAACTCTACCAAATCCTTTACATCTCAGGTCCTAATGTTACAATATAGACCCCAAATTCTGGAAATTATATCATTGAACTCCTTACGGCTAACACTGGTAAATTACTACGGACTTAGGGCTAAAATAAGATAAAATATAAAATACATCTTGAGCCTTAAGGGCGTATTATTTATTTATTTATTTACTTGTTTTATTTTATTGATTTTATTTTTATTTTATTTTATTTATTCTATTTTAAACAGAATGTTACAAATTTTTTGTGAAGGTGTGAAATGTTTATATGTTTCTGATGTCAATTATATAATTAACGTGGGTTGCATATGTTTTTTAAAGATGTACTTTGATGTTATCAAACTATAGCAATCTACATTATTTTTTTGACGAATAAAAACATCTTTTTTCAACATAAACACCTATGTAATTAATTTTTTTTCAATTTTGGCCTTAATTTGGTCGAATTTCTTCACGAGTGGTTAGTTGCATAGGTAATTTTTACACTTAAATATTGTTAAGTCAGAAATGTGTTTATTGAGAAAATAATGACGTCTTCTAAAATCAACCTTCTTTTATTTGTATTTTCTACAAATTGTCAACTAACCAATTAAAAGAAAAATTAAAAAGAATTAGACCACTAAGATTCAAAAATATTGAATGCAACTCAGCAATAAATGCATTTTATTCCACACAAGTCTTTCTCTTACAACACAGTTTTCACATTTTCATTGAATTATGTCAATCTTAGTAATTGAGTATATTCGGTGGAATTGATTTGTATACCTTTGCATACCATACTTTCTGTATATCGATGATAAAACAATATAAAGTACTTGTTCCAAAATTAAGACCGTCTAACAAACAATCAACAACCATTCTAAAATCATTTTTCCAAAATATCAAAAACTACAAAAGCTGAAAACAACCATCCCACAAACCAATTCCAAATAATTCAGGACTCGTTAAAAACACTAACACACTCTAAAAACTATTATCCAAAAATCAAAAACTGCAAAAAAAATGAAAAACAAACATCCCACAAACCAATACCAAATAATTCTGTAACATCCCAAAATTCAAGACCAAAAATTTCATTTTTAATTAAGTAATTATAAAACCAACAGTATAAAAACATCACATGTCAAGACCAAAGTGTCAATAAACAAAACATGTTGTCATAAAATAATATCAAAGTGTAATCCAAAAGATCTCATGTGCGGAAAAACATAGTGTGATGCGCTGCGATTGAGCCGGTTCCTTTCCTTTGAAAGCGAAGTACCTGAAACCAAAACTGTAAACCGTAAGCACGAAGCTTAGTGAGTTCCCCCATCCTACCACATACCATACAAATCACATACTGTCAGACATACCAAGGTGCCCAACCTACCCCATGTCAGGCATATCTGGGTGCCCGGCCTACCCTGTTGAGCATACTGGGGTGCTCAACCTAACCCTGTTAGGCATACCGGGGTGCCCAACCTACCCCTGTCAGGCATATCTGGGTGCCCAACCTACCCCTTCGGTCCTGTCGACCGGTAACCGGGGACTATTTCACCCCTACTACTACCACATAATATCATATCACATATATCATAATCTGTCTAGCATAGCTGGGTACTAAACTACCCCTTCGAACCTATCGACCGGTAACCGGGGACTATTCCCCCTACTACATTATCACATAACATCATATCATGCTAGCACATAAAACATATCAGATAATGGCTAACCAAACAATTATCATAAAGACAATTATCTAACAAACAACTTCTACTAGTGGGTCGGCATTGTGGCCTTAGACTCACTTCTGCTTGAAGGTAACTCACCTCACACTGTTGAAGTCCCGTAGACAAAACTCTAGCTGCTGGATGACAGGTTCTCGAACTGTCAATCATCAAAATAACACCCAATCAGCAATTGGGTTCCAACATATACCCATAAGTCCATGTTTGGGGTAAAAGACTGCTTTACCCCTATCTTAGCTTGATTTAAGCCCACGACCCAAACCAAAAGCCCAAAAGTCAACTATGAGTCAAAGCCCAACATATGGCCTAATTTTCCAAATTGGACCCAAACCTGTTCATGGTCTTACCCTAAGGCCCAACCATTTATTTCAGTCCAAACATGTGGCATGATAATGGTCCAATATCTCATAATCATTAAGGCATAGTTATGGCCCATCTATGGCCCAATTTTCCAAATTGGGCCCAAACCACTTAAATGAGCCTTACCCTAAAGCCCATTAAATTATTCTAGTACATATGCTTGTTTTTTGATGGCCCATTAATAGCCCAATCACCAAACCCAATAGAGAGGCCCAACTCATAGCCCAAGTGAAATTAGGGTTTTCACATAAAATGATGATTAGTGTTAAGTGTTTCTCACTTAACCCATTAAGGACTTAATCCATTAACTCCATCACTCTACTAGATAAATCATATGGTGTGACCGGGTGCAATTCACAATTCCATTCCAATGGCCCAATATGCGGGTCCCGATAAGTCCAGGCCAATAATTCCAAAATTAGGGTTTTCTAAATCCTAATTAGGGTTTCCAACCCAATCATAGCCCAACAGGCCCAAAACTAAGTCCTTAGATCAGTTAGGGTTTTATTAGGCCCACTAGGGTTTCGTTAGCCGGGCACCACCCACTACCACCTTGAGTAGTGGTGGTCAACGACGGCTCGCGGCGGCGGCCACCACCTCACGGTGGTGGTTACAAGTTTCTTTTATTATTCTAGCATCAGTTACAATAGTACAAAGCAAAAAATCCAAATAACATACACACTAATACAAATACACACACACACAACCACCCTAGTGGTGGACGACGATGGCACATGGTGGCAGCCACCACCTCATGGTGGTGGTTGTGGTCTTTTCTTGGTTTTCCGACTAGACAAAACATACACAACACATACTAACACCAAACAATTGGCTGAAACTAACACACACACACACACATGCATTGCACACACCATCACTTAACAGCAGTGGTTGGTGGCGACAGCTTAATGGTTGTCGTCGATGAACACTGGCAGCGGCGACAGCTTGTCGTTAACGAACATGAGGAGCGGCGACAGTGGCGCAACGGCAGACGGCGACGACTGACTCAAATGTGGTGATGACGCTTCGACGAACTGAAGGAGAAGAAAAGATGAAGTGAAGCAGCGGCGACAAAGGAGGATGGCAGCGACACTAGGAGGCTGCATGACAACGAAGTAGCAGCGACCAGGTGGCAATCGCCTCACCAAGGTGGCTGCTGGAGGGTCACGGTGGTTCTTCCCCATCTACGTGCGACGTCCGGCGACATAAGTGGTGGTGGCGGCGTCTGAGAGCAAGAAAGATACGGCAATGCAAAGTCTCGTTGGCATCCACGTTTGGCGGTGGTGGCTCACATCTTCAGCAGAATGGCACAGCGGCGGCTCAGTGGTCGGAGAAGCAAGAGGGTGGCGGACGGTGGGAGAAATAAGGGTGGAGAGATGGCGGTTGTACATCTATTTAGGGTTAGGGTTTGTATGGGTTATATACCCAACCATAGGAAACTTTACCCCCATAATGACATATATGGCCCCTCCCCCATAAGAATCCTTCCAAACGAGTCCTTAATTTACCATTTCAGCCCTCAACATTAAAATCCATTAAAATTTAGGTACAATATTTACCAATTACACCCCTGCTTCCATAATTCCTCTCAAATTCGATCCCTAATTTACCAAACAGCCCCTTAGCCTCCAAAATTTCTTCAAATGTAGTCCCAGAAGTTACCATTTAGTCCTTGCCTTCATAAATACTTACAAAACCAATCTGGAACTCACACTTTTAACCCCCAACTTCTAAATTATGCATGTTAACTCCTCGAAATCAACACCTTGCTATATAATTATTGATTTTAGGGCCACTATACATTCATTAAATTATTTATTTATTTATTTAATAAACGGGGTGTTACAACTCTCCCCCACTTAATTTTGATTTCGGCCTCGAAATTTTTCCTTACCATTCCTTACGCGCCAACCTACCCAAGTAGCATGGCCACAATCCTAGGCACACCCTAACCTTCCCAAGGTAACCGTGACCAACCTTCGTAAGGCCCTAAAATATGCAGATGACGAACTCCTTGCAACAAAATCATGCCTACTTCATCTGAAATCTACAGTCTCAAAGTGGTCTGACTCATTGCCAGACCGCTCATACTGAATCATCATTGTTGAACCCACTCCACTTATCCCTCAACTGACTACTCAACTTCTGATAACTCGAGGTTCTAATTATAAATTTGGATCACAAACCCAATTATCCCTGTAGATCACTTATACTTGGCATGGCTCAGCTAATCCTGTTGTGAGTGGCTTGTCACTTCCCAATCAACCAATCAACTATTTAGTCCGTGCTTGCAACCTAAAACACAAATACTAATACTACTCAAACACTGAAACTGCCTGAAACAAGACGCTGCTACGTGGCTGCTTTCCAAAATCTACCGAGACCTTCCTGGTCTTAATTCATTTGCCACTCATCTAAAATATCGGGTCTCTACCTAACTGCAGAGCCAAAATACCCACACGTAGTCGCTCCATGCGACTTCTGAACGAAATCCTTATCTGTCAATAGTTGCCATTAGTTATCTTACCACTATGGTTCTAACAACCTCCTGATCCAACTAATCAGGTCCATGCGTCGAATCCTGACGTCTCCAAATCTAAGGCTAAGAGTGATTGCTACATGACCAATGATAGCCTTATATCATAAACAACCTTAAGCAATCCATTGCTTCCTTGATCTCATAGTTGTAGTGGCATTCTTATGATCTCATCACTGGCTCAACCATGTCTAATTCATATGGGGAAATCCGTAAACCAATACGTGGACTTGCCACGTCATCACTGTTGCATTCGAATTGGTGGGTACTCCTGTTCCTTCCACATCCTAACAATGCACTCGAGCTATCTACCAACCTCGTGAATGCTATGGCTACACCCGCAGACTTACAACACTCTATCACTATCTGAAAACCTCCTAAATGCTACAGCTACACCCGCATACTTACAACATTATAGTACTATCTGACCGCTAGCGAATGCTACGGCTACCCCCACAGTCTTACAACACTTTCCATGCTAACTGGCTGTTAGTGAAAGCTATGGCTACCCCCGTAGTCTTACAACACTTCCCATACTCTCTGACTGTTAGTGAATTCTACGGCTACCCCGTAGTCTTACAACACTTTCCATATTGGGTCGAACACGCACTCGACCTAACACTCAACTAAACTTGAGTCCTAACTGGAGCCCTAACTGTTGGGTTTTGTATACTGCAACATCCTATGGTGCACACACAACCCTAAATGCTTTGGATCTATGTTTTCTCTAATTATACATGCAATATTATTTCCAAAGAATAAAGCCTACAACTAGCATGCAATTAAGATAAACAACATAAAATACTAGTCAGGAGTTTAACTCTTTATGTAGCTTGTAAAACTTGTTATATTTGGCCTTTAAGAACTTAGTGCCCCAAGTGTGACACCTCAAATGATTCACAAACACCTTAGACAAAGGATGACTTTTGAGAGAGTTTATGCACACTAAAATCGGTTATGGCTCTCCAAGAACACTCTAGCAAAACTTGTGCAACCAATTTTAGCCTACAGGGTGTCATATATATAGTGTAGGAATCCAAGAGTCATGGCTAAACCCTAATCCATACACTTGGGCTTATTATCCATGATCCATGATTCAAGTAGGCTAACTCTTTATGGATTCATCCAAAACCTTAGTCCATCATGTATCATAAGCCCAATATAAATATAAATATATATATATATATATATATATATATATATATATAACTAATTTACATAATTACTCCCTATTAATTTAATTAGTCTCTTTTGATCACCAAATTAATTCCAAATTAATTCTTGATCAATACTAATTAAATCATATGATTTCATATTAATATATTAGAACTTATAATATATTAATAAATCATAACTAACCTCTTCTAAAAAGTCCATCCTATCAAATTGTCGTGGTGATATGCAACCCAAATGGACCATGATACTTTCGGATCAAGTACATACCGATTACATTTATGGGCTTAGGCACCTAATCCAACACTAACATGGTTCCCGAAACCTGTTGTTTGATGCCAAGGAAAAGCATGAACCAAATGTTGGAACGTTTTCTGAACTCCCAACTCACCCAATCCTCAACCTAGATGGCCACTCGACCGCCTTTCCCCTGCTATGGATGCGAAACTCATCCTAGTTTCACACCTATTTCTGTTCTTGAGTACCTGATCGATTCTCCCCCACTTAGATTCAACTAAGTCTTCACGGTATGTGAGAATTGAAGGGTTCCCAATCCTTCTTACTTCCTAATAGTCCACTGTCGACAATCTGAGCTTACCAATGTTAACGATCACTTACCAGTCAAACCTTAAGATCGCCCATCCTCTGAAATCCTGAAGAGTACTCTTGAAATATGGTCCAGTCTGACACCCCAATCCACCTCCCATGCTGACAACTGGAGGCCTTAATTTTCACCCTAGCTAACGAATCCTCGTTCCCACTTACAATATTGTAGTACCACTGAACTCTAACCGAACACAGCCCATGCGAATATACAATTCTCTTGAACATCTAATTACCAACCACTTATGCATCTAACACCCGCAACTGACTCCACTATCTTCATGCTACCAATCCTTTCCTAGCAACGGTAGTTCCTTGAACTCCAAAGTTCTTCCATATGCAATTGTCAATCATACCCGAACAAATGATAAAACCATTGAAGTTTGACTTCATTAGAGAACTATCGCTCTAAACCTGACCTAATACCCTCTAGATAATACTCTTACATAGATTTTGATAAAGATCCAGAATGATAACGGTACACGCGGAACCCACTCTACAAGATATATCCCGCTGTAGGTTCATCAAGGACTCTTCGGCATACATAATGACATATAACAATCCTTGAAAATCCAGACAATGGTAGAGAACCGACCCGAGATCCGACATATCCAAACTCACTCACAATTCTAAAGCAATACGTATTCCCAACATCCACTTAGTAGCAGTCGAAAATAACATACCCGCGACATCTGGAGGAATACTGATCACCTTCTGCTGACATGATCAACCCTGCCACACCTGTAGCAGCCTAAACCCTAGGAGCGACAAACTCCCTTATGCACTTTCCCGTACGTGCTGCACTGACTCCGGCCCTGCCGGCCTTTCACCCAATGATCAGAAGTCTTGGGTCTCTTCCCGGGACCCTCTATAATATGCACCTGGCACGACCCGCTCTTATCAAAGTGTTCTAAATCGATCTCGCATCCTCGGACGTTAGAAGTCATATCCTCTAGGGTCTAACACCCTGTCACGCTCACTAGCTCACTTGCCAATGACTGAGCTGCAACAGCTGGAACATGCTCTGCCCCCAAACCGGGTCACCAACTCCTCCCAAAAGCTTCTCAGATTCTCCAAGACTCTCACCGATTCGATTATGGATCCTGTGATTTCAGTAGTAAGGTGTCAGACCCTCGAACCAGACTGTGGAAACGTCTGAGGGGTCGTGTGACTATAAATTGAAATATCATCACAATGAATATACATGAAAGATAACACAATCATCACCAAACATTACATAATAACTAAATTGTCTTAGGTTACATATTCCAAAACATTAATTGTACGACGATTGACATTACACCAAAATAAATTCCTACGCTTGAAGGTTCTTCTGCTTAACAATTACCTGAGAATACAATTTATTTTGAAAACTGTCAACATATATAATGTTGGTGATTTCATAAGCATGTTTGAATAGAAGTCTTTTTATTATTTTTAAAACCCGAAAAATCCGATATTTTCTGTAATTAGTATGAAAATGATTTGAAAATCGAGTATAGATGCATGTGTGAATTTCATTGTAAAAATATGTATAAGTATGCGATATAGTTTCTTTGAATTCTTTCTGTTGTAAGATCTTACCAAGGATTGATGATATTAGTGAAGGATCCTCTTGAAAGCACTCTAGATCTTCGAAAATTTGGAGGAGGAAAGGGATGTTTTTTAGAGTGTTTGAGAGAGAGTTTTGAAAGTGTGCGTGTGTGTTTTGGGCTTGCTCTCGGCCGAGAGTGATAAAGAGAAGGAAGAAAAGGCTTTGCATGGAGGGTAATGATCTCATGGTTGTATGTGATTTCCAGATATTTGATATGTAATTGTGAGTTGTCATTAGCTTAATCCATGCTCTTTTCATTTCTTTTTCTTTTTTTTTTACATATGGGCCGAAAATTTGGGCTAGAAAAAAAAAGTGGATTAATTTGGGCCATTACTTGCCTAGGCTCGAAATAATGAGGCCCAAATAAATACTTTTTGGCCCATTGGGCCCTTTGGATGGTTCACGACCCAATAAAAGTCTATTAGGGTAAATGGAATCATTTATGCCCCAACAAGGCCCAATAGGAGTAAACCAATCCATTTTAGGCCCGTTATTGCCCAAAATGTTAAGTTTTATGAATGTGGGTCTAAATAGAGCCCATTTAAGGGTTCTAAGCCCAAGTTAGTCAAATTGAATGTTTATTGGTCCATTAGGCCCAATAAGAAAATCCTAGTCCATAATGAACTTGAATCGGGATTTTTAGGGTTTTCAACTCCTAATTGACTTTCTTAAATGTTTTGTATAGAGTTTTGAACTTTGCTGGGCGAACCTTGATTGAATTTGTTGTCATTAAAATGAGCATAATACATATCATCAAGTTAGAGTTACAAGTATCATTAAAGATAGTGTTTACATGAGTCAAGAATTTCCTAGCAAATAGCTAGTTGTGACATACGGGCCCAATAATAACTTCCACACCTATCCATACTTTCCTCAGCAATCCTCCTGAATCCTCCAAGTCACTTCCTCAAACAGATATACCCAAGTCTCACTAAACCTCACTACTAACCCACTGAAGCATATCCTAGGCTTTCCTAGGTTCCCGAACCCACCCAATCCTCAGTTGCTGAAAGATTCCCAGTAATGTCAACTAGCTACCTCATGAATATAGGCATATGAAACAGAGATCAGATAATCATTCGAGTAAAAGACTTATCCCTATAATGGTTGGACTCACACAAGAGTTGCGAAATAGGGTCAAGTCCATTACTTTGAGATTATTCAGCATGTGTCCCATGAGACTTAGCATATTCACTTAGTAGCTAACTCACATCACTAAGAGTCCCACAAAGAACAAAGCAAACAACATTAAATACTCCAATCACACCGTTCTATCCTCTAATTAGGAATTTGTACATGCAATTCAAGGATGCTTAACCTAAACAGGTTATCCTATCACTGGCTGATGAGTACTATCATGCAACTCAACAAGCACATATACCAGGCATATAAGGCATCTTCCTAGATCCTTAGCCCTAATATAGCATGCATTTCTCATAATCATATCATATCATAACATAACATGTATAGGTATCTTGGGGAAAACTTACTTGAGCTCGGCTGATTGCACGCATCACACACCTTGTTCTTTTCAAAGTTTTTTTCTCTTTTTCAAATTCTTTTCAAACTTCTTTTTATAAAATGATTTTTCTTTTGAAAATTTTCATACCAATCCCTTAGTGTGAGTCCAGACACACCCGAGAGTGTGCCCGAATCCCTCAAACCAAGGCTCTGATACCAACTTGTAATATCCCAAAACTCAAGACCAAAAATTTCATTTTTAGTTAAGTAATTATAAAACCAACAATATAAAAACATCTCGTGTTAAGACCAAAGTGTCAATAAAAAACATGTTATCATAAAATAATATCAGAGTGTAATCCAAAAGATCTCATTGCAGAAAATCATAGTGTGATGCGATGAGATAGAGCCGGCTCCTTTCCTTTGAAAACGAAGTACCTGAAACCAAAATTGTAAACCGTAAGCACGAAGCTTAGTGAGTTCCCCCATCCTACTATATACCATACAAATCACATACTGTCAGACATACCTAGGTGCCCGACCTACCCCATGAGAGGCATATCTGGGTGCCCGACCTACCCTGCTGAGCATACCGAGGTGCTCAACCTACCCCTATTAGGCATACCGGGGTGCCCAACCTACCCCTGTCAGGCATACCGGGGTGCTCAACCTAACCCTGTTAGGCATATCGGGGTGCCCAACCTACCCCTGTCAGGCATACCAGGGTGCCCAACCTACCCCTGTCAGGCATATCTGGGTGCCCAACCTACCCCTTCGGTCCTGTCGACCGGTAACCGGGGACTATTTCACCCCTAATACTACCACATAATATCGTATCACATATATCATAATCTTCCTAGCATAGTTGGGTACTAAACTACCCCTTCGACCCTATCGACCGGTAACCGGGGACTATTCCCCCTACTACCATTATCACATAACATCATATCATGCTAGCACATAAAGCATATCAGATAGTGGCTAACCAAACAATTATCATAAAGACAATTATCTAACAAACAACTCCTACTAGTGGGTCGGCATTGTGGCCTTAGACCCACTTCTACTTGAAGGTAACTCACCTCACACTGCTGAAGTCCCGTAGACAAAACTCTAGCTGTTGGATCATAAGCCTAAGTTTAAGAATTAGGGTTGCATATGACTCATGGAATTCTAACACTATATATGTAACCCCTTAGACCCCAAAATCGAATGCATATGTGATATAACAAGAGTACTCCTAACCTCTCTCTCAATTCCTCCAATTGTTGGTGGTGTTTTGTGAAGCATTTGAGGCATCACACTTGAGGTGCTAAGTTCTTAAAGGACAAGTGATACAAGCTACCTAAAGAGGTAGTCATTTAACTAGTTTTTATGATACAAATATCACATTTGTATGCTAGTTAGGCTCCATGCTTTGGAAAAACAATATTGCATGTATAATTAGAGAAAACTTAGATCCAAAGCATCTAGGGTTGTATGTGCACCATAGGAGTGTTATAGTGCTCAAAACCCATCATTACATTCCCTTTAATCTAGGGAGATAGTCCCCAAATGAAACGTTCTACTTTCTTGCTCTCCGAAGTGATCATTCCAGGGCATAGAATCGCCAGGTCGCTAAATTTGGCGGTGTAGGCTTCGATGTCAGAGTCGTTCATAGTGAGATTCCAAAGCTCCTGGTCTAGTTTCTGTACCTCAACCCTTGGGAAATACTCTTCGAGCATTATGATTTTCAGATCCTCTCAGCCCATCGAGTTTGCTACCGGGAGTGTGAGGGCTTTGATGTGGCCATTCCACCATGAAAGGCCCCTAACAGAAAAAGTGTAGACTGTAAACTTGACTTGGCTCTCCTCTGGGCAGGCACAAATTTCAAATATTGATTCAGTCTTTTCGAACCACTGCGCCAGAGCAATGACGCCACCGCTTCCATTGAAGGGCTTGGGCTTGCAGTTTTCAAAGTCTTTATAAGTACATTAATTCCCTCACGTGCCCTTGGTTTTCACTTTGATTGGAACTGTTTGTTCCATTTCCACATCCATTGTTGCTACTGCTGATTTGGGATACAGTAATAACCACAACAATGGTCACTACAACTTGGAACACTGCAGTATCCATTTTTAGGGGAGGTGGCGGTGGTGGTGGCGCCAATGTATTGTTCTTGCGCTTGTTGTATCTTCAGGGCGACATTTTCTGCCACAAGGTGGAATGACGATTAGTTTTTGAAATGAGTTATGGTTTGGACACTACTATAATGGAACACCTTGTTTGTATCGAATCTAGTTGTTATTGAGAGTTGCTTGTACTTTATAATTGAAATTTTACTATACCAAATAAAAATGAAAAGAAAAGACATAGCAGATAACAACATCCAATAAAATGAAATACATATTTGTTTCATTGAAGACAAGGTACTAGTACATAAGTTTTGGGGAAAATTAACCTCTAAGGAGGTCTATAGTACATCAAAAGATAAAAACTTGGCAATATAACGACCCTCAGAATAGTGTATTTACTTAGACGTAAGGTCGGTCCTACATACAGGACAAAGAAAAAGGGTAGCACCAACGCGTACCCATAAACCTTATCTGTAACAAATTGTGAGTAGGATGGATCCTACTTACGACGGGTAGTACTCTGCGGTCCCTAGGATAAAGTATAGGCGCCCTGTATCTCAACCAATTGACACTCGACTACGATCACCCTCTCATAGAGAACCGCATACTTCTCCTGATATTCCCTTACCTCTGCTCGAGCGGTGGTAAGGTCCTCAATGAGTCTATTCATAGGATAGTAGTCTCTCTCCAAATCTCGAGTATGCGCGTCTGTGACCTCTACAACGGCTCCCAACTTCATGATGCGATTCATCGTTGCCCTAGTTTAGTCACAAAGTTCCATGATCTGTTGGATCATGATTGGGAGGGTTGCCCTAGTTTGGTCACCAAGGTCCATGATCTGCTGGATCATGACTGGGAGGGCTCTGTCGGCTGGTCCTCCCTGGCTGAGGTTATAATTACCTCGTTGCATACCAAAAGGCGAGCGTTGGCGCTGGTGGAGGCTCCACCTCTCTAGGTTTTCCGCCCAATGGGGTGTACGTCTGTCGTGGCCTAAACGGTGTGTAGGGACTTGTGTGACGTAAGGAGGATTTATGACTTCAGACTCTGCATCCGATTCCTCCTCTTTTTCTTCCTCCAGCTCTCTTCTTCAAACTCTTCCTCTGGCTCCTCTTTCATGATCTGCTCGGAATCCTCCTCAGGATCCTCCTCAATCCACCCTCCATTCCCCTAGTTGGGGAAGTAGGGATCTCCTGGGATGTGAAAACCTGCCATCGTGTCTGTATGAGAATATAAGTATGAGAAATACATGAAAGGTTTATAATGTGCTAAAATACTCCTATAGTATTTTAATTTTTTATGTTTGGTTCTTAGAGATTTGTGGTATAAGGTTGATAAGTTTTATATTTTCTGTCCACCACGACCACTCCTAAACACATGTTGGTCATATCTCGAATAAATATAGTTGATCAAGTTATATTTACCCTATATATGATTACATAACTGTCTATGTTTAATCGTGATGTCCAACTCTTCTAAATACTTCTTGTTATAACATTATTTCTAATATGCATGTATGTATGTATGTACACTTTTATAAAATACTTATATTTTTTTAAAGTATACTTTTAGTCAGCGTGTTTTAGTCCCATTGTGATTATAGTTGTATATCTTGTATGATTTGATATACTAGTTCACTATAAACAATGATCTGATACCAATCTGTCGCACCCCCGAACCAGGACGGCGGAAACGACCGGGAGCGGATGACGTCATTGTATAGTATCATAACAATTGAATATTAATGAATCATAGTAACCCAAACATCATACATTGAGAATACAAGTTTACATAGCTTTTACACACTGTGTTTATTCAAAGTAAACATCAAATAACTTAAATGTATAAATCCATGATTATGCAACTCCTGTTCTCAAAAGATTTGGATACATGTTTACTGGTTCCCTGAGAATACAAGTGATTTTGAAAAGCTTCAAAAATTAAGTTGGTGAGTTCATAAGCATTTTTTAATGGAAAGGGTTTGTAATTGTTTTGCTTGAATGGTTTTGTATACTTCCAGAAAATCCGATATTTTCTATATAAATGAGTTGTACGTCTTATATCCAAGACTAACATGTATGTAACTCTTTCGTATCTTTTCCTTGTAAATATGATAATGTATGTTTCCAAAAAATACAATATTTTCTTATATATGAATTGTAGTCTTAAACCCTAAGACCAGAAATGTAAACAATAGTGTACTGAAAGGTAGTACGGAGTTTTATATTTTTATAAAATTGATGAAGTGTAAGCTTCCCGTAAACCAAGTAGTATTGTTAATCCCTATGTGAGTTTTTATAACCATGCTTAATCTGACTGTTATGCCTGAATGACGTTCTTTAGACGTCAGAATCGGTAGATATTTGTCACCCTAGACTTGTTGGTCTAACTGTAGCGAACAACTTAGGTGTGAGGTTTTCAATCCTGTACAGATCTATACACAACTATCTCACTCTCCCTCCAGGAGACTCTCGTTATAATGCAGGACTTAAAGTGTATGCTAGGTAGGTACGGTGAAGAGAATGTCTCACAAGAGCATTAACAGATTCAAGTGAACTATGACTCCTTTTCTTATAATAATTATACCGTTGAATAATTATACGTTCTTCTAAAAAGAAAGTATAATTTTGTGACTTCTAAACTATATCGTTTATAGTTATCATGTATGTTATGTTGAGTCCATTTATATAAATATCAAGTTGTAATCTTGTCTAGTGTTAATATATGTTACCAAAACATATATTTTTGGGTTGTAACCCACCAAAACAGTAATCTTTAAAATATGACCATTTTTGCTAGGAAAACTATTTTTAGTAAAAAAAATACCAAAAATATTGTTGTTTTGTATCTCATATTTTCCTATTGACATCTGTATCATATATTAAGTTATGTTTTTGTCAATTTTTGCATATCAAACCTCATAGGTCATGATTTTGTGTAAAAAATGGTGATGACAACATCTTATGCAAATATTACTTCATATTCAACCATTAAAGATGAAACATGCAAATATCCATAAGAAAAACTAGTTTTCACTTGTATCCCACTACTAGAAAAAAGGCCTTTTACGACGCTCATTGCGCGTCGTAAAACGCTCAGACGACGCGCAAATGCGTGTCAAGGAAGGCCCTGTCATAAAGAGAGACGACGCGCTTTTGCGCGTCGTCTATAGACGACGCGCATTTATGACGCGCATTTACGACGCGCATTTACGACGCGCGGTTATGACACGCAATGCGTATCAAGGAAGGCCCTGTCATAAAGGAAGACGACACGCATTTGCGTGTCGTAACCTTACGACGCGCGTGGTTATGACACGCAATGCGTATCAAGGAAGCCCCTGTCAAGAAAGGCCATGTCATAAATGAAGATGACACACATTTTTGCGTATCATAATTTTAAATGTTCTAAAAAAATATTTATATATTTATTAATTTTTAAATTAAATTTGCATTTAATGTCTCATAATAGAAATAAAATATCATATACAAAAAATACCATCCATTGCATAAAATTTAATGTCATACAATTCTATTTTTTACAATATCTAAATTTGCATCTAATCTACTCTCTACATCAAATTCCAACTAAGTAAAGTTGTATCTTGCCTTTCATAATTCTTTAAGACTAATGCTCCAAACAGATGTTATATGGATAAGAAGTTTACATTGGCCCATCTACTCTGTGTTTCATACTAACAATTGAAATGAAGAATGCAACACTTGCATTTGCAGCATCTTATCTCTTTCGGCTTGAGCTTTCTTTTCCTCTTTTCCTCTTGCAACAAAAAATTACCAAAATCAGAATCACATAGAAAAGGCATATTGTGATTTCTTGCATTAAACACCAAAATCATAACTTTTGTGTGCAAGTTACTTATTATATCAAAGATAAAACAAGATTTTTGATTTTTGACATACAGTAGAAGCAAGTTTAGTTTTAAAATAATTACCAGCAATTGCTTTGGTTTGTGCAGCAACAACTTCCATGGTGGTTCCAGCTTCTCGTTGCTCAAGAGTCTCCCCAACACAAGCAATAACCTTCAAACCTTGAGATAGTGCGTATGCAACCTTGTCTCCAACAAACTGAATGAAACAAGAAAAAGAAAAAAAAAACTTTTTCAGTAACTTGCATACAACACTGATTAAGATGTTCACAAGGAAAAGTGTGAATTGATTTGAATAGGCTGAGTAAAATCTACACAAGGAAAAGGGTACCTCATTAGTTTCATTCAATAGGGCTCTCCTGCCAGAGTGACCTAGGATGACCCAAGGGACACCCAAATTGGCAAGCATCTCAGCACTGTAAATATAGAAAACCAACTTCAGTATTTAGTAAGAATCAAGAAGAAGAAATCAGACATAGGAAATTGAAAAGTTTTAGAAAAAAAAAGGATGGTAATTTGATAAATGACACTTTGAAACATACCTAACCTCACCGGTGAATGCACCACCCTTCTTAACCCAACAATTTTGAGCTGCAACTTGGATTTCAGGCCTCAATTCACTTTTAACAGAGGTAAGAAACACAAAAGGAGGGCTCACCACCACCTCTGGTATGAAAAGTACTCAAAGGGCATTTACGTAATTTCACTTATTTATGGTCTCTTTATTTTACCCTTTGAAATTATGATGATATTTCAGGAAGTCATAACAGGAGCTGGCCACTCCAGTGCTATTGATTGGTGGGCAGTGGGTAAGCTTATTAATTTTCATGAATTAAAATTTTTCTTTAAAATATACACCATTTATTTGAATTACCTTCTTTTACCCATTTCAATACTTTAACTAATTTTTTATTATATTCTTTTTTTTATTTCATGTATTTTATTATATGAGATGTTGTATGGTGGTACACCATTTAGAGGAAAGAATAGGCAGAAGACATTTGCTGATGCAGTGGAATCCCCTCTATGTCCTGAATCTTTGACTTCACAGTATCAATGTTCTTTGAGCTCTCCACCTCCAACTTTATTGTCTTCCCTGTCAAAGTCTTAACAAAAACTTGCATATATGATTCAACAACTGACAATCAGCTAAATTTTCAGTCAATAAATAGGAATTTAGGAAAATACAGAGCTTAAGTTAATAGTGTGTAATATAAATGAAAGTAATTTGAAGTTACTGATTGATTTTGAATCATCCTAGTTGTGTGTTCCAGATTAGTAAAAGCCGGAAGAGAATAACAAAATGACAAGAATACACTTTTGAATAACACGATTTTACCTAAAATAAACTTGGCCAAATCAGATACAGAAATGAATGAACAAAACCTAAGAAACTCTGGTGTAAACTAATACGGACACACAAAGATCAGTCAATTATGTGTGATCAAATGAAAATCAAGTCAATCGACATAGGTATCTGTGTAGAACAATTGAAATGAGAAGTGATCGAATAAGATTCGAATCATGATCGATGTAGATACCTGTAGGAGACATCGGCTTGGGACATGATAGGGTGATTGTACACAACAACTTTATGGTCCTCCCAAACTCACAACCAACTCCAATCTAGATCCAATTCGGATGTGATGATCTGCTAAAGTCTTACCATCCTCGAGGATCTTTCCATCAATGATCAAAATCTATTGATGCCATGGAATCCCCTCTTTCTTCTGAATCTTTGCCTTCACATCACAAATGAAAGGTCATATATCAACTCCTAAACCAATAAAACCATGAAAAAAAACAGAAAATTCATAATAATAAAATCCATAAATCCTGCATAATCTACAGCCTAACACTTGACTGAAGCAACAAGACCTGATCATGTGGTGCTCTTGTTCAACTAGTAGCAGGGTGTGTAGAAGTAGGCGGTGGTTCTTGATGAGTAGTCCTGGTGGTTCCCGTTCCAGCCGCCTGTTCTTCCACCGCCACCTTCTCCATGGTCTTCTGTCCCACTTCTCCGGCGGCTTTCGTCACCCTGCTGAAAGCTCCGGCGACCCAGGCGGTCCCAGTCAGCACATACCGGTTCTTCATAAGGGCAGATCCCGCAACACTTACAGTCTGCTCTGCAGTCGCAAAGGCCGTTTTTGTCTTTTCAGACACCTGAAACTTCTGATCCATCTCTTTCACTTTCTCATTCACTAATGTTGTCCCCAGGTTGATTTTCTCAGTTAGACCAATCTTCTGGTCTATTGTAGCTGCTTTTGCTGCAGCTGTTGATGTAAACTGGACTTTCTCATCAAACAATTTGGCTTTGTTTACTGCATCTTTTCCCAGTATGAAACCTTTTGCCAACATACTGCTCACGACATCTTCTGCTTTTTGAACAGCAGATTCAGCACCTCCCACACCTTGCCCCCCTGTTGCCTAAATTATGAACCACATTATATCAATATCAGATAATATAACAAAGCATTTACACGCATTCTTGATGATAAAATAACAAAAAGAACATACGGTGTTTTGTTGATCTGAAAGTGTAGTTGTAAAAGGAGGGAGAGTGTACTCTGGTGCAAGAACAATGGTAACAGATTGGTTAACTATAGTTGCTCCCTGAAATCATCAAAACCAGAAGGTGGAAGAGTGTACTCTTATAAATTGTGAAGAATTGTGTACAAGATAATCAAGATTTGTATATACCGAGAGTAGAACTGCAGTCTCTGCACCTTGAGGCTCCTTGAAAGTGACGAATGCATTTTGAGCTCGCTCATTCTCACTGAAATGGTGTTTATGACATGGATTTTCTTTAGAATAATTTATAGAAAAAGAAAAACCTATGTTTAAAAACCCTAAGAAAATGGGAAATAACCTTTTCATCTCAATATATTCAATATCACCAGAAAACGAAAAGAATTCCTTGATGTCTTGCTCGGAAGCACTTAAGGAAACATTGATAACCTTCACAGTTCTTACCTATCAAGATAAGAATAGACTCAAATCGACATGATGCAAAAATAAAATAAAGAATAGAACTGTTTACATGGCTGATGCAATATACTCAAATTGACATAGTTGTTTTATGCATAGGCATGTATAGAAGCTTTTCCACTGATCTAAATAGAAAATGAAGATCAACAGAGCAATGAATCAATGATACATGAGCATTCAAATAGCATCAGTATGTTTGGTTCCATATGAAACTAAAGCCATGTGGCATCAGTTTTAGGAGAGAGACTATGAACGATATCTATGGTATAGAAGAAGAAGAAGACGGCGACGACTTGACTTTCTTGTTCACAAGATCATGAAATTAAGTTTTACCTAGTATTTTTTGGAGAGAATCGCTTGAATGTGGGGTGAGAGAATCATGAAGGCGAACCTTCGGAGAAGATGGAGGAGTGTAGGAGAATGGGGGAGAGACGAAGCATCGAATGGCTGAAAACCATAGTAATAGTTATAACTCTTAGGGCACGCTATTAGGGAAATAAAGATGACCCAAGGGCAGAAATTTGTGGAGAAAAGAATGTTGACCTCCGTATGGCTGCCATCTAGTAACAACGCTATTGATGCCATTCCTTCCATTTTCGACTGTTCATCCTCCACTTCCTCTACTGCTACTTCTTCACCATCTTCTATTTTTTCTGTATTTAGACTTGAGAGTATAATTAGGGCTTTTTCTAACAATTTCAACATCGAGTGGGAGATATGGTGGTTCCAGTAGGTAGAAGTGAGGGAAGAAGTAGGCAGCAGTAGGGGGAAGGAAGGAGCGTCCATAATTTGGGCAAGAGGAAAAGGAGAAAAAAAAGGAAGGCGGGATTTTTAATTTTTTCAGAATTTCATTTCCCCCTACTGTTAAAGGATGGAACGCGCGTTCCATTAAAAATTATAAAGCGACATCCTTAGACGACGCGCAATTTATTATAGGTGCCCTCCGTGTTTTTTTTAGACACCAATTTAAGGGCGCGCAATAATGCGTGTCTTCTATCCTTAAATTTTTTGAAGAGATGACACCTTTTTAATGTCACTCTCCATTGCGTAACATAAATCAATGAGTGTCGTGGTTTGCGCGTCGTAAAAGGCTATTTTTTTTGTAGTGTCCCCCACTAAAAGCATGAAAAACTCGAAAAATGGGGGTATGAAGCTCACCTTGAGTTGATTTTGTGGATGATTTGAAGAAGATGAATATTTTCGAGCCTAGCTTCTTGTGGGAAGTTGACAAACTTCTTGGAAGTGTGATTATCCAAAGGTTTTCACATATGAAAATATGTGTAAACATGATGAAATTAACCAATAAATGCTTAGAAACACTTGAGATACACGAAAATGCTTAGGACCAGCCTTGAGTTGGTGATTTTTGGAAGATTTCAACCTTGTTTTAGAGAGAAGAAGAGAGTGGGAGCAAGAATGAAATGGCAAGAGTGGGATAACCCACTCTCGGCCGAGGTTTTTATAAAGGAGGAAGGGAGTTATTGTCTTGTTATTTGATGGATATTGGTATGTATCTCATGGAGACTTGGTAGATAATAGGATGTAAAGCTTAGATGTCACATCACAAGGTCAACACTTTGGGTCTTGCACTCAACCGGCAATCCATCTACCGAGGAGGAGGTTCTCGGGTTTGAAGCCACCGAAAACCAAGGGGTTCTTGGCCTCAAGGTGACTCAAATCACCCTCCCCTCGCATAAGGTTCTCGGTCCGAGGGTTTCTTGGCTCGAACTTGAGTGTTTCGACCACAATTTGAGGTTTTTAACTTATTAATCAAAACTTAAACATCATTCATGCAAATTTGAATTTCTAGAAACTTTTGATCCTTCTCATTAAATTTTCAATGTTTATGACATCAATTTTGTGATATGGTTTTATACTATCTGTAGGTATACTTTGCATAGATCAAAATTTCCTGGTTGTTACATCGGCGTTCTTTATATCTCCGGAATCCTTGTTACGACCACCACAACTTTCTTCGTATATAATGGGTTTATCTATTTTTTTATTTTTGACGCTTATTTCCATTCTTAATTTATTATATCTTATACATAACTATAATGCACATAAAATCACATAATCCACATAATATTCAAGTAATTCCTCTTTATTACTTCAAAATAAGTTACATTTGTTGACCCTAACTATTACATCATCATATTAATGCTTAGCGTCGAAACACAGGCATTACAATTCTCTCCCTGTAACACCGTGGTTTTCAAATCAAAATTTTTCATTTAAATAATCAATTTAATATTAAAACACTTGTTTAAAATCTCGTTCATATTCGAATTACAAAACATAGTTCCATTTTCATTTGAATAGACAACCAGGATCCTCCAAAATACAACTCTTTCCTCGGTGTGTACAATCAAGCCGATGCCATTCCGCGTTACTGAAAGAACCTGAAACAACATAACATAAATACTGTAAGCACGAAGCTTAGTGAGTTCCCCAATATACACCTTACACAATTACGCCTTTCCAGGCCCGACCTTCCGGTCCATGTGTCTCAGGGGACTTCCGTCCCTGCTGGGTAAACCTTCCGGCCTTACCCACGCCGACCTTCCGGTCCATCACACAACATATCGCCTTCCGGCCCATAACATATTGCCTTCCGGCCCATAACATATTGCCTTCCGGCCCATAATATAATCGCCTTCCGGCCCATAACATACATAGCACATATAACACATAACTTACCACATATAGCATACATATCACATATCATATCCGACCTTCCGGTCACACAGTCAAACCCTTCCGGGTACAGTATAGTGAGAAGACTCACCTCGCGGACACTGGAAGATAGCAACTCCTGAAATCTCTTGCACTTGATCCTCCGAGCTACAAGCTCCCTGTCTCATCATATATCTCTTTTTAATACTTCTATCTTCCACGTTAACTGACCCTAAAACGTTACACACAGGTCAACTCGGGTCAATGGCCATCTCGACTGGACTCGGCGAGTACCCTGGCGACTCGGCGAGTCTAGTCGTCCTCACCAATTCCTGCATGATCCCTTTCTACTCGTCGAGTATCCCTCTTGACTCGACGAGGTCCTCGTGGAAGAAGCGCGGGGCCACCCCGACTCTACTCGCCGAGCCTGAAGAACAAACTCGGCGAGTCCCAGTAAATCTTCAAGCTACTCGCCGAGTCTGATCATCCGACTCGGCGAGTCCACGCCATGCAGTCGATCGAACTGCTTCCTGAGATACATATATTCTCGAATATACAAACATGGGACCTTCTGGACCTCTAAGGGTCCTAATACAAGGTTATAAACGTTGAATAACAACACAACAATCCATCTAGACTCCAAATGGGTTCCATAAACCCTAAATCTATATACACATCAATCACAGGAGAATGTAATCCGAATTATTACCTGAATGATGTACCTTCCATGTCCCCAAACTTCAGAACTCGAACTCCCTGCAGTTCCTTTAGCTAAAACCCTTCTCCTCCTTGCACAACAATTCCTTCAAGGTCACTAATGGCCTTCAAGCTTGCTCTAGCCGCCCCAGTCGCCTAGGGTTCTTCCCAATCGATCAAAAGTCGTGAAATGACGGCATAATAACCCTTATATACGACCCAATACTGAACGACTAGGGTTTCCGCTGAACAGCGTCGACTCGCCGAGTCCATATCTGGACTCGTCGAGTCCAGTCGTGAACCCGCAACCAAATCTGCGACCCTACTCGGCGAGTCTGGCTCCAACTCGCCGAGTCTCCCCTTTAAAACACCCCCAAAATGCAACTTAGCAATACTTGAGATTTTGGGCTGTTACAATTCTCCCCCACTAGAATCAGACTTCGCCCTCGAAGTCTCACTCTGAAATTAGCTCCGGATGCTGCCCCCACCTATCACGTTCCAGACCACAGTTTATTTCCGATCCCCTCCGGCGCTGCCACTGAACTAACACCAGAGGTATCCCCTTGCTCCTCAGAACCTCGATCTTCCGTTCTCTGATGACTACTGGCTCCTCGGCACAATTCAGGCTTGCATCCACCTGAATGTCTTCTAATGGAAACACTGCCGACTCATCGGCTACATACTTCCTCAATTGCGACACATGAAAAGAAATATCATGGATTTGTCTCAAATCCATGGGCAACTCCAACCGTTAGGCCACCCGACCTACCCCCGCAATCACATGAAAAGGCCAAATGTACCGGGGCCCCAACTTGCCCCTCTTCTTGAATCGAATCACTCCTCTCCAAAGAGAGGCCTTCAGGAGTACTAAGTCATCGACCTGAAACTCAAGCTCGAACCGGCGTCTGTCCGCATAACTTTCCTGTTGGCTCTGGGCGGTCAACAACCTCTGTCTCGTCTGCTGGATCTGTTCTGAATCCCAACAATCACTTGACCAATAAGGGTTAGGAAACCATGAACTACCGGATCCCCAATCCAAAGCCCACTTTGTCCATTCCGGACCGACTGAGAGATCCATTCTCACTCTCAGAGCAACTCTCACAAGTTCTCCCCTTGCCACTACATACACATACTGAACTAGTCCCAACACCCGCAGGTGGAAAGACCCGATACACTGATGATATCCTCGAACATCTCCCAAGATGAACCACTACATCCACCCTACACTCTGATCAGATTCACACTGAGAATTTAAAATTTTCTCTCTCCACTCCTCAAAATCACTGCCTCCGCTAAACAAGATCAATAACCCGGGGCCAGACCTTCCAATGCAATCACACTGCAACATACGCGATCCGCAAATCTCAAACTAATCCAGCAATACCAACAGAGTCTCCAGTATGACTGGACCGACTCTCATAACACATACTAGCCACTCGAGGCTATATCTCTGTGGGTCCGTACACCCAAACTCTGCGAACCCTCAGGTTCTAACTCTGGGAACCTTCCGGTTCCAGCTCTAGAAACATGCACAACATAATCCCGTGGGATTAATGCAGTAAAACCCATCACGTACCTCAGACGTACCAATACTCTGATCGCAAAATTCCGATTACTTACTCACGCTTGATCCCGGCCTCCTCTCAGGCCTCCACAATCAAATGCCCTAGGTCTGTATCTCGCCCCGCATACCCAACACTCGCTCTCGTCGGCCTATACTTTGCGCTGACAAACACTGCTGAATCCCAACAGCTAAGCACCCTCACATACTCATCGATCTCCCGGAGAATTTTACAATTCTCCCCCACTAAAGCACTGACTAACTGCCACCGATCGTCATTAACGACCTTTCAGAACCATCCTGCACAAAGAGAACATTTACCCACTGACTGCTTCCCACAAGCGCAAGCAACCCTCAGCAAAACACACCTCCTCCCTGATCAACCCACTCACAAGAATCTAGTCCTTCAATCATCCACTCCACGACTGTAGATGCTACCCGACAATCAACCCAGTGCCGCATCTCCCCTAACAACCCCCACGAACGATAACCAAAGGAATCCTCGACAATAACCCATAACCAAACCCACAATCTGCCCAAAGGATGAACACCACATCGAAAACCGCACAAGACTACTGACACTAAAACACCAATTATAACCATACCCAACCATCAGGGAACAACGAATGCCAAAGCGAAACCTGAAGCACCAATCCATAACCATGCCAGACCCGCGAAACAACGAATACCGCATCGAAATCCATACAAGATACCAGCACAAACAATACGCCAAATCAATGCAAGACAATTAAGACATCATGAAAGCATCATACCCGCAGCTGCCTCCGGCACTGCTCCGTCTCCCTCTGTCGTACGCAGATAAACACGACCCTGAGCCCTCTGGGGCTCCGCTCCATCCTGCCCTCCTCAAATCCCGAATTGGCACTGACTGCCAACAATCCTGTGCACAGTGCCCCTCCTTTCCGCACTTGCGGCATGCACCACCGGACCTGCAAGCTCCGATGTAACCCCTTTTCACTCGATCATCGACACCTATGGTCTCATGATTTCCTACTGCATCTCTATACTCCACTTATTACTACTCTTGACAATTCTTGCTTTCTTACATACTGCACCCGGTTCTCCCCCACTAGGGTTCGAACCAACACCAATTAGTATACAATCAACCCACGACTATCTTTCACCAGCGAAATCGTACCTGCCCCAGAAAAGTGCTGTGCAACACCTGATAGTCCCTCCCCTTATGAAGTCAATCAATCCCCTATACTCTGAACCTCTAGCTAACTCTCCAAGAACTTCTCATCACGGCTGCCTCTAATCATTCCAAATCCCATACTGATCTACTACTAAGCACCTGCACTGCTCGATAACATATCTGGCTCGCAGACTGCACCGCAGCATCATCGTTCCTCTCATCTCAGCTCATCAACCCGTACCCAACGCCGGATTTGTCCCAAGAACAGGGACTTACTCTCAACATAGACGACAACTCCCCGCACTGCAAAACTCGTCTGAACTCTTCACTGCTACCACTATAACCCAACCTGTTATTCTCAATTAGGTGTGGTGTGGTTCTCGACTACCTCAGCCCCAACTGACTGTCTGTTCACGGTAAATCTCTGTCTCGCGGTACACCCGCTACCTGATGCTCTGAGGGAAGTCATTATCGATAACTACCTGCAGGGTGTACTCCCAAATCCAGAACTGAAACACCAGACCTCTCGCGTCTTGCACACGAGCATAAATGACACTACCCACCCAAAAGGTGACCTCTCCTCTGTCGTCTGATTGCTCGACTCAACTGAAATTCTCCCCTGTCTTTGACTCTTACCAAAATACTCCGATAGGCACTTGCCTTTCCCCTCGAGGAACGCCTCTCCGTACTCAATCATGGTCTACAGGCCTGAAACCCATAGCGTCCAATCTCTACCTCATCGGTCATAACCGGATAACAAGATAGCCACAAGCATCATCCACTACGAACCATGGTATTCATCCCATGACATCCCTCCTCAACATGCTTCGGTGTATGGTACCTGAACCATAGCACCACTCCTCAATCTGCTCCAATGTATAGCACTCGGACCACAACATCTATCTCAATCTGTTCCGATGTATGGTGCCCGGACCATAACATCACCCCTCAATCGGTTCCTTAGGACCTTCAGAATGCCCCCCTGTATCAAGTATGGGTCCTCTGCTTTCAGTAGTACGGGCCCATACTACCTGCCACATCTACCCATACTTTCCACACGGACCATCCCAGAGTTCCTAAGTAGCTGATAAACCTGCTCTTTCACCCATCTCATCGCGCGTGCTCGCTTTCCAGCGAAATCTTCTACTCTACCCGCGCACTCATCTGGCTAGGTTTACTCCCTAGTCCCTTCCACTGTCCTCCCACTTCTTTGCTATCAGCTGCTGAAGAGTTCCTAATGATGCCAGCCCTCTACCTCCTGAGTATCGTCATACTCACTTAGTAGCTGACTCCCATCATCGATAACTCCACAAAGCACAAAGCAAGCAGCATTCGAGCATTGAAGCATACATAGGACTCCCCATCTGTGGTAGCTCCACCTTCTCAGCTCATCCTCGGAAGTACCTCTGTACCCCGTAGCTTTACCCCTTGTGCGTTCTAACTAGATACTCTCACTCATCACATACACACAAAAGCATAACGCACATATAACAGCACACCCTAGACTAAGGCATCACAAATCAGGCCACTCTAGTCCTAAGATATGAAATACCTAGCCTGTCTCTAGCATGCAATAATATCTCATAAAGTGCATAATAGATATTTCATAATACAAAAGTAAGGGTATTTTGGGAAATCACCGTTTGGCTCTGGCTGATTGTACACACTGCTCTTTCTTGCTTTCTCTTTGAACTCTTATTCACTTTTAGAAAACTATTTATTTGAAAACCTTTTCTTAATTCCTCAGTTTGAGTCCAGACTCACCCGTAGGCGCGTCCGAATCCCTCAAACCAAGGCTCTGATACCAATTGTAACACCGTGGTTTTCAAATCAAAATTTTTCATTTAAATAATCAATTTAATATTAAAACACTTGTTTAAAATCTCGTTCATATTCGAATTACAAAACATAGTTCCATTTTCATTTGAATAGACAACCAGGATCCTCCAAAATACAACTCTTTCCTCGGTGTGTACAATCAAGCCGATGCCATTCCGCGTTACTGAAAGAACCTGAAACAACATAACATAAATACTGTAAGCACGAAGCTTAGTGAGTTCCCCAATATACACCTTACACAATTACGCCTTTCCAGGCCCGACCTTCCGGTCCATGTGTCTCAGGGGACTTCCGTCCCTGCTGGGTAAACCTTCCGGCCTTACCCACGCCGACCTTCCGGTCCATCACACAACATATCGCCTTCCGGCCCATAACATATTGCCTTCCGGCCCATAACATATTGCCTTCCGGCCCATAATATAATCGCCTTCCGGCCCATAACATACATAGCACATATAACACATAACTTACCACATATAGCATACATATCACATATCATATCCGACCTTCCGGTCACACAGTCAAACCCTTCCGGGTACAGTATAGTGAGAAGACTCACCTCGCGGACACTGGAAGATAGCAACTCCTGAAATCTCTTGCACTTGATCCTCCGAGCTACAAGCTCCCTGTCTCATCATATATCTCTTTTTAATACTTCTATCTTCCACGTTAACTGACCCTAAAACGTTACACACAGGTCAACTCGGGTCAATGGCCATCTCGACTGGACTCGGCGAGTACCCTGGCGACTCGGCGAGTCTAGTCGTCCTCACCAATTCCTGCATGATCCCTTTCTACTCGTCGAGTATCCCTCTTGACTCGACGAGGTCCTCGTGGAAGAATCGCGGGGCCACCCCGACTCTACTCGCCGAGCCTGAAGAACAAACTCGGCAAGTCCCAGTAAATCTTCAAGCTACTCGCCGAGTCTGATCATCCGACTCGGCGAGTCCACGCCATGCAGTCGATCGAACTGCTTCCTGAGATACATATATTCTCGAATATACAAACATGGGACCTTCTGGACCTCTAAGGGTCCTAATACAAGGTTATAAACGTTGAATAACAACACAACAATCCATCTAGACTCCAAATGGGTTCCATAAACCCTAAATCTATATACACATCAATCACAGGAGAATGTAATCCGAATTATTACCTGAATGATGTACCTTCCATGTCCCCAAACTTCAGAACTCGAACTCCCTGCAGTTCCTTTAGCTAAAACCCTTCTCCTCCTTGCACAACAATTCCTTCAAGGTCACCAATGGCCTTCAAGCTTGCTCTAGCCGCCCCAGTCGCCTAGGGTTCTTCCCAATCGATCAAAAGTCGTGAAATGACGGCATAATAACCCTTATATACGACCCAATACTGAACGGCTAGGGTTTCCGCTGAACAGCGTCGACTCGCCGAGTCCATATCTGGACTCGTCGAGTCCAGTCGTGAACCCGCAACCAAATCTGCGACCCTACTCGGCGAGTCTGGCTCCAACTCGCCGAGTCTCCCCTTTAAAACACCCCCAAAATGCAACTTAGCAATACTTGAGATTTTGGGCTGTTACACTCCCCCTTAGGATGATTTCGTCCCGGAATCATGCATCAACAAACAAATATAGATAACGACTCATCTTGTCACTCTCCGTTTCCCAAGTGAGGTTTGGCCCATTTGTATGTCTCCATCACACAAGCACTAAGTCGACCATCTTGTGTCATAACTTCTTTGTCTTATGGTCAACAATTGCCTCAGGCTCTTCGATTAGCCTCTTATTTTCATCCATCCTTAACTCAAAAAGTGGAATTATGTAGGGAACTTCCCCCACGAACTTCCTCAAATAACATACATGGAAAGTGTTATGAATACCATCTAGTTCTTCTGGTAGTTCTAGCTTGTAAGCTTGGTTCCCAATCTTCTGAAGAACTTTGAATGGTCCAATATACCTTAGACTTAACTTTCATCTTTTCCCAAATCTTATATGTCCTTTCCAAGGTGAGACTTTAAGCAAAACCGAATCTCCAACTTCGAATGTCATCAGTCGTCTCTTTTTGCCAGCATTGCTCTTTTGACGATCCTGAGTTGCTAACATCTTTGCTCTAATCACTTTTAACTTTTCAGCAGTCTAATGGATTTTCTCGGTCCCCTTCTCTCCAGCCTCAAGCCAACAAGATGGCGTATGACACTTCTGTCCATACAAAGCTTGATAAGGCGCCATCTTGATGCTCGAATGGTAACTATTGTTGTAGGAAAACTTTACCAGGGGTAAGTGTTCATCCTAGTTACCTTGGAAGTATAGGGTACATGCTCTTAGCATGTCTTCCAATGTTTGAATCGTCCTTTCTCTCTCCCATCAGTCTGCGGATGGTAGGTTGTACTTAAACAATACTTCATACCCATTTCCTCTCGTAGGCCTCTCCAAAACCTTGATGTGAAACGACTATCACGATCAGATACAATTGTTAAAGGAACATCATGAAGTATTACTACTTCCTTCACGTAAGCATTTGCAAGCTTATCCATAAACCATCTCTCACTGGCTGCTATAAAGTGTGTACTCTTAGTGACCCGATCCACGACCACCCAAATCATGTTGTGATCGTTCTTCATTATGGGCGGTTTAGCCACAAAATCCATGGTGATGTCTTCCCATTTACCCATGGGTACAGGTAAAGGTTCTAAACTCCCATATGGTTTATGATGTGTGCCTTAACTCTCATACATGTTACATACTCAGCCACATACTTTGCAACATCGAGCTTCATCGTTGGCCACCAGTAGTAGGGTTTTAGATCCCTATACATCTTAGTGCTGCCGGGATGAATCGAGTACATGGTCTTGTGAGCTTCTTCTATCAGAAGATCCCTTATTCCTCCCGTCTTAGGCACCTAAATCATATATTGGAATACCTTCAATCCTTGATTATTCGTGCCAAATACCAACGTTTTTCCTAAAGGTTCTTCCTTTCGGTTATTTTTCTCTAAAGCTTCTTCCTGAGCTTTCTTGATGTTTTCCAAAATTGTTGAGACAACTTCAATTCTTAACACTCTTGGCGTTTTTATTTCTAAGTTTACTTTTTGACTTAGAGCATCAACTACAACATTTACTTTACCAGGGTGGTAAAGTATCCCACAGTCGTAATCCTTTAGCAACTCTAGCCAACGTCGTTGCCTCATATTCAATTCTTTTTTTATCAAGAGATACTGGAGATTTTTATGATCAGTGACGAGTTTGCACATCGTGTCGTAAAGATAATGCCTCCACATCTTTAATGCAAATACTACCGCTGCCAACTCCAGACCATGAGTGGGGTAGTTCTTTCCGTGTTCTTTCAATTGTCGAGATGCATATGCTATCACATTATCTCTTTAGGTCATAACACAACCTAACCCAACTCCAGATGCATCACTATAAATTACAAAGTCTTCAACTATGTCAGGTAAAGAACGAATTGGTGCTTCGCACAACTTCTTCTTTAGCTTCTCGAATGTCTCTTCGTGTTTTCACCCCATGTATATGTAGCTCCTTCATGGGTCAAGGTTGTTAACAGAGCAACTATCGAAGAAAACCCTTTAACAAACCTTTGGTAATATCCAGCTAATCCCAGAAAGCTTAGAATCTCCGTGGGACTTTTTGGTCGTTCCCACTTCATCACAACTTCAATCTTTGCTAGATCAACCATTATTCCTTCTTGGTTAACCACGTGACCACAAATTGGACCTCTCTAATCCAAAAATCACATTTGGGAGAACTTTGCATACAACTTTTCCTTCTTCAAAACTTCTAACACTTCTTGCATGTGCTTGCCATGCTCCTGCTGGCTCTTTGAGTAAATCAGAATGCCTACTATGAACACTATTACAGATTTATCGAGGAATGGGTTACAAACATTGTTCATCAAATCTATGAATGTTGTTGGAGCATTGGTTAGTCCAAGTGACATAACCAAAAACTTATAATGTATGTATCTCATTCTGAATGCGGTCTTCTCAATATCTTACTCTCTCACCTTCAGCTGATAACATCTTGACCTAAGATCGATCTTTGAGAAATAGCTCGAACCTTGCAGCTGATAGAACATGTCATCAATCTTTGGCAATGGGTACTTGTTCTTTATTGTTGCCTTGTTTATCTTTCTATAGTCTATGCATATCCTCATGCTTCCATATTTCTTCTTAAAGAATAACATCGGAGCTCCCCAGGGCGATGAACTAGGTCTAATGAAACTGTTGTCCAACAACTCCTGAAGTTGCGTCACGAGCTCCTTCATCTCTATCAGTGCTAACCGGTATGGTGCTTTCACTATTGGTGTTGATCCTAGCAACAAGTCAATTCGAAACTCTACCTGTCTATTAGGGGGCAATCTGGGAAGATATTCGGGAAAGACATATGGATAGTCACACACCACTGGTATTCTTTATATCTCCTTCTTAGAATCTATCACAAATGCCAAGTACGATGTGCATCCTTTAGATAAACATTTTTGGGCTTTCATTAGGGAAATGATTTCAGAATTTACTCTGTGTATCTCCCCGTACACCATACATGACTCTTTTCCGGGTGGGTTCACTCTTACTATCTTCTTCTTACACAGCATCTCAACATCATTGGCGTTAAGCTAATTCATTCCTAGTATGATGTCAAAACCATTCAACTAAATGGGTAACAACTCCTCATGGAATTCGTTTCCGTTCAAGTCGATAATGATATTTTTAATGCACTCGCTAACAGGTATGAATTTGCCACTGGAAACTTCTACACCTAGAGCATTATCAAGTTTATCTACATGCAGTGCTAGTCTTCCACCAAATTTGTGTGATATAAAGGAGTAATTTGCTCTGGATTCAAATAATATATTGACAGACAATCTATTTACAAGAAAGGTACCTGAAGCGACATATGCAGCATCCTTTGCAGCTTCCAGGGTCATCTGGAAAGCTCTCGAATTCGGCTTTGGTGGAACATTGGGCCTTGCTGCCTCCTTATTATTTGGGAAATCTTTCGAAATGTGCCTTTCTTCGTTACATCAATAGCACACCCTCTTGTTGGATGTGCACTCATTGGTGTAGTGCCCTGTATTTCCGCATTTGTAGCAAGTCACATCCTCGCTACATTTCCCGAAGTGTTTCTTTGTACACTTCTCGCACCACTTCGCTTCGTTTCCGCCTCTTCCAAATTTCCATGAACCGTAGTTGCTCTTCTTGTTGGACCTTGTAGATCCTTCAAACTTCCTCTTTTCGCCAACCTCAACCTTGCTGGCGGCTCTTCCCTTGATCATTTCCTCAACAGATTTGGCAACCCAGATAGTTGCCTCTAGAGTAGGTGTCTGGCGTACTAACACGACATACTCCCATGGAAGTCCCTTTATGTACTTGTCGATTTTCGTCAGCTCGTCTGGGATGATGCGCAAAGCAAACTCCATTTTGTCAGTGAAGGCATTGTGTAACATCCATAAATTTTACGCCAAATTAAAACATTTCAATCATAAATAAAAATCAAATATCATTGTTTACAAAAATGTTTTCAAATCAATATCCATCAGAGTGTCCCAAAATCATAACATAAGGATGAGGAGCGGTACGGTCACACATTCGCCTTGCCATGATCTCCTGAAGTACCTGAAACAATAAACTGAAAACTGTAAGCCCGGGGGCTTAGTGGGCTACCCCCAAAATACCAATACCACACTGACAATTCCATATCAGTAACAATCAATCAATCAACATGCATACTGGCCATCGGCCTGACTGGACCACCCTACTAGGCCTACAATCTATCTGAATCTGTCCCGAGCCTTCGTCATGACTGGTCCACCTCGTGGGCCTGCAGTCTCCCCGGACCGCTCATACGGTATGTTGGCCTTCAGCACAAAGTAGGATCGCCTCAACCCAACCAACAAGCAAATAACCATGTGCGCATAACTATCATATACTGGCATATACAAACATCAAACATATCTATCACACTGAGCATCAATCGTAGAATTCTCTCGTAACTAGAGTACTGACCTAGCAGGTCACTAACATACCAATCCTTATAGATCATAAGAGCATAACATACTATCTACCCTGATTCCAATCTAACGGATCATAACCACATGTAGCATACCATAACATTAACAACTAAAGGGCCAGCCTTGGTGCCATAGACCCTATCGATATAATGAGGATAACTCACCTTGTAAATGTCGACTCGGAAGATAAACTCTAACTCTCGGATCACTTGACACAGGCTCCACCACTTATGATCATAGTACAATATACTCACAAGTCCTTAACCTTATAAGGTACTCCATACCCCACCAGTCAACCCCTGGTCAAAGTCAAAGTCCTCAGTCAAGGTCAACAGTCCATGTTGACATCAACTCACCGAGTACCCTCGGCTACTCGCCGAGTTCCTTGAAGTACAATCCAACCTGACGAGTCATTGGGGTGACTCGTCGAGTTCCTTCGATTCTCGATCAAACTTTAAGGCCACCCGTTGAGTTCCCTCCTTGCAACTCAACGGATACACACGCATACATATTCTAGGGAAAACTCATCTGACTCGCCAAGTTGTTCTTCAACTCGTCGAGTCTTATGGTAATCTTCATCGGACTCGCTGAGTTGTTCATCCAACTCGGCGAGTTCACGACCATCTTCATGTGACTCGCCGAGTCAACCTTGCGATTCGTCGAGTCCATTCATTCCTCTTTCCATACAGACTTGTTTTGAGCCATGCAACGGCTCCAAATCACAGATCCAAGCTTCTAGGGCATGCTTATCACGTAAAGTTGCAAACTTTACATGCATGCATGGCTATAAAAGCTCTAAATGCCTATTTTAAGTTCTTAATGGAACTTCATGCTCAAGAGGGACCTTAATCATGACCAAAACTGAAACTTTATGCTTCTAGAATCCAAGGAGGGTCCAGATCTCAAGTTACAACCTCATATCTAGCCCATAGTTCATCGTTCCAACTTGTTATCTCACCAAAACCCTAAAACTCAACCAATAGAAGAGATTCACTAGGAAAAAGGCGATGTGTTTACCTCCAAAAGATGATAACTGAGATAAGAGTTGATTTCCATATTCTACTTGCTCCAATCTCCTTCTCCTCCAAGCCTTCTTCCTCCAAAGATCCTCTTTTCAAGCTTCAAACACGCAATGGGCACACACACGCGTATTAGGGTTTTAAGGGGATCTCAAAGACTGCAAAGAAGCCAAAGGAGGATAGGCTCCTTTAAATAGAGGTGCAAACCCCGGGATGTAGGGTTTCATCTGCCAGCTCCTACTCGCCAAGTCCCAATATGGACTCGTCGAGTATGTCACTTAACATGCGATCCCACCCCGCTGCTACTCGACGAGTAGGTTAGCCAACTCGCCGAGTAGAGCTTCACCCAATAAATCTTATTTAAACAATACCTAAGAATCGGGGCGTTACACATTGTGTATTCATCAATGGACATGCTTCCTTTCTTCAATGTAATTAATTGGTTCTCTGGCTCAAGCAGATTTTGGGCCGAGTAGTACTTGCGCTTAAAATGCACCAAAAACTTACACATGTCAGCTGTAGTGGCTCATTGGTGCTTATGGTCTTCCCGAGAGTGTTCCATCAACGAACAACACCACCTCTGAACTGACGTACTGCATATGTGGTTTGTAGCTTGCCTTTGCAACCACATGTTATGAAGGCCAACTCCATCTCTGAGTCCGGTCCATAACTCCAATTGGATCATCTTTCCCAGTGAAATTTGATGGCTTGCAGGTTGTGAGGTCCTTATACTTGCATTCGTTCCTCTCGACTCCTTCATCTTGGTTCATCCTAACTACTGGCGGTTCAGCTTGACCAACGGTCCTACTGTAGTCCCCTTCTTTTGACTGTCCATCATTCAATTATGGTTGTTCAATAGGCATCAAAGGTTCATCCTTATTATTAAACAACATTTGCCTCATTTATTCCCTCTTTTCGGCCACCATAGCCCGAATCATGGTTTGTACTCCAACTATCGTGATTGGCTCAGGTGCAACTGCTACCACCGGTACTTGCTCGTTCACTTGGGGTTGAGGCTGCTAATTCATGTTCCCATTTGCGTTTCCGAGTCCACTTGGGTTCTCACCATGTCGATCTATAAACCAAGTAGGTGAATTTAGATCTTTATTTACGATAGACGTTTAAATCCTCCTTATCACTCTAAAACGTTACATGCTAGTTTTAATATCGTAGTCGAACGCTTATCCAAATCCGGTCGGCAATAGACCATAGATCTGAACAAATGATAACATATAAGGAATCTTTACAGCTATAACATAAAGCATTTAGCACATAAAACATTTTAGACGTCTTTCCTAAAATAAACTAGTGCTCGTGTCTAAATTATAGTAGACACTCATCTCACAATCATCGCTTAGCATTCTAAGTTTAAGTCTAGAAATCCTACAAATTCCTAGTTCTCTTAAACTAATGCTCTGATACCAACTGTGACATCCCCAATTTCACGGCCAGAAAAGACCGATCTATTTATGCTTTATTTGAAAATCATAGTATACTTTTAAAGAAATATGCTGCGGAATTTGTTCCAAAAAATATGATAAAGAATTTATCAAAGAATTTCCGAAGAAATGTATTTTCATTATATTACAAACCTCGGGATGTCATTGTCAATACATATCAAAAGCATAAATAAAAACAACATAGGCCACAAAAACAACATAGGCCTTACAACATTCTATTTATTTCTACTGGCCTATAATCCATAATCTCTCATCAGATCATCACATCTATGCTCTTGTGTCAGTACCTGTAATACAATAAACTGAGTGGGTCAGGATGGGGAGCCTAGTGAGCACATAGGGTTTTCAACCCACAATAAATAAGTTTATTATTTTCATCAAATCATTCAACCCGATTACCTGTTCCCGTAATCCTCAGTTTGCGTCCCTAAAGCATCTATTATAAGGGACCTAGTCTAAGGATTTTTCATCGGTGTGGACAACATTGCTTTGGGGATTCCTCAACAATACATGTCAAATAAGGCAACCATGAGGGGGATGGGGTATACCTGGTGAACATGTAGTTAAAATAAACACCTACAGGTTGCGCAACTACTAGCGTTCCACTTAACTGTCTAGAATAGTTTGTGGTTGTCATCTATACTTCGCTAGATGACTGGATCATCGTAAACATCTAGGCCTTTCATCATTTTATTTCATCACACATCAACTATTTCATCTACCCGTGTTTTACCCAACATATTTGTAGATATAAAATACATATACAACTTAAATCATAAAAAAATGTTTAAATCATTCATCCAGCATAGATATCAGGTAAACATATAATATGCACACATATCAAGTAATTTATAATAAATACTTCATATCTATGTGTAAGATAAAAGTAACTATGCACTCACATGATAAAGTGGTGATTCCAACCTGGACAGCGCTTCGTTTCTTAACAATATGATTTCCTTCGACGAAACCGGGAGGTTTGCTAGAAATCGGGATCTGCGGGGGTAGAACTTTTCGAGCCGAAAAGCTCTTTTTTCTCGGAGCTTTTGGGCGCTCCAAGGCCTTCTTTTAGCACTAGGAAGATTCTAGGGGTTGGGATGTTTAGAGAGAGAGAGAGTAGAGAGAGAAAGAAAGGGTTTTTGGTGTGAAGAATATGGAAGCCTCGCGCCTCTATTTATAGGGTTGGAGCTGCGCAATACGTTGGGCGTACCCTCGGTGGTACGCTGCATATAAGGGGAACGTGTCATTCTTCAGATGGTGCGTCGTGGCTACTTCGGAACCGCGCAATAGGAGACTGTGGTGCGTACCTTCGGTGTACGCAGGGCGTACTCGTTACGCGAGACGTCCGTAATGTTACATTGGGTGTAAGAAGATCACGTGTCAACATCCGAGGCGAGGACCGTGGGGAGCAAGGGAGGGTCCGAATCATGCCACTTCATCACACTTCACAAACTCCATTCCCGACTTCTAAAATTCGTAACTTTCGCATACGAGCTCCGTTTTTGACGTTCTTTATATCCACACATAGGTGGAGACGTACTTTATAACTTTTGTTTAGACTCCGTCAACTAATTTTGACTTTATTTTTAAAGTTATAGTTTTAACAGGCCAAGACAGGAAAAGTCCGTTAAAAATTCATATTTTTGTCATCCGACGTCCGTTTTCGTTTGTCTTTATATCGTTGAGCTCCTATTGATGAGATCTTCGATTCTCGCTTAGGTTGTATCGGCTAAAAATCGTTCGATCTAAAATTCATAAGCGCCCTCTTGCTACCCATATGCGAGGCGCCGTCTTAGCCTTCCCTGACCAGGGTCGCTCCCACACCTATAGCGTTCGTGATCGGCCTCCTCAACTGTGTATCGATCGAAAGGCGCATTTGAAGTTCTTTCCAAATGGTTCAACATTTGAAGTTCTTTCCTTGGTCTTCATTCAGTGAAAGAAGGCTTGAACTTGCTGCATTCTAGTTTCCGACTTACTCCCCAAAAGCATGCTATGCTCAAAGGGAGAAGCCGGTCCGCCCGATTTCAGTTGAAGTCAATTCACGGGGAAGAAAGAGCTGGCGATCTTCACTCGTCCATAAAACTTCGTGTTGCACACTGTTATGCCAAATCTTAGAAAATTAATAACTTCCTCATACGAAGTCACATTTAGACGTTCTTTTTATGCACACTCTCGGTTTAACATATACTTTGACTTTCGTTTAAATGCCTAAGGCTAAAAATCACTTTATCGTAAACTCACTTTTTACGTCACACAACGTCGTGCCGGTTTTGTCTCGAAACTTCGACATGTCATAACTTATTCGTTATAACTCGGATTTCAGCGTTCTTTATATCTTCGGAATCCTTGTCACGACCACTACAACTTTCTTCGTAGATATTGGGTTTATCTATTATTTTATTTTTGACGTTTATTTTCATTCTTAATTTATTATATCTTATAAATAAGTATAATGCACATAAAATCACATAAGCCACATAATATTCAAGTAATTCCTCTTTATTACTTAAAAATAAGTTACATTTGTTGACCTTAACTATTACATCATCATATTAATGCTTAGTCTTGAAACACGAGCGTTACACATGATGCTGAAAGTAAACAATGTAGAAAATGAGTTAAGTAAAAAGAATACAAACGTAATTGTTTTAGGTAATTTTGGCATTATATAATTATATAAAAAAGAGTTCCCAATTCAACAGTACTTGTTGTTGATTGGACTAAAATTTTAATGGTATATACTCATTTGCACCGCTTTTACTACGTGTCCCCAACCGTCATCATCCTCCAATTAATTCTTCTTGGGTGTAACCCCCACCCCTCCACCGCCTAATCAAGTACCCGTTTCTCCTCATTATTTCAGAACCTTCTTCGTTTTTCTTCTCTTGTGCTTCATTCTACCATCGATACCCTTCACCACCTCTTTCTTCTCCCTGCTTCGCACCTTGATGCATTGACACCGTGATTCTTCCAGTTTCTTCTCCACTGCCACTTTCTCAATTCATCTTCCCCAATCGACGAAGGTAGGGTTCGCCAACTTCCCCGCAACGTCGCTACATTGTCGTCGGAACTTAACGTCAACGTCGACGAACTTCTCGCATCGGGTCCTTCCACCGGTTCAGTGGGAAACAGAAAGGGGAATCGAGAGATTGAGGGTGAGACTTTCGTTGTTTTCTCTTCCTACCACCTCGATGTTGCACACTCTTCTTCTTGATGGCTCTATTCCCTCGTCACTCCTCTCCCAACCTACTCGAACCATTACCGGTGCGACTACTGGAGCAGGTTCCCCAATCGACGAATGTAGGGTTTATCTTCCAATCTCGAAGGTAAAGGTTTGCATACACACTCTGTTTCCAGATGTTTGTTGTGAAATATTTGCTATTATTTGTATGTTTATGCCTGATAAAGGATTTGGTTTTATTTGTATGTTTATTTGGGGTAAATTGTAGAAAATGAAAATAATTTGAGAGATTAATACAAAGAAAAAGCTCACATATTGTCAAATTTGAAACTGACTTCATGAGGCACACCAGTTCTCGACAAAATGTTATTTGTTCTTTCTTACTGAAAATACCCACACAAATTCTCACTGAAGTTCTTTTGTTGTTGTCATAGTTCAGAGATAGCCTATAGTATGTCCTTTCTCATATACCTTTGTAATAAATGATATGCACTAAAAAACACTGTTTTGGTGTTTGTATATGGTAGGAGTGATTTGTTTTTTTTTGTTTTTTTTTTTTTACTATTCTTCAGGTAAAACTTGAATTCCGTGATTAGTTTGTGTTTATTTGTATTTCAGACCTGAACTAAAATTGAAGTAACGTAATCCTAACAAAGCTTCCGAGTTCCAAAAATTTGTGAGTTCGACTCTTTCCATGATCAATCCTTCGTTGGTTTTCATCAGTGGCAATCTCATTGGTATTCTCTTTGAATTTTACTATCTCTTTTGAATTTTATTTGTTAGCATATTTTCCTACAAAATTAACCTAATTTATTTCTTTTGATGAAAGTAGCTAACCCTTGAGTTGTTCATCGGTTATATGTTATAATTTGTTGAAGTTGCTTATTTGATGATGTTTCCTTATTTGATTTTTAAATGCTTAGGAATTGGAAAGCCAATTACTCTGATGTAGTTTGACAAGAGTTAGGGATTGAATGGACGAGACTATAATTCGATAATAATTACCATTGTAGGAGTTTGATGGTTCCTCTCATTATTGTTGATTTCCTGCCCCTTTGTCTTTGAAATTTAAACCTGAATTGTATTTTTCCCCAATTTTCCTTTGGTCAGCTTCAATTGATTGTTTCAGGTTCTATAGTGGTCTGTCGATTGTCTGCTCCATTCTTACTATTCGTTTGTGTAAGGGTAGAAAGACTGCATTTCCATCGGAGAATATTGGGATAATAGGGATTAATCACAAAGCTACATGTAAAATTACAATATCTAGCAGTTGAAGTCATCAATGATTTAGGATTGGATACTGTGACGTTTTTAGCTGTTACTGTTTTGGTGGTTCCCACTTTTAAGATTGTCATATCTAGCCCTGCAAGCTTATAAAAACTTCACACAATTTCTTCCCTTTTTACCCTTATTAGTTTTTACTCAAAAGATATATCATATTTCAGATGCTTGTTTTCTTTTTTTGTAGGGGTTGTGCTTAATCAATTTGTGCAAGCTTATAAAAACAAACAATTTCTTCCCTTTTTACCTTTATTAGTTTTACTCAAAAGATATATCATATTTGAGATGCTTGGTTTCTTTTTTTGTAGGGGTTGTGCTTAATCAATTTGTGCAAGCTTATAAAAACAAACAATTTCTTCCCTTTTTACCTTTATTAGTTTTACTCAAAAGATATATCATATTTCAGATGCTTGGTTTCTTTTTTTGCAGGGGATGTGCTTAATCAATTTGTGCAAGCTTATAAAAACAAACAATTTCTTCCCTTTTTACCTTTATTAGTTTTACTCAAAAGATATATCATATTTCAGATGCTTGGTTTCTTTTTTTTGTAGGGGTTGTGCTTAATCAATTTGTGCAAGCTTATAAAAACAAACAATTTCTTCCCTTTTTACCTTTATTAGTTTTACTCAAAAGATATATCATATTTCAGATGCTTGGTTTCTTTTTTTGCAGGGGATGTGCTTAATCAATTTGTGCAAGCTTATAAAAACAAACAATTTCTTCCCTTTTTACCTTTATTAGTTTTACTCAAAAGATATATCATATTTCAGATGCTTGGATTCTTTTTTTGCAGGGGATGTGCTTAATCAATTTGTGCAAGCTTATAAAAACAAACAATTTCTTCCCTTTTTACCTTTATTAGTTTTACTCAAAAGATATATCATATTTCAGATGTTTGGTTTCTTTTTTTGTAGGGGTTATGCTTAATCAATTTGTGCAAGCTTATAAAAACAAACAATTTCTTCCCTTTTTACCTTTATTAGTTTTACTCAAAAGATATATCATATTTCAGATGCTTGGTTTCTTTTTTTTGTAGGGGTTGTGCTTAATCAATTTGTGCAAGCTTATAAAAACAAACAATTTCTTCCCTTTTTACCTTTATTAGTTTTACTCAAAAGATATATCATATTTTAGATGCTTGGTTTCTTTTTTTGTAGGGGTTGTGCTTAATCAATTTGTGCAAGCTTATAAAAACAAACAATTTCTTCCCTTTTTACCTTTATTAGTTTTACTCAAAAGATATATCATATTTCAGATGCTTGGTTTCTTTTTTTGTAGGGGTTGTGCTTAATCAATTTGTGCAAGCTTATAAAAACAAACAATTTCTTCCCTTTTTACCTTTATTAGTTTTACTCAAAAGATATATCATATTTCAGATGCTTGGTTTCTTTTTTTTGTATGGGTTGTGCTTAATCAATTTGTGCAAGCTTATAAAAACAAACAATTTCTTCCCTTTTTACCTTTATTAGTTTTACTCAAAAGATATATCATATTTCAGATGCTTGGTTTCTTTTTTTGTAGGGGTTGTGCTTAATCAATTTGTGCAAGCTTATAAAAACAAACAATTTCTTCCCTTTTTACCTTTATTAGTTTTACTCAAAAGATATATCATATTTCAGATGCTTGGTTTCTTTTTTTGTAGGGGTTGTGCTTAATCAATTTGTGCAAGCTTATAAAAACAAACAATTTCTTCCCTTTTTACCTTTATTAGTTTTACTCAAAAGATATATCATATTTCAGATGCTTGGTTTCTTTTTTTGTAGGGGTTGTGCTTAATCAATTTGTGCAAGCTTATAAAAACAAACAATTTCTTCCCTTTTTACCTTTATTAGTTTTACTCAAAAGATATATCATATTTCAGATGCTTGGTTTCTTTTTTTTGCAGGGGTTGTGCTTAATCAATTTGTGCAAGCTTATAAAAACAAACAATTTCTTCCCTTTTTACCTTTATTAGTTTTACTCAAAAGATATATCATATTTCAGATGCTTGGTTTCTTTTTTTTGTAGGGGTTGTGCTTAATCAATTTGTGCAAGCTTATAAAAACAAACAATTTCTTCCCTTTTTACCTTTATTAGTTTTACTCAAAAGATATATCATATTTCAGATGCTTGGTTTCTTTTTTTGCAGGGGATGTGCTTAATCAATTTGTGCAAGCTTATAAAAACAAACAATTTCTTCCCTTTTTACCTTTATTAGTTTTACTCAAAAGATATATCATATTTCAGATGCTTGGATTGTTTTTTTGCAGGGGATGTGCTTAATCAATTTGTGCAAGCTTATAAAAACAAACAATTTCTTCCCTTTTTACCTTTATTAGTTTTACTCAAAAGATATATCATATTTCAGATGTTTGGTTTCTTTTTTTGTAGGGGTTATGCTTAATCAATTTGTGCAAGCTTATAAAAACAAACAATTTCTTCCCTTTTTACCTTTATTAGTTTTACTCAAAAGATATATCATATTTCAGATGTTTGGTTTCTTTTTTTTGTAGGGGTTGTGCTTAATCAATTTGTGCAAGCTTATAAAAACAAACAATTTCTTCCCTTTTTACCTTTATTAGTTTTACTCAAAAGATATATCATATTTCAGATGCTTGATTTCTTTTTTTGCAGGGGATGTGCTTAATCAATTTGTGCAAGCTTATAAAAACAAACAATTTCTTCCCTTTTTACCTTTATTAGTTTTACTCAAAAGATATATCATATTTCAGATGCTTGGTTTCTTTTTTTGTAGGGGTTGTGCTTAATCAATTTGTGCAAGCTTATAAAAACAAACAATTTCTTCCCTTTTTACCTTTATTAGTTTTACTCAAAAGATATATTATATTTCAGATGCTTGGTTTCTTTTTTTGTAGGGGTTGTGCTTAATCAATTTGTGCAAGCTTATAAAAACAAACAATTTCTTCCCTTTTTACCTTTATTAGTTTTACTCAAAAGATATATCATATTTCAGATGCTTGGTTTCTTTTTTTGTAGGGGTTGTGCTTAATCAATTTGTGCAAGCTTATAAAAACAAACAATTTCTTCCCTTTTTACTTTTATTAGTTTTACTCAAAAGATATATCATATTTCAGATGCTTGGTTTCTTTTTTTTGCAGGGGATGTGCTTAATCAATTTGTGCAAGCTTATAAAAACTTCAAACAATTTCTTCCCTTTTTACCCTTATTAGTTTTACTCAGAAGATATATCATATTTCAGATGTTTCTTTTTTTTTTTTTTTGCAAGGGTTATACTTAATCAATTTGTGCAAGATCAAAGTTACAGGGCATATGTTTAATAAAGCGTATTTTTTTTAAAGAATGTAGTCATTGTCATAGTTCAGAGATAGCCTATAGTATGTCCTTTCTCATATACCTTTGTAATAAATGATATGCACTAAAAAACACTGTTTTGTTGTTTGTATATGGTAGGAGTGATTTGTTTTTTTTTTTGTTTTTTTTTTTTTTTACTATTCTTCAGGTAAAACTTGAATTCCGTGATTAGTTTGTGTTTATTTGTATTTCAGACCTGAACTAAAATTGAAGTAACGTAATCCTAACAAAGCTTCCGAGTTCCAAAAATTTGTGAGTTCGACTCTTTCCATGATCAATCCTTCGTTGGTTTTCATCAGTGGCAATCTCATTGGTATTCTCTTTGAATTTTACTATCTCTTTTGAATTTTATTTGTTAGCATATTTTCCTACAAAATTAACCTAATTTATTTCTTTTGATGAAAGTAGCTAACCCTTGAGTTGTTCATCGGTTATATGTTATAATTTGTTGAAGTTGCTTATTTGATGATGTTTCCTTATTTGATTTTTAAATGCTTAGGAATTGGAAAGCCAATTACTCTGATGTAGTTTGACAAGAGTTAGGGATTGAATGGACGAGACTATAATTCGATAATAATTACCATTGTAGGAGTTTGATGGTTCCTCTCATTATTGTTGATTTCCTGCCCCTTTGTCTTTGAAATTTAAACCTGAATTGTATTTTTCCCCAATTTTCCTTTGGTCAGCTTCAATTGATTGTTTCAGGTTCTATAGTGGTCTGTCGATTGTCTGCTCCATTCTTACTATTCGTTTGTGTAAGGGTAGAAAGACTGCATTTCCATCGGAGAATATTGGGATAATAGGGATTAATCACAAAGCTACATGTAAAATTACAATATCTAGCAGTTGAAGTCATCAATGATTTAGGATTGGATACTGTGACGTTTTTAGCTGTTACTGTTTTGGTGGTTCCCACTTTTAAGATTGTCATATCTAGCCCTGCAAGCTTATAAAAACTTCACACAATTTCTTCCCTTTTTACCCTTATTAGTTTTTACTCAAAAGATATATCATATTTCAGATGCTTGTTTTCTTTTTTTGTAGGGGTTGTGCTTAATCAATTTGTGCAAGCTTATAAAAACAAACAATTTCTTCCCTTTTTACCTTTATTAGTTTTACTCAAAAGATATATCATATTTTAGATGCTTGGTTTCTTTTTTTGTAGGGGTTGTGCTTAATCAATTTGTGCAAGCTTATAAAAACAAACAATTTCTTCCCTTTTTACCTTTATTAGTTTTACTCAAAAGATATATCATATTTCAGATGCTTGGTTTCTTTTTTTGCAGGGGATGTGCTTAATCAATTTGTGCAAGCTTATAAAAACAAACAATTTCTTCCCTTTTTACCTTTATTAGTTTTACTCAAAAGATATATCATATTTCAGATGCTTGGTTTCTTTTTTTGTAGGGGTTGTGCTTAATCAATTTGTGCAAGCTTATAAAAACAAACAATTTCTTCCCTTTTTACCTTTATTAGTTTTACTCAAAAGATATATCATATTTCAGATGCTTGGTTTCTTTTTTTGTAGGGGTTGTGCTTAATCAATTTGTGCAAGCTTATAAAAACAAACAATTTCTTCCCTTTTTACCTTTATTAGTTTTACTCAAAAGATATATCATATTTCAGATGCTTGGTTTCTTTTTTTGTAGGGGTTGTGCTTAATCAATTTGTGCAAGCTTATAAAAACAAACAATTTCTTCCCTTTTTACCTTTATTAGTTTTACTCAAAAGATATATCATATTTCAGATGCTTGGTTTCTTTTTTTTGCAGGGGTTGTGCTTAATCAATTTGTGCAAGCTTATAAAAACAAACAATTTCTTCCCTTTTTACCTTTATTAGTTTTACTCAAAAGATATATCATATTTCAGATGCTTGGTTTCTTTTTTTTGTAGGGGTTGTGCTTAATCAATTTGTGCAAGCTTATAAAAACAAACAATTTCTTCCCTTTTTACCTTTATTAGTTTTACTCAAAAGATATATCATATTTCAGATGCTTGGTTTCTTTTTTTGCAGGGGATGTGCTTAATCAATTTGTGCAAGCTTATAAAAACAAACAATTTCTTCCCTTTTTACCTTTATTAGTTTTACTCAAAAGATATATCATATTTCAGATGCTTGGATTCTTTTTTTGCAGGGGATGTGCTTAATCAATTTGTGCAAGCTTATAAAAACAAACAATTTCTTCCCTTTTTACCTTTATTAGTTTTACTCAAAAGATATATCATATTTCAGATGTTTGGTTTCTTTTTTTGTAGGGGTTATGCTTAATCAATTTGTGCAAGCTTATAAAAACAAACAATTTCTTCCCTTTTTACCTTTATTAGTTTTACTCAAAAGATATATCATATTTCAGATGCTTGGTTTCTTTTTTTTGTAGGGGTTGTGCTTAATCAATTTGTGCAAGCTTATAAAAACAAACAATTTCTTCCCTTTTTACCTTTATTAGTTTTACTCAAAAGATATATCATATTTCAGATGCTTGGTTTCTTTTTTTGTAGGGGTTGTGCTTAATCAATTTGTGCAAGCTTATAAAAACAAACAATTTCTTCCCTTTTTACCTTTATTAGTTTTACTCAAAAGATATATCATATTTCAGATGCTTGGTTTCTTTTTTTGCAGGGGATGTGCTTAATCAATTTGTGCAAGCTTATAAAAACAAACAATTTCTTCCCTTTTTACCTTTATTAGTTTTACTCAAAAGATATATCATATTTTAGATGCTTGGTTTCTTTTTTTGTAGGGGTTGTGCTTAATCAATTTGTGCAAGCTTATAAAAACAAACAATTTCTTCCCTTTTTACCTTTATTAGTTTTACTCAAAAGATATATCATATTTCAGATGTTTGGTTTCTTTTTTTGTAGGGGTTATGCTTAATCAATTTGTGCAAGCTTATAAAAACAAACAATTTCTTCCCTTTTTACCTTTATTAGTTTTACTCAAAAGATATATCATATTTCAGATGCTTGGTTTCTTTTTTTTGTAGGGGTTGTGCTTAATCAATTTGTGCAAGCTTATAAAAACAAACAATTTCTTCCCTTTTTACCTTTATTAGTTTTACTCAAAAGATATATCATATTTCAGATGCTTGATTTCTTTTTTTGTAGGGGATGTGCTTAATCAATTTGTGCAAGCTTATAAAAACAAACAATTTCTTCCCTTTTTACCTTTATTAGTTTTACTCAAAAGATATATCATATTTCAGATGCTTGGTTTCTTTTTTTGTAGGGGTTGTGCTTAATCAATTTGTGCAAGCTTATAAAAACAAACAATTTCTTCCCTTTTTACCTTTATTAGTTTTACTCAAAAGATATATCATATTTCAGATGCTTGGTTTCTTTTTTTGTAGGGGTTGTGCTTAATCAATTTGTGCAAGCTTATAAAAACAAACAATTTCTTCCCTTTTTACCTTTATTTGTTTTACTCAAAAGATATATCATATTTCAGATGCTTGGTTTCTTTTTTTTGTAGGGGTTGTGCTTAATCAATTTGTGCAAGCTTATAAAAACAAACAATTTCTTCCCTTTTTACTTTTATTAGTTTTACTCAAAAGATATATCATATTTCAGATGCTTGGTTTCTTTTTTTGCAGGGGATGTGCTTAATCAATTTGTGCAAGCTTATAAAAACTTCAAACAATTTCTTCCCTTTTTACCCTTATTAGTTTTACTCAGAAGATATATCATATTTCAGATGTTTCTTTTTTTTTTTTTTTTGCAAGGGTTATACTTAATCAATTTGTGCAAGATCAAAGTTACAGGGCATATGTTTAATAAAGCGTATTTTTTTTAAAGAATGTAGTCATTGACAATATTAGATCATGCTTAAATGTATTTTGGAAAAGTGAATGTTAAAATAACGTAACTTCCCTTTTTAATTATATAATTATATTCCATTGATACAATCAAACAGAAAACAAAACCCCTTCTAACCCATGCAAAACATGGGCATCTTTCCTAGTTCAATTAAAAGTATACAATGCAACAGACTTTCATGGATGTTTAAACCTAAAAAACACAAAAATACAACTTTCAGTTAAAAGTATAATGCTATTATGGATGTTTAAAACTAAAAAAAAAATACAAAATTAATCAAAAGTTTTGCCATTTACCTATATCAAGTAGAAAAAAAAGATATACTTTTATGCCCCTTCCGAGTACAATAGCATCAAATTTTTATGTTCACATATACCAATAGTCGATTACACAAACAGATAGATACATAATGATATAAAACAAATTATATGTTGATTCAAATGCACACAAATTAACGACAATTCATATAAATAATTAAAACAGGGAGCAATTATTTAAATTATTTCAAACATACAAAAAATATGTAAAAGACAAATATGCCCCTACTCATGGAAAACCCTTAACAATACCTTTTTTTTTTAAAGTACAATGCAACCGACTTTCATGGATGTTTAAACCTCAAAAACTAAACCTCAAAAACACAAAAATACAACTTTCAGTTAAAAGTATAATGCTACTATGGATGTTTGAAACTAAAAAACAAGTACCTGATGAAGAATGAACCTCGAAGCCTATGCAAAAACCGCATGGAAGCTGATAGCTCACAGATGCAGAAAGCGAATTCAGTTTTGGAGTCCGGTACGTTGAAAAAAGAAGGGAACAAAATATGTATCGATTCCAATTTATTGAGATGATTATTATACCTTATTTATTATTTATTATTGGCTAATATAACAACATAAAATTTCCTTTTCCTGATTTGATGGGATAATTAAATACTTTCCATTTGAATTTAATATTTTCTATTATTATAATTTTTAAAAAGATTCTGATAAGCCAAAAAATAAAGGATGATAAAAGTTGAAAGCTATAAAATCAGTAATGCAATCAATATTTGAGTTCTGTGATTGTAAACGATATAATAATTTGTTGAATGAATACCGATTTTGGTGGAAATTCTCATAATAATCGGTATTAGTTACATTTAATGAATACCGAATTTGTTGTTATTGATTTTAAATGAAACCGGAAATTGTTTGAAAACTCTATTATGATGACAAGTGACATTTGCTGACATGGCACGCTATGGAGATACATGTGTCTTTAGGAACTATTGTTTTATTAGTAAGGATCCATACTAAAAAATACATAATATATAAAATTTAAGGAAACCAAAACCCTAATTAAAATGCCGATTTTAAAACATTGATCTGTACGTTGCATAATAATTTGAAAACAATCCATCCAAATCATTCATTCAAAACAATTTAATATTCTGGAAACATCCATAAATGTCGTGATTTCATATAACTATATTAAAATAATTACAAAATATTTCAATAAAAACCAATCATTTAGAAAATTACCAAACTGTTTACATATTATATTAACAAAACATTTTTGCATATGTAGCCGATTGTTCCGTTGACTTTAACTTATATATTTTATTATTGATTGATTATGATTATATGTCGCCATATTAAACCAAAATTTGATAAAACGATTTAAGAAATTAAAACCATATTTTCCCAAGTTCCAAATAAAATTACCACGGATATACTAAACCCCTAAAAATATGTTATTTTATAAATTATTTCCATCTACAACAAATATCTCATGAATAATAATCTTATTTTATTCACAAATCCATCTTATTTTTACTGGGAAAACTACATAAAACCCAACGTGTGTTATGTTATATTTATTCAATCAAAATTTCAAAAATATATTTTATAATGTATTAAGAAATCATTATTGTATATCGTTTTTTATTAAAACCATTTATTTTTATAAATCAACTAGGTTAAAACCCGTGGAACCCACGGGTGCTAATTTTAAATAGAGCTAAAAAATTGATTATTTAATAAAATAATATATCATTAATTTAGAAAAGCTTATGAATTGTAATATTGTATTTTTTTAATAACTTTGTAATTTGTAAGTATTTAATTACACATATAAATCTTCCTATTTTATAAAAGTCAGGAGTTTGTATAATGCAATATATTATCAGTTTTGGAGTTTTATTCTTATTAAATACATGGAAGTTGTGATGCACTTACAGCAGGACAAGTGCATGGGTTGTAAAAAAAATATTTATTCTTATTGAACCCTTACTTTTGGTGCATGATTCTTGGGAAGAAAAACAATATTTATAATTCAAAATTATAAGGATTAATTAAATATTTGCAAAAAAAAATATTAATTTACAATGATAGAAGTTTTGTCAGTAACTTTATAATTTTGTTTTAAAATAAATATATACACCGTTATGAAAAAAAATAGGTTTTAATAATATATTTGCGAACATTTTTTTGTATATAATAAGAGATTGATGTTGTAATTTTATGATCATTATATACAAATTAATCATCTTAGTAAAAACTCCATGAGACCATGTTAGAACAAAAATGAGTAAAAAAATCAAAAACAAAAATGAAACATATATGATATGTAATTAAAAGTCTAAATGTAAGAAAAAGCAACACACGTTCATCTTATATTGTCAACATATGAATCTAAAAATAAAGAAAAATAGTACCATTATGTTGGCTTTAGATAACTTACTGGCTCGAGTGAATTACCTTGCATTTTATTTGGAACAAATTGGCAAACATAATTCCTGAAAATGAGAATCAGTACCAAAGTATTAAATACAAATATTACATCTATTATAATAAATGAATGTTTTTTTTTGCCACATGTCATATTCTCATTTATTTGGACACATGGCATTTTCTAGATTTTTAAAATTTTCTATTTTCCACTTGTCATTTTATTGTATTTTTCATTTTATTAAATTAAAATTTCACATTTAATATGTAAGGTAATATATATGTAAGGTATTTATTAGAAAGGGTTTATATATGTAATGTATTCAATACATTAAAGCTTCCTTAATTTTAATAATTCAAAATTTTTCTCATTCTTCTTATAAATTCGAACTTTTTAAATTGTTAAAATTTCATATTTAATTTTTTTAAATAAACCCATGTAATACATGAGTCTCACACCTAATACATTATAAATAAAACTATTTGTTATAATTGGAAAAGATGGAGCTAGGTTATGAAAGTTTACCTATAAGTGAGATTATAAATAAAACAAATTGGAAAACACAATTCAAATCAGCACTCGGTTTCAACATGAAGCATCCATTTTTAGTACATAACTTGATCACTTGAACTTTAACACTTAATATCTTTTGCAAGGAATCTGAAACAACTTTGGCACTTTAGTAGCACGAACCATTTACATTAATTATAGCAATATACTTTCAAAGTACATTGTTATTTTAGGGTTATTTTACGGAATAAATTTTTTCAAAAAAATGATAACTTATTTCCATTTTATAAAAAAAATAGCAAAAGTCGATGGAAATGGTTTTCTGAGACAATTAGATTCCCTTGAAAAAGTTATTGAAAGTAAGTCCCTACTTGTAAAATTTGATAATACTTTAAAAAAACAATACATATTACTTACTGTTGAATCTCTTTCTAGGTATCTTGCCAATGGTGAACGAATAAAGAAAATTTCTTACATGTTTAGTACTAAATCAAGTAGTAAACTATAACATTAAACAATATTTGGAAAGATAAATATATAGCAAGATAGTTTGCATTGTTGCCGACAAATATATGAAAAAAAAACATCGCCTGAACAACAACAATATAGTATTTTTGAATTTTGCCGGTCACCGCAAACGTTTGATTATTTGATGGAGCCTGATTATTTACCTGAAAATGAATGCTTGATTTGAGACAATATAATAAATTGCTAATGTACAAATATATATATATATATATATATATATATATATATATATATATATATGTATATATGCAAATCCTTCAGAAAAAAGGAAGGTTATATTTTTAAAAAGAAATTAAGATGAAAAAATGTTTATTTTTTAGATGGAGGGAGTATAACCTAAAAATATTAATAAACGTATATCTAGATGATTGAATATTAAGCAATCAAAATGACATTATAAAAAAGTATTTAAACTTCCATATAACATTTTAGCAGTTAAAAAGGTCGAATACAACAGTAAATAGTCTTAAAGAAGTAACTTGATCGAGCAAAAGTTTTGTTGTTTTTTAGCATAATCTCCTACATTTAGATTCTTGCACATCTCTTTAAAATTGTCGGTCTAAACTAACCTCTAAATCCCTCTGCACATGTTATATATACCACCAATCATGAATCAACATTGGGTTACTAAAATCTACAGAAAAAGTGGATTCGGTACCTTTTGCAGGGAGTTTATTACACATAAGCCAACTCAAAGAAAAACAATTAGGTGACCATAAATATTCATTAAGATCATCATAATTGCACCGCTCTGAGTGAGGTGCCTTTCCATTTCTGCTCCTTTTCACTTCCTATAGCATAACAATAAGCATTAAGTTTAAAAAACAAAATAAAGTTTTCTCTGTTGAACTTTTATCTGTACTTTAGGAAGCCTTATGTTGTGTTTCCTTCCTATATAGTTGCACCAGGTTTTATAATTTTTAAAATGTATTGTCATAACTTCATCCACATCTCAATCATCAAGATGTATAGTAATGGTTGTTAGAAGTTAGAACTTAGAACTTAGAAGTCAAATAGTCAAACGTGAAAGGTAATATTTATATGAAGGCGAAACTAAATTGCAATCTCTAATCGAGAATAAGAAAAATAATCAGAATAGTACGAATATCATGTATAATAACCAAAACCCATAATCACAATAATATATATCTCACACATAAAGAATCATAATAATCAAAACCCATAAAAAGATAGTAGAAACTCATTAAGGTAAACAAACCATACTCTAAAACAGTTAACCCAAAATCGAAATGATGATGATCGACAAATGCATTTCACTATTTTAGCTCTCATATACCCCTGAATATTCCAAGCATTAAAGAAACATCTAAATTTGCAGAGATTTTAAGAGAAACTGTAACGTTATCGGGGGGGGGGGGGGGGGGAGGGGGGAGGAGAGAGAGAGAGAGAAGCTTACCAGCTAGAGCAGACAGGGCCACCACGGAGTGGCTGAAATTGGTGAAAAGATTTTGTCGATTAATTGGAACCATGTCGCCGGTAACGGATGATAAAAGGCAGCGATGAATACCATCCAAAACCCTAAACTATTTTTGGTTTCGATCTTGTTGAACAACCATTCAAACATCAAAAAACTTGGGTTATTAATTGCTTATTTAGGGATATCTACCTTTTTAGGATTTCAAAATTTGAATCAGGAAGTAACAGAGATATGCGAGATTATGGGAGAAGAAGGCGAATGTGGGGTATGAAGAGGCGGAAAGGTCATTTTCAGAACTTCACATAGAAATCTAGAGCGGGAAAATTCGCTAGGGAGGGCCTCAACAATTGCCACGTGACAATTGGATACTTATTTATTAGGATTAGGATATTTTAAAAAGTTGGTCGTTACAATGTTGATATATAGGATTCTAAAAGAAAAAGACGATCACATCAAAATTAGAGAAAAAACTCTCAAAACCCTAATCTTATCCAATAAAAAGATATGGGTAATCGCAATCATCATTTTATATTCTAATTCTTTTTGAAATCATATTGTATCAAAGATTGTTTGAATCAAGTTACATTGTTATATTATATTACGACTTTAATAAAAATACAATGTTATAAAATGGTTACCAAGATTAATTTAGACAAAATCATACTATAAAATAAATATAACGAACGAAAATATAATATAGTGAATTTTTTTAGATTCCAAAGATATCAAGTTGGATTTTCTTTAAAGTTCTACTTATTTAATTTTTATTAAATAATTATTTTTGTAACAAGGCTTCGTTTGGCGACTTTATATCCGTTATCCAAAAAAATCAACCGAGTCAAAGTACACAACGAGTCGACTCATCTGAGTCGGGGGAAGGGAAGAAACTAGGGACGTAGTTGTCATTTTCCTTAGACCTACCGCAGCTTTAAGTAGGAGAGAGAGATTGTGGGGGAATTTACTAAGAAAGAGGAAAAGATAAAAACAACTGTTTGAGGTCTCCTCTCTCTTTCAATCCTTTTTCTCTCTCTACTCTCTACTCAACTTTAGGGTTTTCAGCCATCACTCCTTGCTGATCATTCGCTTAGATCTGCAAGGTTTCGCCTCTAGCTCCGTGTTTCTACACCGATCTGTGCCGATTTCGTAGGGTATATGCTCGTTTCATCTTTGTTATTTGTGTGTATTGTGATGAGCTGTTATTATTGTTACTTTTTTCTTTTTGTAAAATTTTGCGTTCGGTTTTGTGCTTATTGTTTGAAGTTTATGTGTTGGAGCACTGTTATTTGATGTAATTTGCTATGTGTTGTTGAATGCGATTATGAGACTTCGTTTGTGAGAAACTTTCGCTTTTGCTTTTTTTTTTTTTTTTTTTTTTGTTATAATTTCTTCTGCTATATATTTTGTACAAGTTTGCTCTGGTTTTGGCTATGTGATTTTCTTTTGCTTATTGAAGAGTCACAAGGTAAAACATGACATAATGTGTTTTCTTTCTGTACGTTTTTAGATTTTGTGAATATATAAACATGCAGCAGAATATTTATGCTCATTTATTCGATGTGTTTGTACTATTTTTACTTCAAAAAAATTCCTTGTTGCTTTCACCAGATTTTACATAAAAAAACGTACTTTTGATCTTATATGTGCTCTGTTAATATTGTTTTATAATGACACTTATGAAGTTCGCTAGACATACCTTCTTCCTCTTTTTATAATTCCGACTGTGTTTTTTTTTTTTTTTTTTTTTTTGGTAAAATTATCTGTATATTGTGATTTTTCTTACCTTATGATTACTTTATATATCATTAAATAATTCTAAAATTTTCTCTATGTTACTGTTTGATGTTTTTTTGCTATCCTTTTTGATGAATATGCTATGATGAATGCACTTTATTTTCCTATGGCTAAACTGTGAATGATTTTTTTTCTCTGTTTTAGCTGTCATAATGGTGAGGAAGAAGAGGACTGAAACCTCCGGTGGTGAGGGATCTCAGCCTCAGGAGGCTGTTTCCGGACAAGGTAGTGGTGCTCAAAGGCCACCACAGCAACAACAACAACAACAGCAACAGGGAGGTGGTGGTGGTGGTGGTGGCTACCAGGGTAGAGGACAGGGTGGTTATCAAGGAAGAGGGCAGGGTGGTTATCAAGGTGGTGGTTACCAAGGTGGAGGAGGACAAGGAGGTGGTTACCAAGGCGGACAACCTCAAGGAGGAAGAGGATGGGTTCAGAGGGGAGGACCACCACCACAGCGTGGTGGCCCACCACCACCACAACAATACTATGGTGGTCCACCTGATCAACCCCAACAAGGTCAACAACAACAAAGGCCTCCAAGAGGAACTGCACCACCTCAGCGGCGTGGTGGTGGTGGTGGATCTGGACCTTCGTATGCCGGTGGCCCTTCAAGGCCATCGGTTCCCGAGCTGTACCAAGCTACACAGGCTCCCCAACAGCCTGTGGCCACCTTGCAGCCTATTCCACATGTGAAACCAGCTGAAGTGCATCATGGCGAGTCGTCTTCCACTTCACCCACTGACCAGGTTGTAGACGAGTCAGTGACTCAGTTTCAGCAACTCACTGTGCAGCAAGAAGAGCCCATGCAAATCGCACCTGCTTCCAGCAAATCCATGAGATTTCCTATGCGTCCTGGAAAGGGTAGCACTGGAATCAGATGCATTGTCAAAGCAAACCATTTCTTTGCTGAATTACCTGATAAGGATTTACATCAGTATGATGTGAGTTTTTCTTTGACCTTTTTATTCCTTATATGTGATATGAGTATGTGATAATGTGACCCTTTTCTTCATTCATATAGGTGACAATCACACCAGAAGTAACTTCACGTGGTGTGAATCGAGCTGTTTTGGGAGAACTGGTGAAATTGTACAGGGATTCTCATCTTGGAAAGAGGCTTCCTGCATATGATGGAAGAAAGAGTCTGTATACTGCTGGACCTCTTCCTTTTGTTTCAAAAGAGTTCAAAATCACCCTTGTTGATGAAGATGATGGAACAGGAGCTGCTAGGTCTCTCTTCTCTCTCTTAACAAAATCTTTCTTCACCACTTAACTTTATTCAACATCTTTCTAAAACCCATTTTTTTTACTGCAGGAGAGAGAGAGACTTCAAAGTTGTGATCAAGTTAGCTTCACGTGCAGATTTACATCACCTGGATATGTTTTTACAAGGGAGGCAAGCGGATGCTCCACAAGAAGCTCTTCAAGTTCTGGATATTGTTTTAAGGGAACTGCCTACTAATCGGTATATACGAATATCAAAAGCAAAGTTGTTAACTTTTGGTAACTTTAGGAGTATCTAATGATATAATATTTTGTTTGATTGAATTTTATGCAGATATACCCCTGTGGGGAGGTCTTTTTATTCCCCTGATCTTGGGCGTAGACAACCATTGGGTGAAGGTTTGGAAAGCTGGCGTGGTTTTTATCAGAGCATTAGGCCTACACAAATGGGTCTTTCCCTGAATATTGGTTAGTTTGTTAACCCTATTTGGTTTGTTAGGTTTTCTGCTATTCAATTTACAAGTAACTTTGACCTAAATTTTCAGTTCATGTAAAGTAAAGCTTCCTTTGATCATACAACATTATAAAATCTTAGAGTAAATTATAAAAACGGCCTCTCACCTTTCTAATTTCTACCATGTTTAGCTCAAATTCGAAACATCTTTCAGTTTTGGTCCTTATTTCAAGTTTCATATCGGTTTTAGTCTTTGAAATCTTCAATAAGGGACAAAATTGATATGAAATTTTGGAATTTGGACCAAAATAAGAAAGTTAATGGAACCAATTTTGAAAAGGGTTTCAACTTTGTACTAAACTTGTAAAATTCAGAAAGTACAGGGTCCAATTTTGTAATTTACTAAAAAATTTGCAAGTTTTCTGATGTTGTTTTGTGACATCAAAAGGACCAAAATAAGAAAGTCAATAGGACCAATTTTGTAAAGGGTTTTAACTTTGTAATAAACATGTAAAATTCAGAAAGTACAGGGACCAATTTTGTAATTTACTAAAAAATTTGCAAGTTTTCTGATGTTTTATGTAAAATTCAGAAAGTACAGGGACCAGTTTTGTAATTTACTAAAAAATTTGCAAGTTTTCTGATGTAGTTTTATGACATCAATAGGACCAAAATAAGAAAGTCAATAGAACCAATTTTGTAAAGGGTTTCAACTTTGTACTAAACATGTAAAATTCAGAAAGTACAGGGACCAATTTTGTAAATTACTAAAAAATTTGCAAGTTTTCTGATGTTGTTTTATGACATGTTGTGATGCAGATATGTCTTCTACTGCTTTCATTGAGCCACTGCCTGTGATTGACTTTGTAACACAGCTTCTGAACAGGGATGTTTCTGCAAGACCTTTATCTGATGCAGACCGAGTCAAGGTTAGCTTGTTTTTTAAACATTTTGTAAAGTGATTTAATATGATTCAACACCCATTTAATTATTTATTTATTTATGCTGACTAGATCAAAAAGGCACTGAGAGGAGTCAAGGTTGAAGTTACCCACCGTGGAAATATGCGCAGAAAGTATCGCATATCTGGTTTAACATCTCAAGCAACACGAGAACTAAAGTAAGAAGCAATTTTCTTTGTTGTTTATGTCAAGCTTTCTTGATTACATGATGATAATATTTATTTATTTTGGTGAAACATCAGTTTTCCAGTTGATGACAGAGGCACAATGAAATCTGTGGTTGAATACTTTCGGGAAACTTATGGATTTTCCATTCAGCATATTCAATGGCCATGTCTGCAAGTTGGGAATACTCAGAGGCCAAATTATCTCCCTATGGAGGTTATAAAATTTCTTTTATTTATTTTCTTCTCTTGTTTAATATTAGTTTGACAATAAATGCATTCTAATGTTGTTAATTTTCAGGTATGCAAAATTGTAGAGGGCCAAAGGTATTCCAAGAGGCTAAATGAGCGACAAATCACTGCTCTTCTTAAGGTGACATGTCAGCGACCTCAGGAAAGAGAGAAGGATATTTTAAAGGTTTGTTTTTTTTTTTTTTTTTTTTTTGTTTTTGTAAGGCCAAATTACAAAAAAAAGAACTATTCTGTTTTGCATAATTTTGCTTTTTAACCATTTGTACCTTTTTTTATCCGATCAAACACAAAACGTTTCAGACATTTTGAAATTAATCATCTAATAGGTTGCATCATGTCAAAATGGTTAAGTTGGAAATCTTTATAATAAAAATCTACAAAAAACCGTGATGATTTTCTCCAATCATGTCATCTTTTTCAAATTAAATTTTTATGTTCTTTCTTGTTTTTTGTTATATAATGTTATGTTATGTACTCTATAATTGTTAAGAAAAGTTATAAATATGTGCTTTGTTTTTGCAGACTGTTAGTCACAATGCTTATGGTCAGGATCCTTATGCTAAGGAATTTGGTATAAAAATTAGCCAGAATTTAGCCTCTGTTGAAGCCCGAATATTACCTCCTCCCAGGGTAAATGAGTGAATTTTTTATTTATTTTATTTAAAGATAACCAACCATTTATTTAGTATTTGATTATTCCTAATTTTTTTATTTGCTTTTTTTTAGCTTAAATACCATGACACAGGACGTGAAAGGGATTGTCTGCCTCAAGTTGGCCAGTGGAACATGATGAACAAAGTAACTACCTGTTCTTTTTTTTTTTCAGTATTTTAATTAGCACCTAATAGAATCCTACATTATTGCATTCTAATGACCTTTTTTTTTGACAGAAAATGGTTAATGGTGGAACAGTCGCCAGCTGGATTTGCATAAATTTCGCACGAAATGTTCAAGATAATATTGCTAAAGCTTTCTGTCAAGAGCTTGCACAGATGTGCAATACCTCTGGCATGGTATTGTCAAAAAAATAAAACTTTTTTTTTTTAAATATATCTATATATTTTTTAATAAATGCTTTTGTTTTTACAGGCATTTAATCCTGAACCCGTGCTTCCTGCATTTACTGGTCGTCCTGATCAGGTTGAAAGAGTCCTGAAAGCTCGTTTCCATGATGCAATGACTAAACTTCAACCCCACAAAAAAGAACTTGATTTGCTTGTTGTCATTCTCCCAGATAACAATGGCTCACTTTATGGTATCTAATTTAAACCAGAAATCTATTATAATTGTTTGTTATTATCAATTAGCATACTTTCTTTTTGCAATTTTGGTCCTTATTGATATTTTGTAATGTTTGTGGTCTGTTTTCAAAGTAAAATGACTTTGGTCCTTGAGTATAACTGATTATTGCAAATTTGGTCCGAAAAATAGTCATTTTATCTACAACTGGGAGCAAAACACATTACAAAAACCACAAATAAGGACCAAAATTGCAAAAAAAGACATATCAGGGGCCATAAATGTAATTTACTTTAAATAAATTTTCTCTTATTAGGATGTTATTCTTTTAAAACTCTACCAAGTTATAGCATTTAAAATTGATTTGTATTAGATGACATTGTTATAGTTTGGTAAATATTTTTGTTCGCTTAACATATTTTCTTTTTGCAATTTTGGTCCTTATTGATGTTTTGTAACGTTTTTGGTCCGTTTTCCAAGTTAAACGACTTACTTTTGTTCCTTTGTATAACTAACTGTTTTTTGCAAATTTGGTCCCAATAAGTGATTTTATCTTGAACAGGGAACAAACAGATTACAAAAACCTCAAATAAGGACCAAAATTGCAAAAAAAACAGATATATCAGGGGCCAAAATATAATTTACTTAAAATATTTTTTCCCTCGGTAGTTTGGTAAAAAATGCTATAATATCAATAATAATATCATATGTATAATATTTTTGCAGGTGATTTGAAGAGGATCTGCGAGACTGATCTTGGGATTGTTTCACAATGCTGTCTAACAAAGCATGTGTTCAGGATGAGTAAACAGTACCTTGCAAATGTAGCCTTAAAGATCAATGTGAAAGTTGGAGGAAGGAATACTGTTCTTGCTGATGCATTGTCAAGAAGAATCCCTAATGTCAGTGATGTCCCAACAATCATATTTGGTGCTGATGTCACTCACCCTCACCCTGGAGAAGATTCCAGCCCCTCAATTGCTGCTGTAATAACCCCCCTCCCATTCATTCTCCTCTTTTCCATATTGTTTTCTTTTTACCTTTAATTTTATATTACTGAAAATGGAAATATGTAGGTTGTTGCTTCTCAAGATTGGCCTGAGATTACAAAGTATGCGGGATTAGTCTGTGCTCAAGCTCATCGCCAAGAACTGATTCAAGATCTGTTCAAGGAATGGCAGGATCCTAATAGAGGCAAAGTCTCTGGTGGCATGATCAAGTAAGCTTTTTCTTTTCTTTTCATCTTGTTTACTTTAATTACTAGTCTCTAATATTTTGTTATCATTAGGGAGCTTCTCATATCCTTCAGAAGAGCAACTGGCCAAAAACCACAGCGCATCATCTTCTATAGGTATGGAACATTCGAACTGAGTTGATTATGTTTATAAAGAAATATTCTGATTGTTTGATTGATGAATGCAGAGATGGTGTGAGTGAAGGGCAGTTTTATCAAGTGCTTCTTTATGAGCTTGATGCAATCCGAAAAGCGTGTGCATCATTGGAGCCAAACTATCAGCCTCCAGTGACATTTGTTGTGGTTCAAAAACGTCATCACACCAGATTGTTTGCTAACAACCACCATGATCGTAATTCTGTTGACAGAAGTGGAAACATTCTTCCAGGTATGCTAATATTATTTTTCTTTTAAAATATTTTAACGAATGTAAGTTTAATTTTTTCTTTAATATAAATCTTCAGGCACTGTTGTTGATTCCAAGATCTGTCATCCCACCGAGTTTGATTTTTATCTCTGCAGCCATGCTGGTATTCAGGTAATAATTTTATATATAATGCTTACCTTTACTGGAATATGTTTGAGAAGCTTCTAGAATTTTGTATTGTGGTGATATTTATATAAATATATATATTGTGTTTGTGTGACAAAAACAGGGTACAAGTCGTCCAGCTCATTACCATGTGTTGTGGGATGAGAATAAGTTTTCAGCTGATGATCTGCAGTCACTCACAAATAACCTTTGTTACACGTATGTTGCTTTCTCTTCTTTCTCATATATATGGCGTATATCATAATATAAAAATTCATTCCATTTTCTGTTTTGTTTTATTTATTTTTGACAGTTATGCGAGGTGCACACGATCTGTTTCAATTGGTGAGTTTTTTTACTTTTGTTGTAAATATGTTGTTATCTTTTAAATTTTTTTTGTTTATTAATGAATGTTAATGTGATATATGCAGTGCCACCTGCATACTATGCTCATCTGGCTGCATTCCGAGCGAGATTTTACATGGAGCCAGATACATCAGACAGTGGGTCAATGATAAGTGGTGCAGCTGGTGGACGTGGTGGGATGGGTGGTGGTGGTGGGAGGAGCACTCGTGCACCAGGTGCAAATGCAGCAGTTAGGCCTCTTCCTGCCCTCAAGGAGAATGTCAAACGTGTTATGTTCTATTGTTAAATCTGATCATTTATTACATTATTCTGCCCGGATATGATTTCTGTGTTTTATTATTTGCTACCATTGGATTTGGATGTTATGATTATGAGGGGTTCCTGGTTTGGTAAAAACACATGTTTGTGACGTTTGTTTGTTTGTGTGATGGTAATGAAATGACTTGAAAAATGGCTTTTTGTTTCTTTGTTGACTATTTTTTTTTTCTTCATGTATTTTTTTTAGACAAGAGTGTAACTAAATCTGTCAGAACTTCCGTACAATTTTTTATTCACCTTTGACTAGCAAAATGTTTGATAGATATAGAATGCATCGCTTGAGCAGAATCATTTTGATGTCCTGTTTGGCTGTTTGCATTGCCCTAATATCGTTTCTTTTTGAACATCGCCTTGCCATTGCTATCAACAGATGATGAAGATATAAGCACTATTGCTAATTTAGTATTGGATTGTCTTGTTTTAGTGGGCACCACCCCTTATACTTGTGACATTCCAAATCTCAAAGAGTTTTGAACAGGATGCGGTTACACAATGTATTCTATTATCACTTTGCCTTCGGTAGGATTCAAAAAGGCACTTAGGTCCTAAGTGTATTGAAATTACATAAAAGAAAGGTTGTTTTAAAAAAAAATGATGATAAAGTTTATAGCAATAAACATAGCAAATAGCAAAATCATAGTATTTTATTGAGTAAAGACAGCTAACTGATGACTCGTGAAGCTCTCATTCTTTGTTAGTTTCGATAAGAATTTCAGATAATTTGAAATCTTATTCGGAATTATGTTACGCCCTGTTTCTATTTAATTGGAGTATTTTGAAATAGGTTAATAAATAATACGAATAATTATATAACTAAAGACTAATTTTTGTAAATCTGACAAATGAATTAATTAAATAATATGCATTGCATAGATGTGAAGGGGTATAATAATAATAATAATAATAATAATAATACAAAGGGAATTCGAAAATGGGGTATTTTTGGCAGTATGCCAAACTTCAAGGCCCAAAAATGCCAAAATAAAAAAGAAGGTTGTCTACTTTTCCTGGGATACATGCAGCACCTCTTTAAACCAAAAAAACTTGATTTTCTTGAAATCCATTCGATTCTTATCCCTTGTTACACTTAGTCTTGATCTTATAAAGCCAAATTTCCAGGATTAAATATAAAATATAAAAAAAAATAGGATCATGTGTAGCTTCCCATTTCCCCCCTATAAAAAAACTAAGGTCATATACCCCCCTCCCCAATTTGAGCAGGTAGGGGACGGGGACTATGTATATACTTCTATTATCTTATGGTTGGACATATATGACCAGTGGCGGACGCAGACTGTTTTAGTAGGGGTGTCCCTCGTACTTCAAGCGGGTGTCCCTAATAGAAAAAACCAAAAAAAAAAAAAAAAAAATTTACACTGCGTGCCGGAAATTGAGCAGTGGCCCGGGACCCCAAAGGCCCTACATAGGTCCGCCACTGCATATGACCTAAGGTGGTTTATGTTTTGGTTACTAGCTAACACAAACAACCCAAAATGGTCTTTTGAAGTGATAATATAAAAGTTTAACATGCTCAGCGTAGCCCAATAAATCAATGTTGAATGAAAACTGGTCAATGTTTACCAAGTCCATGTATTTGTGCTTTCCCTTCCAAGAAAGTTGGTGAACTCCCACATATAACAAGCGTATAGAGAAAATAGTTGGATGACTAGCTTCAAAAGAAAAACAAAAGTTTTAGTGTGAGGTTTAGAAGTTTACACGGAAGAAGAAAGTTGAAGAAAAACGAAGTTTCATTACCGTAATGAACTTCTACATCGATTTCATCCATATCTGCTCTGATTATCCAAACCATCGTTGTCGATTTTGCTTCACAAAACTAGGTTTTTTTGTTGAGAAATTGTGGATTTAGATCGAGGATGAGTGAAGAAACTTTCTGATACCACAATGACAACATATACATGCGTACTCACTTGGGCACAAATGTAAAAAGACCAGCATACCCTTGCATGTAAGACACATATGACATTTAAATGAAAAAAATGGCTAACAAAGCCAATGATGAAGCATGGACATTTCAAAATAACAAGGGATGTAGTCTAAGTGAAAAGCAAATCATACGGATTCAACTAACAAACTATATGGTCCTTGTGGCCAACATAAAGTATAATTTTTTACATGGATTGTCCTTTTGGCTGCCAAAAAGTACAACCTTTTCATAGATGATCCTTATGGTTTGTACGTGGTTAATCCTTATGCATAATGCGATTGAAAAACATAGCGTTAAATGCATGTAATCATTAACTTTGATGAATCAAAATTTTCAATAAACGAATCAGTAACTATGAAATTAAAACAACACAATGATCTAAATATTAACAACTTAGCTCTTTGATTGATTTTGAACAAGGTTACAATAGACTCTAATAAAAGAGAGTTATGAGCTCTAAGAAGTAAAGAAAAACATGTAATCTGATCTATGGACATACACACACACAAACACACACACACACACACACACACACACACACACATATATATATATATATATATATATATATATATATATATATATATATTGTAACGACCCAGTTTTGTTTTTCAAAAGAAATTTTTCATTTTTAAATAATCAAAACATTTCCAATGAACCACAAAATCTCAAGAACAATTGTTTTTAAATTCATAATATCAACATTTTTATTTCAAATATCAGAGTGTCCCATAAAACGCCTGAGAGAGCATGTCGCGCCATCAAGGCTCCGAAGTACCTGAAACAATAAAAAAATGTAAGCTAATGCTTAGTGAGTTCCCCAGAGCATACCCCACACAATCCACATAATCACATAATCCATATTAGCTATAAAAACTACATAAATCATATGAGCCATGCATACAACATATAAGGATGCCATAAAACCCTCCAAGGTCTTAAACCTAGTGTCACTGGAACCCCCACATGGTCTTAACTACCTGTCATGGGAACCCCAACATGGTCTTTACTACCAAGAAATATCATACAAGCTAAACATGCAAATATATTAGAATGCCATGGAAACCTTCCAAGGTCTTACACTAATGTCATGGGAACCCCTACATGGTCTCAGTCTACTGCCACGGGAACCCCCCTGGGGTCTTCCATGCAAGAGTTATACTAACATAATGCATAATCAATCAATAATCCACTTAACGTAAAATGGGTTGGCCTTGGTGCCTTAGACCCATTGGTATGGTGAGAAGACTCACCTCTCAAGAATGTTGAATTGCTAAGATCAAATAAGTCCCAACACGCAACTCCAACTCAAATGTCTATAACCAACATGTGATTAACTTGTCAAATCTTGTAATACCATAAATTCCCTCACAGTCAAACTTGGTCAACCCTGGTCAAAGTCAAGGTCAACGGTCCATGTTAAACCCAACTCGTCGAGTTCCTTCAAGGTCCATAAAACTGAAATCCCGAGTCAACTCGCCAAGTTATGCGAGTAACTCGTCGAGTTCTTCAGTGTCCAAGGGCCAAAAACTCTAAGCCGGAATCTCTAGGTCGAAACCCCTAATCAGCTCACCGAGATCACTCAGGATCCCGAAAACGGGTGAACCTTGCCCGACTCGTCGAGTTGGCTAAGCAACTCATCGAGTCCCTTCAGTCCTTTTTCATGTTCAGTCCCTTCCAGTGGAATTCAAGACTCCAAACTATAGATCCATCCCCCTAGGGTGTAGTTGCCACGCAAAGTTGCCAACTTTACATGCATGCAAGGCCTTAAGAGCCTAAAACACTCAAAACTAAGGTTTATACAAAGTTTAGGGCATGGACAAAGGCTGAGGCTAGATAAAGTGAGCAACTTTATGTCCATGGAGGTCTAGAGATGTCCAAATCTGAAACCCAATCTTCATAACAAGTTCCAATCCAAGAATGACACCATTATGTACCAAAAGTGACCATTTACTTCCATAAAATGAGATCTAAGCAACTAAAGATCAAGATGGCGACTTTATACCTCAAGATGGTTGTAACATCCATAAAATTTGAGCAAATTTGAAACTTTTTAAATCATTTAAAACCATTCGGTTATTACAATTTGTTTTCAAAATAGTTTAAACATTAGAGTTCCCAGAAACCAAAATCATCAATCGAGGAAGTGTACGGTCATGCCTTCGCCTTCCCACGGTCATCCGCTGAACCTGAAACAATAAACCGAAACTGTAAGCTCGAAGGCTTAGTGAGTTACCCCCAAAATACCAATGCCATACCGATATAACCACAACATATAGCATATAAGTAAACAAAATGCATAATGAGCCTTCAGCCTGACTGGACCGCCTCGCAGGCCTACAACCTATCTAGACCGCTCCCGAGCCTTCGGCATGACTGGACCGCCTCGCAGGGCCTATAGCCTATCCAGACCGCTCGCTGGGTATGTTGGCCTACAACACAAAGCAGGACCGCCTCAACCTAACCCCCAACCAAACAACCATGTGCACATATAACATATAATCACATAACAGTCTATAGACAACAGACCGATCTAACAAATCAATAGCATAACAACATCCTATAACCAGGATACCGACCTAACCGATCACTAACATGACATCATCCTATATACCAGGATACCGATGTGCACATAAATATCATACACTAAATCATATCATATTGTAGTCAAACCGATCTAATAGATCACTAATCATAGCAACATCCCAATAACCGGGATACAGACCTAACTAGTCACTAAGCATAAGCATTTCACCATCCTAACTACCAGGATGTAATCAATAAACATATCATGCCATAATACATATACAAACCATAAAGGGTCGGCTTTGGTGCCTTAGACCCTATTGATATAGTGAGGACAACTCACCTTGCACTGCCGATTTGAACTAAAGAATCGAACTCCCAAATCGCTGCCTCACCAAAAATCCCGAACAGCTGATCTCTCGAATCCCAGATCTATCAATACCAAAATATCACTTAATTCAAAACAATAATCCTCCATTTTACCCTTTGTCCAAGTTGGTCCATATCTAAGGCTCAAATTCATAATATAAAAAGCCCAACATTGGATAGGCTTCCCAGATCCACTAGTGGCCCACTAATGGACTAATTTGCTAAAGTGGGCCCAATCCCTCTTGTGGGCCTTACCCTAAGCCCAAACATCTTCTTGGCCCACATTATCTGACTCTTGATGGCCTATTAAGTCCCAAAGGACCAAAATCCCCCTACATGGCCCATACCGAGGCCCAAAATCCATAAGGCCCATAACTGTTGAGTACGCTAGGCGTACTCCTATGTACGCTAAGCGTACTATCCAAATGGTGTGTACTGGGCATACCTGCTTGTACGCTCAGCGTACTTTGTTGTTAATTCATTTTCCCATTGAGTGCTTAATACTTAGATTCAGAAGCTACAATCACAGATCCAAGTCCTTTCCAACGTCTTAATCCATAAAGTCACTGACTTGGTGACTTTGCATGCCCCCCTAAAAGACCAAATCTCAAAGTATAACATTCTACTTCCATGGAAAAGACTCAAACTTCAACATGGATGGTCTTAAACTCTAAAGGTACCAACTTTATGGACCTTTAACCGCAGAAACACTAAGAGGGGCAACTTAAAGCTCCTGGAATGAAATCAAGACCACTAGATCTCATATCTGGTACCAAAATGAACTAAAACTTGTTTGGAAGTGTGTCCAAGGTCATTAACAAGTTGGTGATATCTCTAATAATAGCAGGGTCCTCTTGGGTTTCCCTCAAGACTCAAAATTGAGTTGAATAAATAATAGGAGTAATTAGTTTATTAATTATTATGGTTTAATAATTAATTAGAAACTAATTAGAAAACAATTTGGGAATTAATTAACAGTTTAATTAATAGAAGGGTTGAATGTGAATTAATCAATAGTTGGTTAATCAGGAAACATTCCATAACCCTAGAATGAAGGGGGTTGGACGAAATTCCCTTTGGATAAAGGGAATTTCATTCTTAGCCTATCCTCTCCCACATGGATGGAAGGATAAAACCCTAGGAAATATCCAAGCCTGTAAATAGGGCCTTAGGGATTCATTCATCCTTGCTCATTTGGCTTGAGTATTCGCCACCTTCTTTCTCCCTCATTGTGGAAGAACTTTTTTTTAGTTCATCCCTCCTAGTTTAATATTTGTTTCTACTCTTTTGAGTTCATTGGGTGTGAACCAAGAGAGGGATTCTAGTTTGGATCCTCATCATCCAAACAAGGTGGCACGCACAAGGAGTCAATCTCAAAGATCATTAGCTGCTAAAGAGGTTAGCATTCTTCCTTGTATTTTCGGATTTCGTAGGGTAGAAGTAATAGTATGAAGCCATAGATCCATAGGTTGCATATACACTTAGGTAAATTGTTTTGTTGTTTCAATTCTTCCGCTGTCTAGTTATTGAGTGTATTTGATGCATGTATTACCCAACAGTGGTATCAGAGCCATTGGTTCGTGGTTACTATCACCCTACATCCATATTTTCTGAAAAATAATTGTTTGGAACTGAATAATGAAAGAGTAATTAAAAAATTTGTAATTTAAAAAAAAAACCCTAATCGTAGGTCACAACATGAACCTGTTGTTCACGACATGAACTCAGCAGATTCGGGATTTTCAATTTTTTCTTCATTTTTCGAATTTGTAGTTTTGATAAATATGGATAAATGTCAAATTTTAATTGTGTAAATCTGAAAATAGATAAATATCATTTAAATATGTTTATTTGAATTTGAATATTTATTTATTATTTAAATAGGGATTTAAATATTTTAAAATTATTTATAATAGAGTTTTATAAATTTGAATATTAACCCCTCATGTTTTATTAATTATTAAATTACATCATTGTAATTAATTTGAATTAATAAATAGACAACTAAATTTAAAGGTTTTAAATTTAACCCTTGTATATATGTTAGATCCATATCTATTATATGTATAAGAGAATTGCAATATGCATCCTTGCATATATTAAATATTAACATTGTCAGTCTTACCTCGACTAGGCGCACCCGTTCTAATGTAGGGGTTTAAGGAGGTCTCTATGATTCCTAATGAGGTCGGTTTTTAATATGCTTCACACTTACCATTCTCACCGCCCTATTGCATTTTGAGATGGAGTTACCGAAAGGGTTTGATAGTGATGATGGTCAATCTAAAAGTATTCTAAATACAAGTATAAAACAAAATCTCGTTTTATTTAAATAAAAGTGAATCTTATGTTATCCATAAAAATTGCACATTCTCTTTATAACTTGTTGATGGAGCTCATGTGGTTAATCGACACATCAATTTGAGAGTATAGGTAGAGAATGATGTGAGACTCGCGAATCTCAAGCGTAACTTGAGCTGGGGACCACACAATTTTGTATGGGTGATTCATCATCTATTCAATGATCCGCGGCATCCCCGTCATTGAATTTGAGATGAACATAATCCGAGATTAACATGTCGTTGATAGTCAACGAATCTCAAAGATCTAGGAATTTCATAGTGATTGAAATTGACAAAGAGCTTTGTCTACCTAAATAACTTCATGGTGTGTTTACGGTATCCATTTACACATCCTGAAGCCAAATATGGATCCTAGCCTTATTCTAGTAATTTGTTTTAGGGTAATTGCTAATTAAGGATTTGTATCAAACTAATTGGAATCTTATCTTTTGTATATGTCGAACCAAGCAAACAAAAACAACAATAATCTTCCTCCTCCTCCTCCTCTAACTCAAAACTTAAACTTCTCTCTAATGCAGGTTCTTAATAGGGAGAAACTCAAGGAGGATGGATCCAACTATCTTGATTGGATCAGGACCTTGAGGATCACGTTAATATATGAGAACAAAGAGTATTTTCTCGACGAAGATGTTCCCATACTTGGAGAGAACCCTGCCCCAGAATAAGTTACTGCCTACAACAAGCATTACGATGAATAAACCAAAGTGGCTTGCCTTATGTTAGCGACCATGGCTTCTGGTATCCATAAGAACTTTGAAACATGGGGTGCATTTGACGTAAACCAGCAACTCGAGGAGATGTTCCAAGAGCAAGCTAGGCAAGAACGATTCGACATCGTTAAGTCCCTCATGACATGTAAACTACAAGAGGGAGCTTCTGTGTGTGCACACGTCCAAAAGATGAAGTCGTACATAGACAGACTTGGGAATCTAGGTGTCGAGTTGCCTAAGGAGTTGGCCATAGACATGGTTTTGAACTCGCTTACTAGTTCATATTCTTAGTTCATCATGAACTTCAATATGAATGGCCTTGACAAGACCTTGATGGAGTTGCATGGCATGCTCAAAACTGCTGAAGAGAGCATGAAGAAACCCAACAACTCTAACCCTACTGCTCCAGTATTGGCTGTTGATCGTAGTTCTGCTAAAAGGAAAAGGGCGCCTCAACTGATGGGATGTCAAGTCCACCAAGCAAATTACACCCTTTCTTTGCAAATAAAACGTAATATAATGGTAAAAAGGGGTATCGATCCTCAGGGAAATGGTTGTATTCAATCACCAATGCAATCCAAAAGAACTAGTGTAATTAAACTAATTAACTACAATTAGACTAAAAGAGGGGGGGGGGGGGTGTTTGATTCCTTGAAAACTAAAAAAACTTGAATAATTAAAAATCTTGCAATTAAGCAAGTTGATGAGATGCTCAAAGGTTAGGAATAATTGGTTAACTATGGCAATTCAACACAATGAACATTTATGTGTTTATCATTAGGATCTAATACAAAGCTTATCCTTCATCCCAAATTGGTTATAGCAATCATGAAGCATGAGATGCCAAGATTCCTCATAGGTAGTATGGAGGTTGGGGAAGCCCACAACACACCTTCTTAATTAAGATCAAGGGTCAATTGAAGCAATTGATCCCAAGAAATCAATTAGCCTTAAGAATGAAGGAATCCCCAATTCCTAGAGGATGTCAAATGCTTACACATCCATAAAGGAGTTATGATTCATAAGCTAGAGATGATTTCTACCATCGTAAACCTTTTGTTCTATATAAATTCAATGATCCAATGCAAAATCAAAGAAACAAATCAACAATTGCTCATTCAATTACTAAGCTCATGATCAAAGCATCAAACAAGCATAAGAATTGCAAACTAGAATCATAAACATGGAATAAATTGATAATCAACATAAATCCTTCAAAAACCACAAACATTCACTGGTTTTCAGCCAAAGTCAACCAAATAAGAGTATTAGCCACTCAAGGCAACAAAGTAACAAGAACAATAATCTAATTGCATAAAGAAACTACCTAAGATTTGGAAAGATGAGAGGAAATGGTTTCTAGCTCCCAAAATCGACTTTTGCAGGTCTCCAATGGTGAAAAATCGTCAATGTGGCTAATGGATCTGATCCCCCTAGGTTATGGTGAGCCAAATGACCAAAATGCCCAAAACTGGGTAGTTGCGCGGGTACCCGCGCAGCTGAAATTCCACCCGCGCAAACGCTGCTGTGTTGCCATTGGTCCACCATTCCACTACTCCACCCTTCCACTATCAAATATTCCTTTGGTCCCCCCTTGTCCATGTAATTTGAATCCACCAATCATCATTTAGCTACCAAATGGATGCTCCAAACCCAAAATTAGAAATTTATGATCCATCTTCACAAGCCCAAATAATCCAAGCCATCAACTTTAAAAGCCCAATTCTTCTTCTTTGATTCCGCCAAGCCCAACAATGCCTCGGGAGCCCACTAAGCCGTCTTCACTCTAATCCACAATCACAAAAGCTCCAAAACCCTGCAAAATTCCTCATGCAACATAACAAGTCCCCGATACGATCTATGATAAAGAAATTAATTAAAATACAATGCAATACTAATAAAAAAAACTAAAAATCTAAAATAAACTAATAAAAAGAAAGAAATAAAATAAGCTATCAAATCACCTCAAGCTTAAACCTAACTTGTCCCCAAGTTAGAACAAGACTAAAATGAGCTCGGGATGAGCTAAACTAAAAAGAGAAAAAGAAAGATACCATAGAACTTGGTCAACATCAGTCAACATGGTCAGAATTAGTCCTTCAATGGACCCTACGCATCTTCAAAATGTTCCCCGCTTTATAACCATAAACCACATTCTTAACCACTTGATGGGCGAATAGATCACGGCTGGATGCGGTCGCGGTGTGCAAGACAAAGGAAACAGAGATGCGCCCAGTGGGGGCACTTTAAATCACCAATGTAGACCATAGTGCATGAAGGAAAGGCGCCTCTTCACACACTATGATTCCTATATTTGTCAGGCTAAAGTGTATAGTACGAAATAGGGCTTTGCAACACGACCTCCGGGCAAACATCCGGTTTCAGAGGCTTCTCCCTTGTACTGTCCTTTACAGTCTACCGTCTCATCGTCGGGGCCTTTTCTCACCAAAAATCAAAAATAAAACAAAAAAATAATAAAAAAATAAAAATAAAAATTCTACTTAACCTAAATCTAAACCTAACAACCTAAATCTTCAATCTTGAACTTCTTTTATTTGGTCTTCAGTCTTCTTTGCTGCTTGATTTCCATTTTTTTTTTGTTTTTTTTGTTTTTGTTTTTTTATATATAACATAAGTCTTGAACTTGGAACCTTGTTCTTCTTTTCGTGTTGCTCTTTTTCTTTATTTTTCTTCTTTCTTTTTGTTGCTTTTCTTGAATCATCTGTTATAGGCTCTTATTGTCTTCACTTTTTCAAATTTCTTCATTTTTTTGTGTTTTCTTCTTGGAAGGTCTAAGGAATTTCACAATGTAAGATAGGATGGAGGCTAACATGAACACCTAATGATCATTGATAATGCGCCAAGATCAACTAAAAAGGGGTGGGATATGACTCAAAAATGGGTGTTACCGAAAAAACTTGGTCCCAAAAGATGTGAATTAGGGGACCCACTTCAAAGTTCATCAAGCACCTCAATGCAAAGTGTGATAAACAAAATCTATATAACTATCTACTCCAGACCCCTAGAAAAATGATAACCTATCCTAAAAAGGTGGTGAGAATCTAACTAAGCAAGGATCGGACAAGACTCGGGAGTACTAAGGGGTACTCCTTCCAAAACCAAGATGCGAGTCTTCAATATCTTCAATGTCTTCAATGTCTTCAAAATACCTTACCGGGCTAGTCTTTGCTCGCACACATTGGCATGACCAACCACATCCCTCCGCACCTAGACCCAATCAAGCTACCTGCATCTGACCCCCACACAAGTGGTCTCAAAGTGGTCTGTGAGGCTTAAAACGTGTCCCATTCATCAAATACAAGGAATTCCATATCAAGACCCGGGACCAATCTATGATTCAATACTTATGACTCGGCGCTATGGTACCTGTAGGGATGAGAAGACAAGAGAAAACAAAAATGCATGAACTTAAACTAGAATGCATCCAAAAAGTATGAAAATTAGAAAAGAAAGAAATAAAATATGCAATATATATATATATATATATATATATATATATATATATATATATATATATTTTAAATTTTTATGCAATTTTTTATGAATGACCTAAATGACTTACTCTAAATGCAACAATATACAACCTAAATGCAATTAAAAATAAAATATAAGAATACCTCACCCCAAGCTTAAAATGAAGCATTGTCCTCAATGCTTAGGATGAGAGTAAGGAAGGATCGTACCGGGATCAAGGTGGAGGAGGCACGCGAGGACGGTATGGAAGCAACATATGGGTTGCACAATGATGTGTGGGTGGAGTTCTTGGATGCCTAAATACACATGGATGAAAGCTTGGTTGCGCAAAGGAAGCATATGAAATGGCTCGAAATTTTCTTATAAAGTGGCATATTTGCGCAGGTACCCTCGCAAACTTTGCGCGGGTGATGGCTGGGTCACGCAAATAAAGAATTAACGTCATTGGTCTCGCAAAGAAGAGGAAGGATTTGGCCTTGGCCGCGCGAAAATCTACGAGGGTGGAAGGCAGTCACGCAAGTAGGTTGTGAGGGTGGTAGTCGGCTGCACAGAACTTGCGCGGGTTGGGGAGCCGGCTGCGCGCAAAAATCAGATTGCATCCCATGTGGGGGCAATTTGGAACTCGGGACTTGCGTGGCTAGGGTCAGTCGCGCAAAGTCTGTGCGGGCACCCGTGCAAAAGTCAAATTTTTGGAAATTTTTAAACTTCACCAAAATCACTATAAGACTTGTATATGCTTATTTTTAGGCCAACTTCAAGTTTAGAAACACCCAAAACTTCAAGAGGATATTATTTATTCACAATCCATTTATTTAAAGTCTTTGCCAAGACATAGTCCCGCTTCCGTCAATCTTCGTAATTCGAGTTTTCCATTGTTATGTTGTCAAATTCTCCCGTGTCAAAGCCTTCATAAAAAGGTTTCAAGCGGTACCCATTCACTTTGAATATTTGATTCGTGTCCAAAATCTTAATTTCAACCGCACCATGATCAAACACTTTTATAACAATAAAAGATCCGTGCCATCGAGATCGCAACTTTCCCGGGAATAACTTTAAGCGTGAATGATAAAGAAGAACTTTTTGGCCCGAAATAAAAATGCTTTCGAGTGATGTGCTTGTCATGAAACGATTTTGTCTTGTCTTTGTAGATGCTTGCATTTGCATAAGACTCGTTCCTCAACTCCTCGATTTCTTGAAGTTGCATTTTTCGTTGCTTTCCACTTTCTTCAAGATTGAAATTGCACTTTTTAACCGCCCAATATGCCTTGTGTTCCAATTCCACCGGTAAATGACAAGACTTTCCATAGACGAGGCGGAATGGAGACATACCAATTGGAGTTTTGTAGGCGGTCCGATACGCCCACAATGCATCTTCTAACTTCAAGCTCCAATATTTTCGTGTAGTGTTAACCGTCTTCTCAAGAATTTGTTTGACTTCTTGATTTGACACTTCAGCTTGGTCATTTGTTTGTGGATGATGTGGTCGATATCCGGTGTGTGACACCATATCTCTTTGTCATGGCTTCCATCATTTTATTGCAAAAATGAGTGCCCCTATCACTCACCAAAGCTCTTGGTACACCATATCTTGCGAATGTTGGATTTCAAGAAGTCAATTACCGTTTTAGAATCATCATGCCGTGTTGCCTTTGCTTCCACCCACTTCGAGACGTAATCAACCGCCAAGAGTATATAAGTATATCCAAAAGAAACGGGGAATGGGCCCATAAAATCGATTCCTCATACATCAAAGATCTCACAAATGAGGATGGGGTTTTGAGTCATTTCATTCTTCATGGATATTGTTCCAATTCTTTGACATTTATCACAACTCTTGCAAAATAGATAAGTATCTCTTGACATTGTGGGCCAAACGAGTCCGCATTCGAGCACCTTTCGCATGGTTTTGTTTTGACCAAAATTTCCTCCGCATGCATACTCATGGCAAAACTTCAAGATGGATTCGACTTCATTTTGGTGAACACACCTCCGTATTAGTTGATCCGGACAATGTTTCCAAAGATAAGGATCGTCCCATATGTAGTATTTGGAATCACTCTTCAACTTGGCCTTTTGGTGCTTGGTAAACGCATGTGGAATTTCTTTCGTAACCAAGTAGTTCACAATATCCGCATACCATGGAATAGTGTTTGAAATGTAGAAGAGATGTTCATCCAGGAATTCATCTAGAATGGAAGAAGATGAACTACCAATATGCAACCGGCTTAGATGATCCGCAACTAAGTTTTTGGCACCACTTTTGTCCTTTATCTCAAGATCGAATTCTTGTAAGAGAAGAATCCACCTAATTAACCGTGGCTTGGCATCTTTCTTGGTCATGAGGTATTTCAAGGCGGCATGATCGGAGTACACAATTACTTTTGTCCCTAGAAGGTATTGCCGGAATTTCTCCAATGCAAAGACAATAGCTAGAAGTTCTTTCTCGGTGGTGGAATAGTTGGCTTGCGCATTGTCCAAGGTTTTGGAGGCATAGTAGATGACATGTGATGCTTTGCCCTCCTTTTGACCTAAGACCGCTCCAATGGCGAAATTGCTCGCATCGCACGTGATTTCAAAGGGAAGCTCCCAATTTGGAGGTTGGATTATAGGGGGGGGGGTGAGAAAGTCTTTTAGTTTGTCAAAGGCTTCTTGGCATGAAACATTGAAGTCAAAGTTAACATCCTTTTGGAGAAGGAGGCACATCGGTCGCGTGATCTTCGAGAAATCTTTGATAAATCTTCTATAGAATCCCACATGGCCCAAGAAAGATCGCACTTCTCTAGCACATGTTGGGTAAGGAAGGGTTTGGATGACATCAATTTTGGCTTTATCAACTTCAATTCCCTTTTTGGAGACAATATGACCCAAGATGATGCCTTGATTGACCATAAAGTGACACTTCTCAAAGTTTAATACTAACTTTTTCTCAATGCACCTTTTCAAAATCTTCTTAAGATTATCCAAGCATTCGTCAAACGAATTGCCCTACACCGTGAAGTCGTCCATAAATACCTTAATTATATTCTCTACATACTCGGAAAAAATTCTCACCATGCATATTTGGAATGTGGCAGGGGCATTGCATAATCCAAATGGCATCTGCTTGTAGGCAAACGTACCAAAGGGGCATGTGAAGGTCGTCTTGTCTTGATCTTCGGGTGCAACGAGTATTTGATGAAAACCCGAGTATCCATCGAGGCAACAATAATGTGATTTTCCCGCCAATCTCTCGAGCATTTGGTCGATGAAAGGAAGAGGGAAATGATCTTTTCGTGTGCTTGAATTTAACTTTCTATAATCAATGCATACCCTCCATCCATTTTGGACTCGAGTGGGTACCACTACGCCCTTGTTATTCTCTACAACTGTGATTCCTGTTTTCTTGGGAACCACTTGGACTGAACTAACCCATTTGGAGTCGGAAATCAGGTAAATCATGTCTGCATCAAGGAGCTTGATGATTTCTTCCTTAACAACTTCCATCATGGGAGGATTTAATGGTCGTTGAGCTTCTCTTCTAGGTTTACAATCATCTTCCATGAGGATCTTGTGAGTGCAAATATTAGGACTTATCCCCTTGATATCCGCTATCGTCCATCCCATTGCTTCTTTATGTTCCTTCAATACTTCAAGCAATTGATTTTCTTCAAAGTCTTTCAATTGAGAGGAGATGATCACCGGAAGAGATTTGTCTTGACCTAGATAAACGTACTTCAAAAGGCTAGGCAAAACTTTCAATTCAAGTGTGGGTGGTTGGATTATTGAAGGGGGAATCTTGTTTGGAGAATGAGATAAGGAAACTTGAGAAACATCCTTCTTTGTGGAATTGTTAACTTCTAAAATCTTCACAATCTCTTCAACTTCGGAGTCCATTGTGTACATATCCAATGTTTTCTTCAAAATTTCACAATCAAGACTCAAGTTGAGCACCATCTTCAAAATATCTCCATATGGTAACTCGAATAGTTGTTGGATGATTGGTTCAATCACATCGACCCGATACAATGGAGAAATATTGCTAGGATACCTCATGGCATTAAAGATGTTGAAGTGAATGGTCTCGCCATCGAACTCCATGGTGATCTTCCCATTATGAACATCAATAATCGTGTGAGCGGTATTCATGAAGGGTCTTCCAAGGAGAATCATAGATGACTTGGACGGAGTCTTCTCTTCAAGGTTAATGACATAGAAGTCCGCGGGAAATACTAGTTGATTGACTTGCACTAGTACATCTTCTAACACGCCTCTTGGAAATACACTTGACTTGTCCGCTAATTGAATTATCACTCCGGTTTCTTCCAAAGGTCCAACATTGAGAGATTGAAAAACCGAGTAGGGCATCACATTTATTGAAGCTCCAAGATCTAGCATTGCACTTTCAACATGTAAATCACCAATTGTGCATGGAATAGCGAACATTCCCAGGTCCTTGCATTTGGGTGGTAACTTCTTTTGGATAACCGCGGACACATTTGCATTGACTTGAATCTTTTCATTCGCCTTAAATTTCCTCTTATTGGTGCATAAATCCTTAAGGAATTTGGCATAGCGTGGTATTTGCTTGATTGCATCCAATAAGGGAATGTTGATTTGGACTTTGCAGAAGGTTTCAAGAAATTCCTTTTCATCCTCCTTTTTCTTTGATGAAGCCAACGGGATGGGAATGGTGGTGGTATAACCAATGGCTTGACATTCTTGTTGGAAGAGTCGGGTTGATCAACGTTTGGCACAACCGGTTCCTTTGGAGGAGTTACAACTTTTGAAGGTTCCACTATAATAACTTCATCTTTGTCTTCTCTTGAGACTCTCTTAGGGTTACTTTCTCCAAGTGTTTTCCCACTTCGCAAAGTTATTGCACTCGCATTGGGGTTCTTCTCGGTTTGAGATGGAAGTTTACACCTTTGTTCCATCTTGTTGAGAGCGGTGGCCAAGTCTCCAATTTGTGCTTGAATGTTGGAGAAGGTGTTCTCGGTTTCTTGTTGAAATTGGGTTTGAATTTGAGCAATAGAAGTAACAAGTTCTTGAAGGCTCATTTGATGGTTACCACTTGATTGGCCTTGTTGCGGAGGTTGTTGGTAGTTTGGAGGGTGAAAAGAAGGTTGTGGATATGGAGGTTTTTGAGAGGGGTATTGTGGATGTTGAGGTCTCATCAAAATTTTTGGTGGGTTTTTCTTTGGTGGATATGGATTGTGTGGGTTGTTCCTCCAATTTGGGTTGAAATTGTTTTGAAATCCCATGGGTCTTGGTTGAACTTGATATCCTCCCATTGCATTCACATCTTCCGGTTCGTTACTAAGTGAGGGACACTTATCCGTATAATGCCCCGTCATTGCACAAATGCCACACACCATCAATTGTTGACCACTTCCCACCACCATTTGACTTAGAACATTAGTCAAATCCAAGAGCTTTGATTCCAAGTGTTGAGTGTTTCTAACTTCACCAACCACTTGTGGAGAATTTCTCTTCATTTCATTTCAGGTTCCAAAGTTTCGTTGATTTTGAGAAATGGTTCCAAAAAGGGATCTTATCTCTTGGGGTGTCTTGTTGAAGATGTCACCACCACTTGAAGCATCAATCATCCTCCTATCTTTTCCATTCATTCCCTCATAAAATTGTTGAAGAAGTAGTTGTTCGGGAATGTTGTGTTGAGGGCAACTTGTACACAAGTTGTTGAATCGCTCCTAAAAATCATGAAAAGTCTCATTCTCCCATTGACGAATCCCCAAAATGTCACTTCTTTGACTTGATGTCCGGGAGGCAGGATAGAACTTGCTATTGAAGGCCTTGAGTAACTCTTCCCATGTGTGAATAGATCCCGGTGGCAAGTTGAATAACCATTCTCTAGCTTTATTTTCCAAGGTGAGTGGGAAGGCGGTTAGCTTGAAATCATCCAATGTCACATTTTCGGGCAACATTCTAACACATATCATGTGAAAGGACTTCAAATGCCTTTGAGGATCTTCTCTATCCAAACCATGGAACTTGGTAAGTTGATGTATGAAACTTGACTTCAATTCAATTCCCCGACGGTTTGCGAGATAAACAATACCAAGAGGTGTGTGAGTAACATCCGTCTCCATCATTTGTCTAAGTGTCAACTCTTGAGGAGGGTTGGGTGGGTTGGGGTGATTGGGATATTGTTGCATGTAATTGGGATATTGTTGGTAGGGTGGGTATTGGTGGTTCATTTGTGGTGGATAAGGTTGGTAGTTAGGGTATTGGTGATAAGGGAGTTGTTGTGGTGGATACATTGGGGGTTGATGCATTGGAGGGTGTTGGTAATTAGGTGGATTTGGGTAATGTACTTGTTGTTGAACTTGAAAGGCATTGTTTTGAGGTTGATTGTTTTGGTGGAAGTTTTGGTTTTGTGGTTGGTAATTGGGTTGGTTTTGAGTAGGGGCTTGATTCCAAGGTGGCATATCAATGAGAGGTTCTTGTTGTTATTGTCTTGGTGGTTGGGGTGGGGTATTGGTGTCCTGATTGTTTGGGTTTGGGTTTGGGTTAGGATTGAGAGGTGGAGTGTGATTCATGGCTATGTATTTTTCAAAAGGAATGTCTTCAAAGGATTGACCAACAATTGGAGAACTCGTTTCGGTGTCGGTATCACTTGAAGTATGAACTTGATCTTCTATGTTGATTAGTGGAGCTGATGAAGAAGCTTGAACAAGTTGTTGTTGCTTTGCTTGTTTTGCTAAAATTTTCAACCTTTTTGCTTCTTTTTCAATTTCTGGATTGTAGAGTAGTTCACCGGTTCTTGTAGACCTAGGCATAAACAATCAAATAACAACAACCAATTTCCCTGGCAACGACGCCAAAAATTGATGGGATGTCAAGTCCACCAAGCAAATTACACCCTTTCTTTGCAAATAAAATGTAATATAATGGTAAAAAGGGGTATCAATCCTCGGGGAAATGGTTGTATTCAATCACCAATGCAATCCAAAAGAACTAGTGTAATTAAACTAATTAACTACAATTAGACTAAAAGAGGGGGGGGGGGTGTTCGATTCCTTGAAAACTAAAAAAACTTGAATAATTAAAAATCTTGAAATTAAGCAAGTTGATGAGATGCTCAAAGGTTGGGAATAATTGGTTAACTATGGCAATTCAACACGATGAACATTTATGTGTTTATCATTAGGATCTAATACAAAGCTTATCCTTCATCCCAAATTGGTTATAGCAATCATGAAGCATGAGATGCCAAGATTCCTCATAGGTATTATGGAGGTTGGGGAAGCCCACAACACACCTTCTTAATTAAGATCAAGGGTCAATTGAAGCAATTGATCCCAAGAAATCAATTAGCCTTAAGAATGAAGGAATCCCCAATTCCTAGAGGATGTCAAATGCTTACACGTCCATAAAGGAGTTATGATTCATAAGCTAGAGATGATTTCTACCATCGTAAAACTTTTGTTCTATATAAATTCAATGATCCAATGCAAAATCAAAGAAACAAATCAACAATTGCTCATTCAATTACTAAGCTCATGATCAAAGCATCAAACAAGCATAAGAATTGCAAACTATAATCATAAACATGGAATAAATTGATTAATGGGTTTTGAGCATTCTAACACGTCCTAAGTGTACATACAACCCTAATAACCTTGAATCTATGTTTTCAATATATACATGCAAATTTCTTTTTCAAGGTTATTTCCTAACTAGCATGGCATGGGGATTACATAAAAATATAAAACTAGTAGAAATACATACCTTGTTGTTGCTTGGATTCCTTCAAGACTTTGTGAGCCTAGCACCCCAAATGTTGTGCCTCAAATGCTTCACACAAGACCACAAAACTTGGAATAACTTGAGAGAATACTTCTATCACTCAAAATCGGTTATTCCCTCTCTAGAAACACTAGGTCACATTTTCCTAGCCATGGGGTCCCTTTTATAGTGGTGTCACAATTAAGGTTTCATCATGAAGACTCATAATTGTCATGACTCTTCCATTCTCATGACCCATGGGTTTGTAAATCCCATGGACTATCCATGGAGCTCCAAATGGTTATATCCATAACCCATAAACCATGGATCATTTAATCCACTATAAAAGTTTAGATGATTGTCATAATCAACCCCATATATTTAATTAGTTTGAACTTGATCACCAAATTAATACTAGATTAATACTTGATCAATACTAATTAAATAATACTATTATTAATATATTAGAACTTATAATATATTAATAATCATAAGTGCCTTATTCTCTCATTTAGTCTATCCAAGTATTGCAATGCCATGCAACCCAAATGGACCATGCCGGGTCGGGTCAAGTATATACCAAATAAAGTTATGGACTTAGTGTTGGAATAGTGTCTAAGGCTGTAACTATATCCGGTTGTGCATGGTCCTTTTGGGTTGCCTTCACCATAGCAACTTGATAGGATGATTTATTAAGGGAGAATAAATATTATTAATATATTATGGGAATAATATAATGAGTAATATATTTGTTATTTGATTAATATAAGTCATAGAATTAATTAGAATTAATTTGGTGACTTAAAGAGATTAATTAAATAAAGGGGTATAAACTGTCAATTGTTTGATAGTTAAGCTTTAAACTGTAAATCCATTTGGATATACTATGGACGAATTCTAAGAGGATTAGGATAGCTAAAATCGTCCATTAGAGTTATCTAGGAATGGATTTGGATAGCCTTAAGAGAAGATTATCTGATAGGGACTTATCTGTAATCCTTAAGGAATCTACAAGTATAAATAGACCCCATGGCATAGGGAATTCGTAACTTCTGAAAAAGCAAGAGAACTCTGGTCGAATTCCTCCCCTCTCCTCTCTCCTAAATCATTCTTATTGCTATTGGTGTTTGTAAGCCATTAGAGGAGTGACATTTGTGACTCTAGAAGCTCCAAGACCTCAAGATCAACAAGGAACTCAAAGGTATGATTCTAGATCTGTTTTAATGTTCTTGTATAACCTAATTAGTAAATTAGAAGTCTTGGATTCAAAGCATGTTTATTAGAAAGCCTAGATCCAAGCATTAGGGTTTTGCATGCGCACATAGGAAAGTTCTTATGGCTAAAACCCATCACTTAGACCCTATATCCAACATTGATAATCAACATAAATCCTTCAAAAACCACAAGCATTCACTGGTTTTCAGCCAAAGTCAACCAAATAAGAGTATTAGCCACTCATGGCAACAAAGTAACAAGAATAATAATCTAATTGCATAAAGAAACTACCTAAGATTTGGAAAGATGAGAGGAAATGGTTTCTAGCTCCCAAAATCGCATTTTGCAGGTCTCCAATGGTGAAACTGATCCCCCCAGGTTATGGTGAGCCAAATGACCAAAATGCCCAAAACTGGGCAGTTGCGCGGGTACCCGTGCAGCTGAAATTCCACCCGCGCAAACGCTGCTGTGTTGCCATTGGTCCACCATTCCACTACTCCACCCTTTTACTACCAAAGATTCCTTTGGTCCCCCCCTTGTCCATGTAATTTGAATCCACCAATCATCATTTAGCTACCAAATGGATGCTCCAAACCCAAAATTAGAAATTTATGATCCATCTTCACAAGCCCAAATAATCCAAGCCATCAACTTTAAAAGCCCAATTCTTCTTCTTTGATTCCGCCAAGCCCAACAATGCCTCGGGAGCCCACTAAGCCGTCTTCACTCTAATCCACAATCACAAAAAGCTCCAAAACCCTGCAAAATTCTTCATGCAACATAACAAGTCCCCGATACGATCCATGATAAAGAAATTAATTAAAATACAATGCAATACTAATAAAAAAACTAAAAATCTAAAATAAACTAATAAAAAGAAAGAAATAAAATAAGCTATCATCAACCCAAAGGAAAGGGTTAGGGTAAGGTCAGACAGTCTAAACTTGCTCCCAAGAAAAGGGCTCAAGCTGAAATAACTCCTTCTGTTGATCTAAGTGAAGCCATTTGTTTTTATTGCCAGGAAAAGGGACACTGGAAACGTAGCTGCCCTAAATACCTCAAGGACCTTAAGAAGGACAAAGTCAAGGTGGCTGGCACTTCAGGTATGTTCATGATAGAACTCCATAGCACATCTACTTCTAGTTCTTGGATTCTTGATACAGGGTGTGGTACTCACATTTGCTCTGATATGCAGAGACTAAGACAAAGTAAGAAGTTGAAGCATCGTGAGCTCAACCTAATCATGGGAAACAGGCACAAGTCAGCTATTACAAGGATTGGGAACTATGAGCTCATGGTTAGTGGTGGTGTTTATCTTAGTTTATTAAATTGTTTCTACTCGCCTGATATGGTACGAAACATTATTTCCTTTCATGCACTTTATAAGGATGGTTTTTGTTTTTCTTTTGATAATGATAATGGTGACATTTTGGTTTATAAGAATGGTTGTTTTATTTTTAAAGCTAGTCCTTGTAATGGTGTGTATGAAAGTATTGTTTGTGATGGTGATGGTGATGTTGATAAACTAATAATGAATGTAGGTTCGTCTAAAAGTGAATTAGATAAATCATGTCTGTGGCATTGTTGACTTGGCGATATAAACAAGAAACGCATTGCCAAGCTCCAATATGATGGAATCTTGGAATCATTCGACCTCAAATTGGACGATGTATGCGAATCTTGCTTACTTGGCAAGATGACAAAAGCGCCATTCACAGGTCACTGTGAAAGAGGCAAGGATTTGTTGGACCTCATCCACATAGATGTTTGTGGACCCTTCAGATCTGCCACAAGACATGGAAAGATACTTCGTGACTTTTACTGACGATTTTAGTAGATATGGATATATCTATCTAATCAAGCATAAGTCAGAAATGTTTGAGGTGTTCAAAGAGTTTCAAAATGAAGTAGAGAACCAATTGGGCAGAAAGATCAAGATGCTCCGATCCAACAGGGGTGGAGAATATTTAAGTCTTGAATTCTACGATCATCTAAAGAATTGTGGAATAGTTTCACAATTATCTCCTCCCAGAACACCGCAGTTGAATGGTGTGGCTGAAAGGAGAAATTAAACTTTGTTAGACATGGTTCGATCTATGATGAGTCGAGCTACACTTCCGATATCTTTTTGGGGGTATGCCTTAGAGACAGCCACCCATATCCTAAACCTCGTACCTACTAAGAAGGTTGCTAAAAAACCTCTGAAATGTGGAGTGGGACACGTCCTTCTCTAGCACATATAAAGGTTTGGGGACGCGAAGCTTTTGTTCGTCGCGAGGCGAATGACAAGCTCGAACCCCGGTCAGAGAAGTGTTACTTCATTGGTTATCCATAAAATTTGTTTGGATACTTGTTCTACAAGCCTTCGGAAAACAAAGTGTTTGTTGCTCGAAGGCGATTCTTCCTTGAAAGGGATCTCATTTCCAAAGAGGACAGTGGGAGCCATATAGACCTTGAAGAGCTTCAAGAGACGAATGAAGAAGAACCTTTAGTAGACACTAGCACTCAACCTGAGGTGCAACAACCCGTTGAGGAACCTCAAACCGGGGTTGAGCGACCTGTTGAGCAAAATGATATATCTCCACCTCCCCTTCGCAGATCCAATAGAGTTCGTTATCCTCCTGAGTTCTATGGTTTCCATGTGAGCACATAAGGAGACGTATTGATCAATGATCATACAGTGGTTGATATGGATGAACCATCCAACTATAAGGAAGCAATGACAGGCACTGAGGCTGCTAAGTGGAAGGAAAGCATGGAGAGAGATATTCAGTCTATGCATGAGCCAGTTTGGAATTTGGTTGATCCTGCACCTGACACTAAAATTGTTGGGTGCAAATGGATCTTCAAGAAGAAGACAAGCATGGATGGGGATGTGCACACGTTCAAGGCTAGGTTGGTAGCAAAGGGTTACACTCAGACTCAAGGAATTGATTATGAAGAAAATTTTTCACCAGTAGCCAAGATCAAGTCTATTAGGATATTACTTGCCATAGCAGCTTTTCATGATTCTGAAGTATGGAAAATGGATGTGAAGACCGCTTTCCTTAATGGAAAACTCACAGAGGAAGTGTACATGGCACAACCTGAGGGTTTCATAGAACGAAAATATCCAAATAGAGTGTGTAAGCTTGAAAGGTCCATATATGGACTAAAACAAGCGTCTCGCAGCTGGAACCTTTGCTTTCATGAAAAGATCAAGGAGTTTGTTTTTTCAAGAAGTGAAGGAGAGTTCTGCGTATATATCAAAGCTAGTGGGAGTAATGTAGTCTTCCTAGTGTTGTATGTGGATGACATACTCCTTATAGGAAACGATATCCCGGCGTTGCAAGGTGTTAAGACGTGGCTTGGGAGTTGTTTTGCTATGAAAGATCTAGGAGAAGCTGCATACATACTTGGTATAAATATCTATAGAGATAGATCAAAACGTCTAATAGGACTGAGCCAAAGTACATACTTGGATAAGATCTTGAAGAAATTCAAGATGCAGGACTCCAAGAAAGGTTATTTGCCTATGTAACATGGCACGAAATTGAGTAAGAATCAATGTCCTAGTTCTAGTGATGAACAAGAAAGAATGAGTCGAGTCTCGTATGCTTCTGTTATAGGATCAATCATGTATGCCATGACATGTACTTGTCCTGACGTCTCATTTGCTCTAAGCATGATGAGTCATTTTCAGGACAACCCTGGAGAAAGTCATTGGACGGCAGTAAAGAACATTTTAAATACCTAAGAAGAACAAAGGATATGTTCTTGGTATATGGGGGTATGGATGAGTTGAGAGTCACAGGTTATACAAATGTTGGTTTCCAGACTGATAGGGACAACTCATGTTCGTAGTCGGGATGGGTATTCTTGCTTAATGGAGGAGCGGTCACTTGGAAAAGTTCCAAGCAGTCGACAGTGGCAGAATCTACGTGCGAGTCAGAGTATATAGCGGTTAGTGAAGCTGCGAAAGAAGCTACATGGCTGAAGAATTTCATTGATGATCTTGGTGTCGTTCCGAGCATCAAGGATCCCTTGGAAATCTTCTGTGACAATGAGGGTGCAATAGATTTGACTAAAGAACCCAAAGATCATGGTAACTCAAGACATATACTTAGAAAGTTCCACTATGTGAGACATCGAGTCGAGGATGGGGATATTGTCGTGAGCAGAGTGTCGTCGGAGGAGAATCCAGTCGCTCCGTTCACTAAACCATTATCAAGGATCAAACATGATAGTCATACTAGATCTATAGGCATTAGATTTGCTGAAGATATGGTGTAATTGTTTAGTTGTTTAGTTTGATAAAATATTGAAACATTTAGTAGTATGAATTTGTAATAAAATTGGTGTTTATTTTGTGGAGACTTAATAAAGTGTTGGTGTTGCTATCATTTCTATTAATTTAATAATGTGTTTCGCTTTTGCATGTTTAGAACCCACTTCCCGATTATTAATTTACTCAAACCTCCACAGTCGGTCATACTCTTGGAAGTAAGTAGTGATTCAAGACTATCATGAGTGTTGGTGGATTGACCATTTTGATTGAGCATGACATTGTGACTGTGTCAACACTTATGAGTACTTAATAGTGATTTAAGTATTAGATCAACCCGCACTTAGAGATTACTTAAGTCACGAGTAATTCTAATATGATAATATCTTCTGTTCTTCAAACCGAGATACATGTGGGGCTTTGCTCTAAGATTCTGTTATGCATTGGTATACTCCAACACTATCTGTAATTGGTGGCTATAACGGGTGTATTCATGTGTGACATGATGAAATAGACAAAGAATAGGTAGTCAAATTTTATTCATCCCTTCTGCCTTAATAGGAGAAGCGATATCTATGGGCCCCTCGATGATTTGGTGCTGACATCTTAAAAGTCTGGTCGGGTGCTGACTAGAATTGATGTGTTTGATTTAGTAGTCAAATGTAGTCGTCACAAATCTATATCGGGAAACATAATATTGAATTATGTGATTGACCATTATCCATGTCTCGAATTCATACAAATATCATGAGGATGAAGGAATAGTTGATCACTTATCGGAGGGTTGAAACTGATTAGATCAGAGTTCGACAGATGCATTGGATGACCTTCTCTCTGTTGATTATTTGAGAAATATAGAACCATATATATACCTAGTTAATGACTTGTCCAAGTGGGAGACTGTTGGAAGTGTGTCCAAGGTCGTTAATCAGTTGGCGATATTTCTAATAATAGCAGGGTCCTCTTGGGTTGCCCTCAAGACTCAAAATTGAGTTGAATAAATAATATGAGTAATTAGTTTATTAATTATTATGGTTTAATAATTAATTAGAAACTAATTAGAGAACAATTTGAGAATTAATTAACAGTTTAATTAATAGAAGGGTTGAATGTGAATTAATCAATAGTTGGTTAATCAAGGAACATTCCAGAACCCTAGAATGAAGGGGTTGGACGAAAATTCCCTTTGGATAAAGGGAATTTCGTTCTTAGCCTATCCTATCCCACATGGATGGAAGGATAAAACCCTAGGAGATATCCAAGGCTATAAATAGGGCCTTAGGGATTCATTCATCCTTGCTCATTTGGCTTGAGTATTCACCACCTTCTTTCTCCCTCATTGTGGAAGAACTTTTTTTGTAGTTCATCCCTCCTAGTTTAATATTTGTTTCTACTCTTTTAAATTCATTGGGTGTGAACCAAGAGAGGGATTCTAGTTTGGATACTCATCATCCAAACAAGGTGGCACGCACAAGGAGTCAAGCTCGAAGATCATTAGCTGCTAAAGAGGTTAGTATTCTTCCTTGTATTTTCGGATTTCATAGGGTAGAAGTAATAGTATGAAGACATAGATCCATAGGTTGCATGTACACTTAGGTAAATCGTTTTGTTGTTTCGATTCTTCCCCTGCCTAGTTATTGAGTGTATTTGATGCATGTATTACCCTACAAAACTCAATAGCAAGAGATCTAAAATATCAATGATCAAGTTCAAAGATTTATACCTTCAACAAGCTGAAAATGAGTCCCAAAAGCCAGATCCATAAGCTTCCCCCTTGATCCCCATCTTCGCACCAAGCTCTACCTTCTTGAAAATGGACCAAAAACTCCAAAAATGGATTCCCTAAGCTCAAAATGCCACCATGAGTGATTGAGGACGATTTCTAAGGTTTAAAGGGATGGAGCCCGAAGATATTAGGGTTAGGATATGAGATAAAGAGCTTAAATACGGTCCAAGACCCTAAAATAGGGTTCTGATCTGACTGGAGTACGCCCAACGTACTCCTGGGAACCTTTGCGACCATCCTGATTAGTACGCCCAACGTACTACCTTTTTCACTAGTACACCCTGCGTACTCGGCTAAGCCTGAAAACCACGAAACTTCCAAAGGCCACAACTTCTTCGTTATAATCTCGTTTCCGACGATCCTTATATGCATGGAAAGGTCCCAATGAAGAATAAGAGGAGAGCAAAGCGCCAATAGCGCGCAAAGCGCATGCGGAACGCCGTGCACTTCTATCAACTCATACCTTTCTTATAACCTTCCGAAAAAAATCCATTTTTCACGAAAGCCCAACTGACACTTTACCGAAATACCCCTAGGCTCCAACACTCGAATCGAACACCTGGATTACTTCCAATACATCACCCGTACCCAAATAGTCTTCAAACCTACCTTTTCAAAAGCCCTAACCCTTATGATGTCTGATATTCGAGCCACAGCCCCATACTAGGAGTCGATTCAGAACAGGGTGTTACAACTCTCCCCCACTTGAATTAGCTTTTGTCCTCGAAATCCGTCCTTACCTTCCCAGCACATCCAACAATCTGGTCCATACCTCCACAATCTGGACTAAATACAGCCTTCCCAAGGTATCCTGATACCAATCCTAAAAGGAACGAACCTTAAACCTTCCTGCATAAAAAAACCTCTCTATTCTTCCGAACTCGAAATTTCAAATTGACCTAGCTTCTCGACAACTGCCCACGTTGAACCATCATCGAACTTATTTCTTAAGAAAACCAGCCTAAATAGAATACCTTCCACCCGTAATACCTTGAGGCTTCAAAAAGAACAAGGTTAATGATCAAATGCGGCTGTGGATTGCTCAACTTGACATGAGGCTCTAATAATCCTTCGAGTAAAAGACTCATCCCTGCAACGGTTAGACTCAGACGGGAGATGTGCAACATGGTCAAGCCAGACCCTCTGAGATTATTTAATCCAACTGCAAACAACTTAGCATATACCCCGAATCCAGGCAACTCCACACACGAAACCTAAGTCATAAACCCACTCTAACTCTTCCTGTTACCATATGTTGCTTCTCAGACGAAGCCGACCTGGTCCCAACTTGTCTGCCTGCTACCCGAAATACCGGACACCTCACCGATCGCTGAACCAAAAGACACACACAAATAGCAGTCCCATGCGTCTCCCGAAAAGAAAACCGACTGGATGGACTTGCTTCCACACCCTGTCATCAAACTAAACGCTACATGACCCACTTGTTCTTATTGTGATATGTGTTCTTACTTGTTATTTACTTTTGTTTGTTTTATTCTTACTTGTTCTTACTGTCATATTGTTCTTAGTATGTATGCTTATTAGTATACTTATCGTAAAATACTTATATTTTAAAAGTATACTTTTAGTCAGAGCACTCCGACCCCATTGTATTTATAGTTGCATATCTTTTACTGGTTGATATACTAAGTTCACTATAAACAATGCTCTGATACCAATCTGTCACACCCCCAAACCGAAACGGCGCAAACGTTCGGGGGTAGAGGACGTCATGTTTAGTATCTAAACAATTGAATAATAGTAATCAAAGCAACAACAACCATTGTTTTAATAGTATAATGTTTACATTGTATTTGAATCATAAACAATTGACTCCAAAAGTAAATAACAAGTACAGACTTGAAGCTACTATGCTCAATCTTCTTGAACCCGATGAGTGTACCTGTCTACTAATGTCCTGAGAATACAAGTAGGTTTTGAAAGAGTATCAGCATAAAGCTAGTGAGTTCATAAGTGTTTTGTTTTAGAAAAACTATTATGTGTTCTTTTGAAAAGTACGTTATGTTTCTCCAGAAAACCTTACATTTTCTAATGTAATAAATTTTTAAGTAAAAATGATTCTTACTAGTTCTTCTTGCGAGTATTTAGTGTATACAAATCATATACAATCCAGATCGAACAAACAATCGATTGTGTGGTTCTGCCCCAAGCCCACAACCAAACAAGGAACAAGGAATGAGGCGGAGGCCACACATTCCACTGGTTTTCGGATCCTCATGTACATAATCCTGAAGTATTCACTAGATACTTACAAAGTTAATTGTATTGGTCCTTTGATATCTGTTGAAAGTTTCCTCAAGAAAATCCAATATTTTCTTATGTAATGTATGATTAACCCATTCCTTCTATGACTTCTTAGCTCATACTAGTTAGGTATAAACCAATATTAGATAGACAATTAATTGTGTGGATCTACCCTAAACCCACAACCAAACAAGGAACAGGGAATGAGGCCGAAACCACACACTCCACAGTCTATTAGATATTCTTCATATGTAACCTTGATGCATAAACTAAGGAGTCATGGAATTAATAATGAATATTCGCTAATTAAATAATTAACCAGTTGTTGTAAAGTACTGATGTTTACCCTGGAAAATCCTATATTTTCCCTATGTGTACATTATTGAATTATATGTTCCAAATTGTGATGTACAAGTATCTACCATAGTTATGTTGTTTAAGCATTGTTCTGTTTGAAAACCCTAGTTACCACCAGTAATGTATAATAGTCTTATTACATAAATAAAAACTAGTTGATAACGTGTTGTCTGTATCCCGAAAGTGTTGTTAATACCCTCCTGTGATCACTTAGTACATACGAGTTATAGAAATCTAGATCGAACAAACAGACGATTGGGTGATTCTGCCCTAAGCCCACAACCAAACAAGGAAACAGGGAATGAGGCGGAGATCATACATCCCACTGCAAGTTGAATGTTAATTTCATATTACTCTAATGTACATACTAAGTCGTCACATAGTTACTAACCCTATTGACTATTTGTTAGGTATATTATTACGTGAACGAGTCGTTGTTTCACCTGTGGATTCTTATAACCATATTATGGGCGTTCAACATTACGACATACTCGGACGTACGTCTTGAAAATGACGTTTGTCACCCCAGGTTGGCTGTAGCTAATAGTCAGGGTGTGGGATTGTCACTCCCGTATAAATCTATACACAAACTCACGCTCTCTCTCCAGGAGACTCTGGTTACAAGGCGTCACACATTGTAGTTCTCTCAACGAATCCACGAATAATACTATGAAAACCCATTTTGTTATTAACATGAATCCTTATAAAATAATATATTTTATTTTATAATTAATAAGTTTGTTTGCTTTGTTCTGAAAACTGTATTTGCAACATGTATATCTTAACATGTTTATAAAGCTGCCGCAAATCTAGTAGTAACTATGTTCTTCAGGTTTAGTAAGTTCTATGTTCAATGTATACTAATGACAGGAAAATATAATAAACCAAATTATATTTTTAAACACAAGATTACTTGTGCTTTTACTTGTATCCCCCCCTGAAAACATTAAAAAAAACTCGGAAAAATATAGGGGTATGAACTCACCGTTTGTTGGGGGAAAGCGTCGTACTGGAAATGAAGATCCTCGAGTTGTTGTACGTGGCACTTAACGGAATCCTAATATCAAATAAATACATATATGTATCTAAATTAGTGATTTTCGTTAGATAAAGTGTTACAATAACACTTGCTTTCGGTTAAGGAATGTTACCGAGACTTGATCGAGTCGAGGAAACAAGTTTTTCACCACTTAAGAGGTGTGTACGACCGTGAACTCCTCTTCGAAGGGTTTACGGCCCTTACAGATTTGAAAGGTGTACGACCGTACACTCAAGAACAAGGGTGTTTGATTTCGAAGAAAACGTGTTCCAGATGCTCCAAATCGACCCCAAATGTCAATTTTTGATGATTTTCGGGAGAATAAGGGTGTTTTTGGGAGTTTATGGTCAAGAGTCTAGAGAAAGAATGTCACACCCCGAAAACCGAAGGCGGAAACATTTCCGGGGTTGACTCCACATTGAGTATCAAATCCAATGTACATAGTAAGTAAAGTGAAACAAACATTACATTACATATTAAAAGTTTTACAATTTGTTTCAAAAGACACAGTTTATACAGTTGTGATACATAATATAGATATGAACAAAATGAACGGGCCTTGCACGCACACCATCCTGGATTAAGTAAGTCTTCGGGTACCTGTACTATCGTTGACCTGAGAACACAAGCGGTTTGAAAATCAGCATAACGCTGGTGAGTTCATAAGTAGTCTTGTTTTGTGAAAATGTTTATGTTTCCTTTCTGTTTCTGAAAATGTAACACACGCCAAGAAAATCCCACATTTTCTTAAAAATTGGTTGTTGTTTCACAAAAGTAAAGTATATTTTGGTTATCCAATTCGTTGTTCTATTCCGTTTATGTACCAGTGTATTCCCAGGAAAGTCCCATACTTTCCTGAACGTTAGTTATTGTAAAAGATGTAATGTTATTCACTTTGTTACACTTTTCTGGTTATGTATATGTTACCCAGGAATGCCCCATGCTTTCCTGTATGTTGGTTTTAGTTGTGAAAGATGTATTCTGTTAGACCTTGTTATGTATAAGGTTTCCCAGGAAGGTCCCATACCTTCCTGAATGTTGGATATTATTGTAAAAGATGTAAAAGATGTAACCGAAACCTGGTTATCTGTAAAATGTAATAAGTGGTTCATTATTACTATAAGTAAATCTCTGTTATCCTAGTTGCGAGTTCCATAACCATACTAAAGACTGAACCTGTGGCAATAAGTAGTCCACAACCTTATGACTTTCGTCACCCTTGAACCATTTCGGTTCGGCTGTAGCTAGCAGCCAGGTGTGGGGTAGTCAGTCCCGTATAGATCTATACACTCAAGTCACGCTCTCTAAATCCCAAAGATTCTGGTTACGGGTGTAGTCCTCCACTCGCGTATCTCTGTGGAGTGTTCGCCGAGGACGTGTCTCCAATCATACAGGAATAACAAATTTACTAGTAATAATAGGATAATCCTCCATTCGCGTATCTCTGTGGAATGTTACCGAGGACAAGACAGTGTACAAATTATATTGTTCATGTGTTCTAATGTAATGCTTTTAACTGATAAAATATGAAAAACCATTTGTGAAATATATAAAGCATAACAGTTTATAAACCCATTTCACAAATAAATGTTTATGTGATCTGTATGTTCTACCAATTATCAGTTGTGTATATCAGTATTAAAAGCATATGAAATGCGAAACACACACACACAAAAATAATTTTTGAGTACAAGAAAACCCTTGTACTTTGCTTGTGTTCCCCCTGAAAACAGTGAAAAAGGTAGGGGTATGAACTCACCGGACTCGGAAGTGTGTCGGTTTTGGATACTAGACGTGGTTTCGGGGATTGATTACTCGCGATGTCCCTATGTAAAATGAAATAATGTCCATATATATTTAATTAGGGATACATTCACTAATTAAATGGAATATTACACTCCGACGAGATTAAACACCTCAAAACGAGCGTTTGGAGTGACCCGGGTGACATCTTCGGACGTAATATGGCACTAGGGTCTTGGGAATTGAGTTTAATCTCCAAAAGTAAACATTTAAATGAGTTTACAACCACAAAACACACACATACATGAGTTTACGGCCGTAAACTCATGTTTGTGTGATTTTGAGTGTTTAATGGCTTGTTTGGACATGGGGATTGCTGGAATGAATTTCTAAAATGCCTTGGAATGGATTAAATGTAATTATACCATTTAAAAGGGAGTTTACGGCCACACACTTGGAGTTTACGGCCGTAAACTCACCCATGGCCAAGAATGATTAATTTGAGCTACAAAGGACAATCACATGTGATTCTAACTAATTTTCTAAGGCTTGGTATCAATTTTAGGCTTCATTTAACACCTTCATATGAGTTTATGGCCCAGACACAAACTCTCTAGCCGTAAACTCTATTATGGTTAAGGAAAATTAGTTTTTGATGCTTAAAACACTCATATGTATTTCTAGGAATTTTTCCAAGCCTTAAGGGTGAATTAGGAGCATTTTTGGCATCATTATATGAGTTTACGGCCAAAGGCTATGTGCTTAGGCCGTAAACTCCAATATGTATGGTATTTGATGTGTTTAAGGTCTCCAAACCATTTTTAGATGACTCTAGGATTTACCACAAGGCCATTGGTTAAATTACAAGGCATTTGGACATGTTTAAAGGCACTTAATCCCCATTTTAGAGGAGTTTATGGCCCAAGAAGGAGCCTTGGCCGTAAACTCTCTTTTGTCCCCTAAAATTCATGTTTACTGTGTTCCAAGTCTAGATTTGCAAGCCTCAAGGTCATATCTAAGTCCCAACTATGATTTGGAAGGGTAAATTTTTCTTAAAAACCCCATTTTGAGGAGTTTACGGACCAAGCTTGCTCCTTGGCCGTAAACTCATGTTCTTGGTCCCAAAACTTAATTTAATCCTCAAATTGAAGGCTAAAGAGGTTGAATAACAAGTTAGAGATTGTCACACCCCCAAACCTGAACGGCGGAAACGTTCGGGGGTGGATGACTTCATGTGGTAACGTAACAAATGAATACATAGTAAAGAAAGCAATACAACCATCATATATATAATTGAAAGTTTACATTTGTCAAAATTTACATGTTCAAAACTTAATTACAAATTGATGTTAAAAACACGAGATTTAAACTGGCGCCGCAGCATCCCTTCATCAAAAGCGTAATGAATACCTGAAATTACTGATTTCCTGGGACATACAAGAAATTTTGAAAGAGTAGATCAGCATTTAAGCTGGTGAATTTCATAAGTATTTAAGTGACAATGTTCAAATGAAATGAAATGTTTTATCTTTGTTTGTTTGTGTTTAGAAAATCCTATATTTTCTACTAGTATAAAAGTAGCCTTCACTCAAGACCAATGTTTGTCTCCAAAATGTATGTAAGTGTAAAATAACCAATGAGTTTGAAAACCTTGTAAATCAATGCATTTTTAATACCCCTTGTGAGTTTTATAACCATACTATTGACTCGGAATGCCTATACACAATGTTCTTCAGGCGTTGGAATGTTATGACGTTTGTCACCCCAAACGGTGGACTGCAGCTAACAGTCAGGGCGCGGGTTTGTCAAGCCCGTATAGATCTATACACAAACACCATGCTCCCCCTCCAAGGGATTCTGGTATATAATACAGGGCTTGAAATGTGTACTCGAACGTACATGAAGTTAGTGTCTCACAAAACCGTGGTATAAAAACAAATCTACTTGTTAAAATGTTACGTTTGTTCTTGTATACGAAAGTAAACTTCTTGAAATTCATGTTTCTAGTACATAAGAGATAGAAATTTGTTCGTAAAACTATACCTATTATAGTTTTCTAAAAGTGTGTCTTGCTTGTTTAGAAATACCTAGAAAAAGAATCACTTGTTTATGAAAGCATAGATTTTTGGTGTAGAGTCTAAGATAGACAAGAATAATCTAAGAAAAGTTTGGTTTATACATGCATTATAACAAATTTGTATTTCAAAAGATAGAATGCTATTTTAACATATGTTATATATATATAAAAGTTCCTTAAAGGTTTATAAATCGCATGTGATTTGAATATATAACAGCATATAAAAGAGTTTCTTTATGTAACACACGATAATACTCGTGTGTTTTACTTGTAATCCCCCCCTTGAAAGCATATAAAAGCATTTAGAATATTTAAAAAGGTTGATTAAGGGGTATGAAACTCACTTGAAAGTTTTGGAGATAGCGAGGTGGAAAAACCGGGCAGAGTTTCGTCTCGGGAAACGGATTTTCCTTGGGAATCTCGGGAGTAAAATCGACCCTCGGGACTTGAGCCAAAAAGACCAGAGCTTCAGGTTTGAACGGACACGGAAAACGAGGCAAGATTGTGAGAGAGAGGAGAGAATTGAGCCCTTTTCTCGGAAGCCCTCGCATCCTATTTATAGGAAGGGAATAATATTCTACAACTAGCAATTCATTTATTTTCAAACCGACCCATTTACTATCTATTATTTGATTGACTAATCCTTTATATTGGAATGGTTGAAGAGTCAAATGGTTTGGCAGTTCCTACGGGGTGGAGATGATGGGGTCGGTCCATGGATTTTCCTTCCTTTTGCCGCATTTCGCTCAAAGGGTTGAAGGGAGATAGTGCATCAAGCTGTTCGCAAGGGCCAACTTGATCCTCTTCCCCAGGGATCCCCGATAAGGGAACCCTAGGAGAGCCGCCGACTCCAACTACCGTCCATGTACGATCCATACTAGATCTGACCAACTTCCCATCCTACCTCCTCTACGTTATTGACGTTCTTGACAGCCCATCTTTGTCTCAGTAGAGGCTCGTACGCAGCGCGTACGCGTACGTCATGCATGACCGAAGCCTCAACTGCCTCGGCTTCGGATGGGACGGGTTGCTGGGTACGCGGGTCGGATGGGACGGCGGGTCGGATGGGACAGCGGGTCGGACGGGTCGGCGCTTCGGACGGGTCGGATTCCTCGGATATGGCGACGTGGACGATCAGAGGCCAAGTCCTTCGAGTACGCTGGGCGTACAAGGGTACGCAGCGCGTACCCGGATGAGGACGCTGACTCCTCTTCGGATAAGGTCTGAATTTTGAATTAAATAAATATATAATTTATTTAATAAACTTCAAAAATCCATATCTTCTTCATACGAACTCCGTTTTCGATGGTCTTTATATCCACGCGTAGGTGAGACTACGCTCTACAACTTTCGTTTAGACTCCGTCGGCAAATTCCGAAATTATTTTTTTTTATTATTTATTATAAACTCATCGTGTTTAAGGAATTTCTTTGAAAATTCATAACTTCTTTATCTGATGTCGGTTTTTGCCAGACTTTTTACCGCTGGAATACCATTGTCGAGACCTTCGATTCTCGTTTAGGTCATTCCGGCCAAAAGTCGCTCGATCTCCGATTCGAGTTTTTAGCTATCTGTTGCTAAGCCGAACTTGGGAAAATCATAACTTCGCTATATGAAGTCGGATTTGGGCGTTCTTTTTACGTACGATCATGGTTCAAAGACATTTAAACATAGAAGGAAATAAAATAGAACTATTTGCACATTTTATTATGAAAGTAAATTTTATTACTCAAAAGTGGTTACAATACTTGACCCATTTTGGTCATTACAAAGAGTTGAAATATCGGGTTGTCACATCATCCCCCCGTTAGAGAGAATTTCGTCCCGAAATTTAAAGTAGTAAAGATACTAGTGAACATGAAAGAGATGAGGGTACTTTTGTTTCATCTGATCTTCGCGTTCCCATGTGAATTCAGGTCCCCGCTTGGCGTTCCAGCGAACCTTCACGATGGGTATGCGACTTTGTTTTGTCTGTTTGACCTCTCGGTCCATGATTTCTACTGGTTCTTCCACAAAGTTGAGGCTCTCGTTGATCTCGATCTCGTCGAGTGGAATAACAAGAGTCTCGTCGGACAGACACTTTTTCAAGTTTGAGACGTGGAAGGTTGGATGGATGTTACTAAGTTCGCGCGGTAGGTTAAGCTTGTAAGCCACAGGGCCGATTCTGGCAAGAATCTCGAAAGGCCCAATGTATCTTGGATTTAGTTTCCCACGCTTTCCAAATCGTATTAAACCCTTCCATGGTGAGACCTTTAATAAGACGTGGTCTCCTACTTGGAATTCCAAAGGTTTTCTCCTTTGGTCAGCGTAGCTTTTCTGTCTGTCTCTTGAGGCTTTCAATCGTTCGCGAATATGAACGATCTTCTCTGTCGTTTCATGTATGATCTCCGGACCGGTGAGAGTGCTTTCAGGAACTCTTCCTCTAGCTAACTGGGTATCGCCAACTTCAGTCCAGCACAAAGGGGATCTGCACTTTCGACCATAGAGGGCTTCAAACGGAGCAGCCTTTATGCTTGTATGATAACTATTGTTGTATGAAAATTCGACAAGGGGTAAATGAATATCCCATGCCTTTCCAAAGTCAATCACACAGGCTCTCAGCATATCTTCTAAAGTTTGTATTGTTCTCTCACTTTGTCCGTCTGTTTGTGGGTGGTAGGCTGTACTCATGTCTAGCCTAGTTCCCAGGGAACTTTGTAGTGACTGCCAGAATCTTGAAGTGAATCTACTATCTCGATTGGAGATAATGGATATCGGAACACCATGCAGTCGCACTACTTCCCTTAAGTAAGTTCTTGTAAGCTTCTCCATTTTGTCAGTCTCCTTGATGGGTAGGAAATGCGCGGATTTGGTCAATCTGTCGACAATGACCCATATGGTATCGAGTCCACTTGTCGTTTTGGGTAACTTGGTTATGAAGTCCATAGTAATCCGCTCCCATTTCCATTCTGGTATCTCTGGTTGTTGTAGTAATCCTGACGGTTTCTGATACTCGACCTTAACCTTAGCGCAAGTAAGACATTTACTCACGAAGGTAGCAATTTCTGCTTTCATGTTAGGCCACCGGTACAGCTTCTTAAGATCCAGATACATTTTATCTGAACCCGGGTGAACGGAATATCTTGAGTTGTGAGCCTCGGTCATGACTACGTTTCTGAAACCACCATGTTTCGGGGTCCAGATTCGGTCCATGAGATAGTAGGCTCCGCCACCCTTGACTTCTAGATTCTTCTCCATTCCACACAGGGATTCACCTGCCACATTTTCAGGTTGCAAAGCTTCCATTTGTGCCTCCTTAATTTGTGTGGATAAGTGGGAATGGATAGTCATGGTCAGAGATTTGACCCTCCGACCAGTGTATTCCTTTCGACTGAGGGCGTCAGCTACTACGTTGGCCTTGCCAGGATGATAACGAATTTCGCATTCATAGTCATTCAGTAACTCAACCCATCGTCGTTGTCGCATGTTGAGTACCTTTTGATCGAAAATGTGTTGAGGCTCTTGTGATCGGTGAAAATAGTACTCTTTGTTCCGTATAAGTAGTGCCTCCAGATCTTCAGAGCAAATACCACTGCTCCTAACTCGAGATCGTGTGTCGTATAGTTCACTTCGTGTGTCTTAAGCTGTCGGGAGGCATAAGCTATAACCTCCCCTCTCTGCATAAGAACACAACCAAGTCCTTGATTTGAAGCATCGCAATACACTACGAAGTCTTCTATCCCTTCGGGGAGGGATAGTATCGGTGCGGTGCACAAGGCCTGCTTTAGTGTCTGGAATGCCTTCTCTTGTTTCGCTTCCCAGTCAAAAGCCACACCTTTCTAGGTTAATGTAGTAAGAGGTTTCGCAATGCTCGAAAAGTTCTTTATGAATCTGCGATAGTAGCCAGCTAGACCTAGAAATTGACGAATTTCTGTTGGTGTCTTTGGTGCCGACCAGTTCTCAATAGCTTTAATTTTGGAGGGGTCCACGTGTATACCTTTCTCGCTAACAACGTGGCCTAAAAATTCGACTCTTCGAATCCAAAATTCGCATTTAGAGAACTTCGCATAGAGTTTCTCCGTTCGCAGTGTTTCTAGGACTTTTCGTAGGTGCTGACTATGCTCTTCCTCACTTCGAGAGTAGATAAGTATATCATCGATAAAGACGATGACGAACTGATCCAAGTAAGGGCAGCATACCCTATTCATTAGGTCCATAAATACTGCTGGTGCATTGGTTAATCCGAACGGCATCACTACAAATTCGTAGTGTCCATAACGAGTTCGGAAAGCTGTCTTTGGAATGTCCCCCTCTAGAACTCGTAGTTGGTGATATCCGGATCGTAGGTCTATCTTTGAGAAGTAGTTAGCTCCTTGAAGTTGATCGAATAGGTCGTCAATGCGGGGTAGAGGATAGCGGTTCTTGACAGTAAGTTTGTTCAGCTCTCTGTAGTCGATGCACATACGGAACGATCCATCTTTCTTCTTTACAAACAAGACCGGTGCTCCCCAAGGTGAGAAACTTGGTCTTATGAATCCTTTTTGAAGGAGTTCATTAAGTTGACTGGAAAGTTCCTGCATCTCTGCTGGTGCGAGACGGTAAGGCGACTTCGCTACTGGGGTAGCTCTTGGAACTAAGTCGATTCTGAACTCGACTTGGCGTTGCGGTGGTAATCCTAGTAGTTCTTCTGGAAAGATATCGGGAAAGTCGCGTACTACCGAGATGCTCTTGATGTCCTTCAGTTCTTGACTTGTATCAACGATGTGCGCTAGGAATGCTCGACAATCCTTCCGCAAGCACTTTCGAGCTTGGATGCACGAAATGATGCGAAGGTTTGTACTAGATTTGTCGCCGTAGATAACTAAGGTTTTGTTGTTAGGAAGATTAAAACGGACTGCTTTCTCAAAGCACATGATGTCGGCGCGAAGAAGACTCAACCAATCCATGCCGACTATGACGTCGAAACTTTTAATTTGAACCGGCATGAGATTGATTGGGAAAGAATGGCCGTCTAATGTTAACGTACAGCCCATGTATATGCAATTTGTGTTTTCGGTTTTTCCATTGGCCATCTCTACAGTGAATGATTTTTCTAACTTGCTAGGTTTAGGTTTAAGTAAATGAATAAAGTTTTGACTCACGAAGCTTCTCTCCGCTCCACTATCGAATAATATGCATGCGTATGAATTATCGAGAAGGAACGTACCAGCAACTATAGCTGGGTCAGCTACAGCTTCGTCGTGGCCTATTGCCAAAACTCGTCCCACACCTCCGGTGCCTGCTGCCTTAGGACAGTTCCTCTTGTAGTGGCCCACCTCGCCACAACCGTAGCAAGCCTGCCCTACACCCGCACCGGGAACTTGAGTGATCGGCTTTGCGGGTTCCTTGCAGAAACGGGCTGTGTGTCCTTTCCTGTTGTAGTTGGCGCACTGCATTTCTCGGCAAGGTCCATGGTGGTGGTAATTAGATTTGGTGCACTTTGGGAGGTTACCTATATAAGGCTTTGTTGGGTAGGTATTTGTAGGGGCTGTAGCAGGTACAGTGGCAGCATTCACTGAAACCAGTTGTTTCTTTGCGGATTCTTGGGAAGACCCACCCTTCCCTTTAATCCACGCTCTCTTCCTGCCATTGCTGTTGTTGTTGTTGTTGTTTTTGTTTCCTTTCTGTGGTGCTGGTGCAGAAGTGGTTGAGTTCTGATGACCTCCATAGTCGATCAGAGATTGTGCCAGTTCCTTAGCACTTTCAAAGGTGTCAGGTTTAGAAGCTAACACGCTTGATCACATTTGGGGCGTCAGTCCCCAGATGTACCTTTCTATTTTCTTGCTCTCGGGAGCAATCATATCTGGACAAAGGATTGCCAGCTCGCAGAATCTGTTGGTATAAGTGGTGATGTCGGTACCAACCATTCCGAGAGTCCATAGCTCGTGTTCAAGCTTTTGAATCTCTCCCCGTGGGCAATATTCTCTCATCATCATGGCCTTCAGGCTCTCCCAGCTTATGGAGTTTGCCACGATTAGGGTAAGTACTTTAACGTGGCCATTCCACCAAGTTAAAGCTTTATCAAGAAGGGTGAAAGTTGCAAATTTGACCTTGCTGTGCTCGGGACAGGAGCAGATTTCAAAGACTGCCTCCGTCCTTTCAATCCACTGCCTCAGGGCCATCACACCACCAGTTCCATAAAACATCCGGGGCTTGGCATTAGTGAAGTCCTTATAGGTGCATTCTCGAGGTGGTCCATGACTCTCGCCATGGTTGGATAGGTGTGTGCCAGATCCCGAGCCATTAGTACTCGAGTTATTGATCTGTGACATGGCAGCTGCTACCGCTGCGGTGACTGCTGCTTGAAACATTACAACATCAAATTGGGGTGGTGGAGGTGGTGGTACAGGTGCTTCCTCACCGTTGTTTCGCCTTGGATTCCTACGCGGAGGCATCCTTCAACTATAGGTTGAAAAGACAAGGATAAGAATTTCATAGAATAGAAAATGTATGTGTCTCATGTACTAAATCGCTATAGTTCAACAACAGATGATAGTATGAGTCTTAAAATAGAAGAATGAAAGTTATTTGTAAGACTGAAGGTATGAAACAAGTATTTGGGTTCACAAAGACCATTCAAGGTTCAAACGAAATACTTAACATAGTAGTAATAGTGCCACTTATATTAATATAAAAGTTGTTACAATGATCATGAAAATTTGACCCCTATAAGGGTCTCCGATTACAAAGTTCGAGAAATTTAAAGACTTTTAGCCGAGGTCCTAAGCTATAACAAAATTTGAGTCCTGGACAAGCACTACTTGCATCGAAGGTTGCGCTTGGAGCTTGACTCCACATCTGATTGCTTTGACTCCATTAGACGCCTATCCAAAGTGGCTTGTTGTTCCCTCAGTTCGGCGAGGGCTGCAATCATTTGCGCTTGAAATGCTTCGGTTTGGAATTGAGCGTTGTCTTGCATCTTATCCAGCCTACGGATGTCAGAAGTGTGAACCTGCACTTCCACGTTGATATCCCGGAGTCGACTAGCTTGAACTCTAGACTGATAGGACTGATTGGCTAACTTACCCACCATTACCGGGAGTGCTCGATCAGCTGAACCTCCGCCGCGGACATCATAGAAGTCCCGACACATGCCGTAGGGAGGGCGTAGGTTTTGCTGTTGGCTCCAATGGTAGAGGTGACTTCCCCAGACGGGAGTCGGTCCTTGAAAGTTCCTTACGAAGACGGGAGGTTGAATGGGTGGTGGATCGATAACTTCCGGCTCTGAGTCGGTACCGGAGTCATCACCCACTTCTATGGGTTCCTCGTCCTCTTCGGGATCATCTTCGATCCATCCTCCGTTGCCTTGGTTGGGAAAGTAGGGGTCACCAGGGTGGTGAAATCCAGCCATTTGACTGTACGAGAAATAGGGTTATAAGAATGGAATAAAGTTGAAACATGCAAAACATGTAAGTTAAACTAGTTTAGATCGCAAATACTCCTATAGTATTTTATTTCTTGTGTTCGATTCTTGCAATGGTTTGGTAAGGTTTGACTTGTTGCTTACTACGATCATTCCTCGATATACGTTGGTCCAATCTCGGGCAAATATAGTTGATCACGCTATATTTGTCCAAAATCTGATTACATATATCGAGTCTCAATCGTAGTGTCAACTTGTCTAAATACTTGTATAGTTGTATAATCATGAAAATAACTTGTGGTATGCATGTAATTGTACTTAAATGAACTATCAATTTGAGTTAAACGCAAAACTGCTTAAGCGTAAAAAGAAAATTTGTTTTGTCAGAGAGTATTAGTCCCTTAAGCATTTATAGTTTGTATATATTATGTGGTTCGATATACTTAGTTCACTATAAACATTGCTCTGATACCAATCTGTTACACCCCCAAACCTGAACGGCGGAAACGTTCGGGGGCGGATGACTTCATGTGGTAACGTAACAAATGAATACATAGTAAAGAAAGCAATACAACCATCATATATATAATTGAAAGTTTACATTTGTCAAAAGTTACATGTTCAAAACTTAATTACAATATGATGTTAAAAACACGAGATTTAAACTGGCGCCGCAGCATCCCTTCATCAAAAGCGTAATGAATACCTGAAATTACTGATTTCCTGGGACATACAAGAAATTTTGAAAGAGTAGATCAGCATTTAAGCTGGTGAATTTCATAAGTATTTAAGTGAAAATGTTCAAATGAAATGAAATGTTTTATCTTTGTTTGTTTGTGTTTAGAAAATCCTATATTTTCTACTAGTATAAAAGTAGCCTTCACTCAAGACCAATGTTTGTCTCCAAAATGTATGTAAGTGTAAAATAACCAATGAGTTTGAAAACCTTGTAAATCAATGCATTTTTAATACCCCTTGTGAGTTTTATAACCATACTATTGACTCGGAATGCCTATACACAACGTTCTTCAGGCGTTGGAATGTTATGACGTTTGTCACCCCAAACGGTGGACTGCAGCTAACAGTCAGGGCGCGGGTTTGTCAAGCCCGTATAGATCTATACACAAACACCATGCTCCCCCTCCAAGGGATTCTGGTATATAATACAGGGCTTGAAATGTGTACTCGAACGTACATGAAGTTAGTGTCTCACAAAACCGTGGTATAAAAACAGATCTACTTGTTAAAATGTTACGTTTGTTCTTGTATACGAAAGTAAACTTCTTGAAATTCATGTTTCTAGTACATAAGAGATAGAAATTTGTTCGTAAAACTATACCTATTATAGTTTTCTAAAAGTGTGTCTTGCTTGTTTAGAAATACCTAGAAAAAGAATCACTTGTTTATGAAAGCATAGATTTTTGGTGTAGAGTCTAAGATAGACAAGAATAATCTAAGAAAAGTTTGGTTTATACATGCATTATAACAAATTTATATTTCAAAAGATAGAATGCTATTTTAACATATGTTATATATATATATATATATATATATATATTTTGAATATATAACAGCATATAAAAGAGTTTCTTTATGTAACACACGATAATACTCGTGTGTTTTACTTGTAATCCCCCCCTTGAAAGCATATAAAAGCATTTAGAATATTTAAAAAGGTTGATTAAGGGGTATGAAACTCACTTGAAAGTTTTGGAGATAGCGAGGTGGAAAAACCGGGCAGAGTTTCGTCTCGGGAAACGGATTTTCCTCGGGAATCTCGGGAGTAAAATCGACCCTCGGGACTTGAGCCAAAAAGACCAGAGCTTCGGGTTTGAACGGACACGGAAAACGAGGCAAGATTGTGAGAGAGAGGAGAGAATTGAGCCCTTTTCTCGGAAGCCCTCGCATCCTATTTATAGGAAGGCTGGTCTGCCTTGGTACGCGGGGTGTACGCTCGTACGCAGCGCGTACGCGTACGTCATGCATGACCGAAGCCTCAACTGCCTCGGCTTCGGATGGGACGGGTTGCTGGGTACGCGGGTCGGATGGGACGGCGGGTCGGATGGGACAGCGGGTCGGACGGGTCGGCGCTTCGGACGGGTCGGATTCCTCGGATATGGCGACGTGGACGATCAGAGGCCAAGTCCTTCGAGTACGCTGGGCGTACAAGGGTACGCAGCGCGTACCCGGATGAGGACGCTGACTCCTCTTCGGATAAGGTCTGAATTTTGAATTAAATAAATATATAATTTATTTAATAAACTTCAAAAATTCATATCTTCTTCATACGAACTCCGTTTTCGATGGTATTTATATCCACGCGTAGGTGAGACTACGCTCTACAACTTTCGTTTAGACTCCGTTGGCAAATTCTGAAATTATTTTTTTTTATTATTTATTAAAAACTCATCGTGTTTAAGGAATTTCTTTGAAAATTCATAACTTCTTTATCTGATGTCGGTTTTTGCCAGACTTTTTACCGCTGGAATACCATTGTCGAGAGCTTCGATTCTCGTTTAGGTCATTCCGGCCAAAAGTCGCTCGATCTCCGATTCGAGTTTTTAGCTGTCTGTTGCTAAGCCGAACTTGGGAAAATCATAACTTCGCTATATGAAGTCGGATTTGGGCGTTCTTTTTACGTACGATCATGGTTCAAAGACATTTAAACATAGAAGGAAATAAAATAGAACTATTTGCACATTTATTATGAAAGTAAATTTTATTACCCAAAAGTGGTTACAATACTTGACCCATTTTGGTCATTACAAAGAGTTGAAATATCGGGTTGTCACAGAGATGATACCTCTTTGATTTGAAGCCTTAAATCTTTGTTTTGGACCTTTGATTATGGATGAGGAGAGAGGTTGGAAGTGTTTATGGAAGAAATGGCCAAAAGCTTCAAATGAAAGCTTAGAATCATTTATATAGTGTTCGGGAATTGGACACGACGGAATTCTACCCGATACCGACGTTAAGTGGGGCTTTTGGTCATACCCGACCAAATTGTTGTGACCCGATATGGTCGATTCTAGAATTATTCCGATAGTTATAATGGGGTGTTAAAATGATTCTTAGTGACATTAAGACACCCATTAAGTCATTTTAGATTGATATAAGCTAATGACTTAATAAAATGGCGAAATCGGAAACGAATTTGGAAACGACGTTTGGTTGATCAAATTGGATTACAAGTTGAGTTACAAAAAGTGATATGAAATTTCGGGTTGTTACAGAGAAAGAGAGAGTTTTCGGCCAACAAGCTTAAAATGAAGGTGGGGGTCTCATATATATAGGCTGGGGGTATGGTTGGTGGTGGGGTCCACTTGGCATCAACCGCAAACGGGTTTACGGTCGTACATGGGTTTACGTCCGTAAACTCGTTCTGGCCGCAAACATGTTGATTTTCGAGACATTTCGGGTTTTTTGCACGATTTTGGTTCCGACTCGTATATATAATTTTAATTATATAATTCGTAATAATTTTTCCAAACCAAGGAATTTGACGGAAATTCAATAAAATTCAAATTTTATTAACGGAATTAGGATAAAGGAAGCGGAAAAGGTTCGGGTTGTCACACTTGAGAATGTTCTTTACCATAGTCCAGTGAGCCTTGCCAGGGTTCCCCTGATATCTGCTGACCATGCTCAAAGCAAAGGCCACATCAGGGCGGGTACAAGTCATAGTATACATGATCGAGGCAATCGTGGAAGCATATGGAAATCGACTCATCTCAGCTATCTCAGCCTATGTACTCGGGCTCTGAGCCTTACTCAGTTTGGCTTTGCTTTGGATCGGTAAATCACCTTTCTTGGAATTCTGCATGTTGATCGAACCTCTTTAACACCTTGTCCAAGTAGGTGCTCTAACTAAGTCCAATTAGTCTTTTACTCCTATCTCTCAATATCCTTATCCCTAGGATATAGGCAGCTTCTCTAAGGTCCTTCATAGAGAAACACTTCCCAAGCTAGGATTTAATATCCTGCAAAATTAGGATATCATTTCCTATGAGTAGTATGTCATCAACATACAATACCAAAAAACTAACTATACTCCCACTAGCTCTGACATATACACATGACTCGTCCTCGCTTCTCAAAAAACCAAACTCTTTAACTTTCTCATCAAATCAAAGATTCCAGATGCAAGATGCTTGTTTCAATCCATAAATGGATTTCTCAAGCTTACACACTCTATCAGGGTACTCTGCATTGACAAAACCCTCTGCCTGACTCATGTAAACATCCTCAGCCAACTTTCCATTAAGGAAAGCGGTTTTGACATCCATTTTCCATATTTCATAATCATGAAATGCAGCAATGGCTAGCATAACCCTAGTAGACTTAATCTTAGCTACTGGTGAGAAGGTTTTATCATAGTCAACTCCCTGAGTTTGGGTGAAGCCCTTCGCAACCAGTCGCGCCTTATAAGTGTGCACTTTCCCATCCATGTCGGTCTTCTTCTTGAATATCCATTTGCACCCGACTGTCTTATGACCCGGTACATTATCAACCAAGTTCCAAACTTGATTGTCATACATGGACTGAATCTCATTGTCCATAGCCTCTTTCCATTTAGCAGACTCAGGGCCTGCCATGGCTTCCCTATAGTTGTTAGGTTTATCCAAATTTACCAGTGTACTATCACTGATAAATGTATCACCTATCGTAGTAATATGGAAACCATAATAATGCTCAGGAGGATTTCTAACTCTAGTGAACGCCTCAGAGGTATAGACTCGTCAGTTGGTTCAACAGGAGTTTCCTCCTCAAGTTGATTGCTAGGGTTTGAGGTTGCTTCACAACTTGACTCTTGAAGCTCTTCAAGGTCAATTTGCCTCCCACTGTTTCCTTGGATTATAAATTCTCTCTTGCGAATGACCCTTCTCCTTGCCACAAAGACCACATTCTTATTGGGTCTGTAGAAGAGGTAACCAAAAGATTTATGTGGGTAGCCGACGAAAATACACCGCTCACTACGAGTTTCGAGCTTATCGTGAGTCTCACATCTCACGAAAGCCTTGCAACCCCAAATCTTGATGTGGTCTAAAGTGGTAAATTTCCCAGTCCACATCTCATGAGGTGTTTTGGCAACCTTCTTGGTAGGGACTAGAATAAGGATGTGGGTGGCAGTCTTTAAGGCATACCCCCAAAATGAGATTGGTAACGAAGCTCAACTCATCATGGAATGAACCATGTCCAACAGGGTTCGATTGTGCCTCTCAGCTACACCATTAAGTTGTGGTGTCCTGGGAGGTGTTAATTGTGAAACAATTCCACATTCCTTAAGATACTCAAGTAACTCTGTACTAAGATACTCTCCACCTTGATCGGATTGAAGTATGTTAATGTTCCTGCCCAGCTGATTCTCCACTTCCTGTTTAAACTCTTTGAACTTTTCTAAGGTTTCTGACTTATGCTTGATTAAGTAGACATAACCATATCTATTGTAATCATTAGTAAAAGTCACAAAGAAGCAGCTAGCATCCCTTGTGGCAGTTCTGAAGGGTCCACACACATTTGTGTGTATGAGGTCCAACAAACCTTCACCCCTAGCACAAGTGCCAGTGAAGGGTGACTTAGTCATTTTTTCAAGTAAATAAGACTCACAACTATCATCTGACTTTAAGTCAAATGATTCCAAGACTCCAGCCTTTTGGAGTTGGCCTATGCGCTTCTTGTTAACATGTCCAAGACAGCAATGCCACAAGGATGTTTTGTCCTAACTAGTGGAAGAATCAACATGCAACACATTATTTCCTAGGGTGTCTACAACCGATACAGTTACATATACACCATCACAAGGTAATGCTTTAAAATAAAGAACACCATTACAAAAAAGCATTAATACCACCACATTCATTATCAAATGAAAAAGTAAATCCTTGTTTGTACAAACCATGAAAAGAAATAATACTTCTCGCGATTTTAGACGAATAACAACATTTATTCATATCTAACATTAACCCACTACTTAGCAATAAAGAATAAACTCCAATATTGGTGAAATGTGAAGCTTTCCAATTCCCCATTATCAAGTTTATCTTCCTGTGCTCCACATCCTCACTTCTTCTTAGGCCCTACAAATCAGAACATATGTGAATACCACAACCGTTATCAAGGACCCAAGAATTAGTATGCGATGAGTTATTAGACAATATAGTGTAAATACCTGCATGGTCAGGTTTAACCTTCACATCCTTAACATCTTACAGGTACTTGGGGCAGTTTCGTTTCCAGTGCCCCTTATCATGATAATAGAAGCATTCAGCTTCTTTTGGGTTGGAAGACGGAGTGACTGAACCACCTTTGGTTCCACTCGAACAGGAGCCATTAAGAGACTTTCCCTTGGTACCCTTCGAAAGGGTCTTCCTCTTTTTCCCTTTACCTTGCCCGATTGCCAGAACAAGGGTGGTGTTAGGAGTAGGAGTAGTAACAACCGATTTACCTTTGAGACCACTTTCGGAGGTCTTCAAAAGTCCTTGAAGATTGCTGAGTGTGAGCTCCTCCTTGTTTATACGATAGGTCATTCAGAACTGATCATAACAAGTAGGTAAGGAGTGTAGTATGATGCCAACAACCAACTCCGTAGGGAAGTTCACATTCAACTTCAACAAACATTCTACAAACCTTTACATTTTCTGCATGTGGCCTGTGATGGATTCACCATCCTTCATTTGGGTTGTTATAATGGAAGATATGATTTCATACCTCTCTTGACGAGCACTCTGATGGTGTCTATCCATCAGGTCCACGTGCATCTCAAAAGGGTAAATGTCCTCATAGGAATTTTGGAGTTTAGCTGTCATTGTGGCCAACATGATACATGCCACCTTGGTGGCATCTCTCTCATGAGTCCTAAAGTCAGTGATCTCTTGTGGAGTAGTAGTAGACTCATCGATCTCCTTCAGCTCCTGGTCGAGGACATATTCCTTGTCCTCGAAATGTGTAACCATCCTGATGTTCTTGATCCAATGATTAAAGTTGGAACCATCAAAGATGACTTTCCCACAAAGATTCATGAGGGAGAAGGAGCCGGTAGGGTTTGAGCCAAAAGCATTGTTGGAAGACATCTGAAAAGAAGAAAGACAAGTTTAGATAAAGAGTCCTTAATAAGACACCCAAATGTAATATTAAGGCTAGGACCCAACACAATACTTTATAACTTGGAAGAGGGATGTCATAATCCAAGTTATAAAATATTTGAAGGTAAGCGAATGACGATTCACCAACTTCCACCATGAAAAACGAAATAGGTATTAGGTTTTAATTAGATTGAAACTCCTAGATCTTTTGAGATTCATTAAACTTTTCAATGGCATGTTTAAATCTCGATTGTGCCCTCTCAAGTTTGTGACCGAGAGGTCGAGGATCACCTAATCAATGTGTCGGTTAACCACACGCGCTCCACCAATCTATGATAAACATTAAGTTACCATTTTCCACTCTTACTAGTCCATGTTAGTGTGCCGGTTAACCACACACGCTCCACTAACGACTTGGTAAGGTACAAAGTGTAATTTCATGGGTTAGCACCAAATTCACATTTTCCTAAAGTAACTAAGATTGGGAATTTATAAAAGGTTTAGTTACTTTATATTTATCATTATACTTTTAATGAGAATTATAGTCCTTTTCCTACCCGTTCGGCTAACGACCCTCCACTAGTCAAGGAAGCGGTGGATGAGAGTGGAAACCCATTAAGCTGCCATTCTATAGGCAACAACCTTATACCCCCTTATAGACCGACTTCGTGAATGAGGCCTACTAACGGTAAGACTGACTTGATCTTATACATACATACATACATATATATATATATATATATATATATATATATATTTATATACACACATTATTAACTTATAATATTATAAAGTATAAAGGTTGAATTTTAAACTTTTAAAACTCTAGGGATTAGAATTAAAGCGTGTGTGAGACTTTACAAATTCCAAAACTTGATGGAAAGTTTCGAAACTATTCAAAACTTTTCAGTTCTATAACTTATGAGTTTTAATGGTTTTAAAGAAAAGACTTTTGGAATTCCATAACTTGAGGACAAGTTATGGAGTCCATTAATTGGCATTAAGATCAAGAATTACACTAACAAACAATTTGCAAATAATTCCTCTGATCTACCAAAACTCATAAGCATGAACATTCATATTAACAATTTTCAAGAATCATATAAACATATATAAAACTTGAAGCTCTGATAATAACCATTGAAAATGGATTAGCATAATCATTACCATATCAAAAACAGATTTTATAAGTCCAAAACAGTTTAGGGTAATGATTCTAGTCCAACTCCAGCATTTAAACTCGAAATTCTGCACTTTAGGCCTCCTACTCGTCAAGTGTATGAACCTACTCGATGAGTAGGATGAACTTTCCCTTGGACTCGTCGAGTCCTCCCATAGACTCGGCGAGTCCACTGAACAGTGAGCACAATTTCGACTTTTTCCAGCAATTTGCATCAAGTATAATGAAAACAAGCCTAGGCTCTGATACCACTGAAGGGTTTAGAGCATTCTAACACTCCTATGGTGTACATGCAACCCTAGAAACCTTGGATCTATGTTTTCTCTAATATACATGCAAATTTGATCTTTCCACGGATCTCATTCTAACTAGCATGTTATGGGGTACTTGTAACATAAAAAAACTAGTAGAATGACATACCTTTTTCTTGTGGTTGATTGCTTGGAGTTTTGAGATCCTAGCACCAATGATGTGAATGCCTCAAGTGGAATCACAAATCACCACACAACTTGGAAAACTTGGGAGAATAGTAATGCACACTAGAAATCGGCTCACCTTCTCTATCACACTTACTAGAAATCGGCTCACCTTCTCTATCACACACACTAGTCTCATTTCATGTGCCAAAGACGTATTTATATAATATGGTGGATTAGGGTTACATCCATGTAAACCCTAAGACCCATGACCTTTCATTTGCATAGGATCCATGGGTTAAAACTCCATGGACTATCCATGCAAGCTTAGCCCATCCTAAATGAACTTTGGCCCATTCTATATATATATATATATATATATATATATATATATATATATATATATAAGAGTCCATATTTAATTAGTTTCTTTTGATCACTAAATTAATTCCAAATTAATTCTTGATCAATACTAACTAAATAATATGATTTCATATTAATATATTATAACTTATAATATATTAATAAATTATAAATATTCTATTCTCAAAAGATTATCCATACAAATTGTTTCGGTGAAGTGCAACCCAAATGGACCATGCCGGGTCGGATCAAGTACATACCAAATATAGTTATGGACTTAGACACCTTATCCAATAATATCATACTACAGTCAAACCGATCTAACAGATCACTGATCATAGCAACATCCCAATAACCGGGATACAGACCTAATCGGTCACTAACCATAAGCATTTCACCATCCTAACTACCACGATGTAATCAATAAACATATCATGCCTTAGTCCAGATACAAACCATAAAGGGTTAGCCTTGGTGCCTTAGACCTTGTTGATATAGTAAGGATAACTCACCTTGCACTGCCGATCTGAACTGAAGAATCAAACTCCCGAATCACTGCCTCATTAAACAAGTAGGGCATAACAAGGTCACTTGTCCTAAAGTTGAAAGGCCGATGTACAAAGGGCAAGAGTTTAAAGGCCCACAAACTTAAGGTCACCAAAAGGAAAACAAAGGCCAAGGGTGAAGATGGTGAAGGAAGTTGTAGACCAAAGGCAGTTGATGAAAGAAGTTATGGACCAAAAGTTGGTGGTAAAAGAAAAAAATCAGAGAGAATCATAAAAATGAAACTTGCAAACAAGGTTAAGGATGGGAAAGGAGAAACTGGTGCAAACTCTATAGACCTTAATGAGTAAGGAGTATTTTATGGTGCCACGTGGTTATGTTTAACAATAAGTTGTAGTTGTTTGGTTTGACATTTAGTTGTTTGTTTGAAGTTAGTTTTTTTGGTTTGACAATGGTTTGTACACTTATCATGCTTTGGTTGTACTTTAATATTAATAGATTTCAACATGCATGCATGTAATTCTATGATGTATCATGTGGTCTTTGTGTTCTTAATGGACAAATATACAATTATTGTTAACAAATTTGAATGCTATGTAGCAATGTAGTATATGTAGTTAAAAAAGTGAAGAGTAATGACATGTAATTCCAACATTTAAGAACATGCAGTCCTTGTGTTCTTATTGGACAAATAAACAATAATTGTTAACACTTTTAATATGCTTTTTAACAACGTACTATATGTATTGACATTAAGACCAAATTAAGGGTAATTATCATTCCTATATGTAATTAAGGGTAATAACAAGACAAAAATACATCAAGGTCACATCACACAGCTACAAATTGTTCTTAATTCAATTACCCAAATACATTTGATTACAACTTATAAATGATTAAACAAAAAATACCCAACTACAAAGTAAAGTCAGCTTCAACTTCAACACTTCTGATTCCAACTTCTTCTTCAACCTCATCAGTACACTTAAAATGATTTCTTCATTTTTGCATTTTATTTCATCAACCCAAGAAATGAAACCTGATCGAACTCCAAAAATAAGAAATTAAGGTTACATTTAGAAAACAATTGTCAAACTAGGGTTCTAAAAATATGACTACATTTACTTTGTTTGGACATGCATAAAATGGTCTTCTAGGGTTAGTGTTAGTCCGAGATGTGCGAATTATTGTCGGACTTCCACACCCACAAATGTCACACCCCCAAGCCAAGGATGGCGGAAATGTCAGGGGGTGGCGGACTTCATGTATAGCATCATAACAACGAGTATAGTAGTGACCAAAGCAAATACAACCATCATAAATATAATTGAAACAGTTACACCATAGTATGAGTTTGCATGTTTCAAAATCAATTACACTATGATGACAAAATGAACTGTTTGACGCCTTAGCGTCCCATCCTCAAAAGTTGTGGGTTACCTATTTTACTGATTTCCTGAGAATACAAGCGGTTTCGAAAAAGTGTCAACAATTAAGTTGGTGAGTTCATAAGCTTTTGGATGTAGAGTTTGAAAACCTTTGTTTGTAAATGTAATGTATACTCAAGAAAAATCCAATATTTTCCTTATAAAATGTTATGTAGTATTAAATCCCAAGACCAAATGTATGTGTGTGTTTCGTACTTGTAACGATGTATGCAATTTTAAATAGATAAAACCCCCTTTTAAAGTAAAATTTCCCGTAAACCTTAAATGTGTCGTTATCTCCCTATGTGAGTCGCTATAACCATACTATGACAAAGTAGACCTGTTGCGACGTTCTTCAAGCGTCGGAACTGTTATGACATTTCTCACCCCCGACCGGCCGGTCGGGCTGTTGCAAGCATCTTGGGTGTGGGTTGTCAATCCCAATATAGATCTATATACAACTATCACGTTCTCCCTAGAAGAGACTCTGGTTATAACTTTCAGGAATTTTAACCCGTACTCTAAGAGTATAATGAAGTAATGTCTCACAATTTACGTTAACGAGTTTACATGTTGTGTGAATGCAAAACCTTTTCTGTGGTGGAATTGAATCCCCTTTATCTAATATGTTTGTAATGTAAAATCCATATACTATATCTATTATAGTTTATTGTACGTGTTCGAAGTGAGTGAAAACCCTTATCATGAAAGACTAATTTTTGTTTATGATGTTAAACTAATAAGAAATACATTCATCATTTAGAAACTTATTGTGATACACTTTGCTCAACATGTTACAAAGTGATATAAATATTGTAAGCTGTTTAACTAGTTTTTTTAACTTTTCTGCGTTGTTTTAGAAAAATCATACGAAGTCGAAAACTGAATCCGTAAACTCTGTGAGTTTAGAAAATGTGTCTAGATTGTTCATAATTTTTATTATGATTTTTAGTGATCTCTAACTTGTGTGAAAATGTTCATATTCATAGACTGGTCCGAATTCGTTTATGAATTGCTCGACAAATTTGTAAAAATCGCCATAAATTGTAGAAAAATATTATGGAGATGTGCAAGTAGTCATTAGAAAGGTATAAACCTGAACTACTTGCATATTAAACAGTTTCGAAAGATATTAAGTTTAAGATGGTCAAACCAGTTCGTGAAAAGAACTCAACTTTTATGTGAAAAGCTGAAGTATGAGTTTGAGTTATGTTAAGGTGATTTAACTTGTATCACCCCCCCCCCTAAAACTTGAAGAAAACATGAAAATTTAGGGGTATGAACTCACCTTGAGTGATTCCCTGAGATGAATGTTGAAGAAAAGAGGTCTCCAAGTCAAGAACACTTGGAAGATGCTTGAAGATTTGAAGATCCTAAGAACAAATATGACAATATTTGTATGAGAGATCCACGATTTGGGTAAAGGAGTGTAGAATATTCAAGAGTAGGATGAAGATACTTACCAAGAGTGGAGAAGAAGTTTAATATCAACCTTGAAATCTTGAGTTTTTAGAGAGAGAAAGTGAGAGAGAAATGAGTTTGCTTTTGGTGAGAAGTGAAGTCTTAGAGGAGAAGGTAATGTTTGTCTAAGATTTGATAAATGATAGAAGGTGAGGAAACTTGTTGAAGAAGGGTGAGAAGGTACTGTGAATAGACTATGGCAGATGTGAATAGTGAGACATAAAGCACGAATAGTGACTTGGAAGTGTCATAATTATATGGAAAAGTCAAAAGTACCTTTATGTACCTTGCACTTTATCCTAATCAATATTATGGATTATATTTTAGAAATCTCCAAGATATGGATAAATCATGATGTTAAAGGGTAAGTCCGAACCGAAGGTGACTTCGGTCCTCAATATCTATTTCAGTCTTATGGGGCTTCGTTTCTAGGAGCAATTTCGATTCTTAAGGGTTTGGTTCCTAAGGATTCGGTTCTAGGGCAGGATCGGCCCTATATGGTTGTTTTTCAAGAAATCTTCCTGTTTCGAGTGGTTTTAGACTAAGTTAAGGTTCGGGAAGCCCCGAGTGATTATAAAAAGTTAAGAGAGGTTTTGAGAAAGATTTGGGAGAGATAGAGATAGAGTGAGAGAGATTGAGAGAGACTTCGTTTGTGACCTTTGTTAGTGTTTAGCCTCGAAATGCTAGGTTTGTAAACCTTGTTAAGCCTTGTTATGAGTGTTATGCACCCCCAAAGGGTATGTAATAATGTTTTATTCAAGTCATTAGATCACTTACCCTTATTAGGGTTTAGAATCCCAGAACACATGAAACCTCTAAATGATACTTTTCATTAAGATAGGTAATTGTACAATAGTAACGATAATGTAAACCTTAATATACAAGGGTTAGATGAGTTGACCGGTTTGACTTGCTGACTTTATTTGACTTTGTCTTGTCGAAAATTGACGGTTGTCACATCATCCCCCCGTTAGGAAGAATTTCGTCCCGAAATTAACATTTCGACTGGGACTTCATGCGTTGGTGAAAACATGTGGGTATTTTTGGTTTTATCTGGTCTTTGCATTCTCAAGCGAACTCGGGTCCTCGTTTAGCGTTCTAATGGACCTTCACAATAGGGATGCGACGTTGTTTCATTCTTTTGACTTCTCAATCCATTATTTCAACCGGTTCTTCTACGAAGTGGAGGCTCTCGTTGATTTCGATTTCATCGGGAGGTATCACAAGAGTCTCGCCAGACAGACACTTCTTTAAATTTGACGTGTGGATGGTCGGATGTAAATTATTAAGTTCTTCTAGTAGTCAAAGTTTGTATGCCACTGGACCAATCCTGGCAAGGATTTCGAATGGCCCGTTGTACCTTGGATTTAGTTTCCCACGTTTACTGAAACGTATCATTCTTTCCATGGTGAGACCTTTAGTAGAACTTGGTCACCAACTCGTAATTCTGAGGGTTTGCGTCGCTTATCTGTGTAGCTCTTTTGTCGATCTCGAGATGCTTTCAGTCGTTCTCGAATTTGTACGATCTTTTCCGTAGTCTCCCTTATGATTTCAAGGCCAATGAGGGTGTTGTTAGGGACTTGTCCCTTTGCTACCTGTGTATCTCCCATTTTAGCCCAGCGCAACGGTGATCTGCACTTGCGGCTATAGAGAGTGAAACGTCCCAAAAACACAGTCTGGAAATTTTGTTTAATTTAATAATAAAAACCATAGTCGATAAACCTGGTGGTTGTCGAGGCCAACAAAATTAATAACCCTAATTATTACACACTAAAATAGTGTATAGTGGTAAAGGGATCGTATCCACAGAGATTGGTCCAACTTTACAATTCTATGAGAAATCTCTTTGTAAAAATACTTGTAAAATGACAATAAATTAAAAATGGGGGGTTTGGTCTTTTGAAATACTTGAAATAAACTAGAATTAAACTAAGTTTTAAATAAACAATTTCAACAAAAATAGGAGTTTGATGTAAAATCAATAAGAGAAGGATGGTTGACTTAAGGTTTCCTCACTTTGACTTTTGATGAACATATCATTAGAATCCAATGGTGCAATACTTGTTTTAAATCCTCAATTGGGCTATAGTAATCCAAGAAGCTTGAGATTACCTAGACTTTTCTTAGTTGTTAAAATGGTTAGAGAAGCTCATAACAATTTCCTTTGTCAAAGTCACAATTTCCATTAAGCATGTAATTAGTGAAAGTCAACTAGCATTAAGAACCAAAAAGTCACCAAATCCAAGAGGGGTCAAATGCTTTCACCACCATGTTGGAGGAAATGTTTTTATGATTGTGTGAAGCAAAAACAACACAAAAATCATTTGTTGCTTGCTAATTTGAGGATCATTTACTTAATCAAGAAATTAGCCAACTAATCACTACAAACACATTTAAACTCATGAACTAAAACATACAAGTAGTGATAAGATGTTAAAACACAAAACATTCCCATAAAGATTTAAGAACATGTTCATGGATTCTTCAACATTCAACAAAATTTCAAAGGATTCAACAAAAGTCAACCAAGATTAGTTTAGCCAAGCATGGCTAAACTCAAAGAAACAAAATTAGAGAAGATTGTACCAAACATTAAGCAAGAATCAAGAGGTAAAAAGATGATGTTCTTGAGGTGTTCTTGGCCTTCAAAAGTCTTCAAAACTCTAGAGAGAATCTCCAAAAATCGGATGTCCAAGAGTTGAGAAAAGCGGCACACCAAACTTCCTCATATAACTCTAAACAAGAATTTCCGGAATTGCCCCTGCAGGGAGTTGCGCGACCCGCGTGCTGTTGCGCAGGTGGTGCCTGACATGGGCTTTTTTTGAGTTTTTGGGCCTCCAAAGCATATCCCACTAGCCCAGATCGAGTCCAATCACCTCCTAGCCCATTTTCTTCAAGTTTTTCTTCATTTTAAGCCCAATTTGACCTCTCCAAACTCTCAAAAGCTCGTGCACTCGCCCAATTAACAATCTACGCACGCTTGAATAAACTTCCGCATCTTGCAAATTTAAAGTTTATTTCTCTCCAAGCCTTCAAATAATCATCAAGCTCGCTCCACGCATCATCTCCACAATCTCCAAGCCTAACATCCTTTTTGTCTACCAAATCACATCGCTTCCCATACGTCCCGAACACTCCCGCTCCGCTAGACCCGAAAACCTGCAATTATGCTCACAAGATTCGAAAATACCCAAAATAGTCATAAAATAACAAAAAGGAAAATATGCATGGAAATTATCTAAATTATGAATGAAATATGCTAAAATAAACTATAAAAAGAAGTAAACAAAACAAACTATCAAAACCTCATATAAAAATCATAAGCAATGTATCTCAAAATATTATAACAATTGTTAAATATATCAAAGTATAAACATCCCAGGCTGAACAAATGGTGTATGCACTGCAATCTTCCTGAGCTTCTCTTTTGAAAACTAAGTACCTGAAACCAAAACTGAAAACTGTAAGCACAAAGCTTAGTGAGCTCCCCCAAACTACCACATACCATACAATAACATATAAAGCACATACTGGGCCTTGCCCACTGCATCAGACCGAAGTCGATAACTAACTAGGGCCTTGCTCACTGCATCAGACCGAAGTCTAAAACTGACTAGGGTCTTTCCCACTACATCGAACCGAAGTCCGGAACTAACTAGGGCCTTGCCCACTGCATCGGACCAAAGTCTGGAACTGACTGAACATAGCATAACATAATCATAACATATAACAATAACACATATACTGCATACTGCATCAGATTGCAGTCCGGAACGCATAACACATAGACTTTCCTGAATCACAAAGACATCAAGCATACTAAACTACTTCTTGAGACCACCACAGCATCAGACTGCAGTCTTGAACTACTGCTATCTAAACGGGCTGACATTCTAGCCGTAGACCCGTTTCTACTGGAAGGAAACTCACCTCACACTACTGAAGTCCCGCTGACAGAACCATAGCTGCTCTATGACAGATTCGCGATCTGTCAATATCAAAATAACACCCAATTAATAATTGGGTTCTAACACATATTCATAAATCCATGCTTGGGGTAAAAGACTACTTTACCCCGTAACTTCGCTTGATTCAATCCCAAGGCCCAATCCAAAGGCCCAAAAGTATAATGATGGACCAAGGCCCAACTATGGCCCAAATTTCCAAATTGGGCCCAAACCTCTACATGGACTTCCTTTAAGGCCTAATTTTTCAGTCCAGTCCAACGTGTCTCATTCTAAGGGCCCAATATCATACAACCATCTAGGCCCAAACTATGGCCCAACTTTCTAAATTGGGCCCAATCCTTCATATGGGCCTTACCCTAAAGCCCAATAAATTACTCTAATCCATTTAATTATTCTTGGATGGTCCATTAATAAACCAATTACCAAAGCCCAATCAAAAGGCCCAACTCAAGGCCCAAGTGAAACTAGGGTTTCACATAAAATGGCGATTAGGGTTAAGTGTTTCTTACTTAACCCATTAAGGACTTAATCCATTAAGTCCATCACTCTTCTAAATAAATCATACGGTGTGATTGGGCTTAACACACAATTCCATTCCAATTGCCCAAAAGTGGGTCCCGATAGGTCCAAGCCTATAAATCCAATATTAGGGTTTTCTAAACCCTAATTAGGGTTTCTAATCCCCATCTTAGCCCAATAGCTAGGTCCTTAAGCCCATTAGGGTTTCCTAAGGACAATTAGGGTCCATTAGACCCATTAGACACATGTTTGGGCTATAATGTCAATTAGGGCTTCAGTAGGCCCAATAGGGTTTCACTAAGCCCATTAAGGCTTCTTTGGGCCCATTAGGGTTTACAAGGCCCATTAGGGTTTCTTAGCCCCTTTGACCAACCATCCATACAAGTTAAAACACCATCAAAGCACACCGCCACACGACACGGCGGCCGATGGCGGCAACCACCACCTCACAGTAGTGGTTAGGGATTCTTTCTCATTATTTCATTTCCAATTACATTTTGCAAGGCTAAATCTCAAGATGACACACACACACTAAACAAAATAAGCACACACAGGCGGCACATGACGGCAGCCACCAACTCACGGTGGTGGTGGTGGTTGTTCTTGGTATTCCAACTAGACAAAACACACGCACATAAACTTCAGATTGCATCCAACACTCCAGCTACCCACCTGGTGGCTCAAGGCGGCGACAGCAACACCAAAACGGCTGTAGCAGCAGCGGTTACGACGATAGCCACCACCTCACGGTGGTGGCGGTGTTTTTTCTTTGTCCCCAGCTGAGCAAACATACACACGCACTCGTAAACAAGAGCTGGACACCAAATTACTCCCAACCCAGCCACTACGGTGGCAGGTGCCGATCGGAAACACCAAAAATGGTGATCTAAAACCAACGGCAACCCCTGTCGACATAAACTACTCTAAATCACAGAAATAACGAAGAGAAAGGAGTAGATGGGTGGTTACAATCATTACCGAGAACTCCGTATCCACAAACACGACTTGCACAGGGGCGAACATATCTTGTTTCACCGAAGGAGGGCTGCGACAACCCGCTGTTACCATCCTTGTGCTACTCTTCGTCGCTGGCAGCAGCTTCGTCAACGATCTTGGGTGCGGTGGACTCCAGCTTCAACTTCAAGGAGGCGGCGGTCGGACCCGACATCGACGATGACGGCTAGGGGTAGTTTCTTGTGGTGGCGGCTGAGCATCAATTAGGGTTAGGGGTCCTGTTCCATTAAAATGAGATGGAAGGAAGAGTCATCGGGTATAAGTCCCGTATTCTTGAAACATTCACTCATTTACCATCTTTAGTCCCTCCCCACAATATCTTCTTCACTTTAAATCTAATATTTACCCATTAGCCTCTGATCCCATAAATTCCTTTCAAATTCGACCCATGAATTACCAAACAACCCCTAATATCTTAATTATGACATATTCAACCCCTCCGCCTCTTTTCCTTTTTAAATTAAATCCTAAATAATAACCACGGGGCCCCTAACTTCATAAATATTTATAAACGGGGTCCAGAACTTACACTTTTAATCCCCGAGTTCTAAAATTGCCAATTAACTCCTCGAAACCAACACCCTCCATATATAATTATTTATTTTAGAGCTACCATTCATTCATTAATTTATTTATTTATCTAATAAATAAATAGGGTGTTACAGAGAGCTTCAAATGGAGCTACCTTGATGTTAGGGTGATAGCCGTTGTTGTATGAAAATTCAATGAGCGGTAAGTGGGTATCCCACGCTTTACTAAAGTCAATCACACAAGCTGTTAGCATATCTTCCAAGGTTTGAACAGTTCTTTCGCTTTACCCGTCGATTTGTAGGTGGTAGGCCGTACTCATGTCTAGACTAGTCCCTATAAGGACTGCCAGAATCGCGAAATGAATCTACTATCTCTGTCAAAGATAATGGATATTGACACACCATGCAGTCGTACAGTCTCTTTGATGTACGTTCTAGTCAATTTCTCCATCTTGTCGGTTTCTTTGATTAGTAGGAAGTGCGCGGATTTGGTCAACCTATCAACGATTACCCAAATGGTATTGAGACCACCCATTGTCTTGGGTAACTTGGTTATGAAGTCCATGGTTATCTACTCCCACTTCCTTTCGGGTATCACTGGTTGTTGTAGGAAACTCGAAGGCCTCTGATATTCTACTTGACCTTGGCACAAGTCAGAAACTTGCCCACATATATGGCGATGTCAGCTTTCCTTTTCGGCTGCCGATATCACTTTTTGAGGTTCAGATACATCTTGTCTGAGCCTCGACAAACGGAGTAGCGAGTTTTGTGTGCTTCGTTCGTAACAACGTCTCTAAATCCACCAACTTCGGTGTCCAGATCTGGTTCATGGGATAACGTGCCCCGCCGCTCTTGCCTTCTAGGTTCTTATGATCGGTGAAGATTGGACATTTCGTGTCGTATAGATAGTGCCTCCAGATCTCTAGGGCGAATACTACTGCTCCTAGTTCGAGGTCATGTGTGACCTAGCCGACCCCATATGTCATGACTTCTCCTCGGAGCGCTACATAAGGCCTGCTTTAGTGTTTGGAGGGCGGTTTGTTGCTTCTCTCTCTAAGTGATTTTTTATTCTCGTTTGTCGTTCCAGCGGATCTTCACCATTTCGTCTGCCAATTAGATCGGTAGGGAGCATATGGGTTCGGTTTACGTGACTAGACTCATTCGAATGGTAGAACGTCCACTCGTACTCATGGGTAGCCTTGTCCCGAAGTTCATGGTTGGATTCATACCTGGTCTATCTATCATTAACTCGTGTATATAGGTCATATATAATTAAGATTGGTAAGACAGTCGGATGGGTGACCCTGCCCCAAGTCCACAACCAGACAAGGAAAAGGAAATAGGGCGGGAACACTCATCCAAAATCCATAAACTCTTAATTATATACCACTCTCGCGTATACACATAGTAGTGGTAGCGGAATTGTATTCGTCCCTAGCCTCTGTGCTTGATCTTGACCTGTTATACGAGTGATATTCTCAAAGGGTCCGCTGGGAATACAGTGGAAAGGTTTCAGAAGGTATAGTACTCCTCCAGTGAGTGCTTCGGGGTTTCGTAACGAGGGATGACCCGAAGGTCAGAGTCTGATTTATGGTTATGAGAGACGAGGGTTTCGATATTCAGTTGGTTAGGCGAAGGGTCTTCTCGTAACACATGCAATTGGTAAGGTGATGACCAAACCAATCCATATCAAATGACGACATCAGATTCTCTCAATGGAACATGTGTTAAGTTATATTTGAAATAAATATTCATTCGAGAGTTAGTGCATTTTGTTCCTCATGTTAGTGCATTCTGTTTTTTATCGATGTTTACTATTACTATAAATGATTTGTACAGCATCAACTAGTACTAGTAGTATATGTGTTATGATAGCTAGTGATGGTACTTTATATTATGATCCATGACAAGTCTCTCTATGATCGCTCGGTGTATATATTGTTGGATTAGTGTCTAAGCCTCTAACTATATTTGGTAAGTATTTGACCCGGTTGTGCATGGTCCTTTTGGGTTGCCTTCATCAAAGCAACTAGATAGGATGATTTATGAAGAAAGAGGTTAATTATGGTTTATTAATATATTATATGAATAATATATTAATAGAGAAATCATAGAGTTTAATTAATATTGGACAAGAATTAATTAAGAAACTAATTCTATGGCTAAAAGAGATTAATTAGACTTGGGGGACTAATATTGTAATTATAAGCTAATTGCATTGTGGGCTATGGATTCCTAAAGGGAAGGGAGTTGGACGAAATCTATGGGAAGCCCATATGATTTTCGTCCAAGGGCCTTCTATAAAGGTTCCATGGGCTACTTAAGGCCTAAGCAGAGAATTAGGGTTTCTCCTAAAACCTTAGCAGCCCACACAAGTATAAATAGACCCCTAGGGAACCCAAAAACGTGGCTAAGTCTTCTGGTAGAGATCTTGGACGGTTTTGCTACTCCTCTCCTCTTTCAATATCATCCTCTTGCTTATGGTGTTTGTAAACCATTAGAGGAGTGAAATTTGTGACTCTAAGCTCCAAGGAAACAAGATTCAAGCCATTGTATAAGAGGTATTCATCTAGATTTGTTCTTACATGTTAATTTCGATATACATATGCTAGATCTAGGGTTTATTGCTTTGGTATTCAATGTTGTATGTTTAATTAGAAAAAACCTAGATCAAAGCAATTAGGGTTGCATGAACACCATAGGAATGATGTTATGCTCAAAACCCATCAGTGGTATCAGAGCCTAGGTCATTTTTCTAGTTGAATAGATGCAAAAGTGAACTGCCAAGGATCAAAAAGTCGAATTTTTTGCTGTCTGCATCGCCGACTCGGCGAGTCCAGGGTGCTGTTGACGGGATTTTCGATTTTTTGAGCAGATTTTGTTAAGGATAATTACCAAAACTCGTTTTTATTGCCTAAAATCGATTTTCTATGTTTGGAATGATTATCCTTATCAAAATTAATAGATTTGGATAAATATGGATAATATAGGATTATTATTAGTCAAATATTTGACCTATAAGATTGAAAAGTTTCAATTTACACTCTTTAGGTTTTATAGTTTAAATTTGAACTTAAAAGTTTTAGTTTTAGAAATTTAAATAGTTAAACCCTAATATTTTGAAAGGTTTCAAAATTTGTCCTCAAGTTTTGGAATTTAAAATTTAATTAAAAGGTATTAATTTTGAAATATTAAATTCTAGAACCCTGGTATTTTGAAAAGTTCAAATTACACCCTTATGGTTTTATTGGTTTAATTAAGAGTTTAATTAATGGGGATAATTAATAAATCAATGATTATATGGTTTTAGGTTAATCAAATTAAAAAATTTAATTTATTAAATTAAACCACCTAGTATTTTAAAAGTATAAAATACACCCTTATACTATATAGAATTAAAAGTTTAATATTATATATGTATGAGTAAATGCCAGTCTTACCGTTAGTAGACCTTATTCACGAAACTGGTTTATAAGGAGTGTTTAAGGAAGCGGCCTGTAAAATGACCGCCATTGGGTATCCACTCTTACCCACCGCACTTTTGACTAGTGGAGGGTCGTTAGCCGAACGGGTAGGATATGACACAACCTTCCATTATAAGTATAATGAAATACGAAGTAACTAAATGTTTTATTAATTCCCAAAAACCTTAGTTACTTTAGGAAAATGTGGAGTTGGTGCTATTCCATGAAATTACACTTTGTACCCTTGATAAGACGTTAGTGGAGCGTGTGTGGTTAACCTACACACTAATTGGGCTCTAAGCAAATATGGCAAAGGGTGACTCGATGTTTGTCATATATCGATGGAGCATGTGTGGTTAACCGGCATGTCGATTAGGTGACTGTAACATTGGGGGCACCATGTATATTTGCATGGTTGTCCACAACTTGTTTGTGATCCTCGGCATCCCAGTCACAAACTGTATGGTCCATTATGTGTTGCGTCTTGGGATCGGTCCTTAGTCCAATTTTGTATCCGGATTGGTCCTGTCCATCCGTGATTTATTTATTAGGGTTTAGTATTTATAGATGCTTGCATGCATCATTGTACGTAGCTTTTTAGTCGATCATTCATAGCGAATACTTTTTTATCGATTGTAACCCTAAAAGCCTCTACAACGGAAGTTCTTTATCGAGCTCTACTGAGGCGTGAATCTATTGAATCATTCAGCTTATTTTGATTCATTCTCTTGTTTGTTATTTTGTTTGCATTATTCTGATTAACCTGTGTGAGATCTACACGATCAAAGAGTTTTTCAACTCATCAATTGGTATCAGAGCAGGAGACTGTGTAATTCATACAGATCTCTTCTATGAAAGAATTGATTAGGGTTCATTCTGCATTCATTGATATTTACTGAGTCGTCACTCCATAATTGACGTATCTCATTAATTATTCATCTTGCCCTAATATTACGTATTACAAAGTTTGATCTTATAACAAGTTAAACGATCAAGCATGGACGATTCTCAATCCAATCCCATCAACATCTCTAACAGCATCGGATCAACAACCAAGATCCCAATCCTCTACACTCAAGACTATGAAGTGTGGACGCACCATTTTGAAGATTATGTTATTGGATCGAAAGATAACGAGTATCTGATATGGGAAGCTATCACAGCTGGCCCCTTTGCTCACTCAAGCACTTCAAGAATCATTAAAACTTAGAAGGAGTACAATGATCTATTAAAAGATGTGAAGGACGTCGCTCAGGACGAAAAGGAGAAGTTCCAATGCAACATTAAGGCATTGAGACTAATTCGATTCGTACTTCAATCCGACACATTTCGTTTGGTAAGTTCTTGTGGTATAGCAAAGGAAATCTGGGATCGGCTGCGAGAGCTGTATTCCACAGATGAAGATCTGGAGCACTTGATTCAGACCCTACTTCTCTCTGAATTTGGAGAGTTCAAGCAGAAGCCAGAGGAGGTTGTTACACAAACATTCGATCGGTTCAATCATCTTCTCAGTAAGATGATCAAACATGAAATAGAAAGAAAGCTCATCGAACAGAAGGTCACTTTCTTAAATGGTCTAAGACCCGAATGGAGGGCGATTGTGTCGACGGTTAAAGCGCATGAGCAGTTCAAATCATATTCTTTGGTGAAACTGGTGGGGATTCTGAAATCCTAGGAAAAGATTGTGCTACAAGAGAAGAACGTGGTTTCAAACTTGGGGTCTTTGGCCCTTCTGTCTAAAGGTAAGAATACAACAGAAGAAGAAGAAGATCTGAATCTGGGAGACTACGATCTGACATCTGAAGACTATGCAATGAAAGTGTCAAATCCCAGGAGGTTCATCAAGAAGAAGTTCCCTACCAACAAGAACCGAAATTGGCAGGGAAGCTACAACTCTGAAAAAGTGAAAGAGGAGCCGAAGGTTGAAGAACCAAAGAAAGAGGCGAAGGGTGAAGCTGATTCTGGTGTCAGCTGTTTTTACTGTGGAGGGAAAAATCACTACGCAAAAGATTGTGTGTTGAAGAAAATGGCAGAGAAAGATGAGGAGAAGGATGAAGAAGCAAGTCTCCTGAAAAGACTGGAGGAGATTAAGAGGAAAAAAGCTACTACTAATCCCTCTATGAATGCTCTTGTTGTGTAGGATTTGGTAGATGATGATGAGTTCGGTGGTGTACATGTGTGGTCAACCGACTTAGAAGATGATGAAGTGAGAAAGCCTTCTCATGGAAAGGCTTATGTGGCGAAGAGTGGTGATGCTGGTGGAAGATGTTTGATGGTGACAGATGTATCCCAGATGAGGGGATACAACACTGATGGTGGAAACGAAGTGGCTAAGGAGCGAGAGGGCGTATGCTTTACAGCGAAGCCTCTAGTGTGCAGATCAATGAACTAGATGAACTGATCAAGAAGGTACAATCCATTTTTGTTTCGTTTAAAATTCCACAAACATCATATGAAAAAGAATTAAATAACTTGAATTCAAGAATTTCAAATCTAGATAGTTGTTTAACTCAAACATGTGTCACGAATTCTAATCTAACTGACCAAATAAGCAGGGTATCATCCAAGAGTGAGGAGCGAAGAATGTGGATTGAGCAGAAGGAGTTGGAGCTGGTTAAATCTAGGGATGAAAATATCTATTTGCAAAGAGACAATCTTAAATTGTTAAAACAGAGAAATGTTTTTTGTTTGATTGCAAAAAGACTTTATACTAACATTACTCAACTGCATTTAGACTGTGAAATAGGCCAGAAGATACATCGCATGATTTTGCCCTTCCTTGACCTAAAGAAGGATGAAATCGATGCCGAAGCATACAACTGTGAAAGTGTTGTATCTTCAGATGATGTAAATCCCACTTATATGCATGGTCTGGACAAAATTGAATCATTTATAAAGTCCAAAGACCATAAGGACATGCTTAAGAATCTTTTGGATGAAAATGATAGGTTGAAACTCAGAGCCGAAACTATACAAAAATTTGACTCATTGAGTACCAAATTAAGTTTAGAAAATAAAATTGATGTTGAAAATGCATCTGAACTTAATGAGGACGATGACATGAGTGAAATCTCTGTTGAGGATGAGGTTGACTGTTCCGAGTTTATTAGGAGCGAACCTGAAAACCACAAAAACCTGATTTCTGAAAATTCTGTGGAATTCGCTCGTCTGTCCAAAAATAAGTCCCCAATCCTTAAAGAGAAGGTCGTTGTCTACCAAAAGGTAAGAACCACTCCCAATCAGGTTTTTAAGGTCACAGGAGTAACCGAACATCAGACAGCCGAACTCTTTGCATTGGTGAATGAAGTTGTGCAAATGGTTGTGATGAGTTTTTCTGGTCTGCACCGATAGACAATGCAAACGAAACAGTTGGTTTATCGGAGCGGACATCATGGAAAGTCAAAGGTAGATATGTGGCAGAACCACTTAATAAACCTACCAACTTTGACGTGCCCAGTTCCAGTGGCACAAAAGAGGTTCCGGTAGAATGCGTCTCCTCAACAAGCAAAACCTCTTCCATGGAAAGTGAACCAGTTGTTCAAAAGCCGAAACAAAAGGCGAATATTCACAGGCAAACGAAACAGGTGAAAAATCAAAAGCAGTAGAGAAATCTGAGATATAAGAAAAATCTCTCAGAGCGAAAGCAATTCTGGCGCTCCCAAAATCCTCACTATACTCACTTTGATAGAAACTCTAAGCCAAAAGGAGAAGAAAATAAGAGTAATAGGAGCTTCGGTCCATTGGATCAAAAGAATCAGAGGAAGACTTTTGGGCCACAGAAAGAACAAAACCAGAAAGATAAGTTCGGTCCCGAAAGTAACAACAACCGAAAGCCTGGTTTCGGTCCACCAAACAATAATAGACAAAGACCAGAGTTCAGTCCATCAAGCTTTTACAGCAGAAGACCCAGTTTCGGTCCAGCAACCCACAACAACCGAAAAGCCAGTTTCGGTCCATCAACAAATAGCAACCGAAGGTCCAGGTTCGGTCCCTCAAATGATCACAACCGAAAGGTTCATTTCGAACCTCAAGTCAGGAAAGATTCTCATTCTAATTTCTATTCCTCTAATTCTTCTCGTTCTCATCCTACTTCTAAGCCTAATTCTCGTCCTACACCAAGCTCACACTCGAAGAAGTATTTGAAAGGAAAAAGTAAGATTTCCTCTGCAGATGAAAACCGAAAGCAAGCTAAAGTCCAAACTCCCGAACCTGAATCCAAAATACCTGCATCTAACTCCAATAAAATCAAAGTATTTACAATTAAGAGGAAAGATGAAACAACCTTAATAAAACGAACTTATCTTGTTGATGTTTCTCTTACTATTCCTGTTTCTGTAAAAGGCTCACGTGGACCCAAGAAACTTTGGGTTCCTAAATCTGCTTAATTCTTGCAGGTTATAAGTGACGAGCAGTTCGACGAAGAATGGTACATAGACAGTGGCTGCTCACGTCATATGAAAAGAAGGAAGGAAGAGTTAAGGGAGTTTCGGTCCCTTCAAAACGGTGGTAACGTCAAGTTTAGTAACAATTCCTATGGAACGATAAAAGGTTATGGGATGATAACCAATGGAGACTTTACAATCAGGAAGGTAGCTTATGTAGAGGGGTTGCAGCATAACCTCATCAATGTGTCTCAACTGGTGGGAGGTACAGGTCTCAAAGTATCGTTCGATGACGAAGGTTCAGAGATAATAGAGAAGAAATCCAACAAAGTCATTCTCAAGTCAGAACGAAAAGGTGAAATGTTCCCTCTGAATCTTAAACCAATCAAAGGGAATCCAGCCATATGTCTATTGTCTAAATCCCATTCAGACGAAAGTTGGTTGTGGCACAGAAGGCTCTCACAACTCAACTTCAAAGACATCAACAAGCTAGTCACCAGCGGTCATGTTTGGGGACTTCCACTGCTTAAGTTCAATCGAGAACACTTATGTGCTGCATGTGAAATGGGGAAACAAAGTCGCCAAAGTCATCCAACAATCATAAACACCAAAGTTGTCGATGTTGGATAAGGTGTCTAAGTCCATAACTATTTCTGGTATGTACTTGACCCGACCCGGCATGGTCCATTTGGGTTGCATGGCACCATGCAATTGGATAAACTAAATGAGAGAAATAACGCTTGGAGATTATTAATATATTATAAGTTCTAATATATTAATAATATTATTTGATTAGTTGATCAAAGAATTAATTTGGAATTAATTAAGTGATCAAAGAATAACTAATTAAATATATGGGTTGATTATGTAAATCATCCATATCTTGTATAGTGGGCTAAGAGGCTCCATGGATTATCAAGTTGGGTTCTACCCATAGGATGCTCCATGGATGCTCCATGGGAGTTACAAACCCATGGGTCATGGAAATGAAGAGTCATGACACATTAGGGTTTACATGGTGTAACCCTAGATGTGTCAACACTATATAAGGATCATATTCTCCACCAAAATTGGCTACACAAGTTGAACACACTAAGGAAAGGGGGCTTGGCCGATTTTGAAGAGTGTGTATTCTCTCATAAGTTCTTCCAAAAACATTTGGTGTTGTGTGAAGCATTTGAGGCATCACCACTTGAGGTGCTAGGCTCACAAGGTTTCAAGGAACACAAGCAACAACAAGGTAAGTTATTCTATCTATACTTTATGTTAAAATTGTTCCCCATGTATGCTAGATAGGATATAACCTTGGAATTCAACTTTGCATGACAAATTAGACAAACATAGATCCAAGGTTATTAGGGTTGCATGTACACTTAGGAAGTGTTAGAATGCTCAAAACCCATCAGTGGTATCAGAGCCTAGGCTTGTTTGTTGTTATTTGTGCTTAAAAGTTGAAGAAAGTCGAAAATCTTGCTGTCTGACTAATGGACTCGGCGAGTCCATGGGGAGGACTCGACGAGTTCATGTGTATCTTCAACCTACTCGGCGAGTAGGTTTATGCACTCGGCGAGTAGGGTCGACAGAGTGCAGAATTTCGACTTGTGTTGCTGGAAATGGATTAGAATCATTACCCTAAAATGTTTTGGTACTTGAAAACTTATTTTAGAAGGTGTAATGTCTTTTCTAACTCATTTACAACAACAAATTATCAAAATTACAAGATTAAATGTGATTTTGATGCTTGAAAGTGTTCATATTCATATTCTTGTTCTTATGATGTTTAGATGATCATAGGAATTATTTGTAACCTATGTGGTAGATTAATTCATGATCATAATGTGTTTTAATGGAGTCCATAACTTGTCCTCAAGTTATGGAAAAAAACCAAAAGTCTCTTGGATTAAAAACCATTAAAAGAACACAAGAGTTAGGAAAAATGAAAAGTCCTCATTTTATTACTCTATTAAACTCATAAGTTACAAGAAATGAAAAGTTTTGAAAGATTACAAAACTTGCCCTCAAGTTTTGGAACAAGTAAAGTTAAGTTAAAACTTTAGTTCCAACCCCTAGAATTTTAAAAGTTAAAATTCAACCCTTATACTTATATTATTATGATTTAATAATTATATATATGTATAAGAACAAAGTCGTCTTACCGCTAGTACGCCTCATTCACGAAGCCGGTCTATAAGGTGGGTATAAGGTTGTTGCCTATAAAATGGTGACTTAATGGGTGTCCACTCTCACCCACCGCTTGCTTGATCGGTGGAGGGTCGTTAGCCGAACGGGTAAGACAAGGACTTATTAATTCTCATTCAAAGTATGATGAATATTATAAAGTAACTAAATGTTTTATTAAATTCCCAATCTTAGTTACTTTAGGAAAAATGTGAATAAGGTGCTATTCCATGAAATTACACTTTACACTTTGATTAAGTCGTTGGTGGAGCGTGTGTGGTTAACCGGCACACTAACTTGGACTTAACAAGGTAGGTAAAGGGTGACTTAGGGTTTATTATAGTATCGGTGGAGCGTGTGTGGTTAACCGGCACATCGATTGAGTAATAAACTTTAAGGGTACCAAGTGATTTGCATGGTTACTTCACACCTCGTTTTGTGATCCTCGGTATCCCAGTCACAAAACTTGGAGGGCACACTCGAGATTGAAACATGCCTTTGAAAAGTTCATTGAATCTCAAAGAATCTAGGAATTTCTAAGAACCATTCAAAAAGAACCTAATAGTAAAATATTGCGGTTTTCGTGGTGGAAATTGGTGAATCGTCATTCACCTACCTTTCAAATATGATATAGCTTAGATTACGGCATACCTCTTCTAAGTTATATTATATTGTGATTGGATCCTAGCCTTAATATTACATTTGGGTGTTTTATTAAGGACTCTCTTATATCTAAACTAATCTTGTCCTCTTTCCTTCAGATGTCTTTCAACAATGCTTCTGGCTCTAATCCTAATGGCTCCTTTTCCCTTATGAACTTGTGTGGGAAAGTCACCTTTGATGGATCCAACTTCAATGAGTGGATCAGAAACATCAGGATGATTACCCGCTACGAGGACAAAGAATATGTCCTTGACAAGGAGCTTAAGGAGATTGATGAGTCCACTGCAACTCCTCAGGAGATCGCTGAATTTCGGGCACATGAAAGGGATGCTACGAAAGTGGCTTGTATCATGATGGCCACGATGACAGCGGAACTCCAAAAGTCTTATGAGGATTTCTACCCTTATGAAATGCACCAAGATTTGATGGAAAGATACCATCAAAGTGCAAGACAAGAGAGGTATGAAATTATCTGCTCCATGATAACAACCATGATGAAGGACGGGGAATCCGTCACGAGCCACATGCAGAAAATGCAAAGGTATGTGGATCGTTTGCTGAAGCTTAATGTGAACTTCCCGGAGGATCTTGCAATAGATATTATTTTGCATTCCTTACCATCGTGCTATGATCAATTCCGCATGACATATCACATGAACAAGGAAGAAGTCACCCTCAGCAAACTTCAGGGACTTCTCAAGACCGCAGAAACAGGTCTTAAGGGGAAGTCGGTTGCTATCACTCCTACTCAAAACTCTACTCCGGTTTTGGCAATCGGGAAAAGTCGAGGGAGGAAGAGAAAGAGCTCTTCTAAGGGTACCAAGGCTCGGACCCTTGATGGCTCTTCTTCAAGTGGAACCAAGAGAGGTTTCATTACTCCTTCTTCTGACCCAAAAGAGGCTGAATGCTTCTATTGCCATGAAAAAGCCCATTGGAAGCGGAACTGCCCAAAATACCAGCAAGATGTGAAGGATGGGAAAGTTAAACCCAACCATGCAGGTATTTACACTATCATTTCTAATAACTCACCCCATTCTAATTCTTGGGTCCTTGATACCGGTTGTGGTATTCACATTTGTTGTGACTTGCAGGGACTAAGAAGAAGTGAGGATGTGGAGCAAGGAAGGATAAACTTGATCATGGGGAATAGGAAAGCTATACCTGTCACCAAGATTGGAGTTTATACTTTATCGCTAAGTAGTGGGTTTAGTTTAGATTTGAATAAGTGTTGTTATTCGCCAGGAATGGCAAGAAATATTATTTCCTTTCATGCTTTGTACAAACAAGGGTTTACCTTTTCATTTAATAATGAAGTTGGTTCTATAGATGTGTTCTATAATAATGTCTTTTATTTTAAAGCATTACCTTGTGATGGTGTGTATGAAGCTGTATCTGTTGTAGATAACTTGGGAAATAATGTTTTGTGTATTGATTCTACTAATAATAACTTGGATAAAGCATCTTTATGGCATTGTCGTCTTGGACATATAAGCAAGAAACGCATAGGCCAACTCCAAAAAGATGGAGTCTTGGAGTCGTTTGACCTAAAGTCAGATGATAGTTGCGAATCATGCTTACTTGGAAAAATGACAAAGTCACCCTTCACAGGCTCATGTGAAAGGGGTGAAGGTTTGTTGGACCTTATACACACGGATGTGTGTGGACCATTCAAACATGCCACTAGAGATGCTAATCGTTATTATTTGACTTTTACCGATGATTATAGTAGATATGGATATGTCTACTTGATCAAGCATAAGTCAGAGACTTTCGAGAGGTTTAAGGAATTTAAACAGGAAGTCGAGAATCAATTGGGCAGGAACATTAAGATGCTTCGATCCGATCGTGGTGGTGAGTATCTTAGTTCAGAGTTCCTCGACTATCTAAGGGAATGTGGGATAGTCTCACAATTGACACCTCCCAGGACACCACAGTTGAATGGTGTGGCTGAGAGGCGTAATCGAACCTTGTTAGATATGGTTTGTTCCATGATGAGTCGAGCTTCGCTACCAATCTCATTCTGGGGGTATGCCTTAGAGACTGCCGCCCATATCCTCAATCTAGTCCCTACAAAGAAAGTTGCCAAAACTCCTCACGAGATGTGGACTGGTAAAGTACCTAAACTAGACCACATCAAGATTTGGGGTTGCGAGCCTTTCGTGAGACGCGAGACTCATGATAAGCTCGAACCCCGAAGCGAGAGGTGTATTTTCATCGGCTACCCACAACATTCCTTTGGTTACCTCTTCTACAGACCTAGTGACAATGTGGTCTTTGTAGCAAGAAGAGGAGTCTTTCGAGAGAGAGAGTTTATAAGCCAAGGAGACAGTGGGAGGCAAGTTGATCTTGAAGAAATTCAAGAGTCAAGTGGTGAAGGAACTTCAAACTCTAGCCCTCAACTTGAGGAGGAAACTCCTGTTGAGCCAGTTGACAAATCTGTACCTCTGAGACGTTCCACGAGAGTTAGGAGTGCACCTGAGCATTACTATGGATTCCATATTACTGCAGAAGGTGAGACACTTATTAGTGATGAGACACTAGTAAGTCAAGATGACCCTAACAGCTACGAGGAAGCCATGGCAGGCCCCGAGTCTGCTAAATGGAAAGAGGCTATGGATAGCGAGATACAATCCATGTATGACAATCTAGTTTGGAACTTGGTTGAGAATGTACCAGGTCGAAAGACTGTAGGGTGCAAATGGGTCTTCAAAAAGAAGACCGACATGGATGGTAAAGTACACACTTATAAGGCTAGGCTGGTTGCAAAGGGCTTCTCTCAAATTCCTGGAGTGGACTATGATGAGACCTTTTCTCCGGTAGCCAAGATTAAGTCTATTCGGGTTCTGTTAGCTATAGCCGCATTTCATGACTATGAAATTTGGCAAATGGATGTCAAAACCGCTTTCCTTAATGGAAAGTTGGCTGAAGATGTTTACATGAGTCAGCCAGAGGGTTTTGTCAGTAACGAGTACCCTAATAGAGTGTGTAAGCTTGAGAAATCCATTTATGGATTAAAGCAAGCACCTCGCAGATGGAATCTTTGCTTTGATGAAAAGGTCAAGGAATTTGGCTTTTCTAGGAGTGAAGATGAATCTTGTGTATATGTCAAGGCTAGTGGGAGTATAGTTAGCTTTTTGGTATTGTATGTGGATGACATACTACTCATAGGAAACGACATTCCAACCTTGCAGGAAGTAAAGTCCTGGCTTGGAAAGTGTTTCGCTATGAAGGACCTTGGTGAAGCTGCCTATATTTTGGGGATAAGGATCTTGAGAGATCGGAGTAAAAGATTAATTGGACTTAGTCAAAGTACCTACTTGGAGAAGATTCTGAAGAGATTCAGAATGCAAAACTCCAAGAAAGGAGAGTTGCCCATCCAGAGTAGCACCAAGCTGAGTAAAACACAAAGCCCTAGCACTGAGGCTGAGATAGCAGAAATGAGTCGATTACCTTATGCTTCGGCTGTAGGTTCGATCATGTATGCTATGACGTGTACTCGACCTGATGTAGCCTTTGCCTTGAGCATGGTTAGCAGGTTTCAGGGGAACCCTGGCAAGGCACACTGGATTGCGGTAAAGAATATTCTCAAGTACCTGCGAAGGACTAAGGACTGGGTCCTTATCCTCGGTGGGAGTGATGACTTGAGAGTTGTAGGGTATAGTGATGCTAGCTTCCAGACTGATAGGGATAACTTCCGCTCTCAGTCGGGCTGGGTCTTTACCCTAAATGGAGGAGCAATTTCTTGGAAGAGTTCCAAGCAAGAGACAGTGGCAGATTCTACTTGTGAATCAGAGTATATTGCAGCTAGCGAAGCGGCAAAGGAGGCGTTATGGCTGAGGAACTTCATTGGAGACCTTGGAGTTGTACCAGCTATTAAAGAGCCAATGGAAATTTTCTGTGATAGTGAAAGTGCTGTTGCCTTAGCTAAGGAACCAAGGGATCACGGGAGATCCAGACACATCGACAGAAAATACCATTTCATCAGACATCGGATCGAAGAAGGACTCCTCGTGGCAAAGAGGGTATCATCGGATGAGAACCCAGCAGATCCCCTCACGAAGGGACTGACTCGGGTTAAGCATCTTCAGCATGCTCGGAGCATAGGGCTGAAGGATGATATTAGATTTAGTAGTTAGATAACCCAGAAATTTGTAAAGTGTAATTGACATTAGATGATGAATAAAAGGAGTTTTATTTATGAGTAAAGTGTTGCTATCTCTTGTCGATCGTTTACTATATTTCTTTTGCATGTTTTGACTTCCAGAATAATTTTGTTTGGTATAACATATTATTCAAACCTCCACAGTCGGTCATATGTCGGAAGTAGGTATGAATCAAGACTGTCATGTTTGGTTGTAGAGGTCTGGGACAAGGCTACGACAATCATGAGTGCTCATAAGTTCTGAGCATTGGACTCAACCCACGCTCACTGGAATCACTTCATGGAATTCTATCTCGAGTGATCGTGAGACGGTAATATCATATAAGTCTTTAAACCTAGAGATATGATTTGTTACTTACGAGTTGGTTATGCATTAATTGTACGAAAAACGCATTGGTAACTCGATGTTATAAAATCGTGCTCTTATGTGTAATTCAATGAGTAGTAGAACAAACATATGAGTCGAAGTTTATCTGTTCCTTCTTGGATTAGAAGCTGATATCTGGGCCCCTCGATGATTTTGTTTTGACCTATGTACCGGGCCCGGTCAGAACTAAGTTGATGTGTTCAATTAAGTTCTATGTCAAACAAATCGGAAATCGGGAAACAAACTGCTGGACAATAAGTAAGACATTGTTCCATGTATTTGTCCGGCTGATATCTAGAACGGAGGATTATATGATCACTTATCTTAAATGGCATACCATCGTCTTCTCAAGTTTCGAGAAACCTTGTAAAGAGCTACGATTGCCGATCGGTTCCTGAAGTCATACTTGCAGTAATAGTTACTAGACTTATCCAAGTGGGAGACTGTTGGATAAGGTGTCTAAGTCCATAACTATTTCTGGTATGTACTTGACCCGACCCGGCATGGTCCATTTGGGTTGCATGGCACCATGCAATTGGATAAACTAAATGAGAGAAATAACGCTTGGAGATTATTAATATATTATAAGTTCTAATATATTAATAATATTATTTGATTAGTTGATCAAAGAATTAATTTGGAATTAATTAAGTGATCAAAGAATAACTAATTAAATATATGGGTTGATTATGTAAATCATCCATATCTTGTATAGTGGGCTAAGAGGCTCCATGGATTATCAAGTTGGGTTCTACCCATAGGATGCTCCATGGATGCTCCATGGGAGTTACAAACCCATGGGTCATGGAAATGAAGAGTCATGACACATTAGGGTTTACATGGTGTAACCCTAGATGTGTCAACACTATATAAGGATCATATTCTCCACCAAAATTGGCTACACAAGTTGAACACACTAAGGAAAGGGGGCTTGGCCGATTTTGAAGAGTGTGTATTCTCTCATAAGTTCTTCCAAAAACATTTGGTGTTGTGTGAAGCATTTGAGGCATCACCACTTGAGGTGCTAGGCTCACAAGGTTTCAAGGAACACAAGCAACAACAAGGTAAGTTATTCTATCTATACTTTATGTTAAAATTGTTCCCCATGTATGCTAGATAGGATATAACCTTGGAATTCAACTTTGCATGTGAAATTAGACAAACATAGATCCAAGGTTATTAGGGTTGCATGTACACTTAGGAAGTGTTAGAATGCTCAAAACCCATCAGTCGAACCACTTGAGTTGCTTCACATTGACTTATGTGGTCCATCATCAATCGAGAGCATTGGCGGTAACAAGTACATCCTTGTTATTGTTGATGACTTCTCACGATTTACTTGGGTATTCTTTCTAAAGCACAAATCTAAGGCGACTCCCAAGCTGAAGATCTTTATCAAGCAGATCGAAGTGCAACTGAGAAAAGTCGTTCGAAACGTCAGGAGCGACAATGGACTGGAATTCAAGAACAAAGAATTCGAAGATTTCTTAGCAGAAAAAGGCACCAGTCACAATTTCTCAGCCCCCTGTACACCTCAACAGAACGAAATTGTTGAAAGGCGAAACCGATCCCTATGTGAGGCGGCCCGAACCATGCTCAGTTTTGCCTCCCTTCCTCTATATTTCTGGGCAGACGCCATTGCTGCAGCTTGTTTCACTCAAAACAGATCTTATCTCAACAAGCGTTTCTCTCTAACCCCCTATGAGATTATTAACAACAGGAAGCCGAATGTCAAGTTCTTTCATGTGTTCGGTTCGAGGTGCTTCATTTTCAACTCCAAAGAGCATCGCAACAAATTTGATGTCAAAGCCGATGAAGGCATCTTTTTAGGATATTCTCTTACTTCAAAGGCGTACAAGGTCTTGAATAAGCATTCTAAACGAATTGAAGAAACCTATTATGTAACGTTCGATGACAATTACGTCAAGAAGTTGAAGTCTACTGAAGAAGCAATTGGAGAAATTTTCTCTCAATCAAGTCAAGTAACAACCTCAATCGCCAATTTCTTTGACCAGTTCATGGATTTATTTGATGAACCTGAGAAGGCCACTCACTCTGAGGCCACAACAGCAGACAACAAGATGGATCACCTTAAGAAGATTATCGAAGACGCAACCAAACAAATGGGAGAAGAAGAACCAGTTCGAAATGAACCTCCTCAGAGCAATACTTCGGTCGAGGGGGAGAATCAATTCTCTTCTGATCGACAAGACTCACATTTCCAGGGGGAGGGTCCATCAGTGTCAATCGACGATAATACTAATGGCAAGGGGAATAATCCAATCTTTGTCAGAACCGAAAGCCCATCCAGAACCGAAAGTCTGGAACAACCCGAAAGTCTTGTAGCAACCGAAAGTCCAGATCAGCCTGAAAGCCCAGTCGAAGTAAGATTTTTTGGTTCACATCCAAATGATTCATCATCTGTCGAGGGGGAGAATTCCGATATGCACTATGATGATGATATTCAGTCAGAGTTGGAAGAAATGGTAAATGCTGAATTGGATCCATCCTATGATCCAAATTATCCTCCTCTCACCAAATGGACTAGAGATCATCCTGTATCTCAAATAGTGGGTGATGCATCAGAAAAAGTTCTAACTCGATCACAACTGAAGGCGAAGCAAACTGCTCTATTCTCCAAAGTAGAATTCTGCATGTTTAATTCATTCATCTCCAAAATAGAGCCGAAGACCGTCAATATTGCTCTCGATCATTCTGATTGGGTTCAGGCAATGCAAGACGAACTCAATGAGTTCGAAAGAAATAAGGTCTGGAGACTCATTCCAACACCAAAAGATGCCTCGGTTGTCGATCTGAAATGGGTGTTCAAAAACAAAATGGACAAGGAGGGAAATGTGATCCGAAATAAGGCTCGGCTAGTAGTGAAAGGATATTGCCAAGAATAAGGAATTGATTACGAAGAGACATTCGCTCTGGTTGCAAGGATGGAATCTGTTCAAATATTTCTTGCCTATGCTGCACACAAGAATTTCGAGGTCTACCAGATGGATGTGAAGTGTGCATTTCTGAATGGGGAACTTGGAGAAACCATGTACGTGGAGCAACCTCCTGGTTTTGTAAATGAAAAGCATCCAAATCACTGCTACATCTTGGATAAGGCAGTTTATGGTCTGAAACAAGCACCTAGGGCATGGTATGAAACATTAACCAAGTTTTTAAAGATGTCTAAATTCAAACAAGGTTCGGTTGACCCAACCTTCTTTCGTAAAAAGGAAGGTAACCACCTTATGATCGTTCAAATCTATGTCGATGATATCATCTTTGGCTCCACGAATCCTAGCCTAACAGCTGAATTCAGGAAGTTGATGGAGACTAAATTTGAAATGAGCTCAGTGGGTCCGATTAACTTTTTCCTTGGTTTAAATATAAGACAGGGACCCGAAGGCATCTTTATCAACCAGGAAGCATACACAAAGACTCTCCTTGCTAAATTCGGCATGATGAGAGACTCAAAGGTCAAAGTCCCTATGGCGTTCGGCACCAAGCTCACATCATCAGCAGTCGACATACGCTATATCGTCAAATGATTGGTTCCCTGATGTACCTCACAGCTAGCAGGCCCGATATAATGTTTTCAGTATGCTATTGTGCCAGGTTTAAAGCAAATCCTCGTGAACCACACATGCTGGCAGTGAAGAATATATTCCGGTATTTGAAGCGAACCACCTCTCTCGGTCTCTGGTATCCCTCAAACTCAGGTTTCTTCGTTCAAGCCTACTCAGATGCGGACTTAGGAGGATGTGGTCTAGACCGAAAAAGCACCACAGGAGGCTGCCAATTCCTAGACGGGAAGTTGATTAGCTGGCAATCTAAGAAACAAACATGTGTTTCTCTGTCTACAGCTGAAGCAGAGTACATTGCAGCCGCCTCCTGCACATCACAAGTGATTTGGATCCAAAGCCAACTCCGGGATTATGGACTTAATATGAAAAAGATCCCACTATATTGCGATTTAGAAAGTGCAATTAGGATCTGTCATAACCCAGTGCAACATTCCAAGACCAAGCATATAGCACTGAGGTATCACTTTATTAAGGATCACGTGGAAGATGGAAACGTCGAAATTCACTTTGTTCGAACCACTGATAAACTGGCCGACATCTTCACCAAAGCTCTTCCTGAAGCAAGTTTCAACACAATCCTACAAGCCCTAGGTATGATGGAATCGGAACTAGTTCCAAAAACACCTTCTCAAAACTAAAAGTTGGAAGCGAAATGAACCGAACGCTCGGTCTATTTCGGGCTCGGTTCACACGGGAACCGAAATGAACCGAACTCTCGGTCTATTTCGGGTTCGGTCCCACTGCACTTGTTTTCGCTTATCTCAAAAAGTGATATCTTTGGTTGTATACTTTTCTACAATTGTTTTCCAAAAATCCAAAAATAATTTTTTTTAAGGAACCGAAATGAACCGAGCGTTCGGTCCATTTCTGGTTCGGTTCAAATTTTTTTTTGTGTGGATTGTTTTGTTTTTCTCTTTACAATAATATAAAACTTCCAAAAATATTTTCTTTCTTTTGTCTCTACTTCTGTCTATGTTAACAGTCTCTGGAATATCGATGGGGCAGGTATCTTTCTAACACTTTATACTAGCTAAGTGTCCCTAGAAGCATGCTGCTGCATGTTGTCCAAAGCCTCAACTGATTTTGAATAAAGCCTTATTGACTGGGTATAAACAAACCTCGTCTTCCCAATTAGGTTGATAAATTTATTCTAATCATGAGCTACCTTACTCTTTTCTCATATGAGTTAAGAGTTTTCTGCTTGGTCATTCCTTTTATAGCAGAGGTACTTTGATTTCTTTACAACACCTCATACATTATTCTAAATCATATTTCGACTCATAAATGTAACCCTTGAGACTCTCAGATATAACCACTGAGGTTTATGGTTACACAATCTCTGAGTTTATGATCTTAGCTTCGTGTTACTACGTGCTAAGTGAAACCCAAACTTCAATACCCACTATGCATTGACGGTGAACAATTAAATTTGCTCTAGCTTTCACCCATGAATTAACGAAACCACCCAAGTGGTTGTACCATGAAATCTCTATTTTTTTGTGTGATTCTTATGAAATTGTTAAACACCATAGCATTTCTTCCCATAGAATCCAGTTTTAAATTGTTTTTGAGATTTCACATCAAACATTTCCAACAAGTCACTAAATATTGTCCAAACCTACTTGTTCAACAGACCACATTGGTCTCACAAGTACTTCATTTGGTTTCTATGTTATGTCAAGATCTAGAATTCTGAACTGAAGCAAAGCCACCCTTCTAAGCTTCATCAAAAGATGCCTTTCAACACTTCTTAACAAGTGCTTGATCGTATTCAATGGGAATCCACACAGACACTTTATAGTCTCTCTTGACTTTGAAGGAAGAAATTTGTGCCCGGGATCCACTGTTTCGTGTCTATATTGACATCACAAATTCATACATAGATGTTGCTTTATTTCCTCATCTTTGACACTCTATGCATGAAAATCTTTTTGATTTTCCAAAATTCTGATTTGGTTCACTACAAGCTACTTTTCTTTATGTAGCTCCGGTTCTTAATGCTATATTCACAAAGGGATGGTGCGGTTTATCTAAGTGTTTGTTTTTCTTTAATGACGACAGCTCATTTTAAAGATAAGATGATGACTCAGCTGGGAGACTAAAGGTTTCAAGAATTCAAAAAGGTATTTGTTGGGAAGGCGTGCGAAATGGAAACATTTTTCTCTCTCATGCGTAATCATCAGGGTTGCCAACTGTCACGCATCAATCAAATTAGGAACCGATTCGCTTTTCAAGAGGATTTGGGGGCAAATTTTTCTCTCACCTCTACACACGGTATAATGGGTAAAACCCTAGTTGTTTTACTTCTTTACTGCACCCAAATTTCTGAGAGCAAACAAAGACGATTTTCTCTGACTGTTCATCTTCTTCTTCGAAGCACTCAAAAATGGCAGATTCCTCCTCTGTTTATGAAACCTCCCACATTCTACCAATCAGACCCCAACAAAGCTTGGTCATTGATCTCACCCCAGTTTCCTATGATGCTTTCATGTACCCCATAGTGGAGTGTCTCAAATACTCTCCACTGGTTCTCGCACTGACCAAGGTCGAAACTTGTGACAACCTGAAATTTCCATTCTGAACAAACCATTTGAAGCCAATAGAAGTAGAACAGTTATAGTGAAAACTCAGATTTCGAGTATAAGTTTGGCAGTTTTCAGGATTTTACACTTAAGGAGATATTAGGAGAGTGGATGCACTAGGGTTTTGTGCAACACTGTTATTCCAATACTCTAGGACATTAGAGTTTGTTCCAGGAATAAAAATATTTTCTGCCAAAAATCCCAGGACTATATATAGAAAACTAAACCAAATTGGTTCATTAGTTGAATTCCAATTAGAGAAAAGCCAAAATTTTCTCTCACGGATCGTCGGGTTTTAATCCCAAATTGTGAGTACTTCAATCTAGTTATGTTATATAGCTTAGATTGTGTTTAGAAACACCAATTACATATCAAATTTGTGAGATTCGGGAGTTTACCGCCCAAGAACGTTCTTGGGGAGTAAACTCCAATAAGTGGCTTAAATGCTACCTAGTCCTTTCCCCGTGAATTGTAACTACCTTAGACTTGTATGCTAGTGTGTATATGACTAGAAAACATCAAAATCGGATTAATACCCCAAGATTTGGGAGTTTACCGCCCAAGAACACTTGGGGAGTAAACTCCATTTTAAGGTCCTAAAGTGTCCCAATGACCCTCAAAGCGTTAGAACTCGAACTAGAACCCACCATTGCATGTTTAGGACACCAAAACAATTAAGATTCAAGGGTAAAAGAGAGTTCACGGCCAAAGAGGTTCTTGGGCCGTGAACTCCATGTTAAGTGCCCAAAATGCCCTAAATGCCTTCATTGAACCAATAGAATAGCATAGCACATTACCTTGATGTGTATAAGACCCAAAGCAATCACAATACCAACACCTAGGGGTGTTCACAGCCGTAAACACATGGCCAATTGGTTCATGGGCCGAAAACTCTAAATAGGGGTGTTTTGATGCCACAAACACTTCCTAAGGCTTAGGCTTAAATTAGGACAAGTACTCTAAAGTGTTTGTAGCCTAGAAAACATAAGGAATCACATGTATTGAGGAGTTTACGGCCAAGACAAGTTCTTGGGACGTAAACACCTATAAAGGGGTCAAATGATACCCTAACTCCTTCCTTATGCCTAGAAACCAACATAGATCATTACCTTGAAATGTTTGAGAATTGAAAACACCATAAACACCCTCCCAAGGGAGTTTACGGCCGTAAACTCCAAGGGAATATGGTCCCAGGGCCGTAAACTCCTCAAAGGAGTTATTAGGAAGCCCAAACACTTGTTTAAGCCTTGAAGCAATTCACCACATGAGTTGTATAATTATTAGACTTCATTCAGGGACTTGGATGAGAGTTTACGGCCAGGAGTTTACTCCCCTGGGCCGTAAACTCCAAGACATATGGTCATTTGACCATAAACTTCCATTAGAGGCATTGCACTCCTTTGTTGCAACCCATTAGCCTCCTAGCACTTGACCAAAAGTATTTTCCTCGCGATTAAATGTTTATACTTGTATAATTAGTGTTTTAATCGCTAATTATTTATATACATATGTGTTCATATGTAATTAGGATCATTGTGTGTGTCTAAAGTCTTCACTTGACACTGAGCACTTGCCCGATCCTTCCTTACGATAACAGTCCGTTCAATTCCAGTCACTTACTGCAGGTGAGTTCATACCCCTTAACTAATGTTTTAAACTATTTTTTAATGTTTTATGAGGGGGATACAAGTAGAATCATGCTAGTTATTATATCAATCACATGTGATTAATAAGTAGAATTATGCTAGTTATTATATCAATCACATGTGATTAATATACAGCATTCAAATGATTTGGCTACTCATTAGCCGTTTTACCAAACAGTTTCCTTCAAATGATTTTTATAAACATTTTATATGTTTTAAACTCCTTATTACACTGTACATTTTACTCTGTATATCATATTTCAAACTTATTTACAATTATGTTTCAAACAAATGTTTCTTTATACTAAACTATTTTATCAAACCCATGCCTTCAAACAATTTTATAGATTGACATCAAGTTGATCTTTTCTTAAGATAATATTTATGTTCAAATGTTTTACAAAACTTATTTATGCTTTTATATTATAAATTGCATGCCTCTATATGTATAGTTATATAAGAAATGTTTAAAAGACTTGGGAAGGCTATCCACCCTATTTCCTTTTCGCGCTTGAGATGTGGTCTGGTGGGATATCGGGTACTCGTCCGAAGGTCGTTTAAATATTAGTTATATATCATGTGTACATATATAGTCATAAAAGGTCTTTCCAGTTCATCCCATGCCCTTGGGTAGCAAGGGTATACATCCATGTCTATACGTACCAGTTAGATTACTAGTAAACTACCATATGGGTAGTTTAGGAAGATACTAGAACAATTACTAGAACGCGATATCATAGAATGAGTCAGTTCATTCATGAGTCAATACTTTCTAGAACATTACAGTACATTACTATACTTGCTAGATAGAGAAAACACACATTACAGCTAGCACACGTCGAACATTTCCGTACATTACACTTACATTAATACGTTCATAAAATTGTGATCCACTGTGTCGGAGCATGCCTTAAATGTCATGGCCGGAGTTGTAGCCAAAATTCTCTTGGAGGGAGAGCGTGAGTTTGCGTATAGATCTATACCGGATTGACTATCCTACACCTTGCTGCTAGCTACAGCCGGACCTGCAGGTCTGCGGGTGCCAAACGTCATTCCGTTATTACGACCATTCGTATGTCGTTGTTACCAGTCAATAGTATGGTACAATTTATCACATGATGTCTTAATATAAATCCGGTTTAAGGTAATTAGTATAGCAGTAGTTCTTATAGCGCTACGTTTTAGTACTACATTAATTTTCCCTGTACATATATTTAGTGATCCTTTCACTTAAACTATAGATGTAAAAACTATATTTTGTTAATAATAGTTACACTTGGGAAAATTACACACTTTTACAAGAAACGAACATATAGAACAGTTAAGTCTTGGTAGAAGACTACATAGAGATCAGTTAAGTCTTGGTAGAAGACTCCCTGTTATAATAGTAGGAATCATAGGGATTTCTAGGGTTTTTCAAACGTTTACAGTTGTTTTACAAACATTTTCATACTTACAGTTCATCTACATTTTATACTTACAGTTCATATACAAATTCTAACATACAAATTCTTACATACAAATTAAGACACTAAATACTTATGATCTCACCAGCTTCAAAGTTGATACTCGCTTTCAAAATTACTTGTATCCTCAGGTCATCATAAACAGGTACCAATGCAAGGAGAAAGGAAGATGGAGCTTGTTCAAGACTCATCTTTCATTTTGATTTATGCTTTAGTGTTTATCAAAATTTGACAGAACATACTTGTATTATAATTCTATTATTAATGAAATGGATGATGTTGTTGCTTGTTTACTACTTTTCATTGTTGTGATATTGTACATGACGTCCTCCGCCCCAGAACGTTTCCGCCGTTCTTGGTTTTGGGGTGTGACAAAACTGTACCTGTGGGGTTTCTATCCCAGATTTTATCCACAACTCACTACGATAAATCTGTTGATCGTATCTACTTCGACATCCTTGATACCAAAACCTCCATCTCAAAACAGCGATTTTGCTCGCTTCTAGGGTTTGAACCTGATGAGTCGAGGGTTAACCCTAATTCGATTTCTGTGGGTCAATTATTCTCCATGTTTTACGACATAGGTTACACTGAAATCCTTACCACTGTCACGAAGTTCAAGAAGTCGTGTCTTCCCCCTCAGTGGAATGGCTTTTTCACGATACTGTTCAAAGGTTTATCAGAAAGGAGTGCAGGTTCTGATGGGGCCAGTTGTCTGTTCATGACGATTCTTTATGGGTTGTACAATGGGATCAACCTCGACTATGGCTCAGTTCTATGGCAACAGTTAATCCAAAGCCTCGCCTCTACTTCTCGACACACTGAAATCTCCTATGCTAGGTTCTGGACGCTCGTCACCAAATGGGCAATGGATAAGTATCATGTCCCCATTGTGGCCACTTCTCCACTCTCCTCTATTGGCGTCTTCCACACCACAAAGATCATCGTTACTGATCCTTCCAAGTTTCTATTTGTTGGCTCAATTCCTAAGTCAATGTATGCTTGTGTATCAGGGGAGAGCCGCATCATCAAGACCTACAAGGAGTTTCTTCCTTCGGGTCCCAGAGAGCTGACTCCAGAGATGCTTTAGTCCATCAATGATGCCGACAAACCCGCTCCCAGGGGCAAGAAACCAGAGAAAGGGAAAGACAAGAAAGTAGTCAAAGGGGCGAAAGGCCCTTCTCCTAAGAAGAGAAAACCAACAAAGGTAGCCCAATCGCCTCCACCGAAGAAGAGGAAAACCCTGCCTAAACGCAAACTCATTCTTGCTTCTTCCTCAAGTGAATCAGAGGATGAAGGTTCAGACTCAGAGGAGTCATTTCGAGGTGACTCTCCTCCCCGTTCGCCTTCACATGAGGTACCAGTTACAACCAAACCTGTCTCTTCTCCCCTAATAACCATCTCTATTTCCATTCCCCCATAACTTCCACCACTCATATTCCACCCACCTCTATTCCTGTACCACCTCCTATTTTCTCAGACGCTACAACAGCAACAACCATTGGAGTTTGAACCAACGTATCTGATACGGGGGCTCGTACTTCAGCACCCGAACACATACCTGCAACCGAACATACTTCCACACCCGAACCTACTCCCACAACTGAACCTCCACCTTCGCCTTCATCTCCCAATCACTCAGCCGAAACCGAGACTTTTCTAGGAGGGGAAGATATGACCTTCGACTCTATTTACTACAGTCCATACCAGGTTCAAAGCGATGATGACGATGATGATCCTGTTACCAAAAAGCACATCAAGGAACTTCATGAGAAAATTCATAGTCTCCTCGCTTCTTCCTCCTCCTCTCGATCCCATATCACAGAAGCTGCCATTCAGGGGATGGTTGATACTTTCACCAAGGCACACGAAGCCTCTATTAACTCTGCCACTGTTGCTATGGATGCATCCACAAAGGCCTGTGTTGCTGCGACCGAAAAAGTCAAAAAACTATTTCGTGATGCTAACACCTTTTTGGAAACTTTACAGGGGACAGCTGAATCTAATGCAGCGAAGGTTCATTCCGTTGTTGAGAAGATGGCTACTTCTTTTGAAACAGAAAAGCATCACTTTGCCAGTCTTCGTCAGACACTTGAAGCTAACAATAAATCTTTCCAGACAACCGTTGAGGAGCGCCTGACCAAGCTCCAAGAAGACCTTACCACGAAAAACTCGGTGATGGATGCGCTTGCACGCAAAACAACTGCCCTAAAGATCAAGAGTCTTCGGCTTTCCCAATCTGAAAAATAAGGTTAATTCTCTTCGATCTGAGCGAGCTATCATTTCGAGTTGTGTTTCGGATTGTCACACCCCCAAACCAGAATGGCGGAAACATTCGGGGGTGGATGACTTCACATAGTATCACAACCATTGAATATTGTAAAGAAAGTAACACAACCATCACATATATAATGAAAACGTATGTTGTTGCGTTATGCATATTAGCAAAAGAATATTACAATAAGATGATAAATGTTCAATAATAAAACATCCTTAGTGTTCCCTTCTCCAAAAGTCGGTGGTTACCTGTATTACTGATTCCCTGAAAAATACAAGTGGTTTCGAAAAAGTGTCAACAATTAAGTTGGTGAGTTCATAAGAGTTTGGCATTGAAAAGTATGTCCTTTTTGATAGTAAATCGATGAACGAGGTTTTTAGAAAATCCAATATTTTCTATAAATGATTTGAAAAGTTTCTCGTGTTGGAGTGCGTTAGTGTTTTCCATACTTGAATAATAGTGATAAAATTTGTGTTAACAATAAAATGGAAAACTGAAATGCATATATGAATCTCGTAAATCAAACTTGTTTTTATACTTTTATGTGAGTTTTATAACTATACTATTGACACTGACGGCCTGTAACAACATTCTTCAGGTGTTGTAGTGTTATGACATTTGTCACCCCAGACCTGCCGGTCTAACTATAGCTAATAGTTTAGGTGCGGGGTTGTCAATCCCGTATAGATCTATACACAAGTATCACGTTCTCTCTCCTAGAAATTATGGTATATAATACAGGACTTGAAATGCATACATACGAGTACGTTGAAGTTTAAATGTCTCACATTACTTGGTATAAACAGATTGACGATAATAAAGACTTTACTTCTTTTGAAAGCATTTCATTTGTCGAGATGTATATGTAAAATGTATGAATCACCTGAATACTATACTCATTATAGTTTCTCAAAAGTATGTTTCCATTTAGTAAGAACAACTTGGTGATATAATAGCCCTTTAAACATAACGTTATTTTTGTATCAAAACCCTATAAGAACGATATTATAATTATGTTTATGAAATGATACTTTGACTTGTAATGTACTTGTATTCCCCCCCCCCTAAAGCGTGAAAAGAATTGAAAAGTAGGGGTATGAACTCACTCGTTAAGTTTGAAAAGAGAGGCTAGAGTTGAGCAGAGTTCCGACCGCGGAAAGTTGCGTCCTCGGGTTCTCGGGAATCTCTGCAGCGTAGATCCTTCGTCGGGGGCTCGAGTGCGGAAACCAAGGTAAGGAAATGGTCTCTGGAGCTGGGAGAATGGCTGAGGAATTGTGAAGGTGTGCCAAAACTCGAAGCTCATGCCATCTATTTATAGTGCTGGAAGAGTGAGTACGCGGGGCGTAATTTTGGAGTACGCGGCGCGTACCTCGTTACGCTGGGCGTAGTATGGCGTCATGGCTTACGACTCCTGGCTAGCTAAGCGTAGAGGGGGCGGGCCGATGGGACTCGACTATGGGTCTAGTACGCGGGGCGTACTCCCAGAGAACGCGGGGCGTAATCCGGCCTGTCCTCTTCTAAATTCCGTAACTTTTGCGTACGAGCTCCGTTTTTCGTGTTCTTTATATCCACACGTAGGTGAGATTATGCTCTACAACTTTCATTTAGACTCCGTCGGCTAATTTTGACTTCATTTTTAATGATATATTTTTAATAGGCCGGGCCTCCTAAAGTTCGTAAGAAAATTCATAGGTTCTTTATTCGACGTCGGTTTTCGTTTGTCTTTTTAGCGTTTTATTACCACTGAGGAGATCTTCAACTTCCGTTTAGGTGGCGATAGCTAAATAACACTCGATCTTCAATCCGAGTTTTTAGCCCTCTACTACTGTTAGGAAACTTTGAAAATTCGTAACTTCTTCATACGAGGTCCAATTTGGGCGATCTTTTTATGCACGCTCACCTTTCAACGAGATCTACGACTTTTGTTTAGATACTTAAGGCAAGAATGTATTTTATTGAGATTTTACTTTCTACGTCAAATAATATTTTAACGTCGTGTCGTAAATATACGAGTGGTTATACTTTCTTCAATATAACCCGGTTTTGAGCGTTCTTTATGTTTTTGGAAACCTTGGCATGATATCAAATATTTGAGGCATCCCAACTTAGATACTTGAACACTTTATTTTCGAGGTTAATTCCGTTGTATTTGGCTTTCGAGCGTTACAATGCTTTTGGAAAATATAGGGTTGTCACATCATCCCCCTGTTAAGGGAATTTCGTCCCGAAATTTAATCTAAGATAGAGTTTACAGTTTTAGGAAAAAGATGCGGGTACTTTTGTTTCATCTGATCTTCGCGTTCCCAGGTGTATTCAGGTCCTCGCTTGGCGTTCCAGCGGACCTTTACAATGGGTATGCGGCTTTGTTTAGTCCTTTTGATTTCCCGATCCATGATCTCTACTAGTTCCTCCACAAATTGGAGGTTTTCATTTATTGCAATTTCGTCTAGAGGGACGAGAAGGGTCTCGTCGGATAAGCACTTCTTTAGATTCGATATGTGAAAGGTAGGGTGTACGTTGTGGAGCTCTGAGGTAGTCTAAGTTTGTAAGCCACTGGACCGATCCTGGCAAGGATCTCGAATGGTCCGATGTATCTAGGGTTCAGTTTTCCACGTTTTCCAAAGCGTATTAAACCTTTCCAAGGTGAGACTTTGAGTAGGACATGGTCTCCAACTTGGAATTCCAAGGGTTTTCGTCTCTTATCTACGTAACTCTCTTTTCTATCCCTTGATGCTTTTAGACGTTCTCGGATTTGAACAATCTTCTCCGTAGTCTCCCTTATGATTTCTGGCCCAGTGAGCGTGTTGTCAGTTGCTTGCCCTTTTGCTAGTTGTGTGTCCCCCACTTCGGCCCAGCACAAAGGTGACCTGCATTTGCGGCCATAGAGGGCTTCGAACGGGGCAGCTTTGATACTGGTGTGGTAGCTATTGTTGTACGAGAACTCGACCAAGGGTAGATGTGTGTCCCATGCCTTGCAAAAATCGATTACGCAAGCTCTCAGCATGTCTTCCAGGGTTTGTATAGTTCTCTCGCTCTGACCGTCGGTTTGTGGGTGATAAGCGGTACTCATGTCTAGTCTTGTCCCCAAAGCTTTGTGTAGCGACTGCCAGAACCTTGAGGTGAATCTACTATCTCGGTCCGAGATAATGGATATGGGCACACCATGCAGTCGTACAATTTCTCTGAGGTATGTCCTTGTTAACTTCTCCAATTTATCCGTCTCTTTGATTGGTAGGAAATGCGCTGACTTAGTTAACCTGTCGACAATTACCCAAATGGTGTCAAGTCCGCTTGTTGTTTTGGGTAATTTTGTTATGAAATCCATGGTTATCCGCTCCCACTTCCATTCGGGTATTTCTGGTTGTTGTAATAAACCCGAGGGCTTCTGGTATTCCACCTTGACTTTGGCACAATTCAGGCATTTGCTCACGTAGGTAGCAATTTCGACTTTCATGTTTTGCCACCAGTACAACTTCTTGAGGTCGAGATACATCTTATCAGAGCCGGGATGTATGGAGTATCGTGTTTTATGGGCTTCGTCCATAACGATTTCTCTGAACCCCACCAAACTTCGGTATCCAAATTCGATCCATGAAATAACGAATCCTGTTGCTCTTGGTCTCAAGGTTCTTATCCATTCCCCTTAGGGCTTCTCCTGTCACATTTTCGGATTTCAAGGCTTCTATTTGGGCTTCCTTGATTTGCGTGAATAGGTGTGATTGGATCGTCATAGTTAGGGATTTTACTCGGCGACCTGAGTACTCCTTCCGACTGAGTGCATCAGCCACTACATTAGCTTTTCCAGGGTGATATCGAATTTCGCACTCGTAATCACTTAGTAGTTCTACCCATCGTCTCTGTCTCATGTTGAGTTCCTTCTGATTGAGGATATGTTGGAGGCTTTTATGATCAGTGAAGATGGTACATTTTGTGTCGTAAATATAGTGTCTCCATATCTTCAGAGCGAAGACGACTGCTCCTAGCTCAAGATCATGCATTGTGTAGTTCGCTTCGTGCGTCTTTAGTTGCCTTGAGGCGTAGGCGATGACCTTCCCTCTTTGCATTAAGACACACCCAAGTCCTTGGTTTGATGCATCACAATAAACCACGAAGTCCTTCATTCCCTCTAGCAGGGTTAAGATGGGCGCACTACATAAGGCTCGCTTTAGTGTCTGAAATGCGCTGTCTTGTTTTTCTCCCCAGTCGAAGGTCACATTCTTCTGGGTTAGGGTGGTAAGTGGCTTGGCAATCTTTGAAAAGTTCGGTATGAATCTTCGGTAATACCCGACGAGTCCCAAAAATTGTCGAATTTCTATAGGGGTTCTTGGAGTAGTCCAACTATCTATTGCCTTTATCTTGGAGGGGTCCACGTGTATTCCTTCTTTGCTTACAACATGTCCTAGGAAATCCACTTCCCGAATCCAAAATTCACATTTGGAAAATTTTGCGTAAAGTTTCTCAGCCCTTAATGTTTCCAGTACTTGGCGGAGATGTTGGTTGTGTTCTTCCTGGCTTCTTGAATAGATGAGTATATCATCTATGAATACGATAACGAATTTATCCAGGAAGGGACGACATACTCGGTTCATCAAATCCATGAACACTGCTGGAGCATTCGTCAATCCGAAGGGCATTACTACAAATTCGTAGTGACCATAACGTGTTCGGAAAGCCGTTTTGGGGATGTCTCCCTCCAGCACTCGCAGTTGGTGATAACCAGATCTTAGATCGATCTTTGAGAAGTAGCTTGCTCCCTGTAGTTGGTCGAATAGATCGTCTATGCGCGGTAAGGGATATCGGTTCTTGATCGTGAGTTTGTTTAGTTCCCGATAATCGATGCACATGCGAAAGGATCCGTCCTTCTTTTTCACGAATAGGACTGGTGCTCCCCATGGTGAGAAGCTCGGTCTGATGAATCCCTTGCTCAGCAGCTCGTTTAATTGACTGGATAGTTCCTGCATCTCAGCTGGGGCTAAACGGTAAGGTGACTTTGCTACAGGGGTAGCTCCGGTGATTAAGTCGATTCTGAACTCGACTTGACGTTCCGATGGGATTCCTGGAAGATCTTCTGGGAAAATATCCGGGAAGTTGCAGACTTCCGGAATATCTTTAATGTTTTTCGATTCTCGTTTCTTGTCTACTACGTGGGCTAGAAAGGCATGATATTCCTTACGAAGATACTTTTGTACTTTAATACAGGAAATGATTTGTAAACTTGAACTAGGTTTGTCGCCATAAATGACAAGAGTTTCGCCGTTTGGTAGATTTAGGCGAACAACCCTTTCGTGGAAAAGGATATCGGCATGGTGAAGGCTCAACCAGTCCATACCGATGATGACATCGAAACTTCTTATGGAAATGGGCATAAGATCGACTCGAAACAAGCGCTCGTTTAAATTTAGTGTGCACCCTACGTACAAATCGTTTGCGTGTTCTGTTTTACCGTTTGCCATTTCTACAGTGAATATTTTATTGAGTGGTTGAGGTTTTTGATTAAGTAGGTGTTTGAATTTATGACTCACAAAACTTCTCTCCGCACCGCAGTCAAAAAGTATGCATGCATAAGTGTTGTTGAGTAGGAACGTACCCGTAACCACCGTGGGGTCCGCTATTGCTTCATTATGACCTACTGTCAGCACTCTCCCCACACCGCCAATATTCCTTTCCTTGGGACAATCCCTCCTGAAGTGTCCAGTCTCCCCGCACCCATAACACGCCCGACTTACTCCAGTGCCAGAAACTTGAGTGATTGGTCGTGCCGGTGCTTTACAGAAACGGGCTGTGTGCCCCTTCCTGTCACAGTTCTTGCAGTGCATCTCGCAACAAATACCATGGTGATGGTAGTTGCACTTGCTGCACTTGGGCAAATTCCCCGCATATGGTTTTGTTGGTGCAAAGGTAGCAGGAGTTGTGGTGGGGGTAGTAGCAGCATGAACCGCAACCATTTGCTTCTTTGAAGGTTCTTGCGAAGTTTGCCCCTTCCTTTTGTTCCAAAATTTCTTCTTCTTGTTGTTGTTGGCATTGATCTCATTGTTGCTGTTCCCTTTGGTTGGTTCAGCCATGATAGCCATGACTCCTTGACAGACACCATGATCAACAAGAGATTGCGCTAGTTCTTTGGCGTTGGCGAAGGTCAAGGGTCTGGAAGCTAGCACACTTCCTCGAAATTGGGGTGATAGTCCCCAGATGTATCTCTCGACCTTTTGGCTTTCTAGGGTTAACATTCCTGGGCAAAGTGTTATTAAGTCACTGAACCTGTTGGTGTAACCTGCTATATCCGAACCTACCATCGAGAGGTTCCACAGTTCCTGTTCAAGCTTATGAATCTCGCCTCTTGGGCAGTATTCTCGAAGGAGCATTCTTTTCAGGTTTTCCCAACCCATGGAGTTCGCCACCACTAGGGTTAGTGTCTGGACGTGGCCGTTCCACCATGTCAGGGCGCGTTCAGAGAAAGTAAAAGCGGCAAACTTTACTTTGCTTTCTTCAGGACATGCACAGATTTCGAATACAACTTCCGTTTTCTCTATCCATTAAGATAGAGCCAATACTCCCCCAGTCCCGTAAAAGGGAATAGGTTTTCCGTTGGTGAAGTCTTTGTAAGTGCATACCCCTGAACGACTTTGACCTTGGCCATTTGTAAAACTATTTGTTCCTCCCCTCGATCCGTTGTTGCTCATTTGTGCCATTGCTACAGTTACAGCAGCGGTTACAGCAGTCTGGAACATAACGGTGTCCATAATTGGATAAGGTGGTGGAGGTGGTGTTGAAGTTGAGTTTCTGCGTGTTGATCTACGAGGAGGCATGTTCTGGTAGAGAAAAATAAGAATGAATACTATAAGTTTCTAATGTTTTGACAATCATGTGTTAGTTGTATCTTGTAATTTGTTTTGACTTTAGTTTATGGTTTCAAGGTAGGCATAGAAATTTAAAACTCGTAATTTTTGAGAGGTATAAAATAAGAAATACTTCATATTCATACATATAGGTCACACCTGAGGTGTGTTACATTACATGTTTTTGTTTGGAAAATTTGATCCTCCTAGAGATCTCCGATTACGGATACAACAGGGAAAACAAAGGAAATAAGGGAAAAACTTTTATCCGAAATCCTACTCTATAACAAAATTGTTGGGGCTCAAACAAGTTCTACTTGCGGCGTTTGGAGCTAGATTCGGCATCCGACCGTTTGAATCCCATCAGTCGCCTCTCAAGATCTGCTTGTTGTTCCTTCATCTCTCTTATTTCTGCCAGAGCCGTTATCATTTGGTTCTGAAGTGTCCCCGTGTAGATTTGGGTATTCTCATGTAGTCCTTCCAAACGGCGGATGTCAGCGGCGTTACCCTGGGTAGTAGCATTGACCTCGCGAACTCTGGCTGCTTGCCTGTCCGTCTCGTAGTTCTGGGTAGCTATAGCGTTCACAATAACAGGAAGTGCTCAATCAGCTGAGCTTCCCCCACTGACATTGTAAAAATCTCGGCACATGCCGAAAGGAGGGCGTACACCTTGCTGGCGGCTCCAGTAGTAGAGGTGACTTCCCCACATGGGAATGGGTCACGGTTGATATGGTCTGATTTCGGGCGGATGAGGGATGGGAGGGTCGAACACTTCTGGCTCGGAGTCTGTCCCTCTAGAAATCTCCTCGATCTCTTCGTCGACTTCGAATTCCTCTCCGACTTCGACTTCGAATTCTCCCTCGATAACCCCTTCGGGTTCTTCCTCGACTTCTTCTTCGATTTCCTCTGGGTCTTCCTCCGGGTCTTCTTCTATCCAACCGCCGTTGCCTTGGTTTGGGTAGTAGGGATCTCCTGGTAAATGGAATCCGGCCATTTGTCTGTACTAGGATAGATGTATGAGAACTTTTATAAGAAAAGAAAATTCTATTTAACGACTTACTATTTTTAACTATAATTTGTACAACTATTTTTAATAATACTCCTATAATATTTCAATTTGGCAAAACTAAAATAATTTGTATTTGGTAAGTTCTTGGCTTGTTGTCCACTACGACCATTCCTCGACGTACGTTGGTCAAATCCAGGATAAATATAGTTGATCAGGCTATATTTATTCTCGACCTGATTACATACCCCGGGGCTCAATCGTAGTGTCGTAACTTGCCTTAATACTTTTTATTAAAACTTGTTATGATACGAGATTAATGCATGCTTGTAAAAATGTATATCTTTAAAAGAAAGTATTTTGTTCATGAAAATGTTTCGTCAGAGGGTTTTTGGTCCCCTTTGCATTTATAGTTTGTATATCGTATGTGGTTCGATATACTTAGTTCACTATAAACAATGCTCTGATACCAATCTGTCACACCCCTAAACCAGAATGGCGGAAACATTCGGGGGTGGATGACTTCACGTAGTATCACAACCATTGAATATTGTAAAGAAAGTAACACAACCATCACATATATAATGAAAACGTATGTTGTTGCGTTATACATATTAGCAAAAGAATATTACAATAAGATGATAAATGTTCAATAATAAAACATCCTTAGTGTTCCCTTCTCCAAAAGCCGGTGGTTACCTGTATTACTGATTCCCTGAAAAATACAAGTGGTTTCGAAAAAGTGTCAACAATTAAGTTGGTGAGTTCATAAGAGTTTTGCATTGAAAAGTATGTCCTTTTTGATAGTAAATCGATGAACGAGGTTTTTAGAAAATCCAATATTTTCTATAAATGATTTGAAAAGTTTCTCGTGTTGGAGTGCGTTAGTGTTTTCCATACTTGAATAATAGTGATAAAATTTGTGTTAACAATAAAATGGAAAACTGAAATGCATATATGAATCTCGTAAATCAAACTTGTTTTTATACTTTTATGTGAGTTTTATAACTATACTATTGACACTGACGGCCTGTAACAACATTCTTCAGGTGTTGTAGTGTTATGACATTTGTCACCCCAGACCTGCCGGTCTAACTATAGCTAATAGTTTAGGTGCGGGGTTGTCAATCCCGTATAGATCTATACACAAGTATCACGTTCTCTCTCCTAGAAATTATGGTATATAATACAGGACTTGAAATGCATACATACGAGTACGTTGAAGTTTAAATGTCTCACATTACTTGGTATAAACAGATTGACGATAATAAAGACTTTACTTCTTTTGAAAGCATTTCATTTGTCGAGATGTATATGTAAAATGTATGAATCACCTGAATACTATACTCATTATAGTTTCTCAAAAGTATGTTTCCATTTAGTAAGAACAACTTGGTGATATAATAGCCCTTTAAACATAACGTTATTTTTGTATCAAAACCCTATAAGAACGATATTATAATTATGTTTATGAAATGATACTTGGACTTGTAATGTACTTGTATTCCCCCCCCCCTAAAGCGTGAAAAGAATTGAAAAGTAGGGGTATGAACTCACTCGTTAAGTTTGAAGAGAGAGGCTAGAGTTGAGCAGAGTTCCGACCGCGGAAAGTTGCGTCTTCGGGTTCTCGGGAATCTCTGTAGCGTAGATCCTTCGTCGGGGGCTCGAGTGCGGAAACCAAGGTAAGGAAATGGTCTCTGGAGCTGGGAGAATGGCTGAGGAATTGTGAAGGTGTGCCAAAACTCGAAGCTCATGCCATCTATTTATAGTGCTGGAAGAGTGAGTACGCGGGGCGTAATTTTGGAGTACGCGGCGCGTACCTCGTTACGCTGGGCGTAGTATGGCGTCATGGCTTACGACTCCTGGCTAGCTAAGCGTAGAGGGGGCGGGCCGATGGGACTCGACTATGGGTCTAGTACGCGGGGCGTACTCCCAGAGAACGCAGGGCGTAATCCGGCCTGTCCTCTTCTAAATTCCGTAACTTTTGCGTACGAGCTCCGTTTTTCGTGTTCTTTATATCCACGCGTAGGTGAGATTATGCTCTACAACTTTCATTTAGACTCCATCGGCTAATTTTGACTTCATTTTTAATGATATATTTTTAATAGGCCGGGCCTCCTAAGGTTCGTAAGAAAATTCATAGGTTCTTTATTCGACGTCGGTTTTCGTTTGTCTTTTTATCGTTTTATTACCACTGAGGAGATCTTCAACTTCCGTTTAGGTGGCGATAGCTAAATAACACTCGATCTTCAATCCGAGTTTTTAGCCCTCTACTACTGTTAGGAAACTTTGAAAATTCGTAACTTCTTCATACGAGGTCCAATTTGGGCGATCTTTTTATGCACACTCACCTTTCAACGAGATCTACGACTTTTGTTTAGATACTTAAGGCAAGAATGTATTTTATTGAGATTTTACTTTCTACGTCAAATAATATTTTAACGTCGTGTCGTAAATATACGAGTGGTTATACTTTCTTCAATATAACCCGGTTTTGAGCGTTCTTTATGTTTTTGGAAACCTTGGCATGATATCAAATATTTGAGGCATCCCAACTTAGATACTTGAACACTTTATTTTCGAGGTTAATTCCGTTGTATTTGGCTTTCGAGCGTTACAATGCTTTTGGAAAATATAGGGTTGTCACACGGATGTCCACGGAGCCCTCTCAAACATTATTGAAGCGCACGACCCAATTCTCAACTACTCATTGAGGCGAACTCTTGCTGAGAAACTTGCTCCTGACCTTGCTTTGCTCAGCAAAATTGAGGGGCTTCCTAAGTACGTGGTCCATCCAAAACAAGGGGGAGAAGGAGCTTCAAAGGGCGATAATCAATCTCAACCGCCTCCTACTTCTACAGCAGCTTCAACTAAAGCAACCGAACCACCAACAACTGGTCATGCTTCAGGTTCGGATGCTCAAGTCAAAGGGAAAAAGGCTCTTGATGACAGTGATGACGACGATGACAAAGAAACCATTGATGATATCTTGAAGAAACAGGCCATGGATAAGGATCCAGACATGAGTGCTCGGATCGCTAGAGAGGCCGAAGCAAACGAAAGGAGGATGAAGGAGGCTCATGATCTCCTTGAAAGTCGAAAAACCCTATTCCCTCCATGGACTCTTGAGAAGCTTATCAAAGAAGCTATCGAGTCCCCCAACATCCTCTGGCTTGAACCAGTGATCTCCTTGGACAGGGTTAATTCTGTTGACTCTCAGTTCGACATGCCCCTGACCCGAAAGGCTTTTATATTTCATGCATTTCCCCACATTGCTGAAGTCCCTCATCCTCACCGAAGGTCGATAGGGAACTTATTGACTTCTATCTAAGGTTTGCTCAGCCTCAGTATCAGACATGGAGTGCACAAAAGATCGTCAACGTTCGGGTCCTCAAACCCTTTCGGGAGGGTAACTTCACGAACGTCAGGTTCAAAGTATTGAGGGGATCAGATAAATCCGAACATGCCATTTCTCTCGCTAATCTTCCTAACCTGAATCCTCACGATTGGATCATCCTGCATAACATCCTCCTTACCAATGAAGCTGATTATGGGTCGATCATAGATCACTTCAAGAGGGTGTTGGTTTGCTACATCATGGAGGTTGCTAAGATGGATCAGGAAATCGCTAACGTATTCAGGAAGAAGCCCACCATCTCCCCAGTTGGTTCTGCAAGTGATTTGAATAAAATGCAGATGGGGAGGATCGATCCAAAGCGAAACTCAGTTATGTTCACCAGGAATGAAGGCCAAAAATGTCTGTTCACCCTGGCGGACAAGCATCTTTATACCACTTCGTGTTTGGAGCATGATCTAGGGATCATCAATCGGTGTAAGCAGAATTATGAAGATGATAAGAAGTACTTCAATGACATGATCCAATGGTATATTCGTTTCAGAAAAACCATTATTGCCATCATTCCTTGTCTGTTCGATACCACGAAGAAAGTTACTGCAGCAGGATCCAGCAAGCCAAAGTAGAGTCTCGCCTCAATTGACGCAAAGGGGGAGATTGTAGGGTCCATTATGTGTTGCGTCTTGGGCTCGGTCCTTAGTCCAATTTTGTATCCAGATTGGCCCTGTCCATCCGTGATTTATTTATTAGGGTTTAGTATTTATAGATGCTTGCATGCATCATTGTACGTAGCTTTTTAGTCGATCATTCATAGCGAATACTTTTTTATCGATTGTAACCCTAAAATCCTCTACAGCGGAAGTTCTTTATCGAGCTCTGCTGAGGCGTGAATCTATTGAATCATTCAGCTTATTTTGATTCATTCTCTTGTTTGTTATTCTGTTTGCATTATTCTAATTAACTTGTGTGATATCTACACGATCAAAGAGTTTTTCAACTCATCACAAATGAAGGGCACACTCGAGATTTAAACATGCCATTGAAAAGTTCAATGAATCTCAAAAGATCTAGGAGTTTCGGTTCATTTAAAACTTAATTTTCGTTTTCGTTTTTCATGGTGGAAATTGGTAAATCGTGATTTACCTACCTTCAAATGTTCTACAATTTGGATTACGGCATCCCTCTTCCATATTGTAGGATATTGTGTTGGATCCTAGCCTTGATATTTCATTTGGGTGTTATATCAAGGATTCCAATCAACTAACTTGAATTTCTCACGTCTTGTAGATGTCAAAGTCTGACAACTATGGTCTTCCTGAATCGGTTGGAAAATGTTTTCCACGTGAAGATGATATTCCATGATTGGATTGTGGAAATGAAAATCATGCTTCACTTCCTCCACCTCTTCCAATAATTCTCCCTGACCCACGTGTTCGACGACTTGAAAAGTTCAAGGTCACTCAAGCCCTATTGGCAAAAAGACACAAAGATGGAAAGTCTGTATGTGCTCATATGAAGTTGCATATTGGGAATGTTGGGTGTCGATGTCTCAAGGAATTTGACTAGTTCTTCAGTCACTTCCTGAATCATATGGTAAGTTCATTAGAGATTACTATGTGATGGGCCACGACGTAAGCCTCATTGGTTTGACTTATTTGCTTATTGCTGCTGAATCAACGTTAATTTGGCGCACCGGTCAAGCAAATTTGTTTTGTAAATCAATGTCCCATCCTTCTATGGGAAATGGAAACATTGGAAGTCCAGAAAAGTTTTCTCTATGCAAGAGAAAGGCTTATTCTGAGATAGTCTCGTGTACCATTCCAGAAGAATCCATATGTTTCTACTGCTAAAAGAGGGGGCATTGGTTACGAAGCTGCCCTGACTACCTGAAAGATCTAAGAGATGGGAGAGTCATGATGTATGACTCTGCTTTAGGTAAAATCTACTATCTAACTCTAGTAAGTTTTCTACTTTTTTGATTCTTAATACATGATGTGATAAGATTACATTTTTGATGTTTTGTTGGATCGAAAAAAGGAGAGGAAGCTTAAAGGAAGAAGTGAGTGAGTTTGATCGCGAATAAATGGATTTTGATCTCATGATTTGATGATTGGATTTTAATTTGCTACTTTTAGAGTTATGATAGATTGCTTAGGAATATGAAAATAGCATAGTTTTCATTTGAATTTGCATTGTAAGGACAAGTTTTTCCGCACCGTTTTATAAATAAAATAAATTTGGTTTTTGTCTTATTTATATCTCCTTACAATGTTATTTATGAAAATTGATGCTTGTGTGTTTCTATTGAAATCAATATTAAGTGGATGTAGTTCTTAGTTATGTTATTTATGGCAGTGTCATAATTTTTCTAAGTAAGGAAAGATTCCCATCGCCCAAGTTTCAGTTGGACAGAAGCTTGTAATCATATGATTTGAGTCATGTGATGTATGGAAATCTTGGTACTTAGGAAATTAATACTAATTCCTTGATCACACAAGTATGTGAGTCAAGTAAAGGACTAAAGGACTAAAACACAATGTTGTGAACTAGTTAAGTCCACCACAAATAACAATAAGACTATTCGTCATAATTTACTAAAAGTCTCGTAAATGTGGTTATGCTTACAGGATTAAGTATAATTCTGAATCATTGAAAGGTTTCAATGAATGGCAGAACAAAAAAGAATAATCAATTAGGCAGAAAGATAAAAGTTTCTCCAATCTAAAAAGAAGGGAGAATACTTTTGTATCGTGTTTTATGATCATCTTGTTGATTATGAAACCATATCACAATTAATCCTCTAAGGACATCTTAGTGCACTAGTATGGCTAAGAAGATGAATCGGAAATTGTTGAAATGGTTAAATCAAAAGGATGAGTCATACTTCGTTCCAAAATCAAGTCTTAGAGTTGTACTCCAAGATTGTGAATTGAGTGACACATCTTAAGAAGTTCTAACACACTCATCAAATGTGAAGTAGAAAATTGTTTTTTTTCTTACTCTTGCACGTTTGAAATTGGTAAACTATGATGTCTTGGATAAGACAAAGACCAACTAATACCAGTTGTGCGTAGTGTTTTTCTTGATAAGAATCCGCACTAACTCTTGAATATTTGTTTGTCAATAAATGTTTTTTTGACAAGAGAATCTTATATGTCAAGAGGACAGTGAGAGTCTAAATGATCTTGAAAAGTTTCAAGAACTAATCAAGAGTAAACCTATTATTAAACACTAGCACATGACTTGAGGTTTGTAACCTATCGTGTTGATGTATTCTTGTTTCTGTGCCAATCCAGTTGAGTTGATTATGCATATGAGTTCAATGAAAGTACATTGACTAGTATAGGTGAGCTGCTAAATAACTTGGAAGCAATTTTGGGACCCTTGATGGCAAGAAACCAAGAATGAACAAGTTCTGTCCATAGGAGTTTAGATTTGTCACAAACATTATCTTACGATTATGGTTATGACAAATTCACATGGATAGGAACACATACACTATAAAATCTAAGTGTCATAAGGTTTATCTCCTTCATGAAAATGATTGTGAGGAAGCGCTTTCACTAAGAGAGATTTTAAGAAGATAGCAATTATGTAGATTGAATTCTCAAATTCGATTATGATTACGACATCCCTCTTCATGGTTCGAATTGTGAGATTTGGCGATTAGTCTGAACATTTTGGGACTTAGTAATATAAGTTCTGAATTAGTTTAGACACACATGTGAGTTATCTAAGGAAAGGTGTATGAGTTTGAGATGCTCAGATAAAGGCTTATCAAAGCATATCGTATTAGGAAAATGAACTTTGGAAGTCAATAAGTATTGTTTTCTAAGAAGTTTAGCTGATTTTTGAATACATGTCAAAGCTAGTGGGAGCATAAATGTTATGCTGGAATGGATATAATCATCCTGTTAGTGGGAGCATGATTATTATTTTAAGTGTTGCAAGTTAGCAAGATTAATTATAGAAAACAAAAGGTTTCACTTTGCAAAGTTGCAGGGGTTGAAAAGTTGTTTTGCTATAAATAAGGGAGAAAATGTTATACTCTATTTCGAAATCTAAAAGCTTAGATTGAGAAATTTTAATCAAATTTAGTCAAGGATATATTAATTGCGTCCTCAAATTTTGATTATGATTACGGCATCCCTCTTCATAGTTCGGATTTTGAGAATGTGGAAAATAGAAATGTTATGGCAAATGGCTGATAAAGTATCATGCTTTTATGTAAAACATTATGAATCGTGTCATATACGCTTCTGGTATAGGATCGATCGCATATGCTGTAATATTTGACCGTTCTAAAATTTTCCAAATGCTTAGGGCATTAAGAGGGAAAAGGACTAGAACCAGATTTGACTAAAATAATTATACAACTGTCAAGGACAATCTAAGGTTCGCCAAAGATTGGTCTCTTGTGGACAGTTGGAAGTATACTAATGGATGGACCATATTGACTTTATTATGAATAGATAAAACTCTATTTAGAATGAGTTGTCATAAGGCAAATATGGAAATGTTTCCTTATTGGGAGTTGGACGTTAAGAATCTATGTCTAGATTAGAAACTTCTATGCAAGAAGGATGTTCAAAGAAATGTACTTAGAATGTGAGACTTCATGACTATGGAATTGTCTTGTAACAATCTCTAATAGAGCACTCTGTAATTTCATTGGCAAAGTCTTGGTGTGTAACACCGTAATTTTTCACACAATTTTTCACATTTTCAAAACATACTTTCATTCATAAATATTATAAAAATATCATTGTATCACATTTCAATCCATAGAAACACAACCCCAATATCATAATGTATAGAAACTCCTCATGTGTGTATTGATCATGCCGGCGCCTTCCCCTGATCCTCAATGGTACCTGAAATACATAACACAACATTGTAAGCATAAATGCTTATCAGGTTCCCCAAAATACCACATATCACACATAATAGCCACTAGAGGCTATAACTTTGTGGACCCTCCGGTCCTAACTCTATGGACCCTCTGGTCCTAACTCTGTGAACCTTCCGGTGCTAACTCTGGAACATACACGACATGAATCACATAGCATAATGCAGTGTATCACAATCACATAAATAACATACAAGATACTCTGTCACATAACTCTAATTACCACTCTAGGTAAAGTATAGTGAGAAGACTCACTTCAGGAAATCTCGAAGAATCTCAAACTCGGAATACTAAACTAGTCCCCGCCTAATCACATAAATAATTACTCTAATTTATATGACTTTCAAAGGCTAGACTAATTCCCCTCTAAGTTCTCTAAGAAGGGTAAAAGACCATTCTACCCTTATAATGGCTCAAAAGTCCAAGCATTGACTAATCCCTAAAAGTCAACGAAGTCAACGGTCAAACTTTGACCAGACTCGTCGAGTGCACTCAGGCGACTCCGCGAGTCCACACTGGCCCTCTGAATCCTTCCAAGCCCCACTTGGCACGACGAGTTTCCTCTCCACTCGTCGGGTTACTCAGCAACGAATCGCGGGGCAACCAATGGGACACTATACTCAACTAAACAAGCCATAAAAGGGTATAGAAAACCCTAGATTCAATGCCCTTAAGCAAAACAGAAGGATAAGATCAAATAGCTACCTCAAAATTGAAGATCCAAGCAGAAAACCCACTGAAATGCAATCCTCTTGACCTCCCCTTGCTGGAAACACTTTCTCCTTTGCAAAATCCCACCAAAAATGATCAAAGAGGCTCAAACTCTCTAACAACTCGCTCAAGATCAATAGGGTATCTCTCTTTGGACTGTAGCCGCAAATGAGGGCTATAAGGTCCTTTAAACAAGGCACATGCCCAGGGATTTAGGGTTTTCGTCGTCATCACGGACTCGTTGAGTCCACCCTTACCGACTCGTCGATGTGTAAATTGCATTCTCAAATTCGATTATGATTATGGCATCCGTCTTCATATTTCAAATTGTGAGATTTGGCTATTAGTTTAAACATTTAAGACTTATTGCTATAAGTTCTGAAATTTTTTAGACACACATATAAGCTTTCTAAGGAAAGGTGTGTGAGATTGAGAAGCTTAGATAAAGGCTTATCGAAGCATATCGTATTAGAAATATGAACTTTGGAAGTCAATAAGTATTGATTTCTAGAAGTCTAAATGTTTTATGAATACGTGTCAAAGCTAGTGGGAGCATAAATGTTATGTTGGTATGGATATAATTATCATGTTAGTGGGAGCATGATTATTATTTTAAGTATTGCAAGTTAGCAATATTAATTATAGAAAACAAAGTTTCAATTTGCAAAGGTTGAATAGTTGTTTTGCTATAATTAAGGGAGAAAATGTTATACTTCGTTTCGAAATCTAAAAGCTTGGATCGAGAAATTTTAATCAAATTTAGTCAAAGGACATATATGGATGTTATGTTGAAAAGATTCAATTTAAAAGGATTCTATATATGGCAATATTATAGCAAGGAACTGGTAAAGTATCACGTTTTTCATTATGAATCGTGTCCCATACGTTTCGGGTATAGGATCGATTGCATATGCTGTAATATTCAACCGTTTTAAAAAATTTCCAAATGCCTAGGGCATTAAGAGGGAAAAGGGACTAGAACCAGATTTGACTAAAATAATTAAACAACTGTCAGGTACAATCTAAGGTTCGCCAAAGAGTGGTCACTTGTGGGCAGTTGGAAGTATAGTAACGAATGGACCATAATGACATTATTATGATTAGATATGATTCTATTAATAATGAGTTGTCATATGGCAAATATGGAAATGTTTCCATATTGGGAGTTGGATATCGAGAATCTATGTCTAGATTAGAAACTTTTATGCAAGAAGGATGTTCAAACGAATGTACTTTGAATGTGAGACTTCACATCTATGGAATTGTCTTGTAACAATCGCCAATAGAGAACTTTGTAATTTCATTGGCAAAGTCTTTGTGACTTTTGTGCAATAAGATTACAAAAGGATCATTGCATAAAATGTTAGAATCTAACATATTCTAGTAGTTGCAAAAATTTGGTATTCTTACACTAATGATAAGGATTAGGAGTTGTGAAATGAGTATCATTGGAAATGTGTTAAATTGATCTATTTCACAAAGTAAGGACCATAGGTAAACATAGTGTGCATGCTTGGTGCATGGGACAACTGTTGTTATAATTCAAGTAATAAGTTGATTACCCAAAACAATGAATAATGAGTGATCAATATGGTGATTAAATAAAGGTGTCTTATTTATACTCAAAAGTTTGGGGCCATATGGGATTAGTATTATTCTTATGTTTCACTTTGCATGTTTTGACTTCCCAAATAATAAGATTATTCAAGCCATCCACAGTCAATCATACTCTGGAAGTAGGTATGAAAGAAGATATCATGAATCTGACTGTAGATTGTCTAAAGTGTTTTAGACATAGCAAAAGTTTGTTGTAGGGTTCATGAGTGCTCCTATAAGATTAGAGTATTGGATTATACCCACACTCACTTGGATCGCTTCATGGATTTTATCACGAGTGATTGGTGAGACAATAATATCTTATATTCTTGAAACTGAGACGTGTGAGTTGTATTCTGCAAGTTGGTTGCACATTGATAATATGTAAACGCACAAGCAACTTGGTGTTATAAAACATATTGTTGTGTGTGATTTGATGAGTAGGTACAAGCGAGCATTGAGTCAAAGTTTATCCATTCCTTTTACCCAAAGTGGGATAAAAGCGATATCTGTGGGCCCCTCGATGATTTAGTGATGACATCCTAAGCGGTTGGCCAAGCCGGGACTAAGTTGATGTGTTCAATTGTAGTCTGTTATCAGTCGTCATAAATCAAAAATCGGGAAACAACACATGAACAAAGATTATGATTAAAATCCATGTCTCAGTTCATACGATATCTAAAATGGAGGAATATATGATCCCTTATCTAAAGGACACGTTTCTGATAAGATCAGAGTTTGACAGTGGCTTTTGAAAGCTACGATTACTGATCAGGTTCCGAAGTCATACGCAATATAGTTATTAGAGTTATCCAAGTAGGAGACTGTTGGATTAGGTGTCTAAGGCCATAACTATTTTGGTATGTACTTGACAAGATTGTGAGCATGGTCCTTTTGGTTTGCCTTCACTATAGCAACTGATAGGATGAACTAAGGAGAAAAAGAATTAATTATGATTTATTAATATATTATATGAATAATATATTAAAAGAGAAATCATACTGTTTAATTAATATTAGTCAAGAATTAATAAGAATTAATTTTGTGGCTAAAAGAAATTAATTAAATAAAGCGGACTGATTGTGTAATTATAAGATAGTTTCATAAATGGGCTAATGGACTCCATAGAAGTCAAAGTGGACAAAGTCTATGGGGAAACCCATAAGAATTCGTCCAAGGCCTCTAAGGAGGGAGTTCATGGGCTGCTTAGGGCCTAAGCAGTCAAATTAGGGTTTCCTAGTTGAGAACCCTAATAGCTTACTTATATAAGGAACCCCTAAGGCTCCAAAAAACGTGGTGAAGTAATCCCTAAGGGTTCTTGGATGTTTTTGGTGCTCCTCCTCCTTCTCCTAGGTCGTCTTGTTGCTCATGTTGTTTGTGACTCCATTGGAGGTGCAACATTTGAGGGACTAAACTTTCAAAGGTCAAGATCAAAGGAATTGAGACTGTTATTGCTACATAACAATCAAGGTAAGATCTAAACCCTAATTCATATGTTAATTCGATTATTGTATGCCAGATCTAGGGTTTACGAGCTTTGAATGATTATTGCATGTTCATTAGACAAACTAGTTTCAAAGATTTAGTGTTTGCATGTACACCATAGGATTAACGTAGTGCTCAAAACCTATCAAAAAGCAAGCACCTTGTTCAATGAAAGTGCATTGACTAGTATAGGTGAGCTGCTAAATTACTTGGAAGCAATGGTGGGACCCTTAATGACAAGAAATTAAGGATGAACAAGTTCTGTCCATAAGAGTTTGGATTTGTCACAAACATTATCTTTTGATTATGGTTATGACAAATTCACATGGATAAGAGCACATACACCATAAAATCTAAGCGTCATAAGGTTTCTCTCTATTCCATGAAAATGATTGTGAGGAAACACTTTCACTAAGAGAGATTTTAAGGAGATAGCAATTATGATATTTGTTTTCTCAAAATTCGATTACGGTTACGGTATCCCTCTTTATAGTTCGAATTGTGAGATTTGGCAATTAGTTTAAACATTTAAGACTTATTGTTATAAGTGCTGAAATTATTTAGACACATATCGGCTATCTAAGGAAAGGTGTATGAGTTTGAGAAGCTTACATAAAGGCTTATCAAAGCATCTCGTATCATAAAATATGAACTTTCGTTAAGAAATTCAATAAGTATTGTTTTCTAGAAGTTCAACTGATTTGTGGATACATGTCAAAGCTAGTGGGAGCATAAATGTTATGTTGGTATGGATATAATTATCATGTTAGTGGGAGCATAATTATTATTTTAAGTTTTGCAAGTTAATAATATTAATTATAGAAAGCAAAAGTTTCACTTTGCAAAGTTGCAGGGGTTGAAAAATTGTTTTGCTATAATTAAAGGAAAGAATATTGTACTTCATTTCAAATCTAAAAGCTTAGATCGAGAAATTTTGATTAAATTTAGTCAAATGACATACATGGATGTTATGTTGAAAAGGTTCAACTTAAAAGAATTCTATATATGGTAATATTATTGCAAGAAACTGGTAAAGTATCACGTTTTTCATTATGAATCGTATCCCATACGGTTCAGGTATAGGATCGGTTGCATATGTTGTAATATACGAACATTCTAAATTTTCCAAATGCCTAGGGCATCAAGAGGGAAAAGGACCAGAACCAGATTTGACCAAAAATAATTAAACAACTGTCAAGGACAATCTAAGGTTTGCCAAGGATTGGTCACTTGTGAAGCAGTTGAAAGTATCGTATCGAAAGGACCATAATGACATTATTATGATTAAATATGGAAACATTTCCATATTGGGAGTTGGATATCGAGAATCTATGTCTAGATTATAAACTTTTATGCAAAAAGGATGTTCAAAGGAATGTACTTTGAATGTGAGACTTCATATCTAGGAATTGCCTTGTAACAATCTCCAATAGAGCACTTTGTAATATCATTGGCAAAGTCTTGGTGGCTTTGATGTTGTGACATTACGAAAGGATCGTTGCATAAAATGTTAGAATCTAATGTATTCTAATAGTGGCAAGAATTTGGTATTCTTACATTTATGACAAGGATTAGGAGTTGTGAAATGAGTATCATTGGGAAAACTGTTGTTATAATTCAAGTAATAAGTTGATTATCCGAAACATTATACAGTGAATAATGAGTAATCAATATGGTGATTAAATAAAGGTGTTTTATTTATACTCAAAAGTTTGGGGCCATATATAGGATTAGTATTATTCTTGTCTTTCACTTTGCATGTTTTGACTTCCCGAATAATAAGATTATTCAAACCATCCAAAGTCGATAAATACTTTGGAAGTAGGTACTGAAGCTAGACTGTCATGAATCCAACTGTAGATTGTCTAAAGCGTTTAGACATAGCAAAAGTTTGCTGCAGTGTTCATGAGTGCTCCTGAAATGAGATTTGAGTATTGGATTAAACCCACGCTCACTTGAATCACTTCATGGATTTTATAACGAGTGATTAGTGAGACGATAATATCTTATATTCTTGAAACCAAGATATGTGAGTTGCAATTTACAAGTGGGTTGCACATTGATAATATGTAAACGCACCAGTAACTTGGTGTTTGTGACAACCCCAAATCTATTTCCGTTACAAATCCCATCTTCACTAACGGAATGCGTCGCTATATGTTATTTTCTGTAATATTTGGAGTCGTCAATAAACGAATATCTAGTATTTACATGTCTTGATATTATCATAAGTAAATATAACTTGTATGTGTTAACCCCGTTTAACCAAATAGAGTTATATTACTTTTCAACCACTTCACCCGGGTAAAAAGCTTTAACCCCGTTAAACTTTAGCATCGGGTAGCCGTGTATCGGGTGCAATACCTGAGACATATATAAGCAAATGGACACCACTTTTAAGCTCTTTTACCACACATTCACTCTCTCTCACTACTTTCTCTCTCTAGACCCGAACCCGACTCCAAAACCGCGAATTCCGGCTTCCAAACGTAAGGACTTATTCCCTATCTTATTCTAAACATACTTCATTGTATTTAGAGGCTAAAAATCATAGAAATTAGAGGATCAAGTGGAGTTTACGGCCTAAGAAGCCCCTTAGGCCGTAAACACCTAAAAACTTGCCAAAAGCCCCGTTTTTCCTTCCTTTAAGCTCATATACAAATTAAGGGATTTACCTAGGGGAGTTTGGACATTAAAACATAGGAAATTGAGGCTTAAAAAGGAGTTTACGGCCCAAGCTTATGCTTAGGCCGTAAACACCCAAAAATCTTGGATTTAAGTCCCAAAAACTCATCTAGGGCATGGAGTAAATTTGCTATGACCTTTAGACATGTTTAAAGCCATTAAAACACACCATTTGGAGTCAAAAAGGGGAGTTTACGGCCAAGACTAGTCTTGGGCCGTAAACACCTAAGAAATATTCCAAAATACCCCTAAAACTCCACATAAGGCCTTCATAAATTTATCTAAGATGTAGGAGGGTGTTTTGGACCATTTAAACACATCATTTTGAAGCCAAAAGAAGAGTTTACGGCCAAGGCTATACTTGGGCCGTAAACTCCCCAAATTTTTGTGCCAAAATGTCCCAAAACTCCATCTAAGGCCTTCTAGTATTTATCTAAGGTGAAGGGAAGTGTGTTGTACCATTTAAACATACATTTTGAGGGACTTAATGGAGTTTACGGCCCAAGCACAACTTTGGACCGTAAACTCCCCAAAATGTCACAATATGAGGGTTTTAACCCTCCTAATTAGTCCAAGACACTTGCTAGTAAATTAGGGAAGTGATATAAGGCCTTAAACTTGCACTTTGGAGGGATACATGAGTTTACGGCCAAGCCTAGGGGGCTTACGGCCGTAAACTCCCAAGGAGTGGACTTTGGGCCGTAAACTCCAAGGGAGTGAACTCATGGACCCTCCCGTAAATCATTCTTGGCCTCGTACCACTCCCGGGAACCCCTTCTAGGCCCTAAAACCCCGAAACGATGCTAGAATGCCCAAATACTTTAATGAAAAGCATAAGATGATTAATTTCTTGTAAAATACATATTTCATATGACATTAGGGTTCTAAAAAGGTGCTCAAGTCGTTATTTGGTACCAAACGCTCAACCGACACTTTTACCCGATTTACCCGATTCACCCGATTTACGCGATTTCAGGTGAGTTCATACCCCTTTAATGAACCTTTCAAATGTTTTATATGTTTTAGGGGGGATAAAAGTTGATTATACATGTTTATGGAAAGCTATACAAAACGATTTTCCACGTTACGAGAATTAATCACATGTGATTCACTATCCGTAGTTCAAATCACATGTGATTTACCACTATGCCTTATAAAATGATTTTACATTTTCAAAACTATTTTGGATAAATGAACAGGTTTTTAAGTGTTTCCTTCAGAAAAGATTTTCATTAAATAAATTTTCTTATAAAATATATCCACTCTAATATATTTATATAAGTAAGACTTGAAGGGCTTAGGACCGATAGCACGCCTTATTTCCTGTTCTTGTTTGATTGTGGGCTTAGGGTAGTTGATATCCGTCCGACTGTCGTTGACTTCTTAGTTATATATCATCTATATTAGTATAGGATGCGAGTGTTTCACTTCATTAGATGCCTAAATCACTAGTGATAGGAACCATACACACTAAGTTAACTATGATAGGCATAGTTAATGCTACTACTACTCGCTATAGCCACTACTCTATACACTATAATACACACTATTACGAGGTTGTACACTGACAAAAGAACCCACTATGAACTATACTAAAGACTACTACACTATAACATAAAGGAAAGCACTAAACAGGCGATAACACGCTAACCCACTACGAGATACTCTATTCGCTATCCATTACGCCCGGAGTTTTCCGACAGGAAGACGACACTACATGTATAGATCTATACGGGGCAGACGCTATTACATCCCGACTGTTAACTCCAGTCCGCGCCGTACAGGCCTAGGGATGCCGCTACTTCACTATACTGTTCATGACTGTGAAGGTCATGGGATCCTCTATTATCCTCACTATCAGTAATATACAAGGGATACATTATAACCACACTAAAATACTACACTAAATGCTAAGTTATATCCCGAAGTAAGTAAGTATCTATCACTAAAGGAAGCTTGCACCTCTATCACTGATTACAGGCTTAACTTATTCTATCACATTACTATTTGGAGATTTGCTAATATACTTTTACAATAAACTGTTTTCAAAATGAAGTTTGCATACTTTTTCATAGATTTCCACTTACAGTGTATTTTCTGGAAAATATAGGATTTTCTAGGTTTTCTACTACTTATGAATGTAAATTGCACATCTTTCGTACTATTGGTTCTAATGCTTTTTATACAAAAACTCACACTAAACTCTTATGAACTCACCAGCTTTATGCTGATATTCGTTTTCAAAATAACTTGTATCCTCAGGTCAAAGATAGACAGGTACAGGTGCAACATTTTGGAGAAGGTGGAGCATACAAGATCCATATCTTATTTTTGATTTAATTTTGGTGTTTGTTGAACAATATGAAACACACTTGTAATTAAATTCACTATGTAAATGCAATGGTTGTATGTTTCTTGTTTTTACTATTATGCAATTGTGACGATACTGTACATGACGTCCTCCACCCCGGAACGTATTCTGCCGTTATCGGTTTTGGGGTGTGACAGTGTTATAAAACATATTGTTGTGTGTGATTTCATGAGTAAGTACAAGTGAGCATTTGAGTCGAAGTTTATCCGTTCCTTTTACCTAAAGTGGGATAAAAGTGATATTTGTGGACCCCTCGATGATTTAGTGATGACACCCTAAGCGCTTGGCCAAGCCTGTACTAAGTTGATATGTTCAATTGTAGTCTGTTGTCAGTCGTCATAAATCAGAAATCGGGAAACAACACATAGAATGAGAGAATGATTATAATCCATGTCTCATGTCTATACGATATCTAGAATGGAGGAATATATGATCAATTATCTGAAGGACGCGTTACTGATAAGATCAAAGTTGATAGCGACTTTTGAAAGCTACGATTGCCAATCAGGTTATGAAGTCGTACTTGCAGAATAGTTATTAGACTTATCCAAGCGGGAGACTGTTGGATTAGGTGTCTAAGGCCATAACTATTTTGGTAAGTACTTGACCCGATTATGAGCATGGTCATTTTGGGTTGCCTTCACCATAGAAACTGATAGGATTAATTAAGGTGTAAGAGGATTAATTATGATTTATTAATATATTATATGAATAATATATTAAAGGAGAAATCATATTGTTTAATTAATATTGATCAAGAATTAATTTTGAATTAATTTTGTGGTCAAAATAGATTAATTAAACTTAGGGGACTGATACTGTAATTATAAGATAATTGCAATTGGGTTGATGGATCACCTTGGAATATAGGTTGGACGAATTCTATGGGAAGCCCATACGGAATTCGTCCAAGGGATATTTTAGAAGGAGTCCTTGGGCTGCTTAAGGCTTAAGCAGTCATATTAGGGTTTCCACCTGAAAACCCTAGCAGCCACAAGTATAAATAGACCCCTAACATAAGGATTTCAGCCCCATGCTTCCTGGTGTTGCCCTAGCCTATTTCCTCCCCTCTCCTAAGTCATCTTGTTGCTAGTGGTGTTTGTGACTCCATTAGAAGTGCAACATTTGAGGCACTAAGCTTTCAAAGGTCAAGGATATTCAAGGAGAACTTGTTATTACTACATAACAAGAAAGGTAAGATCTAAACCCTAGTTTGTATGTCAATTTGATTGTTGTATGTTAGTTCTTATGATCATTGCTTTGGTATTCAATGTTGTTGTGTTCATAGTAGAAAAACCTAGATCAAAGCAATTAGGGTTGCATGAACACCATAAGAATGATGTTATGCTCATAACCCAACACCACCATCACCCCAAACATTGCCACCATGACGCCGCCCATCACCACAACAATCGCTTTTAACTGCCTGTCATGATATTCCAACATGTACTGGAGACTGATGTGATCAACACGACACATAATGAAATCTTTACCCAATTGATCTTTGAGCCTCTGCATCTCGATTTGGTTGGCAACAATCTTGTCTCCACAGTCGCAAACAATGGTATGCAAGTCGTTGAGGTTGAGAAACTCCTATGAATTTATTAACTCAGATGAAGGAGGTGGTGGAGCCGACATTGCCGGTATTTAGGGTTTTGGTCGGAATCCTGTTTGCCCAATTAAGGTAAAAAAGTCTCGAGAATATGCTAGGTTAAGCCCCACGGGTTTGTGATGGTGCTTTATGCCCCCACCACCGACGATTCCTTGTCCTCTAAGGGTGGTTGGTAGGTATGTAGCAGTTAATGAAGGTATTAAACCGGATTAAGTGTCAGCTTAGGTGGAAGACGAGTCCACTCGTCTATGACTCGATGCTGACTCACCCGCTTAGTTGGCACTCCACACAGTAGTATTACCTTCAAATATGGCTTAAAGTACCAAAGTGACCGGTCATTTACAAGTAAAAGCTATTTAAATGCAAAAAATAATCACGAAGGACCATTTAAACAAAAATACGAAAGATAGTTAGGTTCCAGTGAAAATTTCCCTATTTCAAAAAGTAAAGGTGCACTTGATTATGGAAAAAATTCCATTTTTTTCATAAAATTTTTCAAATGAATATAAAACTTTTAAAAACACATTTGCTGATTTAGTTTTTAAGAAATCAAAGAAAATAAAAATATTCTTTTTTCAAAGCTTTATATAAATTAGAAAAATATTTCTTCAAAGTTATCCCAAATTTCTAAATTTGTAAAATAAAAATAAAAACTCTGAGGTTTCAACAAACATATTTTCTAAATTTTTATAGAAAGCTAAAACTAAAAATATTTTTCGACAAACTAAAATAAAAAATCAACTTTATCTTCTGAAAATATATAAAAAAAAAAGTTTTCAACAAACCCTAAATGTTTTCGTTAAAAATATATAATAAAATATCAAAGCGATGCCAACCCGAAATTCATAAGAAAGCCTAAACCTCTGAATTCTTTACACAATTTTCTGCTTCTACAGTCTTTCAGCAGCGACGCCCAACATCTCGCCGTTTATCTGCTAGTAACTTCTCTCCCACTCTCAGATTCATCTCCTCTACTCAATTTAAAGGCATAATTTTCTTCCTTTTACTTCAGGTTTAACGACAATTCCTGATTGTTTCGTAAAACGCGTTTATCGCAGTTCAACAAATGGGTAAGGTTTTCTCTATTTCAATCAGTTTATAGTTTTGTTTTCAATCCGTTTTAATCATCGTTACATCGTTCATATCTGTTTACTTGTAGTTCACTAATCGGATTTTCTTTTTGTATTTTGTCTCTTAATCCCTAAAATATTTGTAAAATTTAAGCGGAATACTGAACTTTTTTTCTTTCTTTCAATCGCAGATAATATCGAGGAGGACATTCGCGCTTTGCAACTGGACTCATCTGGTAGGTTTCCTTGATCTGATTTCATAAGCATAAAGAGTTTTTGTAGATTCGTACTTTCTGATTTTAGGAATTGTATACTGATATGTAGAAGTTCTTCTAGACTTAGGATTTAGGAAGTCTCTTCTTCTAGTTATGTTTTCAGATTTTGTTCCCTTGTGGATTTGTTCTGAAAAATAGTTTCGTATAGTACTCTCAATGATTGAAGTATAAAGGAGATTCGGAGATACTTAAGTTTCTGTGATGTTATTATATTCTTTTGTTTAAATGCTAGGTGAAGATAGCAACATGGTGACTAATGAGAATGGTGGGGAGCATCAAGAATCCATAGCTCTGGATAAATTGGAAGAAGGTATGGAGAATCTGTTCCTTCAGTTTGGCCTTTCTATCCTCTTCTCTTTTCTCTCCCCATTAATTTCAGTTGAGTCTTTCTGCCATGAATCTAAATAGCTTTTACCTTTTTGTCTGTGCAGATTTGAGGAATGAGTCACAAACCGACTCCCACATGGAGGAGGATGCTAACCCCCACACAGGGCATTCTGATCCACAAGCTGCCATTGCAGGTCTGTTATATGATAGATACTCTTTGTTTATGTCCACATTCCATTTAAGATGTTTGTTCTAAAGCAGAGATATGTACTTTTCTGAATTGTTTCAAGATTATCATTATCTAATTTCTCAAAAAGCATAAATCTCATTTGATTCCAGTGAAAGAGCAAGCAACTTCTGCTCCAGAACCTGTTGATGATGAGAAGAATAAGAAGAGACACTTAAATGTGGTATTCATCGGTCATGTTGGTGAGTTAATTTCTTAAGTTGTTAATTTCGTAGTGCATATGAACTAGTTTTGATTTTGACATATTGGCTTTTGATCTAGTTATTTGTGCACTCAAACTTTTTTGGGTTTTGCATAGCATACTTTTGATCTAGTTATGATTCTAAATCTTTAGTTCTCACATTTTCAACTTGTTCTTCATAGTTCTGCTTTGATTTATATATGCAGTTTTGAACTCTTAATCTAATGCATATTAAAGTATTAAACACATGTTTCCATCCATCTTCATAGCCGATTATAACATGGTTTTTGATTATGTAGCCCTCCTTTCTCAACTTCATACTTTACTTATGTTTTTTTATTGATTACATGAATCTTTACCATCAAACTATTCTCTTATGTTGTCTTCAATGACAAGTGTCCTCTTTTAGGTCATTTTTTTTATCACAAGCAGTACTTCATGAAACTGTTTTCCTCTCTCATCCGTTTTCTTTGTTATATTTATTTGTTTATTTAGGCACCATCTTAACTACCTAGGACAAAATATCATTTAAGTTCTTTCTCACATTCAGTAGTCTTATAGCACAACAAATCAATTTTTTTAGCCACCTTAATATTGAGCTCTTGTAACTCATCATCTGACACAAATTTGTTTTATCATATGTGCTAAAGATGCTGGAAAATCTACCATTGGAGGCCAGATACTTTACCTCAGTGGCCAAGTTGATGAGCGTACAATTCAAAAATATGAGAAAGAAGCCAAGGATAAGAGTAGAGAGAGCTGGTAAGTTGTTCTAGTCTTTTAATAATTGGCTGCATTAATGTTTTTAACAATGTTCATTCGTCTTTTCACAATGCTGTTGTGTGGGTGGATATCTGCTTCTAATAGGACGTGTTAAAATTTTCAAAGTAACAGATCTTTGAAAAGCTTAAACAATACAAAGTGTTTATTATTCTAATTTGTCTCGTTTAGGATGTAATTAACAGTTGAATCTACAGATTTACACACAAATAATCATCAACAAGCAATGTTTAATGAAATATAAGAAAGACTTTAGAGTACTTGAGATTGTTGAAGAGAAATTCTTAATGAACAAACTCGAATCTATCATTAAGAGGCTTTCTTTTTATTTTATCTAAGCTGATATAATGTAATCCTTTTAATTTTCCAATATAGTCAGCTATTTATATTTTCTACACATTTTAACTTCAACCCTTTAGTTTCAATCCTATTGCTTCTTTAACCTTTATCTTTTTAACATGGCTGCTTTAAATCCCAATGTTTCTCTTCTTTTAAATTAAAAAAAATTATAATCAACCTAGAGATGCAACTTCATGAATGTTGGAAGAATATTTGAGTGAGTTGTGATGGATAAATAGTTCTAAAAGTTATATAACTCCTAATATTGAAAAGTGCTAATTAATGAGGAGAAAATAGCAAAAGTATACTGAAATGCTTAGTGTGTTTTTACAAGAGTCATGTTAAATGATTGATTCAATATCTTTTCAAAACCCTACAAGTCAAGGGTCATATTTCTATGCCCACTTTTGGACCTAGAAGAAAATTCCAAAACTACCCTTTACATACCAACTTAGGCCTAACAGAATCCTTGATTGTGGAATCTTTTGTTTCTTTTTTAGATGGTTAGGTATGATGTTAAGAATCTACTCACATAAAACAAGTTTGACAGTTTTGCCCAGGGTTTATGAAATTATTAAATTATTGTGGTTTTTCACTTTTCATTGAGGTGCTTTGTTTTATTTTTCTCATGATGTTTATTTTTTTTTTTTTCACTTTTAATTCACACTAGGTACATGGCATACATTATGGATACCAATGAAGAGGAGAGAGCAAAGGTATTGCTTTCAATTATTAAATTAATAAAATTTGAGCTCCAAAATTTAACCTTGTTTCATATGAATTTCTATAATGTTAAATTTTCATTTCAGGGGAAAACAGTTGAAGTTGGACGTGCACATTTTGAGACAGAAACTACACGTTTCACCATATTGGATGCACCTGTAAGTAACTCTTTTTTTCCATTATATTTTTGAAGTAGCAAAATAGAAAAAGAGAATATATTATTTGTTTATACTTTATAGTCATCATGAGAAAAAAAAAGTGCAATTACTTAGATATCTCTTTCAGTATTTCCTAAAAGGGCTTTTAATAAAAGATGCCACTTGAGTAGTATATTTCTTGTCAAATGTAAGAAATAGTAATATGCATTCATTGAATTTTTTATTATAGAATCCTACTTTCATTTATTCCCATGAGAAATCTATCAACTGTAGCAATTTCATCTAAATATAAACCAAGGTTCACTACTATAGACTATAGTGATATATATTTTTTTCAAAATACAGTGTTCTAAGAGTATCTTTTTTCTAAAACTTTTTACTGAATATGACTTTTTTTGCGTGGTCACCACAACAACTTAATATTCTCTAAACTTTTAATTTTCTTTTATGCTTTGTCCATTTTGGTCCTTGCATTTCATAACAATTAAATTTACACCCTAATCATATGTAGATATTAGTTTATCTTTTCTTACTTAATATACTTGAATATATATACAAAATAGATTTAAATATGTTTTATTGAAAATCATACCATAAAAAAGTAATTCTCAGAATTTTCAAATGATAAAAATACCAAAGATTAAAAAACATTACCATAAAGTACTATTTAATCATTTTTTATTTATTAAAATGTTATTAGTCTTCAAAAATATGACATATACTTAAAAAATGTAAAATCATATGAGGGTAGTTTATAGAATATATGATGATTGATGATAAATATACTTTAGTTAATTTCTAAAAAAAAGCTTTTTAAAAGGTGAACATTGGAGAGAGTATATATTTTATGAATAAAGATTAGTAGAATTATAATGTGGCAAAAGTAAAAAGCTTTTTAGAGGCTAACCATTGGAGATTCTCTAATAAGAAAAATTTGGAAATTCAGTGCAATAAATAGGTCGATTTTTCAAAGTACAATGCTGTAACATAGAAATAAATTAAATTAAGTTGTTTTTTTTGCATTTAGCCCTTCAATTTAACTAATTATATGAAATTGTTTTATCTTTTAGGGGCATAAAAGTTATGTACCTAACATGATTATGGGTGCTTCTCAAGCTGATATAGGAGTACTGGTAAACCTTTTTTGCTTAAAAAAATCTTGTTATTGTTTTTTACTTTTACCTTTATTATGATAACTTAACTTAATTATATAATAACTTAAATTGTTATCACATTCACATTATTTATTTATTAGGTCATATCTGCTCGAAAGGGAGAATTTGAAACTGGATATGAGAGAGGTGGACAAACTCGTGAACATGTTCAACTTGCAAAGACTTTGGGTGTCACTAAGCTCTTGGTTGTTGTCAATAAAATGGATGATCCAACTGTTAACTGGTCAAAAGAGAGGTGTTTTATTTAGTCAACCACTATTTTTTTTTCTTTCTCTTTTGTATATATAACAGGAATCTAATTCTTGTATTTACTAAAATGCCCTGCTTGTTTTTCTAGGTATGATGAAATTGAATCGAAAATGGTTCCTTTCTTGAAATCTTCAGGATACAATGTTAAAAAAGGTAAAAATGCTTTTAACTTTTTTACATATTTTTGTTAGTTATTAAGAATCATTTAGGTTGATTGAGATAAGATGAAAGGTGTTTAGGTTGTGTTAAATAGAAGCTAATATATAGCAACATAGTTTATTTTATTTGTTTATTGTGTAGCATATGGCTTTAATTACAACATTATTCTTTGACAAAATCTACCTAATTTTAACAGTTTCCATCAAAATACAAAGCAGTTTTCACTGCTATAATTAGGTAGATTTTTCAAAGTACAATGCCTTAAGGTTTTGCAGATTTTTGATACTGTTCTTTTCTGGTAAGGTTTTATAAATAATGGTAGTAATATATATATTTTAAAAAAAAAATGGTTGCAGATATTCAGTTTCTTCCAATATCTGGTCTTTTTGGAACTAATATGCAAACAAGAATGGACAAGAAAATATGCCCTTGGTTCAATGGTCAATGTCTCTTTGAAGCTCTTGATGTTATTGAAGTTCCTCTTCGTGATCCAACTGCTCCATTTAGGTATTTTATATAATAATATCTTTTCTACTTATTTTTCCTTTTTTCTTTTATATATATATATATATATATATATATATATATATATATATATATATATATATATCCCTTCTATAATGGTCTTATTAGTAAACCTTTGTGTTACTGCATTACTCTGATGTTGGACTTGGTTGCTTCTTTGTTCTGTTAGTTTTAAAAAAAAATGTACATAGGGACCATTTCGGTAAAATTTTATAATTTTTTTACACATGGACCATATCTGAAGTTGTTTCTCAAAACTGAGACCATTTGTTTCACTTTCAAAAAGTTACAAACAGGGTCCATTTCTGTCGGTTTTTAAAAAAATATAGAGGGACCGGTTTTTAATTTTGTATTAGACGAGGATAGTTTCTCAAAACAGGAACCATTTGTGTTATTTTTAAAAAGTTACAAACAGGGTCCGATTCCGTCAGTTTTTTAAAAAATAGAGGGATTAGTTTGTAATTTTGTATTAGATGAGGATAGTTTTTCAAAACAGGAACCATTTGTGTTATTTTCAAAAAGTTACAAACAGGGTCTGATTCCGTCAGTTTTTTAAAAAAATGTACAGAGGGACCAGTTTTTAATTTTGTATTAGATGAGGATAGTTTCTCAAAACAGGGACCATTTGTGTCATTTTCAAAAAGTTACAAACAGGGTCTGATTCTGTCGGTTTTAAAATAAATATACAGAGGGACCAGTTTGTAATTTTGTATTAGATGAGGATAGTTTCTCAAAACAGGGACCATTTGTGTCATTTTCAAAAAGTTACAAACAGGGTCTGATTCTGTCGGTTTTAAAAAAAATATACAGAGGGACCAGTTTGTAATTTTTTATTAGATGAGGATACTTTCTGTAACACACGAACCAATTCTGAAGCTATTTTTTTCAAAACAGGGACCATTTCTGTCATTTTCTAAAAGTCACTGTTCATTGTCATGACAGACTAACATGAGCTTATGAACAGTAACTACATTTCATCAAATGTTATATATAGAACAAAGTGAATTTAATATATTTATTTATTTATTTTGTAACTTGAAAATTTTTAATTTTAAATATTTCAGAATGCCTATTATTGACAAGTTTAAGGACATGGGAACTGTTGTTATGGGAAAAGTTGAATCTGGTAGCATACGTGAAGGCAATAATCTTCTCATAATGCCAAACAAGGTATTCTCCATTTATTTGTGTATTAATTATATTATAGCAATAGCATAGTAGTAGTAATTGGGTAGATATTTTCAATTTCATTTTCCAAACATTAATAATAGATCTAAAAGGGCATATCTGTAAATTCCATATGCAGGTTCAAGTGAAAGTTCTTGCTCTATTTATGGATGAGGATAGAGTGAGGAGTGCGGGCCCCGGTGAGAATCTACGTGTCAGAGTATCTGGGATTGAAGAAGAAGACATACTTTCAGGCTTTGTTCTTTGCAGTATTGGTATTATATTATATTATATTATATTTTCTTTTTCCTTTCTTTCTAATATTAATAATAAATAAACATATACTTTTACTTTAATAAAACGAAACAAACTGTTGATGTTTTTCTTTTTTTTTTTGTTTGCAGAAAAACCAATACCAGTGGTTCATGAGTTCATAGCTCAGTTGCAAATTCTTGAGTTGTTGGAAAATGTATTCACCTTAAATAAATCTTTCATCTTGGATTTAATTATTATTTATTGTTTATGGATTTTTTTTTCTTTTTAATTATAGGCTATTTTCACTGCTGGATACAAAGCTATATTGCATATTCACTCTGTTGTTGAGGAATGTGAGATCATTGAGTTGATGCATCAACTTGATCCTAAAACCAGAAAACCAATGAAAAAGAAGGTGCTTTTTGTCAAGAATGGTGCTGCTGTCATATGCCGTATTCAGGTTACTTTTCTTATTTGTCAAAAAGACCCTTTTGCCCTTTGCCCCCTTTAACATATCCATTCTATACACTGTTAATTTTTTTTCCTTACCTCTTCCTTTATCCCCTTGTTTTTGTGTAATTTTATCGGGACAAATCTTTTTAAAAAAATCCATGATTAGTAAAATTACATTTTTTTTTGTAAAAGTAACTATAAGATATATATATATATATATATATATATATATATATATATATATATATATATATTATAATCTTATTTGGGTTTTAATAAGTTTTTGTTATGTTACAATTTTTTTTTACAAATAAAAAGTTCATTAATTATAATTAAATTATGTATAAAGTACAGTTAAAACATTCAAATACTGTCATTTGTTGCTTTATAAATTTAAATTTGTTGAATGACATTAAAAATTTTATTGTTGTTTATTTTATATTTTCCCCAGGTGACTAATATGATATGCATCGAGAAATTCACAGACTTTCAACAACTTGGTCGATTTACACTCCGCTCTGAAGGTGAAAAATTCTTTTTTAATATTTTTAAACTCTAAAAGGAAAAATACAAAAAAGTATTCTTGTAGACCATTTAGAAAACCATTTTTCCCATCATTTTATGATTACTAAATAATATTTCAGTGACTAAATGTGTTTTTCTTTATTTTTCCTCAATATCAAAATCAAGTAATTCAGAAAAATGTTTTTTTTTTAAACAGTAAAAAAAAGTATAATGGTTTTACTTATTAACTACATCGTTTTAATGGTTTAAAAAAAATATTATTTTACACAAATCTTACCTAAATGACGTCATCAATTAAACAATTAAACAATATCTTATACAGGAAAAACAGTTGCAATTGGAAAAGTTACAGATCTTCGTGCATAAACAATTTTGAAACAGAAGGTAATTCCGTATCCAATGTTGAGTTTGATATATATATATATATATATATATATATATATATATATATATATATATATATATATATATATATATATATATATATATATATATATATATATATAAATTTCATTGTTAAATATTATTTGGTTAATTTTGAAAAGTTACAATTCAATCTTATTCTTATACAGGCTAAATGTGAGCAGAGTCTACAATACTAGGTGAGTGACAATATATCGACTTTTTTGTTCTAAAAAATTGCCAAAATTGGTTGTGTTTGATAGATGGTGTCTTGTTTTTTCATGTCACTATGATATTTGCTAGATGTTATGTTGTGCGATGGACATAGAAATGGCTATTATGACTTAACATTTGGAAATTAGGTTTAACCATGGGATTTAATGTTCATGGTTATTGGGTTTGCTAAGTCTAAGTCTACTGGAAGAAATTGAACCTTTTAAATTTGTGTGTTTTTGGGCATGTTTTGTAAGCAAACAAATGGAGTTTACGTGTCTTTGTGTAATGTTTTATGAGCCAAGAAGAAATGGAATTTAGGTATTATATTTTATATATACTCATACTCCTTCATCTTACGATTTAAACCATAAAAACTTGCTTAAGTGGAGATAACATACACTAAAGACTTAACGAGATCATGGCTTTATAGTTGAGAACTACAAAATACCCAACAGTTGGATCATGTAACAAGCCACAGTTGTGTACAAAGAGACTTTAGCATATACGATTATGCAATAAGCCACTACACCTGTTCCTATAACATGTAACACTAGAAAACACCCACTTATGACAACATACTAATAGTTCATGTGTTTTTTAGTAAAGGACAACTATTGAAAAAAAATTATTAACAAAAAAATACAATAAAATTACGATAGTAGGTTGGGGACATCCCACCAATAGAAAGGAATAGACCACCCGGACAAGCCACATGTCCCATAAAAAGACATAAAGACTACATAGAACAACAAAAAAAGGAGGCCAAAAGAACTTTGATACATAAACTTTTTGATGCACATGCTTTGTGGTGATCTTCCTTCCAAACATCCCTAACTTTATTGACATTTGGTGAGTACTTCAACTTCAAGCTTAGGATTCCAGACCGAACATCATCAATATTTGTCTTGACCATTGCACCGTAATGTCATCTCTTGCTCTTGGAGATCCTGTTGTTTCTTGCGGTAGGTGGTAGACGGTACCTACAAGCACTAATCTACGAATAATAGATCAAATGTGATAGGTTTTCGAGATTCTAACACACGATTATGTGCAACGAAAACATACAATAATTCTTATATGTTCATGCAACCTATAGAGATTTATGTTTTATTTTATTATTGCAACCACTAAGACCGGACGGTATGGTATGTGGGGAGGGGTGCGGGAAGATTCTCGCATGCGGGAACACCGCACCGTCAGTGCGGGAAACGAAGCTTGGGAAGGAGGGTGGGGGGGGGGGGGGGGGGGGCGGGGGTGGGGATGTCGCATTCTCACTCCTCATTTGATTTGTCTGTTATTTTTTTTTATTTATTTTTTTTGATTCAAACGGTTTTATATATATATATATATATATATATATATATATATATATATATATATATATATATATATATATATATATATATATATATATATATATATATATAACCCATACCTTATAATTCTCTCTAAAAATATTAATCAAAATGTCATCATATTCATCATTCGATTTGACGGTTTTAGAAGAGGCTAAGTTTATCGGTTCCGTCATGGCGAAAACGGTTGTATACTTTCAAAACCAACTAGACGAAACATCACGTGCACGATCTAAACCAAGAAAGCCGCGGTTGCGTAGAAATCGTGAAGCCGGTCATAATCGTCTTATAGAAGATTACTTTTCAGATGACGCCATCTACACCGTAAAGTTTCGACGTCGGTTCCGGATCAAGAATGAACTATTCTTACGTATTGTTGGCGATTTGGAAGGCCGCTTTCCATATTTCCAATGGAAAATGGATGCGAGGCGGATAAAAGGTTTCTCTCCCATTCAAAAATACACGACTGCAATTCGTCAGTTAACATACGACATGGACGCAGACATATGAGACGAGTATTTTAGGATGTTAGAGCGTACCGTGCTGGAGTGCGTGTACAAGTTCTGCAAAACGATTTGTTTGGTTTATGGGGAACGATATTTGCGCAAACCAACTATGAACGATATCCACCAATTGTACACGGTGCATGAAGGCAAGCATGAATTCCCTATTATGATTGGTAGTATCAATTGCATGCATTGGGGTTGGTCATTATGCCCCAACGCATGGCGTGATAAGTACATGAGAGACTACCACAAAGAGCCGACGATTGTTCTAGAGGATATCACACCACATGATCTTTGGATATGACATGCATTCTTTGGTTCAGCTGGTGCAAACAATGACATCAATGTGCTAGACCAGTCGCCGGTATTCAACGATATTTACCTTCAAAAGTCGCACGATGTACATTTTCAAGCAAATGGGGTAGCATATAAGCGTGAATACTATCTTACTGACAGTATATATCCTCCCTTGTCTGTTTTTGTGAAATCGTTTACATGTCCTAACGACCCGAAAATGAAAAAGTTTAAAAAGGCGCAAGAGTCAGCTAGGAAGGATGTGGAGCGAACATTTGGTGTACTTAAGAGACGTTGGCAAGTACTATCAGTCGGGGCATGGTCATATGAAGTGAAAAGGTTACAACACGTAATGTATGCATGTATCATATTGCATAATATGATTCTTGAAGACGAAGGAAGAGCAATATGTCGGTACAACGAAAATTAAGTTTTGCCAAATGTCGAAGGAGTAGCCGTTGGTACACAAGAGTATAGGGCGAATAGAAGAGAAGTACACAATCGCGACATTCATCACGCACTTCATGCTGATTTGGTGGAACACGTTTATAGGACTCATATTCAGCCGCCGATAGAGTTTTCTCACGATGACTTGTTTGACGAATCAGACGAGGATTCTGATATGTTCGTCGAGAGCGAAGATTCCCATGACGAGAGTGACGCTCGGGAGAATGATGAAGACGATGAGGTCGATGACGAGGACGATGATTCCGAGTGACATATATTGGTTTTTTTAAAATTAGGATATTAGTTATATTTTCTATGTTGTGGGATGTTTGCCTTTTTGTTTGCGTTTTTTTATTTTTTTATGACAAAACTGCAAAAATGGTCCCTGTGGTTTCTCATTTTATGTGGTTACGGTCCAAACGTTTGAAAAATTGCAGATTTGGTCCTTTTCAACAAGTTTTGTTGTGGTTTTTGTCACACCCCCGAACCAGACGGCGGAAACGTCCGGGGGCTTGTGCGTGACTTCATCTTGAAATATCATTACAGTGAATATAATTGAAACATAACATCATCCTCACCACACATGTAATATAACAACATTCATTGTTTACATTGAGTATTGTATTTGAATATTACATGCCAAAATAGTAAGAGTATGATGAAACAAAATATAACACAATATCCATTAGTTTGTTTTGTTCATCCTGCTTCAACGGTTTCCTGAGAATACAAATTATTTTGAAAAACGGTCAACATAAAAATGTTGGTGAGTTCATAAGCATGTTTGTGAAAATGATTTGTATAACTTTGAAAACCACAAGAAAATCCGATATTTTCTGAAAACTGTTTAGTGTGTTTGTGTTAGATCTTGTATTAATGCATGTATGTTATTGTTATTTGACTAAAAAGGTAAATAGAATGTAGAGAGAATGTAAGAGCATGTAACGAGAATGTTCCCAGACAACCCGATGTTGCCTAAATAAAAAAGGTCTTCCGTAAACTTCATAACGTCAATTCCTCTAAGCGAGCCATCATAACCATACTAAATAATGACAATTTCGCCTGTCTTGGCGTCGTTGGACGCCGGTTTTGACTTTGACTATAAGGTTTTCGTCACCCTAAACTGAGTTAGTCTAACTGTAGCGAACAACTGAGGTGTGGGGTGTCATCCCCGTATAGATCTATACACAAATCCCCGTTCTCCCTCCAAGAGATTCTGGTTATAACTACAGGCTACGATTGTACACTTAATAGGTGCCAACCGACAAAAACTCGTTAGATCCTTAATCGAATTTACACGAAGAAAAAGGTATAAACTCATTCCAGGACCAATGATCCATGTAAGTGAACCACTAAGGTATCGCTAAACATGTAAATCATTTCAAGACCTAAAGGGAATGAGATTATATAACATGGGCCCGAAATATATATGAAAGGACAACTAAGGCCCATTTCACATGTAGAGTATTTACAGGCCCAAATGGCACAAAAATAGCATCCAAGGTCCGTCGCACATGTTAATGGATCAATGAGGCCCAATAAACATATACAGGACCTCTCACACATAAAAATGGGCCACTAAGGCCCAATAACCTAGAAAATGATCAAATTAAATCCCTTTGTTGGTTTATCATTGGTTTTAGTTCAAGTATTCACTAAAATAGCATAAAAAGAAGAACGCATATAAAACCCATTCTCAGGCCCAATAAACATGTAAGTGAACCACTAAGGCCCGCTATACGTGTCTATTATTTCCAGGCTCAAAAGGAATGTGAATGTCTATCCTAGGCCCAATATACATGTAAAAGGACACTAAGACCCACTAAACATGTATATTATTTCAAATATGATAGGCAGTTTTGTAAAATTCGCCAAAAATTGTAGAAAAAACGTATGAAAACGTGAGAGTAGTCATTTTAAAGGTATAAATCTGAACTTTATCCATGTAAAACAGTTTTGAAAAATACTTCCATTTGGATGGTCAAAACAATCCGAGATTGGACCAAAAGTTTTCTGTCAAGGGCTGTTTTGTGAGTTTAGTTTATAGATCTTTGAACACAACACTTATTTTTGCTATATCAAGTATACAAATCCCAGATCTACATGTTTACATGTAATACTTGTGATAAAACATACTTTTCTCAAGATTCATATGAAGATCCTAGTGATAAACTTCAAGTTTCTTAACATATTTTTAGATTAGTGAAGAAATCAACACATAATCACCAAATAATTCATGGAAAACACACATAGTCATGCATATACACATAGATCTACACAAATCAACTTGTATTCTCCCCCAAAAAACAAGTAAAAACCAAAAACAAGGGGGTATGAACTCACCTTGCTTTGTTGTTCTTGGTTTGAAGAAGAAATGGAAGAAGATGATGTGATTCTTGTCCCTAGCAAGCTTCTTGAGAGGTTTTTGAGCTTAGATGGGTTCTAAGATGCAAGATCACGAAATTGCATGACTTAAGAGAAGATTTTTGAAGTAATCAAGAGATTAGACCATGGATCTAATCATAGACTTACCAAGGATGATGATTTTGGTGAAGAATCGTCTTGAAAACACCCTAGATCTTCGAAGGAAAGGATATTCTTGAGAGAGTATTGGTTAAGTTTGAGAAGAGAGATAGATTACAGTGAGAGAGAGATGGCCGAGAGTTAGAGAAGAGAGGGGAGAGAGGTGACTTGCATGGAAGTATGGGGGATCTAACATGGATACATGGTGGACAATGTGGAGGTGGCACCTCCAAAGTCAACCATCTCCTTTCCATTTCATTTTTCATTCATTTTTTTTATTTGATGTTGGGCCGAGATTAATGGGCCAAGAGGAGTAGGGATGGAATAGTGTGATCCCATTAATATCTAGCTATGATTTTTGGAACCTAAACATAAAATTTTCGGCCCATTGGGCTCATTAGATAACTCACGGCCCAAAATGGTAAAAGGAATGGGTCTTATGGCCCAACAAGGCCTATTAGAGATAGAAATGAATTAGTTTAGGCCCTCATGGCCCAAAACAATCTAGTTCCATGATTGTGGGTCCAAGTAGAGCCCCAAATAGTCGATTTGAAAGTTCATTGGTCCATTAGGCCCAATAAGAGAGTCCTTGTCCATAAAGAACTTGAGTCGGGATTCCTAGGGTTTCCAACCCTTATTTGAGCATATGAGATATATTTGAATGAGAATAGAGTATAGTATTCACTTAGAGTATAGGCTTTTACAATGGATGATGTTTATATGAGAATAGAATTTCCTAGTTAAAAATGCTAGTTGTGACAGTTTTGGTCCCTCATCCGTTAAGTTCCTTAAAATGACAATTTTACCCCCAGGGACCATTTTCACAGTTTTGTCTTTTACTATACTGTCACACCCCAAAACCATGAACGACAGAAACGTTCCGGGGCAGAGGACGTCATGTACAGTATCACAACAATGAAAAGTAGTAAACAAGCAACAACATCATCTATTGCATTAATAATATAATTTTAATACAAGACATCATCTATTGCATTAATAATATAATTTTAATACAAGTGTGTTCTGTCAAATTATGATAACCACTAAAGTATAATTTAAAATGAAAGATGAGTCTTGAACGAGCTCCATCTTCTCTAAACCTTGCATCGGTACCTGTCTATCGTTGACCTGAGGATACACGTTATTTTGAAAGAGAGTATCAGCTTTAAAGCTGGTGAGATCATAAGTATTAATGTGTCTTAATTTGTAAAACTTGTAATGAAAGACATGAAAAATGTTTGTAGAACAACTACAAATGCTTGAAAAACCCTAGAAATCCATATGATTCCTACTATTATAAAAAGGAGTCTTCTACCAAGACCCAACTGCTCTGAATGTAGCCTACTACCAAGACCTAACTGCTCTAAATGTAACCTTCTACCAAGACCTGACTGTGCTACTATTATTATTATTATTATAAGAAATTGTATCCTTTGGTACAAGGATACTCAAATATAATTCACCTCATCGATTATGTGAATGAGTCACAAGATAAAGGTAATAATATAAATAACCTAAGTATTACCCTTTGGTACTAGGGTAACTAAAAGTGTTAACTGAAGACATCTGTAGATGTACATTTACCTTTGTTGCTAACAGCTGGGTATAGGAATAGTTAGTCCCTTAAAGTATACCTGTAATGGTATCAACCGTTGACATTCGTGGATGTGCTTTTACCTCTGTAGCTAACAGAGATTCTAGGAATGGTTAATCCCGCAACGTATCCTTTGGCACTAGGATATTCAATCCAATCTATCTTGTCGATTATGTGATTGTATCACAAGGTAAAGATAAGAATGAGGATTATATAACATAATCTATACATATAAAATGTAATAATAATTCATCATATATTATCTATGTAAACGTACTCATGTAAATGTAATCATGTAAATGTTCTCATGTAAATGTAATCATGTAAATATACTCATGTAAATGTAATCATGTAAATGTACTCATGTAAATGTAATCATGTAAATGTACTCATGTAAATGTATAGTAATGTACTGTAATGTTCTGCGTGTGCTAGCTGTAACGTGTGTTCTCTCTCTATCTAGCAAGTATTGACTCATGAATGAACTGACTCATTGTATGATATCGTGTTCTAGTAATAGTTCTAGTATCTTCCTGAACTACCCCTATGGTAGCTTACTAGTAATGTAAATGGTACGTATGGACATGGACATATACCCTTGCTACCCAAGGGTACTGAATGAACTGGAAGAACCTTTATGACTATATATGTACATATGATATATAACTAATATTTAAACGACCTTCAGACGGGTACCCAATATCCCACCAGACCACATCTCAAGCGCGAAAAGGAAATAGGGCGGGCAGGCCTTCCTAAGCCTTTTAAACATTGCTTATGTAACTATACATACGTAGACATGCAATTGATAGTATGAAAGCATAAAATAAGTTTTGTAAAACCTTTGAACATGATTTCTATCTAAGAAAAGATCGACTTGATGTCAATCTATAAAACGGGTTGAAAGCATGGGTTTGATAAAACAATTTAAGTATAAAGAAACAATTGTTTTGAAACACTATTGTAAATGAGTTTGAAATGATACATACAAAGTATAATGAACAGTTTAATAAGGAGTTTTAAACATATAAAATGTTCATGAAAATCATTTGAAGGAAAACTGTTTGGTAAAACGGCTAATGAGTAGCAAATCATTTGAATGCTGCTTATTAATCACATGTGATTGATATAATAACTAGCATGATTCTACTTGTATCCCCCCATTAAGCATTTAAAAACATTTAAACATCGATTAAGGGGTATGAACTCACCTGTAGTGAGTGGTACTGATGATCTGAAGAGGTAGGACTGCTAGGTGTCAAGTGAAGTCTTGAACACACTCTATGATCCTAGTTAACATATAATATCACATATATGTATCAAATTAGTCTATAAACAACTAATAAACAAGTCAAGACACCCTAGGACATGCTAAACACCTTTATCAAGTGTTATTAGCCTCTAGGATTGCATCTAAGTGTTGTAGGGAAAAGCTATTGTGTGTAGGGTTCAAGGAAAACTCCATGATGGAGTTCACGACCCCAATGTCACTAACAAATGAGTTTACGGTCGTAAACTCATGATTTTACGGCCGTAAGCTCATACTTACATGACTAATTGATGTTTGAGGCTCTACAAGACCCTAAGAAGCATTTCTACTTAATGGCATGGTCTTTGGAAGAGTTTAGGGCATCCTATAACTCCTTTGAGGAGTTCACGGCCCTGGGACCATTTCCATTAGATATTACGGCCGTAATCTCTCACGGGGATGGGTTTTTGGTGATTCCAAGTCCCTAAATTAACTAGGAACTAATCTAAGCTAGTGTCCAAGGCTTTTGGAGGTTGTAAAGCACCTTTTTGGCCCTTGAGTTTGGAGTTCACGGTCTAAGAACTTCTTGGGCCGTGAACACCTTACTCTTGGCGTTTTTTTGGGTGATTTCTAGTCCTATACAAACTAAGATACAAGCCTAATATACTTTCATTGCATAAGGAAAGGACCAGGCACCATTTGTGCCTTAAAGGAGGGTTTACGGTCCAAGATGTTCTTGGGCGGTAAACTCTTAAATCTTAATGTTTTGACATCATTTCTAGGTTATTAAGCACAATCTAAGCTATATAATACAACTAGATAGAAGTACTCACTTTCCGGGATGAAAGTCCGAAGATCCTTGAGAGAGAATTCGGCTTTTCTCTAGTTGGAAATGTAACTAATGAATAAATATAGCTAAGAATCCTATATATAGTCCTGGGATTTTTGGCAGAAAATGTTTTATTCACGCAATGAACTCTAATATCATAGAGTTTTGGAATAACAGCGTTGCACAATACCCTAGTGCATCCACTCTCCTGATATCTCCTTAAGTGTAAACCTGAAATACTCAAACTTATACTAAAAGTCTGGAAATTTACTGCAACTGTTCTAATCTTCTACTGACTTGATATGGTTTGTACATAATGGAAATTCCGGGTTGTCACATCATCCCCCTGTTAAAGGGAATTTCATCCCGAAATTAGAATTTAGGTAAGGAAGTAGGCATGAATGATCGAGTTATTGAGGTGGAAACTTCCTAATCAATTGGTTCTCGCGCTCATAAGTGAACTCGGGTCCTCGGTTGGTATCCCAACGAACCTTCACTAACGGGCGACGACGTTGCTTCGTCCGCTTGACCTCTCGGTCGAGGGTCACTATGGTTCTAATACGAAGTCGTGGATCTCGTCGAGTGGACTTACAAGAGTCCTAACGGAAAGGTACGGTTTCAAGATCGAGACGTGAAGGATAAGATGTATGTTACTGAGTTTGCGGAGTAGGTATAGTTCGTGAGGTACAGGACTGATTCTGGTAAGAATATCGGAGGTCCTAACTATCTTGGATTTAGCTTTCCACGCTTTACGAAGCGTATTAAGCCATTCCCGGGGTGAGTTTTCCTAAAGAACTTGGTCTCTTACTTGGAATTCCAAAGGTTCTTTCTCTTGCTTAACTTCCCAGTCAAGGGCCACCCCCTGCTGGGTCAAAGTCATACGGGTTTCTGTGATTTGCGAGGAGTTCTGGATGAACTATGACAGTAGGTCTGGACCATTTTTGCATACATTCTTTTTTATTTTAATAAAGTATTATATATTAATAGATATTATTTTTAATATATAATAGTATATATTAATAAATATTTTTTATTGGATTATTAATTTATTTTAGTTGATTTTTTTAAAAGAAAAATTGTTGGAGCAATTCTTTTTTATTAAATTATTATATATTAATTCATATCGTTTTTAATATATAATATTTATATCATAATAAATATTATATTATTAGATTATTAATTTTTTAGTTAATTTTTGTAATTTTTAATTATTTTTTTATTGTATTATTACTTTTAATTTATTATTTTCTTCATATACTAAATGTTGTTTTATTGGATTATTAATTTATTTTAGTTAATAATTTTTTAAAATTTTTTTGTCGAAGTAATAATTTTTTATTGAATTATTATATATCAGTACATATAGTTTTTAATATATTATATTTATATCATAATAAATATTATATTATGGGATTATTACATATTACGAAACCTTATTTTATTGGATTATTAATTTCTTTTAGTTGAATCTTTTTATAATTTCTTTTTATTGGAACAATTCTTTTTTATTAGATTATTATATATCAACAAATATTATTTTTAATATATAATATTTACATCATAATAAATAATATATTATCGGATTATTAAGTTTTGTAATTTGTTTTTTTGAATTATTAATTTATTGAAATATTAATTTTAATTATTTTAATATAATAAATATTATCTTATTGGATTATTATTTTATTTTGAATGTATACTATTAATTGTTTTTAATTTTATTAGTTTCACCATAAAGTCGCCGAAATACGTAAAAGTGTCGATTATCATCATCAAAAATTAGTAGGATCACCTCCAAACACCTTCATCGGAGGTTTAATAGATACCATACCCTATTCCACCCCGCATTGTTGGTAGCCACCTGCGACAACCTCTTTATAATCCACTGAAATCCTTCATATCTCACATAATGCGCAACAAACCCTGATAACATCTATAAGTGGTGGTGGTGGTGACCGAGTGATGGTGGCGGTATTTTCCCAATGGTTTCTCATTATAAGCTAGATGAAATGAAAGTGTTTAACAGCGATCCTAACAATTTCGATGACGAGAGATGACGATTTTACGTATCCCATGACTTTGTGGTGGAACCAATAAAATTAACAAGAACTATTATTATAATCCGATAAAATAAAATTTAGTATATGAAGAAAATAATAAATTAAAAGTAATAATTCAATAAAATATAGTTAAAAAAAAAAGAAATTACAAAAATTAACTAAAAGATAATAATAATCCAATAGTATAATATTTATTATGATATAAATATTATATATTAAAAACTATATGTATTGATATATAATAAGTCAATAAAAAATAATTACTTCGATTTTTTTTAAAAATAATTAACTAAAATAAATTAATAATCTAATAAAACAATATTTAGTATATGAAGAAAATAATAAATTCAAAGAAATAAAAGAAATAATCCAATAAAAATAATTAAAAATATTAACTAAAAGAAATTAATAATCCAACAATATAATATTTATTATGATATAAATATTATATATTAAAAACTATATGTATTGATATATAATAACACAATACAAAAAATTACTCTAACAAAAAAAAAATCAACTATAATAAATTAATAATTCAATAAAACAATATTTATTAATATATAATATTATATATTAAAAATAATATTTGTTAATATATAATACTTCAATAAAATAAAAAAGAATGTATGCAAAAATGGTCCTTATGGTATGGTAAAAGACAAAATGTGAAAATGGTCCCTGAGGGTAAAATTGTCATTTTAAAAAAGTTAACAACCAACCAGTTAAACTTAACGGATGAGGGACCAAAACCACAATAAAACTTGTTGAAAAGGACCAAATCTGCAACTTTTCAAATGTTTGGACCATAACCACATAAAATAAGAAACCACGGGGACCATTTTTGCAATTTTGTCTTTTTTATTTTTTTATTTTCTACATATTTAAGTATTAGGTTTAATGTAATTTTTATTTTAATTAATGAAATGCTTTTTATTTTTAATTAAATTTTATGTTTAGTATTAATTTAAAAATTATAAATCATAAAAAGAAATTAATTTTATTTAAAAAAATAAAAAAACAAAATAGTGAGGGAAGCTTCCCACCCATTCCTTGGGTTTAGGAGAGGAAAATGAAAGTGAGGAAAAGGGTGATGTGGTCCACAAAAAGTGAGGGAAACTTCCCACCTATACCCTTCGGTCTAAAAGTAATAATGGAAATTACATACCTTTTTAGAAACTAAAGATATTCTTGTTTTGGATCTAGCTCTTGCCACCACCTTTGATTGGATGTGAGGATCTAAAGTAGAATCTCTCTAATGGTTCACAATCAATGATACCAAGAGAAAAACAAAGGAAACCCTAGGAAAGGGGAGGCTAACTCGAAAATTCTACAAACCATAAAAGGATTAAGAATTTCGTCCACCTTAGGGAGAGGAGCCGAATTTCTAAGCAAGGAATGAGCATCAAGGATTTTATCACACCCCCAAACCGGAACGGCCGAAACGTTTGGGGGCGGATAACGTCATGCTCAGTATCACAACAAATGTAGAATAGTAAAACAAGTTATTTTGAAAGAGTAGATCAACATTTAAGCTGGTGAGTTCATAAGTATTTAGTTATAAAATGTACACTATAAGTTCTTTAGAAAAGTTCGCATGCTCCTCCAGAAAATCATATATTTTCTGATATGATGAATGATAAGTAAAAACGACTCTATAATTCCTTCTATGAGTACTTAATGAATACAAGTTTTATGAAATCCAGATCAAATAGACAATCGATTGTGTGAATTTTCCCTAAGCCCACAACCAAACAAGGAACAGGAAATGAGGCGGAAGTCACACATCCCATTGTTGGTTAGATCTTCATTGTATATAACCCTGGCGTATTCACTAGGTGCTTACGGAGTTAACTGTAATAGTTCTGTTATATTTGAAGAAAACATTCCTTAAGAAAATCATATATTCCCTTTAGTAAAAATGGTAACCATAATAGTTCCTTCTATAATCACTTAGTTTATACAAGCTATATATAATCTAATATCGAACGGACAGTTAAATGTGTGAATCTGCCCTAAGCCCACAACCAAAAAAGGAACAGGAAGTAAGGCGGAAAGCACACATTCCACTGCCTATCGGATATTAATTATATATAACCCTGATGAATAAACTAAAGAATTATAGGATTAACCATTCAAGGTCCTTTATGTTATACTAGTTTAATAAGGGCGTGTTCGGAAAAATTAGCTGGTAGCGGGTAGCGGGTAGCTTGTAGCTTGTAGCGTTTTGTTAAACGCTACATGAAGTAACATTTGGATTTGGAGCGTTTTGTTTAAACTAAACGCTAGAAGCTTGTAGTGCCGAACGAGACTTTCGATTCAAAACGGAGCGTTTTGTTAAACGCTAGAAGCTCTCAAACGCTCCGTGCCGAACACGCCCTAATACGAATTAAACCTTTTACAAATAGGTTCTAGTTTCACTTATTTAATGTTCTATCCAAAAAGTATGTTTTTGTACTAGAAAGTAGTATGCTATGTTTGTATGTGATGACCTGACCCATACCTGTTACTCCCTATAATTTCTTGGTGTATACGAGTTATATATATAACTTAGATCGAATAGATAGTAGACTGTGTGAATCTGCTCTAAGCCCACAACCAAACAAGGAACATGAAATGAAGCGGAAAGCACACATCCTACTGCCTGTCGGATCCGATTAATATATAACACTAATGTATCTACCGAGGAATCATAAAGTTAGCATTATAGGCCCCTTTTAAACTGTATGCTCATGTTAACTAGAAAATAGTTTTCATTTCTCAAAGTGAGAGTATCACTACATGAATGTAATGAAAAAATGGAAGTGTACAATAGTGTTGCATAAAATAACTACTGACGCACTAACTACCTTAAAACCAAGTTGTTAATTAAGGTAAAAATGTGATGTGGTTGTAACCATGCTTGATTGACTAGTATGAAACACGACATTCAACAGACGTCGAAAATGGTATGACATTTGTCACCCGTAGACTCGCAGGTCCCACTGTAGCTAGCAACAAGGTGTAGGATGGTCAATCCTGTATAGATCTATACACAAACTCACGCTCTCCCTCCAAGAGACTCTGGTTACAAAACGCGACATAACAAGTATATTGCTATGTCGTGAAGTAGTGGTTTCACATTATTGTTATCTTGTTCTCGTTATAGTATGTTTGTTCCTTTCTGTTTTGGTTATAGTATGTATTGTAATGTATAGCAATAGTATGTATGTACTGACTCATGTATGTTTCTCTGTTATAGAGATAGTATGCAATGCACCTCTAAACTATACCTATTATAGTTTACTAGTACCTTTGTTTGAACTGCCACTGATTTGTTGAAAAGACTCAATTAGCAATTGAGCTAAGCATGTACTTTAAAATAGGGTTGTAAAAACAACAATCTAACATCTTTTAAAAGAGCTTTTGAAATGATTGAATAACTTATAAAAACATATTTATTTCTTTTGTGTGATGGTTATCACAGGTAAATATTAACACAATATAATTGTGCTCAACTTTTATTCCACCCCTTAAAAGCATTTAAAACTATTTAAGAGATAGATTATAGGGGTATGAACTCACCTGCTGGTGAGTGATTGCTATGAAAGATAGATATAGGATGCTTGAGTTCACAAATGAAGTCCCGAAGCACCAAAGGATCCTATATAGCATATAATAACATATATATATATATATATATATATATATATATATATATATATTCATACAATTAGTGTCTATAACAACTAATATGCATAATAAACGACCTTAGAAAGTAGGGATCACTTGCAATAAGGTGTTGGAATCGAAACTAGATGGCTGGAAAGTGATCACGACCAAACAATGGGTAGTTCACGACCCTTGATGAAGGGTTCACGGCCAGAACCCTTGAAGATCTTGAAGATGGTAATGAAACATGAAGAATCAAAGCTAGATTAAAGGGGCTTTTAAGTATGAATAAGAAAAGGGATGAGATACTTACGTTTTTGGGGAGAAAAGAAGCCTTTGTGGGAATGATACTTGAGAGGATTCTTGTAGATCACGGCCAAGAGGATGAGAAATGAGGGATAAATGAAGGAAATGTATATATATGGAGAGGGGTTCACGACCGTGAACCTATTTTGCAGTCGTGAACACCCTTTGATGAAGTTTCTGGTTCGATTGCATTCCTTTAATCCCAAGCTAACACTTCTCAACATCCAATCCTTAAGTGTACTAGGCTTAGAGACTCTCAAACTGACCCTAAACACAGTAAAAAGATAGCAGAAACAAGTCTGACTTTTGATTGATTGGATTGACTTACAAGGTAGAAATTTTGGGTTGTCACATATTTGATCCCCAAATCCTTATTTATAGGCTTCAGTTGCTTAATCCTAAAGCAACTTCAAAACCCCTATAGGACTTATCTGAAAGTCATCCAACCATATCCATAGGAGTTCTGAAATGTTTAAATTAATTAAACCTTTTAATTATTTTACATTTACCCCCTTTAAATAGTTGATTCTCAATTAATTCCAAAATAGTTTTCTAATTAATTTATCTTAGCATGACAAATTAATAAACTAATTTCTTATAAATTCCTTTTTGTCTTTTAATTGTTCAAATGGGTCTTAAGGGTAACCTACAAAACACCCTGCTATTATTAAAAATATTATCAATAGTTATGATATTGGACACTTTTTCCAACAGTCTCCCATTTGGACAAGTTATCAACTATACAACATCTAATACTTCTCAAATAAAATCAACAGAGATTATGCCATCCAATACAATTGCTAAACTCTTGAGCAAATTAAAATTCAACCCTTAGATAAGTGATCAACTATTCCTTTGTTCTACAAGATATCTGTATCCTGAGACATGGATAAGGGTCAATCTTAGTGTTCTTGATTATGTTTCCCGATAAAGATTTGTGACGACTACATCATACTACTAAATTGAATACATCAATTTTCGTCAGGGCTCGACTAAGCACTTTATATGTCAACACCAAATCATTGAGGAGACCATAGATATCACCTTTTCTATTAAGGAAAAAGTAAAAAAATAAACTTTGACTACATAATTTTTGTCTACCCACCATGTCATACATGGACATACCCTTTATTACTACCAATAATGAATAACATTGGAGCATACCAATGCACAACATATTTGTAAAGCAAAAATCTCATGTATCTCTGTTTGAAGAATAAGAGATGTTATCGTCTTAGAATTGCTCGTGACTTTATCCATGAGTAGTCTCTAAGTGCAAGTTGTCCAAATACCTAATCTCCATTAAGTACTCATGAGTGTTAGTCACAATGTCTATGCTATGTCCAATCACTATAAACAATCTACTAAGATTCCATGACAGTCTTATATCATTACTTACTTCGAAGAGTATGACCGACTATGTAGGATAGAATAAATTAATGATCGGGAAGTGGGTTCTAAACATGCAAAACGAAACACAATAATAAATTAACAGAAAATGGTAGGAAACCAACTTATTATTAAATTGCCACAAAATAATCACCAATTTAGTTACAAATTATACTGTATAAGTTTGAAAATATCAAACTAACAACTAAACAATTATGCCATATCATATGAAAATCTAATACCTATGGACCTAGTATGACTATCATGCTTGGTCCTCGATAATGGATTCGTGAAGGGATCAACTAGATTCTCCCCCGATGATACTTTGTTCACTATAATGTTTCCTTCCTCAAATTGCTTCCGAACATAGTGGTACTTCCAGAGTATATGTCCCGACTTCCCATGATCCTTAGTTTATTTAGTCAAAGCGACTGCACCCTTGTTATCATAGAAGATTTCAAGGGATTCATTGATGATAGGAACAACACCAAGATCATCAATGAAATGCTTTAACCATGCAGCCTCTTTTGCAGCTTCACTAGCTGCTATATACGCAGACTCACATGTAGAGTCGTCATTGTCTTCTGCTTGGAACTAATCCAAGTTACCACTCCTCCATTAATCATGAAGACTCATCCTGATTGTGAACAAGAATCATCCCTGTCAGTTTGGAAACTTGCATTACTGTAACCTATTACTCTTAAACCTTCCCTGCGTCCATATACTAAGAAAATATCTCTTGTTCTTCTTAGATACTTAAGAATGTTCTTTACTGTTGTCCAATGACTATCGCGAGGGTTTTCCTAGTAACGAGACTCACCATGCTCAAAGTATATGGGACATCATGTCGAGTACATTTCATGGCATACATGATTGATCCTATAACAGAAGCATATGAGACTCGACTCATTCTATCAAGTTCTTCATTGGTATTGTGACAATGATCTTTACTCAATCTTATGCCATATTGCATGGGTATAAACCCTTTCTTGGATTCTTGCATCTTGAACCCCTTCAAGATCTTATCCAAGTATGTACTTTGGATAAGTCTAATTAGACGCTTTGATCTATCTCTATAGATCCTTATACCACGTATATGTATGTTGCATATCCTAGATCCTTCAAAACGAAACATTTACCAAGTGAAGTCTTCACACTTTGCAATGTTGGGATATTGTTTCGTATAAGTAGTATGTCATCAACATATAATACTATGAAGACTAAAATACTCCCACTAAATTTGACATATACACAAGACTCATCTTCACTTCTAGAAAATCCAAACTCTTTGACCTTTTCATGAAAGAAAAGATTCCATCTGCGAGATGATTGTTTGAGTCCATAGATGGATCTCTCAATCTTGCACACTCTATTTAGATATTTAGGATCTATGAAACCCTCTAGCTATGCCATATAAATATCATCTATAATTTTTTTGTTAAGGAAAATGACTTTCAAATCTATTTTCCATACTTCATAATCACAAAAAGCAACTATGAAAAGTAATATCCTAATAGATTTAATCCTGGCTATTGGGGATAAGTTTTTCTTATAATCAATCGATTGATTTTGAGTATAACCCTTTGTGACCAGTCTAGACTCAAACATGTGTACATTCCCATCCATATCGTTCTTCTTTTTGAAGATCTATTTCCACCTAAATTTTTTCTAATGCTAGGTGTATTATCAACCAAATTCCAATCTTGACTAACATACATGGACTGAATCTCACTCTACATGCTCTTGTTCCATTTGCTAGCCTATGGGCTTGTCATTGTTTCCTTATAGTTGGATGTCTCATCCATACTAACTAGTGAGTCATCATTAATCATCACGTCTCCTTCTACAATAATATGGATGCCATAAAACTCAAGAGGAAAACGAACTCTATTGGATCCGCAAAGAGGAAGACGAACTATATTGCATCTATATCGACACACTACATCATGTCGATAAGAACGAAACACCCATACTATAATCTTGTCCTTGATTGGGAATCCATACTAGCTGTTGGATAAAAAGTTTCTCTACAATAAATATCAATCCTCACCCTATCATTCTCTTATCGCTTTCCTATCTCTCTCTCTCTCTCTCTCTCAGTTTTTCGGTGAACAAAACCAATGGGCATCACCTCTGACCATTAGAGCACCGTAAGCCACCACCTGCTGAACATCGTCTTCCGTCCCATCTTCGACGCGGCTACCACCGGCGATTATATTCTGGTGATCCTAGCTCACATATTCCATTTTCCCGACAAACCTCCGTTATTCCGATAGAAGCCAGACAACTTTTCTGACCACTATTCGCTATCTGCCGAAACACCATTCACTTTCCGTGGCAAAAACAATATTCACTTTCTGACCAGTTTTCTGACGAACTTTTCCGGCGACATTTACCTGGCTTCTTGTAACGCCCACAGATCCGGGCTAGTCAATTTAGAGGCAATAGGGGTTGAAAACGACTTTTCGACAAAAGATTATTAAGAATAAATAATCTCAACCAAGTTGTATTATATGTTACAAGGTTTCTGTACATATAAAGAGCGTCGAAATCCGAGTTATAACAAAGAAGTTATGACCCGTCGAAGTTTCGCAACGGAACCGACACGATACCGGGAGGCGTAAATAGTGAATTTACGATAGAGCGAGATTTAGCCTTAGCGATCTAAACGAAAGTCGTAGATTACGTTAAATCGAGAGAGTACATAAAAAGAACACCCAAATTTGACTTCGTATGAGGAAGTTATGATTTTTCAAAGTTTCAGATTAGCAGCGTACAGCCCGAAATTCGAATAATAGATCGAGCGGTTTTTAGCTGACACGACTTGAACGAGAATCGAAGATCTCGTTAAGAGTAGCGTAAAAAGAAAAAGATGGGTGAAAACGAACATCGGATGAAGAAGTTATGAGGATTTAATGGACCAATCATGTCCCGGCCTGTTAATAATATAAAAGTTAAAATCGAGTAAAAATTAGCCGACGGAGTCTAAACGAAAGTTGTAGAGTACGTTCCCGCCTTCGCGTGGATATAAATAACGTCAAAAACGGAGCTAATATGCGAGAATTATGATTTTTAGAAGTTGGAGTAGAAAATCACGAATCTTGTGCGAAGTTGATGACGTGGCAGCATCTGGACCGTCGCTTGCTGATCACGCCTCGCTTCGGATTTGCGACACGTCGCCCTTCACTACGCCCCGCGTCCGAGGCCAAGTACGCGCAACGTACTCCAGTTCTTATCCACTCCGAGATTGGTCTACGTGCGAAGCCAGCTGGAAGCCTTATCCGAGCCTTACGCCTCGCGTAGCCAAGGACTACGCCCCGCGTAGTCTGAGGCCTCGCAGGCTATAAAAAGGCAGCGAGGGCATCCGGTTTTCTTGCACCAAATCTCACTCTCTCTCTAAGAACTTTCTCTCTCTAGCCCCTTTTGAGTCCCCTAAAGTCTAGGTGAACCCTTAGCACCCTAAGGAAGCCCCAAGGCTCCCGGAGTCCCGAGAAAAAGTGTCTTTCGGTTTCAAAACGCTGCTCCAAATAAAACCCGATTTTCTTTAAAATCTGCTGTAAGTGAGCTACGCTTATGCAACTTTTAATATAGCTTTCAAATAATTATTGTAATGTTATTAGGTCCTTAAAATAATTATTTGAGCTATTATTATGAGTTATATTGAGTGTTATTTAATGCTTATATAATAATAATAATAATAGTCAGACTATTAATTTGTCGTGGTTATCGTTAGACTAAACCCTAGTGGTATTGGTACTAGGTTTTATTGAAGGAAAATTGTTTTGAGAGTATCGAAGCGCTGTCCGAGTGCTAAGTCACCACCTTTCAGGTGAGTGCATAGTTACTTTCAACTTACACATAGATATGAAGTATTTTATATAAATTACGTGCTATGTGTGCATATTATCTGAATACTTGCTATCTATGCTGGATGAACGATTTTATACACGTTTTAAATGATTTAAACTGTATATGTATTTTATATCTAGAAAAATGTTGGGGTAAGACATGGGTAGATGTAATAGATGAAATATGAGTTGGATGATAAGTTGAGAGGTGAAATAGACCGTGAGGTGAGGGTGAGAGGTGGACGATGTGAGAAGCCTTTTTCCCAAATGATGGCTCCGTCATTCAGCAGAGTATGGATGACAACCATGGACTATTCTAGATAGTCCAGTGGAACACTAGCAGGCTCGCAACCTGTAGGTGTTGTGAATGATGTGTTCACCGGTGTACTCTAAAAACCCATTGACATGTATTGCGAGTGGACTCTCGAAAACGATATTGTCAATAAAACCCTGGTAGATGCACCTAAAGGACTCTACCGGCAAAAGCGCCTAATAGAGAACCTCATAACCCCGACAGATGCGCCTAAAGGACTATTCCGGAAGATGCGCCCCATAAAGAATGTCACAATTTTGGCAGCTGCGCCTAAGTAACAGAACTAGTAGTTGTGCATGACAGATGTGTCATTTACAACGATGGAATTCGTACCTATTCCTTAGGATACTCCTTAGGAATGAATGAACAAGAAATAGCTGATTCTTAGGGTAGATCCTTAAGAATAAAGAAGATAATGGGGATGGGTAATTGGGTTAACTGTTTGATGATTAAGCATAATAATTATATTATTGTGGGTTGAAAACCTTATGTACTCACCAGGTTTCCCAACCTGACCACTCAGTTTATTTATATCACAGGTGTCAATATGAAATGACATTACACTGAGAGATTAAAGAGATGTAGATCACTAGTGTAAATAAATGTAAGTTCCGTTTATTCTTATGTTCCTGTATTGACAATGACATCCCAAACGTTTTAAAATGAATAAAATATGTTTCTTCAAAAATGTTTTGACAATGTATTTATCGTATTTTTCTAGGAACAAATTCCGCAACATTTTTATGAAAAGAAGTACTCTGATTTTTATAAAGCATAAACAAAATCGGTCTTTTCTGGCCGTGAAAATGGGGATGTCACACTTCTCTCCTTAGTCTTTTATAAAGCTATGCGAACATCACAGTGAGTTTGATGACCCCTTTTCTTACGTTTTACGCTTATCGACCCACGGGGGGGGGGGGGGGGGGGGTATGTTAAAATGTTTATAAATTCATGCTTACAAATTTACGAACTTTTGTTTACAAGCTTATGCTCAATAAATCATATCGAAGAACTTATGTTTATAGAATTATGCTGATAAACTCTTGCATTTGTATATGATGTTAAACATATGTCTATGAACTTTTGTGTACAAGTTTAGGCTTACAAACTTATTGAACTTATCATTCAATGGTTACATGAGACACATTCATTACCTAAGTACAATACTTAAAAGTACCTGACTTATAAGCATTAATTTTCACGAGCGAAAGAATTATGTATAGATTTATACGGTTTGAAAACGCCACCTACGGTTGCTAGCTACAACCTTGATGGCCGAGTCAAAATAGGTGATAAGTATCTTTACATATTACGACATCCAATGAAGCGTAAAGAGGGACACATCTACGTAGTCAGATCTTGGTTATAAGGATTCATTGTAACGTTGAAAATGTGATTAATTCACTAATAAAACTATGTTAAAAATAGTTTACAGTTGATAACTGCTACACCTAAAACTACTTCAGTTCAAATACTTAAAACCTATGAACTCACCAAGATTATGTTGACTTTCTTCAAAACACATGTATTCTTAGGAAATTAAGAGCAGGAAGCCTATGGAATAAAGTCTTGGACTCATAATCGCCTATAGATTGGTAATGCAGTTTTAATTAAGTAGCATACTGTTTGAGGCAATCTTATGTACTTCAAGGTATTGTAACTCTAGACGTGTATCAATGTAATTCCCGTTGGTAATAATATTTCCACTGTTATGTTATTTGTTGTGTATGTTCTATGCAATTTAATGATTATGATCCTGTAACACCCGTTCCAGGTATGAATTGTGTAGATGTCATTTTTGGGTGGCCACGACGTGGTGAATCCTCACCACGACATGATAATACCTTATAAACAATGGAGATTTAATGAACCACCACGACGTGGCAATAGGTTCCACGGCGTGGTGGCCGCTGTTGGAGAAAACCCTAAAGTTTAAGGGTTTGAGCACTCTTTAAACAACCTTAACCTCTTGTAGCCTCCCTCCCATCAGCCTCCATCCCTCATAATTGTCCCTTGCAAACCCTATACTCATCAAATGCTCACAGACAAAACTTTCCACAGTTTTCATCACATTTCACTCAATTCCACCAATTCTAGCATAGACATGATTCTACCACCATGGATGATGTTGATCATCCTAATTGTATTTTTTTGCTATCAAATATCATACTGGTCATAGAATGCAATCCCATTTTATCACTAATTGCAATATCCCCAATTTGGGTTTTCTAGGGTTCATGGAGCCTTTTACCCAAATCATCAAATCCATAAATGGGATGAATGTATTGAGATTAGAACCATGGAAACCGCTCAAGGGATGTTAGAAAACTAAATCCTAATAATCAATTGAATCCAAAATTGACATTGGGACTCAACCCCAATCATGAAGTCGAAAATAGAGTTAGAGGACAAGAAATTATACCTAGAAAGCCTTTGATTCCTCTTCCTTTTGCTTGGATGCACAAAACTCCACTTGAATCAAGCTCTAGAAACTCTTGAGATCAAAATCGCCATTAGAGGAGGTGGTGAGAATGTCAACCATGTTTTTCTACTTATGAGGGAATGGATGTATCTTATTTCTCCAAAGTTTACAATTTGGTCCCCCAAGTTTGATTCTTTTGGCCAAAACTGTGACAACCCGAACCTTTTTCCGTCAACGTTAATCAAATTCCGTTAAGTAAAATTTCGAATTTGATTTGTTCCATTAAATTCTTATGGTTTAGAAAATCGTTTTATTTATATAAATAAATTTTATATAAGAGTTGGAACCAAATTACCATGAAAACCCGAGTTTTTCTTCGAAAATTAACAAAATCCGGTCAGATTGGTGTTCACGGCCGTGAACCTGATCACGACCGTAAACTGTTCACGGCTGGGTGGACCCCACCACTGACCATATACCCAACCTATATATACGTGTTCCTACCCTCATTTATACTTTTCTGGCCGAAAACCCACTTTCTCTCTCAAAAAACCATCACCCAAAAACCCAAGTTTTCTCTTCATCTATCACTCAATCTGCATTGGAACTCGTTTTGGAGCATCAAACACCCGTCTTTTCATCAAATCAAGCATTGTTGTTCTTGAGTTCACGGCCGTAAACCCTTCAAATCTTCATATTTTACCAAGAATAGGTCGTGAACCCTTCAAAGACCGTAAACCCTTCAAAGGTAGTAAACCGTTCACGGCCGTAATCCTTTCACGTCCGCAATCAGCCCCAATCAGAATCTTGGCTGTAAACCCATTTTTCCTCCTCGACCGAGTCTCGGTAACATTGCTTAACAAAAAAAAAGTGTTTTTCTAACACTTTAATTAATGGATTCGCTAATTTAAATAGAAATACGTGTTTAATTATTATTAGGATTCCTTTAACTTTGTGTACAACTCGAGGGTCCTCATTTCCAGTCTGGTTGTCCGGCTCATACACACATCCAATAGTGAGTTCATACCCCTACGCTTTTTCTATTTTAGCGTTTTCAGGGGGAAAATACAAGCCAAACATAAATAGTTTATGTGAACTTATACTCAAAATTTCAACAGGATTAAAACTTATGCAATTGATACAACGAAAAGTTCAACTATTTTTATAAAATATTTTAGATATTTTATCCCTTTTGTAACATGCTGAGCATAAGGGACGTTTTCAACTTACAACCATAATTGCATAGTTTTCAGATCAATACATGAACCAAGTACATAACATGCAAACTATAATAGGTATAGTTTGGGATTTCAATACACAAATTTTACTGATGCAGATCATATACATTAACAAACATATAAACTAGGAAAGACTTAGTTTATGATATACATTATTACTTTCGGATTTCAAGAGTACAATATTAAATAATTATTTAAGTATTATTATTATTACTTTACAAGGTATTCAAACGGATTCAAATACAAGAGAACAATACAAAACCACAAGTAAATTAGTTAATATAGGATTGTAAGACATCTCTTCAATTGTACCCTTCGGGGTATAGAATAAATCCTATCATTTAGTGTAACCAGAGTCTCCTGGAGGGAGATTGTGAGATTTGTGAATAGATCTATTCAGGACTGACAATCCCACACCTAAACTTATGAGAGTAAGTTAAACATTTCTTCTGTAGTTATTGATGATCCAAACTGGGTCCTCCTATAGTCAAGCAGTGCATGCAAGCTGCATATAACGAAGATCAAATAGACCTTCGAATAGGTGATCCTACTCTAAAACCACAACCAAACAAGGAACAAGTAGTAGAGCGAAGATCACCAATTCTAAGTCTATAAGATCCCAATTATATATAACCCTAGAAGCATGCACTTTGCAACTATAGTCTTGCCAGTAAGGGTCTTTTTAGTCTTGTTATAGTGCCTAAAATACTCCTATAGTATTTTATCTTTATGTTTTGTTCTAGGGATATTTTGTATATAGAGTTAGGTAAGTTTTAGACTCGTTGCGACACCACTATCACTCCAAACACATGTTGGTCGTATCTCAAATAAATATAGCTGATCAGGTTATATTTATTCCGGATATGACTACATAATTGCCCAAGTTTGACTATAGTGTCCAACATCTAAATACTTTTATTTTGTTCTTCTTGTAATACTTGTTCCTAACATGTGTGCTTGTTAGTATACTTCTCGTAAAATACTTATATTTTAAAAGTATACTTTTAGTCAGAGCACTTCGGCCCCATTGTATTTATAATTGTATATCTTTTACTGGTTGATATACATAGTTCATTATACACAATGATCTGATACCAATCTGTCACATCCCCACACTGGAACGGCAGAAACATTCGGGGGCGGATGACGTCATGTATAGTATCACACCAATTGAATAATAGTAATCCAAGCAACAACAACCATTGTATTAATAGTATAATGTTTACATTGTTTTCGAATCATAAACAAATGACTCCAAACGTAAATAACAAGTAAAAGACTCGAAGCTACTATGCCCCATCTTCTTGAACCCTAAGCGTGTACCTGTCTACCAGTGTATTTAGAATACAAGTAGGTTTTGAAAGAGTATCAGCATTAAGCTGGTGAGTTCATAAGCGTTTTGTTTTAGAAAAACTGTTCTGTGTTCTTTCAAAAAGTGTGTTGTGTTTCTCCAAAAAACCTTATATTTTCTTATGCAACGAATGTTAGGTGAAAACAAATGATTCTTACTAGTTCCTATTACGCTTAATTAGTGTATAGAAATCATATATGATCCTGATCGAACAAACAATCGATTGTGCAGTTCTACCCCAAGCCCACAACCAAACAAGGAACAGGAAATGAGGCGGAGGCCACACATTCCATTGGTTGTCGGATCCTTATGTACATAATCTTGAAGTATTCACTAGATACTTACAAAGTTAACTGTATTGGTCCTTTGATATCTGTTGATATTGTTGCTCAAGAAAATCCAATATTTTCTTATGAAAAGCATGATTAAACTCATTCCTTCTATAACTACTTAGTTCATACTAGTTACGTATAAACCAATATCAAATAGACAGTTAATTGTGTGGATCTGCCCTAAATCCACAACCAAACAAGGAACATGGAACGAGGTGGAAACCACACATTCCACAGCCTATCAGATATTCTTCATACGTAACTCGGCTGTATAGACTAAGGATTTATCGAATTAATAATGAATATTCGTTAATTGAATAATAATCTCATTGTTTGTAAAGTACTGACGTTTCACCTGGAAAATCCTATATTTTCCCTAAGTGTAAGTTATTGAATTATCTGTTCCAAATTGAATAGTACAAGTATCTACAATACTTATGTTGTTAAGCATTGTTCTGTTTGAAAACCCTGACTACCACCAGTAATGTATAGTAGTTTTATTACATAAATAAAACTAGTTGAAAACGTGTTGTTCTGTATACTGAAAGTGTTGTTAATACCCTCTTATGATCACTTAGTACATACGAGTTACATAAATCTTGATTGAACAGACAGTCGATTGGGTGATTCTGCCCTAAGCCCACAACCAAACAAGGAACAGGAAATGAGGCGGATATCACACATCCCATTGCATGTTGGATGTTAATTTCATATTACCCTAATGTACATACTAAGTCATCACATAGTCACTAACCCTGGTGATTGTTTGTTAGGTATATTATTACGTGAACGAGTCGTTGTTTCCCCAATGAGTTCTTATAACCATACTATGGACGATAAACATTACGACGTACTTCGGACATCGTGAAATGAATAAAGTTTGTCACCCTAGGTTGATTGTAGCTAATAGTCAGGGTGCGGGATTGTCACTCACGTATAGATCTATACACAAACTCACGCTCTCCCTCCAGGAGACTTTGGTTACAAGGGATAGACTTCTCAAAAGACGTGTCTCACATTGTAGTTCCCTCAACGAGTTCACGAACAATACTATGAAAACCCCTTTTTGTTCATAACATGAATCCTTATAAAATAGTATCTTTTATTTCATAATTCATAAGTTTGTTTCCTTGTTTGATAAAAACGTACTTGTAACGTTTGTATCTTAACATGTTTTGTAAGACTGATTTCAAGTTTAATAGTAACAGTGTTCATCATGTTTAGTAAGTTCTATGTTCAATGTGTGTTAATGATAGGAAAATATAATAAACCAAATTATATTTTTAAACACAAGATTTCTTGTGTTTTTACTTGTATTCCCCCGGAAAACATTAAAAAGCTCGGAAAACATAGGGGTATGAACTCACCTGACTGTGAATCACTCTAGTGAATGACAAAGATCGGATGCTTGGTATGCTAAGTGAAGTCCCGAGCACAATACGGTCCTATTAAGCACATATTAACATGTATAGGCCTAAAATTAGTGTCTAAAACCACTAACGATCATAGGAAACACCCTTAGAATGTAGGAAACACTTGCAATGAAGTGTTAGAACCAAGAATGAGGGATGAAATGGAGTTCACGGACTAACCACCATGGGTTTACGGCCCAAGATGTGTTCACGGCCCATGAACACATGAAGGGTTCACGACCCAAGAACAAATGAACATTTGATGCGTTTACGACCCATTTATGAAGGGTTCACGACCCTATGAAGAGTTCACGGCCGTGAACTCTTCAAGTTCATAAAGATGGTGATGAAAATGATGAAGTAATGGATGAATACGAAGCTCTTTACATGAATAAGATGATTAACAAGTGAAGAGGGATGAATCACTTACGTTTATGGGGGTGAAAAGAGAGCTTTTGTTCGATGAGTCTTGAGGAGTTTTCGGCTAAGGAAAGAAGAAATGAGGGGTAAATGAAGGAAGAACATATATATATATATATATATATATATATATATATATATATATATATATATATATATATATATATATATATATATATATATATAGAGGGGTTCACGACTGTGAACCTAGTTTGCGGCCGTGAACATCTCTAGATGATGTTTCCGGATCGAATGCATTCCTCTAATCCCGAACTGACACTTCTCAACCTTCAATCTGTAAGTATACTAGGCTTAGAGACTCTCAAACTGATCCTAAACACAGAAAGACCGAAGTAAAAGCAAATCTGACCTCTTATTGGTTGCGTTGACTTACAGGTAAAGATTTTGGGTTGTCACAAACGTCGTAGAGGTCATCAGTCATATCAAGCATGGTTATACGAACTCACAATAGTATAAACTAACCTTTTGTTTACGTGATTTCATTCTTTAATAGTTTTATTTTCATTAATAGAACGACTACATACTACAACTGGAGGATTCCAGGGATTTCAATTCATGGTTTTATTTTAAGTAATAAAACTACTATACATACTGGTGGTAGCCAGGGTTTCATACATAACATACTATACATACTGGTGGTAGCCAGGGATTTCATACAAGAGTTTTCATACAAAACAATATGATACAATACAGCTGGTGGTAACCAAGCATACATACGAGTGCTTTCATAGATACAAACAGAATACAATAATCAGCATACAATTGGTCTTAGGGTTTAAGACAACTTTTCATTACTTAAGAAAATATTGGATTTTCTTGGAAACAGACAAACATTTTCACAGATTCATCGACATGTTTTCATTACAAAAACATGTTTATGAACTCACCAGCTTAATGCTGGTACTCTTTTCAAAACCGCTTGTATTCTCAGGAAATCAGTAGACAGGTACTCCCGCAGCTTTTGAGAAGACGGAGCGTATAGAGTCACGTCTTTTATATTTTTTCTATACTTTTGGTGTATACAAACTATGTATCAAACTGATGTAAATACTTTACATATATATATATATATATATATATATATATATATATATATATATATATATATATATATATATATATTCAATGTAATGGTTGTGTTTACTTTGATTACTATGATGCAATTGTTGTGATAATATACATGACGTCCTCCACCTCCGAACGTTTGCGCCGTTTCGGTTTGGGGGTGTGACAAAAACCCACCAATCCTTAATGCTTGTGTTTTTAATTTAAGTTTTGACATAACAAGTCCTTTTCCATCCATTATGGAACTTTTGTAGCCCTTTCCATTAATTAAGTCAAACCTTTGGCCAATTCACATTGCTAATTTAACACTTTTGGCCCTTTAACTTTTAAAATGTTACTATTTTCACTTCTAAATTTCTAAACTTCATACCAAATAATGATATGACTATTCCTTGATGATTTAACTATATAAATCATTTTTCATTTATATACTTTATAAATTTAAGAATCTAGTCTTAAATTTTAGGATGTTACATAACGTGTCCAAGTGACATGTTTATTCTAAGGACAAACTTCCCAAAAGTGACCCCATCTCACCAAGCCAAGCTACTATGCTACATCTACCGATCATGGGGGTGCATAGCAAAGAAACAAGTGTCAAAACTTGCTTTGTGAATCAATAGGAGTGTATACAATCAAAGAGAAAACTTACAATTCCCTAACATGCCAATCATTCAAATCATATTCATGTATAAATTAACCCCGTCTCATCAATCAACCAGTTTTATTTAATATATTAGTCAATGATATATCATGTAGTCATACATCATTCAATCGTATATCATGTATCGTTCAACCCTATATTATCAATCATATTTCTTGCATAATGTATCAACATCGCGGATCATCGTATTAAATGCATGTATCATATTCTTATATGTAATGGGTAGTCTAGTAGTCATATATAACCAACAGGGAAATACCCCATTCGCTGATAGTTCTCCCGACCAACAAAACGCTCGAGGTGAATCTTGACTCCTACCGTAACATTGATCCCAAGACACCACTTTCACTACTTTGACTATTCAATGTACAAGTACATCGCGATATCATTCTGGTGTTGGTACACGTGGTGCCATTCGTATGACACCTCCTAATGCATACATGATGCTTGTATAAGCCTCGTTCCAATGTCCAACATCACTCCAACCCGCATACCACTGGCATCTATAAAGACCAAGCAACTCTTTAATGGCTTAAAATCTTTTTCTAGAAGACATTTTGCAACCAACCGGGCCCGAGAATATCCATATAGGGTTTCAAGTTAAGTGCAATGTTCTACCCTTGCCCTCAACGCATAACCCCACAAAATCAATCGTAAATTAAGTCCAAGCATGAAATATTCATGTAATCACAATCGATGATTATAGCATGCATATAGTTGGAGATACTTATCATAATAAAAATCAAATATCAATCATTTCATATAACATGTCATAGTTGCAAATAATCGTATCGTGTACCCAAAATAGGCATATTAACCAAATTTCCAAAATATATGATTGTCAAAGAAGGCAATAAAGTGGCATATCTCATATAACACATATTGGCATGATCTCCTAAGTTGACTAACCAAACCGTTTCCGGAATGTAGTTTTCGACTATGTACAAGATTTATGAAAAGTCTAGGGACTCACCTTTGCTTTAGGAACACTTTATTCAACTTGTCGTTTTGTAATCTCTTAAGTTTGTTAAAAAAGACCTAAACTTATGATAAAAAAATATATTTAATGCAGAGTTTGATTTGGTATTCAAATACCCAAAGTAAGATAAAAACAAGGTGCGACAGACCAAAAACCATGCTATCAAAATTCTTTAATGGTTAATGAGGTGGTGTTGAAAGTAGAGATATAAAGGGTGGAATTAGAGGATACTACCTTTATAGACACAAGTTCAAAACCAAATGACTGGCATAAAGATAGGCGATGTAGTCATAAGAGAAGAACATCCCAAACTATTTCTTCAAACGTCAGCTACCCCGGAAAAATGTAAACAGCCTCAAGACATAAATAGAATCCGATGACGGAGAAAAGGAACTGAAGAAGTGGACTTCAAGCATCATCCCATGAACTTTTTAGTTTTAGTCCTTATTTCAAGGTTCAAAGAACCAAAATTGATAAGAAACCTTGATATTAGGACCAAAATTGCTTGGGTTTTCGGTCCGACGCCTCAGAATTATATATATATATATATATATATATATATATATATATATATATATATATATATATATATATATATATATATATATATATATAAAATGTGTGTTAAAAGTAAATTTCAAAAAGCAAAGAATGTAAAGTCATTAATGAAGGAAGAAAATAGAAATTTCAGTTGAAGATAGTAAATGCAACATGGCAGCAGTACATAACAAATACAAATGGTTCAGGTGGTGGGAGAAGGGCAATTCATGGCAGCTTTAATTTTTCGAACTGTGCCTCCTATTAAGTTGCTAATGGTGGCCACCGACTGTGCCCCTAGATTCTCCCCTGGCTGACTGCTAACCACCATCTGTAACACCAATGTAACAAGTGAACCTGCAGTTGATGCTGCACTACAACCCTCCTTCCTGCTTGTTGACATGGTGCTCCTGTGGCGTCCATCTGTGGTGATGACAAAGCCTGATGGCAACAATGGAACACAGACTTCTTCCCCATTCATGGCCATATTGATAGCAGGCAAGTCAACCGGGTAGTACACCACTAGTGATCCTGATGAGTCAGTGCAGCTTTCTTGTAGGATCAAGATGTTGGTATCTCTGGTATTTGTAACCTGTTACATCAATTGCCAATGTTAAAAGCAACTAGAACTGAAAAAAAAACAAACATAAATAGCCCGATTTTCCCTGCCTCAAGCATTAATTCAGCTTACTTACCTGAAGAACAGATATGCAATTGCCAGGGTGAGCCCTGTTTGTGATACGTGTAATCTCTTGGACAGGTTTGTTGTTCGTGAGCACGTCCCACTATCAAAATTGAACAAGATCTAGTAAGGCGTTTCTTTTTTAAGTAATTAATTTAACATGGATAAAGCGTTGTCAGGATAAATAAGTTTGGAAAGATATTGAAAAAGATGATGGCGTATATACTTAGGTTTATGGAAGTGAAAAATAATTAAGGGATTACTTGTAAAAAGTTAGTACCTTTTTGGACTTTATATAAAAGAATCTTGTTCATAACAAGTCGTTAAAAGTAAAAAAATAAAAATAAACGATATATAGCTTAATAGATTAAGTTGCGTATCTTTTATGTAAACTACTGTAAAAAGAAACAACACTGGTAATTTGGTAAGTTATATATTGAAAATGATGACGGTATACTTAGGTTTATGGAAGCGAAAAATAATTAAGGGATTACTTGTAAAAAGTTAGTACCTTTTTGGACTTTATATAAAAAAATCTTGTTCATAACAAGTCGTTAAAAGTAAAAAAATAAAAATAAACGATATATAGCTTAACAGATTAAGTTGCGTATCTTTTATGTAAATTAGTGTAAAAAGAAACAACACTGGTAATTTGGTAAGTTATATATCGAAAAAGATAATGGTATACTTAGGTTTATGGAAGCGAAAAATAATTAAGGGATTACTTGTAAAAAGTTAGTACCTTTTTGGACTTTATATAAAAAAATCTTGTTCATAACAAGTCGTTAAAAGTAAAAAAAAAAAAATAAACGATATATAGCTTAACAGATTAAGTTGTGTATCTTTTATGTAAATTACTGTAAAAAGAAACGACACTCGTAATTTGGTAAGTTATATATGAGTATGTTTATTATTAGTTACTTGATCTAGAATAAACAATTTAATGATAGAGAAAGTAAGGAAATGTGGTTTTCCCAATAAGTTCTTTGCCTATTGTTGGATATATAGTACCTTGGGGCGATTCTTTTCATCTCGAAGGAAATCAAAGAGAAACTGGGGAGAATGAGGTAGCCAAACAGTGGCAGCTGCACTAAGAACTGTGGTGTTCGGCTGAACACAGTCTGTAGATTTGTAAAGGTTGGCATGGATCTCAAAGTCATCAAAATCCGAGACACATGACCATTGATGATCATCAGAAGGACTAATAATCGCACAAAAGTTGTTCACCATTCGTTGTGCGAGATTCATCATGCTTTTCTTACCTTCAGCTGATGGAATCACTGTTCAAGAATTTGGACATTTTAATATGGAAATCCAGAATTAATAGTTCCAATTCTTTAAGATCACGAAAAGATTAATGAACATTATACCTCCTACTAGTTTACAAATCCAAGAATTACTCATTGTTTGACAAGCAATTCTTTCACTTGATCTTTGAAGACAAGCAACCCATCGTTCGGCTCCAAATGCTAATCCACTGTAGATAAGATCTCTGTAAAGCCTATGAACCGCTGTTTTCTCTTCGATTTCCACATGTTCAATCCAAGTAACCTGTGATTATGAAAATACAAAGGGGTTCTTGAAGATATTATGCACATATGATAATATAAGGTAAACCATATATATAGAAGATTTGGCAAACCTTTGAGTATCCGTTAGGCAGGCTTTGGATCAAACATCCAGAAGGAAGGCGTCGAGAATTGAATTGGGAATAAGGAAAGTTGCCATCTTGTGGAAGATGATATGAAAAATCAACAACTGCCCAAGTTTTTTGATCGATTTGTTGACAAAACCGAAAGAAAATGAATTGCCTTATTGGCACCACGGGTGAAGCCACCTGCAACTCTTCATACATCTGCAAACAATTGTGGATTTATGATCATTAACTAGTCCCAATGCCTACACAATGTTCCCATACATGATGCACATGCTCAAACCTTAGACCTAACTTATGGATTCTCACATCTTTATCCGCATACCAATGGGAAAATTACAAGGTGTGTATGTGCAATGTATAAATATATATTGAACCCAAAATTGTCTCTCCAAAAGAACCATTGTGGAGAGAATGACGACTCTAACATATATAACCACTAATATTATTGTGTCGCACCGATGTAGGATACACTAACATGCACAAACGGACAACAGTATTGTCACGCCTCTTGTCTTGAAAAACAATAAGATAAGCAAAAAAAACCTTAAAAGCTAGCTGAAGAAATTAAATTACCAGTTGCAAGGAGCCACTTTTGTTGCCAAACGAACCATATGAGATCACTTCAAGAGTTCTTGCTTTTAACACAATAGTTGGAAACAAATCACCCCACTTAGTCTGATCAAGTAATGCTCCATTATGGTTAGTAAATAATATAAACACAAATGGAAATAGATCGCGAGAATGTTGTATATATAAATAAAAAAAGATACTTAACCGAATCGCTAAACATTTCCACAAGTTGCATACTATCCATCATCACGCCAGCCGTAGCACGTGATGCATCAGTCCAAAGATTATGGTTCTTCATGGAAGCGTTTGGTTTAGGGAATGTCCGCTTATAATTATCAATATCTAGAACATCCCTTCCATCAGCTGACTTTGACCAAAAAGGCTCATTAGTTTGGAATAGCTTCATCAACTCATCTAGAGCACTAGTCGCCATATCAGTAATTAGAGACTTGTGCATGCCCAAAAGGCGCAAACTGTAGCTCGGATGAATGGTGTTGCTAGCTGAAGCTCTGATGTCATTAGAGGTTAGAAGATCAAGGTCAAGTGAAGGACCATCACTATCAATGGGTATCATACTTTGTTGTGTAGCACCAACATAAGTAACCATTGATAAATCTGATGAAGATAAGTGGCTTTGTTCCATGTGAGCTAGTGAAAGTTGAGGTGCTAATGGTCGCCCTATATGGTATGAAACAATGCTGGATACTCTCTGCAACTATCGAATCGTATATACAAATAGATATATATTATCTGATTATCAAAAGGTCATATATATATATATATATATATATATATATATATATATATATATATATATATATATATATATATATATATATATATATATATATATATATATATATATATATATATATATATATATATATTGGTTTCTTATGAGACATGTTGACATCTAGGGTGCGTTTGGTTGTGGAGAATTTTCCAGTTTTCTAGGAAAATTTTCCAAGAAAAACGGAAATTTTGAAAACACGCTTGGTTCGTTCAGTTTTCCAAAGTTTTCTAAGAAAATGGAAATTTTCAATTTTCCAAACTGTATGTAAATTAGAAAAGTTATTTTTACAGTTCTTCAAAGTTTTCCAAATTTCTAAGATGGAAAATGAAAACTCAACGTATTTCAACCCAAACGCGTTTTCATTGAAAATTGAAAATGAAAACTCAACCCTATTTTCTGAAAACATTTTCATAGAAAATGAAAACAGTTTTCCATAACCAAACGAACCCCTAATCTCCCCTTACCCCATGACTATTAGGAGAATCGGGTATAGCAATATGGCTACAACAAAACTAATCATTGAAGAAGAAAGTGAAATTATTTATATGCACTTATTTTATGTATTAATGTGGCTTTAAATGATTGGATTGATGGATTATATTTGGATATACCTCCTCTTTTAACTGAGCATTTTCATTACGAAGTCTTTGTTTTTCATGACAATCAGCTTGAACACTAGGAGTTGTACCACAAGTTAAGCATATCACATTCTTTAACGCCTCTTTAATCCCAACGTTTTCACTGCGAATTTTATCGTTCTCCACCTTTAGCAAAGAAGTATCCACCATTTCGCTTTTTGCCTGCACCAGTTCATCAGTTTCACATGAATTAAAACCTAATCTGATCATTTTTGATAAAATCTAGAGAGAAAATATGTGTTTTTACACTGAATGGATGATTTGAGGTTTATGTTAGTCAAAAAGAAAAGCAGTTCTAACGCAAAAGCAAAACAACTGTTATAAGCGTAAATCTAGCACATAAAGTTTAGATAATAAAGATATAGATAAAGATTAACATAATCCTATATATCCTATAGAAATACCAACTATAAACACGCATATATAGATACATCTATATATGTATATATCTATATATGGAGAGAGGAAAAAAAAGATCAAACCTTCATCTGAGTTCTTCGATTTTGAAACCAAAACTTGATCTGTCGAGGAGTCAAACCCAACTCCTGGCTCAATTGTAACCTCATTTTTTCATCTGGGTGAGGACATTCGTTGAACGTTCTACAATTACCCATGGGAAAAACGATATCAATATAAAGGATTAATTCAAATTAAAATGCTAAATAACAAAGGGAAAACCCAGTAGAAATCTCTTACGCCTCGAGAAGCTGAATCTGGTCCTTAGTGTACCGGTGGTATCGTTTCTTGCCACGCCTATGATTGGGGGCTTCATGGTGGTCATCATGGCCTCCTCCGCTAGCACCCTGCAATGCCATTACTCTCCGGCAACGTCAACAACACAGTTTCCAGCAAACCCTTTAATTAAGAAAAATGATCCTCACTACTACAGGCTGTATACCAATTATAAACAGTGCCATCATCCTACTTAACCTACGAAAAACACAAAAAGCATGACCATGGGAGCAAGAACCTCGAGGAAGAGCGACACATGTGTAACGGCTATAGATTTCAAGGGATATACATACAGCATGAGATTGTGAGTATAGAGAGAGAAAAAGACAAGAATACTAGGAGAGAGAGAGAGAGAGAGAGAGAGAGAGAGAGAGAGAGAGAGAGAGAGAGAGAGAGAGAGAGAGAGAGAGATGAAAATTGTGAAGGGTGAAGGAATTATGGTGTGAGGGAGCATGTACATGCTGAAAATTGTGAAGGGTGAAGGAATTATGGTGTGAGGGAGCATGTACATGAACATGTACATATCAGTCCATGAGTTGTTTTTTTGGAGCTTTATTTTAAGGGTGTTTTGTCTTTGTGCGTATAACAAACATCTGCTAATTTTTGTTAATTCTTCTTATTGTATAAAATTTTTGTGCCAACCCAAGTCCAATGACCTCATTTAGTTTATTTATTTATTTATTTTTATTTTATTTATTAAAAAAACAAAATTAGAACTTAAGACACACTTAATAAACTGTATCATCAATGTAAATCTACCCAAAGACTTACCTGGGATGTCAATCATGGGATGACACACTTTTATGTAATGTAGATCAAAGATTTCCTTTTAGGGCTTATAAATTGTTGGTATTCTTATTTAAGCCTTGCATTTACAAGGTCAAAGAGGTCAAATTGCAAATGGACATTTTTATGCAATGTATATGGAATGTAGATCAAAGGTTTAGTGTTGGTGATTTGAGCCTTGTATTACGAGGTCATACTGTAAAGGGACATATAGGATAGTGTTCGGAATGACATAAAGCATAGAAAATTTTAAATCTGGATTTGGTTTATTCGTTGTATTAATTATCTTTAGCTTTCTTTATGAGTATAATATTGTTTATTTAAGGTAACCACCTAAAGGTAGTTGATGATCTGTCATAATTGCGAAGGAAAATATAAGACGTAGCAAATTTAAAAATTGGGCTTTGGTTTATGAGTTTAGGGCATCCACAATGCATTAAACTCTATAGAGTTCAATGGATTGCCATATCATCATTCATTATTCCATACAACTCTATTCATTTTTATCCCACAATACATTAAACTCTACAAGTTCAATGGAACATATTAAAAAAATATTTATTTAAAGATTTAAAGACTTTCCTTTTTCCCATTGAAGAGTTCAATGGTCATTGAACTCCAAATCCATTGAATGTTAATGTGGCATTTCACAATGGTGGAGTTGTATCCATTGAATGACAAGTAGGCATGACACCTCATTCAACTATTCCATTAAACTCCCCATTGTGGATGCTCTTATGTTGTGTCATTAGTTTAGGTTTCATTATGAATAACCATGTCTTGTTATTAATGGATGTTGGTTATTTTAATGTCACTAATAAACACAATCATAAAGGGATATTCAAAGACAAGTAAGAGATGGTTCGACAACCTTGTTTTGGAAAGAAGATGGATTAGTGAGTTATGTCTTATGTCTAAATTTTCTATTTACCTTTTGGAAAGAGAAATTGATTGTACAATAAAACATAGGTGGGATGAAGGGGGCATATGGATTTGGAGACATGAGATCAGAGTGGGAGTTGAATAAGAGTAAAGAGTGGGAGTTGAATAAGAGTAAATGGTTGATCCAACCAACTTGCTTCAGTCCTTCCGGTCTTCGTCTCAACATGACGGTTGGCGGTGGATGCTTAATAACTACAATAGCTTTACGATGATTGTAACGCCCGATATTTCATTATAACTCATCCAAAAATTTCCCATTTTTAAACTATAACATGTATTTTCATGTTAACCATAAACACAATCATTAACAAAAGAGTTTTACATGTTCAAAAATACCTAACATCTATCGGGTTTACAAGGTTACACAAATACAAAACAAACTAACAACGATCTAGACTTCACATCCATTTCCAAAATATCGTACCCTTTCCTTTTGACCATATCTTTATATCTTGTACCACACATTTTTAAACAAATGTAAGCTATAAAGCTTACTGTAATAATTGAAAATCGTTGAATACATTTCCATTAAAACTTAATAAAAGTGTAATTACTCAAATAATGATAAACATCTCAAACACCAATTGAGAGTCACCACTATAAATCACAATCATTGATCAACAAACGATTATTTATATATACTTATAAAGGAAAGATTTTTATTTGCACCACATGCATTTGAAACTTCTTTGATTTTACAATTTCTTATAGCTCAAACCACATTCATTTAAAACCCCCATGTTTTAACTAATACAATTCAAAAGTCTTCTTAATAATGATTTAACATTAAAAGGTTTTATAACTTATATTATGTTTAATAAGCACTTAATGAAACGTTTACTTTAAAAAGATCAATCTTTTTGGTAGACATGCATACAAATCACATACAAACTTCACAAAGAAAACAAGCCTAATAGGTTTTTGTGTTAGTTTGAGATCTTATTACCACTTTTCGAGATATGCTATTATGTTATAGCTTTTAATTTGTAAGTTTGTTATATGCTAATTACTTTTATATTTTACTTGGTTTTGGATTATTGTCATACAATTGGTGTATGTTGTACTTTAATCATTAATATATATTAGATCAGATACATGTTACCGATCATATGTTATATATCATGATGTGGATAATATTTAATTATATATGTTAAATATGATTGTTTTTTTTTTTGGTTCTGCTTGTGCTTCGAAAAAGTAGTTAATTAAATGTCATGAATATTTTAAATTTTCCATGTAAATATGAAAGATATATTTTTCTTTTTACCACATGTACGTATTTGAAACTCCTATTACTTTTCAATTTCTTTCTAATAACGATTATAAATTGGTTAATAATGTTAAATATGTGCAAAACCTATATTGTAATCCTAAAATTAACTAAACTTGAATATTAAATTAACATATTTTACTTTTACTTAGTTTTGATATGTTTATTCATGAGTCACTCGCGAGTAAAAATCATTCAAACGGTTGAGATTATGCAGTTATAATAGATGTATATACTATCATGTAATTTAAAATAATCAATATATTATATCAATTTAGTATACGAATTATTATATCAAATTTAACAACAATGTTATTTTTATATTTAAAAAATAGATATTTGTAAAGATTTCAACTATATAGGTGTTTCTGCGCAACGCGCGGGCATTCACCTAGTTACCTTATAACACCGAATAAGGTTCATGACGTTCACCAAAATATATCATTCTCATTTATTCGAACATATCCAGTTTATTTAATAATTAATGATAAGTAATATGGATATAAAATAACATATCAATAAGATGCTTCATAATTAACATAATGAAGTAAGATTACTTACCTTGTTACAACTTATGCAGACGATACTCCAACCTTCTGGCTCCTTCACCCGATCCTCTTGTTGCGCTCAATATACTTACATATGTACGTATACATATTAATTTTCTATCATACAACTAAATCATACATAATTGCTTTTTCTCTACTACGTGGTTATACAAGTTCTCATAATATAAATCCATTTTACATCATGGTTAAAACACTCATATGACTTAACCTATTAAGACAATTCCTTTATGTTAAAGTACAACCTATTTAGGTTTTGTCACAATTTTACCAATTCATAACTACAATCACACACACACACACATATATATATATATATATATATATATATATATATATATATATATATATATATATATATATAGTTGAGTTATTATGTGAACCTAAAGATTTGTGTTTACCTGCGAACTCCAAAATCAACAGTTGAGAATACGTGTCAGCAATCATATAACTGCGAATAAGAATGCGTTCGTAGTCCATATGAATGTTGATATATATATATATATATATATATATATATATATATATATATATATATATATATATATATATATGCATGCGTATATATGAATCAACAGTCATATCTGCATGTGCAACCCATATAACCGTCGATTCATAAATATTCATGGATGCTATAATAGAAAAAACAAAATAATATTTAAAGTACATTGCTATAATTGAAAAAAAAGATGCAATAAATACTATAAATATGAAAAAGACGTGAAAATAAAATGCTTTAATAAACAAAGTTATAAAAGTACGTTGCTATTAACATAACTACAAAGGTTATTAATAAGGGCTTTTGACTTAAAAGTGCCTAAGTTTTCAAAATTTGTTCGGTTTAGTCCCCGCGACGAATTTTGGTTTAATGCCCAACATTTGGGCTCTTTTTGTCAAAAACACCATTTAGTAGGTCATCCGGTAACATCCGGTGAAACACCTCTCATTTAATCCTATTATCTTGTCCGTTATTTGTCTGTTAGACATCGAGAACAGAAATACCCATCACCTTTACACCAAAACGTACGTATTCTCCATTTCTCCACAAAAATCATCATTGTCGCCCATATTTCTCTGCATTTTCAAAGCTTTTTAGGGTTTGATTGTTATCAGAAGCTCGAGTAAAGAAGAAAACGATAATCAATGTTGATAGTGTAAGTCAAGTAAAGAAGACGATCATCACAGGTTAGGTATTTACAGTTTGGACTAAATTTTCATTTTTTCCTTTGATCTCTTAGTTAAAATGACGTTATATAACCTTGATTTTATGTATGAGTGAAGAATGGCTTCATCAGAGGAAGAATGGAACGATCCATTTGCTGCTTTGAACGAACCTTTTGCCGGGTTGAACGAGATGGACTTTGAACTACATGGTATTTACATGGACCATGAACCAGAGGATGAGTTTGTGAGCACACTAGATAAGTGTAAGGATAATTTCTTGAATGTATTACTTAAAGATGCTAATCTTCGTAATGCATGTATGTCTAATGAAATGAGAGCACGAGTATATCATGAAAATGACTGGGAAAGCGATAAAGATGATGAGGAAGAAGTACAACCTAAGTATAGGGTTCATGATCCCAACATCAAATGGGACAAGATGGAACCAAAACTTGGCGATATATTTGAATCCCCTGAGCAACTTAAATTTTGTGTTGCAAACTATGCTGTGTCCCATGGGTATCAAATATATTTTGCCAAGTGTGATAATGTTAGAATTGTTGCAAAATGTGGGAAAAGAAATGAAGACAACCAATGCCCTTTCAGATTGCATGCTGCTTGGATGTACAAGGAAAGGTCATTACAAATTAAATCTACGACTAGGATCCACAAATGCTCTAGGTCATTCACGTTTGGTTCAACTGTGTCTCCTGAATGGATTGGGAGACATTACATGACTGAGATTGCAAACAAGCCAAAGCTTAAGCTTAGGGAGATGATAAGTGATATTAAACGGACATTTAGATGTGATGTGTCTATTGGCCAATGTAGGAGGGCAAAAAATGGGCAAAAGAGTTAATTGAAGGAAAATTAACTGAGCATTATGCAAGAATATGGGACTACTCCTATGAGCTTTTAAGATAAAACCCAGGGTCTACTTGCAAGGTTAGTGTCATCAACAACCCTGATGGAAAGAGCTATTTCCAAATATTTATATATGTTTGAAGGATTTAAGTAGTGGATGGAACAGTGACTGTAGAAAAGTGATTGGTTTAGATGGATGCTTCTTGAAAGGTGAGGTGAAAGGTGAACTGTTGACAACAATTAGAAGGGATGCAAACAACCAAGCCTATCCAATAGCTTGAGCTATTGTAGATGTGGATAATAAACCTAATTGGACTTGGTTTTTGGAGCTTATACATGATGATCTAATGTTGGATGGTGGTAGAGGGTTGGTTACCATATCAGATCAACATAAAGTACTTTTAGTTGCTATGTTTTGTATTAATATAGTATATAATTGAAATGTTGTGTATTAATATTCAATGTACTTATATGTTTCAGGGCTTATTGGAAGCTGTGAAAGACATTTTGCCACATGTGGAGCACAGACAATATGCTAGACACATTTATGCAAACTTCAAGAAGGCTTACACCGGATTAGAATTCAAAAGACTTTTCTGGGCTTCAACAATGAGTTGTGTAGAAGGAGACTTCAAGAAACATATGGGTGAAATAAAGAAGCTTAGTCCTGGTGCATATGAGTATTTGATGTCCAAATAGCCTAAAACTTGGTGTAGAGTTTTCTTTACTCCAAGGTTTGCATGCAAAGCAGTCGAGAATGGAATCTTAGAATGCTTTAACTCCATCATAATAGAAGCTAGGAAAAAGCCTTTGATAACAATGCTTGAGGAGATAAGAATATACATAATGGATAGGTTTGCTCACATGATTGATAAGTGTAACAAATGGAAGTCCAATGTGTGCCCAAATGTGTTGAAAAAATCAACCTTTTTGGGAAGTATATGAGGTATGTATTATTTAGCCAATTGCATTTGTATTTTATAAATCAATGCTCTTGTGTTAATATTTTTAAATTTATGTGCCAATTTCAGGTTTTGGATGGTTATTCATAGCCAAGGTTCAGTGTTTGAAGCTAGGTTTAATTATGAAAGTTTCAAGGTAGACTTGGAGGCCAGAACTTGCACATGCAGGCTTTGGGATATTTCTGGAATCCCTTGTGTTCATGCCAATGCGGCCATTAACTATATCCATAAGACAACTAATGGATATATTAATGAATGCTTCTCAAAAGACAAGTTTATTGAATGTTACAAAAGTAACATAATGCCTATCAATGGGAGCAATTTATGGGAGCAAACTCTCTTCCAAAAGCCTTTGCCACCAATAGCTAGAAGAATGCTAGGAAGACCTGCCACCAAAAGGAGAAGGCATTCAAGTGAAAAAGAGACCAAGTTTGCTACTATAAGAGTTAAAGTATCCATAACTATGAGGTGTGGTAATTTCTTTGAATTTGGACATAACAAACAAAGCTGCACCAGTGAAACAAAGCCTAGAGTTCCACATGCACCCAAAAAAATTGGTAGGCCAAGAAAAAATCAAGAGGAACATGAAAGTGCAACAACTGAAACTACAATCAATCAAAATGTGGATCCCAATCAAGCATCTGGTTCTAGGAGAAAGACTAGAAGGAGGAGTACAGAAACCAGTAATGAGCCAAATCAACCAACTGCTCAAAGGAGAAAAATAAATAGTAGAAGGGGTGGAGGTAGAGCTGGAGGTAGGGGGAAAAACATGTGGATGAGAGACAAGTTCATATTAAGGGACAAAAACTTGTTGGTGAAGGGAAAAACCAGGATTAAGGGCAAAACCAGGAAAATGGAAAACAAAAGGTTGATGAGGGTATGGTCAGTCAAGTTATAGATGAAGTTGGTGAGGGGAAATCTAAGTCACGGAAGTTGAGTGAAATTCTTGATGATGTTGAGGATGGTATAAATGAAATTCTTAGATACATTCAAGAGGAAGAACCTGAGTTTCTTGAAGGTAATGCAGATGATGTTATATGAGAAAATCCAACTAAATGAAGAATATGTAGCCATGCTACTAGAGTCAGGATACAACATTGGTGAAATTGAAGGGAGTAAAGGGATAACAATGCCATTACATGAAATGGCACCTGTTGAACTAGTAATTAATCTCCTATTTATTCTACTTAAATTCAATTATATTCTATTTGTCCCATATTGTAATTACATGTCATATATTGCCTTAATAGGAATTACAAGATCAAGAAGGGCATCCAGATGATGTTGAGGTGTTTGCTGATGATGAAGTTGATGATGTATAATTGGATGAGGTAGTGGATGATGTACAAGTTGATGATGTTGAGGTAGTTGATGATGTACAAGTGGATGAGGTAGTTGATGATGGACAAGTTGATGATGTTGAGGTGTTTGCTGATGATGAAGGTGATGATGAGGGAGTGGATAAGGTACAAGTGGAAGCAGGGATTGAAGCTGCTGTTGAGGGAGTGGATGATATAGTCAATAACTTGCCAAACCTGTCTACCAAAACTGTACATAGGAAAAGGAAACCTTCTGAGAGGATATTGAAGCTAAAGTTGAAGAAGATTGTGTATGACAAAGATGGTGGTGGTTCCAGTGCTACCAAACCTGTCAAGTTGGATTAGTTGGGTAGTGATAATGAAAAAGGGGTGAAGTGGGATGTTAATCACTGGCATATGATGCCTTCTTTTTTGTATATCTTTTGTTATTCTTGGTTTTTGCAGCAAACATCCAATTGTCATATGTGTTGCCTTATATGTTGCCTTGATAGGCTTGTTTGATAGGCTTTTTGGCACAATTGGATGATTGCTACATGAAACATTATGTAATGCACACCCCTTTTCTATGAAATATGGTTTATGGTACTATTATTCGATTATAGCATCTTACAATAGGTTTGGTTAATTGCATCTTAGGTGTGGATTATAACATCTCACATTTGGTTTTTTATGCTTTATAGCATCATACTTTGGTATGGATTAAAACATCTTAATTTTGTATCAATTATATCATTTAAATTGCCCTATGTCATGACATTATTCAATGCCTAAACTGCCCTCTGTTGATATTATTCAATGCCTAAACTGCCCTCTATTGATATTATTCAATGCCTAATTTGGGTTACCATTTACAACTTTGCACATACCAAATTAGAAAGACTACAAAAAGGATTAACATTACATTATCATTGCCTAAATTACATTTGGTTTTTTATGCTTTATAGCATCATACTTTGGTACGAATTAAAACATCTTAATTTTGTATCAGTTATATCATCTGAATTGCCCTATGTCATGACATTATTCAATGCCTGAACCGCCCTCTATTGATATCATTCAATGTCTAAATTGGGTTACCATTTACAAATTTGCACAAACCAAATTAGAAAGACTACAAAAAGGATTACCATTATATTATCATTGCCTAAATTACAGTGATTCCAGTTCAAAACACAACTGCATTACATTACCAACCACATTGCAAAAGTACAATACCTAAATTACATTTTTTAGACAACAATTACAAGCATTATTGCATTAAACATTAACAACCCTGCAACAATCTTCATCAAACCCATCAATTCAGCAAAAATCTTCATCAAACCCATCAATTCATCTTCTTGCTGGATAGATTTGTTCCCACATTCATCCACCCACTTGAAAAACGACACCTTGAAGACTCCTAGAAATTAAAAGGGAGAAAAACGTGTAATCAAATGAAACATCCATAAATTTCCAACCAATTTAAACGTTTCAAAAACAATCGATGTTCCATTAGTATTACAAAAAGGTTTCCAAATATAATATTATCAGAGTATCCCAGAAACATCATAAAAATGAGGAGCGATACGATCACGCCTTTGCCTTGCCACGATCTCCTGATGTACCTGAAACAATAACTGAAAATTGTAAGCCCGAAAGCTTAGTGAGTTACCCCAAAAATACCTATACACATACAACAATGAACAACATACTATGGGTACAATCAACCATCGGGTTGGAATACCCCTGGCCCTCAACCATCATATTGGAATGCCAATATACTACGAGTCCAATCATCCTCGGGATGGAATACTCTTTGCCCACAACCATCGGGTCGGAATGCCTACACTCCTACACATATAATAAATACTATGGGTCCAATCATCCATCATGATGGAATACCCCAGGCCCTCAACCATCGGGTTGGAATGCCCACCTACTTATGAGTCTAATCATCCTACCGGAGTGGAATACTCCTGGCCCACAACCATCAGGTTGGAATGCCCACCTACTATGAGTCCAATCATCCTATCGGGATGGAATACTCCTGACCCACAACCATCGGGTTGGAATGCCCACCTACTATGAGTCCAATCATCTTACTGGGATAAAATACTCCTGGCCCACAACCATCGGGGTGGAATGCCCACATACTAACAAAAATGTGCACCTATCGTATAACCATATAACAGTCTATATACACAACATACTAGGGCCCTATCATCCTTGGGATGGAATACCCTCCACTACCAATCAACCAAGTGCACATATAACAAGTAATCTCCTACCAGCATACAGACAGTCAGACCTAACTATAGGTCACTAAGCATAACCACATCCAATCTACTAGGATACTGATTTATCATGTCACAAACGTAAATATCTCAAATACAAATCAAAGGGCCGGCCTTGGTGCCTTAGACCCTTGAGTATAGTGAGGATAACTCACCTTGAAAATGCCGAACTGGAGAGATGAGATCAAAACTCCCGATCACCTCCACGAACACCACCGCCTAAAACTTCATTGAAACCATAACCATCAGAGCCCAAATTACCAAAATACCCTTTGAAGTCAAACTGGTCAACTCTTGGTAAAAGTCACAGTCCTGGTCAAAGTCAACCTTCCTGGTTGACCCTACTCGCCGAGTCATCCTAGTGACTCGCTGAGTTCATGAACTCAGAACCCCACAATTCGCGACTGGACTCGCCGAGTCACCCCATGACTCGTCGAGTCCTTCAATCCGAGTCCTAGCCTGTCCAACTCACTGAGTCACCACTCAACTCACTGATTTCCATCAAAACCAGTTGGGTTAGGGTTTCCGACCCAACTCGTCGAGTCCAAGAGCAGACTCGCCGAATCTACTTCATTCATCCTTATTCAGACGATTTCAGACCTTCTCACTGCTTCCAACTCATAGATCTGGACTCCTAGGGCTAGTTTCATACGTAAAGTTTCTAACTTTACATGTATGCAAGGCAATATAGGCTCAACATAAGCTATAAAGAAGGTTCAATACAAGAATGCTCTTATACATTCACAAAGGCTGATGCTTTATGCTTCCATGGACCTAAACCAACCTAGATCTGAAGTTGCAACCTCAGATCTAGTCCCTACACCCGAAATAGATCCCAATCAAGCTAAAAAGCCCCAAAACCTTAACCATGAATAGATCTAAAAGGGAAAAGCTCAAGGTAACATCTTGTTACCTCAGAAACGTGCCCAAAATGAAGTAGATTTCGGATCTACTAGGATTCTTTGATGCCAGCCTCTTGATCTACAAGCTTCCTTATCTATATTCCTCCTCCAAACCTCAAATCTCTTCAACAATGGAAGCTCACACGATTTTAGGGTTTACTGACTCTCAAGGGTAACAAGCAGGCTGAGCGGAGGACATAAGGTCCGTTAAATAGGGTGCAAACCCTAAGATTTAGGGTTTTCTCTTCCCAGCACTCGTCAATTCCAGCCGCCGACTCGGCGATTCAGGTCACGCATCACGTGCTGTGACAACCCGGAATTTTCATTCGGTCAAACCCTAAAAGTCAATCACTTCATATTATAAGTCAAGTTCACTTTTACTTGTTTTTGGGAAAAATAAGTTCATTTGATTATTTTAATAATTAATCTTTAAATGAACGGGTGAACGGATGGGCCGTCTCGGGTCTCGAAATTTCTAAACCGCTAACACCTCGTGTCTTAGAAGTTCACGGCCAAACTTTTATGTTTGAGCCGGAAAATCATCCAAAAATAGTGAACTCATGCATAAGCATGAGTTTACTCCTCTAATTTAGTCACGTTTAATTTTTCACCCTAAAAGAGTAAACTCCAAAAGAGTAAACTCAAGAACACTCTCAAGTATCATCCTAGAACTAAATCAAGATCTTCAAACTTGTAAGCCTGATGTAGCACACCCCTGAACTCTTGCTTCTGAACTTGGGATGTTACAATTCTCCCCCACTTAAATTAGGCTTCGTTCTCGAAGCCTGATGTAGCACACAATTTCGGATAACACTCCTACATTGCAGCCTCCGCTCTCTCAACCATCCCAATTCTCTTCAGGCACTACTATCGCGTTTTTTCTATGACAACTCCTTCCTGTGCAGGATTCCTGCCTATCACTCCAAATCGTCCACCGGCCGCTTCTCCTTAATACCCGCACACCTCGATCTAAGTACCACCCAATGGTACTGTCACCTTCCCGACACGCACATACTTTTGTGAATTGCGAGAGATGAATACTACTATAATCTACTGGGCTCTGCCATAGCACTAAGCTATCTTTCTCCTGTCAAAACTGATGATAACTCGGGTAACTTGCAATATTGGAAACTCATCCAGTTCTCCTCCTGAATCTAATCCTTTCCCGTGCTGACAGGATGATGCATCCTTCAGCTTCCGAACAACTCTCATGAACAACTAGCTTAATCACATAAACACTCATACCTGGCCCAATCAACCTCATAGTGGAATACCAGGTACATCTATGATGGGTCCAGTCATCCCTAGGATGGTATACCCTCGATCCTCACACATGTTTGGCCTAATCAACCCTCGGGTTGGAATACCAAACACATCAGGTCCAATCAATCATAGGGTCCAGTCATCCTCATGATGGAATACCCTAGATTGGAATACCACTACATACATAACCCATGTCTATAACCATACTTGGAATCCAAGGATCTATCCTTGCATCTCCTTCAAACTCCTCTGATTCGACACAACCGAGAATATTTCCACAATATCAATAGACATCCAAACCGGATGTACTCTTACAAGGGACATAACTATCATAATCTCAATGCACACTGCCCCTGACTAAAATGATTCTGATAACCTATCGACACTGCTGTTGACACTCCCGATGTCCAACACTTCATCCTGGAGGTACTCACCTCCTCCATTACGCTAAAAGGCCTAACCAAACACCATCCAGTGTCATAGTGTTGAAACCTCACCCCACGCCATCCATTTGTGGAACATGTTGCTACCTCATAACACATATATACGCAGAATCTGATCATGCAACTAACAAAGCCCATACACAGCCTTCAGTAAACTCCATTACCATGATCGATACTTGGGGCCAGACCTACTGATTGCTATAGCATAGCAACATACTCAACCACCACATACAGGTTTACCAACACATACAAAGTCTTCAGTATGACTGGACCGCCTTAGCAGACCTTCAACCTATCTGGACCACTCTCAGAACCTTCAGCACTTCTGGACCGCCTCTCTGGGCCTTCAGCCTGTCTGGACTGTTCTCCGAGCCTTTGGCCTGACTGGTACCCCCCACTGGCCTTTAGTCTATCCGGATCGCTAAAGACTGTTGTGCATCACCCTGAACCATCCCTCATGTGGATCTCTCCCATGCAGACTGTTCTCACCCTATTGGGGTTCCGAACTCCTGATCCATTCCGTGGACTCTAACCCCATCCTAACCCTAAGCCTCATATAAATCGTCCACCTTCTCTGAAAACCATGGTGCGTTCCCTGCCCCCGCATGTCTACCACATGCTATCCATAGCCCGCACACTCGTACTAGATGCACTGACGACCCTGGAAGCTAACAGAATCCCTTAATCTATCAATCCATAAATCCTTGACCGAAAATCAAACAGAACTCAATCCTTGATTAGGATTCCCACATGTTTTCCCCAACTTCTGCTATCAACCTATCCGAACTTCCAATACACGCAATCCACAAACCAAACAGCCACTTAGGTTGTCTCCCTTTCTGACAACGATGCGAGACTTATCCGTTTTCAACATTGTTGCTGCTTCTGCATCTCGGGACGATTCTCCCCCACTTAGCTTTGACTAAGTCTTCATAATACATGATAATTTGGAGAATTCCCGACCCTTGTCACCTTCCGACGATTGCTCCAATGAAAACTAACTCTTCTACACTAGTACTCCATTACTAGCCAATCCCAATTGATCACACACTCCTACAAGCCAGATGATCACTCCCTGAATCCCAACTGAACTACAACAACTAAAACAACCTCTGCTTTGAGCCGACAACAACTACTTCCTAATACATAGTCTATGCTCATCCACACTGAATAATATCCCTAATCCCTGCAACCAATTGTCCCTGAGCTGGAATACAAATTGATCCTGGGTCACGAGTCTGCTCACTTCTTCGAGCTCGAAAACTGAAAGGCACAATCCCTACCCCTAGAAACGACGACCCAATCTATCAATTAACCCTTCCACTTCCAGCTGCCATAACCCTAGCTGAACATAATCAAACATGTAACAATCATCTTACTAACACTCATACCTGGCCCAATCAGCCTCGGGCTGGTATACCAGGCATGTCTACGACGGGTCCAGTCATCCCTAGGATGGAATACCCTCGTATCATGCACACGTTTGGCCCAATCAACCCTCAGGTTGGAATACCAAACATGTCAGGTCCAATAAATCATAGGGTCCGGTCATCCTCATGATGGAATACCCTAGATTGGAATATCTCCATGAACATAACTCGGGTCTACTCATAACTTGAGCTCTAAATCCAAACTCCACCCCCCATAAAGTCACTGACTTGGTGACTTATATGACACATAGAACCCAATACTCAAAGTACAACAATCTACTTCCATGAACAAAAGGCCGTAACTCTTGCATGAACCCATTAAAACCTCCAAGATGGCAACTGTCCCCAAACAATCTTGATCACCTCCCCCCGGATGATCTTACCGACATGATCCTCTAACAACATTGGCCTATCCTGGCTGCCAGCTCTCAATCTTGACCTGGATCCAGTCTCAAGACATCTCGTAACCACCATTTTGGTAATACACCAGAAAGGTCTCTGATAGCCCATATAACGATAGGGAACCTACTCCTAACCAGACCCTAAGGTTGTGACTTCCTTGATATGCGTATGGGTCATGTGCTTTAAGTAGTACGGGCCCATACTACCTTCCACACCTACCCATATTTGTCTCAAGTATCATCACAACACCTTGACAAGATACATAGACATAGGGAGCGCTCAATCGTCACTCCTAGAGGAGTACGTACTAAATATCTCATAACTGACCTACAGGTCCCACACAAGCCACCCTTCCATGAAACTTCCACCAACCCTGTAGCACTAGTGTATGCTAGTCATACATAACGTTGGACCCTATAGACTTTCGAATATCCACTCCTACCCTAAGCTCCCAATCATACAAGAACAGAACATAAGGCTAAATCAAACATTCTCAGGCTATAAGATCTTAGTTATGTATAACCGTGATGCATACACTAAATAACTATAGTAATGATGTCAATTTCATATAAAGAGAACCCTAGGCTAGCAGGCATCATATAATAAGACAATTCTATCATGCAATTCCCGAAGATCCCTAGCCTAGTACTAGCATGTTGTTCTAACATATCACATAACCAAATAACTGTATGGTATTTTGGGGTCTACTTACTGGCTCCGGCTGATCGTAGACCCTGCATCATCCTTTAATTATTTTGAAAACCATTTTAAAATTTATTTCGAAAACCCTTCCTTGATTTAAGACTGGATTCACACGAATGTTCCTCTAATTCACTCAAACCAAGGCTCTGATACCAACTTGAAACATCCATAAATTTCCAACCAATTTAAACTTTTAAAAAAGAATCCATGTTCCATTAGTATTACAAAAAGGTTTCCAAATATTATATTATCACAGTATCCCAGAAACAACATCATAAAAATGAGGAGCAGTACGATCACGCCTTTGCGTTGCCACGATCTGTTGATGTACCTGAAACAATAACTAAAAAATTGTAAGCCTGAAAGATTAGTGAGTTACCCCTAAGATACCTATACACATACAACCATACACGTATAACAACGAACAACATACTACGGTCAACCATCGGGTTGGAATACCACGGGCCCTCAACCATCGGATTAGAATGCCAATATACTACGAGTCCAATCATCCTCGAGATGGAATACTCTCGGCCCACAACCATCGGGTTGGAATGCCCACACTCCTACACATACGATAACTACTATGGGTCCAATCATCCATCAAGATGGAATACCCCAGGACCTCAACCATCGGGTTGGAATGCCCACCTACTATGAGTCCTATCATCCTACCGGGATGGAATACTCCTGGCCCACAACCATCGGGTTGGAATGCCGACCTACTATGAGTCCAATCATCCTACCGGGATGGAATACTCCTGGCCCACAACCATCGGGTTGGAATGCCCACCTACTATGAGTCCAATCATCCTACCGGGATGGAATACTCCTGGCCCACAACCATCGGGATGGAATGCCCACATACTAACAAAAATGTGCACCTATCGTATAGACATATAACAGTCTATAGAGACAACATACTAGGGCCCTATGATCCTCGAGATGGAATACCCTCCACTACCAATCAACCAAGTGCACATATAATAGGTAATCTCCTACCAGCATACAGACTATCAGACCTAACTATAGGTCACTAAGCATAACCACATCCAATCTACCAGGATACTGATCTATCATGTCACAAACGTAACTATCTTAAATACTAATCAAAGTGCAACACCCATAAAATTTACGCCGAATTTAAACTTTTAATACTAACAAAAGAGTCATATAGTAATTGTTTTTACAAAACATTTCCAATTCATTTGTCATCAGAGTGTCCCAAAAATAGATCAAGAGGATGAGGAGCGGTACGGTCACGCCTTCGCCTTCCCTCGCTCTCCTGAAGTACCTGAAACAATAAACTGAAAACTGTAAGCCCGAGGGCTTAGTGAGCTACCCCTAAAATACCAATACTACACTGGCAGAAACCATAGCCATAACGATCAGTTAACAACACACATACTGGGCCATCGGCCGGACTGGTCCGCCCTACTAGGCCTACAGTCTATCTGAATCTATCCCGAGCTGTGACAACCCGACATTTTGAGACAATATAATGTAACATCAGTCAAATTTAGGTCAAAATTTAACTTTCCTAAAATCTTATTTGTGTTAACTAAAGTAGTAGGAATCATATCAAGGTTTTCGTACATATAAAGAACCCTAAAATCCGAGTTATAACGGAGAAGTTATTACCAACCGAAGATTCTCGGCAACACCAGGCAACACCTAATTATATGTTAATATTGATTTCCATATGCTAGAATTAGGGTTTATAGTCTTGGATTCAAAGCATGTACAATAGAGAAACCTAGATCCAAGCATTAGGGTTTGTATGAGCACATATGATGTCTTATGACCAAGACCCATCAGTGGTATCAAAGCCTAGCTTGGTTTCAATTGTATTGATGCATTGTATATCTGAAAAATTCAATTTTTGGAGTTTTGGAGGCTGGACTCGCCGAGTCCATAGCTGAACTCGCCGAGTCCAAGGTGACTCGACGAGTCAACTCGTCAGATAGAGCTTATCTCGGGATTTCTTGCTGTTTTTGCATTGGGATATTTACCTTATCATGTTAGATCAATATTAATCCGATTATATGATATATTTGACAATATTTTTGATCTAATTGAAGATATTTATCAATTAATAAGATAATTGTTTCCTTATAAGATAATTGATTAATTATTTTGAGTAAATTGATAAATTGTTTTGCAAGAAATCATTAAATAAATCAAATATGGATAATTATGTGATTAAATGTTAATTTGAATTTTGATCCTTGTTGTTATGAAAAGTTTCATATTTTGCCCTTTAGGTTTTATAGTTTAAATTTAAACCCAAAAGTTTTGTAGTTTTGAAATTTAAATAGTTGAAACCCTAATGTTTTGAAAAAAGGTTTCAAAACTTGCCCTCAAGTTTTGGAAATTAGATTTTGATTAAATGGTGTAATTTTGATGAATATTTAAATTCTAAACCCTAATGTGTTGAAATGTTTCAAAACTTGCCCTCAAGTTTTGGAATTTAAAAGTTGATTAAAAGTTTAATTAGGAATGTTAAATTCTAAAACTCTAGTATAGTTTTGAAAAAGTTCAAATCACTCCCTTATGGTTTTGTTAATTAATTAAGGTGTATAATTAAAAGAGGTTTAATAAATCCATAAAAGTTTAATTGAATTAAAGGTATAATTGTTAAATTAGACCACTTAGTATTTTGAAAGTATAAAATACACCCTATACTATATATATAACATTAAAAGTCTAACATTATATATATGTATGAGTAAAAGTCAGTCTTACCGTTAGTAGGCTTCATTCACGAAGCTAGTCTATAAGGGGTGTTTAAGGAAATTGCCTATAAAATGACGATTGAATGGGTATCCACTCTTACCCACCGCACTCTTGACTAGTGGAGGGTCGTTAGCCGAACAGGTAGGATGGGACAAAACCTTCCATTATAAGTATAATGAAGTATAAAAGTAACTAAATGTTTTCATAAAATTCCCAATCTTAGTTACTTAGGCAAAAGTGAATTGATGCAATTCCATGAAATTACACTTTGTGCCCTTGCGAAGACGTTAGTGGAGCGTGTGTGGTTTACTGGCACACTAAATGGTTCTAAGCAAAGGTAGCAAAGGGTGACTCAATATTTGTCATAGTTCGGTGGAGCGTGTGTGGTTTACCGGCACATCGAATAGGTGACTGTAACATGTGAGGGCACCGTGTAAGTTTGCATGGTTATTCACACCCGCTTTGTGATCCTCGGCATCCCAGTCACAAACAAGAAGGGCATATCGAGATTTAAACATGCCATTGAAAGTTCAATGAATCTCAAAGAATCTAGGAGTTTTCATAGATTTAAAACTTAAATTTCTTTTTCGTTTTTCGTGGTGGAAATTAGTGAATCGTCATTCACTTACCTTCAAATATTCTGCAATTAGGGTTACGACATTCCTCTCCCGAATTGTGGAATATTGTGTTGGGTCCTAGCCTTAGTATCTCATTTGGGTGATTTACTAAGGACTCAATCAATCAACTAACTTGATTTTGTTTTTCTCCCGTTTTGTAGATGTCAAAGTTCGACAACTATGGTCTTCCCAAATCCCATGTAACAAGCATTCCACATGAAGATGGTATTCCACGATTCAATCGAAGAACGAGAAATCATGCTTCACTTCCTCCTCCTCCTTTTATTGTTCTCCCCAACCCACAAGATCGAAGAATTGAAAGGTTCAATATCACTAAGGTCCTATTGGAAATGAAACATGAAGATGGTAAACCCGTGTGTGCCCACATTCTAGGAATGAAATCACACATTGATAGGTTGATAATGTTGGGTGTGTCATTCCCAGATGAGTTGGCTGTAAATTGGGTTTTGCAGTCACTTCCTAAATCATATAATGAGTTCAAAAGAAAGTATTATATGATGGATCATGATGACAACCTCATTGACCTAACTTACATGCTCATTGCTGCTGAATCAGAAATGATTTGGCGAAGAAATGGAGCGTATTTGTTGGAAAAGTCAACCGACCATGCTTCCGAGGACGTTCTAGGAGAACCGACCTGCGTTTACTGCCGAAAGAAAGGGCGTTGGATACAAGTCTGCCCAAAGAGCCTGAATAGTCCAGAAGATGGGAAAGTCAAAGAGTATGGCTGCGCTTCAGGTAAAATCCACTATCTAACTCCATTAAGTTCCTATTCATTAATTCTTAATACATAATGTAATAAGATTGCATTTGAATGTTTTACAGGATCGGTGAAAAGAAAGGAAGCTTGGTGAAAGAGCAAGATGAATCTAATCACAAGGAATAGATATTGATCGCATGGGCTTGAAGATTAGATTTTGAGCTTAGATAGTTATGATAGAGTTGTTAGAAAATTTTCTTTTGAAATACATAGTTTTCAATGGATTTTGCATTGTAAGGACAAATGTTTTCCGCTGCCTTTATAAATAAAATAAATTGTCGTTTGACTTATTTATTTATTTGTTTATTTCCTTGCAATGAAATTGTCATGAAAATTGGTGTTTGCATATTTCTACAACAAATGGATATGATTCTTATTTATGTTATTTATGAAAAGCCGAGAGTTTACCAAATAGGGAGAGTTTCTCATCGCCCAAGTTTCAATTGGACAGAAACTTGGAATCATGCAACTTGGTTGCACGATGAATGAGTAATTTCATATTTGGACTAATTCATTGACAAAGTGTCAAGTGAACTTGGATATCGAATACAAAAAGTTGCGTGTTGATCAAGTCCACCATAAGAGTAACAAAGATATTCGTCATGATTTACTAAAGGTTTAGTAAATATGATTATACTTACAAGATTAAGTGTAATTCTGAATTGATTAAAGGGTTTAGATCAATAGCAGAACGGATAAGAAGAATCAAGTAGGCAGAAAGATAAAAGTTTCTCCATTCTAAGAAGATGGGAGAGTACCTTTTATGCTTTATGATAGGTCTTAATGATTAAGAACCATATCTCAACTGATCCTCTAAATGAGTCTTAGTACAATTGTATGTCTAAGAAGAGGAATCAAGAATTGAAGAAATGGTTAAATCAATAAGTCAATCATACTTCGTTCCAACAACAAGTCTTAAAGTTAAGATTGTGACATCGAGTGAAAAAGTAAGGTTTATAACATTCATCAAATGTGGAAAGTTGTAATGTCTTGGATAAGACAAAGACCAACTAGGACCAATTTATGAAGTATTTTGATAAAAGCTACACTAACTCTTGAATATTTGTTTCTCAAGAAATGGTTATTGACAAAAGAATCTTATATGTCAAGGAGTCAGTGGGAGTCTTAATGGTCTTGAAAGGTTTCAATAACAAATCAAATAAACCTTATCGATCATCACTAGCACATGTGTTGAGGTTTACAACATATCGTGTTGACATTATTTTGTTTCCGTGCCAATCCAATCGAGTTAATTATGCATGTGAGTTCTATGAGTTCTCATTTTGAACGCATAAAAGGCAAAGCACCTTAATCAATGAAAGGTACATTGATAGGAAAGGGTGAGCTGCTTAACTACTTGGAAGACATGGTGGGCAGCTGTGCTACCATAAGGCAAGAAATCAAGATTAAGAAAGTTCGGTCCATATGAGTTTGAATTTGTCGTAAACTTTAGTTTTAACAAATTCACATGGATAGGAACACATACACCGTTTAAATCTAAGTGTCATAAGATTTCCTCCTTCATGAAAATGATTGTGAGGAAATGCTTTCACTAAGAGAGATTTTAAGAAGATAGTGATTGTAAAATTGCATTCTCGAATTCGATTATAGTTACGTTATCCCTTTCCATAATTTGAATTGTGAGGTTTGGCAATTAGTCTTAAGTGTTTAGACACACATATGAACTATCGAAGGCAAAGGTGTATAAGTTCAAGAAGCCTTGATAAAAGATTATCAAAGCACTAAGTATGAGAAACATGAACTTAAGAAATTCAATAAGCATTGTTTTTCTGAAAGGTAAGATGTTTATGAATACATGTCGAAGATAGTGGGAGCATAAGTGTTATGTTTTATAATAATCATCATGATAGTGGGAGCATAAATGTTATGATTATATGATTATTAAGGCACGTATTGCAAGTTGGCAATATTAATTATAGAAAACAAGAGTCATTCTTTGCAAAGTTGTAAGGAAGGAATAGTTGTTTTGCTATAATTAAGGGAGAGAATATTATGCTTCATTTCAAATCTAAAGGATTAGGTTGAGAAATGTTAATAAATTTAGTCAAGGGTACATAGTGTGTTCTTAAAATTTCGATTATGATATCGGCATTCCTCTTTACAATTCGAATTTTGAGAACATAGCAAATAAAACATTATGCGTCGTGTTCCATACGCTTCGAGTATAGGATCGATTGCAAATGCTTTAATGTTAGACCATTCTAAAATTTTCCAAATGTCGAGCGCATTTAGAGGGAAAAGGGACTAGAATTGGTTTTGACTAAAATAATTAAACAACTATCAAAGGACAATCTAAAGTTCGACGAGGATTGGTCGCTTGTGAGTAGTTGGAAGTATAGTATTGGAAAATATGGAAATGTTTCCATATTGGATGGACCATATCGACATCATTACGAATAGATAAGATTCTATTAAGAATGATTTGTCATATGGAAAATATGGAAACGTGTCCATATTGGGAATTGAATATTGAAAAATCTATGACTAGATTAGAAACCTTTATGCAAAAGGATGTTCGAAGGAATGTACTTTGAGTGAGAAACATCATATCTAAGGAATTGTCTTGCAACAATCTCCGATAGAAGACTTTGTAATATCATTGGCAATAGTCTTTGTGACTTTGGTGCAGTGACATTACGAAAGGATATTTGCATAGAATGTTAGAATCTAGCATATTCTATAAGTAGCAAGAATTTGATATTCTTTCACTTATGGAAAAAGGATTTGGAGTTGTGAAATGAGAATGATTGGAAATGTGTTCAATGTGATCTATTTCAAAAGGTAAGAACCATAGGTAAACATTGTGTGCAAGCTAGGAGCATGGGACAAGTGTAATAATTCAAGTAAGAAGTTGATTACCCGAAACGACAAATAATGAGTAATCAATATGGTGATAAATAAAAGGTGTTTTATTTATGCTCAAAGGGTTGAGGCCATATGGGATTAGTATTATTCTTGTGTTTCACATTTGCATGTTTTCACTTCCTGAATAATTTAAATTGGTTAAGAACAGTTAACTTATTCGAACGGGCCACAGTCGTTCATATGTTGGAAGTAGATATGAATGAAGACTGTCGTGAATTGGTGTGTGGATTGTCTAGAAAAGTATTAGACATAAGCAAATGTTTGCTGCAACGTTCATGAGTGCTTACGAATATGATTTGAGCATTGGATTAAACCCATGCTCACTTGGATCACTCCATGAATTGTATCACGAGTGATTGGTGAGACGATAACATCTTGTATTCTTGAAACCGAGATGTGTGAGTTGTATCTTGCGAATCGGTTGCACATTGATAATATGTAAATGCACTAGTAACTTGGTGTTATAAACCATATTGTTGTGTGTGATTCGGTGCGTGAGTGCAAGCAAGCATTGTATCAAATTTTATCCATTCCTTTTATTCAAAGTAGGATAAAAGCGATATCTTTGGGCCCCTCGATGATTTTGTGATGACAAACGTAAATGCTCGGCCGGGCTAGGGCTAATTTGATTTGTTCAATTAGTCAGTAGTCATAAATCAGAATTGAGATATAGTACAAAGAGAATGATTTGAAATCATATCTTATATGATATCTAGAATGGAGGAATATATGATCCCTTATCTAAGGACAAGCGTATCTGATAGGATCAGAGTTGACAGCGGCTTTGGAAAGCTACGATTGCAGATCAGGATCTGAAGTCATACGCAGAATAGTTATTAGACTTATCCAAGTGGGAGACTGTTCGATTAGTGTCTAAGTCCATAACTATTTTGGTACGTACTTGACCCGATGGTGCATGGTCCTTTTGGGTTGCCTTCACCAAAGCAACTTGATTGGAGAAATAAATAGAGAAAGAGGTTATTATGATTTATTAATATGTTATAAGAATAATATATTAAAGGAGAAATCATATTTGTTTAATTAATATTGGTCAATAATTAATTAAGAATTAATTTGGTGATCAAGTGTAATTAATTAAACTAGAGGGGCTGAATTGTAATTATGTGATAGTTGCAAAATAGGGCAATAGTTATCCTTGTTAAAGGATGGACGAATTCAAGGATAAGGATATCCTTAAAATCATCCAAGGTCCAAGAGATAGGGGTTTTCAAGGCTTATCTTATGGTTGCTTGATGAACAAGTAACTAGATAAGGATAAGGACTGAAACCCTAATCCCAACCCTATATAAAGACCCCTAAGGCCTTAGGATTTCGTGTACTTGTTCCCAAGAGGTCCTAGAGACGAATTCTTATACCTCTCCTCTCTCCTTATACCTTCTCCATTTGCTCTTGGTGTTTGTAAGCCATTAGAGGAGTGACACTTGTGACTCTAAGCCTTCCAAAGTCAATTCAAGGAGGAATTGGGATTGTTATTGCTACATAACAATCAAGGTAACATCTTAAACCTAATTATATGTTAATATTGATTTCCATATGCTAGAATTAGGGTTTATAGTCTTGGATTCAAAGCATGTACAATAGAGAAACCTAGATCCAAGCATTAGGGTTTGTATGAGCATATAGGATGTCTTATGACCAAAACCCATCATTATGTCACTACAAAAGTTACACTTTATATAACGAGTGAGCATTTCACTAGGGTTTACCTATACAAACGAAACAAACTTTTGGAAAAACTATTATAGTTTACGACAAACATTTTTACATGTTAAAAACTCTTTATCAAACTATTTTACATACTTTATGCTTCCTTTCAAACGCTGTTAGAATCATGTTTCTAACAAAGGTCTTCCTATATTTAAAATTGTTCTTATCAAACAAACTGCTTTCAAATCATTTTATAAACTGACATCACATCATCATTTCTTATTTATTAAACTTTTCAAAGGTTTTATAAAACTTCTTTTTATATTTTTATATTGGCAAACGCATGCCTATATATGTATAGTTATATAAGTAATGTTTGAAGGACTTGGGACGGCTAGCTCGCTTTATTTCCTTTTCCTCGTTGGGATGTGGCCTTAGGGCATCGGTTATTCGTCCGAATGTTGTCTAAATATTAGTTATATATATATCATATGTACATATATAGACATAAAAGTTTCCATCAGTTGGTTCAGTACCTTTGAGTAGCAAAGGCATATTTCGGTTATACACGTACAATACTAGTAACTATAATAGGTATAGTTAAGAGATACTACTTACCATTCCAAGTACAAGGAATCACACAAGAGTCAGTTTATTCATGAGTCTATACAAATACATTACATACTATATGAAGAGATACGATTACATACAATTACAAGAGATACGATTACATACAATTACAAGGCATATAATTTCAAGACATACAATTAAAAGAGATACGATTACATAAGATAGTGTACTAGATATTCATGAAATTTTACATACTACAAGTACCATATCAAAGAGATATTTTCATATACAAGAACAAATGGACATTTTCATACGTAAATCTATTTTATAGTAGGTTTTGTGAGACATTTCACGTACTTTCGAGTATGCATTATTAAGTCCTGTATTATATACCATAATCCCTTGTAGGGGGAGCGTGATACTTGTGTATAGATCTATACTGGATTGGCAATCCCGAACCTAAACTATTAGCTACAGTTAGACCGGCAGATCAGGGGTGACAAACGTCGTAACTTTCCAACGCCTGAAGAACGTTGTTACAGGCAGTCTGGGTCATTAGCATGGTTATAAAACTCACATGGAGTATTAAAAACATGTTGATTTACGGGGTTATCAAATACCTTAGCGATTATATACGTACACAAATCTACTATTTTAGACATGAAAAACACCATGGTAGTTCATTTTTGGGACTTTTAAACTACCACCCACTTATAAGCAAATATTGGATTTCTAAAAGCAAACATTCAAAACAGTCGGGTCTTGTAGAAGGCTACTTTTTATACTAGTAGAAAATATGGGATTTTTTAGGGTTTTCAAATGTTTACAATTACTTACAAACATGTTCATTGGTACAAACTTTCCTTGAAACATTTACAGGTCTTTCTTTACAGCTTACAAATTAAAGTCACATAAGTACTTATGAATTCACCAGCATTATTGCTGATACTCGCTTTCAAAATAACTTGTATTCCCAGGACATAGATAGACAGGTACGACTACCAGGTTCTGTGAAGACAGAGCGGTCAAGACTCGTCTTTTATTTTGAATATTCATTTTGTAGAATTATACTATGAAAGAACTCCAATGTAATTAAAATTATACTATTAATGCAATGGATGATGTTGTTGCTTGTTTACTACTTTGCATTGTTGTGATACATTACATGACGTCCTCCGCCCCAGAACGTTTCCGCCGTTCTTGGTTTTGGGGTGTGACACGAGCCTTCGGCATGACTGGTCCGCCGCGTGGGCCTACAGTCTCCCCAGACCGCTCAGAGGGTGTGTTGGCCTTCAGCACAAAGCAGGACCGCCTCAACCCAACCAACAAACAACTAACCATGTACGCATACTATCATATACTGTTTTATACACATAGCAATCATATCTATCTCATTAACCATCAATCATAGAGTTTCACTCGTAACTAGAGTATCGACCTAACAGGTCATTAACATACCAATCCTCACGGATCATAAAAGCATAACATACTATCTATCCTGATTCTGATCTAATAGATCAGAATCATATGTAGCATATCATAACAACCGATCTAACCGATCTCTAGTATAACAACCATCCTAAACAGGATAAATTCTAACAAAGCAATAACATAACACCCATCCTAAACGAGGATGAATTCTAGCATGGCAATAAAAAGCGACCATCCTAAACTAGGATGTAAATCATAAAGGGTCAGCCTTGGTGCCGTAGACCCTATCGATATAGTGAGGATAACTCACCTCGCAGATGTCGATTGGAAAGCAAACTCCAACTATCGGACCGCTTGACACCGACTCCACCACCTATAACCATAGCACAATATACTCATAAGTTCTTACTCTTATGAGACACCCCATAATCTCTTAGTAGTTCCTGATCAAGGTCAGAGTCCTCAGTCTAGGTCAACAGTCCATGTTGACCTCTACTCGCCAAGTCCATGGAGCACATTCCAACTCGCCGAGCCATCGGAGTGACTCGTCGAGTTCCTTCGAATCCCGATCAATCCTTAAGGTCCACCCGTCGAGTTTCCTCCTTGCAACTCGACGGGTACACACGCAAGCCTATCCAAGGGAAAAGTCATCCGACTCGCCGAGTTGTTCTTCAACTCGTCGAGTTTTATGGTGATCTTCATCGGACTCGCCGAGTTGTTCATCCAACTCGTCGAGTTCAATGACCATCTTCATGTGACTCTCCGAGTCAATCCGATCCTCTTTCCATACGGACTTATTTTGAGCCACGCAGCGGCTCCAAATCACATATCCAAGCTTCTAGGGCATACTTACCACGTAAAGTTGCAAAACTTTACGTACATGCATGGTTATAAAGGCTACAAATGTCTATTTCATGTTCTTAACGAAGCTTCTAGTCCAAGAGGGACTTCAACCACAACCAATACAACAACTTTATGACTCTAGCACCCAAGGAGGGTCCAGATCTGAAGTTACAACTTCAGATCTAGCCTATAGCTCAACATCCCAACTTGAAAATCCATAAAAAGCCCTAGAACTCAACAAGAGGAAAGAAAAAGAAGTAAGAATGGCACTTTGATACCTTCAAAAGATGCTAGCTGAGGTAAAACTGTTTCCCCCTCCTTTCTTGCTTCAATTCCTTTGCACTCTTAGCTCCCTTCCTCCAAAATCCTCTCTTCCATGCTTCAAACCCACACCAAGGCACACACACACACGAATTAGGGTTTATAAGGGCTCTCAAAGACTGTAAGGAAGCCCAAAGGAGGCTGAGGCTCCTTTAAATAGGCGTGCAAACCCCGAGATTTAGGGTTTCATCTGCCAGCTCCTACTCTCCGAGTCCCAATAGTGGAATCGTCGAGTAGGTCACTAAACACGCGTTCTCACCCCGCTGCTACTCGACGAGTAGGTCGACCAACTCGTCGAGTAGAGCTTTATCCAAAAATTCTTAATAAATAAATACCTGAGGATCGGGGTGTTACAATTCTCCCCCACTTGAACTAGACTTTGTCCTCAAAGTCTGCTGAAGAAAACAATGTTGGTAATGCTCGCGCATTTCCGCTTCCGTCTCCCACGTCCACTCGGATCCCCTCCGGTGTTCCCATTGCACCTTTACTAAAGGTATTTCCTTGTTCCGCAAAATCTTCTTTTTCTTTTCCAAGATAGCTACAGGCCTCTCCACATAGTTCAGGCGCTCATCGACTTGAATGTCATCCAACGATACCACTGCCTCTTTGTCCATGACGCACTTTCGCAATTGCGAAACATGAAATGTGCTATGGATCCGGCTAAGTTCCTCCGGAAGCTCTAGCCTATAAGCCACCTTGCCAACCCTGGTAACAATCCTGAACGGCCCAATGAATCGGGGACCCAATTTTCACCTCTTCCTGCAACGGATCACACCCTTCCAGGGTGAGACCTTCAGGAGAACCATGTCACCCACCTAAAATTCCAACTCAGATCGGCGTCGATCGGCATAACTCTTCTGTCGACTCTGAGTTGTCTGCAGCCGCTATCTAATGAGCTGTATCATCTCGGTAGTTTGCAGAACTACCACTATCCGACCCATCACCCTGTGCCCAACCTCGCCCCAACAGACTGGGGTCCTACACTTCCTCCCATACAACAACTCGAAAGGCGGGGCACCAATACTGGAATGATAGCTATTGTTGTAGGTGAACTCTACAAGCGGTAGGTGGGAATCCCAACTCCCACCGAAATTAATGACGCACGCCCTCAACATATATTCGAGGGTCTGAATGGTCCGCTCACTCTGCCCATCAGTCTGCGGATGGAACGCTGTACTGAAATGCAGTCTCATACCTAGTTCCTCGTGGAACTTCTACCAAAAACGGGAAGTAAATCGGACATCCCGATCGGAAACTATGGAAACTGGAACCCCATGGTGAGAGACAATCTCGTGGACGTATAGGTCGGCCAACTTCTCCACCGACGAACTCTCCCGAATAGCTAGGAAATAGGCACTCTTGGTCAATCGATCCACAATGACCCATATAGCGTCGAATCCCTTTGCTGTCTTCGGCAACTTTGTGACGAAATCCATCGTAATACGTTCCCATTTCCACATGGGAATCTCCAGGGGATGCAACTTACCATGCAGCCTCTGGTGCTCGGCCTTGACCATTCTGCAGGTCAAGCACCTCTCAACATACCAAGAGATATCTCGTTTCATACCAGGCCACCAATAACTCAAACTCAAATCTTGGTACATCTTGGTAGCCCCCGGGTGAATAGAAAAACAAGACTTATGAGCCTCCTGCATCACTGTCTGCCTAACTCATCTGGTCATCGGAACCCAAACCCGACCATATCGGGTCAGTAGCCCACGACTATCATGAACAAACCGAGCGCTTTCGCCCTTAATCCTTTCTAATTTCCCATTCTCCGGTTTCATACGCTCGATTTGAGCATCTCTGACCAAACCCACTAATGGGGAATCCACCACTATCCTCATACATCTGGCTAGGCTAGAAGACCCAGCTGACTTGCGGCTCAGGGCGTCCACAACCACATTCACTTTACCAGGATGGTAAAGGATCTCACAATCATAGTCCTTGACTACATGCAGCCACCTGCGCTGCCTCATATTCAAGTTCGGTTAATCCATAATGTGCCTTAAACTCTTGTGATCAGTGTATATGGTACAACGGACCCCGTACAGATAGTGCCTCCAAATCTTGAGAGCGAAGACCACCGCTCCCAAGTCAAGATCATGTGTGGGGTATCTCGTCTCATGCGGCTTCAACTGCCGTGATGCATAAGCTATCACCCGTCCCCTCTGCATGAGGACTACCCCTAAGCCTACGATGGACGCATAACAATATACCATGAAATCCTCCACTCCCTTGGGGAGTGTCAACACTTGTGCCTCGCATAACCGCTGCCGGAGGGTCTCAAACGCCCTCTGCTGCTTCGGGCCCCACCGGAAGTCCACTCCCTTTCTCGTTAGATGATTGAGGGGTACAAAAACCTTGGAGAAATCACGAATGAATCTCCGATAATACCCTGCTAAGCCCAGAAAACTTCTGATGTCTGAGGGAGATCTCGGAGTCTCCCATTGTATAACCGCCTCCACCTTGGCCGGATCGACCAAAATCCCATCTTGTTTAACGATATGTCCAAGGAACTGAACCTCCCGCAACCAGAACTCACACTTCGAGAACTTGGCATAAAGCCATTCTCGTCGCAGCACCTCCAACAGCTCCCTGAGGTGCTCCTCATGCTGGTCTCGGGTCTTGGAATACACCAAGATATCATCTATAAACACAATGACCGAGTGATCGAACATCGGTCTGCAGACTCGGTTCATCAGGTCCATGAACACTGCTGGCGCGTTGGTGAGTCCAAACGACATCACCACGAACTCGTAATGACCATAACGAGTCCGTAATGCGGTCTTCTCCACATCTTCCTCCCTCACCCTGACCTGATGGTAACCTGATCTCAAATCAATCTTGGAAAATCAAGATGCACCCTACAACTGGTCGAAAAGATCATCTATCCTCGGGAGCGGATAACGGTTCTTTACCGTTAACTTATTCAACTCCCTATAGTCAATGCACATCCTGTGTGAACCATCCTTCTTCCTGACGAAGAGGATCGGTGCTCCCCAGGGTGAGCTACTCGGACGAATAAACTGCTTACCCAACAGTTCCTACAACTGAGATGAAAGCTCCTGCATCTCTGGCGGTGCCAAACGGTACGACACCTTGGCGATAGGGGCCGCACCTGGAACTAGATCAATCCTAAACTCAACCTGCCTCACCGGAGGCACTCTGGGTAACTCCTTCGGAAATACATCAGCAAACTCTCTAACCACCCGGGACCTCTGTAACTAAGAGCTGCCCTCTAACCCACGTATCTACCACATACGCCAAATAACCGGCACACCCGTGCTGAATATACTGTTGAGCCCTGGCCGCCGAACAGAACCCTGATCCCGACCTGGTGCCCTCACCATATACCACAAGTTCTCCCCCACTTGGGGTTCGAACCACTACCCGCTGTCCCTCACAGTCGATCATGGCGCCAAAACGGCTAAGCCAATCCATTCCCACAATCACGCATACATCCACCATGGGAATAGGAATCAAATCTATCGGGAATGACACTCCGAAAATCTCCAACTTGCATCCTCAGTAGACCGAAGAAGCAGAAACCCCGTGCTCGTTGGCGATCGAAACTCGCAACGGGCACTCAAGATCATCTATCATCACACTGAACCCTCTAGAGAAGGTCTGAGATACGAACGACCGACTCGCCCCCGAGTCAAATAAAACCAAAGCAGGCAAAGAATTCACTAAAAACGTACCTGATCATAGGTAAAACCAATAAGAATAGCACAAATACAATAACTGAGATAGAGAATAGAAACATACCAACAACCACATCCGGTGCTGCCTTGGCCTCCTCGGCCGTGAGCTGGAAGGCGCGACCCTGAGCCTTCGGAGGCTCCATCTTGACTGGCCTCCCATCTCCAATCCTCATAGTAGTTGGCGCGAAACCGTGCGCCAGTTTGGCGGCGAGCTGTGGACAGTTGGTCTTCACATGACCAACCTGATGACAATGGAAACAAATCCTTATATCTACTGGAGGGGCGGACTAACGACAGTCCCTGGCATAGTGCCCCTCCTTGCCACACCTGTGGCACCCACCTCCTGCTCGACAAACCCTTGAATGAGCCTTGCCACACTTTCCACAAGTGCGGCTCTGATGACCCCCAGATCGTGTCTCAATGGTTTTAGACCGCTTAGGCGCCGGCTGAGATTGTGTCGGTGCCTAACGCTGCTCCTTCAGCTGCAGCTCTATCTCCAACTCACGCCGCCGCGCGGCTTCCTGTAGGTCCATGAGGGTATCACATCGCTGAGTAGACACAAACTGTCGAATATCCGTCTTGAGCATACTCAGATATCAAGTCATCTGAGACTGCTCTGAAGCAAACTCCAGGCAAAACATAGCCCTCTCCGTGAGCATACGGGTAATCTCCATCATAGACTCCCCATCCTGTCTCAAGGTCAAAAACTCCTGAGCAAGCCGCTCCCGTTCCACGCGCGGAATGTAGCGGGTGCGAAACATATCTCAGAACTGCTCCCAGGTAATAGCAACCCTCTGATCATCAGTATACAACCCAATCGTCAGCCTCCACCAATCCTTCACCCCAAGCCTCAGCAGGTTCAGGGCACACCTGACCTTCTGGTCAACAAGGCATGAACACGTGAAGAAACATCCCTCCACGTCAAATAACCACCTCATAGCCCGAATAGCATCCTATGTACCATCGAATGTCGGGGCTTCGTATTGTCGAAGTCCCGGTACTGGAAAGCCCTGCCGGCTCCTCCTCCTCCAACCCCTGCAGCAGTTACAGCCGAAGTAGCTGCAGTGGCAGCAGTCTCTGCTAGAGCGGCATACAGCTCATCAAAATACTCGACCATCGCGGTCTTAATCGACCCAAACATATCTGGCAGCTGCGCTCGGAACACAACAACAATCTCATCGTGCATGATCTCCCGAATCCGGACATCCAACTCCTCAGTCCCGATCTGAACCACGGGCTCAGGTGCTACCGGCACCTCCAATCCTCCGTCTCTTGACCCTGATCCTAATCCTGATCCTAATCCGGACCCCGAAGCAACACGTCTCGTCACCACCATACTGCAAACACACTCAATGTCTCAGATAGATCATATAATGACGGAAGACCAATTACCCTCAATCCCTAGGGGTTGTGACTTCCTTGATACGCGTATGGGTCTTGTGCTTTCAGTAGTATGGGCCCCCTACTACCTTACACATCTACCCATATTTGTCTCAAGTATCACCACAACGCCCTAAACTGTATTTAACATAATATGCGCTCAACCCTCACTAACAGGGGACATCGCCTAACTAGTAACTGATCCTACAGTTCCGCACCACTCACACATCCAATAAACTTCCATCATCCTCTGCAGCCTAGTGTACACTGGCTGCACATAGTGCTGGATCCGATAGACTTTCGAATATCCGATTCTACACTAAGGTTGAATCGGACATTCTCAGGCTATAAGATCTTGACTATCCACAGCCGTGGTGCATACACTAAACATCTGCAGTTATGATGTCAATCCCATATACAAGAAACCCTAGGCTAATAGGTATCATATAATCAGGCCAATCTATCATGCGATTCCTGAAAATACCTAGCCTAGCACTAGCATGTTGTTCTAATCATATCAGAATATTAAATAACTGTATGGTATTTTGGGGCTTACTTACAGGCTCCGGTTGATCATACCCTCTGCATCCTCCATCCTTTATTTTGAAAACCATTTTTAAAACTTATTTTCCAAAAATATCCCCGGTTTTAGACTGGATTCACAAAGTGTTCCTCCAATTCGCTCAAACCAAGGCTCTGATACCAACTTGTAATACCCATAAAATTTACGCCAAATTTAAACTTTTAATACTAACAAAAGAGTCATATAGTAATCGTTTTTACAAAACATTTCCAATTGATTTATCATCAGAGTGTCCCAAAAATAGATCAAGAGGATGAGGAGCGGTACGGTCATGCCTTCGCCTTCCCTCGCTCTCCTGAAGTACCTGAAACAATAAACTGAAAACTGTAAGCCTGAGGGCTTAGTGAGCTACCCCCAAAATACCAATACCACACTGGCAGAAACCATAGACATAACGATCAGTTAACAACACACATACTGGGCCATCGGCCGGACTGGTCCGCCCTACTGGGCCTATAGTCTATCTGAATCTATCCCGAGCCTTCGGCATGACTGGTCCGCCGCGTGGGCCTACAGTCTCCCCAGACCGCTCAGAGGGTGTGTTAGCCTTCAGCACAAAGCAGGACCGCCTCAACCCAACCAACAAGCAACTAACCATGTACGCATACTATCATATACTGGTTTATACACATAGCAACCATATCTATCTCATTGACCATCAATCATAGAGTTTCACTCGTAACTAGAGTATCGACCTAACAGGTCATTAACATACCAATCCTCAGGGATCATAAAAGCATAACATACTATCTATCCTGATTCCGATCTAATAGATCAAAATCATATGTAGCATACCATAACAACCGATCTAACTGATCTCTAGTATAACAACCATTCTAAACAGGATAAATTCTAACAAAGCAATTACATAACACCCATCCTAAACCAGGATGAATTCTAGCATGGCAATAACAAGTGACCATCCTAAACCAAGATGTAAATCATAAAGGGTCGGCCTTGGTGCCGTAGACCCTATCGATATAGTGAGGATAACTCACCTCGCAGATGTCGATTGGAAAGCAAACTCCAACTATCGGACCACTTGACACCGGCTCCACCACCTATAACCATAGCACATTATACTCATAAGTTCTTACCCTTATGAGACACCCCATAATCTCTTAGTAATTCCTGATCAAGGTCAGAGTCCTCAGTCAAGGTCAACAGTCCATGTTGACCTCTACTCGCCGAGTGCACTCGGCCACTCGCCGAGTCCATGGAGCACATTCCAACTCGCCGAGTCATTGGAGTGACTCGTCGAGTTCCTTCGAATCCCGATCAATCGTTAAGGGCCACCTGTCGAGTTTCCTCCTTGCAACTCGATGGGTACACATGCAAGCCTATCCAAGGGAAAAGCCATCCGACTCGCTGAGTTGTTCTTCAACTCGTCGAGTTTTATGGTGATCTTCATCGGACTCGCCGAGTTGTTCATCCGACTCGACGAGTTCAATGACCATCTTCATGTGACTCGCCGAGTCCATCCAGTCCTCTTTCCATACAGACTTGTTTTGAGCCATGCAGCGGCTCCAAATCACAGATCCAAGCTTCTAGGGCATACTTACCACGTAAAGTTGCAAACTTTACATACATGCATGGTTATAAATGCTCCAAATGTCTATTTTAAGTTCTTAATGGAGCTTCTAGTCCAAGAGGGACTTCAACCACAACCAATACATCAACTTTATGACTCTAGCACCCAAGGAGGGTCCAGATCTGAAGTTACAACTTCATATCTAGCCTATAGCTCAACATCCCAACTTGAAAATCCATAAAAAGCCCTAGAACTCAACAAGAGGAAAGAAAAGGAAGTAAGAATGGACTCGTCGAGTAGGTCACTAAACACACGTTCTCACCCCGCTGCTACTCGACGAGTAGGTCGACCAACTCGTCGAGTAGAGCTTTATCCAGAAATTCTTAATAAATAAATATCTGAGGATCGGGGCATTACACAAAGGGCCGACCTTGGTGTCTTAGAACCTTGAGTATAGTGAGGATAACTCACCTTGCAAATGCCAAACTGATGAGATGTGATCAAAACTCCCGATCACCGCCACGAACACCACCGCCTAAAACTTCATTAAAACCATAACCATCAGATCCCAAATTACCAAAATACCCTTTGAAGTCAAACTGATCAAATCTTGGTCAAAGTCACAATCCTGGTCAAAGTCAACCTTCCTGGTTGACCCTACTCGCCGAGTCATCCTAGTGACTCGCCAAGTTCATGAACTCAGAACCCCACAATTCGCGACTGGACTCGCCGAGTGACCCCATGACTCGTCGAGTCCATCAATCCGAGTCCTAGCCTGTCCAACTCACTAAGTCACCACTCAACTCACTGATTTGCATCAAAACTAGTTGGGTTAGGGTTTGCGACCCAACTCGTCGAGTCCAAGAGCAGACTCGCCGAGTCTACTTAAGTCATCCATATTCAGACAATTTTAGACCATCTCACTGCTTCCAACTCATAGATCTAGACTCCTAGGTCTAGTTTCACATGTAAAGTTTCCAACTATACGTGTATGCAAGGCAATATAGGCTCAACAGAAGCTAGAAAGAAGGTTTAAGACAAGAATGCTCTTATACATGCACAAAGGCTGATGCTTTATGCTTCCATGGACCAAAACCGGCCTAGATCTGAAGTTGCAACCTCAGATCCAGTCCCTACACCCAAAATAGATCCCAATTAAGCTAAAAATCCCCAAAACCTTAACCATGAATAGATCTAAAAGGGAAAAGCTCAAGGTAACATCTTGTTACCTCAGAAATGTGCCCAAAATGAAGTAGATTCCGAATCTACAAGGATTCTTTGATGCTAGCCTCTTGATCTACAAGCGTCCTTATCTATATTCCTCCTCCAAAGCTCAAATCTCTTCAATAATGGAAGCTCACACGATTTTAGGGTTTACTGACTCTCAAGGGTAACAAGGAGGCTGAGGGGAGGACATAAGGCCATTTAAATAGGTTACAAACCTTAAGATTTAGTATTTTCTTTTCCCAGCACTGACTCGTCGAGTCCAACTGCCGAATCGGAGATTCAGGTCACGTATCATGTGCCCAACACACGTTCCGACTCGACGAGTTAAAGCTCCAACTCGCCGAGTCTACTTTTCCATTTACACTTTACACCCCTGAACTCTTGCTTCTGAACTTGGGATGTTACATCAAAACCCTAAAACCCTGCTAATAGTAATCATTTCAATTTAACACAAAAATTACGAAATACCTTGAAATTAGGGCATCCCTAAAATTTTCTACCAGGGTTATATGGTGTTCTTGACACTGCTACGTAGCACACATCACCACAGTAGCATTGAACAAGTTTCGTTCTGCATGAAGTTGCTGAGTTTGAAGACGATGTAGCCATTGGTGCGTGAAGATGCTCTGATTAGAGCTACATAAATGAGGGAGAAGGGCTACGTAAATGAGAGAGGGGGGACGAAATTCGTTGGGATTCCCTTTTTTATAAGGGTATTTCTTTAACAGGTTGGATGTCACCGGATGACTGGCTCCAAACCTAATAAAGTACATTGTTATTAAAAGTATGATGCTATATGTCACACCCCGAAAACCAAAGGCGGAATCGTTTCCGGGGTTGACTCCATGTTGTGTATCAAATCCAATGTACATAGTAATCACAGTAAACAACCATTACATTACATATATCTGAAAGTTTACATTTGGTTCAAAAGTAAATTATACAAAAGTTATACATATATCATATGAACAAAACGAGACGAGTCTTCCACGCACTCCGTCTTCACCAAAAGAGATCACTGGGTACCTGTCTAACTCGGACCTGAGAATACAAGCAGTTTGAAAATCAGCATAAAGCTGGTGAGTTCATAAGCGGTTTTGTTTTATGAAAATGTATCGGTTTCCTTTAGTTTTCCAAAAAGGTTTGTTATCCAAGAAAATCCCATATTTTCTTATGTTAAATAGTTTCGTTATCATTCATTACAGTTCATTTACACATTTTAAGTTAACCACAGGAAAATCCCATATTTTCCTAAATGCAAAATAGATTTAATAACACGGAGTATAGTTTAATACACAAAACTATATATTGAAAATCATAGGATTACTATCCCGAATTGGACAAGGATACTAAAATATAGACGAACTGTAGATAAAAAGTATTTTGAAAACCTTGGGACTAACATCCCGAACCAGTTACAAGATAGTTTGATATTCTAAAAATATAGATTGAAAACCATGGGACTACTAACCCGAATAAGATTGTTTGATAAAACCATGGGATCACTATCCCGAATTTGATATAAGATAGTTGGATAAAGTCATGGGATTACTATCCCGTAAAAGATATAGATTTAAAACCATGGGATTACCATCCCGAACGAGATATAGACAAAAGACCATGGGATTATCATCCCGAACAAGATATAGATTCTAACAATTTTCCAGCTGTGAATAAGCTTATGTTAATACGTATTGTGAGTCGGGTAACCATGCTGATACGACAACGAGACCTCCTTGACGTTAGTCAGACGTCGGACGATATACAGAATTTGTCACCCCAGGCGTGCCCGCCTAACTGTAGCTAGCAGTTAAGGTGTGGGATTGTCAGTCCCGAATAGATCTATTCACAAATTCCTCGCTCTCCCTCCAGGAGACTCTGGTTACACTTCCGGGGAGGATTTACTGATCATCCATAAAGGGTAGTGACTACTCACAAGCTAGTACTAAACTATTCATAGGATTCTTATACGACATCAACCATACAACGATTATGAAACATGATACAGTGTAAATAGATACATACTATGAAATTATCTGGCAATACATTCAAATGATATGGAGATAAACTGAATCAGACATAGTTTATCTAATAACTTTATACAGATATCAGTACATGATATAAAGAGAAATATAGAACCCCAAATTATTTCCATAATAATCTGATTAGTTTGATTATTTTCTTAACTAAAATCCATTTAGTTGTAATTGATAAATCATTCCTTATGCTGAGCATAATACATAAGGAGTAAAAGAGTTTATAAGTTTGCCAGATATTATTTGAAACACGTCAACGTTATAATTCGAAAACAATTATAGTTTGCTTGTATTCCCCCCCTGAAAACATTGAAAAACACGGAGAAAGGCATAGGGGTATGAACTCACCGAACGAGAAATGTGACGATTTGGATGCTAAGAGTTGATCCGGGGCTTGTAAATACACGAGGTTCCTAATTATAATGTAAAGATACACATTTGTATCTAATTAGGACTTAGATTGGTTATTTGATAAGGACAATTGTTTCTAGTCGCGAAAACACCCCGATACAAGTGTTTGGAGGGACCCGGGTGGCGTTTAGGGACACATATAGTTAGGATAATGAATTGGGACATCAAAGGAACACTCCATAAGGAGTTTATGGCCACATGACCCTCTACCCATGAGTTTACGGCCGTAAACTCATGGTGGGGTGAGTTAAGGGCAAAATGGCTTGTAACACTTAAGGGAATATTTCTAGGTTTGGTTTTAAAGGCTTGGAATGGATTTAAATCACCAAAATGATAGTTTATGGGAGTTTACGGCCTAGCATAGGCTCCTGGCCGTAAACTCCTTAATCCTCATGAAAATGGTGTTAAATGGTTTCCAAACAAATCACATGTGATTGCTAAAATTGTTTCAAGACCTTACATGCATTTACTTGATGATTTGAATAGCTTTTTGGAGTTTACGGCCTATGAGACCCCTCTCATGGCCGTAAACTCTCTTAGAGGGTATTTCCATGTGTTTTAAGGCTAAAAACTTGCATGTAAGGGCTTCTAAAATTCATTCCAAGGCTTTAGGGGTGATATAGGGCTAAACAAAACTTAAAAATGAATTTACACCATATATTTAGGAGTTTACGGCCCAAGCACTTTCCTTGGCCGTAAACTCACAAAAACCCCTCAAAATTTATGTTTCAAGTGTCCAAATGCTAAAACTAATATTCTATAATTCATATCTAAGTCTTATTTGTGTTTTGGAAGGGTTTAAGGTCAAGAAAACCCCATAAATATGAGTTTACGGCCCAAGCCTGTGCCTTGGCCGTAAACTCCTTCAAAGCCTTCAAAATTCATGTTTTAAATGTTATAAGTCCAATTCATGAAGTCCTTTAGCCATATTTAAAGTCCAAATGTGATTAGGAAGTGGTTTAAGGGCTTAAAACCCTTCAAACTTGGTGTTTACGGCCTAGGTAGCTTCCTGGGCCGTAAACTCATATATTGAGTCCCATTTCATGTTTAAATCTCGAATTTGGAAGCCAAATATGCTATAGATTAAGGTTAGGAAGGTACCTTAGGGATTTGAGGCCTTAAAATTGAGTTTTGGACCCTTAAACTTTGGATTTAGGAGAGAGGTTAGAGAGAGAGTAGAGAGAGAAGGAAAAAGGTTCAAATGAAAGGTTTATCATGTTTATATAGTTCCCAAAACTTGGACACGGAGGAATTCTACCCGATACCGGCCTTAAACGAGGCTTTAGGTCGCACCCGATTAAGTTTTCGTCACCCGGCGGGGACGTTTCTAAAAATTATGAAATAATTGCTTTGGGCTAAAATCATGAGTTCCTAAAGGGTTTGGAAACTCATTGGATGATAATAAACATATAACTTTAATTTACTAAACCCAAAAACGATATCGAGATGTTTCGATCTACGACGAGTTATACGAGTAGAATGGGTTTTCGGCGATGAACAACTTCGGGTTGTTACACTATAATAGAAAAAAAAACAAAATAATATTTAAAGTACATTGGTATAATTGAAAAAAAAAGATGTTATAAGTACTATAAATATGAAAAAGAAGTGAAAAAAAATAATAAAAGTATGTTGCTATTAACATAACTACAAAGGTTATTAATAACAACATACTTTTATTAGTTTAAGTCTCTTCTTTACAATCATCAAGAGCCTAGAAATACCCGCCCATAATTGATGTAGAAATTAATTCCGATTTGTCCCCGTTTTGGGACTGCTTATTGAATACATTATCTCATTTAGGATGTGAAAGTGTATTACATTATTGTTGTTTAAGAAAAATTTGGGTTGTCATTTTCTCTTTTCTCCTCGGGTATATATTTCTTTATATACTTAGGAGCTAAGGGGAAATGCTGCCGAATTTTTCTCAAACAAACAATCATGAAATACACATTCACATATGAGATAAAGTATTAAAAATTGGGTTTAGAAGCCTACCCTTCTGAATAATCTATCTATTCTGTCCGATTTTTACTTCTCGACTATATATTTCTTTATATACTTATGAGTACTTTATCGATTCCGTCTGATTTTTATTTCTCGTAGAGTAAACTTTAAACTCTAACTTATGAGCCTATAGCTAAAATATAATCTAACTTTCAATAACAATGTATACAATGTAATTTTTAATAATGAAACCATAACAATGATCGATAAGAATTAGATTGGTGAGAAATAAATGTCTCCAAAATTCTTAGAAGGTCTTAAAAGCTCTATAAATATTGCTCGGAAACATGTCGACTCTGAAGACAAAGTGCATTTCTTCTGCATAAAGTGTGTGAATATCGATCGAAAGTTGTTGATTACGGTTTCTGCCCATATATATGGCCATGAGTTTCTACAATCGTATACTATATGACATCATCACAGTAAGAAATGTCCTGCTTCGGATTTAGGCTACTATTCGACTCCATGAATAAACACTCCAACAACCAATCACATGTTTGATGTAATTTATGATGTTATGGCGAAACAAAATACAAATGAGGAAAATACAGATGAGGAGCGACGAGGCATAGACCTAGAATTTGATACTTTGTTTGAGGAGCTCAATACCGAGTTATACCCTGATTGTGAAATGTCTTCCCTAAACTTTCTAGCAATTTTTTTGCATATTAAAGTGTTCAATCAATGGACATATAGTTTGTTTGACCAACTTGTAGAATTACTAAGAATTGCTTTCCCGAAGAGCAAGATTCCAACCTCACACTATGAAGCTAAGACGAAGTTGAGAAAGACAAGGTTAGGATATCAATCTATCCATGCTTATAAATATGTTTGTTATTTGTTTTGAAAAGAGAATGATTCCATGCATAATTTCCCAATTTGTAACGAGAGTAGATGGGTGGACACAACCATAAACGGGTAGAGAGTATCACAAAAAGTGTTGTGGTACTTTTCTTTGACTCTAAGCTTCAATGCATGTATAGTTCCATATTCACAGCTAAAGATATGAGTTGGTACAATACTGGACGCTCAATGGATTGTATAATTCATCATCTGGTTAATGATAAGTGATGTATGAATTTGATACGAGATATCCAGAGTTTGCTAAAGAACCTAGAAATGTTTGTCTAGGTTTAGCTGTTGATGGCTTTAATCCATTAGAAAACTTTAATAATACTTATAGTATTTGGCCAGTTAGAATGACTACCTACAATACACCACCATGGATATGCATGAAAGAGTCTTCTTTCATGATAACTTTGCTAATTGCTAGCCCTAGATCACCCGCAAAGGACATTGATCGACAATGTTTTTGTCAATTCAAACCAATTGATCGACAACGTTTCTGTCAATTCATTAAAGGCGTGAGACTACCCGATGGTTTTGGATTGAAATTCAGGAAGAAGGTTAAGGATACTAAATCAAATTTGGTTGGGTTGAAGGCTCACGATCATCACATCCTCATGAAATGATTGCTACCTATAGGGCTTCGATTCGGTCGCCCACCAAATCTTTCAAAAACAATCATTGATCAGGTCCTGCGAAATAAAACGACCTTCTTCGTCAGCTGGGTCAGGGGTACCACTATCTTGGAGAAATCCTGTATGAATCTCCGATAATAGCCTATTAACCCGAGGAAATTACAAATCTCAGATTGAGACTTCGGAACCTCCCATCTCATCACGGCCTCCACTTTGGCCGGGTCGACGAAAATATCGTTATGGTTGACAAGGTGCCCCAAAACTGTACCTCGTGCAACCAGAGCTCGCACTTGGAGAACTTGGCATACAAGCTCTCCATCCTCAGGGTATCCAACACCTTTAGCAAGTGCTCCTTATGTTGCTCCTGCGTCGTGGAGTATACCATAATGTGACCAATAAAGACTATCACAGACCGATACGTAACGACATTAATCTTTGAAAACACAAAAAACATTAAATGCAGAAAAAGATTATATAACAACATGCAATTAAGTACCAAACTATTATAATTCCTTACAAATACCAAAATAAACAACAAAAGTGTTATAAAGTTATGTCATAACAAGTGGAACAAAACACAAACCAATCCGACGAACCGTCATCTTCGCTCCCATCGTTTCTTCCTTGATCATCAATCGGTGGTTTCCCCTGATGAATAAATACATAAAGTTCCTCCCTGTACACCGGGTTGTTTAGCATTCCACAAAGCTTTTCTCACTACATAATAAATAACAACATATATAAAGTTAAAAGTTAAACTATCAACATAAACAAAAACTATCAAAGTACATTACTATCTTTTGCACTTAAATACAAGAAATGGCAAAAGTACATTGCTATTTCTTGCACTTGGGATGTAAAAACATTTACCAAATTAATATGCACTTATTGATGCCAAAGTACATTGCTATTTTATAGATTATAGACAAAAAACAAAAGTACATTGCTATTTCTTTCACTTTGAACATAAAACACAGTTACACACACAATTACCAAATCAACATGCATTTATTGATCATTATATAGATATGTGAGACTTTAAAATTAAATAGTCTTTTTTGACTAGAAATGGTAGCTTAATTTCTACTTATTTTGTACTAAAGAACCTTAAATATAAGAAATACCAAAGTACATTAATATTTTTTTCACTTAAATATAAGAAATACCAAAAATACATTGCGATTTCTTGCACTTAGAACATAAAATTATTTACCAAATCAACATGCATTTATTGATACCAAACTACATTGCTATTTCTTGTACTTGCAACAAAAGACCAATTACTAAAGCTTATAGCAAATAATCATCACAAACCAAAATTACCAAATCAACATGCATTTATTGATTATATATATATATATATATATATATATATATATATATATATATATATATATATATGAGACATTGAAATTAAATAGTCTTGTTTTACTTGCGATGACTGTGACAGTGGTCGTGGTTGTGATGGCTGTGTAACTGACGGATGGCAGGAGGTGTTAAAACTCTTTCTCCATTTAACCCTTACGTTTGTTCCAAAAGTTCATGCACTAACTGATTATATGTTTCCAAAAATGATTAACAATTAAGTATAAATAAACACTTAATTATATGATAAAATTATAATTATATACTTACATATTGCTGCTTGGCTTTATCTAGTATGAGAAATATGGAATGTTTCAACTCTCTCCAGGTTCTGTTTAACATTAAAAATTAGATTATATTTTAAATAAATAGTTACATATATCACACCGTTTCTTTTTATAGAAAGTACTGCTATACGAGCTCGACCACCCATAGTCTGTGTACTTTTTCAGTTCATAGACTTTTTTGTTTCTTTTCGAAGCAGTTATGTGTTTATCCATTTGGAAATACTCAACTGATTTCCTCTGATTATCAATACTCACATCATCCAGGGGGTGGCTAATGCTCTCGCGATATCCTTATGCTCACCGACTGTAAAAAAAATTCTTTTGCGTCAACTTTACAATCTCTAAAACTTTTTAATAAAGTCGCATCAAAACTCTCTAACAGCCTAATACACTCTGGATCCAGCGAAACCCGATCCAAATCAAAACTTGTCAACAAAAACAAAAAAGTTAGCTAAGTAAAAACCAGTCATAATTAAACATATAAAATATTCTTATATAATTTACCCTTATATCTTGTATCACTACATCTTTAATCCAAAGGAAACTTTTTTTCAGCTTCTTCTATCAAAAGGGACTATCTTTCGCATTGTTTCCCCAATCTCACGTGCAAACATGTCTTTTGGTTTTCCAATAGGATCAAATGTAATATGCCTATCATAATCCAAGTCTATTGGTTTACCCTTATTATTTAAGAGCGCCTTTTCGAACTTAATATTTTTGTATTTTCCTCTGAGTCTTCTTAGTGGATAAGCTACAAATATAATTAAAAATTATTAGAAATGGTATTTAATAATATCTAAATAAAAATTGTAAGTAGAATTCATAATAATTTTCCTCTGACTCTTCTGAATAATTATTTAAGTTTTAAGGAAAGGAGCTTTGGTCACGACATGGGCACATTCGTGTCACGAAGTGACGGTGCCAGGTGAGGAACACACATCTCATTGGTTGTCATGATGTGACACATATGCTGGTAATGTGTTAACAACCTTTACATGAAAAACCCTAATTTTGAGGTTGGGCCTTTATTTAAGGGAAATGAGGGGCTAGGGTTTGCATACCCTCAGCCTCCATCACCTCCCTTCTCCCCCTCAAGAAACCCTAATCCACCATATTTGATCTTTAGCCCTTTTTGGTGATTTGAAGCCTTGAAGAAGAAGAGAAGGCATTTTGGTTTATCATTTTAGCTAGCAAGCCACTCCTTCATCATCTTGAGCTGCATTATGACCCTTATAAGTCCTCAAGTTCCCGTCTTTATAGCTCAGGCATGTTAGATTTAAGGTTTGCTTCACTTTGCTCACTTTTTAAAGGAGTTTAAGTGTTGGAAACTCATAAAGTTGGCAACTTTATGAGTTCTTGTGACTCCTTTGTATCTCTTTGTCTCTGATCTGGAATATTAGTGAGTTTGGGTTCCATGCATGGGGTTTGATCTCATTTTCCTTTCATTTTAATCTAGTTGGTGTTTAAAACATGAATTAGACATGCATGTCTTAAAGGCTATGATTTTTATTGTATTTTTGAGATGGAGAAAGCCTTTTGGAAAGTTGGTTACTTGGCTTGAAGGATTAAAAGCTTAAGGCATTAAGTTGTTCATAGTGTTCTTCACAACGTGATGGGTTGGTCGTTTCATGACTATTTACGACCATGACTATTATGTCTTCCTTCTGCCAGGATGTGACAATCGGGTGGTCATGACTTCGCGACCAACCGAATGACTCTTGGGTGCTGACTTTGACTTTGGTCCTTGAATTTTGACCAATTTTGACATTAGGTCATATTTAAGGGTTTGGAGTGTATTTTGATATTTGGTCTTTGTTTTCTGTATAGATGACCTGTAGTGTCGGTTACTGGATTTGTGATCAGTGTTGTTATCTTTTAGATTGCGAGGTGAGTTTTCTCACTATACTTTATACTATAGTATATGTCCTTGTATTTAGGATGTGTGTAAATTGTAGTGATCTGTTAGATTTGGTAGATTTGTATGATTACCTGTACTTTTTGTTTATTGATTATGGTTTGCATATGTCGACATGGTGCGGTTAGGTTAAGGCAATACTGATTTGTTTTGTAAGCCAACAAACTTGAGAGCAATGCAGTGTAAAAGCTGAGGGTTGGGAGGGAAATCTAGTCTTATGTTGTGGGATCGAGAGAAATCCAATCATAAGCTGAGGACCTGGAGGGGAAATCTAGTCTTATGATGTGGGCTCGGGGTCAATTTAGTCTTATGTTGTTGGGTTGGTGTAACACTCGTGTTTCTAGCCTAGGCATTTATATCACGGGAGATATGCCCGGCATAATTCCGATTTCTGAGCTAAGGTTGGATGAAAACAAGAGGTTGATCGAACAACATGAGGCAATCGTTGACCATAAGACTATGAAGTTACAACGCAAGATGGTCGATTTAGTGCTTGTGCGCTGGAAACATACGAATGGACCAAATCTCACTTGGTAAACAAAGAGTGACATGATGAGTCGCTACCCGCAGTTGTTTGGTGATATGTGATTCCGGGGACGGAATCATCCTAAGGAGGAGAGAATTGTAACACTCGTGTTTATAGCCTAGGAATTTATATTGAGGTGATAATCTAGGATAACCTTTGTAACTCATTTTGAAGAAATGAAAAGGAATTATGTGAATATTATGTGAATTATGTGTTTAATGCTTAATTATTAGGGCTTAATTAATTAAGAATAAAAATAAGCGTCAAAATTAAAGTGTGAGATAAGCCCGATATCTTTACATAAAGTTGTAGTGGTCGAAACAAGGATTTCGTATTGGGTCAAAATATGGTTTATACTTTACTTTTCTTGGCAATTATTTTTATGTAATATTTTAATAATTTATGGCCATGTTTACGGCTGAGTTTACGGCCGTAAACACCTTACGGCCGTAAACTCATTTACGCCCCATTTGTTTCCGGCCCATATCCAACATGTATAAATAGAGGTGTTAGGGTGAGGAGTAGAGATTGATGATTTGATGAACACGAAGAAGTTTACGGCCAGAGAGAGAAATCGTGTGTGAATCTTTTGTATCCGGATTATAATTCATATCAATACATACATAGATTCATCATATTCTTCTTCTTCTTCTCTTCTATTTTTATCTAACATCATCCGTTTGATTGGGATTCTACACCATCAAACGGATCTGACTGATACACGAGCAGATTAGGGACTTACAATTGGTATCAAAGCCAAGTTGTATCAGTCAAAAGGTTCATTATTTCATCCAAAAATCGAATATTCTGTGTTTACGGTCCAAGCTTACGGCCGTAAACACCGAGTTCTTGGGCCGTAAACTCTATTTGGAGCATTATTTGATCTTATTTTCAAAATATTTTTGCGTTTTTGGATAGATCTCGCAAAAATAAGGGGGGGTTTTTCTTTGTGTTTTTCATAAAAAAAGGTTTTTGATTGAGTTTTGGAGCTTCAAAGTCGAATTTTCACGTAATCTTGAAGGGTTTACGGCCGGAGCTTACGGCCGGAAACAGTTCACGGCCGGCGGCGTGTTTGTGTTTACGGCTAGGGTTTCCGGAGATCTCGGCTCGGCAGCGGCTTGCGACTCGGACGTGGCGGCTCGGAGTTTGCGGCTCGGATTGGAAGTATACGGCTCGGCTAGGGAAGCCGGCTAAACAGAAGCAAGCCGCAAAGCGCCTTCTTTAAAAATCGAAACTGAATTGGGGGTGCCGGGATTCGAACCCGGATCCCTTGGGTCATCAAACACGCGTCTTACAAGTTGAACTACGAAGCTCCTTGTTTCATTCCTTCGAAAATTTAAACTTAAACACTACCTGTCGCTTTCAAGTTTCGCCAATTTGACACTTTCTGCCCAAAAACTAAATTTCTTTTATTTTTTAAATTCCTTTTTCATCAAAATTAAAAAAATTAAAATAAAATAATAAATAAATTAATTAAATAATAATAATTGTTTTTATTTTTTATTTTTTATTTTTTATTTTTTATTTTTAATTTTGACTTTTTATTTCAAATTTTGATGTTTAAACTTTGACTTTTTCGTTTAATTTTTAAAATTTCAAATTTAACTTTTCGGTTTGATTTTTAAGTTTGACTTTTCAAGTTTAATTTTTTTTTTAAATTTTGACTTTTAAGGTTGTTTTTAAAAATAAAAAAAATAATAATAAAAAAAATAATAAAAAAAGGGGCATTTTAAATTTGACGTTTGCTTCTAGTTGTTTTTTTTAATTAATTGATTTTAAAGTCTACAAGGGGTTTGAAAACATGAAAGAGAGTCGTCAGGATATGTTAAGACAAAATTTCAACTTTTTCGATAATATCCCTGGAGAAACCCTCGAAACTCAGTTGCAGCGGTTTACTACACTGACTACTGAGATGAATATAGCCGAGATCTTCTTGACTAAGTCCGAGATAAACAAAAAGTTGCTAAATTCACTTCCGAAATCGTGGGATATGAACGTGGCTATCATCAAGAAGACAAAAGATCTCAATCATCTTAGTCTTGCTGATGTAATTCAAGAACTTGATGTTTTGAAGTGTAGAGAAACAATGCGTTCTGAAAGTATTCCGATCACTGAAGTTACATGTTCTCCAGCTTGTGAAGCCACGATTAAATTTCTTCGAGAACAAATTGATATATTGAAAAGAGAAGTTGAAGACCTGAGATATGAAGGATATCAACTCAGGAAAGGACAGAAACCCCTGAAGGCTGAATTAGAAGCTAAAACCAAGGACTTTAGGAAACTTCAGGAAGACTACAGTAACAAATGTGAAAACTATGATTATGTAGTCAAACAAAATGTTGAGCTAGTGGCTGAAGTTGAATCTTTGAAAGGAAAGTTTGAAACCGTCAAACTTGATGTTAGAAAATATGATTTCTCAAGTGAGGTGGTTGCAAATATGATAGACCAAAGCATGCAGTTTAAAAGGAATCAAAACAAGGGTCTAGGGTATGATAGTGTACCTCCTCCTTACAATCATAACTACACATCCATCCCTATGACAAAGAAAGAAATTGACAGGGAGGCACATCTTAAATACGGGAAACCAGCTGGATTTGTGTCAGGAGGGGTTATTAATGTTGAAAATATTGATGTTTCTGTTACATGTGCAGGTAAAGTAGCAGAGGATGAGAACAATGAGAGTTCTTCTGAACAAACCAACGACCCCTTGAACTCTAAATCTGCTGCTTCTGCTCAACCTGCCGTTGAGAAATATAGGCCTCCAATTCCAGCACAACAAAGTGCCTGTTGTAAGTGTACATATGGGAAAAGCAAGAGACAAGGCAAGGATACGCCACCAGGGGCAGGAAGAGACAACTCCACAGTGAAGAAAAGAACATGTTTTCATTGTGGAACACCTGGACACATTGCCAGAAATTGTCCTAATCGCACGTATGTTCCCTACTATGCACAAGGCTGGCAGAACGCGCCAAGAAGGAGATTTTTCAAAAGAAACCCCTCAAAGTCACGTTCAGACCATGATGACTGGAACGCGCAGAAGGCCAAGAATCAAACTCCAAAGGCTAAGAATCCGAATGTCAAGGGAAAGAAGAAAATGTCGGCCCAGAAGCCTAGTTCAAGACATGCTCCTGTGAAGCCAAGACCGGTTAGGTCAAAGTCATTTAAGCAGACGGCTTCAAGTTCCAAATCAAGTACCAAGCCACCCATCAGATTGAAAAAGAAATGGGTTAAACCCAACTACAAATGGGTTCCGAAGGCTCAATCTCCCAAATCAACTAACGACTCTAATGTTTCTACATCTTCTGTTTGTGATAAGCAGGATATGTCATGGGAGAAGGTACCTTGCGTTTATGACAAAGGTCGACCCAGTTTCAAAATGGACTGGGTTCCAAAGACCAACTGATCCCGCTCTGTGTCGGAGCAGCTATGGAGGCATATCATCAGACTTCGGTTTGTTGGTAGTGGCTGCTCCTGGAATATGATTGGGGACATCTCTCAACTGTACAACACTCAAAACATTGTTTGAGAGTATGTGTCCTTTTGCGGGAAAGGAAGAAAAGAAGGGATCACATGGGGTTTGTGCTTAATGATATGAAGAATTTTCGGATCTATTCTAAGATTACGTGTGCTGTTCTCAGACCTTCTGGATGCAGATTCAATCGGTGAATTACGGTTTGCGTTTTCTTCTCTATACTCCTGAGTTTTGTTTCTTAAGCTGATTCGCTTTAAAGACTAATTTTTGTTTTAGGATAGTTTAAATTTGCGCATTTATTTTCTATTCTCTCCTATGCACAAATTTAGGGGGAGAAATAAAACAAAACAAAAATCCAAAAACATTAGAATAAAAAAAATTAAAAAATTGTTAGTTATGAAATGTGCTTGAGGGAGATGTTTTGGGAAGTGATATGATCATGTGATAACAGGCAACCTGAGTCTGCGTAACGTACCTGAAGTTGAAGGGTCTATGCTCTAACTTGATGCGTCGGTAGGCACGAAAATTTTAAATGGACTTGACTAGGGAGATTTGATCTTAGGAAATTTATAGACTTGACAAATCTTGACTTAGTTAGATACGTTCAGCCTGACAATACGACGCTCGGATAGGTTGAGCAGGGAGATATATATGGGAATCTACTCGTCACATTAATTGAACCCGTACTTGGAACCATGGTTTAACTTTTCCTCGATGTGCGGATTCTGTCCTTAATTCCGGTTGGATGGGGCGACTGGTAAATTCCGATAAATTAGGTCTGTAGAATATCATTTTCTTTCTTTCCGTCTGTTAGTCATATGTTGTCTCCTTTGCGTGACCTCCAATCCGACCTGGTACACAACATATGCAACTCTATTTCTCTGCAGGATATATATGTGTGTGAAATGTATGTGTGAAATACTTCTCATCTGTTAGCCATATGCTGTCTCCTTTGCGCGACTTCTAATCCGACCTGGTACACAGCATATGCAACCTTCTTCTTCTCAACCCCTCTGAAGTAATTAGCAATAGAATTCTGAATCTCTTCTCTCTCTGAATGGTTGTCTGCTCACTCGGTGTAAGGAGTACTCTGGAAGTTCTTGATGGCTAGGGCATATCAGGAAGCGGGAAACACGTTCCAGTACACTTAAAAATTAAACACATACAGATTGTCTATAGATCTCGCTGCTCAATTTAGGTGGACAACAATATCCCTGGTCGTCGTCAGATGAATGGACCTTAAGATATAGTATCTAAGAAATTAGGATCAGATATAAATTCTAGGTTTTTAAGTTCATCATGTCTTGTAACAAATAGTATGTCCTAAATCTGTCACAAATTTATCGTGTTTAAGTGGACCACAATACCGACGATCGACCAGACAAAGATGTGAATATGGAAGATACCGACAAGTGGATAAAGGTTGTCTAAAAACTTTGATCCCAAATCACTCTTAAAGTTATATATCATTTTTATTTTTGTTAAATTTATTATAGTTTCTTCTAATTTAAATATTAGGGGAGAATTAAAAATTAAAAATAATAAAAAAAAATCAGAAAAAAATTAAAAATCCAAAAATAGTGTTATTTCTGTTTTATTTCTTGTTCAGAAAAATAAAAAATCCAAAAATATTTTTGTTTCTATTTTAATTTGTGTGCTAATTTTTCTTTTAGTTTTGTTTTGTCTTGAAAAGTGATTTAAGGTATAGATAAGACTCATGGAGTTTGTGTTGAAGATTTCTGAGCCAAAGCCTCGTCCGTGAGCATCGAAGAATTCGCATTCGAAGGAGCAAGAAATGAAGATTATTCTTTCAACATTCAATCCTTCAACCCCAGAAGCAAGGTGAAGCTGCAATTGAAGATTATGTGACGGATTGCATTGAAGCCTCCTCAATCAGTCTGCTGCTATCTACGAACATGCTGAAGTGATCTAGAAGATTTGTTCTCTCTGATGTTCTCTCTGAAGATTTTCAAACTGAAAGCGCTATTTTTCAAGAATCAGTACATCAAGCCTCCTCACCCAATGTGCGTTCAATGCCAAATTCTGAAGAAAAACCCAACCGCTCAAGATGAAGTCAATTATTGAAGATCCATATGTTCATCTTGATGCTGTGAAGAAATCGAAGGTTAAAGCTGAAGCCAAGCTCTCATTGAAGATTGACAAGAAGAGCCAGCTACTTTTTAGGGGGAGCTTGTTGGGTCAATTAAGAAAAGAAAGCTATAAACCAAGGGGGAGATTGTTGGGTCAAAATATGGTTTATACTTTACTTTTCTTGGCAATTATTTTTATGTAATATTTTAATAATTTATGGCCATGTTTACGGCTGAGTTTACGGCCGTAAACACCTTATGGCCGTAAACTCATTTACGACCCATTTGTTTCCGGCCCATATCCAACATGTATAAATAGAGGTGTTAGGGTGAGGAGTAGAGATTGATGATTTGATGAACACGAAGTAGTTTACGGCCAGAGAGAGAAATCGTGTGTGAATCTTTTGTATTCGGATTATAATTCATATCAATACATACATAGATTCATCATATTCTTCTTCTTCTTCTCTTCTATTTTTATCTAACATCATCCGTTTGACTGGGATTCCGCACCATCAAACGGATCTGACTGATACACGGACAGATTAAGGACTTACATTTCGGGGATATAAAGAATGCCGAAATCCGAGTTATAACGAAGAAGTTATGACCTGTCGAAGTTTCGCGACAAAACCGACACGGTGCCGAATGTCGTAAAAAGTGAGTTTTTGATAAACTACTTTTTAGCCTTAGTAATCTAAACAAAATTCGTAGTATTCGTTAAACCAAGAAGTTCGATAAAAAGAACGCCCAAATCTGACTTCGTATGAGGAAGTTATGATTTTTCGAAGTTTCAGCTTAGCAGTAGACAGCTAAAAACTCGAATTTTAGATCGAGCGATTTTTAGCCAACACAACCTAAACGAGAATTGAATGTCTCGTCATTAGTAGCACAACGGTAAAAAGTCTGACAAAAACGGACGTCGGATGAAGAAGTTATGAATTTTTAACGGATTTCTTGTCCTGATTTGTTAAAAAATAATAATATAAAAATTAAATACAAAATTAGACAACGAAGTCTAAACGGGCGCTGTAGAGCGTAATTTTAGCTACGCGTGCATATAAATAATGTCAAAAACGGAGCTCGTATGCGAAAGTTATGGATTTTAGAAGTTTTGGCGCGAAAATCGAGAAAATTCGCATAGTGACGTTTTGCCACGTCACCTTCGCTGAAAGAGTGCCACGTGTCCTGCTGAGTCACCGAGTTGCTGAGTCATGCGAAGCCACGCGTCGGATCCTGATTCGACTGAGGAGGAGGCCCAATCCGAAGCAGCCAGCTCTCCAGTCGAAGCTTCGCCCTGCTGCCGCGTGTTCCGAACCTCGCACCGCCTAGCCTCCGAGCCTCGCACATTGGTCACGAGTCTGCGGTCCAATCAATAGCTGCCACCGAGTCCCTCGCACGTGCTGCCACCTGCGCACCCTCGCCTGCGGACCCCACCACCGAAGCCGACTTCGGACCCTATAAATAGAAGGGGACCTGCGAGCCTTCTCGGGTAGAATTGGATATTTGCCATTTTCACCCCTTTCTTCATCTTTTCTTCACCTTAACCTTCCCCGAAGCCTCGGTATCAATTATAAGCCCCGGAATACGCCACGAAGTGCCCGTGAAGCCCGGAAAATTTATCTTTTCGGTTTCGAAGCCCGACTTTTGCAGAGCCCGGTTTCTCAATAAAACTCTTGGGTTTATTAGAAACGATCGTTTTAGGAAACGAATTGTTGCCCAATTTTCATCAAAACATGTGAGTGTGTAGTTACTTTCAATTTACACATAGATATGAAGTATTTACCTTGAAATACGTGTTATGTGTAAATATGTTAATTGTATATTTGAGGTGACTGTTGAATTGATGTTTTATACAAGTTTTAAACTGTACATGCTTTTTATCTACAAAATATGTTGGGTAGAACATGGGTAGATAAAATGGTTGATGTGTGTTAAAATGGTGAGAGGCCTCGATGTTGTTGTTGCTGTTGTAGTCATCTGGCGGAGTATAGATGACGACCACGGACCTTTCTAGTAGGTTCACAACTTGTAGGTGTTGATGAATTAAATTTTCATTGACATACTCCATCCCCCTCATGGTTGCCTTTAGGACATGTATGGTTGAGGAAACCCCTTAGCAGTAGTGTCCATCCCGATGATAATCCTTAGGCTAGGTCCCTTGTGATAAGTGCTTAGGGACGTAAAGTGAGGACAACGGGAATGGGTAATCAGGGTTATTGTTGATTGGTGAACTTAATAAGTATATTATTATTGTGGGTTGAAAAACCTATATGCTCACCAAGCTCCCAAGCCTGACCCACTCAGTTTTTATGTTACAGGTAGTGGACCCCGAGCATAGTGGGAGGATGACGAGAGATTTTTGGATTATAGGCTAGTAGTTGTAAATAACTGTTGAAAGGCTTATAATGTCTTGTTTATGCTTTTGATCTGTATCGAAACATGACATCCCGAGGTTTTGATATATATGGAAAATATATACCTTCTTAATGAAGGGTTTTGATAAACTTTTATCATATGTTGTTTGGGGACCAATTCCGCAACATCTTTTAGAAAGATTTCTCTGATTTTATTTTAAAAAGCATAAATTAAATCGGTCTTTTCTGGCCGAGAAATTAGGGGATGTCACAGTTGGTATCAGAGCATTAGTTTAAGTGAACTAAGAAATTGTAGAATTTCTAGACTTGAAATTAGAATGCTAAGTGATGATTGTGAGGTGAGTGTCTACCATGTTTTAGACACGAGCAATAGTTTATTTTAGGAAAGGTGCCTAAAATGCCTTTATGTGGTAAATGTTATATGTTGCCATATATGCCATTATTTGTTCGGATCTATGGTCTGTTGTCGACCGGATCTGGAAACCTTATGTGTGTAGGATTCTAAGTGTATGATTACGAGATTAGAACTAACATGTAAACGTTTCAGAGTGATAAGGGAATTAACATGTCTAACAAGGATAAAGACATAAATTCACCTTATTCGGTATATAGATTGTAATGGCAAGAACTCGGAGTGGAGCGGGAAATGCAAACAGAAACCAACAACCTCAACCTCAAGTGGTGGAACAGGTACCGATAGTAGGATTTGCACCCGAACCCATCACCATGGCTGGAGTACGAACTATGATTCAGACCATGTTGGCTGAACAAAGGGAGGACTTGAGGCAAATGTTGCTGAACGACAGGGATGAACCTTCAGTTCCTGTTGAACAACGTGAACTAAATGACGATCGATCTAAAGAAGGGACACCAGTAGATCGGTTGGTCATAGTGAACCGCTTGTGGTTGGGAGAAATAACCACGAGGGTAGAATGGAGAGAAATGGGTGCAAGTATAAGGACTTTATGACTTGCAAGCCATCGACCTTCAATGGCAAAGAAGATCCTGTCGGAGTAATGGACTGGATCTCGGAAATGGAGTTGGCTTTCATGACTTGTGATTGCCAAGGCAAGTTACAAACCACGTTTGCAGTACGTCAGTTCAGAGGTAGTCCTGCTCGATGGTGGAGCACTTTGGGGAAAACCCTAAGCCCTAATGAGCCACTGCAACTAACTTGGGCAGAGTTCTTGGTGCACTTCAAGCGCAAGTACTGCTAGGCCCAAAATGTGCTTGAGTTAGAAAACCAATTTCTAACGTTGAAGAAGGGGAGTATGACCGTTGACGAATATACGAAAAACTTCATAGACAAAATGGAGTTTGCTTTGCGTATTGTCCCAGATGAGTTGAAAAAAAATTGACATATAAGTAAAGGGACTTCCATGGGAGTACGCAGTGCCAATACGTCAGGCACTTACTATGGAGGCAGCTATCTGGGCTGCCAAGTCTGTTGAAGATATGATAAAAGGAAGAGCCGCCAACAAGGTTGAAGTTGGCGAAAAGAGAAAGTTTGAGGGAACTTCAGGTTCCAATAAAAAGATCAAATTCTCGAAGACTGGTTCGAGAACATTTGGAGGAGGAGCTGAAGCCAAGTGGTGTGACAAGTGTAAGAAGAAACATGCTGGGAAGTGCAGCGTAGAAGTCACTTGTTACAAATATGGAAAGCCTGGGCATTATGCCAATGAATGCACCTTCAATAAGAACGTATGTTTTGGGTGCAATGAAGAAGGGAATATTTTGAGGGACTACCCGAAGAAGAAGGACGCAGCAAAACCCAATCTTCCACCAAAGCCAAAGGCTAGAGCCTTTCAGATGACACTCGAAGCTGCGAAAGAAGAAGTCGATGTTGCTTCAGGTACCTTTCTCATAAACGAATTGCCTGCCCAAATTTTGTTTGATTCTGGAGCCAATTACTCCTTTATTTCGCATGAATTTGGTAGAAAACTAGCTTTGCTTGTAGATAAGCTAGTTAATGCTTTATTAGTCGAGATTGCTAGTGGCAAGTTTGTACCTGTTAGCCATCGAATGAAAAACATCCTCATTGACTTGGATGGGAATAAGTTCCACGAGGAATTATTGCCTATCGAGTTAAATGGATTCGACATAGTTTTAGGAATGGATTGGCTTAGCGCCAATGATGCCGAAATAATGTGTAGGAAGAAGATAGTAAAAGTAAACCCGCCAGGGAAAGAGTCATTTATGGTGTACGGAGACAAACGCAGAGTAAAATCTGGAATCATTTCCCTAATAAAAGCCAGAAATTGTTTGGCCAAGGGATGTACATCATATCTAGCGTTCGTGATCGATGCTATGATGGAAAAGAAGGAGGTGCAGAATATTCCGGTGGTGTGTGATTATCCGGAAGTCTTTCCCGAAGATCTTCCCGGATTTCCCCCTGATCGACAAGTAGAATTTCGTATCGACTTGTTACCAGGAACGACGCCGATAGCAAAAGCACCGTATCGATTAACACCAACAGAGAAGAAAGAACTTATGACACAACTTCAGGATTTATTGGACAAAGGTTTCAATCGGCCTAGTTCATCGCCCTGGGGATCCCCTATGTTATTTATAAAGAAGAAAGATGGGAGCATGAGAATGTGCATTGATTACAGAGAGCTGAACAAAGCGACGATAAAGAACAAGTACCTGTTGCCAAGGATCGATGACTTGTTCGACCAGTTGCAAGGTTCGAGCTATTTCTTGAAGATCGATCTTAGGTCGGGATACCATCAACTAAAGGTGAGAGAGCAGGATATCGAAAAGACTGTGTTTAGAACAAGATATGGACACTATGAATTTTTGGTTATGTCGTTCGGACTAACCAATGCCCCAGCAGCTTTCATGGATTTGATGAATAGGGTTTGTAAACCATTCCTAGATAAATCCGTGATAATATTCATAGATGACATCTTGATTTATTCGAAAAGCAAGCAGGAGCATGAAAAGCATATGCGTGAAGTGCTAGAAGTCCTGAAAAAGGATAAGCTGTATGCAAAGTTCTCCAAATGTGAATTTTGGATTCAGGAAGTCCAATTTTTAGGTCATGTGGTTAACGAAGAAGGAATAATGGTTGACCCAGCAAAGATTGAAGCTGTAATGAATTGGGAACAACCAAAAAGTCCTACGGAGATTCGAAGCTTTTTAGGATTAGCTGGATATTACCGAAGGTTTATCCAAGGCTTTTCTTCGTTTGCTACTCCATTAACAGATTTGACCCACAATGGAGCCACTTATGCTTGGAATGAGAAGCATAAGGAAGCCTTTGAGAAGTTGAAGAAGAGATTGTGTGAAGCACCGATTCTTTCATTGCCTGAAGGAGTTAATGACTTTGCAGTTTATAGCGATGCATCTGGAGTTGGGTTAGGTTGTGTTCTGATCCAAAGGGATAAAGTGATCGCGTATGCATCGAGGCAATTGAAGGAGCATGAAAAGAACTACCCCACTCATGATCTGGAGTTGGCAGCGGTAGTATTTGCCTTAAAGATATGGAGGCATTATCTTTATGGCACAAAGTGTAAACTTTTCACGGATCATAAGAGTCTTCGATATCTCTTTAATCAGAAGGAATTGAACATGAGGCAACGATGCTGACTAGAGTTACTCAAGGACTCTGACTGCGAGATACTTTACCACCCTGGTAAAGCAAATGTTGTTGCTGATGCTCTCAGTCGGAAGGTAAACCTTGAAAAGAAAAGGCCAAGAGCGTTGAGAATTGAAGTTGTCTTGACATTTGTGGAAAGTATAAAGAAAGCTCAATAGGAAGCTTTAGAGAAAAATGACTGAAAGGAAGAACGTTTGGGAAAAATGTTAGTATTCGGTACAAACAACCTAGGGTTAAAGGTATTCCAAGATAGAATTTGGGTACCTAAGACGGGCGGAGTAAGAGATATTCTGATGGAAGAAGCTCACAAGACCATGTACTCGATTCATCCCGGCAGTACAAAAATGTATAGGGATTTAAAACCCTATTATTGGTGGCCGACGATGAAGCTCGATGTTGCTAAGTATGTGGCTGAGTGTGTAACTTGTGCTAGGGTTAAGGCACAACATCAGAAACCGTATGGGAGTTTAGAACCTTTACCCATACCCATGGGTAAATGGGAAGACATCACCATGGATTTTGTGACTAAACTGCCCAAAACAAGGAACGGTCATGACATGATTTGGGTGGTCGTTGATCGCTTCACTAAGTGTGCGCATTTCATAGCAGCTAACGAGAAATGGTCTATGGATAAACTTGTGAATTCTTACGTGAAGGAAATTGTGAGGCTTCACGGTGTTCCGCTAACGATTGTATCCGATCGTGACAGTCGTTTTACCTCAAGGTTTTGGAGGAATCTACAAGAGGAATTAGGTACTAAGTTGTGTTTGAGTACAGCTTACCATTCGCAAACCGATGGTCAGAGCGAACGAACGATTCAAACATTGGAGGATATGCTAAGAGCATGTACCATAGAATTCCAAGGTAAATGGGATGAACACTTACCTTTAGTAGAATTCTCTTATAATAATAGTTTCCACTCAAGCATTAAGATGGCACCTTATCACGCGTTGTATGGGGAAAAGTGTCGAACGCCATCATGTTGGCTGGAAGTTGGGGAAAAGCAGTTTATGGGACCTGAAATAGTCCATCAGACTGCTGAAAAGTTGAAAGTGATAAGGGAAAGGATGCTAGCTGCTCAGGATCACCAAAAGAGTTATGCTGACAAGAAAAGACAATCGATAACCTTTGAAGTTGGAGATTCGGTTTTACTTAAAGTCTCGCTGTGGAAGGGACTTATAAAGATTTGGCAAAAGGGGAAAGTTGAGTCCAAGGTTTATTGGACCATTTAAAGTTCTTTAGAGGATCGGGAATCAAGCTTACAAGCTAGAGTTACCGGAAGAACTAGAGGGTATTCATAACACCTTTCATGTGTGTTATTTGAGAAAGTTCACGGGAGATGTGCCCGACATAATTCCGATTTCTGAGTTAAGGTTGGATGAAAACAGGAGGTTGATCGAACAACCTGAGGCAATCGTTGACCGTAAGACTATGAAGTTACGACGCAAGATGGTCGATTTAGTGCTTGTGCGCTGGAAACATACGAATGGACCAAATCTCACTTGGGAAACGGAGAGTGACATGATGAGTCGCTACCCACAGTTTTTTGGTGATATGCGATTTCGGGGACGGAATCATCCTAAGGGGGAGAGAATTGTAACACTCGTGTTTCTAGCCAAGGCATTTATATTGATTTGATAGTCTAGGTTAACCTTTGTAACTCATTTTGAAGAAATGAAAAGGAATTATGTGAATATTATGTGAATTATGTGTTTCATGCTTAATTATTAGGGCTTAATTAATTAAGAATAAAAATAAGCGTCAAAATTAAAGTGTGAGATAAGCCCGATTTCTTTACATAAAGTTTTAGTGGTCGAAACAAGGATTTCGGGGATATAAAGAATGCCGAAATCCGAGTTATAATGAAGAAGTTATGACTTGTCGAAGTTTCACGACAAAACCGGCACGGTGCCGAATGTCGTAAAAAGTGAGTTTTTGATAAACTACTTTTTAGCCTTAGTAATCTAAACGAAAGTCGTAGTATTCGTTAAACCGAGAAGTTCAATAAAAAGAACGCCCAAATCTGACTTCGTATGAGGAAGTTATGATTTTTCGAAGTTTCAGCTTAGTAGTAGACAGCTAAAAACTCGAATTTTAGATCGAGCGATTTTTAGCCGACACAACCTAAACGAGAATTGAAGGTCTCTTCATTAGTAGCACAATGGTAAAAAGTCTGAAAAAAACGGACGTCGGATGAAGAAGTTATGAATTTTTAACGGATTTCCTGTCCTGGTCTGTTAAAAACTAATAATATAAAAATTAAATTCAAAATTAGCCGACGAAGTCTAAATGAAAGTTGTAGAGCGTAATTTTAGCTACGCGTGCATATAAAGAACGTCAAAAACGGAGCTCGTATGCCAAAGTTATGGATTTTAGAAGTTTTGGCGCGAAAATCAAGAAAATTCGCATAGTCACGTTTTGCCACGTCACCTTCGCTGAAAGAGTGCCACGTGTCCTGCTGAGTCACCGAGCTGCTGAGTCATGCGAAGCCACGCGTCGGATCCTGATTCGACTGAGGAGGAGGCCCAATCTGAAGCAGCCAACTCTCTGGCCGAAGCTTCGCCCTGTTGCCGCGTGTTCCGAACCTCGCACCGCCTAGCCTCCGAGCCTCACACATGGGTCACGAGTCCGCGGTCCAATCAGTAGCTGCCACTGAGTCCCTCGCACGTGCTGCCACCTGCACACCCTCGCTTGCGGACCCCACCACCGAAGCCGACTTCGGACCCTAATAATAGAAGGGGACCTGCGAGCCTTCTCGGGTAGAATTGGATATTTGCCATTTTTCACCCCTTTCTTCATCTTTTCTTCACCTTAACCTTCCCCGAAGCCCCAGTATCAATTATAAACCCCGTAATACGCCACAAAGTGCCCGTGAAGCCCGGAAAATTTATCTTTTCGGTTTCGAAGCCCGACTTTTGCAGAACCCGGTTTCTCAATAAAACTCCTGGTTTTATTAGAAACGATCGTTTTAGGAAACGAATTGCTGCCCGATTTTCATCAAAACATGTGAGTGTGTAGTTACTTTCAATTTACACATAGATATGAAGTATTTACCTTGAAATACGTGTTATGTGTAAATATGTTAATTGTATATTTGAGGTGACTGTTGAATTGATGTTTTATACAAGTTTTAAACTGTATATGCTTTTTATCTACAAAATATGTTGGGTAGATAAAATGGTTGATGTGTGTTAAAATGGTGAGAGGCCTCGATGTTGTTGTTGTTGCTGTTGTAGTCATCAAGCGGAGTATAGATGACGACCATAGACCTTTCTAGCAAGTTTGCAACTTGTAGGTGTTGATGAATTAAATGTTCATTGGCGTACTCCATCCCCCTCATGGTTGCCTTTAGGACATGTATGGCTGAGGAAACCCCTTAGCAGTAGTGTCCATCCCGATGATAATCCTTAGGCTAGGTCCCTTGTGATAGGTGCTTAGAGACGTAAAGTGAGGACAACGGGAATGGGTAATCAGGGTTATTGTTGATTGGTGAACTTAATAAGTATATTATTATTGTGGGTTGAAAAACCTATATGCTCACCAAGCTCCCAAGCCTGACCCACTCAGTTTTTATGTTACAGGTAGTGGACCCCGAGCATAGTCGGAGGATGACGAGAGATTTTTGGATTATAGGCTAGTAGTTGTAAATAACTGTTGAAAGGCTTATAATGTCTTGTTTATGCTTTTGATCTGTATCGGAACATGACATCCCGAGGTTTTGATATATATGGAAAATATATACCTTCTTAATGAAGGGTTTTGATAAACTTTTATCATATGTTGTTTGGGGACCAATTCCGCAACATCTTTTAGAAAGATTTCTCTGATTTTATTTTAAAAAGCATAAATTAAATCGGTCTTTTCTGGCCGAGAAATTAGGGGATGTCATAGTTGGGATGCATGCATTGTATATATATATATATATATATATATATATATATATATATATTAGTGTGTGGGGGTATTTAAAGGGAACTCACTAAGATTTGGCTTACAGTTGTGGATTTCAATGTTTTTCAGGTACTTCAGATGATCAAGGCAATATGAAGGCATGATTGTACATATCCTCCTGATGATTTATGTTTTAGAGATTATTTGATACTTTGATTGGATGGATTTGATTTGAAAGCAATGGTTGATGATCTTATGGTTTTTGTTAAAATGTTTTATAAAAATGAAATTTTTTATCATAGTTTGTAGGATGTTACACTTATCATCCTACTCATGCTGACTAGGACCTCTACCGCTTGAGGTCCTGACTGGGTGTGGTGGATCCCCAGCTGCATCGCCCCCATATCCACTACCCATAACAATAACCATGGTGTAAAGAAACAAGATGCAAATCGACGCCATTACCTGAAAAATTATAAGATATACAAATATAATTTCTATTACAAATACACATCACATAGGATTTAATCTAGGAATCCAAATAAAGTTTCTATTATAAATAGAACATGGCAAAAAATACCCATATACATACATTATATACACATACCATCAACATTTCATACAAATACACATATACATACACATTTTCTTGTGTTCATACATACAAATACACATTGTACACATATACATTCATTATACACATACAATCCACATAATACTGTAAATCGATTACACATACACATATACAAACCAAACATAATACCAATCCTATACAATTCTACACATATATCACAAATTTCACCCACATAAAAACTTTCACAGATTTTGTATATCGCATAAACCAAATATACACATATATCACATTAACCAAACACAACACCAAACTTTCATAAACATTGTATGTATCTCATATTTCACTAAGAACAACCAACAATACACACATATATTACATATCATGTATTATGTATAAAAGAACTTGTGATCATTAGTGGTGGTAGGGTGAGCTGCAATCGACTTTAACAAGTGAGAAAGAGGTGAAAGACAGTAGATCTGAAACCCAAAATTGTTTTGATTAAAAAATTATCAAGGTCATAGGAGAAAGAGAAAGAAAAAAAGAAAGAGAAAAAAGGGAGAAAAGGAAGATGTCGTGGTCCGAGAGGTCATCGATAGTGGAGATGGAAGCTGGTGGTCGAAATAGTTAGTCGAATTTGTCGCAGATCGAAATCGTTAGTCGAAGGGATTGTCACAGAATGGGAGAAATAGAAGCAGAAGAGGGAAGAAAGAAAGCTGAAGTGTTTATCTGCAATAGCTTTTAGCATCAACGCCAATGCAATAGTGACGACATATAAGCAATTACAGGGACGGCTTGGAGGAAACTTATTCGCGGTTCTTTTTTTTCGAGCATTTGCGGTGACACATGCCGCCGCTATTAATGTCACCGATACTGCTATTCAACGACAAGCATTTCAGCCGTTCGATATAAACACCAATCAAGGGTTAGAGTTACGAGATTAGAACTCACAAGGATGGCTACCAGTGGCGATGCAAATAATCGTTTTTCTTGTAGTGTTCCTGTTGCTCAAGTTATATGCATTCTTACAAAAGAGCCTACTATCCTTCGATTTCAGCAGGACGCTAGCTACTCAATGGTAGTATCATTCAGATTGATAGGGATATTAGTGTGGTATAGAAGAACATTCTACATATTTTCTTTCTATAAAGAATATGTATGGCTCTACAACATTCAAAATGGGAAAAAAACAATGAAACTACTTTTTTTTCTTTATCTCTAAATTTAGTGAAATTTCACTCTTAAATATGATTTTTTAGGTCTTTTGAATAGAAATAAAATCGATCCAAATACAACCCAAACTTTAGTGAAAAGAAAATATATACGTTTTGTTTTTGAACATAAGAGCAAACGTACTTCTAGTGTTACAACCTCACAAATCATCAATAACATGTTGCACACTCACAGGTGAACCCTTTACAATACTATGTCATCCTTTAAACATAATACTACAAGAAAACATGCAAAAACACCTTGTAAACACCCACGTCTTCAGTTCCTAGCTTCCCACAACTCATAAATGCAGGGTTTAGGGTTTACAAAATAGGCATTAGTTTAGGCAACGGTATCACCAAATTGTAGGCACATACATGAAAACTAACGAGACGCTACCCGTTGCTGCAAAGCAGACCACTTGGAGGGAAGAGTGGTACGACCATGTGAGGTTTTTGCACGGTTTTTCCGCTTCTTATAGTATCTCCATGCCACCTGGATGGTGGTTGCCGCCTGGGACCGCCAGTATGGAGATTCGTACCTAGAGATAGCAAAAAATGTGCAGACCATGTAGTTATAAAAAACGAAACAGAAACTATGATATGCTATTCTAAATAAATGCACAATTACTATATAGTACATGTGAAAACTAGCTGTGCATCCCATTTGGGAATGCAAAGGACTACAATGTGTCCCAACATGCTTGTCCTTGCATAAGGATGTGGAAATTTATAAGGTTGTCTTTGTTACAAAGGACTCGACAAGCTTTCTAGGGCTATGTGATGAGATTAGGATGGCGATAACGCTTTTACACAAGCAAAAGATCAAGGACAAGTCAGTGTCCCACTTTGTGGGTGTGAAAAAAAAAATTGTAATTTTTGTCCCATTCACATCCGTCTAAGTCCATGTCCCTGCCCAAAGCATGCAAACACATAATAAAAAATTGCTATTTCTGCAACAAACTTGTTTTTATGACGAAATATAAAGCGGTCACATTTCATTTTGTGATTGAAATAAGAAAGATTTTGCTTGAGCATGTTACACCGGTTGAAACATAGTTGCATGATGTGTGTAGGTTGGACAAATTTGTAAAATGTGGAACGTTTGTGGTAAATATAAGTGTTTAACTGGTCCCACAATGAGAGTATTGTGTAAGTAAAAGATGCATTACCTTATGGCAAACTGAACACGCTGATTCATTAAGAACACAGAAAAAAGAGTTGTTACTTCCTCAAGATCTGCAGCCCGTAGAACAAATGCCTCCACATTCGTTATGCATTTCACTGTCCTGTCGCTAAGCAATCTGCCTCCTTGTTTTCTGTCGTTTTTTGTATCTGGAAGTAACATTTGATTGTAAAAAGGAATCAAAATCTAAAGGTTCGTGTTCTTAAACTAACAAGAAATTGAAATAAATAACAACAAACTTTCACTTCATTCCTAATTTTCCCGCTGGACTTTAGAAAATGTTACTGAAACCAGTCACGTTTTGAAACTTGTTATAGAACCCGTTCTCCATGTTACCATTTTACAGATTTTTTTTTAATCAAAATTACCTAAATTAATCAATTTTAGAAAGTACAATGGTTAATAATGAATTTTTTAGTCCAATGACCAAACTATTAATGAATTAATATTATGTTGTTATTATTGCCATTTGTCCATCCCATCTAGTTTATACCTCCATTAACTGATGAATGTTCAAGGGACCATCTGAGAAGTTCTTCACCGCATACATCGCCCTCCGACAATGGAACATGATTCTCATCTTCTCCTATGCTTTCCATCTTTCCTCTTACAATAAAAACCATGTTCGTCACAACCCCTCCTTGATATAAAGGTGTGCCTCCTTGGACATATATCTTTTGCCTTAACCTTTCACATATTGCATCTAAAATCGGTTCCTCCATCATTGCTAAAATCCTGACCTGTGATTTAAAAAGTTGTGATTATAATTTGTAACTGCAAGAAACAATATACTTACAATAATTTGTTTATTATACCATTTTACTTTCACTTTCTTTAGATTGCATTATAATACTTTAAAAAAAACTACCCGATTATAGCATCTTCATCGAAATACAAAACGATTTTCATTGTAATCGGGTAGAATTTTTGAAGTATAATGTCCTAAAATGGAAACAAATATATAATTGAGTAGAAGTTTCAGATAATAAGAAAACAAAATGGAAGTACACTTGTAATAGAAAAGAATGAAAGCAGAATGCTATAATACATAAATAAATGAAGGTACGTTGTTATTTCTTGGATTTACTATTAGTTTTAATGATATGTAATCATATAATAGTAACCAAAAAGGAACATAGAGGGAAGGTTGACTCTCACTTTCTTGACAAAACTAAAGAGGTGCCGGCGTACATCTCTTTGCAAGTCTTCAGGCAAATTCTCCATTAGCATCTCCTCATTAACCCCTCGGGTAGCTGCCCAATTATAATGCTCCGACTCTCGAACTTTTCTGCACATCAAAATGTTAAATGATTTTTCTCTCATGTTTTAATACAATGTCTTTTTTCCTCTTTTGAGGCTGTGGTTTTTCACCAATTGTTTGAGTTCTCCACTCCTATCCTTATGTTCTTATTTTCCAATTTTTTTCACTTGGCAGGCTGTTGGGAATCTCTGAGACCATTTTCCCAAAAAAATCTTATGATCACTTGAGGTTACGGCTAAATTTTATTTTTCTATGGAAAAGAGGGCAGTGGATTTATAATTAATCACTCTACACAAAGAAATTAAAGTAATGAGGCATGAGATATATACCTTCGTAAGTCTTCCGGCAAATGTCGGTGTCCCATCCAATGCTCAATATCACGTCGTCTAAGTGACATTTCCAGCCGTCTGAGATAATATTAGACGTCCATGGAAGAATTAGTTATATCATAATTCAATGAGTGGTTATAACTACAATAATAACTGCATTAAATGGTTCACCTGCGTCCAAGACCTTGAAGAAAGTTCTGCATGTTTCCGATAAGAAGGGCAAAAAGTAGAAGGCCAAGTCCAATAATACCCATCGTAAAAAGGACTTCCCCAACATAGTAACTTGGAGATTGATTGCCAGCCAGTGTACTGATTTGCTTCTCACAATCATCAGCAAATAAAGAATTAGGAGGAATTTTGTTATTACCTTTGACATAAATAATTTCATTTACAAGAAGATAGAAATAGAACTTAACATCAAAAAGTTTGTGGCTAAATACAAAAAATGAGCAACTCACTTTCATTTATTTGTGTATTAATTTATTTCTTTAGATTACATCATTGTTCATTTCATTTTTTTTACCTATTAAATCAATCACTAGCTAAATCCCATAACTCTAGCAACAATAAAATATTAAATCCCTTATTTTGGCATAACAACTCTCTCCTTAGTAAAACTAATAACATGCAAACACCACAAACTAATTTATTAAGATTTATTTACATGCCAAAAAGTTTTCAATTTATTTAGATATTTCCATAACAGTTACTTATTAACACAAGGTAATATAAGAAATGGAATGAAATACTGAAAGAGCCCTCACAAAGAACAAAAGCGAACAAAGTTTATCCAAAAAAATTGAATATATACCTGAAACCCCCAAAAAAAGGAATATACATATCTTCTGATTATGTTATCCTCAGCAATGAGATTGACAGCTTTCTGGTAAATTCCATAGGGGAAACCGTCCTGATCTGTAAAACAAGAACTCGAACTTACATCTTGTTTCCAGTTATTCCATTGTCGATCACGTGCTAAGTATTGAAAATCATCCCCACGCCCGCAATCTATAAACTTCAAACAGTTTGGGAACAATGTAGATTGACGACAAGCTTCTCGAAGGCATTCACTCACCCTCTTGAAAGAATTAAAGGAAAAACAATTAGTACTGGCCTGTAAACTTTAATACACTATGACATGAATAATAGCATATAAATATCTGGAGACGAAATTATAACTTTGAAGCTGTTTAAAAAATGCGCTTTATCAAAACTTATGGCGATTGTGCAATAGTTTTAGACTAAGTTACAAGTTTCAGCCCTGTCCTTTATCAAAAGTTATGGGTATTGTTCAATAGTTTGTCCTTTTGCTTTTTTCATCCCCAATACGATGTTTGGAGACGCTCGTCCCTATAATTCACGTTGTTTATAAATGGGTGTTACGTCAATGTAAATGATCTTTTTGTTCTCATCTTCTTTCTCTCTTCCTTAAAACTCTATAACAGACGACATCAATGTCCTCCAGATTTATGTTTTATTTTGGAATTTTCTTTTAGTTTCATTTTTTGTTTTGTTTTAATTTAGCATTGTTTTGGGGGTTCTGGATGAGTTTCGTTTGATATTAGGGTTTATTACAGAGCAAAATGAAGGAGATAAAGAAAATAAAAATGGTCATTTTACAGATTTTCACTGCTGAACAGTTATGTTTAACGACCCAGGTACTGAAAGAGTGGCCAAACTATGTTTTATGGACCATGAAATAAGGCAAACTACCATAGCCATAAACTTTGACAAAGTACAAGGCCGAAATGTGTAAACTTGTCTTATAGTAAATAACATATTCACCTTGTCTAAGATTAGCATTGTGATTAAAATATATAAACTCTATTTTGTGTTTTTTTTTTTTTATTTTCAAAAATGAATATAAAACATATAAGATAAAACATGGTCAATAACTCAATATTTCATGATCTCACTCACCTGTAACCCTAACAGATACCAGGATGATCCAACAACATGACCAGCCAAGAAATAGGTCAGAAGATTGATGACAAAGTTGGCCCATGCTGACTCAAATATAAAACCACTTGGAGACTGGCCAGCAAGAAGAGGCAGAAATCGGTATAACCTGGGGATGTACTGACTAAGAACACCTGATCGCAAGAGATTCTTTGCATAAGTAGCTCCGGATGTCGCACTTGGTAAGAAAAGTAATACAATTATCTGCATGCATAGTAAATTAACTTATGAGGAATTACAACTAATGATGGTAAAAATAAGATATTATGATTGAAAGAAAATCTCACCTGAGGAACCGGTAATACAATAAATAAGTCAAGGAAGAAAAATCCAGAAAGATAATGTAATGCGATTTTTCTAGGTTGATCAACCAAGTCTCCAGCTCCTACAACCCTTGATTCAGGTGAAACAAATGCTAACCTGAACTGCAAAGACAAAATTACTATTACGCTACAATATTCTCCATAATGATTCTTTCATTCAAGCTAGGTAAATATACACCAAAACAATTAGATGGTCGTAGCTATACAAAGTATACAACATGGGCTATATCTAATGGGCTAGACCGGCAGACCGTAGCTTGGCATTTTGTAGATGTGGGCATTCATATGCGGTTTGTGCGGATTTGACATATATAGACAAATCTTGTAAACCGCAAATGAGAGATCAGGACATCTGGTCTAGTGATCAAAAAGCTCAAAATACAAAAGCTAACTCAATTAGCTTTTAACAAATTGACTTAAATGAATATGCAAGATGTTTTGAAAGAAACTTCATTTGCATTTTTCAAATGAATATGCAAGATCTTTTGAAAGCAACTTCAGTGGCTACTTTATGGTTAAAGTTGGAGCAACTATTGATGACTAAGATCCAACCATACAAGTTGCATCTAAAGCAACAATTGTACAATCTCAAAATGATTGAAGGAGTTTCTTTAGCTTAACATATTTCCAAATTAAAAGAGTTGGTCATTAACATGGAGAATATGGATGTTCAATATGAAGATGAAGACTTGGCCTTATTCTTGTTGTCATCGTTGCCAGAATCCTACTACCATATTCATTATACTATCATCTACAGCCGTGAAACTCTTGTTTTAGATGAAGTTCTATAGATTTGGATTCAAATGAGAATATGAAGCATATTACTTGTGGTGGTTCAAATGATGTTAAAGTCGAAGGTTTAAATGCTAGAGGAAGAACAGCAAATAGAGGTAAAACCTCTTAATCTTCCAACAAGGCTAGATCCAAGTCTGAAGGCGAAAGAAAGTTTTACAATTACTATCACAAGAAGGAAATTTGATTGATCAGTGCTTCATGTTGAATAATGAAGAGAAAAAAAAATGATAAACAAGCTAGTTCTTATGGTGAAGCCAATGTTGCCGAGGTTGATTGTGTTGGAGAACTTACAGTTTATTCGGATGAACTAGATTCTATTAGTGAATGGATACTCAGTTCCGTTTGTACTTTTCATATGTGTCATAATAGAAGTTACTTTTATACGCTTGAGATGGTTAACCATGGCTATGTTTTTATAGATAACAATTCTACATGTCCAATCGTTGGACATGGTTTAGTCAGAATCTGTATGTTTGATGGAATTATCCAAATAATAGAGGATGTTAAATAGGTTCCAGGCCTTAGAAGAAACTTGTTATATCTTAGGCCCCATTTGATAGACATATTTTCAGGTCCAAACAAATCTTTCTGGCTGAATGGATATGTAAGACTGTTTGATTTGCACAAAAAAGTGTATTTTCCGATAAAATGTATTTCCCAGAAAGCTCAAAAACCAAGAAACCATATATTTCTGGTTGAATGGGCCAGAAAGACAGTTGTACTCCAAATCTCGCGTCTTTCTTTCTTGGATTATTAATTTCTTTAAATTTCATTTTTATTGGATTATTAATTTTTTTACTGGATTATTAAATATTGATAAATATTATTTTTCATATATATAATATTTATGTATTCATAAATATTATTTTATTGTAATATTAATTTCTTTTAAATAATTCTTTTTTTTAATTTTCTTTTAATATTTATTGGATTATATATTAATAAATGTTATTTATAATATTTATCATTTATATATTAATAAATATTACTTTATTGAATTATTAATTTTTTTTAGTTAATTATTTTACTTCATTTTTATTGGATTATTTTTTTGGATAACATCATCATCTTAATTTATTTTAAAAAATCTCATCCATCCTACCACTATCGAACATAAATTGGGTTAAGAATCATATGTTGGGTTATAAAAAAACTAAAATAACTAGAAAGAATAACAACGTGACATCTACTTGAAAAACAATAAACTAAAAACAACCTAATCGATATTCTATTTGGATTTTAATTGATTTATGTTTAATTACTTTGTATGACAATTTGTATTTGTATTTTTAAATGATTATTGTGTAATTTGAATTTTGTATGTTTTTATAACTATTCAGCAACTTCATCCATCACAGTATAAAACAACAGGGTAATATGGTCATTTTTCATCATTCAACATAGTTAGTCAAATGTACAATCAAACATCATGGTTTCTTTCTCAGTCAGAAAACTTTCCAAGATAGTATTTTCCCAGACATCAACTATCAACCGGGACCTTAGTTCCATTGATAGAAAGGGATATGAGTTTGCTGGTAAAGGTAGAGTTCTCAAGGTATTCAAAGATGATTCTAACAAACTGAGATCCAAACGAAAGACTTCATACCTCTACTTTCTTGAGGGGAAAACAATTTCAAGTGATGTTATTGTTTCTAAGTTACTTTCTGATCTAGATAAGTGTCGTATTTGGCACCTTCGACTCTACCATATGAGTTTTCAAGGTATGTCTGAACTGATTCGAAGAGGATTACTTTGTAAATAAAAGGTTATTGGTTTAGAGTTCTGTAAAGATTGTGTATATGGAAAGAGAAAGCGAGTGAGATTTATGAGTGATGTTCATACAACAAAAGGACCACTCGACTAAGTCCAAGCATATTTGTGGGGAGTGACTCGAGTTGCTTCGAAATGTGGAGCTATTTATATGGTCACTATCATTGATGATTTCTCCAGAAAGGCATGGTCTTTCTTCTTGAAACATAAGGGAGATTTTTCTCACCTTTAGAAATTGGAAAGTACAAGTTGAGAAGCAATCTGGATTGTTAGTAAAGTATCTTCTAATGGATTATGGACTTTAGTTTTGCTCAAAAGAGTTTAATGCCTATTGCAGAAAGGAAGCCATCAATCGACATCGCACGGTAGTCCATACACTTCAACAAAAGGGTGCAGCCGAAAGGATGAATCACACCATTATGGAGAAGGTCTAGTTTATGCTTTCCAATTCCAAATTGCTAAATTCCATTTGGGTGGAGGTTGCTTCTACTGCTTTCTATGTAATAAAACGACCAACGCTAAAAGAAATTAAGAAGAAAAATCCATTTGAGTTATGGTATGGGATACTTGTCGATTGTACAAATTTAAAACCTTTTGGATGTCCAGCTTATGCATGAGTTGAAAATGGGAAGTTAGAACTGAGAACAATAAAATGTGTTTTTTGGGGTATAATCCGGGTGTAAAAGGATAGAAGTTACGGTGCTCAAATCTAAAGAAAGTTATTATATAAAGATATGTTACTTTTGATGATTCCGCTATAACTGAGCCTGTTGACAATTCTTCTAGAAGTGCAGATGCATCATCCCAAGCAAGTAAAGAGAAAGCTTAAATGGAGGTGTAGATTCCTACTTCATCTTCCACTTCTATTCCAAGTTCAGTAGAAAATCAAGAGTCTTCCTCGTCTGATAAGCCCATTGTTTTTGAAGAGTCAACATCTTCGCCACCACAAGCGATTACTCCACGCATTGGAAGAGATAGATCGAGAAGAGATATTGTACCTCCAAAGAGCTATGTTGAAGCTAAACTTGTTTCTTATGCTTTTATTTTGATGATGATATTTAGTCTGGAATGGAGCCTATGAATTATGATGAGGCTGTTAAGTCTAAAGATTCAAGTGATGGATGATTGCAATGCAAAGTGAGATGGAGTCCTCACAAAGAACTGATAATTGAGATTTAGTTTCTATTCCAAAAGGAAAATAACCAGTTAAATTCTAGTGGGTCTATAAGCTCAAGGAACTTGTCAACCCAGATGAGAAACCAAGTTACAACGCTAGGTTATTAGCTAAAGGCTACAATCAAATTCTTGGTACTGAATAAACTTAAATTTATTCCTCAGTTGTCAAACATACTACTGTCTGTGTATTGTTGAGATTGGTTGTTTCTAATGACTATGAGTTAGAGCAACTCGATGTTACTACAACTTTCTTAAATGGTGTTTTTGAGGAAGATATTATTATGCAACAATCTGAGGGTTTTGTAGTTCCTGGTGAGGAGAATTATGTTTATAAATTGAATAAACCTCTTTATGGCCTCAAGAAGTGTCTTAGACAATCGTATAAGAGGTATTATTCATTTATGGCTAATCACGAATTCAAGAAGTGTGCCCATGATAGTTGCGTTTATTACAAAAACTGTGATGATGATTTGAAGATCTACTTCTTATACGTGGATGACATGTTGATCGTAGCAAAAAATATAAAGCAGATTCAGAAATTAAAAGACCAGTTGAAAATTGGTTTTCAAATGCATGACTTACGAGTTGCCAAAAATATATTAGGTATGGAAATTATTCATGATAGGAAGTTTAATGGCTTGTATCTTTCTCAAAAATAACATTGAGAAAGTCCGAAGACACTTCAATATGCATGAAGCAAAACCTATAAACACACCTTTTGCAACTTAATTGAAGTTATCTCGTATGAGTCCTACTACTAAGAACTACTAAGATTGATATGGATTATATGGCACGCGTTACATACTCTACTACTGTGAGATCTTTAATGTATTATATGATTTTCACGCACGCTGATTTGGTTTATGTTGTTAGCATGATTAGTCTTAGTGTGTATATATATATATATATATATATATATATATATATATATATATATATATATATATATATATATATATATATATATATATATATATATGGCGAACCCAGGGAAAGAACATTGGAAAGCAGTGCAATGGATCTTTCATTATTTACGAGGTACATGTTCTATGTGCCTGCATTTTGGTAAGTCTACCATTGGGGTGCTTAGATATGTTGAATCAGATCACACTAAAGATCTGGATAAACGGAGATCTATTACAGGGTATGTGTTTACTTTGAACGGTTATGCTATTAATTAGAATGCCTAGTTACAGTCTACAATTGCTTTGTTATCTACCAAGGCAGAGTATATGTTGATTACAAAAGCAATTAAGGAAGATATCTGGTTGAGGGGTCTATTTATTGAACTTAACGATAGATTGAAGGTTACCACAGTATTCTATAACAATAAAAGTGCTATCTTCTTTGAGAAAAGATCAAATGTTTCATGACCAAACTAAGCACATTGATATCCCTTTCCATTTTGTGTGGAATATCATTGAAAAAAGGTGATTTTGTCATGGACAAGATTCATACAGATTATAACCCTGCTAATATTTTCACTAAGATCTTCCTATAGCTAAGTTCAAACTATGTTTGGACTTGATGAGAGTTTCTGATCGCAATTGAGCCTGAATGGTTTGGTGGAGGAGGTATTTTTCTTTTTTGAATCAGTTTTTCACTAAATGGTGATTACAAGTTCTTATGGAGTTTTAGAGTTTGATAAGCTATTGACGTTTTATGTTTTTGGGTGATTTTTGGACAAGTTGAAATTTTGCATGCTCTATTTTGAAGTCAAGATGGAGATTGTGGAAATATGCCTTCCAAAATTGACAATTTCTGCTTAGTTCAAGGGCTATATTGTTTTTCCAGCAATCTAGGTCTAACTTGGTTGCATCAAGTCTAAAAATGACATCGGGTCTAAAATGGGTGTATTAGGTCAAAAAAGGACACCATGTCTAAAATAGGTGTATCAGGTCTAAAATGGACTTGTTCTAGAAATGCAATTGCTTCATTGTTGAAGGTCCATATTTGCCAATTTTGGAAAATCTTTATTCCTTTGTAGCTTAAATTGAATTATTTTCTAGAAGAGAGATATTAAACAAAAAATCAAGATTTCTTCTTCTTCCCCATTTTGGATCGACATTTCTAGGGTTTCAACCCTTTTTCACCAAATCACCATTATAGTTCATCGTAATCTATTTGATCGAGCTTTGTAAACACAACAATATTTTAGTGGATTGGTTCTTAGCTTACTCCGCCCGTGGTTTTTTCCCGATTTGGGTTTTCCACATAAAGTTTTGTGTCTCTCTGATTTACTATTTTGTTTGGTATTTTTCATTGCATTCGATTGATTGTTGTTTGATATATTAGTCCTATTCCGCATAAATTAATATTGTTCTTGTGATTCGGATTTGTGGGTTGTTTGATGCATTAGGGTTTTTTCCATATTTGTGCATCTTTATCCTCTTTGTTTACTATGTTGGTAGAGTTGCTTAACCCTTGTTAGAAGTTATAATTAATGTACATTTTCATTTACTATGTACTAGACTACTAGGTTACGAACAAAAAATAAAAATATATTGGTATTCTTTAGGGAGGACATAGGGTAAATGCCATCCATACCGATAAGCCCCATGGCCAAAATGAAGACTAAGAGGTGATTAAGCTGTTTACCTGAACAAGAATATGCATGAAGTATATAAGGTCCGTCACGCTTCTGAAAACCACGATGGTTTTCGTCATTGGCCAATTAATTATTATGCACTTACAGTCCTGCTCCAAAAAAGTAAAACATGTAGAAGGAAATTAGTCACAATTTAAACAATAAAAAAAGATTATCTATGTTAATTGTGTGTTTAAGGTAGAAGCAGGAAAAATGGCTTTGAATTGTGTTTCATAGTTAGGTGAAGAAATAGTTTTAAGTTTGACTCAGACAAATCACAAACTGACTTTTACTGGCATAGAACTTGATTTTTTGTCATTCAAATACATCCACCTAATAAATATAAACGGTTATTATTCCTAACAGATCAAATTTTCATTGTAGCAAAAAACTGCCTAATATCGCCACTTTTGTTACCAAGTACAATAGAGAACAAGTGTGACTCGGACTGAACCTGAACTAGGACTTGGGATTGGGACCGATGTCAATGGGATAAAAAATACAATTATTTGTCAAACTCAAACGGTGGAAGAAGGTAGGACAAAAACTTGCTCTCAATCTCTTGTTTGTGCAAAAAACATGATTCCTTTTATATCAACAATGTTACCTTCTTGACTGACAGCAAGTAAAAGAATAAGGGGTCTATGAAAATTGCAAATAAGCACGATATGACAATGAATTGGTTCCACTGTTGAACTGCTTTGGCATGTGGATTCATGACCCCGAATGCAAAACTTTTAATTAACAATAATTTGTCTTTTGCCCACAGCTTTGCACCTTCATACCAAACACCATCAAACTGCAAAAAAGAATAAAAATAAAATAAAAAACAGAAAAAAAAAACATAATAACTGCATGTACAAAGTAAGCAATTCAATTTGAAGGACACTATAAGTACATAAGAACAATGTTTTACATTTTTCGAGTAATTCAAAATCGTTACTAAAATCATTCAAGTTTCAAAAGCCATTATATGATCATTTAATTTTCAAAACAATAAAAAACTATCATTCGTTATGAAATCCAATGAATGATGTCAACATTTTACAGGTATGCGATCAACATACATTACCCTGAATAAGCAAAATTGAAAAATGTAGTGCTTTTAGTAATGTTTATCAAAACCGAATGACCAAATTAGGTATGAAGTGAAAGTATGTTGCTACTTATATTAACATTTAATTTCATTTTACATGCCCTCAATCAATATATATCTAAAACAGGTTAGATAAGATAGAACTAAATCCTGCATTTGTTACATGGGACAAGATTGTAGTGGACGGGAGGATGGGACCAGACAAGCTTTTTAAGACCCTATTCATTGATGAGGATATGGAGGGTATTTACGTCTTTTACACAAACTATAGATAAAAAAACAAGTCCCTACCCCACCTTACTCCACCTATCTGGATCCGACAAAAAATTGCAATTTTGTCATCGACATCACTCCTAGTCCACAAACACAGTAAAACTGTTCTGTTCTACGAAACAGGGACTAAAGGTCAAAATCTTCTCAAAAGTCAAACCACCATCAAGACACAAGATTTTAACAGATCAAAATTTAAATATTTTAGAAAGAAAAGAGTAATACACGGTGGCGAAACCCCTCGGATCTTGACATCGACCGTGCTTTGTAAGCAGCTGGGCATGTTGTACAGTAAGGATCATCACACATCCCCAATTGTCCAGACTTCATTAAGTGCTCACTTTGATGGCTATAATTTTTAGTGCGTACTCGTTCCACAAGCTCCCTCTCTTGTCTCTGTACATCACGAGTTTTTCTTTCACTACGCAAGGGACCTGTAAAGCCAACACGATTTGTTGCACCAGGATTCATTTCAATGGAGCTAGAAGGAATGGATATTGAAACAGCAGTTCTGCTCCTCTGTAAATTTCTTCGATTTATATTGTGATCGTAGCTATCGGTTGACCAATTTGTAGTTGTTAACATTGGTACATCGTCTTTTTCAATAGAGTCCATCTATCAAGCACCAAGTGTAATATCTGCATGAGAGATGTAAATCAGGTATACAATGACCCACTAGATGAACAAGTGCCCATAAGGAGCTAAATCAATTATGATTAAATTGAGGTTACATAAAGTATGTAAGTATGTGTCATAAGGGTTTATAGTGATTTTGTTTTACCCTTTGGTAATAAATTTTATTACAACTAATTACTTAAAATTTATCATTTGATTCTTAAATAAATAAATAATCGTGGCATACTAAATAAGAAATAGAAATATTCTAAATGTGTGGATGAAACCAAGAAATCATATGACTAAGCTAAGCAAACTTAAAGTATGTATTATGAGTTTATTATTAAAAAAATTGGAATGTATTTTACCTTAAAGGAAGTACCATTTGAACTTACAAAGATATAACTGTTAATTTCGAGTCATAATACTGCTTCTTCACAGCATAATTCAACTTCAACAGTAATTTAAAAAAAAAAAAAAAATCTGTAATAGAATCGTTTCTTGAGATAGCAATAATCAAATAATCAAATAACCAATTTCAAACAACCCTAAAAAACAGTCTCTGAAATAGAATAGCCTCAACAAGTTAATATCAAAACCAAAACACATTCTCAAACAGAAATAACAGTTGATATAATACATTAATATTAACCGTATGTTATTTGTTTGGTGGTAACACATTCAATTGTACTCCACCACATTTTAGAAGCAATCAATCGCTACTTTTTTACATTCTTCAAGTAAAAGTGAAGTTACTTTAATATCAAAGTGAAGCGTATTCAGTATTTTCAGTACAAAAAACAAAAATACATGAGAAGCCAGAAGAAATTTAGACAAACCTTATTAAGAAGTGTATTTAAGCTCCAAGAAACGAACAATGAGGAAGCCACAAATAGTTATGAGATTATGTGTTTGAAAAAGAGGATAATAAGGAATATCAAAATCAAAAGGGCGCACAAGGGTTTTGACATGAAATGCATTGATTGAGCGTAGACGAAGACCAAGACCCAGTGAGGCAATGACTAGAAACAAACGCGACAAAAAGCGGTAGAAAGCAGTGGAACGATTACTCTCCCACATCTTTTCAATCACCATGTACACACACCATATATTTTTTTTCTTTGCGGAATGCATGTATACTTTTGATTATAAAGGAGCACGAGGTCACTATCTCCTTCACCTTTTGATTAGAGGGTATCTTCTTGCATCCCGAGTCTTTTTAATATGGTCAAATGACAACAAACTAGATTGGATTACTTTTCGGTTATCTCAACTTTTTTTTTTCCATCAAAATTATTATTATTATTATTATTATTATTATTATTATTATTATTATTATTATTTGAAACGGCAAATCTAACATACTCCTAAATTACTTCTTAAATCCACATATGTCGACAACGGGACTTGAACCTTCAACCTCAAAGAGGGAAGACAACACCGGATACCGCTGGGCTAGAATGCACACATAAGTATGTATTTTATTTTTGTTTAGAGTATTTTAGTCCCAATGTATTTATAATTGCATATCTTGTATGCTTAGATATGTCAGTTCACTATAAACATTGATCTAAACATTGATCTGATACCAATCTGCCACATCCTCGGGGTGGGTTGGGTGACTTCATCTTGTAATATCATCATAGTGTATATAATTGAAATAAAACATCATCATCATCACACATACAATATAACAACCGCCATAGTTTACATAAGTGTGTTGGGTTACAAGTTACATTCCAAAATAATAAGTGTATGATGATAACAAAATACAACAAAATCCACGAGTTCTTGATGATCAACTTGCTTAACAATTCCCTGAGAATACAAGTTATTTTGAAAACGTCAACATATATAATGTTTGTGAGTTCATAAGCATGTTTGTATGAAAGTTTTGTATCACATTATAAACACCAGAAAATCCGATATTTTCTGTAAAAATGGTTTGAAAGTTTTTTGTATCAAATCTTGTATTAAGCATGTGTGTTTCTGTTTTGAATGGGTATAAGGAGAGTATTCCAGAAAATCCTATATTTTCTGTTGTAAGTAGAAGGTATTGTATAATTGTACGTTTTCCTAGAAAATCCGATATTTTCTGTTATAGATGTAACACTCTAAAAATTTCAACAAATTTAAACTTTTCAAAAACAACCCAGTTTCATAAAGTTATTACAAAAAGGTTTTCAATACAATTATTATCAGAGTCTTCCCAGAACCACATCATAACACATAATCATGAGGAGCGGTACGATTATGCCTTTGCCTTGCAACGGTCTCCGGAAGAACCTGAAAAACATTAAACCACAACTGTAAGCCCGAAAGCTTAGTGAGATACCCCCAAAATACCAACCACATACAAACATAACCATATCATATAACCGATACAGAACAGCCATGCACTTCGGGTCTACTGTGTGACTGGTCCGCCACACCGACCAACAGTCCACCTGGTCCACCCTCCGAGTCTAGCCATATACATCGAGTCTACAATGTGATTGGTCCGCCCGCACCGGACCTTCAATCCACCTGGTCCACTCTCTGAGTCTACAGTATGACTGGTTCACCCGCACTGGGCCTTCAGTCGGCCTGGTCCACTCTCTGAGCCTCGGCACGTCTGGTCCGCCCTCTTGGGGCCTGCAGCCTATCCGGACCGCTCGTTGGGTCTTCGGGATAACCGGTCCGCCCTGGGTATGTTGGCCTACAGCGCAAAGCAGGACCCGCCTCCACCCAACCCCAGTCCAACAACCATGTGCACATAAACATTCAATCATATAACAATTCACATTCAAACAAGCCGATCTAGCAGATCACATAATGTAACATCATCCTAACCAGGATACCGACCTAACCGGTCACTAGCATAGCATCATCCTATATACCAGGATACCGACCTTAACCAGGTCTCTAACATATACCATCCTAACTACCAGGATGCAAACATAGCAAAGCAACAACATAACAACGATACCTGGATTACAATCCGATAAAGGGCCGACCTTGGTGCCTTAGACCCTGTTGATATAGTGAGGATAACTCACATGCAACTACTGACTGAAGAGATAAGACCAAGCTGCTCCGACCATTGACACGATCTCCACCACTAGCCAAACACCAAAACATTAAACTCAAAACAAATGCCAACAATTACCAAAATGCCCCTGGAAGTCAACCGGTCAACCCTTGGTCAAAGTCAAAGTCAATGTCAACCTCCTAACTGACTCTACTCGCCGAGTCAACCCGATGACTCGTCGAGTCCCCATGCTCAGAACTTTCCCAATCCGCGACTCAAGTCGCCGAGTCACCCCGAGACTCGCCGAGTCGCACAACTCTGAGTCCCCTCGCACTCAACTCACTGAGTCCTCCCTTGACCTGGTTAAGGTCGGTATCCTGGTATATAGGATGATGCTATGCTAGAGACCGGTTAGGTGAGTATCCTGGTTAGGATGATGTTATGTTATGTGATCTGCTAGATTGACTTGTTTGAATGTGAATTGTTATATGTTTGAATGTTTATTTGCACATGGTTTTGGACTGGTGTTGGGTTGAGGCGGGTCCTGCTTTGTGCTATATGCCAACATACCCAGGGCGGACCGGTTATCCCGAAGGCCCAACGAGCGGTCCGGATAGGTTGCAGGCCCCAAGAGGGCGGACCAGACGTGCCGAGGCTCGGAGAGTGGACCAGGCCGACTGACGGCCCAGTGCGGGCGGACCAGTCATACTGTAGACTCAGAGAGTGTACCAGGTGGATTGAAGGCCCAGTGCGGGCGGACCAATCACACTGTAGACTCGATGTATATGGCTAGACTCGGAGGGTGGACCAGGTGGACTGTTGGCCGGTGCGGCGGACTAGTCACACAGTAGACCCGAAGTGCATGGCTGTTTTGTATCGGTTATATGATATGGTTATGTTTGTATGTGGTTGGTATTTTGGGGGTATCTCACTAAGATTTTGGGCTTACAGTTGTGGTTTAATGTTTTTCAGGTTCTTTAGGAGACCGTGGCAAGGCAAAGGCGTGATCGTACCGCTCCTCATGATTATGTTTTATGATGTGGTTCTGGGAAGACTCTGATAATAATTGTATTGAAAACCTTTTTGTAATAACTTTATGAAACTGGGTTGTTTTTGAAAATTTTAAATTGGTTGAAATTTTTAGAGTGTTACAAGTTGGTATCAGAGCAGGTGTCATCTGAGCAGGCTCGTATGAGTTGTTATCTAAGTGTGCTGAGGAGAGACATTCGGAAGTTCGTGGCGAACTCGACTTACCAGACATTTGCTGAGCTCCAGGAAAATGCTCGGAAGAGGGAGATTGAGTTGGAGACTCAGGCCAGGGAGGAGGCCGAGTCACAGCGGGCGGATCGGCGACCGGCTCAGTCTCAGCCGGCAGCCTAGTGGGCTAGACCCGCTGATTCGAGATATGGGGGCGCGAAGGGCCGCACTTGTGGGAAGTGCGGTAAGAGTCATGAGGGGTCGTGTAGGGCTGGAGTGTGCTACAAGTGTGGGAAAGAGGGGCATATCGCGAGGGATTGCCCCAAGGGATTTTCGGTTTGCTTTCATTGCAACCAAATCGGCCATCGGAAGGCCGAGTGCCCTTAGCTACTTCAAGGATCAGCACAGAGATCTGGGTCTGCTGCTAGGGCTACCGAGGTTCGGCCGGTGAAGGCCGAGGCCCCGAAGGCTCATGGGAGAGCATCTCAGTTGACTGCGGAGGAGGTCCGCGCGACGCCCTATGTTGTGGCTGGTATGTATTTTCTTTTCATCTTTTATTTGAGTTGGGTTTTAATGCTTATATGATGATGTGCATATGTACTTTTCTTGTGAGTTCTGTGCCTGCTTTGGTATTATTTGACTCGGGTGCGAGTCGGTCGTTCGTTTCAGTAGCTTTTAGTCAGCACATTAGTCTCCGTCGAGAGGCGTTGGATCGACCTCTGCGAGTTTCTATAGCTGATGAGCGAGCAGTGTATGCTTCAGATGTGATTTGAGGATGTGTCCTTGAGATCTTCGGTGTGGAGTTTCAGATAGATTTGGTTCCAATCGCGATGGGGGACGTGTGTGTTATAGTGGGTATGGATTGGTTGAGCCGATATGGAGCTGTGATAGACTGCGAGCGTCAATTGGTGATGATTCGAGACCCTAGTGGGGGAGTTCTTACGGTGTACGGCGAGGGTACACGTGCTGGGTCAGCATTTTGTTCGGCCGCCAGAGCGAGAGAGAGTCTACAGCAGGGTTGTAGGGGATTTGTGTCATATGTGATGGATGTGAGGGCTGATTCAGAGGGACCGAGGTCAGTTGATGAGGTCCCAATAGTGCGTGAGTTTCCAGATGTGTTTCCAGAGGAGTTGTCGGGTGTGCCTCCGGAGAGGCAAGTGGAGTTCGGTATTGAATTGGTTTCGGGAGCTGCGCCTATCGTCTTGTGCCTCCCGAGATGCAGGAGTTATCCTCGCAGCTCCAGGAGCTGTTTGCGGAAGGGGTTTATTCGGCCGAGCAGTTCGCCGTGGGGGCGCCTATTGTTTTTGTCAAGAAGAAGGATGGTTCACACCGGATGTGCATTGATTACCGGTAGTTGAACAAGCTAACGGTCAAGAACCGTTACCCGTTGCCGAGGATCGACGATTTGTTTGATCAGTTGCAGGGAGCATCTTGGTTCTCCAAGATCGATTTGAGTTCTGGGTACCGTCAGATGAGGGTGCGGGAGGAGGACGTCCAGAAGGCAGCATTCTGGACTCGTTATGGGCATTACGAGTTCGTGGTGATGCCTTTCGGACTCACCAACGCACCGATGGTGTTCATGGATCTCATGAAAAGGGTATGCAGACCGATGTTGGATCGCTCAGTGATCGTGTTCATTGACGACATATTGGTGTATTCGAGATCAAGAGAGCAGCATGAGGAGCATTTGAGGGAGATCCTCGGAATTCTAAGAGCGAAGAGGCTTTATGCCAAGTTCTCCAAATGTGAGTTATGGCTACAAGAGGTTCAATTTTTTGGGCATCTCGTTAACCAGGATGGGATATTGGTTGATTCGGCCAAGATTGAGGCGATTATGAGGTGGGAGGTGCTGAGATCACCCACCGAGATCAGGAGCTTTCTGGGTTTGGCCGGCTATTATCGGAGATTTATTAAGGATTTCTCAAAGATTGTCGTGCCACTCACCAAGTTGACCCGGAAGGGTGCTGTCACAACTAGAAATTTTATGTCTTGTAATCACTACACTCAAGTAAAATGTAGAATCAAAAACTTAAGAGCATGTATGATGCTTACTTTATGACAACAAAAATTTCAATCCAATACACCATACAAGTACTACAAATAGTCAACAAGCAATTGGAAACCCTAGAAGTTCTTGTTTAGGTCCATTTTGGACTAGGACTTCCTTATTGGACTCAATGGACCAATAAGCTTCCAATTTGACTATCATGGGATTAGAACCTTTAAATGGGCTCTAATTGGACCTAATTCCATTTAATTCAATATTTTGGGCCATATTGGGCCTAGAATGAGATAAATTAATTATATGAACCATTTTGGACCATGATTAACCTAATCTAACCTAATGGGTCATAAAAATCATATTTATATTTTTTTAGGCCAAAAATCATCCAACCTAGCTATAACATGGGCTTAAGGGCAAAATGCCTAAAAATCTTCTCTTTCCCTCCCATTCTCGACCCAAGCCCAAGGGAAGGAAGAGTTGACTTTGTATGTGCTACCTCACATTTATTCAAAGGACTTCCATGCAAGAGGACTCATACTTCCATGCACCATCCTTTCACACTTCTCTCTTCTCTCCTTTCTTCTTGATTCTCGGCCGAGTTCAAGCACACACACATACACATTTCACTCACTTTTCTCTTAAGGAAACTCTCTCATAACTCATCCATATTTCAAGATCTAAGAAGGAATCAAGGGGATTTTTACACAAAAATCATCATCTAAGGTAAGAAATCTCTTAGATCCTTAAACTAGCTACTTCATTTCATCCAAAAATCACCTCTTAATTCATTCAAACTCATGATCTAGCACCTAAGAAGCATTCAAGTTCGAAATCTTCCAAGGAAGGTTGCTAAGGCCGAATTTCTTCTCATTTTCTTCCAAATACCGAAACCACACCCAAAGGTGAGCTTCATACCCCCTATTTTTCGGTTTTTATAAGTTTTGTGGGGGGGGGGGGGGGGGGGGGGGGAATACAAGCAAATGTATAGATCTATGAGTATATGTATGCTTTGTATGATTTCTATGTTTATTTACATGTTCTTATGTGATTATGGTGTTGAATCTAGTCATAAAGTCCTTAAAACCGAGATTTGCATTAGGATGTATGAAACAAGTATAAAACATATTATTACACACAAATCATTTCTAGAAAAATAACCAAGTTGGTTAATATGAATTCCTTGGGCTAAAAATCCCATTTTTGGACTCAAAATGTTAAAAATATAAGGTTAAAGGGCCCAAAATGACAAAATACAAATTCTGATGGATGAAATGAGTCAAAACAGTTTCAACAATGTATTTTTCTGGAAATATTCTCTTTTGAAGGATTAAATGTGAAATTTTAAGTATAATGGGCCAAAAATGCACTTTTCGGCCCAATAAAGCCCAAATTGCGAGATTTTCAAATTAGAGGGGCTGAAACTGTATTTTTCTGTAAAACAGGGGACTACTAGTGCTCCAAGTCCATTTCAAGGGTTAAAAATGCTTTTCATATTTAAAAGGGACCAAAGATGCAAAAATTTTCTATTTTGGGCCAAAAGTGTAAAAACTGCGAACATGAAGGTTTCAAACGAGAAAATTTCATTTTTAGGGACTAAAACTGTTTTTCAAATAACTTTGAGCTGAAAAATACCTTTTCTACTAGTTTTGATACTAAAGTGTCAAGAAAAATGGTTTAAGGACTAAAATAGAAATTCTTTTATACAAAGGGTCAAAAGTGTAAATTTATCCAAAAGAAAGGGGCTGCAAAAATGTAAAATTCTAATATTTTAAACAATAAATCCGACATGATGAAATACTAGTACCTCGACTATCCGCGAAATATAATACACCTTCAACACCAAAAATCATTATCAAACGAATTGATTCGGTCTCGAATCAATAACGAATCCGAAATTACTAACACGACGATACTTCAATACACACGCGGAAACCTCGGGAATTCAATACACATGCGGAAATTTTGGGGAGTCAATACACACGTGGGAATACACCAGACGTCGATACACCGTTTTTGGGCCCGAAAGTTTCAAATCGTGCTTGTTGGGCCTAGCTAGCCCAATGACATGATCTTTAGGCCCGAAGGAAACTCGCTTACATGTAGTTGGGTCTTATATGACCTAATTCTGTGTAAAAGGACTTTTACAGGATTTGTGTTGTTAGACCCCAAGGGTCCTCCGGTGCTGCTAGTAACGTCGAGAATTCACCAAATGCGAGTCGGGCTAAGGGCCCTTCGCATTCACGATAGCCTTGAACGACTTATGGAAATATCGGGGGCTTCGCACCCTCTTTTCCTCCTCGGTTGTGGGGCTATGAGAAGTCCGGGTGATTGGATTAAGTGAATAGTGCGAACGACGCCTAAGGGATCGTTTGTATAGTTGTAAACTAGTCATTTTCATTAATGTGTGTTTATAACAATTCACAATCCATAATTAATCCAATGTCACCGGGATTCAACGAATACACACATCGCAACGAAATAACAAAATATAAAACATTTGATGCAAAGTATTAGGAAAACATCGGGTTTTCCTAGGGTTTTCAATCAATACACCTACGAGTTACATACCGAGTTTTACAAATTGTACTTTTACATCTATAGAAACAAACAAGCATACTTACGGATCTTCACCCTTTTTATACTATGCCCTTTTCAGAAAATATCGGATTTTCTGGTGATTTTCAAAACAATACAATCCGCTATATTTCAAGCATTACTTATGAACTCACCAACATTTCATATGTTGACATTTTTCAAAATACTTGTATTCTCAGGTAACAGGTAATTCGAAAAAGGAAAAATGTACTCAGTAACGTCTTGCTGTTGTTTTAATTAGTATCGAACAATTTACTTTTGGGTATGTAATATTATGGATCAATGTACTGAATGTAAACGCTACCAGTTGTAATATTTCAATGCTTGGTAATGTATGATGTTATGTTTCATGTATATTCATTGTGATGTTATTCAATTGAGTCACAATAGCCCTCGGGCGTTTCCGCCGTCTGGTTCGGGGGTGTGACAGGTGTTGGAATAGTGTCTAAGGCTGCAACTATATTAGGCAAGTATTTGACCCGGTTGTGCATGGTCCTTTTGGGTTCCCTTCACCATAGCAACTTGATAGGATGATTTATTAAGAGAGAGTAAATATTATTAATATATTATGAGAATAATATAAAGAATAATATATTGTTATTTGATTAATATAAGTCATAGAATTAATTAGAATTAATTTGGTGACTTAAAGAGGTTAATTAAATAAAGGGGTATAAACTGTCAATTGTTTGATAGTTAAGCTTTAGACTATAAATCCTTATAGATATATAGTGGACGGATTCTAGAAGCTAGGATAGCTTCAAAATCGTCCATGACTTATCTATGGAAAGGATTTGGATAGCCTTAAGAGAAGATTATCCAATTAGGGTTTAGATTGTAACCCTTAAGGAGTCTACAAGTATAAATAGACCCCATGGCTAAGGGAAATCGACATCTCACCTAAAGTAAGAGAACCCTGGCCGATTTCCTCCCCTCTCCTCTCTCCTAAATCATCTTCCTTGCTATTGGTGTTTGTAAGCCATTAGAGGAGTGACATTTGTGAATCTAGAAGCTCCAAGACTACAAGATCAACAAGGAATTTAAAGGTATGGTTCTAGATCTGTTTCAATGTTGTTATTTAACCTAATTAGCCATTAGAGGTATTGGATTCAAAGCATGTTTAATTAGAAAGCCTAGATCCAAGCATTAGGGTTTTGCATGCGCACATAGGAAAGTTGTTATGGCTAAAACCCATCAGTGGTATCAGAGCCTGGTTTGGTTTTCTCTAAATTGTTGCTTGATTAACTGAAACAAACCTGCAAAATTCATTTTTTTTGGTTTCTGAGTCATGGACTCGGCGAGTAGGCCTGACTCGGCGAGTCCCTTTGTGCACTCGGCGATTCCAGGCGTCAGGAATGGCCAGATTCGGGATTTTTTCATAATTATCTTATGGAAACTTACCTTAATCATAATCGATCAACCTAAATCCGATTTTTTGATATATATGACTATTATCTTGATCTAGTTAAAGGTATTTATCAACTAATAAAATATTTAATTTCCTTATATGATAATTAATTAATTATTTTAACTATTTTGGTAATTATCTTTCAAAGAAATCTTGAATAAAATCAAATATAGACAATTAGGATATTAATTGTTAATTGGAATTATTTGTTATTTGATCCTCCATGTTTTAAATGTTTAAAACTTGCCCTCAAGTTTTGAAATTTATATTTGTGATTAAAAGTTTTAATTTAGACAACTTAAATTTCAAACCCTAGATTTTAAAAGGTTTAAAATACAACCCTATACTAATATGATATTACTAGAATAATATATATATATATATATATATATATATATATATATATATATATATATATATATATATATATATATATATATATATATATATATATATGTGTGTGTATAACTAAATGCTAGTCTTACCGTTAGTAGGCCTCATTCACGAAGCCGATCTATAAGGTGGGTATAAGGTTGCGGCCTATAAAATGGCGCTTAATGGGTGTACACTCACACCCACCGCATGCTTGATTGGTGGAGGGTCGTTAGCCGAACGGGTAGGATAGGGCAACCTCATCCTCTCATTAAAAGTATAATAAGTAATACAAAGTAACTACACTAATTGGTTCTAAGCAAAGGTGGCAAAGGGTGATTCATTGTTTATCATAGTTCGATGGAGCGTGTGTGGTTTACCGGCACATCGAATAGGTGATCGTTACAATGAAGGCACCATGTGAATTTGCATGGTAATTCACACCCGCTTTGTGATCCTCGGTATCCCAGTCACAAACAAGAGGGGCATATCGAGATTTAAACATGCCATTGAATAGTTTCAATGAATCTCATCCGAACCTAGGAATTCTCAATACACTTAGGACTAATAGTTAAGTTTTTGTGATGGAGAATTAGTGAATCGTCATTCACTTACCTTCAATTTATTTACATGTTAGATTACGGCATCCCTTTTCTAGTATGTAAATGTTATTGTTGGATCCTAGCCATAGTTTTTCTTATTGGGTGATAATTAGGGATTCTTGTTCTAATCTATCTTTGTCCTTTTCTTTTGTAGATGTCGAACGCAAACAACGCTGCTGCTAGTTCTTTCACGTTGATGAGCCTTTGCCAAAAGGTCACCTTCGATGGAACGAACTTTAGCGAATGGATAAGATACATTCGCACCATTGCTCGCTATGAGGATAAGGAGTATGTCCGCGATGAGAAGCTCGAGAAAATCAACCCTGAAATCGCTACTCCGGCCGAAATCACTGCTTTTGAGACTCATGAGCGAGATGCAACGAAGGTACATTGCATCATGATTGCCACCATGAACTCTGAATTCCAAAAGTCCTACGAGGACATGTACCCGTACGAGATGCACCAAGACTTATTGGAGAGATACCACCAGAACGCGAGACAAGAGCATTATGAGATTTTCACCAACATGATTTCCGCTAAGATGGGTCATGGAGAATCTCTTACCGTGCACCTGCAAAAGATGCAAAGGTATGTCGACCGCCTTCGCAAGTTAAATGTTGACTTTGGGGAAGACTTGGCGATCGACATGGTGCTTCACTCTTTGCCTCCGATGTACAACCAATTTAGGATGACCTACCACATGAACAAAGAAGAGTTCACCCTAAGCAAACTCCAAGGTCTTTTGAGGGTCGCTGAGAGCAACTTCAAAGACAAGTCTGTTGCACCAACTCCCAATCCACCCGCTGCTCCTGTCTTGGCTATTGGTCAAGGAAAGGGAAAGAAGAGGAAGGCTTCATCGAAGAACTATCGCAAGGTCAAAGCCCGAGATGGTGCCTCTTCTAGTGGGACCAAAGTTGATCCCACTAAGCCCTGTCCTAACCCGAAGGAGGCAGAGTGCCACCACTGCCACAAGATAGGACATTGGAAGAGAAGCTGCCCAGAGTACCTGCAAGCAATCAAAGAAGGAAAGATCAAGCCATCTTTCGTAGGTATATACACAATTAAATCTAACGATTCTAATCATGCTATTTCTTGGGTTCTTGATACCGGTTGTGGTTATCACATTTGTTCTAATGTGTAGGGACTAAGAAGAAGTAGGGATGTGGAGCAAGGAAGGATCAATCTAATCATGGGGAACAGAAGATCGTCGCCTGTGACCAAGATTGGAGTATATTCTTTAGTGCTTAGGAATAATTTGTGTTTAGATTTGAACAATTGTTGCTATTCGCCAGAAATGGCTAGAAACATCATTTCATTTCATGGTTTATATAGACAAGGATTTAGATTTTCTTTTAATAATGAGAATGGTTCTATTTTGGCTTATCTGAATGGTGTCTTTTACTTTGAAGCTATACCATGTAATGGAATATATGAAACTGTTATGATTGTTGATAACTTAGGAAATGATGTTTTGAATATAGATTCTTCCACTAGTATGGATAAATCATCCTTGTGGCATTGTCATCTTGGACATGTCAACAAGAAACGCATAGCCCAAATCCAAAAGGATGGAGTGTTGGAGTCATTCGACCTTAGGGAAGATGACACATGCGAGTCTTGTTTACTTGGAAAGATGACTAAATCACCCTTCACGAGTACATGTGAAAGGGGTGAGGGTCTATTGGACCTAATACATACTGATGTATGTGGACCGTTTAGATCAACCACGAAGGATGGGAACCGCTTCTATGTTACTTTTACCGATGATTATAGTAGATATGGGAATATCTATTTGATCAAGCAAAAGTCAGAAACCTTTGAAAAGTTCAAAGAGTTCAAGAATGAAGTGGAGAATCAATTGGGCAGGAAAATCAAGATGCTTCGATCCGATCGAGGAGGAGAGTACCTAAGTCTTGAATTCCACGATTATCTCAAGGAGTGTGGAATAGTTTCGCAATTAACGCCTCCTAGGACACCACAGCTGAATGGTGTGGCAGAAAGGCGTAATCGAACCTTATTGGATATGGTTCGCTCTATGATGAGTCGTGCTTCACTACCTATCTCTTTTTGGGGGTATGCCTTAGAGACTGCCGCCCATATCCTTAACCGAGTCCCTACTAAGAAGCTTGCCAAAACACCTCACGAGATGTGGACAGGGGAAGCTCCCTCGTTGGCACATATCAAGGTTTGGGGTTGCGAGGCTTTCGTAAGACGAGATACTCACGACAAGCTTGAACCTCGAAGTGAGCGATGTATTTTCATCAGCTACCCGCAGACATCCTTTGGATATCTCTTCTATAGACCGAAGGACAATGTTGTCTTCGTTGCGAGGAGAGGAGTTTTCCGAGAGCGAGAAATCATAAGCCAAGGAGACAGTGGGAGGCAAATCGAACTTGAAGAAATTCAAGAGTCGATAGATGAAGGAACCTCTACCGTTGGCACTCAACCGGAGGAGGAAACTCCGGTTGAACCGATTGACGAGTCCTTACCTCTTAGACGTTCCGATAGAGTTAGAGTTCATCCCCAGTTTTATGGTTTTCATATTACTACCAAAGGGGACATGTATATTAGTGATGGTACACTAGTAAATCTTGATAAACCTAATAACTATAAGGAAGCCATGGCAGGCCCGGAATCTGCAAAATGGAAAGAGGCAATGGATAGCGAGATCTAATCCATGTATGATTACCAAGTTTGGAATTTGGTTGATTATGTGCCCGGACATAAGACCGTTGGGTGCAAATGGATCTTCAAGAAGAAGACTGACATGGATGGAAATGTGCACACATATAAAGCGCGATTGGTTGCGAAGGGCTTTACTTAAACTCCTGGAGTTGACTATGATGAGACCTTCTCACCAGTTGCGAAGATTAAATCTATTAGAGTGATGCTAGCAATTGCCGCATTTCATGATTATGAGATTTGGCAAATGGATGTCGAGACCGCTTTCCTTAACGGAAAGTTGGCTGAGGATGTTTACATGGCTCAGCCAGAGGGGTTTGTGGATCCGAAGCATCCGAATAGAGTGTGTAAGCTTGAGAAGTCCATTTATGGACTTAAGCAAGCATCTCACAGATGGAATCTTTGCTTCGATGAGAAAGCCAAAGAGTTTGGATTTGTACGAAGCGAAGACGAATCTTGTGTATATGTCAAAGCCAGTGGGAGTATAGTAAGCTTCCTCGTTCTATATGTCGATGACATATTACTCATAGGAAACGACATCCCGACTCTACAGGAGGTTAAGTCCTGGCTCGGGAAGTGCTTCGCTATGAAGGACCTCGGAGAGGCTTCTTACATTTTGGGAATAAGGATAGTAAGAGAAAGAAGTAAGAGACTAATTGGACTTAGTCAGAATACTTACTTAGAGAAGGTACTAAAACGTTTTAGTATGGAAAACTCAAAGAAGGGAGAATTACCGATACAAAGTAATGCCAAGTTGAGTAAGACTCAAAGTCCGAGTACCGAAGCCGAAATAGCAGAAATGAGCCGAGTACCATACGCTTCCGCAGTTGGCTCAATCATGTATGCTATGACTTGTACTCGCCCTGATGTAGCCTTCGCTTTGAGCATGGTTAGCAGATATCAAGGGAATCCTGGCAGAGCACATTGGATTGCAGTGAAGAACATCCTTAAGTACCTTCGGAGGACGAAGGAATGGCTCTTAGTCCTCGGAGGGAGTGATGACTTGAAGGTGCGAGGGTATAGTGACGCCATTTTTCAGACCGACAGGGACAACTACCGTTCACAGTCGGGCTGGGTCTTTACCCTAAATGGAGGAGCAGTAACATGGAAGAGTTCCAAGCAGGAGACCGTAGCTGATTCAACGTGCGAATTAGAGTACATTGCAGCGAGCGAAGCGTCGAAGGAGGCAATATGGCTAAAGAACTTCATCGGTGATCTTGGAGTTGTACCTGCCATAAAGGAGCCCATGGAGATTTTCTGTGATAACGAAGGAGCGGTTTCCTTGACCAAGGAACCGAGGGATCATGGTAGATCAAGACATATCGACATAAAATATCACTTCATTAGACATCGTGTAGAAGAAGGACAACTCGTAGTGAAGAGGATATCATCAGAAGATAACCCAGCAGATCCGCTTAAGAAGAGACTGAGTAGGGTTAAGCACTTGCAGCATGCTAGGAGTATTGGGCTGAAGGATGATATTAGCATAGATTAGATAGTATTAGAAACGTGTAATAGATAAATGTAATTAACATTTGATGATTAAATAAAGGAGTTTTATTTATGAGTAATGTTACTATCTTATGTTAATTGTTTAACTATTGTTTCACTTTGCATGTTTTGACTTCCAGAATAATTGAGTTTATTAGGAATAATCGAATTGTTCAAATTATCCACAATCGTTCATATGTTGGGAGTAGATATGAATGAAGATTGTCATGAATTGGTGTGTAGATTATCTAAATAGTGTTAGACATAGCAAAGGGTTGCTGCAACGTTCATGAGTGCTTATGAACTAGTTTTGAGCATTGGAACAACCCCGCGCTTGCTGGAATCACCTTATGGAATATGATATAAAAGGGTGATCGCAAGATGATAATATCATATAGTCTTAAAACCTAGATATATGGTTTGTTATTTGTTAATTGATTGTACATTGATAATGCGAAAACGCATCAGTAACTCGGTGTTATAAAACGCATTGTTGTGTATAGTTGGTTAATGAATAAGTAAATGCATATAAGTCGAAGTTTATCTGTAACTTTTATCTAAGAAGGTAAAAGCGATATCTCGGCCGCTCGATGATTTGATTTGACTTATGTGCCAGGCCTGGTCAGAACTGAATTGATGTGTTCGATTAAGTTCTTTGTCAAATAAATCAGAGATCGAGAAACCTAAATGCTTGACTAACCATTCCATAGGATTGTCAGCATGATATCTAACAGAGGACTGTACGATCCCTTATCTAAATGACAAGATTGATTAGATCAGAGTTTGACAGAGTTTTTAAAGAGCTACGATTGCAAACCGAATTGTACTTGTGCATATAGTTACTAGACTTATCCAAGTGGGAGATTGTTGGAATAGTGTCTAAGGCTGCAACTATATTAGGCAAGTATTTGACCCGGTTGTGCATGGTCCTTTTGGGTTGCCTTCACCATAGCAACTTGATAGGATGATTTATTAAGAGAGAGTAAATATTATTAATATATTATGAGAATAATATAAAGAATAATATATTGTTATTTGATTAATATAAGTCATAGAATTAATTAGAATTAATTTGGTGACTTAAAGAGGTTAATTAAATAAAGGGGTATAAACTGTCAATTGTTTGATAGTTAAGCTTTAGACTATAAATCCTTATAGATATATAGTGGATGGATTCTAGAAGCTAGGATAGCTTCAAAATCGTCCATGACTTATCTATGGAAAGGATTTGGATAGCCTTAAGAGAAGATTATCCAATTAGGGTTTAGATTGTAACCCTTAAGGAGTCTACAAGTATAAATAGACCCCATGGCTAAGGGAAATCGGCATCTCACCTAAAGTAAGAGAACCCTGGCTGATTTCCTCCCCTCTCCTCTCTCCTAAATCATCTTCCTTGTTATTGGTGTTTGTAAGCCATTAGAGGAGTGACAATTGTGACTCTAGAAGCTCCAAGACTACAAGATCAACAAGGAATTCAAAAGAATGGTTCTAGATCTGTTTCAATGTTGTTATTTAACCTAATTAGGCATTAGAAGTCTTGGATTCAAAGCATGTTTAATTAGAAAGCCTAGATCCAAGCATTAGGGTTTTGCATGCGCACATAGAAAAGTTCTTATGGCTAAAACCCATCAACAGGTTGGTATCAGAGCTCTGTTTATAGTGAACTAGCATATCTAACCATACATTGATATGCAACTATAAACCAAAAGAGGGACTAACACAACTCTGAACAAAACAAGTAAAATACAACAATAAAATACTTTTGCTTGCATTAGGAATAAGGAACATAACGTCGAACCAAACAAGATAATGCTAGTATCTCGGTTAATTCAGGATTGTTCTTAGTGGTACCAAGGAGTGGATGTAGCCTGATCAACTACATTCTCTCCAAAGTATAACTAACACACGTTCCGATGAGATCGTGATAGCTAGGGAACCTAAAACTATACCCCTTTATCACCAAAAAGAGAACGCCTGCTTAGTCTGTACAATAGTTGTAGCATCCTAGGAATAATGTTAGCATATTTACATACTCACACAGACAGCATGGCTGGTTTTCATCACCCCGGAGACCCTTATTTCCCTAATCAGGGGAATAACGGATGGTTAGAGGAAGAGCCTGAGGAAGACCCCGAAGAGGAATCTGACGGGGAACCGGAGGAAGGAGTCGAGGGCGAGCCTGCCGAACCAGAAGAAGATGAAGGGAACTTCGAGGAGGAACCCGATGACAGTGAAGGGGGTGATTTGGACACGGAGTCCGAAGTCATCAACCCCCTTTACCCGATCAGGGTGCCTGCTTACCATGTGGGCCCCACTGGTCCTACCCCTTCCTGGGGTATTGATCTTTGGAGATGGAGCAGACAACAGGGACAACGACCCCCGTCCGGCATGTCGCGCGAGTTCTTTGACCTGAGGGACGGAGGACCGGCCGACCGAGCCCTACCGGTCATGGTGAGACGATTACGGAACACTGGCAATCTTGCTCAGGGCACTGTTGATCAGGTACACCAGTTGTGGACTAGGGTCGAGCGTGCGGAACAGGAGACACATGACGTCCTTCGTGAGTTCCACATGAGGCAGGTAAGGTGGGAGTCTCGACTCCAGGACGTAGAACGACTGGTGGCTTGTCTTCAGGGAGCATCCACATCCTCGACACCACCTCCGGACGCAGATCATCGCGAAAGATGCCTCGCCGACCTACTCGCGGAAACCCTGGACCAACCCCACCCGAAGTTGACTCCACTGATTCCAGGCGGCCGTGTCTGCTACGGTCACCGCAACTATGGCACAAATTCACCAAGGGAACAACGGAGGAGGCAACGGGCAAGGGGCCGGGAGTTCGAACAACGGGATGAATCAAGGACCCACCAAAACATGTACCTACAAGGACTTCACAAACGCCAAACCACAAACTTTTAAGGGCACTGGAGGAGTGATCACTCTGAAGCGATGGATCGAGAGGGTGGAATCGGTATTCGAGATATGCGATTGTCCTGAGGAGATGAAAGTGAAGTTCGCAGCCTGCACTTTTGTTGATCAAGCGCTCACTTGGTGGAACGGACACGTGGAAGCCATGACACTCCCTGTAGCCAACTCCATGCCGTGGTCGGAAATGAAAGAAATGTTGATGGCTGAATACTGCCCACGAGGTGAGGTTCAAAAAATGGAGCAAGAGCTGTGGAACCTCACTGTGCAGAATGCAAATATCGATGCCTACATATCGAGATTTAGTGAATTATCTCTGTTATGCCCGGGTATGATCACCTTGGAAGGAAAGAAGATTGAGCGATTCATCTGGGGACTAACATCACCAATCCAAGGAAATGTGATAGCTGCAAACCCCGAAACATTTGACAGTGCAAAAAGATTGGCGAAAAAGCTGTATGACCATAACAACAAAAAGGGTGAGAAGCCAGTGGAGAATGAGGGTAGGAAGGAAGGTGATGGCAAGAAGGGGAAGAATAACAAGAGGAAGGGGCGTCAGGGCCCCGAGACCTCTAAGAAGCAGTAGACAGTGGCAGTTAATGCTGCCACCACACCGGTTCCAGCCACACCACATGCTCCAGCCTCAGTTGCTTCAAATGCTCCCAGACCTTATTTCGGTAATCTTCCCAAGTGCAACAAGTGCGGTTTCCATCACAATGGAGAATGCAAGGAGTTGCAGTGCACCAGTTGTAATCAAAGGGGACACACGGCAAGGTACTGCAGGACCTACCCTCCCCAGAACCAACAACAAGGAAACAACAACAACAACAACAATCGCAACAACAACAACATCACCACCGGCGGCAACAATGCAGGGCCTAGCCACACCTGCTATGGGTGTGGGAGGACTGGGCATTTCCGCCGAGATTGCCCTAACAACAACAATCCTGGAAATGAAGGAACAGGAAGGATGCTGACCATGGGTCAGGGAGAGGCGATTTAGGACCCCGCTGTTGTTACCGGTACGTTTCTCCTAAACCACACTTATGCATGCATCCTATTTGACACCGGAGCAGAGCGAAGTTTCGTGAGAAATAGATTTAAGCATTTATTAAAACAACAACCCCATAAGCTCAATGAAACCTTTACGGTGGAAATGGCCAATGGGAAAACCGAATCCACCGGGGAAATCTACATCGGATGTACCCTAACCCTAAACCAACACGTCTTTCGAATAGATTTAATGCCTGTGTCCATTAGGAGTTTCGACGTGATTATTGGCATGGACTGGTTAAGCCCCCACCATGCTGAAATTATGTGTCACGAGAAGGCCGTTCGCCTTCACCTTCCCAATCACGAAACCCTAGTAATTTACGGAGACAAACCTAGCATGAACCTTCGCCTCATCTCGTGCATCCAGGCACGGAAACATCTACGAAAGAACAATTTGGCGTTCCTGGCTCACATAGTGGATAAAACCAAGGAAGAGGTTAACGTTCAAGAAATTCCCATAGCATGTGAGTTCCCAGACGTGTTTCCTGAAGATCTTCTTGGAGTACCCCCAGAGAGACAAGTGGAGTTCCGAATTGACCTCGTTCCAGGAGCAACTCCTCTCGCTAAATCACCCTACCGGCTAGCCCCTGCTGAAATGCAGTAATTGTCCAACCAACTCAGTGAACTCTTGGACAAGGGATTCATCCGACCTAGTTACTCGCCATGGGGAGCTCTAGTTCTCTTTGTCAAAAAGAAGGACGGATCTTTTAGAATGTGCATCGATTACAGAGAGTTAAATAAACTCACTGTTAAAAATCGCTACCCACTCCCACGAATCGACGATCTATTTGACCAGCTCCAAGGAGCTAGTTATTTTTCTAAGATAGATCTACGGTTCGGATACCACCAAATCAAAGTCCGGGAAGAGGATATTCCAAAAACCGCTTTCCGAACCCGTTACGGACATTATGAATTTGTCGTAATGCCCTTCGGTCTAACAAATGCCCCTGCCGCATTTATGGATCTGATGAACCGGATCTGTCGACCATTCCTCGACAACTTTGTCATTGTCTTCATCGACGACATTCTCGTCTATTCCCGAAGCAAAGAAGAGCATGGCCAACATCTCCGACAAATCCTAGAAACTTTGCGATCGAAAAAGCTATATGCAAAACTCTCCAAGTGTGAGTTCTGGCTCTGGAGTGTGAACTTCCTAGGTCATGTAGTTAGCCAAGATGGAATTCATGTGGATCCCTCTAAGGTCAAAGCTGTTGAAGGGTGGGCAGTCCCGACAACACCTACGGAAATCCGTCAATTCTTGGGTCTAGCAGGCTACTATAGGAGATTCATTCAAAACTTCTCTAAGATCGCCAAGCCACTTACCTCGCTTACACAAAAGGGCGTACCATTCAAATGGACGGACAAACAAGAAGTCGCATTCCGAACCCTGAAACAAGCTCTCTGTAGTGCCCCGGTACTATCACTACCGGAGGGAACGGAAGACTTCGTGGTCTACTGTGACGCGTCAAATCAGGGCTTAGGTTGCGTTCTCATGCAGCATGGAAGGGTGATAGCTTACGCATCCCGCCAACTAAAGACGCACGATGTGAATTATACGACCCATGACCTAGAATTGGGAGCCGTGGTCTTTACCCTGAAAATTTGGAGGCATTACCTTTACGGTACGAAGTGCACCATCTTCACAGACCACAAGAGTCTCCGGCACATCTTGAACCATAAAGAGTTGAACATGAGGCAACGTAGATGGGTTGAATTATTAAACGATTACGAGTGTGAGATCAAGTACCACCCAGGCAAGGCCAACGTGGTAGCTGATGCATTAAGTCGGAAGGAGTACTCTAATCATCGTATGAAAACTCTCTCAATAACCATTCAATCTCACCTAGCCACTCAAATTGCAGTAGCCCAGTCAGAGGCCATGAAGATGGAAAATAGAGCAAGCGAAGCATTGCGCGGAATGGAGAAGAACCTAGAGGGAAAGGAGAATGGAGTATACTATTTCATGAACCGTATTTGGGTCCCTAAACTCGGAGGATTTAGGGAGGTAGTTATGAAGGAAGCCCACAAGACGCGATACTCCATTCATCCTGGCTCGGACAAGATGTATTTGGATATTAAACAACACTATTGGTGGCCTAACATGAAGGCAAAAATTGCCACCTATGTTAGTAAGTGCCTTACGTGTGCCAAGGTAAAGGTGGAGTACCAGAAGTCCTCAGGGTTATTACAGCAACCGGTAATCCCTGAGTGGAAATGGGAGGGGATTTCTATGGATTTCGTGACCAAGCTACCCAAGACGTCGGATGGACTAGACACCATATGGGTAATAGTCGACCGACTGACGAAATCTACCCATTTCCTGCCAATAAAAGAATCCTACAAGATGGAGAGATTGACACGTTTATACATTCGAGAAATCGTGAGACTCCACGGAGTACCAGTGTCTATTATCTCGGATAGGGACAGTAGGTTCACTTCACGTTTTTGGCAATCACTCCAGAAAGCACTGGGAACTCATCTCGACATGAGCACCGCCTATCATCCACAAACGGATGGTCAAAGTGAACGAACCATTCAAACGCTCGAAGACATGCTCCGCGCATGTGTGATCGAATTTGGGAAGTCTTGGGATACCCACTTACCCTTAGTCGAATTCTCGTATAACAACAGTTACCGTTCGAGCATCAAGGTCGCTCCTTTCAAAGCACTATACGGGCGTAAGTGTAGATCACCGTTATGTTGGGCTGAGGTGGGTGATACCCAACTAGCAAAAGCACATACGTCGGACAAGGCGCTAACGGGACCAGAGATCATTCGTGAAACCACGAAAAAGATCGCTCAAATCAGAGCTCGATTACAAGCATCGCGTGACCGACAAAAGAGCTACGCCGATAAACGGCGAAAGCCCTTAGAATTTCAGGTCGGGGATCGAGTACTGTTAAAAGTCTCACCCTGGAAAGGAGTTATTCGTTTTGGAAAACGGGGAAAACTGAACCCACGATACATTAGACCTTTCGAGATCGTCGCCCGAATAGGTCCAGTGGCGTATAAACTGCAACTACCCGCAGAGCTAAACAGTGTACACCCCGTGTTCCATGTCTCTAATCTAAAGAAGTGTCTATCGGATGAAACACTCGTCATTCCCCTTGACGAGATCGAAATCAACGAGAATCTCCTGTTCGTTGAAGAACCGGTTAAAATCATGGACAGGGAGGTGAAGCATACTAAGCAAAGTCGCATACCAATCGTGAAAGTACGGTGGAACGCGAAGCGTGGGCCAGAATTCACGTGGGAACGCGAAGACCAAATGAAGCAAAAGTACCCTCACCTATTCTAGCATTCTCAAATCTAGCTTTCAAACAGAATTTCGGGACGAAATTCCCTCTAACGGGGGGATGATGTCACAACTAGAAATTTTGTGTCTTGTAATCACTACACTCAAGTAAAATGTAGAATCAAAAACTTAAGAGCATGTATGATGCTTACTCTATGACAACAAAAATTTCAATCCAATACACCATACAAGTACTACAAATAGTCAACAAGCAATTGGAAACCCTAGAAGTTCTTGTTTTGGTCCATTTTGGACTAGGACTTCCTTATTGGACTCAATGGACCAATAAGCTTCCAATTTGACTATCATGGGATTAGAACCTTTAAATGGGCTCTAATTGGACCCAATTCCATTTAATTCAATATTTTGGGCCATATTGGGCCTAGAATGAGATAGATTAATTATATGAACCATTTTGGACCATAATTAACCTAATCTAACCTAATGGGTCATAAAAATCATATTTATATTTTTTTAGGCCAAAAATCATCCAACCTAGCTATAACATGGGCTTAAGGGCAAAAAGCCCAAAAATCTTCTCTTTCCCTCCCATTCTCGGCCCAAGCCCAAGGGAAGGAAGAGTTGACTTTGTATGTGCCACCTCACAATTATTCAAAGGACTTCCATGCAAGAGGACTCATACTTCCATGCACCATCCTTTCACACTTCTCTCTTCTCTCCTTTCTTCTTGATTCTCAGTCGAGTTCAAGCACACACACATACACATTTCACTCACTTTTCTCTCAAGGAAACTCTCTCATAACTCATCCATATTTCGAGATCTAAGAAGGAATCAAGGGGATTTTTACACAAAAATCATCATCTAAGGTAAGAAATCTCTTAGATCCTTAAACTAGCTACTTCATTTCATCCAAAAATCACCTCTTAATTCATTCAAACTCATGATCTAGCACCTAAGAAGCATTCAAGTTCGAAATCTTCCAAGGAAGGTTGCTAAGGCCGAATTTCTTCTCATTTTCTTCCAAAAACCGAAACCACACACAAAGGTGAGCTTCATACCCCCTATTTTTCGGTTTTTATAAGTTTTGTGGGGGGGGGGGGGGGGGAATACAAGCAAATGTGTAGATCTATGAGTATATGTATGCTTTGTATGATTTCTAGGTTTATTTACATGTTCCTATGTGATTATGGTGTTGAATCTAGTCATAAAGTCCTTAAAACCGAGATTTGCATTAGGATGTATGAAACAAGTATAAAACATATTATTACACACAAATCATTTCTAGAAAAATAACCAAGTTGGTTAATATGAACTCCTTGGGCTAAAAATCCCATTTTTGGACTTAAAATGTTAAAAATATAAGGTTAAAGGGCCCAAAATGACAAAATACAAATTTTGATGGATGAAATGAGTCAAAACAGTTTCAACAATGTATTTTGTTGGAAATATTCTCTTTTGAAGGATTAAATGTGAAATTTTAAGTATAATGGGCCAAAAATGCACTTTTCGGCCCAATAAAGCCCAAATTGCGAGATTTTCAAATTAGAGGGGTTGAAACTGTATTTTTCTGTAAAACAGGGGACTACTAGTGCTCCAAGTCCATTTCAAGGGTTAAAAATGTTTTTCATATTTAAATGGGACCAAAGATGCAAAAATTTTCTATTTTGGGCCAAAAGTGTAAAAACTGCGAAAATGAAGGTTTCAGCCGAGAAAATTTCATTTTTAGGGACTAAAACTGTTTTTCAAATAACTTTGAGCTGAAAAATACCTTTTCTACAAGTTTTGATACTAAAGTGTCAAGAAAAATGGTTTAAGGACTAAAATAGAAATTCTTTTATACAAAGGGTCAAAAGTGTAAATTTATCCAAAAGAAAGGGGCTGCAAAAATGTAAAATTCTAATATTTTAAACAATAAATCCGACATGATGAATTACTAGTACCTCGACTATCGGCGAAATATAATACACCTTCAACACCAAAAATCATTATCAAACGAATTGATTCGGTCTCGAATCAATAACGAATCCGAAATTACTAACACGACGATACTTCAATACACACGCGGAAACCTCGGGAAGTCAATACACACACGAAAATTTCGGGGAGTGAATACACACGTGGGAATACACCAGACGTCGATACACCGTCTTTGGGCCCGAAAGTTTCAAATCGTGCTTGTTGGGCCTAGTTAGCCCAATGACATGATCTTTAGGCCCGAAGGAAACTCGCTTACATGTAGTTGGGTCTTATATGACCTAATTCCGTGTAAAAGGACTTTTACAGGCTTTGTGCTGTTAGACCCCAAGGGTCCTCCGATGCTGCTAGTAAAGTCGAGAATTCACCAAATGCAAGTCGGGCTAAGGGCCCTTCGCATTCACGATAGCCTTGAACGACTTATGGAAATATCGGGGGCTTCGCACCCTCTTTTCTTCCTCGGTTGTGGGGCTATGAGAAGTCCGGGTGATTGGATTAAGTGAATAGTGCGAACGACGCCTAAGGGATCGTTTGTATAGTTGTAAACTAGTCATTTTCATTAATGTGTGTTTATAACAATTCACAATCCATAATTAATCCAATGTCACCGGGACTCAACGAATACACACGTCGCAACGAAATAACAAAATATAAAACATTTGATGCAAAGTATTAGGAAAACATCGGGTTTTCCTAGGGTTTTCAATCAATACACATACGAGTTACATACCGAGTTTTACAAATTGTACTTTTACATCTATAGAAACAAACAAGCATACTTACGGATCTTCAACCTTTTTATACTATGCCCTTTTCAGAAAATATCGGATTTTCTGGTGATTTTCAAAACAATACAAACCGCTATATTTCAAACATTACTTATGAACTCACCAACATTCCATATGTTGACGTTTTTCAAAATACTTGTATTCTCAGGTAACAGGTAATTCGAAAAAGGAAAAATGTACTCAGTAACGTCTTGCTGTTGTTTTAATTAGTATCGAACAATTTACTTTTGGGTATGTAATATTATGGATCAATGTACTGAATGTAAACGCTACCAGTTGTAATATTTCAATGCTTGGTAATGTATGATGTTATGTTTCATGTATATTCATTGTGATGGTATTCAATTGAGTCACAAGGCGTTTCCGCCGTTTGGTTCGGGGGTGTGACAGGTGCTGCGTTTTCTTTTGGTCCGGAGCAGCAGACCTCGTTCAAGACACTTCGCTAGAAATTATGTGAGGCCCCAGTATTAGCCCTTCCGGAAGGGATGGAGGATTTTGTGGTATATTGTGATGCGTCGATATCCGGATTAGGAGTGATGCTTATGAAGAGGGGGCATGTGATAGCATATGCATCGAGGCCGCTTAAGCCTCATGAGTCAAGATATCCCACTCATGATTTGGAATTGGGAGCGGTAGTGTTCGCCTTCAAGATCTGGCAACATTATCTGTATGGGGTTCGATGCACGATATACAAGTAACACAAGAGCTTGAAGTATTTGATGGACCAGCCCAACCTGAATATGCGCCAGAGGAGGTGGTTGGACGTGGTCAAGGATTATGATTGTGAGATCCTGTATCACCCGGGAAAGGCTAATGTTGTAGCCGATGCACTGAGCCGAAGGGCGGAGGGCGCCCCATTGCGGGATGTTTGTTTGAGATTGACAGTGATGACCCCGGTGTTGGATGCTATTTATGGGGCCCAGGCTGAGGCTGTGAGGCCAGAAAGCCAGAAGAGAAAGCGAGTTGTCGGGCTGGTATCAGAATTCGTTACCGATAGCCGGGGGCTTATGACTTTTCAGGGTCGGATATGGGTACCGTCCGTGGGCGGAACGCGTACCATTTTGATGGAAGAGGCCCATCGATCAAAATCATCGATCCATCCCGGGGCCACTAAGATGTATTTGGACCTGGAAAAGGAATATTGGTGGACCTATATGAAGAGAGATGTCGCATGGTTTGTAGAGAGATGCTTGACCTGTCGCAGGGTTAAGGCCGAGCACCAGCGTCCACATGGTAAGCTGCAGCCATTAGAGATTCCCGAGTTGAAGTGGGAACATGTTACCATGGATTTCATCACCAAATTGCCAAGGACCGCGAGGGGTTTCGATGCAATTTGGGTGATTGTGGACAGGTTGACGAAGAGTGCTCACTTCCTGGCAATCAGTGAGAGCTCTTCCGCAGAGAGGTTGGCAGAATTGTACGTGAGAGAGGTGGTATTGCGGCATGGAGTGCCGATCTCAATTGTCTTAGATAGAGATGTACGTTTCACTTCCAGGTCCTGGAAGAAGTTTCATGAAGAATTGGGTACGAAACTACATTTTAGTACCGCATACCACCCACAGACTGACGGGCAGAGTGAGCGGACGATTCAGACGCTCGAGGATATGCTCCGAGCATGTGTATTGGATTTCGGCGGGAGTTGGGACACATATTTGCCCTTGGCAGAGTTTTCTTATAACAATAGCCATCATTCGAGCATTGGCATGCCACCCTTTGAGCTGTTGTATGGGAGGAGATGTCGGACCCCCATTTGCTGGGGAGGAGTAGGGCAGCGTGTGATGGGTAGTACCGAGATTGTGCTTCAGACGACAGAGCAGATTCAGCAGGTCAGGCAGAGGTTGTTGACCGCTCAGAGTCGTCAGAAGAGTTATGCGGACAGACTCCGGTCCGAGCTCGAGTTTCAGGTTGGCGACTTCGTGCTCCTGAAGGTCTCTCATTGGAAAGGAGTGATTCGATTCAGGAAGAGGGGCAAGTTGGGGCCCCGATATATTGGTCCTTTCACGGTGATCACGAGGGTAGGCAGGGTAGCCTACCGTTTGGAGTTACCAACAGAGTTGGGTCAGATTCATGACACTTTCCACGTGTCGCAGCTGTAAAAGTGTATAGCCGACGAGTCGGCAGTGGTGCCATTAGAAGATATTCAGGTAGATGCGAGCCTGAATTATGTTGAGTGATCGGTAGCGATTAGGGATCGAAAGGTCAAGGTTTTGAGGAACAAGGAGGTGCCTCTGGTTCAGGTTCAGTGGCGGCATCGGAAAGGGCCAGAGTTGACTTAGGAACCGGAGCGTGAGATGCGGGAGCAGCATCCAGAGTTGTTTGTAGAGTGAGACTTCGAGGGCGAAGTCTGATTCTAGTGGGGGAGAGTTGTAACATCCGGATTCCCAGGTATCCTATTTTGTTCTTTTATTTTTGGGAATTGTGAGGAGACTCGGCGAGTTGGCGTCTAAAGTCGCCGAGTATGGTCGTGGATTCGTATGCGAGTTAACAGCTGGACTCGGCGAGTTGATGAGTGGACTCGGCGAGTCCACGCTGTTTAATGAATCCCTAATTTCCAGGGTTTGAGACCTATTTAAAGGCCCTTAGGGCCGTCATTTGCGGCCACCAACCCCCAGAGAGAAACCCTAAGAGATCTAGAGCGTTTGTGAGGAAGGAGAGGCCATTCTTGATCCTTTTGTGGGTGTTTTTGCAAGAAGGAGGTGACCAAGGCAAGAGGAGGCTGAAGGAGGAGCGATTGGGGTGATTTTTGAGTTCTTAGAGATCATATTGAGGTATTTTGCTCAGACCTTCTTCAGTTTTGATGTTGATTCTTAGTATTAGGGTTTTCTAACCCTTTTAGAGGATGAATAAGTGGAGCATTTGGTCCCTTCTCGAGTTATGTCTTGGATCTGGACCCAAAGAGGTCCAGAGACCTTAACCCTTGGAGCTTTATGAGTTATTTTGGGAGCCATGAGCTTGGGATGTCATTTTTTGGGCTAAATCACCAAGTTAGACCATTTAGATGTTATATGAGTGTCAAGGTCTGAACTTTACGTGATTATCATGCTTGGGAAGGCCAGATCTATGAATGTATGGAACAGATCTGACCTCAGGAGGCCTGTGGAGTTTGTGCATGGCATGAACTCGCCGAGTCTGAAGAACAGACTCGGCGAGTAGGATGAGGGTTTCCCGTAAATCACTTAGTGAGTGGACTTGCCGAGTTGGGGAATAACTCGGTGAGTCAGGGGGAGTCAGGGGGACTGGAGTTCAAGGCGGAACTCGCCGAGTTGTTCTTGAGACTCGGCGAGTTGAGTCGGGGTGGCCCCGCGATTCATGCCAGGTGGAACTCGTCGAGTCAGGGGAAGTACTCGACGTGCCAAGAGAGGGACTAAGAGAGTCAGTGGACACGTGTAGACTCGTTGAGTCACCCTAGTGCACTCGACGAGTCGGGTCAAAGTTTGACCGTTGACCTTGTTGACTTTTAGGGTTGAGTACAGTTGTATTTATGAGAGTATTACTTTATGTGATTAGGCGGAGGCTAGATCACATTTCTTCCGAGTCAGATATTTACCGAGACACCGAGGCGAGTCTTCTCACTATACGTTACCTAGAGTGGTATTATGTGTTGACCAGAGGGTCTTATGTGTTATGTATGAGATTATGTGCTATGTATGATGATATAGACCGGACCGGAGGGTCCAACGAGCTATGACCGGACCAGAGGGTCCAACGAGCTACGGGATTGGAGGGTCCTGTTGAGACACGTCGACCAGAGGGTCGTGTTATAGCCTCGAGTGGCATATGTGTTGTATGCGGTATTTTGGGGAACTCACTAAACATTTATGCTTACAATTGTTGTGTTATGTGTTTCAGGTACCAGTGATGAGCGTGGGAAGGCACCGGCATGATTCGTACACACACATTGGATTTATATATATTCTGATCTTGGGGTTTTGTACTGATACAATGTTTTTAAAATGAATGTGAATGCTATTTTATGGTTTTCAAAGTGAAAAATTGTTTCAAATTTTTATGGTGTTACAAGTTGCTCAGAACCAATCTCTGATACCAACTTGTAACACTCTAAAAATTTCAACCAATTTAAACTTTTCAAAAACAACCCAATTTCATAAAGTTATTACAAAAAGGTTTTCAATACAATTATTATCAGAGTCTTCCCAGAACCACATCATAAAACATAATCATGAGGAGCGGTACGATCACGCCTTTGCCTTGCCACGGTCTCCTGAAGAACCTAAAAAACATTAAACCACAACTGTAAGCCCGAAAGCTTAGTGAGATACCCCCAAAATACCAACCACATACAAACATAACCATATCATATAACCGATACAGAACAGCCATGCACTTCGGGTCTACTGTGTGACTGGTCCACCGCACCGGCCAACAGTCCACCTGGTCCACCCTTTGAGTCTAGCCATATACATCGAGTCTACAGTGTGATTGGTCCGCCCGCACCGGGCCTTCAATCCACTTGGTCCACTCTCTGAGTCTACAGTATGATTGGTCCGCCCACACTAGGCCTTCAGTCGGCCTGGTCCACTCTCCGAGCCTCGACACGTCTGGTCCGCCCTCTTGGGGCCTGCAGCCTATCCGGACCGCTCGCTGGGCCTTCGGGATAACCGGTCCGCCCTGGGTATGTTGGCCTACAACACAAAGCAGGACCCACCTCAACCCAACCCCAGTCCAACAACCATGTGCACATAAACATTCAATCATATAACAATTCACATTCAAACAAGCCGATCTAGCAGATCACATAACATAACATCATCCTAACCAGGATACCGACCTAACCGGTCACTAGCATAGCATCATCCTATATACCAGGATATCGACCTTAACCAAGTCTCTAACATATACCATCTTAACTACCAGGATGAAAACATAGCAAAGCAACAACATAACAAGTATACCCGGATTACAATCCGATAAAGGGCCGGCCTTGGTGCCTTAGACCCTGTTGATATAGTGAGGATAACTCACCTGCAACTACTGACTGAAGAGATAAGACCAAGCTGCTCCGACCACTGACACGATCTCCACCACTAGCCAAACACCAAAACACTGAACTCAAAACAAATGCCAACAATTACCAAAATGCCCTTGGAAGTCAACCGGTCAACCCTTGGTCAAAGTCAAAGTCAAAGTCAACCTCCTGACTGACTCTACTCGCCGAGTCAACCCGATGACTCGTCGAGTCCCCATGCTCAGAACTTTCCCAATCCACGACTCAACTCGCCGAGTCACCCCGAGACTCGCCGAGTCGCACAACTCTGAGTCCCCTCGCACTCAACTCACCGAGTCCTCCCTTGACTCACCGCTTCACGGCTCAAGCAGAAGAAGGTTAGGACCTCACGACCAGACTTGCCAAGTCCAAGAACATACTCGCCGAGTCCAAGGCTATCTTCAACCAACTCGCCGAGTTGTTCTTCCAACTCGTCGAGTTGCTGCCCATCTTCAAGCAACTCGCCGAGTACACCCTTGTGACTCGCCGAGTACCCCTAGATCTTAATCCATACAGAAGCTTTCCAGGCCATGCAGATAATCCAAATCGTAGATCCACCCTTCTACAACCCACCCATCACATAAAGTGGCAAACTTTACGTGAATCCAAAGAGATCTAAGCATATAACACTCTAGGGTTAGGGTTTGGGACAAGATGGCTTCACCAATCACTCAAGAACAGGGACTTTAATGCACTCTAGACCTTCTCCATTCCAGATCTGAGGTAGCAACCTCAGATCTAACTTCCAAACTCAAAATACCACAAGCTATTCTTTCCAAATACTCCAAAATGATGAATCTAGATGAATAACAACCCAAGCAACGAAATAATACTACAAAAGAAAGCTCCAACAGAAGAGAAATCCGAATCCTTGCAAAGCCCCTTGCTCCAAGCCTCTTAACTCTCCAAGATCTCTTCCAAAATCTCTTCTCTAAGGTTCAAATGATCTCAAATCACTCACAAACATGCATGAGGGTTTTTCTGGACTTCAAGAGAGGGTAAAGAGGCTGGGGAGAGGGTATAATGTCCTTTATATAGGGCTCATCCTCCGAAATTAGGGTTTTCTCCACACAGCACCAACTCGCCGAGTCCAACCGCCGACTCGCCGAGTTGGCCACTTAACACGCGACCAGAATCGCGACCCTACTCGCCGAGTCCACCCATGGACTCGCCGAGTTGCCCTTTCACATTCACACTTTGAACCCTGAAATTGCACTCCGGAACTCGGGATGTTACAATAGAAGTGTTGTGGTCTTAAACCCTAAGACCGAGTAACAATGTATGTATGTTTTTGTATCATCAGAAATGTATATGTATTCCGTAAATGTGCAGTGGAGTTAATCTCTATGTGAGTTGTTATAACCATGTTTGATATGATTGATCTGTCTATCTTGACGTTTTTCAGGCGTCAACTTGTTTAAGGTAAGATGTTTGTCACTCTAGACTGGCCTAGTCTAGCTGTAGCAAACAACTAAGGTGTGGGGTGTCAACCCCGTATAGATCTATACACAAACTCTCGCTCTCTCTCTCTCTCTCTCTCTCTCTCTCCAGGTAACTGGTTATAACTACAGGACTTAAAGTTGTACACTAGGTATGTACGGATGAAAACGTGTCTCACAAAAACCTTAACTAAATTTACGCGAATATTGTATCACATCATTTAACGCATTAAATAATGTATTCGTGTATGTATCGAGACCATAAGGCCCAATGAGTATGAAATGTGTAAACAAGGCCCAATAAGCATGTATATGGGTCACTAAGGCCCAATAAACATGTAATGTATATTTCAGACGCAGTAAGCATGTAAAAGGACCACTAAACATGTAATGTATATTCCAGGCCCAATAAGCATATAAAAGGACCACTAAGGCCCACTAAACACGAAATGGATGTATCAGGCCCAATAAGCATGTAAAATGACCACTAGGGCCCACTAAACATGAAATGGATGTATCAGGCCCAATAGAAGTGAAAATAACATTTTTAGCCTGTTTCTTGTTATATTGCTTGTTTTATCTCATTTATTTATCAAAATGACACAAAAGGCCTATTTTTAATAAATATGACATTCTTGGCCCAATAAGCCGTGAATTTACAATTAAGGCCCAATTTTGGTAAAAATGACATTTTAGGCCCATTAAGGCCGAAAGTTTACTTTTAAGGACTCATTTAGAATAAAATGACATTTTCAGCCCACTTTTGATAGAAATAACATTTTCGACCCAAATATATTGGAAATGACATTTTCGGCCCAAATTTAATAGAAATGACATTTTTAGCCCATTTAACTGAAAATTTACATTTTTGGCCCAAGTGTTTTTAAAATGGCATTTTAGCCAAATACAAGCCCAAAATTTCATTTTAGACCCATGAAACTGTGAATTTCCAAATAAGACCCATTCTTGTGAAAATTGACAATTTTAGCCCATAAAACCGTAAAGGCCTAAATAGAAGCCCATTTTGTGAAAATTTACACTTTTGGCCCCTTTAAAATCATGAATATCCTTAAGACCCATTTTTATATAAAAACTCTTTTAGTCCTTCAAAAACCATGAGTTGTCATAAGGCTTTACCTTTTTGTTTATTTGTCAAAAATGACCCCTTATACAGTTTTGTTTTGTTTTTTAGTGTACCTTAACATGTTTAAACCTTTCATCTTCATAGTATGTTGCATAATGTATTTTAGTTTACAAACATCACCAAGTTTCTTGGTAGATCTTTCGAGATTTATGAAGTTTCAACACATAATCACAACATATAACATGGAAAACACACATAAACATGCACAAATACATAGATCTAACACATAAGCAACTTGTATCCTCCGCCAAATCATAGTAAAAACCGAAAACAAAGAGGGTATGAACTCATTTTAGTTAATGAATTCGGTTTTTGAAGAAGATTGAAGGAGTGTTCGGCCTAGCTACCTCCTTTGGAGAAATCTTGAAGATGTAGATGGTTGTAGGAGCAGGAACATGAAATGAGAGTGGTTTAAGGAGAGATTTTTAGTGTAAACTTGAAGTTAAACCATATAGTTAAACACGAGCTTAACAAAAGGATGAATCTTTGTTGAAGAACCCCTTGAAAGCACACACCAAATCATGATTATTAGGAGGAAAATAGAGGAATCCTTGAAAATTTAAAGGGAAGTTTAGAAATGAATTCAACTGTGAAATGGAGAAGGGAGGCCGACAATAAGAATAAAAGAAGAGAGAGAGGTTTAGTAGTTTTTACTTAATGTTTAATTACCTCTTGATCAGGATATTTGGTAGACATTTTGCATGGATTATCACCATGTAAAACCTAGGTGTCATGATTTAATCCTATTGAATTCTCTTTTTTTTAACCAAGAATGGAGAAATTATGAAAGAATATGGGCCTTGGGCTAAATATATCATTGGCCCATTATAGATAATTTTGATCCATGTGTCTCCGCATAGGTGTTTACAGCCCAAAAAAAGGAAAGATATGGATTTTTGGCCCATTGTAATCAAATGAGCAGTTTTCGGTCCAACTAGGCCCATAAAGACAAGGTGAGTGATTTTCGGCCTAATGAGGCCCATCGAGAGTCTTATGGTCCAAACTAATAAAGTCTAATGAATGTGGGTCCAACTAGGGCCCAAATAAGGTTTCTTAACCCAAAATTATCAAGTTGAGGGTTTATTAACCCATTACACCTAATAAGAGTATCATGGTGCAATAAGAGAATTGAACTGGGAAGTTAGGGTTACAAACCCAAAGTTGAATGAATGTAGTGTATTGAATTAGGTTTAGGGCTTCACGAGTGAGTTTTGGTTCGAATAGTTGTTTTTGAATTGAATAGCATGAATAGCATCAATCTTAGAGTTACAAGATACATCAAGAGTTGATCATACATAGATAGAATTTCCTAGACAAAAATATTGGTTGTGACAGTGTTATGCCTAGTGATCTATTAGATCTATATCCTAGACATAGGATGATGTTATGATTAGTGATCTGTTAGATCTGTTTGACTGTTTGCGCATGCTAGCTAGCTTTTGATATCTATGTGTTGATTGTGTGATTGCAGTTGGGTTGAGGCGGTGCTGCTTTGTGTGGAAGGGTAACAGACCTAGGGAGGCCCGGATAGGCTGAAGGCCCGGTGCAAGCAGTCCAGTTGGGCTGAAGGCCCGAAGAACGGTCCAAACAGGCTGAAGGCTCGGTAAGGGCAGACCAGACATGTTGAAGGTTCTGAGAGTAGGTTACATAGACTGAAGTTCCAGGGTGAGGGCGGTCCAGTCATACTGTAGACTCTATATGTATATTGTTTGATATAATATTTTTCTGGTTTTTATGGTGTTGGTGTTTCGGGGGTAACTCACTAAGCCTTCAAGCTTACATTTATAAGTTTAGTTTTAGGTACTTTTGATGATCGCGGGAAGGCGAAGGCGTGACCGTACACTTCTTCACATGTTATGATTTTTTTATGGTATACTCTGATTAGAACTACTTTGGAAACATTTGTAATGATTAATGGCTTTTAAATATCTTAAAAAGTTTTAAATTTTTGTGAAATTTTATGGATGTTATAGTGTTCTATTCAAACCTACGATTTTCATGGTTGTATTTATGTTTTATTTTGGCTCAAAAAGTTGAATATATGTATATGATTCACAATTTATTGTTGTAGATTGTATTCTTGAATTTCTCTTGTTTGGGTTAGTTCTTTATTTATTGTCATTAGTGAAGATTCCGGAGTATATCGAGAATAGGCTAAGACAGTGAAGATGATATAAGAAAGGAGAGGGTGGTGGAGTGTGTGGGAGATGGGTCCCATTATGTTTTATTAATAATCTAAAGATAAAACTACATCAATTGTCCATGTGGCATATCAAAAGTCACAAACTTAGTCTTTGCTTTTTTTTATTTATGTATATGGTCGGTATGGTTTTCAAAACTCACGTGGTTGGTCTTTTTTCATACACTGTCACTTTTCAGCTGTTAAACTCTCTCATGTACCCCCATATATGGGGTAATTTGGTATTTTCATCCATTAAACCATATCACTTTCCCTTGAAGAAACCACTTACTCCGTTGCTTCAACCGTTGATTGAACCACCAGAGATCGACGACTTGATTTCAAGTATAAAGAGGCCAAAATGGAACCCAAAGCTTGAATTCACGACACACTATTCTTCCAAATATCGTTAGACATATGAAAATCAAAGAGTAATCATCACATAGATGAATTCGAAAATTAAATGAATTTATTGATGAATAAGAAAAACTTCACATTGCAACTTGGAAATACTTGCCAACTTTAAAAAAATGAACATCTGAATAAGAAAAGGATTTAGAAAAGCTTATAACAAACTTCATTTCATATAAAAAAGCTCACATTGCATTGATGGAGCTCATGAAATGGCGCGTTGAAGGGTTTGGCCCGATTTATGCCCAAGCAGTTCGGTTGAAACAAAGAGACACAATAAATGGTAAAATAAAGATAGCTAACCCACTAAGTAGCAGGCTAGTTTAGGAAACTTATCTTGAAGACTTCAAATCTTTAAGGAAAGTTGCAGTGAGGTTGATATTTATTCATGAAACTACATGTGGGTTCAAATCAAATTCATCTTTATGTAAATGGGCTCAATCAAGAAACAGGATAAAAGAAGCTCAGCATTTGATATTTTTTTGTTGCACATCTTTGAGTTTAAATTTTCTTGAGTTCTTGAAGGTTTGTGTATTTTCTGATGGGTTTTGGTCATAAGACATCCTATGTGCTCATACAAACCCTAAAGCTCGGATCTAGGTTTCTCTATTGTACATACTTTGAATCCAAGACTTAGAACCCTAATACTAGCATATGGAAATCAGAATTCACATGTAAATAGGTTTAAGAACATACCTTGATTGTTATGTAGCAATAACAATCCAATTCCTCCTTGAATTGACCTTGGAAAGCAAAGAGTCACAAGTGTCACTCCTCTAATGGCTCACAAACACCATAAGCAAGTGGAGAAGGTATATAGAGAGAGGAGGGAGGTTAGAATTCGTATTTGGGACTTCTTGGGAAGGGATACACGAATTCCTAACCCTAGGGGTGTTTATATAGGTGTAGAGATAGGGTTTCAATCATTATCCTTATCTAGTTGATTATCCATTAAGCAACCAATAAGATAATCCTTGAATCCTTATCATACTCGAATTCTAAGGCTTTCCAACCTTAAATTCGTTCACCATACTTATAAGATAATTCTTACCTTATTTTGTAACTATCACATAATTACAATTCAGCCCCTCTAGTTTAATTAATTACACTTGATCACAAAATTAATTCTCAATTAATTATTGACCAATATTAATTAAACAAATATGATTTCTCCTTTAATATATTATCCTTATAACATATTAATAAATCATATTATCCTCTCTCTCTATATATTTCTCCAATCAAGTTGCTTTGGTGAAGGCAACCCAAAAGGACCATGCACCATCGGGTCAAGTACATACCAAAATAGTTATGGACTTAGACACTAATCCAACATTTTCATCAAGAGAGATAAGAGAGCTACGGGGAATCATTATTAACTAAGGCGTTTTAAACAAAGGAAAGAGACAATTTTGAAAAGTACAAATTACCCCCATATGCGGGGCAAATGATAGGGTTTAACAGCTGAAAAGTTAAGGTGCGAGAAAAAAGGATCAACCACAAAAGTTTGGAAACAACAAGGACCATATCCATCAAAAATAATTAGCAGGGACTAAGTTTGTGAATTTTTGTAAACCAATAATTAGCAGGGACTAAGTTTGTGAATTTTTGTAAACCATAAGGACCATTTATATAATTTTTCCTAATAAAAATATTAGACAAAACTACCTTAATGATCCATGTGGTTTACCAAAGGTCACAACTGATGGGTTATGAGCAAAACATCATTCCTATGGTGTACATGCAAACCCTAATAGCTTTTGGATCTAGTTTGTCTAATGAACATGCAATTAAATATCCAAAGCTATAAACCCTAGATCTAGCATACAATTAATCATATTAACATAAGATTGGGGTTTAGATCTTACCTTGATTGTTATGTAGCAATAACAAACTCAAATCCTCCTTTGTAATGGCTTTAGAAAGCTTAGAGTCACAAATGTCACTCCTCTAATGGCTCACAAACACCAAGAGTGAGAAGATGAAGAATGATAAGAGAGGAGGCACCCAAAAATGTGTAGAAACCCTAAGGAATTAGTTTTCCACGTTTTTGGTGCCCTAGGGATCCTTAAATAGTGAGGCTATTAGGGTTATCTAACAAGGAAACCCTAATTTGACTGCTTAGGCCCTAAGCAACCCATGGATTCCCTCCTTAGAGGCCTTGGACGATTTCTAATGGGTTTCCCCATAAAATTCGTCCACTCCATCCTCTATAGAGTCCATTAGCCCAATATTTAACTATGACACAATTGACAGTTCTAGTCCCCTTTATTTAATTAATGTCTTTTAGCCACAAAATTAATTCTTGACTAATATTAATTAAACAATATGATTTCCCCTTTAATATATTATTCTCATAATATATTAATAAATCATAATTAATCCTTTCTCTCTCCATAATTTATCTTATCAAGTTGCTTTGGTGAAGGCAACCCAAAAGGACCATGCACCATTGGGTCAAGTACATACCAAAAATAGTTATGGACTTAGACACTAATCCAACAGTCTCCCACTTGGATAAGTGTAATAACTATTTTGCGTATGACTTCAGATCCTGATCTGCAATCATAGCTTTCAAAAGCCATTGCCAACTCTGATCCTATTAGAAGCGTGTCCTTTAGATAAGGGATCATATATTCCTCCATTCTAGATATCGTATAGACATGAGACATGGATTTCAATTATTCTCTCTATACTGTTTCCCAATTTCTGATTTATGACGACTTACAACAGACTACAATTGAACACACCAAATTAGTCCCGACTTGGCCAATCGCTTAGGTGCCATCACTAAATCATCGAGGGGCCCACATATATCGCTTTCATCCCACTTTGGATAAAAGGATCGGATAAAATTTGATTCAATGTTTACTTGCACCCACTCACAGAATCACACACAACAATATGTTTTATGACACCAAGTTACTCGTGCGTTTACATATTGTCAATTTGTAATCGACTCGCAAGATACTACTCACACATCTTGGTTTCAAGAATATAAGATATTATCGTCTCACTAATCACTCGTGATAAAATCCATGAAGTTATCCAAGTGAGCGTGGGTTTAATCCAATGCTCAAATCATATTCATAAGCACTCATGAACATTGCAGAAAACATTTGCTTATGTCTAATACACTTTAGACAATCCACACACTAATTCACGATAGTCTTCATTCATAGCTACTTCCAACATATGAACGACTCTGGTCCGTTCGAATAATTTCATTGTTCTGAACCAATTTAATTATTTAGGAAGTCAAAACATGCAAAGTGAAACACAAGAATAATACTAATCCGATATGGCCCCAAACTCTAGGTATAAATAAAACATTTTATTTAATCACCATATTGATTACTCATTATTTGTTGTTTCGGGTAATCAACTTCTTACTTGAATTATTACTACACTTTTCCCATGCTCTCAGCATGCACACAATGTTTACCTACGGTCCTTACTTTGTGAAATAGATCAAATGAACACATTTCCAATCATAATCATTTCACAACTTCCAATCCTTATCATAAGTATAAGAATATCAAATTCTTGTTACTTATGCTAGATTCTAACATTTTATGCAATGATTCTTTCGTAAAGTCATAGGTCAAAATCATCAAGACTTGGCCAATCTCTATCAGAACCAATTCTATAGATATGCTGTCTCTCACTCAAAGTACATTCCTTTGAACATCCTTCTTGCATAAAAGTTTCTAATCTAGACCTAGATTCTCCATATCCAACTCCCAATATGGAAACATTTGCATATTTTCCTAACGACAACTCATTCTTAATAAACTCTTATCTATTCATAATAATGTCGATATGATCCATCCAATATCATTCTTCCAACTATTCACAAGAGACCAATCCTCAGCGAGCTTTGGATCGTCCTTTGATAGTTGTTTAATTATCTTAGTCAAAACCGATTCTTGTCCTTTTTCCCTCTTAATGCGCTAGACATTTGGAAAATTTTAGAATGGTCAAATATTATAGCATTTACAATCGATCCTTTACCCGAAGCGTATGGGACACGATGCATAATGTCTTACATAAAGATCTGATACTTTATCAATCTTCTGCTGTTGGGCTAAAAAGAGTTTTGATGTTGCGTCTTTTGGGCTCGTTAGATTAGCCTTTTATTCTCCGGTTTGGGCCTGTCCAACCGAGAGCCTTTTATGTATTGTATATAAGTTAAAAGCTTGCATGCATATTAGGTTAAGATTCTAGAGGTTATCGATACAGCGATTGATCAAGAGTATTATATATTTTTCTGTAATCGTTCTTGTAATCTTCGAATCCTTTACAGTTGATGTTCTTAATCGAGCTCTTCTAAGGATTTTATTTAATCATTCGACACGTTTGATTCAAGCTGTTTGTTCTTATTATTGCGTTTTTAACTGTTTTATATTCATATACTTGTTCAAGATCTAATCGATCTTTGTAGATTAAAAGTTGTTTTTAATCCCATCAATTGGTATCAGAGCAGGAGGCTGTGTAATCGATACACATCTTTTCTGTGAAAAAGATTTCCATTAGGGTTTTCCGCAATCATCGATATTTATTGAGCCGTCATCTTAATTGACGTATCTTAGTATTTATTGTTTTGCCCTAATCTGCTTTATTACAAGTCTGATCTTTGAACAGGTTTTTACGATCATTATGGACGCAACGCAATCAAACCCTATTAATATTTCCAACAGCATCGGTTCGACGACAAAGATTCCAATCTTGTACACCCATGACTATGAAGTATGGGCGCATCATTTCGAAGATTATGTGATTGGATCGGAGGACAATGGTTATCTCATATGGGAAGCCATCATCAGTGGACCGTTTTCTCATTCTACGTCGTCCAGAATCATTAAGACGCAAAAAGAGTACAATGATCTGCTCAAGGACGTGACGAATATCGCGCAAGATGAAAAAGACAAACTCCAGTGCAATATTAAGGCACTTAGGTTGATCAGATTCGCCCTTCAGTCCGACACATTCAGGCTGGTCAGCTCATGCACTACGGCGAAGGAAGTGTGGGATAGACTTCGCGAACTGTATTCCACAGACGAAGATCTTGAACATTCCATCCAAACCTTACTTCTATCTGAATTTGGTGAATTCAGGCAAGGGGCCGAAGAAACTGTGACCCAGACGTTTGATCGCTTCAATCATCTTCTCAGCAAGATGATCAAACACGACATTGAAAGGAAGCTTATCGAACAAAAGGTTACTTTCTTGAACGGACTGCGATCTGAATGGAGAGCAGTTGTTTCCACAGTCAAAGCCCATGAACAGTTTAAATCATATTCTTTGGCGAAACTGGTGGGTATTCTAAAGTCCCAAGAGAAGATTGTGGTTCAAGAGAAGAATGTTGTCTCCAGCCTTGGTTCGTTGGCCCTCCTATCTAAAAGTAAAGCTGTGGTGGAGGATGAAGAGCTCAACTTGGATGAATATGACCTCTCAACTGAGGATTATGCCATGATGGTATCCAATCCTAAGAGATTCATAAAGAAGAGATTCCCCAGCAACAAAAACCGAAACTGGCAGGGAAGTTACAGCTCAGAAAAAGCGAACAATGAACCGAAAGCTGAGGAGCCCAAAAAGGAACCGAAAGCAGATGGCGATTCCGGAGTAAGCTGTTTCTATTGTGGTGGCAAGAACCACTACGCTAAGGACTGTGTTCTTAAGAAGATGGCTGAAAAGGACAATGGAAATGATGAGGAAGCTGTGCTGCAGAAGAGATTGGATGAGTTAAGAAAGAAGAAGTCTACCGCTAACCCTTCTATTAATGCTCTTATTGTGCAGGGTTCGGTCAATGACGATGAGTTCGGTAGCACTGAAGTTTGGTCTACTGACTCAGAAGACGAAGAAGTGAGAAAGCCTACTCATGGAAAGGCATATGTGGCTAAGGAGGAAAGCAATGGTGGAAAATGCTTCATGGTGACTGAGGTGTCTCAAATGAGGGGATACAACACCGATGGAGGAAGCAATGGACCGAAGGTGCAGGAGGATATGTGCTTTATGGCCAAACCACTCAGCCAGCAGTTCAATGAACTCGATGAACTGATAAAGAAGGTACAATCTGCTTTTATTTCATCTAAAGTACCACCAAAATGAAATACTAAGGCTAGGACCCAACACAATGTTCTACAACTCGGGAGAGGGATGCCGTAACCCTAATTGCAGAATATTTGAAGGTAAGTGAATGACGATTCACTAATTTCCACCATGAAAAATGAAAAAGAAATTTAAGTTTTAAATCTATGAAAACTCCTAGATCCTTTGAGATACATTGAACTTTCAATGGCATGTTTATATCTCGATATGCCCCTCTTGTTTGTGACTGGGATGCCGAGGATCACAAAGCGGGTGTGAATAACCATGCAAACTACATGGTGCCCTCACATGTTACAATCACCTATTCGATGTGCCGGTAAACCACACACGCTCCACCGAACTATGACAAACATTGAGTCACCCTTTGCTACCTTTGCTTAGACCCATTTAGTGTGCCGGTTAACCACACACGCTCCACTAACGTCTTCGCAAGGGCACAAAGTGTAATTTCATGGAATTGCATCAATTCACTTTTGCCTAAGTAACTAAGATTGGGAATTTTGTGAAAACATTTAGTTACTTTAGTAATTCATTATACTTATAATGGAAGGTTTCGTCCTATCCTACCCGTTCGGCTAACGACCCTCCACTAGTCAAGAGTGCGGTGGGTAAGAGTGGATACCCATTCAATCGCCATTTTATAGGCAATTCCCTTAAACACCCCTTATAGACCAGCTTTGTGAATGAGGCCTACTAACGGTAAGACTGACTTTTACTCATACATATATATAATGTTAGACTTTTAATGTTATATATAGTATAGGGTGTATTTTACACTTTTAAAATATTTGGTGGTTCAATTTAACAATTATACTTTTAATTCACTTAAATTGTAAACCTAAATTTTTTTATGGATTTATTAACCTCTTTTAATTATACACCTTAATTAATTAATAAAACCATAAGGGTGTGATTTGAACTTTTTCAAAACTTCTTAGAGTTTTAGAATTTAACATTCCTAATTAAACTTTTAATCAACTTTTAAATTCCAAAACTTGAGGGCAAGTTTTGAAACATTTCAACACATTAGGGTTTAGAATTTAAATATGCATCAAAATTAAACTATTTAATCAAAATTTAAATTCCAAAACTTGAGGGCAAATTCTGAAACCTTTTTTCAAAACATTAGGGTTTCAACTATTTAAATTTCAAAACAAGAAAACTTTTGGGGTTCAAATTTAAACTATAAAACCTAAAGGGCCAAATATGAAACTTTTCACAACAACAAGGATCAAATAACAAATAATTCAAATTAACATTTAATCACATAATTATCCATATTTGATGATTTCTTGCAAAATAATTTATCAATTTACTTAAAATAATTAATCAATTATCTTATAAGGAAACAATTATCCTATTAATTGATAAATATCTTCAATTAGATTAAAATTATAGTCAAATATATCATATAATCGGATTAATATTAATCTAACATGATAAGGTAATTATCCCAATGCATAAACAGCAAGAAATCCCGAGATAAGCACTGTCTGACGCACCGACTCGCCGAGTCACCCTCTGGAACTCGCCGAGTAGGGCTGACTCGCCGAGTCCAAGAGTGACTCGCCGAGTCAGGTCGAACAGTGAGGCCAAAACACGATTTTCAGTTACATCAAGCATCAATACAATAGAAACCAATCATGGCTCTGATACCACTGATGGGTTTTGGTCATAAGACATCCTATGTGCTCATACAAACCCTAAAGCTCGGATCTAGGTTTCTCTATTGTACATACTTTGAATCCAAGACTTAGAACCCCAATACTAGCATATGGAAATCAGAATTCACATGTAAATAGGTTTAAGAACATACCTTGATTGTTATGTAGCAATAACAATCTAATTCCTTCTTGAATTGACCTTGGAAAGCAAAGAGTCACAAGTGTCACTCCTCTAATGGCTCACAAACACCATAAGCAAGTGGAGAAGGTATATAGAGAGAGGAGGGAGGTTAGAATTCGTATTTGGGACTTCTTGGGAAGGGATACACGAATTCCTAACCCTAGGGGTGTTTATATAGGTGTAGAGATAGGGTTTCAATCATTATCCTTATCTAGTTGATTATCCATTAAGCAACCAATAAGATAATCCTTGAATCCTTATCATACTCGAATTCTAAGGCTTTCCAACCTTAAATTCGTTCACCATACTTATAAGATAATTCTTACCTTATTTTGTAACTATCACATAATTACAATTCAGCCCCTCTAGTTTAATTAATTACACTTGATCACAAAATTAATTCTCAATTAATTATTGACCAATATTAATTAAACAAATATGATTTCTCCTTTAATATATTATCCTTATAACATATTAATAAATCATATTATCCTCTCTCTCTATATATTTCTCCAATCAAGTTGCTTTGGTGAAGGCAACCCAAAAGGACCATGCACCATCGGGTCAAGTACATACCAAAATAGTTATGGACTTAGACACTAATCCAACAGTCTCCCACTTGGATAAGTCTAATAACTATTCTGCGTATGACTTCGGATCCCGATCTGCAATCGTAGCTTTCCAAAGCCGCTGTCAACTCTGATCATATCAAATACGCGTGTCCTTAGATAAGGGATCATATATTCCTCCATTCTAGATATCATATGAGATATGATTTCAAATCTTTCTCTTTGTACTATATCTCGATTTCCGATTTATGACGACTGACTAATTGAACAAATCAAATTAGCCCTAGCCCGGCCGAGCATTTACGTTTGTCATCACTAAACCATCGAGGGGCCCAAAGATATCGCTTTTATCCTACTTTGGATAAAAGGAACGGATAAACTTTGATACAATGCTTGCTTGTACTCACGCACCGAATCACACACAACAATATGTTTTATAACACCAAGTTACTGGTGCGTTTACATATTATCAATGTGTAACCGATTTGCAAGATACAACTCACACATCTCGGTCTCAAGAATATAAGATGTTATCGTCTCACTAATCACTCGTGATACAATCCATGGAGTGATCCAAGTGAGCGTGGGTTTAATCCAATGCTCAAATTCATATTCATAAGCACTCATGAACGTTGCAGCAAACATTTGCTTATGTCTAATACTCTTTTAGACAATCCACACACCAATTCACGACAGTCTTTATTCATATCTACTTCCAACATATGAACGACTGTGGCTCGTTTGAATAATTCGATTATTCTTAATAAACTCAATTATTCTGGAAGTCAAAACATGCAAATGTGAAACACAAGAATAATACTAATCCCATATGGTCTCAAACCTTTGAGTATAAATAAAACACCTTTTATTTATCACCATATTGATTACTCATTATTTGTCGTTTCGGGTAATCAACTTCTTACTTGAATTCCAACACTTGTCTCATGCTCCTAGCATGCACACAATGTTTACCTATGGTTCTTACTTTGTGAAATAGATCACATTGAACACATTTCCAATCCTTCTCATTTCACAACTCCAAATCCATTTTTCATAAGTTAAAGAATATCAAATTCTTGCTACTTATAGAATATGCTAGATTCTAACATTCTATGCAACTTATCCTTTCGTAATGTCACTGCACCAAAGTCACAAAGACTATTGCCAATGATATTACAAAGTCTTCTATCGGAGATTGTTACAAGACAATTCCATAGATGTGATGTCTCTCACTCAAAGTACTTTCTTTGAACATCCTTTTGCATAGAAGTTTCTAATCTAGTCATAGATTTCTCAATATTCAATTCCCAATATGGACACACTTCCATATGTTTCATATGACAACTCATTCTTAATAGAATCTTATCTATTCATAATGATGTCAATATGGTCCATCCAATATGGAAACATTTCCATATTTTCCAATACTATACTTCCAACTATTCACAAGCGACCAATCTTCGTCGAACTTGGATTGTCCTTTGATAGTTGTTTAATTATTTTAGTCAAAACCAATTCTAGTCCCTTTTCCCTCTTAATGCGCTCGACATTTGGAAAATTTTAGAATGGTCAAACATTAAGCATTTGCAATCGATCCTATACCCGAAGCGTATGGGACACGACGCATAATGTTTTATTTGCTATGTTCTCAAAATTCGAATTGTGAAAAGGGATGCCGTAATCATAATCGAAATTTTAAGAACACACTATGTACCTTTGACTAAATTTATTAACATTTCTCAACCTAATCCTTTAGATTTGAAATGAAGCATAATATTCTCTCCCTTAATTATAGCAAAACAACCTTTCAACTCTTACAACTTTGCAAAGCATGACTCTTGTTTTCTATAATTAATATTGCTAACCTTGCAATACTTTCCTTAATAATCATACAATCATAACATTTATGCTCCCACTATCATGATGATTATTATAAAACACAACACTTATGCTCCCACTAGCTTCGACATGTATTCATAAACATCTTAACTTTCAGAAAACAATACTTATTGAATTTCTTAAGTTCATGTTTCTAATACTTAGTGCTTTGATAATCCTTTATCAATGCTTCTTGAACTTATACACCTTTGCCTTCGATAGTTCATATGTGTGTCTAAACAATTAAGACTAATTGCCAAACCTCACAATTCAAATTATGGAAAGGGATGCCGTAACCATAATTGAATTCGAGAATGCAATTTTACAATCACTATCTTCTTAAAATCTGTCTTAGTGAAAGTATTTCCTCACAATCATTTTCATGAAGGAGGAAATCTTATGACACTTAGATTTAAACAGTGTATTTGTTCCTATCCATGTGAATTTATCAAAACCAAAGTTTACGACAAATTCAAACTCTTATGGATCGAACTTTCTTAATCTTGATTTCTTGCCTCATGGTAGCACAGCTGCCCACCACGTCTTCCAAGTAATTAAGCATCTCACCCTTTCTTATCAATGTACCTTTCATTGATTAAGGTGCTTTGCCTTTTATGAGAACTCATAGAACTCACATGCATAATTAACTTGATTGGATTGGCACATAATCAAAATAATGTCAACACGATAGGTTGTCAACCTCAACTCGTGTGCTAGTGATGATTGGTAAGGTTTATTTGATTTGTTCTTGAAACCTTTCAAGACCATTAAGACTCCCACTGACTCCTTGACATATATGATTCTCTTGTCAAAAACCATTTCTTGACAAACAAATATTCAAGAGTTAGTGTAGCTTTTATCAAAACTCTTCATAAATTGGTCCTAGTTGGTCTTTGTCTTATCCAAGACATCACAACTTTCCACATTTGATGAATGTTTCAAACCTTCTTAAGACTTTTCACTCAATGTCACAATCTTAACTTTAAGACTTGTTTTGGAACGAAGTATGATTGACTTATTGATTTAACCATTTCTTCAATTCTTGATTCCTCTTCTTAGACATGCAATTGTACTAAGACTCACTTAGAGGATCAATTAAGATATTGTTCTTAATCATTAAGACCTATCATAAAGCATAAAAGCTACTCTCCCTTCTTCTTAGAATGGAAAAACTTTTATCTTTCTGCCTACTTGATTCTTCTTATTCATTCTACTATTGATCTAAACCCTTTAATCAATTTAGAATTACACTTAATCTTGTAAGTATAATCATATTTACTAAGCCTTTAGTAAATCATGACGAATATCTTTGTTATTCTTATGGTGAACTTGATCAACACACTACTTTGTGTACTTGATCTCCTAGTCCTTCACTTGACACTTTGTCAACGAATTGGTCTAATTTCCAAATATGAATTTCTCATTCATCATGCAACCAAGTTGCGTGATTCCAAATTTCTGTCCAATTGAAACTTTGGGTGATGAGAAACTCTCCCTATTTGGTAAATTCTTGACAATAACATAACTAAGAATCATATCCATTCGTTGTAGAAATATTCGAACATCAATTTTCATAATGATTTCATTGTAAGGAAATAAACAATTAAATAAATAAGTCAAACAAAAAATTATTTTATTTATAAAAGCAGCGGAAAAATTTGTCCTTACAATGCAAAATCCATTGAAAACTATGTACAAAAGAAAATTTCTAACAACTCTATCATAACTTTCTAAGCTCAAAATCTAATCTTCAAGTCCATGCGATCGAGATCCATCTCTTGTGATTAGATTCATCTTGCTCTCTTATCAAGCTTCCTTTCTTTTCACCGACCCTACAAAGCACTCAAATGTAATCTTATTACATCATGCATGAATAGGAGCTTAATGGAGTTAGATAGTGGATTTTTACCTAAAGCGCAGTCATACCTTTGACTCTCCCATCTCTTAGATCTCTTAGGTAATTAGGGCAACTTCGTCTCCAATGCCCCTTCTCTTGGCAATAAAAGCAAATTGACTCTTTTGGAACAACACATGGAACTACTTCAGACATCGCCTTTCTCTTATGATCAAACTTTTCAATCATTGCATGTCTTTCATTGCCATTGTCTATATCCATAGAGGTCTCGAAGGCAGATTCACCAATCAACTTTGCTTTTCTATTGCGCCAAATCATTGCAGATTCAGCAGCAATAAGCATATAGGTGAGATCTATAAGGGTCACGTCGTAGTTCATCACATAGTACTCTCTTACGAACTCACTATATGAGTTGGGAAGTGACTGAAGAACCCAGCCATTTCCTCACATACAACGGATCCTAACATTCTTAACTTATCAATGTGTGATTACATCCCTAGGACGTGTGCACACACCGACTTTCCTTCTTTATGTTTACTTGCCAAAAGGGCTTGAGTGATCTTGAACTTTTCAAGCCTTTGAATTTGTGGGTTAGGGAGAATAATTGGAGGAGGTAGAGGAAGTGAAGCATGATTTCTTGTTCCTCGATCGAATCGTGGAATATCATCTTCATGTGGAATGCTTGTTCCATGGGATTTGGGAAGACCATAGTTGTCGAACTTTGACATCTACAATACGGGAGAAAACGAATTCAAGTTAGTTGATTGATTGAGTCCTTGGTAAATCACCCAAATGAAATACTAAGGCTAGGACCCAACACAATGTTCTACAACTCGGGAGAGGGATGCCGTAACCCTAATTGCAGAATATTTGAAGGTAAGTGAATGACGATTCACTAATTTCCACCATGAAAAACGAAAAAGAAATTTAAGTTTTAAATCTATGAAAACTCCTAGATCCTTTGAGATACATTGAACTTTCAATGGCATGTTTATATCTCGATATGCCCCTCTTGTTTGTGACTGGGATGCCGAGGATCACAAAGCGGGTGTGAATAACCATGCAAACTACATGGTGCCCTCACATGTTACAATCACCTATTCGATGTGCCGGTAAACCACACACGCTCCACCGAACTATGACAAACATTGAGTCACCCTTTGCTACCTTTGCTTAGACCCATTTAGTGTGCCGGTTAACCACACACGCTCCACTAACGTCTTCGCAAGGGCACAAAGTGTAATTTCATGGAATTGCATCAATTCACTTTTGCCTAAGTAACTAAGATTGGGAATTTTGTGAAAACATTTAGTTACTTTAGTAATTCATTATACTTATAATGGAAGGTTTCGTCCTATCCTACCCGTTCGGCTAACGACCCTCCACTAGTCAAGAGTGCGGTGGGTAAGAGTGGATACCCATTCAATCGCCATTTTATAGGCAATTCCCTTAAACACCCCTTATAGACCAGCTTTGTGAATGAGGCCTACTAACGGTAAGACTGACTTTTACTCATACATATATATAATGTTAGACTTTTAATGTTATATATAGTATAGGGTGTATTTTACACTTTTAAAATATTTGGTGGTTCAATTTAACAATTATACTTTTAATTCACTTAAATTGTAAACCTAAATTTTTTTATGGATTTATTAACCTCTTTTAATTATACACCTTAATTAATTAATAAAACCATAAGGGTGTGATTTGAACTTTTTCAAAACTTCTTAGAGTTTTAGAATTTAACATTCCTAATTAAACTTTTAATCAACTTTTAAATTCCAAAACTTGAGGGCAAGTTTTGAAACATTTCAACACATTAGGGTTTAGAATTTAAATATGCATAAAAATTAAACTATTTAATCAAAATTTAAATTCCAAAACTTGAGGGCAAGTTCTGAAACCTTTTTTCAAAACATTAGGGTTTCAACTATTTAAATTTCAAAACAAGAAAACTTTTGGGGTTCAAATTTAAACTATAAAACCTAAAGGGCCAAATATGAAACTTTTCACAACAACAAGGATCAAATAACAAATAATTCAAATTAACATTTAATCACATAATTATCCATATTTGATGATTTCTTGCAAAATAATTTATCAATTTACTTAAAATAATTAATCAATTATCTTATAAGGAAACAATTATCCTATTAATTGATAAATATCTTCAATTAGATTAAAATTATAGTCAAATATATCATATAATCGGATTAATATTAATCTAACATGATAAGGTAATTATCCCAATGCATAAACAGCAAGAAATCCCGAGATAAGCACTGTCTGACGCACCGACTCGCCGAGTCACCCTCTGGAACTCGCCGAGTAGGGCTGACTCGCCGAGTCCAAGAGTGACTCGCCGAGTCAGGTCGAACAGTGAGGCCAAAACACGATTTTCAGTTACATCAAGCATCAATACAATAGAAACCAATCATGGCTCTGATACCACTGATGGGTTTTGGTCATAAGACATCCTATGTGCTCATACAAACCCTAAAGCTCGGATCTAGGTTTCTCTATTGTACATACTTTGAATCCAAGACTTAGAACCCCAATACTAGCATATGGAAATCAGAATTCATATGTAAATAGGTTTAAGAACATACCTTGATTGTTATGTAGCAATAACAATCCAATTCCTCCTTGAATTGACCTTGGAAAGCAAAGAGTCACAAGTGTCACTCCTCTAATGGCTCACAAACACCATAAGCAAGTGGAGAAGGTATATAGAGAGAGGAGGGAGGTTAGAATTCGTATTTGGGACTTCTTGGGAAGGGATACACGAATTCCTAACCCTAGGGGTGTTTATATAGGTGTAGAGATAGGGTTTCAATCATTATCCTTATCTAGTTGATTATCCATTAAGCAACCAATAAGATAATCCTTGAATCCTTATCATACTCGAATTCTAAGGCTTTCCAACCTTAAATTCGTTCACCATACTTATAAGATAATTCTTACCTTATTTTGTAACTATCACATAATTACAATTCAGCCCCTCTAGTTTAATTAATTACACTTGATCACAAAATTAATTCTCAATTAATTATTGACCAATATTAATTAAACAAATATGATTTCTCCTTTAATATATTATCCTTATAACATATTAATAAATCATATTATCCTCTCTCTCTATATATTTCTCCAATCAAGTTGCTTTGGTGAAGGCAACCCAAAAGGACCATGCACCATCGGGTCAAGTACATACCAAAATAGTTATGGACTTAGACACTAATCCAACATTTTCATCAAGAGAGATAAGAGAGCTACGGGGAATCATTATTAACTAAGGCGTTTTAAACAAAGGAAAGAGACAATCTTGAAAAGTACAAATTACCCCCATATGCGGGGCAAATGATAGGGTTTAACAGCTGAAAAGTTAAGGTGCGAGAAAAAAGGATCAACCACAAAAGTTTGGAAACAACAAGGACCATATCCATCAAAAATAATTAGCAGGGACTAAGTTTGTGAATTTTTGTAAACCAATAATTAGCAGGGACTAAGTTTGTGAATTTTTGTAAACCATAAGGACCATTTATATAATTTTTCCTAATAAAAATATTAGACAAAACTACCTTAATGATCCATGTGGTTTACCAAAGGTCACAACTGATGGGTTATGAGCAAAACATCATTCCTATGGTGTACATGCAAACCCTAATAGCTTTTGGATCTAGTTTGTCTAATGAACATGCAATTAAATATCCAAAGCTATAAACCCTAGATCTAGCATACAATTAATCATATTAACATAAGATTGGGGTTTAGATCTTACCTTGATTGTTATGTAGCAATAACAAACTCAAATCCTCCTTTGTAATGGCTTTAGAAAGCTTAGAGTCACAAATGTCACTCCTCTAATGGCTCACAAACACCAAGAGTGAGAAGATGAAGAATGATAAGAGAGGAGGCACCCAAAAACGTGTAGAAACCCTAAGGAATTAGTTTTCCACGTTTTTGGTGCCCTAGGGATCCTTAAATAGTGAGGCTATTAGGGTTATCTAACAAGGAAACCCTAATTTGACTGCTTAGGCCCTAAGCAACCCATGGATTCCCTCCTTAGAGGCCTTGGACGATTTCTAATGGGTTTCCCCATAAAATTCGTCCACTCCATCCTCTATAGAGTCCATTAGCCCAATATTTAACTATGACACAATTGACAGTTCTAGTCCCCTTTATTTAATTAATGTCTTTTAGCCACAAAATTAATTCTTGACTAATATTAATTAAACAATATGATTTCCCCTTTAATATATTATTCTCATAATATATTAATAAATCATAATTAATCCTTTCTCTCTCCATAATTTATCTTATCAAGTTGCTTTGGTGAAGGCAACCCAAAAGGACCATGCACCATTGGGTCAAGTACATACCAAAAATAGTTATGGACTTAGACACTAATCCAACAGTCTCCCACTTGGATAAGTGTAATAACTATTTTGCGTATGACTTCAGATCCTGATCTGCAATCATAGCTTTCAAAAGCCATTGCCAACTCTGATCCTATTAGAAGCGTGTCCTTTAGATAAGGGATCATATATTCCTCCATTCTAGATATCGTATAGACATGAGACATGGATTTCAATTATTCTCTCTATACTGTTTCCCAATTTCTGATTTATGACGACTTACAACAGACTACAATTGAACACACCAAATTAGTCCCGACTTGGCCAATCGCTTAGGTGCCATCACTAAATCATCGAGGGGCCCACATATATCGCTTTCATCCCACTTTGGATAAAAGGATCGGATAAAATTTGATTCAATGTTTACTTGCACCCACTCACAGAATCACACACAACAATATGTTTTATGACACCAAGTTACTCGTGCGTTTACATATTGTCAATTTGTAATCGACTCGCAAGATACTACTCACACATCTTGGTTTCAAGAATATAAGATATTATCGTCTCACTAATCACTCGTGATAAAATCCATGAAGTTATCCAAGTGAGCGTGGGTTTAATCCAATGCTCAAATCATATTCATAAGCACTCATGAACATTGCAGAAAACATTTGCTTATGTCTAATACACTTTAGACAATCCACACACTAATTCACGATAGTCTTCATTCATAGCTACTTCCAACATATGAACGACTCTGGTCCGTTCGAATAATTTCATTGTTCTGAACCAATTTAATTATTTAGGAAGTCAAAACATGCAAAGTGAAACACAAGAATAATACTAATCCGATATGGCCCCAAACTCTAGGTATAAATAAAACATTTTATTTAATCACCATATTGATTACTCATTATTTGTTGTTTCGGGTAATCAACTTCTTACTTGAATTATTACTACACTTTTCCCATGCTCTCAGCATGCACACAATGTTTACCTACGGTCCTTACTTTGTGAAATAGATCAAATGAACACATTTCCAATCATACTCATTTCACAACTTCCAATCCTTATCATAAGTATAAGAATATCAAATTCTTGTTACTTATGCTAGATTCTAACATTTTATGCAATGATTCTTTCGTAAAGTCATAGGTCAAAATCATCAAGACTTGGCCAATCTCTATCAGAACCAATTCTATAGATATGCTGTCTCTCACTCAAAGTACATTCCTTTGAACATCCTTCTTGCATAAAAGTTTCTAATCTAGACCTAGATTCTCCATATCCAACTCCCAATATGGAAACATTTGCATATTTTCCTAACGACAACTCATTCTTAATAAACTCTTATCTATTCATAATAATGTCGATATGATCCATCCAATATCATTCTTCCAACTATTCACAAGAGACCAATCCTCAGCGAGCTTTGGATCGTCCTTTGATAGTTGTTTAATTATCTTAGTCAAAACCGATTCTTGTCCTTTTTCCCTCTTAATGCGCTAGACATTTGGAAAATTTTAGAATGGTCAAATATTATAGCATTTACAATCGATCCTTTACCCGAAGCGTATGGGACACGATGCATAATGTCTTACATAAAGATCTGATACTTTATCAATCTTCTGCTGTTGGGCTAAAAAGAGTTTTGATGTTGCGTCTTTTGGGCTCGTTAGATTAGCCTTTTATTCTCCGGTTTGGGCCTGTCCAACCGAGAGCCTTTTATGTATTGTATATAAGTTAAAAGCTTGCATGCATATTAGGTTAAGATTCTAGAGGTTATCGATACAGCGATTGATCAAGAGTATTATATATTTTTCTGTAATCGTTCTTGTAATCTTCGAATCCTTTACAGTTGATGTTCTTAATCGAGCTCTTCTAAGGATTTTATTTAATCATTCGACACGTTTGATTCAAGCTGTTTGTTCTTATTATTGCGTTTTTAACTGTTTTATATTCATATACTTGTTCAAGATCTAATCGATCTTTGTAGATTAAAAGTTGTTTTTAATCCCATCAATTGGTATCAGAGCAGGAGGCTGTGTAATCGATACACATCTTTTCTGTGAAAAAGATTTCCATTAGGGTTTTCCGCAATCATCGATATTTATTGAGCCGTCATCTTAATTGACGTATCTTAGTATTTATTGTTTTGCCCTAATCTGCTTTATTACAAGTCTGATCTTTGAACAGGTTTTTACGATCATTATGGACGCAACGCAATCAAACCCTATTAATATTTCCAACAGCATCGGTTCGACGACAAAGATTCCAATCTTGTACATCCATGACTATGAAGTATGGGCGCATCATTTCGAAGATTATGTGATTGGATCGGAGGACAATGGTTATCTCATATGGGAAGCCATCATCAGTGGACCGTTTTCTCATTCTACGTCGTCCAGAATCATTAAGACGCAAAAAGAGTACAATGATCTGCTCAAGGACGTGACGAATATCGCGCAAGATGAAAAAGACAAACTCCAGTGCAATATTAAGGCACTTAGGTTGATCAGATTCGCCCTTCAGTCCGACACATTCAGGCTGGTCAGCTCATGCACTACGGCGAAGGAAGTGTGGGATAGACTTCGCGAACTGTATTCCACAGACGAAGATCTTGAACATTCCATCCAAACCTTACTTCTATCTGAATTTGGTGAATTCAGGCAAGGGGCCGAAGAAACTGTGACCCAGACGTTTGATCGCTTCAATCATCTTCTCAGCAAGATGATCAAACACGACATTGAAAGGAAGCTTATCGAACAAAAGGTTACTTTCTTGAACGGACTGCGATCTGAATGGAGAGCAGTTGTTTCCACAGTCAAAGCCCATGAACAGTTTAAATCATATTCTTTGGCGAAACTGGTGGGTATTCTAAAGTCCCAAGAGAAGATTGTGGTTCAAGAGAAGAATGTTGTCTCCAGCCTTGGTTCGTTGGCCCTCCTATCTAAAAGTAAAGCTGTGGTGGAGGATGAAGAGCTCAACTTGGATGAATATGACCTCTCAACTGAGGATTATGCCATGATGGTATCCAATCCTAAGAGATTCATAAAGAAGAGATTCCCCAGCAACAAAAACCGAAACTGGCAGGGAAGTTACAGCTCAGAAAAAGCGAACAATGAACCGAAAGCTGAGGAGCCCAAAAAGGAACCGAAAGCAGATGGCGATTCCGGAGTAAGCTGTTTCTATTGTGGTGGCAAGAACCACTACGCTAAGGACTGTGTTCTTAAGAAGATGGCTGAAAAGGACAATGGAAATGATGAGGAAGCTGTGCTGCAGAAGAGATTGGATGAGTTAAGAAAGAAGAAGTCTACCGCTAACCCTTCTATTAATGCTCTTATTGTGCAGGGTTCGGTCAATGACGATGAGTTCGGTAGCACTGAAGTTTGGTCTACTGACTCAGAAGACGAAGAAGTGAGAAAGCCTACTCATGGAAAGGCATATGTGGCTAAGGAGGAAAGCAATGGTGGAAAATGCTTCATGGTGACTGAGGTGTCTCAAATGAGGGGATACAACACCGATGGAGGAAGCAATGGACCGAAGGTGCAGGAGGATATGTGCTTTATGGCCAAACCACTCAGCCAGCAGTTCAATGAACTCGATGAACTGATAAAGAAGGTACAATCTGCTTTTATTTCATCTAAAGTACCACCATCCTCTTACGAGAAAGAACTAAAAAATATCAATACAAGAATTTCTCATTTAGATAGTAGCCTAACTCAAACTCGAGTCACCAATTCTAACCTGACTGATCAATTAAGCAGGGCGGCGTCGAAGAGTGAGGAGCGGCGAATGTGGATTGAGTTAAAAGAGTCGGAATTAATTAAAGTTAAAGACGAAAACATTTATTTGCAGAGAGACAATTTGAAATTGTTAAAACAACGAAATGTTTTTTGTTTAATAGCTAAACGTTTATATTCCAATATTACTCAACTTCACTTGGACTGTGAGATAGGTCAAAAGATCCATCGCATGATTTTGCCCTTTCTAGAATTTAAGGAGGATGAAATCGATGCCGAAGCTTACAATTGTGAAAGTGTGATATCGTCTGATGATGTTAATCCAACCTATATGTATGGACTGGACAAAATTGAGTCCTTCATTAAGTCCAAAGACCACAAGGACATGCTCATAAACCTTTTGGACGAAAATGACCGACTTAAACTGAGAATCGAAACCGTGCAAAAATTTGACTCTCTTAACGCCAACGTAAGCTCAGAAAACAAAATCGATGTTGAAAATTCATCTGAGCTTAACGAGGACGAAAACATGAGTGAAATTTCTATGGAGGATACGGTTGACTGCTCAGAATTTGTTAAAAGCGAAACTGAAAACCACAAAAACCTTATTTCTGAAAATTCTGTGGAATTCGCTAGATTGTCCCAACAAAAGTCCCCGAAATTAGTAGAAAAAGCTGTTGTGTATCAAAAGGTCAGGACCACTCCAAATCAAGTATACAAGGTGACTGGAGTAACCGAACATCAAACAGCTGAACTCACAGCCATTGTTAACGAAGACAATGCTGATGGTTGTGATGAGTATTTCTGGGAAGCTCCTATTGATAATGGAAACGAAACCGTTGGTCTTTCTGAAAGAACCTCCTGGATGAAGAAAGGGAGGTACATACCTGAACCCTTGAACAAGCCTGATAATTTCAGTGAACCAAGTACAAGTGGTACCAAAGAAATTCCTCAAGAGGATGATTGTTTAGCAAAAGAAGACATTCCTTCAACACCTACAGCTCGAAGCGAAATTTCATCAGATACTCCTTCCACTTCCTTAGGGCAAACTGAATCTTCTTCAGATATTCCATCTGTTCCTTCTGCACAAAGAAAAACTCCTGAAGTTCAAAAGGAATCAGTCAAAGTTACAGCAAAAACAAGAGCGAACGTTCATCATCAACCTAAGCAGATGAGGGATAAGAAGATAGAGAGGAACCAAAGATACAGGAAAAAATCTTTCTGAAAGGAAACAATTCTGGCACTCCCAGAACGCATACTATACACACAAGGACAAGAATCTGAAGTATGAAAACAATCCTGTACGAAAGCCTGAAAGTTCCACTAACCGAAAGCCAAGGTTCGGTTCGCAAGAAGATACTAACCGAAAGCCAAGGTTCGGTTCACAAGAAGATACCAACCGAAAGCCAAGGTTCGGTTCTGAAAAGGACTTCGACCGAAACCAAAGGTTCGGTTCCAAGAACAACACCAACCGAACACAGAGGTTCGGCTCCAAAATGAAAAAGGAACAAGACTCAAAGGTTAACCCCACCAACGATCAAAAGCAAAAGGGTCACCTAGAGTCATCAGCAAGGAAGACATCTCCATCCAAATCCTCTCTTCCTAATTCTTCTCGTTCTTTTACTTCCACTCATTCATCTCCATCTAGTTCCAAAACTAATCCCGCTTGCCCACAAAAACCTCATTCTTCAGCTGAACAGAAGGGAAAGCAAAAGGTCGATGAATCCAAACCTGAGTCCAAAACGGACATCCCTAATGTTCATAAAATAAAAGTCTTTACCATTAAAAAGAAAGATGAAACAACTCTAATAAAACGAACATATCTAGTTGACATCTCTCTTACTATTCCTGTTCCCATGAAAAGCTCACATGGACCCAAGAAACTTTGGGTTCCTAAATCTGCTTAATTTTTGCAGGTTATAAGTGACGAGCAGTTTGACGAAGAATGGTACATCGACAGTGGCTGCTCGCGTCACATGACAGGGAGGAAAGAGGAGCTTAGGGAATACAGATCCCTTGCAAATGGTGGCAACGTTAAGTTTGGAAATAACTCTTTCGGCACCATAAAGGGATATGGGATGATAACGAATGGTGATTTTACCATAAGGAAGGTGGCCTATGTGGAAGGACTTCAACACAACCTCATCAGTGTATCTCAACTTGTCGGAGGTACAGGTCTCAAAGTTTCATTCGATGATGAAGGTTCTGAAATCATAGAGAAAAAGACAAAGAAAGTGATTCTGAAGTCAGATCGAAAGGGTGAAATGTTTCCTCTGAACATGAAACCCATCAAAGGAAACCCAGCCATATGTCTGCTATCAAAAGCTCAATCCGACGAAAGCTGGTTGTGGCACCGAAGACTCTCTCATCTCAATTTCAAAGATATCAATCGACTTGTCACTGGAGGTCACGTTAGGGGTCTTCCATTGCTCAAGTTTGACAGAGAGCATTTATGTGCTGCATGTGAAATGCGAAAGCAGAGTCGTCAAAGTCACCCATCCATAATTAACACAAAAGTTGTTGAACCACTCGAATTGCTTCATATCGATTTTTGTGGTCCTTCATCTATTGAAAGCATCAGTGGTAGCAAGTACATTCTTGTTATCGTTGATGACTTCTCTCGATTTACATGGGTGTTCTTTCTAAAGCTCAAATCTGAAGCGACTCAAAAGCTAAAAGTGTATATCAACCAAATTGAAGTCCAGCTCAAGAAGGTCGTTCGAAACATCAGGAGCGACAATGGTCTTGAATTCAAGAACAGGGAGTTTGAAGAGTTTCTTGCAGAAAAGGGAATTAGTCATAATTTCTCAGCTCCCTACACACCCCAGCAGAACGGGATAGTCGAAAGACGAAACCGATCTCTGTGTGAAGCTGCCCGAACTATGTTAAGTTTCGCTTCCTTACCTCTTTATTTTTGGGCTGACGCTATTTCTGCTGCTTGTTATACACAAAACAGGTCCTATCTCAACAAGCGATTCACGCTCACACCATATGAGATATTAAACAACAGAAAGCCCAACGTGAAATTTTTCCATGTGTTTGGCTCAAGGTGTTTCATCTTTAACTCTAAAGAACACCGCAACAAGTTTGATGTCAAAGCCGACGAGGGAATTTTTCTAGGGTACTCACTCACATCCAAGGCGTACAGGGTCCTAAACAAACGATCAAGAAGGATTGAAGAGACATACTATGTGACCTTCGACGATAACTACGTCAAGAAGCTACAGGCCATAGATGACACTGCCGGGGAAATATTTCCTCAAACTGGCCAAGTCACAGTCTCAATCGCCAATTTGTACGAGAGATTTCTGGAACTCTTTGACGAACCGGAAAAAGCTTCTCTCTCCGAAGCAAGTGCAGCTGACAACAAGATAGATCATATGAAGCAGATTGTCGAAGATGCTGTAAGCAGAATGCATGAAGGAGAATCGCCCACTGATGACTCTCCAACCAACAATGCTTCAGTCGAGGGGGAGCAAAGCTCTACAACTTCACCCGAAGGTGCCCCTCCAAACGAAGGTGCTTCAATGCTTGAAACTCCAGCACCACAAGAAACCCCTAAAACTCATGTTTCTCAAAACTCATCAATTGAGGGGGAGCATGATGATATGACGCTTGATGATGATAGCCAATCTGAGCCCGAAGAGATGATCAATGCTGAACCAGATCCAATCTACGACCCGAATTACCCTCCTCTTACCAAATGGACCAGAGATCATCCTATCTCTCAAGTAGTTGGTGATGTATCTGATAAGGTCTTGACCCGATCTCAACTGAAGGCAAAACAGACATCTCTATTCTCAAAGGTAGAGTTTTGTATGTTTAACTCATTCGTATCAAAAGTTGAACCGAAGACAGTGAACACTGCCCTCGATCACTCTGATTGGGTTCAAGCAATGCAAGACGAACTGAACGAGTTTGAAAGGAACAAAGTCTGGCGCCTGATTCCAACTCCTCCAGATGCTTCGGTTGTTGGACTTAAATGGGTTTTTAGAAACAAAATGGACAAGGAAGGTAATGTCATACGGAACAAGGCTCGTCTGGTTGTCAAGGGATACTGTCAGGAGGAAGGGATAGATTACGAAGAGACGTTCGCTCCAGTAGCTAGGCTAGAATCGGTTAGAATATTTCTGGCCTATGCTGCTCACAAAAACTTTGAGGTCTTCCAAATGGACGTCAAGTGTGCATTTCTCAATGGAGAACTTGAAGAAACTGTGTATGTGGAGCAACCTCCTGGGTTCGTGAACGAAAAATATCCAAATCATTGCTATATTCTGGATAAAGCTGTGTACGGCCTCAAACAAGCTCCGAGAGCCTGGTATGAAACACTTACAAAATTTTTAAAGATGTCCAAATTCAAACAAGGTTCGGTTGACCCAACCTTCTTTCGCAAAAAGGAAGGTAACCACCTTATGATAGTTCAAATTTATGTCGATGACATCATCTTTGGCTCTACGAATCCCAGCTTAACAGCTGAATTCAGAAAGTTGATGGAGACTAAGTTTGAAATGAGCTCAATGGGTCCTATTAACTTTTTTCTTGGTTTAAATATAAGACAGGGACCCGAAGGCATCTTTATCAATCAGGAAGCTTACACAAAGACTCTCCTAGCAAAGTTTGGCATGATGGGAGACTCAAAAGTCAAAGTCCCAATGGCATTCGGCACCAAGCTTACCCTTTCTCTAGACAAACCGGCTGTTGACATCACGCTCTATCGTCAAATGATAGGCTCACTGATGTATCTAACTGCTAGCAGGACTGATATCATGTTTTCTGTGTGTTATTGTGCTCGATTTCAGGCTAACCCACGCGAACCTCACATGCTGGCAGTGAAGAACATCCTACGCTATCTCAACCGAACCACCTCCTTAGGTCTATGGTATCCATCCAATTCAGGCTTCTTCGTTCAAGCCTATTCTGATGCTGACCTTGGAGGATGTGGACTCGAACGCAAAAGCACAACTAGTGGCTATCAATTTCTTGATGGGAAGTTGGTCAGCTGGCAATCCAAGAAACAAACATGTGTGTCGTTGTCTACTGCTGAAGCGGAATACATTGCCGCTGCATCCTGCACATCACAAGTGATTTGGATCCAGAGTCAACTTCGAGACTATGGACTCAATATGAAGAAGATCCCACTATATTGTGACTCTGAAAGTGCAATTAGGATCTGTCATAACCCAGTGCAACACTCTAAAACCAAACACATAGCATTGAGGTATCACTTCATCAAAGATCATGTGGAAGATGGAAATGTCGAAGTTCACTTCGTAAGAATCACTGATCAACTGGCTGATGTCTTTACCAAAGCTCTTCCTGAAGCATCATTCAATAAAATATTGCAAGGGCTCGGTATGATGGAATCAGAGTCAGTACCTCACACTACCTCTCAATCTCAAACGTAAGAAGCGAAACCAACCGAACGTTCGGGTTCGGTTCAACCATCTGACTCGCTCATTACTTCAAAGGTAGTTTTTCTGTGTTGTATATTTCTTGTGCAAAATTTGTTTTTCTTTATGTAAAAAGTTTTTTTTATTGCATATCTAAACTTCTTGGTTTCTTAAAATTTTCAAAGACCGGAACCTCAAGAAGGTTCGGGTTCGGTTTTTCAAAATTTTCAAGAACCGAAACCAACCGAAGGTTCGGGTTCGGTTTTTCAAAATTTTCCTGAACCGAAATCAACCGAAGGTTCGGGTTCGGTTTTTCAAAATTTTCCTGAACCGAAACCAACCGTACGTTCGGGTTCGGTTTTTCAATTTTTTTTTTCCAGAGTTTTTTTTAGGTCTTATTTTTATTTTAACTCTTATTTTTTTTATCTATTACTATTTTTAATTTTTTTAATTTTTTTTTTTATTATTAAAAATTTCAAAAACTGCAAAAATATTTTATTTATTTGTGTGCTAATTCGTTTATGGGGATATATTTGATGACTTACTCAAGTGTCCCTAGAAGCATGCTGCTGTATGTGTCCCAAGCCTCATAAGATTTTGAATAATGGCCTTCATGACCTGGTATACACAAACCTTGTCTTCCCAATAAGGCTAACTCATTTATTCTAATCGTGAGCTACCTCACTCTTTTCTCACATGAGTTCAGAGTCTCCTGCTTGGTCCTTTTGTTCGCAGCAGAGGTACTATGTCTTCTTTCACCATCCCCATTACACTTCTCCATAACATTCGCTTCATTATTGTAACCCCTGAGACTCTCAGAAACTACCACTGAGGTTTATGGTTACACAACATCTGTGTTTATGATCTTAGCTTCGTGCCACTACGCGCTGAGTGAAACCCAAAATTCAACACCAATGAATTGACGGTGACCAATTAACTTGATCAAGTTTTCACCAATGAATTGACGAATGTACCTTCATGAAATCTCCATTTTTTTGTGTGATTGCAATGAAATTGTTACACACCATAACATTTCTTCCCATGGGATCCAGTTTTAAATTTTTATCTGAGATTTCATTTTAATCCACGCCACTACAAAATCAACTCAAACCCATTTGTTCAACAGACTACACTGGTCTCACAAGTACTTTGTTCACATTCGTTCTTATATCAAGAATTGTATTGTTGAATCAAAGCGAAACCACCATTAATTAGCCTAATTAAAAGAAGCCTTTCAACACTTCTTAATAAATGTTTGATCGTACTTCAACGGGATTCCACATTAACACTTTGAGGTCCTTCTAGACCTTGAAGGAAGAGATTCGTGCCCGGGATCATCAGTTTTGTGTCATTATTGACATCACAGATTATCCTAAAAAGAGTTGCTTTATTTCTTTTTTTTCTTTTACACTCTTTGCACGAAAATCCAAGATTTTCCAAAATTCCGTTACTAATTATTTTACAGGCTGGATATTTACTGGATGGTTACAAATGAAGTTGTGGTCAAAAATTAGACACGTGGATCATTAATTGGAAACAGCCGTTTAAAAGGGGATAAGACAAAAAGTTGCTGACTCGGCGGGAGTTAAAAGGATAGAAATTCAAACGACGGTAAAAAGGAGGGCGCGTGAATTTGAAACGGCCGCGCTTTTTCTGACACTTGAGGACGCGTGTGCAATATCGAAGCGTCATATCTCTGAAGTTACAGGCGCGTGTGGAAATGGAAACGATTTTTCTCTCTGAACCGGCGCTTATTGGGCGGCGTGATCCTAGGAATCTGACCCTCTCTCCTACGTGATCATCGCACGTCCCAACTGTCACCAATCAGTCACTCCAAAAACACCCGTTTCGTATTTCCATAAGAGATTTGAAACGATCTTTCTCTCTCCTATCACCTACTATAAAAACCCATCAACACCACCTTTTACCTCTTTACTGCCCCATTATTTCCAAAGCAAAAATACTTCCAAACTTTCTCCCGGTTATCTTCTTCTCCACACCTGCAACAATGGCTGAATCTTCATCCGTTCATGCCACTTCTCAAATTCTTCCCATCCGACCTCAACAATGCCTTGTCATTGATCTGAACCCACTAGGCTATGATCCCTACATGTCGCCAGTTATCGAATGCCTCAAGTACTCCCAGCTTGCTCCGGCATTGTCCAGAATTGAAACGGTGCCAATGGTGGCTCTATCTCAGGTCTATGCGACGGCCTACTACGACAAGGGCGTTGACAGGATATTTTTCGAAGTAGCGGAACACAAAACGTCAATTTCTCGTCCCCGCTTCTGCACCATGCTTGGGTTTGCTGCTGACCCATCGCGTGTTCACCCGGAGACGATTCCGGTTGGTATGCTCTTCAACATGTTCTACAATATGGGCTACACGGAAGTTCTTACCTCCGTCGCCAGGTTCAAGAAGTCATGCCTACCGCCCCTGTGGAATGGGTTATTTACAGTTCTCTTCAATGGACTGTCTGAGAGGAGCTCAGGATCGGACGGGGCCAGTCGTCTTTTCCTGTCAATCATGTATGGGGTGTACAACGGGATCAACCTCGACTATGGGTTTGTCCTTTGGCAACAACTGATTCAGAGCCTTTCTTCCACTTCTCGACACTCTGAAGTGTCGCTGGCCCGGTTCTGGATCTTGATCACAAGATGGGCCATGGACAGGTTTGAGGTCCCAACTGTTGACGGTGCACCGATGTCTTCTGTTGGTACGTTCCATACCAAGAAGATCATCGTATCCGATGCATCGAAATTCTCCTTCATTGGCTCTATCCCGGAGTCGATGTATGGTAGTGTGCCATCAGACAGCAGTATGATCAAGGCGATCAAGGAGTTAGGGCCATCTGGTCCGAGGGAACTGACACCGGACATGCTGCGATCAATTCATGATGCCGACAAACCGGTGGCCAGGGGTAAGAAGGCAGACAAGGGGAAGAAACCATCCAAAGCCCCAAAACCTTCTTCCAAGAAGCGCAAACAACCGAAGGCTGCTTCGTCACCACAACCGAAAAGGAGAAAGACCCAACAAAAGCGAAAGCTAGTCCTTCCCTCCTCATCAAGTGAATCCGAAGGTGAGAGTTCGGACGCTGAGGGCTCACAAGGAGATGAATCTCCTCTACAAGGCAACACACCCCCTCGGTCTCCAACCCCGGAGATGGAACTTCACCAATCCCCAGTTCCTTCCCCTCCACTCACAACACCTATTTCCATTCCCACCATAAACCCTACTATACCACCAACCTCATTCCCTATACCACCACCCATATTCACCACATCAACCGAAACACCACCTGTAACCGAAACCCCTCCCGTAACCGAACCTCCACAAACCGAAACTCATATACCACCACCACCCGAAACTAACCCCCTACCTACTCAACCTGAACCAACCAAACCCACGACACCCCCAGCTTCACCACCACCTCAATCTCCAGAAGCCGCCTCCGATGGAGATGATCAATACCTTGGTGGTGATCACATGAACTTTGATTCGGTCTACTATAGTCCGTTTCAAGTTCAGAGTGATGAGGAGGATGATGCTCCAGTGACAAAGAAGCATCTCCGCGATCTTAACGAGAAGGTTGATCAACTTCTTGCCTCCTCCTCCAACCAGCAGTCATCCTTATCTGAAGCTGCCCTTCAGAAGATAGTTGATGCCTTCTCCAGGGCTCAACATGACTCAGTGGCCTCAGCTACTGCTGCGATAGACGCCTCCACCCGAGCCTGTGAGGCTGCGACCGAAAAAGTCGATAAACTATTCTCCGACGCTTCTGACCTGCTGAAGTCTCTGCAGGAAAGCGCCAATGCCACAAAGACAACTCTGGAACCGATTGTTCAGCAATTGGCCAAGTTCGTCTCGACGAAGTTGACTTCGTTCGCTACCCTCCGACAAAATATCAGCGACGACAACTCGGCACTCCGTGCCTCCATCGATGCCCGTCTGGCAAAACTACAAGAGGATCTTGCGGCAGAGAACTCTCTGATGGACGTTCTGGCAAGTAAAACAACTGCCCTAAAGGTCAAGAGCACGCAGCTTTCCAACTCTGAACAACAATTGGAAGCTCTTCGATCCGAGAGGGAAGTCATCAAGACGTGTGTTTCGGATGTCCACGCGGCTCTATCCAACATCCTGGAAGCACACGACCCCATCCTTAATCATTCGGTGAGGCGCACCCTCGCTGAAAAGCTCTCCCCGGCCATGGACCTCTTAAGCAAAATTGAAGGCCTTCCGAGTTTCGTGTCCATTCCGAAACAAGGGGGAGAAGAGAAGAAAGGATCGAAACCACCTCCGTCCTCCAAAGCTACTCACACAACCGAACCACCCCCAACTGGTCATGCCTCGGGTTCGGGTGTGAAGGACAAGGGCAAACACATAGCAGAGGATGGAGATGAAGATGAAGACAAGGAGACCATTGCGGACATGTTAAAAAGAAAGAACAGTCGCAATGCTGAAGGCGATGCCAGTCGTGTGGCGCGTGAGGCTGAAGAAGCCGAACGAAAGCAAAAAGAAGCCCACGATCTCCTTGAGAGCCGAAAGTTGCTCTTCCCTGCCTGGACCAGGGATCGTTTGATAAAAGAGGCCATAGAGACTCCAAGCATACTATGGCTCGAGCTGGTGATATCGTTCGACTGCAACAACACCATCGATTCGCAGTTCGATATGCCACTGACTCGAAAGGCGTTCATCTTCCACGCCTTCTCCAAAATCTTTGAAGTCCCGCATCCGAACGATGAGCTTGACAGGGAGCTCATTGACTTCTACCTGGAGGCCGCTCGCCCTCAATACCTTACATGGAGCGCCCAGAAGATTGTCAATGTTCGGGTGATGAAGCCTTTTGCCGTGGGGAGATTCACAAACGTCAAGTTCAAGCTTATCCGAGGATCTGCAAGAACTGCTCACATGATCTCTCTGGCGGATTTGCCCAATCTGAACCCTCATGATTGGATAGTCTTGTACAATATCCTGCTGACAAACGAAGCCGAATATGGTCCCATCTTAGACCATGTCAAAAGGATGCTGGCATGCTATATCATGGAGGTGGCCCTAATGGATCAGGAGGTTGCCACAGTTTTTAAGAAGAAACCGAAAGTCAAGCCTGTGGGATCGGCCAGTGATCTGAATCAAATGCAAATGGGCAAGATAGATTCGAGGTGAAACTCTGTGATGTTCACTAGAGCCGAAGGACAGAAATGTCTCTTCGCTTTAGCTGACAAACATCTTTACACTACAACTTGCTTGGAGCACATCTTATTCATCATCAAGCAGTGTAAAGACAATTCGGCTGATGATATCAAGTACTTCAATGATATGATCAATTGGTACATCCGGTTTAGACAGACTATCCTCTCCATAACCAAGTGTCTGTTTAGTACCGTGAAGAAGAAGGTACCAGCTTCAGCCGCCAGCCCAAGTAGGAAGTGAAAGTCTCGCTCCAAATTGACGCAAAGGGGGAGATTGTTGGGCTGAAAAGAGTTTTGATGTTGCGTCTTTTGGGCTCGTTAGATTAGCCTTTTATTCTCCGGTTTGGGCCTGTCCAACCGAGAGCCTTTTATGTATTGTATATAAGTTAAAAGCTTGCATGCATATTAGGTTAAGATTCTAGAGGTTATCGATACAGCGATTGATCAAGAGTATTATATATTTTTCTGTAATCGTTCTTGTAATCTTCGAATCCTTTACAGTTGATGTTCTTAATCGAGCTCTTCTAAGGATTTTATTTAATCATTCGACACGTTTGATTCAAGCTGTTTGTTCTTATTATTGCGTTTTTAACTGTTTTATATTCATATACTTGTTCAAGATCTAATCGATCTTTGTAGATTAAAAGTTGTTTTTAATCCCATCATCTGCCATAAAATTTTATGTGTCACGTTCTTACAATTCGAACTATGAAGAGGGATACCATGATCATAATCGAAATCTATGAACACACTATGTATCCTTTGACTAAATTTATTAAAATTTCTCAATCTAAGCTTTAGATTTTGAAACGAAGTATAATATTCTCTCCCTTAATTATAGGAAAATAACTTTTCAACCCTTACGACTTTGCAAAGTATAACTCTTGTTTTCTATAATTAATATTGCTAACTTTCAATACTTGCCTTAATAATCATACAAGCACAACATTTATGTTCCCACTATCATGATGATTATTATAATATAAACATAACACTTATGCTCCCACTAGCTTTGACATGTTTTAGAAAACAACTGAACTTCTAGAAAACAATACTTATTGAATTTCTGAAGTTCATATTTCTAATACCTAATGCTTTGATAATCCTTTATCAAGCTTCTTAAACTTATACACCTTTGCCTTAGATAGCTCATATGTGTGTCTAAACAATTCAGACAAATTGCCAAATCTCACAATTCGAATTATGGAAAGGGATACCGTAACCATAATCGAATTTGAGAGTACAAATTCACAATCACTATCTTCTTAAAATCTCTCTTAGTGAAAGCATTTCCTCACAGTCATTTTCATGAAGGAGGTAATCTTATGACACTTAGATTTTATGGTGTATGAGTTCTTGTCCATGCGAATTTGCCAAAACCAAAGTTTGCGACAAATCCAAACTCATATGGACCGAACTTTCTCAATCTTGATTTCTTGCCTTATGGTAACACGAGTGCCCTCCATGTCTTCCAAGTGGTTAATCAGATCATCCTTTCCTGTCAATGTACTTTTCATTGATCAAGGTGCTTGCCTTTTCTGTGTTCAAATGAGAACTCATAGAACTCACATGCATAATTTACTCAATTGGAATGACACAGAAACAAAATAATGTCAACACGATAGGCTGTAAACCTCAAGTCGTGTGCTAGTGATGATCGATAAGGTTTATTCTTGATTAGTTCTTGAACCTTTTCAAGACCATTAAGACTCCCACTGACTCCTTGACATATAAGATTCTTTTGTCAATAAACATTTCTCGACAAACAAATATTCAAGAGTTAATGTAGCTTTTATCAAGACAAAACACTTCACAAAATTGGTCCTAGTTGGTCTTTGTCTTATCCAAGACATCACAACTTTCCAATTTCAAATGTGGAAGAATAAGAAAACCTTTTCAAATTCCACATTTGATGAATGTTATAAACCTTATTAAGACTTGTCACTCAGTTCACAATCTTAACTCTAAGACTTGATATTGGAACGAAGTATGATTGACTTCTTGATTTAACCATTTCTTCAATTCTTGATTCCTCTTCTCAGACATACAATTGCACTAAGACTCACTTAGAGGATCAATTGAGATATGGTTCTTAATCATTAAGACCTATCATAAAACATAATAAAAGGTACTCCCCCTTCTTCTTAGAATAGAGAAACTTTTATCTTTCTGCCTACTTGATTCTTTTTTATTCGTTCTGCTATTTATTGAAACTCTTTCAACCAACTCAGAATTACACTTAATCTCATAAGTATAATAATATTTACTTAACCTTAGTAAATCATGATGAATATCTTTGTTACTCTTGTGGTGGACTTGATCAACACACAACCTTGTGTACTCGATCTCCTAGTCCTTCACTTGACACTTTGTCAACGAGTTAGTCTAATTTCTAAATATGAAATTTCTCATTCATCATGCAACCAAGTTGTATGATTCCAAGTTTCTGTCCAATTGAAACTTGGGTGATGAGAAACTTTCCCTATTTGGTAAATTGTTGACCTTTCCACAAATAACATAATCAAATCCATTATTGCTAATAATAGAAACTTACAAACATGTATTTTTCATACACGCCATTGCAAGGATAAATAAATAATATAAAATCAAAATTTATTTTATTGCGGAAAAAATTTGTCCTTACAATGCAATTCAACTGAAAAACTATGTTGTTACATATTCCTAAGCAATCTATTCTAACTCCAAGTAGTAGCTTAAGAATCTAATCTTCAAGCAATGCGATCGAAATCCATTTCTTCATGATTAGATTCAGCTCACTTCTTCCCTTAAGCTTCCTTTCTTTTCTTCGATCCTACAAAACATCAAAATGTAATCTTATCACATCATGTATCAAGAATCTAGAATAGGAACTTAAAAGAGTTAGTTAATGGATTTTACCTAAAGTAGAGCCATACGTTTTGACTCTCCCATCTCTTAGATCTCTTAGGTAAATAGGGCAACTTCGTCTCCAATGCCCCTTCTCTTGGCAATAAAAACAAATCGACTCTTTTGGAACAACACTCTGACTTTGCCTTTCTCTTATGATCAAACTTTTCGATCATGGCATGCCTTACGTTGCCATTGCCTATATCCATAGAGATCTAGAAGGCAGATTCACCAATCAACTTTGCTTTTCCAGTGCGCCAAACTATTGCTGATTCAGCAGCAATAAGCATATAGGTGAGATCGATCGTGGTTCATCATATAGTACTCTCTTACGAACTTACTATATGAGTCAGCAAGCGACTGAAGAACCCAGTCAACAACCAACTCCTCACAGATAACAAATCCCAACATTCTTAACCTATCAATGTGTGACTTTATCTCTAAGACGTGTACACACACATGTTTTCCATGTTTACTTGCCAAAAGGGCTTGAGTGAGCTTGAACTTTTTCAAGCCTTCGAACTTGTGGGTTAGGGAAAATAATTGGAGGAGGTGCAGGAAGTGAAGCATGATCTCTTGTTCCCCGATCGAATCGTGGAATATCATCTTCATGTGGAAAGCTTGTTCCACGGGATTTAGGAGGACCATAGTTGTCATACTTTGACATCTACAAAACGGGAGAAAATTCAAGTTAAGTTGATTAGGATCCTCAATGTGACACCCAAATGAAACTTCGAGCCTAGGATCCAACACAATACTCTACAACCTAGAAGAGGGATGCTGTAATCTAGTTGCAGAATATTTGAAGGTAGGTAAATGACGATTTACCAATTTCCACCATTAAAACGAAAAAGAAATCTAAGTTTTAAATCTATTGAAAATTCCTAGATCATTTGAGATTCATTGAAATTTTCAATGGCATGTTTAAATCTCGATATGCCCCTCGATTTGTGACTGGGATGCCGAGGATCACAAAACAGGGTGTGAATAACCATGCAAACTTACATGGTGCCCCCAAATGTTACAGTCACCTATTCGATGTGCCGGTTAACCACACACGCTCCACCGAACTATGACAAACAATGATTCACCCTTTGCTACCTTTGCTTAGAACCATTTAGTGTGCCGGTTAACCACACACGCTCCACTAATGTCTTCGCAAGGGCACAAAGTGTAATTTCATGGAATCGAATCAATTCACTTTTGCCTAAAGTAACTAAGATTGGGAATATTGTAAAAGCATTTAGTTACTTTTGTACTTCATTATACTTATAGTGGAAGGTTTCTATCCTATCCTACCCGTTCAGCTAACGACCCTCCACTAGTCAAGAGTGCGGTGGGTAAGAGTGGATACCCATTCAATCGCCATTTTATAGGCAATTTCCTTAAACACCTCTTATAGACCAACTTCATCAATGAGACCTACTAACGGTAAGACTGACTGTTTACTCATACATATATAATACTAGACTTTTAATGTTATATATAGTATAGGGTGTATTTTACACTTTTAAAATACTAGGTGGTCTAATTTAATAAATTATACTTTTAATTTAATTAAATGTAAACGAAAACTTTATGGGTTTATTAAATCTCTTTTAAATATACACCTTAATTAATTAATAAAACCATAAAGGTGTGATTTGATCTTTTCAAAACAATACTAGGGTTTTAGAATTTAACTTTTTAAATTAAACTTTTTAATCAACTTTTAAATTCCAAAACTTGAGGGCAATTTTTGAAACATTTCAAAACATTAGGGTTTAACTTATTTAAATTTCAAAAACAAAACTTTTAAGTTCAAATTTAAACTATAAAACCTAAAGTGATTAATTTGAAACTTTTCCAAACTTTGTCAAAAATATTCTAGATCACAAAATTCAACTAAGGCAATTAAAAATTAATTGGTGGTTATCTAATTTGACCTAGTCCAAATTCTTGCAAGATAATTCACCAAATAATTCAAATAATTAAATCTAATCATATAAGGAAATAATTATTTAACTAATATGAAGTTATCTTTAATTTTGGCAAAGATAATCACCCAATATCTTAAAAATCTGATTTATATCAATAAAAAACGTTTTGGTAACTATCCCATAGCCAAAAGAGCACAAAATCCCGATTTCCCCTCTTTCTGACCAGCTGACTCGTCGAGTCAGGCATGGACTCGGCAAGGTTACCATGGACTCGGTGAGTTCATCTATGGACTCGGCGGGTTCAGCCCCTAGAAACCCTAAATTTCGATCTTTAAGCAAGGATAATTCACAATAGCATCAAATACATCAAACAAATAACCATGGCTCTGATACCACTGATGGGTTATGAGCAAAACATCATTCCTATGGTGTACATGCAAACCCTAATAGCTTTTGGATCTAGTTTGTCTAATTAACATGCAATTAAATATCCAAAGCTATAAACCCTATTTCTAGCATACAATTAATCATATTAACATAATATTGGGGTTTAGATCTTACCTTGATTGTTATGTAGCAATAACAATCTCAAATCCTCCTTTGTAATGGCTTTAGAAAGCTTAGAGTCACAGTTGTCACTCCTCTACTGGCACACAAACACCAAGAGCAAGAGGATGAAGAATGATAAGAGAGGAGGCACCCAAAAGCATGTAGAAACCCCAAGGAATTAGTTTTCCACGTTTTTGGTGCCCTAGGGATCCTTAAATAGTGAGGCTATTAGGGTTATCTAACAAGGAAACCCTAATTTGACTGATTAGGCCCTAAGCAACCCATGGACTCCCTCCTTAGAGGCCTTGGGCGATTTCTAATGGGTTTCCCCATAGAATTTGTCCACTCCATCCTCTATGGAGTCCATTAGCCCAATATTTAACTATCACACAATTGACAGTTCTAGTCCCCTTTATTTAATTAATTTCTTTTAGCCACAAACTTAATTCTTATTACTTCTTGACTAATATTAATTAAACAATATGATTTCCCCTTTAGTATATTATTCTCATAATGTATTAATAAATCATAATTTGTAACGCCCGTAGATCCGGGCTAGTCAATTTAGAGACAATAAGCATCAAAAATGACTTTTTGATAGATGATTGTTTAGGATGAATAATTCTAACTAAGTTGTAGTATATGTTACAAGGTTTCCGTGCATATAAAGAACGCCAAAATCCGAGTTATAACGAAGAAGTTATGACTTGTTGAAATTTCGCGACAGAACCGGCACAACGCTGAATGACGTAAAAAGTGAATTGACGTTAGAGTGATATTTAGCCTTAGCAATCTAAACGAGAATCGAAGATCTCGTTGTTAGTAGCGAAACGACGAAAAGTTAGGCAAGAACGGACGTCGGACGAAGAAGTTATGAATTTATAACGAAATTTTCTGTCCCGACCTATTAAAAATAAATAATAAAAATAAAAGTCAAAATTAGCCGACGGAGTCTAAACGAAAGTCGTAGAGCGTAGTCTCACCTACGCGTGGATATAAAGAACGTCGAAAACGGAGTTCGTATGAAGAAGATATGAAATTTTGAAGTTTATTAATGAATTAATAATTAAATTTAATTATTAAATCCCGGCCTTATCCGAAGACGAGTCATCGGACTCATCCGAAGTACGCCCCGCGTACGAGCGTACACCCCGCGTACAGCGAAGCATGATGACCTTCGCACTCAAGTTCTTCGTATACGTAAGCAATGACGATTTCGGAGCCTTACGCCCCGCGTAAGGCAGTACGCCCCGCGTACTCCGAGGCCTCAGCCTCCTATAAATAGGATGCGAGGGTTCCGGGCTTATTTGCTCATTTCTCCTTGTTTTTATGCCGAAGCTCTGCGTGTAAACCCGCGAAGCCATCCCGACACCCCGGATCTCATATCCAAGTTAGGGAGGAAGTTTTACGCTCCCGAGATCCCGTGAAGTGCGATTCCCGAGCCGAAGCTCTGCCCGCGAGAAGTTCGATTTTTGTGGAGATCTTCCAAATCTACCGAAGAATACTGCTTCTGCAAGTCGTAGTGCTGTCCGATCATCTTCTGATCAAGTGAGTGTATACTACCTTTCATAAACACGATAATAATACAAGTATGGTTCGAGTGTATTAAATATATTGATGTTTATAGGTGTGAGTGTGTAGTTACTTTCTTCTAACACACAAATATTAAGTATTTTCTATAAAATACGTGCTATGTGTATAATATAAAGTTGTTTATATGTGTGGGTGTATAGTCCCTTTCATAAACACGGGTATAATACAAGTATTGTTTGAATGTATTAAGTATATGTTTGGGAGAGTGTGTGGTTACTTTCTTCTAACACGTAAGTATGAAGTATTTGTTATAAAATACTTGCTATGTGTTTATATATTGTTGTTTATTTGAGATGAGTATTGAATGAATGTTTTATGTAGTTTTTTTAATGAGTTAAACTGTATATGTATTTTATATCTACAAATATGTTGGGTAGAATATGGGTAGATGAGATAGCTGGTATGTGATAGAATGATGAGGTATGAAAGATGATTAAGAATGATATTGGTAGATGCACCAATTAAAGAATGTCATAAAACTAGCAGATGCGCTTAAGAATAATATCGGTAGATGCACCGAGTAGTGAATGTCGTAATCTTGGCAGATGCGCCAAATAGAGATTGTCATAATAATAGCAGATGCGCTTATAGGATAATCTTGGCAGATGCGCTTATGAGATAATGTCGGCAGATGCGCCTAAAAGAGAATGTCATAATCCTGGCAGTCGCGCCTCATAGTGTATGACGTAATCCTGGCAGAGGTGCTTAAAGGATGATGTTGGTAGATGCACCTTATGTAGCAATAGATTTTGTGCTAATTCCTTAGGTCAATCCTTAGGAATGATTGAATGACGGGTAGTTGAATTACTAGGGTAAAATCCTAAGAAAGATAATAGGGATGAGTAATTGAGTTGATTGTTTGATGGTTGAATATAATAATTATATTATTGTGGGTTGAAAACCGTGTATGCTCACCAGGCTCTCAAGCCTGACCCACTCAGTTTTCTTTGCATTATAGGTAATGGCACAAGAGTATAAGTTGGTGGACTTGACGAGAGATTTTGGATTATAGGCCAGTAGTTATGAATAACTGTTGTAAGGTCTATTTTGTTCTGTTTATGCTTTTGGTCTGTATTGAACATGACATCCCGAGATTTTGTTATATAATGAAAATACATTTCTTTAAGGAAATGCTTTGATAAATTTTATCATATTTTGTTTTGGGAACAAATGCCGCAACTAATTTCTTTACAAGATTACTTTGATTTTATAAAACAAAGCATAAACAAACCGGTCTTTTCTGGCCGAGAAATTGGGGATGTCACAGTTGGTATCAGAGCATTAGTTTAAGCGAACTAGGAATTTGTAGGAAATTTCTAGACTTAAACTTAGAATGCTAAGTAATGATTGTGAGGAGTGTGTCTAAAATATGTTAGGTAGTACACCTAAATTGACACAAGCACTAGTTTATTTTAGGAGTGATGCCTAAAATGCTTTTACGTGCTAAATGTTTTGTGTGATAGCTATATTGATGCTATTATTTGTTCGGATCTATGGTCTGTTGCCGACCGGATCTGGAAACCTTATGTGTTTAGGATTCTAAGCGTATGGCTACGATATTAGAACTAGCATGTAAACGTTTCGGAGTGATAAGGATGATTTGATTATCTATCGTGATTGAGGATCTAATTTCACCTTATTCGGTGTGTAGATCAAAATGGTGAGAACAAGAAGTGGAGTTGGAAATGCTGACGAAAATTGGAATGAACCACCAGTGATTGAACAAATACCTGTCGTAGCAGCAGCACCTGAGCCAATAACCATGGCTGGTGTGCACTTGATGATTCAGATGATGTTGGATCGTCAGATGGGTGAAACTAGACGGTTGCTTCAACAGAATCGTGAAGAACTGTCAATTCGTGTGGAAGAGCCTGAATTAAATGAAGGGCACTCGGAAGGTGGAAACATCAGTGGGTCTGTTGGTCAAGCCAACTCACCGATAGTTAGGCAACACAACCATGATGGAAGGAATGATGGAATGGGATGCAAGTACAAGGACTTTATAACTTGTAAACCATCGACCTTCAATGGCAAGGAGTATCCGATTGGAGTTATGGATTGGATCTCAGAAATGGAGTTAGCCTTCATGACTTGTGGCTACAGAGGCAAGTTGCAGACTATCTATGCAGTGCGTCAGTTTCGAGGTGGAGCCGTTCGATGGTGGAACACTCTAGGGAAGATCCTAAGCCTTAATGAGCCACTGCAACTGACCTGGGCAGAGTTCTTGGTGCAATTCAAGTGCAAGTTCTGCTCGGCCCAAAACCTGCTAGAGTTGGAGAACAAATTTCTGATATTGAAGAAAGGCAACATGTCAGTGGATGAATACACTAATGCCTTCACAGACAAGATGGAGTTTGCTTTGCGCATCGTCCCAGATGAACTGACAAAAGTCAACCGATACGCAAAGGGACTCCCTTGGGAGTATGCGGTGCCAGTGCATCAGGCACCTACTTTAGAGGTAGCTATTTGGGCTGCCAAGTCTGTTAAGAATATGATCAAGGGGAGGACTGACAATAAGGTTGAAGTTGGCGAGAAGAGAAAGTTAGAAGGAACTTCAGGTTCTAATGAGAAAAGAAAATTCTCGAATTCTGGAGGAGGAGGAAGGGATGAGGCAAGGTGGTGCGATAAGTAAAAAAAGAAGCAGTCAGGAAAATGTGGCGTGGAGGTGACATGTTTCAAGTGTGGAAAGCATGGGCACTATGCCGATGAATGTATTTTCAACAAAAAGGTGTGTGTTATGAATGTAAAGAAGAGGGGCACTTCAAGCAAGACTGCCCAAGGAAAAATCAAGCAGCAAGGCTAGAGGCGCCGCCAAAGCTAAAGGCAAGAGCATTTCAAATGATCCTTGATGAAGCAGATGGCAATGCAAGGAATCAGGAATGAGGATTTTATATCCAAAGATCAAGTTATAAAGTAGCGATATGAAAAGTAACATGTGGTGTAGCCTATTAGAGGCATAGTATAGGGTGAACTTGAACTTTTGTGTAATCGTTTCAAGGAATTAATATAAACCCTAGTTTTGCTAACTGATGTGTTGAATGATTGTTTGATTTTCTTGTATGGTGACTTGGTCGACTGTGGGACAGTACTTGGGATGAGTATGAGTAGGTGTGAAAGGTAGTAGATGCATATACTACCGGAAGCACATGACTCGCACTTGGATCAGGGAAAGTCACGAGGTTACCAAGAAGCTAGTGATAGATTCCATTTTATTCTGGTATGTCATTACCATTGTTTCGGTAATGACTAGTAAAATGGTTCTTGTTCCGACCCTAGTGGTCATGTTTAAATTTGAGTTCAACTACGAGAAGTATATTACGTGGTATAGAGGACCAAGTTAGATGTAACATCTGACTTAAGTCAGAAGGTTGAAGTTAATGCGATTGATAGTGTCGTGCTCATTGTTAAAAGAGGTTTGCAAGTAGAAATGCTACATGCTGAAATGTGATTAAATCACATTAGGCTATGAAGAAAGGTATATTCCATTCTGGAATTTAACTTTATTAAGGACCGAGTCTAAGCATCGCATCATGCGATGAGAGATCAATAGAGCACGACCCATCGGTTTGTTACAATAGATAAAGGTGTTGGATTAGTGTCTAAGTCCATAACTATTTTGGTATGTACTTGACCCGATGATGCATGGTCCTTTTGGGTTGCCTTCACCAAAGCAACTTGATTGGAGAAATAAATAGAGAGAGAGAGGTTATTATGATTTATTAATATGTTATAAGAATAATATATTAAAGGAGAAATCATATTTGTTTAATTAATATTGGTCAATAATTAATTAAGAATTAATTTTTTGATCAAGTGTAACTAATTAAACTATAGGGGCTGAATTGTAATTATGTGATAGTTACAAAATAAGGTAAGGATTATCTTATATATATGGTGAACGAATTTGAGGTGTAAATCCCTTAGAATTTGACTAGGATAAGGATTTCTAGGACTTATCTTATGGTTGCTTGGTGGACAAGCAACTAGATAAGGATAAGGACTAAAACCCTAATCTTTACACCTATATAAACCCCCTAAGGCTTATGAATTCGGCCAACCCTTCCCAAGAGGTCCTAAGGACGAATTCTAACCTCCCTCCTCTCTCTTTATACCTTCTCCACTTGCTTATGGTGTTTGTAAGCCATTAGAGGAGTGACACTTGTGACTCTAAGCCTTCCAAGGTCAATTCAAGGAGGAATTGGATTGTTATTGCTATATAACAATCGAGGTATGTTCTTAAACCTAATTACATGTGAATTTCGATTTCCATATGCTAGAATTAGGGTTCAAAGTCTTGGATTCAAAGTATGTACAATAGAGAAACCTAGATCCAAGCTTTAGGGTTTGTATGAGCACATAGGATGTCTTATGACCAAAAAACCCATCAGTGGTATCAGAGCCATGATTGGTTTGTATTGTATTGATGCTTGATGTAACTGAAAATCGTGTTTTGGCCTCACTGTTCGACCTGACTCGGCGAGTCACTCTTGGACTCGGCGAGTCAGCCCTACTCGGCGAGTTCCAGAGGGTGACTCGGCGAGTCGGTGCGTCAGACAGTGCTTATCTCGGGATTTCTTGCTGTTTTTGCATTGGGATAATTACCTTATCATGTTAGATTAGTATTAATCCGATTATATGATATATTTGACTATATTTTTAATCTAATTGAAGATATTTATCAATTAATAAGATAATTGTTTCCTTATAAGATAATTGATTAATTATTTTAAGTAAATTGATAAATTATTTTGCAAGAAATCATCTAATATGGATAATTATGTGATTAAATGTTAATTTGAATTATTTGTTATTTGATCCTTGTTGTTGTGAAAAGTTTCATATTTGGCCCTTTAGGTTTTATAGTTTAAATTTGAACCCCAAAAGTTTTGTTGTTTTGAAATTTAAATAGTTGAAACCCTAATGTTTTGAAAAAGGTTTCAAAACTTTCCCTCAAGTTTTGGAATTTAAATTTTGATTAAATAGTTTAATTTTGACGCATATTTAAATTCTAAACCCAAATGTGTTGAAATGTTTCAAAACTTGCCCTCAAGTTTTGGAATTTAAAAGTTGATTAAAAGTTTAATTAGGAATGTTAAATTCTAAAACTCTAAGTTGTTTTGAAAAAGTTCAAATCACACCCTTATGGTTTTATTAATTAATTAAGGTGTATAATTAAAAGAAGTTTAATAAATCCATAAAAGTTTAGGTCTACAATTTAATTGAATTAAAAGTATAATTGTTAAATTAGACCACCTAGTATTTTAAAAGTATAAAAAAAAATACACCCTATACTATATATAACATTAAAGGTCTAACATTATATATATGTATGAGTAAAAGTCAGTCTTACTGTTAGTAGGCCTCATTCACGAAGCTGGTCTATACGGGGTGTTTAAGGAAATTGCCTATAAAATGGCGATTGAATGGGTATCCACTCTTACCCACCACACTCTTGACTAGCGGAGGGTCGTTAGCCGAACGGGTAGGATAGGACGAAACCTTCCATTATAAGTATAATGAATTATAAAAGTAACTAAATGTTTTCATAATTCCCAATCTTAGTTACTTAGGCAAAAGTGAATTGATGCAATTCCATGAAATTACACTTTGTGCCCTTGCGAAGACGTTAATGGAGCGTGTGTGGTTAACCGGCACACTAAATGGGTCTAAGCAAAGGTAGCAAAGGGTGACTCAATGTTTGTCATAGTTCGGTGGAGCGTGTGTGGTTTACCGGCACATCGAATAGGCGACCGTAACATGTGAGGGCACCATGTAAGTTTGCATGGTTATTCACACCCGCTTTGTGATCCTCGGCATCCCAGTCACAAACAAGAGGGGCATATCGAGATTTAAACATGTCATTGAAAGTTCAATGTATCTCAAAGGATCTAGGAGTTTTCATAGATTTAAAACTTAAATTCTTTTTCGTTTTTCGTGGTGGAAATTAGTGAATCGTCATTCACTTACCTTCAAATATTCTGCAATTAGGGTTACGGCATCCCTCTCCCGAGTTGTAGAATATTGTGTTGGGTCCTAGCCTTAGTATCTCATTTGGGTGATTTACTAAGGACTCAATCTATCAACTAACTTGATAGATGTCAAAGTTCGACAACTATGGTTTTCCCAAATCCCGTGGAACAAGCTTTCCACATGAAGATGGTATTCCACGATTCAATCGAGGAACAAGAAATCATGCTTCACTTCCTCCTCCTCCTCCTATTGTTCTCCCCAACCCACAAGATCGAAGAATTGAAAGGTTCAATATCACTAAAGCCCTATTGGAAATGAAACATGAAGATGGTAAACCCGTGTGTGCCCACGTTCTAGAAATGAAATCACACATTGATAGGTTGATAATGTTGGGTGTGTCATTCCCAGATGAGTTGGCTGTGAATTGGGTTTTGCAGTCACTTCCTGAATCATATAATGAGTTCGAAAGAAAGTATTATATGATGAATCATGACGACAACCTCATTGACCTAACTTACATGCTCATTGCTGCTGAATCAGAAATGATTTGGCGAAGCAATGGAGCGTATTTGTTGGAAAAGTCAACCAACCATGCTTCCGAGGACGTTCTAGGAGAACCGACCTGCGTTTGCTGCCAAAAGAGAGGGCATTGGATACAAGTCTGCCCAAAGAGCCTGAAGAGTCCAGAAGATGGGAGAGTCAAAGAGTATGGCTGTGCTTCAGGATCGGTGAAAAGAAAGGAAGCTTGGTGAAAGAACAAGATGAATCTAATCACAAGGAATGGATCTTGATCGCATGGACTTGAAGATTAGATTTTGATCTTAGATAGTTATAATAGAGTTGTTAGAAATTTTTCTTTCGAAATACATAGTTTTCAATGGATTTTGCATTGTAAGGACATATGTTTTCCGCTGCTTTTATAAATAAAATAAATTTTCCTTGCAATGAAATCGTTATGAAAATTAGTGTTTGCATATTTCTACAACAAATGGATATGATTCTTATTTATGGTGAAAAAGTCGAGAATTTACCAAATAGGGAGAGTTTTTCATCGCCCAAGTTTCAATTGGACAGAAATTTGGAATCATGCAACTTGGTTGCACGATGAATGAGAAATTTCATATTTGGAAATTAGACTAATTCATTGATAAAGTGTCAAGTAAAGGACTTGGAGATCGAATACACAAAGTTGCGTCCACCATAAGAGTAACAATGATATTCATCATGATTTACTAAAGGTTTAGTAAATATGATTATACTTACAAGATTAAGTGTAATTCTGAATTGATTAAAGGGTTTAGATCAATAGCAGAACGAATAAGAAGAATCAAGTAGGCAGAAAGATAGAAGTTTCTCCATTCTAAGAAGATGGGAGAGTACCTTTTATGCTTTATGATAGGTCTTAACGATTAAGAACCATATCTCAATTGATCCTCTAAGTGAGTCTTAGTACAATTGTATGTCTAAGAAGAGGAATCAAGAATTGAAGAAATGGTTAAATCAATAAGTCAATCATACTTCGTTCCAATAACAAGTCTTAAAGTTAAGATTGTGACATTGAGTGAAAGGTATTAAGAAGGTTTCTAACTTTCATTAAATGTGGAAAGTTGTGATGTCTTGGATAAGATAAAGACCAACTAGGACCAATTTATGAAGTGTTTTGATAAAAGCTACACTAACTCTTGAATATTTGTCAAGAAATGTTTTGACAAGAGAATCGTATATGTCAAGGAGTCAGTGGGAGTCTTAATAGTCTTGAAAGGTTTCAAGAACAAATCAAATAAACCTTATCGATCATCACTAGCACACGAGTTGAGGTTTACAACCTATCGTGTTGACATTATTTTGATTCTGTGCGAATCCAATCGAGTTAATTATGCATGTGAGTCCTATGAGTTCTCATTTGAATGCATAAAAGGCAAGGACCTTGATCAATGGAAAGTACATTGATAGGAAAAGGTGAGCTGCTTAACTACTTGGAAGACATGGTGGGCAGCTATGCTACCATAAAGGCAAGAAATCGAGATCAAGAAAGTTCGATCCATAAGAGTTTGAATTTGTCGTAAACCTTGGTTTTGACAAATTCACATGGATAGGAACAAATACACTGTTTAAATCTAAGTGTCATAAGATTTCCTACTTCATGAAAATGATTGTGAGGAAATGCTTTCACTAAGACAGATTTTAAGAAGATAGTGATTGTAAAATTGCATTCTCGAATTCAATTATGGTTACGGCAACCCTTTCCATAATTTGAATTGTGAGGTTTGGCAATTAGTCTTAATTGTTTAGACACACATATGAACTATCGATGGCAAATGTGTACAAGTTCAAGAAACCTTGATAAAAGATTATCAAAGCACTAAGTATTAGAAACATGAACTTAAGAAATTCAATAAGCATTGTTGTTCTGAAAGTTAAGATGTTTATGAATACATGTCGAAGCTAGTGGGAGCATAAGTGTTATGTTTTATAATAATCATCATGATAGTGGGAGCATAAAAGTTATGAATGTATGATTATTAAGGAAAGTATTGCAAGGTTAGCAATATTAATTATAGAAAACAAGAGTCATACTTTGCAAAGTCGCAATAGTTGAAGAGTTGTTTTGCTATAATTAAGGGAGAGAATATTATGCTTCATTTCAAATCTAAAGGTTTAGGTTGAGAAATGTTAATAAAATTTAGTCAAAGGTACAAAGTGTGTTCTTAAAATTTCGATTATGATTACGACATCGCTCTTCACAATTCGAATTTTAAGAACATAGAAAATAAAACATCAGCGTCGTGTCCCATACGCTTTGGGTATAGGATCGATTGCAAATGCTTTAATGTTTGACCATTCTAAAATTTTCCAAATGTCTAGCGCATTTAGAGGGAAAAAGGGCTAGAATCGGTTTAGACTAAAATAATTAAACAACTATCAAAGGACAATCCAAAGTTCGACGAGGATTGGTTGCTTGTGAGTAGTTGGAAATATAGTATTGGAAGATATGGAAACGTTTCCATATTGGATGGACCATATCGACATCATTACGAATAGATGAGATTCTATTAAGAATGAGTTGTCATATGGAACATATGGAAGTGTGTCCATATTGGGAATTGAATATTGAGAAATCTATGACTAGATTAGAAACTTCTATGCAAAAGGATGTTCAAAGAAAGTACTTTGAGTGAGAGACATCACATCTATGGAATTGTCTTATAACAATCTCCGATAGAAGACTTTGTAATATCATTGGCAATAGTCTTTGTGACTTTGGTGCAGTGACATTACAAAAGAGATCATTGCATAAAATGTTAGAATCTAGCATATTCTATAAGTAGCAAGAATTTGATATTCTTTCACTTATGAAAAGGATTTGGAGTTGTGAAATGAGAATGATTGGAAATGTGTTCAATGTGATCTATTTAACAAAGTAAGAACCATAGGTAAACATTGTGTGCATGCTAGGAGCATGGGACAAATGTTGTAATTCAAGTAAGAAGTTGATTACCCGAAACTACAAATAATGAGTAATCAATATGGTGATAAATAAAAAGTATTTTATTTATGCTCAAAGGGTTGAGGCCATATGGGATTAGTATTATTCTTGTGTTTCACATTTGCATGTTTTGACTTCCAGAATAATTGAATTTATTAAGAATAATCGAATTATTCGAACGGGCCACAGTCGTTCATATGTTGGAAGTAGATATGAATGAAGACTGTCATGAATTGGTGTGTGGATTGTCTAAAAGAGTATTAGACATAAGCAAATGTTTGCTGCAACGTTCATGAGTGCTTATGAATGTGATTTGAGCATTGGATTAGACCCACGCTCACTTGGATCACTCCATGGATTGTATCACGAGTGATTGGTGAGACGATAACATCTTATATTCTTGAAACCGAGATGTGTGAGTTGTATCTTGCAAATCGGTTACACATTGATAATATGTAAACGCACCAGTAACTTGGTGTTATAAAACATATTGTTGTGTGTGATTCGGTGCGTGAGTACAAGCAAACATTGTATCAAAGTTAATCCATTCCTTTTATCCAAAGTAGGATAAAAGCGATATCTTTGGGCCACTCGATGGTTTAGTGATGACAAACGTAATTGCTCGGTCGGGCTAGGGCTAATTTGATTTGTTCAATTAGTTTGTCATCATAAATCAGAAATCGAGATATAGTACAAAGAGAATGATTTGAAATCAAATCTCATATGATATCTAGAATGGAGGAATATATGATCCCTTATCTAAGGACACGCGTATTTGATACGATCAGAGTTGACAGCGGCTTTGGAAAGCTACGATTGCAGATCGGGATCCGAAGTCATACGCAGAATAGTTATTAGACTTATCCAAGTGGGAGACTGTTGGATTAGTGTCTAAGTCCATAACTATTTTGGTATGTACTTGACCCGATGGTGCATGGTCCTTTTGGGTTGCCTTCACCAAAGCAACTTGATTGGAGAAATAAATAGAGAGAGAGAGGTTATTATGATTTATTAATATGTAATAAAAATAATATATTAAAGGAGAAATCATATTTGTTTAATTAATATTGGTCAATAATTAATTAAGAATTAATTTTGTGATCAAGTGTAACTAATTAAACTAGAGGGGCTGAATTGTAATTATGTGATAGTTACAAAATAAGGTAAGGATTATCTTATATATATGGTGAACGAATTTGAGGTGTAAATCCCTTAGAATTTGACTAGGATAAGGATTTCTAGGACTTATCTTATGGTTGCTTGGTGGACAAGCAACTAGATAAGGATAAGGACTAAAACCCTAATCTTTACACCTATATAAACCCCCTAAGGCTTATGAATTCGGCCAACCCTTCCCAAGAGGTCCTAAGGACGAATTCTAACCTCCCTCCTCTCTCTTTATACCTTCTCCACTTGCTTATGGTGTTTGTAAGCCATTAGAGGAGTGACACTTGTGACTCTAAGCCTTCCAAGGTCAATTCAAGGAGGAATTGGATTGTTATTGCTATATAACAATCAAGGTATGTTCTTAAACCTAATTACATGTGAATTTCGATTTCCATATGCTAGAATTAGGGTTCAAAGTCTTGGATTCAAAGTATGTACAATAGAGAAACCTAGATCCAAGCTTTAGGGTTTGTATGAGCACATAGGATGTCTTATGACCAAAAAATCCATCAAAAGGAAGGTATTTATCTTGAGAAGAAGAAGGAGTCCACAATGAGGACTTATTTTGTAACTTAGAAGTTATGATAGAAAGTACGGCATAGTACGATAAGCAGATGCAAGATTGGGCATCATCTGCGGTCAAGAAAGCCATAGAGTTAAATACTCTATCGAGGAAACATTGAAGTTACGGTTATTCCCTAGGATGAAGATATAACGTGTGGAATCATTATGCAAGTCCTATTTCGTTGATGATTCCGTGACGTAATCATCCTAAGGGGGAGATAATTGTAACGCCCGTAGATCCGGGCTAGTCAATTTAGAGACAATAAGCGTCAAAAATGACTTTTTGATAGATGATTGTTTAAGATGAATAATCCTAACTAAGTTGTATTATATGTTACAAGGTTTCTGTGCATATAAAGAACGCCAAAATCCGAGTTATAACGAAGAAGTTATGACTTGTTGAAGTTTCGCGACAGAACCGGCACAACGCTGAATGACGTAAAAAGTGAATTCACGTTAGAGTGATATTTAGCCTTAGCGATCTAAACGAGAATTGAAGATCCCGTTGTTAGTAGCGAAACGACGAAAAGTTAGGCAAGAACGGACGTCGGACGAAGAAGTTATGAATTTATAACGAAATTTTCTGTCCCGACCTATTAAAAATAAATAATAAAAATAAAAGTCAAAATTAGCCGACGGAGTCTAAACGAAAGTCGTAGAGCTTAGTCTCACCTACGCGTGGATATAAAGAACGTCGAAAACGGAGTTCGTATGAAGAAGATATGAATTTTTGAAGTTTATTAATGAATTAATAATTAAATTTAATTATTAAATCACGGCCTTATCCGAAGACGAGTCATCGGACTCATCCGAAGTACGCCCCGCGTACAGCGAAGCATGACGACCTTTGCTCTCGAGTTCTTCGGATACGTAAGCAATGACGATTTCGGAGCCTTACGCCCCGCGTAAGGCAGTACGCCCCGCGTACTCCGAGGCCTCAGCCTCCTATAAATAGGATGCGAGGGTTCCGGGCTTATTTGCTCATTTCTCCTCGTTTTTGTGCCGAAGCTCTGCGTGTAAACCCCCGGAGCCATCCCGACACCCTGGATCTCATATCCAAGTTAGGGAGGAAGTTTTACGCTCCCGAGATCCCGTGAAGTGCGATTCCCGAGCCGAAGCTCTGCCCGTGAGAAGTTCGATTTTTGTGGAGATCTTCCAGATCTACCAAAGAATACTGCTTCTGCAAGTCGTAGTGCTGTCCGATCATCTTCTGATCAAGTGAGTGTATACTACCTTTGATAAACACGATAATAATACAAGTATGGTTCGAGTGTATTAAGTATATTGATGTTTATAGGTGTGAGTGTGTAGTTACTTTCTTCTAACACATAAATATTAAGTATTTTTTATAAAATACGTGCTATGTGTATAATATAAAGTTGTTTATATGTGTGGGTGTATAGTCCCTTTCATAAACACGGGTATAATACAAGTATTGTTTGAATGTATTAAGTATATGTTTGGGAGAGTGTGTGGTTACTTTCTTCTAACACATAAGTATGAAGTATTTGTTATAAAATACTTGCTATGCGTTTATATATTGTTGTTTATTTGAGATGAGTATGGAATGAATGTTTTATATAGTTTTTTTTAATGAGTTAAACTGTATATGTATTTTATATCTACAAATATGTTGGGTAGAACATGGGTAGATGAGATAGCTGGTATGTGATAAACTGATGAGGTATGAAAGATGATTAAGAATGATATTGGTAGATGCACTAATTAAAGAATGTCATAAAACTAACAGATGCGCTTGAGAATAATATCGGTAGATGCACCGAGTACTGAATGTCGTGATCTTGGCAGATGCGCCAAATAGAGATTGTCATAATAATAGCAGATGCGCTTATAGGATAATCTTGGTAGATGCGCTTATGAGATAAAGTCGGCAGATGCGCCTAAAAGAGAATGTCATAATCCTGGCAGTCGCGCCTCATAGTGTATGACGTAATCCTAGCAGAGGTGCTTAAAGGATGATGTTGGTAGATGCACCTTATGTAGCAATAGATTTTGTGCTAATTCCTTAGGTCAATCCTTAGGAATGATTGAATGACGGGTAGTTGAATTCCTAGGGTAAAATCCTAAGAAAGATAATAGGGATGAGTAATTGAGTTGATTGTTTGATGGTTGTATATAATAATTATATTATTGTGGGTTGAAAACCCTATATGCTCACCAGGCCCCCAAGCCTGACGCACTCAGTTTTCTTTGCATTACAGGTAATGGCACAAGAGTATAAGTTTTGTGGACTTGACGAGAGATTTTGGATTATAGGCCAGTAGTTATGAATAACTGTTGTAAGGTCTATTTTGTTCTGTTTATGCTTTTGGTCTGTATTGAACATGACATCCCGAGATTTTGTTATATAATGAAAATACATTTCTTTAAGGAAATGCTTTGATAAATTTTATCATATTTTATTTTGGGAACAAATTCCGCAACTGATTTCTTTAAAAGATTACTATGATTTTATAAAACAAAGCATAAACAAATCGGTCTTTTCTGGCCGAGAAATTGGGGATGTCACATAATTAATCCTTTCTCTCTCCATAATTTATCCTATCAAGTTGCTTTGGTGAAGGCAACCCAAAAGGACCATGCACCATCGGGTCAAGTACATACCAAAAATAGTTATGCACTTAGACACTAATCCAACAACAACTTTAGTCCATACTAATTTCTTTTATGAACATGGTACTTGTGTGTTCAGAATCTTGTGTGGTTAGTCCCTATGGTCTTATTTGGTTTCATAATTCTTCTTAAATTACTAATTTACCCATAATATGATTTTTATTAATTTTTATTTTCTATATATTTAAATTTAAATTAAATAAAAAACCTATTAAATCTACCCCACCCACCCTAATCTCCTCTCACTCACAACATTCTTCTCCCTCTCTCTCTCTCTCTCACCAAAAACATGATTCTAATTTATTTGATTTTCCTTAAAAATATTATATGTCCAATCCAAATCTTGAAGAAAGCCTAAATAATCTTCAAACATTGGCTATTAGACTTTGGGGTGAGAAGCTTATGAAGTAAATCTTGTTATAATAGGAATTGTTGACAACCGGTGAAGAAGAATAAGAATATTAGGTAGTAGACTTTGGGATAATAAGCATATGTTTTTGTTGAATGTATAAAGTGTTCAGGTGTAGGTACGGCAGTAGGGACTCCTCTTAATACCAAATTCTATACTGGAAATGCATCCTACCAATAGAGATGAAATATGGTGTTCTTGGAGTTTGTGATAGTGTGTTCTCATTTGGTGATGTCTTACCTCTACCATCCCCTAATTTTTGTTATGAGTTCAAATAATGTTAGTGTTTTTAGGGATTTCTTGATGTTTATGATTCTAATTTTAGAAAGAATATTGATTTTTAGGTGCTTTAATTTTGGTTCAACTTGGGATGTTGGATTATGTTTTCGTACATTTAGATCTATGTCAACAAGAGGTTTACCAGTTCAATGTCCTAACTTGTGGGGACGGCGTTGTGTTCAGTGTTGACTATTCCATGAGAAAACAAAAATGTAAGCTTAGGATTATATTGTGGTTCACAGTATGAAGTGTTGTGTAATCAATCAAATATGTAAATCAGAGTTAATATGAACACAAAGATGTAAATATACCCAGGTTTCAGCTTAACTAATCTAGAGAAGATACAAGTACATTTGTGAGAGAGTTAAGCTCAGAATTGCAAAGTCCAAATGACTTAAGTACATACACCATTTATAGTGTACTTGATAGATAATAAAAAGTATATCGGGACTTTGATATAGAAAGAGAAACAACATAAATGCCTAATAAAATACATATAAAATTGAAGCCATGTAGACCTTCGATATTGACAAACTTTGACTACTATCTAAGACTTCGATATATCACAACACATTTGACTCTACAATCTCCCCTTTTGTGATCAATATTGAATCTTCAAACTATGGGTAGCGTCTTTATCACATTCAACCAAATTCTTCTTATTTCCATATACCAAACGATAATCTTCCTAATTTCCACTTTGTCTTCATTTGATCTTTTCTTGCATTTGCTGATCCGGAGAAGGACACTAGAAAGATTTTGATTTAAATTCCTTTCTCTATTGTCAATATGGAAGAAGTATTTATATTTCCCTCCAATCATCTTCTTTCCCTAAAACACAATACCTTTTGGTTGATTAATAATTTCACCATCTTCATAGTCTTCGATATTCATTTTCCCTTTCAACATTCACTTGGGAACTTTTGGCTTTTTCTTGAAAGATGTGACATACTCGAAGTTTGTTAATGCTAGATGAGCATAGTAATAGTCAATGATGCTTTTGATGTGACTATATCCAATGATGTATGATGCTCTATCTTGAACCTGATCATTATTAAAATCTCCTGTAATCTTCATAAAAGTGATAAGATCATTCAAGTTTATCAATGGAAAGTCATCAATGGTAAACTCAAAAAGTATGTTATTAGCCCTGACAACCTTATATCTATCGTTTTGAATGACTCCTTCAAACATGAAATCTTGAGTTCTCGATACAATTTTAATAATTTTCACCAGAGACCAAACATATTCTTCTCCTGTCCAAGAACTGCATGAAATCGTATCTTCATACCTTTATACTCCTTAGAAACATGAAAATTTTTAGCAAGCTTGAACTGAGAAAATGTAAACATTGAATGATTGAATGGAAAGTCCGATTGATTAAAGTCTGAATTTTCGATGTCATTGCATCTCTTTGGCCGCTTTTCAAATACATCAACCTCGCAATAAGCAATATTCTTAATTGTTAGATAAAACCACACTTTATTTGGATCTCCTTTATTAAGACCAGGTGGGTCATTTGCTCTCAGTCTTATTATACGGTTAAGCTGCTTCATCTTCTATGTTTCAAGCTATTGTAGTATCTTCTTTTTTTCTTCAAAGGGCTCCACATGAACACCTTTTCCTTTTCCTTTTGGTTCTAAGGTTGCAACAAGTTTGAAAGTCGAAGAACCTGAACCTCCTTCATTTATGTTCAACCCCTTCTTTGATTGAAGCTCAACTTCGATATTTGGAGTTGTTGTTGAAGCTGTCAGAATAGGTTTCACTGAAATTGAAATTGGAATTTGTGTGGTAAAAACCTTCCCAGCTACCTTTCCCTTGTCTTCGCATCCATACTTCGATGAACCACCCTTATCTCTTGCTTGTGACACAAACATCGATGGGTGTGGAGCATTTGTAGGCAATCGAAGAACAAGATCTAGGATGAGAGCAAGCTAATCTTTAAAAATACTCCACTAAAGAAAAAAATGTTTGAAATTTGTTCCTCATAAATCGAAGCGGTTGATTTAACATCAAACTTTGATATGCAATCATGAAAACCCATAAGATAACTCTCACTTCTTGTAATCATATTTCCTTCAGATTCTTTCTTTAACTTCAACTCTACAGCATAACCTTTGTTGAAAGCACAAATGTCTTTGATTAATGTTCTTGTAGCTCCAAGAAGAACATCAACATTTTGTTGAAGTCTCAAACAAAATTTATCAAGCTTTGTAATCTCCTTTGTAACCATATTAACCAAATCTTTAATCTTCAAAAGAATAAGACTCCTTTGAAGAAGTTAACATCTTCTCAATAATCACGTGTCTTTCACAAGCAACATTTTGAACTTCAGTAATACCAAACGTGTAATAAGTCATGTTTTCGGTAAGACGAGTTTCAAGTTGTGTAACTTCATTGGTGATAAGAGTCTTCGTATTTGTTTCTTGAGACTTTAAAAGAAATTCAACATCATCTTTACTCAAATGAGAATTCGAAAAAGTCGAAGTATCATTCAAGAACTGAAGAACTATATTCAAGTTTGAATTAAGAATAGTGTATTGCTTCCCAGACATGATTGCATGATCTTCAATATCTTCTTCCTCAGGATCAAATTCCAATTCTGCAAACTCAATATGTTCTTCTTCCTCAGTATTCTTCATATCATGATCAGTGGACTGAGAAGAAAATAAAGTTGTAAATGGTTAATTATAACACCCACAGATTCGGGCTAGTCAATTTAGAGACAATAAACGTCAAAGAATGACTTTTTAATGAAAGATTATTTAGAATGAATAATCTTAAACATGTTATAGTATATTTCACAAGGGTTCCATACATATAAAGAATGCCGAAATCCGAGCTATAACGAAGAAGTTATGACCCGTTGAAGTTTTACGACTAAACCGGCACGACACCGCGTAACGTAAAAAAGTGAATTTTTGATAAAATACTTTTTAGCCTTAGCGATCTAAATGAAATTTGTAGTATACATTAAAACGAGAGTGTGCATAAAAAGAAAATCCAAATCTGACTTCATATGAGGAAGTTATGATTTTTCTAAGATTTAGCATAGCAGTACACAACCCGAAATTTGAATTTTTGATCGGTCTACTTTTAGCCAAAATAATCTAAACGAAAAATGAAGATATCATTAATAGGAGTTTAATGATAAAAAGACAGTCCAAAAAGGAGCTTGTGTGCGAAAGATATGGATGAAACTTAGTCTCTACTCTTCAAGCGCGATAAATTCGATACAGTTTTGTAAATCGGAGACAGAATGAGAATTAGCCGACGAGGTTTAAATGAAAGTTGTAAGACTCGTAAATACCAACATCTGGATATAAAGAACGTCAAAAACAGAGTTCGTATGAACGATTTATAATTTTTAATAGCATATTTACGTATTAAAATAAAGTATAAGTCATATATACGTATACATATATATACATATGTATATATCATTAGAAATGTATCGATGATGCGGTCGTTATAAGACTAGTGTTGAGTACTTTCGACATTAGTTTAGTACAAATATCATTAAATCTATTTAAAATAGTATTATAAAGGGGTGTTTAGTTGTTTATATTACTATAAGGTCATTAAGTAACTATGAGGGTAGTTTTTGAAAATTTAATTACAATAAATAAGAGCCTTAGGCTCTCATATTTCTTGCACCATTCTCTTAATTCAAGAGTCTTTCTCTGCTTATCCCCCGAGAATTTCGGTCCCTCGTGATTCGACTTCTCTTTCTGTAGTTTTAGTGTAGTAAGGTGATCGCTGAAGCGCTGCAAGAACCTTTCTTAGAAAGATTCAGCGACGAAGTTCTGCCCTTGTAGAGTCCGACTCCGAGCTAAAAACCCCTTGTAAATAAGTTATGTTTACCCTAATTTAAGTATAGCTTATAATTAATATTAGTATTGTTATTATGAACTTATAATAAATATTGGGGCTATTATTATGACTTCTCTAAGTGTCGTTATAATGCCTTTTTAACTACTCGCGGTACGGAGAATTTGGTTTGAAGGGCCGCCTGGGTTGTTGGATATCAGAAGTGCTTTAATGCCAAAATGGTCCTGCCCTCAGGTGTTTCATGTCTGCCCCTGTCTGCACATAGTAGTTGAGAAGTATTGTTTAACGCTTATATAATAATAATACTAAGACTATTAATTAGTTACGATGTACATTAAACTAAATCTAGTGGTAATTATACTAGGTTTTGTCAAACGAAATTATTTTTAAGAAGCGAAGCGCTGTCTGAGTTCAGAATCACCACTTTAAAACAGGTGAGTGCATAGATACTTTCATCTTACACATGGATATGAAGTATTTTATATAAATTACATTCTACGTGTGCATATTATTTGGATACATGCTCTCTATGCTGGATGAACGATTTTATACATGTTTTAAATGATTTAAAACATGGGTAGATGAATGAGGAGGGATGAAAGAGGTTATAAGTAGACATTGGCGACTATGGACTTAGTGCCAATTATATAAATCCTAGCGACTATGGACTTAGTGCCTATTGTATAAACCCTGACGACTATGGACTTTGTGTCTATTGTATAAACCATGGCGATTATGGACTTAGTGCCTATTGTATAAACCCTGGAGACTATGGACTTAGCGCATGTTGTATAAATCTTTGTGACTATGGACTTAGTGCCTGTTGAATAAACCCAAGCGATAATGGACTTCGTGCCTATTCCTTAGGATAATCCTTAGGAATGAATGAATGAAGAATGGTTGATTCTTAGGGTAGATCCTTAAGAGTAAAGGAGATAAAGGGGATGGGTAATTGGGTTGATTGTTTGATTTTAAAACATGATAATTATATTATTGTGGGTTGAAAATCCTATATACTCACCAAGTTTCCCAACCTGACCTACTCAAGTTCATTTGTATCACAAGTGTTGATATGAAGTTACATTACACTAAGAGATTAAGGAGATATAAATCACTAGTTATAATGAATGTAAGTTCTGTTTATGCTTATGCTTATGTTTCTGTATTGACGATGACATCCCAATGTTTTAAAATGAATAAAATATATTTCTTCGGAAATGCTTTGATATCGTATTTATCATGTTTTTCTGGGAACAAATTCCGCAACACTTTTCTTTAAAAGGTTACTCCGATTTTCAAAATAAAGCATAAACAAATCAGTATTTTCTGGCTGTGAAAATGGGAATGTCACAGTTGAGTCAAGATTCCATCAAAAGTAAATGAATGAAAAGGAACCGATGTAGGCTGAATGATCAAAGTTGGTTGTGGTGATGAAGGTGGTGGTAAGACACTTGAAAAATCTGGAGCAGAAGTTGAAGGATTCACACTCATGTTAACATTTGAGTTCTTATTAGATAAGTTCTCAAGGATACTTCAAGACCTATCCTCCTCTATATTGGACTTGGAAAAAGGGACTTCAGGTGGAATAATAGATGCCGACTCAGGAATCGTAGTCGAAGTAGTGTCACTATTGATGATGTTTGTATCCACATTAGATGTGTGTACAGTGACATCCAAGTTTCTTGTCTTCTTGATATTCTATTCGACAGAGGCATCCTCTTGTAATGAAACATTATGTATTTGATTTCAATATCAGTGAACACATTATCTGTCTATACTTGAATCATATCATCATAAACTCTCTTCTTCTGAGGCATCATTGTGATAGGTTGGTCTCTATTTGTTTGAATTATGTTCTTCTAAAACCTTTTCATTAAACCCAGAGCTTTTCGCTTTTGCTTTCGCTGTTCTTCTTCATCAGTAATCTCCTTGATGACAACACCTTTAGACTTAGGGTTTCTCATAAACATCTTTAACAACCACTGACTTGGGATTAGATGATGCTTTATTCTTCAAAGAAACAACAAGTGTATCTTGAGTTGAGCCCTCTTTAGCTCAAAATGTCACCTTCTTAGGAATAGAAGCAGAAGGAGCAAGATGCAAAGCAACTTTGTATTGAATTAGCAATTGATTCGACTCATACACTAGTCGAAGCATTGCGTCTTGTACACATCCAACAGAAGTAAAGGCAATAGAATTATCTACTGTAACCTTAGGAATCTGTTGATGTGAAAAAAATGAGCAATTTCAACTCCTTCAAGAATCATAATGCTATATTGATTGTAGGCTTCACGCAAAATTAAACTCCAGAATCGAGCACTAGCAATCACAGTTGACTTCTTCGAGTGCTTCACATGAGTGGGGAGTTCATCCCATAATAGATAAGCATATTCCCCTTTAAGACCATATTACAAACCAACCATCACAGAATAAAATTGACATTTTCCTTTGTCTGAACCACAATTCCTTCCCTTCAAACATCGAATAGTGACCCTAAAGAAGAAATTTCACTTAATAGGAAAACCGAACTTCTTAAAACTGCTAATAACACAAATTGGAGGATTATATCCCCTTCATTCAACATTTGAAGCATCTGATCCGAGGAAAAAACCTCAAATGGACCCTCAGGTGGTAAGTGAAGAATCTGAGCCAATTGCTTCTTCCATAATCTTTTGGTTCCTTTTGATTCCATTTCGAATGTAAAAACTTTTATATGTTTGTTGAATACTTTTGTTGAAGATGCAAGTGACAACCACAACATTGGAATAGCAAAAGAAGATGTCAAAGCACGAGCAAAACTAAATTGTTTAGACATTGAACAAGCATCTTCAGTTGAACAGGACACACCACCAAGTTAGGATTAAACAAAAAACTGTTTTATTGAATCTTTATCTGAGGAACATAAAATTCCTCATCGGTAGTATTCGAAAGAAGGTTGAGCAGTTGACACGATAATCGAGATGAAAATCGTACAGAGTATCAAGAAAAGTAGGTTTAAGGTTCTTGCGAGAATGTAGAAGATCAGAAAAGATCAAAGGGAACCATCTAAACCCCCTTTTTATAACTTGGCATGAAATTTGAATTTAAATCAATCACACAGTTAAAATTTGCCACGTGTAAAGCAAGTAAATAAAACGAAACTGTCCCAATTGGGGATTAAATGAAAATAAAATCTAAAATTTTTTTATTTTAAAGAGAACAACTTCGACTTCAAGATTTCTGAAATAGATTACAACCATGGAATATGATACTTTAGAGAAACAAAAAAACCTTAGATACATGATATTGATTTGAGAAACAATAAAGTTTCTTAACTGGTTATCAAAGGAAAAATGAAGTAAGAAGATCTTATAGGTCGAAATTTTTGAAAAACAGAGAGATGAGGACATCCTAGATTTGATTAAACAAACTTCCGAAGATATAAAGAATATAGATAACATTACTATTTCGGTTTAAAATTCTGAGATTGATTATGATATTTTTTTTTTGGAAAATAAGATCTTGGATCTGTCAGTTTTTCTCGGTTGATCTATGTTCTTGATTTCATCGGATGCATTTTCTCGAGAAGAGATAGATTTGATTTTGGACATTCTAAAAGATGCTTCAAATGAAATCGAAAGTTAGACTAAAAGGACATGAAAATGATCCTTATTTTTCTAAGGTGGAATATTTCTATAGTGAGAAATTTTCTGAACACTGAGTAATTTGACTATCGGATGAGAACATCAGTGAGTGTAAACTTCTTAGAAGAATTGGGGATCTAGATGTATCATTCCAATTTTGTTCAAGAGATCATTGAACTTGGTTTAGTCTAATTTCTTAGTAAAGATATCTGCAATTTTATCATCAGACGGAAGAAAAATGAGTTATATGTTTCCGTTCAGAATATGGTCTTTCATGAAATGCTATCACATTTCTATGTGCTTTGTCATAAAGTGCAAAAATCGGATTGCGAGAGATGGCGAATGCACTTGTAGAGTCACAATAGATGGGAATTTTCTTAAACCGAAAACCATAATCTAACAATTGGGACTTCATCTATACAACTTGAAAAGTGCAACTTGCACCAACAATGTATTTTGCTTCCGCTGTAGAAAGTGTAATGCAATTCTATTTCTTGGACGGCCAGCTTACCATTATACCACAAAAGAATTTGTTGGAAAAGGTGTCTAAGCCCATAACTATAATTAGTATGTACTTGACCTGATAGTAGCATGGTCCATTTGGGTTGCATTCATCAAAGCAATATGTTAGGAAGGATATTTGAATAAGAGGTTAATTATGATTTATTAATATATTATAAGTATAATATATTAATTGAGGAATCTTATTATTTAATTAGTATTGATCAAGAATTAATTTAAGAATTAATTTAGTGATCAAAAGGTACTAATTAAAATACATACATATGAGTTGGGCTAATAATCCATGGTTTGGTTTGTGATGGGCTTATGGGTTAATCCATGGAGCATTTATCCAAATCAAATGGATGGGTCATGGGCTAATGTATGGATTAGGGTTATACATGACCCTTGATATTCTACACACACACACACACACACACACATATATATATATATATATATATATATATATATATATATATATATATATATATATATATATATATATGTGTGTGTGTGTGTGTGTGTGTGTATCTATATGTCCAAAATTCGTGGCCACTTATATTTTAAGAGTTAGAACCGAAATTGGTGTCTCCATATTCTCTCCATTATCATCCTAAGTTGTTCTTAGTGTTTTGTGATTCCATTTGAGGCATTCACACTATTGGTGCTATGTTCTCACAAGGCCAAAATATTTCTAGCAATATCAACAACAACAAGAGGTTAGTTTCTAACTTGTTTATGATTCATATGTAAAAAGTTTTGTATGCTAGTTTAGGCTTCATGCTTTGGAATCATGTTGCATGTATAATTAGAGAGAACTTAGATCCAAAGCATTAGGTTCGTATGTGCACCATAAGTAAGTTAGAGTATATAAAACACAACAGTGGTATCAGAGCCATGGGTGTTTTCTATTATATTGATGCAATTGTGTGATTTTCAAAAGCTGAAAAACTGCATTTCAGGATTCTTCCAGGACCAACTTGCCGAGTCCATGATTAAACTCGACGAGTTGGATGCATTTTGTCATGAACTCGATGAGTCCATAAAGGGACTCGACGAGCTGGATGGTCTGATGGTAGAATCTTCGAATTTTTGGCCTGTTTTGGATTAGGAACATTACCACAGACTGTTTTGGTTAATAAAAATTGTTTTTAATGATATGGTAATGTTAGGCCCCATCTAATAACATGATATTTGTCAAATTCTAAGATAACTACTTGTTTTGTGTAATACTAGTTATTTGTATAATTTAAAGTTATCATGAAATATGAATTAAATTAGGTCAAATTGGTAAATGATCATCCTATCATAATTGGATTAGTTAATTTGATCCATAATTGTTTCTTGAATAGTTCCATAACTTTTCCTCAAGTTATGGAATATAAAAAGTCACACCATTCATGGAACATTAAATTTCTTAAGTTATGAAATACCAAAGGTCATGTAAAGTTCATAACTTGTGCTCAAGTTATGGAATTGGAAAGGTCTCATTTATGCAACTTTAAAATCCATAAGTTATAAATTTCAAAAGTCTTGACAAGTTACAAAACTTGCCCTCAAGTTTTGGAACTTGAAAAGTTACATTAATGATATTTTAATTCTAAACCCTAGAAATTTGAAAGTTTAAAATTCAACCCTTATACTATTTTAATATTAAAGTTTAATACTAATATATATATATATATATATATATATATATATATATATATATATATATATATATATGTATAAGACAAGTCAGTCTTACCGTTTGTAGGTCTCATTCACGAAGCCGGTCTATAAGGGGGTATAAGGTTACTACCTATAAAATGGTAGTTTAATGGGTGTCCACTCTCACCCACCGCTTCCTTGACTGGTGGAGGGTCGTTAGCCGAATGGGTAGGATAGGACATTAATTCTTATTAATAAGTATAATGAAAATTGTTAAAGTAACTAAACTTTTATAATTCCCAATCTTAGTTACTTTAGGAAAAATGTGAAAATGGCGCTATTACATGAAATTGCACTTTGCACATTGTTAAGTTGTAAGTGGAGCATGTGTGGTTAACCGGCACACCAATATGGGACTAAAAATGTGTTGCAAAGGGTAGCTCGGTGTTAATCATGGACCAATGGAGTGTGTGTGGTTAACCGGCACACTGATTGGATGATTTTTAATATTAAGTGTACCAAGCTAATTTGCATCACACCTTGTTTGTGATCCTCGGCATCCCAGTCACAAACTTGAAGGGCACAATCGAGATTTAAACATGCTATTGAAAAGTTCAATGAATCTCAAAGATCTAGGAATTTCAAACCAATTAAAACTTGATAAACTATTTCGTTTTTCATGGTGGAAATTGGTAAATCATCATTTACCTACCTTCAAATATTTTACAATAGGATTATGACATATCTCGCCGAATTGTAATATGTTGTGTTGGGTCCTAGTCTTAATATTTCATTTTGGGTGCTATATTAAGGATCTTTATCTAATCTAAACTTTGTCTTTCTTTTCAGATGTCTACTTCAAATAATACTTCAAACCCAATCCCTTCAGGCTCTTTCTCCCTCACGAACCTATGTGGGAGGGTCATCTTTTGATGGTTCGAATTTCAATGATTGGATTCGGAACATCAGAATGGCTATTCGCTATGAGGATAAAGAATATGTCCTAGATAAAGATCTTAAAGAGGTTTATGTCAACACTGCACTCTTGAATACATCGTTGAACATGCTGCTCATGAAAAGGATACGACAAAGGTGTCGTGTCTAATGGTTTCTATCATGATTGTTGAGCTACAGAAGTCCTATGAGGACTACTTTCCTTATGAAATCTATCAAGATTTGATGGATAGATACCATCAAAGTGCTCGGAAGGAAAGGTATGAGATCATTGCCTCCATTATCACAACCAAAATGAAGGATGGAGAGTCCATCACGACCTACTTGCAAAAGATGCAGAGGTTTGTGGACCCCTTGCTGAAGTTGAATGTCAACTTCGATGAAGAGTTGGCTATAGATATTATTTCACACTCTTTACCTTCTTGTTATGATTAGTTTCGTATGACTTATCATATGAACTAGGAGGAGGTCACTCTAAGCAAGCTTCAGGGTCTCTTGAGAACTGCTGAAAGCAGTTTGAAAGTAAAATATGTTGCATATACTCCTACAACAACTGCCCCTGTCTTGGCAATTGGACGTGGAAAGGGAAAGAAGAGGATGACTCTTTCCAAGAGTCAAAAAGGAAAATCCCAAGTTGGGGCCTCTTCAAGTGGGACCAAAGTTGGTTCTGCCACATCCTCCTCTAATCCAAAGGAAGCAGAGTGCTTCCACTGTCATGAAAAGGGGCATTGGAAGCGAAGTTACCCTAAATACTTGCAGGATATAAAGGATGGGAAGATCAAGCCCACCTTTGTAGGTGTTTACAATATTTTGTCTAATAACTCATCACATGCTAATTCTTGGGTCCTGGATACAGGATGTGGTTTTCACATTTGTTCTGATTTGCAAGGTCTAAATGTGGAGTACGGGAAGATGAACTTGATTATGGGTGTGGCAACCCAATATTTCAACTCTTTGTAATGACCTAAAAAGTCAAGTATTGTAACCACTTTTGAGTTAATGAAATTAACTTCGAAAATAAAATGTCCAAAAAGTTTCTATTTAATTACCTACTATGTTTGATGTCTTTAAACCGTGATCGTACGTATAAAGAACGCCCAAATCCGACTTTGTATATTGAAGTTATGATTTTTCCAAGTCCGGCTTAGCAACAGACAACTAAAAACTCGAATCGGAGATCGAGCGACTTTTGGCCGGAATGACCTAAACGAGAATCGAAGGTCTCGACAATGGTATTTCAGCGGTAAAAAGTCTGGCTAAAAGTGACATCAGATTAAGAAGTTATGATTTTTCTAACGAAATTTTCTTAAACACAACATTTTAATAATAAATAATAAAAATAATTTCGAAAATTGCCGACGGAATCTAAACGAAAGTTGTATAGCGTCGTCTCACCTACGCGTGGATATAAAGAACATCGAAAACGGAGTTCGTATGAAGAAGATATGAATTTTAGAAGTTTAATAAATATATAAAACATAAATTTTATTATTAAACCTTAGTATTATCCGAAGGAGGAGTCAGCAAGCCTATCCGAGTTACGCGCCGCGTACAGGCGTACGCCCCGCGTACTCAAGGACTAGGCTCCGGTTCGTCCACGTCGCCCCTATGCGAGGCTATGCCCCGTCCCGTCCCGTCCGAAGCCGAGGCAGTCGAGGACTCGGTCACGCATGATGCACGAGTACGCCCCGCGTACCGAGGCCTCTCAACCCCTATAAAAGGGATGCGAGGGTTCCCGGGAAACTTGCTCATTTTCTCTCATTTTTCTTGCGTTTTGCCTCGTTTTCCGTGCCCGTGCTAACCCGAAGCCCCGATCACTTTGCTCAAGTCCCGAAGGTCGTTTGTGCTCCCAAGATTCCCGAGAATCCCGAGAGAATCCGCTTTCCCGAGAAGAATTTCTGCCCGGTTTTTCTTCACGCTTTTTTCGATCTTTCAAGTGAGTTCATACCCTTATAATCTACACTTTTAAATGTTTTATAAATAACTTTTATATGCTTTTAAGGGGGGAATACAAGTAAAACATACGATTATTATCGTGTGTTATATATAAAGTTTCGTTATACACTTTTATCAACGGAATCATATGTGATTTATAACTATTATAGGAAAACTTTCGTATGCAAAATATATCACGATAATATCATATTTTTGGAAATGAAAAATGTGGTTATATATGTATAGATCAAACACTCTGCTTGTACTGTATGTATATATGTTCATCTGGGTACTATATAAATTATAACTTTTCATAACAAGTGAGCATTTTTACTAGGGATTACTATACAAACGAGACACACTTTTAGAGAACTATAATAGGTATAGTTTTATGAGGACATTACGAACAAATGAACATTTTCACACGTAAATTTATTTTATACTAAGTTTTGTGAGACATTAACTTCATGTACGTTCGAGCACACATTTCAAGTCCTATATTATATACCAGAATCCCTTGGAGGAGGAGCATGGTGTTTGTGTATAGATCTATACGGGCTTGACAACCCGCGCCCTGACTTTTAGCTACAGTCCACCATTTGGGGTGACAAACGTCAGAACATTCCAACGCTTGAAGAACGTTGTGTATAGGCTTTTCTAGTCCATAGCATGGTTATAAAACTCACATGGAGTATTAAAAACACATTGATTTATGGGGTTTTTCAGAAGTATTGGAAATGTTATACTTACATACATTTTTCTTTTATACTAGTAGAAAATATAAGATTTTCTAGAAGCAAACAAACAAGAACGAAACATTTCATTTCATACAAACATTTTCATTTAATACTTATGAAACTCACCAGCTTAAATGCTGATCTACTCTTTCAAAACTACTTGTATGTCCCAGGGATTCAATAATTACAGGTAACAACCCGCTTTTGAAGAAAGGACGCTGCGGTGCTAGTTTAAGTTCATATTTTGACATCATTTTGTAATTGGTTTTGAACATGTACCTTTTGACAATGTAAACTTTCAATTATATATATGATGGTTGTATTGCTTTCTTTACTATGTATTCATTTGCTACGTTACCACATGAAGTCATCCGCCCCCGAACGTTTCCGCCGTTCCGGTTTGGGGGTGTGACAATGAGGAACATGAAAAAGTCGCCTGTCACCAAGATTGGTGTTTACTCTTTATTTCTTGGTAACAATTTAAAATTAGATTTGAATAATTATTGCTACTCGCCAGATATGGCGAGGAATATTATTTCGTTTCACAGTTTGTATGAACAAGGCTTCGCATTTTCCTTTAATAATAAAATTGGTTGTTTTAATGCTTATTATAATGATGTCCTTTATTTTGAAGCATTAATTTGTAATGGCATATATGAAACTGTGATGGTTGTAGATAACTTAGGAAATAATGAGTTGCATATCGATTCGTCCAATAGTTTAGACAAAGCATCCTTATGGCATTGTCGTCTTGGACATGCCAACAAGAAACACATAGCTCAACTCCAAAAGGATGGAGTTTTGGATTCATTTGACTTAAAGTCGGATGACACTTGTGAATCTTGTTTACCTGGAAAGATGACAAAATCACCATTCACTGGTTCTTGTGCAAGGGGTGAGGGTTTGTTGGATCTCACACACACAGATGTGTGCGGACCCTTCAGAACCACCACAAGGGAAGCTAACCACTTCTATGTGACTTTTACTGATGATTATAGTTGATATTGGTATGTCTACTTAATCAAGCATAAGTTAGAAACCTTTGAAAAGTTCAAAGAGTCTAAGCAAGAAGCGGAGAATCAATTGGACAGGAAGATAAAGATGCTTCGATCCGATCGTGGAAGAGAGTATCTTAGTATCGAGTTCCACAACTATCTTAAGGAATGTGGGATTGTCTCACAATTGACGCCACCTAGGACACCACTACTTAATGGTGTGGCTGATAGGCGCAATAGAACCTTGTTTGATAAGGTTTGTTGTGACAATGCGAAATTTCCATTCTGTACAAACGATATCACTTCAATAGAAGTTATAGCAGTCTCAGTTAATTTTCAGACTTGTTCGTGTAAGTTTGAGTAATTCAGGGTTTACACTTCAGGAAATATCAGGAGAGTGGGTGCACTAGGGTTTTGTGCAACACTATTATTCCAACACTCTATTATATTAGAGATCATTTCTGGAATAAAAATATTTTCTGCCAAAATATCTCAGGACTATAAATAGTTTTCTGAACCAAATTTATTCATTATTCACATTTCCAACTAGAGAAAAGCCATTTTCTCTCTCACGGATCTTCGGGTTTTTATACCAAAACGTGAGTAACTCTTTCTAGTAGTGATTAGAATGCTTATTAGATGCTTATAACATGATTTAGATGGCTAAATCATTAGATCTAGGAGTTTACTCCCCAAGGTGTTCTTGGGCGGTAAACTCCCGAAACAAAGCCAAAACCGACACTTGTGTTATGATAAGGCCTAGGATGCTTATGTATGCATGTTACGGACAAGAAAACAAGCCAAAATCCACCCAAGTTTGGGAGTTTACGGCCCTAGATAATCCTAGGCCGTAAACTCCAAAATCAAACACTAAATGATGATTTAAGGACTCTAGGACTTTAAGGCTTGTATCTAGACTATTTTCCCAAGTAGTGTAAGGCCTTAAACACATCAAATGACACAAACAAAGGCGAGTTTACGGCCCAAGTGAATCTTAGGCCGTAAACTCCATTGAAATGGGCAAAAGGGGTGTTTTCATGACACTTAAAGGGGTGTTACCCACTTAATGGAAGGACCAAACCACATCAAAATCACTTAACAAAGTGAGTTTACGGCCAAGACATGGTTCTTGGGCCATAAACTCCTAAAAAGGGCACCAAGGTGTGCCTAATGCCTTCTTATGCTAGGAGTAAAAGTCTAGAACATATACCACAAGTGCAAGAAGCTTGAAAGCAACAAAAACAACACCCCAAGGGAGTTTACGGCGGTAAAATCCAAGGGGAATGGCCTTGAGGCCGTAAACTCCTAATTGGAGTATTTCTAGACCTTAACCCTTCCAAGGACTTAGCCACTAAGTTAGAATAATTCTAGAAAGCATTTGGGACTTCAGAAAACACCAAACACACATGTTTGGGAGTTTATGGCCGTAAACTCAAGAGTTTACAACCGTAAACTCCATGTGTGATAGTTTATGGAGAGTAAACTCTCATATAGGGTCCTTTGGAAACCCTAAACACAAATACCCTGTCCCACAATAGCTTAGATGTAATCCTTAAGGCTTAAAACACTTATATAAAGTGTTTATTATGTCTAGGATGTCTTAAACATTATCAATTAGTCATTTGAGTCTAATTGAATGCATATATGTGTGATTATATGTTCATTAGGATCGTAGTGTGTGCACAAGTCCTCACTTGACACCTAGCCATCCTATACCATTCAGTTCATTCCAATCACCAACTACATGTGAGTTCATACCCCTAATCAATGTTTTAAATGATTTTAAATGCTTTAATGGGGGGGGGGATACAAGTAGAAACAAACATGTTATTAAATCATTGATATGTATTTTATAACTGTGTTTGTCATTTAACAGATTTCACATGCTATAAAATGTGATGCATGAAATGGTTTTACATCTTAAAAGCACATTGTTACCAAATGTTTTACCTTTGAAATGTTTATTCAAATGACATCAAGTCATTGTTAATTATTGTTCAAAACCCATAAGATGTCTTACAAAACCATTTTTACATTCTTGAACTAAACAATGCATATACACTTATATTCTTATATATGTATTGATGTTATAGTTTGCATCTTTCATTTAGTTTCTCATACCCTTGAGTAGTAAGAGTGGGTAAACTTCCATGATCAACTAGTTATATTACAGTAGATTATCATAGGGATAATGTGAAGATATCAAACATTACTTCTATTACAAGGAGTCACACAAGAGTCAGTTCATTCATGAGTCTATACTAGTACATTACCTGATACATGAGTACTTACAGATGTTTACCTGATACATGAATATGTTTACATATACTTACCTGTTACATGGACACACATACATGAATACCATACAGGAACACTTTTACATAGGTGCATTATCCTGTATTAACTTACCTGGATACTTGTACTTAGGACTATGAGGATGATTTATTAGTACTTACTGTGTAAATTGTCTTTCCTATCCCGGTTCAATGGGATAACTAGATGGGACTTACCATTCTGAACCCCACTGATTAGCACCAGTGGTCGATGACCATCTTCGGAGGTCTAAGGTTACTACTTATATTAGGAAGATCGATTTGGGACTAACCCTTCCACCCACCTGCTGCTGCTACAGAGGACAAGTGGACAATCTTCGGATGTTCATTAGGTTATACATTTCGCTTAATGTGATGTTGTGTTGGTCCTAGTACCTAGTGACAACACTTACAATATTACATTTTTCCTGTTTACTTTATTTTGTGATACATTCACATAAACGATGAGTTAGACTAAGCACTTTTAGTACTAGTCAACACAAAGGAAAAACTATCATTTTACAAACAGAACATTTGGGTCTTGGTAGAAGACTACACTTCATACGTACAGAACATTCGGGTCTTGGTAGAAGACTATATTTCATACTTATAGAAAATAAGGGTTTTTCTAGGGATTTCATACTTACCTCAACATTTTCATTTAAAGGTTTACATGGCCTTCATAACAGATTTTCACAAACAAGGCAATGACACTTATATACTTATGAATTCACCAGCTTTAAAGCTGATACTCGCTTTCAAAATAACTTGTATTCTCAGGTCATTAGTAGACAGGTACAGAGGCCAGGTTTTGAGAAGACGAAGCAGACAAGTCTCGTCTTTTATTTTGATTGTATATTTTATGTGTCTTACTACAATGAAAGAAACACACATGTATTAAAACTTTACTTATAATGCAATGGATGATGTTGTTGCTTGTTTATTATATTACACTGTTGTGATACTGTACATGACGTCCTCCACCCCTGAACGTTTCCGCCGTTCGTGGGTTTTGGGGTGTGACAAGATTGGTATCAGAGCATTGTTTATAGTGAATATAGTATATCAACCCATAAAAGATATACTAACTATAAATACATGGGATTAAAACACTCTGTCTAAGAGTTATACTTTTAAATAATAAAATAGTTAACAAAGTATACATGCCTGCATTCATACTAAAACCAGTGTCACAATGACAAGAACAAAAGTATTACGATTGTTGAACATCACAAGTGAGCCTGGGGATATATAGTCAGTCTTGGGAATGGCATAGCCTGATCAACTATGCTGGTCCAAGGAGTGATTAGCATATGCCCAAGAATGGTTGTGATGTGGCAACAAGTCTAAAAACTTACCAACAGAACCATAAAGAAATACCATAGGGGTATTTGGTCTTACTGTAATTATCTTAGTTAGTTCGTCTATTTTAGCTATTTCTTATATCCCTTTTCTCGCGTAGATTAAAATGGCTGGATTTCACCATGGCGATCCGTACTTCCCGAACCAAGGCAATGCTGGTTGGCTAGAGGCAGAACCAGAAGATGATCACCCAATCCATTTGGATGATCACCATGCTGAGGGTTTTTCCGATAGTTCTGACTCGAAGCCAGAAGTCAACAACCTACCCCCAGTTGCTCAAAACCCAAACCTGAACCCTCGCCCTGTGTTTCAAGGACCCACACCCTTGTGGGCCATTAACTTGACTGAATGGAGTCAGGAACAAGGTCAACCCATTCCCTACAATGGCGACCGAAGTTTCTACAACCTCACTGAAGGAGGTTCTGCTGATAGAGTCCCACCAATCATGGTGCGTAGGATTTCTCAGAACACGATAATGGCTCAGGCGACTATCAATCAAGTTTTGGAAGTTGACGCCAACTCTGGTGTTAACACTGTCCACATTCGCCAACTAGAGTCTGCTCATGAAAGGACTCTGGTCCGCAATGCAAATCTGCAGAGGGAACTTGCTGAAACCCGAGCTGAAGTTAGAGAACTTCGAGCTCAACAAGCAAGATCGGACAGGCGTATAAGGGACATTGAGCGTCTACTGTCGGGATCGAGGACTCATGCTAGCAGTTCTCATCGCCGATAGAACATCGTCAACTCATCTTTTGGATATAACCTAGTTATGTAAAACTTTGGTCTAATTTCCTATCTGTATAAACTTAGACCTGTTAAGGTCTTGATCTAGTCTTAATTCTGTCAAAATTTTCCATCTTGGTTGATGTAAGGCCTACTTCTAGGCCATTTTCCCGAAATTGTTACATCTGTAATTCCAGTATTATTGACAGATATCAAGTCTTATGGAAATTATTATCCAAATGCTATCTTCTTCATTTAATCATACTATTCTTTCTATTGTTGGACTATGGGGATTTAGTCCATGAGACACATTCATTTATCATTTATTCTTATCCATGTCGTCATCTTTTAAACATATAGTTAAAGATGCCGCCACGCAGGAATCCAAGGTGAAACCCAAACAACGAAGCACCAATACTACCACCTCCACCACTACCTGTACCTCTTCAACCACCAAATCCTTTTGATTCCAACATGTTTCAGGCAGCTTTCACAGCAGCAGTTGCAGCTGCTGTGTCAGCAATCAACGCTCCTGCCCCTAGTGGATCAGGAACAGGTGCACCACCCTCGAACCACGGCGAAAGCCATGGACACCCTCGGGAATGCACCTACAAGGACTTCACTAACGCCAAACCCCGCAGCTTCAATGGAACTGGGGGTGTTATGGTGTTGAGACAATGGATTGAAAAGATGGAATCCGTCTTTGAAATCTGTACTTGTCAGGAGGGCAGCAAGGTCAAGTTTGCAGCTTGTACCTTCTCTGACCGAGCACTAACATGGTGGAACAGCCATGTTAACTATCTAACTTTGGTGGTGACGTATTCCATCGGCTGGGAAAAGTTGAAAGAGATGCTGATGAAGGAATACTGTCCTCAAGGTGAAATACAAAAGCTCGAGCAAAAATTCTGGGGTCTACAAATGGTTGGATCCGACATCACTACCTACACAAATAGGTTTTGTGATTTGGCAAACTTATGCCCCGACATGGTTGCTCTCCAGAGCAAAAAGATCGAGAGATATATCTGGGGACTGTCGCCCCAGATCCAGTCAAGTGTGATCGCTTCCAGGCCTATTACCTTTGATAGCGCCAAGGAACTAGCACAATCCCTCATCGATCACCGGAAACCCCAGAACACAACAATCCGTACACCTGTACCACAAAAGTCCAACCCCGACTACCACAAGAAGGGGTGGAATAAAAGGAAAAGAGGGGCTCCACAAGGATCCTCCAATAAGCAACAACTTGTGGCGATCAATGCTGCCACAGTGACTCCTGTTGCCCCTGCGAACCTCTTACCAGCAAAAACATATGTTGGGACTCTCCCAAAGTGCACCAAGTGCAACTTCCACCACCACGGACCTTGCAGGGAGATGCAATGTTCTAACTGCAACAAGAAGGGACACACCGTCCATTTCTGCAAAACTCCAACAACTCAAGTTGCCCAGATTCCTAACACGAGTATGGGCCAAGCTTGCTACGGATGTGGCGAAGTGGGCCACTACACGAGAAACTTCCCTAAAGCAGGGATAGCTGGAGGAGTGGGAAGAGTTATGGCCCTAGGCCACGCTGAAGCAGTAGTTGATCCTACGATAGTTACTGGTACGTTCCTCCTCAATAACTCATATGCTTGCATACTTTTCGATAGTGGAGCCGAGAAAAGTTTTGTAGGTCATAAATTTGCACACGTGCTTAAACAAAAACCATGTGCATTAGATAATTCTTTCAGAGTCGAAATGGCTAACGGGAAAACTGAGAGTACAAACTGCATATACGTAGGTTGTACCTTAACTTTAGATGGCCATACTTTCAAGATAGATCTCATGTCAGTCAAAATTAAATGTTTCGACGTTATCATCGGTATGGATTGGTTGAGTCTTCTTCGTTCCGACATTATGTGCTTCGAAAAAGCAGTTTGTCTTAACCTTCCTAACAATGAAGCTTTAATTATCTACGGCGACAAACCTAGTACGAGCCTTCATATCATATCGTGCATTCAAGCCCATAAGTGCTTACGAAAGGAATATCATGCATTCCTAGCACACGTCGTCGATACCAGTCAAGAACTGAAAGACATCCAGAAAATCCCGGAAGTACGCGACTTTCCCGACATATTCCCAAAAGAACTTCCCGGTTTACCACCACAACGCCAAGTCGAGTTCGGAATCGACTTAGTGCCAGGGGCTACCCCCGTAGCCAAATCTCCTTATCGTCTGGCACCGGCTGAAATGCAGGAACTTTCCAGTCAACTTAACGAACTTCTCAAGAAGGGATTCATTCGACCAAGCTTCTCACCATGGGGAGCACCAGTCTTGTTCGTCAAGAAGAAAGATGGATCGTTTCGCATGTGCATCGACTATAGAGAACTCAACAAGCTTACCATTAAAAATCGTTATCCCTTGCCCCGCATTGAAGATTTGTTTGATCAACTTCAAGGAGCCAACTACTTCTCGAAGATAGATCTGCGATCCGGATATCACCAACTACGAGTGTTAGAGGAGGATGTTCCCAAGACAGCCTTCCGAACTCGTTATGGGCACTACGAGTTTGTAGTGATGCCATTCGGATTAACTAACGCGCCCACAATATTCATGGATCTGATGAATAGGGTGTGTCGCCCTTACTTGGATGAGTTCGTCATCGTCTTCATTGATGACATACTCATATACTCTCAAAGTAAGGAGGAACATAGTCAACATCTCCGTAAAATCTTAGAGACATTGCGATCGGAGAAGCTCTACGCGAAGTTCTCAAAGTGCGAATTTTGGATTCGGCGAGTCGAATTTTTGGGCCATGTGGTTAGTGAAGAAGGTATACACGTGGACCCCTCCAAGATCAAAGCCATTGAGAACTGGTCAGCACCAAAGACACCTACCGAAATTCGTCAATTTCTAGGTCTCGCTGGCTACTATCACAGGTTCATTCAGAACTTCTCCAGCATAGCGAAACCTCTTACAACCCTGACCCAGAAAGGCGTGGCCTTTGACTGGGAAGAGAAACAGGAAAGGGCGTTCCAAACGCTCAAATGAGCCTTGTGTACCGCCCCGATACTATCCCTCCCCGAAGGGATAGAAGACTTCATTGTCTATTGCGATGCATCTAATCAAGGACTTGGATGTGTTCTGATGCAGCGAGGTAAAGTCATCGCCTATGCCTCGAGACAGCTGAAGACACATGAGGTTAACTACACAACCCACGATCTTGAACTAGGAACAGTTGTGTTTGCTCTGAAGATCTGGCGACATTAACTATACGGTACAAAAAGCACGATCTTTACAGACCATAAGAGTCTACAACACATTTTCTACCAGAAAGAGCTCAACATGAGACAACGACGGTGGGTCGAGCTACTTAGTGATTACGAGTGCGAAATTCATTATCATATGGGTAAAGCCAATGTAGTAGCCGACGCCCTAAGTCGGAAAGAATATACTGGTCGTAGAGTCAAATCTTTGACTCTAACTATCCATTCACACTTGTGCACGCAAATAAAGGAGGCTCAGCTCGACGCTTTGAAACCTGAAAACGTGGCGGGTGAATCCCTTAGAGGGATGGATAAGAACTTGGAAGTCAAGGGTGGCGGAGCCTTATACCTCATGGATCGGATCTGGACACCGAAACACGGTGGCTTCAGAGACTTGGTCATGACCGAAGCTCACAACACTCGTTATTCCGTCCACCCGGGTTTAGATAAGATGTATTTGGATCTTAAAAAGTTATACTGGTGGCCTAACATGAAAGCAGATATTGCTACCTTCATGAGTAAATGCCTTACTTGCGCAAAGGTCAAGGTCGAATACCAGAAACCCTCCGGTCTCCTACAACAACCGGAGATACTAGAATGTAAGTGGGAGTGGATCACTATGGATTTCATAACCAAGCTGCCCAAGACGACGGGTGGACTTGATTCCATATGGGTCATCGTCGATAGACTGACCAAGTCTGCACACTTCCTACCGATCAAAGAAACAGACAAGATGGAGAAACTTACTAGAACTTACATTAGGGAGATTGTAAGGCTGCACGGTGTTCCTTTATCTATCATCTCAGACCGAGATAGTAGATTCACTTCGAGGTTCTGGCAGTCATTACAAAATTCCCTAGGAACTAGGCTGGACATGAGTACAGCCTACCATCCGCAGACCGACGGACAAAGTGAGAGGACTATCCAAACCCTAGAAGATATGTTGCGTGCCTGTGTGATTGACTTTGGAAAAGCTTGGGATACTCATTTACCCCTTGTCGAATTCTCCTACAACAACAGTTATCACACGAGCATAAAGGCAGCTCCATTCGAGGCCCTCTATGGCCGAAAGTGCAGATCCCCTCTGTGCTGGGCTGAAGTGGGTGATACCCAGTTAGCTAAGGGACGAGTTCCCGAAAGCACTCTCGCGGGTCCGGAGATCATTCGGGAAACGACAGAGAAGATCTTTCAAATTCGTGAACGATTGAAAGCCTCTAGAGACCGACAGAAAAGCTACGCTGACAAGCGTAGGAAACCATTGGAGTTCCAGGTGGGCGACCGAGTCCTACTGAAAGATCCCATGTGATGAGTTTACTGGTCTTCCTGGACTTGATGAATTTGCTCCTCTGAATGAGAGTGATTTCTTGGAGGCTGAGAAAATGAGAACCGGTGATGAAGGTTCCTGTAGTTTTGAGGAGTTCTAGTTGTTTGAGTCTTCCCTATACAATTTCACTACTTATGTTAGAGACTTCTTTCTGCCACCTGAAAGACTAAAGTTTGGTCTAGTCTTTGAGAGATCACTAATTTCAATGCAGGCTTTCGCAAGAGATCTAAAAATTGTTATATACTCTTTATCCTCTGTTGTCTTGTTTGAGAGAAAGCATGCTCAGGCTTTGGGTTCATGGAGGTGGTTGTACATTTTCTTATTTAGCCTTGCTGTAAGTTATCTTTTAAGAATGATGTATAAAACATAAGGTAAATTATATATATATATATATATATATATATATATATATATATATATATATATATATATATATATATATATATATATATATATATATATATATATATCTGTGTGTGTGAAGATTACTTTTCAAATCTTATTTGTTTTTCAGCGAAATGTGTTGGAGCATTTAGGTGCTATTACTCTTGGCAGTCAGTTGCTAGAACGAATAAGATTTTGTACTTAACCAACTTAAGTAAATTTGACCAATTTTCAGGTTTATTTCCCAATCATATCCCTAACCCCCAGGATAAGGCAGCAATGAAGGCAATTACTTAAGTTGTGCTTGATAACAAAGCCGATTTAGGGGTCATCTTTGACACTGATGTTGATAGGTGATCTTCTGATATTTTATATATTGTAAGTTTTCCTTTGTGAATAGGATTTTGTGAAATTATGTCAATTATGGTGTGTGTGAATCAGATTTGCTGCTGTGGATTCCACTAGTCGCGAGTTTAACCGGAATCGTCTAATTTCTTTGATGTCTGCAATTGTTTTAGAAGAAGTAAGTTTGTAGAACTTTCCCTAATACTACCAGAATGATTGAGATCCAAGGAAGTTGCCAAATTCTGTTTTCTCTCATTATTATATTCCAAAAGTCAGTTATATATTTACTGATTTACCCCTTGAAGAATCAAGAATGTAGAGGGACAATTACACCATTCATAGTTGTAAGTTTACTAATCAATCTATTATGTCTGAATTTCTGATCATTTATAGTTTTGAACTTGACCTTCATTGATCTTCCTGGTTTGAGAAAAGTAGTTGGTAAGTTTACACAGTTACACCATTTATAATATTTTTCAATTTTAGTTAACTTCTAAATGAAAACTTTGACACAGGTCAACTACAGGGCTTGGTGATCCTAGTTACAAGCTTTCAGAATGAAGACAAAGGACTGACGGTGTTGGCATGTGATGCTTTTGATCTTCCCATTCGGAAGGATATTATCCACCGTGTTGTAAGATGGCAGCTTGCAAAGTAGACAACAGGTATTTTTTTCATGAATTTAGAAACTTACTTATTCTAGAATTTTATATCTTTCTCATTGTCAGAATATGAACCCTAAAACCATTTTTTTATTACTTTATCTGTAGTGGTACTCTTGGTTGTTTAACCCTCAAAGTTCTTTTTTTTTCTTTTTTCATTAACAATGAAATAAGGGCTAAATGCAAGAAAGAGCAATATATTTGTTTATTCATTACATAGGGAGGGATCTTATGACATTGTAACATAATAACATTGTAAAATGCAAACACTTCAGGAGAAATTGAAGCCATTGGAGAGGTTTTTCCTGCAACGAGTCTGAATCCCACCACGTATGACATTGGGATAACCACCGCTCATCCATTATACTCATACCTAAGAAGCAGAACCAAACCTTTCTTTCTTAATCTCGGGTAGGTTTTTCTATTTTTTTAATTTTTTACTATCATATGCTTTACTTTTTTCATTTAACATGTGCAGTGGTTATTTTGTTTGTGTTTGATATAGTTTGATTGTCATTATATATAACAAGTGAATTTTCCTGTTTGAAGTTGAAGTTTATTATTAATATGAAATAGGGATTTCATCATTCATATACTGGACTCAAAATTATTAAGAAAGTGAAAAATCCAGGACTTTTTTTCTTAGGTTCTGCCTTTAGACTCTAAAGTGTCTTTAGACTTTGAAATTATCATCAATCATCACAATTTTATGGTTTTAGGTTGAAGGGTCTGAAATATTAATTTATGGTGGAGGTCCTGTTGCATATACATCACAACATATGAGTCAAGTTCTTTTATTATTGTTGCCTTTTGTATGTCAATTCAGCAACTTGTCTGCAAATTTTGAAATTTGTAGTAATTTTCTCATTGGTGGACAGCACTAAACAAATTTCATCTAGGATGTTTTTGAAATCGACTACAGGTCCTTCAACTTCAAGCTTCTTATTTGTATCGATTTGCCATGTGCAGCTTCTGACAGCTTTAACAACCTCCTTCCATGCCCTGCAGCCTCCCAAACTTCCTGCATTCAGGTTATTCTCTTAGAAAGGAAATTGTCAAAGGAGCATTTAGTAATGGGTTTCTTTTAAGGTTGTACGGGTTTTGTTTTCTATAATAAATATTATGTAATATTAGCAATGTGTTACATTACTTACTATTGGAATGATTATTTGTATTTGACATATTATTGCAAACGTGCAATGAATTATTTTTATTGTTTATGGTATTTTATTTTGTATTATGAGACTTTTAATATGTTATTTAATTTGAAAATTAGTAAATCTATCAAAAATATATAATTTTAAAAACATTTAAAATTATGACACGCAAAAATGCATGTTGACCTCCTTTATGACAGGGGCTTCCTTGATACGCATTTCGTGTCATAAATACATGCATCGTAAGGTTACGACACGCAAATGCGTGTCGTCTTCCTTTATGACAAGGTGTCACACCCCGAAAACCAAAGGTGGAAACATTTCCGGGGTTGACTCCACGTTGAGTATCAAATCCAATGTACATAGTAATCACAGTAAACAACCATTACATTACATATATTTGAAAGTTTACATTTGTTTCAAAAGTAAATTGTACAAGTGTTATACATATATCATATGAACAAAAGTTGAGACGAGTCTTTTGAGCTCTCCGTCTTCACCAAAAGATATCGTCGGGTACCTGTCTAACTTGGACCTGAGAATACAAGCGGTTTGAAAATCAGCATAAAGCTGGTGAGTTCATAAGATGTTTGGTTTCTGAAAATGTACCAGTTTCCTTTAGTTTTCCAAAAAGGTTTGTTATCCAAGAAAATCCCATATTTTCTTATGTTAAACAGTTTAGTTATCCTTCATTACAGTTCAATTACGCGTTATATGTTAACCCCAGGAAAATCCCATATTTTCCTAAATGTAAGATTAATTGAATAACACAGAGTATAGTTTAATACACAAAACTATATATTGAGAATCATGGGATTACTATCCCAAATTAGATATAAAATACTTTAATATACACGAACTGTAGATAGAAAGTAGTTTGAAAACCTTGTGACTAACATCCCGAACTAGATACAAGATAGTTTGATATACTTGAAAATATAGATTGAAAACCATGGGACTACTATCCCGGACTAGATGCAAAATAGTTTGATAAAACCATGGGATTACTATCCCGAACTAGATATAAGATTGTTTGATAAAACCATGGGATCACTATCCCGAACTAGATATAAGATAGTTGGATAAAGCCATGGGATTACTATCCTGAACTAGATATAGATTCTAACCATAGAAATAACGTCCTCCAATAGGTATGAACCCTGTAGACTAAAAACCATGGGATTACCATCCCGTACTAGAGATAAGATCAAAAGATAGAAGATTGATATAAAATCAAATCCAAAACCAAAGCCATGAATAAACTTATATTAATACGTATTGTGAGTCGGGTAACCATGATGATACGACAACGAGACCTCCTTGACGCTTGTTAGACGTCGGACAATATCCAGAATTTGTCACCCCAGGCGAGCCTGCCTAACTGTAGCTAGTAGTTAAGGTGTGGGATTGTCAGTCCCGAATAGATCTATTCACAAATTCGTCGCTCTCCCTCCAGGAGACTCTGGTTACACTTCCGGGGAGGATTTACTGATCATCCATAAAGGGTAGTGACGAACTCACAAACTAGTACTAAACTATTCACTGGGTTCTCATACGATATTAAACATACAAAAGATTATGAAATATAATACAGTGAATATAGATACATACAATGAAACTATCTGGTAATACTTTCAAATGATGCGGAGATAAACTGAATCAGACATAGTTTATCTAATAACTTTATACACATAACAGTACATGATAAAACAAGAACTATAGAACCCCAAATTATTCCCATAATAATTTGATTAGTTTGGTTATTTTCTTAACTAAAATCCATTTAGTTGTAGTTGATAAATCATCCCTTATGCTCAGCATAATACATAAGGAGTAAAAGTGCTTATAAATTTTGCCAGATATTATTTGAAACACATCAATGTTATGTTTTGAAAACAGTTATAGTTTGATTGTATTCCCCCCTGAAAACGTTGAAAAACACGGAAAAAACGTACGGGTATGAACTCACCGAACGAGAAACGTGACGATTTCGGATGTTAAACGTTGGTTCGGGGCTTGCAAACGTACGAGATTCCTATGTATAATGAAAAGATACACATTTGTATCTAATTAGGACTTAGTTTATTTATTTCTTAGGGACAAACACTTCTAGTTGCGGAAACATCTCATTTCAAGTGTTTGGAGGGACCCGGGTGGCATTTAAGGACATGTGAAGCTTGGATATGGAGTTTACTCTCCAAGAGTAAGCTTACCAGAGGGTTTACGGCCCTAATGACCATCCCCCATGAGTTTACGGCCGTAAACTCATGGGTGGGGTGTTCCATGATGCTAAATGGCCTTACCTTACTTAGGAAGATTAGCTAGGATCAAAACTAGGGTATCGGAATGGATTAAACTCACATATGGACCATATAATGGAGTTTACGGCCTAAGAAGATGTTCTTGGGAGGTTTATGGCTCTAAACATCCAAGGGGGGGGGGGGGGGGTAGTGTTGGCATGATTTAAGGTCCTTTACTTGATTGAGGTTGTTTCTAGACTCATTTCTAAGGCTCATGGTGTGTTTAAGTAGCATCTTAACACACAAAAGTGAGTTTAAGGTCTAAGGAGGTGAGTTCACGGTCCAAGAATGTTCTTGGGCCGTAAACTCAAGGTTTCCCCCTTGAAACAAGTTTTGATGCATTTCTTTAAGGATTTTAGGGTTCTATACACTCATGGAAGCTTGTTGGGGGTGTTTAGGGACAAACTAACACCAAAAATTAAGTTTACTCCATAGGAATAGGTGTTTACGGTCCAAGCATGTGCTTGGGCCGTAAAATCATGTTCATGCCCTAAATCATGAGTTTAAGTTATTATAATTCCATGCATGCATGTCCTTTAGGCATATCTAGGCTCCAAATGAAGTTTGAAAGGGTTTTAAGGCCAAAACCCCCACATTTTATGTGTTTACGGCCTAAGGAGGTCCTAGGGCTGTGAACACATGTTCATGGTTCCAAATCCTCATATATTTCATGAATTTGAATGCCAAAAATGCTAAACTAAAGGCTAGGGTAGTTACCTTAGAGATTTGGAGCTTGATTTGGATGTTTTGGCTTGATTTAGTGTTCTAGAGAGAGAAAGTTAGAGAGAGAGTAGAGAGAGTGGAAAAGATTCAAATGTGGCTCTCTCAACTTTATATATGCTCAAAGTTTAGGACACGGAGGAATTCTACCCGATACCGACGCTATATGATGCTTTTGGTCGCACCCGATAAAGTTGCCGCATTTACGATTTAAATGAAACTAAATATTTTCTAAATGAAAATAGAAAATATTTTAATGAATTTAAAATATATCCCGAAATTTATTTAATTTAATATAAGTCAAAATAAAATAAATTAAATTAAGATAAAATTAATGGAAAAATTTTGGACGACACGGTTTTACTAACGGAACCGGTTTAAAGCGACGAAATAAATTACAGGGTGTTACACAAGGCCTTCCTTGATATGCATTGTGTGTCATAGCTGCGCGTCATAAATGTGTGTCATAAATGCGCGTCGTAAATGCGCGTCGTAAATAGACGACGCGCAAAAGCGTGTCGTCTCTCTTTATGACAGGGCCTTCCTTGTCACGCATTTGTGCTTCGTCTGAGCGTTTTACGACACGCATTGCGCGTCGTAAAAGGCTGTTTTTCTAGTAGTGCAATGTACCAGGCCGTAAGACAGTCGGGTACAAATGGATCTTCAAGAAGAAGACCGACATGGATGGGAAAGTATACACTTACAGGGCACGGCTGGTTGCGAAGGGCTTTACTCAAACTCCTGGAGTTAACTATGATGAGACCTTCTCACAGTGGCTAAGATTAAATCTATAAGGGTTATGCTAGCCATTGCTGCATTTCATGATTATGAAATATGGAAAATGGATGTCAAAACCAATTTCCTTAATGGGAAGTTGGTTGAGGATGTTTACATGAATCAACCAAAGGGTTTTGTCAATGCAAAGTACCCTAATAGAGTGTGTAAGCTTGAGAAATCCATTTATGGGTTAAAGCAAGCATCTCGCAAATGGAATATTTGTTTTGATTAGAAAGTCAAAGATTTTGGATTTTTAAGAAGCGAGGATGAGTCCTGTGTTTATGTCAAAGCTAGTGGGAGTATAGTTAGCTTTCTCGTGTTGTATGTGGATGACATACTACTAATAGGTGATGACATCCCAGCCTTGCATGAGGTTAAGTCCTGGCTTGGGAAGTGTTTTGCTATGAAGGCCCTCAGAGAAGCTGCTTATATTCTAGGGATAAAGATATTGAGAAACAGGAGTAAAAGGCTAATAGCACTTAGTCAAAGTACCTACTTGGACAAGGTGTTGAAACGATTCAACATGCAAAATTCCAAGAAAGGAGAATTACCTATCCAAAGCAATGCCAGACTAAGTAAGACTCAAAGACCGAGTACCGATGCTGAAATAGAAGAAATAAGTCAAATACCATATGCTTCTGTAGTTGGTTCGATCATGTATGTTATGACTTGTACTTGCCCTGATGTAGCTTTTGCATTAAGCATGGTTAGCAGATATCAAGGGAATCTTGGTAGAGCCTACTGGACTGCGGTAAAGAATATTATTAGGTACCTACGAAGGACTAAGGACTGGATCCTTACCCTTGGTGGGAGTGATGACTTAAGAGTGATGGTGTATAGTGATGCCAGCTTTTAGCCCAACAGAGATAATTTCCGCTCTCAGTCGGGTTGGATATTTACCCTAAATAGAGGAGCAATAACTTGGAAAAGTTCCAAACAGGAGACTGTAGCTGATTCAACACACGAATCAGAGTATATAGCAGCAAGTGAATCATCAAAGGAGGCTATATGGTTGAAGAACTTCATTAGAGACCTTGGAGTTGTATCAGCTATAAAGGAGCCCATGGATATTTTCTATGATAGTGACAGTGCGGTTGCCTTATCCAAGGAACAAAGAGATCATGGCAGTTCAAGAAACATCAACAAAAAATATCATTTCATAAGACATCAAGTATAAGAGGGACTGCTCGTGGATAAGAGGGTATCGTCAGAAGAAAATCCAACAGATCCCCTTACGAAGGGACTGAGTAGGGTTAAGCACTTGCAACACACTATTAGTATCGGGCTGAAGGATGATATTAGTTTTAGTGATTAGATAGACAATTTAGAAACTTGTAATAGTTAAAATTTTATTGACATTTGATGATTGAATAAAAGAAGTTTTGTTTATAAGTAAAGTTACTATCTTGTGTCAATTGCTTACTATTGTTTCGTTTTGCTTGTTTTGACTTGCAAAATAATAAGATTATTCAAACTATCCACAGTCGAGCATACTTTGGAAGTAGGTTATGTAAGTATATTGTCATGGATGGGTTTATTGTATGATTTTCTAAGGTGTTAGACATTGCAAAGTTTGCTACAAACATTCATGAGTGCTCTTGAAATAAGATTTGAGTATTGGATTTAACCCACACTCACATGAATCACTTCATGGAATTCATCATGAGTGATTGTGAGATGATAATATCATGTGGTCTTCAAACTAAGATATATGGGTTGTTGATTATGAGTTGGTTGTGCATTGATAGTATGAAAAACGCATCGGTAACACAATGTTATAAAATGTGTTGTTGCGTATGATTCAATAAATAGTTAGTACAAGCATATAAGTCGAAGTTTATCTGTTCCTTTTATCCTAAGATGGTTAAAAGTGATATCTTGGGCCCCTCGATGATTTTGTTTTGACTTAAGTGACGGGCCCGATCAAGACTCAATTGATGTGTTCAATTAAGTTCTATGTCAAACAAATCGAAAATTGGGAAACAAATTGTGGACAATAAGTATAAATTTATTCCATGTCTGTGTCCACATGATATCCTGTAGAACAGAGGATTATATGATCACTTATCTAATAGACACATCAGAGTTCGACAACAGTCTTTTGAGAGCTACATTGCTAATTATATTTTAAGTTACATTGGAAATTACAATTATTAGACTTATCCAAGTGGGAGACTATTAGAAAAGGTGTCTAAGCCCATAACTATAATTGGTATGTACTTGAACCGATAGTAGCATGGTGCATTTGGGTTGCATTCATCAAAGCAATATGTTAGGAAGGATATTCGAATGAGAGATTAATTATGATTTATTAATGTATTGTAAGAATAATATATTAATTAAAGAATCATATTATTTAATTAGTATTGATCAAGAATTAATTTAAGAATTAATTTAGTGATCAAAAGATACTAATTAAAATAGATACATATGAGTTGGGCTAATAATCCATGGTTTGGCTTGTGTTGGGCTTATGGGTTAATCCATGGAGCATTTATCCAAATCAAATGGATGTGTCATGGGCTAATGTGTATGGATTAGGGTTATACATGACCCTTTATATATATATATATATATATATATATATATATATATATATATATATATATATATATATATAGGTCCAAAATCAGTGGCCACTTATATTTGAAGAGTTAGAACTGAATTTGGTGTCTCCGTATTCTCTCAATTATCATCCTAAGTTGTTCTTGGTGTTTTGTAATTCTATTTGAGGCATTCACACTATTGGTGCTAAGTTCTCACAAGGCCAAAATCTTTCTAGCAATATCAACAACAACAAGAGGTTAGTTTCTTACTTGTTTATGATTCATATGTAAAAAGTTTTGTATGCTAGTTTCGGCTTCATGCTTTGGAATCATGTTGCATGTATAATTAGAGAAAACTTAGATCAAAAGCATTAGGGTTGTATGTGCACCATAAGTATGTTAGAGTATAGAAAACCCAACAAAATTAAGATCCTCCTAAGGTAATTTTCCTATCGATTTGTACGCCTCCATAATTTGAGTTGGCATATCTTTCAAAAAAAACTGTCGTTGGCTGGGTACTAGATTCTGAGGCTCTTCGTTCTACGGAGATATCGGAAAATTTGTTTCACAAACTAACAGGTGAGACATCTTCGGATTAGCCTGGAATGAAGCATATAGATAGGTTTAAAACATGATGTCTGGTCGACTTGTAGCGAGATAGATTAAAGATCCTATCATGTCTCGGTATATCTTCTGATCAACAGGTTCACTAGATGGATCGAAAAATACTTTTTGTCCCAAACCCATGGGAACTTTGTCAAAGGCACAAGTGTCCATTGAGTATTTATTTAGAAACTTGGAAACAAATTTCTCCTGATGGATAAATATGCCTCAGTTCTTTTTCATTAGAAGCTTGGAAAGATACTTTTAAAACATGAATATAAACTAATCAAAAGGGACAAAATTAAGAAGATCTCGAACTCTTGTTAGCTTCTTGGAAGGACTAGCACCTAAAGTAGAATGCCTCTAATTGCTCACACCAAAAAGTCTAAAAACCTAGAAATATAGGAAAGAGAAAAGAGTACTTGAGAAAATAGTTTTCTCTAAGTATATGGAAGATTAGGAACAAAATTATGGAATCTCAAAGGGTCTATTTCTAGCTAAGGTAACTTGCAGGTAAAGTAGATTTTTATCAATTAAATAATTAGATATAATCAGATTCCAATCCTCTCCATATATATTATCTGGATTGATTTTTGAAGGCTCCAGGATCCCCTTAATATCGTCCACCCTCTTAGGGCTTCTAGAATTCTACTTTAGCTTAAGTATTAAACAATTAACATTCAATCCATGTACCTTTAATCAATTCCTGATTAATTCTAATAAATACCAATTAATTCCAAATTAATTTTAACTAGTTTCTAATTAATTTATCAAGCAACGATTAGTTAATAAACTATTTATCTAACTATCTCAAATTCTTTTTCAAGATATTTTATCTCTTGATATCAACCTAAAAGGAATTTGTTATTATTCCCAAAGTTATACCAATTAGTTCTGACATTGGACATATTATTCCCAAAGTTATACCAATTAGTTCTGACATTGGACACATATTTCCAATAGTCTTTCACTTGGACAACTCATCAACTACTACCGGTCAAATAATCTTCGAATAACCAGCAAAGTGTGCCTTCCACAACAACTTATGAACTCTGATCTTATCAAAAGTCAACAGTTAGATAAGTGAACAATTATTACTTTGTTTCTACAATATTTCATTTTGAAATGAGTCATGGATTATAAATCAACCAAATAGTTCAGCATTATGTTTTTGGATTTCTGATTTCTGATTATAAAATTCAATTTACTAGTTGAACACATCAGTTTAGTCCAAACCTGGATAGGCACATTAGATATCAATATGAAATCATCGAAAGGGCCCAAGGATATTTTTTCTCCTACTAACGAAGAAGGAACAGATAAACGTTACTACGTAGTCTTTGTCTACTTATCAAATCATGGATAGACTTACTTGTTATAACTACCAGTTACTGATAGACTTGTATCCAAATAACTCTATGTCTCTCCATTTTAAAAATAAATGATATTATCGAGTCGGAATTACTCCTGACAAGATCCATGAAGTACGTTTCCAAGTGCGGGTTATTCCAATACTTAAATCTCTATTTAAATACTCATGAATGTTAGTTTCAATTACCACGATATGTCTAATTACTATAGATAATCGAATAACACTTCATGAAAATCATAACTGAATACACACTCCCAAGAGTTTGACCGACTGTGGAGTTTTGAATAAATTATTATTCAGAAAGTGGGTTCTAAACATGCGAAAAGAGAACATGGTGATAAACTAATTAAAATGAATAATCACCATCATATATTATGATCTCTACTTAAGAATCACCAACTCATATTAAGACTTTATACTTCTTAATTTATCAAGTTGAAAAAAAAAACTATTTCAGGTCGGCTCTATTCAAATCATTTGCAAATCAATTACCCAATGATCAAGATTCACTATAAGTCGTAATGTCAGACTTGTTGAATTAGAGAATGGATCGACACTTTTTCCTTTTGATATGACTCCATTGACTATTATGCCTTCATATTTAAACGAATATCAAATATGATGGTACTTACTGAGTATACATCATATGACCTTGCGTGACATTGAGAATCATACTCAAGGTAAGTTCACAAATTTAATCACAAGAATCTTTCAAAAAGGTCATCAATGATTGAATTTCAACAATGATGCCAATAATGAATCTCTTTTTTAGTTACATTGCTTGCTTCACAATCTAACTAATTACAATATACAACCATTTTTTTATTAAATCCATTATGATATATTACTTGGTACTCTTCAAAGCAAATACTTCACCATTCAGTAAAAAGATACAGATTTTTGACTGCAAACGGAACTGTATTTATTAATGTGAAACTTAGAGTTAGTGTAATATTTACATTGATCTCTTCCATACTAAGATCATATCCTTTGTCCTCTTATGAAATTAAGGAACATACTTGATCTTGATTCATTGATTCTTATGGAGTTGAACTATTCTGACCTATCATGCATGAGGCATACGAGTCATCAAATATGGTATATGTTATGGAATACATGATCGATCCCATAAGCATAAGAAATTATTAAACAATTCATTTCTTCTTGCTCAATAATAGAACTATGACATTAGTGATGTTCAATGTCATGCCATACATTATGAACTATATCGAGTTTCATTGAGATTTCATGCACATTGGATTATCCTAATGAGTTATCTAAACCTGTCTCCATAGATTATCACATTCCATATGTGTACTGTTTCTCCTACTAACATTGTAACACACATGGCTAATATCTATTTCTCGAAATTCAAACTCCTTGAAATTTTTATTGAAATAAAGATCCCAGATACTCCCATTAGCATCGATATATACATATATATATATATATATATATATATATATATATATATATATATATACTTGTGTGTGTGTGTGTGTATATATATATATATATAAATATATATGGCTAGGTTATAGTGTGGATGAACATCTATTGTGCAGACGTATATGAATATTCTTATTCTATGAGAATAACTAAGAGAAAAAGTTGTTTGGTAATGTGAACATGTTCAACCTTACACAACTATCATCATTATCATGTATTTTCACTATTTCTTATTCATTTTTGTTCTCACATATCGCTTTTCACTCATTTTCATTCTTATAGAATACGATTATCATAAATATTCCGACAACATTATGACAGAATGAGAAGCATAAAAAAAGTTTATAATACCTTTATAGAAGGTTTATTTAGTGTGAATGTATTATAAGGACAATAGTTATGTGAGGTTAAACGTAATCACATTGCCAAACAACATATATTCTTAGTAATTCTCACAGAATAACATTGTCCACACGTCCTCAAAATAGATGTTCATCCACATTTAAACCTAAGATTATATATATATATATATATATATATATATATATATATATATATATATATATATATATATATGTTTGTGTGTGTATGGATTATTTTTGTTTCTTAAAATTCAAACTTCTTGAACTTTCTCATTAAAACAAAAATCCCAATAACTCCCACTATCTTTGACATACTTTATTGTCCATCTTAATTTCCCAGAATTCAAACTACTTGAATTCTTTAATTATAGCAAAGATTTCGTCTTGTGAGATACTTGTTTAGTTCATAAATGAATTTCATAGGTTTATACATTCTTCTCAATGTATCTTGGTTCGACTATATGTTAGTTCCTATACATGTTTTTCATATTCTTGAAGAGTCACTAATACTCATGGTTTTAAGGTGAAGTGTTTGAGCAATCAAGTTTTCAAACAACCACACACAAAATCTTTTTCTCCATGTCCTTCCATCTTGCGTCCTTATAGGGCCTATCACAGCTTCTGATAACTATTATACTCTAATTGTTGTTGTCCAGTGACTAAATTATCTTAGTAATCTATCTAACTAGGTAAATGACCTAATCTATCAAGTTTATTCGGAAGAGCTAGAGGTATTGAAGTTTCCTCAATAGCTCTTTCAAACTCGAACTGAAAGCTAGAACTAACTTTAGATTCTTTGTTGGTTGACTCTTAAATCTTATCACTATAAGTGTGAGTCCCACTAGCTATTTTAGATGGCAGATCCCTTTCTTGGGAGCATGTCCTTCGTGCAACAAGCATTTGTTCTCAAATTTTTTTAGAATAATTACCCAAAAGTTATTTTGGGGTGTTCAACGATACAACACATCTCTAAGCTAGATTCTATATTGTCAAGCACTTTAGGAAGAACATAAATTTCATAATCGTAAATTTCCAAATGTACTTTGGGAGGGATAAACTAGTACTCCACATGTTAGAGAGTGTCTCAAAACCTTCTAAATTATTGTAAAACCAAGGACTGTTTTAACACTATTAATGGTACAATCCATGAAATGTTTTGTTAAGCATAATTCGACTCATCAAGTATCAAATCAAAAAATGATCTATTTCTCTTTCCAACAACATACCTTGCAACACTGTTTATGAAAACCTTTTTCGTAATTCCTTATATGATCGATATGGTTTTGACTAATATTCTCACCAATCTTATTGGATTTAAGTATCTTATTATACTGCCTAGTTGATTCTTAACTTTGTTTTATGAAAACTATGCATGTCTAGAATGTTCCCGTCTCAATGTTTATTCAGATAAACATGTTCACACGAAGTCAGTCTTACTTTGTATTGTGTTTTATTTGAATGCTCCATTGATGTAAACTAATTCAAAAAAATATTCTCATTACCAAGTAATGTATTAATCATCTATCTTGACAAACATATTTGTATTTACCATAAGATTCGCAATCTAGTGATATCCGAGATCCGATCCAACTAGATACTTGGTAATGCATTTCATGTTTACATGTTCAAGACAAAAATCCCACAAATAAGTTTATCCAAACCTTTGGATATATTCGAAATAGTACGTATTGTAGATAGTTTGAATGGACCATTAGTTAAAACTAATTCTAACAGATATAGACATTATCACATGATGCTTTTATTATCCGTCTTAACAAATAAGACTTGCATTTGTCATAAATCTTGTAGTCAAATGAATTCCAAAATCCTATCAAACTGGATCTTTGGGAATGCATTTCTTATTTGCAAGATTATGATTCCATATTATTACATCTCATTAAAATATTTGAATCAATGTTTTGACCCGTTATCAACATACCGGTTTCATAGATTTCATGACTTTTCTTTTAAATACAAAACATATCAAACGTAATACATCTAAATGAGTCAGAATAATCTCATGAAATTTGTATACATAGTTTTCGAATCACAGCACCATAAACTAAACATTTGAGACAACGATATATCATTTGATCCTATGAATACTAGTAATTACCCAATACTCTTGATCAACTTTGCTTCACATTGTGTCAGTCCTTTCCCTCCCTTTTAGTCACTGCACATTCTTGCAAATATCAATGCTCCATCCTCAGTTAAAATACTCAAGGAATGGAAGTAATATTTTGACAGGTTTAGAGCACTACAACATTCTAATGGTGTACATGCAACCCTAATGCTTTGGATCTAGGTTTTTCTCACGTTATACATGTAAAAAATCATCCAAAGCATAAACCCTAAGAGTAGCATACAATTTTTATAAAAATCTCATATGATTAGCGTTAGAACGTTACCTCTCTTGTTATGTAGCAATAACAAGTATAATCCTTCTTGATCTTGACTTCTGAAAGCCTAATGCCCCAAGTGTTTCACCTCTAATGGAGTCACAAACACCCAATGCAACAAGATGACTTGGAGAGGGTAGGATTTTTGCTAGGGTTCTATCATAAACTCGTAGGGCCGAAAATCCTTAGTGAGAGGATCTTTTATAGCTGTGGTTGCTTGGGTTTTCAGGTGGAAACCCTAATACCTTGCTTAGGCAACAAGCATAACATGGACTCCTTCCTTAGAGCCCTTGGTCGAAATCTTTAGGGTTTCCCTTTGGATTTCATCCACTCCACTCTATGGAGTCCATGAACCCAGTTCTTGCAACTATCAATGATTTGCAGAATAGTCCCTCAATTATTAATCAGTTCCTTTAATCCCAAAATTAATATTAAATTAATTTCTCATTAATCACTAATTATTAATATGAGTTCCAAATAATATATTAATAAAACCATTTTGAGTACCAATTTATTATTCATATAACAAATCCTACTATCTCTCCACTTATCGTCCTATCAAGCTGCATGAATGAAGGCAACCCAAAAGGACTATGCTCATAAATAAATCAAGTACATACTAATTATAGTTATGGGCTTAGACACCTAATCCAACAGTCTCCCACTTGGATAAGTCTAATAACTATTATTGCAAGTACGACTTCAGAATTTGATTAGCAATCGTAACTTTCAAAAGCCGCTGTCGAACTATGATCTTATCATCCTTTAGATAAGGGATCAAATATTCCTCCATTCTACAAGATAACGTATAGATACGAGACATGGATTCATAATCATTCTCTATGTTCATGTGTTATTTCCCGATTTCTGATTCATGATGACCGACTTCAGACTACAATTGAACACATCAACTTAGTGCAAGCTTGGCCAAACACTTAGGTTTTCATCACTAAATCATCGAGGGGCCCACAGATATCAGGGTAAAAGGAACGGATAATATTGACTCGTATGCTTGCTCAATTTACTCATCAAATCACACACACCAATACATTTTATAACACCAAGTTATTGGTACGTTTATATATCATCAATGTGCAACCAACTTGTAAACTACAACTCATATGTCTTGGTTTCAAGAATATATGATATTATTGTCTCATAACCACTCGTGGTAAAATCCATGAAGTGATTCAGATGAGCATGAGTTTAATCCAATACTCAAATTCCCATTTTAGAAGTACTGATGAACACTGCAGCAAACTTGTGCTATGTCTAAACACTTAGACAATCTACAATCGAATTCATGACAATCTTACCTCAATATATACTTGCAAAAGTATGACTGACTGTGGATGTTTGAATAATCTTATTATTCGGGAAGTAAAACATGCAAAGTGAAACACAATAATAATGCAATCCAATATGGTCTCAACACTTTTGAATATAAATAAAACACTTACTTCCTCCATCCCAAAATGATAGTCCACAGAAAAAAAAGCAGATTAAGAAAAACATTAATGATGACTAACTTTTCACTATGAATTGACAGTTTTACCCTTTAAGCTACAATATGGAACTAATTTTTTCCCACCATTTTTTTTTGTTAAAATCTAATTTTCTCCCTCCTTCTTTTTACCAAAAACTTTGTGTTAATAAAAATTTGGAGCCAAAAAGTTTGTTTAATCACAAAACATGGAGCCAAAATTTACTTTTAATGTGAAACAAGAAACCAAAAGGTTACTGACGTACTCGATATTTAACTTTCATCCACCCATAAACAAACATTATCTCTCTCTCTCTTTATCTATCTTTCTCTCTCTCTCTCTCTCTAACAAAACAGTATCCCTCTCTAAAAATATGGCGACGATTTTACATCTTCGATCACAAAAAAAACATTAAGAAAATTTTTTGGTTAGTTCTCAGATTCAATCATTCTATGTTCGATTTTTCGTTTTTAAAAGAACCAAGAAAACATTCATAACACTTTTGTGGGTTTTGTAGGTTCGCTTCTTCGACGATTTCATGAGTTAGGTCGCAAACGGATCATCTAATTTTGGCAATCCTGTCATTCCGTGGGGTTGATTTGTTGTTTCTTTGATTTTGATTTGCTATTAATCTGATTATCACAAGTAAGTTCATCTGAATTTCATTTTATTGCTACTATTAGTTACGATTTCAGAACACATTTTGTGTTTATCTGCTATTGTTTTGTATGGGTTTTATGATTCCGATTTGGCACAAACTATGATTTTTTGTATGGTTGACCTCAAAGTCAAAGTTTATCTTTTGTAGTACTCCGTATGTTAGACTCTTTCTTGCTGGGAATTTATTGTTCATACTTAAAATGTTGACTCATTTACTTAGTTACCTTTTGAAGTAACAAAAGAATAGTTGGTCTCTTGTATGCTATGACCAATTGTTGAAAACAAGGCCTCTAATTTGTTTCTCTATTGTTACTGTTGTTTATCTGCTTTTAATTTTTGGTTTATTTGGAGAATGTGGTTTAACTATAACTAGTTATGTTTAATCCAGGTTCATATGGAGAATTCAACAATTATAGTCACTAAAAGAAAATACATTAGTGTTGTACAATGTCATATATGAAGTGTTGTTGCAAGCAACTAATTTTGGAGACTTAAAAAGGGGTGCCATAGGTATTGTTTATGTACATTTCTCGATATCAAACCGAACTGTTAGTTGCATTTGGCATCAGGCTAAATCTCAGTCTGACCAAGGACTACCGATCGATCTATCTTCAAATTTGCCAGTGGTTGTTGGACGAAAAAAGGTGAAAGTAATTTTAAATCAAGTTTTAGATATTCCATAACGTCATCGAACTAATATACGGTCTCTCGCAAATTGTTTAAATGTCTTTGAATCAACTATACATAGACGAATCAAGGAAAGTGCCCTTCGACCACACACAAATGCCATCAAGCCGACTCTTACTCATGAGAATAAGAGAGTAAGATTAGAACTTTGTTTATCTAAGGTTAGTCGGTCATTATCAAGCCAAATTCCCACATTCCATGATATGTTCAATGTTTTCCACATTGACGAGAAATGGTTCTACATGTCAAAACCATCAAGATGTTACTACCTTGTCCCCGAAGAGGATGAGCCATTAAGAACATGTCAAAGAAAAAAGTTTATCACCAAAGTTATGTTCCTAGCGGTTGTGGCAAGACAAAGATTTGATGCATCCGGTGATGAAATGTTTTCGGGAAAATCGGTATCTACCCATTTACTAGATTAGAACCTGCTAAGCGTTCGTGTTGCAGGAACGTTGGAGACAAAACCTATTTTATCGGTGACTAAAGAAGTAAAAAGGTCATGGTTGATAGAAATTTTTTTGCCGGATATTAGAGCTAAGTGGCCGGGAAGTCAACTTGGTCCCATATTTTTTCAACAAGACAACGCAAAGCCCCATATTCATGTTAATGACATCGAGTTTCTTGAAGCGGCATCTCGAGATGGATTTGATATCCGTCTAAGTTTTCAACCCCCCAATAGTCCGGATTTGAATGTGTTAGACCTTAGATTCTTTCGAGCAATCCAATCACTCCAAGAGCAAGAGGTTTTAGGTACAATTGATGAGTTGAATCATGCGGTTGAAACATCTTTTGATAGAATGGAATCTCAACAACTTAACAATGTAATTTTTAACTCTACAAACATGTATGAAGTAAATCATAAAAGTTCAAGGTGGCAACAATTACCAAATACCGCATATTGGTAAGAACAGGTTGGAACGAGAAGCTAGCCTACCGCTCCAAGTTGAATATGGTCAAAATCTTATAGACGAAGCTCTATTGAATTTGGTTGCCTAGTTAAAAATTCCATAGACGTTGGTCTTTTGTACTCCTTTGTGTGTTTGTAAGTCTATTGTATTTTGTGATTTGGAAAAAAAACGCACAGTAGCCTTAGTCAAGTATCACAACAATTTAAGAAATTGTTTTGAAAAGTTAAAAAATTGTATTTTGTGATTTGTAAAGTTAAAAAAATGATTTTGATTGAAAGTTCTAACAAATGTTTCAATAAATTGAAATCAACGAAAAGCACTAACTTGAAAAGTTAAAAAAAAAAAAGCCAACCATTCAAGTTGTTTGGAGAAATAGCACCGAAGGGAAAAAAAGAAAAAAGTAAAAGATTACTTTTTATACTTTTTATGCATTAAATACAATAATAAATGTAGTGTTTGTTAGAAGGGTATTTTGATAAAGATGCTATTTATTTATAGAAATGGACTATCATTTTGGGACATATGGAAAAAGGAAAGATGGACTATGAATTTGGGATAGAGGGAGTATTATTTAATCATCATATTGATTACAAACTATTCATTGTATAATGTTTCGACTAATCAACTTAATACTTGAATTAAAAAAATAGTCATCCCATGCTCTAAGCATGCACACTATGTTTATCTATGGCTTTTCTTTGTGAAATAGGTCCATTGAACACATTTTCAATGACGCTCATTTCACAATTCCAAATCCTTATCGTAAGTGTAAGAATACCAAATTCTTGCCATTTATTGTAATTTGTTAGATTCTAAACTTATATGCAATGATCCTTTTACAATGTCTATGCACAAAAGTGACGGAGACTTATCCAAAGATATTACAAAGTATTCCAATGGATATTGATAACAAAACATTTCCACAAAAGCGAAGTCTCAAATTCAAAGTACATTCCTTTGAACATTCTTCTTGCATAAAAGTTTCTAACCCACACATAGATTCTCAACATCCAACTCCCATTATGGAAACGTTTCCATATTTGGCATATGACAATTCATTCTTAATAGAATCCTATCTATTCATAATAATGTCAACATGGTCCATCCATTAGTATACTTCCAACTGTCCTCAAGCAACCAATCCTTGGCGAACCTCAGATTGTCCTTGACAACTGTTTAACAACTTTAGTCATATCTCGTTCTAGTCCACTTTCCCTATCAATGCCCTAGGCATTTGGAAAATTAGAACAAATTAATATTATAGCATACGTAATCAATCCTATATACCAAGTATATGGGATTCGATACATAATGTCTCACATAGAGACAAGATACTTTATGACTCTCTTGCTAAAATATTTCCATATATAGAATTTCCTTATGTTTAATCATTTCAACATAGCATTCATATATGTCCATGACTAAGTTCAATTAAAATTTCAATCTAAGCTTTTAGATTCGAAATGAAGTGCGAGTATTTTGTCCCTATAACTTTCTATAGCGAAACTTCCAAACTTACAACTTTGCAAACTTGTAACCTTTGTGTCCTATAAATAGTATTACATCCTTGCAATATTTAGTATAATAGTGGCGCTCCCACTAGCTTAACAATTATACCTTTGCCAGCATAACAATTATGCTTCCTTTAGCACAACGCTTATGCTCCCACTAGCTTTGACATTACCCAGAAATCAGTTGGACTTCTAGAAATCAATACTTATTGACTTTCTTACCAAAGTTCAGATTTCTGATACGTGGTGCTTCGATAAGTCCTTGCCTAGACTTCTCAAGATCATACACCTTTCAGATTAAATAACACAAGTGTGGGTTTGAACCATTCAGAAACTTATAGCAATAAGTCTCGAATGTTCAAACTATTTTCCATTTCTCACAGTTCGAACTATGAAAAGGGATGTCATAATCATACTCGAATTTGAGAATGCAATTATCACAACTACTAAATCTAACCCTTTCAAATCTACTAGTGAAAGCGTTTCCTCACAATCAATTTCATGAAGTGCAGAGAAACCTATTTCTACTTAGATTTTATATTTTATGTGTTACTATCCATATGAATCTGTAATTTCCAACCACTATCTCACGACAAGGTTTATGACAAACTTAAACTTATATGGACTAAACTTGTTTAATCTTAATTTCATGCCATCTGGTAGCACAAGGAACTACCATTGCTTCCAGGATGTGGATTAGCTCGCCTATGCAAATCAATGTACTTTCCATTGATCAAGGTGTTTTGGCTTATGCATTCAAATGAGAAGTCATAGAACTCACATGCATAGTCAAACTAACTGGAATAGGCATAGAAACAAGAATATGTCAATCACGATAAGTTGCAAACCTCAGATCGTGTGCTAGTGATAACTAAAAGGTTTATTCTTGATTAGTACTTGAAACTATTCAAGACCATTAAGACTCCTACTGACCTCTTGACATATAAGATTCTCTTGTCAAGAAACTGTAACAACCCAAAATTTCATATCATTACTTGTAACCCTTTTCGTAATCCATTTCGATCAACCAATCGTCGTTTCCAAATTCATTTCCGATTTAGTTATTTAATTAAGTCATTAAATTGTAAATATCTAAAATGACTTAATGGGTGTCCTAATACATTTAGAAATCATTCTAACACCCCATTCTAGTGATCGGAACGTTTCTAGAATCAACCATATCGGGTTACGGCAACTTGGCTGGGTGCGACCAAAAGCCCCGTCTAAAGCCGGTATCGGGTAGAATTTCACCGTGTCCATATCCCAAACACTGTTTAAAGTGTTCTAAACCTTCATTTGAAGCTTTTGCTTCATCTCACTACTCTCTCTCTCTCTCTAACCTCTCTCCTCATCAAAGATTCAAGGTCCAAAACATTGAATTAAGGCTCCAAATCTTTGAGGTAACATCCCCAACTTGTTGTTTAACCTCTTAGGCCTTCAAATTCGTGTTTAAATTATCATTTTGGACCTGGAATATGTGTTTATGGCCAAGGAGCATGCTTGGGCCGTAAACACATAAAAACATGGGTTCTTGAGCAATTTAACCCTTCCAAACCAACATTGGGACTTAGATATGACCTTAAGGCTAGCAAACCCGGAATTAGAACACCCTAGACATGGATTTTGAGGGACAAACATGAGTTTATAGCCAAGGAATGTGCTTGGGCCGTAAACTCTTCATTCTTGGGGAGTAAACTCATTTAAACATGTTAGAAAGTCATCCAACACCACCAATAGCCTTAGAATAGATCCTAGAATCATCTAAAAATAGTTTGGGGACCTTAAACATGTCAAACACCCTCCAATTAGGTGTTTACGACCAAGGCACCCCAAGAACATGTTCATGGGCCGTAAACTCCTTTATGCATGTCAAATGGTACCCTAAATTCATACCAAGGCTTGGAAAATTAGTTAGAACCACATATGATTGTCCTAAGCATCACAAAATAAATATTGTTTGAACTCCCATATGTGATGTATTTGTTGATTCAATTCAATCCATGGCATTAGAAAAATCCATTCTAGCATTCCCCATGTCCATTCAAGCCATTTAGCACTAAAATCACCCAAACATGAGTTCACGACCGTGAACTCATGTATGTAGGGGATATATGGCCGCAAACTCCGTTAGGGAGTTTACTCTTGAGGAGTAAACTCAAATCCCAAGTCCCTCGCTTCATTACAAGTCCGTAGATGTCACCCGGGTCACTCCAAACACTCGTTTTGAAGTGTTTTAGCTCATTGGAGTGTAATATTCCATCTAGTTAGTATTTGTAAATCTAATTAGATATATTTGGACATTATTCCATTTTACATAGGAACATTGCGAGTAATCAAGCCCCGAACCAACGTTTAGTACTCGAATCAGTCGCATTTCCTCGTCTGGTGAGTTCATACCCTTACCCTTTTTCACTGTTTTTCACTGTTTTCAGGGGGGAACACAAGCAAAGTACAAGGGATTACTTGTATTCAAAATTTATTTTCGTGTGTGTGTTTCACATTTTATATGCTTTTAACACTGATTGTTACAACTGATAACCGTTTGAACATGCAGATCACGTAAACATATATTTGTGAAATGGATTTTAAACTGTTATGTTTTATAAATTTCACAAATGGTTTTCCACATTTTATCAGTTAAAAGCATGACATTAGATCCTTTGAACATAAAACATGTACACTGTTTCGTCCTTGGGAACACTCCACAGAGATACGCGAGTGGAGGATTATCATATTATTACTAGTAAATTTGTTAGTCCTGTATGATTAGAGACACGTCCTCGGTGAACACTCCACAGAGATACGCGAGTGGAGGACTACACCCGTAACCAGAATCTCTAGGATAGGGAGCGTGACTTGAGTGTATAGATCTATACGTGGCTGACTAGCCCACACCTGGCTGCTAGCTACAGCCGAACCGAAATGGTTCAAGGGTGACGAAAGTCATAAGGTGATGTGGACTACTTATTGCCACATCTAGTCTATCGTATGGTTATGGAACTCGCAATTAGGATAAAAAATATTTACTTAATAGTAATAATGAATAATGTAATACATTTCACAAGATAACCAGTTTTCCATAAATATCTTTCACATTGATAACCAACAGTCAGGAAAGTATGGGCTTTTCTGGGGAACATTATACATAACTAGAAAAGGGTAACAAATCGGGTAACTTTACATCTCAGAAGGGTAAACATGTCTTTCAGAATACATCTTTTACATTTGATAACCAACAATTCAGGAAAGTATGGGACTTTCCTGGGAATACATTTGTACTTAACCAAAACAAATAACCTAACTATACATTTCCACAAGAATATACGTGTTTTAGTGTACAACTTTACTTTTCATGTTGAGAAACAATAACCAACATTTTTAAGAAAATATGGGATTTTCTTGGTGTGTGTAACATTTTTAGAAACAGAAAGGAAACCTGAACATTTTCACAAAACAAAAACCGCTTATGAACTCACTAGCGTTATGCTGATTTTCAAACCGCTTGTGTTCTTAGGTCAGCGTTAGAACAGGTACTCGAAGATCCTTTTATCCAAAGATGGAGTGTGCAGAAGACTTGTCTTGTTTTGTTTATATATACTATGTATCATAACTGTACAACTTACTTTTGAAGCAAATGTAAACTTTTCTTTATGTAATGTAATGGTTGATTTACTTTACTTACTATGTACATTGGATTTGATACTCAATGTGGAGTCAACCCCGGAAATGTTTCCGCCTTCGGTTTTCGGGGTGTGACAGATTGGTATCAGAGCCCTTGTTTATAGTGAATAAAGTATACCAAACCTTACATGGTATAAAACTATAAACATTAAAGGGCCTAAATGCTCTGAATTAAAAGTATCTTCAAACTATAAGTATTTTCAAAAGTATACAAGTATACCAAACCGTCGAGATCCATAACTACAAGTAGAACAAAACATAAGTAAATGGGTGTTGTGTACTACGGTTAAACCTGGGCAGTTATGTAGTCGTGTCTAGGATCAATATAGCCTGGCCAACTATATTCATTCGAGACACGGCCAACATGTGCTTGGGAGTGATTGTGGTATGCGACATGCCTAAAACTTACCCTAATACCACAAACATCGAGCCGGTGTCGTAGCGAATCATGAAATACTATGGGAGTATTTCTCGAGCCAATCCTTTGTAGAAATCCTCGTTTATTCATTTTTCCTTAATCATTCTTTTAGCGATAATTTATCTGCTTCGATAACTCCTTCCTACTTTATTGCTTATTCGGAATATTATATATCTGTGATATCCCTTGATTCGATTTAGAGGACTTACCATCCTCTTTCTTTCTTGATCTTATTAGATCAAGATGCCTTCAAGAAAGAGACCCAGCTCAAATACCAACAACCCTCCACCACCACCTCCTTCTGAATTTGACCCCGTGGTATTTCAGGCAGCTGTTACCGCCGCAGTGGCAACTGCTATGTCTCAATTGAACACCGGTGGTTCCGGTGGTTCGCGAGGTGGTACTCAAACTCAGGATCAGGAAAGTAATCAGGGACACCAAAAGGAGGGTTCCTATAAGGACTTCATGAATGCAAAACCAACATCCTTTGATGGCACTGGAGGTGTCATTTCCTTATCCCGATGGTTCGAGAAAATCGAATCCATCTTTGAAATCTGTGCCTGTGCGGAATCTGATAAAGTCAAGTTCGCAGCTTGTACCTTCATTGATAAAGCCTTGACTTGGTGGAATGGCCGAGTCAAATCTCTGACTTTACCCGTAGCCAACGCCATGGGCTGGGAAGCCATGAAAGAACTCCTGATAGCCGAATACTATCCTCGTGGTGAAATGCAAAAACTAGAGCACGAGCTCTGGAACCTGAAGATGAAGGGTTCCGATATTGCAGCATACACTTCTCGATTCGATGACCTCGCACTTCTCTACCCGGGACTGGTCACTCCTGAAAGTAAAAAGATAGAAAAGTTCATTTGGGGGATGACCCATCCAATAAAGGGAAATGTTTTAGCTGCACGTCCGGATACTTATGATAGTGCCAAGACTTTAGCCCAAACCCTAATTGATCACTGTGATGACATCGAAGAAACCACCACCGCTTCTGAGCCGACTAAAAGGAGTGGTGAGAAGAGAAAGTTCTGGATGAAGAAGAAGGGTCAATCTTCCCAAGGATCCTCCAAGAGACAACAGACTGTAGCAGTCCATGCTGCTACTACCCCCGTTGTTGTTGCTTCTGTTGTGGGATCCACAGCTCCAACTCCTACTAGCAGATATGCTAGTAATCTTCCTCTGTGTGACAAGTGCAAATATCACCACAACCCCAGCCCCTGCCAAGAACTATCCTGCACCAATTATGGTAAGAAGGGGCACACGGTCCGATTCTGTAAAGCTCCAGCCCAATCGACCAATCAATCATCTGGAGCAGGCGTTGGTCAAGCCTACTATAACTGTGGAGAAGTCGGGCACTTTAAAAGGAACTGCCCCAAGAAGTCAATAGCTGATAATACCGGGAGAGTCCTAGCCATAAGACGGGAGGAAACAGTCGTCGATCCCACTGTAGTCTCGGGTACATTCCTTCTCGACAACTCATATGCTAGTATTCTTTTCGATTCGGGTGCTGAAAGAAGTTTTGTTAGCCATTTGTTCAAACATAACCTAAAACATAATCCCCAACCTTTAACTGAAACGTTTACCATCGAGATGGCTAACGGTGAGAAAGAAAGCGCTAACGAGATATTCGTAGGTTGTACCCTTACCCTAAATGACCATTCATTTCCTATTGATCTTATGCCAGTTTCCATAAAGAGATTTGATGTCATCATTGGCATGGATTGGTTGAGTCCCAATCATGCTGATATCCTCTGTTTCGAAAAAGCCATCCGTCTCAACCTTCCTTCGGATCAAACTCTCGTAGTCTATGGTGATAAACTCAGTACCAATCTTCGTATCATTTCCTACATCAAAGCTCAAAAGCTCCTGCGAAAGGAGTGCATTGCATTCTTAGCCCATGTAATCAACGAGAAACAGGAAGTTAAAGACCTCGCGAGCATCCCCAAAGTCTGTAACTTTCCTGATGTATTTCCCAAAGAGCTTCCAGGAATTCCTCCCGAGCGTCAGGTCCAGTTCCGTATTGACCTAATTCCTGGAGCTACTCCCGTAGCGAAATCTCCATATCGTTTAGCTCCAGCAGAAATGTAGGAGTTATCCAGTCAACTCAATGAGTTGCTTAGTAAAGGATTCATTAGACCGAGTTCCTTAACCTGGGGAGCTCCGGTATTGTTTGTCAAGAAGAAAGATGGATCCTTCCGAATGTGTATCGACTATCGTGAGCTGAACAAGTTGACCGTCAAAAACTGATATCCTCTTCCGCAAATAGATGACCTCTTCGATCAACTCCAGGGAGCCAGTTACTTCTCCAAGAGAGACCTTCGGTCAGGGTACCATCACCTACGAGTTCATGAGAGTGATGTGTCCAAAACAGCTTTCAGAACTCGGTATGGACACTACGAATTCGTAGTGATGCCCTTCGGTCTAACCAATGCATCGGCAATGTTCATGGACCTGATGAACCGGGTGTGTCATCCTTATCTGGATAAGTTCGTCATTGTTTTCATTGATGACATACTTGTCTATTCCCGAAGCGAAGAAGATCACAAACAGCACTTGAGGCTAGTGTTGGAAACCCTTAGATCCAAGAAGTTGTACGCGAAATTTTCCAAGTGTGAGTTATGGATTCGGAAGGTAACTTTCCTCAGTCACGTGGTAAGCGAGGAAGGTATTCATGTAGATCCTTCCAAGATTAAAGCGATAGAGAATTGGTCGACACCGAAGACACCCACAGAAATCCGACAATTCTTGGGTCTCGCCGGCTATTATCGGAGATTTATCCAGAACTTTTCTAGAATTGCCAAACCCTTAACCGCTCTAACATAGAAAAGTGTACCCTTTTGTTGGAGTGGTACGCAAGAAACTGCATTCCAGACGTTGAAGAAATCCTTGTGCAGCACACCTGTTCTGTCCCTACCTGAAGGGACAGAGGACTTCATTGTCTTCTGCGATGCATCTAATCAAGGCTTAGGCTGTGTGCTTATGCAAAGAGGAAAAGTAATTGCTTATGCTTCTAGACAGCTGAAAGCACACGAGGTCAACTATACCACACATGATTTGGAATTAGGAGCTGTAGTCTTTGCACTGAAGATTTGGAGACATTACCTCTACGGAACCAAGTGTACGATCTTCACTGACCATAAGAGCCTGCAACACATCTTTGATCAAAAAGACTTGAACATGAGGCAACGACGATGGGTAGAACTACTCAGTGATTATGAGTGTGAAATCCATTACCATCCCGGCAAGGCCAATGTGGTAGCAGATGCCCTTAGCTGAAAGGAGAGTTCAAGCCGAAAGGTGAAGACCCTGACGATGACCATCCATTCCAACTTATCCATGCAAATCCAAGAAGCCCAATTAGAAGCCCTCAAACCCGAGAACGTGTCAAACGAAGCCTTGAGAGGAATGGAAAAGAAACTTGAGATCAGAGGTGACAGAGTCTCTTGCTTCATGGATCGAATCTGGATTCCAAAGTCCGGAGGATTCAGGGAGATTGTCATGGAAGAAGCACACAAGACCAGATACTCTGTTCACCCGGGTTTGGACAAGATGTACCTGGATCTCAAGAAACAATATTGGTGGCCAAACATGAAAGCTGAGATAGCTACGTTCGTGGGAAGTGTCTGACTTGCGCCAAGGTTAAAGTTAAGCAACATAAACCCTCAGGTCTACTCCAGCAGCCTGAGATACCCGAATGGAAATTGGAGATGATAACCATGGATTTCATCACCAAACTACCCAAGTGTCCAAGTGGGTACGACACCATTTGGGTAATTGTCGATCGTTTGACAAAGTCCGCTCACTTCATCCCGATCAAAGAATCATACAAGATGGAAAGACTCATGCGAATTTACATCCAAGAGGTAGTTCGACTGCACGGTGTACCTGCATCCATTATCTCTGATTGAGATAGGAGGTTTACCTCCAGATTCTGGCAGTCTCTTCAGAAGGCTCTTGGAACCAAACTAGACATGAGCACGGCGTATCATCCTCAGACCGATGGACAAAGTGAGAGAACAATCCAAACCTTGGAGGACATGCTTAGGGCATGTGTCATTGATTTTGGAAGTCATGGGACACACATCTACCTTTGATCGAGTTCTCATACAACAATAGTTATCACACCAACATCAGGGCTGCCTCGTTTGAAGCCCTATACGGTCGTAAGTGCAGATCCCCTCTGTGCTGGGCCGAGTTGGGGGACACACAGCTAGCCAAGAGTCGAGTCCCCGACAGTGCTCTCACTGGTCCTGAAATCATCCGCGAAACCACTGAGAAGATCATCCAAATCCAGGAACGATTGAAAGCTTCACGAGATCGCCAAAAGAGTTACGCTGATATCCGTTGGAAACCTCTGGAATTCCAGATTGGAGACCGTGTCCTATTGAAAGTCTCACCCTGGAAAGGCACGGTACGCTTTGGAAAGCGTGGGAAACTTAACTCGAGGTACATTGGACCCTTCGAGATCCTCGCCAGGATCGGTCCGGTAGCCTATAAACTTCGTTTACCCCATGAGCTCAGTAACATTCATCCCATCTTCCATGTTTCAAATCTCAAGAAGTGCTTATCTGATGAAACTTTAGTGATTCCCTTGGACGAGATCGAGATCAATGAAAACCTCAACTTCGTGGAGGAACCGATCGAAATCATGGATCGAGAAGTCAAACGTACAAAGCAAAGCCACATCCCGATAGTGAAGGTTCGCTGGAATGCCAAGCGGGGACCGGAGTTCACTTGGGAGCGTGAAGACTCGATGAAACAACAGTATCTGTAACAACCCGATATTTCAACTCTTTGTAATGACCTAAAAAGTCAAGTATTGTAACCACCTTGGAGTTTATAAAATTAACTTTGATAATAAAATGCCCAACAAGTATCTATTTAAATTCCTACTATGTTTAATATCAATAAACCGGGATCGTACGTAAAATGGATGCCCAAATCCGGCTTCGTTTATTGAAATTAAGATTTTTCCAAGTTCGGCTTAGCAGCAAACAGCTAAAAACTTGAATCGGAGATCGAGCGACTTTTGGCCAGAATGACCTAAACGAGAATCGAAGGTCTCGACAATGGTATTTCAGCGGTAAAAAGTCTGGCAAAAACCGACGTCAGATAAAGAAGTTATGAATTTTTAAATAAATTCCTTAATCACGTCATTTTAATAAATAAATAATAAAAATAATTTCATAATTTGCCAACGGAGTCTAAACGAAAGTTATAGATCTTAGTCTCACTTACGCGTGGATATAAAGACCATCGAAAACGGAGTTCGTATGAAGAAGATATGATTTTTTGAAGTTTATTAAATTTATTATATATAAATTTAATTGAAAATTGCTAGTAATATCCGAGGAGGAGTCAACGTCCTCATCTGAGGTACGCGCCGCATAACCCAGTACGCCCCGCGTACCCGAGGGCCTTGGTGTCGGTCCGTCCACGTCGCCCCTATGCGAGCTACCCACCTTTCCGTCCCATCCGAAGCCGAGGCAGTCGAGGACTCGGTCACGGGTGACGCACGGGTACGCGCTGCATACGCCCCGCGTACCGAGGCCTCTCAGCCCCTATAAAAGGGGTGCGAGGGTTTCTGAAAAACTTGCTCATTTCTTCTCGTTTTCTGTGCCCGTTCAAACTTGAAGCCCTATGTAATTTTTACTCAAGTCCCGAGAGTCGATTTTACTCCCGAGATTCCCGAGAATCCCGAGAAAAATCCGTTTCCCAAGACGAAACTCTGCCCGGTTTTCCATCTCGCTATCTTCAAACTTCCAAGTGAGTTCATACCCCTTTCAAACACACTTTAAATATATTTTAAGTGCTTTTATACTCTTTTAGGGGGGGAATACAAGTAAACATACGGTTATTATCGTGTATTTCATAATATTTCACTTACGTTTTTATCAAATGAATCACTTGTGATTTAGTACTACTATGTGAAAACTCTTGTCATACTTTGCATTGCACTAGATTTATACAAAGTATTTAGTAATTCCAAAGTATCCTTCATTGCTAAACCGTTTTATACATTCTAAAAACTTATGATTTATACTTTGTCAAACATTGTGAAAAGGATAAACTTTGCACACAAACTATTACTTTAATACAGACTTAGTTGAGAATCCATGAGACGTGTACATCTTCAAATACTGTCTTTTTATTAGAAGATATCGCTACAAATCCTGTCTATAACCAGAGTCTCCCGTTCAGAGAACGTGTCAAATGTGTATAGATCTATACGGGAAGTCATGATCACGCACCCTGACTGTTAGCTACAGTCCGTCCTTTGGGGTGACAGTTTGTCATAATGCTACGACGCCTGAAGAACGTCGCTATAGGCATATTATATTTAGTATGGTTATAAAACTCATCGGATACACCACTATTATAGTACTTCTGATTGATGAACGAGTAGGTATTAAAACTATTCTTTATCTAATGAACTGAAATCTTCTGATATGTTTATTATATAAATCTATGTTTAAAATCTTCTAAAGCATGTGGATTGCTTCCGATTTTTAGTCTTGGATATTAAACAAACTATTACTTTAGGAAAATATGGGATTTTCCTGTATACAAACTAAACAACTATTAGGAAAATAAGGGATTTTCTTGGTTCAACTAGCTACATTTTTCAACACAAATACTCTCATGCATTTCATACTTTTATAAGAAAATAAGGGATTTTCTTGGAAAATATACACTCATTTTGGAATGGCATTCAATGTTTCTAAACCACTTATGAACTCACCAACTTAATTGTTGACACTTTTTCTTTTGAAATAACTTGTATTCTCAGGGCACCGTTAAACAGGTTGGAAATCAACTTTTGGGGATTAACGCGCTGGCGTTAATTATTTCTTTTGAAAGATGTTTATGCATTTATCTTTTGAGCATGTAATGAATACAATGATGTAAACATTTTTAAAACCTTTATATTTGTATGGTGGTGTGTGCTTTCCTTTCTATGAACTGTTATGATACTGAATATGACGTCCTCCGCCCCCGAACGTTTCCGCCGTTCTGGTTTGGGGGTGTGACAGATTGGTATCAGAGCTATGTTTATAGGGAACTAAGTATATCAAAACCATTTCTTTATGGTATACAACTATAAACTCAACTGGGCAAAAACACTCTGAGAAGAGTCATGCTTTTGAAATTAAATTTAATTAGTTTTTAAAGTAGGCATGCACTCATTTCATACTAATAACAGTTTCATATCTAATAATTTTAGAAGTATTATAAATAAGTTGTGCATTACAGGTACGCCTTGGGACATGTAATCGGAACTGGGAAGAATATAGCCTGATCAACTATATTTGTCCGAGAGTCGACTAACATGTGCCAAGGAGTGTCTGCAGTGGACAACAATTTTAAAACTTACCAAAGGCACATCATTACATAATACTAAGGGAGTTTTTGTGTTGTCGTCAACCATTAAACTTAAGGGTAAATTTCATATACTCTAGCTTATAGTAAATTCTTAACCCTATTCTCGTACAGACTCAATGGCTGGGTTCCACCACCCCAATGACCCCTACTACCCCAACCAAGGTAATGGAGGATGGATCGAAGAAGATCCCGAAGAAGACGAAGAGCCGATTGAATTGGATGGGGGAGATGACTCTGGCATAGATTCAGAACCAGAGGTTATCAATCCACCGGCCCCACAACCTCCTGTCCATGTGAGGAAATTCCAAGGACCCACTCCTGTGTGGGGAAGTCACCTCCACCATTGGAGCCGACAACAAAGCTTATGCCCTCCCTACGGCATGTGCCGAGACTTCTATGATGTCAGAGGCGGGGGATCAGTAGACTGAGCACTTCCAGTCATGGTTGGCAAACTAGCCAACCAGTGCTACCAATCCGGAGTTCAAGCCAACCGGATCCGCGAAGTCAATGTGGAAGTGCAAGTGCACACTTTCGACATCCACCGTTTGGACAAGTCGCAAGGGTATGGCCTAGACCGCACTAATGCCATCCAAGAACAAATGAATGCAGCAATCGCAGCAATAGCGGAGATAAGGGAACAACAAGCCGCGTTTGATAGGCGCCTCATGGAGTCAAAGCAGTCCGACACGGAGTCAAGTTCCAAGCGCAAACCACGCCGCAAGTAGTACTTGCCCGATTCTCAAATTTTGTTATAAATTAGGACTTCGGACAAAAGTATTATTTTCTTTGAAATTTTCTGAAATCGGAGACCTTTAGAAAGGTCAAAAACTTTTGCCTAAGACTCAGATGTAACACAACTATATGTTTAATATATATAGGGCATATCTCTTTCTTGTTTTAATTATGTGTAGTCCGTTTAATCCATAAGTACATCTATTCAAACGACATTTGTGAATCAAGCTCAAAGCCCTGTGTTGGCCAAACCAAATTCTTAAACAATTAAGGAGAGTTAAATCATTAAAATTCAACTCTGAACTACAAAAACTTATAAATCTTTCGTTTACTTTTTGGCAGCTTGATGCCTCCTCGCCCAAACCTAAGGCCTAGACCGGGCACATCACCACCTCCACCACCAACTGTACAACTTACTTTTGAAACAAATGTAAACTTTTCTATATGTAATGTAATGGTTGATTTACTTTACTTACTATGTACATTGGATTAGATACTCAACGTGGAGTCAACCCCGGAAATGTTTCCGCCTTCGGTATTCGGGGTGTGACTGAAACATTCCTTGACAATCAAATATTCAAGTGTGTGAGATCTTATCAAGACAACACTTCATGTAATTAGTCTTAGTTGTTCTTTGTTTTATCCAAAACATCATAACTACCAATTTTTTCAAATGTGCAAAAATAAAACATTTCTACTCCACATGTCATGATGTGTTATAAACCTACTTATAACATGTCACTCAAGGCATAACTTGATGCAACTAGATTATGACTTGTAATCTTGATTTTGGAATGAAGTATGATTCATCTTCTTGATTTAACCATTTCAACAATTCTCGATTCCTCTTCTTAGCCATAGAAGTGCACTAAGGTGTCCTTAGAGGATCTATTGCGACATGGTTCCATAATCAATAGAATGATCAAAAACTCGAGACTAAAGTACTCTCATTTCCTTTCAGATTGGAGAAACTTTTCTGCCTAGTTGATTCTTCTTTTTCGTTCTGCTATACATTGAAACTTTTTCAATGTTTCAGAATTACACTTAATCTTGTAAGCATAACCATATTTACTGAACTTTTAGTAAATCATGACAAATAGTCTTATCATTCTTTGTGGTGGATCTAACCAATGCACAACAATGTGTACTACCTCCTTCATTCATTCACTTGACTCACATCTACATGTGAACAAGGAATTAGTCTTAATTTCTCAAAGATGAAGATTTTCATTCATCACACAATACAAGTCGCATGATTCCATGTTTCTGTCCAGTTGAAACTTGGGTGATGAGACTCTTTCCTTATTTGGTAAATTTGTAACACTACCACAAATGATATTACTAAGAATCAAATGCATTTTCAATATTGCTAAAACTATATAAACACCAATTTTCACAAAATGCCATTGCAAGGAAATATAAAATAAGACAAAATCAAAAATTTCTTTATTTATAAAAAGTGTGGAAAAAAACTTGTACTTACAATGCAAATACAAATGAAAACTATGTTTCTAAATATTCCTAAGCAATCTATCATGACCCCTAAGCAGCAGCTCAAAATTTGGATCATCGAACCATGCGATCGAAATCCATCTCTTCATGATCAGACTCAACTTACTCTTCCTTTTAGCTTCCTTTCTCCTTTTAGATCCTACAAAACATCAAAATGCAATCTTATCACATCATGTATTAAGAATCTACAAACAGGAACTTAATAGAGTTAGATAGTGGATTTACTTGAAGTAGAGTTATACAATAGGACTATACCATCCTTGCGATCCTTCAGGTAGATACGGCAGCTTCACATCCAATGCCACTTCTCTTGGCAATAGAAACAAACAGACTCTTACAGAATGGTACATAGGACTATCTTAGATTCAACCTTTCTCTTTACCATCCGATCAATGTCCATTGAAGTGAGGGAAGTAGATCTTTCCATCAAAGTTGCTTATCAGTGCGCCAAATCATTTTTGATTCAACAACAATAGGAAATTAGGTTAAATCAATAAGGGTTACGTTATGGTCTCCCATATAGTAGTAATTTATGAACGCACTATATAACTCAGGAAGTGATTGAAGAACCAAGTCAACAGCCAGTTTCCTCGAGACTTTGACACCTAACATTCCCAACTTGTCAACATGCAACTTCATCTCCAAGACGTGAGCACATACAGACTTTCCATCTTCGTGTTTGCTTGCCAACAGGGCTTGAGTGACCTTGAACTTTTCAAGTCTTCAAACACGTGGGTTAGGGATAATTATTGGAGGAGGTGGATGAAGTGAAGTATCATTTCTATTTCCACAATCGAATCGTAGAACATCATCTTCATGAGGAAATCCTTTTCCAAAAGATTCAGGAAAACTATTGTTGTCAGAACTAGACATCTACAAAAGGGAGAAATTCAAGTTATTTGATTCAATCCTTAATATAACACCCAAATGAAATATTAAGGCTAGGACCCAACACAATAATTCAAAATTCGGAAGAGGGATGTCGTAATCCAATTGCAAATTATTTGTCGGTAGGTAAATGACGATTTACCAATTCCACCATGAAAATGAAATTTTAAACAAATTAGGTTTTAAATGAAACTCCTAGATCTTTTGAGATTCATTGAACTTTTCAATGGCATGTTAAATCTCGATTATGCCCCTCAAGTTTGTGACTGGGATACCGAGGATCACAAACAAGGTGTGAATAACAATGCAAATTAGCTTGGTACTCTCAAAGACATCTATCACCTAATCAATGTATTGGTTACCCACACACACTCCATCGATCTATGATAATCTACGAGCTGCACATTTCCATCCTTCATTAATCCCATATTACTGTGCCGATTAACCACACATGCTCCACTAACGACCAATAAGGTGCAATGTGCAATTTCTTGGATTAGCACCAAATTCGCATTTTCCCTAAAGTAACTAAGATTTGGGAATTTATAAAAGCATTTAGTTACTTCGTATTTTCATTATACTTTAATTGGAAGTTTGTTTCATATCCTACCCGTTCGGCTAACGACCCTCCACTAGTCAAGGGTGCGGTGGGTAAGAGTGGATACCCAATGACAGTCATTTTACAGGCCACTTCCTTAAACACTCCTTATAGACCAGCATCGTGAATGAGGCCTATTAACGGTAAGACTGACTTTTACTTATACATATATGTTATATTAAATTTTTTATTTTATATAGTATAAGGGTGTATTTTATACAATTAAAATACTAGGTGGTTTAATCTATTAATAACTTTGACTTTTAATTTAATTAAATTTAAACCATGTCATTATGGATTTATTAATTATCTCTTTTAATTAAACACTTAATTAATTTAATAAAACCATAAGGGTGTAATTTGAACTATTCAAAATATCAAGGTTCTAAATTTAAGATTTCAAAATTAAAGCTATTTAATTAAATTTCAAATTACAAAACCAAGATGTGAACTTTTGAAACCTTTCAAATTACTAGGGTTTAAGAATTTAATATTTCAAAAGTAAAACTTTTAACCAGATTTTAAATTACAAAACTTGAGGGAAAATTTTGAAACTTTTCAAAACATTTAGATCAAATTTGAAAACCAATTAAATTAATCACATAATTTGACCTAATCCATTTTATATGGTAAGATAAATCAAATAAAATTCTATAAATAATTAATTTATCACATAATTAAGTAATTATCTTAAAATTTGACAATTATCTTGCAATTAGACGAGGATAATCAATACCGTATAAAAAACATGTTTTGGATCAGTTAAAACTACTTATGGTAATGATCCCAATCTAATTCTGGCCAAAATCCCGAAAGTCCTGCCAAAAGACGAGTTAACTCGTCGAGTCAGGGCATGGACTCGTCGAGTAGGCTCAACTCATCGAGTTCATCTGGCAGAGTCCATATTTTGACTTCTTTCAGCTTTGAACAATTAACAAAGGCATCAAATACAATAGAAAACTGACCTAGGCTCTGATACCACTGATGGGTTTTGAGCACTACAACATTCCTATGGTGTATATGTAACCCTAATGATTTGGATCTAGGTTTTACTCACGTTATACATGTAAAAAAATCATCCAAAGCATAAACCCTAAGACTAGCATACAATTATCAAAAAAAATTACATATGATTAGGGTTAGAACATTACATCTCTTGTTATGTAGCAATAACAAGTATAATCCTTCTTGATCTTGACTTCTGAAAGCCTACTTCCCCAAGTGTTGCACCTCTAATGGAGTCACAAACACCCAATGCAACAAGATGACTTGGAGAGGGTAGGATTTCGGCTAGGGTTCTATCATAAACTCATAGGGCCGAAAATCCTTAGTGAGAGGGTCTTTTCATAGCTGTGGTTGCTAGGATTTTCAGGTGGAAACCCTAATACCTTGCTTAGGCAACAAGCAGCCTATGGACTCCTTCCTTAGAGCCCTTGGACGAAATCTATAGGGCTTACCTATTGGATTTCTTCCACTCCACTCTATGGAGTCCATCAACCCAGTTCTTGCAACTATCAATGATTTGCAGAACAATCCCTCAATTATTAATTAGTTTCTTTAATCCCAAAATTAATATTAAGTTAATTCTAGATTAATCACTAAATAATAATATGATTTGCAAATAATATATTAATCTTGTAATATTTTAATAAAACCATTTTGAGTACCAATTTATTATTCATAGCAAAAATCCTACTCTCTCTCCACTTGTCATCCTATCAAGTTGTATGAGTGAAGGTAACCCAAAAAACTATGCTCATAATCAAATCAATTACATATCAATTATAGTTATGGGCTTAGACACCTAATCCAACATATTTAACGGTATTACTATGTTATATATTTGATTGTAGACAAAGCTTTCACAAGAACGAGTTGTCATTTGATCCTATGGATGGTAGCATGGGCTTGTAATCCATGATCAAATTATATCTTCTATGTGTTAGTCTTACCTATCAGATATATTGGGATTTAATGCTTAAAATTAGTCCTTTTTCTTAACTTTTAGAGAACAAGCCTTCTTATTGTCCTTGGCGTTTGGGGACCAATTAGTTATTTGAACACTAATCACATTTTATGCATGGGCAACTGACATTTTTTTGACACTTCTAATCATGATATTGCATCCGGGATTACTGGAATTTGGATTTTCTATGACTAATTATGTTAGTCCCAAAGGGTCTCAACATGTCATGCAACTCCTCAATGGATATTTCTAAGTTGTTCATATTTAAATAAGAATGAATTGATTGTATGTACATGTTAGCTAGTTGATTATCATATTCAACTACAAACAAAATGAAATTCTGTTTCACTTAAATATGTTTATATGATAACTATTCTTAACAGTTTTTGGAATGTGATGGTTAGAGGAACCTTAGGAAGAGCTTAATCTAAGGCATGATCTTACGATTCGTAAATGAGAACTATTATCATGCTACAAATTGATCATCTTTCTTGCTAATCATTTTGAGAGTTCATATAGCAGTAGACTTTTTTGGATTATTTTATAGAAATAATTCAATATTATTTCCATTCTTGTTCGATTTATTAATCCTTTAAATAATTTTTTCAACACTAATTTATTATTTACTAAGGCTAGGATCCATATTTGGCTTTGCGATGTGTAGAGAGATGTCATCAACACAGCACGGAGTTATCTAGGTAGGCAATGCACTTTGCCAGTTTCAATCTCCATGAAATTCCTAGATCTTTTGAGATTTATTCAAACTATTCAATGACATGTTCATCTCGGATTTGCACAGCCTCTATTTGTACATGGGATATTGATGTCTCACAAATAAGATGGTGGACCAATCATGCAAGAACGCGTGACCCATTGGTTATGTCACGGTCCTCAAATTGATTTGTCGGTTAACCACACACGCTCCGCCAACAAAACAATAACCACAAGAGCCACATCATCTTCTTTTTACATCTCAAATTTAAGTGCCGGTTAATGTCACACCCCCAAACCAGAACGGCGGAAACGTTCGGGGGCGGAGGACGTCATATTCAATATCATAACAGTTCATAGAAAGGGAAGTACACACCACCATATATATTAAAGTTTCCAAATTGTTTACATAATTGTATTCGTTACATGTTCAAAAGTTAAATACAATAACATCTTTCAAAAGAAGTAATTAACGTCAGCACGTTAATCTCCAAAAGTTGATTTCCAAACCTGCTTAGCGGTTCCCTGAGAATACAAGTTATTTCAAAGAAAAAGTGTCAACAATTCAGTTGGTGAGTTCATAAGTAGTGTTTTGAGAAAATGTACGCCATTCGAAACTTCGTGTATGTTTTCCAGAAAAACGCAGTGTTTTAAATGTAAAGAGTTATGATTTGTTGTGTTGAAAATGAATGTATTAGATCCAGAAAATCCCATATTTTCCCTAATGGTTAAGATATGAATTGTTATGTTTTCCAAGAAAAACTCTTATTTTCTTATAAAAGTATGAAATGCATATGAATGTTCGTGTTGTAAGTTGTAAGTAATTGCACCAGGAAAATCCCTTATTTTCCTATTAGTTGTTTGGTTTGTATCTAGGAAAAACCCTTATTTTCCTAACATAACTGGCAGCCTCTAAGACCGAAAATCGCAAGCAACCGACGTGCTTAAAAGTTGTGGCATAGTTTTGTATATAATAAAGCTATACGAAGATTGCACTTGTTAGATGAAGTATAGATTTAATAGCTACTCGTTCATAAAAACATAACACCATAGTAATTGTATATCCGATGAGTTTTATAACCATACTAAACATAAAATGCCTGTTGCAATGTTCTTCAGGCGTCGTAGCGTTATGACAACTGTCACCCCAAAGGAAGGACTGTAGGTAATCAGTCAGGGCGTGGGATCATGACTTCCCGTATAGATCTATACATATTTGACACGTTCTCCGAACGGGAGACTCTGGTTATAGACAGGACTTGTAGCGATACCTTCTAATAACAAGGCAGTAGTTGAAGATGTACGTGTCTCATGGATTCTCAACTAAGTCTGTATTAAAGTAATAGTTTTGTGTGCAAAGTTTATCCTTTTTCACAATGTTTGACAAAGCATAAATCCTAAGTTTTTAGAATGTATAAAACGGTTTAGCAATGAAGGATACTTTGGAATTACTAAATACTTTGTATAAATCTAATGCACGTAAAGTATGACAAGACTTTTCACATAGCAGCACTAAATCACAAGTGATTCATTTGATAAAACGAGTAAGTGAAATTTTATGAAATACACGATAATAACCGTATGTTTACTTGTATTCCCCCCCCTAAAAGAGTATAAAAGCATTTAAAATATATTTAAAGTGTGTTTGAAGGGGGTATGAACTCACTTGAAGGTTTGAAGATAGCGAGATGGAAAACCGGGCAGAGTTTCGTCTCGGGAAACGGATTTTTCTCAGGATTCTCAGGAATCTCGGAAGTAAAATCGAACTTCGGGACTTGAGCAAAATGACCAGGGCTTCGGGTTTGAACGGGCACGGAAAACGAGGTAAAACGAAAGAGAACGAGAAGAAATGAGCAATTTTTCCGGAGACCCTCGCATCCCTTTTATAGGGGCTGAGAGGCCTCGGTACGTGGGGCGTACGCTCGTACGCATCGCGTACTCGTGCGTCACCCGTGACCGAGTCCTCGACTGCCTCGGCTTCGGATGGGACGGAAAGGTGGGTGGCTCGCATAGGGGCGACGTGGACGGACCGAGACCAAGGCCCTCGGGTACGCGGGGCGTACTGGGTTACGCGGCGCATACCTCGGATGAGGACGCTGATACTTCCTTCGGATATTACCGGATTTTTGAATTAAATTTATATATAATTTATTTAATAAAATTCAAAAAATCATATCTTCTTCATACGAACTCCGTTTTCGATGTTCTTTATATCCACGCGTAGGTGAGACTAAGATCTACAACTTTTGTTTAGATTCCGTTGGCAAATTATGAATTTATTTTTATTATTTATTTATTAAAATGACGTGATTAAGGAATTTCTTTAAAAATTCATAACTTCTTTATCTGACGTCGGTTTTTGCCAGACTTTTTACCACTGAAATACCATTGACGAGACCTTCAATTATCTTTTAGGTCATTCCGGCCAAAAGTCGCTCGATCTCCGATTCGAGTTTTTACGTAACTTCACATTGCCGGTTTTTGTCGGAAAAAGTTAGAATGGTCATAACTTCTTCGTTATAACTCGGATTTTAGTGTTCTTTATATGCATGAAAACCTTAAGACGATATCTATTACATAGCATACTCCAAACAGAGCCTTTGAATACTTCATTTTTCGATGATATTCTAATTACTTTTTCAAAGAGGTTACAAGACTCGAATTGCAAGGACCTGAAATGACCGGTTGTTACATCATTCCCCCGTTAGAAAGAATTTCGTCCTGAAATTAGAGTTCATGCTACGGATAGAAGTTTTATTTGCTCCTCATGTTCCTAATTGAACTCGGTTCCTCGCTTGGCATTCCAGCGAACCTTTCACTATCGGGATACAACTTTGGTTCCTTCGTTTGACTTTACTGGCACGATAACTCTTCTTGGTCGAACGTATGTTGAATGTTTTTGTGGACTATGAGAGTAGTACATCTTGTACCTTACAAGTAGTGTCTCCAGATCTTCGAAGTAATTACCGATGCTCCTAACTCGAGATCATGTGTTGTATAGTTAACTTCCTGTGTCTTAAGCTGTCTTGAGGTATAGGCAGTGGCCTTTCCTTTTGCATGAGAACACAACCAATTCATACTGATTATGATGCCAAAGTCTTGGAAGTGGATTAGATGTCATGAAGATCTAAAAGAAAGTATAATTACTCCCGAACTAAGGAAAAAGGATGGGTATTTTTGTTCTATCTGTCTCTCTTGAACCAATCGACAGAAAGGGGCATGTGTTGCGCTTCTATGTTTATTTGTATGGTAGCACGATCACTCGTAGTCTTAGGCAGTCTCCGTCCTGAAGTTCATATTAGAAATTCATACATGGTTCAACGATCATAATCCCGTGTATACGAGTTGTATATAATTAAGATTGAAAAGGTAGTTGAATAACCGATTCTTCTTTAAGCTCCCATCCCATCGAGGAAAAAGAAGTTAAAGTGGAATCGTCAATTCTAAACCTGTAGAACCTTGATTATATATCAACCCTACGTATACATTCATCAGTGATAGATCAACCGTATGGATCTTTGGATTTGAACTTGACGTACTGTACGAGTGGCACTTCAGGGGCTTCTTCGGAAAGGAAAAGAATTATGAGGTACTCCATTCATGAGTAATTGGTGTTCTGATATGACGTTTTTGCTGGAAAGGCGATTTCGAAGAAAGAGATGTACGTATGAAATTGTTTTTATGAGAATCAAGTTGAATCAAGTCGTATGATAATGTCGGAATCATAAGGAAACTTAAAGACATTAGATTTGAACATAAGACGTTTACCGACAAAACACAACCGTGCAACCATCAACAGAGTTACAGTACTTTAGACTACTACAAGACTATTGCTGCGAATAAGGTATACTACAAAGGCAAGTATACGCAGCATGAGCATCCCTATACCGACGGGATCCCGCAAAAGACAAGGCTCTGGTTGCACTAGTTTTGGATGGTTTATAAGTCTGTTACAACGAAACGTCTAAATTACATTAATGTGGGTTCGGAGTAGGTTCTCCTGCAACTGTGGTCCTGAGAATCCTGCCGTCTATGCCAGAATTCTTTGTGATAGGGCAATCCTTCTTGAGGTGCCCTTATCTCCTCGCCTTGGCGGCCTGACTGGCTAGTGCTAGCCTTAGTGGCGGGAGTGAGGTGTTTAGCCAGTGTTAAGTGGACACGAGTGCCTTTCTCAATACCCCACCTTGGAAATTGCTTCCTAAGGCGTTCTGCAGGAGTTGCCACTTGTTTCTTTATGAATCTAGATCTTAATGTGCGTGTTTCAGCGGACCTTCATTACTCCGCCTATCACTTCGATTGATCGGGATCGTGTGGTTTTGGGTTTAATTACTTATGTTCTTCTAAATGTTAGCATATTCACTTGATGCATTAGGGTAGCTACGTTTTGAAGTTCATGGTTGAATTCACTACTAGTTTCTGGGCTTGGATTTGACTTGTTGCATGCATGGTATTTCTAAATGATTTGTTGGGGGATACTACGGGAAGGTTGTAAAGATTCCTCATATCAGTACTTCGGGGTTTTGAAACTAGAAACCAATTGGGGTTTGTGTGGGGTTTGTCATTATAAATCGATCGAGTTTTGTTAGTCGATGGTTAAAGTGAAAGGGTCCTTTATAACACATGGAACTGGTATGGGTAGGGCCACACCAATCCACGTCGAAAGTCAATGTCGGTACTTCTCATTATAAGACGTTCGTTAGTGGGATAGGGAAATATACATATGTGTTTTTAGTGATTTTTAGTCTATCTCTATTATTACTGCTATGATGGTTTTGTTGAATGATTGGGGGTGTTTGTTCGAGTAAGTTTCTAACTTGTGACTCACGGAACTCCCCTGCGCCCCTACTATCAATTGGAATGTATGCAATTAAGTTATCGAGGAGAAACGTACCCAGAATAGTCGTGGGGTCTGCAATAGCCTCCCCTTGGCCCATTGCGAATACTCGGCCTTCTCCACCAGCATTCATGATGCTTGACTCCAGGCAGTCCCTTCGGAAGTGTCCCGTTACTCCACACTCATAACAAGCGCGGTCTACTCCTACATTTGTGGCTAGAGCAGTTGGTTGGGCTAGTTCTCTGCAGTAGCGGACGGTGTGTCCCTTTCTATTGCACCTAACGCAATACATTTCACGGCAGGATCCATGATGATGAAAGTTGCATCGGTTGCACTTAGGCTGGTTGCCGTTGTACGACCTTTTGGGTGTAGGGGTATGGTTTTTTGATTGATTTTTGGCGCTTCCTCGAGTTGATTTGCCTCCCCTCTTGCTCCAGGGTTTTCGTTTCATGTTATTGTGTTCGCACCTTGCGGTATTCTTGTAGGTATCTACTGGTAGGTGACTTCGATTGTTTCTCTGATTAGGATTTTTGATATCGTTTCCTTCCCTGCTTGGGTTGACAGAGTTATTGTACGCTATAATGGCTGTCACTGTGGCTATAACTGTAGCTTGCAGAGTGGCGGTGTCCAAATGTAGGAATGGGGTTGCGTTGGTTAGTTGATTATTTCCAGTCCTTGCTGTGCCACTAAAGTTTGCTTGAGACAGTGCAGCTGTTACTGCCGCAGCGATAACACATTGCACTATGTTAGGGTCATATTGAGGAGGTGGTGGTGGGGTTGCGTTTCTACGTGCTGATCTACGAGGAGACATTGTTCTGATAAGGAAATAACATGAAAAACTATAAGTTTTAAGGATTCGAAAGTTGCGCATTAGTGGTTTGCTATATCAGAAGTTTGGCTTACCCCTGAATAGGGTTTTGAGTTCGACTCATGAGGAGAGTAGATAAACTCATGAATTTGAGGGGTATGTGAAAGGTTTAAATAAAGGAAATACCTCATATATATTATAAAACATGGTGCGTTACATTTTGTAGTTAGGAAAATGTTGACCTATCTAAAGGTCTCTGATTACAAGGTTAAGAAAAGTAAGGACTTTATCCGAGGTCTTATGCTATGACAAAATTTTGGAAGTCAAACAGGTATTATTTGTTACGCGAGCTGGCTACATGGGCCTTAGATTCTGCCAACTGACGCTCCATCTCGAGCATACGTAGACCATGTCTTGCCTGGCATGCCCGAAGTTCTATCACTTCGGTTTGAGTTGCCGTTAGCTCTCTCTGCAACGCTTCATTTCGATTTATGATTCTCCCGTGAGATAATCCTAACTGTCGGATGCGAACTGTGTTGACTCCAGTCTTCGCATCATTTTCCTCAGTTCGATGGAGGGTCGACCGTCCTTGCTCACCAATGCGAGAAATCTGACGAACCAATATAGGAAGGGCTTTGTCTGCTGAGCCTCCCTCGCTTAGGTTGTAGAAGCTTTGGTCTCTGTTGAATGGAAGGGGTTGATCCTGATCGCGGCTCCACCTATCCAGGTAAGTTGCCCAAAGGGGCGTCGAGCCATGAAACTCCGGTCGAGGATTAGGATTTTGAATTGGAGCCGTGAAGGGTAGGTTATTGTCCTCTGGATCTATGTCCGATTCTTCTTGCATTCCTTCTTCAGGATCATTCTCTATCCCTTCTCCATTACCTTGGTTGGGGTAGTAGGGGTCACCGGGGTGATGGAATCCAGCCATTTGAGTCTATACGAGAATAGGGTTAAGAATTGACTATAAGCTAAAGCACATGGAATTTACTCTTTAAGTTTAAGGGTTGAAGGCACTCGAATACTCCCTTAGTATTCTTTAACGATATGCTTTTGGTAAGTTTTAAATTTGTTGTCCATTGCAGACACTCCTTGGCATACGTTAGTCAGCTCTTGGAAAAATATTGTTGATCAGGCTATATTCTTCCCAGTTCCGATTACATGTCCCAAGGCATACCTGCACTGCACAACTTATTTATAATACTTCTATATTGTTTTAATTATGATACTGACCAGGTTATTAATATGAAATGAATGCATCCCTACTTTACAAAAACTAAATAAATTTAATTTTAAAAGTATGACTCTTACTCAGAGTGTTTTTGCCCAGTTGTGTTTATAGTTGTATACCAAAAATGGTTTTGATATACTTAATTCACTATAAACAATGCTCTGATACCAATTTGTCACACCCCCAAACCAGAACGGCGGAAACGTTCGGGGGCGGAGGACGTCATATTCAGTATCATAACAGTTCATAGAAAGGAAAGTACACACCACCATATATATTAAAGTTTCCAAAATGTTTACATAATTGTATTCGTTACATGTTCAAAAGTTAAATACAATAACATCTTTCAAAAGAAGTAATTAACGTCAGCACGTTAATCTCCAAAAGTTGATTTCCAAACCTGCTTAGCGGTTCCCTGAGAATACAAGTTACTTCAAAGAAAAAGTGTCAACAATTAAGTTGGTGAGTTCATAAGTAGTGTTTTGAGAAAATGCACGCCATTCAAAAGTTCGTGTATGTTTTCCAGAAAAACGCAGTGTTTTAAATGTAAAGAGTTATGATTTGTTGTGTTGAAAATGAATGTATTAGATCCAGAAAATCCCATATTTTCGCTAATGGTTGAGATATGAATTGTGGTGTTTTCCAAGAAAAACCTTTATTTTCTTATAAAAGTATGAAATGCATATGAATGTTCGTGTCATAAGTTGTAAGTAATTGCACCAGGAAAATCCCTTATTTTCCTATTAGTTGTTTGGTTTGTATCTAGGAAAAACCCTTATTTTCCTAACATAACTGGCAGCCTCTAAGACCGAAAATCGCAAGCAACCGACGTGCTTAAAAGTTGTGGCATAGTTTTGTATATAATAAAGCTATACGAAGATTGCACTTGTTAGATGAAGTATAGATTTAATAGCTACTCGTTCATAAAAACATAACACCATAGTAATTGTATATCCGATGAGTTTTATAACCATACTAAACATAAAATGCCTGTTGCAATGTTCTTCAGGCGTCGTAGCGTTATGACAACTGTCACCCCAAAGGAAGGACTGTAGGTAATCAGTCAGGGCGTGGGATCATGACTTCCCGTATAGATCTATACATATTTGACACGTTCTCCGAACGGGAGACTCTGGTTATAGACAGGACTTGTAGCGATACCTTCTAATAACAAGGCAGTAGTTGAAGATGTACGTGTCTCATGGATTCTCAACTAAGTCTGTATTAAAGTAATAGTTTTGTGTGCAAAGTTTATCCTTTTTCACAATGTTTGACAAAGCATAAATCCTAAGTTTTTAGAATGTATAAAACGGTTTAGCAATGAAGGATACTTTGGAATTACTAAATACTTTGTATAAATCTAATGCATGTAAAGTATGACAAGACTTTTCACATAGCAGCACTAAATCACAAGTGATTCATTTGATAAAACGAGTAAGTGAAATTTTATGAAATACATGATAATAACCGTATGTTTACTTGTATTCCCCCCCTAAAAGAGTATAAAAGCATTTAAAATATATTTAAAGTGTGTTTGAAGGGGGTATGAACTCACTTGAAGGTTTGAAGATAGCGAGATGGAAAACCGGGCAGAGTTTCGTCTCGGGAAACAGATTTTTCTCGGGATTCTCGGGAATCTCGGGAGTAAAATCGACCTTCGGGACTTGAGCAAAATGACCAGGGCTTCAGGTTTGAACGGGCACGGAAAATGGGGCAAAACGCAAGAGAACGAGAAGAAATGAGCAATTTTTCCTGAGACCCTCGCATCCCTTTTATAGGGGCTGAGATTCCTCGGTACGCGGGGCGGACGCTCGTACGCAGCGCGTACTCGTGCGTCACCCGTGACCGAGTCCTCGACTGCCTCGGCTTCGGATGGGACAGAAAGGTGGGTAGCTCGCATAGGGACGACGTGGACGAACCAAGACCAAGGCCCTCGGGTACGCGGGGCGTACTGGGTTACGCAGCGCGTACCTCGGATGAGGACGCTGATACTTCCTTCGGATATTACCGGATTTTTGAATTAAATTTATATATAATTTATTTAATAAATTTCAAAAAATCATATCTTCTTCATACGAACTCCGTTTTCGACGTTCTTTATATCCACACGTAGGTGAGACTAAGATCTACAACTTTCGTTTAGATTCCGTTGGCAAATTATGAATTTATTTTTATTATTTATTTATTAAAATGACGTGATTAAGGAATTTCTTTAAAAATTCATAACTTCTTTATCTGACGTCGGTTTTTGCCAGACTTTTTACCGCTGAAATACCATTGACGAGACCTTCGATTCTTGTTTAGGTCATTCCGGCCAAAAGTCGCTCGATCTCCGATTCGAGTTTTTACGTAACTTCGCATTGTCGGTTTTTGTCGGAAAAACCTAGAATGGTCATAACTTCTTCGTTATAACTCGGATTTTAGTGTTCTTTATATGCTTGGAAACCTTAAGACGATATCTATTATATAGCGTACTCCAAACAGAGCCTTTGAATACTTCATTTTTCGATGATATTCTAATTACTTTTTCAAAGAGGTTACAAGACTCGAATTTCAAGGACCTGAAATGTCGGGTTGTTACAGTTAACCACAGACACTCTATAAATAGATAATAAGGTATAATGCATGTTTTTCATGGGTTAGCAACAATTCGTGTTTCCTAAAATAACTAAAAAATAATTTTTTTAGTACATTATATTTTATACTTTTAACGAGATATCATCCTTTCAAACCCTTTTGGCTAATGATAATCAACCATACAAAGAAGTGGTGAGTGAAAAAGACACCCATTCAACAATAATGTTATAGTTTGTTTCCTTATACCACTCCTATCGTTTGGTATCATGGATGAGGCTTAGTATTGATGCAACTAACAATGAACAATTAAACATGTGAGAACACATGGTGTATGATTCTTTTAGATATAGTAATAATATTATATATACAAATCTTTTGGTTTCACATATACTATATTTAAACTATTCTAATTATATGTAAAGTGTATTTTAAACAATTTTTAAAAAAATACATGATTTAAACATATATCTTTAATTGATTTTTAATTAATTAATTTTAAATCAATTTTCAATAATTTCAAATTACTTAGGCATATTTATCCTCTTAGTTTAATTATTCAGAGTTAAAAGATTAAAACAATACTTAAAACTAAAGGTCAAACCTAAAATTCAAAACTATATCTCAAAACCTGAAATACCCTAAATCTACTCTGGGCGCGCCACGTCCAACACTAGGCATGCCGCGTCCTATGACAACAGGTTTCTTTTCAATTTTCTCATTTGTTTCAAGTAGTGCTAATAACTAAAACCTAATGGCTCTAGTACTACTGCTAGAATTTCTCTGCATCTTTACACTAGATTAACGCCTTGTTCCTGAGTTTTTTTTAAAAAAAATTCAATAAAGGAAATGGAGGGGAAATTTTGACAGAAAGAAAGGGAGGGGAAGGAAAATATTCATTATTTCGTGTTCCCGAGTTCGAAGGAAATGAAAGGAGAATTTTAATTTTTTGTGTTTCTGGGTTAGGAGAAAAAAGAAAATAAAATTTAAAATTTTCCTTCCCCTCACTTTCTTCCCAAATCCACCCAATTTGGGAGGAAATATTGGAAGGAAAATATGATTTCAAAATCCTTTCCCTCCCCTCACTTTCCCTCTGTATCCATCTTTATCCCTCCTTAAGTGGAACTCAGGAACAAGGCGTAAGGCAATAGAAGCATTCACATATAATCCTATGTGTATAAGCACCCTATAACTTTTTGGATGAAAAGTTCATCATGGAGGATGACAAAGAGAAGACTTGGAAGACCCATTTAGACATATGGGTTGTATTCCTTGTAACTAGAGAGAGTAAGAGACTTGCATATGCACCTCAATATATAATGAATGTCATATCATTTTTAGAGTGTGCTTGAGATACGTAGTTATAGAGATTAATGTGTTGAGTTATTTATGTAGAATAGATCTTGATTCCTTTTTATAAATCCTCACTATGATCGAATATATATTTTAAACACCTAAATCATTGTGTCGATTGTGTTCTTATTATTCCACATGTCAAATATGAGTTTTCTTGTCCTAACAATTAGTATCAGAGCCAAACCATGAAGACTCAAGCGATTATTGAAAGATCTTCATGCTAAAGGATCGTTATGAAATGATATTTTCTTACAACATATGATCCCATATAGTCACACCATATCACAAGTAAACACTAATTGGTTATTTATTAAGTGATACGATTAATAAAGAAATTAAATCAACTCATGTATTTAATTAGGGAATTATTGTTTTATAAAAAATAATAATTAAAGAGGGTCTAACTAGTTACATTTAATCACATAGTATGATTTGAATGTCATGTACAACATTATGGACTTATAGAAAACCACTAGTTTAAGTTGTGTACATAATATAAGAGATGATGATGTAGAATGCACTAAGTATATTTCCTTCTCTTATAACTCTCCATATCTAGTGAGACATGGATTGGATTGTTTGCCTTGACTTTCTTGTTACATGTCATAGTTTGCTTGCATGTCATAAGATCATTTGATGAAATTATGGGTTGGAATATGTGTGTAAGCATAAAAGAAGTGAAAGAACCTAAACCAGTGAATTTTTTCCTCTTCTTTTTCAGTAGAAAGTTGAGAGCAAAGTGTGCTTCCCTGTACTCTCTATTACAATCTCACTACTTGCATTTTGGTGCTTGACTTTGTTCTCTTTTGAGGACTTATTTGATATAAGTCTTTTAGACTTAAGAATAACTCCATACAAGTGAGGGACTAGCATCCATTAGTGGCTTGGTGACTTGTTAGTCGGATACACATAGAGAGATTCTAGATTGGATCGTTATCATATTCTTCAACATTCTATCCTTCCCTTGAGGATTCAAAGGACTACAAAGGTTTTCATTCCTCATATATGGTTGTTGTTTTTCTTTCCAATCTTTGAAAGTAAATCCTTTGGTGGGAATAAAAGTAGTTTTATGTTGTTCGAATTTTAAGTCTTCCCTTGCTAATCTTGTGTTTCATAAACAATTTTTGAATAAAATCCCAACAATTGGTACCGGAACCATGTTGCAAGCTTGGTTAAAATATATGATTATTTTGATAATCTTGGTTTTTGGAAAATATGGATAGCTTTGGTTTTATTAAAAACAGTTTCATATATATTTTCTATGATAACTTTATAAATGTTATTTTATGTGACAAAAGTTTACATCCCTTTTTTAGCGCTTAAAGTTTTCTTATAAAAACAAAGGTTGTTTTATGTGTTTATGTATTTTAGAGTACACAAACAATCCATGTACTGTATTGTGTTGTTGTTTGTGATGATTCATTAAAATTGTTCTAATATTCTTTTATTCATATGGTATATAATAATAAATAGCTAGTTTTCATCTTTGTTATTTTATAAGTAATAAATTAGTAGTAGACTAGTTTTATTTTATATAAAATGTAACAAGATGAAGATGAGGTCCATTTTGAAGATCCTTGGAGGTGCCCTCAGTTTTATGAGATATTTATAAAATTTCATAACTTTTATAAAAGTCTTATAAAATTGCTACAACGTAGTTTGTCAAAGCAAATGGGGGCATGAAGAGCAACATGAAAATTTTGGTCCATTTTGTCCCATAGGAAAGGATTTGACTCTTTTATGTTGTCTCGTAAAAGTTTCACTAGATCATGATTTGTTTTGTGCTAATATGTATGTTTGTATTGTTTATTTAAAATGTTGATTATTTTGTGTGGTTGATAAAATAGTTTTCACATGCTCAAATAATTTTTTGGACAAAATAAACATTACATGGAGTTTGATTTTTAAAATCTATAATGTGAACATAATATGTAACAAGTTATGGTTTTAAAATTAAAAAAAAAAAAACAGTTTTATAAAAATGTTAATAACGACAAATTTTGAAATACTAAATTATAAGTTTAAAAATTGTGATTTTGAAAATTATGCAAACTCCAATGTCTAATTAATAAAAAGGAAGTCTTATTAAAAGATATACAAGTTTCCATAGTGCTCGAACTTCAAACTTAATATTAGATATTAACTTAAAATTGAACCGCATCGAATTATATAAAAATTAGATTTTATACGAAACTTTTAAAAGTGATTTTTTTTTTAAATTGGTACCATGGTCTACTGAATGCAGACAATAACTATGATATCACATGTCTTGAATGGAATAATGAAACATACAAAACTATTTTCAAATGATAAGTCTATGCCATATAACTATAGAAACATTTGCTCACTATTTGCATAATACTTGTAGGATAAAGGTTACCTAACCATTTGTATTATATTTTGGTGACAAAAGTGTATTCGAGATTTCTATAAGCTAGTTATAGGCCGACTATATAAGTTCCTATTATTGGATGAGTTGATCGAGAATCGCTTGTTATAAAGGACACCTAAGCAAGAGAGTTCCAAGAGATACATAGGATAAAACATGTCATTAAAAAAATAGATTGTTAAGGATAACATACATCTAGGAATTACACTTGGTGTAATTAGTAAGAATCTATTTAGCTTGTTGAAATCAAGTGGATGGGGAAAATGTCACCTAACCATTTATTTGATTTGCAACTTCGATCTTGGACTTTAATAATGTTTTTGTAAACAAAAAGGGTATTAATTTTAAATAATTAATTAATATATAAAACTTTCTTAAATTTTTGTGGATGGCCCCACCTGAAACTATAAGAAACCATCACCCAATGAACATTCGATTTGTACTTGACAAAGAAAAATAGGGTCATTTCAACTTCTTGGATTCGTATAGGAATTTAAGAATTGTTTTCTAACATGAAAAAAATATTATGTTCTTGAGGGTCCAGTTGTAGATGAATCCAGTGTCACTCCTAAGGTATCTCATGATGCATGGCTACAACATGGAGATGAATCCATTGAGGTTTCTTGCCTTATGCATGCTACCATGATTCCAGATCTACAGCGGGATCTAGAACATCATACTACCTATGACATGATTGAACATCTCAAGGAGTTTTTTGGTGAGCAAGCCAGAACTGAAAGTTTTGAAACTGTTCGATCTCTTCATGGATGAAAAATTCAAGACACTAGAAATATGATCACACATGTTCTGAGGATGAAAAGCTATCTAGATTACTTATAGATATTGGGCTCTTCATATCCACAAGACATAGTCACATATTTGATTCTGAACTCATTGTCAAAGTCTTATGATACTTTCATCATGAACTATCACAAGAATGGATGGGACAAGTCCATTTCTAAGTTGTACTTGATGCTAAAAAATGCTAATAAGAATGTCATGAGGAAAACCCCTTAAGTGCTTATGATTCGTGAAGGAAAAGTCAATAAGAAGAAATAGGGCAAGAACTAAAAGGTCAAGCCACAAGCTAGCAAAGGTAAATGGAAGAAAGCTCCCCAAGACGCACCACCAACAAAGAAGGATAAGGTAACTAAGTTAGTGTTTGTTTTTTGTCTGTAGATCTGCGTGGCCTCTTCTGTCTGCACCGCACAGACCACGAGCAGACATTAGCCTTTGCAGACTGTTTGTTTTTTTGAAGACTGCAGACCTAAAAATGTCTACGCGCCCTCTTCTTGGCGCAGATGTGGACCAGAGTCTTCTAATATCTTCAGACATCTTCTAGCCTAAAAAAACATATATATCTTTATTTTTTTCAAGTTTTTTTTTTAATTTATATTTTTTCCAACTTTATTAATGATAAACAATTTGAAAAAAAATTACAAAACTTAAAAAAAAAAAAACATTCGACAATACAAACATGATATTTTTGATAAATTTATAAATAAAAATTTATTACAATAATAGTCGTTGAAGTTGTTTATATAAATATGAAAAAAATCATAATATATTCTTATATTTTTTTTTATCAAATTTTGTAAAATATTATTTAATACAGTATCGTCAATTTCTCGAGAAAATATTTATGGTACGTTTTTAATGGATTTAATTGAAAAAATCGAAGTTTTTTCCATCCATTTATGTATCAAATTCTTTGATCACTAATTATAATTTTAGTTATAACTTTTCAACTAAAGTTGTTGGTTTTTATCAAATATATATGTGAATTCATACCATTTTTATTTTTATTTTTTATACAATAATACATAAAAGTTGATCTAGATTCGTTAATTATTTATAACAAAATCATAAAAATATTAAAAAATCACTTTGAAGTTTAAAAAAATTAGTTTATTTAGATTTAAGTTTATTTTAGTAGTCCGCAGATGTTAAAAAAAACAAACAGTCTTCTTTTTGCGGACTGCAGACGTTTGGTCCACCTCTTCTACTGCAGAGGTCTACAAATATGGTCCGCAGACTGCAGACATTTTCTCTCAGAAAAAACAAACAACACCTAAGTATGACACATGCTTCGAGTGTGGAGTTTTTGGGCATTTGAAAAGGAATTTTCCTACCTATCTTGGAAGGTTGAAAGCCAAAAAGGTAGGGGACAGCACATCAAGTATATCCATTTTCATGATTGAAATGAGATTATTTACTTTTTCATCTGACACTTGGGTATTTAATACTAATTCTGAACTCACATATGTAATTCGTTGTAGGAGTTCACAAAGAATAAGGAGCTAAAAGCAGGAAAAATGGTATTGTATGTCGGTAATGGAGCTATTGTTACAGTCCAAGCAAGAGGACATTTTGAATTATGTTTACCATCTGGCCTTTATTTATTGTTAGACAATGTCTGTTTGACAATTCTATTACTTGTAATATCATTTCAATTTTACGTTTAAGGAAATTTAGATTAAATTATCAACTTGTTGATGACAGTATGTTGGATTACTGTCTAAGCTCGTAACTATATTTGGTAAGTACTTGACCCAGTTGTGCATGGTCTTTTTGGGTTGCCTTCACCAAAGCAACATGATAAGATGATTTATTAAGAAAGAGGTTATTATGATTTATTAATATGTTATATGAATAATACATTAATGGAGAAATCATATAATTAAATTAATATTAGACAAGAATTGATTAAGAAATTAATTATGTGACTAAAAGACATTAATTTAATATCAGGGACATAAACTATCAAATGTGTGATAGTTGAGTATTGGGCTAAGGAGCCTCATGGACTAGGCATGGACGAAATTAGGATGTGTCCATTCCTAATTTCGGCACTAAGGCTTTATTCCAGAAGCTTCCTTGAATTGCTTAAGGCCTAAGTAGTCCATTAGGGTTTTTGACTGAAACCCTAACAGCTCCATTATAAATAGGACTTTAAGGTTTCAGAATTCGGACTACCCTATTCCTAAGAGCTATAGAGCCGAATTCAAGAAGCCTCCAAACTCTATCCAATATCATTCTTTTGTTATTGGTGTTTGTAAGCCATTAGGGGAGTGACACTTGTGACTCTAAGCTTCAAAGACAAGAAGATTCAAGCAAGCAACAAGAGGTAATGATCTATATCTGATTTGTTTCTTATAATTTCAAATTCTTCTCATTAGATCTAGGATTTGTAAGCCTTGGATGATTGCATGTACAATTAGTGAAACCTAGATCCAAGCATTAGGGTTTGCATGAGCACATAAGACGTTCTTTTGGCTCAAACCCATCAGTGGTATAAGAGCTTTGATTGGTTTCAATTACATTTGATGCTAATATGTTCGTTAATTGCTTGATATGAAAAATCGTTTTTCTGAAAATACCCAGCTCACAACATGACTCACTGAGTTCACGACGTGAGCCCAATCTGTCAGACAGACTCAACGAGTGAAGTAGGCTACTCGACGAGTCTGTGGATCTGATGGCTCAAAACTCGGATTTTTGACTAATTTTGAGTTTGGATAATTACCAAAATTGTTTTTGAATAATAAAATCTGATATATATATATATATATATATATATATATATATATATATATATATATATGTGTGTGTGTGTGTGTGTGTGTGTGTGTGTTATGATTATCTTTACCAAATTAAAAGATAATTACCATTTATTTGAATAATAATTTAATTATAAGATAATCTTTGATTATTTAATTTATTTGGTGAATTATCTTGTAAATAATCTTGATTAGGTCAAATTTAGATAATCATTAAATTAATTGTTTAGTTTAAAATTATTTTCTATTTGATTCTTTGTGTTTTGAAAAGTTCAAATCTTGCCCTCAAGTTTTGGAATTTAAATTTTTGATTAAAAGTTTAATTTTGAAATATTTAAATTCTAAACCCTAATGATTTGAAATGTTTCAAAACTTGCCCTCAAGTTTTGGAATTTAAATTTTAATTAAAAGTTTAATTTTAAAATGTTAAATTCTAAAACCCTAATTTTTGAAAAAGTTCAAATTACACCCTTATGGTTTTATTAAATTAATTAAGTATATAATTAAAGGAGAGTTAATAAATCCATAATGATATGGTTTAGATTTAATTAAATTAAAAGTGTAATTTGTTAAATTAGACCATATAGTATTTTAAAAAGTGTAAAATACACCCTTATACTATATATAGCATTAAAAGTCTAATATTATATATATATAACTTAAACTGCTAGTCTTACCGTTAGTAGGTCTCATTCAGGAAGCCGATCTATAAGGGGGGTATACGGTTATGGCCTATAAAATGGCTGTTTAATGGGTGTCCACTCTCACCCACCGCTTCCTTGATTAGTGGAGGGTCATTAGCCAAACAGGTAGGATAGGGCAAACTCTCTCCTCATTAAAAGTATAATGAATGTTAAAGTAACTAAATGTTTTACAAAAATTCCCAACTTGTATTGTGTGATGTATTGAAATCTTGGTACTTAGGTAATTAAGACTAATTCCTTGTTCACATAAGTATGTGAGTCAAGTGAAGGACTAAAGGAACTAGTACACAATGTTGTGCACTAGTCAAGTCCACCATAAATAACAATAACACTATTCGTCATGATTAACTAAAAGTCTAGTAAATATGATTATACTTACAAGATTAAGTGTAATTCAGAATCATTGAAAAGGTTCAATGAATGGCAAAACGAATAAGTAGAATCAATGAAGGCAGAAAGATAAAAAGGTTCTCCAATCTAAGAAGAAGGGAGAGTACTTTTATATCGTGTTTTGTGATCATCTTGGTACTCTTAAGAACCATATTATAATTCATCCTCTAAGGATACCTTAGTGCACTAGTTTGGCTAAGAAGAGGAATGGAGAATTGTTGTAATGGTTAAGTCAGTAAGATGTATCGTACTTTGTTCCAAAATCAAGTCTTAGAGTAATACTCCAAGATTATGACTTGAGTGACATAATCTTAAGTAGGAATATTCTTACACTTGCACATTTTGGTAAGTTGTGATGTCTAGAATTAGACAAAGACCAACTAGTACCAAATTGAATGAAGGTTTTGTCTTGACATAGACACTCACTAACTCTTGGATATTTATTTTTGTCAAGAAATGTTTCTTGATAAGAGAATTTAATATGTGAAAAGGTCAGTGTGAGTCTAAAGATCTTGAAAAGTTTCAAGAAATCAAGAAGTAAACCTATTAAACACTAGCACACGACTTGAGGATTGTAACCTATCGTGTCGACGTATTCTTGTTACTGTGCCAATCCATTTGAGTTCATTATGCATATGAGTTCTATAAGTTCTCAATAGATTGCATAAGGCAAGTACCTTATTCAATGAAAGTACAATGACTAGCATAGGTGAGCTGCTAAATAACTTGGAAGCAATGGTGGGACCCTTGATGGCATGAAATTAAGAATGAACAAGTTATGTCCATAAAAGTTGGGATTTGTCACAAACATTATATTATGATTATGGTTATGACAAATCCACATGGATAGGAACACATGCACTATAAAATCTAAATGTCATAAGATTTATCTCCTTCATGAAAATGATTATGAGGAAACGCTTTCAGTAAGATAGATTTTAAAGGAGATAGCGATTATGTAAATTGCATTCTCAAATTCGATTATGATTACGACATCCCTCTTCATAGTTTGAATTATGAGATTTTGCAATTAGTCTGAACATTTGGGACTTAGTAATATAAGTTCTGAATTATTTTAGACACACATATGAGTTGTCTAAGGAAAGGTGTGTGAGTTTGAGAAGCTTAGATAAAAGGCTTAACGAAGCACATCGTATTGGAAACATGAACTTTGGAAGTCAATAAGTATTGCCTTCTAGAAGTCAAACTTTTTTTTGAATACGTGTCAAAGCTAGTGGGAGTATAAATGTTATGCTGGAATGGATATAATCATCATGTTAGTGGGAACATTATTAATATTATTTAAGTATTGCAAGTTGGCAATATTAATTACAGAAAAACAAAAGTTTCACTTTGCAAAGTTTCAGGGGTTGAAAAGTTGTTTTTGCTATAATTAAGGGAGAGAATGTTATACTTCGTTTCCAATCTAAAAGCTTAGATCGAGAAATTTTAATAGAATTTAGTCAAGATAATATTTATTATTTGCATTCTAAGAGTTCGATTAGGATTACGACATCCCTCTTCATAGTTCGAATTTTGAGAACACGACAAATAGGAACATTATGACAATATTATAACAAGAAGCTGATAAAGTATCACGTTTTTCATTATGAATTGTATCCCATACGCTTCGGGTATAGGATCGATTGCATATGGTGTAATATTCGACCGTTCTAAAATTTTTCCAAATGCTTAGGGCATTTAGAGGGAAAAAGGGAATAGAACCGGATTTGATTAAAATAATTAAACAACTGTTAAGGACAATCTAAGGTTCGCCAAGGATTGGTCGCTTATGGACAGTTGGAAGCATAGTCATGGATGGACCATATTGACATTATTATGAATAGATAAGGTTCTATTTAAAATGAGTTGTCATATGGCAAAATGGAAATGTTTCCATATTGGGGGTTGGATATCGAGAATCAATGTCTAGATTAGAAACTTTTATGCAAGAAGAATGTTCAAAGGATTGTACCTTGAATATGAGACTTCAAGACTATGGAATTGTCTTGTAACAATCTCCAATAGAGTACTTTGTAATTTCATTGGCAAAGTCTTCGTGACTTTGGCGCTGTGATATTACGAAAGGACCGTTGCATAAAATGATAGATTCTAACATATTCTAGTAGTGGTGAGAATTTTGTATTCTTACACTAATTGATTAGGAATTGTAAAATGAGCATCATTGGAAATGTGTTCATTTGATCTATATCACAAATTAAGGACCATAGGAAATCATAGTGTACATGCTGAGAGCATGGGACAACTGCTGTTATAATTCAAGTAAGAAGTTGATTACACGAAACAACAAATAATGAGTAATCAATATGGTGATTAAATAAAATGTTTTATTTATACTCAATGATTTGGGACCATACAGGATTAGTATTAGTCTTGTGTTTCATTTTACATGTTTTGACTTCCTGAATAATAATATTATTCAAACCCTCCACAGTCGCTCATACTTTGGAAGTGGGTATGAATGAAGACTGTCATGAATCCGTCTGTAGATTGTCTAAAGCGTTTGGATATAGCAAAAGTTTGTTGCAGTATTCATGATTACTCCTGAAATAAGATTTGAGTATTGATTAAACGCACGCTCACGTGAATCACTTCATGGAATTTATCACGAATGATTGGTGAGACAATAATATCTTATATTCTTGAAACCGAGATGTGTGATTTGTATCTTGCGAGTCGGTTACACATTAATAATATGTTAACGCACCAGTAACTTGGTGTTATAAAACATATTATTGCGTGTGATTCGGTGAGTGAGTACAAGTGAGCATTGAGTCGAAGTTTATCCGTTCCTTTTACCCAAAGTGAGATAAAGGCGATATATATATGGGCCCCTCGATAATTTAGTGATGACACCCTAAGCGCTTGGCCAAGTTGCGACTGAGTTGATGTGTTCAACTGTAGTCTGTTGTCAGTCGTCATAAATCGGAAATCAGGAAACAACACATGAACAGAGAGTATGATTAAAATCCATGTCTTAGTTCATACGATATCTAGAATGGAGGAATATATGATCCCTTATCTAAAGGACAGGTTAATGATAAAATCAGAGTTCGACAGTGTCTTTGAGTGCTACGATTGCTAATTGGATTGTACTTGCATTTATAGTTACTAGACTTATCCAAGTGGGAAACTGTTGGATTAGTGTCTAAGCCCGTAACTATATTTGGTAAGTACTTGACCCAGTTATGCATGGTCCTTTTGGTTTGCCTTCACCAAAGCAACATGCTAGGATGATTTATTAAGAAAGAGGTTATTATGATTTATTAATATGTTATATGAATAATATATTAATGTAGAAATCATATAATTAAATTAATATTAGACAAGAATTGATTAAGAAATTAATTATGTAGCTAAAAGACATTAATTTAATATCAGGGACTTAAACTGTCAAATGTGTGATAATTGAGTATTGGACTAAGGAGCCTCTAGGACTAGGAATGGACGAAATTAGGATGTGTCCATTCCTAATTTCAGCCCTAAGGCCTTATTCCAGAAGCTTCCTTGGATTGCTTAAGGCCTAAGCAGTCCATTAGCGTTTTTTACTGAAACCCTAACAGCTCCAGTATAAATAGGACCCTAAGGTTTCAGAATTCGGACTACCCTATTCCTAAGAGCTATACAGCCAAATTTAAGAAGCCTCCAACCTCCCTCCAATATCATTCTTTTGCTATTGGTGTTTGTAAGCCATTAGTGGAGTGACACTTATGACTCTAAGCTTCAAAGACAAGAAGATTCAAGCAAGCAACAAGAGGTAATGATCAAGATCTGATTTGTTTCTTATAATTTCGAATTCTTCTCATTAGATCTAGGATTTGTAAGCCTTGGATGATTGCATGTACAATTAGTGAAACCTAGATCCAAGCATTAGGGTTTGCATGAGCACATAGGATGTTCTTTTGGCTCAAACCCATCACAATATTCATTCCTTCTTGAATGGAGTATTATGTGACATCCCCTAGTTTACTGAGCCAAAAAAAACTTTTCTTTACGCTATAGAAAAATCATAAGATGTTTGTTCGCGAAAAATCCCAGTATACTAAAATTTTTTTAGTACAAATGATTGTTTCAAAATATCAAAACGCTAAGGATGTCGTATGTTGGGTTTTTATTCAAAAATTGTTTCAAAAAACATAAACATAGCAACGAAAGACTTCAAATTTAAACAAAATAAAACTAGTTCAAATCCAACTAAAAGATCATTTTGCAAGACATAGAAAGGTTAAAACAGTCATAGAATGAAAGTGTCACAACCTTTGAAGACTTTGATTCTCATGGTAGATTGGAAGTTGATGAAGTGTGGCATGAAACTTCAAAGGTAGAAGTTCTCTAGAGATATCCACCAACAATAAATCAACTTGATAAGATGCTAGTCTTCTTCTTGTAATAAAAGAGTCTCTTACGCTCTTAAGACAAAGAAGCTAGTTTGCCTTAAAAGAGATTATTCAAGTATTATCTTCATCTTTATGTTCTTAGCACTTCAAGAGAAAAAAACTTGAGAAAATATGGAGATGGGAAGCCACAGATTTTTTGGTTTTGGCTTGTAAAAGAAAGGAGAAAACTAGTCTTTTAAGTCCTTATTGTAAGCCTTTATCCCATGGGTCTTAGCACTTTAAGACCCATGCTTTATCAAATAATCTAGTCATTGTTTCTAAGAACACGGTATGTTAAATAAATTAATCAAAAGCAAGTATTCTTTCTTCTTTATGGTCTCCTTGAATATTTTATAAAAATAAGAAGCTAGTTTTTATATAAACCTCTTCAAATTTTTATAATTTTTAAAACATATAAATCCATACAAGACAAAATAACCCTTTTGGTCTAAAAAGATATACATGACATAATAAATCATATCTGATGATATACTATGATATTTTTTGATACTTAACATTGAAAATTAATATTTTTATGAAATAAATAATCTACAATTAATTACAAAATATATATATATATATATATATATATATATATATATATATATATATATATATATATATATATATCAAGATTCAAATTCTTATAAGTAATATATTTGCATCAAGTTGTTGTTAGTGTGACCCTTTAGTATTATATATCATCTAGCAATATCATTTTGTAATGACTCTTGGATATATAGATCTTTCATCATAATCAATACACAACATAAGTTACAACGTCAAGACCTAACGATTCTAAATACTCTTTCATGTCTTCTCTTTAATCACTCAACATCCTATTCATATCTCTAGCAACTTAGCACCGCTAGATGTGATGCATATAAATCAAGTGGGTTAGTTTGGGAAACCTAGTGAGATACATTTGGTTTTCTCAATCCCATAATATTTTTATGATGATAATCCATAATTAATAAACATGTAGAACCAACTATTACCATAACACCATAGATATATAATCTAATGAATGTGAACATACAACATGAAAGTATTGGGTTTTACGTTTGTGCCCTTCATAAAATGGGTGGTGGAGAATTTTTATCCTAGTCATCACCATTTTCTGAGTCATCACCAAAACCAGACTCTCTCTGCAACATCCCATTTATTAAATAAATAAATAAATAAATTGATAAGTGTATAGTATCCCTAAAATCAATAATTTATATAGCAAGGTGTTGGTCCCGGGGGTTAATTGTTACAATTTTAGAAGTTGGGGGTTAAAAGTATAAGTTGTGGATTTAATTTGAAAAGTTTTTAGAAGTCAGAGTGCGTTTGGTAATTAAGGGACTTGTTTTGAAAGGGGTTTCAGAAGATAGTGTATAAATGGTAAATTAAGTATCTATTTGGAAAGAAATTTGTCATGAGGGGTTATATGGTAACTATTGGAGTTCATTTGAAAAGAATGGATGGGGAGGGACCAGAAGTGTATATTTGGGCATAAGTTTGAAAGAGACACGAGATATACCGGTATCCCTTCCCCACGTCGTATCCTAAAACCCTAAACCTATCTTCTCCAGCCGCCATGCACAAGTTCAGCCACCTTCACCTCTCGTGAGCCTATTAAAGTAATTCAGAGTACAGGTCATGTTTTGGCTTATGAACATTTTTATTTAATTTCTTTAGCTCTTAGTAGAAAAGAATAAGTCAAGATCATGTGGGTTAGTGTCCCCTGGTCTCTAGCTAGCAGTTGCTATTTTTATTCAAAGTTTTATTTAAATAGTTAGGTATGTACGAGGAGTTGGTATCCTCTTTTCTCTTCCAGTTTATGAATAAGAAGTTTGCAGCTTTCTGCCCCTGTCCTGTGTTTTACTTTCTTGTCCCATTTCTCTTTTAACTCTGCCCACTATGCTATTCAATTTTTATCCCCTGTTGTGTTAATTAAGCATAAAGACACAAATACCGCTGTATAAGGCCAACATTTGGTATCAGAGCAAAGGTTGGTTGTTGCATGCCAAACTATCAGACCCGTGAAGAGATGTCAGGAGGCAATGGAAATGGAGAGAAATAAGGACAGATCACCTTTCATTATCTGATGTTGTCAAGAAGCAATTACTCTGCATGGGCCATAAAGATGAGAGTTTTCATGCAGGCCCAAGGAGTCTGGGATGCAGTGGAACCCAGGACTTCAAACACTGTTGTCGAAGTAAAGAAGGATAAGATGGCTTTGGCTGCTATCTATCAAGGGATACCAGAGGATTTGCTATTGTCTTTGGCTGAGAAGAAAATAGCCAAAGAAGCTTGGGAGGCATTGAAGACAATGTACATGGGGGCAGAACGAGTCAAAGCAGCGAGGATTCAAACATTGAAGGCTGAGTTTGAATCCTTAAACATGAAAGAATCAGAAGGAGTTGATGAATTTGGTGCGAAAGTAAGCAACATCATGAGGACCATGTGAACATTGGGGGCACAATGATTGAATCCTACGTTATGAAGAAACTGCTAAGGGCAGTCTCGACCAAGTTCCTTCAAATTGATTCAACACTTGAGCAATTTGGAGACCTAGAGACAATGACAACCGAAGAAGTAATCGGAAGGCTAAAGGCTCATGAGGAAAGGATGAAAGGGCATGGTGAAAGCAATGAAAGAAAACTACTCTTGACTCATCAAGAGTGGTCAGAGAGAAGCAAAAAGAAGATAGAAGGAGATTCCAAATCCAAATAAAACCGAGGAGGGTCTGGAGGCTCAGGAGCACGAGGCAAAGGAAGAGGTAGAGGTACTGGTGGTCGTGGGACTCGTGGAAGAGGAGTTTCACACTACCAGAAAGATGGAGGAAGAGGCACATCCAGTAATCAAGATAAAAGCAAGATCCAGTGTTACAACTGTCAGGAGTATGGCCACTATGCAGCGGAATGCCCAAATCCAAGACGTGAAAGAAGTCATGAGAACAACCTGATTCGTGAGCAAGAAGACAATGAGCCAGCACTACTGTTAGCATCGTTTCATAATGATGGAGAGGCTGGTGAAGTGTTTTTAAATGAGGAAAATGTAACCCTAGAACTGAGAACACGAGAAGAAGAAGTAAAGAGGTCAAGTATGTGGTCTCTTGACACAGGGGCAAGTAATCACATGACCGGTGACAAGTATAAGTTTCGTGAGTTGAATGAAAAAGTTCAGGGGTATGTAAAATTTGGAAACGAATCAAGGGTGAGGATCGAAGGAAAGGGTTCAATCATGTTTCAATGCAAGAATGGTGATCATCGAAAGCTTGATGAAGTCTATTATATCCCAGACTTATGTAGCAACATAATAAGTCTAGGACAGCTGGCTGAGGGAGGAAATGAAATCAAGATCAAGGACCCGTTTCTATGGGTTCATGATACAGCAGGGAAGCTTCTAATGAAAGTGAGGAGATCATCAAATCGACTCTACAAAATAGAGTTGGTAGAGGCTAGATCAATGTGCTTAATTGCTAGAATTAGTGATCCAACTTGGCTGTGGCATGTGAGAATGGGTCACACAAATTTTAATTCAATGAAAAATATGTCGAAGAAAAAGATGATTGAAGGGATGCCAAAATTAAACATCCTTACAAAACCATGTGAAGGGTGCTTGTCTGGAAAGCAGATAAGAAAGCCATTCCCTTCACCTTGAGTTACAGGGCAAAGAAAAGGCTTAAGCTTGTTCACGGTGATCTATGTGGACCGTATCACCCCCTACACCCTCAGGAAGCAGGTACTTCATGTTGCTAGTAGATGATTATAGCATAGTTACGTGGGTTTACTGTTGGATTAGTGTCTAAGTCCATAACTATTTTGGTATGTACTTGACCCGATGGTGCATGGTCCTTTTGGGTTGCCTTCACCAAAGCAACTTGATTGGAGAAATATCTAGAGAGAGAGGATAATATGATTTATTAATATGTTATAAGAATAATATATTAAAGGAGAAATCATATTTGTTTAATTAATATTGGTCAATAATTAATTAAGAATTAGTTTTGTGATCAAATGTAATTAATTAAACTAGAGGGGCTGATTTGTAATTATGTGATAGTTACAAAATAAGGTAAGGATTATCTTATAAGTGTGGTGGACGAATTTAAGGTTGGAAAGCCTTAGAATTCGAGTATGATAAGGATTCAAGGATTATCTTATTGGTTGCTTAATGGATAATCAACTAGATAAGGATAATGACTGAAACCCTATCTTTACACCTATATAAACACCCCTAGGGTCATGAATTCGTGGATCCCTTCCCAAGAAGTCCCAAATACGAATTCTAACCTCCCTCCTCTCTCCTTATACCTTCTCCACTTGCTTATGGTGTTTGTAAGCCATTAGAGGAGTGACACTTGTGACTCTTTGCTTTCCAAGGTCAATTCAAGGAGGAATTGGATTGTTATTGCTATATAACAATCAAGGTATGTTCTGAAACCTATTTACATGTGAATTCTGATTTCCATATGCTAGTATTAGGGTTCAAAGTCTTGGATTCATAGTATGTACAATAGAGAAACCTAGATCCGAGCTTTAGGGTTTGTATGAGCACATAGGATGTCTTATGACCAAAACCCATCAGTGGTATCAGAGCCATGATTGGTTTCTATTGTATTGATGCTTGATGTAACTGAAAATCGTGTTTTTCCTCACTGTTCGACCTGACTCGGCGAGTCACTCTTGGACTCGGCGAGTCAGCCCTACTCGGCGAGTTCCAGAGGGTGACTCGGCGAGTCGGTGCGTCAGATAGTGCTTATCTCGGGATTTCTTGCTGTTTTTGCATTGGGATAATTACCTTATCATGTTAGATCATTATTAATCCGATTATATGATATATTTGACTATAATTTTGATCTAATTGAAGATATTTATCAATTAATAAGATAATCGTTTCCTTATAAGATAATTGATTAATTATTTTGAGTAAATTGATAAATTGTTTTGCAAGAAATCGTTAAACAAATCAAATATGGATAATTATGTGATTAAATGTTAATTTGAATTATTTGTTATTTGATGCTTGTTGTTGTGAAAAGTTTCATATTTGGCCCTTTAGGTTTTATAGTTTAAATTTGAACCCCAAAAGTTTTGTTGTTTTGAAATTTAAATAGTTGAAACCCTAATGTTTTGAAAAAGGTTTCAAAACTTGCCCTCAAGTTTTGGAATTTAAATTTTGATGCATATTTAAAGTCTAAACCCTAATGTGTTGAAATGTTTCAAAAATTTGCCCTCAAGTTTTGGAATTTAAAAGTTGATTAAAAGTTTAATTAGGAATGTTACTAAAACTCTAAGAAGTTTTGAAAAAGTTCAAATCACACCCTTATGGTTTTATTAATTAATTAAGGTGTATAATTAAATGAGATTTAATAAATCCATTAAAGTTTAGGTTAACCATTTAATAGAATTAAAAGTGTAATTGTTAAAGTTAACCACATAGTATTTTAAAAGTTATAAAATACACCCTATACTATATATAACATTAAAAGTCTAACATTATATATATGTATAACTAAAAGTCAGTCTTACCGTTAGTAGGCCTCATTCACGAAGCTGGTCTATAAGGGGTGTTTAAGGAAATTGCCTATAAAATGGCGATTGAATGGGTATCCACTCTTACCCACCGCACTCTTGACTAGTGGAGGGTCGTTAGCCGAACGGGTAGGATAGGACGAAACCTTCCATTATAAGTATAATGAATTATCAAGTAACTAAATGTTTTATAAAATTCCCAATCTTAGTTACTTAGGCAAAAGTGAATTGATGCAATTCCATGAAATTACACTTTGTGCCCTTGCGAAGACGTTAGTGGAGCGTGTGTGGTTAACCGGCACACTAAATGGGTCTAAGCAAAGGTAGAAAAGGGTGACTCAATGTTTGTCATAGTTCGGTGGAGCGTGTGTGGTTTACCGGCACATCGAATAGGTGACCATAACATGTGAGGGCACCATGTAGTTTGCATGGTTATTCACACCCGCTTTGTGATCCTCGGCATCCCAGTCACAAACAAGAGGGGCATATCGAGATATAAACATGCCATTGAAAGTTCAATGTATCTCAAAGGATCTAGGAATTTTCATAGATTTAAAACTTAAATTTCTTTTTCGTTTTTCATGGTGGAAATTAGTGAATCGTCATTCACTTACCTTCAAATATTCTGCAATTAGGGTTACGGCATCCCTCTCCCGAGTTGTAGAATATTGTGTTGGGTCCTAGCCTTAGTATCTCATTTGGGTGATTTACTAAGGACTCATTCAATCAACTAACTTGAATTCGTTTTCTCCCGTATTATAGATGTCAAAGTTCGACAACTATGGTCTTCCCAAATCCCGTGGAACAAGCATTCCACATGAAGATGATATTCCACAATTCGATCGAGGATCAAGAAATCATGCTTCACTTCCTCCTCCTCCTACAATTATTCTCCCTAACCCACAAGATTGTAAAATTGAAAGGTTCAATATCACTCAAGCCCAATTGGCAAGTAAACATAAAGAAGGAAAGTCGGTGTGTGCACACGTCCTAGGGATGAAGTCGCGCATTGATAGACTAAGAATGATGGGATCCGTTGTTAGTGAAGAGATGGCTGTTGATTGGGTTCTTCAGTCACTTCCCAACTTATATAGTGAGTTCGTAAGAGAGTACTATATGACGAACCACAACATGACCCTTATAGATCTCACCTATATGCTTATTGCTGCCGAATCAGCAATGGTTTGGCGCAATAGAAAAAGCAAGGTTGATTGGTGAATCTGCCTTCAAGAACTCTATGGATATAGACAATGGCAATGAAAGACATGCAATGATCGAAAAGTTTGATCATAAGAGAAAGGCGATGTCTGAAGTAGTTCCATGTGTTATTCCAAAAGATTCAATTTGCTTTTATTGCCAAGAGAAGGGGCATTGGAAACGAAGTTGCCCTAATTACCTAAGAGATCTAAGAGATGGGAGAGTCAAAGGTATGACTGCGCTTTAGGTAAAAATCCACTATCTAACTCCATTAAGTTCCTATTCATTGATTCTTAATACATGATGTAATAAGATTACATTTGAGTCTTTTGTAGGGTCGGTGAAAAGAAAGGAAGCCTGATAAGAGAGCAAGATGAATCTAATCACAAGAGATGGATTTCGATTGCATGGACTTGAAGATTAAATTTTGAGCTTAGAAAGTTATGATAGAGTTGTTAGAAATTTTCTTTTGTACATAGTTTTCAATGGATTTTGCATTGTAAGGACAAATTTTTCCGCTGCTTTTATAAATAAAATAAATTTTGTTCGACTTATTTATTTATTTCCTTACAATGAAATCGTTGTGAAAATTGATGTTCGAATGGATATGATTCTTAGTTATGTTATTATGGAAATGTCAAGAATTTACCAAATAGGGAGAGTTTCTCATCGCCCAAGTTTCAATTGGACAGAAATTTGGAATCATGCAACTTGGTTGCACGATGAATGAGAAATTTCATATTTGGAAATTAGACCAATTCGTTGACAAAGTGTCAAGTGAAGGACTAGAAGATCGAGTACACAAAGTTGCGTGTTGATCAAGTCAACCATAAGAGTAACAATGATATTCGTCATGATTTACTAAAGGTTTAGTAAATATGATTATACTTACAAGATTAAGTGTAATTTTGAATTGATTAAAGGGTTTGATCAATAGCAGAACGAATAAGAAGAATCAAGTAGGCAGAAAGATAAAAGTTTCTCCATTCTAAGAAGATGGGAGAGTACCTTTTATGCTTTATGATAGGTCTTAATGATTAAGAACCATATCTCAATTGATCCTCTAAGTGAGTCTTAGTACAATTGTATGTCTAAGAAGAGGAATCAAGAATTGAAGAAATGGTTAAATCAATAAGTTAATCATACTTCGTTCCAATAACAAGTCTTAAAGTTAAGATTGTGACATTGAGTGAAAGGTATTAAGAAGGTTTGTAACATTCATCAAATGTGGAAAGTTGTGATGTCTTGGATAAGACAAAGACCAACTAGGACCAATTTATGAAGTGTTTTGATAAAAAGCTACACTAACTCTTGAATATTTGTTTGTCAAGAAATGGTTTTGACAAGAGAATCTTATATGTCAAGGAGTCAGTGGGAGTCTTAATGGTCTTGAAAGGTTCAAGAACAAATCAAATAAACCTTATCGATCATCACTAGCACACGAGTTGAGGTTTACAACCTATCGTGTTGACATTATTTTGATTCTGTGCCAACCCAATCGACTTAATTATGCATGTGAGTCCTATGAGTTCTCATTTGAACGCATAAAAGGCAAGGACCTTGATCAATGGAAAGTACATTGATAGGAAAATGTGAGCTGCTTAACTACTTGGAAGACGTGGTGGGCAGCTGTACTACCATAAGGCAAGAAATCAAGATTAAGAAAGTTTGGTCCATATGAGTTTGAATTTGTCGTAAACCTTGGTTTTAACAAATTCACATGGATAGGAACAAATACACCGCTTTAAATCTAAGTGTCATAAGATTTCCTCCTTCATGAAAATGATTGTGAGGAAATGCTTTCACTAAGAAAGATTTTAAGAAGATAGTGATTGTAAAATTGCATTCTCGAATTCAATTATGGTTACGGTATCCCTTTCCATAATTTGAATTGAGAGGTTTGGCAATTAGTCTTAATTGTTTAGACACACATATGAACTATCGAAGGCAAAGGTGTATAAGTTCAAGAAGCCTTGATAAAAGATTATCAAAGCACTATGTATTAGAAACATGGACTTAAGAAATTCAATAAGTATTGTCTTTCTGGAAGTTAAGATGGTTAAGAATACATGCCGAAGCTAGTGGGAGCATAAGTGTTATGTTTTATAATAATCATCATGATAGTGGGAGCATAAATGTTATGATTGTATGATTATTAAGGAAAGTATTGCAAGGTTAGCAATATTAATTATAAAAAACAAGAGTCATACTTTGCAAAGTTGTAAGAGTTGAAAGGTTGTTTTACTATAATTAAGGGAGAGAATATTATGCTTCATTTCAAATCTAAAGGATTAGGTTGAGAAATGTTAATATATTTAGTCAAAGGTACATAGTGTGTTCTTAAAATTTCGATTATGATTACGGCATCCCTTTTCACAATTCGAATTTTGAGAACATAGCAAATAAAACATTATGCGTCGTGTCCCATACGCTTCGGGTATAGGATCGATTGAAAATGCTTAATGTTTGACCATTCTAAAATTTTCCAAATGTCGAGCACATTTAGAGGGAAAAGGGACTAGAATTGGTTTTGACTAAAATAATCAAACAACTATCAAAGGACAATCCAAGTTCGACGAGGATTGGTCGCTTGTGAGTAGTTGGAAGTATAGTATTGGAAAATATGGAAATGTTTCCATATTGGATGGACCATATCGACATCATTATGAATAGATAAGATTCTATTAAGAATGAGTTGTCATATGGAACATATGGAAGTGTGTCCATATTGGGAATTGAATATTGAGAAATCTATGACTAGATTAGAAACTTCTATGCAAAAGGATGTTCAAAGAAAGAACTTTGAGTGAGAGACATCACATCTATGATATTGTCTTGTAACAATCTCCGATAGAAGACTTTGTAATATCATTGGCAATAGTCTTTGTGACTTTGGTGCAGTGACATTACGAAAGGATAGTTGCATAGAATGTTAGAATATAGCATATTCTATAAGTAGCAAGAATTTGATATTCTTTAACTTATGAAAAACGGATTTGGAGTTGTGAAATGAGAAGGATTGGAAATGTGTTCAATGTGATCTATTTCACAAAGTAAGAACCATAGGTAAACATTGTGTGCATGCTAGGAGCATGAGACAAGTGTTACAATTCAAGTAAGAAGTTGATTACCCGAAACGACAAATAATGAGTAATCGATATGGTGATAAATAAAAGGTGTTTTATTTATACTCAAAGGTTTGAGGCCATATGGGATTAGTATTATTCTTGTGTTTCACTTTGCATGTTTTGACTTCCAGAATAATTGAGTTTATTAAGAATAATTGAATTATTCGAACGGGCCGCAGTCGTTCATATGTTGGAAGTAGATATGAATGAAGACTGTCGTGAATTGGTATGTGGATTGTCTAAAAGAGTATTAGACATAAGCAAGAGTTTGCTGCAACGTTCATGAGTGCTTATGAATGTGATTTGAGCATTAGATTAGACCCACGTTCACTTGGATCACTCCATGAATTGTATCACGAGTGATTAGTGACACGATAACATCTTATATTCTTGAAACTGAGATGTGTGAGTTGTATCTTGCGAATCGGTTGCACATTGATAATATGTAAACGCACCAGTAACTTGGTGTTATAAAACATATTGTTGTGTGTGATTCGGTGAGTGAGTGCAAGCGAGCATTGTATCAAAGTTTATCCATTCCTTTTATTCAAAGTAGAATAAAAGCGATATCTTTGGGCCCCTCGATGGGTTAGTGATGACAAACGTAAATGCTCGGCCGGGCTAGGGCTAATTTGATTTGTTCAATTAGTCAGTCGTCATAAAACGGGAATCGAGATATAGTACAAAGAGAATGATTTGAAATCATATCTCATATGATATCTAGAATGGAGGAATATATGATCCCTTATCTAAGGACACACGTATTTGATATGATCAGAGTTGACAGCGGCTTTGGAAAGCTACGATTGCAGATCGGGATCCGAAGTCATACGCAGAATAGTTGTTAGACTTATCCAAGTGGGAGACTGTTGGATTAGTGTCTAAGTCCATAACTATTTTGGTATGTACTTGACCCGATGGTGCATGGTCCTTTTGGGTTGCCTTCACCAAAGCAACTTGATTGGAGAAATATATAGAGAGAGAGGATAATATGATTTATTAATATGTTATAAGAATAATATATTAAAGGAGAAATCATATTTGTTTAATTAATATTGGTCAATAATTAATTAAGAATTAGTTTTGTGATCAAATGTAATTAATTAAACTAGAGGGGCTGATTTGTAATTATGTGATAGTTACAAAATAAGGTAAGGATTATCTTATAAGTGTGGTGGACGAATTTAAGGTTGGAAAGCCTTAGAATTCGAGTATGATAAGGATTCAAGGATTATCTTATTGGTTGCTTAATGGATAATCAACTAGATAAGGATAATGACTGAAACCCTATCTTTACACCTATATAAACACCCCTAGGGTCATGAATTCGTGGATCCCTTCCCAAGAAGTCCCAAATACGAATTCTAACCTCCCTCCTCTCTCCTTATACCTTCTCCACTTGCTTATGGTGTTTGTAAGCCATTAGAGGAGTGACACTTGTGACTCTTTGCTTTCCAAGGTCAATTCAAGGAGGAATTGGATTGTTATTGCTATATAACAATCAAGGTATGTTCTTAAACCTATTTACATGTGAATTCTGATTTCCATATGCTAGTATTAGGGTTCAAAGTCTTGGATTCATAGTATGTACAATAGAGAAACCTAGATCCGAGCTTTAGGGTTTGTATGAGCACATAGGATGTCTTATGACCAAAACCCATCATTTACTTGCTAAAGTCAAAATATGAGGCCTTTGATGTATTTAAGAACTTCCAAAGGAAGGTGGAAGTCGAAACAGGGGAGAAGTTGAAGATGTTCAGGACTGACCGTGGTGGTGAATTTCTATCAAATAAATTCACCGCATACTACAATGAAACAGGAATGGAAAGACAATATACATCTCCATTCTCTCCACAACAAAATGGGGTTGTGGAGAGAAGGAATCGAACAGTATTAGAGATGGTCAGGTGTAACTTGAAAACCATGAGGATGCCAGATAGCCTGTGGGGCGAAGCTTTTAATCACTCTGTTTATGTTCTGAACAGAGCACACATAAAGGCTTTGAAAGATGAAACCCCATACGAGATGTGGACCGGAAGAAAGCCACACATTGAACATCTTAGGGTGTTTGGATGTGTGGTACATATGAAAGTTGTCAAAGGGCACTTGGCAAAATTGTATGAAAGAAGCATTCGACTGGTACATCTGGGGATTGAAAAGAGAACTAAGGCTTATAGGTTGTTGGACCTGGATACTGGAAAGATGTACGTGAGTCGAGATGTGGTCTTCGATAAGCAACAACGATGGGCGTGGGAGAAGAGTACGAAAATCAAAGTGATACCGGGCATGAGTTTCACTGTCGATGGTTTCAACCTAGATGAGGTTTATGATGGTGAGGTCGACTGGGAACCTAGTATGCCACAACATGAACATGGGTCATCACGAAATGTTAGTGATTGGATTGAAGGTTCATAGCCCATTAACTCACAACTGTATTCACAAATGAACCCACCAAGAATGCACTCAAGTCCACCATCAACACCTATTTCCCAAATTACGCCAATTTCACCTGTATCGCAAGACAGCTCAACTAGTACCGCTTCCAGTTCCATAGGTGGTGGTGCCCCAAAACGCTATAGATTGCTTACGGATTTGTACGAGAACACGGAGGAAGACCACATACCTGTAACAGCCCGGAACCTCAGGTATTATTAAAATTATGTTTTTGGGGTGATTTAAGAGGGGACTCGGCGAGTTGGTGCCTAGACTCGCCGAGTAGGATCGCGGACTTGGTCGCGGGTCCGCGACTGGACTCGACGAGTCCAGATATGGACTCGGCGAGTCGACGCTGTTCAGCAGAAACCCTAACCGTTCAAGGTTGGGACGTATAAAAGGGGTCCATTGGCCGTCATTGTTCGTTTTGCCTTCTGAGAGGAACCCTAAATCGATTAAGTGCAGCAGGAGCAAGGATCTTAGGCCATTATTGGTTAGAGAAGAGTGGGTGTGCAAGGAAGAGGGAGGATTGGCTAAAAGAGCAGCAAGGGGGTCACATTCTGAGGTTGGGAATACAGAGAACACATCATCCAGGTAAGAATTCGTGTTTGCTCTGTTATTTTGATGTAATTATGAAATTAGGGTTTATAGAACCCATTTAGTGATTTGATGAAGAAATGCCTTGTTACCCCACGATTATAGTCTTGTATTAGGACCTTTAGAGGTCCAGAAGGTCCCATGCATGTGTACTTCGGGACGAGACCTATCCCAGGAAGCAGTTACTCGTCTGCATGGCATGGACTCGCCGAGTTGTTCTTCAGACTCGGCGAGTAGCTTGAAGATGTGCTGGGACTCGCCGAGTTGTTCATCAGACTCGGCGAGTGGAGTCGGGGTGGCCCCGCGATTCTTCCACGAGGACCTCGTCGAGTCAAGAGGTATACTCGACGAGTAGAAAGGGAATATTCAGGAATCTGTGAGGACGACTAGACTCGCCGAGTCGCCTTGGTACTCGCCGAGTCCAGTCGGGTTGACCGTTGACCAGAGTTGACCTAAGTCTGACTTCTTAGGGATAGTCACATTTAGCTGATATGAGTGTTAATGAGTTATGTAATGTGATAGGAGGGTTGTAGCTCGTCGGTTTGTGCGCGAGTGATTTCAGGAGTTGCTAGCTTTCAGCACTTACGAGGTGAGTCTTCTCACTATACTGTACCCGGAAGGGTTTGACTGTGTGATCGGAAGGTCAAGTATGTTATGTATTATGTTTATGTGCTATAAGTGGTAAGTTAAGTGTTATATGGATATGTATGCTATAAGTGGTAAGTTAAGTGTTATATGGATATGTATGCTGTATGTGGTAAGCTAAGTGTGATATGTGCTATGTATGATATGTGGGCCGGAAGGCAATATGTTATGAGCCGGAAGGCGATTATGTTATGGGCCGGAAGGCGTTGTAATGAGGACCAGAAGGTCCGGGCCTGGAAAGGCGTATGTGTGTAAGTGTATATTGGGGAACTCACTAAGCATTTATGCTTACAGTTGTTGTGTATGTATGTATTTCAGGTACTACTAGCGAGGACCGTGGGAAGGCGCCGGCATGATCGATACACACTGAAGATTGTTTAGGATCTTGGGAGTTTGAATAAATGTATTGACCGAATAATTAAACTATTTATGCCTTGTTTTAATGGAAAATATTATGTTTTAAAAATGAAAAATTTGTTTGAAAAATTTGAGTTGTTACAATTGGTATCAGAGCCTTGGTTTGAGGGATTCGGGTGCACCTTCGGGGGTAACTGAACTCAAACTGAGGATTTGAGGAAACTTTTCAAATAAAGGCATAAACTTTTGTAAATGGTTTTGTGGTAAGCAAGAAAGAAGCAGTGTGTACGATCAGTCAGCGCCCGAACGGTAAAAGATCCCCAAAATACCTTACAATATTATATGATATGAATTGTCATGCATGCTAGAAGACTAGGTATTCATGTTAGGACTAGAGTGGCCTGATTTGTGATGCCTTAGTCTAGGGAAGTTGCCTATATGTGATGCTTTGCTGGTATGCGGGTAGCTTGAGCGTATCAGAAGTAGAGTACTCACTATCCGAAGTTTGGGGAGGAGGACTTGGGATGAACACTGATGCGGTGTGGTCGGTAGTATTGGGCCCGTACTACCGAGGACACCGGGTAAGTGGGAGACCCAAGTAAGAATCCCTGGATGTCGGGGACGGGGTAGGGTCGCGTTATCGAGTGCAATTACACTTGATAGAATCTCTGATAATTTTATGTTGTATTTCAGAGATACCATGGTTAGACCGCGACACGGGGCGAGTACGAGCGGTGTGAGTGACGAGGATATTCGTCAGATGATCCACGAGGAGGTGGCGGCGGCGATCCGGGCCGAGATCCCGGAGATGTTTGGGTCTATCAAGACCACCCTTATGGAGACGTTCGACGAGCGGTACGCCGCATTGACTGAGGCTGCAACCGCTGCAGCTACCGCAGCTGTGGCCGCTGCTAGGCCACAGGGGGGTGATTCATTGCTGTTCCGAGAGTTCAGCAACACGAAGCCACCAGAGTTCGACGGGACGCAGGATCCGATTGCTGCGATGAGGTGGATCGCAGATATAGAGGGGTGCTTCTACACTTGTTCATGCTCGGAGCACCTGAGGGTACGGTTCGCTTTGAACCAGCTCCGTCTGGGAGCCAAGGACTGGTGGAAGTTCGTGACGGCGAACTTCACTTTAGCAGAGACTGCGGCAGTGACATGGGAGGGGTTCACTACCATGTTCAGGGATGAGTACGTTCCCCCGGTGGAGCGGGAACGATTGGTTCAGGAGTTCTTAGCCCTCAAGCAGGGTACTGATTCGGTGGCGGCGATCACGCGGAAGTTCCACGAGAGGGCGATGTTTTGCCCTGAGCTAGTGGCCACAGAGCAGGCTCGAATGAGCCGGTACTTGGGTATTCTGAGGAGGGAGATCCGGGAGTTTGTGTCAAACTCCACTTACCATACTTTTGCTGAGCTTTAGGCGAATGCCAGGAAGCGTGAGATCGAGTTAGAGACTCAGGCCAGGGAGGAGGCCGAGTCTCAGCAGGCAGACCGGCGACCGGCTCAGTCTCAGCCGGCAGCTAAGCGGATTAAGTCCGCCGATTCGAGGACGGGAGGCTCGAAGAACCGCACTTGCGTAAAGTGCGGTAAGGGCCATGATGGGGCGTGTCGAGCCGGTGCTTGCTACAAGTGTGGCAAAGAGGGACACATTGCTAGGGAGTGTCCCAAGGGATTTATGGTTTGCTTTCATTGCAACCAGACCGGCCATCGGAAGGCCGAGTGCCCTCAGCTTCGTCAGGGATCTGCACCTGTTGTCAGGACTACTGAGACTCGACCGGTGAAGGTCGAGGCCCCGAGGGCTCGTGGGAGAGCCTTTCAGCTGACTGCGGAGGAGGTCCGCGCTGCGCCCGACGTTGTGGCAGGTACTTTTCTTGTGAACTCTGTGCCTGCCTTAGTGTTATTTGACTCGGGTGCGAGTAGGTCCTTTGTGTCCTTAGCCTTTAGTCAGCATATTGGTGTTGGTCGTGAGTCGTTGAGTCGACCTTTGAGAGTCTCTATAGCTGACGAGAAGGTGATTTGTGCTACGGAGGTTCTTCGGGGTTGTGTACTAGAGATTTTCGGGGTTGGATTCCCGATTGACCTGATTCCTATCGCGATGGGGGATGTCTGTGTCATCGTGGGCATGGACTGGCTGAGCCGGTTCGGTGCTGTTATCGACTGTGAGCGTCAGTTGGTGACTATACGAGACCCTAGAGGGGGAGTTCTTTCGGTGTACGGCGAGGGTACCCGTTCGGGATCAGCTTTTTGTTCGGCCGCTAGGGCGAGGCAGTGTCTACGGCAGGGCTGTCAAGGTTTTGTGGCGTATGTGATGGATACGCGGAAGGTTTCCGAGAAACCGAAGTCAGTTGAGGAAGTTCCGGTGGTGCGCGAATTTTCAGATGTCTTTCCCGAGGAGTTGCCGGGAGTACCGCCTGTGAGGCAAGTAGAGTTTAGTATTGATCTGGTTCCGGGGGCAGCACCTATTGCTAAAGTGCCCTATCGTCTTGCACCTCCAGAGATGCAAGAGTTGTCCTCGCAACTCCAGGAATTGCTGGGGAAGGGATTCATTCGGCCGAGCAGCTCGCCATGGGGAGCACCTATTTTGTTCGTCAAGAAGAAGGATGGTTCACACCGGATGTGCATTGATTACCGGGAGTTGAACAAGCTAACGGTCAAGAACCGTTACCCGTTGCCGAGGATCGATGATCTATTCGATCAGTTGCAGGGAGCATCTTGGTTTTCCAAGATCGATCTGAGGTCGGGTTACCATCAGGTGAGAGTACGGGATGAAGATGTCCAGAAGACAGCGTTTAGAACGCGATACGGGCATTATGAGTTTGTGGTGATGCCTTTTGGACTCACCAATGCCCCGGCTGTGTTCATGGATCTCATGAACAGGGTATGCAGGCCGATGTTGGATCGGTCAGTGATCGTATTTATCGACGACATTCTGGTGTATTCGAGGTCGAGAGAGCAGCATGAGGAACATTTGAGGGAGGTCCTTGAGGTATTGAGGTCGGAGAAGCTTTATGCAAAGTTCTCCAAATGTGAATTCTGGTTGCGGGAGGTCCAGTTTCTAGGACATGTGGTTAATCAGAAAGGGATATTGGTCGACCCGGCCAAGGTTGAAGCGGTGATGAGTAGGGAGGTGCCGAAGTCACCCTCTGAGATCAGAAGTTTCCTTGGGTTGGCAGGGTATTATCGGAGATTTATCAAGGATTTCTCCAAGATTGCAGTGCCACTCACCAGATTGACCCGAAAGGGTGTTACGTTCTCATGGGGGCCCGAGGAGCAGACCTCCTTTGAGACACTTCGCCAGAAATTGTGCGAAGCCCCGGTATTAGCTCTCCCAGAAGGGATGGAAGATTTCGTGGTATATTGCGACGCATCGATTTCGGGATTGGGTGCAGTGTTGATGCAGAGGGGTCATGTGATAGTTTATGCATCGAGGCAGCTGAAGCCTCATGAGGCGAGATATCCCACGCATGACTTAGAACTGGGGGCAGTAGTGTTCGCTCTCAAAATTTGGCGCCACTACTTGTATGGGGTTCGATGTACGATATACACGGACCATAAGAGTTTGAAGTATTTGATGGATCAACCCAACCTAAATATGCGTCAGAGGAGGTGGTTGGATGTGGTCAAGGATTATGATTGCGAGATCCTGTACCACCCAGGCAAGGCTAATGTGGTAGCCGATGCATTGAGCCGCAGGGCGGAGAGCACCCCATTGCGAGATGTGTGCTTGAGACTGACCGTGATGACTCCTGTATTGGACGATATTCGTAGGGCACAGGCTGAGGCTGTGCGACCAGAAATGCAGAAGAAGGAGCGGGTTGTGGGGTTAGTCCCAGAGTTTGTCAAGGATGGTCGAGGCCTTATGACGTTTCGGGGTCGGATTTGGGTGCCGTTCGTGGGAGGTACGCGTGTTACGTTGATGGAAGAGGCTCATAAATCGAAATTCTCGATCCATCCCGGTGCTACAAAGATGTATCTGGATCTAAAGAAGGAATATTGGTGGCCCTGTATGAAGAGGGACGTGGCATGGTTCGTAGGAGAGGTGCTTGACCTGCCGTAGGGTTAAGGCTGAGCACCAGAGACCGCATGGCAAGTTACAGCCATTGGAGATCCCCGAGTGGAAGTGGGAGCAGATTACTATGGATTTTATCACCAAATTGCCGAGGACTGCTAGGGGAGTTGACGCAATTTGGGTGATCGTGGATAGGTTGACAAAGACTGCACATTTCCTTGCCATCAGTGAGAGTTCCTCGGCGGAGAAATTGGCGGAGATATACGTTAGAGAGGTGGTGTCTCGGCACGGGGTGCCGATCTCAATTGTGTCAGACCGTGATGTGCGCTTTACTTCTAGATTCTGGAAGAAATTCCATGAGGAGCTGGGTACTAAATTGCATTTTAGTACCGCATACCATCCCCAGACAGACGGTCAGAGCGAACGGACAATACAGACGCTGGAAAACATGCTCCGAGCGTGTGTGTTAGACTTCGGGGGTAGTTGGGATGCGTACTTGCCATTGGCAGAGTTCTCCTACAACAACAGCCATCATTCGAGCATTGGTATGCCACCTTTCGAGCTGTTGTATGGTAGGAGGTGTCGGACTCCCATTTGCTGGGGGGAGGTGGGACAGAGAGTGATGGGCAGCACGGAGATCATACTCCAGACGACAGAGCAGATTCAACAAGTGAGACAAAGATTATTGACTGCCCAGAGCCGACAGAAGAGTTACGCAGACAGACGCCGATCCGAGCTTGAATTTCAAGTCGGCGACTTCGTTCTCCTGAAGGTCTCTCCTTGGAAAGGAGTGATTCGATTCAGGAAGCGGGGCAAATTGGGGCCCCGGTACATTGGGCCATTTCGTGTGATTGCAAGAGTAGGCCGGGTAGCCTATCGGTTGGAGTTGCCAGCGGAGTTGGGTCAGATCCATGACACTTTTCATGTATCGCAGTTGAGGAAGTGCATAGCCGATGAGTCGGCAGTGGTTCCATTGGAGGATATTCAGATGGATGCGAGCCTGAATTACGCGGAAAGACCAGTGGCTATCAGGGATCGGAAGATCAAGGTTCTGAGGAATAAGGAAGTACCTCTGGTGTTGGTTCAATGGCAACACCGTAAGGGATCAGAAATGACTTGGGAACCGGAGCGTGAAATGCGGGAGCAGCATCCGGAACTATTTGCAGAATGAGACTTCGAGGGCGAAGTCTAATCCAAGTGGGGGAGAATTGTAACAGCCCGGAACCTCAGGTATTATTAAAATTATGTTTTTGGGGTGATTTAAGAGGGGACTCGGCGAGTTGGTGCCTAGACTCGCCGAGTAGGATCGCGGACTTGGTCGCGGGTCCGCGACTGGACTCGACGAGTCCAGATATGGACTCGGCGAGTCGACGCTGTTCAGCAGAAACCCTAACCGTTCAAGGTTGGGACGTATAAAAGGGGTCCATTGGCCGTCATTGTTCGTTTTGCCTTCTGAGAGGAACCCTAAATCGATTAAGTGCAGCAGGAGCAAGGATCTTAGGCCATTATTGGTTAGAGAAGAGTGGGTGTGCAAGGAAGAGGGAGGATTGGCTAAAAGAGCAGCAAGGGGGTCACATTCTGAGGTTGGGAATACAGAGAACACATCATCCAGGTAAGAATTCGTGTTTGCTCTGTTATTTTGATGTAATTATGAAATTAGGGTTTATAGAACCCATTTAGTGATTTGATGAAGAAATGCCTTGTTACCCCACGATTATAGTCTTGTATTAGGACCTTTAGAGGTCCAGAAGGTCCCATGCATGTGTACTTCGGGACGAGACCTATCCCAGGAAGCAGTTACTCGTCTGCATGGCATGGACTCGCCGAGTTGTTCTTCAGACTCGGCGAGTAGCTTGAAGATGTGCTGGGACTCGCCGAGTTGTTCATCAGACTCGGCGAGTGGAGTCGGGGTGGCCCCGCGATTCTTCCACGAGGACCTCGTCGAGTCAAGAGGTATACTCGACGAGTAGAAAGGGAATATTCAGGAATCTGTGAGGACGACTAGACTCGCCGAGTCGCCTTGGTACTCGTCGAGTCCAGTCGGGTTGACCGTTGACCAGAGTTGACCTAAGTCTGACTTCTTAGGGATAGTCACATTTAGCTGATATGAGTGTTAATGAGTTATGTAATGTGATAGGAGGGTTGTAGCTCGTCGTTTTGTGCGCGAGTGATTTCAGGAGTTGCTAGCTTTCAGCACTTACGAGGTGAGTCTTCTCACTATACTGTACCCGGAAGGGTTTGACTGTGTGATCGGAAGGTCAAGTATGTTATGTATTATGTTTATGTGCTATAAGTGGTAAGTTAAGTGTTATATGGATATGTATGCTATAAGTGGTAAGTTAAGTGTTATATGGATATGTATGCTGTATGTGGTAAGCTAAGTGTGATATGTGCTATGTATGATATGTGGGCCGGAAGGCAATATGTTATGAGCCGGAAGGCGATTATGTTATGGGCCGGAAGGCGTTGTAATGAGGACCAGAAGGTCCGGGCCTGGAAAGGCGTATGTGTGTAAGTGTATATTGGGGAACTCACTAAGCATTTATGCTTACAGTTGTTGTGTATGTATGTATTTCAGGTACTACTAGCGAGGACCGTGGGAAGGCGCCGGCATGATCGATACACACTGAAGATTGTTTAGGATCTTGGGAGTTTGAATAAATGTATTGACCGAATAATTAAACTATTTATGCCTTGTTTTAATGGAAAATATTATGTTTTAAAAATGAAAAATTTGTTTGAAAAATTTGAGTTGTTACAATACCACTAGAAGAGCTTATGATGATACACAGCAATAACGAACCAACATCGTACAGAGAAGCAAGTAAGAAAAGGGAGTGGGTAGAAGCAATGGACGCAGAACTGGCCTCGATTAAAAAAAACAACACCTAGAAGCTTGTCAATCTTCCAAAGAATAGAAGGGCCATCAGATTAAAATGGGTATAGAATCTAAAACGAGATCCAAATGGGAAGATTGTGAAATACAAGGCTAGGATTGTGGCAAAGTGGTATATTCGGAAGCACGGCATTGATTATGACGAGGTATTCGCACCGGTGGCCAGAATTGAGACAATTCGACTTATCCTAGCCTTAGCCAGATCAAATGGATGTAAGGTGCACCATCTGGATGTGAAATCGGCGTTCCTAAATGGCGACTTAGAGGAAGAAGTCTACGTTGCCCAGCCAAAAGGATACCAGAAGAAAGGTGAGACTCAAAAAGTCTACAAGTTGTCAAAGGCCCTATACGACTTGAAACAGGCACCCAGGGCCTGGAACGTCTGCTTGGATCAACACTTAAAGAAAATAGGCTTCAAAAGGTGTGCCCATGAATACTCAGTCTACACAAAGAATAATGATGGGAATACTCTAATCGTAGGAGTGTATGTAGATGATCTTCTGGTAACAGGAAGTTGTCCTGCAAGTGTTTAGACATTCAAGGAGGATATGAACACCAAGTCCGAAATGAGTGACATACTATTTGGGGATTGAAGTGAACCAGCAACCAGATGGAATCAGTCTAAAGCAAGAAGCTTATACCAAGACTCTTCTCATTAAGACTTGAATGCAGGACTGTAACCCCTCAAAGAGTCCAATGGAACACAAGCTTCAACTTCGCAAGAATGATGAAAGTGAAATGGTAAATCCCACAGAGTATCGAAGTATAGTTGGTGGGTTAAGGTATTTGACCCATACTCAGCCAGAAATCACCTTTGCAGTTGGAGTAGTCAGCCGGTTGATGGAGAGACCAACAGTGAAACGTCTTCAAGCCATGAAATCAATACTTAGGTATGTTAAAGGAACACTTGATTTTGGTTTGAAGTACTCTAGAGGGAAGAAGGACATCAATCTCAAAGGATACACCGATAGTGACCTGGGAAGTGATGTAAATGATAGAAGAAGTACAGGTGGTATGGCGTTTTATGTAAATGAAAAACTCATTACATGGGCATCTCAAAAACAAAGGTGTGTGGCTCTTTCTTCTTGTGAAGCAAAGTTTATGGTAGCCACTAAAGCTGCTTGTCAAGGAATTTGGCTGAGAAGACTCATTGGTGAAATAACTAGGCAAAAAGTACCACCTATAGCATTGTTGGTTGATAACAGGTCATCCCTTGATCTAATGAAAAACCCTGTGTTCCATGGCAGAAGTGTAACAACCCGAAGTTGTTCATCGCCGAAAACCCATTCTACCCGTATAACTCGTCGTAGATCGAAATGTCCCGATATCGTTTTTGGGTTTAGTGAATTAAAACTATATGTTTATTGTCATCCAATGAGTGTTCAAACCCTTTAGGAACCCATGAAATTAGCCCAAAATATTTATTTCATAAGTTTTAGAAACTTCCCCGCCGGGTGACGGAAACTTAATCGGGTGCGACTTAAAGCCTCGTTTAAAGCCGATATCGGGTAGAATTCCACCGTGTCCAAGTTTTGGGAACTATATAAATGTGTTAAACCTTTCATTTGAAGCTTTTTCCTTCTCTCTCTACTCTCTCTCTAACCTCTCTCCTAAATCCAAGTTTAAGGGTCAAAATCATCAATTTTAGGCTCCAAATCTTTGAGGTACATTCCCTAACATGATATGTAACCTCCCTAGCCTTCAAATTTGAGTTCAAAAGATGGAATAGGACAACATTTGTGAGTTTACGGCCCTGGAATAGTCTTAGGCCGTAAACTCATAAGAAATGGGTTTTTAGAGCACAAAAACCCTTCCAAAACACAAATGGACCTTAGATATGGCTAGAAGGCTTTATGGAATAGACTTAGAATGCCTTAAACTATAATTTGGGGACTTGAATAGGAGTTTACGGCCAAGGATAGTTTCTAGGCCGTAAACTCATAATAATGGGGTTTTTAAGCCCTTAAACCCTTCCTAAACCTCAACAAGACATGGATATGACTTTTAGAATATTGGTTTTAGCATTTGGACACTTGAAACATGATTTTTGGGGGACTTATGTGAGTTTACAGCCAAGGCATGTGCTTGGGCCGTAAACTCCTTAAAACATGGCATAAATTCAATTTCAAGGTGTTAGAAAGCCATCCAACACCACCAAAAGCCTTGGAATAAATCATAGGACCAACCAAAAATAGTTTAAGGACCTTAAACACATTATTTGAGGGATTTCTATGAGTTTACAGCCAAGACTTGTGCTTGGGTCGTAAACTCCTTGATTCATGGTGTTAGAATGCCAACTAAACACCCCTAAAGCCTTTAGATGAATTTTAGAAGCCCTTCCATGCAAGTTTTTAGCCTTAAAACATCTTGTATCACCTTATAGAAGGGTTTACGGCCATGAGGGGGTCTCATAGGCCGTAAACTCCAAAAACCCCTCATAAGTCACATAAAAACTCATATAAGGCCTTAGGATAAATTTACCAATCACATGTGATTTGTTCTAGCTCCATTTAACACAATTTTCATGAGAATATAGGAGTTTATGGCCATGAAGCCATGCTAGGCCGTAAACTCCCATAAGTGAGTCCATTTGATGTTTAAAATCCATTTCAAGCCTTTAAAGCAACCTAGAAAAATTCCCTTAAAGTGTTTGAAGTCATTTTGCACCATAAACCACCCCACCCTGAGTTTACGGCAGTAAAATCATGGGGAATGGGTGTTTTAGACCAAAAACTCTTATATTAGTTTACTCATGGGGAGTAAACTCAAGTCCCAAGTCCCTAGTATCATTTCACGTCCTTAAACGCCACCCGGGTCCCTCCAAACACTTGTATTGGAGTGTTTTCGCGACTTGAAGCAAGTGTCCCTAATTAGATACAAATGTGTATCTTTACATTATAATTAGGAACCTCGTGTATTTACAAGCCCCGGATCAACTCTTAGCGTCCAAATCGACACATTTCTCGTTCGGTGAGTTCATACCCCTACGCCTTTTTCCGTGTTTTTCAATGTTTTCAGGGGGGGAATACAAGCAAACTATAACTGTTTTCAAATTATAACATTAACGTGTTTCAAATAATATCTAGCAAACTTATAAACTCTTTTACTCCTTATGTACTACGCTGAGCATAAGGAATGAATTATCGATTTCAACTAAATGGATTTTAGTTAAGAAAATAACCAAACTAATCAAATTATTATGGGAATAATTTGGGGTTCTGTATTTCTCTTTATATCATGTACTGATATCTGTATAAAGTTATTAGATAGACTATGTCTGTTTCAGTTTATCTCCGTATCATTTGAATGTATTGCCAGATAATTTCATAGTATGTATCTATTTACACTGTATCATGTGTCATAATCATTGTATGTTTGATATCCTATAAGAATCCTGTGAATAGTTTAGTACTAGCTTGTGAGTAGTCACTATCGTTTACGGATGATCAATAAATCCTCCCCGGAAGTGTAACCAGAGTATCCTGGAGGGAGAGCGAGGAATTTGTGAATAGATCTATTCGGGACTGACAAACCCACACCTTAACTGCTAGTTACAGTTAGGCGGGCACGCCTGGGGTGACAAATTCTGTATATCGTCCGACGTCTGACTAACGTCAAGGAGGTCTCGTTGTCGTATCAACATGGTTACCCGACTCACAATACGTATTAATATAAACTTATTCACAGCTAGAAATTTGTTTAGAATCTATATCTTGTTCGGGATGATAATCCAATGGTCTTATGTCTATATCTCGTTCGGGATGATAATCCCATGGTCTTGTGTCTATATCTCGTTCAGGATGGTAATCCCATGATTTTAAATCTATATCTTTTACGGGATAGTAATCCCATGACTTTATCCAATTATCTTATATCAAATTCGGGATAGTGATCCCATGGTTTTATCAAACAATCTTATATCTGATTCGGGATAGTAGTCCCATTGTTTTCAATCTATATTTTCTAGTATATCAAACTATCTAGTAACTGGTTCGGGATGTTAGTCCCAAGATTTTCAAAATACTCTCTATCTATAGTTTTGTGTATTAAACTATACTCTGTGTTATTTAATCAATCTTGCATTTAGGAAAATATGGGATTTTCCTGGGGTTAACTTATAACGTGTAACAGAACTGTAACAAAAGATAACTAACCTAACTTTACATAAGAAAATATGGGATTTTCTTGGATAACAAACCTTTTCGGAAAACTAATGGAAACCGATACATTTTCATAAAACAAAATCGCTTATGAACTCACCAGCTTTATGCTGATTTTCAAACTGCTTGTATTCTCAGGTCCAAGTTAGACAGGTACCCGGCGATATCTTTTGGTGAAGACGGAGTGCTCCGAAGACTCGTCTCGTTTTGTTTATATGATATATGTATAACTTTTGTACAATTTACTTTTGAACCAAATGTAAACTTTCAGATATATGTAATGTAATGGTTGTTTACTGTGATTACTATGTACATTGGATTTGATACACAACATGGAGTCAACCCCGGGAACGTTTCCGCCTTTTGTTTTCGGGGTGTGACAAGAAGTAAGCACATAGACATACGATTTCACTTCATTTGTGAAAGTGTGGAAAAGGGTGAAATCACTGTGTCACATGTATGGAGCAAAGAGCAAAAGGCAGACATTTTTACAAAGCCACTGGGAAGATTGAAGTTTGAAGACATGCGATCACTCCTTGGAATTGAGAAGGTTTGAAAGGTTAGAACTTCTGAATTAGGGGGGGAAGTATTAAAGTAATTCAGAGTACAGGTCATGTTTTGGCTTATGCATGTTTTTATTTAATTTCATTAGCTCTTAGTAGAAAAGAATAAGTCAAGATCATGTGGGTTAGTGTCCGCTGGTCTCTAGCTAGCAGTTGCTATTTTTTATGCAAAGTTTTGTTTAAATAGTTAGGTATGTACGAGGAGTTCGTATCCTCTTTTCTCTTCTAGTTTATGAATAAGAAATTTGTAGCTTTCTGCCCCTGTCCTGTGTTTTACTTTCTTGTCCCATTTCTCTTTTAACTCTGCCCACTGTGCTATTCAATTTTTGTCCCCTGTTGTGTTAATTTCAGCATAAAGACATAAATACCCTTGTATAAGGCCAACAGAGCCTTCCCAGCCGTCGCACCTCTACACGTTGTTCCGAACAGACGAAGCTGCTTGCTGGAGTGCCATCAATATGCGACTGTCAGAGATGTCGTGGGCATTAAAGGACCGAGAAGAACCGGGGAAAACCCTGTCATGTGCATCGTTGTGCAAGTCGTCTGCGATAATGAGGCCCTCGGTAAGACTGCTCGCCACTCACCCTTCTTCTTCTTCTTCGTTTCTGTTGGTTAGATGTCGTGGGACACCAATGTGCCACCGGTGAAATTTTTAGCTACCGTTTCTATCTTTTTCGATGGAGATAGCCACTTCAGAGGTGGCTGAATATGAATGTGATCGTGTATTCAGGCTGTCATCAGTTTGGGTGGTGTTGTATGTGAAATATCTAGCCAAAAACCCGCCCCTACTTCATGGTGATGGCTACCACCTTGTTCTGCCGCCCATTTCCGCCACCAGCCACCGTAGGAGGTGGCTATATTTGTGTTTATTAGTAATTGTGAAGAAGTATGTGTGATTTTTGGACAGGAACCACCACCACCATTGGAAATGGTAGCTGCCGCCATTGTGCCATTGCTGTTGCTATCGGACCTCCGCACGCCGCCATGAAGTGGGTGATCGTGTCCATTCCCGAGAAGGAGGCATATTTTGTGGTGTGTGTTTTGTTTAGCCGGAAAACCAAGGAAGCCACCACCACCATCGTAAAGTGGTGGCTGCCGCTACAAGCCACCGTCGGCCACCACTAGGGTGGTCGTGTGTGTGTTAGAGTAGTTAGTGTGTGTTTCTTTGTGGATTAAAAGCTTGTAATTGTAATCAGCAATAGATGTAATGAAAAGAACTATAACTACCACCGTGAGCCGCCATTGACCACCACTACCCGAGGTGGTAGTGGGTGATTCCCCACTAGTAAAACCCTAATGGGCTTAAAGATTAATTTAAGGCCTATTGGGCCATGTTTGGGTGGAAATCCTAATTAGGGTTTAGAAAACCCTAATTTTAATTATGCGGGCCTTGGAATTATTGAGAACCACGTTTGGGCCATTAAGATATGACTGTATATTAAGCCCAACTATTCCATATCATTTATTTAGAAGAGTGATGGACTTAATGGATTAAATCCATAATGGGTTAAGTGAGAAACACTTAACCCTAATCATCATTTTATGTGAAACCCTAATTTCACTTGGGCTTTGTGTTGGGCCATGCAAGAATAAGCAAATGGACTAGAAAATTTTAATGGGCTTTAGGGTAAGGCCCATAGGAGGGTTTGGGACCAATTTGGAAAATTGGGCCATAGATGGGCCACCGTTTGGGCCTTAATGATTATATGATGTTGGGCCTTAGAATAAGATCATGCATAGGCTTAGGTCCAATTTGCAAAATTGAGCCATATGTTGGGCTTTGAGCCATAGTTAGACTTTGCGCCTTAAAATTCAGTCCAACTAAGTTAAGGGTAAAGTAGCCTTTTACCAAAGTATGGACTTATGGTTATGAGATGGAACCCAATTATTAATTGGGTGTTATTTTGATATTGACAGATCGGGAATCTGTCATCCAACTACTATGGTTTTTTCAGCGGGACTTCAGCATGTGAAGTGAGTTTTCCTCCAGTAGGAACGGGTCTAAGGCACCAATGCCGGTCCGTTTATATATTGGCAGTATATCGGGGTTAGCCCGATGCAGTCTATATGTTTCCGGACTTCAGTCCGATGTCGGGGTGGTCCGGAGAAGTAGTTATGTATGCTTGATGTCTTTGTGATTCATGCATGTGTATGTTATGTGTTATATGCTCCGGATATCGGTCCGATGCCGGGCAAGCCCGATAAAGTATATGTGATTACGTTATATGTTTATGTTATGTTCAGCTTATTCCGGACATCGTTCCGATGCAATGGGCGAGGCCCAAGTTATTCCAGACTTCGTTCCGATGCAGTAGGCGAGGCCCTAGTTATTCCGGACTTCGGTTCGATGCAATGGGCGAGGCCGTAGTTAGTCCGGACTTCGGTCCGATGCAACAGGCAAGGCCCTAGTTATTCCGGACTTCGGTCCGATGCAGTTGGCAAGGCCCTAGTTAGTGCGGACTTCGGTTCGATGCAGCAGGCAAGGCCCATTATTTTCTTTATGTGTTATTGTATGGTATGTGGTAGATTGGGGGAGCTCACTAAGCTTCGTGCTTACAGTTTCTGTTTTGGTTTTAGGTACTCAGTTTTCCAAAGAGGAGCTCGGGAAGATTGCAGTGCACACACCATCTGTTCAGCCTCGGATGTTTATACTATGATATTTTGACAATCGTTACGATATTTTGAGATACGTTGTTTATGATTTTTATATGATGTTCGATGACTATGGATTTAATATTAAATTAAAACGAAATTTTTAGACTGTATTTTTGGGATGTTACAAGTTGGTATCAGAGCCCTTGTTTGAGGGATTCAGGCACATTTCTAAGTGTGTATGAACTCAAACTAAGGAAGTGGTATAAAGTTTTCAAAAGAAAAGATTTTTAGAAGAGCGAAAAGAATTTTTAGAAAGAAAATAACTTTGAAAAGAGAAAAAGGGTGTGGTGCATGCAATCAGCCGAGCTCAAGTAAGTACTCCCAAATTACCCATACAAGTTGATGTTATGATATAAGATTTATTTGAACATCATGCTAGATTAGTACTAAGGATCTAGGAAGGATGCCTTATATGCCTGTTATATGTGTTCCAGCTTTTTGAGAACTGCATGCCAGTACAGAATTGTCAGTATGATAGCCAGAGTAGTAGGTGCTTGATTATGTGTACTCGATGCTCGAATGCTGCTTGCTTTGTGCTCTTATGAGTCTTAGCTATCTTTTAATAACTAGTAAATGAATATGTTACGTTCCATATTGCGAGGATTAAATAATTTCAGAAGGTTAGGTCTAGCTCTATTTCGCAGCTCTTGTTTGAGTCCAACCATTGTAGGGTAGGATCTCTCATTCGAAGAATTATCTAGTCTGAATGATATGTAATAGTATTCGCGAGCTAGTTATGGGAAGAAAGCAAGGACTTCTTATGCAGCTAATGGCGAAGAGTGGAATGGTGATTACCCTAGGGCAAGCCTAGGATGAGAGTAGTAGAGAGCAGTAGCAGTAGAAGGGACTTGGTGGAGTCATGGCAGTTCTTGAGGAAAGTACGGATAGATGTGGAAGGTAGTATGGGCCCATACTACTGAAAGCAGAGGATCCATACTCGAATCAAGGAAGGCTAAGATAAGACCAGGGAACTTGTAGTGTGTGAGATCCCTCGAGTATGATGAGTATTATGATGATCGTGATGGTATATTTCCATGTATAGTGACGCTTACAGGTAGACTAGATGGCAGTTCTGGTGTCGACAAGGGATCGGGCTCAGACTTTGTAGTCGGGCAGCTCGATGATCAGATGAGGGAGTTCATTCCATCTGAGATTATGCGCAATATCATTGACTAGAATCATGTGATCCTCAGTATGATCAAAGAGTGCATTATAGAGATTTGTGATGAGAGGTCGAGTGCATTCTGCACTGAGGTTGCAGTCATGATAGGGACCCGTACGTTGACGTTTTGGGAATTCAGAGTTTGTGAAGCTTTAGATTGTCATAGGGGTTATGGACCCCATTGTTAGCAGCAGATGTCGCCAACACTTTTCATACCAAACGTTGTCTTGAAAGGAGACACGATCCGACTCACTTCTTGTCTCCTGAGGAACAGAGCACGAGATTGATAGAAAGAGGTTGGTAGAAGGTTGAGTGATGATGTGGTTCATGCTATGTCATGGGATGACTTTTAGACCATATTATGGGCAGATTGTGCCTAGTCGATTGAGGCGCAACAGTTGGCACAAGAGTTGTTAGATCTCCACCAGACAACTGAGACTGTGGTAAAGCTCACTGCCAAGTCTCGGGAAAGAGCTTATATGGTACCACGGTATGCAGCAGATGAGGGAATGAAGAAGGTAAGTTATCAAAACATATTGTAGAGTGATAGCAGGAAGAACGTGAGTATCTTAAGGTGCAACACCCGAAATGATATGACTTCTAGAGCTTGAGAACGAGATATGGACTTGGAGCACATTGGTAAGAGGGAATCAGATCAGTTGTGGGAAACTGCACTTACGGGAAACTACACAAGGGATCCTCTCGTTCCAAGGGTTTGAGTAAGTGTGACTCTGGGTTATCCTCTGTTTGTGTTGAATTAAACTTCCAAGAAATGGCATATGCCAATTGCATACAGTAACACCAGCAAAAATTAGGTCAAAAATAAATCTGTTCAGTAACCATAATTGGGATGTACTAACTGTAGATATCGTAACAAGGTTGCCAAAAATATAAAGAACACTAAAATCTGAGTTATAACGAAGAAGTTATGACCAATCGAAGATCCGCGACAATAATGATAAAACACGATATTCCAATAAAATGCTTTTTAACCTTAGGTATCTAAATGAAAGTTGTAGATATCCGAAAACCGTAAACATACATAATAAGAACGCCCAAATCTAAGTTCATATGAGGAAGTTATGATTTTTCGAAGTTTCGGACATAGTAGTAGACAACTAAAAACTCGGAATAGAGATCGAGTGACTTTTAGCCAACGTGACCTAAACGAGAATCGAAGATCACATAAATGGTAATACAACGGTAAAAAGACTGACGAAGACGAGCATCGGATGAAGAAGTTATGGATTTTTAACGGACTTTTCCAGTCCAAGCCTGTTAAAAATATATTATTAAAAATAAAATCAGAATTAGCCGACGGAGTCTAAATGAGAGTTATAGATCATTTTCTCACCTACGTGTGGATATAAAGAACGTCGAAAATGAAGCTCGTACACAAAAGTTACAGAATTTCAAAGAATTGGGCACACATCTCGAGGCTGGTCCGAAGGGAACGCCCTGCATTCGCAGATCAGAACCGAGTCCCTTCGCCATCCAATCTGAGGCTCGTAATCAGTGAAGCCCTAGGCTCTAGAACGCACTGCGTACAAGGGAACGCTCTGCATTCGCAGATCAGAACCGAGTCCCATCGCCATCCAATCCGAGCTTCGTAAGCAGTGACGCACTAGGCTCCAGAACGCGCTGCGTACAAGGGAACGCTCTGCATTCGAGGCCTCTTCCAGCCCTATAAAAAGGATGCGAAGGCTCCGGGTTTTGGTTGCTAATTCTCAACTTTCTCTCTCAAAATTCATACATCTACCGTGTTGAGACTATCCTGACATCCCGGTTTCGTATCTAAGCACTTACGGAAGTTCGAAGCCCCGATATTTTGGAGAAATCGACTTCTTTCCAGTCGAAGTGCTGCCTAAGAAAAGTATCATTTTCATCAAATCGTGACTTCTACCAAGTGAGTTCATACCCCTACAAACACACTTTAAATACGTTTTAAGTGCTTTTAAATACTTTTAGGGAGATACAAGTAAACACACGGTAAAAATCATGTGAAAAACATCAATCTCTTGCTATACTTTTTATTATATAATCAATCATATGTGATTTATAACTATCATAAGAAAACATTAGCATGCAAAACATCTCATGATACCATTTTGCCCTTGTTGAATAATACATGTATATATATATATATATATATATATATATATATATATATATATATATATATATATATATATATAACAAACTTTATTTCATTTATATGTTCATATAGCATATCATAAACACGGATAACCATTTCATCATAACATTACTCGTTACAAAATACGTGACTTAGTTGAGAATATGTGAGTCATTTGTCTTCATCGTACCTGTCAAGGTATATAGCAAGCCCTGTTTTATAACCAGATTCTCCTCCCAGAGAACGTGATAAGCGTGTATAGATCTATATGGGACTGATGATCCCGCACCTTGATTGTTAGCTACAGTCCAAGAGGTGTCAATTATCATAACATTCCGACACCTGAAGAACGTCGTTACAGGTAAATTTATCTCAGTATTGTTATGAAAACTCACATGATAGACCACTATTATGGTATTCATCTTTACGGGAAAAGTAATATTAAAGTTGCTTTTACGTATCATTTCAAGCTTCTTATAGTTTATTAAAATGATAAACCTATACACATTCATTATAAGTATGGCATATTTACTTACATTCATGATCTTGGTTCATATAAGACTACACCTCACTTTTAGGAAAATATAGGATTTTCCTTGTACAAATACATTCATCTTGGTACAACAACGATTTATAGCATCATTCTTAAGAAAATATCGGATTTTCTGAAAACAAACGTGGACTTTTCAAATGATATTCATTTACACAAATAACAACTTATGAACTCACCAACTTAAATGTTAACACTTTTTCTTTGAAATAACTTATATTTTCAGGGAATCGCTAAACCAGGTTAGCAACTGCTTTTGAAGACTTATGCTCAGGCATTAGATTAATCTTTTGGACATCAAATTGTAATTGACTTTTGCAAACATGTAATACTACAATAATGTAAACTTTTCAATTATGTATATGATGGTTGTGTGTACTTTCTTTACTATTCATTTGTTATGATACTGTACATGACGTCCTCCGCCCCCAAACATTTCCGCCGTTTTGGTTTGGAGGTGTGACACATATAGAGAATTATTAGCGGATAGCGAAAGATCGTTTCCCAAATCATAGGATTGGGAGAGTACAACGTCATCTTGGTTTATTCCAAGACTGAGGAGCAGCACGAGAAGCACCTAAGGGAGGTGCTAGAGACTTTGAGGAGGGAGAGACTTTTTGCAAGGTACTCCAAATGTGAGTTATGGTTGCACAAGGTGCAATTTCTTGGGCACCTTGTCAATCAGAAAGGTATTCTAGTCATTCTGGCCAAGATAGAGGTCGTGATGCAATGGGAGACTCCGATGTATCCAATTGAGATTCGGAGCTTGCAGGGTCTAGCGGGTTATTACCAAAGATTTATTTGGGTTCTTGGAGGTGGTGTGATCTTTTGGATTGGCTAGTATTGAAACACTAGCAATGGTAAACGTGGTTTTCTGTAGATTGGGCATAAAATGGTAAGAAGGATTGAGAATCCTTCCGGTATTGTGTGTTGTAAGACCTTAGTTGAATCAAAGTGGGGGAGAATCATCCAAGGATTCAGAAGTTGGAGCGGTTTTGAAATTGGGTCAAGTTTTGCATCCTTGTCTGGAAGGAAGATAGCCCAAGCGGCTGTATGGTTTGAGGATAGTGTGAGATGGAAGTTCGAAAAAACTTTCCAATAAAGAGATCGCGTTCCCGTAATGTTTGCTAGCAAGCCTGAGGGAATCAGGTTGGGGATTCCAGTAAGGACATGAGTTCAGTTGAGTGCGGGTTAAGCGCATGTTCGATCTAGCATGGAGAGTGTTGTAAGTCTGCGAGTGTAGACATAACATTTACTAGCAGCCATATATATTAGAGTGTTGTAAGTCTGTAGGAGTAGCCATAGCATTCACTAGCAGCCATATAGTGATAGAGTGTTGTAAGTCTGCGGGTGTAGTCGTAGCATTCACTAGATTGGTAGATAGTGTGAGTGCGTTGTTAGGGCGTGGAAAGAACAGTAGTACCCATCAGTACGGGTGTAGCAGTGAGGATATGGAAATCCACAGGTTGGATTTCGGAATTACCCAGATGGATTAGACCTTGTTAAGCCAGTGATAAGAACGTAGAAGCGCCACTACAGCTATGAGAGTAGGGAAGCAATGGACTGTATGAGATGGCTTGTGGTATTAGGCTACCATTGGTGAGGTAGCAATCACTTTTAGTCTTGGATTTGGTGACGTCAAGATTCGACGCATGGGCCCGATCGGTTGGATCCGGAGGTTTTTAGAACCGCAGTGGCATGATAACTAGTGGCAACTAGTCCCAGACAAGGATTTCATACGAAAGTCATGTGAGGTGACTATGTGGGAGCCCTTTGGTTCCACAGTAGGGCTGGAACCCGGTATTTCAGATGACTGACAGATACATTGAGACCAAGAAGGCCTTGATAGGTTTTGGGAAGTAGCTAAGTAGCAGCGTGCTGTTTCAGGCAGTTCAGTATTTCAAGAAGATCAGTGTTTTAGACTGTTTCAGTGTCTCAAGCAGTAACGACATGTTGGGATTTCATGCATGGTTAGTGATATGGATAGCTTGGGCTATGTTAACTTACTCACAATGGGATTATCTAAGCCTAGGCCAAGTATAAGTGACCAGCAGGGATAATTAGGTATGTGGTTCTATTTCTAGTGGGAACTTTGAGTTATCAGAAGTTGAGCAGTCAGCTGAAAGATAAGTGGACTGGATTCATCGATATTGATTTAGTATGACGGCTGTCTGTCAGGGAGTCAGACCATATCAGGGCAGCAGATTTCAGACAGAGTAGATGTGATCATGTTGCGAGGAATTTGTTCGCCTATGGATTTTAGGGCTTCGTGATGATTGGTCACGGTTATCCTGAGAAGGCTAGGGTGTGCCAAGGGTTCTAGCCATGTTACTTGAGAAGTTTGGTGTGTAAGGAATGGAAAGAAATTATTTCGAGGACGAAATCTAATTTAAGTGGGGGAGAGTTGTAACATCCCATTTATTAAATAAATAAATAAATAAATTGATGAGTGTATAGTAGCTCTAAAATAAATAATCTATATAGCAAGGTGTTGGTCTCGTGGGTTAATTGTTACAATTTTAGAAGTTGGGAGTTAAAAATATAATTTTTGGATTTAATTTGAAAAGTTTTTAGAATTCAGGGTGTGTTTGGTAATTATAGGACTTGTTTTCAAAGGGCTTTCACAAGACAGGGTATAAATGGTAAATTAAGTATCTAATTGGAAAGAAATTTGTCATGAGGGGTTATATGGTAACTATTGGAGTTTATTTGGAAAAGAATGGATAGGGAGGGACCAGAAGTGGATATTTAGGCATAAGTTTGAAAGAGACACGGGATATACCCATATCTCTTCCACACATCGTATCCTAAAACACTAAACCTATCTTCTCCAGCCGCTATGCGCAATTTCAGCCGCCATCACCTCTCGTGAGCCTTCCCAGCCGTCGCAACTCTACCTGCTGTTCCGACCAGATGAAGCTGCTCGCCGGAGTGCCATCAATATGCGACTGTCGGAGACGTCGTGGGCATCAAAGGACCTCCGATAACTGGGGAAAAACCCACCGTGTGCGTCGTTGTGCAACTCGTCTGCGATAATGAGGCCCTCGGTAACACTGCTCGCCACTCACCCTTCTTCTTCTTCTTCGTTTCTGTTGGTTAGATGTCGTGAGACATCACTGAGCCACCGGTGAACTTTTTAGCCACCGTTTCTATCTTTTTCGATGGCGATAGCCACTTGAGAGGTGGATGGATATGAATGTGATCGTGTATTCAGGCTGTCATCGGCTGGGACGATCCTAAAAATGAAATATTCTTAAAGGCCCAGGACGAGCAAGAAAAAAAGGGCCCTGATCTTCATTATAATTTAGTATTTTTAAACAAAAATATATAATAAAAAAAATGGTCCTTGTGCAGCTGCCCACTTTGCCCCCCCTCTAAGCCCCCATGGTTATCGGTTTGGGTGGTGTTGTATGTGAAATATCTAGCCAAAAACCCGCCCCTACCTCATGGTGATGGCTGCCACCGTGTTCTGCCGCCCATTTCTGCCACCAGCCACCGTAGGAGGTGGCTATGTTTGTGTTTATTATTAATTGTGAAGAGGTATGTGTGATTTTTGGACAGGAACCACCACCACCATTGGAAATGGTAGTTGCCGTCGTTGTGTCGTTGCTTTTGCTATCGGACCTCCGCACGCCGCCATGAAGTGGGTGATCGTGTGCATTCCCGAGAAGGAGGCATATTTTGTGTTGTGTGTTTTGTTTAGCCGAAAAACCAAGGAAGCCACCACCACCATCGTAAGGTGGTGGCTGTCGCCACAAGCCACCGCCGGCCACCACTAGGGTGGCCGTGTGTGTGTTGGAGTAGTTAGTGTGTGTGTTTATTTGTGGATTAAAATCTTGTAATTGTAATTAGCAATAGATGTAATGAAAACAACCATAACCACCATCGTGAGCTGCCATTGACCACCACTACCCGAGGTGGTAGTGGGTGGTGCCCCACTAGTAAAACCCTAATGGGTTAAAGATTAATTTTTGGCCTATTAGGCCATGTTTGAGTGGAAATCCTAATTAGGGTTTAGAAAACCCTAATTTTAGTTATGTGGGCCTTGGACTTATTGAGACCCACTTTTAGGCCATTGAGAAATGATTGTATATTAAGCCCAACTACATAGCCAATTATAATTATAACCGACCCGTAGCGCAGAGGGTTAAATGAGGAGATGTAAATTATACAAATGGGATTGTATATGAAAATTTCTATTTTGTTTTGAATATCAACGAACCTACCTATGTATTCCTAAAAAAAACTTATATATTTAGAGCGTTCATGGCATGTTCTTTCTTTTTTTAGGGAATGCGTGACTCACGTGGACAAAAAAGATGATATTACTTAATGCTAAAAAAAGATGTAGTGAGTGATTACTGTTTTTAAAGGTTGCTTTACCGGACTACCCTACATTTTCCAATCTAAGAAAGCAATATCACTATGATTTTTTGTGGAGTTCACATTCATCGATCAATGATTGAGTGCATGGTGGTATAATTTGGGAAGCAATGATTTTTTTTGTGGGGTTAATATGTTTTGTGTGAGACTGTGAGTTCACATTCATCCATCAATTATTGAATGCATGTGTGAGTTAATATCTCATATTTCAATAGTGGTATCGTAGCTTTGTCTTCAAATTTTTTCCATAAAAACAAATTGATTTTATTTAAAAATTAAAGGGTATACACTTGTGCACACAAAACGGAAATCTTATGTACAGAATATACAAATTGATTTTCGAAGGGGCTTTTCTAACAATAGACAAAATCGATATATATATATATATATATATATATATATATATATATATATATATATATATATATATATATATATATATATATATATATATATATATATATATATATATATATATATATATATATATATATATATATATATATATATATGGATCCGGTAAATATTAATGTCTCTATGTTTGTGATGTTTTAGGTTATGTAATATTTATGTTGTACGACTTGCGTGACGTTTAAGTTTTCTAATGTATATAAGTATTAGTTTGTATTTGTATAATATAGTAGAAGTTAGTAGGAAAATGTATTAAAAATATATATTCTAGACTCAAGACCAAGGCAACCGAATGGAAATCTTGGAGATTAAAGTTTTGGCGGGAAACGTTCCGAGTAACAAATCAAAAATGTTGAATTCAGTGCAAATTGATGTGTCATTTTGTGATTATTTTGCTCTAAATGATCATGTATTTCTTAGTGTTAACTCACTAGAAAAACACATATGAATAGGAGTGTTGTCCCATAAACTTTTTAGGGTTTTGCGTGGGAGGAGGGGGGGGGGGGGGGGGGGGGGGGGAGAGGGGGGTCGTGTTTAATCAGGTAATTTGTATGAAAATTTAACCAAAACGAATTCAAATTTGAAAATTCAAGTTTAAAGTATTGGGGTTTTAGGTTGGGTCGGATATTTGTAGATATACCGAAATTTCTAAATACAAATTTTAACCAAAACGAATTCAAATTTGAAAATTCAAGTTTAAAGTATTGGGGTTTTAGGTTGGGTCGGATATTTGTAGATATACCGAAATTTCTAAATTTTGTTTTACAAACTGAAACTTCTTTTTCTTGTTTAAAAAAACATAAAAATGCAAAAATGATCTCTATGGTATACATTTCCTTTTGGATTTGGTCTAAACCACAACTTCTTTAGATTGATAGTCCTTTTAACCATGTTAGTATGTACTTTTGGTCCCTCTTGCCATTTAGATATATTTTTTTATGTTTTTTTGTAACTTCTAGATTCTTGGAGGCATTTTGAATTAGTGTATTTTGGACTTTGGGCAGCGCCACGTCATGGTGAAGGCATCCACCAACGTGGTGATGGTCGTTGTGTCTCGGATTTTAAATGGCCGCCACGACGTGAAAGTTGTTTAATGAGAAACCCTAATTTTTGCGGTTTGTGCCATATTTAAGGGAATGTGATGGCTAAGGTTGCTCACCCTCAGCCTCCATCACACTCTCTCAGACTTCAAGCAAACTCTAACCGCCATTGTTGCCCTCTTATCTTTTTGTGTTGATTTTTGGGGATTTGAAGAAGAAGGATGAGACTTCTTGACTTGTATTCAACAAGCAACCCTTCTCATCGTCTCATTATGCATGTTTTGGACTCTTGTAAGTCCCTAAGTTCCAAAAATTTTGATTATAAAGTGTTAGATCTTGTGTTTTGTCCCATTTTCTTCTTGATCTTGTTAGATGGTGTGACAACCCGAAATTTTCTATCCTGTACACTTGTTCAAATCTATCAAAGATATCCTCATTTTGCAAACTTTTAACATTGATTGGGTCTATTTGAGTGTTCTAAACCTAGTACAATTATGGTAGGAGCCTAAAAATGGGATAACACGATGCATATCAAGAGAAATCGGACCAAACACTCCAACACATGGAGTGTGCGGCCGCACACTTGAGTGTACGGCCACAAACAGGTGTGTGCGGCCGTACACCCAGTCCAACCACACACTCCCACCTATAAATATAACCCTTAGTCATTTTTGAACGTTTTTTACCACTCATTCAAAGCTGGAACTCGAAATCCTCTCAAGTATCATCCAACTTATCACTCCAATCTTCAAACAAGTAAGTGATTCATCCTTGGATTAGCTAATACACGACCATAACTAGCCTTCCCCTCTACTTTGATCCATGAAAATACCTACTTGGTGTTAAATCTTCAAGAACACCAAGAACACACACTACCTTTTTGGACTATGACTACACTTTTAAGCCCCTAAATCGGGTATACACTTGAAATAGCTAGATATAAGCTAAGGATCCTTGAAGTTATGCATGAAAACGCCATTTTCACATGATCTTCAAGTGTGTACGGCCGCAAACACCATGTGTACGACCGCACACACCAAGTGTAACCGCACACACACTTTTAAGGGTCTAAAATAGCAACAAACTTCCATTCTGACTAAGCGATGGTCAAAACACCTTCCCTAGAACATTCCTAAGGCTTGGAAATACGTTTTGGCACACTTCATAGGGAGTGTGCGGCCGCACACACACTAAACCTTTGGTTTTGTGGCCTTACACTTCAATATAGGACCATACACCCCTTATGTGCAACCATATGTGTTGGTAGCACTTAGTTCTAAGTGTTTTTATGTCCCTAAGGCATGTCCCTATCACCATTAGTGGTTATATATATTAAATGTATTCATATATGTGTAATTATATGTTAAATAGGATTCGTTTGTGCTCAAGACTCCAATTGACACCCAACAATCTTATATCAATCTTTCATTTGAGTTACTCACTACAGGTGAGTTCATACCCCCTTAATTAACCTTTTAAATGTTTTTAAATGCTTTTATTGGGGGGTGGGATACAAGTTGAATCATACTAGTTATTATATCATTCACATGTGATTAATAACTAGTATACAAATGGATTTACTACGCTTTTAGCTGTTTTACCAAGCATGCTACTTCTAAATGACTTTCTCAAACGTTTTTACATGTTAAAATCTTTATCAAACTGTCTTACATACTGTATCTTTCCTTTCAAACTTTGTTACAACTATGTTTGAAACAAAGGTTTTCATGTATTTCAAACTATATTTCAGAAAAAAGATTTCATATACTTTAAACTGCTTATATCAAACAAACTGCTTTTAAACCGTCTTATAATTTGACATCAAGTCATCAATTCTTATTATTAAACTTTTCAAATGTTTTACAAAACTTCTTTTAAACTTTTATATTGTCAAATGCATGCCTTTATATGTATAGTTATATAAGTAATGTTTAAAGGACTTAGGACTACTAGCTCTCTTTAGTTCCTTTTCCTTGTTTGGATGTGGCTTTAGGGTATCGGTTATTTGTCCGAATGTCGTCTAAATATTAATTATATATTATGTATACATATATAGACATAAAAAGTTCTATCAGTCAGTTTAGTACCTTTGGGTAGCAAAGGCATACCTTCGATTATACTCGTACATTACTAGTAACTATAATAGGTATAGTTAGGAGATACTACTTACTATTCCTAGTACAAGGAATCTCTCTAAGAGTCAGTTCATACATGAGTCAATACATATTGTAAACAATACATACACTACACTAATACATACACTACACTAAAACAATACACTACACTAATACATACACTACACTAACACATACACTACACTAAAACAATACACTACACTAATACATACACTACACTAATACATACACTACTCTATTAAATACACTACTCTAATACATACACTACACTATACAATTGAATGTACTATATGAAGAGACACCATCACACACTATATGAAGAGACACTATTACACACTATATGAAGAGACACTATTACATACTATATGAAGAGATACTAGTACACACTACGAGACTGACCATCCTACAGCTGCCTTCTCGCTATGGCAGGTGTGTTCATCTACGGATGTTCTCGGTTATACTGTTCAGCGACTTACTGCGCCGTGTTTATCCTAGACAAATGGATACGATTTCAAGGATTATACAATTTTCCTTACTACCTTTATTTTGTGACACGTTCACATAAACGGTGAGGTAGAATATATTTTGATACGATTTCAAATGAATATATTATTTTCTTTATTACCTTCATTTTGTGATACATTCACATAAAGGATGAGGTAGACTATGTTTTAATAATAATAGTTATACAAGGGAAAACCGTCATTCTTACAAAGAAGCAAACCTTCAAAATAGTCGGGTCTTGGTAGAAGACTACTTTTTCTACTAATAGGAAATATAGGATTTTCTAGGGTTTTCATACTTATACAAACTTTTCATCAAACATTTACAAGTCTTTTCTTTACAGTTTTACAAATCAATGACACTAAAATACTTATGAACTCACCAGCTTTATGTTGATCTACACTTTCAAAATAACTTTTATTCTCAGGTCACCAGTAGACAGGTACGATGACCAGGTTTGTGAAGACAGAGCAGTCAAGACTCGTCTTTTATTTTGATTACTTATTATCATTTCTTATTCTATAAAAGAATACATATGTATTAAAATTTTACTATTAATGTAATGGATGATATTGTTGCTTGTTTACTACTTTGCACTGTTGTGATACTTTACATGACGTCCTCCATCCCAGAACGTTTCCGCCGTTCTTGGTTTTGGGGTGTGACAGATGGGATGGGTAGATTTCATAAAGGTTATAACTTTATGAATATCTAGATCTTTTAGAGTAGTTCATGGCTTGGATCTGGAGTTTGGTGGTTGGTTTGTGCAATGAAAAAGATTTTGGTCATAAAATCCCTTTTTGACCTAAGTTGAGTCCAAGACTTGCATTGGACATGCAAGTCTATAAAATATCAATCTTTGGAATGGTTTTGGATTTACAAGCTCTTATGGATCAAATGAGCTTGTGAATTAAGGGATTAAGTGCTTCTTGATTAATTCCTTGTCATTTCTTAGCCTTTTTGGATTTAGGACTTGAGATCTAGACCTCTTGGTGGATCTCAAAGGATAAAGGTGGAAACTTTACCCATTTGGACGTAAGAAATGATCATATCTGGACTTTGGAACCTTTGGAATTGGAGGATTTGACTTAACCCATTAGGATGTTTTGGATCTAGTTCCCATGACATGGAATAGGCTGCCACAGCATGCCAACTATGGGAAATAATGTCTATTTTATCGATTGAACGCCACAGCGTGACCAAGGATGGAAATCATGTGGAGGGTCAACCTTGCCCGTTGACTTCGACTTTGACCAAGTTTGGACCTAGGGGGATTTTGGGTATTTTAATCTGTATTCTGAGATTTGGTCAATGTTCTTATAAAGGTGACTGGTAGAGTTGATTCCGGAGCAACGTGTTGTTTCAGTTTTCTCGTCTGTCTGTGAGGTGAGTTTTCTCACTGTATCGATGGATCGAAGGCATCAATGTATGCCCATTATTTTGTTATTAGGATGATAGCTTTTTTATGGCTTATATGATTTTGCATGATGGGTTGAAATAAACCCTAATGTGGGGCCCACTATCATATGTTTGGGTTCAAATAGATTCCAAGGCGGGGACCGCTATTGTATGATCAGGTTGAAAGATACCCCATGACGGGGCCCATATGTGTTGATCGAGTTGAAATACACCCCATGGTGATGCCCAGGGTAGGGTCCATATATGTTTAACGGGATGGTTATACCCCAAAGATAAGCCCAGTTGTATGTTTTGGTATGTGGTACTTTGGGGAACTCATTAAGCTTTTTGCTTACAATGTATGTTTATGGTTTCAGGTACTTCCGGTTCGAAAGAGAAAGGCCTGACGTAATGGCATAACATCATCCCCTTGTGATTTCCGCATTTTGAATATTTTGTACTCTGGTATTTTGGACATTATATCTAGTGATGCATTTGAAACAATTAATGAACGAAATTGATAGTTTTGCAACGAAAAACTTTATTATTGTTTTTGGGTTATTACAAGTTGGTATCAGAGCCTTGGTTTGAAGGATTCGGGCACACATTCGGGTGTGTCAGGAATCAAACTGAGGAAATGATAATATATTTTTTTATGAAAGATGAAATTGAACTTCTACAAAGATTTTTACTAAGAAAAATGGGTGCCATCTGTGCAATCAGCCGAGCTCAAGTAAGCGGTTCCCAATTTTTACCCATACCTATGTATTATGAGCAGTATGCATGATATGAGAATTGCATGCCAGATTAGGGATAAGGATACCTTCAGGAATCATATGAAAGAACTACCTAGTTTGTGTGAAGCCTTATAGCTGAGGAGGATTGGATGCCATGTATTACTTTGGGGTGATATTGGATCAGTTAATTTGTAACACCCAAATTTTTCAAAAGAATTTTCACATTTTATAAAACACATTTTCATTCATAATCGTTATAAAACACCATTGTATCACATAGTCAAAACATAATATCACATCCCAAGATCAAAATATAAAAACTCCTCGTGTGTGTAACGATCAAGTCGGCGCCTTCCCGTGATCCTCACTGGTACCTAAAACACATAACACAACACTGTAAGCATAAATGCTTAGTGAGTTCCCCCAAAATACCACACACAACACATAATAGCCACTCGAGGCTATAACTATGTTTGACCCTCTAGTCAATGTGTCTCAGTGGGACCCTCCAGTCCCATAACTCTGTTGGCCCTCTAGCCCTAACTATGTGGACCTTCCGGTCCTAACTCTGTAAACTCTATAACATACATAGCATAAAGCACATAGAAATCACATCATGCAAGAACATAAAATACTCTGTCTCATAACACTAATTACCACTCTAGATAAAGTATAGTGAGAAGACTCACCTCGGGTAACTCTGTGAAATCTCGAACTCTGTAAAATCTGATCTAGCCTCCGCCTAATCATATGAAATAAACACTCTAAATCAATACTTCTCTCAAGGCTAGACTATTCCTTCTCTTAGTACTCTCGGAAGGGTAAAAGAACATTTTATCCCTCTCATGGCTCAAAGACCCTAAAGTTGACCAAACCCTAAAACTCAACTCCCCAGGTTACGCTGCGCGTACCACACATTTACATTGGGCGTACCCGATGTCTTCACAGAAAGCGGGGTGCGCGACCCCTTACACCGCACGTACTGGGATTACGCCTAGCGTAACTCCTAGTTTCAGACTCTAAGCATTTTGGGGTCTTAATCCGTTAAGACCCACGTCCAACTTCTAGATCTGACAACTTATAACCCACTTTATCCATAAAGTCAGAGACTTTAAGCCTTTGCATGGCTGGACAAGTCACTACCACCCATAATACTCCACTTCCTTACACTAGAGAGCTCAATACTCATGCATAACCTCATATCCACGACCAAGATGGAAACTTTATGGATTTATAACACAAATAACACTGAAATGGGCAAATCTAGGTCCATGGGGAAAATTACACTCATAAAGTCTCCACCTTTGGGACTTTTAACCCTAAAATGGCCCATGAACTCATCTAACCAAAAAGAAGAGGAGAGTTATGAACTTTATACCTCCAAATGCAGCTCCTTCCTCTGTAGATCTCAGATCCAACCTTGCACTTCAAGCTCTAGCCTCTACAAGCTCCTCTCCTTCTTCTTCACACACACACCAAGGCACTTTTAGCTCCAAAACACTCACTCTCAAGCTAAGGATGGTTGGGAGGCTCTCTTAGGGTTTTACTCACTGGTATGGAGGCTAAGAAATGAGCCTTAGCATCCATTATATAGTGCACAAGTCAAATATTAGGATTTACATCTGGACCCATTACGCCCAGCGTAACCCTGGGTACGCTCAGCCTACACAGGCGAGTCCGCGTCCAAATTAAGCGCATGAGTACGCCCAGCGTACTCATTTGCTACAATAATTCTCACAAGGACCAGTTTTGACAACTTAACAAAAAGGAAGGACATAATAGCTTTACCTGGATTTCAAGATGTTACAATTCTCCCCCACTAGAACCAGACTTCGCCCTCGATGTCTCATGCCGAAAGCAACTCCGGATGCTGCTCACACATCTCCAACTCCGGCTCCCAAGTCAGCTCGGACCGCTTCCGGTGCTGCCACTAGACCTGAACCAGTGACACCTCCTTGTTCCTTAGAATCTTGACCCTCCAGTCCAAGATCGCGATCGGCCTCTCAAAATAATTAATTGCCGCATCCACCTAGATATCCTCCAGTGGTACCGCTACCGACTCGTCGGCTATGCACTTCCTCAGCTGAGACACATGGAAGGTATCCTGAATCTGGCTCAACTCCGCAGGTAGCTCCAACCGATAAGGCTATTACTCAGAATCAGGTGAGGCTTTGGACACATACAGCAGCATGCTTCTAGGGACGCTTAGCTAGTGAAATGATTTACCCACAAGGTGACATAAAAAAAATAAGAACCAAAACAAAATAAAATAAATAAAGTAAAAAAAACAATAAAAAAAATATTTTTGGAGTTTTTGATAATAAATAAAAAAATAAGACATAAAAAAATGAATACAAAAAAATGTTGGAACTGAACCCGAGCGTTCGGTCTATTTCGGTTGAGAAAAACTTTGGAACCGAACTCAAGCGTTCGGTTTATTTCGGGTGAGAAAAATTTTGGAACCGAACCCGAACGTTCGGTCTATTTCGGTTGCCAAAAAAAATAAGTTTGAAAAAGAAAAAGAACTTTGACAATAAGATAAATGAATTTGGAAAAATAATACAAAAGATTTACAACCAAAGAAACTACCTTTGAGTGATAAGCGAAGATCAGATGATACAGCCGAACCCGAGCGTTCGGTTCATTTCGATACACCAGAACAAGACCCGAACCCGAGCGTTCGGTTCATTTCAGCATACATGAGACCCAAACCCGAACGTTCGGTCTATTGGGCTTCTTATTATTAGTCTTGAGAGGTAATTTTTGGTACTGACTCCGATTCCATCATACCTAGCCCTTGTAGAATTTTGTTAAAGGATGCTTCTGGAAGAGCTTTGGTGAAGATGTCAGCCAGTTGATCAGTGTTTCGAACAAAGTGAATTTCGACGTTCCCATCTTCCACATGATCCTTAATGAAGTGATACCTCAGTGCTATGTGTTTAGTCTTGGAGTGTTGCACTGGGTTATGACAGATCCTAATTGCACTTTCAGAGTCGCAATATAGTGGGATCTTTTTCATATTGAGTCCATAGTCCCGGAGCTGGCTTTGGATCCAAATCACTTGAGATGTACAAGAGGCAGTTGCGATGTATTCTGCTTCAGCAGTAGACAGAGACACACAAGTCTGTTTCTTTGATTGCCAGCTAACCAACTTCCCGTCAAGGAATTGGCAGCCTCCAGTGGTGCTTTTCCTGTCTAGTCCGTAACCTCCAAGGTCTGCATCTGAGAAGGCTTGAACGAAGAAACCTGAGTTGAATGGATACCATAAGCCCAGAGAGGTAGTTCGTTTCAGATACAAGAGAATGTTCTTCACTGCAAGCATATGAGGTTCACGAGGATTCGCCTGAAATCTAGCATAGTAACAAACAGAAAACATTATATCAAGCCTGCTAGCAGTAAGGTACATTAAAGAACCGATCATCTGGCGATATAGTGTAATATCGACAGCTGGTTTATCCAAGGATGGAGTGAGCTTGGTGACGAACGCCTTTGGAACTTTAACCTTTGAGTCTCCCATCATGCCGAATTTAGCAAGGAGAGTCTTAGTGTAGGCTTCCTGGTTAATAAAGATCCCTTCGGGTCCCTATCTAATATTTAAACCAAGGAAAAAGTTAATCGGACCATTGAGCTCATTTCAAATTTAGTCTCCATCAGCTTTCTGAATTCAGCCGTTAAGCTAGGATTTGTTGAGCCAAAGATGATATCATCGACATAGATTTAAACAATCATAAGGTGGTTACCTTCCTTCTTACGAAAGAAGGTTGGGTCAACCGAACCTTGTTTGAATTTGGACATCTTTAAAAACTTGGTTAGCGTTTCATACTAGGCCCTAGGTGCTTGTTTCAGTCCATAAACCGCTTTGTCCAGAATATAGCAGTGATTGCGGTACTTTTCATTTACGAATCCCGGAGGTTGCTCCACGTACACCGTTTCTTCATGTTCTCCATTTAGAAATGCACATTTTACGTCCATTTGGTAGACCTCAATGTTCTTGTGTGCATCATAGGCAAGAAATATGCGAACAGATTCCAGCCTAGCTACAGGAGCAAAAGATTCCTCATAATCGATACCTTCCTCCTGGCAGTATCCTTTCACCACTAGACGAGCTTTATTTCTTATCACATTGCCTTCCTTGTCCATTTTATTTCTGAAGACCCATTTGAGACCAACAACTGAGGCATCTTGAGGAGTTGGAATGAGGCGCCAAACTTTATTTCATTCGAACTCATTAAGTTCGTCTTGCATAGCTTGAACCCAATCGGAGTGATCAAGAGCAGTGTTTACTGTCTTTGGTTCAACTTTTGAGGCGAAGGAGTTAAACGTATAGAACTCTACTTTTGAAAATAAAGAAGTTTGGTTTTCCTTCAGTTGAGATTGGGTCAGGACCTTTCCAGAGACACTACCCACAACCTGTGAAACAGGATGATCTCTAGTCCATTTGACAAGAGGAGGGTAATTTGGATCATAGGATGGATCCAATTCAGAATTTACCATCTCTTCTAATTCAGATTGACTGCCATCGTCATAAAACATATCGTCATTCTCCCCCTCGACTGATGAGCTTTCAGGTACTACTGGACTTTTGGGTGCAGCTGGGGAATAGTTCTCCCCCTCAACTTGTGAGCCTGGCTATGTTGAAGAAGATGTACCCTCCCCCTCAACTGAAGCACCGTGTTGTGGAGGTTCGTTTGGAATTGATTCTCCTTCACTCATTTTCTTGGCGGCATCTTCGACGAGTTGCTTCAGATGATCTACTCTGTTGTCTGCTGCATTGGCTTCCGAGAGAGCAGCCTTCTCCGGTTCATCGAATAACTCTACAAACTGTTCAAACAAATTTGCAATCGAGGCTGTGACTTGGCCTGTTTGAGAGAAAATTTCTCCAACTGTCTCCTCAGTGGCCTTCAGCTTTTTGACATAGCTGTCATCGAAAGTCACATAATACGTTTCTTCAATCTTCCTCGAACGCTTGTTTAAAACCCGGTAGGCTTTCAAAGTGAGAGAGTATCCTAGAAAAATCCCTTCATCGGCTTTGACGTCGAACTTGTTATGATGTTCTTTAGAGTTGAAGATGAAGCATCGTGAGTCGAATACATGGAAGAATTTAACGTTTGGCTTCCTGTTGTTGATGATCTCATAAGGAGTGAGAGTAAAGTGCTTATTAAGATAGGACCTGTTCTGCATAAAACATGCTGCAGCAATAGCATCAGCCCAAAAATATAAAGGTGGCGAAGCGAAACTTAGCATGGTTCGGGCCGCCTCACACAAAGATCGGTTTCGTCTTTCGACAATCCCGTTTTGTTGAGGGGTGTAGGGAGCTGAGAAGTTGTGACCGGTTCCTTTTTCTGCCAAAAAGTCTTCAAATTCTTTATTTTTGAATTCCAGCCCATTGTCGCTTCTGATGTTGCGAACGACTTTCCTCAGTTGCACTTCAACCTGCTTGATGAACATCCTTAGCTTGAGAGTTGCTTCAGATGTGTGCTTCAGAAAGAACACCCATGTAAAACGTGAAAAGTCATCAACAATGACAAGAATATACTTGCTACTGCCAATACTTACGATAGATGATGGACCACACAAGTCAATGTGAATTAACTCTAGTGGTTCAACAACTTTAGTGTTTATAATCGATGGGTGACTCTGACGACTCTGCTTCCCCATTTCACATGCAGCACATAAATGTTCTCGATCAAACTTGAGCACTGGAAGACCTTGAACATGACCTCCGGTGACAAGTTTGTTGATATCCTTCAAGTTGAGATGGGATAGCCTTCGGTGCCACAGCCAGCATTCGTCAGAATGTGCTTTGGATAGTAGACAGATAGCTGGATTTCCTTTGTGGGTTTGAGATTGAGAGGAAACATTTCGCCTTTGCGTTCTGATTTGAGAATTACTCTTTTCGTTTTCTTCTCTATTATCTCCGAACCTTCATCGTCGAATGAGACTTTGAGACCAGTACCTCCAACAAGCAGAGATACACTGATGAGGTTGTGCTGTAGTCCTTCAACATATGCAACCTTTCTAATCGTGAAGTCTCCATTTTTTATCATTCCATAACCTTTTATCGTGCCGAATGAGTTGTTCCCGAACTTGACATTTCCACCGTTTGAGAGAGATCGAAATTCCCTCAGCTCTTCCTTCCTTCCTGTCATGTGACGTGAGCAGCCACTGTCAATATACCATTCTTCGTCGAACTGCTCGTCACTGATAACCTGCAAAAATCAAGCAGATTTAGGAACCCAAAGTTTCTTGGGTCCACGTGAGCCTTTCACAGGAACATGAATAGTAAGAGAGATGTCAACAAGATATGTTCTTTTTATTAAAGTTGTTTCATCTTTCTTTTTAATGGTGAAAACTTTAATTTTGTTAACATTTGTTACAGTTGGTTTGGATTCAGGTTTAGGCGTTTGGACCTTGGAATGCTTTTGATCATTCTTAACTGAGGAAACCTTCGATTTTCCTTTCAAATCTGTTGAAGATTTTGGATGTTGAGTTCGAACAGAATTGGATTTAGAATGGGGTTGAGAAGAATTAGAAGAATTAGAACGAGAGAATTTAGACTGAGAAGTTTTCATGACTTGAGGTTCTAAGTGACCCTTTTGTTTTTGGTCATTAGTGGGACCGAACCTTGAACTTTGGTCAGTTTTGCTCTCGGAAGCGAACCTAGGCTTTCGGTAGTTGGTGTTCTCTGAGCCGAACCTTCCCCTTCGGTTGTTATTCCTTTCAGAACCGAACCTTTCCTTTCGGTTGTTATTACTTTCTTGTGTCCTGACAACACTTTTCTCTGACTTTCAATTTTTGTGATGATAAGAGAAATGGGCGTTTTGAGATCGCCAAAACTGTTTTCGTTCTGAAAGATTCTTCTTGTATCTCTGATTCCTTTGCTGTTTTTGATCCTTCACTTGCTTCGGCTGTCGATGAATGTTGGCTTTTTGCTTTTGCTTCTTGTCAGCCTGTTCACTTTTAACAGATGACATTTGGCTTGAAGGAGTGACTTCTTCTACGGGAACTTCTTTTGTACCACTAGTACTTGGCACGTCGAAGTTGTCAGGCTTGTTTAGAGGTTCTGGCACATATCTGCCTTTGGTTTTCCAGGATGTCCGTTCTGACAGACCAACAATTTCATCTGCATTATCTATAGGAGCAGACCAGAAGAACTCATCACAACCATCTGCATTATTTTCGTTTACAATGGCTGTGAGTTCGGCTGTCTGATGTTCGGTTACTCCTATGACCTTATATACCTGATTTGGAGTCGTCGTTACCTTTTGATATACAACAGTCTTTTCTTCAAGAAGTGGGGACTTATTTTGGGTCAAACGAGCAAACTCCATAAAATTTTCTGAAATAAGATTTTTGTGGTTTTCGGGTTCGCTTTTGACAAACTCAGAACAATCAACTTCATCCTCTACAGAAATTTCACTCATATCATCATCCTCATTAAGCTCAGACGCGTTTTCAACATCAATTTTATTTTCTGAGCTCAAGTTGGCATTCAAAGAGTCAAATTTTTGTATGGTTTCGGTCCTTAGTTTCAGTTTATCATTTTCGTCCAAAAGGTTTTTCAGCATGTCCTTATGGTCCTTGGACTTTATAAAAGATTCGATTTTCTCTAGACCATACATATAAGTCGGATTCACATCATCAGACGAAACTACACTTTCGCAATTATATGCTTCAGCGTCGATTTCATCCTTCTTAAACTCAAGGAAGGGCAAAATCATGCGATGGATTTTCTGCCCTATTTCACAGTTCAAATGAAGTTGAGTGATGTTAGAATAAAGACGCTTAGCAATTAAACAAAAGACATTTCTTTCTTTCAAAAGTTTCAAATTGTCTCTTTGTAAATAAATGTTTTTGTCCTTAGATTTGATCAGCTCCGACTCCTTCAGGTCTATCCACATCCTCCGTTCCTCACTCTTTGATGACACCCTGCTTATTTGGTCAGTTAGGTTAGAATTGGTAACCCGTGTTTGAGTTAAACTGTTGTCTAGATATGAGATTCTTGAATTTACACTTTTTAATTCTTTTTCATATGAATTTTGTGGGACTTTGAATGAAACAAAAATGGATTGTACCTTCTTGATCAATTCATCAAGCTCATTGAACTGCACGCTGAGAGGTTTTGCTGTGAAGCACAAGTCCTCTCGCTCCTTCGTGTCTTCATTCCCACCGTCTGTATTGTATCCCCTCATTTGAGATACATCCGACACCATCAAACACTTTCCACCACTTCCTTCACCTTTCTCAACATACGCCTTTCCATGAGATGGCTTCCTGACTTCATCATCCTCTGAGTCAGTTGACCAGACCTCCACACCACCGAACTCATCCTCAACTACCGAACCCTGCACAATTAAAGCATTCATCGAAGGATTAGTGGCAACTTTCTTTCTCTTGATCTCTTCAAGCTTTTTCATCAACACAGCTTCTTCATCAATTTCCTCATCCTTCTCTGCCATTTTCTTTAGGACACAGTCTTTGGCATAGTGGTTCTTTCCTCCACAGTAGTAGCAGTTCACACCCGAATCTCCTTCAACTTTCGCCTCTTTCTTTGGTTCTTCAGCCTTAAGTTCCTCCCTAACCTTTTCAGAACTATAGCTTCCCTGCCAATTTTGGTTTTTATTGGTAGGGAACCTTTTCTTAATGAACCTCTTTGGATTCGACACCATCATTGCATAATCTTCAGAGGTAAGATTGTAGTCTTCTAAGTTGAGGTCTTCATCTTCTACCACACTTTTTCTTTTAGACAGAAGGGCCAAGGATCCCAAGCTTGAGACCACATTTTTCTCTTGCAAGACAATCTTTTCTTGGGATTTCAAAATCCCCACCAGCTTTGCCAATGAATAAGATTTAAATTGCTCATGAGTTTTAACAGTGGAAACAACTGCTCTCCACTCAGATCTAAGACCATTCAAAAATGTAACTTTTTGTTCAATCAGCTTCCTTTCTATATCGTGTTTGATCATTTTACTGAGAAGATGATTGAAGCGATCGAACGTCTGAGTAACAGTTTCATCGGGATTCTGCTTAAATTTGCCAAACTCAGACAAAAAAGTAAGGTTTGAATGGAATGCTCCAGATCTTCATCTGTGGAATATAGCTCTCTCAGCCTATCCCATATTTTCTTTAGCAGTGCTGCATGAACTTACTAGCCTGAATGTATCTGATTGAAGAGCGAATCAAATCAGTCTCAATGCTTTAATGTTGCACTGAAACTTATCTTTTTCGTCTTGAGCAATATCCTTTACGTCCTTTAACAGATCATTGTACTCTTTCTGAGTTTTAATGATTTTTGACGTTGCTGAATGATCGAATGGTCCAGATACGATTGCTTCCCAAATAAGATATCCATTGTCTTCAGATCCGATGACATAATCTTCGAAGTGATGTGCCCAAACTTCGTAATCCTGTTTGTAAAGAATAGGAATCTTCGTCGTTGATCCAATGTTGTTTGAGATGTTGACGGGATTTGATTGTGACTCGTCCATGCTTGATCGTTTAACCTGTTTGAAAGATCAGACTTGTAATGTAAAGAATTAGGGCAAAACAAATAAATGTTGAGTTACGTCAATTATGGAATGACAGCTCAATAAATATTAGTTAATGCGGAATAACCCTAATCGCAACCTCTTTCACAGAAAAGATGTGTATGAATTACACAGCCTCCTGCTCTGATACCAATTGATAAGTTATAAACTAACTTGATGATCGATTAGATCTTCTCAACAGGTAAGCGATAAATATAAAAACAGTAAATAACACGAGTATGAATCAAGATGTGTCGAATGATTAGATTACTCAATCCTCAGCAGAGCTCGACTAAGAACTTCCGTTGTAGAGGATTCTAGGGTTACAAACAAGAACGATAAACTTGCTAAACAATAATCTCTAATCGTTAGTGATCGTCCTCTTGTTTTAAGATGCATGCAAGTACCTACTTATACTAAACCCTACAAACTCACGGATGGACAGGCCCATACCGGAGATACATATTGGACTAGCTAACGAGCCCAATAGACGCAACACAAAATACGAAATACGACCCAATACGCTCTTCTTAAGCCGGTCGACTATCACCCAAATTGCATCGACGCCTCTCGCAGTCCTCGGCAATTTGGTGATAAAATCCATGGAAATATGTTCCCACTTCCATTGGGGAACCTTAAGCGGCTGCAACTTGCCATGCGGACACTGGTGCTCAGCCTTAACCCTGTGATAGGTCAAGCACCTCTCTATAAACCAAGCCATATCCCTCTTCATACATGGCCACCAATAATCTCTTTTCAGGTCCAAATACATCTTAGTGGCCCCGGGATGGATTGAAAACCTCGACCTGTGTGCCTCCTCCATCAAAATAGCATGTGCCCCACCCTCAAATGGCACCCAAATCCGGCACTGGAAGGTCATAAGCCCCCGGCTATCGGCAATAAACTCTGATATCTACCCAATCACCCGCTCTCGTTTGCGGTTCTCTGGTCTCATGGCCTCTACCTGGGCCTCTCAAATGGTGTCCAACACCGGAGTAATCACTGTCAACCTCATACAAATATCTTGCAAAGGGGCACTCTCTGCCCTGCGGCTCAAAGCATCGGCTACCACATTAGCCTTGCTCGGGTGGTACAGGATCTCACACTCATAGTCCTTTAACACATCCAACCATCTCGTTTGACGCATGTTTAGGTTGGGCTGATCCATCAGATACTTCAAGCTCTTGTGGTCCGTGTATATGGTACACTGAATCCCATACAAATAGTGACGCCAGATCTTGAGGGCAAACAACACAATCCCCAACTCTAGATCGTGTGTAGGATACCTCGTCTCATGAGGCTTCAGCTGTCTCGATGCATATGCTATCACATGCACTCTCTACATCAGCACCGCGCCTAGACCTGATATTGGCACGTCACAATATACCACAAAGTCCTCCATTCCCTCTAGGAGGGCCAACACTGGGGCTTCTCACAATCTCTGGCGAAGTGTCTCGAATGAGGCCTGCTGCTCCGGGCCCCAACTGAAAGTCACGCCCTTCTGGGCCAGCCTCGTGAGAGGAACCGCAATCCTGGAGAAATCTTGAATGAATCTCCGATAATATCCGGCCAACCCCAGGAAACTCCTGATCTCCGAAGGGGATCTCGGCACTTCCCAACTCATCACCGCTTCAATCTTGGCCGGATCGACCAATATCCCATTCTGGTTGACGAGGTGCCCTAGAAACTGGACCTCCCATAACCAGAAATCACACTTGGAGAATTTGGCGTAAAGCCTCTCGGATCTCAGAACTCCGAGGATCTCCCTGAAATGCTCCTCGTGCTACTCTTTGGACTTCGTATACACCAATATATCATCAATGAACACGATCACCGAACGATCCAACATTGGCCTGCACACCCTGTTCATGAGATCCATGAATGCCGCCAGTGCATTGGTGAGCCCAAAAGGCATCACCACAAACTCGTAATGCCTATAACGAGTCCTGAACGCTGTCTTCTGGATATCCTCATCACGCACCCTCATCTGATGATATCCATACCTTAAATCAGTCTTGGAGAACCAAGATGCTCCCTGCAACTGATTGAACAAATCGTCGATCCTCGGTAAGGGGTAACGGTTCTTGACCGTCAGCTTGTTCAACTCCCGGTAATCAATGCACATCCCGTGTGAACCATCCTTCTTCTTGACAAAAAGGATCAGCGCTCCCCACGGCGAGCTACTCGGCCGTATAAACCCCTTCCCCAGCAGCTCCTGAAGCTGCGAGGACAACTCCTGCATCTATGGAGGTGCAAGGCGATAAGGCACCTTCGCGATAGGTGTTGCCCCTAGAATGAAATCAATACGGAACTCCACCTGCCTCTCGGGAGGCACACCCGGCAACTCCTCGGGGAAAACATCTAGGAACTCACGCACTATCGGGACCGCATCACCCGACCTTGGTCCCTCTGCACCTATCCTCGTATCCGTCACATAAGCCACATACCCACTACATCCCTGTTGTAGACTCTGCCTTGCCCTCGTGACTGAACAAAACGCCGACCCAGAACGGGTACCCTCGCTATAAACCGTAAGAACTCCCCCACTAGGGTCTCGTATGGTCACCAGCTGCCACTCGCCGTCGATGACCGCTCCAAATCTTCTCAACCAGTCCATGCCCATGATGACACAGACATCTCCCATATTAATCATGACCAAATCAATCGGAAACTCAACACCGAATATCCCGAGTACACATCCTCGAATCACATCAGTGGCATACACTGATCTCTCGTCAGCTAAGGAAACTCACAAAGGCCGACTTAACGCCTCACGACAAATACTGATGTGCTGACTAAAGGCTAACGACACAAAAGACCGACTCGCACCCGAGTCAAATAACACCAAAGCAGGCACAGAACACACAAGAAATGTACCTACGCATATCACAATATAAGCATAACACCACAAACTCAAAACAAACATATGAAAGAATACATACCAGCCACAACATCGGGTGCTAAGCGGACCTCCTCCGCTGTCAACTGGAAGGCTCTCCCGTGAGCCTTTGGTGCCTCCACCTTCACCGGCCGACTCTCTAAAGCTCGAACAACAGCAAGGACAAATCCATGAGAAGATCCCTGAGCTGACCCTCGTAACTGCGGACACTCAGCCTTCCGGTGTCCAGTCTGGTTGCAGTGAAAACACACTGCAAACCCCTTGGGGGCAAACCTTGGCCATATGCCCCTCCTTGCCACACTTGTAGAAAGACCCTGCTCTGCACACCCCCTCATGACTCTTGCCGCACTTGCCACAAGTTCGGCCCTTCTGGTTCCCAGATCTCGAATCGGCGGGCTTAGCCCGCTTAGCGGCCGACTGGGACTGTGCCGGTTGCCGATCCCTCCCTTGAGACTCTGTCTCCTCCCTAGCCTAAGTCTCTAGCTCAATCTCCTTCTTCCGGGCAATTTCCTAAATCTCGGAAAATGTCTGGTACGTCGAGTTCGCCACGAACTCACGGATATCTCTCCTCAAAATGCTCAAATACCGGCTCATACATGGCTGCTCAGAAGACACGTGCTCATGGCAAAAAATTGCCCTCTCATGAAACATCCTGGTGATCACAGTAATAGACTCTGTACCCTGCTTGAAGGTCAAGAACTCATGGGCCAATCGCTCCCTTTCCACCGGGGGAACGTACTCATCACGAAACATAGCGTTGAACCTCTGCCAGGTCACCGCAACAAGCTCTGCAGAAGAATAGTGTGTTCACAAACTTCCACCAGTCCTTTGCCCCCAAGCGAAGCTGGTTTAGCACGAACCGAACCCTCAGATGCTCCGGACAGGAACATGTGTAGAAGCAACCCTCAATGTCAGAGATCCACCTCATCGCAGCTATCGGATCCTAAGTCCTATCAAACTCTGGTGGCTTCGTGTTGTTGAACGCCCGGTACAGCAACACGTCACCGCCCTGCGGCCTGGCAGTAGCAACAGCCGCAGCGGCTGCAGCAACAGCATCATCAATAAGAGCAGCATAACACTCATCAAAAGTCTCGATCAGGGTGGTCTTGATAGACCCGAACATCTCTGGAATCTCAGCGCGGATGGCAGCACCCACCTCATCATGAATCATCTGGCGGAGCTCCTCATCGCTCACACCCCCCTCACTACACCCTGGTCTGTGGCGTGTCCCCACCATGATGTCTCTCTAAAATACAACACATAATATCAGAGACTCGCTCGAGTGTACACACACTTGATATCCCAATCCTACTTGATCCTTGGTACCCTAAGGATTCTTACTTGGGTTGCGCACTGATCCGGTGCTTTCGGTAGTACGGGCCCAATACTACCGTCCACACCGCATCAATATTCACCTCCCAAGTCCTCCTCCTAAGATCCCAAATCCCAAGTACTCTACTCTATTTATCTCTATGCATAGTCTACTCTCAAGCAGATCTCTCTTAGCAGCAAAATCCCTAGGATAAGGTATCACAAATCAGGCCACTCTAGTCGTAATGAGAATACCTAGCCTACTCTAGCATGCATATCTTATCATAACATATCTCATAACTCATAATGTGAGGGTATTTTGGGAAATCACCATTCGAGCGCTAGCTGATCGTACACACTGCTCTCCTCTGTTCTTTCAAAAACTTTTTACTCTTGAGAAAATTTTGTAAATTTTATTTCGAAAATCTCCCAAATCCTCAGTTTGAGTTCTGATACGCCCGAAGGTGTACCCGAATCCTTCAAACGAAGACTCTGATACCAACTTGTAACACCCAAAATTTTCAAAATAATTTTCACATTTTGTAAAACACATTTTTATTCATAATCGTTATAAAAACACCATTGTATCACATAGTCAAAACATAATATCACATCCCAAGATCAAAATATAAAAACTCCTCGTGTGTGTATCGATCAAGCTGGCGCCTTCCCGTGATCCTCACTGGTACCTGAAACACATAACACGACAATGTAAGCATAAATGCTTAGTGAGTTCCCCCAAAATACCACACACAACACATAATAGCCACTCGAGGCTATAAATTTGTTTGACCCTCTGGTCAATGTGTCTCACTGGGACCCTCCGGTTCCATAACTCAATGGGCCCTCTGGCCCTAACTCTGTGGACCTTCCAGTCCTAACTCTATAAACTTTGTAACATACATAGCATAAAGCACATAGAAATCACATCATGCAAGAAAATACAAATACTCTGTCTCATAACTCTAATTACTACTCTAGGTAAAGTATAGTGAGAAGACTCACCTCCGGTAACTCGGTGAAATCTCGAACTCTGTAAAATCCGATCTACCCTCCGCCTAATCATATGAAATAAACACTCTAAATCATTACATATCTCAAGGCTAGACTATTCCTTCTCTTAGTACTCTCGGAAGGGTAAAAGACCATTTTACCCCTCTCATGGCTCAAAGACCCTAAAGTTGACCAAATACTAAAAGTCAACAAAAGTCAACTCCTCGGGTTACGCTACGCGTACCACACATGTACGCTGGGCGTACCCAGTGTCTTCACAGAAAGCGGTGTGCGCGACCCCTTACGCCGCGGGTACTGGGATTACGCCCAACGTAACTCCCAGTTTCAGACTCTAAGTGTAACACCGTAAATTTCAAAATAATTTTTCGCATAATATAAAAACATTTTTCATTTAATTTTCATAAAACACCAAGTTTAAAACTCCAATTCACATCATACAAAATCCCAAGATCACATATCATAAAAATCCCATGCGTGTGTACAGATCAAGCCGGCGCCTTCCCACGGTCATCACTAGTACTTGAAACAAACAACATTAACACTGTAAGCACAAAGCTTAGTGAGTTCCCCAAAATACCACACATAACACATATTAGCCACTCGAGGCTATAACTCTGTGGGTCCATGGACCCTACTCTGTGAACCCTCTGGTTCTAACTTTGTGAACCTTCCGGTTCCAACTCTATAAACATGCACATGATAAATCACATAGAAATAATGCAGTACAACACATAACATACATATAGCATACAAATACTCTGTCACATAACTCTGATTACCTACTCAAGGTAAAGTATAGTGAGAAGACTCACTTCGCGTATCTCGATAGCTCGCTAATCCCTGAAATCACTAGTGCTCAATCTCCCGAGCTAAAGTTCTCCTATAACAAAATACATCTCTAATTAACACTTTACCAACTAAGGTTGACTAACCCTATCAAGTCAACGCTGGTCAACTCCGGTCAACGGTCAACGGTCAACTCAACTCGCCGAGTCTGGCGTGGACTCGCCGAGTCTCTACGGGGACCCGATTCCTCTGAGTCCCTTCCGACTCACCGAGTCACTCCCCCGACTCGGTTACTCAAACCCTGGTTCGAAATCACAGAACAACCCGCACCGACTCGCCGAGTCTGGAAATGGACTCGGCGAGTGCTTTCCATGCACAACCCCAAACGACCTTCTAAGGTCAGATCTGCTTCACTAACTCATAGATCCAGTCCTACCAAGCTTATTCATCACGTAAAGTTCATGTCTTGGCGCTCATAATACACCCAATGACTCATAAATGGTGTTTTGACCCCAAGCACAAAGACCCCAATCCAAAACCTCCATGGATTCATAAAAAGCTTGAACAAAGGATCACTCTGGACCTCCAAGGGTCCAGATCCAGAACCTAACTCGCTTAAGGGACTAAGGAAGCACTAGATCTAGCCACAAAAGGGCTCAATAAGCCCTAAATCAACATGAACATCAACATAACAGAGAATGGTTCGAAAATAGTACCTCAAACATGATGTTCTGGCCCTCAAATCTTCAGGAAGTTGATCCTCTTGTTTCCCCCTTGGCTATTGCTTCCTTTCCCTTGCTAGATAACACTTTCAAGGTCAATAATGGCTCCTTAACTTACTCCAAATGCTCAAGCTCACTAGGGTTTCACTTTGGGGACTGGTGAGCACAAATGACGGCCATAAGGCCCTTTAAATAAGCCCCAAACCCGAGAAATTAGGGTTTCATTAAACAGCGCGGACTTGCCGAGTCCATTCCTTGGACTCGCCGAGTCCAGGCGCGAACCCGCGTCCAAATCCGCGATCATACTCGGCGAGTCTAGGCTCCAAATCGCCGAGTCTCTTCACAATTAACAAAATTAAATAAATGAATAATACCTGGGAAATCCGGGCTGTTACAATTCTCCCCCACTAGAACTAGACTTCGCCCTCGAAGTCTCGCTCTGCAAATAACTCTGGATGCTGCTCACGCATCTCATGCTCCGGTTCCCAAGTCATCTCGGACCCCTTCCGATGCTGCCACTGAACCAAAACCAGGGGTACCTCCTTGTTCCTGTTCCTCAGAACCTTGATTTTCCGATCTCTGATGGCCACGGGTCTCTCAGCATAATTCAGGCTTGCATGCACCTGAATATCCTCCAATGGAACCACTGCCGACTCATCGGCTATACACTTCCTCAGCTGCGACACATGAAAAGTGTCGTGAATCTGTCCCAACTCTGCTGGCAAATCCAAACGATAGGCTACCCGGCCTACCCTCGCGATCACTCGGAAAGGACCAATATATCGGGGCCCTAGCTTGCCCCTCTTCCTGAATCGAATCACTCCTTTCCAAGAAGATACCTTCAGGAGCACAAGGTCGCCGACCTGAAGCTCAAGCTCGGATCGGCGTCTGTCTGCATAATTCTTTTGTCGGCTCTGAGCGGTCAACAACCTCTATCTGACCCGCTGAATCTGCTATGTCGTCTGAAGCACGATCTCTATACTGCCCATCACCCGCTGACCAACCTCTCCCCAACAAATGGGGGTCTGACACCTCCTCCCATACAACAGCTCCAAGGGTGGCATACCAATGCTCGAATGATGGTTGTTGTTGTAGGAAAACTCTGCCAAGGGCAAGTATGCATCCCAGCTACCCCCGAAGTCCAACACACATGCTCGAAGCATGTCCTCGAGCGTCTGAATCGTCCGCTCACTCTGACCGTCTATCTGGGGATGATATGCGGTACTAAAACGTAGTCTAGTACCCAACTCCGCATGAAACTTCTTCCAGAATCTGGAAGTGAAGCGCACATCACGGTCTGAAACAATCGAGATCGGCACCCCATGCTGAGATACCACTTCCCTCACATATAACTCCGCCAATTTCTCTGCTGAAGAACTCTCGCTGATAGCAAGGAAATGAGCGCTCTTCGTCAAGCTGTCCACAATCACCCAAATTGCATCAACTCCTCTAATATTCCTCGGCAATTTGGTGATGAAATCCATAGTGATCTGTTCCCACTTCCATTCGGGAACCTCCAATGGTTGCAACTTACCATGCGGCCTCTGGTGCTCGGCCTTAACCCTACAGCAGGTCAAGCACCTCTCAACAAACCACGCGACATCCCTCTTCATGCAGGGCCACCAATATTCCTTTCTCAGATCCAAAAACATCTTAGTGGCCCCCGGATGGATCGAAAATTTCAACCGATGAGCCTCCTCCATCAAAATGGTGCGCATTCCTCCCACGAACAGCACCCAGATACGCCCCTGAAACGTCATAAGCCCCCGACCATCGGTAACGAACTCTAAAACCAAACCAACAACCCGTTCCCTCTTCTGCATCTTAGGTTGCACAGCCTCGGCATGTGCCCCACGAATGGCGTCCAACACTGGAGCTATCACGGTCAATCTCAAACATACCTCCTGCAGCGGTGTGCTCTCCGCCCTGCGACTCAATGTATCGGCTACCACATTAGCCTTGCCTGGGTGGTACAGGATCTCACAATCATAATCCTTGACCACATCCAACCACCTTCTCTGACGCATAATTAGGTTGGGCTGATCCATCAAATACTTGAAACTCTTATGGTCCGTGTATATCGTACACCGAACCCCATATAAGTAGTGACACCAAATCTTGAGGGCGAACACCACTGCCCCCAACTCTAGATCATGAGTGGGATATCTCGTCCATGAGGCTTCAGCTGCCTCGATGCATATGCTATCACGTGCCCTCTCTGCATCAGCACCGCTCCCAGCCCCATAATCGATGCATCACAGTATACCACAAAGTCCTCCATCCCATCCGGGAGAGCTAACACCGGGGCTTCGCACAACCTTTGGCGAAGTGTCTCAAAGGAAGCCTGCTGCTCGGGGCCCCATGGAAAAGCAACAACCTTCCGGGTCAATCTGGTGAGTGGCACTGCGATCTTGGAGAAATCCTTGATAAACCTCCGATAATACCCTACCAACCCTAGGAAACTCCTGATCTCGGAGGGTGACTTCGGCACCTCCCAACTCATCATCGCCTCAACCTTGGCCGGATCAACCAATATCCCTTCCTAGTTAACAAGATGTCCTAAGAACTGGACCTCCCGCAACAAGAAATCACACTTGGAGAATTTGGGATAAAGCTTCTCCGATCTCAGAACTCCGAGAACCTCTCTCAAATGCTCCTCATGCTGCTCTCTAGATATCGAATATACCAGAATGTCATCGATAAATACAATCACCGACCGATCCAACATCGGCCTACATACCCGGTTCATGAGATCCATGAACACCGTCGGGGCATTGGTGAGCCCAAAAGGCATCACCACAAACTCATAATGCCCATAACGCGTCCTGAGCGCTGTCTTCTGGACGTCCTCATCCCGCACTCTCACCTGATGATATCCAGACCTTAAATCGATCTTGGAGAACCAAGATGCTCCTTGCAACTGATCGAACAAATCGTCGATCCTCAGCAACGGGTAACGGTTCTTGACCGTCAGCTTGTTCAACTCCCGGTAATCAATGCACATCCGGTGTGAACCATCTTTCTTCTTGACGAACAAGCTAGGCGCTCCCCATGGCGAGCTGCTCGGCCGAATAAATCCCTTTCCCAGCAGCTCCTGAAGCTGCGAGGATAACTCTTGCATCTCTAGAGGTGCAAGGCGATAAGGCACCTTAGCGATAGGCGCGGCCCCCAAAACCAAATTGATATTGAACTCCACTTGCCTCACATGAGGCACACCCTATTGGGTTTTGAGCATTCTAACACTCCTAAGTGTACATGCGACCCTAAATACCTTGGATCTACGTTTTCTCTATTATACATGCAAATAAGAACATCCAATGTATTATCGTAATCTAGCATACAAAACAATGACTATAGCAAGATAGAATACATACCTCTTTGGTGTAGAATGTATTCATGAAGCTTGAGTGCCTAGTGCCCCAAGTGTGACACCTCAAATGGTTCACACAACACCAAATACACTTGGAATAACTTGAGAGAAATCTACACTTCCTAAAAATCGGCTAGCCCTTTCTTACTCTCTCTAGTGGCCGATTTTTCCCGAGAATGTGATCTTTATATAGTGTTACAATTAGGGTAAACCCTTAATTGTCATGGGTTTCCATTTCCTTGGATCCATGGGTTCAAATACACCATGGAGCATCCATGGACCATCCTATGGGTTTTAGCCCAACTTGATTATCCTTGGAGCATTAGCCCACTATACAAGTATGGATGATTTACACAATCAACCCATATATTTAATTAGTCTTCTTTTGAGCACTAGATTAATTCTAGATTAATACTAATTAAATAATCTTATTATTCTTATTATTAATATACTAGAACTTATAATATATTAATAACGATAGGTGTCTTATTTCTCTCATTGTAGTCTATCCAAGTGCATGATGCCATGCAACCCAAATGGACCATGCCGGGTCGGGTCAAGTCTTACCAATTATAGTTATGGACTTAGACATTAATCCAACAGTCTCCCACTTGGATAAGTCTAAAACTATTATTGCGTATGACTTCAGGAACCAACTGGCAATTGTAGCTCTCAAAAGCTTCTTTCGAACTCTGACCTTGTAGATGAACTCTGACCTTTGTCAATGACTTGTCCATTAGATAAGGGGTCATATATTCCTCCAGTCTAGATATCATATGGACTGAGACATCGATTGAAATCATTCTCTCTGTCCATTTGTTGTTTCCCGATTTCTAATTTATGACGACTGACTAATTGAACAAATCAAATCAGTCCTGGCCCGGCCGAGCACTTCCATTTGTCATCATCAAATCATCGAGGGGCCCACAGATATCGCTTTTATCCCGAAGGTAAAAGGAATGGATAAACTTCGACTCATATGGCTTGTTCTACTACTTGTTGAATCATACACAAAGACACGTTTTATAGCACCGAGTTACCAAATGCGTTTTCGTGCAATCAATGTACTATCAACTCATAGTAACAACTCATATCTCTAGGTTTGAAGAATATAAGATATTATCGTCTCATGATCACTCGTGATAAAATCCATGAAGTGATTCCAATGAGCGCGGGTTGAATTCAATACTCAGAACTTATGAGCACTCATGAGTGTTGTAGCCCTTTGTCCAACACCTTAGACCTATACAAGCCAACCCATGACAGTCTTAATTCATATCTACTTCCAACATATGACCGACTGTGGATGGTTTGAATAACTTAGTCATTCCGGAAGAATAACCTAGTTTATTCGGGAAGTTAAAACATGCAAAATGAAACACAATAATAATTGAATCCAATATGGTATCAAAACCTATGAACATAAATAAAACACCTTTTATTTATCACCATATGATTACACATTATTCATTGTATACTGTTTCAGCTATCAACTTTATTCATGAATTTAAAACAATAGTTGTCCCATGCTCCAAGCATGTACACTATGTTTTCTAAACACTAGTCATGCCATACACCAAGTATGCATACTGTGTTTGTCTATGATCTTTACTTTGTGAACTAGATCCATTGAACATAACTTCAATGATTCTCTTTTCACACTCCCAAATCCTTACTGAAAATGCAAGAATTCCAAATTCATGCCATTTACAGAAATCTGTTAGATTCCAAACTTATATGCATTGATCCTCTTGTAATGATTATGCACAAAGTCATAAAGACTTGACAACAAACATTACAGAGAATTCCAAAGGAGATCAACTCCTTGGAAACATCCTTCTTGCATTAATTTCCTTAATCTTACACAGATTGAAAATTCTAACTTTGAAACATTTCCAGATTCCATTTTGACTTATCACTTCTGAACAAGAGTTGCCTCCTTACAGACTATGTCAATATGGTCCTTCCAGAATTATCACTATACTTCCAGCTGTCCTTGAGCAACCAATCTTTGGTAAACCTTAGATTGTCCTTGACCATTTGTTAATCCTTTTAGTCATATCCTGTTCTAAACCTTTTCCCTTCTTAAAGCCCCTGGCATTTGGAAAATTTTAGAAAGGATGAATATAGCACATGTAATCGATCCTATATCTGAAGCATATGGGACACAACTAATGATGTATCACATAAAGACTAAACCAGTCTTTTGCTATAACATTTCCATTTCTATTTGCCAAATTCTCATAATTCAGATTATGAAAAGGGATGCCATAATCATAATCGAATTTAGAACGCAAATAATGGACTCATATACAGAATTTCCTTATGTTGAGCCATTCCAACATGAAATTCGTATGTATATCCTTGACTAAATGATTAAAACCTCACGATCTAAGCTTATAGATTTGAGATGAAGTATAATTTCCTCTTCCTTAATTATAGCAAAACAACTCTTTCCCAATTGAAACTTTTGTTTTCTATAATTAACATTGCTAGCTTGCAATACTTATCATAATTATCATGCTCCCACTAACATGATGATTATTAGCAAACTACTTATGCTCCCACTAGCTTTGACATGTACTCAGAAATCAGCTGACTTTCTTACCAAAGTTCAGATTTCTGATACTAGATTGTTTTGATAAGACTTTATCAAAATCATACACCTTCCCTTAGATAGCACACTTGTGTGTCTAAACAATTATGAAGAGGGATGCCGTAATCATAATGGTTAGATCTTTTTGCCACTTCTCACAAGTCCAGGTTAGTGTGCTGGTAAACCACACACGCTCCACTAACGACTTTGAGAATGCAAATATCACAATTGCTATCTAGCTAAAATCTACTTAGTGAAAGTGTTTCCTCACCATCATTTTCATGAATCGGAGAGAAACCTTATGACACTTAGATTCAATGGTGTATGTGTTCTTATCCATGTGAATTGTCAAAACCATAGTCACAGGACAAGGATAATGACAAATCCAAACTCATATGGACTGAACTCAATCTTAATATCTTGCCACCTGGCAGCTCAAGGGCCTGCCATTGCTTCCAAGTTGTTGTGCAACACATTGAGAACTCTAAGAACTCATATGCAAAGCCAACTTTAACTGGAATGGGCACAGAATATGTCATCACGATAGTTTATAAACCTCAAGTCGTGTGCTAGTGAATAACTTCAGGTTTTATTCTTGATTAGTTCTTGAGACTTTCGAGACTTTTAAGACTCCCACTGTCCTCTTGACATATAAGACTCCCTTGTCAAACATCCAAGAGATAGTGCGGATTCTAATCAAGACAAACACTTCACACAATTGGCCTAAGATGGTCTTTGTTTTATCCAAAACATCACAACTTACCAATTTCAAATGTACAAGAGTAGAAAACTTTTACTCTTACATTTGACAAGTGTTTTAAACCTTCTTTAAGACATGTCATTCAAGTTACAATCTTGGAGTATGACTCTAAGACTTGTATTGGAACGAAGTATGACTCATCTTCTTGATTTAACTACTTCAACAATTCAAGTTCCTCTTCTTAGTCATAAGAATGCACTAAGATTTTCCTTAGAGAACTAATTTTGATATGGTTTCTTAATCATTAAGATGATCACAAAACTGATACTAAAGTACTCTCCCATCTTTTCTGATTTGAGAAACTTTTATCCTTCTGCCTAATTTGATTCTTCTTATTCGCTCTGCTATACATTGGAACCTTTTTCCAATGTCTTAGAGTTACACTAAAGCTTGTAAGTATAATCATATTTACTGAGCTTTAGTAAACTATGACGAAATAGTCTTATCGATCTTTTGTGGTGGACTTGACCAATGCACAAGAATGTGTACTCAATCCTTTAGTCCTTTACTTGACTCACACATCCATGTGACCGAGTAATTAGTCTTAATTTTTTCCAATACTTGAAAGTTCTCATTCATCATGCTATACAACTTGCATGATTCCAAGTTCCGGTCCAATTGAAACTTGGGTGATGAGCGACTTTCCATATTTGGAAAATTTAGACATTACCACAAATGAAAGAATCAATTTCATATTTCCACTCTTGCTATTAATTGAATCATATAAGCAACAATTTTTCCTCAAATGCCATTGTAAGGATATTTTAAAATAAATAAAATCAAAATTTTCCTTTTATTTTAAACTTTGCGGAAAACTTATCCTTACAATCCATATGAAAACTTGTTGTTATCTATTCCTAAGCAATATCTCATAACTCCTAAGAAATAGCTCAAGAATCCGATCTTCAAACTACGCGATAGAAATCCATCTATGTGATCAGATTCAACATATTCTTTCTTTAAGTTTCTTCACTTTTTCTTTGATTCTTAAAACATCACCATGTGACCCAGTCACATCATGTATCAAGATTCTCATAAGAGAAACTTAACAGAGTTAGATAGTGGACTTTACCTGAAGTAGAGTCAAACTTATTGACTTTAACATTCTTAGGTAAATTTGGCAACTTCGCAACCAATGCCCCTTTCTTTGGCAATATAAACATATAGACCCTTTGATAATGGTACACAGGACTATCACAGAGTTAGCTTTTCTCTTTACCATTTGGTCAACCAAGTTGACTATGGCCGATCCCTTTCCATTGGGAAGAGAATGCTTTCCTGGATTTCATGTGTCACTATTGTCAATGTCCATCAAGTTTTAAGGAAGTTGATCTTAACAAATAGATAAGATCATAAAGGGTCTTGTCATAGTCTGTTTCATAGGTGTCCCAAAGGAACTCACTATGTGACTTAGAAAGTGATTGAACCACCAACTCTCCCGGCTTGTCAATATGTGACTACATCTCCAAGATGTGACAACACCTAGACCTTGCTTTGCCAATAGGGCTTGAGTGACCTTAAACTTTTCAAGAACTTGTGGGTTGGGGAGAATAATTTGAAGAGGTGAAAGAAGTATGAATTCCATGGGACATCATCTTCATTTAGGAAAGCTTGTTTCAAGAGATTTGGGAAGATCATAAATGTCTAAACCAGACATCTTTTGGGAGATATTCAAGATAGTTGATCTTATGTCCTTAATATGACACCCATTATGAACTATTAAGGCTAGGACCCAACAAACTATTTTAAAACTTAGAAGAGGTATGCCGTAATCCAAGCTATAAAATATTTGAAGGTAGGTGAATGATGATTCACTAATTTCCACCAAGATAAACGAAATGTATTATTAGGTTTTAATTGGTTTTTGAAACTCCTAGATCTTTGAGATTCATTGAACTGTTCAATGGCATGTTTCAATCTCGAGTGTGCCCTTCAGGTTTTGTGACTAGGGTGCCGAGGATCACAAAAACAAGGTGTGAAGTAACCATGCAAATTACTTGGTACCCTTAAGTGTTTACCCCTCAATCGATGTGCTGGTTAACCACACACGCTCCATCGATACTATGATAAACATTAAGTTACCCTTTGCCTACCTTGTTAAATATGAGTTAGTGTGCCGGTTAACCACACGCGCTCCACTAACCGACTTAAACAAAGTGCAAAGTGTAATTTCATGGATTAGCACCTTATTCACATTTTCCTAAGTAACTAAGATTTGGTATTATTAAGAGTTTAGTTACTTAGTATTTATCATTAATACTTTTAATGAAGGGAGAATTATAGTCCTGTCAAACCCGTTCGGCTAACGACCCTCCACCGGTCAAGCAAGTGGTGAGTGAGAGTGGACACCCATTAAGTTGCCATTTTATAGGCAACAACCTTATACCCACCTTATAGATCGGCTTTATGGGTGAGAGTGGACACCCATAAAGGATAAGGGTTGAATTTTAACTCTTTAAAATTCTAAGGGCTAACTTGGAATTAAAGTATTCATAATTGAAAATTTTTCAAATTCCAAAACTTGAGGGCAAGTTTTGAAACTATTCAAAACTAATTAATTCCATAACTTATGTGTTTAAAGTTGTTTTAATCCAAAAACTCTTCAAGTTCCATAACATGAGGACAAGTTATGGAAGACTTTAAACTAATAAAAGAATTAACTTTTCTTTATTTTATAACTTATGGAATTAATTAAGGTTACATATTTTATTACTTAATGAAGTGACTCTTGAACCTCCATAACTTAAGGACAAGACTCTTCATCTTTTGTAACCATTGCCAACTTTTATGAGTTTTATGAAACTTAAATGTGACTTTTCATATAGCTTGAGGACAAGTTACAAAAACACATTTTAGAATCAACTCTTAGATTAATTTGGATTGAAAACACATAATCAATTAACTTTTCTATTAATCTAAGCAACTCATAAGAACAAGATAATTCAAATCAAACTTTTTCATGTAATTAGCCTAATCACTAAACTAATTCAAAACATGAATCTATTGACAATTATCTTTTACATTGGATTAGCATGAACATTACTACATCAAAAACAAGTTTATAAGTGTAACAGCCCGGAACTCCAGGTATTGTTATATTTATGATTTTGGGTGTTTTAAGAGGGGACTCGGCGAGTTGGAGCTCAGACTCGCCGAGTAGGATCGCGGATCTGGTCGTAGGTTCACGACTGGACTCGGCGAGTCCGCGCTGTTAAGCGAAACCCTAACTTCCCAGGTTTAGGACATATATAAGGGGCCTTATGGCCGTCATTGTTCACCCTAGTCCTTTGAGTGAAACCCTAATTCGATTGTGAGCATCTGGAGCAAGGTAGAAGACCATTATTGATCTTCGAAGTGTTATTTTGCAAGGAGGAGGAGGCTTGGTTAAGGGAACAACAGGAGAAGCCATATTCTGAGGGTTGGGGACACAGAGCGACGTTATTCAAGTAATATTTTCGAGTTGTTCCCTTCTATGTTGATGTGTATATGGATTCAGGGTTTATTGAACCCTTTTGTGGCTAGATCGAGTGTTTCCTTAGTCCCCCAAACGATTGGAACCCTATATTGGGACCCTTGGAAGTCCAGAGTGTCCCATGCTTGAGTTTTTCGGGAATCAATGGAGGTTTTGGATTGGAATCCTTATGGCTTAGATCAAAACGTCAATTACGAGTCATGGGGTGTATTATGAGCACCGAAATAAGGACTTTACGTGATGAACCAGTCTAGGAAGGCCAAACCTATGAATTGCCGGAGCAGATCTGACCTTAGAAAGCAGTTTGAGCGGTTGCATGACATGGACTCGCCGAGTCCGATGAACAGACTCGGCGAGTAGCTTGAAGATTTCCTTAGAATGGTCCTGTCCGGGTTATGGGTTGGATCGGTGAGTCAGGGCGAGTTAGAGAGGGTTAACAGGTGGTCTGAGTCGAATTGGGACTCGCCGAGTTGTTCTTCAGACTCGGCGAGTTGAGTTGGGGTGGCCCTGCGATTCTTCCAGGAGGAACTCGTCGAGTCAGGGGGGGGATACTCGACGTGTAGAAAGGGAATCTTAGAGAATTGGTGAGAACATTTAGACTCGCCGAGTCGCCCTAGCGCTCGCCGAGTCCGGTCAAAGTTGAACGTTGACCGTCGACCGTTGACCAGAGTGGACCTGTGTTGACTTCTTAGGGATAGTCAACATTAGAGATATAAAGTGTTAACTAGGGACATATGATGTTATAGGAGGATTAGAGCTCGGAGAATCGGGCACGAGGGGTCCCCAGGGTTGTGAGATATCGATACACGCGAGGTGAGTCTTCTCACTATACTTTACCTTGAGTAGGTAACCAGAGTCATATGATATAGTATTTGTATGCTATGTATGTTATGTGTTGCACTGCATTCTTCTATGTGATTTATGCTATGCTTGTTTACAGAGTTAGAACCTGAGGGTTCACAGAGTATGGGTGCACGGACCCACAGAGTTATAGCCTCGAGTGGCTAATATGTGTTATGTGGTATTTTGGGGAACTCACTAAGCTTTATGCTTACAGTGTTGGTGTTATTTGTTTCAGGTACTAGTGAGGATCGCGGGAAGGCGCCGGCCTGATCAGTGCACACACGCGGGATTTTATATTATGTGATCTTGGGGTTTTTATATGTTATGAAATGAATTACAAACAATGATGTTTTTATGAATATTAAATGAATTTTGCCTTTATAAAATGCGAAAAATTGTTTTTAAATTCTTGGTGTTACAATAAGTTCAAAAACAACTTAGGGTAATGTTCCTAGTCCATTTCTAGCCAAAAACCTCGAAAATATGCTGTCTGGGGCTCCTACTCGGTGAGTGGATGAACCTACTCGGCGAGTAGGATGATTTTACTCATGGACTCGGGGAGTTCATCAGTGGACTCGGCGAGTCCAGTGCCCAGAAAGCCAAAAAATTGAGTTTTTCAGCATTTTTCAGCAATTTGCATCAAGTATAATAGAAAACAAGCCTAGGCTCTGATACCACTGTTGGGTTTTGAGCATTCTAATACTCCTAAGTGTACATGCGACCCTAAATACCTTGGATCTATGTTTTCTCTATTATACATGCAAATAAGAACATCCAATATATTATCCTAATCTAGCATACAAAACAATGACTATAGCAAGATAGAATACATACCTCTTTGGTGTAGAATGTCTTCATGAAGCTTGAGTGCCTAGAGCCCCAAGTGTGACACCTCAAATGGTTCACACAACACCAAATACACTTGGAATAACTCGAGAGAAATCTACACTTCATGAAAATCGGCAAGCCCTTTCTTACTCTCTCTAGTGGCCGATTTTTCCCAAGAATGTGATCTTTAAATAGTGTTACAATTAGGGTAAATCCTTAATTGTCATGGCTTTCCATTTCCTTGGATCCATGGGTTCAAATACACCATGGAGCATCCATGGACCATCCTATGGGTTTTAGCCCAACTTGATTATCCATGGAGCATTAGCCCACTATACAAGTATGGATGATTTACACAATCAACCCATATATTTAATTAGTCTTCTTTTGATCACTTAATTAATCCTAGATTAATTCTTGATCAATACTAATTAAATAATCTTATTATTCTTATTATTAATATACTAGAACTTATAATATATTAATAACCATAAGTGTCTTATTTCTCTCATTATAGTGTATCCAAGTGCATGATGCCATGCAACCCAAATGGACCATGCCAGGTCGGGTCAAGTCTTACCAATTATAGTTATGGACTTAGACATTAATCCAACACACCCGGCAACTCCTCGGGAAATACATCCGAGAACTCGCGCACCACCAGAACCTCCTCAACTGAACTCAGCCTCTCAGACTCCACCCGCGTATCCATCACATACGCCACAAAACCCTTACAGCCCTGTTGTAGACACTGCCTCGCCCTAGCGGCCGAACAAAACGCTGATCCTGAACGTGTACCCTCGCCGTATACCGAAAGAACTCCCCCACTAGGGTCTCGTATGGTCACCAGCTGACGCTCACAGTCGATAACCGCACCGAATCTGCTCAACCAGTCCATGCCCACAATGACACAGACATCTCCCATCGCAATAGGAACCAGATCAATAGGGAACTCAATACCAAAAATCTGGACTACGCAACCTCGGAGAACCTCGGTGGCATATATCACCTTCTCATTAGCTATGGAAACTCTCAGAGGCCGACTCAACTCCTCACGACTAACACTGATATGCTGACTAAAAGCCAAAGATACAAAAGACCAACTCGCACCCGAGTCAAATAACACCAAGGCAGGTACAGAATTCACAAGAAAAGTACCTACGCATAACATAACATAAGCACAATATCTCAACATCAAAATAAATACATGAAAGAATACATACCAGCCACGACATCGGGCGCTGCGCGGACCTCCTCCGCGGTCAGCTGAAAGGCTCTCCCTCGTGCCCTCGGCGCCTCGGCCTTCACTGGCCGAGTCTCTGTAGCTCTGATGGCGGCTGGGGCAGATCCCTGAGATGATCCTCGCAATTGCGGACACTCTGCCTTCCGGTGTCCGGTCTGGCTGTAGTGAAAACACACCGCAAACCCCTTGGGGCAGTCCTTGGCCATATGCCCCTCCTTGCCACACTTGTAGCAAGATCCCGCTCTGCAGACTCCGTCATGACCCTTGCCGCACTTCCCACAAGTGCGGCCCTTCTGGCTCCCTGGTTTGGGATCAGCGGGCTTGGCCCGCTTGGCTGCCGGCTGAGACTGTGCCGGTCGCCGATCCCTCCCCTGAGACTCCGCCTCCTCCCTGGCCTGAGTCTCTAGCTCAATCTCCCTCTTCCGGGCATTTTCCTGAAGCTCGGCAAATGTCCGGTACGAGGAGTTCGCCACGAACTCCCGAATGTCTCGCCTCAAGATACTCAGATAGCGGCTCATACGTGCCTGCTCCGTAGACACGTGCTCAGGGCAGAACATCGCCCTCTCGTGGAACATCCTGGTAATCACCGTAACTGACTCAGTACCCTGCTTGAGGGTCAGAAATTCCTGGGCCAAACGCTCCCTCTCCACCTGGGGAACGTACTCATCTCGGAACATGGCAGTGAACCTCTCCCAGGTCACTGCCGCAATCTCAGCAGGCGTGAAATGCGCCGTCAGAAACTTCCACCAGTCCTTTGCTCCCAAGCGAAGCTGGTTCAGTGCGAACCGAACCTTCAAATGCTCAGGAGATGAGCAAGTGAAGAAACACCCCTCTATATCAGAAATCCACCTCATAGCTACCACCGGATCCTGGGTCCAATCGAACTCTGGTGGTTTTGTGTTGCTGAACTCACGGAACAGCAACACATCACCACCTTGCGGCCTCGCGGCAGCAATAGCTGCGGTGGTTGCTGCAACAGCAGCCTCAGAAAGAGCGGCATAACGTTGGTCAAAGGTCTCAATCAACGTGGTCTTAATAGACCCGAACATCTCTGGTATCTCTGCCCTGATGGCCGCAGCCACCTCCTCGTGGATGATCCGGCGGATCTCCTCATCACTGGTACCACTACTCTGAGGCATCAAACATGTCCTCACCATGATCTATCTCTGAAATATAACATACGATAAATTAGAACCCCTCCGAGCATACTCACACTCGAAAACTCATTCCTCCTTGATCCTTGGTATTCCAAAGATTCTTACTTGGGCTGTACACCGCTCCGGTGCTTTCAGTAGTACGGGCCCAATACAACTGTCCGCACCGTATCAGAATACACCCCAAGTCCTCCTCTTCGGATCCTAATTTCCAAGTACTCTATCAATCATAGGCCACTCTCTAATACATCTCTCACAAGCCCCTCGCTGCTACCAACTCACTCTCAGCATCTCATAGCAGCTCACCTCTTCCTAGGCTAAGGCATCACAAATCAGGCCACTCTAGCCCTAATAGGAATACCTAGCTTACTCTGGCATGCGAATACATCATATCAATATCAACATCACGTAACATGAGGGTATTTTGGGAAATCACCGTTTGGGCGCGGACTGATCGTACACACAACTCTACTCTGAAATCTTTTACTCTCTTTGACAGTACTTCTCAAATCCTCAGTTTGTGTTCAAATACGCCCGGAGGTGTACTCGAATCCCTCAAACCAAGGCTCTGATACCAACTTGTAACACCGTAAATTTCAAAATAATTTTTCGCATAATATAAAAACATTTTTCATTTAATTTTCATAAAACACCAAGTTTAAAACTCCAATTCACATCATACAAAATCCCAAGATCACATATCATAAAAATCCCATGCGTGTGTACAGATCAAGTCGGCGCCTTCCCACGGTCATCACTAGTACCTGAAACAAACAACACTAACACTGTAAGCACAAAGCTTATTGAGTTCCCCAAAATACCACACATAACACATATTAGCCACTCGAGGCTATAACTCTGTGGGTCCGTGGACCTTACTCTGTGAACCCTCTGGTTCTAACTCTGTGAACCTTCCAGTTCCAACTCTATAAACATGCACAACATAAATCACATAGAAATAATGCAGTACAACAAATAACATACATATAGCATACAAATACTCTGTCACATAACTCTGATTACCTACTCAAGGTAAAGTATAGTGAGAAGACTCACCTCGCGTATCTCGATAGGTCGCTAATCCCTGAAATCACTAGTGCTCGATCTCCCGAGCTAAAGTCCTCCTATAACACAATACATCTCTAATTAACACTTTCCCAACTAAGGTTGACTAACCCTATCAAGTCAACGCTGGTCAACTCCGGTCAACGGTCAACGGTCAACTCAACTCGCCGAGTCTCTACGGGGACCCGATTCCTCTGAGTCCCTTCCGACTCACCGAGTCACTCCCCCGACTCGGTTACTCAAACCCTGGTTCGAAATCACAGAACAACCCGCACCAACTCGCCGAGTCTGGAAATGGACTCGACGAGTGCATTCCATGCACAACCCTAAACAGCCTTCTGAGGTCAGATCTGCTTCACTCACTCATAGATCCAGTCCTACCAAGCTTATTCATCACGTAAACTTCATGTCTTGGCGCTCATAATACACCCAATGACTCATAAATGGTGTTTTGACCCCAAGCACAAAGACCCCAATCCAAAACCTCCATGGATTCATAAAAAGCTTGGACAAAGGGACACTCTGGACCTCCAAGGGTCCAGATCCAGAACCTAACTCGCTTAAGGGACTAAGGAAGCACTAGATCTAGCCACAAAAGGGCTCAATAAGCCCTAAATCAACATGAACATCAACATAACAAAGAATGGTTCGAAAATAGTACCTCAAACGTGATGTTCTGGCCCTCAAATCATCAGGAAGTTGATCCTCTTATTTCCCCCTTGGCTATTGCTTCCTTTCCCTTGCTAGATAACACCTCCAAGGTCAATAATGGCTCCTTAACTTATTCCAAATGCTCAAGCTCACTAGGGTTTCACTCTGGGGACTGGTGAGCACAAATAACGGCCATAAGGCCCTTTAAATAGGCCCCAAACCCGAGAAATTAGGGTTTCATTAAACAGCACGGAATCGGCGAGTCCAGGCGCGAACCCGCGTCCAAATCCGCGATCATACTCGGCGAGTCTAGGCTCCAACTCGCCGAGTCTCTTCACAATTAACAAAAATAAATAAATGACTAATACCTGGGAAATTCGGGTTGTTACGCTAAGCATATTGGGGTCTTAATCCATTAAGACCCACGTCCAACTTCTAGATCTGATGTCACACCACGAAAACTGAAGGCGGAAACATTTCCGGGGTTGACTCCACGTTGATTATCAAATCCACTGCACATAGTAAGTAAAGTAGAACAACCATTACATTACATATAGAAAAGTTTTACAATTGTTTCAAAAGTAATGTTGTACAGTTGTGATACATAGTGTATATATATATATATATATATATATATATATATATATATATATATATATATATATATATATATATATATATATGTACAAAATAAAACGGGTCTTCTGAGTACTCCGTCTTCGGGCAAAAGGATCTTCGGTACCTGTTCTAACGCTGACCTGAGAACACAAGCGGTTTGAAAATCAGCATAATGCTGGTGAGTTCATAAGCGGTTTTTGTTTGTGAAATGTTCGTGTTTCACAATATGTTGTACACTGAAAACATGTTTACCCATGTGAAAATGTACATATATCTTATCTGTTTTATTATACTGTTCTGGTTATGTACCAATGGATTTCCAGGAAAGTCCCATACTTTCCTGATTGTATGTTACCATTTGTCAAAGTTGTAAGGTTATACAGTTTAATTCACTTATCTAGTTATGTAAATGTTCCCCAGGAAAGCCCCATGCTTTCCTGAATGTTGGTTACCGTTTGTAAAAGATGTAAAAGATGTATTCTGGTTAGATGTGGTTATGTACAAGATTTCCCAGGAAAGTCCCATACTTTCCTGAATGTGGGTTATTAATGTAAAGGATGTAAAATTGTGAAGTGTATAAAGTTGTTCATTATTACTATAAGTAAATCTCTGTTATCCTAATTGCGAGTTCCATAACCATACGATAGACTAAACCTGTGGCAATAAGTAGTCCACATCCTTATGACTTTCGTCACCCTTGAACCATTTTGGTTCGACTGTAGCTAGCAGCCAGGTGTGGGGTAGTCAGTCCCCGTATAGATCTATACACTCAAGTCACGCTCTCTAAATCCCAGGGATTCTGGTTACGGGTGTAGTCCTCCACTCGCGTATCTCTGTGGAGTGTTCACCGAGGACGTGTCTCCAATCATACAGGAATAACAAATTTACTAGTAATAATATGATAATCCTCCATTCGCGTATCTATGTGGAATGTTACCGAGGACAAGACAGTGTACAAGTTTTAAATTCATATGTTTCTAATTTCATGCTTTTAACTAATAAAGTGGAAAACCATTTGTGAAATATATAAAACATAACAGTTTATAAACCCATTTCACAAATAATATGTTTATGTGAGTTGCATGTTCAAACGGTTATCAGTTGTATCAATCAGTGTTAAAAGCATATAATATGTGAAACACACACATGAAAAACAAGTTTTGAGTACAAGTAATCCCTTGTACTTTGCTTGTGTTCCCCCCTGAAAACAGTGAAAACAGTGAAAAAGGGTAGGGGTATGAACTCACCAGACTCGGAAATGCGACGGTTTCGGACACTAGACGTTGGTTCGGGGCTTGATTACTCGTGATGTCCCTATGTAAAATGTAATAATGTCCATATATATTCAATTAGATTTACAATCACTAATTATATGGAACATTACACTCCAACGAGGTTAAACACCTCAAAACGAGCGTTTGGAGTGACCCAGGTGACATCTTCGGACGTGAAATGGCACTAGGGACTTGGGATTTGAGTTTACTCCTCAAGAGTAAACATTTAAGGGAGTTTACAACCACAAAACACACACATACATGAGTTTAAGGCCGTAAACTCATGTTGGTGTGATTTTGAGTGTTTAATGGTTTGTTTGGACATGGGGATTGTTGGAATGGATTTCTAAAATGTCTTGGAATTGATTAAATGAACTTATACCATTTAAAAGGGAGTTCACGGCTGTAAAATTGGAGTTTACGGCTATAAAATCACCCATGGTCAAGAATGATTAATTTGAGGTATATGGAACAATCACATGTGATTCTAGTTAATTTTCTAAGCCTTGTTATGAATTTAGGGCACCATATAGCATACTTTTAGGAGTTTACGGCCCAGGAGCATGTTCTATGGCCGTAAACTCTCATATGTAGGGTATTTGATGTTTTTAAGGTCCCCAAACTATTTTTACATGGATCTAGGATTTACCAAAAGGCTATTGGTTGAGTTACAAGGCATTTAGACATGATTTAAGGTGTTTAATCCCCATTTTTGAGGAGTTTACGGCCCAAGAAGGAGCCTTGGCCATAAACTGTCTTTCGTCCCACAAAATTCATGTTTTAAGTGTTTTAAGTCCCGATTTGCAAGCCTTAAGGTCGTATCTAAGTCCCAACAATGATTTGGAAGGGTTAAATGGCTCTAAAACTCCATTTTTAGGTGTTTACGGCCCAAGAATATGCCTTGGCCGTAAACACTTGTTCCAGGCCCTAAATCCTTATTTAAACAACAATTTGAAGGCTAAAGAGGTTAGATAACAAGTTAGGGATGTTACCTCTTTGATTTGGAGCCTTAAATCCTTGTTTTTGGACCTTTGATTATGGGTGAGGAGAGAGGTTGGGTGTGATTAAGGAAAGATGGCCAAAAGCTTGAAATGGAAGCTTTGAGTCCTTTTTATAGTGTTTAGAAATTGGACACAGCGGAATTCTACCCGATACCGGCGTTAAGTGGGGCTTTTGGTCGCACCCGACCAAGTTGCCGTAGCCCGATATGGTCGATTCTAGAATTATTCCGATAACTATTATGGGGTGTTAGAATGATTTCTAATGGCATTAAGACACCCATTAAGTCATTTTAGGTCGATATATGATAACGACTTAATTTAACGACGAAATCGAAAACGGATTTGGAAACGGCGTTTGGTTGATCGAATTGGATTACAATTTGAGTTACAAGAAGTGATATGAAATTTCAGTTTGTTACATTATCCCCCTGTTAGAGGGAATTTCATCCCGAAATTCAAGACAAGATAGAAGACAAAATACAAATCATGGATCTAGAAAGAGTTGCGGATACTTTTGTTTCATCGAGTCTTCCCGCTCCCAAGTGAACTCCGGTCCCCGCTTAGCATTCCAACGAACCTTCACTAACGGGATGTGACTTTGTTTTGTACGTTTGACTTCTCGATCCATGATTTTGATCGGTTCCTCCACAAAATTGAGGTTTTCATCGATTTCGATCTCGTCTAAAGTAATCACTAGGGTTTCATCGGATAGGCACTTCTTGAGATTTGAAACATGGAATACGGGATGGATGTTACTGAGTTCGCGAGGTAAACGAAGCTTATAGGCTACCGGAGCGACCCTGGCGAGGATTTCGAAAGGTCTAAGGTACCTCGGATTAAGTTTCCCACGCTTACCAAAACGTACAGTGCCTTTCTAGGGAAAGACTTTCAACAGGGCATGGTCTCCAACCTGGAATTCCAGTGGTTTCCGACGATTATCAGCGTAACTCTTCTGGCGATCAGGTGAAGCTTTCAGTCGTTCTCGGATTTGGATGATCTTCTCGGTGGTTTCACGGATGATTTCAGGACCAGTGAGAGCACTGTCTGGGACTCGACTCTTGGCTAACTGTGTATCCCTTACCTCAGCCCATCACAGAGGGGATCTGCACTTGCGACCATATAGGGCTTCAAACGGGGCAGCCCTAATGCTGGTGTGGTAACTGTTGTTGTACGAGAATTCGATCAAAGGTAAATGTGTGTCCCACGACTTTCCAAAGTCAATGACACATGCCCTAAGCATGTCCTCCAGGGTTTGGATTGTTCTCTCACTTTGTCCATCAGTCTGAGGATGATACGCCGTGCTCATATCTAGTTTGGTTCCAAGAGCTTTCTGAAGAGACTGCCAAAATCGGGAGGTAAACCTGCTATCTCGATCAGAGATAATGGACGCAGGTACACCATGCAGTCGGACTACCTCTTGGATGTAAATCCGCACGAGTCTTTCCATCTTGTATGATTCTTTGATCGGAACGAAGTGAGCGGACTTTGTCAAACGATCGACAATCACCCAAATGGTATCGTACCCACTCGAACACGTGGGTAGTTTGGTGATCAAATCCATGGTGATCATCTCCCATTTCCATTCGGGTATGTCGGGTTGCTGGAGCAGACCCGAGGGCTTCTGGTGCTCAATTTTTACTTTGGCGCAAGTCAGACACTTGCCCACGAACGTAGCTATCTCAACCTTCATGTTTGGCCACCAGTATTGTTTCTTGAGATCTAAGTACATCTTGTCAGAGCCTGGGTGAATAGGGTATTTGGTTCTGTGCGCTTCCTCCATGACTAACTCTCTGAATCCTCCGGACTTGGGAATCCAGATTTGATCCATGAAACAATGGACTCCGTCACCTCTGATCTCAAGTTTCTTTTCTATTCCTCTTAAGGTTTCAATTGACAAGTTCTCGGTTTTGAGGGCTTCTAGCTGGGCTTCTTGGATTTGCATGGGTAGGTTGGAATGAATGGTCATCGTCTAGTTCTTCACTTTACGGCCTGCACTCTCCTTTCGGCTAAGGGCATCTGCTACCACATTGGCCTTGCCGGGATGGTAACGGATTTCACACTCATAATCACTGAGTAGTTCTACCCATCACCGTTGTCTCATGTTCAAGTCTTTCTGATCAAAGATGTGTTGCAGGCTCTTGTGATCAGTGAAGATGGTGTACTTGGTTCCGTAGAGGTAATGTCTCCAAATCTTCAACGCAAAGACCACGGATCCTAGTTCCAAGTCATGTGTGGTACAGTTGACCTCGTGTGCTTTCAACTATCTAGAAGCATAAGCAATTACTTTACCCCTTTGCATAAGCACACAGCCTAAGCCTTGATTAGACGCATCGCAGTAGACAACGAAGTCCTCTGTCCCTTCGGGTAAGAACAGAACAGGCGCGCTGCACAAGGCTTTCTTCAGCGTCTGGAATGCAGTTTCTTGTTTATCACTCCAACAAAAGGGTACACCTTTCTGTGTTAGAGTGGTTAGAGGTTTGGCTGTTCTGGAAAAGTTCTGGATGAATCTTCTATAATAGCCAGCGAGACCCAAGAATTGCTAGATTTCTATGGGTGTTTTCGGTGCTGACCAATTTTCTATCGCCTTTATTTTGGAAGGATCTACATGAATACCCTCCTTGCTTACCACGTGACCGAGGAAAGTTACCTTCTGAATCTAGAACTCGCATTTGGAAAATTTTGCGTACAACTTATCGGATCGAAGGGTTTCCAACACTAGCCTCAAGTGTTGTTTGTGATCTTCTTCGCTTCTGGAGTAGACAAGTATGTCGTCAATGAACAGAATGACAAACTTGTCCAGATAAGGACGACACACCCGGTTCATCAGGTCCATGAACACCGCCGGTGCGTTGGTTAGACCAAAGGGCATCACTACGAACTTGTAGTGTCTATATCGAGTCCTGAAAGCTGTTTTGGATACATCACTCTCATGAACTCGTAGCTGATGGTACCCTGATCGGAGGTCTATCTTGGAGAAGTAACTGGCTCCCTGAAGTTGATCGAAGAGGTCATCTATTCGCGGAAGAGGATATCGGTTTTTGACAGTCAACTTGTTCAGCTCGCTATAATCGATACGCATTCGAAAGGATCCATCTTTCTTCTTGAAAAATAGTGTCGGAGCTCCCCACGGCGAGGAACTCGGTCTATGAATCCTTTACTGAGCAACTCGTTGAGTTGACTGGATAACTCCTGCATTTCTGCTGGAGCTAAGCGATACGGAGATTTCGCTACGGGAGTAGCTCCAGGAATTAGGTCAATACGGAACTCGACCTGACGCTCGGGAGGGATTCCTGAAAGCTCTTCGGGAAACACATCAGGAAAGTTACAGACTTCGGGAATGCTCACGAGGTCTTTAACTTCCTGTTTCTCGTTGATTACATGTGCCATGAATGCAATACACTCCTTTCGCAGGAACTTTTGAGCTTTGTGTTGGGTTTTGAACATTCTAACACTCCTAAGTGTACATGCAACCCTAAATACCTTGGATCTATGTTTTCTCTATTATACATGCAAATAAGAACATCCAAGGTATTATCCTAATCTAGCATACAAAACAATGACTATAGCAAGATAGAATACATACCTCTTTGGTGTAGAAAGTCTTCATGAAGCTAGAGTGCCTAGTGCCCCAAGTGTGACACCTCAAATGGTTCACACAACACCAAATACACTTGGAATAACTTGAGAGAAATCTACACTTCATGAAATCGGCTAGCCCTCTCTAGAATGATCCTAGTGGCCGATTTTGTCAAGAATATGATCTTTATATAGTGTTACAATTAGGGTAAACCCTAATTGTCATGACTTTCCATTTCCTTGGATCCATGGGTTCAAATACACCATGGAGCATCAATGGACCATCCTATGGGTTTTAGCCCAACTTGATTATCCATGGAGCATTAGCCCACTATACAAGTATGGATGATTTACACAATCAACCCATATATTTAATTAGACTTCTTTTGATCACTTAATTAATACTAGATTAATTCTTAATCAATACTAATTAAATAATCTCATTATTCTTATTATTAATATACTAGAACTTGTAATATATTAATAACCATAAGTGTCTTATTTCTGTCATTATAGTCTATCCAAATGCATGATGCCATGCAACCCAAATGGACCATGCCGGGTCGGGTCAAGTCTTACCAATTATAGTTATGGACTTAGACATTAATCCAACAGTCTCCCACATGGATAAGTCTAAAACTATTATTGCGTATGACTTCAGGAACCGACTGGCAATCGTAGCTCTCAAAAGCTTCTGTCGAACTCTGACCTTGTCGATGACTTGTCCATTAGATAAGGGATCATATATTCCTCCATTCTAGATATCATATAGACTGAGACATGGATTATAATCATTCTCTCTATCTATTTGTTGTTTCCCGATTTCCGATTTATGACGACTGACTAACTGAACAAATCAAATCAGTCCTGGCCCGGCTGAGCACTTCCATTTGACATCATCAAATCATCGAGGGGCCCATAGATATCGCTTTTATCCCGAAGGTAAAAGGAATGGATAAACTTCGACTCATATGACTTGTTCTACTACTTGATGAATCATACACAAAGACACGTTTTATAGCACCGAGTTACCAAATGCGTTTTCGTGCAATCAATGTACTATCAACTCATAGTAACAACTCATATCTCTAGGTTTGAAGAATATAAGATATTATCGTCTCATGATCACTCGTGATAAAATCCATGAAGTGATTCCAATGAGCGTGGGTTGAATCCAATACTCAGAACTTATGAGCACTCATGAGTGTTGTAGCCCTTTGTCCAACACCTTAGACCTCTACAAGCCAACCCATGACAGTCTTAATTCATATCTACTTCCAACATATGACCGACTGTGGATGGTTTGAATAACTTAGTCATTCCGGAAGGATAACCCAGTTTATTCGGGAAGTCAAAACATGCAAAGTGAAACACATTAATAATTGATTCCAATATGATATCAAAGCCTATGAACATAAATAAAACACCTTTTATTTATCACCATATGATTACACATTATTCATTTTACACTGTTTCAGCTATCAACTTTATTCTTGAATTTAAAACAATAGTTGTCCCATGCTCCAAGCATGTACACTATGTTTTCTAAACACTAGTCATGCCATACACCAAGTATGCATACTATGTTTGTCTATGATCTTTACTTTGTGAACTAGATCCATTGAACATAACTTCAATGATTCCCAAATCCTTACTGCAAATGCAAGAATTCCAAATTCATACCATTTACTGAAATCTGTTAGATTCTAAACTTAGATGCATTGATCCTCTTGTAATGATTATGCACAAAGTCATAAAGACTTGACAACAAACATTACAGAGCATTCCAAAGGAGATAAACTCCTTGGAAACATCCTTTGTGCATTAAGTTTCCTTAATCTTACACAGATTGAAAATTCTAACTTTGAAACATTTCCAGATTCCATTTTGACTATCACTTCTGAACAAGAGTTGCCTCCTTACAAATTATGTCAATATGGTCCTTCCAGAATTATCTCTATACTTCCAACTGTCATTGAGCAACCAATCTTTGGTAAACCTTAGATTGTCCTCGACAATTGTTTAATCCTTTTAGTCATATCCAGTTCTAAACCTTTTCCCTTCTTAATGCCCCAGGCATTTTGAAAATTTAGAAAGGATGAATATGGCACATGTAATCGATCCTATATCCGAAGCATATGGGACACGATTCATGATGTCTCACATAAAGACTAAACCAGTCTTTTGCTATAACATTTCCATTTCTATTTGCCAAGTTCTCATAATTCAGATTATGAAAAGGGATGGCGTAATCATAATCGAATTTTAGAATGCAAATAATGGACCCATATACAGAATTTCGTTATGTTGAGCCATTCCAACATGAAATTCATATATATATATATATATATATATCCTTGACTAAATGATTAAAACCTCACGATCTAAGCTTATAGATTTGAGATGAAGTATAATTTCCTCTCACTTAATTATAGCAAAACAACCTTTTCCCAATTGAAACCTTTTGTTTTCTATAATTAACATTGCTAACTTGCAATACTTATCATAATTATCATGCTCCCACTAACATGATGATTATTAGCATAACACTTATGCTCACACTAGCTTTGACATGTACTCAGAAATTAGCTGACTTTCTACCAGTGTTAAGATTTCTGATACTAGATTGTTTTGATAAGACTTTATCAAAAACATACACCTTCCCTTAGATAGCACACTTGTGTGTCTAAACAATTATGAAGAGGTATGCCGTAATTGTCACACCCCCAAACCTGAACAGCTGAAACGTTCGGGGGCGGATGACTTCATGTGGTAACGTAACAAATGAATACATAGTAAAGAAAGCAATACAACCATCATATATATAATTGAAAGTTTACATTTGTCAAAAGTTACATGTTCAAAACCAATTACAATATGATGACAAAATACGAGAATAAACTGGCGCCGCAGCATCCCTTTGTCAAAAGCAAAATGAATACCTGAAATTACTGATTTGCTGGGACATACAAGAAATTTTGAAAGAGTAGATCAGCATTTAAGCTGGTGAGTTTCATAAGTATTTAAGTGACAATGTTTGTATGAAATGAAATGTTTTGTCTTTGTTTGTTTGTGTTTAGAAAATCCTATATTTTCTACTAGTATAAAAGTAGCCTTCACTCAAGACCAATGTTTGTTTCTAAAATGTATGTAAGTGTAAAATAACCAATGTGTTTGAAAACCTTGTAAATAAATGCATTTTTAATACCCCATGTGAGTTTTATAACCATACTATTGACTCAGAATGCCTATACACAACGTTCTTCAGGCGTTGGAATGTTATGACGTTTGTCACCCCAAACGGTGGACTGCAGCTAACAGTCAGGGCGCGGGTTGTCAAGCCCGTATAGATCTATACACAAACACCATGCTCCCCCTCCAAGGGATTCTGGTATATAATACAGGACTTGAAATGTGTACTCGAACGTACATGAAGTTAGTGTCTCACAAAACCGTGGTATAAAAACAGATCTACTTGTTAAAATGTTACGTTTGTTCTTGCATACGAAAGTGACTTCTTGAAATTCATGTTTCTGGTACATAAGAGTTAGAAATTTATTCGTAAAACTATACCTATTATAGTTTTCTAAAAGTGTGTCTCGTTTGTTTAGAAATACCTAGAAAAGGAATGATTTGTTATGAAAGCATAGATTTTTGGATGTAGAGTCTAAGATAGACAAGTATAATCTAAGAAAAGTTTAGTTTATACATGCATTACAACAAATTTATATTTCAAAAGATAGAATGCTATTTTAACATATGTTATATATATGAAAGTTCCTTATAAAGTTTGTAAACCGCATGTGATTTGGATATATAAAAGCATATAAAATAGTTCTTTATGTAACACACGATAATACTCGTGTGTTTTACTTGTAATCCCCCCCTTGAAAGCATATAAAAGAATTTATAGAACATTTAAAAGGTAAATTAAGGGGTATCAACTCACTTGAAAGTTTGAAGATAGCGAGATGGAAAACCGGGCAGAGTTTCGTCTCGGGAAACAGATTTTTCTCGGGATTCTCGGGAGTAAAATCGACCCTCAAGACTTGAGCAAAAAGACCAGAGCTTCGGGTTTGAACGGGCACGGAAAACGAGGCAATATCGAGAGAGAAAGGAGAGAAATGAGCATCTTTTTCGGAAGCCCTCACATGCTATTTATAAGGGGGTCTGAGAAGCCTCGTACGCGGGGCGTACGCTCGTACGTAGCGCGTACGCGTACGTCATGCATGACCGAAGCCTCGACTGCCTCGGCTTCGGATGGGACGGATCAGTCTGGCGGGTCGGATGGGACGGCGGGTCGGACGGGTCGGTCGGACGGGCGGGTCAGACGGGTCGGTAGCCTCGCATAGGGCGACGTGGACGATCAGAGGCCAAGGCCGTCAAGTACGCAGGGCGTACAGGGGTACGCAGCGCGTACCTCGGATGAGGACGCTGACTCCTCTTCGGATAATGCTTGTTTTTTGAATTAAATAAATATAATTTTATTTAATAAACTTCAAAAATTCGTATCTTCTTCATACAAACTCCGTTTTCGATGGTCTTTATATCCACGCGTAGGTGAGACTACGCTCTACAACTTTCGTTTAGACTCCGTTGGCAAATTCCGAAATTATTTTTATTATTTATTTTATAACTCATCGTGTTTAAGGAATTTCTTCAAAAATTCATAACTTCTTTATCTGACGTCGGTTTTTGCCAGACTTTTTACCGCTGAAATACCATTGTCGAGACCTTCGATTCTCGTTTAGGTCATTCCGGCCAAAAGTCGCTCGATCTCCGATTCGAGTTTTTAGTTGTCTGTTGCTAAACTGAACTTGGAAAAATCATAACTTCAATATACGAAGTCGGATTTGGGCGTTGTTTTTACGTACGATCATGGTTTAAAGACATTTAAACATAGAAGGAATTTAAATAGAACTATTTGGACATTTTATTATGAAAGTTAATTTTATTAACTCAAAAGTGGTTACAATACTTGACCTTTTAGGTCATTACAAAGAGTTGAAATATCGGGTTGTCACATCATCCCCCCGTTGGAGAGAATTTTGTCCCGAAATTTAAAGTAGTAAAGATACTAGTGAACATGAAAGAGATGAGGGTACTTTTGTTTCATCTGATCTTCACGTTCCCATGTGAATTCAGGTCCCCGCTTGGCGTTCCAGCGAACCTTCACGATGGATATGCGACTTTGTTTTGTTTGTTTGACCTCTCGGTCCATGATTTCTACTGGTTATTCCACAAAGTTGAGGCTCTCGTTGATCTCGATCTCGTCGAGTGGAATAACAAGATTCTCGTCGGACAGACACTTTTTCAAGTTTGAGACGTGGAAGGTTGGATGGATGTTACTAAGTTCGCGCGGTAGGTTAAGCTTGTAAGCCACAGGGCCGATTCTGGCAAGAATCTCGAAAGGCCCTATGTATCTTGGATTTAGCTTCCCACGCTTTCCATAGCGTATTAAACCCTTCCATGGTGAGACCTTTAATAAGACGTGGTCTCCTACCTGAAATTCCAAAGGTTTCCTCCTTTGGTCAGCGTAGCTTTTCTGTCGGTCTCTAGAGGCTTTCAATCGTTCACGAATCTGAACGATCTTCTCTGTCGTTTCTCGTATGATTTCCGGACCGGTGAGAGTGCTTTCAGGAACCCTTCCTCTAGCTAATTGGGTATCGCCAACTTCAGTCCAGCATAGAGGGGATCTGTACTTTCGACCACAGAGGGCTTCAAACGGAGCAGCCTTTATGCTTGTATGATAACTATTGTTGTATGAAAATTCGACAAGGGGTAAATGCATATCCCATGCATTTCCAAAGTCAATCACACAGGCTCTCAGCATATCTTCTAAAGTTTGTATCGTTCTCTCACTTTGTTCGTCTGTTTGTGGGTGGTAGGCTGTACTCATGTCTAGCCTAGTCCCCAGGGAACTTTGTAGTGACTGCCAGAATCTTGAAGTGAATCTACTATCTCTATCGGAGATAATGGATATCAGAACACCATGCAGTCGCACTACTTCCCTTAAGTAAGTTCTTGTAAGCTTCTCCATTTTGTCAGTCTCCTTGATGGGTAGGAAATGCGCGGATTTGGTCAATCTGTCGACAATGACCCATATGGTATCGAGTCCACTTGTCGTCTTGGGTAACTTGGTTATGAAGTCCATAGTAATCCGCTCCCATTTCCATTCTGGTATCTCTGGTTGTTGTAGTAATCCTGACGGTTTCTGATACTCGACCTTAACCTTAGCGCAAGTAAGACATTTACTTACGAAGGTAGCAATTTCTGCTTTCATGTTAGGCCACCAGTACAGTTTCTTAAGATCCAGATACATTTTATCTGAACCCGGGTGAACGGAATACCTTGAGTTGTGAGCTTCGGTCATGACTACGTTTCTGAAACCACCATGTTTCGGGGTCCAGATTCGGTCCATGAGATAGTAGGCTCCGCCACCCTTGACTTCTAGATTCTTTTCCATTCCTCGCAGGGATTCACCCGCCACATTTTCAGGTTGCAAAGCTTCCATTTGTGCCTCCTTAATTTGTGTGGATAAGTGGGAATGGATAGTCATAGTCAGAGATTTGACCGTCCGACCAGTGTATTCCTTTCGACTAAGGGCGTCAGCTACTACGTTGTCCTTGCCAGGATGATAACGAATTTCGCATTCGTAGTCATTTAGTAACTCAACCCATCGTCGTTGTCGCATGTTGAGTTCTTTCTGATCGAAAATGTGTTGAAGGCTCTTGTGATCGGTGAAAATAGTACTCTTTGTTCCGTATAAGTAGTGTCTCCAGATCTTCAGAGCAAATACCACTGCTCCTAACTCGAGATCGTGTGTCGTATAGTTCACTTCGTGTGTCTTAAGCTGTCGGGAGGCATAAGCGATTACCTTCCCTCTCTGCATAAGAACACAACCAAGTCCCTGATTTGACGCATCGCAATACACTACGAAGTCTTCTATCCCTTCGGGGAGGGATAGTATCGGTGCGGTGCACAAGGCCTGTTTTAGTGTCTGGAATGCCTTTTCTTGTTTCGCTTCCCAATCGAAGGCCACGCCTTTCTGGGTTAATGTAGTAAGAGGTTTCGCAATGCTAGAGAAGTTCTTTATGAATATGCGATAGTAGCCAGCTAGACCTAGAAATTGACGAATTTTTGTAGGTGTCTTTGGTGTCGACCAGTTCTCAATGGCCTTAATTTTGGAGGGGTCCACGTGTATACCTTTCTCGCTAACAACGTGGCCTAAAAATTCGACTCTTCGAATCCAAAATTCGCATTTAGAGAACTTCGCATAGAGTTTCTCCATTCGCAGCGTTTCTAGGACTTTTCGTAGGTGCTGACTATGCTCTTCCTGACTTCGGGAGTAGATAAGTATATCATCGATAAAGACGATGACGAATTGATCCAAGTAAGGACGGAACACCCTATTCATTAGGTCCATAAATACTGCTGGTGCATTGGTTAATCCGAACGGCATCACTACAAATTCGTAGTGTCCATAACGAGTTCGGAAAGCTGTCTTTGGAATGTCCCCCTCTAGAACTCGTAATTGGTGGTATCCGGATCGTAGGTCTATCTTTGAGAAGTAGTTCGCTCCTTGAAGTTGATCGAATAGGTCGTCAATACGGGGTAGGGGATAGCGGTTCTTGACAATAAGTTTGTTCAGCTCTCTGTAGTCGATGCACATACGGAACGATCCGTCTTTCTTCTTTACAAACAAGACCGGTGCTCCCCAAGGTGAGAAACTTGGTCTGATGAATCCTTTTTGAAGGAGTTCATTAAGTTGACTGGAAAGTTCCTGCATTTCTGCTGGTGCGAGACGATAAGGCGACTTCGCTACTGGGGTAGCCCCTGGAACTAAGTCGATTCTGAACTCGACTTGGCGTTGCAGTGGTAATCCTGGTAGTTCTTCTGGAAAGATATCGGGAAAGTCGCGTACTACCGAGATGCTCTTGATGTCCTTCAGTTCTTGACTTGTATCAACGATGTGCGCTAGGAATGCTCGACAATCCTTCCGCAAGCACTTTCGAGCTTGGATGCACGAAATGATGTGAAGGTTTGTACTAGATTTGTCGCCGTAGATAACTAATGTTTCGTTGTTAGGGAGATTAAGACGGACTGCTTTCTCAAAGCACATGATGTCGGCGCGAAGAAGACTCAACCAATCCATGCCGACTATGACGTCGAAACTTTTAATTTGGACCGGCATGAGATTGATTGGGAAAGAATGGCCATCTAAAGTTAACGTACAGCCCATGTATATGCAGTTAGTGTTTTCGGTTTTTCCATTGGCCATCTCTACAGTGAATGATTTTTCTAACTTGCTAGGTTTAGGTTTAAGTAAATGAATAAAGTTTTGACTCACGAAGCTTCTCTCCGCTCCATTATCGAATAATATTCATGCATATGAATTATCGAGAAGGAACGTACCAGCAACTATAGTTGGGTCAGCTACAGCTTCGTCGTGGCCTATTGCCAAAACTGGTCCCACACCGTCGGTGTCTGCTGCCTTAGGACAGTTCCTCTTGTAGTGGCCCACCTCGCCATAACCGTAGCAAGTCTGCCCTACACCCGCACTGGGAACTTGAGTGATCGGCTTTGTGGGGTCTTTGCAGAAACGGGTTGTGTGATCCTTTCTGTTGCATTTGGCGCACTTCATTTCCCGATAGGGTCCATGGTGGTGGTAAGTGCATTTGGTGCACTTTGGGAGGTTACCTACATAAGGCTTTGTTGGGTAGGTATTTGTAGGAGCTGGAGTAGGTATAGTGGCAACATTCACTGAAACCAGCTGTTTCTTTGCGGATTCTTGGGAAGGCCCACCCTTCCCTTTATTCCACACTCTCTTTCTGCTATTATTGTTGTTGTTGTTGTTGTTGTTGTTGTTGTTGTTGTTGTTGTTGTAGTTGTTGTTGTTGTTGTTGTTTCCTTTCTGAGGTTCTGGTGCAGAAGTGGTTGAGTTCTGATGATCTCCGTAGTCAATCAGAGATTGTGCCAGTTCCTTAGCACTTTCAAAGTTGTCGGGTTTGGAAGCTAACACGCTTGATCATATTTGGGGCGTCAGTCCCCAGATGTACCTTTCTATTTTCTTGCTCTCGGGAGCAATCATATCTGGACAAAGGATTGCCAGCTCGCAGAATCTATTGGTATAAGTAGCAATGTCGGTACCAACCATTCCGAGAGTCCATAGTTCGTGTTCGAGCTTTTGAATCTCTCCCCGTGGCCAGTATTCTCTCATCATCATGGCTTTCAGGCTCTCCCAGCTTATGGAGTTTGCCACGATTAGGGTAAGTACTTTAACGTGGCCATTCCACCAAGTTCAAGCTTTATCAATAAGGGTGAAAGTTGCAAATTTGACTTTGCTGTGCTCGGGACAGGAGCAGATTTCAAAGACTGCCTCCGTCCTTTCAATCCACTGCCTCAGGGCCATCACACCACCAGTTCCATAAAACATCCGGGGTTTGGCATTAGTGAAGTACTTATAGGTGCATTCTCGAGGTGGTCCATGACTCTCGCCATGGTTGGATGGGTGTGTGCCAGATCCCGAGCCATTAATACTCGAGTTATTGATCTGTGACATGGCAACTGCTACCGCTGCGGTGACTACTGCTTGGAACATAACAACATCAAATTGAGGTGGTGGAGGTGGTGGTGGTACATGTGCTTCCCCACCGTTGATTCGCCTTGGATTCCTACGCGGAGGCATCCTTCAACTATAGGTTGAAAAGACAAGGGTAAGAATTTCATAGAATAGAAAATGTATGTGTCTCATGAACTAAATCGCTATAGCTCAACAACAGATGATAGTATGAGTCTTAAAATAGAAGAATGAAAGTTATTTGTAAGACTGAAGGTATGAAACAAGTATTTGGTTTCACAAAGACCTTTCAAGGTTTGAACGAAATACTTAACATAGTAATAATAGTGTCACTTATATTAGTATAAAAGTTGTTACAACGATCATGAAAATTTGACCCCTAAGCTATAACAAAATTTGAGTCCTTGACAAGCACTACTTGCGACGTAGGTTGCGCTTGGAGCTTGACTCCGCTTCTGATTGCTTCGACTCCATTAGACGCCTATCAAAAGTGGCTTGTTGTTCCCTCAGTTCGGCGAGGGCTGCAATCATTTGCGCTTGAAATGCTTCGGTTTGGAGTTGAGCATTGTCTTGTATCTTGTCCAGCCTACGGATGTCAGAAGTGTGAACCTGCACTTCCACGTTGACATCCTGGAGTCGACTAGCTTGAACTCCAGACTGATAGGACTGATTGGCTAACTTACCCACCATTACCGGAAGTGCTCGATCAGCCAAGCCTCCGCCGCGGACATCATAGAAGTCCCGGCACATGCCGTAGGGAGGGCGTAGGTTTTGCTGTTGGCTCCAATGGTGGAGGTGACTTCCCCAGACGGGAGTCGGTCCTTGAAAGTTACCTATGAAGACGGGAGGTTGAATGGGTGGTGGATCGATAACTTCCAGCTCTGAGTCGGTACCGGAGTCATCACCCACTTCTATGGGTTCCTCGTCCTCTTCGGGATCATCTTCGATCCATCCTCCGTTGCCTTGGTTGGGAAAGTAGGGGTCGCCAGGGTGGTGAAATCCAGCCATTTGACTGTACGAGAAATAGGGTTATAAGAATGGGATAAAGTTGAACATGCAAAACATGTAAGGTAAACTAGTTTAGATAGCAAATATTCCTATAGTATTTAAATTCTTGTGTTTGATTCTAGTAATGGTTTGGTATGTTTTGACTTGTTGCTTACTATGATCATTCCTCGATATACGTTGGTCCAATCTCGGGCAAATATAGTTGATCACGCTATATTTGTCCAAAATCTGATTACATATATCGAGTCTCAATCGTAGTGTCAACTTGTCTAAATACTTGTATAGTTAGATAACATGAAAATAATTTGTGGTATGCATGTAATTGTACTTAAATGAACTATCAATTTAAGTTGAACGCAATGCTGCTTAAGCGTAAAAAGAAAATTTGTGTTGTCAGAGAGTATTAGTCCCTTAAGCATTTATAGTTTGTATATCTTATGTGGTTTGATATACTTAGTTCACTATAAACATTGCTCTGATACCAATCTGTCACACACCCAAACCTGAACGGCGGAAACGTTCGGGGGTGGATGACTTCATGTGGTAACGTAACAAATGAATACATAGTAACGAAAGCAATACAACCATCATATATATAATTGAAAGTTTACATTTGACAAAAGTTACATGTTCAAAACCAATTACAATATGATGAAAAAATACGAGAATAAACTGGCGCCACAACATCCCTTTGTCAAAAGCAAAATGAATACCTGAAATTACTGATTTCCTGGGACATACAAGAAATTTTGAAAGAGTCGATCAATATTTAAGCTGGTGAGTTTCATAAGTATTTAAGTGACAATGTTTGTATGAAATGAAATGTTTTGTCTTTGTTTGTTTGTGTTTAGAAAATCCTATATTTTCTACTAGTATAAAAGTAGCCTTCACTCAAGACCAATGTTTGTTTCTAAAATGTATGTAAGTGTAAAATAACCAATGTGTTTGAAAACCTTGTAAATCAATGCATTTTTAATACCCCATGTGAGTTTTATAACCATACTATTGACTCGGAATGCCTATACACAACGTTCTTCAGGCGTTGGAATGTTATGACGTTTGTCACCCCAAACGGTGGACTGCAGCTAACAGTCAGGGCGCGGGTTGTCAAGCCCGTATAGATCTATACACAAACACCATGCTCCCCCTCAAAGGGATTCTGGTATATAATACAGGACTTGAAATGTGTACTCGAACGTACATGAAGTTAGTGTCTCACAAAACCGTGGTATAAAAACAGATCTACTTGTTAAAATGTTACGTTTGTTCTTGCATACGAAAGTGACTTCTTGAAATTCATGTTTCTAGTACATAAGAGTTAGAAATTTATTCGTAAAACTATACCTATTATAGTTTTCTAAAAGTGTGTCTCGTTTGTTTAGAAATACCTAGAAAAGGAATCATTTGTTATGAAAGCATAGATTTTTGGATGTAGAGTCTAAGATAGACAAGTATAATCTAAGAAAAGTTTAGTTTATACATGCATTACAACAAATTTATATTTCAAAAGATAGAATGCTATTTTAACATATGTTATATATATGAAAGTTCCTTATAAAGTTTGTAAATCGCATGTGATTTGGATATATAAAAGCATATAAAATAGTTCTTTATGTAGCACACGATAATACTCGTGTGTTTTACTTGTAATCCCCCCCTTGAAAGCATATAAAAGAATTTATAGAACATTTAAAAGGTAAATTAAGGGGTATGAACTCACTTGAAAGTTTGAAGATAGCGAGATGGAAAATCGGGCAGAGTTTCGTCTCGTGAAACGGATTTTTCTCGGGATTCTTGGGAATCTCGGGAGTAAAATCGACCCTCGTGACTTGAGCAAAAAGACCAGAGCTTCGGGTTTGAACGGGCACGGAAAACGAGGCAATATCGAGAGAGAAAGGAGAGAAATGAGCATCTTTTTCGGAAGCCCTCGCATGCTATTTATAAGGGGGTTTGAGAAGCCTCGTACGCGGGGCGTACGCTCGTACGCAACGCGTACGCGTACGTCATGCATGACCGAAGCCTCGATTGCCTCGGCTTCGGATGGGACGGATCAGTCTGGCGGGTCGGATGGGACGGCGGGTCGGATGGGTCGGTCGGACGGGCAGGTCGGACGGGTCGGTAGCCTCGCATAGGGCGACGTGGACGATCAGAGGCCAAGGCCCTCAGGTACGCAGGGCGTACACGGGTACGCAGCGCGTACCTCAGATGAGGACGCTGACTCCTCTTCGGATAATGCTTGATTTTTGAATTAAATAAATATAATTTTATTTAATATACTTCAAAAATTCATATCTTCTTCATACGAACTCCGTTTTCGATGGTCTTTATATCCACGCGTAGGTGAGACTACACTCTACAACTTTCGTTTAGACTCCGTTGGCAAATTCCGAAATTATTTTTATTATTTATTTTATAACTCATCGTGTTTAAGGAATTTCTTCAAAAATTCATAACTTCTTTATCTGACGTTGGTTTTTGCCAGACTTTTTACCGCTGAAATACCATTTTCGAGACCTTCGATTCTCGTTTAGGTCATTCCGGCCAAAAGTCGCTCGATCTCCGATTCGAGTTTTTAGCTGTCTGTTGCTAAGCTGAACTTGGAAAAATCATAACTTCAATATACGAAGTCGGATTTGGGCGTTCTTTTTACGTACGATCATGGTTTAAAGACATTTAAACATAGAAGGAATTTAAATAGAACTATTTGGACATTTTATTATGAAAGTTAATTTTATTAACTCAAAAGTGGTTACAATACTTGACCTTTTAGGTCATTACAAAGAGTTGAAATATCGGGTTGTCACAGTAATCATAATGGTTAGACCTTTTTGCCACTTCTCACAAGTCCAGGTTAGTGTGCCAGTAAACCACACACGCTCCACTAACGACTTTGAGAATGCAAATATCACAATTGCTATATAGATAAAATCTACTTAGTGAAAGTGTTTCCTCACCATCATTTTCATGAATCAGAGAGAAACCTTATGACACTTTGATTTATATGGTGTATGAGTTCCTACCCATATGAATTTGTCAAAACCATAATCACAAGACAAAGATAATGAAAAATCCAAAACCATATGGATTGAACTCAATCTTAATTTCTTGCCACCTGGCAGCTCAAGGGCCTGTCATTGCTTCCAAGTTGTTGTGCAACCAATTGAGAACTCTAAGAACTCATATGCAAAGCCAACTTTAACTCGAATGGGCATAGAATATGTCAACACGATAGGTTATAAACCTCAAGTCGTGTGCTAGTGAAGAACTTCAGGTTCTATTGTTGATTAGTTCTTGAGACTTTCAAGACCTTTAAGACTCCTACTATCCTCTTAACCTATATGACTCCCTTGTCAAACATCCAAGAGATAATGCGGATTCTAATCAAGACAAACACTTCACACAATTGGCTTAGTTGGTCTTTGTTTTATCCAAAACATCACAACTTACCAATTTCAAATGTACAAGAGTAGAAAACTTTTACTCTTACATTTGAAAAGTGTTTTAAACCTTATTTAAGTCATGTCACTCAAGTTACAATCTTAGAGTATAACTCTAAGAATTGTTTTTGGAATGAAGTATGACTCATATTCTTGATTTAACCATTTCAACAATTCAAGTTCCTCTTCTTAGTCATAAGAATGCACTAAGATTTCCTTAGAGAAATAATTTTGATATGGTTTCATAATCATTAAGATGATCACAAAAACAGATACTAAGATACTCTCCCATCTTTTCAGATTTGAGAAACTTTTATCTTTCTGCCTAGATTGATTCTTCTTATTCGCTCTGCCATACATTGGAACCTTTTCCAATGTCTCAGAGTTACACTTAAGCTTGTAAGTATAATCATATTTACTGAGCTTTAGTAAACTATGACGAATAGTTTTATCAATCTTTTGTGGTGGACTTGACCAGTGCACAAGAATGTGTACTCGACCCCTTAGTCCTTCACTTGACTCACACATCCATGTGAGCAAGTAATTAGTCTTAATTTTCCAATACTTGAAGGTTCTCGTTCATCATGCTATACAACTTGCATGATTCCAAGTCCTGGTCCAATTGAAACTTGGGTGATGAGAATCTTTCCTTATTTGGTGAATTTAGACATTACCACAAATGAAAGAATCAATTTCATATTTCCACTCTTGCTATTAATGGAATCATATAAGCAATAATTTTTCCTCAAATGCCATTGTAAGGATATTTTAAAATAAATATAATCAAAAATTTTCTTTTATGTTAAAAATTTGCGGAAAAACTTATCCTTACAATCCATATGAAAACTTGTTGTTATCTATTTCTAAGCAAAATCTCATAACTCCTAAGAAGTAGCTCAAGAATCCGATCTTCAAACTATGCGATAGAAATCCATCTATGCGATCAGATTCAGCATATTCTTTCTTTAAGTTTCTTCACTTTTCCTTGATTCTTAAAACATCACCATGTGACCCAGTCACATCATGTATCAAGAATCTCAAAATAGAAACTTAGCAGAGTTAGATAATGGACTTTACCTGAAGTAGAGTCAAACTTATTGACTTTAACATCCTTAGCTAAATTTGGCAGCTTTGCAACCAATGCCCCTTTCTTTGGCAATATAAACATATGAACCATTTGATAATGGTACACGGGACTATCACAGACTTAGCTTTTCTCTTTACCATTTGGTCAACCGAGTTGACTATGGCCGATCCCTTTCCACTGGGAAGAGACAGCTTTACTGGATATCCAATGTCATCATTGTCAATGTCCATAAAGTTTTAGGAAGTTGATCTTAGCAAATAGATAAGATCATTAAGGGTCTTGTCATAGTATGTTTCATAGGTGTCCCAAAGGAACTCACTATGTGACTTAGAAAGTGATTGAACCACCAACTTTCTCAAGACATTGACACCCAACTCTCCCGGCTTGTCAATATGTGACTACATCTCCAAGATGTGACCACACATAGACCTTTACTTGCCAATAGGGCTTGAGTGACCTTAAACTTTTCAAGAACTTGTGGGATAGGGAGAATAATTGGAGGAGGTTAAAGAAGTATGATATCCATAGGACATCATCTTCATTAGGAAAGCTTGTTTCAAGAGATTTGGGAAGATCATAAATGTCTAATCCAGACATGTTTTGGGAGATATTCAAGATAGTTGATTTAAAGTCCTTAATATGACACCCAATATGAAATATTAAGGCTAGGACCCAACTAACTATTTTATAACATAGAAGAGGGATGTCGTAATCCAAGCTATAATATTTGAATGTAGGTGAATGACGATTCACCAATTTCCACCAAGATAAACGAAATGTATTATTAGGTTTTAATTGGTTTTGAAACTCCTAGATCTTTTGAGATTCATTGAACTGTTCAATGGCATGTTTCAATCTCAAGTGTGCCCTTCAGGTTTTGTGACTGGGATGCCGAGGATCACAAAACAAGGTGTGAAGTAACCATGCAAATTACTTGGTACCCTTAAGTGTTTACCCCTTAATCGATGTGCCGGTTAACCACACACGCTCCATCGATACTATGAAAAACATTAAGTTACCCTTTGCCTACCTTGTTAAATACGAGTTAGTGTGCCGGTTAGCCACACACGCTCCACTAACCGACTTAAACAAAGTGCAAAGTGTAATTTCATGGATTAGCACCTTATTCACATTTTCCTAAGTAACTAAGATTGGGTATTATTAAGAGTTTAGTTACTTAGTATTTATCATTAATACTTTTAATGAAGGGAGAATTATAGTCCTGTCAAACCCTTTCGGCTAACGACCCTCCACCTGTCAAGCAAGCGGTGGGTGAGAGTGGACACCCATTAAGTTGCCATTTTATAGGCAACAACCTTATACCCACCTTATAGACCGGCTTCGTGAATGAGGCGTACTAGCGGTAAGAATGACTTTACTCTTATACATATATATATATATATATATATATATATATATATATATATATATTATTAACTTATAATATTATAAAGTATAAGGGTTGAATTTTAACTTTTAAAATTCTAAGGGCTAACTTGGAATTAAAGTATTCATAAGTGAAAACTTTTCAAATTCCAAAACTTGAGGGCAAGTTCTGAAACTATTCAAAACTAATTAACTCCATAACTTATGTGTTTAAAGTAGTTTTAATCCAAAAACTCTTCAAGTTCCATAACTTGAGGACAAGTTATGCAAGACTTTAAACTAATAAAAGAATTAACTTTTCTTTATTTTATAACTTATGGAATTAATTAAGGTTACATATTTTATTACTTAATGAAGTGAATCTTGAACCTCCATAACTTAAGGACAAGACTCTTCATCTTTTGTAACCACTGCCAACTTTTATGAGTTTTATGAAACTTAAATGTGACTTTTCATATAACTTGAGGACAAGTTACAAAAACACATTTTAGAATCAACTCTTAGATTAATTTGGATTGAAAACACATAATCAATTAACTTTTCTATTAATCTAAGCAACTCATAAGAACAAGATAATTCAAATCAAACTATTTCATGTAATTAGCCTAATCACTAAACTAATTAAAAACATGAATCTATTGACAATTATCTTTGAAATTGGATTAGCATGAACATTATCACATAAAAACAAGTTTATAAGTTCAAAAACAACTTAGGGTAATGTTCCTAGTCCTTTTCTAGCAAAAAACCTCGAAAAAAATGTTGTTTGGGGCTCTTACTCGGCGAGTGCGTGAACCTACTCGGTGAGTAGGATAATTTTACTCATGGACTCGGCGAGTTCATCAGTGGACTCGGCGAGTCCAGTGCCCAGTAAGCTAGAAAATCGAGTTTTTCAGCATTTTTCAGCAATTTGCATGAAGTGTAATAGAAAACAAGCCTAGGCTCTGATACTACTGTTGGGTTTTGAGCATTCTAACACTCCTAAGTGTACATGCAACCCTAAATACCTTGGATCTATGTTTTCTCTATTATACATGCAAATAAGAACATCCAAGGTATTATCCTAATCTTGCATACAAAACAATGACTATAGCAAGATAGAATACATACCTCTTTGGTGTAGAAAGTCTTCATGAAGCTTGAGTGCCTAGTGCCCCAAGTGTGACACCTCAAATGGTTCACACAACACAAAATACACTTGGAATAACTTGAGAGAAATCTACACTTCATGAAATCGGCTAGCCCTCTCTAGAATGATCCTAGTGGCCGATTTTGTCAAGAATAAGATCTTTATATAGTGTTACAATTAGGGTAAACCCTAATTGTCATGACTTTCCATTTCCTTGGATCCATGGGTTCAAATACACCATGAAGCATCCATGGACCATCCTATGGGTTTTAGCCCAACTTGATTATTCATGGAGCATTAGCCCACTATACAAGTATAGATGATTTACACAATCAACCCATATATTTAATTAGTCTTCTTTTGATCACTTAATTAATCCTAGATTAATTCTTGATCAATACTAATTAAATAATCTCATTATTCTTATTATTAATATACTAGAACTTATAATATATTAATAACCATAAGTGTCTCATTTCTCTCATTGTAGTCTATCCAAATGCATGATTCCATGCAACCCAAATGGACCATGTCGGGTCGGGTCAAGTCTTACCAATTATAGTTATGGACATAGACATTAATCCAACACTTTGATGCAGGAAATGATACGAAGGTTGGAACTGAGTTTATCGCCATAGATTATGAGAGTTTGACCCGAAAGAAGGTTGAGACGGATAGCTTTTTCGAAACAAAGGATATCCGCATGATTGAGACTCAACCAATCCATGCCAATGATGACATCAAAGCTCTTTATGGATACCGGCATAAGATCGATAGAAAACGAATGGCCGTTTAGGGTAAGGGTACAACCTACGAACACTTCGCTCGCGTTTTCCTTCTCACCGTTCGCCATCTCGACGGTAAACGTTTCAGTTAAAGGTTGGGAATTATGTTTTAGGTTATGTTTGAATGCATGACTAATAAAGCTCCTTTCAGCACCCGAATCGAAAAGAATATTAGCATATGAGTTGTCGAGAAGGAACGTACCCGAGACAACAGTGGGATCGGCGACCACTTCCTCCCGTCCCATGGCGAGGACCCTTCCGGTGTTGTCAGTTGTAGACTTTTTGGGGCAGTTCCTTTTAAAGTGCCCAGCTTCACCACAGTTGTAGCAGGCTTGACCAACGCCTGCTCCTGAAGATTGATTGGCCGATTGAGTTGGAGCCTTACAAAATCGGACCGTGTGCCCCTTCTTACCACAATTGGTACAGGAAAGTTCTCGACAGGGGCCAAGATTGTGGTGATACTTGCACTTATCACATAGGGGAAGATTACCAACATACCGGCTGGTAGGAGTTGGAGCTGTGGATCCCACAACAGAAGCAGCAGCAATGGGGGTAGTAGCAGCATGGACTGCTACTGTTTGTTGTCTTTTGGAGGAGCCTTGGGAAGATTGACCCTTCTTCTTCTTCCAAAATTTTCTTTTCTCACCACTGCTTTTAGTCGACTCAGGGGCGGTGGTGGTTTCCTCGACATTATCATTGTGATCAATTATGGCTTGGGCTAAAGTCTTAGCACTATCATATGTGTCCGGGCGAGCAGCTAAGACATGACCTTTTGTTGGATTGGTTAGCACCCAAATAAACCTCTCGATCTTTTTGCTTTCAGGAGTGACCAAACCAGGGCAGAGGAGGGCAAGATCATCGAATCGGGAAGTGTATGCAGCAACGTCAGAACCTTTCATCTTCAGGTTCCAAAGCTCATGCTGTAGCTTCTGCATTTCACCACGGGGACGGTATTCGGCAAGGAGGAGTTCTTTCATGGCGTTCCAGCCCATGGCATTGGCTACGGGTAGGGTCAAGGATTTGACTCGGCCATTCCACCTAGTCAAGGCTTTATCACTGAAGGTACAGGCTGCAAATTTGACCTTATCGGACTCAGCACAGGCACAGATCTCGAAAACGGATTCGATTTTCTCGAACCATCGAGATATGGAAATGACACCTCCAGTGCCATCAAAGGATGATAGTTTTGCATTCATGAAATCCTTATAGGAACCCTCTTTTCGATTTCCTTGGTTGTTTTCTTGATCTTGAGTACCACCTCCCAAAGCACCGGAACCACCGGTGTTCAATTGGGACGTGGCAGCTGCCACCGCGGCGGTAACAACTGTTTGGAATAACACGGGATCAATTTCAGGAGGAGGTGGTGGCGGAGGGTTGTTGGTCTTTGAGCTGGGTCTCTTTCTGGGAGGCATCTTGATCTAATAAGATCAAGAATAAGAGGATGATAAGTCCTCTGAATTGAATTGAGAGATATGACAGATATATATTCCGAATAAGCGATAAGGCAGGAAAAGTTATTAAAGCAGGTAAACTATTGCTAACAGAATGATCAAGGATCTATACATGAACGAGGATTTCTACAAAGGATTGGTTCGAGAAATACTCCCATAGTATTTCATGATTTGCTACGACACTGGCTCGATGTTTGTGGTATTAAGGTAAGTTTTAGGCATGCCGCATACGACAGTTACTCCCAAACACATGTTGGCCGTGTCTCGAATGAATATAGTTGGCCAGGCTATATTGATCCTAGACACGACTACATAATTGCTCAGGTTTAACCGCAATACACAACACCCATTTACTTATGTTTTGTTCTACTTGAAGTTACGGATTTCGACGGTTCGGTATACTTATATACTTTTGAAAATACTTATAGTTTGAAGATACTTTTATTTCAGAGCACTTAGGCCTTTTAGTGTTTATAGTTTTATACCATGTAAGGTTTGGTATACTTTATTCACTATAAACAAGGGCTCTGATACTAATCTGTCACACCCCGAAAACCGAAGGCGGAAACATTTACGGGGTTGATTCCACGTTGAGTATCAAATCCAATGCACATAGTAAGTAAAGTAGAACAACCATTACATTACATATAGAAAAGTTTTACAATTGTTTCAAAAGTAAAGTTGTACAGTTGTGATACATAGTATATATATATATATATATATATATATATATATATATATATATATATATATATATATATATATATATATATGAACAAAATAAAACGGGTCTTCTGAGTACTCCGTCTTCGGGCAAAAGGATCTTCGGTACCTGTTCTAACGCTGACCTGAGAATACAAGCGGTTTGAAAATCAGCATAACGCTGGTGAGTTCATAAGCGGTTTTTGTTTGTGAAATGTTCGTGTTTCCTTTCTGTTTCTGAAAATGTTACGCACACCAAGAAAATCCCATATTTTCTTAAAATAGTTGTTTGTTGTTTCACAATATGTAAAGTAAAGTTATACACTGAAAACATGTTTACCCTTGTGAAAATGTACATATATGTTATCTGTTTTATTATACTGTTCTGGTTATGTACCAATGGATTTCTAGGAAAGTCCCATACTTTCCTGATTGTATGTTACCATTTGTCAAAGTTGTAAGGTTATACAGTTTAATTCACTTATCTAGTTATGTAAATGTTCCCCAGGAAAGCCCCATGCTTTCTTGAATGTTGGTTACCGTTTGTAAAAGATGTAAAAGGTGTATTCTGGTTAGATCTGGTTCTGTACAAGATTTCCCAGGAAAGTCCCATACTTTCCTGAATGTGGGTTATTAATGTAAAGGATGTAAAAGATGTATTCTGAAACCTGGTTATCTTGTGAAGTTTATAAAGTTGTTCATTATTACTAAAAGTAAATCTATGTTATCCTAATTGCGAGTTCCATAACCATACGATACACTAAACCTGTGGCAATAAGTAGTCCACATCCTTATGACTTTCGTCACCCTTGAACCATTTTGGTTCGGCTGTAGCTAGCAGCCAGGTGTGGGGTAGTCAGTCCCATATAGATCTATACACTCAAGTCACGCTCTCTAAGTTGGATTAATGTCTAAGTCCATAACTATAATTGGTAAGACTTGACCCGACCCGGCATGGTCCATTTGGGTTGCATGGCATCATGCACTTGGATAGACTAAATGAGAGGAATAAGACACTTATGGTTATTAATATATTATAAGTTCTAGTATATTAATAATAAGAATAATAAGATTATTTAATTAGTATTAATCAAGAATTAATCTAGGATTAATTAAGTGATCAAAAGAAGACTAATTAAATATATGGGTTGATTGTGTAAATCATCCATACTTGTATAGTGGGCTAATGCTCCATGGATAATCAAGTTGGGCTAAAACCCATAGGATGGTCCATGGATGCTCCATGGTGTATTTGTACCCATGGATCATGGAAATAAAAGGCCATGTCAATTAGGGATTACATGGTGTAACCCTAACTATATAAGCATCTTATTGTTAACCAAAATCGGCACTAGTAAATGAGAGTAAGAAAGGGCTAGCCGATTTTTATGAGTGTAGAATTCTCTCAAGTTATTCTAAGTGTATTTTGTGTTGTGTGATTCCATTTGAGGCTTCCACACTATTGGGGCTAGGCACTTAAGCTTCATGAAGACTTTCTACATCAAAGAGGTATGTATTCTATCTTGTTACACTCATTGTTTTTTGTATGCTAGATTAGGATAATACCTTGGATGTTCTTATTTGCATGTATAACAGAGAAAACATAGATCCAAGGTATTTAGGGTTGCATGTACACTTAGGAGTGTTAGAATGCTCAAAACCCAACAGTGGTATCAGAGCCTAGGCTTGTTTTCTTGTTATACTTGCAAAAGAAGCTGGAAAAACGAGTTTTGATGCTGTCTGCCCAGCAGACTCGCCGAGTCCATGAATGGACTCGCCTAGTCCAAGGCAAAATGCATCCAACTCGCCGAGTTGGTTCGTGCACTCGACGAGTTGGACCCCCAGACAGCATAAATTCGACTTTTTTGGCTAGAAATGGACTAGGAACATTACCCTAAGTTTTTTTTGAACTTATAAACTTGTTTTTGATGTGGTAATGTTCATGCTAATCCAATTTCAAAGACAATTGTCAATAGATTCATGTTTTGTATTAGTTTAAGGTTTAGACAAATTACATGAAAAAGTTTGATTTGAATTATCTTGTTCTTATGAGTTGCTTAGATTAAAAGAAAAGTTGAGTGAAATAGTTGTTTTCAATCCAAATTAATCTAAGAGTTGATTCTAAAATGTGTTTTTGTAACTTGTCCTCAAGTTATATGAGAAGTCACATTTAAGTTTCATAAAACTCATAAAAGTTAGCAATGGTTACAAAAGATGAAGAGTCTTGTCCTTAAGTTATGGAGGTTCAAGAGTCACTTCATTAATAAATAAATAAATAAAGTGTAACCTTAAATTAATTCCTTAAGCTATAAAATAAAGAAAAGTTAATTCTTTTAATTAGTTTAAAGTCTTCCATAACTTGTCCTCAAGTTATGGAACTTGAAGAGTTTTTGGATTAAAACTACTTTAAACACATAAGTTATGGAATTAATTAGTTTTGAATAGTTTCAAAACTTGCCCTCAAGTTTTGGAATTTGTAAAGTTTTCTCTTATGAATACTTTAATTCCAAGTTAGCCCTTAGAATTTTAAAAGTTAAACTTCAAACCTTATACTTTATAATATTATAAGTTAATAATATATATATATATATATATATATATATATATATATATATATATATATATATATATATGTATAAGAGTAAAGTCAGTCTTACCGCTAGTACGCCTCATTCACGAAGCCGGTCTATAAGGTGGGTATAAGGTTGTTGCCTATAAAATGGCAACTTAATGGGTGTCCACTCTCACCCACCGCTTGCTTGACCGGTGGAGGGTCGTTAGCCGAACGGGTTTGACAAGACTATAATTCTCCCTTCATTAAAAGTATTAATGATAAATACTAAGTAACTAAACTCTTAATAATTCCCAATCTTAGTTACTTAGGAAAATGTGAATATGGTGCTAGCCCATGGAATTCACACTTTGTACCTTACCAAGTTGTTGGTGGAGCGTGTGTGGTTAACCGACACACTAACTTGGACTAGTAAGGATCACGAAGGGTGACTTAATGTTTGTCATAGATCAATGGAGCGTGTGTGGTTAACCGACACATTGATTGGGTGATAATATTAAGGGTACCAAGTGAATTGGTATGGTTATTCAGACCTTGTTTTGTGATCCTCGGCATCCCAGTCACAAAACCTGAAGGGCACATTCGAGATTGAAACATGCCTTTGAAAAGTTCAATGAATCTCAAAGATCTAGGAGTTTAAATCCAATTAAAACCTAATAATACATTTCGTTCATCTTGGTGGAAATTGGTGAATCGTCATTCACCTATCTTCAAATATTTTATAGCTTGGATTACGGTATACCTCTTCTAAGTTATAAAATAGTTTGTTGGGTCCTAGCCTGAATATTTCATATTGGGTGTCATATTAAGGACTTTAAAATTCAACTATCTTGAATATCTCCCACAACATGTCTGGTTTAGACATTTATGATCTTCCCAAATCTCTTGAAACAAGCTTTCCTAAATGAAGATGATGTCCCTTGGAAATCATACTTCATCCACCTCCTCCAATTATTCTCCCTAACCCACAAGTTCTTGAAAAGTTTAAGGTCACTCAAGCCCTATTGGCAAGGCAAGGACTAGGTGTGATCACATCTTGGAGATGTAGTCACATATTGACAAGCCGGGAGAGTTGGGTGTCAAAGTCTTGAGAAAGTTGGTGGTTCAACTACTTTCTAAGTCACATAGTGAGTTCTTTTGGAACACCTATGAAACAGACTGTGACAAGACCCTTAATGATCTTATCTATTTGATAAGATCAACTTCCTTAAAACTTGATGGACATTGACAATAGTGACACAGGAAATCCCGGAAAGCATTCTCTTCCCAATGGAAAGGGATCGGCCATAGTCAACTCGGTTGACCAAATGGTAAAGAGAAAAGCTAAGTCTATGATAGTCCTGTGTACCATTACCAAAGGGTCCATATGTTTATATTGCCAAAGGAAGGGAAATTGGTTACGAATCTACCAAATTTACCTAAGGATGTTGAAGTCAATAAGTTTGACTCTACTTCAGGTAAAGTCCACTATCTAACTCTGCTAAGTTTCTAATCTGAGATTCTTTATACATGATGTGACTGGGTCACATGTTGATGTTTTAAGAATCAAAGAAAAGTGAAGAAACTTAAAGAAAGAATATGCTGAATCTGATCGCGTAGATGGATTTCTATCGCATAGCTTGAAGATCGGATTCTTGAGCTACTTCTTAGGAGTTATGAGATATTGCTTAGGAATAGATAACAACAAGTTTTCATATGGATTGTAAGGATAAGTTTTTCCGCAAAGTTTTAAAATAAAAAAAAAATTCTTGATTTTATTTATTTTAAAATATCCTTACAATGGCATTTGAGTAAAAATTGTTGCTTATATGATTCCATTAATAGCAAGAGCGGAAATATGAAATTGATTATTTCATTTGTGGTAATGTCTAAATTTACCAAATAAGGAAAGATTCTCATCACCCAAGTTTCAATTGGACCGGAACTTGGAATCATGCAAGTTGTATAGCATGATGAATGAGAACTTTCAAGTATTGGAAAATTAAGACTAATTACTTATTCACATGGATGTGTGAGTCAAGTAATGGACTAAGGGATCGAATACATAGTCTTGTGCACTGATTAAGTCCACCACAAAAGATTGATAAGACTATTCGTCATAGTTTATTAAAGCTCAGTAAATATGATTATACTTACAAGCTTAAGTGTAACTCTGAGACATTGGAAAAAGGTTCCAATGTATGGCAGAGCGAATAAGAAGAATCAAATTAGGCAGAAAGATAAAAGTTTCTCAAATCTAAAAAGATGGGAGAGTACTTTAGTATCAGTTTTATGATCATCTTAATGATTTAGAGACCTAATCACAATTCATCATCTAAGTGCATTTTGATAGCTAAGAAGAGGAGCTATTAATTGTTGAAGTGGTTAAATCAAGAAGATGAGTCATACTTCGTTCCAACACAAGTCTTAGAGTCATACTCCAAGATTGTAACTTGAGTGACATGTCTTAAAGAAGGTTTAAAACACTGGTCAAATGTAAGAGTAAAAGCTTTCTACTCTTGTACATTTGAAATTGGTAAGTTGTGATGTTTTGGATAAAGCAAAGACCAACTTAGGCCAATTGTGTGAAGTGTTTGTCTTGTTTAGAATCCACACTATCTGTTGGATGTTTGACAAGGGAGTCTTATAGGTCAAGAGGACAGTGAGAGTCTTAAAAGTCTTGAAAGTCTCAAGAACTAATCAAGAATAAAACCTGAAGTTCTTCACTAGCACACGACTTGAGGTTTATAACCTATCGTGTTGACATATTCTATGCCCATTCCAGTTAAAGTTGGCTTTGCATATGAGTTCTTAGAGTTCTCAATTGGTTGCATAACAACTTGGAAGCAATGGCAGGCCCTTGAGCTGCCAGGTGGCAAGATGTTAAGATTGAGTTCAGTCCATATGAGTTTGGATTTGTCATTATCCTTTTCCTGTGACTATGGTCTTGACAATTCACATGGATAAGAACACATACACCATTAAATCTAAGTGTCATAAGGTTTCTCTCCGATTCATGAAAATGATGGTGAGGAAACTCTTTCACTAAGTAGATTTTATCTAGATAGCAATTGTGATATTTGCATTCTCAAAGTCGTTAGTGGAGCGTGTGTGGTTTACCAGCACACTAACCTGGACTTGTGAGAAGTGGCAAAAAGGTCTAACCATTATGATTACGACATCCCTCTTCATAATTTTTTAGACACACAAGTGTGCTATCTAAGGGAAGGTGTATGATTTTGATAAAGTTTTATCAAAACAATCTAGTATCAGAAATCTGAACTTTGGTAAGAAAGTCAGCTGATTTCTGAGTACATGTCAAAGCTAGTGGGAGCATAAGTGTTATGATAATAATCATCATGTTAGTGGGAGCATGATAATTATGATAACTATTGCTAGTTAGCAATGTTAATTATAGAAAACAAAAGGTTTCAATTGGGAAAAGTTGTTTTGCTATAATTAAGGGAGAGGAAACTATACTTCATCTCAAATCTATAAGCTTAGATCATGAGGTTTTAATCATTTAGTCAAGGATATATATATATATATATATATATATATATATATGAATTTCATGTTGGAATGGCTCAACATAAGGAAATTCTGTATATGGGTCCATTATTTGCGTTCTAAAATTCGATTATGATTACGACATCCCTTTTCATAATCTGAATTATGAGAACTTGGCAAATAGAAATGGAAATGTTATAGCAAAAGACTGGTTTAGTCTTTACGTGAGACATCATGAATCGTGTCCCATATGCTTCGGATATAGGATCGATTACATGTGCTATATTCATCCTTTCTAAAATTTTCCAAATGCCTGGGGCATTAAGAAGGGAAAAGGTTTAGAATTGGATATGACTAAAAGGATTAAACAATTGTCGAGGACAATCTAAGGTTTTCCAAAGATTGGTTGCTCAAGGACAGTTGGAAGTATAGTTATAATTCTGGAAGGACCATATTGACATAATCTGTAAGGAGGCAAATCTTGTTCAGAAGTTATAGTCAAAATGGAATCTGGAAATGTTTCAATGTTAGAAATTTCAATCTGTGTAAGATTAAGGAAACTTAATGCAAGAAGGATGTTTCCAAGGAGTTGATCCTCTTTGGAATGCTCTGTAATATTTGTTGTCAAGCCTTTATGACTTTGTGCATAATCATTACAAGAGAATCAATGCATATAAGTTTAGAATCTAACAGATTTTAGTAAATGGCATGAATTTGGAATTCTTGCATTTGCAGTAAGGATTTGGGAGTGTGAAAAGAGAATCATTGAAGTTATGTTCAATGGATCTAGTTCACAAAGTAAAGATCATAGACAAACATAGTATGCATACTTGGTGTATGGCATGACTAGTGTTTAGAAAACATAGTGTACATGCTTGGAGCATGGGACAACTATTGTTTTAAATTCAAGAATAAAGTTGATAGCCGAAACAGTATACAATGAATAATGTGTAATCATATGGTGATAAATAAATGGTGTTTTATTTATGTTCATAGGTTTTGATACCATATTGGATTCAATTATTATTGTGTTTCACTTTGCATGTTTTGACTTCCCGAATAAACTAGGTTATTCTTCCGGAATGACTAAGTTATTCAAACCATCCACAGTTGGTCATATGTTGGAAGTAGATATGAATTAAGACTGTCATGGGTTGGCTTGTAGAGGTCTAAGGTGTTGGACAAAGGGCTACAACACTCATGAGTGCTCATAAGTTCTGAGTATTGGATTCAACCCGCGCTCATTGGAATCACTTCATGGAGTTTATCACGGGTGATCATGAGACGATAATATCTTATATTCTTCAAACCTAGAGATATGAGTTGTTACTATGAGTTGGTTGTACATTGATTGCACAAAAATGCATTTGGTAACTCGGTGCTATAAAACATGCCTTTGTATATGATTCAACAAGTAGTAGAACAAGCCATATGAGTCGAAGTTTATCCATTCCTTTTACCTTCGGGATAAAAGCGATATCTGTGGGCCCCTCGATGATTTGATGATGACAAATGGAAGTGCTCGGCCAGGCCAGGACTGATTTGATTTGTTCAATTAGTCAGTCGTCATAAATCGAAAATCGGGAAACAACAAATGGAAAGAGAGAATGATTATAATCCATGTCTCAGTCCATATGATATCTAGAATGGAGGAATATATGATCCCTTATCTAATGGACAAGTCATTGACAAAGGTCAGAGTTCATCTACAAGGTCAGAGTTCGACAGAAGCTTTTGAGAGCTACGATTGCCAGTTGGTTCCTGAAGTCATACGCAATAATAGTTTTAGACTTATCCAAGTGGGAGACTGTTGGATTAATGTCTAAGTCCATAACTATAATTGGTAAGACTTGACCCGACCCGGCATGGTCCATTTGGGTTGCATGGCATCATGCACTTGGATAGACTAAATGAGAGGAATAAGACACTTATGGTTATTAATATATTATAAGTTCTAGTATATTAATAATAAGAATAATAAGATTATTTAATTAGTATTGATCAAGAATTAATCTAGGATTAATTAAGTGATCAAAAGAAGACTAATTAAATATATGGGTTGATTGTGTAAATCATCCATACTTGTATAGTGGGCTAATGCTCCATGGATAATCAAGTTGGGCTAAAACCCATAGGATGGTCCATGGATGCTCCATGGTGTATTTGTACCCATGGATCATGGAAATGAAAGGCCATGTCAATTCGGGTTTACATGGTGTAACCCTAACTATATAAGCATCTTATTCTTGACCAAAATCGGCACTAGTGAGTGAGAGTAAGAAACGGCTAGCCGATTTTTATGAGTGTAAAATTCTCTCAAGTTATTCTAAGTGTATTTGGTGTTGTGTGATTCCATTTGAGGCTTCCACACTATTGGGGCTAGGCACTCAAGCTTCATGAAGACTTTCTACATCAAAGAGGTATGTATTCTATCTTGTTACACTCATTGTTTTTGTATGCTAGATTAGGATAATACCTTGGATGTTCTTATTTGCATGTATAATAGAGAAAACATAGATCCAAGGTATTTAGGGTTGCATGTACACTTAGGAGTGTTAGAATGCTCAAAACCCAACACTCTAAATCCCAGAGATTCTGGTTACGGGTGTAGTCCTCCACTCGCGTATCTCTGTGGAGTGTTCACCGAGGACGTGTCTCCAATCATACAAGAATAACAAATTTACTAGTAATAGTATGATAATCCTCCATTCGCGTATCTATGTGGAATGTTACCGAGGACAAGACAGTGTACAAGTTTTAAGTTCATATGTTTCTAATGTCATGCTTTTAACTGATAAAATGTGGAAAACCATTTGTGAAATATATAAAACATAACAGTTTATAAACCCATTTCACAAATAATATGTTTACGTGAGCTGCATGTTCAAACGGTTATTAGTTGTATCAATCAGTGTTAAAAGCATATAATATGTGAAACACACACATGAAAAAAAAGTTTTGAGTACAAGTAATCCCTTGTACTTTGCTTGTGTCCCCCCCTGAAAACAGTGAAAAAGGGTAGGGGTATGAACTCACCAGACTCGGAAATGCGACGGTTTCGGACACTAGATGTTGGTTCGGGGCTTGATTACTCGTGATGTCCCTATGTAAAATGTAATAATGTCCATATATATTCAATTAGATTTACAATCACTAATTATATGGAACATTACACTCCAACGAGGTTAAACACCTCAAAACGAGCGTTTGGAGTGACCCGGGTGACATCTTCAGACGTGAAATGGCACTAGGGACTTGGGATTTGAGTTTACTCCTCAAGAGTAAACATTTAAGGGAGTTTACAACCACAAAACACACACATACATGAGTTTATGGCCGTAAACTCATGTTGGTGTGATTTTGAGTGTTTAATGGTTTGTTTGGACATAGGGATTGTTGGAATGGATTTCTAAAATGCCTTGGAATTGATTAAACGAACATATACCATTTAAAAGGGAGTTCACGGCTGTAAACTTGGAGTTTACGGCCGTAAACTCACCCATGGTCAAGAATGATTAATTTGAGGTATAAGGAACAATCACATGTGATTCTAGTTAATTTTCCAAGCCTTGTTATGAATTTAGGGCACCATTTAGCATACTTTTAGGAGTTTACGGCCCAGAAGCATGTTCTATGGCCGTGAACTCTCATATGTAGGGTATTTGATGTGTTTAAGGTCCCGAAACTATTTTTAGATGGATCTAGGATTTACCACAAGGCTATTGGTTGAGTTACAAGACATTTAGACATGATCTAAGGTGTTTAATCCCCATTTTTGAGGAGTTTACGGCCCAAGAAGGAGCCTTGGCCGTAAACTCTCTTTTGTCCCACAAAATTCATGTTTTAAGTGTTTCAAGTCCCGATTTGCAAGCCTTAAGGTCGTATCTAAGTCCCAACAATGATTTGGAAGGGTTAAATGGCTCTAAAACCCCATTTTTAGGTGTTTATGGCCCAAGAATATGCCTTGGCCGTAAACACTTGTTCCAGGCCCTAAATCCTTATTTAAACAACAATTTGAAGGCTAAAGAGGTTAGATAACAAGTTACCTCTTTGATTTGGAGCCTTAAATCCTTGTTTTTGGACCTTTGATTATGGGTGAGGAGAGAGGTTGGGTATGATTAAGGAAAGATGGCCAAAAGCTTCAAATGGAAGCTTTGAGTCCTTTTTATAGAGTTTAGAAATTGGACACGGCGGAATTCTACCCGATACCGGCGTTAAGCGGGGCTATTGGTCGCACCCGACCAAGTTGCCGTAACCTGATATGGTCGATTCTAGAATTATTCCGATAACTATTATGGGGTGTTAGAATGATTTCTAATGGCATTAAGACACCCATTAAGTCATTTTAGGTCGATATATGATAACGACTTAATTTAACGACGAAATCGGAAACGGATTTGGAAACGGCGTTTGGTTGATCGAATTGGATTACAATTTGAGTTACAAGAAGTGATATGAAATTTCGGGTTGTTACATCTGACCACTTATAACCCTCTTAATCCATAAAGTCGGCGACTTTAAGCCTTTGTATGGTTGGACAAGTCACTACCACCCATAATACTCCACTTCCTTACACTAGAAAGCTCAATACTCATGCATAACCTCATATCCACGACCAAGATGGAAACTTTATGGATTTATAACACAAATAACACTGAAATGGGACAAATCTAGGTCCATGGAGCACATTACACTCCTAAAGTCTCCACCTTTGGGACTTTTAACCCTAAAATGGTCCATGAACTTATCTAACCAAAAAGAAGAGGAATGTTTTGAACTTTATACCTAAAAATGCAGCTCCTTCCTCTGTAGATCTTAGATCCAACCTTGCACTTCAAGCTCTAGCCTCTACAAGCTCCTCTCCTTGTTCTTCACACACACACACCCCAAGGCACTTTTAGCTCCAAAACACTCACTCTCAAGCTAAGGACGATTGGGAGGCTCTCTTAGGGTTTTACTTACTGGTATGGAGGTTGAGAAATGAGCCTTAGCATCCATTATATAGTGCACAAGTCAAATATTAGGGTTTGCATCTGGACCCATTATGCCCAGCGTACCCAGGCAAGTCCGCGTCCAAATTAAGCGCATGAGTACGTGCAGCGTACTCCCCAGTACGCCCAACATACTCATTTGCTACAATAATTCTCACAATGACCATTTTTGACAACTTGACAAAAAGGAAGGACATAATAGCTTTACCTGGATTTCAGGATTTTACATAATTGCTAAGCGTATGCTTTCAAATTTTTATACGATTAGGATTATAAAGCCCTAAAATAATTAATTTGGCCTCATTTCCTGCTCCTTGTTTGGTTGTGGACTTATGATAGAATGACAATATATGTGATTGTATTTTGTGTATAACTAGCATGCATAAGGCAACCAACACTTGTTGATTGAGGTTCTTGGTATTGTGTGCAGTGGGAGTTGAGATTTCATATGAGAGCCTAGGATACGTATGTTGATTAGCATAGGATTCGGTATATTGTTTTAGTGTGGTGACTTAGAGGAATCAAGATTTCTCGTGAGGAAGGTACATGAAGGTGTGAAAGGTAGTATTCGGCCCGTACTACTTGAAGCACAAGATATGTACCTAACACAAGATTATATCTGTAAACTCTAAGGAGGCCTGTTGTGACATCCGCAATTTTCACGGCCAGAAAAGACCGAATTGTTTATGCTTTGTTTTATAAAATTAGAGTAATCCTTTGATTAAAAGAGTTGCGAAATTTGTTCCCAAAACAAAATATGATAAGAATTTATCAAAGAATTTCTTTAAAGAAATGTATTTTCATTAAATAACAAAATCTTGGGAGGTCATGTTCCGATATAGACCAAAAGCATAAACAATATAAAATAGATCTTACAACAGTTATTTATAACTATTGATCTATAATCCAAAATCTCTCGTCAAGTCCACCATATTATACTCTTATGCCATTACCTGTAATGCAAAGAAAACTGAGTGGGTCAGGCTTGGGAGCCTGGTGAGCATATAGGGTTTTCAACCCACAATAATATAATTATTATATTTAATCATCAAGCAATCAACCCAATTATCTATCCCCATTATCTTCTTTACTTCTTAAGGTTTTACCCTGAGAATCAACTATCCTTTATTCATCCGTTCCTAAGGATTTACCTAAGGAATTGGCAAGAAGTCCATTGCTGCCAAAGTTTATCTATTGAATACTAAATCCATAGCTATCAGGCGCTAACTCCATAGTCACCAAGTGTAACACCCAGGATTTTGAAAGCCAAGAAAGTAAAGGAAACCCTAAATTTAAGAGGGACTCGACGAGTCAAAGGAAGGACTCGGCGAGTCGGAGCGGGATCCGGGTCGATAAGAAAGTGACCAACTCGACGAGTCGGCCAAGTGGACTCGGCGAGTCTGGTCTGTGCGAGGAAAACCCTAAATCCGGGGCTTGGAGCCTATTTAAGCATCTTAATCTTCTTCCTAGGGCTCCTTTACAACCTCTTGCACCCAGAACGCCGCACCTTAAGCCCCCATTGTGTTCATTCAAGCTTCTAGCCATTTTTGAGTGGGTCTAAGGAAGAAGAAGGAGTGGGAATCCTTGAAGCATCAGGGAGTGGCTTTGGATCTGAAGTTTGGGAAGCATTTCAGAGCATTGGAAGGTATCAATTCGTTTCTCTCCTCCATATTTTTCCTTGGTTATGAGTTTTGGGGCTTTTGAGCCATGTTTAAGATCAATCTTGAGCTTGAGGTCCAGATCTGAGGTTGCTACCTCAGATCCATGTTTATTTTGGTATGTAATTCCATAAAGTATCAGCCATTGGGTGGAAATTGGAGTCTCTTGGTCCTAAACCCTAGCTATGGGTGTATTTTGCCTAGATCTCACTCTCTACACGTAAAGTTTGCAACTTTACGTGGGAAATAGGCTTGGGGAGGGTAGATCTATAGTTTGGAGCTCATGCATGACTCGGAAGTCCTCTGCATGTAAGTGGATCTTAGTGGACTCGACGAGTCCTTCGAGTGGACTCGGCGAGTAGCTTGAAGATGAGGAGGAACTCGACGAGTGGGATGAACAGCTCGTCGAGTCGGATGAAGATGGGCATGAACTCGGCGAGTTGGATGAACAACTCGTCGAGTTGGATGAAGTTTGTCGTGTGCTCGGCGAGTCTGTTCTTAGACTCGGCGAGTCAGGTCGAGTGGTCCCAAACCCTTCGAGTTAAGACTCGAGTCAGCGAGTCGAGCCAGGACTCAGTGAGTTGGTCAGGACAGGAATCGGGAATCGGTAAACTCGGCGAGTCAGGGGCTGACTCGGCGAGTAGAGTCGCGAGTGGAAGGACTCTGGATTTATGAACTCGGCGAGTCAGTAGGGTGACTCGGCGAGTAGGGTTGACCTGGAAGGTTGACTTTGACCAGAGTTGACTTGGTTAACCTTTGGAGGTCAGTTGGACTAAGTGTTGGGTTGTATATTGATAGCTCGGAGAGCTAGAGGAGCAGCGGTTCAGGGGATCGTCGAGTAGCAGCCAGAGGTTTATCAGCAGGGCTCAGCGGTTCAGGTGAGTTTCCTTCCAGTAGGAACGGGTCTAAGGCCACAATGCCGGCCCGTTTAGCTAGCAGTAGTTTTCGGATGTTGATCTGATATAGTAGTTAGTATGTTTGATGCCTTCGTGGCTCAGACAGGATTTATGTGTTATGTGTTCCGGGCTACGGCCCGAAGTAGTATGCGGTATACATGTGTTCATGCTAGTTGATATGTTTATGTTATGTTCTGTTCAGTTAGCCCGGACTTCGGTCCGATGCAGGGGACAAGGTCCCAGTTAGTCCGGACTTCGGTCCGATGCAGGGGGCAAGGCCCCAGTTAGCCCGGACTTCGGTCCGATGCAGGGGACAAGGTCCCAGTTAGTCCGGACTTCGGTCCGATGCAGGGGGCAAGGCCCCAGTTAGCCCGGACTTCGGTCCGATGCAGGGGACAAGGTCCCAGTTAGTCCGGACTTCGGTCCGATGCAGGGGGGCAAGGCCCCAGTTAGTCCGGACTTCGGTTCGATGCAGTGGGCAAGGCCCAATATGTGCTTTATATGTTTTTGTGAAGTATGTTGTAGATTGGGGGAGCTCACTAAGCTTCGTGCTTATGGTTTTCAGTTTTGGTTTCAGGTACTCGGTTTTCAAAAGAGTAGCTCGGGAAGATTGCAGAGCACACACCATAGTCAGTTAGCCTGGGAATGTTTGACTCTGATAATGCTATTATGTTTTGAATTTAATACTCAAAAGTTATGTTTGATTTTTGATACGTTGTCTATAAATCTATTTTTAGTAATGTTTTAAAAGAAAATTTTTAGTCGTGATTTTGGGTCGTTACAAGTTGGTATCAGAGCCTTGGTTTGAGGGATTCGGGCGCACTCCTGAGTGTGTCTGAACTCAAACTAAGGAAGTGGTATATAGTTTTCAAAAAAAAAATCGTAGTTATAAAAGAATTTTGAGAAAAGAAAACAAAAAGAGTTTTGAAAAGAGAAAAGGGTGTGGTGCATGCAATCAGCCGAGCTCAAGTAAGTACTCCCAATTTACCCATACAAGTTATGTTATTATTTTCAATATCAGTTTCAGTTCAGTTTCAGTTCCAGCTTCAGTAGAACAGCATGCTAGAATAATACTAAGGATCTAGGATGATGCCTTATGTGTCTGCTTTATGTGTTCCAGCTTGATGAGAATTGCATGCTAGTAATGAGTAGACAGTAATAGGATAGCCTGTGTAGGTTATGCCTGATAGTATGAGCTTAGCATTATATGTTAGTGCAGTTTCTTGTTATGAGAATTGTTTTGCCTGAGTATGTTTCCCTTATCTGAATGCTGCTTGCTCTGTGCTTTGTGGGACTCTGAGTGATGAGAGTTAGCCATTACGTGAATACGTTTCATCACATGTGATCAGGGTTGAATAATCTCAGAGTGCTGGATTTGGCCCTACTGCGCAGCTCTCGTTTGAGTCCAACCGTTGTAGGGACGAGTCTTTTACTTAAAGGATTATCTGAGCCTCGTCACATGTGATGGTATTCAGGTGGTGACTAATTGGCATTACTAGGAGGCCTTCAGCAGCTGAGGACTGTGTGGGTAGAGTCAGAGGTTCCCTAGGGCAAGCCTAGGATGAGAGTAGCAGAGATCAGTAGAAGAGTAAAGGGGACTTGGTGGAGTTGAGGTAACTCTTGGGGAAAGTACGGATAGATGTGGAAGGTAGTAGGGGCCCATACTACTGAAAGCAGAGGATCCGTACTCGATTCAAGAGGGGCCAAGACGAAACCAGGAATGGTGTAGTGAGTGAGAAATCCCTCAGCAATAGTGTGTTAATTGATCAGGATTTTGTTATATTTTTAGCATGGTGACATTGCGCGAGCTACCAGTTAGCAATTCAGGTGTCGAGGAGGGGTCTGGCTCGGGCTTCGGAGCCGGGCAGCTTGATGATCAAATGAGGGATTTCATTTCCGCAGAGATTACGCGCAACATCATTGATCAGACTCCAGTGATTTTTGGTTCGGTTAGAGAGGCCATTGTGGAGCTCATGGACAGTCATCTTGAGGCCTTTAAGGCCGGGTTAGTTTCAGGACAGATTGGGGCTCGTCTAGGTCCCGAATCTTATGGAGTTCAGGGATCCATCAGGGAGGGAGATCCCATTTCGAGTTCCTGCCATCAGGGGGCAGGGGTGAGTGGGGAATTCTGTCTCCAAGAGAGACCATTGCATGATTGGATAGTTGAGGAAGTTTCGCGAGCCATTCGCGAGGACCTGCCCGACATGGTCGTGAGGATCACTGATAGATTGATAGCGAGGCTTCAGGATCAGACATCTGTTGTTCAGTTGGCAGGCGTTGCCGTTGGGGTAACGCAGGAGCGAGAGTCGGGCAGGGAGTCAGAAGGGAAAAGGAAAATTGATGAGACTCAGGTAGCCACAGGTTCGGGTAAGAGGCCCAAGGGTCCGGATTTGAGGACGAGAAACTATCAGAGCCGCAGTCGATGCGGGAAGTGCGGAAGGACGCACATGGGTGTGTGTAGGCGTAGGAGTGGTGGCGATGCTGGGTGTTTCAAGTGCGGCCAGATTGGTCATTTCAGCAGAGACTGTGTTGTTACCATCGCCCAGGGGCTTGATCCGTTATGTTTCCATTGCAGTCAGAGGGGCCACAAGAAGGGCCACTGTCCGAGTTTGTATCCAGCAGGGCAGGTGCCAGCTCCTGCCCTTGGGACTTCGAGTAACCGCCAGCAGTTGTCGAGGCCCGGCAAGGGTGCCTACGGCTCAGAGCCGAGTTTTCCGGTAGATTTTAGCAGGGATTCGAGCAGCACTGAGTAATGAAGGTGCGTAACTTTTGTTTTTCTGTCAGCTTATGTCATGATTATATTGTTATGGTTCTGCATCAAATTGTGGTATAAGTATTGTGTTATTGTGTGGCTTGCTTGTGATTATGTTATATGCCATTTGCATACCTCAGATAATTGGTTGGTAGTTAGGGGATGTGCTCTTATGGAGAAGGTTTCGGAGGATGCAGTAACTATAGCATGGTTGGGAGAGATTTGGTTCGTTTCGCTAGTTCGGAGTGGTTAGTGTTGGGATGGATTGGTTAGATCCCTAGCTATGGCAGGCTTGGGCTCCTTAGCAGAATGATTTTAGAATGGCAGCAAAGATCGGGATCTCTTTTGAGTGTGAAGCAGCAAGGGGTAAGCAGGAACGAAGTGGGGGAGAACCCTCCGGGGATACATGGATAAGAGTCTCGTAGACCCAGAATGAGTACGCAGCCTCCGAGAAGAAATGGTAGTAGCACAGTGATGGATGGATTGAGAAGTTCAGAATTGGGAGTTCGAGAACTTTTCCCAGCAGTTAGTTCATGTAATCGAGATGGTTAGAAGCTAGTTGGGAATCCAGGAATGGAGGACCACCTGTCGGACGCATGAGAGTCGGAATGAAGATCTTGAGAACGGGTAGCAAGAGATGTTTTCGTATTGTTAGCCAGTGTCTGAGGTGACATGCAGGTTGCGTAGATTCAGGAGTTGGGAGGGTGGAAACTTCCCAACAATAGCTTCTTGTATCCGGATTAGTAAACGGTTGGTTTGGGAACCAAGCCGAAGGATTCCTCGGCGAAGCGCTAAGTATATCAAGGATATAAGATGTAGAGGATGATGCAGAATCCAAAGTCTAAGGACTGTCTTTTTAGAAATCGGGATGAGGAATCACTAGCGGGACTAAGGATAGTTAGGATGTTCTTGAGATAGTAGTAGTGTTGTAAGTCTGCGGGGGTAGCCGTAGCATTCACTAGTAGTCAGATGGTAGTAGTGGTGTTGTAAGTCTGCGGGGGTAGCCGTAGCATTCACTAGCAGCCAGGTAGCATTAGAGAGTTGTAAGTCCGCGAGCGTAGTCGCAGTCTTTTATTGGTAGGTAGCATGAGCGCGTGTTAGACGCGGGAAAGCAGTAGTACTCACCAGTTCGGGTGCAGCAGTGAGGATATGGGAATCCACGGGTTAGATTTCGGATTTCCCAGATAGATCAGTTATGGCTAAGTCAGCAATTTGGGCTATAGATCGTCACATCAGTTATGAGATCAGAGTAGCAGTGGACCGTTGGGGGTTCGGGTATGTTGCGGGCTACCGTCAGTCTGAGAGCCATCATGATTTTTTTGTCGTGGAATTGATGATGTCAGGATGTGACGTATGGACCCGATCGGTTGGATCGGAAGGTTGCTAGAGCCTCAGTGACAGGATAACCAGTGGAAACTAGTCCTAGAGGAAGATTTCATTCAGAAGTCGTGGAAGCGACTAAGTGAGGAGTCCCTTGACTCCACAGTTGGGTTGGAGTTCAGTGTTTCAGGCAGCTCCGTGTTGCAGGTAGTTCAATGTTTGAAAGGTTTCAGGGTTCTGGGTCAGTATTGTATTTGCGTTGGAATGCAAGTGCTGACGATATAGTTGGCTGACTTGGAAATGGCAAGTCCTTCTCAGCAGGATCAGTTGAGCCTTTTGTCGAAGTATAAGTGATCTGTAAGGATGGCTAGGCAGGTAGCTTTTCATTCAGGAGGAAAGGCTCGAGTAAGTAGGAGATGAGTAATCAGGTGGGATAAAAGCAAGCTGGTTCCAGCAGCATCGTTTCAGTATGAGCGGCAGGATGGATAGAACAGTTATAGGTAATCGAAGTATCTTTAGGAGTCGCTGGAAGAGACTAGGAGTTGCGATGGAGTGTAGTGACCGGTGGGAGCCCGGTAACTCAGATATAGGGAGATTGGTTAGACCAGAGTAGTCTCAGTACATCCGGTAGGCGGATGGGAGGCAGCAGGATTTTCAGTCGGAGGAAGTAACGTTGAGGAGATTATGGGAAAGAGAAGGATTTAGTATGTTCTAGCGGTAGTGATCGGCACTGTGAGTGGCCGGAGTGATGGGCAAAAGGGTGAGGGATTTTCCAGACAAAGAGTTGGAGACAGTTCGCAGGCAGCTGATCATAGCAAACTTCGAGGACGAAGTTCAGTTTAAGTGGGGGAGAGTTGTAACACCCAGGATTTTGAAAGCCAAGAAAGTAAAGGAAACCCTAAATTTAAGAGGGACTCGACGAGTCAAAGGAAGGACTCAGCGAGTCGGAGCGGGATCCGGGTCGATAAGAAAGTGACCAACTCGACGAGTCGGCCAAGTGGACTCGGCGAGTCTGGTCTGTGCGAGGAAAACCCTAAATCCGGGGCTTGGAGCCTATTTAAGCATCTTAATCTTCTTCCTAGGGCTCCTTTACAGCCTCTTGCACCCAGAACGCCGCACCTTAAGCCCCCATTGTGTTCATTCAAGCTTCTAGCCATTTTTGAGTGGGTCTAAGGAAGAAGAAGGAGTGGGAATCCTTGAAGCATCAGGGAGTGGCTTTGGATCTGAAGTTTGGGAAGCATTTCAGAGCATTGGAAGGTATCAATTCGTTTCTCTCCTCCATATTTTTCCTTGGTTATGAGTTTTGGGGCTTTTGAGCCATGTTTAAGATCAATCTTGAGCTTGAGGTCCAGATCTGAGGTTGCTACCTCAGATCCATGTTTATTTTGGTATGTAATTCCATAAAGTATCAGCCATTGGGTGGAAATTGGAGTCTCTTGGTCCTAAACCCTAGCTATGGGTGTATTTTGCCTAGATCTCACTCTCTACACGTAAAGTTTGCAACTTTACGTGGGAAATAGGCTTGGGGAGTGTAGATCTATAGTTTGGAGCTCATGCATGACTCGGAAGTCCTCTGCATGTAAGTGGATCTTAGTGGACTCGACGAGTCCTTCGAGTGGACTCGGCGAGTAGCTTGAAGATGAGGAGGAACTCGACGAGTGGGATGAACAGCTCGTCGAGTCGGATGAAGATGGGCATGAACTCGGCGAGTTGGATGAACAACTCGTCGAGTTGGATGAAGTTTGTCGTGTGCTCGGCGAGTCTGTTCTTAGACTCGGCGAGTCAGGTCGAGTGGTCCCAAACCCTTCGAGTTAAGACTCGAGTCAGCGAGTCGAGCCAGGACTCAGTGAGTTGGTCAGGACAGGAATCGGGAATCGGTAAACTCGGCGAGTCAGGGGCTGACTCGGCGAGTAGAGTCGCAAGTGGAAGGACTCTGGATTTATGAACTCGGCGAGTCAGTAGGGTGACTCGGCGAGTAGGGTTGACCTGGAAGGTTGACTTTGACCAGAGTTGACTTGGTTAACCTTTGGAGGTCAGTTAGACTAAGTGTTGGGTTGTATATTGATAGCTCGGAGAGCTAGAGGAGCAGCGGTTCAGGGGATCGTCGAGTAGCAGGGGACAAGGTCCCAGTTAGTCCGGACTTCGGTCCGATGCAGGGGGCAAGGCCCCAGTTAGCCCGGACTTCGGTCCGATGCAGGGGACAAGGTCCCAGTTAGTCCGGACTTCGGTCCGATGCAGGGGGGCAAGGCCCCAGTTAGTCCGGACTTCGGTTCGATGCAGTGGGCAAGGCCCAATATGTGCTTTATATGTTTTTGTGAAGTATGTTGTAGATTGGGGGAGCTCACTAAGCTTCGTGCTTATGGTTTTCAGTTTTGGTTTCAGGTACTCGGTTTTCAAAAGAGGAGCTCGGGAAGATTGCAGAGCACACACCATAGTCAGTTAGCCTGGGAATGTTTGACTCTGATAATGCTATTATGTTTTGAATTTAATACTCAAAAGTTATGTTTGATTTTTGATACGTTGTCTATAAATCTATTTTTAGTAATGTTTTAAAAGAAAATTTTTAGTCGTGATTTTGGGTCGTTACACCAAGGTTCACTTAAAAGAGCTAACTCCATAGTCACCAAGGTTCACTTTAACAAGTGCTAACTCCATAGTTACCAAGGTTCACTTAACAGGCGCTAACTCCATAGTCACCAAGGTTCACTTTAACAGACGCTAACTCCATAGTCACCAAGGTTCACTTTAACCGACGCTAACTCCATAGTCACCAAGGTTCATCTATACAGTACTAAATCCATAGCTACCATCTCATTATTATGAGGCACTAAAACTATAGCTGTCAGGGTTTTTACAGAACACCGGTGAACATCAAGTTCACAACACCTACAAGTTGTGAGCTTGCTAGTGTTCCACAGGACTATCTAGAATAGTCCGTGGTTGTCATCCCTATTCTACTGAATGACAGAGGACATCGTTTAGGTAAAGGTTTCACTCATTTTTCACCTATCATCCTCATCTCATTATCTATATCATCTTTCGTCTCATCCTGAAACTCATCTTTTCTCACACACCAACTATTTCATCTACCCATGTTCTACCCAACATATTGTAGATATAAATTACATATATATATATATATATATATATATATATATATATATATATGTATATAGTTTAAATCATTTAAAAACCTGTATAAAACATTCATTCAACATCCATCTCAAGTAAACAAACAACGTATAAACATACAACACATACTTCATAGCAAATACTTCATATCTATGCGATAGAAGAAAGTAACCACACACTCAATCATAACATAGATATAATACATCCAACCAACACTTGTCTTAAAATCGTGTTTATGAAAGGGACTATACACTCACTTGATAAGACGATGATCGGACAACACCTCGTCTCTTAAAATAATATTTTTCGATAAAACCGCGATGTTTTCTCAAAAACCGGGCTTCTCACGGGCAGAGTTTCGGCTCGGGAACTCTGTTTCCTGGGATCTTCGGGGACTTCGGGACTTTCTTCGGGTCTCGGGATGGTACTGGGGTTTCGGAAGTATAGCTTTCACATAAAACGAGGTAATACGGAGGAGAAGAAAGGAATTGAGCAACAAAACCCGAAGGTCTTGCTTTCCTTTTATAGGGCTGAGAAGAGGCCCGAATGCAGGGCATTCCCTAAGGGAACTCATAGCGTTCCCACATATGTCATGGCTTACAATCTTCGAACTCAACATGTGATGGGATAGGGTCTGGTGCTCCGAACGCGCTGCGTTCCCTAAAGGAACACATGGCGTTCCCCTCTAGCTCAGCCTCGATGTTTGTGCCTCAATCTTTGAGCTTCTGTAACTTTCACGTACGAGCTTTGTTTTCGACATTCTTTATATCCACGCATAGGTGAGACTATGCTCTACAACTATCGTTTAAACTTCGTCGGCAAATTTTGAATTTATTTTTATTATATTAATTTTAAGAGGCAGGGACTGGAAAAGTCCGTTAAAAATCAATAACTTCTTCATCCGACGTCCGTTTTCGTCTATCTTTCTTCCATTGCACCAGTATCGACGATATCTTCAATTCTCGTTTAGATTGTTTCGACTAAAAATCGCTCGATCTCATAATCGAACTTTGGGTTGCATATCGCTAAGCTTAAATTTAGAAAAATCATAACTTCCCCATATGAAGTCAGATTTAGACATTCTTTTTATGCACGCTCTTGGTTTAACGTATTCTACAACTTTAGTTTAGATCACAAAGGCTAAATGTCGCTCTAACGTAAATTCACTATTTACGTCGCGCTGTGTCGTGTTGGTTTTGTCGCGAAACTTCAACAGGTCATAACTTCTTCGTTATAACTCGGATTTCGGCGTTCTTTATATGTATGGAATCCTTGTAACATATACTACAACTTAGTTAAGATTAATCCTTCTAAATAATCTTCCATCAATGGGGCCATGATTGATTTCTTTGAGAGGGTCGAAGGTTATCATCGGGATGGATTGGTTGGGCCCCAATGGGGCAATGATTGATTGCGAGCGAAAGCTAGTGAGAGTTTAAAACCCAAGTGGGGGACAAATGATTATTCCTAGTGAGGGAGCTTACGCTGGACCGACTTTCTGTTCAGTTGTGACGTCCATGAGATATCTTCAATAGTGTTTTTATAGGTTCCTATCTTATATTGCAAAGTCTCGAGTTGAGGGCATGATGGAGTTAAGTAGGGTGCCATTGTTCGGGATTTCCCTGATGTATTTCCTGAGTATTTGCCAGGAGTGCCTCCCAAGAGGCAAGTAGAGTTTTAGATTGATCGGGTTCCTAGAGTGGTTCCAATAGCCGAGGCAATGTATCGCTTCGAACCACCAGATATGCAGGAGTTGTCTATGCAGCTTTAAGAGCTTCTAGACAAGGGATTCATTCAACTGAGTAGCTCACCTTGGGGAGACCGATTTTGTTATTAAAAAAGAAGGATGGTTCGCATAGGTTGTGGATTGACTACTAGAAGCTGAATAAGCTAAAGGTGAAGAACCATTATCCACTTTCGAGGATCGATGATTTATTTGATCAGTTACAGGGTACATCCTAGTTTTCCAAGATTGATATGTAGCCAGATTACCCTCAGATGACGGCTAGAGACAACGATGTTCAGAAGATGAACTTCGGGACTCATTACGGTCATTACGAGTTTGTTGTGATGCCATTCGAGCTCACCAATTCCCGAACAACGTTCATGAATATTATGAGCCAGGTTTGCAAGCCAATGTTGGATCGGTTAATGATAGTGTTTATTGATGATATTTTAGTCGACTCTAAGACCAAGGTGCAACATGAGGATCATTTTCACGAGGTGTTGGAGACCTTGAGGAGGAAGAGGTTGTATACCAAATTTGCCAAATGTGAGTTTTGGTTGCTGGAGGTGCAATTCTTAGGGCATATCGTTAAACAGAGGGGTATTTTGGTTGACGTGGACGGGAACGAGGCCAAAAAACACCGATTTGTTTATGCTTATTTAAAAACCAAAGTATCCTTTTTGAAGAATAATATTATGAAATTTTTTCCCAAAAACATGATAATGTTATTATCAAAGCATTTGTGAATAAATGTGTTTTATTTATATTAAAACATTGGGATGTCATTCTCAATACAGAAAGTCAGAAACATAAGCATAACAAAATATTACAAGCCTTAAAGTAACTAAACTAATGGCCCAATACTTGTTGAATCTCTCAGCAAAATGTCTCTTTAATATCGCTACCTGTGATACAATAAACTGAGTGGGTCAAGTTGGGAAACCTGGTGAGTACATAGGGTTATCAACCCACAATAATATAACTATTATGTTTAATCATCAATCAATTACCTAATTTCCCATCCCTATTATCTTCATTATTCTTAAGGATCTACCCTAAGGATCATCTATGCTGATAGTACCAGTTCAACGATTATTCCATGATACTTGTCAGTAGGTATTCTTCTATATTTATTCCTAAGGATTTTTCCTAAGGAATCGGCATAAAGTCCATCGATGCTAGGGTTTATCTAATAGGCAGTAAGTTCATAGCTGCCATTGTTTGTCTATTAGGCACTAAGTCCATAGTTGCCAATGTTTATCTATTATGAACTAAGTATATAGCTACTGATGTTCATCTATAGGCACTAAGTCCATAGTTGTTAGGGTTTATCTCCTTTATTGACAATACTATTCTAGGGAGTCCACCCACAATACATGTCAATGGGTTTTTATAGTACATCTGGTGAACACTTAGTTCAAAGACACCTATAGGTTGCAAGCCTACTAGCATTCCACTGGATTGTCTAGAATAGTCCGTGGTTTTCATCTATACTCTGCTAGATGACATCATATTTGAAATGAAGGCATCTCATCATCTATTTCATACTTCATCTCTCATCATCTATATCATCTTTCATCTCTCATCTTCTATACCATCATTTTATCCACCCAACTTTAGATAATATATTTACAGGTATAAAAATACATATACAGTTTAAATCAAGTAAAACATGCATAAATCATTCATCTAGTATAGATATTAGGAGCACAAATAATAGAAACATATAGCATGTATTTATGTTAAATACTTCATATATATGTGTAAGATGAAAGTAACTATGCACTCACTTGTTAAAGTGACGATTCGAAATTTGGACAACACTTCACTTTTAGCAACTGTCTGTTTCCTTTGTCGTAACCTAGTATCATTATCACTATTACGACTAATTATTAGTTTAGATTCATCATTAGTTCAAAGTCTATTGATCTATAGCTGATAAGAGACAACTAGGTACGATCATATCGTAGGTAGGGTTCGTTCGGTATACAAAGTATAATGTTTGGAAATCCCACTTTAAACACGTTACTAAATCTAGCCTAGACATCATCCCCGTGAGTAGTTCAGTCAATATAACAACTTTGAATGATAGATATATCTTTTTTATATGTTCATAATAACGATAATGAATTTAAACATAACTTACACTTAAAGCGTAATAAGTGTAGCTCAACTTATAGTGTTTCTAGCGAGCACATAGAACTCTGTGGTCAGAACTTCGTCGCTGAATCATTTTTATTTTCTAGAAAGATTCTTGTAGCACTTCAACACTCACCTCAATATAATAAACATAAAGAAAGAGAAGTCGAATCACGAGGGACCGAAATGCTCGGGGATAAGAAAATAAAGACTCTGGAATCAAGAGAATGGTGCAAGAAATATGAAAGCCTAGAGGCTCTTATTTCTAGTAATTGAATCTTCCAAAACCACCCTCTTTAGTTACTTAAATGACCTTATAGTTATTTATTTTGGATTAGGTGTCTAAGCCCATAACTATTTTGGTATGCACTTGACCCGATTATGAGCATGGTCTTTTTGGGTTGCCTTCACCATAGCAACTGATAGGATAAATTAAGGAGAAAGAGGATTAATTATGATTTATTAATATATTATATGAATAATATATTAAAAGAGAAATCAAATTGTTTAATTAATACTGATCCAGAATTCATTTAGAATTAATTTTGTGGTCAAAAGAGATTAATTAAACTTAAGGGACTGGAATTGCAATTATAAGATAATTGGATTTTGGGTTGTAGATCCCTTAGGAATAATGTGGACGAATTCAAGGTGGAAGCCCACTTAGAAATCGTCCAGGCCTTGATTGTGGAAGGATCTAAATGGATGTTTGGTAGCTAAGCAATCCAATTAGGGTTCTGACTGAAACCCTAGTAGCTCACATATAAAAGGAACCCTAAGGCTCCCAAAATTCGGTGCTATGCTTCCCAAGAGTGCCTTGGACGAATTTTGTGCCTCTTCCTCCACCTCGTAAGTCATCTTGTTGCTTGTGGTGTTTGTGACTCCATTAGAGGTGCAACACTTGGGGCACTAAGCTTTCAAGAATCAAGGAGTTTGTGGTTTGTGATTGTGATTGCTACATAACAATCAAGGTATGATCTAAACCCTAATCTTATGTCAATTTCGAAAATAGTATGTTAGATCTAGGGTTTACTAGTCTTGGAAGATTATTGCATGTACAATTAGAAAAAAAAAACTGGATCCAAGCATTAGGGTTTGCATGTACACCATAGGATTGATGTATTGCTCAAAACTCATCGGTGGTATCAGAGCCTATGATGTTCTTTCATTGTATTTGATGCAAAGGTTAAAATTTCGAAGTTGAAAAAAAAATCGTTTTTTTTTTGGACTCTGACCAGGCTCACGATGTGAGCTCAGTGCTGACTGCAGATTTCTAAAATTTTGCGTCAATTTGCTTTGGATAATTACCATAAATTATTTTTTTTTTCAATTAAAATTAGGTTTTTCTATTATGGTAATTGTTATCCTAATCAAATAAAAGGATAATTGTCAATTTAAGATAATAACTTGTTTTATAAGATAAAGATTGATTATTTATAAATTGATTTGAATTATCTTGTAATAAAATAGATTAGGTCAAATTATGTGATAAATATTAATTATACGATTATTTAATTATATTTCAAATTTGTTCTAAAAGATATTTTGAAAAGTTTCAAAATTTGCCCTCAAGTTTTGGAATTTAATATTTAATTAAAAAGTATTAATTTTGAAATAATAAATTCTAAACCCTAGTATTTGAAAAGTTCAAATTACACCCTTATGGTTTTATTAAGTTAATTAAGTGTATAATTAAAAGAGAATTAAAAAATCAATAATAATATAGTTCAAGATTAATCAAATTAAAAGTTTAATTTATTAATAGGTTAAACCAACTAGTATATTAAAAGTGTAAAATGAACCCTTATACTATATAAAATTAAAAGTCTAATATTATATATGTATGAGTAAAGAGTCGGTCTTACCGTTAGTAGGCCTCATTCACGAAGCTGGTCTATAAGGGGTGTTTAAGGAAGCAGCCTGTAACATGACCGTCATTGGGTATCCACTCTTACCCACCACACTCTTGACTAGTGGGGGGTCATCAGCCGAACAGGTAGGATACGACACAACCTTCCATTATAAGTTTTATGAAATACGAAGTAACTAAACACTTTTACAAATCCCCAAATCTTAGTTACTTTAGGAAAATGTGGAGTTTGTGCTAATCCATGAAATTACACATTGAACCTTGTTGGTCGTTAGTAGAGCGTGTGTGGTTAACCGACACACTAATATGGGACCAATGAATGATGGCAATGGGTAGCTCTCGAAGATGTCCCTCTTCCAAATTGCAGAATATTGTGTTGGATCCTAGCCTTGATATTTCATTTGGGTGTTATATCAAGGATTCTTATCAACTAACTTGAATTTTCTCCCGTTTTGTAGATGTCAAATGACTATGGTCTTCCCGAATTCTTTGGAAAAAGCTTTCCACTTGAAGGTGATGTTCCACGATTGGATCATGGAAATGGAAATCATGCTTCACCTCCTCCACCTCCTCCGATAGTTCTCCCTGACCCACGTGTTCGAAGACTTGAAAAGTTCAAGGTCACTCAAGCCCTATTAACAAATAAACATGAAAATGGAAAGTCTGTGGGTGCACACATCTTGGAGATGAAGTCAGACATTGACAAGTTGGGAATGTTGGGTGTCATTGTCTCAAGGAAGTTGGCTGTGGATTTGGTTCTTCAATCACTTCCCGAATCATATAGTGAGTTCATTAGAGGGTACTATATGATGGACCATGATGTGACCCTCGTTGATCTTACCTATTTGCTTATTATTGCTGAATCAACAATGATTTGGCGCACTGGTCAAGCAAATTTGTTAGGAAGATCAACCTCCCAAACTTCCATGGACATTGCCAATGGCAACATTGGAAGTCCAAAAAATTCTTCTCTTCCCAATGGAAAGGGATTGGCCGAGGTCAAATCGTTTGACCAAATAGTAAAGAGAAAGGTTGAATCTGAAATTGTCCTATGTGCTGTTCAAAAAGAGTCTGTTTGTTTCTACTTCCAAGAGAAGGGGCATTAGATGCGAAGCTGCCATATGTACCTGAAAGATTGCAAAGATGGGAGAGTCAAGATGTATGACTTTGCTTTAGGTATATCCACTATCTACCTCTATTAATGTAACGACCGAAAATACAACCAATTTTAAATTTTTCAAAAACATCTCGATTCCATTAATTCATTACAAAAAGGGTTTTCAATACAAAACATTTAACGTGTTCCCAAAATCACACACTACAAAATCATGAGGAGCGGTACGATCACGCCTTCGCCTTGCCACGATCTCCTGAAGAACCTGAAAAACATGAAACCACAACTGTAAGCCCGAAAGCTTAGTGAGATATCCCCAAAATACCAACCACAAATACCATACACGCATAACATGCCATAACATATCCGATCACAGAACAGCCATGCACTTCGGGTCTACTGTGTAACTGGTCCGCCGCACCGGCCTATAGTCCACCTGGTCCACCCTCTGAGTCTATCCACATCCATCGAGTCTACAGTGTGATTGGTCCGCCCGGTCCCGGGCCTTCAATCCACCTGGTCCACTCTATGAGTCTACAGTATGACTGGTCCGCCCGCACCGGGCCTTCAGTCTATCTGGTCCACTCTCCGAGCCTTCGGCACGTCTGGGCCGCCCTTTCGGGGCCTATAGCCTATCCGGACCGCTCGCTGGGCCTTTGGGACAACCGGTCCGCCCTGGGTATCTTGGCCTACAGCACGCAGCAGGACCTGCCTCAACCCAACTCCAGTCCAAACAACCATGTGCACATATACATACAATCATATAGCAATTCACAGGCAACAGGCAGATCAAACAGATCGCATAGCATATCATCCTCCTAACCAGGATACTGACCTAACAGGTCACTAGCATAGCATCTCCCTATCTCTCAGGATACCGATCTCAAACAGGTCTCTATATACCATCCTAGCTCTCAGGATGCAAACATAACGTAGCAACAACATAACAACAACTACCCGGATCTCAATCCGATAAGGGCCGGCCTTGGTGCCTTAGACCCTGTTGATATAGTGAGGATAACTCACCTCGAAACTGCCGACTGAACAGACAACCCGAACTGCCCCGATCACTGATTCGATCTCCACCACTGGACAACCGCCAATGCACTGAACTCAAAACAACAATCAACAATTACCAAAATGCCCCTGGAAACCACTGGTCAACCCTTGGTCAAAGACAAGGTCAAAGTCAACTCCTAACTGACCCTACTCGCCGAGTCAACCCTATGACTCGCCGAGTTCCCATAATCAGAACTTCACTCAATCCGCGACCTAACTCGCCGAGTCACCCCGAGACTCGTCGAGTTCAACAACTCTGAGTCCACTCGCATACAACTCACCGAGTCATCCCTTGACTCGCCGATTCTCGACTCGACCAGAAATATTGGGACTCTTCGACAAGACTCGCCGAGTCCAAGAACAGACTCGCCGAGTCTAAGGCTATCATCAACCTACTCGCCGAGTTGTTCATACAACTCGCCGAGTTCCAGGCTATCTTCATCCGACTCGCCGAGTTGTTCTTCCAACTCGTTGAGTCCCAACTCATTTTCAAGCAACTCGTCGAGTTCACCTATGTGACTCGCCGAGTACCACTGATCTGAATCCATTCAGAAGCGTTCCAGGCCATGCAATTGATCCCAAAACATAGATCTAGCCTCATACAACTCATCCATCACGTAAAGTGGCAAACTTTACGTGAATCCAAAGAGATCTACGCCTTATTCTCTTATAACTAGGGTTTGGGACATGCAAGCTTCACTAAACACTCCAACATAGGGACTTTCATGCTCTCTGATTCTTCGCCATTCCAGATCTGAGGTAGCAACCTCAGATCTAACCTCTAGACTTCCAATTACATCCATAGACAAGATCCCACAAACCCCAAAATGAAGAAACAACATACAATCAGTCCAAGAACGAGATATTACCTCCAATGGACGCCCCAACTGCTATAAAATTCGATTCCAAGCAAAGCCCCTTGCCCCAAGCCTTCAATCTCACAAAATTCCTTCAATAAACTCCTCAAATGCTCCAAATACACTCCAATCTTCTTCAATCGCACTTTCTAGGGTTTCTGGACTTCAAAGGGGAATAAAGAGGCTGGGGGAAGGGTATAATGTTCTTTAAATAGGGCTCAACCCCGAGGATTAGGGTTTTCTCCACTCAGCGCCTACTCGCCGAGTCCATCTCACTGACTCGCCGAGTCGGCTACTTAACACGCGACCCAGTCGCGACTCTACTCGCCAAGTCCATCCATGGACTCGCCGAGTCACTTCTTCCCAAATAACACTTTTAGCCCTTCAACTCTACTCTTGCTATTCCGGGATGTTACAATTCTCCCCCACTTACATTAGGCTTCGCCCTCGAAGCCTACAGCAACTCAACTTCCAAGATACACCCGCAACGCGCCACCTCGCCTCAACCAGACCAGGTCCCTCAAGGCATACCCAAACGAAACTCAAACGCACTTTCCCTTTCTCACGGTGTCCTGACCACCGTCTCAAATCGGGCACCGGATTCACCCTCTGATAACTTCACTTAATCACTGAGTACTACTCATAATGCAACACTGCTCCAAATCACAACTATCACTCGACTCATAAGGCTAGAAAACCATGAACCATCGAATCCCCGATCCGAATCTCACTCTATCCATTCCGTGACGACGGAAAGACTCCTTCTCTTTCTCAGAGCAACTCCCACGAGTTCTCCTCTTGCAATTGCATACACATGCTGAACTAGCTCTAGCACCCTCAGGTTTGGAAAACCCGATACACTGATGATATCCTCCAACATCCCTCAGGATGAACCACTAATACACACCCAATACCCTGACCAGAACCACACTGAGAGCCCAAGACTCTCTCCCTGCATCCCTTCTGAGTCTCTTGGCTCTATATCTGCGGAATTCCCTCCGCGATCTCAGCAAACATCCCAAACTGGATGAGCTTTTATTCCACTGCCTCAAACACGCTGCTTAATAACCATACTCGAATTAGTCTATTCATAACTCTGCTTTGCCGCTTTCACTTCCGTGAACTTGCACTCCCTCTCGAAGTTACACACTTCTCTCACTTCCTTTTCCAAGGAATCCACTTGGCCATATAGCCACTTCAACAAGTGCCACGGTGCTCGCCCAACGCTACACCACCCTTAAGCGTATCCGCTATCCATCCAACACACATACTCTGACTCTCGTCGTAGGGACTCTCAAGCCCATGCACTAACTCCACTAATCAAGATCACTACCCGGGGCCAGACCTTCTAATGCAAACGCACTGCAACGAACATAATCCATATCCTCAAACTGATCCAACAATACATGTAGAGTCTTCAGCATGATTGGACCGCCTCACCAGGCCTTCAGCCCATCTGGACCACTCTCTCAGAACCTTCAGCCAATTTGGACCGCTCTCAGTGCCTTCAGTTTGACTGGACCGTTCTCCGAGCCTTCGGCCTGACTGGTACGCCTACCGGCCCTCAGTCTATCCGGACCGCTCAACTAGCATTCAACATTCCGGGCTATCCTCCCGGAAAATATCCCATGCATACCGTTCTAGCCCTCAAGGGGTTCCGAACTCTAACTCCATCATACATACTTGATCCCGGCCTGCTCCCAAGCCCTCCACAATCAAATGCCCTAGGTCTGTATCCTGCCCCACATGCTCGACACTTACTCCTATCAGCCTACACTCTGGGCTGACAGAACACTTGCTGAATCCCAACAGCTAAGCACCCTCAAATACTCATCAATCTCCCGGAGAATTTTCCAATTCTCCCCCACTTAAAACACTGACCAGCAACCACCGGTCGCCATCAACGACCTTCCAGAACAATCCTGCATAAAGAGAACACTTACACACTGACTGCTTCCCACAAGCATAAACAACCCTCAGCAAAACACATCTCCTCACTGATCAAACCGCTCAAAAGAATCCGATCTCTAATTATCCATTCCACGAATGTAGATGCTACCCGACATTCAACCTAATGCCGCATCTCCACTAATAACCCTTACGAATGCTAACCAACGAAAGCACCAAAACACCAAACTATAATCATACCAAACCCTCAGGGAACAACGGATACTAAGACGAAAACCCGAAACGCAAATTCATAACTCAAACCACAACCCGCAAAACAATAAATACCGCATCGAAATCCACACAAAGATACCAGCACAAACCAATACACCACAAAATCTCAAGATAACAAGACATCAAGAAAGGAACATACCCGCAGCTGTCTCTGGCACTACCCTGACCTCCTCTGCAACAAGCTGATAAGCACGACCCTGAGCCCTCGGGGGCTCTACTCCACCCTGACCTCCACCTGTGATCCTCAAAGTGGCCGGTGCTGGAGCCTGCATCGATCCTGTAGCAAACTGTGGACAGTTGGCCCTCAAATTTCCAACCTGATGACAATGATAGCAGATCCTCAAATCCCGAACTGGCACTGACTGCCGACAATCCCTCGCATAGTGCCCATCCCTTCCGCACTTGCGGCATGCACCACCGGTCCTACAAACCCCAGTGTGACCCTTCCCACACTTCCCACAAGTGTGGCTGCTCAAATCCCCCACTCTAACATCAATGGTCTTGGACCGCTTTGGTTTCGGTTGCGACTGCACCGGAGCCTGCCTCAACTCACGCACCTGCAACTCAATCTCTAACTCACGCCGCCTAGCGGCCTCCTGCAACTCCAACAAGGTCTCGCACCTCTGTGCAGACACAAAATGTCTGATATCCCTCTTGAGCATGCTCAGATATCGGGACATCTGGGCCTGCTCCGAAGCGAACTCTGGGCAAAACATCGCCCTCTCAGTGAACATCCTGGTGATCTCAGTCACCGACTCCGAATCCTGCTTCAGCTCAAGGAACTCCTGAGCCAATCTTTCCCTCTCAACTTGCGGAATATAACGAGTACTGAACATTTCTCTGAACTGATCCCACGAAACCGCAGCCCTCTGCGCATCCGAAAGTGACCCCATGGTCAATCTCCACCAATCCTTCGCCCCGAGCCTCAACAGGTTCAGAGCACACCTCACCCTATGATTAGCGGGGCATGAACACGTGAAGAAACACCCCTCCACGTCTGACAACCACCTCATAGCAACAATCGTGTCATGAACTCCGTCGAATGTGGGAGGCTTCGTCTTATCGAAGTCCCGATACTGAAAACCCCGACTAGCTCCTCCCCCTGCCGCGGCTACAGCTGCTGTAGCCGCCGCGACAGCCGTCTTAGTGAGAGCCGCATAACGCTCATCAAAATACTCAACCATGGCGGTCTTAATCGACCCAAATAGCTCTGGCAACTCAGCCCGGAACAACTCAGCAATCTCGTCACACAGGATCTCACGAATCCTCGCGTCCAACTCGCTCGTGCTCATCTGACCGATAACCTCGGGCGGCACCGATTCGCCCGGAACTCTCTCTCCAGCTCCCGATCCTGACCCGGATCCACTCTCATCATGCCTCGGAATCTCCATACTGAAAAGAAACACCACACAAAATCTCAGACTCTTCCCACACCCTGGGATCCAACTCTCCCTCTCAACCCACCCTAGGGATCATGGTTTCCCTGATACGCGTATGGGTCATGTGCTTTCAGTAGTACGGGCCCATACTACCTTCCACACCTACCCACATTTGTATGAAGTACTACCACAAACCCTAGAGAACATGCATAACAACGATCAACCCTCACCACTAGAGAAACACTGAGAATCTCCCATAAGGGACCCTAGGCTACAGGCATCACAAATCAGGCAACATATCATGAAATCCTGAAGATTCCTAGCCTAACACTAGCATGTTGTTCAATCAAAGCTCAAAAACAAATAACATGCATGGTATTTTGGGGTTACTTACTGGCTCCGGCTGATCGTACCTCCGCATCCTCCTTTACTCATTTTGAAAACCATTTTTAAATACTCTTTTGAAAACTCTCCTCGATTTGAGACTGGAGTCACACGAATGTTTCTCCAATTCACTCAAACCAAGGCTCTGATACCAACTTGTAACGACCGAAAATACAACCAATTTGAAATTTTTCAAAAACATCTCGATTCCATTAATTCATTACAAAAAGGGTTTTCAATACAAAACATTTAACGTGTTCCTAGAATCACACACTACAAAATCATGAGGACCGGTACGATCACGCCTTCGCCTTGCCACGATCTCCTGAAGAACCTGAAAAACATGAAACCACAACTGTAAGCCCGAAAGCTTAGTGAGATATCCCCAAAATACCAACCACAAATACCATACACGCATAACATGCCATAACATATCCGATCACAGAACAGCCATGCACTTCGGGTCTACTGTGTAACTGGTCCGCCGCACCGGCCTACAGTCCACCTGGTCCACCCTCTGAGTCTATCCACATCCATCGAGTCTACAGTGTGATTGGTCCGCCCGGTCCCGGGCCTTCAATCCACCTGGTCCACTCTTTGAGTCTACAGTATGACTGGTCCGCCCGCACCGGGCCTTCAGTCTATCTGGTCCACTCTCCGAGCCTTCGGCACGTCTGGGCCGCCCTTTCGGGGCCTATAGCCTATCCGGACCGCTCGCTGGGCCTTCGGGACAACCGGTCCGCCCTGGGTATCTTGGCCTACAGCACGCAGCAGGACCTGCCTCAACCCAACTCCAGTCCAAACAACCATGTGCACATATACATACAATCATATAGCAATTCACAGGCAATAGGCAGATCAAACAGATCGCATAGCATATCATCCTCCTAACCAGGATACTGACCTAACAGGTCACTAGCATAGCATCTCCCTATCTCTCAGGATACCGATCTCAAACAGGTCTCTATATACCATCCTAGCTCTCAGGATGCAAACATAACGTAACAACAACATAACAACAACTACCCGGATCTCAATCCGATAAGGGCCGGCCTTGGTGCCTTAGACCCTGTTGATATAGTGAGGATAACTCACCTCGAAACTGCCGACTGAACAGACAACCCGAACTGCCCCGATCACTGATTCGATCTCCACCACTGGACAACCGCCAATGCACTGAACTCAAAACAACAATCAACAATTACCAAAATGCCCCTGGAAACCACTGGTCAACCCTTGGTAAAAGACAAGGTCAAAGTCAACTCCTGACTAACCCTACTCGCCGAGTCAACCCTATGACTCGCCGAGTTTCCATAATCAGAACTTCACTCAATCCGCGACCTAACTCGCCGAGTCACCCCGAGACTCGTCGAGTTCAACAACTCTGAGTCCACTTGCATACAACTCACTGAGTCATCCCTTGACTCGCCGATTCTCGACTCGACCAGAAATATTGGGACTCTTCGACAAGACTCGCCGAGTCCAAGAACAGACTCGCCGAGTCTAAGGCTATCATCAACCTACTCGCCGAGTTGTTCATACAACTCGCCGAGTTCCAGGCTATCTTCATCCGACTCGCCGAGTTGTTCTTCCAACTCGTCGAGTCCCAGCTCATCTTCAAGCAACTCGTCGAGTTCACCTATGTGATTCGCCGTGTACCACTGATCTGAATCCATTCAGAAGCGTTCCAGGCCATGCAATTGATCCCAAAACATAGATCTAGCCTCATACAACTCATCCATCACGTAAAGTGGCAAACTTTACGTGAATCCAAAGAGATCTAGGCCTTATTCACTTATAACTAGGGTTTGGGACATGCAAGCTTCACTAAACACTCCAACATAGGGACTTTCATGCTCTCTGATTCTTCGCCATTCCAGATCTGAGGTAGCAACCTCAGATCTAACCTCTAGACTTCCAATTACATCCATAGACAAGATCCCACAAACCCCAAAATGAAGAAACAACATACAATCAGTCCAAGAACGAGATATTACCTCCAATGGACGCCCCAACTGCTATAAAATTCGATTCCAAGCAAAGCCCCTTGCCCCAAGCCATCAATCTCACAAAATTCCTTCAACAAACTCCTCAAATGCTCCAAATACACTCCAATCTTCTTCAATCGCACTTTCTAGGGTTTCTGGACTTCAAAGGGGAATAAAGAGGCTGGGGGAAGGGTATAATGTTCTTTAAATAGGCCTCAACCCCGAGGATTAGGGTTTTCTCCACTCAGCGCCTACTCGCCGAGTCCATCTCACTGACTCGCCGAGTCGGCTCCTCAACACGCGACCCAGTCGCGACTCTACTCGCCGAGTACATCCATGGACTCGCCGAGTCACTTCTTCCCAAATAACACTTTTAGCCCTTCAACTCTACTCTTGCTATTCCGGGATGTTACAATTAAGTTCGTATTTATAGATTCTTAATACATGATGTGATAAGATTGCATTTTGATGTTTTGAAGGATCGAAGAAAAGAAAGGAAGCTTAAAGGAAAGGTATGACGAGTCTGATCGAGAAGAGATGGATTTTGATCGCATGGTTCGATGATCGGATTTTTGAGCTGCTATTTAAGAGTTATGATAGATTTCTTAGGGACATTCTAGTAACATAGTTTTCATTTGTAATTGCTTTGTAAGGATAAGTTTTTTCCGCATTTTTATAAATAAAATAATTTTTTTGTTTTATTTATATATATATCCTTGCAATGACTTTTGTGAAAATTGATGTTTGTATGTTTCTATTGTTCGCAATGTTGAAAATGGATGTGATTCTTAGTTATGTTATTGATGGTAGTGTCGGAAATTTACCAATTAGGGAATGATTCTCATCACCCAAGTTTCAATTGGACAGAAACTTGGAATCGCATGACTTGTGTTGTGTGATGAATAAGAACATTCGTAATTGGGAAATTGAGACTAATTCCTTGTTCACACAAGTATGTGAGTCAAGTGAAGGACTAAGGGATCTAATACGCATTTTTGTGCACTAGTTCAAGTCCACCACAAAGAACGATAAGACTATTCGTCATGATTTACTAAAAGTTTAGTAAATATGTTTACGCTTACAAGATTAAGTATGATTTTGAATCATCAGAAAAGTTCCAATGAATAGCATAACAAATAAGAAGAATCAATTAGGCAGAAAGATAAAAGTCTCTAAGCAGAGGAATCAAAAATTGTTGAAATGGATAAATCAAAAGTATGAGTCATACTTTGTTCCAAAATCGAGTCTTAGAGTAATACTCCAAGATTGTGATTTGAGTGACATCGTCTTAATAAGGTTTATAACACTTATTAAATATGCAGTAGAAAAGGTTCTTACTTTTGTACATTTGAAATTTGTAGGTTGTGATGTCTTGGATATGCCAAAGACCAACTAAGACCAATTGTGTAAAGTGTTTGTCTTGATAAGAATCTGCATTAACTCTTGAATATTTGTTTATCAAGTAATGTTCTTTGACAAGAGAATCTTATATGTCAAGAGGTCAGTGGGAGTCTTAATAGTCTTCAAAAAATTTCAAGAACTAATCAAGAATAATTAATCATTAGCACACGACTTGTGGTTTATAACCTATCATGTTGACATATTCCTGTTCTTGTGCTATTCCAGTTTTAAGTCCACTATGCATGTGTGTTCTATGAGTTCTCATTTGAATGCATAAAGGCAAAACACCTTGATCAATGGAAAATACATTGATATGTAGGGATGAGCTGCTTAATAACTTAGAAGCAATGGTGGGACCCTTGATGGTAAGAAATTAAGATTAAATAGGTTCAGTCCGTATGAGGTTGGATTTTTCACAACAATTATCTTACGATGATGGTTATGACAAATTCACATGGATAGGAGCACATACACCCTAAAAATATAAGTGTCAAGGTTTCTCCCCGCTTCATGAAAATGATTGTGAGGAAATGCTTTCACTAGGAAGATTTTAAGGAGATAGCGATTGTGTAAATTGCATTCTTGAGTTCGATTATGATTACGACATCCCTCTTCATAGATCGAATTATGAGAAATGGCAAAAGGATTTGAACATTTGGGACTTTTTTCTATAAGTTTTGAATTAGTTTAGACATACATATAAACTATTTAAGGAAAGGTGTATGAGTTTGAGAAGCTTAGATAAAGGCTTATCGAAGCATATCATACATGTCAAAGCTCGTGGGAGCATAAATGTTATGCTGGTATGGATATAATTATCATTTTAGTGGGAGCATGATTATTATTGCATGATTATTATTTGAAGTGTTTCAAGTTAGGCATATTAATTACAAAAAACAAAAGTTTCATTTTGAAAAGTTGCAGGGGTTGAAAAGTTGTTTTGCTAAAATTAAGGGAGAGAATATTCTACTTTGTTTCAAATCTAAAAGCTTAGATCGAGAAATTTTAATCAAATTTAGTCAAAGGACATATATGGATATTATGTTGAAAAGGTTCAACTTAAAATAATTCTATATATGGCAATATTATAGCAAGAAACTAGTAAAGTATCACGTTTTTCATGAATCATGTCCCATACGCTTCTGGTATAGGATCGATTACATATGCTGTGATATTCGACTGTTCTGAATTTTCCAAATGCCTAGGACATTAAGAAGGAAAAAAAAAAGACCAGAACAAGATATGACTAATTTTAAATTAAACAACTGTCAAGGACGATATTAGGTTTGCCAAGGATTGGATGCTTGTAGGCAGTTGGAATTATAGTAATGGATGGACCATATTGACATTATTATCAATAGATAAGATTCTATCAAGAATGAATTGTCATATGGCAAACATTGAAATGTTTCCATAAATGGGAGTTGGATATTAACAATCTATGTAGATTAGAAACTTTTATGCAAGAAGGATGTTCAAAGGAATGTACTTCGAATGTGAGACTTCACGTCTATGGAATTGTCTTGTAACAATCTCTAATAGAACACTTTGTAATTTCATTGGTAGAGTCTTGGTGACTTTGGTGCTGTGACATTACGAAAGGATCGTTGCATAAAATGTTAGAATCTAACATATTCTAGTAGTGACAAGAATTTGGTATTTTTACACTAATGATGAGGATTAGGAATTGTGAAATGAGTATCGTTGGATATGTGTTTAATTGATCTGTTTCACAAAGTAAGGACCATAGGTAAACACAGTGTGTATGCTTGGAGCATGGAACAATTGTTGTTATAATTCAAGTAATAAGTTGATTATCCGAAACATTATACAATCAGTAATGAGTAATCAATATAGTGATTAAATAAAGGTGTTTTTTTTATACTCAAAAGTTTTAGGACCATATAGGATTAGTATTATTCTTGTTTTTCACTTTGCATGTTTTGAGTTCCCGAATAATAAGATTATTCAAACCATCTACAGTCGATAAATACTTGAGAAGTAGGTATTGAAGCTAGACTGTCATGAATCTGACTGTAGATTGTCTAAAGCGTTTGGACATAGCAAAAGTTTGTTGCAGTGTTCATGAGTACTCCTAAAACGAGATTTGAGTATTGGACTAAACGCACACTCACTTGAATCACTTCATGTATTTTATCACGAATGATTGGTGAGACGATAATATCTTATATTCTTGAAGCCTAGACGTGTGAGTTGTGATTCACAAGTCGGTTGCAAATTGACATATGTAAATGCATCAGTAACTTGGTGTTATAAAACATATTGTTGTGTATGATTTGATGAGTAAGTACAAACGATAATTTGAGTCGAAGTTTATCCGTTCCTTTTACCCAAAGTGATAAAAGCGATATATGTGGGCCCCTCGATGATTTAGTGATGACACCCTAAGTGCTTGGCCAAACCTGGACTAAGTTGATGTGTTCAATTGTAGTGTGTTGTCAATCGTCATAAATCGGAAATCAAGAAACAACACATAGAGTGAGAGAATGATTATAATCCATGTCTCATGTCTATACGATATCTAGAATGGAGGAATATATGATCCCTCATCTAAAGGATGCATTACTGATGAGATCAGAGTTGACATCGGCTTTTGAAAGCTACGATAGTTGATCAGGTTCTGAAGTCGTACATGCAAAATAGTTATTAGACTTATCCAAGTGGGAGATTGTTGGATTAGGTGTCTAAGCCCATAACTATTTTGGTATGTACTTGACCCGATTATGAGCATGGTCCTTTTGGGTCGCCTTCACCATAGCAACTGATAGGATGAATAAAAGAGAAAGAGTATTAATTATGATTTATTAATATATTATATGAATAATCTATTAAAAGAGAAATCACATTGTTTAATTAATACTGATCAAGAATTAATTTTTAATTAATTTTGTGATCAAAAGAGATTAATTAAATTTAGGGGACTGGAATTATAATTATAAGATAATTGGATTTTGGGTTGTAGATCCCTTAGGAATAATGTGGACGAATTCAAGGTGGAAGCCCACTTAGAAATCGTCCAGGCCTTGACTGTGGAAGGATTTAAGGGTTGTTTGGTGGCTATGCAATCCAATTAGGGTTTTGTCTGAAACCCTAGCAGCTCTCCTATAAAAGGAATGCTAAGGGTCCCAAACTTCAGACCTATGCTTCCTAAGAGTCCCTTGGATGAATTTTGTGCCTCCTCCTCCCTCTCCTAAGTCATCTTGTTGCTTGTGGTGTTTGTGACTGCATTAGAGGTGCAACACTTAGCGCATTAAGCTTTCAAGAGTCAAGGACTTTGTGGTTTACGATTATTATTGCTACATAACAATCAAGGTATGATCTAAACCCTAATCTTATGCCAATTTCGATAATAGTATGCTAGATCTAAGGTTTACAAGTCTTGAAGATTATTGCATGTACAATTAGAAAAAAACTAGATCCAAGCATTAGGGTTTGCATGTACACCATAGGATTGATGTATTGCTCAAAACCCATCAATTTAAACGACTAAACACTCATTTATAATACTATTTTAAATAGATTTAACGATATTTTTACTTATCGAAAATATTCAACACTAGTCTTATAATGACCGCATCGTCAATACCTTTCTAATGATATATACATATGTGTATATATATATATATATACACATATACATATATATATATATATATATATATATATATATATATATATATATATATATATATATATAATTATACTTTATTTTAATTCGTAAATATGCTATTATAAACTATAACTCCTTCATATGAACTCCATTTTTGACGATCTTTATATCCACATGTAGCCATCAACGAGATCTACAACTTTCGTTTAAACTCCTTCGGCTAATTTTGAATTTATTTTTCGTCCATATTTTTATAGAATTAAATGATTTTTCTAAAATCATAACTCTCTCGTATTGACTCCGTTTTTCGCACTCTTTTTCTCAAAATTCTTATTTTAAACAGTATTACAATTTTCTTTTTGGTGGCTTTAGCTAAAAGTCAATCATTCTCTTCATAGCTTTTTACGTGATACAGTCATTGTGCGCAACTGAGTTTTATATCTAATAAAAATCATATTTAATTCATACAGAGTTGGATTTCTACAAAACTTATTGTGATCAGGATGACGTGTACTTTCTAAATATTATATATATATATATATATATATATATATATATATATATATATATATATATATATATATATATATATATATATATATATATATATATATATATATATGTTTTGGCGAACTTATTTTTACGATTTACATGCGATTCGGGTGATTTTTTCCTATTTTATTACACCAAATAGGTTACAATTGTTGACCCGAACTATTACATCATCTTACTAATGTTTAGCGAGACACGTGGCGTTACAATTCTCCCCCTTTAGGATGATTGTGTGCTGAAATCGTCAACAAAATAGGGCTTGTATAATGACTCCTCACCTTTTCTTTTCATCCATGATACTAACCGTAACTCTTATCTCTTTCAAATAAGTATCTAACTCTTGGATTTCTTAACTGTTGATGGTGCTTAATCTTACACCTGCTCTTTATATTCAAGATCAATAAGATTCCCACTGACTTCTTGACATATATGTTTCTCTCTCAAGGAGCATTCCTTGACGAGCAAAAACTAGTATTCAAAAGTTAGTGTGGATTCTCACCAAGAAAACACTTCATTGAATTTGTCTTCATCCTTTGTTTTTTTAATAAAAAAAACATCACAATTACTAATTTCAGATGTGCCAGAGTAAGAAAACATTATTATTCCACATTTTATTAGGTGTTATAAACCTACTTAGCATTAAATAAGATTCAAGATATGATTTGTAGTATGGGAAGTTGCGCATCCAATGCCCCTTTAATTGGCAATAGAAACATATGGACCTTTTAGGAATAGCACATGGAACTATATCAAAACTAGCCTTTCTCTTTACCATATGGTCAAATGGTTTGACATTGGCCGATCCCCTTTCCACTGGGAAGAGAAACCTTCTATAGACTACCATTGTTTCCATTATCAATGTCCATGGAAATTGGGGAGACAGATCCTTCAAACATTTTTCTTGACTTGTGCTGTTAAGCATTTATGCTTCAACAGTAATCAACATATATGTTAGATCAATTAAGGTCACGTCGTGGTCCCTCATATTATCGTCTTTGATAAACTGACTATATGAATCAGGAAGCGAAAGTAGAACCAAGTCAATGGCTAGCTCCCTTGGGAAATCAACACCCAACATCCCCAATCTAGGAATATACAATTTCATTTTCAGAACATGCGTACACACAAACTATCCATCTTGATGTTTTCATGCCAACAGGGCTTGCGTAACTTTGTATTTTTCAACGTGAAGGAAACACGACTTAGGCAGAGTCACTAGAGGGGGAGGAGGAAGAGTTGGAGAAGCATTATTTTGAGTTCCATCATTGCGTGAAGAAGTGAACATTCTTTCACCTTTATCAACATGTAGAAGATCATCTTCAGATAAGAAAAACATTTCAAGAAGAACGAGGAAGAACATTGTTGTCTGGACTTGACATCTATAAAAATAGATAAGAGAATTCAAGTTAGCTGATTTTTATCCTTAATTATTAATCCAAAATTTAAATTAAGGCTAGGATTCATATTTTCGATTCGAACTTTGAATAGGGTTTTTGTAATAAAAATTTGAATCTATTTTAGGTAGGTAAAGCTTTTACCAATTTCAATCTTATTGAAACTAATAGATCTTTGAGATTCATTGAACTATTCAATGAAACATTTAATCTCGATTATGCTCTCACTTTCTGACTGGGATGTTGTTGAGTCTTTTTGTTGTAAAAGTCGAAGTTTTGTCTAGTATGTTTCGCATGTTTATTTTCTAAGTCACTTAATGTCGAAGCCTAACTTATAGACTTAGTATTTTTTGTACACTCATGTTTCCTATAAATAGGGACTGAGGATAGAAGTAGAAGGAGACTATTCTGCTTATTCTTGTAATCAGTATTGTATCTGAATTATCTGTTCAATACAAAATTTGCTGATTAATATTTAGATCTGGTGTTCAAATCATTCATTACTCATTCATCTAAATCATGATTGCTTTCTAATTCTCGATTACAATTCTCATCAATTGGTATCAGAGCAGGATTCAAACTGCATTGATCTGATTTTCATTCTAGAATCATTTGCATTTTGAGTTATGAGTTTATTCAAAATATTTCTGCACTTTTTGTTCTGAAAATCCCTCTTGATCTTCAGATTTGAATTAATTCTGCATCTGAATTGTTTAGTTGAGTATTCGATTAGCAATTTGTGATCAATTCATTTGATCGGTTATCAAATTCATCAAATTTCTCGTGTTCAACAATGGCAAACTTTAACATGAACACTATGACCTCATACTCTCATTTTCTTGGTTCTTCTACTAAAATTCCGATGTTGATTCCAGAATATTATGATCAATGGGCTGACAGAATGGAAGATTATCTGAATGGGATTGATGAGGAGCTTTGGAGCTGTGTCAATGGACCAGTTCTACCTCCTACGAATGTTCAAACATTAGGAGCCTCTGGAACTTCAGATCAAGTCAGTAATCAGGGTGATCATATGAAGAAGTATGAGAAGTATGAGAAGGTGGATGAAAATGTGAAGGAATTGAAGGTAGAGAAAAAGCTGAAAGGTGACTCAGGAGTCAATTGCCATTACTGTAATGGAGCTAACCACTTTGCAACTAACTGCATGTTAAGGAAGAAGGATGAAAGAAATCCAAAGTTAAACATGAAGCTTACTATGCTGAAAATCTTGAGGAAGTTCGTGCAAAAGCTAAAGGGTTGTCTTTGGTTGCGATGGGAGAGATGGACAATGATGAAAGTGCAACCTATCAAATCTGGTCTTCCGGATCAGATGATGAAGATATGAGGCACCCTACACACGGTGCGATGTTCGCTAGTTTTGGGAGAATAGCGAAGAAGATGAAAAAATCTCTGGACATTGCTTTGTGTCCAAATCTTTGGATAAGTCTCCTATGACCACCAAGGTACGTGCAATTCTTGAATCTTTTAATATTCCTTTAATTGCTTATGATGCTGAAATAACTGCTTTCGATGATACTGTTGCTTATTTTGATGCTGTTATTGTGTCTTCTGGTATTGAGGCTCAAAATCTAAAAATACAACTAGCTGAGACACAAAGACAGTTAGAAATAAAACGAAGCAGGGTAGATTATCTTGAACTTCAGATGAAAAATGTCAATTCAGATAGGTATAGATTAGATAAAGATGTTAGATTGTTGTTAGCTGAACGTAACATTTACTGTAATTCAACTAAGAGATTGTATGCGAAGTTAACTACTTTAAATCATTCATCTGATATAAGCAACGGACAACATAGAAAATTACTACCTTTGCTTTCTTATGAATGTGAAAATGTTGATGTTATATCATATGATTGTGAAACTACAATTGCACAGTTTGACAAAATACCTGATAATAGATTTGCATATGGTATTGTCAAAATTGATGAATTTCTGAATGCTATTGAATTGGTAGATATTGTAAATGATAATTTAACAAAGAATGAACAAATTAGGATTTTAAAGAAAACGGAGACTTCGACTCTTGATTCTCAAAACAATTATGCTGATGTTGATGATAATTCAGATAATGTGAGTGAAATTAGTGAAATCGAAGAGGAAGAAGAGATTGATTGTTCTAAATTGTCTGTAATTAATATAACGTCTAAGATCAAATGTAAAGATATTTTAGTTGATTCGATAGTGAAGGTTGACACTGACAAACCCTCAACATTGCAACTTTTTGACTTTGATGATGTGGAAGTTTGCAGTAGCCAAACAGATGACACTGACGATGACGAAGAAAATGTGAAACCTTCATGTGAATGTAAGAAAGAAAAGAATGTTTCGACTGAAACATCACCTATACGTGTTGTTGTTGAACAAGTATTTGGTGACTCGAAGGAATTCAACCAAATTCATAATGAAAAAGGTGCACACTACTTGGAAACTAACACGGTTGTCTATCCAAATTTCACATGCACTGATAAAACTGTTTTTCCAAACCAAGTTTTCGTAACTGCTGGAAATGTTGACAAAATCAAGCCTGAATTTAACAACATTGTTGAAAACGATAACAAACGATCAACAACCAAAGGTTTCTTTGCAAATCAAAACATGGTTGAAAAAAATTTAACACAAAATTCTTATGTTTTTCAAAATCAAAAACCATCACAAAAATGGGTGGTTAAACAGGAAAAAGAAGAGAAAGTGTTTCAAAAAGATGGTATAACAAAATCTGAAGTGAAATTGAATTCTCACGAATTTAAAGTGATGGTTGGAAAATTTTCATGTGAAAACAATGTTTCGAAAAGAAAAGCAAGTAAGGAAAATTTTTGGCAAATAGTGTCTAATGAAAATCCTAATGATGTTAAAACACAGGATTTGAAAAATAAAAAGGTGGGATCTATTCGAAAATATGATAAAATTAGAAAAAATGAGACTTCGCATAAATTTGTGAATGATTGTAAGTTTCAAAGTGTTGGAAAATTACAAATAATTCACTAATTTTGAATGCTATACCCCAAACAACAACAAAATTTTCACCTAAACAACCAAATTTTCCAAATCATTCGATCACAAAACCAACCAAGGTTTCTTATGCAAAAGGAAAATCTGATGTAAAATCGATCAACACTTGGCTGGAAGGAAAAGGAAAACAATTTCAAAATGGCAAATTTTTACAACAACAAATCAAGACTGCATTCGAAAAATATGTGAATGAATCTTATGCTGAAAGTTTATCTTCTCATGGTTCAACCGTTCCAGTACAAAAATGGAAACCAGTTATGAAGGTTAAGCACGTTGCGAAAGCTGAGGTGAAAATCAAGGAAAACCCAAAACTATCGAACAACTGTATTTCAATATCTAGATCAGATGATGTTGATTTAATTCAAAGTATGAAGGAAAAAGTAAAAATCTGGGTTTTTAAATTCTAAGATTTTGTTTAATGATACTAATGAAGGACCCAAAAAGTCTTGGGTTCCTAAATTTTTTCATTAATTGCAGATGATGTGTGATGAGCAATACAATTCGAAATGGTACATTGACAGTGGTTTCTCTTGTCGCATGACTGGAAGAAAGAAGAACTTGCAAGATTATAGAAGCTTGGAAAATGCTGGAGTAGTCAAATTCGGTAATAATCATAAGTGTCAAGTGAAAGGCTATGGAAAAGTTATGAATGGGCAATTCACAGTAAAAAGAGTTGCTTATGTTGAAGGTTTTCAACATAACTTGATTAGTGTTTCGCAACTTGTTGTGGGCACTGGAAATCAGGTGGTGTTTAATGAAGAAGGCAACATCATATCGAAAGTGAACACAAATAAAGTGCTTCTCAAGTAAAAAAGATATGGAGATACGTTCACACTAGACATTAATCCGATTGTGGGTAAACTAGCAGTGTGTCTTTTGTCTAAGGCTTCTAATGATATTATTTGGCTATGGCATTGCAAATTTTCTCACTTGAACTTTCGCAATATCAATAAACTTGTCACTGAAGATTTGGTACGAGGTTTGCCTATACTCAAATTTGATAATGATACTTTGTGTGCAGCTTGTGAACAAGGAAAGCAACACCGAAAAGGACATCCAATCATTATAGATTCGAATATCGTAGAACTGTTGGAACTTCTTCACATCGACTTATGTGGACCGTCAACTGTTGTGACACTTAACAAAAAGCGGTACATTTTAGTTGTTGTTGATGATTTTTCGTGGTTTACATGGGTATTTTTTCTCAGGTTAAAATCTGATGTTGCTCAAACGATGATTGACTTTATCAAGAAGATTGATATGAGTCTTAAAAAGAGTGTTCGCAAGATCAAAAGCGATAATGGTTCTGAGTTTAAAAATCAAAAGTTGGATTCATTTCTCATTGCTAAGGGAATTTCACATAATTTTTCATCAACATATACACCACAACAAAATGGTGTGGTTGAAAGGAGGAACATGTCTCTATGAGAAGCGGCTAGAACTATGTTGACATATGCGAACTTACCTCAATACCTTTGGGATGAAGTTGTGTCAACTGCGTGTTTTACTCAGAATCATTCATTCATTCATCGTAGATTTAATATTACTCCATATGAAATACTTAACAATCGAAAACCTAATGTAAAATTTTTACATGTTTTTGGTTGCAGGTGTTTTATAATGAACTTAAAAGATAATCTTTCCAAGTTTGATGCGAAGGCAGATGAAGGCATATTCTTAGGATATTTGCATAATGTTGTTGCATACAGAGTATTAAACAAGCGAACACGAAAAGTTGAAAAGACTTTCAACTTAACCTTTGATGACTATTTTCTTAAGCAGATAGATCGCAAATTTGAACAAAAACCCAAAATTTCTTATTCAAATAATCAAGTTGAAAATGAAGATACTATTGATTTTAATTATGAATAAATTTTTTGTATTCCTGATAGGGCGATCGATGCTGAAATTCATGCTGCTGATAATCAATCACCAGAATCTTCAAAACTTGTTGATGACTCTACTCATGCATCTGATTCAAATCGTAGCAAAAGCATGCCTGAAGTTTGTATGGAGGGGGAGCATATGACGACTGATGAAATCAATGTTCAAGATGGACATACTTTCGAGGGGGGGGGAAAGGAATGAAGACTAACATATTTAGGGGGAGCATCAAGATAATAATCAAGTTGAGGGGGAGTATGAAGTTGATGACAACGTTTCAGTTGCTGAAACTGAAAATGAAGAGGTGTATGAGGATGCACCATTAGACTTCGATCCGGCATATCCTCCTATGGAAAAATGGACAAAAAGTCATCCCTAAAAACAGGGCATAAGGAATCCTCAAGAAGGTGTGTTGACTAGAGCTCAGATTCGTGCCAAAAACGAGGTACTAAATGGAAATCAAGAATTGTGTATGTTTAATGTTTTTATTTCGAAAATAGAACCAAAGATAGTAAAGAATGCAATGGAACACTTAGATTGGGTTGTTGCCATCCAATCTGAACTGGCTGAATTTGAACGAAACAAGGTTTGGAGACTTATTCCTAAACCTTCTGATGTTTCGATTGTTGGGTTAAAATGGATTTTTAAAAATAAAACCGACAAAGATGGCAATATTATTCGCAACAAGGCTAGGCTTGTAGTAAAAGGATATTCGCAACAAGAAGGAATCGATTATGAAGAAACCTTCGCCCCTATCGCAAGACTCGAGGCAGTTCACATATTTTTAGCCTATGCAACTCACAAAAATTTTGATGTTTATCAAATCGATGTTAAGTGCGCATTCTTAAATGGAGAACTGGAAGAAACGGTCTATGTTGAACAACCACCTGACTTTTTGTGAGTGAGGAACATCCTGATCATGTCTACATTCTAGACAAAGCAGTTTATGGGTTAAAACAAGCACCAAAAGCATGGTATGCAACACTTACCAAATTCTTGAAACAGTCAAAATTTAAGCAAGGTTCAGTTGATCCCACACTATTTCGAAAGAAAGTAGGTAATCATCTAATGCTTGTTCAAATCTATGTTGACGATATTATTTTTTGCTCAACTGACCCTGAATTGATTAATGAGTTTGAAAATCTTATGAAATGTCAATTCGAAATAAGCATGATGGGAAAAATAAATAATTTTCTTAGGTTGAATATAAGACAGAATAAGGATGGAATTTTTATCAACCAAGAAAAATACACGAAGAATCTGCTCGAGAAGTTTGGAATGATGAACAGTAGAAAGCTTAAAGTGCCAATGGCAGTAGGAACAAGACTAACTCCTTCGTTAGATGCTCATGCTGTTGGTCTAACACTTTGTCGAAGCATGATAGGGTCTTTATTGCACTTAACTGCAAGTAGGCCTGATATTATGTTTCAGTGTGTAATTGTGCCAGGTACCAAGCAAATCCCAAAGAACCTCATTTAATTGCAGTGAAAAACATTTTTCGCTATCTTAAGGGAACAATTTCGTTAGGACTCTAGTATCCTTCGAATTCAGGATTTTTCATTCAAGCATTTTCAGATGCTGACCTAGGGGGATGTACTTTAGATCGAAAGAGCACAAGTGGTGGATGTCAACTTTTTGATGGGAAGCTGGTAAGTTGACAATCGAAGAAGCAAACTTGTGTTGCTATCTCCACTGCTGAAGCTGAATATATTTCAGCTGCTGCCTGTACTTCTCAAATTATTTGGATTCAAAAATCAACTTTGAGATTATGCAACAAATATGAAAAAGATTCCCTTGTATTGTGATTCTCAAAGTGCAATTCACATTTGTCATAATCCTGTACAACATTCAAAGACAAAACACATTGCTCTTCGATATCACTTTATCAAAGATCATGTGGAGGAAGGGAATATTGAAGTACATTTTGTTAAGACCACTGAACAACTTGCTGATATTTTTACTAAAGCTCTTGATGAAAAATCTTTTGTGAGAATTTTAGCAGGTTTAGGTATGCTCGATGCGAATTCAGTACCAAATAATATTACTCAAGGATGAAAGAAGTTTGTCAAGTAAAGAAATATTCATTCGGTGGATTTGAATCGGAATCATTCAGAAGTTACTGTGTGTTCAGAGGCTTCGCAATGGTTCGCATTCGCATTTTGGGTAACTTGAGTTTGTTTTACTTCTTTTCTTTAAAGGATTGAGAAAACTCGAAAAATCAAAAATATTTTCTTTTGTTTGTAATTTTTTTTAATTTTCAAAAACAACAAAAAGATTTTATTTTGTTTTGTATTTCATTCTCTAAAAATATAAAAATACAAAAAGATTTTTGTTCTTTTAATTTTTGTTCTTTTAGATTTGTGTTTTTTCAGTACTAGTGGGAGCAAAATTTGAAGAGGTCATGTTTAGGTTTCTATGGGAAGGTAACATTTCTGTAAAACTATAAACTAGTTAGGGTGTCCCTAGAAGCATGCTGATGCATGTCGACCTAAGCCTCAAATGACTCTATGTGTATCAAACAAAAGCCTTAATGAAAATTTCATACGAAAGTTTCTTCCCAATTAGGCTTACATTCGCATAAGTCCAACGAGCTACCTTACTCTTCTCACATGAGTTAAGAGTTTTCTATTTGGTCCATCAATAATAGAGGTACATTTGATCTTCCAACCAATCTTTTTCATGACAAAATTTCTTAACACGATGCACACACATAATTACATGTCACTTGATCAAACCAATCGTGATTTAGACATGTCATCAATCCATGTTAATGATCTTATTTCATGAGTCCGTGAAGTAAGTAAAACCCAAAATCCTCACATATCAAGGAATTGACGGGGAACCATGTTCCAGAACTTTACAAAACATTTATTTTTGTATCTGATATTTCATAACTCCAAATCATATTCATTCACATGAGTGGTCCTGATCAAATATTCGAAGCCCACGATGTTTGTTTCCCAACAGGATCCAGCACTTATTTTTTTTGAATATGATTTCCGTGTGAGTATATATCTGAATCCATTGTCACTTTTCCAAATAATCCAAAGCAAACTTGTCTCCGATTACAACGATCAAACAAGTAATTTTGGTTACAATTACTCACTTTATGTTTAGGTTGATATGTAACGAAATTCGCATAACCATCCAATAAAGCCTATAAAAGGAGCCCTTCGATACTTCTTTACAAGTAGTTGATTGTATCTCACAGGAACACATGAAAGCAGTTGATTATCACTCTTGGTAATTAACAAAGTAACCTTTGCCCAGGTTTTTACTGCTTTTTGTCAATCAAATTTGACATCATAGAATTCCAAATTTTCTTAAAATTGCTTCTTATCTTATTCGTTTGAATGATATGCACTCACGAAATCCTTGAGGTTCTAAGTAATACCAACTTCGGCTGATGATTTCACAAGTCTGGCATATGACTTCATTTAACATCCCATAAACAAAAGAGCTTTACCTCAAAAATGAAGGGTTCAATTTTTAACAGCTGAGATTGCGAAGAATTTAAAGTAACCGTTAGACCTAGTTTCAAGGCATTTAATAGGGCATGATCATTACAACAGCGGGTAATTATGAGTTTACAGGAACACGTAACCTGTTCTATAATTCATCAACGGCTCAATTTGTGGGGCAATATATAAAAAGGGAATCTTTCACTGTAATCTTTACGCGATTCATAATTCTTAGAAGATCAAAAACCCTAGAATTCTTCTCTTAAGATATTTCAAAGTTTTCAACAATGGCGGCCAATCAATCCAACACTGAAGAAATTGTCTCACAACCTTTGATGAAAATACAAAGTACCAATTATCAGGTTGATGCTGTTGTGTCGACGTATCCTGAGGAATAGAAGATGTTGATTGTTGCTCTAAAACGATCACCTTTAGCCACGGTGATGTTTAATTCTTTTTCCGTTCCGATGACCTGGTTATCAGTGGAAACTTCCACTGCATCATACAACAAGGCAACAAACATTATCACTTTCAACTTGGTGACTGATAAAAGAATTTGATTGACAAAGTCAATGTTCATCAGTGTCATGGAGATTCCTAACTCAACCCCATTCTTCAAACCTCACAATAGCCAGATTGTTATATGTTTAATGAGATGGGGCATCAACCACCGTTGGACAAAATAAGTGATTTCAGAAAGTCAAGCTTGCCATGTATGTGGAATTTTCTCTTTGGAATTTTCCTTATATATTTAACAAGTCGAAGTGTAGGTCTTGACAGAGGAAGGATGGAAGTATATGCTATGGTCATGGGGCTTTATTATCATCTAAATGTGGATTATGGGATTCAATTATGGAAGGAATTGATTAAGAGTCTTGAAAATACAACTGTGGAAAAGGGGATTTCGTGTGCTCATTATTGGAGCTTGATTCTTCAACACGTTTATGAAAAAACAGGCATTCAAGTTCCTGAAGGTATAGAGGTTGCAGAATTTACCAAGTATCAAAGCCCTAAGACAGTGGAGGATGATGAAAATATGTTTAAGAACGTTGCAAGAATTCCTGATACAATGCTTCGCAAAGTTCATTCTTCTCATAAAGTTCTTGTTAGATACATGAAGACTATCAATCCAGATATTCAAACTGGTGTTTTGTTGAATGTTGATGGTGAGTCTTCCAAGCAAACAAAGAAGTCGAAAAATGAGGAACAAACAAAGACTGAATTACCTAAGTCTTCAGTAGGGGAAGATGTTCAGAAGGTGGTTGGATCTGAGAAAGCTGCGAAGGAGATTATTCCTTCAAAATCAGGAGCCTTAAAGAGGCTTCGCAAGACTCAAGTGAGTAGTAAGGGAATTTTCATCAGAGAAATTCCTGCACCTACTTCTCCAATTTCAAAGAAACAGAGAGCCCATAATGTGGCGAAGCACATTACGGAGAAATTGTATAAGAAAAGGAAGCCTATTGTTCGTGATGGCTCGTCAGATGATGAAGTTGTTCCTGAAATTCCGATTGTTCCGACACCACTGATGGTAACTACTTCTATTATATCTTCAACTATCATTTCACATGTTTCTACTACAATTTCATTTCCACTCGAAGTAGTCTCTACTGAATCATTTAATGAGGAGGTACCTACTTCTGATACGGCCGTCAACGTATCTGATACGGGGGAACCTATAACGAGTGTCGACACTTCCTTACCCATTGTTTTTTCCACTAATCTGTAAGCCTAAATACTTCGTTACCACCATTTCCCATTTCAAACCCATGTGTTACTTCTTCACCCATATTCGATCACGTTTTGAAACATCCTTTCACAACTCTTTTCCCATCTCAATCCCCTAAAAATCCTCAACCAACAACTTCTCAAGCTCATTCTGATGATGAAACATAAGGAGGTGGTTTCGGAGGAACATTTGAGCAACTACACATTGATTCAGAAGAGGAGGAGATACCTGATCACATGCTGATGTCGGGTAATCAATTCAAAATTTTGAATCGCAAATTAAATACCATCCTTCAGTCACAAGCTGACTCTGGTGTGAAGCATTCGATTTCTAGTATGGAGGTTGATGCGATGATCAAAGCTGCTGAAAGAAGATTACTTGAGAAGATAGATGGTAATGACAAAAACAATGAGCTTTGGCTTAAAGCTCTAGGAAAAAACTTTGATGGTGCCTTACAAGAATATAAAAGTGTTACAAAAGAACGTCATGTTCTCTTTCTCCAAGATGTCAAGAAAGTAAGGGAGGATGTAAACTTGAAAGTCGAAGAATTGAAGCAGGAGATAACAAAAGAGCTTCAACAAGTTACTTCGCAAAATTTGAAAGTGCAACAACGGGTTGATATTGTGGCAGACGCACTTACACAAATTGTTAAAGACTTTCAATCAACTGCGCCAACTATCGAAGCCAAGAGCAAAAATGACAAGGAGCAGTTCGCTAAGCTCATTGAGTTGTTAGCTGAAATAAAAGCCATTGTATCCAAGCCTACTTCGCAAACAATTTTAACTCCTGAATTTCTTACGTTGAAAGTCACCTCATTGGAGCACACAATTCAAAAAAGGCTTTGGCTCCCATAGCAAACTTTACTTCTCTTTTGCCGAAAAATGCCCCACCTGTTGTCACAGGGGTGCAAGGGGGAGAAGTAAAAAGAAGTAAAGAAGATGATGCGAAAGTTGTTGGGAAAGTATATTCAACTCATCTGAAAACAACATTACCTGTGAATACCAGCTCAATTCCTTCAACAGTTGTAACATCAAAACCAATTACAAAAGCAATTTCTAAGGGAATTATAATTGGTTCAACAAATATAGGAAGTTCTAGTGCGAAGCCTGATGCTTCAAATACTAGGAAAGGAAAAGGCATTGTTCAAGAAAAGTCGAAGGAGGAGAAGAAAGCCGAAATTAATGTTGAGATTGAGAAACAGAGGCAGATTCAAAGCATTCTAAGGCTAAGGGAAAATGACCCTCCGACAATGAACAAAGGAGATCTTGCGAAGTTATATTTATTCGAATCAATTGAATCCAGAGTGTTGGGGAATCACATGTATGGCTTTGAGAAAAAGCCAAGGAAAAGCTATGCTACTGCAAACTCAGACATGTGCCAACTTGACTTCCCAATTAACGAAATGAAGTTTATCACAACACAGTATAAAGTCATTGAAAGATTCAAAGATCCTGATGATTACACATACTTGAAAATTCGGTTTCATGTTGTGCTTGGGAAAGATCAAGATGAAGTTTGGTCATTGATAAAGATAAAGAGAGTAACGGCTATCAAGAAAGATGTCATGTTTGAGAATCTACTTCAGAACTTTCGATATTTTGTTGTTCGAGCTGACAACAAACCATTTGATTTCTCAATTGCCGATTTTCCTTTGATGAATCTCAATGATCTCATACAAGTGGCACTGATTCTGAAGGATATGGAAGAAAACCAACTGAAGGAGGCTGATTTAGATGTATTTAGACTTGGTCAAGGGCATCTCAAGATATTCATAGATAATTACTATGATTGCTTGGCCTTCACTGATGAAGAACTCGCTTCAGGTGTCGGAAGAAAGGTTAATGTTGCTATGGAACCTACGAAGCCACAACAGGAGTTGATGAAATATGCAGATGGTGAAATTTGTCTCAAACCATTTGGCATGGTATTCGCTGGGAAAGACACAAAAGGAAAGGCAAAGAGATTCTTGTTTCAAGTTGCTGATATCGAAAGATATACAACTTCGCAATATACGAACTTTATTGTCCGTATGAATAATTCCACCAAGAATAATAATGATGGAGACAGGAAGGAGCTGAAGAAGATCATTACTTGGTATTCAGAGATACGAAGGACAATGCACTCAGTTGCTCAAGTTCTAACAAATTGAGTGACTTCAACTGTTTTACAAAGGGGAGAATGTTGAGTCTTTTTGTTGTAAAATTCGAAGTTTTCTCTAGTATGTTTTTCATGTTTATTTTATAAGTCACTTAATGTCGAAGCCTAAAGTCTAGACTTAGTATTTTTTGTACACTCATGTTTCCTATAAATAGGGACTGAGGATAGAAGTAGAAGGAGACTATTCTGCTTATTCTTGTAATACGTATTGTATCTGAATTCTCTGTTCAATTCAAAATTTGTTGATTAATATTTAGATCTGGTGTTCAAATTATTCATTACTCATTCATCTAAATCATGATTGCTTTCTAATTATCGATTACAATTCTCATCAGATGCTGAGGATCACAAACGAGATGTGAATAACCATACAAATTAGATTGGTACACTCGATGTCATTTATCATCTGAATTTAATGTGTCGGTGAACCACACGTGTTCCATTAATCATTGATAATTTACAAGACACTCATCGCCACTCATTATTAGTCCATATTAGTGTGTCGGTTAACCACACACGCTCTACCAATGACCAATAGGTGCAATGTACAATTTCATGGATTGACATCAAATTCATTTTTTTTCCTAAAGTAACTAAGACTGGGGTTTTAGAAGATGGTATAGTTACTTTGTATCATTATACTTTTAATTGGGTTATGTCCTATCAAACCCGTTCGGCTGATGACCCTCTACCATACAAGAGAGCGGTGGGTAAGAATGATTACCCAATTGGTGGTCATTTTATAGGTTGTTTCCTTAAACTCTCCTTATAGTATGACTTCATGAATGAGACGTATAAACGGTTTGACCGACTCTTCTCTTATACGTATAATATATATTAAACTCTTAATTATACATACATAGTACAATGTGCATTTCAAAATATTTCCGGTGTCCAAATGCTGCTTGCTTCGTGCTTTGTAGAACTCTTTGTGATGAGAGTTAGCCGTTAGATGAATACGCCACGTCACATGTGATCAGGGTTGAATAATCTCAGAGTACTGGATTTGGCCCTATTGCGCAGCTCTTGTTTGAGTCTAACCGTTGTAAGGACAAGCCTTTTACTCGAAGGATTATCCGAGCCTCATCACATGTGATGGTATTCAGGTGATGGCTAATTAGCATTACAAGGAGGCCTTCAACAGCTGAGGACTGGTTTGAGTGGAGTCAGAGATTTCCCTAAGGCAAGCCTAGGATGAGAGTAGCAGAGATCGGTAGTAGTAGAAGTGACTTGGTGGAGTCAAGGCAGTTCTTGAGGAAAGTACGGATAGATGTGGAAGGTAGTATGGGCCCGTACTACTGAAAGTAGAGGATCCGTACTCAAATCAAGGAAGACCAAGACAAGACCAGGAAGCTAGTAGTAGTATCAATGATCCCTTGAGATATTTCAGTTTTCTGATGTTGCTACGATGTGTTTCAGAATGGTGGTTTTGCGTTCGAGGCCAGCAGCCGTCATTGGAGGTGCCGGGGAGGGATCAGGATCAGGCTCGGGGGACGAGCGCATGGATGAGCAGACCAGAGAGTTTCTTTCTTCAGAGATTACTCGTATCATTTTAGAGCAGACTCTTGTGATCTTCGGTTCGATCAAGGAGGGTATCCTGGAGCTGATGGATGAGAGGTTGGGCACCTTCCGTGCCGAGGTGGCGGCCATGATGGGGTCGCGCACACTTGCGTTCAGGGAGTTCAGGGCATGTGGAGCTCCAAACTGTCATGGGGCGCGGGACCCCATAGCGAGTACTAGATGGTTGGCGGATGTGGCCAACGTGTTCCGCACGAGCAGGTGTCCCGAGGGGGACAAGGTTAGATTGGCGTCTTGTCTTCTGAAGGACAGGGCACGGGATTGGTGGGAGGAGGTCGGACATACCATTGGAGATGATGCAGCGTTGGATGCCATGACCTGGGATGATTTCTCTACCAGGTTCAGGGCGGAGTTTGCACCAGTTATTGAGGTGCAGCAGTTAGCCAGAGAGTTTCAGGACCTCACCCAGACTACACAGACCGTGGCGGAGATCACCGCCAAGTTCAGGGAGAGGGCTCTTCTTGTTCCTCAGTATGCAGCCGATGAGGAGATGAAGAAGGCCCGTTATCATGAGATGTTGCGGAGCGATATCTGCCAGTTTGTGAGCCGGTCCAGCTGTAAAACGCTGCATGACATGATTGCTAGGGCTCGGGGGATGGAGATTGATCTCGAGATGGAGAAGAAGAGGAAACCGGAGGCGGTTTCGGGTATAGGCAGTTCGGGCAAAAAGCCCAAGGTTTCTGGTCACAGATCCAGGAGTCAGCAGAGCCACGGTCGATGTGGCAAGTGTGGGAGATTGCACGATGGGGTGTGCAAGGCAGGGAGTTCCGACTGCTACAAGTGCGGTCGGACTGGGCATTTGAGCAGGGATTGTATGGCCCCTACTACTGACGTTGCAGCAGCAGATCTGATTTGCTTTCAGTGCAATCAGAGGGGATATAAAAAGTCCCAGTGTCCGAGTTTAGCTGCAGTAGGGAAGGTGGCTGCACCTGCCCCTGCTACTTTGAGGATTACAGATGGCCGGCAGGGCCGAGCCGAGGTGCCAGTGGCGAAGAGTAGGGCATTCCAGATGACAGCAGAGGAGGCGCGAGCGACTCCTGATGTGGTGACGGGTATGCATCTTCCCTTCATCTCTATATTATTATTGATTGATTATTGCTTATGATTATATGTTTTATATAGGGTCGTTCTCTGTGAACGGCATTTCTGCTATGGTATTATTCGATTCGGGGGCTACCTGATCATTTGCATCGCTTGCGCTTAGCAAGAGATTTAGTAGAGCTCCAGGGGAGCTGGATTGTCCACTAGAGGTTGAGATAGCAGATGACAGGACCGTGAGGGTCTCCAGAGTGCATAGAGGGTGTTCTCTTGAGTTGTTCGACGAGCAGTTTTCGGTGGACCTGGTTCCTATTGATGGGTTTTAGCCATAAGAACTTTCCTATGTGCGCATGCAAAACCCTAATGCTTGGATCTAGGCTTTCTAATAAACATGCTTTGAATCCAAGACTTCTAATTACTAATTAGATTAAACAAGGACATTGAAACAGATCTAGAATCATACCTGTGAGTTCCTTGTTGATCTTGAGGTCTTGGAGCTTCTAGAGTCACAAATGTCACTCCTCTAATGGCTTACAAACACCAAAGCAAGGAGGATGATTTGGGAGAGAGGAGAGGGGAGGAATTCGACCAGAGTTCTCTTGCTTTTTCAGAAGTGTCGAATTCCCTATGCCATGGGGTCTATTTATACTTGTAGATTCCTTAAGGATTACAGATAAGTCCCTATCAGATAATCTTCTCTTAAGGCTATCCAAATCCATTCCTAGATAACTCTAATGGACGATTTTAGCTATCCTAATCCTCTTAGAATTCGTCCATAGTATATCCAAATGGATTTACAGTTTAAAGCTTAACTATCAAACAATTGACAGTTTATACCCCTTTATTTAATTAATCTCTTTAAGTCACCAAATTAATTCTAATTAATTCTATGACTTATATTAATCAAATAACAAATATATTATTCATTATATTATTCCCATAATATATTAATAATATTTATTCTCTCTATAAATCATCCTATCAAGTTGCTATGGTGAAGGCAACCCAAAAGGACCATGCACAACCGGATATAGTTACAGCCTTAGACACTATTCCAATAGTCTCCCACTTGGATAAGTCTAGTAACTATACAAGTACAATTCGGTTTGCAATCGTAGCTCTCAAAGACGCTGTCAACTCTGATCTAATCAATCTTGTCCTTTAGATAAGGGAACGTACAGTCCTCTGTTAGATATCATGCTGACAATCCTATGGAATGGTTAGTCAATCATCTAGGTTTCTCGATCTCTGATTTATTTGACATAGAACTTAATCGAACACATCAATTCAGTTCTGACCGGGCCCGTCACATAAGTCAAATCAAATCATCGAGCGGCCGAGATATCGCTTTTACCTTCTTAGATAAAAGTTACAGATAAACTTCGACTTATATGCATTTACTTATTCATTTACCAACTATACACAACAATACGTTTTATAACACCAAGTTACTGATGCGTTTTCGTATTATCAATGTACAATCAATTAACAAATAATAAACCATATATCTAGGTTTTAAGACTATATGATATTATCGTCTTGCGATCACCTTTTATATCTTATTCCATAAGGTGATTCCAGCAAGCGCGGGTTTATTCCAATGCTCAAAACTAGTTCATAAGCACTCATGAACGTTGCAGCAATCCTTTGCTATGTCTAACATTATTTAGACATTCTACACACCAATTCACGACAATCTTCTTTCATATCTACTTCCAACATATGAACGATTGTGGACCATTTGAATAATTCGATTATTCCTAATAACCTCAATTATTCTGGAAGTCAAAACATGCAGAGTGAAACAATAGCTAAACAATTAACATAAGATAGTAACATTACTCATAAATAAAACTCCTTTATTTAATCATCAAATGTCAATTACATTTATCTATTACACGTTTCTAATACTATCTAATCTATGCTAATATCATCCTTCAGCCCAATACTCCTAGCATGCTGCAAGTGCTTAACCCTACTCAGTCCCTTCGTAAGCGGATCTGCTGGGTTATCTTCTGATGATATCCTCTTAACTACGAGTTGTCCTTCTTCTACACGATGTCTAATGAAGTGATACTTTCTGTCGATATGTCTTGATCTACCATGATCCCTCGGTTCCTTGGTTAAGGCAACCGCACCTTCGTTATCACAGAAAATCTCCATTGGCTCCTTTATGGCAGGTACGACTCCAAGATCACCGATGAAGTTCTTTAGCCATATTGCCTCCTTCGACGCTTCGCTCGCTGCAATGTACTCTGATTCGCACGTTGAATCAGCTACGGTTTCCTGCTTGGAACTTTTCCATGTCACTGCTCCTCCATTTAGGGTAAAGACCCAGCCCGACTGCGAACGGTAGTTGTCCCTGTCGGTTTGAAAACTGGCGTCACTATACCCTCGCACCTTCAAGTCATCACTTCCTCCGAGGACTAAGAACCATTCCTTCGTCCTCCGAAGGTACTTAAGGATATTCTTCACCGCTATCCAATGGGCTTTGCCAGGATTCCCTTGATATCTGCTAACCATGCTCAAAGCGAAGGCTACATCAGGGCGAGTACAAGTCATAGCGTACATGATTGAGCCAACTGCGGAAGCGTATGGTACTCGGCTCATTTCTGCTATCTCAGCTTCGGTACTCGGACTTTGAGTCTTACTCAATTTGGCATTACTTTGTATCGGTAGTTCTCCCTTCTTTGAGTTTTCCATACTAAAACGTTTTAGTACCTTCTCTAAGTAAGTATTCTGACTAAGTCCAATTAGTCTCTTACTTCTTTCTCTTATTATCCTTATTCCCAAAATGTAAGAGGCCTCTCCGAGGTCCTTCATAGCGAAACACTTCCCGAGCCAGGACTTTACCTCCTGCAGAGTCGGGATGTCGTTTCCTATGAGTAATATGTCATCGACATATAGAACGAGGAAGCTTACTATACTCCCACTGGCTTTGACATATACACAAGATTCGTCTTCGCTTCGTACAAATCCAAACTCTTTGACTTTCTCATCGAAACAAAGATTCCATCTGCGAGATGCTTGCTTAAGTCCATAAATGGACTTCTCAAGCTTACACACTCTATCCGGATGCTTCGGATCCACAAACCCCTCTGGCTGAGCCATGTAAACATCCTCAGCCAACTTTCCGTTAAGGAAAGCGGTCTTGACATCCATTTGCCAAATCTCATAATCATGAAATGCGGCAATTGCTAACATCACTCTAATAGATTTAATCTTCGCAACTGGTGAGAAGGTCTCATCATAGTCAACTCCGGGAGTTTGAGTAAAGCCCTTCGCGACCAATCGCGCTTTATATGTGTGTACGTTCCCATCCACGTCGGTCTTCTTCTTGAAGATCCATTTGCACCCAACGGTCTTACGTCCGGGCACGTAATCAACCAAATTCCAAACTTGGTTATCATACATGGATTGGATCTCGCTATCCATTGCCTCTTTCCACTTTACAGACTCCGGGCCTGCCATGGCTTCCTTGTAGCTATTAGGTTCATCAAGATTTACTAGTGTACCATCACTAATATACGTGTCCCCTTCGGTAGTAATATGAAAGCCATAGAACTGGGGATGAACTCTAACTCTATCGGAACGTCTAAGAGGTAAGGATTCGTCAATTGGTTCAACCGGAGTTTCCTCCTCGGGTTGAGTGCCAGCGGTAGAGGTTCCTTCATCCATCGACTCTTGAATCTCTTCAAGTTCGATTTGCCTCCCACTGTCTCCTTGGCTTATGAGTTCTCGCTCTCGGAAAACTCCTCTCCTTGCAACGAAGACAACATTGTCCTTCGGTCTATAGAAGAGATATCCAAAGGATGTCTGCGGGTAGCCGATGAAAATACATCGCTCACTTCGAGGTTCAAGCTTGTCGTGAGTATCTCGTCTTACGAAAGCCTCGCAACCCCAAACCTTGATATGTGCCAACGAGGGAGCTTTCCCTGTCCACATCTCGTGAGGTGTTTTGGCAACCTTCTTAGTAGGGACTCGGTTAAGGATATGGGCGGCAGTCTCTAAGGCATACCCCCAAAAAGAGATTGGTAGTGAAGCACGACTCATCATAGAGCGAACCATATCCAATAAGGTTCGATTACGCCTTTCTGCCACACCATTTAACTGCGGTGTCCTAGGAGGCGTCAATTGCGAAACTATTCCACACTCCTTGAGATAATCGTGGAATTCAAGACTTAGGTACTCTCCTCCTCGATCGGATCGAAGCATCTTGATTTTCCTGCCCAATTGATTCTCCACTTCATTCTTGAACTCTTTGAACTTTTCAAAGGTGTCTGACTTTTGCTTGATTAGGTAGATATACCCATATCTACTATAGTCATCGGTAAAAGTCACATAGAAGCGGTTCCCATCCTTCGTGGTTGATCTAAACGGTCCACATACATCGGTATGTATTAGGTCCAATAGACCCTCGCCCCTTTCACAAGTACTTGTGAAGGGCGACTTAGTCATCTTTCCAAGCAAACAAGACTCGCATGTGTCATCTTCCCTAAGGTCGAATGACTCCAACACTCCATCCTTTTGGAGTTGGGCTATGCGTTTCTTGTTGACATGTCCAAGACGACAATGCCACAAGGAAGCTTTATCCATACTAGTGGAAGAATCAATATTCAAAACATCATTTCCAAAGTCATCAACAATCATAACAGTTTCATATATTCCATTACATGGTATAGCTTCAAAGTAAAAGACACCATTTAGATAAGCCAAAATAGAACCATTCTCATTATTGAAAGAAAATCTAAATCCTTGTCTAAATAAACCATGAAATGAAATGATGTTTCTTGCCATTTCTGGCGAATAGCAACAATTGTTCAAATCTAAAACTAAACTATTCCTAAGCACTAAGGAATACACTCCAATCTTGGTTACAGGCGACGATCTTCTGTTCCCCATGATTAGATTGATCCTTCCTTGCTCCACATCCCTACTTCTTCTTAGTCCCTGCACATTAGAACAAATGTGATAACCACAACCGGTATCAAGAACCCAAGAAATAGCATGATTAGAATCGTTAGATTTGATTGTATATATACCTGCGAAAGATGGCTTGATCTTTCCTTCTTTGATTGCTTGCAGGTAATCCGGGCAGCTTCTCTTCCAATGTCCTATCTTGTGGCAGTGGTGACACTCTGCCTCCTTCGGGTTAGAGCAGGGCTTGGCGGGATCAACTTTGGTCCCACTAGAAGAGGCACCATCTCGGGCTTTCACCTTGCGATAGTTCTTCGATGAAGCTTTCCTCTTCTTTCCCTTCCCTTGTCCAATAGCCAAGACAGGAGCAGCGGGCGGATTGGGAGTAGGTGCAACAGACTTGTCTTTAAAGTTGCTCTCAGCAACCCTCAAGAGACCTTGGAGCTTGCTTAGGGTGACCTCTTCTTTGTTCATGTGGTAGGTCATCCTAAATTGATTGTACATCGGAGGCAAAGAGTGAAGCACCATGTCGATCGCCAAATCCTCACCGAAGTCAACATTTAACTTGCGAAGGCGGTCGACATACCTTTGCATCTTTTGCAAGTGCACGGTAAGAGATTCTCCATGACCCATCTTCGCGGAAATCATGTTAGTGAAAATCTCGTACCTCTCTTGTCTCGCGTTTTGGTGGTACCTTTCCAATAAGTCTTGCTGCATCTCGTACGGGTACATGTCCTCGTAGGACTTTTGGAATTCGGAGTTCATGGTGGCGATCATGATGCAATGTACCTTCGTTGCATCTCGCTCATGAGTTTCAAAGGCGGTGATTTCGGCTGGAGTAGCGATTTCGGTGTTGATTTTCTCGAGCTTCTCATCAAGGACATACTCTTTGTCCTCATAGCGAGCAATGGTGCGAATGTATCTTATCCATTCGCTAAAGTTTGTTCCATCGAAGGTGACCTTTTGGCAAAGGCTCATCAATGTGAAAGAACTAGCAGCAGCGTTGTTTGCGTTCGACATCTACAATTAGAAAAGGACAAAGATAGATTAGAATAAGAATCCCTAATTATCACCCAATAAGAAAATTAGGGCTAGGATCCAACAATAACATTTACATACTAGAAAAGGGATGCCGTAATCTAACATGCAAATAAATTGAAGGTATGTGAATGACGATTCACTAATTCTCCATCACGAAACTTAAACTATTAGTCCTAAGTGTTTTTGAGAATTCCTAGGTTCGGATGAGATTCATTGAAACTATTCAATGGCATGTTTAAATCTCGATATGCCCCTCTCGTTTGTGACTGGGATGCCGAGGATCACAAAGCGGGTGTGAATTACCATGCAAATTCACATGGCGCCTTCATTGTAACAATCACCTATTCGATGTGCCGGTAAACCACACACGCTCCATCGAACTATGATAAACAACGAATCACCCTTTGCCATCTTCGCTTAGAACCAATTAGTGTGCCGGTAAACCACACACGCTCCACCAACATCTTAGCAAGGTGCAAAGTGTAATTTCATGGGATTGCATCAATTCACTTTTCCTAAAGTAACTAGGATTGGGAAATTTTAAAATATGTGTAGTTACTTTGTATTTCTTATTATACTTTTAATGAGAGGATGAGGTTGCCCTATCCTACCCGTTCGGCTAACGACCCTCCACCAATCAAGCAAGCGGTGGGTGTGAGTGTACACCCATTAAGCGCCATTTTATAGGCCGCAACCTTATACCCACCTTATAGATCGGCTTCGTGAATGAGGCCTACTAACGGTAAGACTAGCATTTAGTTATACATATATATATTATTCTAGTAATATCATATTAGTATAGGGTTGTATTTTAAAACTTTTAAAATCTAGGGTTTGAAATTTAAGTTGTCTAAATTAAAACTTTTAATCACAAAAGTAAATTTCAAAACATGAGGGTAGGTTTTAAACATTTAAAACATGGAGGATCAAATAACAAATAATTCCAATTAACAATTAATATCCTAATTATCTATATTTGATTTATTCAAGATTTCTTTTTAAGATAATTACCAAAATAATCAAAATAATTAATCAATTATCATATAAGGAAATTAAATATTTAATTAGTTGATAATTACCTTTAACTAGATCAAGATAATAGTTATATTTATCAGAAAAACGAATTAATATTGATCTAATTAGTTTATGGTAAGTTAAGATAAGATAAACACAAAGAAATCCCGAATCTGGCCATTCCTGACGCCTGGACTCGCCGAGTGCACAAATGGACTCGCCGAGTCAGGCCTACTCGCCGAGTCCACTTTGAGACTCGCCAAGTCCATGACTCAGAAACCAAAAATTCGAATTTTGCAGGTTTGTTTCAGTTAATCAAGCAACAATTTACAGAAAACCAAGCTAGGCTCTGATACCACTGATGGGTTTTAGCCATAAGAACTTTCCTATGTGCGCATGCAAAACCCTAATGCTTGGATCTAGGCTTTCTAATAAACATGCTTTGAATCCAAGACTTCTAATTACTAATTAGATTAAACAAGGACATTGAAACAGATCTAGAATCATACCTTTGAGTTCCTTGTTGATCTTGAGGTCTTGGAGCTTCTAGAGTCACAAATGTCACTCCTCTAATGGCTTACAAACACCAAAGCAAGGAGGATGATTTGGGAGAGAGGAGAGGGGAGGAATTCGACCAGAGTTCTCTTGCTTTTTCAGAAGTGTCGAATTCCCTATGCCATGGGGTCTATTTATACTTGTAGATTCCTTAAGGATTACAGATAAGTCCCTATCAGATAATCTTCTCTTAAGGCTATCCAAATCCATTCCTAGATAACTCTAATGGACGATTTTAGCTATCCTAATCCTCTTAGAATTCGTCCATAGTATATCCAAATGGATTTACAGTTTAAAGCTTAACTATCAAACAATTGACAGTTTATACCCCTTTATTTAATTAATCTCTTTAAGTCACCAAATTAATTCTAATTAATTCTATGACTTATATTAATCAAATAACAAATATATTATTCATTATATTATTCCCATAATATATTAATAATATTTATTCTCTCTATAAATCATCCTATCAAGTTGCTATGGTGAAGGTAACCCAAAAGGACCATGCACAACCGGATATAGTTACAGCCTTAGACACTATTCCAACACCTATTCCCCTGCGAGGGAATAAGGTTATAGTAGGCATGGATTGGCTGAGCCCCAATGGGGTGGTGATTGATTGTGAGCTGCAGCTAGTGAGGGTTCGCACTCCCAGTGGGGGAGAGTTAGTGATTCAGAACGAGAGGCCACAGCGCGGACCAACCTTTTGTTCCGCCGCAAGAGCGAGTTGCTATTTTCAGCAGGGTTGCGCGAGTTGTGTTGCTTATGTCTTAGATGCCCGGGAGAAGGGCAAGACGACAATTGATGATGTTCCGATAGTGCGAGACTTCTCGGATGTATTTCCTGAGGATTTACCGGGAATACCTCCTGAGAGGCAGGTTGAGTTTAGGATCGACCTGATTCCTGGTGCGGCTCCGATAGCCAAAGCACCGTGTCGTCTAGCTCCCCCTGAGATGCAGGAATTGTATACGCAGCTGCAGGAGCTGCTAGAGAAGGGTTTCATTCGGCCGAGCAGTTCGCCTTGGGGAGTGTCAATCCTGTTTGTGAGGAAGAAGGATGGGTCGCATCGTATGTGTATAGATTACCGGGAGTTGAATAAGGTAACGGTGAAGAACCGTTACCGACTTCCGAGGATAGATGATTAGTTTGACCAGCTTCAGGGAGCGTCTTGGTTATCCAAGATCGATCTACGCTCCGGGTATCATCAGATGCGGGTTAGGGATGAGGATGTGCAGAAGACTGATTTCAGGACCAGGTATGGTCATTATGAGTTTGTGGTGATGCCATTTGGGCTCACAATTGCTCCAGTCGTGTTCATGGATCTCATGAATCGCGTGTGCAGGCCGATGATGGATCGGTCAGTGATAGTATTCATAGATGATATCTTGGTGTATTCCAAGACGTAGGAGCAGCACGAGGAGCACCTGAGGGAGGTGCTGGAAGTTTTGAGGAGGGAGAGACTTTTCGCAAAGTTCTCCAAGTGTGAGTTCTGGTTGCACGAGGTGCAGTTCCTTAGTCACCTCGTCAACCAGAAGGGTATTTTGGTGGATCCGGCCAAGATGGAGGCCGTGATGTAGTGGGAGGTCCCGAAGTCTCCATCCGAGATTTGGAGCTTCCTAGGGTTGGCAGGGTATTACCGGAGGTTCATTCAGGATTTCTCCAAGATAGCAGTGCCGCTCACCCGACTGACCAAGAAGTCGGTGGTATTTCGTTGGGGGCCTGAGCAGTAGGCAGCGTTCGAGACCCTCAGACAGAGATTGTGCGAGGCACCAATCCTTACCTTGCCAGAGGGAGTAGAGGACATTGTAGTCTATTGTGATGCCTCAATCACAGGTATGGGAGCAGTGTTGATGCAACGAGGCCATGTGATAGGTTACGCCTCGAGGCAGTTGAAGCCTCACGAGGCTAACTATCCTACCCATGATTTAGAGCTGGGGGCTGTTGTGTTTGCCCTCAAGATTTAGAGACATTATCTTTATGGGGTCCGTTGTACTATCTACACGGATCACAAGAGTTTGAGGTACCTTATGGATCAGCCGAGTCTGAACATGAGGTAGAGGAGGTGGTTGGATGTGCTGAAGGATTATGATTGCGAGATCCTTTACCATCCAGGGAAGGCCAACGTGGTGGCCGACACCCTAAGCCGCAAAGTGTCGGCATCCCCTATCAGAGATTTGTGTTTGAGGATGACAATGATTACTCCGTTGTTGGAACGGATCAGGGAGGCTCAGGTTGAGGGCCTCAAGGAGGAGAGGCAAAAGTGTGAGAGGATAGTGGGCCGAGTAGCTTCGTTTGATTATGACAGTCGGGGATTGCTGACACTTCACGGGAGAGTGTGGGTACCGTACCGGGGTGCGTACGGTAGGTGTTGATGGACGACGCTCATAAGTCTCGATTTTCTATCCACGCAGGGGCGACGAAGATGTATAGAGATCTTCGACCCGATTATTGGTGGCCCTGCATGAAGCGGGATGTCGCTTGGTATGTTGAGAGATGCCTGACCTGCAGGAAGGTCAAGGTGGGGCACCAGAGGCCTTACGGCAAGATGCAGCCGTTAGACATTCCCGTGTGGAAATGGGAGGACATCACCATGGATTTTATCACCAAGCTTCCTAGGACCGCATGAGGGGTAGATTCGATATGGGTAGTAGTGGATCGGTTGACGAAGAGCGCTCATTTTATCTCGATCCAGGAGAGTATATTGGCAGAAAAGTTAGCCGATATCTATGTGCGTGAGATCGTGGCACGTCATGGAGTGCCGGTATCGGTGGTGTCAGACCGAGATGTCCGTTTTACATCTAGATTCTGGAAGCGGTTTCACGACGAGATGGGTACTCGTCTTCATTTCAGCACCGTTTTCCACCCTCAGACGGACGGGCAGAGCGAGAGGACGATTCAGACTCTCGAGGACATGCTCAGGGCATGTGTTCTAGACTTCGGCGCAGTTGGGATACGTATCTTCCGTTAGCGGAATTTTCGTATAACAACAGTTATCATGCGAGCATTGATCGACCTCCCTTTGAGATGCTTTATGGGAGGAAGTGTAGGACCCCGATTTGTTGGGGCAAGGTCGGTCAACGAGTCGTTGGGAGCACAGAGGTGGTGCTCAAGACGACCGAGTTGATTCAGCAAGTCTGTAGTAGACTGCAGACTGCGCAGAGTCAGCAGAAAAGCTACGCCGACAGGAGGCGTTCAGACTTGGAGTTCCAGGTAGGCGATATGGTTCTTCTGAAGGTCTCACCCTGGAAGGGTGTCATCAGGTTTCGGAAGAGGGGCAAGCTGGGCCCCAGGTTCATTGGTCCTTTCAGGGTTTTGGCCCGAGTGGGTCGGGTTGCTTATCGGTTGGATCTTCCAGTCGAGCTTAGCCAGATCCACAACACTTTCCATGTGTCTCAGTTGAGGAAGTGTTTGGTGGATGAGTTAGCAGTTGTTCCCCTAGAGGATATTCAGGTTGATAGCAGCCTGAATTATATTGAGAGGCCGGTCGCGATTCTGGACCGGAAGAGAAAGACCTTAAGGAACAAGGCAATTCAGTTAGTGAAGGTGCAGTGGCAGCACCGGAAGGGGTCTGAGTGGACGTGGGAGGCTGAGGAGGAAATGAGAGAGCACTACCCGGAGTTATTTGCAGATTCAGCCGTAGCAGACTTCGAGGACGAAGTCTGATACAAGTGGGGTAGAATTGTAACGCCCCATCTCTGGTATGTTGCTTCCGTAGCATATATATAGAAGTTTTCAACAGGGACTCGGCGAGTCTATAGCCCGACTCGTCGAGTAGGGGCGGGATTTCGAGCACGTGCTAGTCGGCGACTCGGCGAGTCCATATTCGGGACTCGGCGAGTCTACCTGCCAGGAAGAAACCCTAAATCCCCGGGTTGCTCCCTATTTAAGCAGTGTTATGTGCCCCAAACTCGCCTCCTTCACCCTCAGAGAGCTGTGAGAAACCCTAAACCCATCCCTTGATTGATTTAAGTGTTTTTGTGTGCATTCTTGAAGGCTTGAAGAAGAAGAAGAAGAAAGGAACAAGGAAAAGAGGTGTGGAGCAAAGATCCAAGGTCAAAATCAGAGTTCATTGAGGTATTTCTCGGAAACCTCCTGTTTTATGCTTAAAACCTCCATTAGATCATTTCTAGGGCTAGTTTGATGTATTTTCCAACCTTCTAGCTGTATGGATGCCTTAATAGGTCGAGATATCCCTAGATCTGTTCATTTAGGAGTTGTAGAGCCCGGATCTTTTGGCTTTTTGAAGTTGCTTTGCATAAGAACCCTAGATCTAGCCTTTATCATGCTTTTTGGGCCTTATAATCTTCTTGGATGCTTTTGGACACGTAAAGATAGAATCTTTACGTGTTAATCGAACTAAGGAAGCCCAGATCTCTAAGTTTTAGACGCTGGATTCAAGTAGAATCGAGTTTAGAGTAGCTGCATGCATGTGACTCGGCGAGTCGGAAGAACGACTCGACGAGTCAAGTCGTGAGTCCCGATTTTCCCCCCTTTTGAGTGATGGCGAGTGGGAACCTGTGAGTAATAGAGTGGACTCAGTGAGTTGGAGGGCAGACTCAGTGATGGAGGGACTCGACGAGTTTTTCATACAACTCGGCGAGTCCAAGACAATCTTCTTAGCTCAAGAACAACTCGTCGAGTTGTTCATATGACTCGGCGAGTCGAATGCAGATTGTCTGAGTTCTTGAATCGGGAGGGTACTCGTTGAGTCGATGCCATACTCAACGAGTAGCCGCGAGTAGGGTTGAGAAGTGAGACTAGAGACTCGGCGAGTAGTCAGGTCAACTGTAGGTTGACTTTGACCGGGAGAGTTGACTTTGACCAAGGGTAAAAGAGTCATTTTACCCCAGTGCGGTGATTAGCATTTGATTGAGTGTGTTTATGGATTTGTAGCCGGGGAGATACCGGAGCAGCAGCAATTAGCTTCCAGAGCCATACACACAGCAGCCAGTTCACGAGGTGAGTTTCCTTCCAGTAGGAACGGGTCTACGACCACAATGCCGACCCGTTTAGTTAGTAGTAGTTTCGGACATCAGTCCGAAGAAGTAGTTCAGTATGCTTGATGTCTATGTGATTCAAGCATGTTTGTGTGTTATACGTTCCGGACTTCAGTCCGATGCAGTATACAGTATATGTGTCTATGTTAGTTGATATGTGTTATGCTATGCTATGATCAGTCAGTTCCGGACTTCGGTCCGATGCAGGGGACAAGGTCCCAGTCAGTTCCAGACTTCGGTCCGATGCAGTCAGTTCCAGACTTCGGTCCGATGCAGTCAGTTCCAGACTTCGGTCCGATGCAGCTAGTTCCGGACTTCGGTCAGATGCAGTGGGCAAGGCCCAGTATGTGCTTTATATGTATTGTATGGTATGTGGTAGTTTGCGGGAGCTCATTAAGCTTCGTGCTTATAGTTTCAGTTTTGGTTTCAGGTACTTCCGCAAGCAAAGGTAAGAGCTCGGGATGATGGCATCGCACACACCATAGCTTCAGTTTTTGTCCTGGGAGGTGATTCAGTTTCTTTGTTATGTTTGGATACAGTTGTGATACAGTTTTTCGCACAGTATTTTATCATGGTTTTTGAAACACGCAACGTATGGTTTTATTATGTGATACTTGGTTTCATGGTTTTGTTATATTAAAAATTGAAATTTTTTTTTGGGTTGTATTTTTGGGTCGTTTCAGTTTAATCTTTTAATAAATTAAACTTTTAATTTAATTAAATTGAAACCATCTATGGATTTGTTAATTATCATTTAACTAATCAATTAATTAAATTAATAATAACATCCATAGTAAATTACAAGAATCATTCCATGTACATATGTCAAAATACATGTTCAGTCACTTTTTCAAAAGTTAAATCGTATCATCCATCATTTGTTTAAAACTTGCACACTTCATCCTTCCGGACATAAAAAGACTATTTTGTCCTTAACAATTTGTTTGTAACTTTCTTTTATTAGTTTATCATTTTTAAATTAAAAAAAATGAAAAGAAGAAAATATAAATTCCAACCAATGTTTTAAAAACAGGTTTTTTAGTTGAACCGGTATGATGATCGGTTCATGGTTCAACCGGTTTAACGGTTCGACCACCGGGTGAACCGGTTTCTCTATTTTTCATGTCTTTTTCTATTTTCCTACACATACATCCTTATATAAATTATGAATTTGATGTTTACAAGTTCAAACATTTAAAATACACATAAAAATAATTTGTAAATAAATCCAAATACATTAAAATAACCATAACCATAAGTTTTAGTGTTACATAAATCCGTATACGTCAAAAACAAAATAAAATATAATATCGAAACGAAATATAGTTTTAGATGAATACAACCACCTAAAAAAACTTTATAACATTAATCATATGTTTTTGTTTAGAGAAAACTCAATAGATTTGGAAAAAAATCACCAAAGTTTATTATGTAAATGGTTGTTTTTTAGGTGTTTTTATTCGGTTTAACCGGTTCAACCGGTTTATTTTGACCGGTTCAACCGGATTTTTCTAAAAACCGGCCGGTTCAATCTGGTTCAGAAATCAATGTAAAACCGGTGATAATTGAACTGCTCCCTCATCCGGTTCCCGGTCCAACCGGTTCGACTGACCTATTCAAACCGGATTTTAAAACATTGATACCAACCCACCCCTACACCTTTTTTTTCCCATTTTCCTTTCGTAGTCTCTACTCTCCGGCGAGACCAAAACATCACCACCAAAATTTATTCCCATTTTCATCTTCTTTTCCACTACTGCCATATTCCTTTGACGGACAAGAGAGTTTGAAGAAGAACGAAAATGGTTGAGGAACATGAATCACACGAAGCAACTCTGTCTCACAGCCACCTCCCCTGTTAACTTGTTAAGCTCCAACAAGCACCAACTCCACCACCGGTGAGGGGTGCGTTCGATTGAGAACAAGATACCTTGGTCTTCTTGTTATGGATCTGTTCGGCATCTATGGTTTGTCGGTTGATATGTAGTTTGCTGATCTGTTTAGGGATTTCATAATCGATTTTTCAATAAGAGTAAAAAAGATCACAACTTCATAATCTATTATCTAATTGGAGTAGACGAAGGTTGAAGGACATAACAGAGACGATTTCAAACCCGGAGGCAGTGCACGAACTAGATACAAACTCTTAGGGTTATGGATTTCAAATTCGATTTGGAGATTAATAGGTTCAGTGTCATACCCATTTTCCATAGCTTCCATAGTTCCATGGCTCCGAAGTAGAGCTAGGAACTCCAATGTGGAACTTCGGCATTCATTGTGTGCGAAACTCCTATGTACACTGCGTTTGGAATTCCGACGTTCACATTCCCTAATCGACAACAATAATATAGCAAACTGGTTATCTTCACCACCCGACACAACTTCATCCATCTTTGTAACACTTCCTATGATGAAACCAGTGCTTCGTTTTCCAAAATGGATTCAATTTCAGAAAAGCAAAACACAACAACCGGCGATTTTGGCATTAGGGATTTCTGTTTTGGACTTGAGTTTGAATTGAAGTTTTGATTTTGGGTTTTCATTTGAATTTCAGATTTGATTTTGGTTTTGGGTGTTTGTTGTAGATTGGATTTTTCTTTTGTATTTGAGTTGCAGGTTCGTGTTTATATGTATTTTATTAGGTAACTTGGTGTTTAGTTTGGGGTGATTTCTGTGGTAGTGGATCTATTGTCGGAGAAGGTGACCAGAGCTACTGCCTGGCACTAAATCTATGGACGGAGATGGTGACCAGAGGTGGTGCTAGGAACCAAATTTGTGAATGAAGGTGGTGATCGATGGTGGCGTCAGGAACCAGATTTGTGAACGAAGATGGTGATCTGGATCTTGAAGAACATTTAATTAATCAGAAAAGAAATAGAGAGATAAAGTGGGGTCATATTTTTTTATCTTTTTTCTAAAACTAATGATAAATAAGAAGAACATTAATTTAATTGGAAAAAGAAATACCAAAAGAGCATAATACTCATTTCATGTATCGTAAGGATGAAATGCATACTTAAATAAACGAGGGATGAAACGTGTAATTTTTAACCAAACAAAGGATGGTCCGAGTTAATTTTTAAAAATAGGGACTAAACATGTCTTTTAACACCTTCATGAGGGATGATTCATGTAATTAACTCCAACATCCATAAGGATAATTCTAAGCAAATAAAATTATCATTATCCAATCGTAACATTTAGGTATTCTATTTATCACCAACTATTCAACAAAATCGGGTTTGGAAGATATACATAACAGATAATTATTATATGTAACAAAATAGGTGGATAATCTCCAAATTTTTGGATCAGAACCGATCTCATGTCATGAACCAAAATGTTCATGTTGTGAGAAGTAAATTTTCGAAAAAAAATTTGTTTTTATTGATTGATCTTACATTAAACATAATCCCCAGAAATTTGAGTTCACGTCGTGAGCCTCTAAGCTCACATCGTGAGACCAGTCAGACAACAACCAGATTCGGATTTTATCAGATCTCACGTCGTGAACAACTATGCTCAAGTCGTGAGATCGATTTTTCCAGAAAATTGATTAACAAATGTGTAAATACATGAAAGAACACCCATGGATCTGATACCATTGATGCGTTTAAGGGGTTACAACAACAATGCCTTAAGCAGAAAACAATCAAACAATCAAATTGATTAGGGCACATGCAACCTAGTTGGATATATGTCTTTTAATTAAAGCATAAAAACCCTAGGTTATAAAACTTTTCTATGATCTAATTAACTTATAAGAACAAGAAAACTAACCTTTAAGATTGTTGTAATAAACAATCATGAATTCCCCTTTGAAAGACTCTTGGAAGCAAGCACCACAAGTGTCGTGTCTCTAATGGTTCACACCCAAACCCTAGCGACCAAGGAGCTTGAAGAGGGAAAAGAGAGAGATTAGAATTTGGCCCTAGCTTTTCTAAGAATGCTTGGCCGAAATTATGAGGCTTAGGACGTTATTTATAGAAGTAGTAGGAAAACCTTGAAACCCTAATTTGAATATTATACTAATATTTCAAACTAGGTAATTATCCAATTCCCTAATTATCTTTAAGGATATTCTAGAAACCCTTAAAATACCCTTCAAAATCGTCCACCATCTTTGGGGAAGGTTCTGGAACCCTTTGTTCAACTATTGAACAATTATAGCTTAAGTCCTTGCACTTTTAGTTAATTCAATTAATCCTAAAATTAATCTAATTAATTTCCGATTAAATATTAATTAAATATTACAACTTATAATTATTATATTATTCTCATAATATATTAACAAATCATTTATTATGATTTCCAATTAATTTATTAACCATATAATAAATTAATAAATCATTCTCTTTCTAAAAGCTATCATATTCAATTGCTAGGTTTGAAGACAACCTAAAATGATTGTGCTACTCTCAATTAGAGTTTATGTCAATTATATTTATGAGCTTAGACACGTAATCCAACATGAACCTCAATCGCCGACACAAACTCTCTTGAATGTGATGACAAAATCCTCCCATGACATAGACTCGACCTCATCTAGTTCGAGGAAAAGAACAACCTCGCGCCTCCAATTCCTAGCTGTATTGTGCAAAAGACACTCTGGAAATCTGACATTTGCCTCGGCCGGACAAAACTTGGTATGAAAGGCACTCTCCACATCAGCAATTCGACGCGAGATAATGATCGGATCCCTACTCCTAATGAAACGAGGAGATCCACAAGCATCAAAATCCTTGAAAAAACCTCAGGAGTCCTGAGTCCACCGACCTCCAAATAAGTACCAAGGACCCTAAAGTGCTCGTCCATCTCAGCAAGCAACTCATCCCCGACAACACTGATCAAACTAGGCATAAACTCCCTCGTGAACCTTTAAACCTCTTCAACAATGATGTTGCATACATCCCCTTCACTTAGATATGAATCTCCAACACGAATGGTCGCTATTATGAATTTGAAATATAATAAGAAGACATCAAAATCAACGCATAGTGCAAACCCACACTATGCATACCCAACTATAAGTTCCTTAATATCCCCATAACACTTCCTTGACATGAGTATGGATCCTATGCTTTTAGTAGTATGGGCCCAATATCCGTACCCGTTCCAAGACTCCCAAGTCACTTCACATCACTCTGCTAAACTCATCTTGTGTGTGCATATGTCTTGCCATATGCATAATACTACACTTCCTAGAGTCTCTCTCCCTCTCTCTCTCTCTCTCTCTGGAATTCTTCCATTCCCACATACTCGTACATCGAACATACCTCTATATTAAAATCAGGCAAAGATCTTATAACACATACAAAAATACACATAAAAGGAATATGAAGCATTTATATAGATCAGACAATTCTAGCATGCAATCCGAAGTAGACCTACAACCTAGATTCTAGGTTGCATAACAATTCATAGCACAATTACATAATCATATGGGTATATTGGGAATCACTTACTACCTGAGTTTCAGCTAACTATACACATCACATCCTTCAGTTATTATAAAACATTTTTAGGAACTCTTTTCTTGGATAAGAGCATTCTCTTTCAGAAACTTATTTAGAAAATATCTCAGTCAGCAGTTTGAGTTTAGACAAACTGTAAGGCACACCCGAATCCATCAAACCAAGGCTCTAAAACCAACTTGTGACATCCCAAAAAATTACAAAGATATTTTTCATTTTCAAAATAAATTAGCCAATTGACAACTTTATCTCATAAATCTTTAAGTAACATTCGCTTGTTAAAGCCATACATTATCAAAATGTAATTATACAACCGCGGAAACATATATCTTTGATGCGTGTGTAAAGTCCCTCCGAGCTCTTCTCATGAACAACTTGCAAAACATTTCAACCACAAATTTAATCATAAATCTTAATGAGTTTCCCAGTATACCATATATTCCACCATATATACAATGCATCTGTTAAAAGTTTTCGGCTTTAGCACCGACCTGCCAAATCTGCTCTCAACATGCCTATCTATCATACATAACAAACATATATGGAATAGCAGATCTACTCCAAACCCAAGTGAATGTTATAGGCCAAATCATAGTCTTTCCTTGTCCTTTCCAAGGACCAAATCCTAGCCTTACAAACAATTCAAAAAGTTATATCTAGTCGGGGATTAGATTAGAGAGTCAAATAGATGATCCACCCGGGAGCGAACAATCAGACAAGAACATCAAAATAAGCCATTAGATTAAGAATTCTGAGGGTATCCAACCTAAATTACATAGAACTAATGCTACCATTACCACATAATCACGTACATAAATACATAACATATTCTAGCATATTACATACCCTTGATAACTAGCCTTCCTTAGTTACCTAACTATTGACCACTTCTCACTTAATTTCTTCACTGGTCAATTATACATAATCCTGATAACTTGTCTTCCCCAGTTACCCCAATCAAACAAAACTCCTAATAGTATCATACGATCAACATGCAAGACCCTACTAGTCTAGCATACCGAGACACCGCATGTTCTAAACTACACATGCATAACAAAGAGTTATCCTAGTCAATTAGCATACTTGTACTCTGAAAGTGATGGGTTTTAGCTATAAGAACTTTCCTATGTGCGCATGCAAAACCCTAATGCTTGGATCTAGGCTTTCTAATAAACATGCTTTGAATCCAAGACTTCTAATTACTAATTAGATTAAACAAGGACATTGAAACAGATCTAGAATCATACCTTTGAGTTCCTTGTTGATCTTGAGGTCTTGGAGCTTCTAGAGTCACAAATGTCACTCCTCTAATGGCTTACAAACACCAAAGCAAGGAGGATGATTTGGGAGAGAGGAGAGGGGAGGAATTCGACCAGAGTTCTCTTGCTTTTTCAGAAGTGTCGAATTCCCTATGCCATGGGGTCTATTTATACTTGTAGATTCCTTAAGGATTACAGATAAGTCCCTATCAGATAATCTTCTCTTAAGGCTATCCAAATCCATTCCTAGATAACTCTAATGGACGATTTTAGCTATCCTAATCCTCTTAGAATTCGTCCATAGTATATCCAAATGGATTTACAGTTTAAAGCTTAACTATCAAACAATTGACAGTTTATACCCCTTTATTTAATTAATCTCTTTAAGTCACCAAATTAATTCTAATTAATTCTATGACTTATATTAATCAAATAACAAATATATTATTCATTATATTATTCCCATAATATATTAATAATATTTATTCTCTCTATAAATCATCCTATCAAGTTGCTATGGTGAAGGCAACCCAAAAGGACCATGCACAACCGGATATAGTTACAGCCTTAGACACTATTCCAACAGAAAGTACCACTATCCTATCATGCAAAGGATATACATTAGGATACACAACATAGTAAGAAACTAACCTGAACTGAAGAACCGGAGAAGCACAAAAAAATCTTACACCTTGCACTGCTTCATCTCGCAAACCGAATAAATCTTACATAATTGTGAATCAGCATTCCACCACATCGTGGGCCCTCCATGGTCATGTCGTTGTTGCTAGCAGAACTCTTATTTCTTCATTAAGAGCTTAATCCCCATAGGTATAAGCCTAAAAATTCAGATATAGGCCTTCTATATGAATTAATGGATAAAGTTTCCAAGTTTATGCATTAGGACCTCACCCCAAAGTAATATCTATAACCCTAAATTCAAAATGGCATAAATCCTTCACAAAACCTGCATGACTCCAAGGAAAAGATCAAGCTACCTACTTTCGAACAAGAAGAGGTGTAGAAGACAATCCTTAGTGCTTAAAATGGTATGGAGTCATCTCAACTACAAGAACACCAACAAAAAATGGACATAAGACATAAAAAAATGGACCATAAGCTAGATCTAACTAACTTGAAGTAAAGTTTGAAGGTTCATACTCACAATTATCTAGAAATAAAGTCAATTTTCTACATCTGCACTTGAGCTCTTCACCAAAACGGTTTGCAAGCAACTTGGTCTTTAAGTTCCACAACAAAACATAAGAAATGAGACTTCAAGTGACCAAGAACACCTCAAGAACACTCAAAAGGGATAAGGTTTTGAGATAGGAAGGTGGAGGCTAAAGAGAATGACCTAACCTTAAATTTAATGTCCTTAAATATGCGAGAAACCCTAATAATTATGGGCTTGGGCTGCAGCAGCCACAACATCGTATGTAACATCCCGAATTTTCAGATATAGAATTCTTCTCATTTATGCATATCCTTCCCTTGGAACATGGCGTGGGGAAGCCTCAACATGGCATGTTGAGAATTTTTGGCCAGCGTATTTTATTGGACTAACACAACGTGTTGGCAGCTGTTTGAGAGAACCCTAATTTTCAGGGTTTTGCACCCCTATATAATCTCCATATGTCTAAGGAGCTGGCCTTGTTGTAACATCCCAGAAATTCAGAAGTATAGTTGAAGGGCTAAAAGGGTAAATAAGAAGGTCGACTCGGCGAGTCGATGGATAGACTCGACGACTCGAGTCGCGTTTCGGGTCACGTGTTAAGTGACCAACTCGGCGAGTCGCATGCGTGGACTCAGTGAGTTAGTGTTGTATGGAGAAAACCCTAATCCCGGGGGTTGAGCCCTATATAAAGAACAAGATACCCTCTCCCCAGCCTCTTTACCTTCCCTTTGAGTTCCAGAAGCCCTAGATTCGTGTGAGCTTTCCTTTGTGAGAGATTAGAGCCTTTGAGGAGGGAATCTTGGAGGGAAATTGAAGAAAAAGAAGATTGGAGCAAGGGCTTTGCAGAGATTTAGCTTAATCTTTAGTTGGAGCTTTCATTTGAGGTAATAATCTGTTGTTTGAGTTTTTGTGCATCTAGATCTATCAATTGTGGGGTTTTTAGGGCATAAATGAGGTCTATCTCAAGTTTGGTGTAAGATCTGAGGTTACTACCTCAGATATAGGCTGTTCATGATCCAAGAAGCCATAAAGTCTATGCCCAAGAGTTGTTGTTGAAGTTATTTTGTCCCAAACCTTAGCCCAAGAGTGTATTACGCTTAGATCTCTTTGGATTCACGTAAAGTTTGCCACTTTACGTGATGGATAAGTTGTAGGGGAGTGGATCTATGGTTTGGAGCCCCTGCATGGGTTGGAAAGCCACTGTATGGAATAAGAACTAGAGGTACTCGGCGAGTCACATGGGTGAACTCGGCGAGTTGGATGAAGATAGGCAAGAACTCGATGAGTTGGAAGAACAACTCGGCGAGTCTGTTGAAGATTGCCTTGGACTCGGCGACTCTGTTCTTGGACTCGGCGAGTCTGGTCGTGAAGTCCTAACCTTTTTGGTTGAGTTGTGAATCGGTGAGTCGAGGGACGACTCCGTGAGTTCAGCAGGAAGTGACTCAGAGTTTTGTTGGACTTGGCAAGTCTTGGGGCGACTCGGTGAGTTGTGTCGTGGATTGGGAGTTTCTAAGTATAGGGACTCGACGAGTCAGTGGGTTGACTCGGCGAGTAGAGTCAGTCAGGAGGGTTGAATTTGACTGAGGACTTTGACATTGACCAAGAGTTGATCACTTGACTTCCATGGGTATTTCGGCAATTATTGGTATTTATTGAGTTCAATCCTTTGGTATTGATCAATGGTGGAGTTCGTGTCGTAGATTGGAGCAGCGTGATCTTATCTTTTCAGTCAGGAGTTGCGAGGTGAGTTATCCTCACTATATCAACAGGGTCTAAGGCACCAAGGCCGGCCCTTTATCGGATGGAAATCCGGGTAGTTGTTGTTAGGTTATTTCTTTGTTATGTTTGCATCCTGTTAGTTAGGATGGTATATGTTAGAGACCTGGTTAGGGTCGGTATCCTGGTTTATAGGATGATGCTATGCTAGTGACCGGTTAGGTCGGAATCCTGGTAGGGATGTGTTATGTATATGATCTGTTAAGATCGGTTTGTTTAGTTGTGAATTGATATATGATTATATGTTTATGTTTACATGGTTGTTGGACTCGGGTTGGGTTGAGGCGGGTCCTGCTTTGTGTTGTAGGCCAACATACCCAGGGCGGACCGGTTGTCCCGAAGGCCCAGCGAGCGATCCGGATAGGCTGAAGGACCTGAGAGGGCGGACCAAACGTGCCGAGGCTCAGAGAGTGGACCAGGCCGACTGAAGGCCCGGTGCGGGTGGACCAGTCATACTGTAGACTCAGAGAGTGGACCAGGTGAATTGAAGGCCCGATGCGGGCGGACCAATCACACTTTAGACTCAATGTATATGGCTAGACTCGAAGGGTGGACCAGGTGGACTATAGGCCGGTGCGGCGTACCAGTCACACAGTAGACCCGAAGTGCATGGCTGTTCTGTTTTTGTTATGATATTATGCGTGTATGGTATTGTGGTAGGTATTTTGGGGGTATCTCACTAAGCTTTCCGGCTTACAGTTCTGGTTTAAGGTTTCAGGTTCTTCAGGAGACCGTGGCAAGGCAAAGGCGTGATCGTACCGCTCCTCATGTTTATGTTTTATGATATGGTTCTGGGGAATACTCTGATAATAAAAGTATTGAAAACCTTTTTGTAATAACTTAATGAATGTGGGTTGTTTTTTGGAAAGTTTAAATTGGTTGAAATTTTTAGAGTGTTACAAGTTGGTATCAGAGCCTTGGTTTGAGTGGATTGGAGGAACATTCGTGTGAATCCAGTCTCAAATCAAGGAGTGTTTTCAAAAGAGAATTTAAAATGGTTTTCCAAAATGAGTAAAGGAGGACGCGGAGGTATGATCAGCCGGAGCCAGTAAGTAACCCCAAAATACCATACAAGTTATTTGATTATGTGATATGTTAAAACAACATGCTAGTACTAGGCTAGGGATCTTCAGGAATTACAAGATAGAGTTGCCTGATTTATGATGCCTGCTAGCCTACGGTTTCTTTCTGTATGAGATTTCCAGTGTTCCTCTAGGAGTGAGAGTTGAGTGCTTGTTATGTTGTTCCTCACTAGGGTGTTGTGGTGATACTTGATATAAGTATGGGTAGGCCTGGAAGGTAGTATGGGCCCATACTACTGAAAGCACAGGACCCATACGCGTATCAAGGAAGTCACAACCCCTAGGGCTGGGTTGGGAGTTGGTTCCCGGAATAGTGAGAAGCATCTGATGTTTTGCAGTAATTTTCAGTATGGTGGTTACGAGACATGCTGGGAGCGGATCCGGGTCAGGATCGGGAGCAGGAAGAGGCAGTTAGGGTGGGTCAGCACTACCCGGGGTTATTGGTCAGATGAGCACATACGAGTTGGATGCGAGGATTCGTGAGATCCTACATGATGAGGTTGCTGCTATGTTCCGGGCCGAGTTGCCGAAACTGTTTGGGTCGATCAAGACTGCCATGGTCGAGTATTTTGATGAGCGCTATGTAGCTCTTGCAGAGACGGCTGCCGCGGCAGCTACATCGGCTGTAGCGGCGGTAGGGGGAGGAGCAAGTAGAGGTTTACAGTATCGGGATTTCGATAATACGAAGCCCCCTACTTTTGATGGAGTTCAGGATCCGATTGTTGGTATGAGATGGTTGTCAGACGTGGAGGGGTGTTTCTTCACATGTTCATGCCCTGCTGATCAGAGGGTAAGGTGTGCTCTGAACCTGTTGAGGCTCGGGGCGAAGGATTGGTGGAAGTTGACTACGGGGTCATATTCGGATGCGCAGTGGGCTGCGGTTTCTTGGGATCAGTTTCAGGAGATGTTCAGCACTTGTTATGTTCCACGAGTTGAGAGAGAGAGAGGTTGGCTCTGGAGTTCCTGAAGCTGAAGCAGGATTCAGAGTCGGTGACGGAGATCACCAGGATGTTCACTGGGAGGGCGATGTTTTTCCCAGAGTTTGCTTCAGAGCAGGCTTAGATGTATCGATATCTGAGTATGCTCAAGAGGGATATCAGGCAGTTCGTGTCTACGCAGAGGTGCAAGACCTTGCTGGAGTTGTAGGAAGCTGCTGGGCGGCGTGAGTTGGAGTTTGAGCTTCAGTTGAGAGAGCAGAGGCAGGACCCGGTGCAGTCGCAGCCGGCGCCGAAACGGTCCAAGACTGTTGATTCTAGTTTGGGAGATCAGAGTAGCCGCGCTGTGGGAAGTGCGGGAAGGGTCACACCGGAGTTTGTAGGTCCGGTGGTGCGTGCCGCAAGTGCGGGAGAGAGGGGAATTATGCGAGGGATTGCCGTCAGTCAGCCCCAGTTCAGGATATGAGGATTTGTTATCAGTGCCATCAGGTTGGTCACATGAGGGCCAACTGTCCACAGCTTGCTGCAGGACCAGTGCAGGCTCTAGCACCAGCCACTTTGAGGATCACGGGTGGAGGTCAGAGTGGAGCAGAGCCCCTGAGGGCTTAGGGGCGTGCTTTTCAGCTTATGCCAGAGGAGGTCAGGGCAAAGCCGGATTCAGCTGCGGGTATGTTTCCTTCTTGATATCTTTTTATCTTATGGTTATTATGGAGTATTATATCTGCTAGTCTCGTTTGCATGTTTCAAGGTATTGTATTCGTTCGGTCTTTCGGGTTTATGGTATTATTGAGGGGTCGGTAGTTAGGGGATTGGAATCAGTTAGCATCCAAGGAATTGGTGGCCAACATTTGGTGGTATGGTTAAGTTGTCGAGTATAGCAATTTTGTTTTAAGAAGTGTTTAGCGGGGAGTCAAACTCCCTTAGAGTTCGAGTTGTGTGATGCTGGAACGTGGTTTTGTGGAGGTTGCTTGTTTAGAATCAATGCAAGTATAAGAGAAGCTGTTGAGTAAGAATGTTTAAGTAATGCCAGTTGGGTCACCGGTGGTTGGTAGTCAGTGCTCTAAGTGGGGAGAGTTGGAAAATTCTCCAGAAGATCGACAAGTATTTGAGGTTGATTAGCTGTTTAGGGTTAAGCAGTGTTTTTGGCAGCCAAGAGTGTGGGCTGGTATGAACAAGTGGAAGACGAGTGGGGTGTGATACAGACCAAGGTTGGGCCTAGGGATAGACCATGATTGGAGTATAAGGAATGGAGTTAGAGTTCGGAACCCCAAGTGGGCTAGAACAGTATGTATGGGAGAGATATCCAGAAGGAATAGTTCAGGGTGACGTAAGACAGTTTTGAGCGGTCTGGATAGATTGAAGGCCTATGGGCGTACCAGTCAGGCCGGAGGTACGGGGAACAGTCCAGACAGGCTGAAAGCCAAGGAGGGCGGTTGAAACATGCTGAAGGTTCCGAGAGTGGTCCAGAAAGGATGAAGGCCTGGTGAGGTAGTCTAGCCATGTTGAAGACTCTGTATGTGTTAGTGGATTGGTTCAAGGAGAGTGAGAAAACGTGTCACCATGGGATGATAATTGATATGGTCTGGCCCCAAGTATTGATCATGTTAGTGGAAGGAAGTGCATGGATCTGAAAATCCTTGCAAGCAAATTCAGAGTTTATGGAAGTTCGAGAATAGTAGTTGCTCTACATGGATAACATAGAGTGAAGTTTAGCTCAGTGGCATGTGCAGGTGTAGTAAGGGTTGTTGAGTGGATTTCATGGAAAGGAAAGGCATGTAGCTCTGAAAGGAGCGTGAGTACTCCATAAGAGGAGGAACTGGAGTATGTGGATTATCAATAGTACTTCAGCTATTGGTAGTAAGTACTGGGATGGTACCAGTGGTATGGGAACACATCCGGGTTGGGTGTCTGTTGAGGTTGCGGAAGGATTTCCGGTAGTGTAGAACTAGAAGAGTTCGGAGGGGATGCAAGGATGGAGCCTTGGAATTTCCAGTATGGTTGTGATCAGGAAGTTATGTATTTAGCGGTAATTCATCCTGGGGGATGTTTGGAGGTATCGTTAGTGTGTCGGGTTTTTCCAGCCAAGGATGTTAGAGCGGGTGCAACATGTGTATGTGATTGCAGAGGAGAGCTCATGGGAGCTGCTCAGAAACTGAAGGATGTGTCATCCTGTCAGCATGGAATAAAAGAGTTGGACTTTATAGGGGTTTGATAGCAGTGTTTGGAGGAACCTGGGTCGGTTGAGGCCAGGAGCTGTATTGTGGGAGTATTCATCTGGGATGTGTTGTAGCAGGCTTCTAGGACGAAGCCTAATTTAAGTGGGGGCGAATTGTAACATCCTGGAAATTCAGAAGTATAGTTGAAGGGCTAAAAGGGTAAATAAGAAGGTCGACTCGGCGAGTCGATGGATAGACTCGGCGAGTTGAGTCGCGTTTCGGGTCACGTGTTAAGTGAGCAACTCGGCGAGTCGCATGGTTGGACTCAGCGAGTTAGTGCTGTATGGAGAAAACCCTAAACCCAGGGGTTGAGCCCTATATAAAGAACATGATACCCTCTCCCCAACCTCTTTACCTTCCCTTTGAGTTCCAGAAGCCCTAGATTCGTGTGAACTTTCCTTTGTGAGAGATTAGAGCCTTTGAGGAGGGAATCTTGGAGGGAACTTGAAGAGCAAGAAGATTGGAGCAAGGGGCTTTGCAGAGATTTAGCTTACATTTCAGTTGGAGCTTTCATTTGCAGAGATTTAGCTTACATTTCTGTTGTTTGAGCTTTTGTGCATCTAGATCTATAAATTGTGGGGTTTTTGGGGAATAAATGAGGTCCATCTCGAGTTTGGTGTAAGATCGAAGGTTGCTACCTCAGATCTAGGCTGTTAATTATCCAAGACGCCATAAAGTCTATGCCCAATAGTTGTTGGTGAAGTTCTTTTGTCCCAAACCTTAGCCCAAGTGTGTATTCTGGTTAGATCTCTTTGGAATCACGTAAAGTTTGCCACTTTACGTGATGGATGGGTTGTAGGGGAGTGGATATATGGTTTGGAGCCCCTGCATGGCTTGGAAAGCCACTGTATGCATTAAGAACTAGAGGTACTCGGCGAGTCACATGGGTGAACTCGACGAGTTGGATGAAGATAGGAAGGAAGTCAATGAGTTGGAAGAACAACTCAGCGAGTCTGTAGAAGATTGCCTTGGACTCGGCGAGTTTGTTCTTGAACTCGGTGAGCCTAGTCATGAAGTCCTAACCTTTTTGGTTGAGCTGTGAATCGGTGAGTCGAGGGACGACTCGGTGAGTTAAGCAGGAAGTGACTCAGAGTTTGTTGGACTCGGCGAGTCTTGAGGCGACTCGGCGAGTTGAGTCGTGGATTGGGAGTTTCTGAGTATAGGGAATCGACGAGTCAGTGGGTTGACTCTGCGAGTAGAGTCAGTCATGAGGGTTGAATTTGACTGAGGACTTTGACTTCGACCAAGAGTTGATCAGTTGACTTCCAGGGGTATTTCGGTAATTATTGGTATTTATTGATTTCAGTCCTTTCGTATTGATCAGTGATGGAGTTCGTGCCGGATGTTGGAGCAGCGTGATCTTATCTTTTCAGTCAGCAGTTGTGAGGTGAGTTATCCTCACTATATCAACAGGGTCTAAGGTACGAAGGCCGACCCTTAATCGGATGGAAATCCGGGTAGTTGTTGTTATGTTATTGCTTCGTTATGTTTGCATCCTGGTAGTTGGGATGGTATATGTTAAAGACCTGGTTAGGGTCGGTATCCTGGTTTATAGGATGATGCTATGCTAGTGACCGGTTAGGTCGAAATCCTGGTGGGGATGTGTTATGTATGTGATTTGTTAAGATCGGTTTGATTAGTTGTGAATTGATGTATGATTATATGTTTATGTGCACATGGTTGTTGGACTGGGGTTGGGTTGAGGCGGGTCCTGCTTTGTGCTGTAGGACAACATACCTAGGGCGGACCAGTTGTCCCGAAGGCCCAGTGAGCGGTCCGGATAGGCTGAAGGCCCCGACAGGGCGGACCGGATGTGCTGAGGCTCGGAGGGTGGACTAGCCCGACTGAAGGCCCGGTGCGAACAGACCAGTCATACTATAGACTCAGAGAGTGGACCTGGTGAATTTAAGGCCCGGTGTGGGCGGACCAATCACACTGTAGACTCGATGTATATGGCTAGACTCGGAGGGTGGACCAGGTGGACTGTAGGTCGGTGCAGCGGACCAGTCACACAGTAGACCCGAAGTACATGGCTGTTATGTTCTGGTTATGATATTATGCGTGTATGGTGTTGTGGTTGGTATTTTAGGGGTATCTCACTAAGCTTTCGGGCTTACAGTTGTGGTTTAATGTTTCAGGTTCTTCAGGAGACCGTGGCAAGGCAAAGGCGTGATCATACCGCTCCTCATGTTTATGTTTTATGATATGGTTATGGGGAATACTCTGATAATAAAAGTATTGAAAACCTTTTTGTAATAACTTAATGAATGTGGGTTGTTTTTGAAAAGTTTAAATTAGTTGAAATTTTTAGAGTGTTACACTTGTATAAACCTCCAATTTCCTCAATCGACCCTTGAAAACTCTAATCATATTTCCCTATCATTTGCGAGCTAGTGTGGTGCTTTTGGAGCTAAATAAGGAAGAAGTTTGGAAGAAGGAAGCAAGGATCAATCAAGCAAGCCTGATCTTTCAGTTGGCACTTTTATGGACCTTTATAAGTGTCCAAGATCCAATTTTTATTCTTCTATGCATCTAGATATTGAGTTTTGTCCCTCTAGTTTCTTGTTCTTGAAGGTTGGAATGATTAGATCTCATAAAGGTTGCAACTTTATGAATCTCCAGGTGTAGGTGACCTAGTAGAGTCTTGGATCTAGCCTATAGTCAAGTTTTGATGCCATACATGGAGTTTACGCATAAAATCCCCATTTTGACCTAATATGGGTTCAAGACATGCATTATACATGCATTTCTATAAAGCACAAACCTTTGGCATTGTTTTGGTGCTAGAATCTCTTTTGGAAGGGTGGGCTTCAAACTTTACAAGCTAAGTACTTATTGGTTAAGCCCTTGTATCTCCAAGCCTTATGGTTGAATTGTTGGACCTTTCGAGTATCCTCGGGGGATAAAGTTGGAAAATTTATCCTTCTTAATAGCATTATGGGCTAGAGTTGAGCTTTAGAGCCCTTGGAATCGAAGGAAACAACTGAATGCATTAAGTTGTTGGATCTCGGGAAAACACGACATGGTCGCAAGCTAACACAGTGTGTTGGTTGAGGTTTTCCCGACTGTATGGATGTTGGCGTAACATGGCATGTTTGTAGGTAAACACGGCATGTTGGGTAAGCACAGACTATTAACCATTACAGTTGACTTTGAATTTGACCAAGTTTGACATTGAGGGTATTTTGGGTACTTTGAGATTTTTATGGAAATTGGTCATTGATGTAATTAGGAATCAAGCAGAGAGGTGAGATTCGGAGTTGGACCTCATCAGTTTTATTCAGTTTGCGAGGTGAGTTTTTCTCACGATACTAATAGGGTCTAAGGCACCAAGACATACCCTCTGGTTTGTTAACCTGATATGTATGCAATTCTACTGTAGAGATATGTTAGGTCAATATCTTGGTATATAGAATGATGTTATGTGATATATAGATCTTTATGACCGTCTATGGGATATTTTATGATTATATATTATATGTGCACATGTTTGGTTAATGGTTGAGGATTTACTGCTTTGTGCATGAGCCAACAGACCAGGGCATTCCAACCTGATGGTTGAATGGACACGACGGTATTCCATCATGGATGATTGGGCTCATAGTATGTTGGCATTCCAACTTGATGGTTGAGGGGCCTGAGGTATTCCAACCCGATGGTTGACTGGACCCAAAGTATGTTGACATTCCAAACCGATGGTTTAGTGGTCTAGGGTATTCCAACCAGATGGTTGATTGGACCCATAGTATGTTGTTTTGAGTTTATGTGATATTTGTATGTGTGTTGGTACTTTAGGGGAACTCACTAAGCTTCGGGCTTATAGTTTTTGATTATGTTTTAGGTACCTCTAAGGATCGCGGGAAGGCGTAGGCGTGATCGTGCACCTCATCATGTTTTGTTTTATGATCTTTGGGAGAAACTCTGATAATAATCATGTTTGAAAACTATTTTTTAAACAATGGTGGTTTGTGGAAATGTTTTAAAAGTTTAAATTTTTGTGAAATTTTATGGATGTTACAAGTTGTATTAGAGCCTTGGTTTGAGTGAATTTGAGGAACACTAGTGTGAGTCCAGTCTTGAACTAAGGAAAAAGATTTTAAAACCGGCTTTTTAAATGGTTTTCAAAATAATAAAGGATGATGTGAAGTGTACGATCATCCGGAGCTAGTAAGGGGACCCTAAAATACCACACCATTATTTGATATTGTGATATGTTTTAACAGCATGCTAGTGATAGGCTAAGGATCTTAAGGATTTTTCATGATAGAATTGCCCGATTATGTGATGCCTGATGGCCTAGGGCTCTTATCTTATGGAATTGATATAGTTATTGTAGTTGCTTAGTGTAGGCATCATGGTTATGCATAACTAAAATTCTGTACCCTAAGAATGTTTAGTTTGGCCTTATTTCATGTTCATGTTTGGTGAGGGCTTAGGGTAGGATCAGATATTCAACTGTCTATAGGATCTAGTGTTATGTATGACTAGCATACACGAATGATGCAGGGTTGGTGGAAGTTTCATGGATAAGTGTGTGGGATCAGCCGACCAATGTCGAGATGTTTAGCCTTCCCTCTAGGGAGTAATGATTATGTGTATGTATATGCTCGTTTATATTGTTAGGGGTGTTTTGATGACCCTACGAGACAAATACGGGTAGGTGTGGAAGGTAGTGTAGGCCCATACTACTGAAAGCATAGGACCCATATACGTAACAAGGAAGTCACAACCCCTAGGGATGTTTTGGGAGTCGGTGACCTGATATGATATGTACGTTATTTGATATCCTCCTAGTTTTTTTTCAGTATGCTGACTACGCCTTGATTTGAGACTGGGTCCGGATCGAGATGAGGAGCTGGCAGTCAGGGCGGGTCGGCTGCGTTGGATGACTAGATCAGGGAGATACTACATGAGGAGGTTGCTACTCTTTTCCGAGTTTAGTTGATGGAGATATTCAAGTCTATTAAGACCATGATGATTGCGTACTTTGATGAACGTTATGCTACTTTATCTCAGACTGCTGTTGTTGCATCCACTGTAGTTGTTGTGGCTATAGGGATTGGTGCTGGGAGAGCTTTCCAGTATGGAGATTTCGGCAATATAAAGCCCCTACTTTCAATGGGATCCAGGACCGGATCATATCCATGAGGTGGCTATCTGATGTGGAGGGACGTTTTTCACTTGCTCTTCTCCAGCTGACCAGAAGGTCAGGTGCACTCTGAACCTTCTGAGGACCGGAGTGAAGGATTGGTGGAGGCTTGCTACTAGTTCATATTTTGTTTTGTAAAGAGATTTCGTGACTTGGGAGTAGTTCTCGGAGATGCTCCGCTCTCGGTATGTGCCGCTGGTGGAGCGTGAGAGGTTGTGTAACATACAAGAATATGGTCAAAAAAAATTTGTTTTAATAAGAGATAAAATAGTAATTCCAATATCATCCAAACATGTCAAATATAAACCAATGTCTCAATTGTCATAAAATCAAAGTAAAACATCATGTGCAGAATCCCAATGATCTGTGCGGTGTAGTAAACCCGAGCTCTTCCCCTTGGAACCAGAAGTACCTGAGACGTAAACTGAAAACAGTAAGCACAAGCTTAGTGAGTTCCCCCAAAATACCATGTTCCAAACATACAGAAATCATATAGTGGGCCCCGCCCGTCATTGGGTCCCACCAGGCTTCAGACCCCATCCGACATTGGGCCCCACCCGGCATCGAGCTGAGCTCGGTAAAAGGGGCCCCGGCGAACTTGCAATAGCATGTATCAAAATAAACACCTACACATGCAATAATCATATATATATATATATATATATATATATATATATATATATATATATATATATATATATATATATATATATATATATATATATCCATCGAGCCCCACCCCGGATCGGGCCTTAACCCGAAAAACATATAAACACAGCACATGCAAGAGTCACGGAGACAACTAGCGTACTAACAACATCATATAAACCTGAGCCGGCCTATGCGCCTTCAACCCACTAAACCCGGTAAAGAAACCTCACCTCGAATACAGAATGGTAGCTAAACGGATACCGATTCTTAATATCGACTCAACTCAACCCCTAAACATAAAAGATTTCCTTAAGTTCAGCACAAAATGCCCAGGAGCCACTTATATGTCAAAGTTAAATTCAACATTCCGAGTTGACCCAACTTGTCGAGTTCATTCATGAACTCGCCGAGTTTTATCTATCAGTCTGTGAAGTTGGTAGAAATTGATCCAACTCGCTGAGTTCCCCTATGAACTCGTCGAGTTCACCAGAAATTCAACATCTTAATCCATTAATCCTTCCTTAACGAAACTAAGAGCTTCATGACTTAGATCTTAGTTGAAATAGCCTCAAAAAGGGTAAAGTTTCCAACTTTACCCCTAAGTATCACCAAAATGGGTTCAAAATCCATACCTTAGGCTTAAAAGGGTAAGGACTTAATCATTAAGCACTAACTCACCAACGTATAACCCCAAACCGTAGATATGGCCCTAAAAACTGAAATATCATGTAAAGTTTCCAACTTTACCTTCAAGTATACATAGAAGGAGCTCAAATGATCCAAAAGAAGCTATAAGATGGACTCAATGAATGCATGGAGCCCTTAAGACCATAAAGTTGGCACCTTTATGCTAAAAGAGCTCAAGAGGACCATAGATACGAAAGAATAGCACTTGGGATGATCTTCAACCCCACCAATCACCAAACATGGCTAACAACATCAAAACAAACCCAAAAAGGAGATCTAATCAAATATTGAGCAAGTTTAGAACTTTATACTCGAAATATGTTGGAAATGGTGCAAAGAATAAAGATCTTGAAGGCTGCTGCTGTTGGATTAATGTCGAAGTCCATAACTATAATTGGTATGTACTTGACCCGACTTGGCATGGTCCATTTGGGTTTCATAGCATGGAAACATTTGGATAGACCGTTTGTGACAAGAGGACATTTGTGACATATTAATATATTATATGTTCTAATATATTAATATGAAATTATGTTATTTAATTAGTATCGATCAAGAATTAATTTGGACTTAATTTAGTGATCAAAAGAGACTAATTAAATATATGGGGATTGATTGTGTAAATCATTTATTCTTATATATGTGGGCTTATGATCCAAGATTCCTTATGTTGGATTTAACCCATGTGGTGACCCATGGATATTCCATGGAGGTTAAACCCATGGAGCATAAAGAATGAGTAAAGTCATGGGTTACATGATGTAACCCAAATGTGCGCACTATATAAGGACCCCTTTGGCTCAAGAAACTGGCACAAGTGATACATATGTGAGGGCTAGCCGATTTGAGCATGGAGTGTCTTCTCCTCATGGTTATTCCATGTGTTGGTGATGTTTTGTGAACGATTTGAGGTGTCACATTTGGGGCACAAGGCTCTGAAGCTTCATGGAGTCAAGCTACATCAATAAGGTATGTATTCTATCCATTTTATTACCAAAGTATCAAAAGATTGTATGCTAGTTAGGGTAATACCTTGGAATACTCATATTTGCATGTATAATAGAGAAAACATAGATCCAAGGTATTTAGGGTTGCATGTACACTTAGGAGTGTTAGAATGCTGAAAAACCAATAGTGTTATCAGAGACTAGGCTTGTTTTCTCTTATACTTGATGCAAACTTGTTTTGTCAAAACTGAAACTGTCCATACCATAAAACTCGACGAGTTTATGCAAAAAAACTCGACGAGTTCATTATTTTGGGCATGAACTCGATGAGTTCCTCAAGGAACTCGACGACTTTTGGGTGTGCTGACAACTTGATGGTTGATGTTTTTGGCTGGAATTGGACTAGGAACATTACCCTAAGCTGTTTTTGAACTTGTAAACTTGTTTTTTGATGTGGTAATGTTCATGCTAATTCAATTTCAAAGATAATTGTCAATAGATTCATGTTTTGTATTAGTTTAAGGTTTAGGCTAATTACATGGAAAAGTTTGATTTGAATTATCTTGTACTTATGAGTTGCTTAGACTAATAGAAAATTTATGTGAAATTGTTGTTTTCAATCCAAATTAATCTAAGAGTTGATTCTAAAATGTGTTTTTGTAACTTGTCCTCAAGTTATATGAAAAGTCACATTTAAGATTCATAAAACTCATAAATATTTCATAGGTTATGAATAAAGGAAAAGTCACATTTTTTTAATAGTTTAAAGTTTTCCATAACTTGTCCTCAAGTTATGGAACTTGAAGAGTTTTTGGATTAAAACTAGTTTAAACACATAAGTTATGGAATTGAAAAGTTTTAAAAAGTTTCAAAACTTGCCCTCAAGTTTTGGAATTTGAAAAGTTTTCCGTTATGAATAATTTAATTCCAAGTTAAGCCCTTAGAATTTTAAAAGATAAAATCCAACCCTTATGCTTTATAATATCATAAGTTAGTTTTTTATATATATATATATATATATATATATGTATGTATGTATGTATGTATGTATAAGAGCAAGTCGTCCTACCATTAGTAGGCCTCATTCACGAAGCCGGTCTATAAGGGGGGTATAAGGTTACTGCCTATAAAATGGCAGTTTAATGGGTGTCCACTCTCACCCACCACTTCCTTGACTGGTGGAGGGTCGTTAGCCAAACAAGTAGGACATGGACTATAATTCTCCCTTCATTAAAAGTATTAGTGATAAATATAAAGTAACTAAATGTTTTTATAATTCCCAATCTTAGTTACTTTAGGAAAATGTGAATAACGTGCTAATCCATGAAATTACATTTTGCACTTTGTTTAAGTCGGTTAGTGGAGTGTATGTGGTTAACCAGCACACTTGCTTGATTTAACAAGGTAGGAAAAGGGTAACATAATGTTTATCGTAGTATCGGTGGAACGCGTGTGGTTAACTGGCACATCGATTAAGAGGTAAATATTAAGGGTACCAAGTAATTTGCATGGTTACTTCACACCTTGTTTTGTGATCCTCGGCATCCCAGTCACAAAACCTGAAGGGCGCACTCGAGATTGAAACATGCCATTGATCAGTTCAATTAAAAGACCCTCATTATCGTATTCCTGAAAGACCCAAAATTTCATACTTGACAATATAGTTACTCCGAAACATGCTACTTGCATATTCATAAAAACAATATTTTACATTGATAAAGAGGTTACAAACTGCTGAATACAAACCAACTATTACAAAGTGTTATATATTACATAACTACCCAGGATATTGTAATTTATATAAACATAAACTGAAGTACAAAAGTACTATTACAAACTATTCTAAATCTTCCAACAGTATACGATCATACCGATTACTTATCTCCTGCAATTGTTAAACATTGATAGGGTAAGCGGTGACGCTTAGTGAGTTCAATAATAGATAAAATATAACGTTATGCAATATATATATATATATATATATATATATATATATATATATATATATATACTTCCATATGGCAGAAGGAAAGAGAAACAAGGAACAACAAAGGCATATGTGAATCATATGTGAAACTTTTCATATCAATCAATGACTTGATTCAAAGATATATAATCAATGAGACATAACAATTTCCATACATGATATACATCAATAAAGCTTCGGCCCAAATGGCACAGAAGACATAAGATTTCTGATTAACATCTTGGTAGATTTTAGGCTTATAGCCTTGTCTAACCATTTGCCAATGTCATAGAATAGAAGTCATTCTCTTACGGAGACATGATCTACATGGCCAGAGGCTACGTACAAGTACCAATGTGAATCTAAGTCCTTTCACTGATCACATGGTCAAAGGTATTACTTTTTCTACTAAAATAGCGAATAAAATAACACGGGAAAATAACCCGAAATAATAACACTGAAAAGAACATAGCACATATAAAACATAACATACAATTGTTCTTGTATATTGAACTCACTTTGAAATAACCGGGGGTCAAAATAGTAATTTTGGCAGCACTTCAGCTTTAAATATGACTTTCTATGTTGATAACGAGGACCTTTATTGAAAACCGGGCTCTGCGAAGGTAGAGCTTCAAAACCAAAAAGATAAAATTTTCGGGCTTCTCGGGATCTTCGGGACGTGTTTCGGGTACTAAAATTGATATCGGGGCTTCGGGGGAAGTGAAAATAGTGGAAATATGGAATTAGGGGTGAAAAAGGGAAAAATATCAAAACTACCCGGGAAGGCTCACATGCCTTCTATTTATAGGGGGGAGGTCCGGATCCGAAGTAAGAGGGAGAGGGAAGGTGGAAGCGAGATCGGACACGCGGCAGGAGGGCGAGGCTCGGAAGGCGCGGAGCTGGCTCGCTCAGGCGCGACACGTCTCGGTGACACAACTGCTTCGGATGACTCATCGCGACACGCATCGGAAGACCATTAGACCTCGCATCGCATGGTTCTCCGGCTCGGACATGCGTCTGCATGCGAGAAGGGTGACGTGGCCGAAGCTGAGCCCTGCGATTCTTCACGGTTTTTACATTTATTTCAATTTTTTTTGCCCCGAACTTCAAAAATCCATAACTTTCGCATACGTGCTCCGTTTTCAACGTTCTTTAGAAGCACGCGTAGGCGGGAATATAATATACAACTTTTGTTTAGACTTCGTCGGCTAATTTTGAATTTAATTTTAATATTATTATTTTTAACAGACCGGGACAAGAAAATCCGTTAAAAATTCATAACTTCTTCTTCCGACATCCGTTTTCGTCAAACTTTTTACCGCTGTACTAATATTGACGAGACCTTCGATTCTCGTTTAGGTCGTGTCGGTTAAATATCGCTCGATCTTTATTTCGAGTTTTTAGCTATCTATTGTATTCCGAAACCTAGAAAAATCATAACTTCTTCATACGAAGTCAGATTTTGGCGTTCTTTTTATCAAACTTCTTGGTTTAATGAATACTAACACTTTCGTTTAGATTACTAAAGATAAAAAGTAGTTTACCAAAAACTCACTTTTTACGTCATTCAGCGTCGTGCCGGTTTTGTCGCGGATCTTCAATTGGTCATAACTTCTTCGTTATAACTCGGATTTCGATGAGGTTTTCGCCTAAATGTTTCTAACGAAATTATCTACAACTTTAAATAATAAAATTTTACTTATTTCAAATTTTATATTTTTTTCTAAATTTCACTATTTGACATCTGATTGGAATCTTATAAGACTTCCAATACATTCTGAATGATTCTAAGCATAGTTTTACTTCAATTGTAGTAAAAACTATATGTTAGAACTCAATTACTATAATTCACATTATAATTCGTATTATTCATTACAAAACACGAATTTAAAATGTGTATGTTACAAATATCTACTCCTTTTGAGAATTTCGTCCCCGAAATTACATCAATTAAAATAAATGGGGATATTTCGCTCTTATCTCATTCTTATTTTCCCAAGTATAGTTTAGGCCTCGATCGTGTATCCACTTGACAAGAACCAATTCTACTTCTTTATTACGTAGATTAGTTGTTCTTTCATTCACGATCTCTTCAGACTCTTCGACATATCTTCACGTATTATCCAATATCACCTCGGATAATGGAACTGTCTCATCATAGATGGTCAAGCATTTGCATAGATAGCTCACATGAAACACATCATGAATACCTGCCAAATCTTCAAGAAATTCTAAGCAGTATGCTTACTTTCTAATTCTCTGGATTATTTTGAAAGGACCAACATTACGAAATCACCCACCTGGAATTCTATGGGTTGTCTCCTCTTTTCCGCATAGGACTTCTGTCGATCCTGGGCCGCTTTCATTTTTTCTCGTACAATTTGAATCTTGTCGGTGGTGTCTTGAATCATTTCAGGGCCTCCAAGGATCTTCTGTCCTATGTCTCACCAACATAATGGCGTATGGCATTTGCGACCATATAATGCCTCATATAGTGGCATTTTTATTGAAGCGTGGTAAATGTTATTATACGAGAATTCAACAAGAGGTAAGTATTTATCCCAGTTACCACCGAACTCCAAGACACATGCACGAAGCATATCTTCTACTGTTTGGATTGTTCTCTCCAGTCTGACCATTTGTATGGGGATGATAAGCTGTGCTGAGAGCAACTCGAGATCCTAATTCATGTTGCATACTCACCCAAAAGTGAGAAGTGAAGCGAGTATCACGATCGAAAATGATCTTTAATGGCACACCGTGTCTTGCAACAATTTCATCCAAGTATACTTGTGCGTATTTCTCCCTTGGAGCCGTTTCACGCATGGCAGGAAAATGAGCGCTTTTAGTCAGGCGGTCGACGATTACCCAAATGCTATCATGCTGTCTAGCAGTCTTTGGCAATTTGGTAATAAAATCCATGGACAGTTCTTCCTATTTCCATACAGGAACACTAAGACTTTCTGGAGTTCCATAAGGCTTTTGGTGCTCTGTTTTGACTTTTAAGCATACAAAGCATTCCTGCACATATCTTCCAGTGTCTCACTTTAATCCGGGCCACCAATAATCAACTCTTACATCATAGTACATTTTACTTGTACCAGGATATATTGACAGCTTAGACTTATGAGCTTCATCTAAAATCTTATGTCTTAATCCACCAATCTTTGGAATCCATAGCCGATTCTTAAATACTTTTAATCCTTGTGGATCACCAAGTAAAACATCAACATAATGTACCATCCCTTCTTTCTTCACATTTTCTGGCTTTAAGGCCTCAAATTGCCATTTCTCTAGTTCATCTAGGATAGTGAACTTCACTGTAGTGTGGGTAATAGTATAACACATACTATTATGATAAAACTTTCTGCTAAGTTCATCGGCAACTATATTGGCCTTTCCAGGATGGTACAGGATTTCACAGTCATAATCTTTGATCAGCTCCATGGCACATTGTTGTATCATATTCAAAGTTTGCTGACTGAATATATACTTGAGACTCTTTTGGTCGGTAAACAGTTGGCATTTTGTACCAAAAAGGTAATGCCTCCAAAGTTTTAAGGCAAATACCACAACAGCGAGTTCGAGATCATGGGTGGGATAATTATTTTCATAATCATTTAGTTGTCTTGAGGCATAGGCTATCACTTTACCACATTGCATCAACACACAACCGAGTCCCAACCCAGAAGCATCGCTATATACGGAGAAATCTATATCACCTTTTGGAACCGATAAGATTGGAGCATGAGTCAAAAGATCTTTTAGGGTTGAGAAAGCTTTTTCTTGGGCTTCACCCCATTCAAACTTTTCTTCCTTTCGAGTAAGACTAGTGAGAGGTACAACTATATGAGAAAAGTCTTTAATGAATCTTCGGTAATAACCCTCAAGACCCATGAAACTACGAGTTTTGGAAGCATTGTGAGGCGCTTCCCAATTCTGAATGGCTTCGATTTTGATAGGATCTACGGATAAACCGTCACCAGAAATAACATGACTGAGAAATTCAACTTGGCAAAGCCAAAATTCATATTTCGAGAATTTAGCATAAAGTTTCTCCTTTCGAAGAAGTTCTATGATTTCACGAATATGAACGACATGATCAGCTTTAGACTTGGGATAGATTAGAATATCGTCAATGAATACGATGACAGATTTATCGAGCATTGGGCGGCATACCCGATTCATCATATCCATGAATATATCAGGAGCATTTGTCAGAACGAATGGCATGACAAGGAATTCGCAATGCCCATAACGAGGTAGTGGGTACTTGTTCTTGATAGTCACCTTGTTCAACTCAAGATAATTAATGAACATCCGCATTGATCCATCCTTCTTCTTGACAAACAATATCAGAGCACCCTAGGGAGAGGTACTTGGTCGGATAAAGCCTTTGTCAAGTAATTCCTATAGTTGGATCATCATTTCTTTCATCTCGGCTGGCGCAAGACGATAAGGAGTCATTGCAATCGGAGCAACACCAGGCACAAGGTCGATTCGAAATTCTACTTGCCAGTCCGGAGGAAGTCCAGGCAGATCATCGGGGAAAACATCAGGATATTCGTTAACAATGGGAACATCATTTACAGTTTTATTTTCCTTTCTTGAGATGTCAACTGTATAGGCCAGATAGATAGGGCAATCCTTCGATATAAATTTACGGGCTTTGAGGAAAGAGATTATTTCTAAGATCCTTTATTCACCATAGACATAAATAGGATCTTCCCCTTCAATAGGAATGCGTACCATCTTTTTGTAACACAAGAGCTCTGCATGGTTCTTTGACAACCAATCAATGCCGAAAATAATATCGAAGTTGGGCAAGGAGATAGGGATTAGGTTAGCAAGAAAATTATAGCCTTCAATTTCTATGACACAATCCCTATAGATTTTATCAGCAAGTAATGATATACTTCCCGCAGTATCTACGTGAAATGGTTGCGCGAGTAAAAAGCAAGCAATTTGAAAGGAATGCGCAAATTCATAAGACACAAAACAATCTGAGGCACCAGAATCAAATAAGATGTGAGCAGGTCTACAGTTGACAAGAAATGTACCCGTCACAACATTCGGGTCCTCGCGTGCCTCCTCTGAGGTAATCTGTAATGCACGACCCATAGCTTTTGGAACCTCCTCCTTTTTAGTTAGAGTACCCTTTGATTGTTGAACAGGGACTTGACTTCTTGCTGGTTGTTGAATAGAAGCTTGACTTCCCGTCATCTGACTAGTAAGAGTCGGGCAAAAACATTTCTTGTGGCCAGTAATACCACATGCATAGCAAGTAACATCCTTTCTTGGGCAAGCTGGCTTTATATGACCCTTTTGTCCACATCCATAACAGACAACGGATTCCTTGTATATTTTGCATTGGCCTGGATGATTCCTTCCACAAACACGACATGAAGGCGATTGAATAGAAAAAGATTGTGATCTACTGCATCCATGAGAGGTATTTTGAGTTTGAACTTGATTACCAGGTTCAGTCCGAATGCATTGAGCTGGTAGAAAAGAAAGAACAGGAACAGTTCTTTCAGTACGTGGATGCTTCGGAGCAGTAAAAGTGGCACCACATATTTCTAAGTCATGCTCACATCTTTGAGCAGAATCAACGACTTTATTGAATGACAAAACTTCTCGATTGGCAACGAAATCGTGGATTTCGTGTCATAGTCCCTCCATGAATAACTGAATTTTCTCATCTTCAGTTGGAATATACTTTGTAGCAAATCTTGCTCATTGATTAAACTGAGTTTCATACTCATTCACAGTTATTCCTCCCTATTTAAGCTCGAGGAATTCCTTCTCTAATCTCCTCCTCGTGTCTAGAGGACAATACTACTCTAGCAAACGAGTTTTAAACATTTCCCAGGCTAAATTCTCCTTGTCAAACCCATTGAGAGCTTCATATGTTGCTTCGCACCAGACCAAGGCTTCTCCGATGAGCAATGCAGAAGCATAATTAGCCTTGTCTTAATTATCCACATGAGAAATACGAAACACTTTGTCTGTGTTCTGGATCCAGGTAAGAACAATAATGTGATTAAGAACACCGGAAAACTCTGTAGCACCACTACTCTTGAAATCTTTGAACGAGGGTCGCTTCGCCTCTCCTTTTGAAGATTATTCAGTGGCTTTCTCTTTTCCCTTATCACCATTCTTTTTATGTTCTTCGAGAGTTTTTCGAATAACACTGGTAAGTTTACCCAAGAGTCACTCCTCACGAGGAGATACTGGAGTATTCACTTTCTCGGGTTGAGGACCTCCACCAACCTCAGGGGTATGGCTACTTACTTGTTCAGCCATCGTTCTGAAATTTAGGAGTAACATAGTAATTTAGGATATAAGGATTTATTATAACCTATTACTTCACTTAAGTCTTTCCTAAGGTTTGTATCCATATACTTATAATGATTCAGTTCATATATTGAACTTCCAATAGTTTAAATCTAAATACCAGTTAGTGGCATTTAGTTCGCTTAAACTACTGCTATGATACCATGATTGAAAGACCCTCACTTTCGTATTTCTGAAAGACCCAAATTTTCATACTTGACAATATAGTTACTCCAAAACATGCTACTTGCATATTCATAAAAACAATATTATACATTGATAAAGAGGTTATAAACTACTGGATACAAACCAACTATTACAAAGTGTTATATATTACATAACTACCTAGGATATTGTAATTTATACAAACATAAACTGAAGTACAAAAGTACTATTACAAACTATTCTAAATCTTCCAACAGTATACGATCATACTGATTACTTATCTCGTGCAATTGTTAAACATTGATAGGGTAAGCAGTGATGCTTAGTGAGTTCAATAATTGATACAATATAACGTCATGCCATATATATACATCAATATGGCAGAAGCAAAGAGAAACAAGGAACAACAAAGGCATATGTGAATCATGTGTTAAACTTTCCATATCAATCAATGACTTGATTCAAAGATATACAATCAATGAGACATAACAATTTCCATACCTGATATACATCAATAAAGCTTCGGCCCAAATGGCATAGAAGACAAAAGATTTCTGATTAATATCTTGGTAGATTTTAGGCTTATAGCCTTGTCTAACCATTTACCAATGCCATTAAATAGAAGTCATTCTCATATGGAGACATGCTCTACATGGCCAGAGGCTACGTACCAGTACTAATGTGAATCTAAGTCCTTTCACTGATCAAATGGTCAAAGGTATTACTTTTGCTATTAAAATAGCGAATAAAATAACACGGGAAAATAACCCGGAATAATAACACAGAAAAGAACATAGCACATATAACACATAACATACAATTGCTCCTACATACTAAACTCACTTTGAATTAACCGGGGGTCAAAATATTAATTTGGGCAGCACTTCGGCTTTAAATATGACTTTCTATGTTGAAAACTGGGAGCTTTATTGAAGACCGGACTTTGCGAAGGTAGAGCTTCAATACCGAAAAGATAAATTTTATGGGCTTGTCGGGAACTTTGGGGCGTGTTTCGGGTGCTAAAATTGATACCGGGGCTTTGGGGGAAGTGAAAATAGTGGAAATATGGAATTAAGGGTGCAAAAGGGCAAAATATCAAAACTACCCGGGAAGGCTCGCATGCCTTCTATTTATAGGGAGGAGGTCCGGATCCGAAGCGAGAGGGAGAGGGCAGGTGGTTGCGAGATTGGACACACGGCAGGAGGGCGAGGCTCGGAAGGCGTGGACCTGGCCTGGCTCGAACGCGACAAGTCTCGGGGACACAGCTACTTCGGATGACTCATCGTAACACGCGTTGGACGGCCATTGGACCTCGCATCGCTTGCTTCTCCGTTCGGACACATGTTTGCATGTGAGGAGGGCGACGTGGCCGAAGCTGAGCCCTGTGATTCTTCTCGGTTTTCGCATTTATTTCGATTTTTGTGCCCCGAACTTTTAAAATCCATAACATTGGCTTATGGGCTCCGTTTTCGACGTGCTTTATATGCACGCGTAGGCGGGAATATAATCTACAACTTCCGTTTAGACTTCGTCGGCTAATTTTGACCTTAATTTTAATATTATTATTTTTAACAGACCGGGACAGGAAAATCCGTTAAAAAATCATAACTTCTTCTTTTGACGTCCGTTTTCGTCCGACTTTTTACCGGTATACTAATATTGACGAGACCTTAGATTCTCGTTTAGGTCGTGTTGGCTAAGTATCGCTCGATCTTTATTTCGAGTTTTAGCTGTCTACTGCTATTCCGAAACTTAGAAAAATCATAACTTCTTCATATGAAGTCAGATTTTTGTGTTCTTTTTATCGAACTTCTCGGTTTAACGAATACTATGACTTTCATTTAGATTACTAAGGTTAAAAAGTAGTTTATCAAAAACTCACTTTTTACGTCATTCGGCATCGTGCCGGTTTTGTCGCGGATCTTCGATTGGTCATAACTTCTTCGTTATAACTCAGATTTCGATGAGGTTTTTTGCCTAACCGTTTCTAACGAAATTATCTACAACGTTAAATAATAAAATTTTACTTATTTCAAATTTTATATTTTTTCTAAATTTCACTATTTGACATCTGATTGGAGTCTTATAAGACTTCCAATAGTTTCTGAATGATTCTAAGCATAGTTTTACTTCAATTCTAGTAAAAATTATCTGTTACAACTCAACTACTCTAATTCACATTATATTTCGTATTATTCATTACAAAACACAAATTTAAAACGTGTATGTTACATCAATGAATCTCAAAAGATCTAGCAGTCTCAAATCCAAGTAAAACCTAATTAAATTATTTCGTTTTCATGGTGGAAATTGGTGAATCGTCATTCGCCTACATTCAAATATTTTATAGCTTGGATTACGACATCCCTCTTCCAAGTTATAAAAGTATTGTGTTGGGTCCTAGCCTTAATATTTCATATTGGGTGTTATATTAAGGACTTTAAATCAACTATCTTGAATATCTCCCAAAAGATGTCTAGTTCAAACATCTATGATCTTCCCAAATCTCTTGGAACTTCACTTCCTCCACCTCCTCCAATTATCCTCCCTAACCCACAAGTTCAAGGTCACTCAAGCCCTATTTGCAAGCAAGGTCTATGTGTGCTCACATCATGGAGATGAAGTCACATATTGACAAGCCGGGAGAGTTGGGTGTCAAAGTCTTAAGAAAGTTGAATGTTCAATCACTTTCTGAGTCACATGGTGAGTTCTTTTGGGACTACTATGAAACCGACTATGACATGATCCTTAATGATCTTATCCATTTGCTTGGTGCTGCTGAATCAACAATGATTTCAGGACTAGTAAAGCAAATTTCATTAGGAGATCAACTTCCCAATGGACATCGACAAGGGTAACATTAGATATCTGGAAAAGACTTTCTCTTCCCAATGGAAAGGGATCGGCCACATTCAACTCGGTTGACAAAATGGTAAAGAGAAAGGGTAAGTCTGCGATAGTCCCATGTATCTTTCCCAAAGAGTCCATATGTTTCTCTTTCCAAAGGAAGGGGTATTGATTGTGAAGCTACCTATTTACCTGAAAGATCATAAGGTTGATCAAGTGAAGAAGTTTGACTCTACTTCAGGTAAAGTCCACTATCTAACTTTGTTAAGTTTCTATTATGAGATTCGTATTACATGATGTGACTGGGTCACATGTTCATGTGTGAAGAATCAAAGAAAAATTGAAGGAAACTTAAAGAAAGAGTATGCTGAATCTGACTACGAAGATGGATTTCTATCGCTTGATTGAAGATCGGATTCTTGAGCTACTCTTAGGAGTTGTGATAGATTGCTAGGAAACATGTAATATCATAGTTTTAATTTGAATTTGCATTGTAAGAAAATGTTTTTTCCACATTTTATGAATAAATAAAAGTTTGTTTTACTTTATTTTATATCTCCTTGCAATGATATTTATGAAAGCTTGATGTTTGTATGTTTCTAGCAATATTGAAAATATGAATTTGCTTCTTTCATTTGTGGTAGTGTATAAATTTACCAAATAAGGAAAGATTTTCATCACCCAAGTTTTCAGTTGGATAGAAACTTGGAATCATACAAGTTGTACAGTATGATGAATGAGAACTTTCAGCTTTGGAAAATTAAGACTAGTTCCTTGTACACATGTATATCTGAGTCAAGTGAAGGAGTAAGGGATCGAGTACACATTCTTGTGCACTGATCGAGGTCCACCGCAAAAGGTTGATAAGACTATTCGTCATGATATACTAAGGTTTAGTAAATATGGTTATACTTACAAGTTTAAGTATAATTCTTATACATTGGAAAAATTTTGATGCATGACAAAACGAATAAGAAGAATTAAATTAGGCAGAAGGATAAAAGTTTCTCAAATCTTAAAAGATGGGAGTGTACTTTAGTATCCTGTTATATGATCATCTTAATGATTAAGAGACCTTATCACAATTCATCCTCTAAGTGCATTCCGATAGCTAAGAAGAGGAGCTATGAATTGTTGAAGTGGTCAAATCAAGAAGATGATTCATACCTTGTTCCAATATAATTCTTAGAGTCATACTCCAAGACTGTAACTTGAGTGACACATCTTAAAGAAGGTTTATAACACTAGTAAAATGTAAGATTAAAGTGTGTCCCACTCTTGTATGTTTGAAATTGGTAAGTTGTGATGTTTTGGATAAAACAGTGACCAACTAAGGCCAATTGTGTGAAGTATTTGTCTTGATAAAGAATATGCACTATCTCTTGAATATTTGACAAGATAGTCTTATATGTCAAGAGGACAGTGGGAGTCTTAAAGATCCTGGAAGATATTCAAGATCTAATCAAGAATAAAAACTTGTAGTTTAACACTAACACACGACGTCAGATTTATAACCTATCATGTTGACATGTTTCTATTTATGTGCCCATTCCAGTTAAAGTTGGCTTTGCATATGAGTTCTTAGAGTTCCCAATTGGTTGCATAACAACTTGGAAGCAACGTCAGGCCCTGAGCTGCCAGGTGGCAAGAAATTCAGATTGAGTTCAGTCCATATGAGTTTGGATTTCTCATTATCCTTGTCTTGTGACTATGGTTTTGGCAATTCACATGGATAAGAACACATACACCATAAATCTAAGGGTTATAAGGTTTCTCTCTGATTCATGAAAATGATGGTGAGGAAACACTTCCACCAAGTAGATTTGAACCAGATGGCAAAAGGTCTAAAAAATTGAGACTATGATTACGACATCCATTTTCGTAGTTCTGAAATTGTTTGGACACACAGGCATGTTATCTAAGGAAAGGTGTATGATTTTGATAAAGTTTTATCAAAGCATCTCGTATCAGAAATCTGAACTTTGGTAAGAAAGTCGATAAAGTATTGATTTCTCGAAGTCCAACTGATATCTGAGTACATGTCAAAGCTAGTGGGAGCATAAGTGTTATGCTAATAATCATCATGTTAGTGGTAGCATGATAATTATGATAAAGGTTTCAAGTTAGCAATGTTAATTATAGAAAACAAAAGTTTCAATTCATGGAGTTGCAGGGGTTGAAAAGTTGTTTTTGCTATAATTAAAGGAGAGGAAATTGTACTTCATTTCAATTCTAAAAGCTTAGATTAAGGTTTTAATCATCTTTAGTCAAGGATATATATGAATTTAGTGTTGGAATGGATCAACATAAGGAAATTCTATATATAGGTCTATTATTTGTGTTCTAAAATTCGATTATGATTACGGTATCCGTTTTCATAATCTGAATTATGAGAAAATGGCAAATAGAAATATTGTAGCAAAAGGACTAGTCTAGTATCATGTCTTTATGTGAGACATCATGAATCGTGTCCCATATGCTTCAGATATAGGATTGATTGCATGTGCTATAATATTCATCCTTTCTAAAATTTTCCAAATGCCTGGGGCATTAAGAAATGAAATGGTCTAGAATTGGATTTGACTAAAAAGATTAAGCAATTGTTGAGGAAATATCATATTGACATATTCTGAAAAGAGGCAACTCTTGTTCAGAAGTGATAGTCAAAATGGGAATCTGGGAAGGTGGAAGTTATTCAGTAAATATATGTAAGATTAGGAAACTTAATACAAGAAGGATGTTTCCAAGGAGTTGATCTCCTTTGGAATGCATTGTAATTTTTGTTGTCAAGTCTTTGTGATTTTGTGCATAATCATTACAAGAGTATCAATGCATATAAGTTTAGAATCTAACAGATTTTAGTAAATGGCATGAATTTGGAATTCCAGCATTTGCGGTAAGGAGTCGGGACTGTGAAATAAGAATTATTGGAGTTATGTGTGACAACCCGAAACTTTTTCCGTTATCCTTACCCAATTTCAATTAATAAACTTTGAGTTTTCATTAAATTCCGTAAATTTCTTGGTTTGGGGAACACTTTACATTTAAAAAAAAAATAATATGTATTTTATACGAGTCGGAATAATTCGGAAATCACACGAAAAACTCGAAACTTCACTCAATAACACCGAGTTCACGGCCATGACGAGTTTACAGTCGTAAAATCGTGTATGGCCGTAAACCCGTTTATGGTCGGTGCCAGGTGGACCCCACCACCAACCAAACCCCCAACCTATAAATACAGGACCCCCACCCTCATTTGAACCTTCTTGGCTGGAAACACCCACTTTATCTCTCTAAACCTCTTGACCGTAAACACCATAAAGCCCTCCTTTCACCCGAAAAACGCCGGAAATCGTCATTTGGGGCCGTTTGGGAGCCTCTGGAACATTTTTTGTCGAAAACAAGAACCTTTGTTCTTGAGGTTACGGCCGTAATCCTTCAGATCTTCAAAAGTCGCAAACTCAGTTCACGGCTGTAAACCCAGTTCTCGGCCGTAAACTCCATTCACGGCCGGAAACCTAGTTCACGGTCGTAAACCCCATATACTGTAACAACCCGAAATTTCATATCACTTCTTGTAATCCAATTTGATCAACCAAACGTCGTTTCCAATTTCGTTTCCGATTTCACCATTTTAATTAAGTCATTAACTTGTACGTATCTAAAATGACTTAATGGGTGTCTTAATACATTTATAAATCATTTTAACACCCCACTTTAGTGATTGGAATATTCCTAGAATTTACCATATCGGGTTACGGCAACCTAATCGGGTACGACCAAAAGCCTTGCCTAACGCCGGTATCGGGTAGAATTCCTCCGTGTCCAAAACTTAGACACTATATAAAGTGTTTCAAGACTACATTTGAAGCCTTTGGACATTTTCTCATAAAACTCTCCCAACCTCTCTCCTCATCCATAATCAAAGGTCCAAAAACAAAGATTTAAGGCTTCAAATCAAAGAGGTATCATCCCTAACTTGTTATCCAACCTCTTTAGCCTTCAAATTGATGTTTAAATTAAGTTTTGGGACCAAGAACATGAGTTTACGGCCAAGGATCAAGCTTGGGCCGTAAACTCCTCATAATGGGGTTTTTAAGCCAAATTTACCCTTCCAAGTCATAGTTGGGACTTAGATATGACCTTGAGGCTTGCCAATCTAGACTTGGAACACATTAAACATGAATTATAAGGGACAAAAGAGAGTTTACGGCCAAGGCTCCTTCTTGGGCCGTAAACTCCTCTAAAATGGGAATTAAGTGCCTTTAAACATGTCCAAATGCCTTGAAACTCAACCAATAGCCTTGTGGTAAATCCTAGAACCATCTAAAAATAGTTTGGGGACCTTAAACACACCAAATGCCCTACATAAGTGAGTTTATGGCCATAGAACACCTCCTGGACCGTAAACTCCTATAAGTGTGTCAAATGATTGCCTTAAACCACCCCAAAGTTTTGGATAAATTCCTTGAATCACATGTGATTGTTTTAAACATCAAAAACTAATTTCTCTTACCCATATTAGAGTTTATGGCTAGAGAGTATGCATCTGGGCCGTAAACTCATACAAAGGTGTTAATTGAAGCCAAAAATTGATTCCAAGCCTTAGAAAATTAGTTAGATTTACATGTGATTGTCCTTTGTAGCTCAAATTAATCATTCTTGGCCATGGGTGAGTTTACGGCCGTAAACTCCAAGTGTGTGGCCGTAAACTCCCTTTTAAATGGTATAATTACATTTAATCCATTCCAAGGCATTTTAGAAATCCATTCCAGCAATCCCCATGTCCAGACAAGCCATTAAACACCCAAATTCACACCAACATGAGTTTACGGCCGTAAACTCATGTATGGGTGTGTTTTGTGGTTGTAAACTCAGTTAAATGTTTACTCTTGGGGAGTAAACTCAAGTCCCAATTCCCTAGTGCCAATACATGCCCGTAGATGTCGCCTGGGTCACTCCAAACACTCGTTTTGAGGTGTTTAATCTCGTCGGAGTGTAATATTCCATTTAATTAGTGAATGTATCCATAATTAAATATATATGGACATTATTTCATTTTACATAGGGACATCGCGAGTAATCAAGCCCCGAAACCACGTTTAGTATCCGAAGCAGTTGCGATTCTGAGTCTGGTGAGTTCATACCCCTACCCTTTTTCATTGTTTTCACTGTTTTCAAGGGGGAACACAAGCAAAGTACAAGGGTTCTTGTACTCAAAACTTATTTTGTGTGTGTGTGTTTCATAATTCATATGCTTTTAATACTGATATACACAACTGATAACCACTAGAACATGCAGATCACATAAACATTTATTTGTGAAATGGGTTTTATAAACTGTTATGTTTATATATTTCACAAATGGTTTTCCACATTTTATCAGTTAAAAGCATGACATTAGAATACATGAATAATATAAATTGTACACTGTCTTGTCCTAGGTAACATTCCACATAGATATGCGAATGGAGGATTATCATATTATTACTAGTAAATTTGTTATTCCTGTATGATTGGAGACACGTCCTCGGCGAACACTCCACAGAGATATGCGAGTGGAGGACTACACCCGTAACCAGAATCTCTGGGATTTAGAGAGCGTGACTTGAGTGTATAGATCTATACGGGGCTGACTACCCCACACCTGGCTGCTAGCTACAGCCGAACCGAAATGGTTCAAGGGTGATGAAAGTCATAAGGTTGTGGACTACTTATTGCCACAGGTTCAGTCTCTAGTATGGTTATGGAACTCGCAATTAGGATAACAGAGATTTACTTATAGTAATAATGAACCACTAATTACATTTTACAGATAACCAGGTTTTGGTTTACATCTTTTACATCTTTTACATAAGGTAACCAACATTCAGGAAAGTATGGGACTTTCCTGGGGGAAAAACAATGAACATAACACGAATACATCTTTTACAACGATAACCAACATTCAGGAAGGTATGGGATCTTCCTGGGAAACCTTGTACATAACCAGGTCTAACATAATACATCTTTCACATCGAAAATCAACATACAGGAAAGCATGGGGCATTCCTGGGTAACATATACATAACCAGAAAAGTGTAACAAACTGAATAACATTACATCTTTTACAATAATTAACATTCAGGAAAGTATGGGACTTTCTTGGGAATACTCTGGTACGTAAACAAAATAGTTTAACGAAATGGATAATCAAACTATGCTTTACTTTTGTGAAACAACAACCAACTTTTAAGAAAATGTGGGATTTTTCTTGGTGCGTGTTACATTTTCAGAAACAGAAAGGAAACATGAACATTTTCACAAAACAAAACTACTTATGAACTCACCAGCGTTATGCTGATTTTTAAACTGCTTGTGTTCTCAGGTCAACGATAGTACAGTTACCCGAAGACTTACTTGATCCAGGATGGTGTGCGTGTAAAGCTCGTTCGTTTTGTTTATGTCTATACTATGTATCACAACTGTATAAACTGTGTCTTTTGAAACAAATTGTAAAACTTTTAATATGTAATGTAATGTTTGTTTCACTTTACTTACTATGTACGTCGGATTTGATACTCAATGTGGAGTCAACCCCGGAAATGTTTCCGCCTTCGGTTTTCGGGGTGTGACAAATTGGTATCAGAGCCCTTGTTTATAGTGAATAAAGTACACCAAACCTTACATGGTATAAAACTATAAACACTAAAGGGCCTAAGTGCTCTAAAATAAAAGTATCTTCAGACTATAAGTATTTTCAAAAGTATATAAGTATACCAAATCGTCGAGATCTGTAACTATAAGTAGCACAAAACATAAGTAAATGGGTGTTGTGTATTGTGGTTAAACCTGGGCAGTTATGTAGTCGTGTCTAGGATCAATATAGCCTGGCCAACTATATTCATTCGAGACACGGCCAACATGTGCTTGGGAGTGACTATGGTATAGGTGATGCCTAAATCTTACCTTAAACGCCACAAACATCGAACTTGTATCGTAGCGAATCATGAAATACTATAGGAGTATTTCTCGAATCAATTCTTTGTAGGAATCCTCGTTCACGTATAGACCCCTGATCATTCCGTTAGCGATAGTTTATCTGCTTTAATAACTCTTTCCTATTTTATCGCTTATTTGGAATAAATATCTGTCATATCTCTCGATTCAATTCAGAGGACTTATCATCCTCTCTTTCTTGATCTTATTAAATCAAGATGCCTCCCAGAAAGAGACCCAGCTCAAACCCTCTGCCACCACCTCCTCCTGAAATTGATCCCGTGTTATTTCAGACAGCTGTCACCGCCGCGGTGGCAGCTGCCATGTCCCAATTGAGCACCGGTGGTTCCGGTGGTTCGGGAGGTGGTACTCAAGATCAAGAAGGCAATCAGCGGCATCAAAGTTCCTACAAGGATTTAATGAATGCGAAGCCTTGATCCTTCGATGGCACTGGTGGTGTCATTTCCTTGTCCCGATGGTTTGAGAAAATCGAATCCATTTTCGAAATCTGTGTCTGTGCTGAGTCTGACAAGGTTAAATTTGCGGCTTGTACCTTCCTTGATAAAGCCTTGAGTTGGTGGAATGGCCGAGTCAAATCCTTGACCTTACCCGTAGCCAATGCCATGGGCTGGGACACCATGAAAGAACTCCTCCTTGCCGAATATTGTCCTCGTGGTGAAATGGAGAAGCTAGAACATGAGCTCTGGAACCTAAAGATGAAAGGTTCCGACATTACTGCATACACTTCCCAATTTGATGATCTCGCCCTCGTCTGTCTTGGATTGGTTACTCCTGAAAGCAAAAAGATCGAGAGGTTTATTTGGGGGTTAACAAATCCAACAAAAGGTCATGTCTTAGCTGCTCACCCGGACACATATGATAGTGCTAAAACTTTAGCCCACGCCATAATCGACTATAGTGATGATGTCACGGAAACCACCGCTACCCCTGAGTCGACTAAAAGCAGTGGTGAGAAAAGGAAATTCTGGAAGAAGAAGAAGGGTTAATCTTCTCAAGGATCCTCCAAAAGACAACAAACAGTAGTAGTCCATGCTGCTACTACCCCCGTTGCTGCTGCTTCTGTCGCGGGATCCACAACTCCGACTCCTACCAGCCGGTATGTTGGTAATCTCCCTCTCTGTGATAAGTGCAAGTATCACCACAACCCTGGCCCCTGTCGAGAACTTTCCTGTACCAATTGTGGTAAAAAGGGGCACACCGTCCGATACTGCAAAGCTCCGGCCCAATCGGCTAATCAATCTTCGGGAACAGGCGTTGGTCAAGCCTGCTATAACTGTGGTGAAACTGGGCACTTTAAAAGGAACTGCCCCAAGAAGACTACTGCTGACAACACCGGAAGAGTCCTCGCCATGGGACGGGAGGAAGCGGTTGCTGATCCCACTGTTGTCTCGGGTACGTTCCTTCTCGACAACTCGTATGCTAATATTCTTTTCGATTCGGGTGCTGAGAGGAGTTTTATTAGTCATGCATTCAAACATAACCTAAAACATAATTCTCAACCTTTAACCGAAATATTTACCGTCGAGATGGAAAATGGAGAGAAAGAAAGTGCTAGTGAGGTGTTCGTAGGTTGTACCCTTACCCTGAACGATCATTCATTTCCTATCGATCTTATGCCAGTATCCATAAAGAGCTTTGATGTCATCATTGGCATGGATTGGTTGAGTCCCAATCATGCGGATATCCTTTGTTTCGAAAAAGCCATCCGTCTCTACCTTCCTTCGGGTCAAACTCTAGTAATCTATGGTGATAAACGCAGTTCCAACCTTCGTATCATTTCCTGCATCAAAGCTCAGAAACTCTTGCGAAAGGAGTGTAATGCATTCTTGGCCCATGTAATCAATGAGAAGCAGGAAGTTAAAGACCTCGCGAGCATCCCTGAAGTCTGTAACTTTCCTGATGTGTTTCCCGAAGAGCTTCCAGGAATCCCTCCCGAGCGTCAGGTCGAGTTCCGTATTGACCTAATTCCTGGAGCTACTCCCGTAGCAATATCTTTGTATCGCTTAGCTCCAGTAGAGATGCAGGAGTTATCCAGTCAACTCAATGAGTTGCTCAGTAAAGGATTCATTAGACCGAGTTCCTCGCCTTGGGGAGCTCCGATTCTATTTGTCAAGAAGAAAGATGGATCTTTTCGTATGTGCATCGATTATCGCGAACTGAACAAGTTGACTGTCAAAAAGAGATATCCTCTTACGCGAATAGATGACCTCTTCGATCAACTTCAGGGAGCCAGTTACTTCTCCAAGATAGACCTTCGATCAGGGTACCATCAGCTACGAGTTCATGAAAGTGATGTGTCCAAAACAGCTTTCAGGACTCGATATGGACACTACGAGTTTGTAGTGATGCCCTTTGGTCTAACCAACGCACCGGCAGTGTTCATGGACCTGATGAACCGGGTATGTTGTCCTTATCTGGATAAGTTTGTCATTGTGTTCATTGATGACATACTCGTCTATTCCCGAAGCGAAGAAGACCAGAAACAACACTTGAGGCTAGTGTTGGAGACCTTGCGATCGGAGAAGTTGTACGCGAAATTTTCCAAGTGTGAGTTCTAGATTCGGAAAGTAACTTTCCTCGGTCATGTGGTAAGCGAGGAGGGTATTCATGTAGATCCTTCCAAGATAAAGGCGATAGAGAATTGGTCAACACTGAAGACACCCACAGAAATCCGGCAATTCTTGGGTCTCGCTGGCTATTACCGAAGATTCATCCAAAACTTTTCCAGAATCGCCAAACCTTTAACCACCCTAATGCAGAAAGGTGTACCCTTTTGTTGGGGTGATAAACAAGAAACCGCATTTCAGACGCTGAAAAGAGCCGTGTGCAGCGCGCCTATTCTGTCCCTACCCGAAGGGACAGAGGATTTCGTTGTCTACTGCGATGCGTCTAATCAAGGCTTAGGTTGTGTGCTTATGCAAAGGGGAAAAGTAATTGCCTATGCTTCTAGACAGTTGAAAGCACACGAGGTCAATTATACTACACACGACTTGGAGCTAGGAGCCGTAGTCTTTGCATTGAAGATTTGGAGACATTACCTCTACGGAACCAAGTGCACAATTTTCACTGACCACAAAAGCCTACAACACATCTTTGATCAGAAAGACTTGAACATGAGGCAATGGCGATGGGTGGAACTACTCAGTGATTATGAGTGCGAAATTCGTTACCATCCCGGCAAGGCCAATGTGGTAGCAAATGCCCTTAGCCGAAAGGAGAGTGCAGGCCGTAAAGTGAAGAACCAGACAATGACCATCCATTCCAACCTACCCATACAAATCCGAGAAGCCCAATTAGAAGCCCTCCAACCCGAGAACATACCGACCGAAGCCTTAAGAGGAATGGAAAAGAAACTTGAGATCAGAGGTGACGGAGTCCATTGTTTCATGGATCGGATTTGGATTCCTAAGTTCGGAGGATTCAGAGAGATAGTCATGGAGGAAGCACACAGAACCAGATACTCTGTTCACCCAGGCTCTGACAAGATGTACTTAGATCTCAAGAAACAATATTGGTGGCCAAACATGAAGGCTGAGATAGCTATGTTTGTGGGCAAGTGTTTGACTTGCGCCAAGGTAAAAGTTGAGCACCAGAAACCCTCGGGTCTGCTCCAGCAACCCGAGATACCCGAATGGAAATGGGAGATGATTACCATGGATTTCATCACCAAACTACCCAAGTGTTCGAGTAGGTATGATACCATTTGGGTGATTGTCGATCGTTTGACAAAGTCAGCTCACTTCGTTCCGATCAAAGAATCATACAAAATGGAAAGACTCGCGTGAATTTATATCCAGGAGGTAGTCCGACTGCATGGTGTACCTGCATCCATTATCTCTGATCGAGATAGCAGGTTTACCTCCCGATTTTGGCAGTCTCTTCAGAAAGCTCTTGGAACCAAATTAGATATTAGCACGGCGTATCATCCTCAAACAGATGGACAGAGTGAGAGAACATTCCAAACTCTGGAAGACATGCTTAGGGCATGTGTCATTGACTTTGGAAAGTCATGGGACGCACATCTACCTTTGATCGAATTCTCGTACAACAACAGTTATCACACCAGCATTAGGGTTGCCCCGTTCGAAGCCCTATACGGTCGTAAGTGCAGATCCCCTCTGTGCTGGGCCGAGGTGGGAGATACACAGCTAGCCAAGAGTCGAGTCCCCAACAGGGCTCTCACTGGTCCTGAGATCATCCGTGAAACCACTGAGAAGATCATCCAAATACGAGAACGACTGAAAGCTTCACGTGATCGTCAGAAGAGTTACGCTGATAACCGCCGGAAACCACTGGAATTTCAGGTTGGAGACCATGTCCTGTTGAAAGTCTCGCCTTGGAAAGCCACTGTACGCTATGGTAAGCATGGGAAACTTAATCCGAGGTACATTGGACCTTTTGAGATCCTCGCTAGGATTGGTCCGGTAGCCTATAAACTTCGTTTACCTCATGAGCTAGGTAACATCCATCCTGTCTTCCATGTTTAAAATCTCAAGAAGTGCCTATCTGATGAAACCCTAGTGATTCCCATAGACGAGATCGAGATCAATGAAAACCTCAACTTCGTGGAGGAACCGATCGAAATCATGGATCGAGAAATCAAGCGTACGAAACAAAGTCGCATCCCGTTAGTGAAGGTTCGCTGGAATGCCAAGCGGGGACCGGAGTTCACTTGGGAGCGAGAAGACTCGATGAAACAGAAGTATCCACAACTCTTTCCAGATCCATGATTTGTATTAGTCTTGTATCTTGTCTTGAATTTCGGGATGAAATTCCCTCTAACGAGGGGATAATGTAACAACCCGAAATTTCATATCACTTCTTATAATCCAATTTGATCAACCAAACATCGTTTCCAATTTCGTTTCCGATTTCACCATTTTAATTAAGTCATTAACTTGTACGTATCTAAAATGACTTAATGGGTGTCTTAATACATTTAGAAATCATTTTAACACCCCACTTTAGTGATCGGAATATTCCTAGAATTTACCATATCGGGTTACGGCAACCTAATCGGGTACGACCAAAAGCCTCGCCTAACGCCGGTATCGGGTAGAATTCCTCCGTGTCCAAAACTTAGACACTATATAAAGTGTTTTAAGACTCCATTTGAAGCCTTTGGCCATTTTCTCATAAAACTCTCCCAACCTCTCTCCTCATCCATAATCAAAGGTCCAAAAACAAAGATTTAAGGCTTCAAATCAAAGAGGTATCATCCCTAACTTGTTATCCAGCCTCTTTAGCCTTCAAATTGATGTTTAAATTAAGTTTTGGGAGCAAGAACATGAGTTTACGGCCAAGGATCAAGCTTGGGCCGTAAACTCCTCATAATTGGGTTTTTAAGCCAAATTTACCCTTCCAAATCATAGTTGGGACTTAGATATGACCTTGAGGCTTGCAAATCTAGACTTGAAACACATTAAACATGAATTATAGGGGACAAAAGAGAGTTTATGGCCAAGGCTCCTTCTTGGGCCGTAAACTCCTCTAAAATGGGAATTAAGTGCCTTTAAACATGTCCAAATGCCTTGAAACTCAACCAATAGCCTTGTGGTAAATCCTAGAACCATCTAAAAATAGTTTGGGGACCTTAAACACACCAAATGCCCTACATAAGTGAGTTTACGGCCATAGAACACCTCCTGGGCCGTAAACTCCTATAAGTGTGTCAAATGATTGCCTTAAACCACCCCAAAGTTTTGGATAAATTCCTTGAATCACATGTGATTGTTTTAAACATCAAAAACTAATTTTTCTTACCCATATTAGAGTTTACGGCCAGAGAGTATGCATATGGGCCTTAAACTCATACAAAGGTGTTAATTGATGCCAAAAATTGATTCTAAGCCTTAGAAAATTAGTTAGAATCACATGTGATTGTCCTTTGTAGCTCAAATTAATCATTCTTGGCCATGGGTGATTTTACGGCCATAAACTCCAAGTGTGTGGCCGTAAACTCCCTTTTAAATGGTATAATTACATTTAATCCATTCCAAAAGGCATTTTAGAAATCCATTCCAGCAATCCCCATGTCCAAACAAGCCATTAAACACCCAAATTCACACCAACATGAGTTTACGGCCGTAAACTCATGTATGGGTGTGTTTTGTGGTTGTAAACTCAGTTAAATGTTTACTCTTGGGGAGTAAACTCAAGTCCCAATTCCCTAGTGCCAATACATGCCCGTAGATGTCGCCTGGGTCACTCCAAACACTCGTTTTGAGGTGTTTAATCTCGTCGGAGTGTAATATTCCATTTAATTAGTGAATGTATCCATAATTAAATATATATGGACATTATTTCATTTTACATAGGGACATCGCGAGTAATCAAGCCCCGAAACCACGTTTAGTATCCGAAGCAGTTGCGATTCTGAGTCTGGTGAGTTCATACCCCTACCCTTTTTCATTGTTTTCACTGTTTTCAAGGGGGAACACAAGCAAAGTACAAGGGTTCTTGTACTCAAAACTTATTTTGTGTGTGTGTGTGTTTCATAATTCATATGCTTTTAATACTGATATACACAACTGATAACCAGTAGAACATGCAGATCACATAAACATTTATTTGTGAAATGGGTTTTATAAACTGTTATGTTTATATATTTCACAAATGGTTTTCCACATTTTATCAGTTAAAAGCATGACATTAGAATAAATGAATAATATAAATTGTACACTGTCTTGTCCTCGGTAACATTCCACATAGATACGTGAATGGAGGATTATCATATTATTACTAGTAAATTTGTTATTCCTGTATGATTGGAGACACGTCGTCGGCGAACACTCCACAGAGATACGCGAGTGGAGGACTACACCTGTAACCAGAATCTCTGGGATTTAGAGAGCGTGACTTGAGTGTATAGATCTATACGGGGCTGACTACCCCACACCTGGCTGCTAGTTACAGCCGAACCGAAATGGTTCAAGGGTGACGAAATTCATAAGGTTATGGACTACTTATTGCCACAGGTTCAGTCTCTAGTATGGTTATGGAACTCGCAATTAGGATAACAGAGATTTACTTATAGTAATAATGAGCCACTTATTACATTTTACAGATAACTAGGTTTTGGTTTACATCTTTTACATCTTTTACATCTTTTACATAAGGTAACCAACATTCAGGAAAGTATGGGACTTTCCTGGGGGAAAAACAATGAACATAACATGAATACATCTTTTACAATGATAACCAACATTCAACAAGGTATGGGATCTTCCTGGGAAACCTTGTACATAACCAGGTCTAACAGAATACATCTTTCACATCGAAAATCAACATACAGGAAAGCATGGGGCATTCCTGGGTAACATATACATAACCAGAAAAGTGTAACAAACTGAATAACATTACATCTTTTACAATAATTAACATTCAGGAAAGTATGGGACTTTCTTGGGAATACTCTGGTACGTAAACAAAATAGTTTAATGAAATGGATAATCAAACTATACTTTACTTTTGTGAAACAACAACCAACTTTTAAGAAAATGTGGGATTTTTCTTGGTGCGTGTTACATTTTCAGAAACAGAAAGGAAACATGAACATTTTCACAAAACAAAACTACTTATGAACTCACCAGCGTTATGCTGATTTTTAAACCGCTTGTGTTCTCAGGTCAACGATAGTACAGGTACCCGAAGACTTACTTGATCCAGGATGGTGTGCGTGCAAAGTTCGTTCGTTTTGTTTATATCTATACTATGTATCACAATTGTATAAACTGTGTCTTTTGAAACACATTGTAAAACTTTTAATATGTAATGTAATGTTTGTTTCACTTTACTTACTATGTACATTGGATCTGATACTCAACGTGGAGTCAACCCCGAAAATGTTTCCGCCTTCGGTTTTCGGGGTGTGACATATATGGCCATAAACACCTATTTCATGGGGAAAAGCCTGTTTCCTCCATTCAACCAAGTCCCGGTAACATTCCTTAACCAAAACCAAGTGTTTTTCAAACACTTTCACTAACGAAATCGCTAATTTAAATACACATATGTATTTATTTGATATTAGGATTTCGTTAAGTGCAACGTACATCAACTCAATGATCGTCCAGTTCAATCCTTTGCATCCAACCAACTGTGAGTTCATTCCATTACATTTTCTTTGTTTTTAACGTTTTCAGGGGGGAATACAAGTCAAACTCAAAGTATTTTATTAAGTTTTAAACTTATTAATATAGTCCAACGATTTCCATGTTTAATAACATATTCGGATATTTTATCCCTTTTTTTAATATCTTGAGCATAAAGGAAACTTTTAATTTTGAAATCTAACTTCATAGATTTCAGAAAAGTTTTTACAAAGCATTTTCCATATCAACTCTAATAAACTATAATGGGTATAGTTTGGGATAACCCTCTAGGAAGTTTCTACCAAATCAGATATAGACTACGACAGATTTAGTTATGTTATATATTTTCTCAGGAGTATAAAGTACATTTATTTAAGGATAAATATTGGTTTATACTGTCTCTAGCTTGGACACTAGATTATACAAAATTTTAAGGCTCTAGTTCAATATTGTACCCTTAGATGTACACGGATAAATCCTTTTAGTATAACCAGAGTCTCCTGAGGGAGAGCGTGAGATTTGTGAATAGATCTATTCACGACTAACAATCCCACACCTGAACTGCTAGCTATAGTTAGGAAGGCATGCCTAGGGTGAACAAATGTCATTTAGCTTAACGTCTGAAGAATGTTGTAAAGGTCTCTCTGTCATATCAAGCATGGTTATACGACTTGCAAATAAGTATAAACTAACTTTGGTTTATGGAATCTACTCTTCATTGTTTTATTTTGAGGAATAAAACTACTTTTATAAATACACTGATAGTAATAAGGGATTTCTAAACATGCATCTCTACCTCTAGGACGGTTAACCTGTTTTTAGGGAAAATATGGGATTTTCCCAGGATAACACCGACATTTCTAAAACTAATGGTTTATTTTCTACTAATAGATACTCTTTCAACACTACTTTTCATAAGAAAATATGGGATTTTCTTGAGGAACACTTTTCAAAATAAATCAATTATATAAATTCAGTGACTATTTTCCAATACAAAAACATGCTTATGAACTCACCAGCTTTATGCTGATATTTTTCCAAAACCGTATGTATTCTCAGCGCAACAATAGACAGGTACCCTTGCTAGCTTTTGCAGAAGACGGAGCACGTTAGAGTGGCGTCTTTTCCTTTTGTTATATAATGATGTATTTAAACTAAGTTTTCAATCAGATGTAAACATTCATATTGTAATGTAATGGTTGTGTTTACTTTGATTGCTATGATACGATTGTTGTGATACTACGCATGACGTCACCTACCCCCGGACGTTTCTGCCGTCTATTCCGACGGTTCGGGGGTGTGACAGATTGGTATCAAAGCTATTGTTTATAGTGAACTAAGTATACCGAACCTCACATGGTATACAACTATAAACACTAAGGGACTGAAGTGATCTGAACTAAAAGTATACTTTTAAAATATAAGTATTTTTACAAAAGTATACAAGTATACACTAGAAACAGTATCACATGTAGAGCAAAAAAATAGTATTTGGATGTTGGACACTGCGGTTAAACCTGGGCAGTTATGTAATCATGTCTAGGTTCAATATAGCCTGATCAACTATATTAATTCGAGACATGACCAACATGTACTTGGGAGTGACTGTGGTGTTGCATCAGGCCTAAAACTTACCAAGTATCCATACAACAAGATGTCGATAGAACAAAACAGACAACTTAAAATACTATAGGAGTATTTTAGTTAGAGTCGAATACATTGTAGAGAATCATTCCTAGTGTTTCTAGTCATTCTTTCTTAGCGATAATTTACTTGTGTTAGTAACCCTTCATGTTTATCGCTTAGTAGAACACTTTATCTATCAAATAGAGATATACCTTGTTTCATATCTCTTGATTCAAAGTCTAAGGGACTTACCATCTTCCTCTTCCTGATATAGAACAAGATGCCCCCAAAGAAAAGAACCAACAAAAAGACTAACGATTCCTAGATGGATCCAACGCCACCACCACCCCCTCAGTTCCACCCCGTCATGTTCCAGGCAGCAGTTACCGCCACCGTAACTATAGCAATGGCACAAGTAAACTATGGTGGGGCTGGAGGTGGAACCGACCCTCAACGAAAAGTCGGAAGTCAGGGACATTAAAAGGAGTGTTCCTACAAGGACTTCATGACTGCAAAACGCATATCCTTCGACGGAAATGGAGGTGTTATCGTCCTGACTTGATGGTTCAAGAAGATCGAATCCATCTTCGAAATTTGCACCAGTTCTGAAGCCAACAAGGTGAAGTTCACCGCCTACACCCTCACCGATAGAGCTTTGACCTAGTTGAATGGTCAAGTCAAAACCCTAACCCTGCCAGTGGCTAATGCCATGGGTTGGGAAAGACTAAAGGAACTCATGCTTATGGACTACTGCCCGAGGGGCGAAGTGCAAAAGTTGGAGCACAAACTCTGGAATTTGAAGATGAAGGGTTCCGACATCGCTGCCTACACTGCTAGATTATGTGATCTGGTTGTCCTCTTTCCGAGAATGGTCACCCTGGAAAGCAAGAAAATCGAGAGGTACATTTGGGGACTGACACAACCAACCAAAGGAAATGTCTTGGCTGCTAGACTAGCTACATTTGAAAGCGCCAAGGATCTGGCGCAGACTCTGGTCGATCATAGAGTCGATCTAGATGAGGCATCAGCGGTCGCCGAGCCACAAAAGGAGAGTGGTCAGATAAGAAGAAATTTTGGAACAAACGCAAGGGCCAATCTCCTCAAGAGCCCTCCAAGATGAAACAAATAGTGGCAGTCCATGCTGCTACTACTCCTACTATTGCTCCAACTGCTGCTCTAACCAGCCAAAGTCCTACCGGTTGTTATTAATGGAAACTACCTCTATACAACAAGTGTACCTTTCATCATCAAGGACCCTGCCGTGATTTGAACTGCAACAACTGTGGAAGGTAGGGATACACGACCTGATATTGCAAAGCACCAGTCCAACCAACTACCCCGACTCCTGGAGCGGGTGCCAGCCAAGCCTGCTTATGATGTAGGGAAGTTGGACACTTCAAAAGAAACTACCCCAAGGTGGCACCAGGTGGCAATATAGGAAAGGTGCTGGTGATAGGCCAGGAGGAAGCGGTCGCTGATCCTACCGTTGTTACGGGTACGTTCCTCCTTGACAACTCTTATACATGCATTCTTTTCGATTCGGGTGTAGAGAGGAGTTTTGTTAGTCATGCATTCAAACACCTAATCAAATGTAAATCTCAACCTTTAATCGAAACATTCACTATCGAGATGGCTAACAGAAAGAAAGAGAGCACTAACGACATATTTATAGGTTGTACTCTTACTCTAGATTATCATTCCTTTCCCATTGACCTTATGCCAGTCTCCATAAAAAGCTATGATGTCATAATCGGCATGGATTGGTTGAGTCCCAATAATGCAGATGTCTTCTGCTACAAGAAAGTTATCCGTCTCAATCTTCCCTCTGGTGAAGCCCTCATGATTTACGGGGATAAACCCAGATCGAACCTTCGTATCATTTCATGCATCAAGGCTCAGAAGTATCTGCAGAAGGAATGCCATGCATTCCTAGCTCATGTTGTTGACGAAATGCAAAAAGTTAAAGACCTCGAAAGCATTCCCGAAGTCTGCAACTTTCCTGATGTCTTCCCCGAAGATCTCCCAAGAATTCCTCCCGAGCGTCAAGTTGAGTTTCGTATCGACTTAATCCTCGGAGCTACTCCTGTAGCTAAATCTCCCTATCGCCTAGCGCTAGCAGAAATGCAAGAGTTATCCAGCCAGCTCAATGAGCTCCTCAACAAAAGATTCGTCAGACCAATTTCTTCACCCTGGAGAGCTCCGGTCTTATTTGTGAAAAATAAGGATAGATCTTTCCGGATGTGCGTTGACTACCACAAACTGAACAAACTCACTGTTAAAAACCGTTACCCTCTTCCTCGAATCGACGACCTCTTCGATCAAATTCAAGGAGCTAGCAACTTCTCCAAAATAGACCTAAGATCAGGGCACCATCAGCTGCGAGTCCACGAGAGTGATGTTCCTAAGACAACATTTCGGACTCGGTATTGTCACTACAAATTTGTAGTAATGCCCTTCGGTCTAACCAACGCACCGGCGGTATTCATGGACCTGATGAATCAGGTGTACCATTCTTTCCTGGACAAGTTCGTAATCATGTTCATCGACGATATACTTGTCTATTCTAGAAGTGAGGAAGATCACCGGCAACACTTGAGATTGGTGCTGGAAAGTCTAAGGACGGAGAAGATGTACGCAAAATTCTCCAAGTGTGAATTCTAGAAAGTAACCTTCCTAGGTCATGTTGTAAGTGAGGAAGCCATACACGTGGACCCCTCCAAAATCAAAGCGATAGAGAACTGGTCAGCACCGAAGACGCCCCTAGAAATCCGTTAATTCTTGGATCTCGCTGGCTATTATCACAGATTTATCCAGATTTTTTCCAGTATTGCCAAACCCTTAACCACTCTGACTCAGAAAGGCGTACCCTTTTGTTGGATTGAAAAGCAAGACATCGCGTTCCAAACGTTGAAGCGGGACCTATGCAGCGCACCAATCTGGTCTCTGCCCGAAGGGACAGAGGACTTCGTTGTCTACTGTGACGCATCCAATCAGGGCCTAGGCTGTGTGCTCATGCAGCGGGGAAAAGTCATTGCTTATGCCTCAAGACAGCTGAAAGCACACGAAGTCAACTACACAACGCACGACCTGGAATTGGGAGCAGTGGTCTTCGCATTGAAGATATGGAGACATTATCTCTAAGGAACCAAGTACACTATCTACACTGACCATAAAAGCCTGCAGCACATCTTCGATCAGAAGGAGCTAAACATGAGGCAACGACGATGGGTCGAGCTACTCAGTGATTACGAGTGAAAAATATGCTACCATCCCGGCAAGGCCAATATGGTGGCAGATGCCCTCAGCCGAAAGGAGTACATAGGTCGTAGAGTGAAGGCACTGACAATGACCATCCATTCCCATTTACCCGTGCAAATCAGAGAGGCTCAGCTGGAAGCTTTGAAACCAGAGAACATGTCGGGTGAAGCCTTGAGAGGAATGGAAAAGAACTTCGAGATCAAGGGGGACGGAGTCTGTTATTTCATGAACCGGATCTAGACCCCAAAGTTCGGTGGTTACAGAGAGGTTGTAATGAACGAAGCTGAAAAGACCAGATACTCCGTCCATCCAGGTTCATATAAGATGTTCCTTGATCTCAAGAAACTATATTGGTGGCCGAACATGAAAGCGGAGATTGCTACCTTCGTGGGCAAGTGCCTGCCTTGCGCCAAGGTGAAGGTTGAGTATCAGAAGCCCTCAGGTCTACTCCACCATCCAGATATACCTGAGTGGAAGTGGGAAAGGATTACCATGGATTTCATCACTAAGTTACCTAAATCTCTGAGTGGGTACGACACCATCTGGGTAATAGTTGACCGATTGACAAAATCCGCCCACTTCCTGCCAATCAAGGAGACTTTCAAAATGGAAAGGCTCACACGGATCTACATCCAAGAAATAGTTCGACTGTATAGTGTGCCTGTGTCCATTATCTCCGATCGAGATAGCAAGTTTACCTCGAGATTTTGGCAGTCCCTACAGAAAGCTCTTGGATCTAAGCTGGATATGAGTACAACATACCATCCTGAGACAAATGGGCAGAGTGAGAGGACTATCCAGACCTTAGAAGACATGTTGAGAGCATGTGTCATAGACTTCGGTAAGTCATGGGATGTCCATTTGCCTATGTTTGAGTGTTACTACAACAACAGTTATCATACCAGCATCAAGGCTACACCGTTCGAAGCCCTCTATGGCCGCAAGTGCAGATCCCCTCCGTGCTGGGTTGAGGTGGGCGACATGTACCTAGCCAAAGGGCAAGTCCCTGACAGCACACTCACTGGTCCAGAGATCATCTGTGAAACCACCGAAAATATTGTACAAATCCGGGAACGACTGAAAGCCTCACGAGACAGACAAAAGAGCTACGCTGATAAACGACGAAAAGCCTTGGAGTTCCTGGTTGGAGACCGTGTTTTGTTGAAAGTCTCACCATGGAAGGGCTTGGTACGCTTTGGAAAGCGTGGAAAGTTGAACCTGAGATACATAGGACCATTCGAGATCCTTGCTAGGATCGGTCCCGTGGCAAACAAACTTCCCTTACCTCAACAACTTAGCAACATTCATCCCGTTTTCCATGTCTCGAACCTTAAAAAGTGTTTATCCAATGAGACCCTTATAATCCCTCTCGACGAGATTGAAATCAATGAGAATCTTAACTTCGTTGAAGAACTGGTTGAAATCATGGACAGAGAGATCAAACGAACGAAACAAAGTCACATCCCGATAGTGAAGGTTCGCTGGAATGCCAAGTGGGGACCTAAATTCACTTGGGAGCGCGAAGATCAGATGAAACAGAAATATCCGCATCTCTTTCCGAATCCATGATTTGTATTCTATGTTCGAATTTCTGGATGAAATTTCCTCTAACGGGGGGATGATGTGACAACCCGAAACTTTTTCCGTTATCCTTACCCAGTTTCCGTTAATAAACTTTGAGTTTTCATTAAATTCCATAAATTTCTTGGTTTAGGGAAGACTTTACGTTTTTAAAATAAATAATATGTATTTTATACGAGTCGGGATAATCCGGAAATCACGCAAAAAACTCAAAACTTCACTCGAAAACACCGAGTTCACGGCCAGGACGAGTTTACGACAGTAAACTCGTGTACGGCTGTAAACTCGTTTACGGTCGGTGCCAGGTGGACCCCACCACCGACCAAATCCCCAACCTATAAATACAGGACCCCCACCCTCATTTGAACCTTCTTGGCCGAAAACACCCACTTTCTCTCTCTAAACCTCTTGATCGTAAACACCATAAAACCCTCCATTCACCAGAAAAACACCGGAAATCGTCATTTGGGGTCGTTTGGGAGCCTCTGGAACACTTTTTTGTCGAAAACAAGCACCTTTGTTCTTGAGTTTACGACCTTAATCCTTCAGATCTTCAATAGCCGCAAACTCAGTTCACGGTCATAAACCCTATTCACAACCGAAAACCCAGTTCTCGGTCGTAAACTCCATTCACGGCCGCAAACCTTGTTCACGACCGTAAACCCCATATACGGCCGTAAAAAACTCTTTCGTGGGGAAAAGCATGTTTCCTCCATTTAACCAAGTCCCAGTAACATTTTTATCGAAACCAAGTGTTTTTGTAACACTTTAACTAACGAAATCGCTAATTTAGATACACATATGTATTTATTTGATATTAGGATTCCGCTAAGTGCAACGTACATCAACTCAATGATCGTCCAGTTCAATCCTTTGCATCCAACCAACTGTGAGTTCATTCCCCTACATTTTCCGTGTTTTTAATGTTTTCAGGGGGGGGGGGGGAATACAAGTCAAACTCAAAGTATTTTATTAATTTTTAAACTTATTAATATAGTACAACGATTTCCATGTTTAATAACATATTCGGATATTTTATCCATTTTTGTAATATGTTGAGCATAAAGGAAACTTTTAATTTGAAAATCTAACTTCATAGCTTTCAGAAAGGTTTTTACAAAGCATTTTCTATATCAACTCTAATAAACTATAATGGGTATAATTTGGGATAACCCTCTAGGCAATTTCTACCAAATCATATATAAAGTATGTCATATTTAGTTTATGTTATATATTTTCTCAGGAGTATAAAGTACATTTATTTAAGGATAAATACTGTTTTATACTGTCTCTAGCTTGTAAACTAGATTATATAGAATTGTGAGGCTCTACTTCAATACTGTACCCTTAGATGTACAGGGATAAATCCTTTTTGTATAACCAGAGTCTCCTGGAGGGAGAGCGTTGTAATGGTCTCTCGGTCATATCAAACATGGTTATACGACTTGAAAATAAGTATAAACTATCTTTTGTTTATGGACTCTACTCTTCATTGTTTTATTTTGAGTAATAAAACTACTTTCATAAATACACTGATAGTAATCAGGGATTTCTAAACTTGCATCTCTACCTCTAGGACGGTTAACCTATCTTTAAGGAAAATAACACCGACATTTCTAAAACTAATGGTTTATTTTCTACTAATAGATACTCTTTCAACACTACTTTTCATAAGAAAATATGGGATTTTCTTGAGGAACACTTTTCAAAATAAATCAAATGTACAATTTCAATGACTAGTTTCCATTACAAAAACATGATTATGAACTCACCAGCTTTATGCTGATACGTTTTCAAAACCGCATGTATTTTCAGTGCAATGATAGACAGGTACCCTTGCCAGCTTTTGGAGAAGACGAAGCACGTTAGAGTGGCGTCTTTTAATTTTGTTATATAATTATGTATTCAAACTATGTTTTAAACAAATGTAAACATTCATATAGTAATGTAATGGTTTTGTTTACTTTGATTGCTATGATACGATTGTTGTGATACTACGCATGACATCACCCGCCCCCGGATGTTTCCGCCGTCTGTTCCGACGGTTCGAGCGTGTGACATTATGTGCAATCGATATATTTCACAAAGTAAAGATCATAGAAAAACTTCATATGCATACTTGGAGTATGGTATAAATAATGTTTAGATAAATATAGTGTGCATACTTGGTGTATGGCATGACTAGTGTTTAGAAAACATAGTGTACATGCTTGGAGTATGGGACAACTATTGTTTTAATTCAAGTATAAAGTTGATAGTTTGAAACAATATGCAATGAATAATTTGTAATCAATATGGTGATAAATAAAGGAAGTTTTATTTATATTCATAAGTTCTGAGACCATATTGGATTCGATAATTTTTGTGTTTCACTTTGCATGTTTTGACTTCCAGAATAACTTGGTCGTTCTTTTTGAATGACTAAGTTATTCAAACCGTACACAGTCGGTCATATGGTGGAAGTAGATATGAATCAAGACTGTCATGGGTTGGCTTGTAGAGGTCTAAGTTGTTGGACAATGTCGTGCTATAACACTCATGAGTGCTCATAAGTTCTAAGTATTGGATTCAACCCACGCTCATTGGAACCACTTCATGGATTTTATCACGAGTGATCATGAGACGATAATATCTTATATTCCTCAAACCTAGAGATATTAGTTGTTACTATGAGTTGGTTATACATTGATCGCATGAAACCGCATTGGTAACTCGATGCTATAAAACGTGCCTTTGTGTACGATTCAACAAGTAGTAGAACAAGCCATATGAGTCAAAGTTTATCCATTCCTTTTACCTTCGGGATAAAAGCGATGTGTATGGGCCATTCGATGATTTAATGATGACACATGTGAGTGCTTGGCCAAACCAGGACTGATTTGATATGTTCAATCAGCCAGTCGTCATAAATCGGAAATCGGGAAACAACAAATGGACAAAGAGAATGATTTTAAACCATGTCTCAGTCTATCTGATATCTAGAATGGAGGAATATATGATCCCTTATCTAATGGACAAGTCATTGACAAAGGTCAGATTTCATCGACAAGGTCAGAGTTCGACAACGGCTTTAGAGAGCTACGATTGCCACTTAGGTTTAAAAGTCATACTCAATAATAGTTTTAGACTTATCCAAGTGGGAGACTGTTGGATTAGTGTCTAATTCCATAACTATAATTGGGATGTACTTGACCCGACTCGCCATGGTCCATTTGGGTTGCATGGCATCGGAACATTTGGATAAACCGTTTGTGAGAAGTGGACATTTATAACATATTAATATATTATAAGTTCTAATATATTAATATGAAATCATGTTATTTAATTAATAGTGATCAAGACTTAATTTGGACTTAATTTAGTGATCAAAAGAGACTAATTAAATATATGAGAATTGATTGTGTAAATCATTCGTTCTTATATATGTGGGCTTATGATCCAAGATTCCTTATGTTTGGTTTAAACCATGTGGTGACCCATGGATACTCCATGGAGGTTAAAACCCATGGAGCATAAGGAATGGGTAAAGTCATGGGTTACATGGTGTAACCCTAATATGCACACTATATAAGGACCCATTTGGCTCAAGAAATTGGCACTTGTGATATATATGTGAGGGCTAGCCGATTTGAGCATGGAGTGTGTTCTCCTCATGGTTATTCCATGTGTTGGTGATGTTGTGTGAACTATTTGAGGTGTCATATTTGGGGAACTAGGATCTCAAGCTTCATGGAGTGAAGATACATCAACAAGGTATGTATTCTATCCATTTTATTACCCAAGTATCAAAAGATTGTATGCTAGTTAGGGTAATACCTTGGAATATTCATATTTGCATGTACAATAGAGAAAACATCGATCCAAGGTATTTAGGCTTACATGTACACTTAGGAGTGTTAGAATGCTCAAAACCCAACAGCTACTTGAATCACCACATTGCACCAAGCTTCTCTTCCTTCTAAGGGCTTCAAACACACTAAAACCACTCATAAAGAGCTCACAACACTCAAAAGGCTTTAGGGTTTCAAGATTAGGGTTAGGGATTATGGAGGCTGGAAAATGAGACCAACACTTGTGACTTAAGGTGTTTAAATAGGGTGAAAAACCCTAAACTTAGGGTTTCCTACTGAGCGCCAACTTGTCACGTTGCCTCATAAAACCCCGCGGCCAAGACAATTGCTACTCGATGAGTTGAGGCTGCCCAATCACCGAGTTCTCAAAGAACAAATAACAATTGCAAGATAAATTCATACCAGGAAATAGGCGTTACAATTCTCCCCCACTTGAATCACACTTCGTCCTCGAAGTCCGCTGACTTGAACAATCCTAGATAATGCTCCCTCATCTCCTCCTTGGGCCCCCAAGTGTATTCCGACCCCTTACGGTGTAGCCTCTACACCTTCACAAGCTCCACCACCTTGTTCCTCAAGGTTTTTGTCTTCCAATCTAAAATTTCCACTGGTCTCTCAACATAATTTAGGCGGTCATCCACTTGAATGTCCTCCAAGGGTACAACTGCAGAATCATTCACCAAACACTTCCACAGCTGAGAGACATTAAATGTGTTCTGAATCTGACTGAGCTTTGCTGGAAGATCTAGAAAATACGCAACTCGGTCACACAAGCCAAAACCTTGAATGGACTGATATACCTGGGGCCCAGCTTGCCTCGCTTCCTGAACCGGATGACACCTTTCCAAGGTGACACCTTTAGGAGAACCATATCTCCCACCTAGAACTCCAAATTTGACCAGTGCTTGTTAGCATAACTTTTCTGCCGACTCTGAGTTATCTGAATCCTACTCTAAACCGACTGAATCATCTTCGTATTCTTGAGTACCACCTCGGTACTCCGCATGACTCGCTGACCGACCTCGCCCCAACAGATCGGGGTCCTACATTTCCTCACGTAGAGTATCTCAAAAGGAGGTCGATCAATGCTAGCATGATAATGGTTGTTATATGAAAATTCCGCTAATGGAAGATATGTATCCCAACTCCTACCAAAATCCAATATGAACGCACGCAAGATATCCTCAAGAGTCTGAATCATCCGCCCACTCTGCCCATCGGTCTGTGGGCGTAAAGTTGTACTGAAATGGAGATGAGTACCTATCTCATCATGAAACCGCTTCCACAATCTGGAAGTAAAACGAACATCCTGGTTTGAAACTACTGATACCGACACCCCATGACGTTCCACCACCTCCAGAACATAAATCTCGACTGGCTTCTCTGCATAAATACTCTCCTAGATCGGGATGAAATGCACGCTCTTGGTCAATCGATCCACGATGACCCAAAACAAATCCACCCCTCGCACAGTCCTTGGGAGCTTCGTGATAAAATCCATAGTGATGTCTTCCCACTTCCATACAACAATCTCCAACGGCTGCATCTTGCCGTGAGGTCGCTGATGCATAACCTTGACTTTCCTGCAAGTCAAGCACCACTCCACAACCAATGGTATTCCCTCTTCATGCAGGGCCACCAATAATCAGGACGAAGATCCCTATACATCTTCGTTGCCCCGGGATGGATGGAGAATCTCGACTTGTGAGCCTCCTCCGTCAGAACTTGGCGTACACCGCCATAATAAGGAACCCAGACCTCCGATGCAGGGTCAAAAATCATCGGCTATGATAATCAAAGGAGGCCACCTGACCCACAATCTAATTGCTCTTTCGGTGCTCCTCCTTCATCGCCTCGGCCTGTGCCTCACGAATTCGTTCCAACAACGGAGTAACCATGGTCATACTCAAACAGAAATCTCTGATCAGAGCCGCAAATGCCTTGCGGCTAAGAGCATCGACCACCACATTGGCCTTTCCCGGGTGAAGAACCGTTATCCTCTTTCGTAGATTGATGATCTCTTTGATTAGTTGCAGGGGGAATATTGGTTCTCCAAGATAAATCTGAGGTTCGAGTATCATCAGGTTAGAGTGAGAGAGGAGAACGTGGAGAAGACTATGTTCCGAATTCATTATTGGCATTACGAGTTTTTAGTGATGCCATTTGGGCTCACTAATGTGTTTGCAATATTTATGGATTTAATGAACCTAGTATGCAAGCTGAAGCTTGATCGTTCTTTTATTGTGTTCATTGATGATATCTTGGTATATTCCAAGACCATATTGCAACATGAGGAGCATCTATGGACTCTTCTAGGGGTTTTGAGGTAAGAATGGCTTTACAGTAAGTTATCTAAGTGTGTGTTTTGGTTACAAGAGGTCTAGTTCCTTGGACGCTTCGTTAACCAGGATGGGATATTGGTCGATCTGGCCAAGATCGAGGTTGTTATGCAGTGGGAGGTTCCGAAATCTCCCTTGGATATAAGGAGTTTATTGGGGTTGGCAGGGTATTATCGGAGGTTCATTTAGGATTTCTCGAGGACTACAGTACCCCTCACTTGTCTGAAGAGGAAGGAGGTGGATTTCTGATGGGGCCCTGAGCAGCAGAAAACATTTAAGACCCTTCGACATAGATTATGTGATGCCCCAGTTTTGACCCTCCCAGAGGGAATTGAGGACTTTATGATTTATTATGATGCATCCGTCACTGGTTTGGGGGAGGACCGGGAGGTCCTCATGCTGAGAGAACAAGTGATAGGTTATGCTTCGCGACAACTAAAGCTGCATGAGACGTGATATCCCACACATGATTTGGAGTTGGGGGCAGTGGTTTTTTCCCTTAATATTTAGAGGCATTATCTTTATGGGGTTCGTTATACTATATATATGGACCACAAGAGTTTGACGCATATTATGGATCAGTCAAACCTGAACATGAGGTAGCACAGGTGGCTAGGTATATAATTGTGAGATCCTTTACCATCCAGGTAAAGAGATTGTGGTGGCAGATGCATTGAGCTGCCAGTCGGCTGGATCTTCTGAGGGGATGTCGTGTATAAGGATATCAGTGGATTCCCTGCTCTTGGGTTTGATGAGGGAGGCTCACGCTGTCACACCCCGAATCCTGAACGGCAGAAACGTTCAGGGGCGGAGGACATCATGTACAATATCATATCAATGCATAATAATAGTAAACAAGCAACAACATCATCCATTGCATTAATAGAATAATTTAATACAAGTGTGTTCTATATAGTTTGAAAGACACCCAAAATATGAATCAAAATAAAAGATGAGTCTTGAACACGCTCTGTCTTCTCAAAAGCCTAGTCCAGATGTACATGTCTACTAGTGACCTGGGAATACAAGTTATTTTGAAAGATAGGATCAACATTAATATTGGTGAGTTCATAAGTATTTTAATGTCATTGTTTTGTATGAAAGTGTTTGTAAACGTTTGTTTTACATGTCTGTAAGTGTTTGATGTAAATGTTGTATCTCCTAGAAAATCCTATATTTTCTACTTGAAATGTAGCCTTCTACCAAGACCTGACTGTTCTGAATGTTTGTTCTTTTAATAAAAGTGAGTGTTTTTCCCAAGTATGACTATCATTTCAAAAATATAGTTTACGTTACCGTTTATGTGAGAAGATCACACTGTGAATGAAATGGGAAAATAACGATGTACTATAGTATTGTATATAAGTAACTACCGATGTACTAAGTACCTTAAACCAGTTTGTTTAATTAAGATAAAATGTGATATGATTATAACCATACTTGATTGACTAGTAAAACAAGACGATCAAAGATGTCAAAATGGTATGACATTCGTCACCCGTAGACCTGCAGGTCCCATTGTAGCTAGCAGCAAGGTGTAGAATGGTAAATCCTGTATAGATCTACACACAAATTCACGCTTTCCTTCTAAAAGACTCTGGTTACAAAACGTGACACAGCTGAATATTGCTACGCCATGAAGTAGTGGCTCACATTAATGTTATAGTATTCTTGTATTTGTATAGTATGCCCTATCTATTCTAGTGTATTGTGTTTTCTCTATGTATAGTGTATAGTATGTTCCTCCTTGTTTCTCATTAGAGTATGTTCTTTCTGTTTCTTGCTATAGTTTGTTTGAATTGACTCTTATATCTTTCATTGTACTAGAAATAGTGAGTAGTAGTCCTCTAAACTATACCTATTATAGTTTACTAGTAATGTTGTTTGAATGACTGAGTATGTTTGTACACTTTTGCTAACTAAAGGTGTTAAACTGAGATAAAAGCTTTTATATCTATATACATATACATAATATATAACTAAGATTCAAACGAACACTCGAACAAACAACCGGATACCCTAAGTCCACAACCAAACATGGAACAGGAAATAAGGCGAGTTCTCAGTCCTAAGCCCTTTCAACCCCATCTATATAACTATATCTATATATGTAACATCCCAAAATTCAGGTGCATCTTTTAAACCATTATTATTTTCCAAGTTGTCAAGTTTAACACTTAAAAGAAAACTATGGCAAAGGAGTACACTGGGCGTACTGAAGAGTACGTTGCGCGTACTCATGCGCTTAAATTGGACGCGGACTCACCTAGGTACGCTGGGTGTAGCGGGCCCAGATGCAAACCCTAATTGTGGCTTGTGGACTATAAAAGGAATGTGTTGGTCTTGTTCCCAGCCACCATCCTTAGAGAATAACCCTAGGAAAACAATATTATCGTCCCAAGCTAGTGTGTCAGTGTTCTTGAGCTAAAAAGTGCCTTTGTGTGTTAGTGAAGAAGAAGAGGAGGTTCTTATGGAGGCTAGAAGTGGAAGTGCAAGCTTGGATCTGAGTTCTATAGAGGGAGGAGCTTCACTTGGAGGTAAAAAGCTCAGATCTTTCCTTTTTATTGTTGTTTTGTGCTTCATGGACCGATTTTTAGGGTTTTTGGTCCCAAGATGGAGACTTTATGAGCAAAAGTTCTCCATAAGCTTAGATCTACTATATTTCAGAGTAATATAAGTTGTGGGTGCATAAAAATCCAATCTTGGACGTGAATATTAAGCCATACATGAGATCTAGTCTTTATGAGGAAAGAGGAAAGGTGTTATAGAGAGTAGTGAGCTTTACAGCCATGCAAAGGCTTAAAGGTTTTGACTTTATGGATTAAGGGACCTTAGAGAAGTCAGATCTGAAGTTTGAGTATATGTCTTAACCATCTAAGACCCAAAATCAAAAGGAGTATGAAACTGGGATTTATACGGGGCGTAATCCCAATACGCACAGCATAAGGGGTCGCCTTCCTTATTTCTGTGAAGTCGCCGGGTACGCCCAACGTACAGATTTGGTATGCGCAGCATAACCTGGAGGGTTGACTTTTGTTGACTTTTAGGGTTTAGTCACTGATTGGATCTTTGAGCCATAAGAGGGGTAAAATGGTCTTTTACCCTTTTGAAAGAACTTAGAGAAGGATTAGACTAGCATTTGAGAGTTGTATTGATTAGAGTAATTATTACATGTGATTAGGCGGAGGCTAGACCAGTATTACCGAGTTCGAGATTTATCGAGTTACCCGAGGTGAGTCTTCTCACTATACTTTACCTAGAGTGGTAATTAGAGTTATGTGACAGAGTATGTTGTATGTTATTTATATGATGTGATATGTGATTTTGTGCTACGTGTGATTCATAGTTTATAGAGTTACGACCGAAAGGTCCACAGAGTTAGGTCCAGAGGGTCCACAGAGTTATGCGACTGGACGGTCCTACTGAGACACATTGACCAGAGGGTCATACAAAATTATAGCCTCGAGTGGCCTATATGTGTTGTATGTGGTATTCTGGGTAACTCACTAAGCATTTATGCTTATAGTATTTTTGTTATGTGTTTCAGGTACTAGTGACGATCGCGGGAAGGCATCGGCATGATCCGTACACACAGACCGAGGATTTTATTTATGATCTTGGGATATGTTTTATTTGATGACAATTGTTGAACATGAGTTTTGAGAATGTTAAACTGATAATTAAGTTGTTTGAGAAATGAAAAATTGTTTTGAAAAATTACGTTGTTGCAAGTTTGTATCAGAGTCTTGGTTTCAGGATTTCGGATGCACCTTCGGGCGTATTCGACCTCAAACTGAGGATTTGAGAAAAAAAATTCACAATAAAACAATTTTTTTTCTAAAAGTGTAAAAGGTTTTGAAATGAGTAGAACAGAGTAGTGTGTACGATCAGCCAGCGCCCGACGGTGATTTCCCAAAATACCCTTACATTATGTGTTATGAGATACGATATGATATGTTATGCATGCTAGAGTAGGCTAGGTACTCATATTAGGACTACAGTGGCCTGATTTGTGATGCCATAGCCTAGGAGATTATTGCTGATGTGAGATGCTTGAGAGTGAGTAGGTAGCAGCGAGGAGATTACGAGAGGTCCGCTAGAGAGTAGCCTGTACATAGCGAGTTTAGAGTACTTATAATCTGGGATCCCAGGAGGAGGACTTGGGGTAAATACTGATGCGGTGTGGTCAGTAGTATAGGGACCGTATTACTGGAGACATCAGATTAGTGTGTAGTTCAAGTAAGAATCCTTAGGGTACTAGGGAGCAAGTAGGCTTGAGTTATCAAGTGCGAGTACACTCGAGCGAGTCTCTGATATTTTTGTGTTGTATTTCAGAGAGACAACATGGTTGGGACACGCCATACACCTGAGAGCAGCGGTGTCAGTGATGAGGGGATCCGCTGGTTGATTCATGAGGAGGTGGCTACGGCCATCCGAGCTGAGTTACCAGAGATGTTTGGGTCTATCAAGACCACACTGATCGAGACTTTTGATGAGCGGTATGCCGCTTTTACTGATGTTGTTATTGCTGCGGCCACCGTAGCTGTCGTTGTTGCCAAGCCGCAGGGGGTGACTCGTTGCTGTTCCAAGAGTTCAGCAACATGAAGCCACCAGAGTTTGATGGGACTCAGGATCCGATAGCTGCGATGAGATTGATCTCTAACATTGAGGGGTGATTCTACACATGTTCATGTCCGGAGCATCTGAGAGTACAGTTCGCGGTGAACCAACTTCGCTTGGGAGCGAAGGACTGGTAGAAGTTTGTGACAGCGCACTTCACTTCTGCAGAGCTTCCCGCGGTGACCTCGGAGAGAGGTTCACTACTATGTTTCGAGATGAGTATGTTCCCCCGGTGCAAAGGGAATGGTTGGCCCAGGAGTTCTTGACCCTCAAGCAGGGTACTGAGTCTGTTACTACGATTAGTAAGATGTTTCACAAGAGGGCGATGTTTTGCCCTGAGCATGTGTCTTCTAAGCAGGCACGCATGAGTCGATATCTGAGGATACTAAGGAGAGACATTTACGAGTTCGTGGTGAACTCGACATACCGGACATTCGCCAAGCTCCAAGCGAATGCTCGAAAGAGGGAGATCGAGCTCGAGACTCAGGCCATGGAGCAAGCAGAGTCTTAAGGGAGGGATTGGTGACCGGCACAGTCTCAGTCGGCAGCCAAGCTGGCAAAGCCCGCCGATTCGAGATCAGGGAACCAGAAGGGCCGCACTGATGGGTTTTGAGCATTCTAAGACTTCCTAAGTGTACATGCAACCCTAATAACCTTGGATCTATGTTTGTCTAATTATCATGCAAAGTTGAATTCCAATGTTATATTCCTATCTAGCATACATAGGGAACAATCTTTAACTTGAATGAAAGATAGAATAACTTACCTTGTTGTTGCTTATGTTCCTTGAAACCTTGTGAGCCTAGCAACCCAAGTGTGATGCCTCAAATGCTTCACACAACACCAAATGCTCTTGGAATGTCTTTTGACAGAATACACACTTCTTAAAATCGGCCTAGCCCTCTTGTTTCATATATGTAGCCGATTTTGGTGGAGAATGGGACTCTTATATTGTGTTGACACATCTAGGGTTACATCATGTAAACCCTAATGTGTCATGACTCTTCATTTCCATGACCCATGGGTTTGTAACTTCCATGGAGCATCCTTTGGGTGGAACCCAACTTGATAATCCATGGAGCCTCTTAGCCCACTATACAAGATATGGATGATTTACATAATCAACCCATATATTTAATTAGTTATCTTTTGACCACTTAATTAATTCTAAATTAATTCTTGATCAAACTAATCAAATAATATTATTAATATATTAGAACTTATAATATATTAATAATCTCCAAGTGTTATTTCTCTCATTTAGTCTATCCAATTGCATGGTGCCATGCAACCCAAATGGACCATGCCGAGTCGGGTCAAGTACTGACCAGAAATAGTTATGGACTTAGACACCTTATCCAACAGTCTCCCACTTGGATAAGTCTAATAACTATAACTACAGTACTTCAGGAACCGACCGGCAATCGTAGCTCTTTCAAGGTCTCTCGGAACTGAGAAGATGTTGATACGCCATTTAAGATAAGTGATCGTATAATCCTCTGTTCTAGATATCAACCGGACAAATACATGGAACAATGTCTTACTTATTGTCCAACAGTTTGTTTCCCGATTTCCGATTTGTTTGACAAAGAACTTAATTGAACACATCAACTTAGTTCTGACCGGGCCCGGTACATAGGTCAAAACACAATCATGGAGGGGCCCAGATATCAGCTTCTAATCCAAGAAGGAACAGATAAACTTTGACTCATATGTTTGTTCTACCACTCATTGAATTATACATAAAAGCACGTTTTATAACATCGAGTTACCAATGCGTTTTCGTACAATCAATGCATAACCAACTCGTAAGTAACAAATCATATCTCTAGGTTTGAAGACATATATGATATTACCGTCTCCCGATCACTCATGATAAATTCGATGAAGTGATTCCAGTGAGCATGGGTTGAGTCGAATGCTTAGAACTTATGAGCACTCATGATTGTTGTAGCCATGTCCAACACCTTAGACCTCTACAACCAATCATGATAGTCTTGATTCATACCTACTTCCGACATATGACCGACTGTGGAGGTTTGAATAATATGATATACCAAACATAATTATTCCGGAAGTCAAAACAGGCAAAACAAATATAGTAAACGATTGACAAGAGATAGCAACACTTTACTCATAAATAAAAGACCTTTTATTCATCATCTAATGTCAATTACACTCTACAAATTTCGAGGTTATCTAACTACTAAATCTAATATGATCCTTCAGCCCTATGCTCCGAGCATGCTGGAGATGCTTAACCCGAGTCAGTTCCTTCGTGAGGGGATCTGCTGGGTTCTCATCTAATGATACCCTTTTGCCACGAGGAGTCCTTCTTATATTCGATGTCTGATAAAATGGTATTTTCTGTCGATGTGTCTGGATCTCCCGTGATCCCTTGGTTCCTTGGCTAAGGCAACAACGCTTTCACTATCACAGAAAATTTCCACTGGCTCTTTAATAACTGGTACAACTCCAAGGTCTCCAATGAAGTTCTTCAGCCATATCGCCTCCTTTGCCGCCTCGCTAGCCGCAATATACTCTGATTCACAAGTTGAATCAGCCACTGTCTCTTTCTTGGAACTCCTCCAAGAAATTGCTCCTCCGTTTAGGGTAAAGACCCAGCCTGACTAAGAGCGGAAATTATCCCTATCAATCTGAAAGCTAGCATCACTATACCCTATAACTCTCAAGTCATCACTCCCACCGAGGGTAAGGACCCAGTCCTTAGTCCTCTGTAGGTACTTGAGGATATTCTTTACCGTAGTCCAGTGTGCCTTGCCAGGGTTCCCCTGATACCTGCTAACCATGCTCAGGGCAAAGGCTACATCAGGTCGAGTACACGTCATAGCATACATGATCGATCCTACAGCCGAAGCATAAGGTATTCGACTCATTTCTATTGTCTCAGCCTTAGTGCTAGGGCTTTGTGTCTTACTCAATCTGGCGCTACTCTGGATGGGTAACTCTCCTTTCTTGGAGTCCTGCATGCTGAATCTCTTCAGCACCTTATCCAAGTAGGTACTCTGACTAAGTCCAATTAGTCTTTTACTCCGATCTCTCAAGATCCTTATCCCTAGAATATAGGCAGCTTCTCCTAGGTCCTTCATAGAGAAACACTTCCCAAGCCAGACTTAACTTCCTGCAGTGTTGGGATGTCATTTCCTATGAGTAGTATGTCATCCACATACAATACCAAAAAGCTAACAATACTCCCACTAGCCTTGACTTATACACAAGATTCATCTTCACTCCTAAAAAAGCCAAATTCCTTGACTTTCTCATCAAAACAAAGATTCCACCTGCGAGGTGCTTGCTTTAATCCATAAATGGATTTCTCAAGCTTACACACTCTATTAGTGTACTCGTTGCTGACAAAACCTTCTGGCTGACTCATGTAAACATCTTCAGCCAACTTTCCATTAAAGAAAGCGGTTTTGACATCCATTTGCCATATTTCATAGTCATGAAATGCAGCTATGGCTAACAGAACCCTAATAGACTTAATCTTGGCCATTGGAGAAAAAGTCTCATCATAATCAACTCCTGGAGTTTGTGAGAAACCCTTTGCAACCAGTCGTGCCTTATAAGTGTGTACTTTACCATCCATATCGGTCTTCTTCTTGAAGATCCATTTGCACCCTACTATCTTACGACCAAGTACGTTCTCAACCAAGTTCCAAACTTGATTGTCATACATGGATTGTATCTCGCTGTCTATTGCCTCTTTCCACTTGGCTGACTCAGGACCTGCCATGGCTTCCGCGTAACTGTTAGGTTCATCCAGGCCTATCAGTGTCTCATCACTGATAAGTGTATCACCTTCCACAATAATATCAAATCCATAGTAATGCTCAGGTGCATTCCTAACCCTTGTGGAACGCCTCAGAGGTACAGACTTGTCAATTGGCTCAACAGGAGTTTCCACCTCAAGTTGAGTGCTAGGATTTGAAGTTCCTTGACCGCTTGACTCTTGAATTTCTTCAAGATCACCTTGCCTCCCACTGTTTCCTTGGCTTATGAACTCTCTCTCTCTCTAAAGAAAGCCCTCCTAACTACAAAGACCACATTTTCACTAGGTCTTTAAAAGAGGTAACCAAAGGATTGTTGTGGGTAACCGATGAAAATACACCTCTCTCTTCGAGGTTCGAGCTTATCATGAGTCTCGCGTCTCACGAAAGCCTCACAACCCCAAACCTTGATGTGATCTAGTTTGGGTACTTTACCAGTCCACATCTCATGAGGAGTTTTTGCAACTTTCTTTGTAGGGACTAGATTAAGGATATGGGCGGCAGTCTCTAAGGCATACCCCAAAAATGAGATTGGTAGCGAACCTCGACTCATCATGGAACGAACGATATCCATGAAGGTTTGATTATGCCTCTCATCCACACCATTCAACTGCGGTTTCCTGGGAGGTGTCAATTGTGAGACAATCCCACATTCCCTAAGATAGTCAAGAAACTCTGAACTTAGATACTCACCACCTCGATCGGATCGAAGCATCTTAATGTTCCTGCCCAATTGATTCTCGACTTCCTGTTTAAATTCCTTAAACTTTTTGAAAGTCTCTAATTTATGGTTGATTAAGTAGACATATCCATATCTACTGTAATCATCAGTAAAAGTCAAATAATAACGATTAGCATCCCTTGTGGCATGTTTGAAGGGCCCACACACATCCGTGTGTACATGATCCAACAAACCTTCACCCCTCTCACGAGAACCTGTGAAGGGTGACATTGTCATTTTTCCAAGTAAGCATGATTTGCAATTATCATCTGACTTTAGGTCAAATAACTTCAAGACTCCATCCTTTTGGAGTTGGCCTATGTGTTTCTTGCTTATATGTCCAAGACGAAAATGCCATAATGATGCTTTATCCAAGTTATTATTAACAGAATCAATACACAATACATTATTCCCTAAGTTATCAACCACAGATACTGTTTCATACACGCCATCACAAGGTAATGCTTTAAAATAAAGAACATTATTAAAGAAAGCATTAATAGAACCAACTTCATTATCAAATGAAAAGGTGAAACCTTGTTTATACAATGCATGAAAGGAAATAATATTTCTTGCCATTTCTGGCGAATAATAACACTTATTCAGATCTAAATTAAACCCACTACTTAGCGATAAAGTATAAACTCCAATCTTGGTGACAGGTAAAGCTTTCCTATTCCCCATGATTATGTTTATTCTTCCTTGCTCCACATTCTCACTTCTTCTTAGTCCCTACAAATTAGAACAAATATGAATACCACAACCGGTATCAAGGACCCAAGAGTTAGAATAGGGTGTGTTATTAGATAAGATAGTGTAAATACCTGCATGGTTGGGTTTAACTTTCCCATCCTTCACATCTTGCTGGTATTTTGGGCAATTTCGCTTCCAACGTGATTTTTCATGGCAATAGAAGCATTCAGCCTCTTTTGGGTCAGAAGAAGGAGTGACGAAACCTTTCTTGGTTCCACTTGGAGAAGAGCCATCAAGGGTCCTAGCCTTGGTACCCTTCGAAGAGCTCTTTTTCTTCTTCCCTCGACTTTTCCCGATTGCCAAAACCAGAGTGGAGTTTGGAGTAGGAATGTTAACAACCGGCATCCCCTTAAGACCTGTTTCTGCGGTCTTGAGAAGTCCTTGAAGTTTGCTGAGTGTGACCTCTTCCTTATTCATGTGATATGTCATGCGGAATTGATCATAGCACGATGGCAAGGAGTGCAAAATTATATCTATTGCAAGCTCCTCAGGGAGGTTCACATTAAGCTTCAGCAACCGATCCACATACCTTTGCATTTTCTACATGTGGCTCGTGACGGATTCCCCGTCCTTCATCATGGTCGTTATCATAGAGCAGATGATTTCATACCTCTCTTGTCGTGCACTTTAATGGTATTTTCCATCAGATCTTGGTGCATTTCAAAAGGGTAGAAGTCCTCATAGGACTCTTGGAGTTCCGCTGTCATCGTGGCCACCATGATGCATGCCACTTTGGTAGCAACTCTTTCATGTGCCTGAAAGTCAACGATCCCCTGGGGAGTTGCAGTGGTCTCATCAATCTCCTTAAGCTCCTTGTCGAGGACATATTCTTTGTCCTCGTAGCGGTTAATCATCCTGATGTTTCTGATGCATTCATTGAAGTTGGATCCATCAAAAATGACTTTCCCACACAAGTTCATAAGGGTAAAGGAGCCATTAGGATTAGAGCCAGAAGCAGCATTGTTTAAAGACATCTGAAGGAAGAGGACAAGATTAGTTTAGATATTAAGAGAGTCCTTAATAAAACACCCAAATGTAATATTAAGGCTAGGATCCAACACAATATATTATAACTTAGAAGAGGTATGCCGTAATCCAAGCTATAACATATTTGAAAGGCAGGTGAATGACGATTCACCAATTTCCACCATGAAAAACCGAAATATTAATTATTAGGTTTTTGATTGGTATCTTAGAAATTCCTAGATTCTTTTGAGATTCAATAAACTTTTCAAAGGCATGTTTCAGTCTCGAGTGTGCCCTCCAAGTTTTGTGACTCGGATACCGAGGATCACAAAACGAGGTGTGAAGTAACCATGCAAATCACTTGGTACCCTTAAAGTTTATCACTCAATCGATGTGCCGGTAAACCACACACGTGTTGGATAAGGTGTCTAAGTCCATAACTATTTCGGGCTTGTACTTGACCCGACCCGGCATGGTCCATTTGGGTTGCATGGCACCATGCAATTGGATAGACTAAATAAGAGAAATAACACTTGGAGATTATTAATATATTATAAGTTCTAATATATTAATAATATTATTTGATTAGTTGATCAAAGAATTAATTTGGAATTAATTAAGTGATCAAAGGATAACTAATTAAATATATGGGTTGATTGTGTAAATCATCCATATCTTGTATAGTGGGCTAAGAGGCTCCATGGATTATCAAGTTGGGTTCTACCCATAGGATGCTCCATGGATGCTCCATGGGAGTTACAAACCCATGGGTCATGAAAATGAAGAGTCATGACACATTAGGGTTTACATGGTGTAACCCTAGATGTGTCAACACTATATAAGGATCCCATTCTCCACCAAAAACGGCTAGACATAAGAAACAAGAGGGCTTGGCCGATTTTGAGAAGTGTGTGTTATCTCAAGAGTCTTTCCAAGAGCACTTGGTGTTGTGTGAAGCATTTGAGGCATCACACTTGGGGTGCTAGGCTCACAAGGTTTCAAGGAACACAAGCAACAACAAGGTAAGTTATTCTATCTATGATCCAAGTTAAAATTGTTCCCCATGTATGCTAGATAGGAATATAACCTTGGAATTCAACTTTGCATGATAATTAGACAAACATAGATCCAAGGTTATTAGGGTTGCATGTACACTTAGGAAGTGTTAGAATGCTCAAAACCCATAAGTGGTATCAGAGCCTAGGCTTGTTTGTTTGTTATTTGTGCTTAAAAGTTGAAGAAAGTCGAAAATCTTGCTGTCTGACTGATGGACTCGGCGAGTCCATGGGGAGGACTCGATGAGTTCATGTGTATCTTCAACCTACTCGGCGAGTAGGTTTATGCACTCGGCGAGTAGGGTCGACAGAGTGCAGAATTTCGACTTGTGTTGCTGGAAATGGATTAGAATCATTACCCTAAAATGTTTTGGTACTTGAAAACTTATTTTAGAAGGTGTAATGTCTTTTCTAACTCATTTACAACAACTAGTTATCAAAATTACAAAGATTAAATGTGATTTTGATTCTTGAAAGTGTTCATATTCATGTTCTTGTTCTTATGATGTTTAGATGATCATAGGAATTATTTGTAACCTATGTGGTAGATTAATTCATGATCATAATGTGTTTTAATGGAGTCCATAACTTGTCCTCAAGTTATGGAAAACCAAAAGTCTCTTGGATTAAAAAACCATTAAAAGAACACAAGAGTTAGAAAAATGAAAAGTCCTCATTTTATTACTCTATTAAACTCATAAGTTACAAGAAATGAAAAGTTTTGAAAGATTACAAAACTTGCCCTCAAGTTTTGGAACAAGTAAAGTTAAGTTAAAACTTTAGTTCCAACCCCTAGAATTTTAAAAGTTAAAATTCAACCCTTATACTTATATTATTATGATTTAATAATTATATATATATGTATAAGAACAAAGTCGTCTTACCGCTAGTACGCCTCATTCACGAAGCCGGTCTATAAGGTGGGTATAAGGTTGTTGCCTATAAAATGGTGACTTAATGGGTGTCCACTCTCACCCACCGCTTGCTTGATCGGTGGAGGGTCGTTAGCCGAACGGGTAAGACAAGGACTTATTAATTCTCATTCAAAGTATGATGAATATTATAAAGTAACTAAATGTTTTATTAAATTCCCAATCTTAGTTACTTTAGGAAAAATGTGAATAAGGTGCTAATCCATGAAATTACACTTTACACTTTGTCTAAGTCGTTAGTGGAGCGTGTGTGGTTAACCGGCACACTAACTTGGACTTAACAAGGTAGGTAAAGGGTGACTTAATATTTATCATAGTATCGATGGAGCGTGTGTGGTTAACTGGCACATCGATTGAGGGGTAATTTATTAAGGGTACCAAGTGATTTGCATGGTTACTTCACACCTTGTTTTGTGATCCTCGGCATCCCAGTCACAAAACCTGAAGGGCACACTCGAGATTGAAACATGCCTTTGAAAAGTTCAATGAATCTCAAAGATCTAGGAGTTTCAAAACCAATTAAAACCTAATAATACATTTCGTTTATCTTGGTGGAAATTGGTGAATCGTCATTCACCTACCTTCAAATATTTTATAGCTTGGATTACGGCATACCTCTTCTAAGTTATAAAATAGTTTGTTGGGTCCTAGCCTTAATATTTCATATTGGGTGTCATATTAAGGACTTAAGATCAACTATCGTGAATATCTCCCAAAAGATGTCTGGTTTAGACACTTATGATCTTCCCAAATCTCTTGAAACAAGGTTTCCTAATGAAGATGATGTCCCATGGATATCATACTTCTTTCTCCTCCTCCAATTATTCTCCCTAACCCACAAGTTCTTGAAAAGTTTAAGGTCACTCAAGCCCTATTGGCAAGGCAAGGTCTAGGTGTGGACACATCTTGGAGATGTAGTCACATATTGACAAGCCGGGAGAGTTGGGTGTCAAAGTCTTGAGAAAGTTGGTGGTTCAACTACTTTCTAAGTCACATAGTGAGTTCCTTTGGGACACCTATGAAACAGACTATGACAAGACCCTTAATGATCTTATCTATTTGTTAAGATCAACTTCCTTAATACTTGATGGACATTGACAATAGTGACACAGGAAATCCAGTAAAGCATTCTCTTCCCAATGGAAAGGGATCGGCCATAGTCAATTCGGTTGACCAAATGGTAAAGAGAAAAGCTAAGTCTGTGATAGTCCTGTGTGTCTTTATCAAAGGGTCCATATGTTTATATTGCCAAAGAAAGGGGCATTGGTTGCGAAGCTGCCAAAATTTACCTAAGGATGTTAAAGTCAATAAGTTTGACTCTACTTCAGGTAAAGTCCACTATCTAACTCTGTTAAGTTTCTATTATGAGATTCTTGATACATGATGTGACTGGGTCACATGGTGATGTTTTAAGAATGAAAGAAAAGTGAAGAAACTTAAAGAAAGAATATGCTGAATCTGATGGCGTAGATGGATTTCTATCGCGTAGTTTGAAGATCGGATTCTTGAGCTACTTCTTAGGAGTTATGAGATATTGCTTAAGGAATAGATAACAACAAGTTTTCATATGGATTGTAAGGATAAGTTTTTCCGCAAAGTTTTAAAATAAAAGAAAATTTTGATTTTATTTATTTTAAAATATCCTTACAATGGCATTTGTGGGAAAAATTGTTGCTTATATGATTCCATTAAGAGCAAGAGTGGAAATATGAAATTGATTCTTTCATTTGTGGTAATGTCTAGATTTACCAAATAAGGAAAGATTCTCATCACCCAAGTTTCAATTGGACCGGAACTTGGAATCATGCAAGTTGTATAGCATGATGAATGAGAACTTTCAAATTTTGGAAAATTAAGACTACTTACTTGTTCACATGGATGTGTGAATCAAGTAAAGGACTAAGGGATCGAGTACACAGTCTTGTGCACTGGTCAAGTCCACCACAAAAAGTTTGATAAGACTATTCGTCATGATTTACTTAAGTTCAGTAAATATGATTATACTTACAAGCTTAAGTGTAACTCTGAGACATTGGAAAAGGTTCCAATGTAAGGCAGAGCGAATAAGAAGAATCAATTTAGGCAGAAAGGATAAAAGTTTCTCATATCTGAAAAGATGGGAGAGTACTTTAGTATCAGTTTTGTGATCATCTTAATGATTAAGAAACCATATCAAAATTAGTTCTCTAAGGAAATCTTAGTGCATTCTTATGACTAAGAAGAGGGATCTTGAATTGTTGAAATGGTTAAATCAAGAAGATGAGTCATACTTCGTTCCAATACAAGTCTTAGAGTCATACTCCAAGATTGTCATTTGAGTGACATGTCTTAAAGAAGGTTTAAAACACTTGTCAAATGTAAGAGTAAAAGTTTTCTACTCTTGTACATGTGAAATTGGTAAGTTGTGATGTTTTGGATAAAACAAAGATCAACTTAGGCCAATTGTGTGAAGTGTTTGTCTTGATTAGAATCCTCACTATCTCTTGGATATTTGACAAGGGAGTCTTATAGGTCAAGAGGACAGTGGGAGTCTTAAAGGTCTTGAAAGTCTCAAGAACTAATCAAGAATAAAACCTAAAGTTCTTCTCTAGCACACAATTTGAGGTTTATAATCTATTGTGTTGACATATTCTGTGCCCATTCCAGTTAAAGTTGGTTTTGCATATGAGTTCTTAGAGTTCTCAATTTGTTGCACAACAACTTGGAAGCAATGGCAGGCCCTTGAGCTGCCAGGTGGCAAGAAGTTAAGATTGAGTTCGGTCCATATGAGTTTGGATTTGTCATTATCTTTGTCTTGTGATTATGGTTTTGACAATTCACATGGATAAGAACACATACACCAGTAAATCTAAGTGTCATAAGGTTTCTCTCCGATTCATGGAAATGATGGTGAGGAAACACTTTCACTAAGTAGATTTTAGCTAGATAGCAATTGTGATATTTGCATTCTCAAAGTCGTTAGTGGAGCGCGTGTGGTTAACCGGCACACTAATATGGACTTGTGAGAAGTGGCAAAAAGGTCTAACCATTATGATTACGGCATACCTCTTCATAATTGTTTAGACTCACAAGTGTGCTATCTAAGGGGAGGTGTATGATTTTGATACAACTTTATCAAAACAATCTAGCATCAGAAATCTGAACTTTGGTAAGAAAGTCAATGAAGTATTGATTTCTAGAAGTCCAGCTGATTTCTGAGTACATGTCAAAGCTAGTGGGAGCATAAGTGTTATGCTAATAATCATCATGTTAGTGGGAGCATGATAATTATGATAAGTATTGCAAGTTAGCAATGTTAATTATAGAAAACAAAAGTTTCAATTGGGAAAGAGTTGTTTTGCTATAATTAAGGGAGAGGAAATTATGCTTCATCTCAAATCTATAAGCTTAGATCGTGAGGTTTTAATCATTTAGTCAAGGATATATATGAATTTCATGTTGGAATGGCTCAACATAAGGAAATTCTGTATACGGGTCCATTATTTGCGCTCTAAAATTCGATTATGATTACGGCATCTCTTTTCATAATCTGAATTATGAGAACTTGGCAAATTGAAATGGACATATTATAGCAAAAGACTAGTTTAGTCTTTATGTGAGACATCATGAATCGTGTCCCATATGCTTCGAATATAGGATCGATTACATGTGTTATAATCATCCGTTCTAAAATTTTCCAAATGCCTGGGGCATTAAGAAGGGAAAAGGTTTAGAACTGGATATGACTAAAAGGATTAAACAATTGTCGAGAACAATCTAAGGTTTTCCAAAGATTGGTTGCTCAAGGACAGTTTGGAAGTATAGTGATAATTCTGGAAGGACCATATTGACCTAGTCTGTTAGGAGGCAACTCTTGTTCAGAAGTGATGGTCAAAATGGAATCTGGAAATGTTTCAAAGTTAGGATTTTCAAATCTGTGTAAGATTAAGGAAACTTAATGAAAGAAGGATGTTTCCAAGAAGTTGATCTCCTTTGGAATGCTCTATAATGATTGTTGCCAAGTCTTTATGACTTTGTGCATAATCATTACAAGAGGATCAATGCATATAAGTTTAGAATCTGACAGATTTCAGTAAATGGCATGAATTTGGAATTCTTGCATTTGCGGTAAGGATTTGGGAGTGTGAAAAGAGAATCATTGAAGTTATGTTCAATGGATCTAGTTCACAAAGTAAAGATCATAGACAAACATAGTATGCATACTTGGTGTGTGGCATGACTAGTGTTTAGAAAACATAGTGTACATGCTTGGAGCATGGGACAACTATTGTTCTAAATTCAAGAATAAAGTTGATAGTTGAAACAGTATACAATGAATAATGTGTAATCATATGGTGATAAATAAAAGGTGTTTTATTTATGTTACAAGGGTTGATACCATATTGGATTCAATTATTATTGTGTTTCACTTTGCATGTTTTGACTTCCCGAATAAACTGGGTTATTCTTCTGGAATGACTAAGTTATTCAAACCATCCACAGTCGGTCATATGTTGGAAGTAGATATGAATTAAGACTGTCATGATGGGTTGTAGAGGTCTAAGGTGTTGGACAAGGCTACAGCAATCATGAGTGCTCATAAGTTCTGAGCATTGGACTCAACCCACGCTCACTGGAATCACTTCATGGAATTCTATCTCGAGTGATCGTGAGACGGTAATATCATATAAGTCTTCAAACCTAGAGATATGATTTGTTACTTACAAGTTGGTTATGCATTGACTGTACGAAACCGCATTGGTAACTCGATGTTATAAAACGTACTTTTGTGTGTAATTCAATGAGTGGTAGAACAAACATATGAATCGAAGTTTATCTGTTCCTTCTTGGATTAGAAGCTGATATCTGGGCCCCTCGATGATTTTGTTTTGACCCATGTACCGGGCCCGGTCAGAACTAAGTTGATGTGTTCAATTAAGTTCTATGTCAAACAAATCGGAAATCGGGAAACAAATGCTGGACAATAAGCAAGACTATGTTCCATGTATTTGTCCGGCTGATATCTAGAACGGAGGATTATATGATCACTTATCTTAAATGGCGTACCATCATCTTCTCAAGTTTCGAGAAACCTTGTAAAGAGCTACGATTGCCGGTCGGTTCCTGAAGTACTAGAGATATAGTTATTAGACTTATCCAAGTGGGAGACTGTTGGATAAGGTGTCTAAGTCCATAACTATTTCGGGCTTGTACTTGACCCGACCCGGCATGGTCCATTTGGGTTGCATGGCACCATGCAATTGGATAGACTAAATGAGAGAAATAACACTTGGAGATTATTAATATATTATAAGTTCTAATATATTAATAATATTATTTGATTAGTTGATCAAAGAATTAATTTGGAATTAATTAAGTGATCAAAGGATAACTAATTAAATATATGGGTTGATTGTGTAAATCATCCATATCTTGTATAGTGGGCTAAGAGGCTCCATGGATTATCAAGTTGGGTTCTACCCATAGGATGCTCCATGGATGCTCCATGGGAGTTACAAACCCATGGGTCATGAAAATGAAGAGTCATGACACATTAGGGTTTACATGGTGTAACCCTAGATGTGTCAACACTATATAAGGATCCCATTCTCCACCAAAAACGGCTAGACATAAGAAACAAGAGGGCTTGGCCGATTTTGAGAAGTGTGTGTTATCTCAAGAGTCTTTCCAAGACACTTGGTGTTGTGTGAAGCATTTGAGGCATCACACTTGGGGTGCTAGGCTCACAAGGTTTCAAGGAACACAAGCAACAACAAGGTAAGTTATTCTATCTATGATCCAAGTTAAAATTGTTCCCCATGTATGCTAGATAGGAATATAACCTTGGAATTCAACTTTGCATGATAATTAGACAAACATAGATCCAAGATTATTAGGGTTGCATGTACACTTAGGAAGTGTTAGAATGCTCAAAACCCATCAACACGCTCCACCGATACTATGATAAACCTTAAGTCACCATATACCTCCCTTGTTAAGTCCAAGTTAGTGTGCCGGTTAACCACACGCGCTCCACCGACTTAAACAAAGTGTAAAGTGTAATTTCATGGATTAGCACCTTATTCACATTTTTCCTAAAGTAACTAAGATTGGGAATTTAATAAAAACATTTAGTTACTTTATAATATTCATCATACTTTTAATGAGAATTTATAAGTCCTTGTCCTACCCGTTCGGCTAACGACCCTCCACCAGTCAAGCAAGCGGTGGGTGAGAGTGGACACCCATTAAGTTGCCATTTTATAGGCAACAACCTTATACCCACCTTATAGACCGGCTTCGTGAATGAGGCGTACAAGCGGTAAGACGACTTTGATCTTATACATATATATATATATATATATATATATATATATATATATATATATATATATATATATATATATATATATTATTAACTTATAATAATATAAGTATAAGGGTTGAATTTTAAGTTTTTATTAAAATTCTAAGGGTTGGAACTAAAGTTTTAACAAGACTTTACTTGTTCCAAAACTTGAGGGCAAGTTTTGTAAACTTTCAAAATTTTCATTTCTTGTAACTTATGAGTTTATTAGGGTATTAAAAATGAAGACTCTTCATTTTTATAACCCATGTGTTCTTTTAATGGTTTTAAAACAAAGTGACTTTTGGTTTTCCATAACTTGAGGACAAGTTATGGACTCCATTAAAACACATAATGATCAAGAATTAATCTACCACATAGGTTACAAACAATTCCTATGATCATCTAAACATCATAAGATCAAGAACATGAACATGAACACTTTCATGAATCAAAAATTACACTTAAAACTTTGTAAATTTGATAACTCGTAGTTGTAAATGGATTAGCAAGAAACATTACACCATCTAAAACAAGTTTTCAAGTACCAAAACAGTTTAGGGTAATGTTTCTAGTCCATTTCCAGCAACTAAAGTTGAAAATATGCATTCTAAGGCTCCTACTCGCCAAGTGCACGAACCTACTTGGTGAGTAGGATGAAGATAAACATGAACTCGGTGAGTCTCCCCATGGACTCGGCGAGTTCATCAGGCAGATTTCACAAAATCGAGTTTTTTCAACTATTTAGCACAAATAACTAACAAACAAGCCTAGGCTCTGATACCACTGATGGGTTTTGAGCATTCTAACACTTCCTAAGTGTACATGCAACCCTAATAACCTTGGATATATGTTTGTATAATTATCATGCAAAGTTGAATTCCAAGGTTATATTCCTATCTAGCATACATAGGGAACAATCTTTAACTTGAATGAAAGATAGAGTAACTTACCTTGTTGTTGCTTATGTTCCTTGAAACCTTGTGAGCCTAGCACCCCAAGTGTGATGCCTCAAATGCTTCACACAACACCAAATGCTCTTGGAAAGACTTTTGAGAGAATACACACTTCTTAAAATTGGCCTAGCCCTCTTGTTTCATATATGTAGCCGATTTTGGTGGAGAATGGGACTCTTATATAGTGTTGACACATGTAGGGTTACATCATGTAAACCCTAATGTGTCATGACTCTTCAGTTCCATGACCCATGGGTTTGTAACTCCCATGGAGCATCTTATGGGGTGAACCCAACTTGATAATCCATGGAGCCTCTTAGCCCACTATACAAGATATGGATGATTTACATAATCAACCCATATATTTAATTAGTTATCTTTTGATCACTTAATTAATTCTAAATTAATTCATGATCAAACTAATCAAATAATATTATTAATATATTAGAACTTATAATATATTAATAATCTCCAAGTGTTATTTCTCTCATTTAGTCTATCTAATTGCATGGTGCCATGCAACCCAAATGGACCATGCCGAGTCGGGTCAAGTACTGACCAAAAATAGTTATGGACTTACACACCTTATACAACATGCACATGTGGCAAGTGTGGCAAGAGCCGTGAGGGGATTTGTCAAGCAGTGTCTTGATACAAGTGTGGCAAGGTGGGGCATATGGCTAAGGATTTCCGCAAGGGATTTGCAGTGTGCTTCTACTGCAACCAGACCGACCATCGGAAGGTCGAGTGTCCACACCTGTGGGGGTCGGCACAGGGAGCACCGTAGCGACCTGCCTCTGCTGCCGTACGAGCTACTGAGAGTCAGCCAGTGAAGGCCGAGGCACCAAAGGCTCGCGGGAGAGCCTTCCAGTTGCAGCGGAGGAGGTCTGCGCAATGCCCGATGGTGTGGCTGGTATGTATTCTTTCATCCATTTATTTTGAATTTGAGATATTGTGCTTATATTATGATATGCGTAGGTACTTTTCTTTTGAGTTCTATACCGGCTTTGTTGTTATTTGACTTGGGTGCAAGTCGATTTTTCGTGTCTTTATCATTTAGTCTGCACACCAGTATCTATCGAAAGGCGTTGAGTCGACCTCTTCAATTTTCCATAGATGACGACCGAGCGGCATATGCCCCTGAGGTGATTCGAGGATGTGTACTTGAGATCTTCGGTCCTGATTGCGATGGGGGATGTCTGTGTCATCATGGGCATGGATTGGTTTAGCAGATTCGGAGCGGTCATCGACTGCGAGCGACAGCTAGTGACTATACGAGACCCTAGTGGGAAAGTGCTTACGGTGTACGGCGAGGGTACCCGTACTTGGTCAACATTTTGTTCAGCTGCTAGAGCGAGGCAGAGTCTACAGCAGGGCTGTAGTGGATTTATGGCCTATGTGATGGACACACAAGTGGCCATAGGGAGGCCGAGTTCGGTTGGTTATGTACCGATAGTGAGAGAGTTCCCGAACGTTTTCCCCAAGGAGTTGCCAGGTGTGCCTCCTGAGAGGCAGATGGAGTTTCGTATCAATTTATTCTGGGAGTGTCGCCTATTGGCAAGGAAATTTATCGCCTTGCGCCGCCAGAGATGCAGGAGTTATCCTCGCAGCTTCAGGAGCTGTTAGGAAAGGGGTTTATTCGGCCGAGAAGTTTGTTGTGGGGAGCACCGATCCTTTTCGTTAGGAAAAAGGATGGTTCACAACGGATGTGAGTTGATTACCGAGAGTTGAAGAACTTGACGGTCAAGAACTGTTATCCCTTACCGAGGATCGATGATCTGTTCGATCAGTTGCAGGGAGCGTCTTGGTTCTCCAAGATTGATTTGAAGTCTGGATATCATCAGATGAGAGTGCCTGACAAGGATATCCAGAAGACGGCGTTCAGGACTCGTTACGGGCGTTACAAATTCGTGGTGATGCCTTTTGGGCACACCAATGCACCAGCAGCGTTCATGGACCTCATGAACCGGGTGTGCAGGCTGATGTTGGATCGATCGGTGATCGTTTTCATCGATGATATATTGGTGTACTTGAGATCCAGAGATCAGCATGAGGAGAATTTGAGAGAGATTCTTGGAGTTTTGAGATCGGAGAGGCTTTACGCCAAGTTCTCAAAGTATGATTTCTGGTTACGGGAGGTCCAGTTCTTAGGGCATCTCATTAATCAGAATGGGATATTGGTCGACCCGACCAAGATTGAGGCAGTGATGACATGGGAGGTGTCGAGATCCCCCACCGAGATCAGGAGTTTTATGGAGTTAGCCGACTATTATCATAGATTTATCAGGTTGACCTGGAAGGGAGTGACTTTCAGTTGGGGTCTTGAGCACTAGACCTCCTTTGAGACGCTTCGCCAGAGATTATGCAAAGCCCCGGTGTTAGCCCTTCCGGAAGGGGTAGAGGATTTTGTGGTGTATTTTGACGCATCGATATCGGGGTTGGGTGTGGTGCTTATGCAGAGAGGGCATGTGATAGCATATGCATCGAGGCATTTGAAGCCTCATGAGATGAGGTATCCCACCCATGATTTAGAGTTAGGGGCAATGGTGTTCGCCCTCAAGATATGGCGTCATTATTTGTATGGGGTTCAATGTACCATATACACGGACCATAAAAGTCTGAAGTATCTGATGGATCATCTCAATTTGAACATGCGCCAGAGGAGATGGTTGGACGTGGTAAAGGACTACGATTGTGAGATCTTGTACCACCCAGGCAAGGCTAATGTTCTAGCCGATACCCTGAGCCGGAGGACGGAGAGTGCGCCGATACGAGACATTTGTATGAGGATGAAGGTGATAACTCTGGTGTTGGATACCATTCGAGGGGCCCTGGCAGAGGCTGTGAGACCGGAAAACCGCAAGAGAGAGTGGTTGATCAGGTAGATATCTGAGTTCGTTACCGATAGCCGAGGGCTTATGACCATTTAGGGTCGGATTTGGGTGCCGTTCGTGGGCGGGGCATGTACCATACTAATGAAGGAGGCGCATAGATCGAGATTCTCGATCCATCCCGGGGCCAATAAGATGTATTTTGACCTGAATAGAGAGTATTGGTGGCCCTGTATGAAAAGGGATGTAGCGTGGTTCGTCGAGAGGTGCTTGACCTGTCGCATAGTTAAGGCCGAGCACCAGCTTCTACATGGAAAGTTGCAACCACTTGAGATTCCCAAGTGGAAGTGCGAACATATTTCTATGGATTTTATCACCAAATTGTCGAGGATCGCGACGGGTGTCGATGCAATTTGGGTGATCGTCGACCGACTGACGAAGAGCGCTCACTTTCTTGCTATCAGTGAGAGCTCTTCCACTGAGAGGATGGTAGAGTTGTATGTGAGAGAGGTGGTATCGTGGCATGGAGTGTCGATCTTGATTGTGTCAGATTGAGACCTACGTTTCACTTCCAGGTTCTAGAAGAAGTTCCATGAGGAGTTGGGCATGAGGCTGCATTTCAGTACCGCCTACCACCCACAGACGCACAGACAGAGTAAGCGAACAATCCAGATGCTCGAGGACATGCTCTGAGCATATGTGTTGGACTTCGGAGGAAGTTGGGACACGTACTTTCCATTGGTTGAGTTTTCCTATAACAACAGCCACCATTCGAGCATTGGTATGCCTCCGTTCGAGTTGTTTTATGGCAGGAGCTGTCGGACTCCCATCTGCTGGGGAGAGATAGGGCAGCGAGTGATGGGCAGCACTGAGATAGCGCTTCATACGACAGAGCAGATACAACAGGTCAGACAGAGGTTGTTGACAGCTCAGAGTCGCCAGAAGAGTTACGCAGATAGGCGACGATCCGAGCTCGAGTTTCAGGTTGGAGATTCCGTGCTCCTGAAGGTATCTCCTTGGAAAGGAGTGATCTGATTCAGGAAGAGGGGCAACTCGGGGCCTTGGTGTTGGATTAATGTCTATGTCCATAACTATATTTGGTAAGACTTGACCCGACCCGGCATGGTCCATTTGGGTTGCATACCATCATGCACTTGGATGAGAGAAATAAGACACTTATGGTTATTAATATATTATAAGTTCTAGTATATTAATAATAAGAATAATAAGATTATTTAATTAGTATTGATCAAGAATTAATCTAGGATTAATTAAGTGATCAAAAGAAGACTAATTAAATATATGGGTTGATTGTGTAAATCATCCATACTTGTATAGTGGGCTAATGCTCCATGGATAATCAAGTTGGGCTAAAACCCATAGGATGGTCCATGGATGCTCCATGGTGTATTTGTACCCATGGATCCAAGGAAATGGAAAGTCATGACAATTAGGGTTTGCCCTAATTGTAACACTATATAAGCATCATATTATTCACCAAAATCGGCACTAGTGAGTGTACTAGAAGGGCTAGCCGATTTCATGAAGTGTGGGTTTTCTCTCAAGTCATTCCATGTGTTTTGATGATTGTGATTCCATTTGAGGTGTCACACTTGGGGCACCAAGCACTCAAGCTTCATGAAGACTTTCTACATCAAAGAGGTATGTATTCTATCTTGCTATAGTTATTGTTTTGTATGCTAGATTAGGATAATACCTTGGAAGTTCTTATTTGCATGTATAATAGAGAAAACATAGATCCAAGGTATTTAGGGTTGCATGTACACTTAGGAGTGTTAGAATGCTCAAAATCCAACAGTGGTATCAGAGCCTAGGCTTGTTTTCTTGTTATACCTGCAATAGAAGCTGAAAAAACGAATCTGGTGCTGTCTGGCCATCAGACTCGGCGAGTCCATCAGGAGACTCGACGAGTCCATGCCTAAAAAGTGATGAATTCGATCCAACTCGCCGAGTTTGTTCATGCACTCGACGAGTTGGACCCCCAGACAGCATATTTTCGAGTTTTTTGGCTAGAAATGGACTACGAACATTACCCTAAGTTGTTTTTGATCTTAAAAACTTGTTTTGATGTGGTAATGTTCATGCTAATCCATTTTCAAAGATAATTGTCAATAGATTCATGTTTTGTATTAGTTTAAGGTTTAGACTAATTACATGAAAAAGTTTGATTTGAATTATCTTGTTCTTATGAGTTACTTAGATTAATAGAAATGTTGAGTGAAATAGTTGTTTTCAATCCATTTTAATCTAAGAGTTGAGTATAAAATGTGTTTGTGTAACTTGTCCTCAAGTTACATGAAGAGTCACATTAAAGACTCATAAAATTCATAAGAGTTGGCAATGGTTACAAAATGAAGAGTCTTGTGTCATTGAATAACCTTTTATGACTCCATAACTTGTCCTCAAGTTATGAAAGTTCAAGAGTCACTTCATTAAAAGGAAAAAATATGTAACCATAATTAAATCCATAAGTTATAAAATAAAGAAAAAGTTAGTTCTTTCATTAGTTTAAAGTCTTCCATAACTTGTCCTCAAGTTATGGAACTTGAAGAGTTTTTGGATTAAAACTACTTTAAACACATAAGTTATGGAATTAATTAGTTTTGAATAGTTTCAAAACTTGCCCTCAAGTTTTGGAATTTGAAAAGTTTTCAAGTATGAATACTTTAATTCCAAGTTAGCCCTTAGAATTTTAAAAGTTAAAATTCAACCCTTATACTTTATAATATTAAAAGTTAATAATATATATATGTATAAGAGTAAAGTCAGTCTTACCGCTAGTACGCCTCATTCACGAAGCCGGTCTATAAGGTGGGTATAAGGTTGTTGCCTATAAAATGGCAACTTAATGGGTGTCCACTCTCACCCACCGCTTGCTTGACTGGTGGAGGGTCGTTAGCCGAACGGGTTTGACAGGACTAGAATTCTCCCTTCATTAAAAGTATTAATGAAAAATACTAAGTAACTAAACTCTTAATAATACCCAATCTTAGTTACTTAGGAAAAATGTGAATAAGGTGCTAATCCATGAAATTGCACTTTACACTTTGTCTAAGTCGTTAGTGGAGCGTGTGTGGTTAACCGGCACACTAACTTGGACTTAACAAGGTAGGTAAATGGTGACTTAATATTCATCATAGTATCGATGGAGCGTGTGTGGTTAACCGGCACATCGATTGAGGGGTAATTTATTAAGGGTACCAAGTGATTTGCATGGTTACTTCACACCTTGTTTTGTGATCCTCGGCATCCCAGTCACAAAACCTGAAGGGCACACTCGAGATTGAAACATGCCTTTGAAAAGTTCAATGAATCTCAAAGATCTAGGAGTTTCAAAACCAATTAAAACCTAATAATACATTTCGTTTATCTTGGTGGAAATTGGTGAATCGTCATTCACCTACCTTCAAATATTTTATAGCTTGGATTACGGCATACCTCTTCTAAGTTATAAAATTATTTGTTGGGTCCTAGCCTTAATATTTCATATTGGGTGTCATATTAAGGACTTTAAATCAACTATCTTGAATATCTCCCAAAAGATGTCTGGTTTAGACACCTATGATCTTCCCAAATCTCTTGAAACAAGGTTTCATAATGAAGATGACGTCCCATGGATATCATACTTCTTCACCTCTTCAAATTATTCTTCCTAACCCACAAGTTCTTGAAAAGTTTAAGGTCACTCAGGCCCTATTAGGCAAGGCAAGGTCTAGGTGTGGTCACATCTTGGAGATGTAGTCACATATTGACAAGCCGGGAGAGTTGGGTGTCAAAGTCTTGAGAAAGTTGGTGGTTCAACTACTTTCTAAGTCACATAGTGAGTTCTTTTGGAACACCTATGAAAAAGACTATGACAAGACCCTTAATGATCTTATCTATTTGTTAAGATCAACTTCCTAAAACTTGATGGACATTGACAATAGTGACACAGGAAATCCAGAAAAGCATTCTCTTCCCAATGGAAAGGGATCGGCCATAGTCAACTCGGTTGACCAAATGGTAAAGAGAAAAACTAAGTCTGTGATAGTCCTGTGTGTCTTTATCAAAGGGTCCATATGTTTATATTGCCAAAGAAAGGGGCATTGGTTGCGAAGCTGCCAAAATTTACCTAAGGATGTTAAAGTCAATAAGTTTGACTCTACTTCAGGTAAATTCCACTATCTAACTCTGTTAAGTTTCTATTCTGAGATTCTTGATACATGATGTGACTGGGTCACATGGAGATGTTTTAAGAATCAAAGAAAAAGTGAAGAAACTTAAAGAAAGAATATGCTGAATCTGATGGCGTAGATGGATTTCTATCGCATAGTTTGAAGATCGGATTCTTGAGCTACTTCTTAGGAGTTATGAGATATTGCTTAGGAATAGATAACAACAAGTTTTCATGTGCTTATGGATTGTAAGGATAAGTTTTTCCCGCAAAGTTTTAAAATAAAAGAAAAAAATTTTGATTTTATTTATTTTAAAATATCCTTACAATGGCATTTGAGGAAAATTGTTGCTTATATGATTCCATTAATAGCAAGAGTGGAAATATGAAATTGATTCTTTCATTTGTGGTAATGTCTAAATTTACCAAATAAGGAAAGATTCTCATCACCCAAGTTTCAAGTGGACCGGAACTTGGAATCATGCAAGTTGTATAGCATGATGAATGAGAACTTTCAAGTTTTGGAAAAATTAAGACTAATTACTTATTCACATGGATGTGTGAGTCAAGAAATGGACTAAAGGATCGAGTACATAGTTTTGTGCACTGATTTAGTCCACCACAAAAGATTGGTAAGACTATTCGTCATAGTTTACTAAAGCTCAGTAAATATGATTATACTTACAAGCTTAAGTGTAACTCTAAGACATTGGAAAAAGGTTCCAATGTATGGCAGAGCGAATAAGAAGAATCAAATTAGGCAGAAGGATAAAAGTTTCTCAAATCTGAAAAGATGGGAGAGTACTTTAGTATCAGGTTTTGTGATCATCTTAATGATTAAGAAACCATAGCACAATTAGTTCTCTAAGGAAATCTTAGTGCATTCTTATGACTAAGAATAGGAACTTGAATTGTTGAAATGGTTAAATCAAGAAGATGAGTCATACTTCGTTCCAATACAAGTCTTAGAGTCATACTCCAAGATTGTCATTTGAGTGACAACTCTTAAAGAAGGTTTAAAACACTTGTCAAATGTAAGAGTAAAAGTTTTCTACTCTTGTACATTTGAAATTGGTAAGTTGTGATGTTTTGGATAAAACAAAGACCAACTTAGGCCAATTGGGTAAAGTGTTTTTCTTGATTAGAATCCGCACTATCTCTTGGATGTTTGACAAGGGAGTCTTATATGTCAAGAGGACAGTGGGAGTCTTAAAGGTCTTGAAAGTCTCAAGAACTAATCAAGAATAAAACCTAAAGTTCTTCTCTAGCACACAATTTGAGGTTTATAATCTATTGTGTTGACATATCTGTGCCCATTCCAGTTAAAGTTGGCTTTGCATATGAGTTCTTAGAGTTCTCAGTTTGTTGCATAACAACTTGGAAGCAATGGCAGGCCCTTGAGCTGCCAGGTGGCAAGAAATTAAGATTGAGTTCAGTCCATATGAGTTTGGATTTGTCATTATCCTTGTCTTGTGACTATGATTTTGACAATTCACATGGATAAGAACACATACACCAGTAAATCTAAGTGTCATAAGGTTTCTCTCCGATTCATGAAAATGATGGTGAGGAAACACTTTCACTAAGTAGATTTTAGCCAGATAGCAATTGTGATATTTGCATTCTCAAAGTCGTTAGTGGAGCGCGTGTGGTTAACCGGCACACTAACCTGGACTTGTGAGAAGTGGCAAAAAGGTCTAACCATTATGATTACGGCATACCTCTTCATAATTGTTTAGACACACAAGTGTGCTATCTAAGGGAAGGTGTATGATTTTGATAAAGTTTTATCAAAAACAATCTAGCATCAGAAATCTGAACTTTGGTAAGAAAGTCAATGAAGTATTGATTTCTAGAAGTCTAGCTGATTTCTGAGTACATGTCAAAGCTAGTGGGAGCATAAGTGTTATGCTATTAATCATCATGTTAGTGGGAGCATGATAATTATGATAAGTATTGCAAGCTAGCAATGTTAATTATAGAAAACAAAAGTTTCAATTGGGAAAAAGTTGTTTTGCTATAATTAAGGGAGAGGAAATTATGCTTCATCTCAAATCTATAAGCTTAGATCGTGAGGTTTTAATCATTTAGTCAAGGATATATATGAATTTCATGTTGGAATGACTCAACATAAGGAAATTTTGTATACGGGTCCATTATTTGCGTTCTAAAATTCGATTATGATTACGGCATCCCTTTTCATAATCTGAATTGTGAGAACTTGGCAAATAGAAATGGAAATGTTATAGCAAAAGACTGGTTTAGTCTTTATGTGAGACATCATAAATCGTGTCCCATATGCTTCGGATATAGGATCGATTACATGTGCTATATTCATCCGTTCTAAAATTTTCCAAATGCCTGGGGCATTAAGAAGGGAAAAGGTTTAGAACTGGATATGACTAAAAGGATTAAACAATTGTCGAGGACAATCTAAGGTTTACCAAAGATTGGTTGCTCAAGGACAATTGGAAGTATAGTGATAATTCTGGAAGGACCATATTGACATAGTCTGTAAGGAGGCAACTCTTGTTCAGAAGTGATAGTCAAAATGGAATCTGGAAATGTTTCAAAGTTAGAATTTTCAATCTGTTTAAGATTAGGAAACTTAATGCAAGAAGGATGTTTCCAAGGAGTTGATCTCCTTTGGAATACTCTGTAATGATTTTTGGCAAGTCTTTCTGACTTTGTGCATAATCGTTACAAGAGGATCAATGCATATAAGTTTAGAATCTAACAGATTTCAGTAAATGGCATGAATTTGGAATTCTTGCATTTGCAGTAAGGATTTGGGAGTGTGAAAAGAGAATCATTGAAGTTATGTTCAATTGATCTAGTTCACAAAGTAAAGATCATAGACAAACATAGTATGCATACTTGGTGTGTGGCATGACTAGTGTTTAAGAAAACATAGTGTACATGCTTGGAGCATGGGACAACTATTGTTTTAAATTCAAGAATAAAGTTGATAGCTGAAACAGTATACAATGAATAATGTGTAATCATATGGTGATAAATAAAAGGTGTTTTATTTATGTTCAAAGGGTTGATACCATATTAGATTCAATTATTATTGTGTTTCACTTTGCATGTTTTGACTTCCCGAATAAACTGGGTTATTCTTCTGGAATGACTAAGTTATTCAAACCATCCACAGTCGGTCATATGTTGGAAGTAGATATGAATTAAGACTGTCATGGGTTGGCTTGTAGAGGTCTAAGGTGTTGGACAAGGCTACAACACTCATGAGTGCTCATAAGTTCTGAGTATTGGATTCAACCCGCGCTCATTGGAATCACTTCATGGATTTTATCACGAGTGATCATGAGACGATAATATCTTATATTCTTCAAACCTAGAGATATGAGTTGTTACTATGAGTTGATAGTACATTGATTGCACGAAACCGCATTTGGTAACTCTGTGCTATAAAACGTGCCTTTGTGTATGATTCAACAAGTAGTAGAACAAGCCATATGAGTCGAAGTTTATCCGTTCCTTTTACCTTCGGGATAAAAGTGATATCTGTGGGCCCCTCGATGATTTGATGATGACAAATGGAAGTGCTCGGCCGGGCCAGGACTGATTTGATTTGTTCAATTAGTCAGTCGTCATAAATCGGAAATCGGGAAACAACAAATGGACAGAGAGAATGATTATAATCCATGTCTCAGTCCATATGATATCTAGAATGGAGGAATATATGATCCCTTATCTAATGGACAAGTCACTGACAAAGGTCAGAGTTCATCGACAAGGTCAGAGTTCGACAGAAGCTTTTTGAGAGCTACGATTGCCGGTTGGTTCCTGAAGTCATACGCAATAATAGTTTTAGACTTATCCAAGTGGGAGACTGTTGGATTAATGTCTAAGTCCATAACTATATTTGGTAAGACTTGACCCGACCCGGCATGGTCCATTTGGGTTGCATACCATCATGCACTTGGATGAGAGAAATAAGACACTTATGGTTATTAATATATTATAAGTTCTAGTATATTAATAATAAGAATAATAAGATTATTTAATTAGTATTGATCAAGAATTAATCTAGGATTAATTAAGTGATCAAAAGAAGACTAATTAAATATATGGGTTGATTGAGTAAATCATCCATACTTGTATAGTGGGCTAATGCTCCATGGATAATCAAGTTGGGCTAAAACCCATAGGATGGTCCATGGATGCTCCATGGTGTATTTGTACCCATGGATCCAAGGAAATGGAAAGTCATGACAATTAGGGTTTGCCCTAATTGTAACACTATATAAGCATCATATTATTCACCAAAATCGGCACTAGTGAGTGTACTAGAAGGGCTAGCCGATTTCATGAAGTGTGGGTTTTCTCTCAAGTCATTCCATGTGTTTTGATGATTGTGATTCCATTTGAGGTGTCACACTTGGGGCACTAAGCACTCAAGCTTCATGAAGACTTTCTACATCAAAGAGGTATGTATTCTATCTTGCTATAGTTATTGTTTTGTATGCTAGATTAGGATAATACCTTGGAAGTTCTTATTTGCATGTATAATAGAGAAAACATAGATCCAAGGTATTTAGGGTTGCATGTACACTTAGGAGTGTTAGAATGCTCAAAACCCAACACTTGGTACATTGGTCCATTCAAGGTGATTGCGAGGGTAGGTAATGTGGCATACCGTTTAGAGCTACCTGAGGAGTTAAGCCAGATACATGATACCTTCCATGTGTCTCAGCTGAGGAAGTGTATTACCGACGAGACAGCAGTCGTACCGCTGGAGGACATCCAGGTGGATGCAATTGTGGATCGGAGGATCAAGGTTCTGAGGAACAAGGAGGTGCCAATGGTTCAGGTCCAGTGGCAACACCGTAGAGGGTCCGACCTGACGTGGGAGCTGGAGTTGGAGATACGGGAGCAGCATCCGGAGTTGTTTACGACATGAGACTTTGAGGGTGAAGTCTGATTCTAGTGGGGGAGAATTGTAACATCCCAAAATTCAGTTGCATCTCTTAAACACTTCTTCTTTTCCAAGTTGTCAAGTTTAACCCTTAATAGAAAATTGTGGCAAATGACTACGCTGGGCGTACTGAAGAGTACGCTGCGCGTACTTATGCACTTAAGTTAGACGCGGACTCGCCTAAGTACGTCGGGTGTGCCCAGGGTTACGCTGGGCGTATTGGGCCATGATGAAAACTCTAATTGTGGCTTGTGGACTAAAAAAGGAATGTGTTGGTCTTGTTCCTATCCACCATTCCTTAGAGAAAAACCCTAGGAGAGCAAAATTATCGTCCCAAGCTAGTGTGTGAGTGTTCTTGAGTTAAAAAGTGCCTTTGTATGTTAGTGAAGAAGAATAGGAGGTTCTTGTGCAGGCTAGAAGTGGGAGTGCAAGCTTGGATGTGCGTTCTACAGAGGGAGGAGCTTCACTTGGAGGTAAAAAGCTCATATCTTTCCTTGTTATTGTTGTTTTGTGCTTCATGGACCAATTTTTAGGGTTTTTGGTCCCAAGATGGAGACTTTATGATCAAAAGGTCTCCATAAGCTTAGATCTACTATATTTCAGAGTATTATGAGTTGTGGGTTCATAAAAATCCAATCTTGGACGTGAATATTAAGCCATGCATGACATCTAGGATTTATGAGGAAAGAGGAAAGGTGTTATAAAGATTAGTGACCTTTACAACCATGCAAAGGCTTAAAGGTTTCGACTTTATGGATTAAGGGACCTTAGAGAAGTCAGATCTGAAGTTTGAGTATATGTCTTAACCATTTAAGACCCAAAATCAAAAAGGGTATGAAATTTGGATTTACGTGGGGCATAATCCCATTACGCACAACGTAAGGGTTCGCGTTCCCCGTTTCTGTGAAGTCACCGGGTACGCCCAGCGTACAGATTTGGTACGCACAGCGTAACCAGGAGGCTTGACTTTTGTTGACTTTTAGGGTTTAGTCAATGATTGGATCTTTGAGCCATAAGAGGGGTAAAATGGTCTTTTACCCTTCTGAGAGAACTTAGAGAAGGATTAGTCTAGTATTTGAGAGTTGTAATGATTAGAGTAATTATTCCATGTGATTAGGCGGAGGCTAGACCAATATTACCGAGTTTGAGATTTACCGAGTTACCCGAGGTAAGTCTTCTCACTATACTGTACCTAGAGTGGTAATTAGAGTTATGTGACAGAGTATGTTGTATGTTATTTATATGATATGATATGTGATTCGGTGCTATGTGTGATTTAGAGATTACAGAGTTAGGACCGAAAGGTCCACAGAGTTAGGACCAGAGGGTCCACAGAGTTATGGGACTTGAGGGTCCCACTGAGACACAATGACCAGAGGGTCATACATAGTTATAGCCTCGAGTGGCTTATATGTGTTGTATATGGTATTTTGGGGAACTCACTAAGCAGTTATGCTTACAGTGTTACGTGTTATGTGTTTCAGGTATTAGTGACGATCGTGGGAAGGCGCCGACAAGATCCGTACACACAGACCGAGGATTTTATTTGTGATCTTGATATATGTTTTATTCGATGAAAATTGTTGAACATGAGATTTGAGAGTGTTTAAATGATAATTATGTTGTTTGAAAAATGAAAAATTGTTTTGAAAATTTATGTTGTTACAATATAAATATGATTTTGAGGATATATTATTTTACCCATTTGAATGGTTATAGTTGACTTGATGTCAGTTATAAAATGTTTTGAAGTAGTTTGTTTGATAACATACTTTGAAGTATAAGAGATCCACTTGATTTGATAGTTATAAATCACATGTGATTGATTATACAACTATAATGTTTTCTACCTGTACTCCCCCCCCCCCCCATAAAAGCATTTTAAATCATAAAAAGATAGGTTAGGTGTATGAACTCAGTAGAAGTGACGATTTGATGAAAATGATACTTTGCTCGGGCAGCACTTCGACCGGAAAGGCGTCGATTTCTCAGAAATAATGGGAACTTCGGGACTTCGGGCTTCCGTCAGGGCTTCGACATGTAACCAGGGTGTCGGGGTTGTCTCGGGATGCTTAACGCAATGTAAAAGTAAAAAGGGAAGTAGAGTTGAGCAGCCTAAACCCGAGACCCTAGGTTTCTATTTATATGGAGTAATTTGGATCTTACGTCGTGAGCATTGAGTGGCTCATGTCGTGAGCTCGATCCTATCCATCTGCTGACTCGACTTCTGACAGCTCGACCTTGGGACCTATCCTTTACTGGCTCACGTCGTGAGCTTCAGGCTCACGTCGTGAGTCCTCTGACAGGGTAGGAATTCGTGTCATGAACTTTGGAAATTCATATCTCTCGTATACGAGTTCCGATTTTGACGTACTTTATATCCACGCATAGTTGATTTTATGCTCTACAACTTTCGTTTAGACTCTATCGGCTAATTTTGACCTTTATTTTAATATTATATTTTTAACAGGCCGGGACTGGAAAAGTCCATTAAAAATTCAAAACTTCTTTATCTAACGTCCGTTTTCGTCTGTTTTTTTACCATTGAACTACCGTTGTCAAGATCTTCAATTCTCGTTTAGGTTGTGCCGGCTAAAAGTCGCTCGATCTCAATTTCGATTTTTTAGCTGCCTACCGCTATATCCAAAATTTACAAAAATCATAACTTCCTCATACAAAGTCAAATTTGGACATTGTTTTTATATACATTTACGGTTTAATGATATCTACGGCTTTCATTTAGATACCTAAAGCTAAAGAGTACTTTATTGAAATTCTGCGTTTTAAGTTTAACAACGTTTTATCGATTTTGTTGCGGATCTTCAATTGGTCATAACTTCTTCGTTATAATTCGAATTTTAGTGTTCTTTATGTTTAAGAAAACCTTGCTACAATATCTATCACTTTATATAACCCAATTTATATTATTGAACATTTCATTTTTTACGCTATTCTTATTATTTCAAAAACAGGTTACAATACTTGACTTTAGATTGTTACATTGACTTGAAAAATATTGGGTTGCCACACAGGCCGAGGGTGTTTGGTAAGAGAATTGGAAGAAAGATAGGATCAAGGGTGAGATGTTCAGATTTGTTATGGATAGTCATGGGTTGTTGACCCGATGTGGTCGGGTCTGCGTTCCGATGCATGAAGGGGTCAAGCATACTTTATTGGAGGAGGCTCATAAGTCTTGTTTTCCTATCCATACGGGGGCCACCAAGACGTATCAGAATCTAAGGTTGAGCTATTGGTGGCCGTGTATGAAGAGGGAGATAGCTTGGTATGTGGAGAGGTGCATGACCTGCAAGATGGCTAAGGCAGAGCATTGGAAGCCGCATGACAAGCTTCACCTCTGGATTTGGATCATCATGGATCAATTAACCAAGAGCGCCCACTTCCTGGCGATTCGAGAAAGTTCTTCAACTAGGTAGTTGGCCGATGTATATATTTGCGAGATCATTGAGGGATCATATTATTTAATTAGTATTGATCAAGAATTAATTTGATATTAATTTAGTGATCAAACGTAACTAATTAAAGTTACAGGGACGGGTTAAGCAAATCAGTAATACTTCTTATTGGGCTCATGAATTATCTTGATTAAAGTTGGGTTAAACCTATGTGAAAGTCCATAAAGGTTTATCCCAAAAGACTAAGAAATATGAAGAGTCATTAGGGTTTGCATGGTTGTAATCCTAAGCTTTATAAGAAGACCCTAACACCTAAAATCGGCACCCATATGCACACTAGTTGTAGCTAGCCGATTTTGATCTCCCAACCTCTCTCTCAAGTCCATTCTCTTGTTCTTGGTTTGTTATAATACATTTGAGGCATCACACTTGGGGTGCTAGGCTCCTAAAGGTCAAAGACAAGTAGGCTACTACACAAGGTACTCTTCTAACTGTTTTTATGATTTAAATGTTACCTTGCATGCTAGTTTAGGCTTCATGCTTTGGAAAATTGTTGGGATTATTATGTTGTGTCATGGGCTCGGTCCTTAGCCCAGTTTTGATTCCCGGTATTGGGCCTGTCCAACCATGCATATTTTTGTTCTAGGGTTTAGTATATATGTTGCATGCATGTAGTCTTAGGTGTTAACGCTTTCATTATTTTTCTCTCACAAGTATTGTAAACCCTATCTCGCCTCTACAATGAAAATTCTTTGTCGAGCTCTGCTGAGGCGTGACTTTATTTAATCATAAGCACGTATTTGATTATATTCTGTGTTAATTCTCTTGATGTGTTTGTTTTGTTAGATTTTCATATTCTAACATGTGAAAATCAAATCGATCTAGAGTTTTATTCTCATCAATTGGTATCAGAGCAGGAGACTGTGTAATTCATACACATCTCTTCTGTCGAAGAAGTTATTAGGGTTTTTAATTCCGCATTGATTGATATTAATTGAGTCGTCATTCCATATTGACGTATCTCATTAATCGTTGACCTAACCCTAACGATATATTACAAGTCTGATCTTTTATAGGTAATCGATGAAAAGTCATTACAATGTCCATGGATGATTCACAAACCAATCCAATCAACATCTCCAGCAGCATTGGTTCCACGACAAGGATACCAATCTTGTATACACAAGACTATGAAGTTTGGACGCATCACTTTAAATATTATGTGATTGGACGGAGGATAATGGATACTTGATCTGGGAAGCGATCATTGTTGGCCCATTCGCTCACTCAAGCACCTCAAAGATTGTCAAAACTCAGAAGGAGTACAATCAGCTTGTTAACGATGTCAAAGATATTCCTCAAGACGAGAAGGAAAAGTTTCAATGCAACATCAAGGCCTTAAGGATGATAAGGTTTGCTTTGCAGTCAGATACGTTTTGTTTGGTAAGTTCTTGTGCCACAGCCAAAGAGATTTGGGACAGATTAAAAGAATTGTTTTCCACTGACAAGGACTTGGAACATTCAATTCAAACTCTCTTGCTCTCTGAATTTGGATATTTCAAACAGAAGCCCGAAGAGAAACTAGTTCAAGCCTTTGATCGCTTTAATCATCTTTTAATCAAGATGATAAAGCATGGGATTGAAAGGAAAGTTATTGAACAAAAGGTTACTTTCATGAATGGTCTTAGATCCGAATGGATGGCTGTTGTATCTACTGTTAAAGCTCATGAACAGTTCAAGTCGTACTCTCTGGCGAAACTAGTGGGTATTTTGAAATCCCATGAAAGTGCACTTTCTAAGGAAACGAGTGTGGTTTCTAGTTTGGGTTCTTTAGCCCTTGTCTCTAAAGGAAAAAAACTCAGTTGAAGAACAAGAGGAATTGGATCTTGCCAATTATGATCTAACTGGTGAAGAATATGCCATGATGGTATCCAATCCCAGAAAATTCAGTAAGAAAAGAAATTCCCAGCCAACAAGAACCGAAACTGGCAGGGAAGTTACAGCGCCGAAAAGATCAAGGAGGAACTGAAGATGGGGTCGAAGTCTGAAGTGTCAAAGAAAGAAGGGAAATTTGGTGGAGACTCGGGATTTGATTGCCATTACTGTGGAGGCAAGAACCATTTTGCAAAAGATTGTATGCTGAAAAAGAAACAAGAAAAGATAAATGATGACGATGAGGAAGCGAGCCTCCTGAGAAGACTGGAGGAAATCAAGAAAAGAAAGTCTGCTGCTAACAATACTACTATGAATGCGTTAATTGTGCAGGATACAGACAACTGTGATGAATTTGGTGGTGTGGAAGTATGTTCCAAAAATTCAGAGGATGAAGAAGTCAGAAAGCCCACTCATGGGAAAGCAATGTTGGCGAAAAAAGAACCTGTAACAAGAAGGTGCTTTGTGGTGACCAAAGGTGTGTCTCAGATGAGATGATATACAACCGACGGGGGAATAGAAGTCGATAAGGAGCGAGAGGATAGGTGTTTTGCTGCTAAACCTGTCAGTGCACAGATCAACGAATGTGATGAGTTGATCAAGAAGGTACAAAATATTCTTACTTCCCTAAATATACATGTTACTAACTATGAAAAGGAATTAAATAACTTAAAATCTAAATTTTCAAGCATAATTAGCAGTCTCTCCCAAACCGGCATCACAAATTCTAACCTAACTGATCAAACCAGCATGATATCGTCGAAGAGTGAGGAAAGGAGGATGTCGATAGAGCAGAAGGAGAAAGAGTTGATTAGGTCTAAGGATGATTTGATTTATTTGCAAAGAGACAATCTTAAACTTCTTAAACAACGAAATATGTTTTGTTTGATTGCTAAAAGACTTTATTTTAACATCACTCAGTTGCATCTTGATTGTGAAATAGGAAAGAAGATACATCACATGATTTTACCCTTCCTTGAGTTAAAGGAGGATGAAATCGATGCTGAAGCCTACAACTGTGAAAGCGTTGTATCTTCTGACGGGGTCTCTCCTGCATATAAAATAGGTCTGGACAAAATTGAATCCTACATTAAGTCCAAAGACCACAAGGACATGCTTAAAAATCTGTTAGACGAGAATGATAGATTGAAATTAAGAACCGAAACTGTACAGAAATTTGACTCTTTGAATACCAAATTAAGTTCAGAAAATAAAATTGATGTAGAAAATGCATCTGAACATAATGAGGATGATGATCTGAGTGAAATCTTTGTAGAAGATTTGGTGGACAGTTCTGAATTTGTCAAGAGCGAACCCGAAACACGTGAAAATTTGATTTCTGAAATTTTGTTGAGTTCGCTCGATCATCAACAGACAAGACCAAAACTCTTAAAGCAAAGGTTGCTGTGTACTAAAAGGTACAAACCACTCCAAATCAAGTCTACACGGACCCTGGTGTCACTCCACAACAAACTGCAGAATTGACAGCTATGGTGGAAGAAGATAACACTGCCAGATGTGACGAGTTCTTCTGGTCAGCACCAATAGACAACGCTGATGAAACAAAGGGCCTATCTCAGAAGACTTCGTGGAGAGTGAAAGGTAGATATATACCCGAACCACTAAATGATCCTGCAAGATATGATGTGCCAAGCACAAGTGGAACCAAAACCTCATTGAGCTATCCTTCGCAAACCACTAGTGAAACATCATCAACAAGGAATGACAACTATGCTCCTACTTCAAAGAAAAAGGCTAACATCCACAGAAATCCAAAGCAGGTAGCTGATCGAAGGCACCAACAAAATCTGAGATATAAGAAGAATCTCTCGGAAAGAAAACAGTTTTGGAGATCACAAAATCCTCATTTTATAAGGATCGAGAGGAAGCACAAATCTCAAGAAGAATCAAGGAACCGAAAGGGTAGTTTCGGTCCCTCAACTGAAAGGAACCGAAAGGATGGTTTCGGGCCCTCGACCGAAAGGAACCGGAAGGAGAGTTTCGGTCCCTCGACCAAAAGGAACCAAAAGGAGAGTTTTGGTCCTCAAAGCAATATCAACCGAAAGAGCGGTCTCGGCTCTCCACCCAATAACAACCGAAAGGCCAGTTTCGGTCCCCATCCCTACAAGTCCAATCAGACACACAAAAGATCCAATGCCACTTCTGAACCCAACACTTCACATCCCAATTCTCGTCCTTCGGTTGATTTAAAGGGACAAGGAAAACTCTTTCCAAAAGATAACAGACTTCCAAAAGAGATCCAAAAGAATGCAGACGTCAACACCACAAATCCTAATCCTACTAAACCAAGAAAGATTAAAGTTTTCACCATAAAAAGAAAAGATGAAACAACTTTAATTAAACGCACTTAGTTGGTTAATATTTCTATTACATTTCCCTGTCCTGTAAAAGGCTCACAAGGACCCAAGAAACTTTGGTTTCCTAAATCTGCTTAATATTTTGCAGGTTATACGTGATGAGCAGTTTGACGAAGAATGGTACATTGATAGTGGCTGCTCGCGTCACATGACTGGGACGAAGGAAGAACTAAGGGAGTTTTGGTCTGTCAAGGATGGTGGTATTGTGAAGTACGAAAACAACTCATTTGGTACTATCAAAGGCTATGGAATGATCACTAATGGCGATTTCTCTATAAGAAAAGTGGCGTATGTTGAAGGGCTCCAACACAACCTTATCAGCATCTCACAGCTGGTAGTTGGCACTGGATTGAAGGTATCATTTGATGATGAAGGATCAGAGATTGTCGAGAAGAATTCCAACAACGTTCTGCTGAAGTCAAAGCGAAAGGGCGAAATGTATCCTTTGAACCTCAACCCAATTCGAGGTAAACCAGCAGTTTGCTTACTTACGAAGGCTCACTCAGACGAAAGTTGGTTATGGCATCGAAGACTTTCTCATCAAAATTTCAAGGATATCAACAAACTGGTTTTAGGTGATCATGTTCGAGGTCTTCCAATTCTAAAATTTGATAAAGAACATCTCTGTGCTGCCTATGAAATGGGAAAGCAAAACAGGAAAAGTCATCCTTCTATTATCAATACAAAAGTGATAGAACCATTGGAGCTGTTACATATTGACCTGTATGGACCCTCGTCCATCGAAAGCATTGGTGAAAAAAAGTACATTCTGGTAATAGTGGACGACTTCTCTCGATTTACATGGGTATTCTTCTTGAAGAAAAAGTCTGAAGGTACTCCAAATCTTAAGATCTTCGTAAAACAGATAGAGACTCAACTAAGGAAAGTCGTTCGTAACGTGAGAAGCGACAATGGCTTGGAATTCAAGAACAAAGATTTTGACGATTTTCTTGTTGAAAAGGGAATGACTCACAATTTCTCAGCCCCATACATTCCACAGCAAAATGGTATCGTTGAAAGAAGAAACCGATCTCTGTGTGAAGTAGCTCGAACAATGCTATGCTTTGCGTCCTTGCCTTTGTATTTCTGGGCTGATGCGATTGCTGCTGCTTGTTATACTCAGAACAGATCGTATTTGAACAACCGATTCTCCATTACTCCTTACGAGATTTTGAATAATCGTAAAACGAATGTGAAATTCTTTCATGTGTTCAGTTCAAGATGCTTCATCTTCAACTCCAGAGAGAATCGAAATAAGTTTGATGCTAAGGCTGATGAAGGAATATTCTTATGTTACTCCCTGAATTCTAAGGCGTATAGAGTTCTCAATAAGCGCTCAAATAAGATTGAAGAAACATACTATGTCACCTTTAATGATAGTTATGTTAAGAAGATTAAATCAATAGAAGGAGCAACGCAAGAAATCTTTCCAAAGAATGGTCAAGGTACTACCTCTATTGTTGGGTTTTGAGCATTCTAACACTCCTAAGTGTACATGCAACCCTAAATACCTTAGAACTATGTTTTCTCTATTATACATGCAAATATGAACATCCAAGGTATTATCCTAATCCAGCATATAAAACAATGAATATAACAAGATAGAATACATACCTCTTTGATGTAGAAAGTCTTCATGAAGCTTGAGTGCCTAGTGCCTCAAGTGTGACACCTCAAATGGTTCACACAACACCAAATACACTTGGAATAACTTGAGAGAAATCCACAACTCATGAAATCGGCTAGCCCTTCTTTTACACACACTAGTGGCCGATTTTGGTCAAGAATAAGAAGCATATATAGTTAGGGTTACACCATGTAAACCCTAATTGTCATGGCCTTTCATTTCCATGATCCATGGGTACAAATACACCATGGAGCATCCATGGAGCATCATATGGATTTTAGCCCAACTAGATAATCCATGGAGCATTATCCCACTATATAAGTATGGATGATTTGCACAATCAACCCATATATTTAATTAGTCTTCTTTTTATCACTTAATTAATCCTAAATTAATTCTTGATCAATACTAATTAAATAATCTTATTATTCTTATTATTAATATACTAGAACTTATAATATATTAATAACCATAAGTGCCTTATTTCTCTCATTATAGTCTATCCAAATGCATGATGCCATGCAACCTAAATAGACCATGTTGGGTCAGGTCAAGTCTTACCAATCATAGTTCTGGACTTAGACATTAATCAAACAGTCTCCCACTTGGATAAGTCTAAAACTATTATTGCGAATGACTTTAAGAACCGACCGACAATCATAGCTCTCAAAAGCTTCTGTCGAACTCTGACCTTGTAGATGAACTCAGACCTTTGTCAATGACTTATCCATTAGATAAGGGATCATATATTCCTCCATTCTAGATATCATATGCACTGAGACATAAATCATTCTCTCTGTCCATCTGTTGTTTCCCGAATTCTGATTTATGACGACTGACTAATTGAACAAATCAAATCAGTCTTGGCCCAGCCGAGCACTTCAATGTGTCATCATCAAATCATCGAGGGGCCTACAGATATCGCTTTTATCCCGAAGGTAAAAGGAATGGATAAACTTCGACTCATATGGCTTGTTCTACTACTTGTTGAATCATACACAAAGACAAGTTTTATAACATCGAGTTACCAGTGCGTTTTCGTGCAATCAATGTACTATCAACTCATAGTAACAACTCATATATCTAGGTTTGAAGAATATAAGATATTATCGTCTCATGATCACTTGTGATAAAATCCACGAAGTGATTCCAATGAGCACGAGTTGAATCCAATACTCAGAACTTATGAGCACTCATGAGTGTTGTAGCCCTTTGTCCAACACCTTAGACCTCTACAAGCTAACCCATGACAGTCTTAATTCATATCTACTTCCAACATATGACTGACTGTGGATGGTTTGAATAACTTAGTCATCCAAAACAATGACCTAGTTTATTCTGGAAGTCAAAACATGCAAAATGAAACACAATAATAATCGAATCCAATATGGTCTCAGAACTTATGAATATAAATAAAACACCTTTTATTTATCGCCATAAGATTATACATTATTCATTGTATACTGTTTCAGCTATCAACTTTATTCTTCAATTTAAAACAATATATATATATATATATATATATATATATATATATATATATATATATATATATTTACTTATAATATTATAAAGTATAAGGGTTGAATTTTAACTTTTAAAATTCTAAGGGCTAACTTGCAATTAAAGTTTTCATAAGTGAAAACTTTTCAAATTCCAAAACTTGAGGGCAAGTTTTGAAACTATTCAAAACTAATTAACTCCTTAACTTATGTGTTTAAAGTAGTTTTAATCCAAAAACTCTTCAAGTTCCATAACTTGAGGACAATTTATGGAAGACTTTAAACCAATAAAAGAATTAACTTATCTTTATTTTATAACTTATGGAATTAATTAAAGTTACACATTTTTTTATTTATTATTTAATGAAGAGACTCTTGGTCCTCCGTAACTTGAGGACAAGTTATGGAGTCATAAAACCATTTAATTAGAACTAGACTCTTCATTTTGTAACCTTTGCCAACTTTTATGAGTTTTATGAAACTTAAATGTGACTTTTCATATAACTTGAGGACAAGTTACAAAAACACATTTTAGAATCAACTCTTAGATTAATTTGGATTGAAAACAACTATTTCACTCAACTTTTCTATTAATCTAAGCAACTCATAAGAAGGAGATAATTCAAATCAAACTTTTTCATGTAATTAGTCTAAACCTTAAACTAATACAAAACATGAATCTATTAACAATTATCTTTGAAATTGGATTAGCATGAACATTACCACATCAAAAACAAGTTTATAAGTCCAAAAACATCTTAAGTTAATGTTCCTAGTCCAATTCTAGCCAAAAAAGTCGAATTTATGTTGTCTGTGGGTCCAACTCGTCGAGTGCACGAACCAACTCGGCGAGTTGGATGCATTTTGCCTTGGACTCGGCGATTCCATTCATGGACTCGGCGAGTCTGCTGGGCAGACAACATCAAAACTCGATTTTTCAGCTCCTTTTGCAAGTATAACAAGAAAACAAACCTAGCTCTGATACCACTGTTGGGTTTTGAGCATTCTAAGACTCCTAAGTGTACATGCAACCCTAAATACCTTGGATCTATGTTTTCTCTATTATACATGCAAATATGAACATCCAAAATATTATCGTAATCTAGCATACAAAACAATGAATATAACAAGATAGAATACATACCTCTTTGATGTAGAAAGTCTTCAAGAGGCTTGAGTGCCTAGTGCCTCAACTGTGACACCTCAAATGGTTCACACAACGCCAAATACAATTGGAATAACTTGAGAGAAATTCACAACTCATAAAATCGGCTAGCCCTTCTTTTACACACACTAGTGGCCGATTTTGGTCAAGAATAAGAAGCATATATAGTTAGGGTTACACCATGTAAACCCTAATTGTCATGGCCTTTCATTTCCATGATCCATGGGTACAAATACACCATGGAGCATCCATGGAGCATCATATGGGTTTTAGCCCAACTAGATAATCCATGGAGTATTAGCCCACTATATAAGTATGGATGATTTGCACAATCAACCCATATATTTAATTAGTCTTCTTTTTATCACTTAGTTAATTGTTGATCAATACTAATTAAATAATCTTATTATTCTTATTATTAATATACAAGGAACTTATAATATATTAATAACCATAAGTGTCTTATTTCTCTCATTATAGTATATCCAAATGCATGATGCCATGCAACCTAAATGGACCATGTCGGGTCGGGTCAAGTCTTACCAATTATAGTTCTGGACTTAGACATTAATCCAACATCTATTTCAAATCTTTTCGAGCAATATTTGCTTCTTTTTGATGAGCCTCAAAAAGCGATTGATTCTGAATCAACGGTAAAAGACAACAAAGTTGATGATCTAAAACAAATGATCGATGATGCTGCTCAAAAGATGGCTGATGATCAACCCAAAGAAATTGAAAGGCCAGAGGCAAGCGAACCTTCGAATGACCGTCCTAATGTCCAGTGGGAGGGTCCATCTCTTCATCATGATCAAGGTTCATTGTTCCAGGGGGAGAGCTTATCGTCACATTCTTCAAGTTCTTCTGAGAATCCTATCGGAGGAGGTGATACCAATCCAAGTACTGAACAGGCGTCATCCTTCGAGGGGGAGAACACTATCGTCAATGATGACATACTGTCAGAATTGGAAGAAGAACTTAACGCTGAATTGGATCCCAATTGTGATCCAAATTACCCACCGCTTATCAAATGGACCAAAGATCACCCTTAAAGTCAAATTATTTGGGAATCTTCAGAAAAGGTGTTAACTCGATCCCAAATCAAAGCGAAACAAGCTATACTCTTTTCACAAGTAGAGTTTTGCATGTTCAACTCATTTGTTTCCAAAGTTGAACCGAAGACCGTTAATTCTGCTCTTGATCATTTTGACTAGGTTCAAGCGATGCAAGATGAGTTAAATGAGTTTGAAAGAAACAAAGTATGGCGGCTTATTCCAACTTTAAAGGATGCCTCGGTTGTCGGTCTCAAATGGGTATTCAGAAACAAGATGGATAAGGAGGGAAATGTCATTGGCAACAAAGCACGGTTGGTTCTCAAAGGCTACTGTCAGGAAGAAGGCATTGATTATGAAGAGACCTTCGCTCCTGTTTCAAGATTAGAGTATGTTCGTATCTTTCATGCCTATGTTGCACACAAGAACTTTGAAGTCTATCAGATGGATGTCAAATGTGCCTTTCTCAACGGAGAACTTGAAGCAACTGTGTATATTGAGCAACCGCTAGGCTTCATGAACGAGAAGTATCCAGATCATTGTTATGTCCTTGACAAAGCAGTATATGGCCTAAAACAGGCTCCTAGAGCATGGTATGAAACTCTAACTCGATTCTTAAAAATGTCTACATTCAAACAAGGTTCGGTTAACCCAACCTTCTTTCGCAAGAGAGAAGGTAACCACCTTCTGATAGTCCAAATTTATGTTGATGACATCATCTTTGGCTCCACGAATCCTAGCTTAAGAGCTGAATTCAGGAAGTTGATGGAAACTAAATTTGAGATGAGCTCAATGGGTCCAATTAACTTTTACCTTGGATTAAACATTAGACAGGGACCTGAAGGCATTTTTATTAATCAGAAAGCATACACCAAGACACTATTGGCCAAGTTTGGGATGATAGGAGACTCCAAAGTGAAAGTACCTATTGCCTTTGGGACAAAGCTTACTCCCTCATTGGAGAAACCAGCTGTTGATATGACGCTCTATCGTCAAGTGATTGGGTCTCTGATATATCTCACAGCTAGTAGACCTGACATCATGTTTTCAGTCTGTTACTGTGCAAGATTTCAAGCTAACCCACATGAACCTCGTCTGCAAGCCATGAAAAACATCTTTCGCTATCTGAAGAGAACCTCCTCTCTCGGTCTGTGGTATCCAGCTAACTCATGATTCTTTGTTCAAGCATTCTCAGATGCTGACTTAGGTGGTTGTCGATTAGATCTTAAAAACACCACTGGAGGATGCCAATTTCTAGATGGCAAATTGGTTACATGGCAATCGAAGAAACAAACTTGTGTTTCTCTCTCCACTGCAGAAGCTGAATACATTGTTGCAGCATCATGCACATCTCAAGTCGTATGGATACAAAGTCAGCTTAGGGATTACGGGCTAAACTTGAAGAAAATCCCACTATATTGCGACTCTGAAAGCGCAATTACGATTTGTCACAACCCAGTGCAACACTCAAAGACTAAACATATAGCAGTGAGGTACCACTTTATCAAGGATCACGTCGAAGATGGTAACGTACAAGTTCACTTCATCAGGAGAACCGATCAACTGGCAGATATATTCACTAAGGCTTTACCTGAAGCGAGCTTCAATAAAATTCTACAATGCCTAAGAATGATGGAAGCCGAATCCGTACCAAAATCTCCTTCGCTTCAATAAAGGTAAGAGGCGAAATAGAGAGAACCGAAATGAACCGAACGTTCGGTCTATTTTGTGTTCGGTCTATTTCGGGAGAAGTTCGACCATGAACCTAAATGAAGCGAACGTACGTTCGGCCTATTTCGGGTTCGGTCCTTCTGAACTCGTTCGCTTCCTTTTCTTATCAAGGCATTTTGACTGTACTCCTTTGTACACCTTTTTAAATACTTCTTTTATATTCATAAAATCCAAAAATATTTTTCTCTATCTTTCACTTCGTCAATTCTCACAAAATACAAAAATATTTTTTATTTTTTTATTTTATTTTTTTTATCTAAAGTTTTTTTTATAAGTGTGATTCTCGATGGCGAAGCTAAGGCAGGAAATTTTTTTTTATTAGTTAGGAGTCCCTAGAAGCATGATGTTGTATGTTGACTAAAGCCTCGAAAGATTTTGAGAGAAGCCTTAATAACATGATATATAGAAATCATGTTTTCCCAATCCAGGTTGCAATATTCACTCTAATCATGAGCTACCTTACTCTACTCACATTGAGTTTAGAGTTTTCTGCTTGGTCATTCTTTTTCTTTAGAGCAGAGGTACATTCTCTTCTTTTACCATCTCTATCATTTTTCTCCATTATACTTCGTTTCACAAATATAACCCCTGAGACTCTCAGTATTAACCACTAAGGTTTATGGTTATACAAAATCTGCGTTCATGATCTTAGTTTCATGCCACTATGTACTAAGTGAAACCCACAATTCAACACCACTAATGAATTGACAGTGAATTCTCATATTCAAGGTCTTACTTGTTACCTAATGAAATCTCTTTTTACTTTTGAGTGATCTTTATGAATTTGTCTAACACCAAGGCGTTTTCTTACCCTAAAGATCCAGTTTAATTTTTTTTTTTTAGATTTGTTTACTTTATTTTGTCACTATAAAATTTATCCTACCTACTTCTTCAACAGGTCCAATTGATCTCACAAGTACTTCATTCAGTTTTGGTTTTATGTCAAGTATCGAAATTATGAATTGAAGAGAAAGCCACCCTTTATAACCTTCAAAAAGATGCCTTTCAATACTTCTTAACAAGTTATTGATCGTATTTAATGGGAAACCAAGCAAGCACTTTAATGTCTCTCTTGACTTTGAAGGAAGTGATTCGTGCCCATAATCCATTGTTTTAGGCCTCTTTAAGACATCACAGATTATCCCAAAAAGTTTGTTGTATTTCTTTATCATTTACACTTTATGCACAAAATTTTAATTTTCCAAACTCTGGTTCTTTTAAGACTCTTCAATAAAGCAAAACAGGCAATGGCGATTCAAATGGACTTTGGGGTGACGATTGGGATAAAGTGAAAGCTGACTCAGTGGTTATCTAATCGGTTTGGCGATTTGAAAAAGCGAATTTTATGGACTAGCGTGCAAAAAGGAACCGTCCTTTCTCTTTCCTGTGTCATCATCGGTATGCCAACTGTTCATCCGTCAAGTCAGGCGCTATTTTTGAAATAATCCAAGATCTCAGCCGGATTTTTCTCTCTCCTTCTTGTACGTATAAAAGGAATTAGAACGGTACTCTTTAACCTTTTATCACTTACCAAACTCTCTCAAAGAACAAAGGCGATTCATGTTACTGTTCATCATCTTCTTCAAGCTTCTACAATGGTAGACTCTTTGTCCATTCATGAGACTTCTGTTCGTCAACCACTTCTCACAATCAAACCTCAACAGAACCTGATCATCGTTCTCACTCTTTTTATCTATGAACCCTACATGCTATATGTCGTTTAGTGTCTCAAATACTCACCTCTCGTCGAAGCTCTAACTAAAGTCGAAGTCGTAACAATGTCCTGTCTTTCTCTTGTCTACTCTACTGCTTACTACGACAAGATTCATGAAAGGATTCACTTTGAAATCCACAATGAGAAGACCTCCATCTCCAAGCACCGCTTATGTGCCCTAATTGGTCTTTCTCAAGAACAATCTCTGGTAAACCCTGAATCCATCACCACTGGTCAATTGTTTTCTATGTTTTATCAGATGGGGTATACTGAAACCCTCACCACAATAACCAAGTTCAAGAAGTCCTGCCTTCCGCCTCAATGGAATGGCCTTTTTACTGTGCTATTCAAAGGACTCTCTGAGTGAAGCGCCAACTCAGATGGGGTGAGCAAGTCTTTTATGATTGTGCTATACAGACTGTACCATGGGATCGATTTGGATTTTAGGACTATTATCTGGCAGCAACTGGTACAAAGCTTGGTCTCTTCATCCAGGCACTCAGAGATTTCTTGTGGGAGATTTTGGTCAATAATCACTAATTGGGCAATGGATCGTCTTCATGTTCCCATCATGGCGGATTCTCTTATCTCCTCCATCGCTACTTTTCACACAAACAAAATCATAGTCACAGATCCCTCCAAGTACTCCTTTATCGGATATGTTCCTAAAACCATGCTCACTCGTGTCTCTGCAGTGAGTAATATTTTACAACAATACAGGAAGATTCCGTCTTCAGGACCAAGGGAGCTTACGTCAGCCACGGTTTGCTCCATTGAAGAGGCTGACAAGCCAGCAAAAAGGGGCAAGAAAACTGAAACTCAGAAGGAGGCACCGGTTTCCAAATCTACCAAGGGGCAAACCCCTACGAAGCAAAAGTTTGACAAGGCTGCTACATCACAGGCTAAACCGAAGAAACAAAGTAAGCCTGCTAGGAAGCTCATACTCCAATCTTCCAGTGATTCAGACTCAGAGTATGTTCCTCCCAAACATAGGTATGCACCTTCTTCAGATTCTGAGAGCGAAAGATTTGATGATGAGGCTTCGGGTCAAGGTGATACTCCGCCTCGCTCCCCTACCCCAGAAATTCCAGTTCGCTCCCACCCTCATTCAACTCCACCTGTAACCATCCCAGTATCCATCCCTCCAATATTTCCCATTTCAACCACTCAACAATTCACTACAATTCCCATCCCCACTCCCATATTCATAGACACTACTACCACTACTACTACCACAGGAGTTCATTCTACCGCTCCCACTCCACCTAGTACAACCAAACCACCTATAAAAAACGAACCTCCATCCACTACCAAACCCTTATCTCCTACTCCATCCATAGAAACCACCCCTGTTCTAGGAGATTAGGACTTGGAATTTGATTCCACGTATTTTAGTTCTTATCATGTACAGAGTGACGATGATGATGATGAGCCTGTTACAAAGCATCATCTCAAGGCAGTACATGAAAAACTTGATCAACTGCTCTCATCCTCTTCCTCTAGAGCTTACTCTGAAGCTGCTTTAAAGGCCTTGTTCTCATCTGTTGTTCAAGAACACAGTGCCTCCCTCTCTGCTGCATATAAAGCTATTGAAGCCTCCACTTCGCAATGTCAACAAGCCTCTCTTGCTGTTGAGGCTTCTACAAAGGAGTGCAAAGAAGCGACCGCAAAAGTCGATAAACTAGTTTCTAAAGCTCACCTGTTTCTAGATTCTTTGCAGGCAGCTGCTAAGAAGAATGTTCAAACCGTCAACGCTTCAGTGGATAACCTTCAATGGTCCCTTCAATCTGAAAGGTCCAATCTTGAAGCTGCACGCCAAGCGATCGAAGTTGCAAACGAGTCTCTACATGCTAATGTTAATGATCGCCTAACTCAACTTGAGGCAGAATTAGCTGTAGAGAAACATCATGGATGAGCTTGAGAGGAGAACCTCACAGCTGAAAATGCCAAATTACAAGCTGCGTATTGCTACTGCTGAGGTGAATGACCTGAAGTCAGAAAGGGAGGTCATTCGGAGTTCTGCTACTAATGTTCACTCCATCCTCCTTCATCTCCTTGAAGCGCATGATCTAATCATCACCATTACGATCAGACAGCACCTTGTTGACAAGCTATCACACCCCAAAACCGGAACGGAGGAAACGTTCTAGGGTGGATGACGTCATGTCAAGTATCACAACATATGCAGTATAGTAATCAAAGTACAACAACCGTTGCATTAATAGTAATAGTTTTACATAGGTTACATTTCATAGCAACATCAAAGTAATACAAGGAATAATATAGATGCAACTCGGTACTAGGCTGTCTCTGCAAAAAGCTCCCGGGATGTACCTGTCTATCGATGACCTGAGAATACAAGTTATTTTGAAAGCGAGTATCAGCAATTTTATAATGCTGGTGAGTTCATAAGTATTTAGTGTCATTAGTATAAATACACATTTTATTCAAAATGACTTAATGAAAGATAGTAATCTAGAATCTACGGTGTATTATTGTTCTCTCCCGCAAATCCTATATTTTCTAAATAAAAGAAGTCTTCTACCAAGACCCGACGGATTCACGTTTTAAGGAGTAATTTTCCCCAAAAATACTATCATTATCAGAATACAGTATAGACGTTAAAGGAATAATGAGAAAATCACAAGTAAAATTACCAGGGGAAAATAATTTATACCTCAGCAGTAATACTGCTGACTAAAACAAAAGATAACGTAGACTCAAGGAAAGTATCGTATGAATAATATGCCTGGTCGGCCGGGGACTGTAGCTAGCAGTTAGGGTGTGGGAGTGTTAGTCCCGTATAGATCTATACACACAATGCCCGCTCTCCCTCCTGGAGAATCTGGTTACCAACTTGACAACAGGGTAATCCGTTTCCAGAGGATGCATCTCGTAATTTCGAATTTTATTATAAATATTGGAATAATGATATAGACTCACGAATGAACTGACTCCTTTGTAATTTTCGTACTGGAAAGAGTAAATAGAATCTCCTAACTATTCCTATAATATTTTCTAACGTTTCAGGTCTATGAATGATGAACGGAAGGATGCCCTTGCTACCCAACGGAAATGAACTGATCGATGGAAACCTTTATGTCTATACATGTATACATGATATATAACTAATATTTAAACGACCTTCGGACGAATAACCGATACCCACTAGACCACATCCCAACGAGGAAAAGGAAATAGGGCAAACTAACTTCCTAAGTCTTTTAAACATTATTTATATAACTATAGAAATACAGGCATGCATTTAACGAAATAAAAGCATAGAAGAAAACTTTGATGAAAACTTTGGAAAACCATTATACATAAGAAATTTACGACTTGATGTCAGTTTGTGAAACAAGTTTTGAAAATCTTTGGAATCTTTTGGAAAACCTTTCATAAACAGCTTTGAAAATGATTTTTATAAAACAGATTAAGTGAAGAAAACCTTTGGAAAACCTTTAACAAGAAATTACGACTTGATGTCTCTTTAGTAACCAAGCTTGAAAAACCTTTGGAAAACCTTTGAAAAACCTTCGGAAAACCTTTCGAATACTTATGATAATCTAAAAGGGAAATCCATACTTTAACAAGAGTTGAAAGCAAGATTGGAACATCTTAAGCTGGATAAACAGTTATTATGCAAAAATCTATTTGCTATACAGTTATTAATCACATGTGATTTATCTAATAACTGTATAGTTCAACTTGTATTCCCCCCTATAAAAGCAGTTAAAATCAATTAAAAGGTTATTTCAAGGGTATGAACTCACCTGCTGCGGGTGGATCGGATGGAGGTGTCGGTTGGATGTTCGGTGTCAAGTGAAGACTTGAACACACTTAATGACCTAGTAACATATGAAGACATATGTTTACATACGATTAGTGATTATAATACTAATTAAACACGTATAAGCATCCTAATGTGCGGAAAACACTTTGGTCAAGTGCTAGGAGGCTATTGGGTTGCAATAAGGAAGTGTATGGCCTAGTTAGGGAGTTTACTATTCAAGACTAAACTCTTAGAGGAGATTTCGGCCCAATGACCATATCCCCATGAGTTTACGGCCGTAAACTCATGGCTGGTGTGTTCTTGGTTACTCAAAGGTCTTATAACACTTGTGGAATTAAGCTAGGTTCAATTCTAAGGCATAGCAAGTGGCTAAGGTTTCAAATGAACCATTTAAGGGAGTTTACGGCTGTAAACATAGAGTTTATGGCTATAAACTCTCACTTAGCCCTTCAATTCATGATTTAAGGTCTTATATGAAAGAATACAAGGTTGCATGCATTATTCCAAGCCATAGGAGGAAGTTAGGGCATCATTTGGCCTCCTTAAGGGAGTTTACGGCCCATAGACCAATCCTTGGGGGGTTTACGGACGTAAACACCCAAGTCCATAGTTTCCTTGATGTTTAATGCCCCTACTTCATTGGTGATTGATTCTAGACATTTACCCAAGCCATAGGAGGTGTTTAAGGGGCAATTTAACACCTTAAATGCTGTTCACGGCTCATGAAGAGGGGTTTACGGTCCAAGAATGTTTTTGGGCTATAAAATCATGTTTACTCCACTAAAGACAAGTTTTTTGGTGTTCTAAGCTCATACATGCAAGTCCCTAAGTCTTAGCTAAGCACTATAAGTGATTTGGAAGGGTTTTCGGGCTTCAAAACCCCATTTATGGGTGTTTGCAGTCCAAGAGTGTTCTTGGGCCGTAAAAACATGATTTTAAGGCTCTTGGATGATTTAAACACGAATTTGCATGTTAAATGAGCTAAACAACAAGTTAGGATAGATCACTTACCAGTTTGGAGCTTGAAAGGGGCGTTTTTGGATCGAAACCGGCTTTGAAGAGAAAGAGAGAGTAGAGAGAGGGTGAAAAGGGTGCAAATGAGGTTCTCTCACTCTTATATAGGGGTTTGAGTTTGTGGCCCAGTGGAAATCTACCCGATACTGACGTTAAACGGGGCTTATGGTCGTACCCGATTAAATGGTCGTAATTCGACATGGTCATAACTAAAAACTTTTCAATTTAAATAACCTAATCCAAATATTAACGGAAAATTTTATAAGAACGAGTTTTATTAACGAAATAAGATGTTACAATGACGGGATAAATTTTAGGTTGCCACATCATCCCCCCGATAGAGGGAATTTCGTCCCGAAATTAGGGTTTAGGCAAAGAAGTAGCATGAACAATCGGGTAGAGAGATGAGGGTACTTCCTATTCGCTTGTTTCTTGCGCTCCCAAGTGAACTCTGGCCTTTGCTTGGCGTTCTAGCAAACCTTCACTTAACAGGATGCGGATTTCGTTTCGTTCGGTTTGCGATTCCTACAGGTTCGTCTACGAAGTCAGGGTTCCCAATGATTTCTATCAAGACAAGTGGGATTTTAGAGAATTACGTCGGGCAAGCACCTTTTCAAGTCTAAGACATGGATTGATTCGGAGTGAAACTTATGGAATTCCGAAAGTAGTCGTGGTCTGACGAGGGTTGGACCCATTCTTATAACGAATCTCGGATGGTCCTACGCTCTTGGGAAGATAGAGCTTTTCAGTACTTAGAACATAATGTACTTCTATGGTGAGATCGTCACTGGTGTGATCGCCATTTTGAAGTTCTAAAAGTTCTCTCATATTGGGGTGTTGTTCTTCGGGTTGGTTCTTAGAGGGCTCAAGTCATCCTTGGATTCGTGTTTCCTGCTGGTTGGCTCTCGGAGGTTTTCCAAATCGTCGAACGAATTGGATACCTACTAGTATCTATTTGCTGCAGGGGGTCTATCTCAGCCATGTGCAAAATGAATCTGTACTCCTGATCCTCAAGGTGTTTCTAACGGAAACTCTTAGGATTGGTGAGATAGGGATTTACCAGACGATTGTTTTTAGGAAGTTTTGAGACTTCTCATCATCATCTACTTGGGGCTTTCATAATATGATTCCTAACAGGAAAGAACCATGCTCTTACTTGCCTTGCTGTTTCATGAATAGCAATCTCTGCTCAGGGCTAACTTAGTTCTTAGAGATTTTCTACAGTGTTGGACTATCTCGGGGAGGTGGTCCTACTATTTCCGTGTGAGGTAGTATTCTTGGAACACCTAGTAGTCCAATGAATCTCCAAGACATGCCCTATTCTCTAAGGCGTCGGTTTATTTCAGTTGCAGAAAGCGCGTGCGCTTGTATAACCCATCGACTAACACCTAGACTGGTGTCAAGTCTATAATCTCTTCGGCATCTGGGTTATAAGGCTTAATGCAACCTACTTTCGTACTTGATTCAAGTATTCTTGGCTGTGGAGGTTATCCTGTGGTTCTTGGCATTCTAGTATCCACTTCGGAGAATGCAGTCTATCGTCTACAGGGCGACGGTGACTCCTTCCACGTGGGGAGGCGGAGTGTCCTAGGCACTACTCGTCAGTAAAGAAGTGGACGAAGTGCCTGAGTAGTGCGAGCATCTTCTGCAACTGCTCTTCTGGTGGTTCTGAGTTTCCTTGATTTAGATTAAGTCTAGAAGTATAGGGTTCCGTCACTCGGAACTTCTAATTTTCTCATCCACTCTTCTTAGAGCTTATCTTATAGCAGCTTCCAGGTTTCCGGGACATCTGCTGAGATGCTTAATTCGTGGGATTTAAGCGTGAATGGATGGTCGTAGTCAATGTCCTTGACTCTTACGACTCAGACTTCTTTACCAACTGAGGGTGTTGGTTACTATATTGGCTTAACTGGGATGACAAAAATTTCGGATTCTTGGTCATATTAGTAGCTCAACCCACAGTGGTTCACTTGACTCTAGTTCCTATTCTATGGGGTAGGATGAAGGGTTTTACTATGACGTTTGTGGTAGAGCTCATACTTGGCTTAATCACAAATACTTGGTCTATGCAAGCCGTATATAATTGAGGTCGCCAGGATGTTCATTTGTGCGACTCCACCCCATACCCACAACCCAATGAGGAACAGGGAGTAGGGAGGAAGCACACATCTTAAATCTTTTTGATCTCAATTATATACCACTCTTATGCATATACTCAGTTAATAGTAGTCAATTCCATGAGTTCTTTCCTCTTGATTCACAAACCTGATTGTGAGGTGCTAAGGGTCTTTCTGGGGGAATCTACGGAGTAGGTTTCGAGTGGTTATCGTCTTCTGGAATACCTGTAGTGTCTTTCGCTTCGGGTTCTATTTTTCTAAGGAAGGGTTGGTTAGCAGCTCACGATACCCTACTCAGGGGTATTTCGAAAGGTTTTAGATGAGGGAGATGACTTACGGATTGCATTAGGTTTTATTATTAAGTTCGGAAGAACTTTTATTTGCCGGAATGGCTACGGTGGAAGTTCTTTTTACACAGTACTAGGAATTTACACATGGTTGCACTAAGTTGAACCATGATTGATAGAGGCGTCGAAGTTGGCATACATCGACATGATATAGAATGAGAGTCGATAGGGCCATGTGCTGAACGGGCACACAAGTTCTTGGTGTCTCGGATTTTGTCCCGTGTATTACTGTCGCAGATACTTAGACTGATAGATTCGATGCGGAACTATAGAGGATCCTGAGGTTTCAGAATGATGTACTTCTCATGAATGGATTCTCACGAGGCCTCTCTATAATCGCCTAGTATACACTAGTCATGTATAATTAAGGTGGGAAGGACTGTCGACTGAGTGACTCCGCCCAAAATCCACAACCAAACGAGGAATAGGAAATGAGGCAGCATCACTCACTCGAGGTCTATCCATCTTAATTATACATGACTTTAACGTATATATTGAGCCATTATAGCTTTACCTGATGAAATTTTAAATTTTACAATAGTGTTGCGACTTTCGCCTTAACGGGAGAGTAATTACAATTAGAATTAATCATTTAATGTTTTCAGTTAGTTATCTAGGATTGAGAGACGTACCAAAAATCTATCGGGTTCCTTAATGCTTCTCCTTAGGCATTAGAGTTAGACTCCTCCTGTGCCCTTGTCGTTTCCTTCAGTTGGGCAGTCCCTCTTGAAGTGTCCAATTTCACTACATAGGTGGCATACTGGACTGGCCCCCACATTGGTGGTTGATGTAATGAACTCAACCAGGGCTCTGCAGGTACGAGAGGTATGTCCCTTCCTGTTGCACCTAGCGCACAAGAGTTCTCGACAGATACCATGATGATGGTAGCTACACCTGTTGCAGTGGGGGAGGCTTCCTATGTATGGTCTTCCAGGTGTCGGGATGGAAGGGTTGGCAGGGGTATTGACTGTCTCAGCTCGTTGCCCCTCAGAAGGTCCTTGAGACGAGGTACTTCCCTCTTCGTTCTTGAACTTTCTCTTCAGTGGGTTTGGTTGGGGTTCTTGGGTGGCTGGGTATGCATAAGTTGGTTGCGGCTGTCCATTGCTAGGTTCGGAAATCTCGTTAGGGCTCCTGCTAACCTTTGCGTTGTTAGCATTCAGGTGAGCCATGACAGCTGCTACGGCAGCTGAGACTGCAGCTTGAAACGTAGCTTCATCAAATAGGAGAGTCGGTTTCTTGCCAGCGCGTTGGTTACGTTTCTTCGGAGGCATGGTTTTTCCTACACGAAAAGAAACACAAGCTGGTGAGGGATGATGGTTAACCCTGGGCATATCTATCCTTACTATAATAGGAAATAATTTTTCCCGCGCCTAGGATATTGGTTATCTGAGTGTCGACCTACATTCCTATGATGTAGTCCGGGTATTCAAGGTAGGAGTAAGAGTATCGGAAAGCCATAAGATGGGAGTCGTTCCTACTAAGTTATCTTTATGCTGAAGAGATTCGCTCTCCGGCTTTGGAAAGATCTGAGGGCGGTTTGGAACGAAGATCACGGAAGAAAAGGTCTCATGAAAACTTATGGCTAAACATTTTCAATTGGGGTTTTTGAAATCCGATCTAATCGTATTACTTGTGACGGGAAAAGGCGGTTTACCTATCACATAGTGTGAGTAGTGTAATCACTAACTCACTAAATTGTATTATTTTATGGGTGCATTAGCACAACAAATACGAGGAAAGACACTTCTCGGGTTCCATGTACTGGCTCCCTCAGTCTACCTCTTATCCTTGACTAGGATCGGTATTGGTTTTCTTCGGGTAGTTACCTAGGGTTCTCTTCTCGTGAAGACATATTGATTTTCTACTCCATCTTACTTCCGATCCTGACTCTGGGTGTCATCGCTTCATAATGGATGACTGGAAATCTCGGAAGTTCAGGCGAATTTCCCACCGGTGTCCCTAACAGGTATAGGCACTTGGTGTAACAACCCGAAGTTGTCCATCGCCGAAATCCGTTACGCACGAAAAAATCCGCCTTTATCGATTCGTCCCTTTTTCGTTTTTGGGCTAAGATATATAAACTATAAGTTTATTTTAATCTCGCAAGTGTTCAAATCCATTTAAAACTCATGAAAATGGCCCAAAATCATTAATTTGAAATTTCTAAATTCTATTACGTCGAATTACGGAAACTTAATCGGCTGCGACCAAAAACCCCGTTTAATGGCGGTATCGGGTAGAATTCCTCCGTGTCCAAGTTTTAGGACCTATTTAAACGTGTCCAAGCTTTCATTTGAAGCTTTTGCTTCATCTCTCTACTCTCTCTCTAACCTCTCTCCTAAATTCAAGTCTAAGGGTCCAAATCTCAAATTTAAGGCTTCTAATCACCAAGGTGCCTTCCCTCACTCGTTATACAACCCTCGAGCCTTCAAATTCGAGTTTAAACCATGGATTAGGACCATTATCATGAGTTTACAGCCCTAGAACAGTCCTAGGCCATAAACTCATATAAATGGGGTTTTTGGAGCAACAAAACCCTTCCAAACCACAATTAGACCTTAGATATGGCTAGATGACTTTATGGAATGGACTTAGAATGCCTTAAACCATGATTTAGAGTCTTGTTCATATGTTTACGGCCCTGGAGCATGCTTGGGCCGTAAACACATATAAATGGGGTTTTTATGCCCTTAAACTCTTCCAAAACACCAATAAGGCTTGGATACGACTTGTAGAATTATGGAATTGGCCTTGGAACACCTTGAACATCAACTTAGAGGAGTAAACTTGAGTTTACTGCCCAAGAGCATGTGTGGGCCGTAAACTCATATTCTTGGGGAGTAAACTCCTCTAAATGTGATAAGATGCCACTTAAAGACACCTTAAGCCTTGGGATAAATTCTAGAAGTGACCACAAACAAGAATTGGACCTTAAAACATAATAAAACACCCATCTAAGGAGTACACGGCCATGAGGGGGTTCATGGGCCGTAAACTCCTAAAAACATGCCAAAAGTCCCCTAAAAATCCATACAAGGCTTGCGAAAAATCATTGGAATCACATGTGATTGTTTAAGGACCATAACTTTAAGGATTGGATGTGAGGGGGAGTTTACGGCCATAAACTCCATGTTTACTTCAGTAAACCCCAATAAATGGTCTTTAAGTGAGCCTAAATTCATCCTAATGCCCTAGATAAAATCCTAGCTAAATTATCCTTGTATTTTGAAGCCATTTTGCATCCAAAAGCACCCTCCATGAGTTCATGGCCGTGAACTTATGCGGATGTGGTAATTAGGGCAGTAAACTCCTTAAGGAGTTTACTCTTAAAGAGTTAACTCCATTCCCTAGTCATACAAGTCCTTAAATACCACCCGGGTCCTTCCAAACACTTGAAATGGGGTGTTTCCGCAACTAGAAGTGTATGTCCTTAACAAATAAATTAATCATGTCCTAATTAAATACAAATATGTATCATTTCATAATCCATAGGAATCTTGTGCGTTCACGGACCCAGAACTGACGTTTAGGATCCAATCTAACGCATTTCTCAACCGGTGAGTTCATACCCCTACCCTTTTTCAAATGTTTTTCAATGTTTTTCAAATGTTTTCAGGGGGGAATACAAGCAAAAGTACAAGGAAATCTTGTACTTAAACGTATTTTCAGATCAAATGTTTTATGTCATGTATGTTTCTAATATCAAAAATCGTGATAACTAATGTTTTGATTTGCAGGGTAAACAATTAGTCTAAAGTTATATTTCTTTAAAAAGTGTTTTAAACTATATTACTTTTTGTAAAAGGTATCATAACTAAGATTAATACTATACGAATACGAATACGAATATAACCAATAGGATAGTAAGAATACGAATACGAATACGAATATAACCAATAGGATAGTATGAATACGAATACGAATACGAATATGAATACGAATATAACCAATAGGACAATATGAATACGAATACGAATACGAATATAACAAATAGGATAGAACGAATGCGAATACAAATATAACAAATAGGATAGAACAAATGCAAATACGAATATAACTAATAGGATAGAACGAATACGAATACGAATAGAAATAGGACTACGAATGCGAAATAACGCCTTTGGATGACACCAAGACTTCGAATATACAGTTAGTGTACGCCTTGAATGTCACCAGAGTTTCGAATTTAATACGAAAGTACGCCTCTGGACCTCTACTGAGTTCCGAATACGTCCGCCTTAGAATGTCGCCAGAGATACGAAAATACAACTAATGTACTCCTTTGGAAATCATCAGAATAATCGAAAATAGTGTAATGTACGTTTCTGGTGAATCCAAATATTTGAAAATACAACTAAGTTAGTAGATAATAGACATTCGAATGTAGGATAACTAAGAGTTTAGAATACTTAACTAATACTGCAAGTATGGTAATCATTAGTACTTCGAAATCAAACTTAAGAACCAACCTCAATACATAGGAAAATATGGGATTTTCCTGAAGTAACATAACAACTAGTAACGAAATTACAAACGAGTAGACAACTCAAAACATAGGAAAATATGGGATTTTCCTTGGGTAGCATAACCACTCATATACGAATAAAGTAACAAGCGAATAACTAAACTATTAGGAAAATATGGGATTTTCCAGGAATTACATAACAAACCGTTTTCGAATTGGCAACAAAAGATAACTAAACTGTATTCATAAGAAAATATGGGATTTTCTTGAACAACAATTATTTTTAGAAAGCAAAGGAAACTCGTTCTTTTCAAAACTAAACTGCTTATGAACTCACCAGCTTTATGTTGATTTTCAAGCTGCTTGTATTCTCAGGTCAGCGTTAGACATGTACACCGCCACCTTTTGGAGAAGATGGAGCATTCCGAAGACTCGTCTTTGCTTTTGTCCATATGATATATGTATATAACACTTGTATAACCTTTCTTTCAAACATATGCAAACAATATTATGTAATGTAATGTTTTGTGTTTACTGTTTTACTATGTGCATTGGATTTGATACTCAACGTGGAGTCAACCCCGGAAATGTTTCCGCCTTTGGTTTTCGGGGTGTGACAGATTGGTATCAGAGCCCTTGTTTATAGTGAACTAGTATACTAAAGCTTACATGGTATAAGACTATAAACAGTAAGGGGCCTAAGCCCTCTGAACTAAAAGTATACTCTACAAATATAAGTATTTTCTAAATTATACAAGTATACCCGACAGTCGAAATCCGTAACTACAAGTAGAACAAAATATAAGTAAATGGGTGTTGTACGCTGCGGTTAAACCTGGGCTGTTATGTAGTCGTGTCTAGGATCAATATAGCCTGGCCAACTATATTCCTTCGAGACACGGCCAACATGTGCTTGGGAGTGACTGTGGTACGCAGCATACCTAAAACTTACCTGATATCCTAAACAACGAGTCGTCATTGCAGCGAACCATGAAATACTATGGGAGTATTTCTAGAGCCGATCCGTTGTAGAAGTTCTCATTCAAGCGTTGTTCCTTGATCATTCCTTTAGCGATAAATTACTTGCTTTGATAACTCCTTCCTGTTTTATCGCTTAATATTATATATGTCTTGATGAGATATCCCCTGATCCATATCTCTTATTTCAATTCAGAGGACTTATGATCCTCCCTTTCCTGATCTTTTTAGATCAAGATGCCTCCGAGGAAAAGACCCAGCTCGAAGAACACCAACAACCCTCCGCCGCCACCACCTCCTCTTCAAATCGATCTGGAAACACTTCAGGCAGCCATTACTACCACAATATCAGCCATCCTACCTCAACTAAACCCCAGTGGTTCAGGAGTGGTACCCAAACCCAAAACCCGGAAGGTAATCAGCGACACCGGAAGGAGTGTTCCTATAAAGATTTTATGAATGCAAAACCCACGTTCTTCTATGGCACAGGGGGTGTCATTGTTCTAACTCGATGGTTAGAGAAAATCGAATCTATTGTCGAGATCTATGCCTATTCGGAATCTGACAAGGTGAAATTCGCCACCTGCACGCTCACCAATAAAGATTTGACTTGGTAGAACGGCCGAGTCAAATCCCTGACCCTACCTGTAGCCAATGCTATGGGATGGGGAGTTATGAAGGAACTTCTGCATGCGGAGTATTGCCCTCGGGGTGAAATCAAGAAGCTGGAGCATGAACTCTGGAACCTGAAGATGAAAGGTTCCGATATCGCCGCTTACTGTCACACCCCGAAAATCAAAGGCGGAAACATTTCCGGAGTTGACTCCAAGTTGTGTATCAAATCCAATGTACATAGTAATCATAGTAAACAATCATTACATTACATATATATGAAAGTTTACATTTGGTTCAAAAGTAAATTGTACAAAAGTTATACATATATCATATGAACAAAACGAGACGAGTCTTCCTCGCACTCTGTCTTCACCAAAAGAGATCGCCAGGTACCTGTCTAACTTGGACCTGAGAATACAAGCAGTTTGAAAATCAGCATAAAGCTGGTGAGTTCATAAGCGGTTTTGTTTTATGAAAATGTATCGGTTTCCTTTAGTTTTCCGAAAAGGTTTGTTATCCAAGAAAATCCCATATTTTCTTATGTAAAGTTTCGTTGTCTTTCATTACAGTTCAGTTACGCTTTATATGTTAACCCCAGGAAAATCCCATATTTTCCTAAATGCAAGATTTATGAATATCACATAGTATAGTTTAATACACAAAACTATATATTGAAATATATATGAACTGTAGATAGAAAGTAGTTTGAAAACCTTGGGACTAACATCCCGAACTAGTTACAAGATAGTTTGATATATTAGGAAATATAGATTGAAAACCATGGGACTACTATCCCGAACTAGATATAAGATAGTTCGATAAAGTCATGGGATTATCATCCCGTACTAGATATAGTTTCAAAACCATGGGATTACTATCCCATACAAGATATAGATTGAAATCATGGGACTATCATCCCGGACTAGATATAAGATATATACATACTGAAAATCATGGGAATAACATCCTGTAGCAGATACAAGTTCGATAGACCAAAAACCATGGGACTGCTATCCCGGACTAGTTACATGATAGTTTGATAAAAGCCATGGGATCACTATCCCGAAATAGATATAGATTCTAAAACCAAAGCTGTGAATAAACTTATTTTAATACGTATTGTGAGTCGGGTAACCATGCTGATACGACAACGAGACCTCCTTGACGTTTGTCAGACGTCGGACGATATCCAGAATTTGTCACCCCAGGCGTGCCCGCCTAACTGTAGCCAGCAGTTAAGGTGTGGGATTGTCAGTCCCGAATAGATCTATTCACAAATTCCTCGCTCTCCCTCCAGGAGACTCTGGTTACACTTCCGGGGAGGATTTATTGATCATCCATAAAGGGTAGTGACTACTCACAAACTAGTAATAAACTATTCACAGGATTCTCATACGATATCAAACATACAAAGATTATGAAACATAATACAGTGAAAATAGATACATACTATGAAATTATCTGGCAATACATTCAAATGATACGGAGATAAACTGAATCAGACATAGTTTATCTAATAACTTTATATAGATATCAGTACATGATATAAAGAGAAATACAGAACCCCAAATTATTCCCATAATAATTTGATTAGTTTGGTTATTTTCTTAACTAAAATCCATTTAGTTGTAATTGATAAATCATTCCTTATGCTCAGCATAATACATAAGGAGTAAAAGTGTTTATAAGTTTGCCATATATTATTTGAAACACATCTATGTTATAATTCGAAAATTGTTATAGTTTGCTTGTATCCCCCCCCTGAAAACATTGAAAAACACGGAAAAGGTGTAGGGGTATGAACTCACCGGACGAGAAATGAGACGATTTGGATGCTAAGTGTTGGTCCGGGGCTTGCAAACACACGAGGTTCCTAAGTATAATGTAAAGATACACATTTGTATCTAATTAGGACTTAGATTGATTATTTGATAGGGACAATTTCTTCTAGTCGCGAAAACACCCTGATACAAGTGTTTGGAGGGACCTGGTGACATTTAGGGACACATATAGTTAGGATATTGAATTGAGACTTCAAAGGAACACTCCTTAGGGAGTTTACGGCCACAATGACCCCCTCCCCATGAGTTTACAGCCGTAAACTCATGGTGGGGTGATTTATGGCACAATTTGGCTTGAAACACTTAGGGATAATTGTTAGACTTTGTTTTAAGGGCTTGGAATAATTTTTAAACACCAAATAGACACATCTAAGGGAGTTTACGGCCTAGTATAGGACTCATGGCCGTAAACTCCTATAAACCCATGAAAAATTGTGTTTTTGGATTCCAAACAAATCACATGTGATTGCTAAAATTGTTTCAAGGCCTTTCATGAAATTTTATGGGACATTTGAGGAGTTTTTGGACTTTACGGCCCATGAGACCCCCTTCATGGCCGTAAACTCTCCTAGAGAGGGTTTCCTTGTGTTTTAAGGCCAAAAACTTGTTTGTATGCATTTCTAGAAATTATTCCAAGGCTTTAGGGGTGTTAAAGTGGCTTTCTAACACCTTAAAATGAATTTACACCATGTTTCAAGGAGTTTACGGCCCAAGCACATGCCTTGGCCGTAAACTCACAATAATCCCTCAAAATTTATGTTTCAAGTGTCCCAAGGCTAAAACCAAATATTCTAAAATTCATATCTAAGCCTTATTAGTGTTTTGGAAGGGTTTAAGGTCACAAAAACCCCATATATATGAGTTTACGGCCCAAGCATGTGCCTTGGCCGTAAACTCCTTCAAATCCATCAAAATCCATGTTTAAAATGTTCTAAGTCCATTCCATGAAGTCATTTAGCCATATCTAAAGTCCAATTGTGTTTAGGAAGGGTTTTAGGGCTTAAAAACCCCTTAACTATGTGTTTACGGCCTAAGCTTCAACCATGGCCATAAACTCACATTCAAGGCCTTAAATCATGATTAAATCCCTAATTTGGAAGCCAAATATGCTATACATTAAGGTTAGGAAGGTACCTTAGGGATTTGAGGCCTTAAAATTGAGTTTTGGACCCTTAAACTTTGGATTCAGGAGAGAGGTTAGAGAGAGAGTAGAGAGAGGAAGAAAAGGCTTCAAATGAATGTTTAAACACGTTTATATAGGTCCTAAAACTTGGACACGGTGGAATTCTACCCGATACCGGCCTTAAACGAGGCTTTAGGTCGCACCCGATTAAGTTTCCGTCACCCGGCGGGGACGTTTCTAAAACTATGAAATAATATTTTTGGGCTTGTTTCATGAGTTCCTAAAGGGTTTGGACACTCATTGGATCATAATAAACATATAAATTTATTTAACTAAACCCAAAAACGACATCGGAACATTTCGATATACGGCGAGTTATACGGGTAGAATGGGTTTTCGGCGATGGAAAACTTCGGGTTGTTACACTTACACTTCAAGGTTTGACGACTTGGCACTTCTTTGTATGGGGATGGTTACCCCGGAGAGCAAAAAGGTAGAAAGGTTCATCTGGGGATTAACCCAACCAACGAAAAGGAACGTTTTAGCTGCGAAGCCGGATACCTATAACAGCGCCAAATGTCTAGCGCAAACCCTGATCGATCACAATGATGACCAAGAAGAAGTAGACACCACTCCCGAGCCAACAGAAAAGAGTGGCGAGAAAAGAAAGTTTTGGAAAAAGAAGAAGAAGAGTCAGTCTTCCCCGGAACCCTCGAAGAAACAGTAGATAGTGGCAGTCCATGTTGCCACTACCCCTGTTGTTGTATCTGTTGTAGGTTCCTCGGCCCAAGCACCTATCACCGGATATGCCGGTATCCTCCCATTCTGTAACCGATGTAGCTACCACCATCACATCCCTGGCCCTTTTCGTGCAAAGTTTTGTAAAAGCTGTGGCCAGGAAGGTCACCTCGCGCGAAGCTGCAAAACCCCAACCCAACCAACTAGTCAAGCTTCTGGAGCTGGTATCGGTCAAACCTGCTACAGTTGTGGAGAGGTCGGGCATTATAGACGAAACTGTCCTAAGGCAGTAATATCTGGCAACACCGGGAGAGTCTTAACTATGGGACAAGAAAGGACATCCGCCGACCCCACTGTTGCCACAAGTATATTGTTTCTCGATGAATCTTATGCATGTGATCCTTTTGATTCTAATGTCGGGAGAATTTGCTAACCATTCATTCAAATATCTTTCTAAACTAAATCCTTCGTTAGTAATCGAAACGTGTACCGTCGAGATGACCAACCAGTGAGAAAGAGAACGTTAATGTCATACCCTTAGATCTTATCCTCAATTCGGATGATTATTCCTTTCCATTCGATATAATGGTAAACTTTTCGTGAAAAGCTTTGATGCGATCATTGGCATGTAATGCCTGAGTCTCATTCATGCTGTTATTCTTGTTTTCGAAAGGGTCGTCCGTCCAAATCTTTTTTCTGACCCGACTCTCATGATTCTCGGCATCAAACCTAAATCCAACCTTCGCATCTTCGTGTATCAAATCTTAGAAAGTTTCCCATGCATTCCTCGTCCGTGTGATATTTGGGAAACGAGAAGTTTGCAACTCTTTCCCCGATGCCTTTCCCGAAAATTCTCGAGAATTCCTTCCGAACGTCTAGTCAAGTCTAGTATCGACCTAATTCCTGGAACTACCTAGTAGCCGAACCTCCGGGAGGATGATGTGTCCAATACAGCGACTAGGACCTGGCATGATCACCACGAGTTCGTAGTGGTGCCCTTCGGTCAACCATCTTCCCTGGTTAAGTAGATAAGCAAGGCTATTATACCCGTGGACCTTCCAAAAGCTAAGACAATAGGGAATTAGTCGGCACCAGAGATACCTATAGAAACCTGTAACTTAGTAACTTTAGACCCTTCGCGATCCTCGTAGGAATGATTCCGTAACCTTCAAACTTCGATTACCCTCGGAACTTAGTAACATCCATATGGTACTTGACGTCTCGGTCTTTAAGAAGTATCTACCAACCAAATCCAAAACGCGTCCCGATAGTGAGGGTTCGCTGGAACGTTAAGCGGAGACCCGATGCCACTTGGGAGCGTGAAAACCCGGAGCAGCTGATCCACCCGCATCTCTTTTCATTTCATGAGCTGTATCGTAACCTTTGAATTTCGGGACGAAATTCCCTCTAACAGGGGGATAATGTAACAACCCGAAGTTGTCCATCGCCGAAATCCGTTACGCGCGTAAAAATCCGCCTTTATCGATTCGTCCTGTTTTCGTTTTTGGGCTAAGATATATAAACTATAAGTTTATTTTAATCTCGTAAGTGTTCAAATCCATTTAAAACTCATGAAAATGGCCCAAAATCATTAATTTGAAATTTCTAAAATCTATTATGTCGAATTACGGAAACTTAATCGGGTGCGACCAAAAGCCCCGTTTAATGCCGGTATCGGGTAGAATTACTCCGTGTCCAAGTTTTAGGACCTATTTAAACGTGTCCAAGCTTTCATTTGAAGCTTTTTCTTCATCTCTCTACTCTCTCTCTCTCTCTCTAACCTCTCTCCTAAATTCAAGTTTAAGGGTCCAAATCTCAAATTTAAGGCTTCTAATCACCAAGGTACCTTCCCTAACTTGTTATGCAACCCCTCTAGCCTTCAAATTCGAGTTTAAACCATGGATTAGGACCATTATCATGAGTTTTGGAGCAACAAAACCCTTCCAAACCACAATTAGACCTTAGATATGGCTAGATGACTTTATGGAATGGACTTAGAATGCATTAAACCATGATTTAGAGCCTTGTTCATGTGTTTACGGCCCTGGAGCATGCTTGGGCTGTAAACACATATAAATGGGGTTTTTATGCCCTTAAACTCTTCTAAAACACCAATAAGGCTTGGATACGACTTGTAGAATTATGGAATTGGCCTTGGAACACCTTGAACATCAATTTAGAGGAGTAAACTTGAGTTTACTGCCCAAGAGCATGTGTGGGCCGTAAACTCATATTCTTGGGGAGTAAACTTCTCTAAATGTGTTAAGATGCCACTTAAACACACCTTAAGCCTTGGGATAAATTCTAGAAGTGACCACAAACAAGAATTGGACCTTAAAACATAATAAAGCACCCATCTAAGGAGTTCAAGGCCACGAGGGGGTTCATGGGCCGTAAACTCCTAAAACATGCCAAAAGTCCCCTAAAAATCCATACAAGGCTTGCGAAAAATCATTGGAATCACATGTGATTGTTTAAGGACCAAAACATTAAGGATTGGATGTGAGGGGGAGTTTACGGCCGTAAAATCCATGTTTACGGCCATAAACCCCAATAAATGGTCTTTAAGTGAGCCTAAATTCATCCTAATGCCCTAGATAAAATCCTAGCTAAATTATCCTTGTATTTTGAAGCCATTTTGCATCCAAAGGCACCCTCCATGAGTTCACGGCCGTGAACTCATGCGGATGTGGTAATTAGGGCAGTAAACTCCTTAAGGAGTTTACTCTTGAAGAGTAAACTCCATTCCCTAGTCATACAAGTCCTTAAATGCCACCCGGGTCCTTCCAAACACTTGAAATGGCGTGTTTCCGCAACTAGAAGTGTATGTCCTTAACCAATAAATTAATCATGCCCTAATTAAATACAAATATGTATCAATTCATAATCCATAGGAATCTTGTGCGTTCATGGACCCAGAACTGACGTTTAGGATCCAATCTAACGCGTTTCTCAACCGGTGAGTTCATACCCCTACCCTTTTTCAAATATTTTTCAATGTTTTTCAAATGTTTTCAAGGGGGGAATACAAGCAAAAGTACAAGGAAATCTTGTACTTAAACGTATTTTCAGATCAAATGTTTTATGTTATGTATGTTTCTAATATCAAAAATCGTGATAACTAATGTTTTGATTTGCAGGGTAAACTGTTACTCTAAAGTTAGATTTCTCTAAAAAGTGTTTTAAACTATATTACTTTTTGTAAAAGATATCATAACTAAGATTAATACTATACAAATACGAATACGAATTTAACCATTAGGATAGTACGGATACAAATACGAATACGAATATAACCAATAGGATACTATGAATACGAATACAAATATGAATACGAATACGAATATAACCAATAGGACAATATGAATACGAATACGAATACGAATATAACAAATAGGATAGAACGAATGCGAATACGAATATAACAAATAAGATAGAACGAATGCGAATACGAATAGAACTAATAGGATAGAACGAATATGAATACGAATAGAAATAGGACTACGAATGCGAAATAACGCCTTTGGATGACACCAAGACTTCGAATATACAGTTAGTGTACGCCTTGAATGTCACCAGAGTTTCGAATTTAATACAAAAGTATGCCTCTGGACCTCTACTAAGTTTCGAATACATTCGCCTTAGAATGTCGCCAGAGATATGAAAATACAACTAATGTACTCTTTTGGAAATCATCAGAATAATCGAAAATAGTGTAATGTACGTTTCTGGTGAATCCAAATATTCGAAAATACAACTAAGTTAGTAGATAATAGACATTCGAATGTAGACAACTAGTAACGGAATTAGAAACGAGTAGACAACTCAAAACATAGGAAAATATGGGATTTTCCTTGGGTAGCATAACCACTCATATACGAATGAAGTAACAAACGAATAACTAAACTATTAGGAAAATATGGGATTTTCCTTGAATTACATAACAAACCGTTTTCGAATTTGCAACAAAAGATAACTAAATTGTATTCATAAGAAAATATGGGATTTTCTTGAACAACAATTTTTTTTAGAAAGCAAAGGAAACTCGTTCTTTTCAAAACTAAACCACTTATGAACTCACCAGCTTTATGCTGATTTTCAGGCTGCTTGTATTCTCAGGTCAACGTTAGACATGTACACTGCCACCTTTTGGAGAAGATGGAGCGTTCCGAAGACTCGTCTTTGCTTTTGTCCATATGATATATGTATATAACACTTGTATAACCTTTCTTTCAAACATATGTAAACAATATTATGTAATGTAATGTTTTGTGTTTACTGTTTTACTATGTGTATTGGATTTGATATTCAACGTGGAGTCAAGCCCGGAAATGTTTCCGCCTTTGGTTTTCGGGGTGTGACACTTGGTGGGTTCAATAGTCTCGTCCTATTTCATTTATTTCCGAGCTGGAAATTTTCTCAATGAACCTCTTCTGGGTCTAAATCAACTCTCCTGTCGAACACTGAAGTGGATAAGGTTTTATACAGGGTTCGTGTGAGAATGGAAATGTCTAGAGAATCCTAAGAGATTATTAACATTTCACTGGGTGATCCATATCGAGTCCTGCTACAATTTCATAGGGTACACAAATTATATATAACTTAGATCCGATAGGCCTTCGAATATGTGATACTACTCTATATCCACATCCAAACAAGGAAAAGGAAGTAGAGCGAAACCACACATTCTTAGTCTATGGGATCCTTATCATATATAACCTTGGAAGTATACCCTTTGTAATCATAGGTATATCAATAAGGATCTTTCTAGTTTTTCACACAAGGTTATCTATGGATCCTAAAATACCCCTATGGTATTTTAATTTCTTGTTTGATTCATAACTTCTGAATATGATTTCGGGATTAATGTGAGTCTTTTAGTATCCCAAAATACTCCCATAGTATTTTAAACTTTATGTTTGGCTCTAGCAATCCTATTTGGTAAGTTTCAGACCTGTTGCAACACCACTAACACTCCCAAGCACACGTTCGTTGCATCTCGAATAAATGTAGTTGATCAGGTTACATTTATTCCAGCTTACGATTACATAACTGCCCAGGTTTGACATTAATGCTCAACATCCGAAGACTTTTATTCTTCTTCTTCTTGTGATACTTTGTTTGGGTGTTTAGATTATGGATGTTCTTATACTTTTGTAAAATATGGTTATATTTTAAAGTATAATTCTTGGTCAGAGTGTTTATCCCTATGTATTTATAGGTTGTATATCTTTTATGAATTGATATACTGAGCTCACTATAAACAATGCTCAGATACCAATCTGTCACACCCCAAAACCGGAACGGCGGAAATGTTCTGGGGTGGATGACGTCATGTCAAGTATCACAACATATGCATTATAGTAATCAAAGTACAACAACCATTGCATTAATAGTAATAATTTTACATAGGTTACATTTCATAGTAACATCAAAGTAATACAAGGAATAATATAGATGCAGCTTGGTACTAGGCTGTCTCTGCAAAAAGCTCCCGGGATGTACCTGTCTATCGATGACCTGAGAATACAAGTTATTTTGAAAGCGACTATCAGTATTTTTATAATGCTGGTGAGTTCATAAGTATTTAGGGTCATTAGTATAAATACACATTTTATTCAAAATGACTTTATGAAAGATAACAATCTTGAATCTACGGTGTATTATCATTCTTTCCCGAAAATCCTATATTTTCTAAATAAAAGAAGTCTTCTACCAAGACCCGACGGATTTACGTTTTAAGGAGTAATTTTCCCCAAAAATACTATCATTATCAGAATACAGTATTGACGTTAAAGGAATTATGAGAAATCACAAGTAAAAATACCAGTGGAAAATAATATATACCTCAGCAGTAATATTGCTGACTAAAACAAAAGATAACGTAGACTCCAGGAAAGTATCGTATGAATAATACGCCTGGATCAGTCTAACACAAGGAAACACAGACTCCAGAAAGTATCGAATGAACGATACAACTTGCAAAGTCTAAAATAAGAAACTACAGACTCCAGACAGTATCGAATGAACGATACAGCTAGCAAAGTCTAAAATAAGGAAATACAGTGATAATTCTTGTTACCTTAAGGCCATGAATTATAAGGTAAACATGGACATACTCGTAACCATACTGATTGACAATAGATTACTTGACGCCCTGCAAGCGTCGGAATGAATGTGACATTTGTCACCCCTTGGCTTGGTAGGCCGGGGACTGTAGCTAGCAGTCAGGGTGTGGGAGTGTCAGTCCCGTATAGATCTATACACATAATGCCCGCTCTCCCTCTCGGAGACTCTGGTTACCAACTTATCAATGGGGAAATCCGTGTCCAGAGGATGCATCTCGAAATTTCGAATTCTATTATAAGTATTGGAATAATGATATAGACTCACGAATGAACTGACTCCTTTGGAATTTTTATACTGGAAAGAGTAAATAGAATCTCCTAACTATTCCTATAATAGTTACTAACGTTTCAGGTCTATGAATGATGAACGGAAGGATGCCCTTGCTACCCAAGGGAAATGAACTGGTCGATGGAAACCTTTATGTCTATACATGTATACATGATATATAACTAATGTTTAAACGACCTTCGGACGGAAAACCAATACCTACCAGACCAGATCCCAATGAGGAAAAGGAAAACTAGCCTTCCTAAGTGTAACATCCCCCTCTGGCACGTATCACAATATTGTCCGCTTTGGGCCACTCAGCACGAGGACTTCCCAGGGGGTCACCCATCCTGGTACTACTCCCGCCCGAGCACGCTTAACTGCAGAGTTCTTATGGGATCTGCTTCTCTCACGGCTTTAAAACGCGTTGTGACAAGGAAGGTCTCCACACCCCTTTATAAGGAAATGTTTCGTTCTCCTTCCAAGCCGATGTAGGATCACATCTAACCCACTTTCACCCCCCATTATAGGGTTCGACGTCCCCGTCGAACACATCCACCCGTGCCCTAGCTCTGATACCATTTGTAACTTCCCCCTCTGGCACGTATCACAATATTGTCCGCTTTGGGCCACTCAGCATGAGGACTTCCCAGGGGGTCACCTGTGACAACCCGAAATTTCCATTTGTACGAACATTATCTATTCAATAGAAGCTAGTCCAGTTTCAGTGATTTTCATCCTTTTCCGAACAAGTTTGTGTACATTAGGGTTTACGTTTAAGGTGATATCAGGAGAGTGGATGCTCCTGGGTTTGTGAAATTTGAGCATTCCAGGTTTCATAATGTCATAGTCCAATATCCAGAATAAAAATATTTTCTGCCAAAATATTTCAGGACTATAAATAGATTATTGAATTAAATTAATTCATTATTCACATTTCCAACTAGAGAAAAGCCATTTTCTCTCTCACGGATCTTCGGGTTTTCATCCCAAATTGTGAGTCTACTTTCCTAGATGTGTTTTATTACTTGTTTTATGCGTTATAACATTGATTACATGTCTAAAATGCAAGATCCGGGAGTTTACCGCCCAAGAACGTTCTTGGGGAGTAAACTCCAAAATGGAGCTTTAAGGCTACCTAGTCCTATTTCCTTGTTAGAAAACTAGTTAAGGACTTAATGTATAAACATTAGAGGCTAGAAATCAATCAAGAACCATTAGTTATAGGAGTTTACGGCCAAGGATATCTCTTGGGCCGTAAACCCCTTTTTAAGGGCTATAAGTGCCCTCAATCACCCCTAAAGCTTAAAGACATTTACCCTCTAATGCTTGTAGCTAATTTGGACACCAAAACACTTCAAAATCATATGGTTTTAGGAGTTTACGGCCAAGGATATGCTCTTGGGCTGTAAACCCCTTTTTCAAGGGCAAAATGTACCCTAAACACCCCTAATGCCTTTAGACTATTACCCTTTGATACTTGTAACTTGAATGGGGAGTAAATGACATCAAAACCATCACTTAAAGGGATTTTACGGCCAAGGAACACCTCTTGGGCCGTAAACTCCAAGTGAAGGCACAAATGTGTGCCTATTGTCCCCTTTAGCCTTAAGCAAAAACATGGAAGTTATCCTACATGTGCAAGTGCCTTTAATGAATTAAAACCAACACCCCATAGGAGTTTACGGCCGTAAACTCTAGGGATATGGTCATTAGGCCGTAAACTCCTCTATGGAGCATTCTAGGGCCTTAAACTACTTCAAGAATTATTCTACAAGGGGTAGGCTTATTCTAGGATTAATATAGCACCTTAAAACACCCAAAACCACCAAGTGAGGAGTTCACGGCCATAAACTCATGGGTTTACGGCCGTAAACTCCAAAGGTGGGGTTTGTTGGGTGGTGAACTCTTATACAAGGCCTTTGGAAACTTCAAACCCTTTTGCCTTGTCCCGTAGAAACTTAGATGCAACCATTAGGGCCTTTAACACTTATGCAAAGTGTTTACATGTTCCTAAGTGTTCTAACTTATTTTATTAAGTTATTATTTGGCTAATTAGTTATATATATGCTTATTATATGATAACTAGGCTCATGCGTGTAAACAAGTCTCCGTTTGCCACCTAGCACGGTATCCGATACTACAGTCCAATCTACTCATCACAAGTGAGTTCATACCCCTTCAATCAACCTTTGAAATGATTTTAAATGTTTTAAAAACTTTATGGGGGGGATACAAGCTAAATACTTATAGTTATTGCATCAATCACATGTGATTGCATTAATCACATGTGATTTATAACTAGAAAACCAATGATTTATTCACTGTTCAAACTGTTTATCAAATTGTTTCACTTCAAATGTTTTACAAACTCTTTTACTTATCAAATGTTTTTATTAAACTTTAGTTTATTCCTTATAAATTGCATGCCCATATATGTATAGATATATAAGCAATGTTTAAAGGGCTTAGGAAGGCCATCCGCCCTATTTCCTTTTTCTCGATTTGGATGTGGTCTGGTGGGATTTCGGGCGACCATCCGAAGGTCGTTTCAATATTAGTTATATATCATATATACATGTATAGACATAAAAGTACTTATATATTCATACTTACAAGCACATCAATAGTTAGTTACCATCGGGGTAACACAGGAACATATACAGCTATACTAGAAACATGAACGTATACAGCTATACTAGAAACATGAACATATACATCTATACTAGAAACAGGACATATACAACTATACTAGAAGGAGAACATATACAACTATACTAGAAGGAGAACATATACAACTATACTAGAACGAGAAACATATGGGGGCTAGTGCCTCCATACCAGGGGAATGTCCTAGCATCAAACCCCGCTACCTTCGACAGTGCCAAGCGTTTGGCACAAAGATTCATTGACTATGGAGTCAAAACCCCTGCAACAACAACCAACCTAGCCATCTCGGAACCCTCCAAACCCGCTGACACTAAGCGGAAATTCTGGGATGAGAAGAAGAAACAGCGAGCTGCCAAAAGACAGCAAATCGTGGCAGTACATGCCGCAGTAACCCCTGCTGCTGTTACTGCTCCGATGAAGCAGTATGCTGGAAGTTTGCCGAAGTGCAACAAATGCAACTTCCACCACAATGGCTCCTGCCGTGAAATGCAGTGTTCTAACTGCAACAGGAAAGGACACACCGTCCGTTTCTGTAAATTCCCGGCACAACCGATCTCCCAAGTCCCTGGCTCAGGCGCGAGCCCAACTTGCTATGGATGTGGCGAAGCAGGCCACTTTAAAAGGGACTGCCCCAAAGCGAGGAATGTTGGAGGAGCAGGGAGGGTACTAGCTATAGGCCACGGGGAAGCGGTTGCTGACCCGACAGTGGTGACTGGTACGTTCCTCCTTGATAAATCCTATGCATGCATTCTGTTCGATAGTGGAGCGGAGCGAAGCTTCGTAAACCACAAATTTGCTCGCATGCTTAAGCAACAACCACACGCACTTAATGAACAATTCACAGTAGAAATGGCCAATGGGAAAACTGAAAGTACAAATAGCATATACTTAGGTTGTACCCTAACTTTAGATAACCATTCATTCCCAATCGACCTTATGCCGGTCTCAATAAAAAGCTTCGACGTTATTATCGGTATGGATTGGTTAAGTCTTCATCGCGTCGACATCATGTGCTACGAGAAAGCAGTCCGTCTAAACCTCCCATCTAATGAAACTCTTATAGTCTACGGCGACAATCCTGGTGCGAGTCTTCGCATTATATCAAGTATTCAAGCATAGAAATATTTGCGCAAAGAATACCACGCATTCCTTGCTCACGTCGTCGACACGAACCTAGAAACGAAAGAACTAAAGAACATCCCAGTAGTGAGCGACTTCCCCGACATTTTCCCAGAAGAACTACCCGGGTTACCTCCGCAACGACAGGTCGAGTTCAGAATCGACTTAGTCCCAGGAGCTACCCCAGTAGCCAAGTCGCCCTACCGTTTAGCACCAGCTGAGATGCAGGAACTCTCTGGTCAACTTAACGAACTGCTCAGCAAGGGCTTTATAAGACCAAGTTTCTCACCTTGGGGAGCACCGGTCTTGTTCGTTAAGAAGAAAGACGGAACATTCCGTATGTGTATCGACTACAGAGAACTCAACAAATTGACGATCAAGAATCGTTACCCTCTGCCACGCATAGATGATCTATTCGACCAACTGCAAGGGGCGAACTATTTTTCCAAGATTGATCTGAGATCCGGATATCACCAGTTACGAGTGCTAGAGGAGGATGTGCCGAAGACAGCCTTACGAACTCGTTACGGACACTATGAGTTCGTGGTGATGCCATTCGGATTGACCAATGCGCCCGCAGTCTTCATGGATCTGATGAATAGAGTATGCCGACCTTACTTGGATCAGTTCGTCATCGTTTTCATTGACGACATCCTAATCTACTCCCGAAGTAAGAAAGAGCATGGCGATCATTTGCGACAAGTTCTAGAGACCTTACGAAAAGAGAAACTTTATGCGAAGTTCTCGAAATGTGAATTTTGGATCCGAAGAGTCAAATTCTTAGGACACATGGTAAGCGAAGAGGGAATCCACGTGGACCCATCCAAAATTAAAGCCATTGAGAACTGGTCAGCACCTAAGACGCCTACTGAAATTCGTCAATTTCTAGGTCTCGCTGGCTACTACCGCAGATTCATTCAGAACTTCTCCCGAATAGCGAAACCTCTTACGACCCTGACCCAGAAAGGCGTGGCCTTTGACTGGGAAGAGAAACAAGAAAGAGCGTTCCAAATGCACAAACGAGCCTTGTGCACCGCGCCAATACTATCCCTTCCCGAAGGAATAGAAGACTTCGTATTCTATTGCGATGCATCAAATCAAGGACTCGGATGTGTTCTGTTGCAGCGAGGTAAGGTCATCGCCTACGCCTCGAGACAGTTGAAGACAGACGAAGTTAACTACACGACCCACGATCTTGAACTAGGAGCAGTAGTGGTTGCTCTGAAGATCTGGAGACATTACTTGTATGGAAAGAAGAGCACTATCTTTACTGACCACAAGAATTTACAACATATTTTCGATCAGAAGGAGCTCAACATGAGACAACGACGGTGGGTCGAGCTACTCAGTGATTACGAATGCGATATTCGTTATCATCCGGGTAAAGCCAACGTAGTAGCAGACTCCCTAAGTCGGAAGGAATATTCTGGTCGCAAAGTCAAGTCATTGTCAATAACCATCCATTCACATTTGTCTAAGCAAATTCAGGCGGCTCAACTTGAAGCCATGAAACCTGAAAATGTGACGAGTGAATCCCTTAGGGGAATGGGAAAGAATTTAGAAGCCAAGGGTGACGGAGCATTATATTTCATGAACCGGATCTGTACACCGAAACACGGTGGTTTCCGAGACTTGGTCATGACCGAGGCGCACAACACTCGGTATTCTGTCCACCCAGGTTCAGATAAGATGTATCTGGATCTTAAAAAGCTATACTGGTGGCCTAATATGAAAGCAGAGATTGCTACCTTCGTAAGTAAATGCCTTACTTGCGCAAGGGTTAAGGTCGAGTACCAGAAGCCCTCTGGTTTACTGCAACAACAAGAGATTCCAGAATGGAAGTGGGAGCGGATCACTATGGATTTCATAACCAAGTTGCCCAAGACAACGGGTGGACTTGACACCATATGGGTCATCGTGGATAGATTGACCAAGTCTGCACACTTCTTGCCTATCAAAGAAACCGACAAGATGGAGAAACTTACGAGAACATACATTAGGGTAATCGTACGACTACATGGTGTACCTATGTCCATTATCTCCGATAGAGATAGTAGGTTCACCTCAAGATTTTGGCAATCACTACAACATTCCTTGGGAACAAGGCTGGACATGAGCACAGCCTACCATCCACAGACCGACGGACAGAGTGAGAGGACCATCCAAACACTGGAAGATATGTTGCGAGCCTGTGTGATTGATTTTGGGAAAGCATGGGATACTCATTTACCCCTTGTCGAATTTTCCTATAATAACAGTTATCACACGAGCATCAAGGCTGCTCCATTCGAAGCTCTCTACGGCCGAAAGTGCAGATCCCCTCTGTGCTGGGCTGAGGTGGGCAATACCCAATTAGCCAGGGGGCAAGCTTCCGAAAGTACTCTCACCGGTCCGGAAATCATTCGGGAAACGACAGAGAAAATCGTTCAGATCCGTGAACGATTGAAAGCCTCTAGAGACCGACAGAAGAGCTACGCCGATAAACGAAGAAAACCTTTGGAATTTCAGGTGGGAGACCGAGTCCTTCTCAAAGTCTCACCCTGGAAAGGCTCGATACGCTTCGGCAAGCGTGGGAAGCTTAATCCGAGGTACATAGGGCCTTTCGAGATTCTTGCCAGAGTCGGCCCCGTAGCTTACAAACTCAACCTACCCGACACACTTCGTAACGTACATTCTATATTCCACGTATCTAACTTGAAAAAGTGTCTGTCCGACGAGACTCTTGTAATCCCACTCGACGAGATCGAGATCAACGAGAGCCTCAACTTCATGGAAGAACCAGTAGAGATCATGGACCGTGAGGTCAAGCAGACGAAGCAAAGTCGTATCCCTATCGTGAAGGTTCGCTAGAACGCCAAGCGAGGACCGGAATTCACTTGGGAACGCGAGGATCAGATGAAGCTGAAATACCCTCATCTTTTCGCTTAATTATTTGTAACTCCTTATTTGCTTAAATTCTAATTTCGGGACGAAATTCCTTCTAACGGGGGGATGATGTGACAACCCGAAATTTCCATTTGTACGAACATTATCTATTCAATAGAAGCTAGTCCAGTTTCAGTGATTTTCATACTTTTCCGAACAAGTTTGTGTACATTAGGGTTTACGTTTAAGGTGATATCAGGAGAGTGGATGCTCCTGGGTTTGTGAAATTTGAGCATTCCAGGTTTCATAATGTCATAGTCCAATATCCGGAATAAAAATATTTTCTGCCAAAATATTTCAGGACTATAAATAGATTACTGAATTAAATTAATTCATTATTCACATTTCCAACTAGAGAAAAGCCATTTTCTCTCTCACGGATCTTCGGGTTTTCATCCCAGATTGTGAGTCTACTTTCCTAGATGTGTTTTATTACTTGTTTTATGCTTTATAACATTGATTACATGTCTAAAATGCAAGATCCGAGAGTTTACCGCCCAAGAACGTTCTTGGGGAATAAACTCCAAAATGGAGCTTTAAGGCTACCTAGTCCCATTTCCTTGTTAGAAAACTAGTTAAGGACTTAATGTATAAACATTAGAGGCTAGAAATCAATCAAGAACCATTAGTTATAGGAGTTTACGGCCAAGGATATCTCTTGGGCCGTAAACCCCTTTTTAAGGGCTATAAGTGCCCTCAATCACCCCTAAAGCTTAAAGACATTTACCCTCTAATGCTTGTAGCTAATTTGGACACCAAAACACTTCAAAATCATAGGGTTTTAGGAGTTTACGGCCAAGGATATGCTCTTGGGCCGTAAACCCCTTTTTCAAGGGCAAAATGTACCCTAAACACCCCTAAGGCCTTTAGACTATTACCCTTTGATACTTGTAACTTGAATGGGGAGTAAATGACATCAAAACCATCCCTTAAAGGGAGTTTATGGCCAAGGAACACCTCTTGGGCCGTAAACTCCAAGTGAAGGCACAAATGTGTGCCTATTGTCCCCTTTAGCCTTAAGCAAAAACATGGAAGTTATCCTACATGTGCAAGTGCCTTTAATGAATTAAAACCAACACCCCATAGGAGTTTACGGCCGTAAACTCTAGGGATATGGTCATTAGGCCGTAAACTCCTCTATGGAGCATTCTAGGGCCTTAAACTACTTCAAGAATTATTCTACAAGTGGTAGGCTTATTCTAGGATTAATATAGCACCTTAAAACACCCAAAACCACCAAGTGAGGAGTTCACGGCCATAAACTCATGGGTTTACGGCCGTAAACTCCAAAGGTGGGGTTTTTTGGGTGGTGAACTCTTATACAAGGCCTTTGGAAACTTCAAACCCTTTTGCCTTGTCCCGTAGAAACTTAGATGCAACCATTAGGGCCTTTAACACTTATGCAAAGTGTTTACATGTTCCTAAGTGTTCTAACTTATTTTATTAAGTTATTATTTGGCTAATTAGTTATATATATGCTTATTATATGATAACTAGGCTCATGCGTGTAAACAAGTCTCCGTTTGCCACCTAGCACGGTATCCGATACTACAGTCCAATCTACTCACCACAAGTGAGTTCATACCCCTTCAATCAACCTTTGAAATGATTTTAAATGTTTTAAATATTTTATGGGGGGGAATACAAGTTAAATACTTATAGTTATTGCATCAATCACATGTGATTGCATTAATCACATGTGATTTATAACTAGAAAACCAATGATTTATTCACTGTTCAAACTGTTTATCAAATTGTTTCACTTCAAATGTTTTACAAACTCTTTTACTTATCAAATGTTTTTATTAAACTTTAGTTTATTCCTTATAAATTGCATGCCCATGTATGTATAGATATATAAGCAATGTTTAAAGGGCTTAGGAAGGCCATCCTCCCTATTTCCTTTTTCTCGATTTGGATGTGGTCTGGTGGGATTTCGGGTGACCATCCGAAGGTCGTTTCAATATTAGTTATATATCATATATATACATGTATAGACATAAAAGTACTTCTATATTCATACTTACCAGCACATCAATAGTTAGTTACCATCGGGGTAACACAGGAACATATACAGCTATACTAGAAACATGAACATATACAACTATACTAGAAACATGAACGTATACAGCTATACTAGAAACATGAACATATACATCTATACTAGAAACAGGACATATACAACTATACTAGAAGGAGAACATATACAACTATACTAGAAGGAGAACATATACAACTATACTAGAACGAGAAACATTACATATACATGAACACGTTAACAATTGTGATCCACTGTGTCGGAGCATGCCTTAAATGTCATGGCCCGAGTTGTAGCCAGAATTCTCTTGGAGGGAGAGCGTGAGTTTGCGTATAGATCTATACTGGATTGACTATCCTACACCTTGCTGCTAGCTACAGTCGGACCTGCAGGTCTGCGGGTGCCAAACGTCATTCCGTTATTACGACCATTCGTATGTCGTTGTTACCAGTCGATAGCATGGTGCAATTTATCACATTTTACCTTAATATAATTCCGGTTTAAGGTAGTTAGTACAACAGTAGTTCCTATTATACAAAACTACAGTACTACAATGATTTACCCATTACATATTTTAGTGATAACCTCACTTAAGCATTAATGTACAAACTATATTTTATTAAATGATAGTTACACTTGGGAAATTACACACTTTTACAACAAACGAGTATACAAAATAGTTAAGCCTTGGTAGAAGGTTACTTTAATAGAAAATATAGGTTTTTCTGAGAGATTCAAACTTTTACAAACACTTTCAAACACTTACTTACATTTTTACAAACATATACATTGAGACAGGTTCAAACGTTTTTGACAACAAACATTGACACTAAAATACTTATGAACTCACCAGCCTAATGCTGATAAACTCTTTCAAAATAACTTGTATTCTCAGGTCATCAGTAGACAGGTACCGAGGCCAGCTTTTGAGAAGATGGAGCGTATTCAAGACTCACCTTATTATTTTGACTTACATTATTTTGGTGTCTATAACCGTACAGAACACACTTGTATTAAAATTCTATATTTAATGCAATGGATGATGTTGTTTGCTTATTTACATTTACTGTGTTGTGATACTATACATGACGTCCTCCGCCCCAGAACGTTTCCGCCGTTCTTGGTTACATGATCAAAAGATAAATGCATAGTTGTATTCGTTACATGATCAAAAGATAAATACATAAACATCTTTCAAAAGAAGTAATTAACGTCAGCACGTTAATCCCCAAAAGTTGATTTCCAAACCTGCTTAGCGGTTCCCTGAGAATACAAGTTATTTCAAGGAAAAAGTGTCAACAATTAAGTTGGTGAGTTCATAAATAGTGTTTTGAGAAAATGTACGCCATTCGAAAGTTCGTGTATGTTTTCCAGAAAACGCAGTGTTTCAAATGTAAAGAGTTATGATTTGTTGTGTTGAACATGAATGTATTAGATCCAGAAAATCCCATATTTTCCTTAATGGTTGAGATATGAATTGTTGTGTTTTCCAAGAAAAACCCTTATTTTTTTTATAAAAGTATAAAATGCATATGAATGTTCGTGTTATAAGTTGCAAGTAATTGCACCAGGAAAATCCCTTATTTTCCTATTAGTTGTTTGGTTTGTATCCAGGAAAAACCCTTATTTTCCTAACATAACTAGCAGCCTCTAAGACCGAAAATCGCAAGCAACCGACGTGCTTAAAAGTTGTGGCATAGTTTTATATAATAAAGCTATACGAAGATCGCACTTGTTAGATGAAGAATAGATTTAATAGCTACTCGTTCATAAAAGAATAATACCATAATAATTGTATATCCGATGAGTTTTATAACCATACTAAACATAATATGCCCGTAGCGACGTTCTTCAGGCGTCGTAGCGTTATGACAAACTGTCACCCCAAAGGATGGACTGTAGCTAACAGTCAGGGCGCGGGATCATGACTTCCCGTATAGATCTATACACATTTGACACGTTCTCCAAACGGGAGACTCTGGTTATAGACAAGACTTAAAGCGGTACCTTTTAGCAAAAAGGCAGTATTTGAAGACGTACACGTCTTACAAATTCTCAACTAAGTCTGTATTAAAGTAGTAGTTTTGTATGCAAAGTTTATCCTTTTTCACAATGTTTGACAAAGCATAAATCATAAGTTCTTTGAATGTATAAAACGGTTTAGTAAAGAATGTTACCCTCGTACGCCCAGCGTACCGAGGCGGTTCAGCACCCCTATAAAAGGAGTGCGAGGGTTCCGGGGAAAATTGCTCATTTCTTCTCGTTTCTCTTGTGTTTTGCCTCGTTTTCCGTGCCCGTTCAAACCCGAAGCCTTGGTCATTTTGATCAAGTCCCGAAGGTCGATTTTACTCTCTAGATTCCCGAGAATCCCGAGAAAAATCCGTTTCCCAAGACAAAACTCTGCCCGGTTTTCCATCTCGCTATCTTCAAACTTTCAAGTGAGTTCATACCCCTGCAAACGCACTTTAAATACGTTTTTAAATGCTTTTTATACTCTTTTAGGGGGGGGGGAATACAAGTAAACACACAACTATAATCGTGTGAAACATCGATCTTATACTATACAACGTGGTATTTTCAAATGAAAAGAGTTATGATTCGTTTTGTTGAAAATGGATGTATTAGATCCAGAAAATTCCATATTTTCCCTAATAGTTGAGATAAGACTTGCTGTGTTTTCCAAGAAAAACCCTTATTTTCTTATAAAAGTATGAAATGCATATGAATGTTCGTGTTATAAGTTGTAAGTAATTGCACCAGGAAAATCCCTTATTTTCCTATTAGTTGTTTGGTTTGTATCCAGGAAAAACCCTTATTTTCCTAACATAACTGGCAGCCTCTAAGACCAAAAATCGAAAGCAACCAACGTGCTTAAAAGTTGTGGCATAGTTTTATATAATAAAGCTATATGAAGATCGCACTTGTTAGATGAAGAATAGATTTAATAGCTACTCGTTCATAAAAACATAACACCATAATAATTGTATATCCGATGAGTTTTATAACCATACTAAACATAATATGCCTGTAGCGACGTTCTTCAGGCGTCGTAGCGTTATGACAAACTGTCACCCCAAAGGAAGGACTATAGCTAACAGTCAGGGCGCGGGATCATGACTTCCCGTATAGATCTATACACATTTGACACGTTCTCCGAACGGGAGACTCTGGTTATAGACAGGACTTGAAGCGGTACCTTTTAGCAAAAAGGCAGTATTTGAAGATGTACATGTCTCACGGATTCTCAACTAAGTCTGTATTAAAGTAATAGTTTTGTATGCAAAGTTTATCCTTTTCACAATGTTTGACAAAGCATAAATCATAAGTTCTTTGAATGTATAAAACGGTTTAGTAACGATGGTTACCCTTGATATGATGTATTTGTATGTAAATGTATAAATAAAACATATCTCTATTTATAAAACATATTGTATCCCAAGAGGGTAAGGTTGTGTTGTGAGGTGTTTTGCATGATAATGACTTCATAAGATAGTTAAAACAACAGTATGAAAAGTATATCAAAAGATCGATGTTTCACACGATTTTAGTCATGTGTTTACTTGTATTCCCCCCCTAAAAGAGTATAAAAAGCATTTAAAAACGTATTTAAAGTGTGTTTGTAGGGGTATGAACTCACTTGAAATTTTGAAGAAAGCGAGCAGAAAACCGGGCAGAGTTTCGTCTCGGGAAACGGATTTTTCTAAGGATTCTCGGGAATCTCGGGAGTGTAAAACTTTCTTCCCACCTTGGATATGAAAACCGGGCCTTTGGGACGACTCCGAGGGCAGAGCTTCGGCGCAAGAAAGGAAGGAAATTAGCAAATTTGGCCGGCACCCTCGCATCCCTTTTATAGGGTCTGGAAGCCTCGTGTACGCGGGGCGTACGCTCGTACGCAGGGCGTACGAGACGTCATGGCTTACCGCATCCTCGGAAGAAACATCGGAGTGACGTGGACAGTCCGGAGCCCTTGATTTGAGTATGCGGGGCGTACGAGGGTACGCAGGGCGTACCTCGGTCCTATCTACTGACTCCTCTTCGGATATTACTAAGGGTTTATATTTAAATTTATATTTATTTTAAATAAACTTCTAAAATTCATATCTCCTTCATACGAACTCCATTTTCGACGTTCTTTAAATCCCCGCATAGGTGAGACTAAGATCTACAACTTTCGTTTACACTCCGATGGCAAATTATGAAATTATTTTTATTATTTATTTATTAAAATGACGTGATTAAGGAATTTTTTTAAAAATTCATAACTTCTTTATCTGACGTCGGTTTTTGCCAGACTTTTTACCACTGAAATACCATTGTCGAGACCTTTGATTCTCGTTTAGGTCATTCCGGCCAAAAGTCGCTCGATCTCCGATTCGAGTTTTCACGTAACTTCGTATTGCCGGTTTTTGTCGGAAAACTTAGAATGGTCATAACTTCTTCGTTATAACTCGGATTTTAGTGTTCTTTATATGCTTGGAAACCTTAAGACGATATCAATTACATAGCGTACTCCAAACAGAGCCTTTGAATACTTCATTTTTCGATGATATTCTAATTACTTTTTCAAAGGGGTTACAAGACTCGAATTTCAAGGACCTGAAATGACGGGTTGTTACATCATCCCCCCGTTAGAGGGAATTTCGTCCCGAAATTAGAGTTCATGCTACGGATAGAAGTTTTATTTGCTCCTCATGTTCTCAATTGAACTCGGTTCCTTGCTTGGCATTCCAACGAACCTTTCACTATCGGGATACGACTTTGCTTCCTTCGTTTGACTTCACTGGCATGATAACCCTTCTTGGTCGAACGTATGTTGAATGTTTTTGTGGACTGTGAGAGTAGTACATCTTGTACCCTACGAGTAGTGTCTCCAGATCTTCGAAGTAATTACTGATGCTCCTGACTCAAGATCATGTGTTGTATAGTTAACTTCCTGTGTCTTGAGTTGTCTTGGGGTATAGGCAGTGACCTTTCCTTTTGCATGAGAACACAACCAATTCATACTGATTATGATGTCAAAATCTTGGAAGTGGATTAGATGTCATGAAGATCTAAAAGAAAATATGATTACTCCCGAATTAAGGAAACATGATGGGTATTTTTGTTCTATCTGTCTCTCTCTTGTACCAATCGACAGAAAGGGGTATGTCTTGCGCTTCTAAGTTTATTTGTATGGCAGCACGATCACTCGTAGTCTTATGCAGTCTCCGTCCTGAAGTTCATATTAGAAATTCATACATGGTTCAACGATCATAATCTCGTGTATATGAGTTGTATATAATTAAGATTGAAAAGGTAGTCGAATAACTGATTCTTCTTTAAGCTCACATCCCATCGAGGAAAAAGAAGTTAAAGTGGAATCGTCAATTCTAAACCTGTAGAACCTTGATTATATATCACCCCTACGTATACATTCATGAGTTACAGATCAACCGTATGGATCTTTGGATTTGAACTTGACGTACTGTACGAGTGGCACTTCAGGGATTTCTTCGGAGAGGGAAAGAATTATGAGGTACTCCATTCATGAGTAATTGGTGTTCTGATATGACGGTTTCGCTGGAAAGGCGATTTCGAAGAAAGAGATGTACATGTGAAACTGTTTTTTGTGAGAATCAAATTGAATCAAGTCGTATGATAATGTCAGAATCATAAGGAAACTTAAAGACATTAGATTTGAACATAAGACGTTTACCGACAAAACACAACCGTGCAACCATCAACAGAGTTACAGTACTTTAGACTACTACAAGACTATTGCTGCAAATAAGGTATACTACAAAGGCAAGTATACGCAGCATGAGTATCCCTATACTGACGGGATCCCGCAAAAGACAAGGCTCTGGTTGCACTAGTTTTGGATGGTTTATAAGTCTGTTACAACGAAACGTCTAAATTACATTAATGTGGGTTCGGAGTAGGTTCTCCTGCAACTGTGGTCCTGAGAATCCTACCGTCTATGCCAGAATTCTTTGTGATAGGGCAATCGTTCAACATCCAATGGCGGTGCTGTTGCTAGGCCGTTTTTCTTCCGGTCAAGTCCACCGCCTTTCATGCCTAAATACATACTATCAAATTCCTCCGAATCGAAATCCTCCAGCAATCCTTCTTGAGGTGCCCTCGTCTCCTCGCGTTGGTGGCATGACCGGCTAGTGCTAGCCTTAGTGGTGGGAGTGAGATGTTTAGCCAGTGTTATGTGGACACGAGTGCCTTCCTCAATACCCCACCTTGGAAATTGCTTCCTAAGGCGTTCTGCAGGAGTTGCCACTTGTTGTGGCATGGCAAGTCTTTGGGATCTCTTGCGCTCCTTTAGGGCTTGCTTATGTTGCCTAATTTGATGTGTGTAAGGAAGGTTGTCACAGCAGTTGCTACTGCAGCTTGTAATAGTTTTGTATGCAAAGTTTATCCTTTTCACAATGTTTGACAAAGCATAAATCAAAAGTTCTTTGAATGTATAAAATGGTTTAGTAACGATGGTTACCCTTGATATGATGTATTTGTATGTAAATGTATAAATAAAACATATTTCTATTTATAAAACATATTGTATCCCAAGAGGGTAAAGTTGTGTTGTGAGGTGTTTTGCATGATAATGACTTCATAAGATAGTTAAAACAACAGTATGAAAAGTATAGTAAAAGATCGATGTTTCACACGATTATAGTTGTGTGTTTACTTGTATTCCCCCCCCCCCCCTAAAAGAGTATAAAATGCATTTAAAAACGTATTTAAAGTGTGTTTGCAGGGGTATGAACTCACTTGAAAGTTTGAAGATAGTGAGATGGAAAACTGGGCAGAGTTTCGTCTCGGGAAATGGATTTTTCTCGGGAATCTCGGGAGTAAAATCGACCTTCGGGACTTGAGCAAAATGACCAGGGCTTCGGGTTTGAACGGGCATGGAAAACGAGGCAAAACGCAAGAGAAACGAGAAGAAATGAGCAATTTTCCCCGGAACCCTCGCACTCCTTTTATAGGGGTGCTGAACCGCCTCGGTACGCTGGGCATACGAGGGTACGCAGCGCGTACTGGGGCGTCATCGCTTACCGCATCCTCGGAAGAAACATCGAAGCGACGTGGACGAACCGAGGCCCTTGATTTGAGTACGCGGGGCGTACGAGGGTACGCAGGGCGTACTCCGATCCTATCTGCTGACTCCTCTTCGAATAATACCAAGAGTTTATATTTAAATTTATATTTATTTTAAATAAACTTCTAAAATTCATATATCCTTCATACGAACTCCGTTTTCGACATTCTTTATATCCACGCGTAGGTGAGACTAAGATCTACAACTTTCGTTTAGATTCCGTTGGCAAATTATGAAATTATTTTTATTATTTATTTATTAAAATGACGTGATTAAGGAATTTCTTTAAAAATTCATAACTTCTTTATCTGACGTCGGTTTTTGCCAAACTTTTTACCGCTGAAATACCATTGTCGAGACCTTCAATTCTCGTTTAGGTCATTCCGGCCAAAAGTCGCTCGATCTCCGATTCGAGTTTTCACGTAACTTCGTATTGCCGGTTTTTGTCGGAAAACTTAGAATGGTCATAACTTCTTCGTTATAACTCGGATTTTAGTGTTCTTTATATGCTTGGAAACCTTAAGACGATATCTATTACATAGCGTACTCCAAACAGAGCCTTTGAATACTTCATTTTTCGATGATATTCTAATTACTTTTTCAAAGAGGTTACAAGACTCGAATTTCAAGGACCTGAAATGACGGGTTGTTACACTAAGTCTTTTAAACATTAATTATATAACTATACAAATACAGGCATGCATTTAACGAAATAAAAGCATAGAAGAAAACTTTGACGAAAACTTTGGAAAACCTTTACACATAAGAAATTTACGACTTGATGTCAGTTTGTAAAACAAGTTTTGAAAACCTTTGGAACCTTTTGGAAAACCTTTCATAAACAGCTTTGAAAATGATTTTTATAAAACAAATTAAGTGAAGAAAACCTTTGGATAACATTTAACAAGAAATTACGACTTGATGTCTCCTTAGTAACCAAGCTTGAAAAACCTTTGGAGAACCTTTGAAAAACCTTCGGAAAACCTTTCGAATACTTATGATAATCTAAAAGGGAAATTCATACTTTAACAAGAGTTGAAAGCGAGATTGGAACATCTTAAGCTGGATAAACAGTTATTATGCAAAAATCTATTTGCTATACAGTTATTAATCACATGTGATTTATCTAATAACTGTATAGTTCAACTTGTATTCCCCCCTATAAAAGCAGTTAAAATCAATTAAAAGGTTATTTCAGGGGTATGAACTCACCTGCTGCGGGTGGATCGGATGGAGGTGTCGGTTGGATGTTCGGTGTCAAGTGAAGACTTGAACACACTTAATGACCTAGTAACATATGAATACATATGTTTACATACGATTAGTGATTATAATACTAATTAAACACGTATAAGCATCCTAATGTGCGGAAAACACTTTGGTCAAGTGCTAGGAGGCTATTGGGTTGCAATAAGGAAGTGTATGGCCTAGTTAGGGAGTTTACTCTTCAAGAGTAAACTCTTAGAGGAGATTTAGGCCCAATTACCATATCCCCATGAGTTTACGGTCGTAAACTCATGGGTGGTGTGTTCTTGGTTGCTTAAAGGTCTTATAACACTTGTGGAATTAAGCTAGGTACAATTCTAGGGCATAAGAAGTAGCTAAGGTTTCAAATGAGCCATTTAAGGTAGTTCACGGCTGTAAACATAGAGTTTACGGCCGTAAACTCTCACTTGGCCCTTCAATTCATGATTTAAGGTCTTATATGAAAGAATACAAGGTTCCATGCATTATTCCAAGCCATAGGAGGAAGTTAGGGCATCATTTTGCCTCCTTAAGGGAGTTTACGGCCAATGGACCAATCCTTGGGGGGTTTACGGACGTAAACTCCTAAGTCTATAGTTTCCTTGATGTTTAATGCCCCTACTTCATTGGTGGTTGATTCTAGACACTTACCCAAGCCATAGCAGATGTTTAAGGGGCAATTTAACACCTTAAATGGTGTTCACCGCTCATGAAGAGGGGTTTACGGTCCAAGAATATTCTTGGGCCGTAAACTCATGTTTACTCCTCTAATGACAAGTTTTTTGGTGTTCTAAGCTCATACATGCAAGTCCCTAAGTCATAGCTAAGCACTAGAAGTGATTTGGAAGGGTTTTGGGGCTTCAAAACCCCATTTATGGGTGTTTGCAGTCCAAGAGTATTATTGGGCCGTCAACACATGATTTTGAGGCTCTTGGATGATTTAAACACAAATTTGCATGCTAAATGAGCTAAACAACAAGTTAGGATAGATCACTTACTAGTTTGGAGATTGAAAGGGGCGTTTTTGGATCGAAATCGGCTTTAAAGAGAAAGAGAGAGTAGAGAGAGGGTGGAAAGGGTGCAAATGAGGTTCCCTCACTCTTATATAGGGGTTTGAGTTTGTGCCCCGGTGAAAATCTACCCGATACTGACGTTAAACGGGGCTTATGGTCGTACCCGATTAAATGGTCGTAACTCGACGTATTCATAACTAAAAACTTTTCAATTTAAATAACCTAATCCAAATATTAATGGAAAATTTTATAAGAACGAATTTTATTAACGGAATAAGAGGTTACAATGATGGGATAAATTTCAGGTTGCCACACAAGCTCAGGCTAGTATTGGACATCCTTAGTCGTACTGAGGGTGTTCCGGTGACTGGTGTCCAGCCGAAAGAAGGGGGAGAGAAGGCAACAACTCAACCTCCTCCTGGACCGAAACCATCTGCTGAACCGAAGGGTAATGAAGCTTCGGTCAATAACAAGGAGTAAAAGAAGAAGAAGATTGGGGAGGATGACACAGACAATGAAGATGATGTCTACGTTGAGAATCCTAAAAAGCCTTTTTAGAAGGCAAAGCCCTCTGAGAAATAGCTGGAAGAAAAATACAAGAAACAACAGGCTGAGCTCGAGAAAAAGCGAAAGGAGACGGAGCTCCTAGAAAAGAAGAAGTCCATGTTTCCTGTCTGGATTATAGATTCGCTTTAAAGGTGTGCCATTGATGAGCCTAGTATACTTTGGCTTGAGCCTGTGATGTCATTTGGGCTCGAGAACTCCAAGGATGCACAGTTTGACATGCCGATCACGTGAAAGGCATTCATCTTTCACTGCTTTAATTCAACTGCTGCCATTCCTTCTCCAGGCCCGAAGGTAGATAGGGATCTGCTGGAGTTCTACTTAGAGTTTGCTCAACCCCAGTACTTGACCTGGAGTTCGAAGAAGATTACTACTGTCAAGGTTTTGAAGCCCTACTCAGCGGGGAAGTTTATTAACATTAAATTTAAAGTTACTTGAGGCACCGAAGGGTCAGTTCACAACTTCACCCTTGCTGATCTACCGAACCTAAATCCCCACGACTGGATACTCCTCAACAATATTCTTCTGTCAAATCCACGGGAGTACCACCCAATAATGAACCATGTCAAGCGAATGCCTGTGTGCTACATTCACGAGGTAGTGAAGATGGACCAAGAGATTGCTTCTTCCATTCACAAGCGAACCACGATCAAGACTATGGGCAAAGCAGGCAATGTCAATACAATGGTCAAGGGGAATATTGATTCGAAGTACCACACTATTATGTTCATCAGGGGCGAAGGTCAGAAATGTCTGTTCGCTCTCGTTGACAAACATCTCCTCTCAACTTCTTGCTTGGAGCATATCTTGGAGATCATTCAAAGGTATGATCAGAACAGTCCAGCTGACAAGAAGTTGTTCACTGACATGCTGAGGTGGTATATCCAGTTTCGGCAGACACTTCTTGTAATAATTCCTCGGCTGTTCAAAGTAATAAAGACAGTGAAGCCAACACAGAAGAAATAATCTCTCGCCTCATTTGACGCAAAGGGGGAGATTGTTGGGATTATTATGTTGCGTCATGGGCTCGGTCCTTAGCCCAGTTTTGATTGCCGGTATTGGGCCTGTCCAACCGTGCATATTTTTCTTCTAGGGTTTAGTATATAAGTTGCATGCATGCAGTCTTAGGTGTTAACACTTGCATTATTTTTCTCTCACAAGTATTGTAAACCCTAGCTCGCCTCTACAGTGGAAGTTCTTTGTCGAACTCTGCTAAGGCATGACTTTATTGAATCATAAGCACATATTTGATTCTATTCTATGTTCATTCTCTTGCTGTGTTTGTCTTGATTCATTTTCATATTCTTACCTGTGAAAGATCTAATCGATCTAGAGTTTTATTCTCCTCAAAAATGTTTATTGCATGTATAATTAGAGAAAACTTAGATCCAAAACATTAGGGTTGTATGTGCACCATAGGAATGTTAGAGTACATAAAACCCAACATTGGTATCAGAGTCATGGGTGTTTTCTATTGAATTGATGCAATTGTGTAATTTTCAAAAGCAGGAAAACTGCATTCCGGGATTCTGCCAGGGCCAACTCGCTGAGTCCATCTTTGAACTTGACGAGTTGGATGATGTTTGCCTTAAACTCGAAGAGTCCATTATGGCACTTGACGAGTTGGTGTATCTGATGGTAGAATCTTGGAGTTTTTGGCTTGTTTTGGATTAGGAACATTACCACAAACTGTTTCGGTTCATAAAATTTGATTTTAATGATATGGTAATGTTTATCCCCATGGAAAAATATGAAGTTTGTCAAGTTCTAAGATAACTACTTGATTTTTGCGAAATACTAGTCAAATTTGAAACTATCTTGAATATGAATCAAATTAGGTCAAATTGGTAAATGATCATCATATCATAATTGGACTAGTTAATTTGATCCATATGTGTTCTTGAAAAGTTCCATAACTTGTCCTCAAGTTATGGAATATGAAAAGTCTTTATTAATGAAACCATTAACTAATGTTAGTTATAGAATTCAAAGAGTCTTGAAAGGTTTCATAACTTGTACACAAGTATGGAATTTGAAAGGTCTCATTCATGGAACTTTAAAATATATAAGTTATGGAAATCGAAAGTTTTGACAAGTTACAAAACTTGCCCTCAAGTTTTGGAACTTGAAGAGTCTCATTTATGAAACTTTAATTTCAAATCCTAGAATTTTAAAAGTTTAAAATTCAACTCTTATATATATATATATATATATATATATATATATATATATATATATATATATATATATATATATATATATATAAGACAATTCAGTCTTACCGTTAGTAGGCCTCATTCACGAAGCCGGTCTATAAGGTGGTATAAGGTTACTGCCTATAAAATGATGGTTTAATGGGTGTCCACTCTCATCCACCGCTTCCTTGACCGGTGGATGGGGGTCGTTAGCCGGATGGGTAGGATAGGACATTAATTCTCATTAATAAGTATAATGAAAATTATTAATGTAACTAAAATTTTATAAATTTCCAATCTTAGTTACTTTAAAAAATGTGAAAATGGTGATATCCCATGAAATTGCACTTTGCACCTTGTTAAGTCATTAGTAAAGCATGTGTGGTTAACTGACACACTAATCTGGGACTAACAATGTGTGGCAAATGGTAGCTTGATGTTAATCATGGATCAATGGAGTGTGTGTGGTTAACCAACACATTGATTGGATGATTTGTAACATTAAGTGAACCAAACTAATTTGCATGGTTATTCACCCCTTGTTTGTGATCATCGACATCCCAGTCGAAAACCTGAAGAGCATAATCGAGATTTAAACATGCCATTGAAAATTTCAATGAATTTCAAAGGAATCTAGAAATCTCAAGCCAATTAAAAACTTAATAATCAATATCGTTTTTGATGATGGAAATTGGTAAATCTTCATTTACCTACCTTGAAATATTTTGGGGTAGTCTTGGGATGCTTAACGTAGAGTAAAAGTAGAAAGGGAAGTAGAGTTGAGCAGCCTAAACCCGAGAGCTTCGGTCTCTATTTATACGGAGTAATTTTGGATCTCACGTCGTGAGCATGGATTGGCTCACGTCGTGAGCTCAATCCTATCCATCCGCTGACTCGACTTCTGGCAGATCGACCATGGGACATATCCATTACTAGCTCACGTCGTGAGTCCTCTGACAGGGTGGGAATTCGTGTCCCTAACTTCGGAATTTCATATCTCTCGCATACGAGTTCCAATTTTGACGTTCTTTATATTCACGCGTAGGTGATTTTATGCTCTACAACTTTCATTTAGACTCCGTCGGCTAATTTTAAATTTTTTAATATTATATTTTTAACAGGCCGGGACAGGAGCAGATCTCGAAGATCGACTCCGTTTTATCAAACCATTACGAGAGGGAAATGATTCCGCCAGTCCCGTTAAAGGACCTGGGCTTGCAGTTGGTGAAATCCTTATACGAGCACTCTCTAGAGCGCACTGGAGCCTCAGCTTGAGTGGAGTGCACAGTCTTTCCACTCCTGCTAGTACCACTAGCACTGAATTGAGCTAAAGCTGTCGAAACAGCCGCAACCACTGCAGCTTGGATAGCTGTTGGATTGTGTTGTGGAGGAGGTGGTGGTTGAGTTGGAGTTATCGGAGGATTACGCCTTGTCACTCTTCGTGGAGGCATTTCTTGTATGAAAGTTTACAAAGATAACAATGATAGTAAGAATCAATTGAGAGTATAATGAGAGTGGTCCATGGACTAAATCGCCATAGCCCAAAAAAACAGATGATAGTATGTTTGAAATAGAGATATAACAATAGAATGACGAAAGCATTTGGATAAAGATTTCCCCTAAGATTAGATGTCTGTCAATAATATTGGCATTAATGATGTAATAAGTTCGGTAAAAATGACCTAGAAGTAGGTCTTACATAAAACCATAAAAAGAAAATTTTGACAGCGTAGAAAACTAACAGACTGAATGTTTAAAGTTCTTAACATACGAGGGAAATTACTACTAGGGTCTAAGCATAGACCTAAATATATCCAAAAGACAAAGTAGAGTAGGCTCTAATGGCTACGGGAACCGCTCGAGCGAGTCCTTGATTCTGCCAGACGACGCTCCATGTCTCGCATGCGCCTTTCAAATGTTGCCTGACGAGCTCGAAATTCTTTGACATTGGCTTGGGTTGCAGTAAGTTCTCTCTGCAGGGCCGCATTCTGGTTTATGGTCCTTCCTGAGCAGACTCCAGATGGCGGATGCGAACAGTGTTGACTCCTGCATCGACATCGACCTCCATGAAGCGGTCAATGGCCGCCCTTCCCTGTTCCTCATTGCGAGCAATTCTACAGACCATAACATTGAGGAATCTATCTGCTGAGCCTCCCTCGCTCAAATTGTAAAAGCTTTGGTCTCCATTGTAAGGTAAGGTTGACCCGGCTCGTGACTCCATCTGTTCAAGTTTGTTGCCCACAGAGGGGTGGAGCCTTTAAATCCTGGTTGAGGGTTAGGATTTGGAATGGGAGCCACCGGGGGTAGGTTATTAACTTCTGGCTTGGAGTCAGAATCCTCTGGGAAGTTCTCAGCGAAGTCATCATCCAAAGGAATTTGATGATTCTCTTCTGACTCTGAGTCGAGCCATCCACCATTGCCTTGGTTAGGAACGTACGGGTCGCCAGAGGGATAGAATCCAACCATGTTACCTTACGTAGTGCATACTAGTTATATGTAACCAAAACAGGATAGCCCTTCGAATAAGTGACACTAAATCTAAATCCACAACCAAACAAGGAACAGGAAGTAAAGCAAAGATCATAGATTCTAAGTCTATGACACCTTAGTCACATATAACCTTTCTGTATCCACTCAACAACTATTGACCTAGTAGTAAAGACCTTGTTAGTTCTTAATTAAGTAATTATAGTAACACAAAATACTCCTATAGTATTTTAGGTTTATGTTCTATTCTAACGTTTTCATTGTAGTAGTGTTGGTAAGTTTTTAGACTTGATACAACATCACAACCATTCCTCGGCACATGCTAATCACTTCTCGGAAAGATATATTTGATCAGGCTATATCATTCCCAGATCTGATTATATATCCCCAAGCCTGCTTGTGTTGTCCAACAATCGCAATACTTTTGTTCTATCCTAGTATGACACTGATTTTAGTATGAATGTAGGTATGTATACTTTGGTTAAATATTTTGATATTTAAAAGTATAAACTCTTGGTCAGCATACATTAATCCCGATGTGTTTATAGTTGTATATCTTTTATGGGTTGATATACTCAATTCACTATAAACAAAGCTCTGATACCAATCTGTCACACCTGCAATCCAGAACGGCAGAAACGTTCAGGGGCGGAGGACGTCATGTACAGTATCATATCAATGCATAATAGTAAACAAGAAACAACATCATCCATTGCATTAATAGAATAATTTAATACAAGTGTTTTCTGTATAGTTTGAAAGACACCCAAAATATGAATCAAAATAAAAGATGAGTCTTGAACACGCTCCATCTTCTCAAAAGCCTGGTCCAGATGTACTTGTCTACTAATGACCTGAGAATACAAGTTATTTTGAAAGAGAGGATCAACATTAATGTTGGTGAGTTCATAAGTTGTTGGGTCAAAAATATGGTTTATACTTTACTTTTTTAGGAAAATGTATTTTTGTGTCTTGGACCATAAACAACTTGGTGTTTACGGTCGTATACGTGTTTACGGCTGTGTTTACGGTCGTAAACAGGTTTACGGCCGTAAACCCATTTACGAACCATGTTCAGTTAGCCCATTCTCCCTTGTATATATATAGGTGTTAGGGTGAGGAGTAGGGATTGATGAACAGAAGAGAGTTTACGGCCTAGAGAGAGAAATATGAGTGTGTGTGAATCTTGTATCTGGATCTTCATTCTAATCAATTCATACATAGATTCATCATATTCCTCTTCTTCTTCTCTTCTATTTTATTTGACATCATCCGTTTGATTGGGATTCCGCACCATCAAACAGATCTGATTGATACACATGCAAATTAGGGACTTACAATTGGTATCAGAGCTTGGTTGTATCAGTCAATTTTGTCAGATTTGGAGCATTATTTAATCTTATTTTCAAAATATTCTTGCGTTTTTGGATAGATCTCTGAAAAATAAGGGGGTTTGTTCTTCATATTTTTCATAAAAAACGGTTTTTGATCGAGTTTTGGAGCTTCAAAGTCGAAAAATCGGTGTTTTTGGTCGAAACCTACGAGGGTGTGGCGGAGTACACGGTCCGGAGTTTGCGGCCCGACGTTTGCGGCCTCGGCTCGGAGTTTACAGCCTCGGTGGTTTACGCTTCGCACCTCGCTCGTTCAGCAAGCCTCGCACTCAGCAGCCTCGCATCAGTAAAAAGGAAGCGAATTTTGGAGGTGTTAGGGATCAAACCCGCGACCTCCAGATCAAGAACACTCGCTCCTTACCAACTCGGCTATCTGATCACTTGTTAAAATCTTTCGAAATTTAAACTAAAACCTGTTATTCTCGGTTTCAACTTTCAAAATTTCACACTTTTAACCCAAAATTCAATTCTTTTTAATTTTAAATTCCTTTTTCATCCAAAATTAAAAATAAATAAAAATAATAATAATAAATAAATAAAAAATAATTAAATTAAAATTAATAAATAAAATTATATTTTAATTTTTGACTTTTATTTTTTAACTTTTGACCTTAAATTTTGACTTCGACTTCCAAGTTTGACCTTTGACTTTAAACTTTGACTTTTTCGTTTAACTTTTAAAATTTCAAATTTAGCTTTTCGGTTTGACCTTTCAAGTTTGACTTTTGAGTTTAACTTTTTAAATTTGACTTTTAAGGTTGACTTTTGAGGTTTATAATCAACGGGTTTGACTTTTAAGTTTGATTTTGGCTTCTAGTTGTGCTTTTTAATTGATTTTAAGGTCTACGAGGGAGTTGAAAATATGAAAGAGAGTCGTCAGGATATGTTAAGACAAAATTTCGACATTTTCGATTATATCTCTAGAGAAACCCTCGAAACTCAGTTGCAGCGATTTACTACACTTACTACTGAAATGAATATAGCTGGGATCTTCTTGTCTAAGTTTGAGATAAACAAAAAGCTACTAAATTCACTTCTGAAATCGTGGGATATGAACGTGGCTATCATCAAGAAGACAAAAGATCTCAATCATCTTAGTCTTGCTGATGTAATTGAAGAACTTGATGCTTTGAAGTGTAGAAAAACAATGAGTTTTGAAAACATTCCGGTCACTGAAGTTACATGTACTCCAGCTTGTGAAACTATGATTAAATTTCTTTGGGAACAAATTGATTTATTAAAAAGAGAAGTTGAGGACCTGAGATATGAAGAATATCAACTCAGGAAAGGACAGAAACCCCTGAAGGATGAATAAGAAGCAAAAACCAAAGACTTTAGGAAAATTCAGGAAGAGTATAGCAACAAGTGTGAAAATTATGACTATATTAAGAGACAATGTGCTGCTTTAACTGAAGAGCTTGACACTTTGAAAATTAAGTGTGGAAAAACAGACGTTAGTTTCAAAAATTATACTACGTCAAGTCAGACAGTCGAGTCATTATTTGAAACCCAATTAAAATTCAAAGATAATCAAAACAAGGGTCTAGGGTATGATAGTGTTCCTCCACCTTTCAATCATAACTACACATCCATCCCTATGACACTGGGAGAAATTGCCAAGAAGGCACATCTTCAATATGGCAAACGAGCTGGGTTTGTGTCAGGAGAAGTTATTAATGTTGAAAATACTAATGTTTCTACTTCATGTGTAGGTAAAGTAGCAGAAGATGAGAACAAGGAGAGCACTACTGAACAAACCAATTACTCTTTGAACTCAGAATCTGTTGCTTTGAATTATGTTACTCCTAACAAACCTGTCGTTGAGAAATACAGGCGTCCAATTCCAGCACAACAGAGTGCTTGTTGCAAGTGTGCATGTGGGATCAATAAGAGACAAGGCATGGATACGCCACTAGGGGCAGGAAGAGATAACTTCACAGTGAAGAAAAAGACTTGTTTTCACTGTGGAACACCTGGAAACATTGCCAGAAATTATCCTAATCGCGCATACGTTCCCTACTATGAACAAGTCTGGAAGAAAGCGCAAAGAGGGAGATTTTTCAAAAGAAACCCCTCAAGGTCATGTTCAGACAATGCCGACTGGATTGCCATGAAGGACAAGAATTCAACTCCCAAGGCCAAGCATCCAACTCCCAAGAACAAGAAGGGAATGCTAGCCCAGAAGTCTAGTTCAAGAGATGCTCCTGTGAAGCCAGGACCGGTTAGGTCAAAGTCATCTCGGCAGCCGGCTTCATGTTCCAAATCAAGTGCTGAGGCACCCATCAGATCGAACAAGAAATGGGTTAAACCCGAATATAGATGGGTACCAAAGGTGAAAACTCCCAAATCTTCTAATGACTCTAATATTTCATCGTCTTCTGTTTGTGATAAGTAGGATATGTCATGGGAGAGAGTACCCTGCATTGATGAAAAAGGTCGACCCAGTTTCAAAATGAACTGGGTTCCAAAGACCAACTGATCCCGCTCTGTGTCAGAGTAGCTATGGACGCATATCATCAGACTTCGGTTTGTTGGTAGTAGCTTTTCCAGGCACATGATAGGAGGCATCTCTCAACTGTACAAAACTCAGAACATTATTTGAGAGTATGTTTCCTTTACGGGAAGGGAAGAAAGGAAGGGATCACTCATGGGGTTAGTGCTTAATGACATGAAGAATTTTTAGATCTGTTCTGAGTTTATGCGTGCTGTTCTCAGACCTTCTGGATGCAAATTCAATTGGTGACTTACGGTTTGTGTTTTCTTCTCTATACTCCTGAGTTTTTCTTAAGCTGATTCGCTTTAAAGACTAATTTTTGTTTTAAGATAGTTTAAATTTGCGCATTTACTTTCGTTTCTCTCCTACGCACAAATTTAGGGGGAGAAATAAAAACAAAACAAAAATTTTAAAATTTTAAAAAATCCAAAAACATTAGAAAATCATAAAATCAAAAAAATATGTTGGTTATGAAATGTGCTTGAGGGAGATGTTTTGGGAAGTGATATAATCATGTGATAACAGGCAATCTGAATCTATGTAAGGGACTGAATCTGAATTGTCTAGGCTCTATGTTTGATGCGCTGGTAGGCACGAAAGATTCTAAATGGACATGACTAGGCAGAGTTGAACTTATGGAATTTATAGACTTGACAAATCTTGACATAGTTAGATCTGTTTAGCCCGACAATACGATGCTTGGATAGATTGAGCAAGGAGATATATATGGTAATCTACTCGTCATATTAAATGAACCCGTATCTGGAACCATGGATTAACTTTTCCTCGATGTGCGGATTATGTCCTTAATTCCGGTATTGATGGGGCAACTGGTAAATTCCGATAAATTAGGTCTGTAGAAAATTGTTTTCTTTCTCTATCTGTATGTTAATCATATGTTACCTCCTCTGCGTGACTCAAAATCCGACCTGGACTGTAACATATGCAACTCTATTTCTCTGCATCTTCTATCTATGCAATTCTTTCTATCTGTTAGCCATATATTGTCTCCTTTGCGTGACTCACAATCCGACCTGGTACACAGTATATGCACTATTATTTTTCTCAATCCCTCTAAAACTTTAGTTAGTCATATGTTCCACCCTTTGCGTGATTGGAAGAGATCCGACCTGGGTGCATAGCATATGCATTCTAAATATATCTTCTCTCTTAATGATTGTCTACTCACCCGATTGAAGGAGTACTCTGGAAGTCCTTGATGGCTGCGACATATCAGGAAGTGGGAGACATGTTCCAGTACAATTAAAATAGAAGACTCAAAGATTGTCTATAGATCTCATTGCTCAATTTAGGTGGATAACAATATCCTTGGTCATCGTCAGCTGAATGGTCCTTAAGGAATATTATCTAGGAACTTAGGATCACATTGTCTTGTCACTTATAGTATGTCCTAATTTTGTCACAATTTTTCGTGTTTAAGTGGACAACAATACCAGCGATCGACCAGACAAAGACGTGAAGATAGAAGGTAACGACAAGTGGATAAAGGCTGTCTAAAAACTTTGATCCCAAATCATTCTTAAAGTTAGATATTTTATTTTTGTTAAATTTTTTTATAGTGTTCTTCTAATTTGAATATAAAGGGGAGAATTAAAAAAATAATGAAACTAAAAATAAAAAATAAAACAGAAAAATTCAAAAATCAAAGAAAAATCAGAAAAATTAAAAATCCAAAAATAATGTTATTTCTGATTTATTTCTTGTTCAGAAAAATAAAAAATCCAAAAATATTTTTGTTTCTGTTTTAATTTGTGTGCTAAGTTTTCTTTTAGTTTTGTTTTGTCTTGAAAAGTGAATTCAGGTGTAGATGAGACTCATGGAGTTTGTGTCGAAGATTTATGAGCTAAGGCTTCATCCGTGAGCATCGAAGAATTTTCATTCGAAGGAGCGAGAAATGAAGATTATTCTTCCAACATTCAATCCTTCAACCCCAGAAGCAAGGTGAAGCAGAAATTGAAGATTATGTGACGGATTGCATTGAAGCCTCCTCAATCAGTCTGCTGCTATCGTTGTACCTGTTGAAGTGATCCAGAATATTTGTTCTCTCTAAAGTTCTCTCTGAAGATTATTAAGCTGAAAGCGCTATCTTTCAAGAATCAGTACGTCAAGCCTCCTTACCCTATGTGCATTCAGAGTCAAATCATGAAGAAAAGCTCAAGTGCTCAAGATAAAGTCATTCATTGAAGATTCATCAAGTTCATCTTGAAGCTGTGAATTCATCGAAGATTAAAGCTGAAGCCAAAGCTCCCATTGAAGATTAACAAGAAAAGCTAGCTACTTTTTAGGGGGAGCTTGTTGGGTCATTTAGAAAACAAAGTTATAAACCACGGGGGAGATTGTTGGGTCAAAAATATGGTTTATACTTTACTTTTCTAGGAAATGTATTTTTGTGTCTTGGACCGTAAACAACATGGTGTTTACGGTCGTATAAGTGTTTACGGCCGTAAACCCATTTACGACCCATGTTCAGTTAGCCCATTTGTAACATCCGGATTCCCAGGTATATTATTTTATTCTTTTATTTTTGGAGGTTGTGAAGGGACTCGGCGAGTTGGTGCTTAGACTCGCCGAGTATGGTCGTGGCTTCTTATCCGGGTTCATGACTGGACTCGACGAGTTCATGAGTGGAGTCGGCGAATCCACGCTGTTTAATGAAACCATAATTTCCTAGGTTTGGGACCTATTTAAAGGCCCTTAGGGCCGTCATTTGCGGCTACCAAACCCCAGAGAGAAACTCTAAAGGAGTTAGAGCGTTTGTGAGAGGAAAGGAGCCATTTCTTGAACTTTGTGGTTGATTCTTGCAAGAAGAAGGTGATTCCAACTTAGGAGAGACCAAGGAGGTTGTGTATTTGTGGATTTCGAGTAAGATACTTCATCTTTGAGGTATTATATCGCCCCTTTATCTGTTTTGTTGAAGGAATCCATAGATGTAGAGTTTTATGACCTTTATTGGAAGAAAATTGTGAGGATATGGCCCCTATTCACTTCGAGACTTTAGATCTGGACCCATAGTGGTCTAAAGAGCTTATCTCAGCTTGCTTTATGTTGAGCTGTGGAGGTGTTAAGCTAAGGATATTACTTTTGGGGCTAAATCACCAAGTGAAGCCTCCTAGACGTCCCATGAGTGTCAAGATTCTAACTTTACGTGTTTATCAGGATTGGGAAGGTCAGATCTATGGATCAGAGGAACAGATCTGACCTCAGGAGGCCATTTGAGTTAGTGCATGGCATGAACTCGCCGAGTCCAAGGGCAGACTCGGCAAGGTTAGGGTTTCCCGTAATCACTCAGTGAGTGGACTTTCCGAGTTGGGGGCATAACTCAGTGAGTCAGAGGGGGATTAGAGGACTGGAGTTCAAAAGAACTCGCCGAGTTGATCTTGAGACTCGGCGAGTTGAGTCGGGGTGGCCCCGCGATTCATGCCAGGTGTGACACGTCGAGCAAGGGGAAGGACTCGACATGCCAATCGAGACTAGAGAGTTAGTGGACACGTGTAGACTCGCCGAGTTGCCCAAGTGCACTCGACGAGTCGGGTCAAAGTTTGACCATTGACTTCTGTTGACTTTAGAATCTGGTCAACAATGTGGCCTTTGAGCCATAAGAGGGGTAAAATGGTCTTTTGCCTTATGAGGGTGCCAAGAGAGGGTTGAGTCTAGTCCCGAGAGTTATATTTATGAGAATATTTACTTTATGTGATTAGGTGGAGGCTAGATCGTATTTCTACCGAGTCAGAGATTTACCGAGACATCTGAGGTGAGTCTTCTCACTATACTTTACCTAGTGTGGTACAGAGATATGTGACAGTCTGAAAGACACCCAAAATATAAGAGATCCACTTGATTTAATACAGAGATATGTGACAGTTTGAAAGACACCCAAAACATTTGTTGTAAATGTCTATAAGTGTTTGATAACATACTTTGAAGTATAAAAGATCCACTTGATTTGATAGTTATAAATCACATGTGATTGATTATACAACTATAACGTTTTCTACTTGTATTCCCCACATAAAAGCATTTTAAATCATAAAAAGATAAATTAGGGTTATAAACTCACTTGGTGGAAGTGACGATTTGATGAAAACGACACTTTGCTCGGGCAACACTTCGACTGGAAAGACGTCGATTTCTTGGAAATCATGGGAACTTCGGGACTTCGGGCTTCTGTTAGGGCTTCAACATGTGACCTGGGTGTCGGGGTAGTCTCGGGTTGCTTAACGCAGAGTAAAAGTAGAAAGGGAAGTAGAGTTGAGCAGCCTAAACCCGAGACCTTGGGTTTCTATTTATAGGGAGTAATTTTGGATCTGACGTCGTGAGCATGGAGTGGCTCACGTCGTGAGCTCGATCCTATCCATCTGCTGACTTGACTTCTGACAGCTCGACCATGGGACCTATCCATTACTGGCTTACATCGTGAACTTCAAGCTCACGTCGTGAGTCCTCTAACAGGGTGGGAATTCGTGTCCCGAACTTCAGAGATTCATATCTCTTGCATGCGAGTTCCGATTTTGACGTTCTTTATATCCACGCATAGGTGATTTTATGCTCTACAACTTTCGTTTAAACTCCGTTGGCTAGTTTTGACTTTTATTTTAATATTATATTTTTAACAGGCCAGGACTGGAAAAGTCCGTTAAAAATTCAAAAATTCTTTATCTGACGTCTGTTTTCGTCTATCCTTTTACCATTGAACTACCATTGTCGAGATCTTCGATTCTCGTTTAGGTTGTGCCGGCTAAAAGTCGCTCAATCTCAATTTTCAGTTTTTAGTTGCCTACTACTATATCCGAAATTAAGAAAAATCATAACTTCTTCATACGAAGTCAGATTTGGAAATTCTTTTTATACACATTTACGGTTTAATGATATCTATGACTTTCATTTACATACCTAAGGCTAAAGAGTATTTTATTGAAATTTCGCGTTTTATGTTTAACAGCTTTTTACTGGTTTTGTTGCGAATCTTCGATTGGTCATAACTTCTTCGTTATAACTCGAATTTTAGTGTTCTTTATGTTTATGAAAACCTTGCTACAATATCTATCACTTTATATAACCCAATTGATATTTTTGAACATTTCATTTTTGACGCTATTCTTATTATTTCAAAAAAAAGGTTACAATACTTAACTTTAGATCGTTATATTGACTTGAAAAATATTGGGTTGCCACACAGGCTGAGGGTGTTTGAGAAGAGAATTGGAAGAAAGAGAGGATCAAGCGTGAGATGTTCAGATTTGTTACGGATAGTCATACGTTGTTGACCCGATGTGGTAGGGTCTGGGTTCCGATGTATGGAGGGGTTAGGCAGACTGTATTGGAGGAGGCTCATAAGTCTTGTTTTTCTATCCATCCGGCGGCCACCAAGATGTATCAGAATATTAGGTTGATCTATTGGTGGCCATGTATGAAGAGGGAGGTAGCTTGGTATGTGGAGAGGTGCATGACCAGCAAGGTGGCTAAGGCTGAGCATCGGAAGCCGCATGGCAAGCATCAGCCTCTGGAGGTTCCCATGTTGAAATAAAAGTAGATTTCAATGTATTTCATCACCAAGTTGCTTAAGACGATAAGGGGTTTGATGCTATTTGGATCATCATGGATCGATTAACCAAGAGCTCCCACTTCCTGGCGATTCGAGAAAGTTCTTCAACTGAGTCGTTGGCCGATGTATATGTTCGCGAGATCATTGTTGGCCATGGGGTTTTGGTCTCCATTGTTTCAGACGGTGATGTTTAGTTCGCCTCCAGTTTTTGGCAGAAATCACATGAGGAATTATCTAGATTAGGTTTCTATGCCCATAACTATAATTGGTATGTACTTGACTAGCTGATAGCATGGTCCATTTGGGTTGTAACACTCTAGAACAATGTGATAGGATGGATACTTGAGAAATAGGTTATTGTGATTTATTAATATATTATAAGCATAATATATTAATTGGGGGATCATATTATTTAATTAGTATTGATCAAGAATTAATTTAGTGATCAAAATAAACTAATTAAAGTTACAGGGACTGATTAAGTAAATCAGTAATACTTCTTATTGGGCTCATGACTCATGTTGATTAAAGTTGGGTTAAACCTATGTGAAAGTCCATAAAGGTTTAGCCCAAAAGACTAAGAAATATGAAGAGTCATTAGGGTTTGCATGGTTGTAATCCTAAGCTATATAAGAAGACCCTAACACCTAAAATCGGCACCCATATGCAAACTAGTTGTTGCTAGCCGATTTTGATATCCCAACCTCTCTCTCAAGTCCATTCTCTTGTTCTTGGTTTGTTATAAAACATTTGAGGCATCACACTTGGGGTGATAGGCTCCTAAAGGTCAAAGACAAGCAAGCTACTACACAAGGTACTCTTCTAACAATTTTTATGATTTAAATGTTACCTTGCATGCTAGTTTAGGCTTCATGATCTGGAAAATGTTTATGGCATGTATAATTAGAGAAAACTTAGATCCAAAATATTAGGGTTGTACGTGCACCATAGGAATGTCAGAGTACATAAAACCCAACATTGATATCAGAGTCATCGGTGTTTTCGATTGAATTGATGCAATTGTGTAATTTTCAAAAGCAAGAAAACTGCATTCCGGGATTCTGCAAGGGCCAACTCATTGAGTCCATCTTTGAACTTGATGATTTGGATGATGTTTGCCTTGAACTCGATGAGTCCATTATGGCACTTAACGAGTTGGTGTATTTGATGGCAGAATCTTCGAGTTTTTGGCTTGTTTTAGATTAGGAACATTACCACATACTGTTTTGATTCATAAAATTTGATTTTAATGATATGGTAATGTTTATCCCCATGGAAAAATATGAAGTTTGTCAAGTTCTAAGATAACTACTTGATTTTTGTGACATACTAGTTATTTGTAAAATTTGAAACTATCTTGAATATGAATTAAATTAGGTCAAATTGGTAAATGATCATCATATCATAATTGGACTAGTTAATTTGATCCATATGTGTTCTTGAAAAGTTCCATAACTTGTCCTCAAGTTATGGAATATGAAAAGACTTTATTTATGAAACCATTAACTAATGTTCGTTATAGAATTCAAAGAGTGTTGAAAGGTTTCATAACTTGTACACAAGTATGGAATTTGAAAGGTCTCATTCATGGAACTTTAAAATATATAAGTTATGGAAATCAAAAGTTTTGACAAGTTTCAAAACTTGCCCTCAAGTTTAGGAACTTGAAGAGTCTCATTTATGAAACTTTAATTCCAAACCTCAGAAATTTAAAAGTTTAAAATTCAACTCTTATACTATTATAATATCAAAGTCTAATATATATATATATATATATATATATATATATATATATATATATATATATATATATATATATATATATATAATACAAGTCAGTCTTACCATTAGTAAGCCTCATCGAAGTCGATCTATAAGGGGGGTATCAGGTTAGTACCTATAAAACGATGGTTTAATGGGTGTCCACTCTTATTTACCGCTTCCATGACCGGTGGAGGGTCGTTAGCCGGATGGGTAGGATAGGACATTAATTCTCATTAATAAGTATAATGAAAATTATTAAAGTAACTAAACTTTTATAAATCTCCAATCTTAGTTACTTTAAAAAAATGTGAAAATGGTGGTATCCCATGAAATTGCACTTTACACCTTGTTAAGTCGTTAGTGAAGCGTGTATTGTTAACCGACACACTAATATGGGACTGACAATGTGTGGCAAACGGTAGCTTGATGTTAATCATGGATCCATGGAGTGTGTGTGGTTAACTGACACATTGATTGGATGATTTGTAACATTAAGTGTACCAAACTAATTTGCATGGTTATTCACACCTTTTTTGTGATCCTAGGCATCCCAGTCACAAACCTGAAGGGCATAATCGAGATTTAAACATGCCATTGAAAATTTCAATAAATTTAAAAGGAATCTAGAAATTTCAAGCCAATTAAAACTTAATAATCAATATTATTTTTGATGGTGGAAATTGGTAAATCGTCATTTACCTACCTTCAAATATTTTGCAATTGGATTACGCCATTCCTTTTATGAATTGTAAAATATTGTGTTGGGTCCTAGCCTTAATATTTCATTTGGGTGATATATTGAGGATAATTATCCAATCTAAACTTTGTCTTTCTTTTCAGATGTCTTCCAACACTGCTTCAAACCCAATCCCTTCCGGCTCTTTCTCCCTCATGAACTTATGTGGGAGGGTCATCTTCAACGGATCGAATTTCAATGATTGGATTCGAAACATCAGAATGGTTATTCGTTACGAGGACAAAGAATATATCCTTGATAAAGAGCTTAAGCAAATTGATGAATCTATCGCTACTCTCGAACAAATTGTTGAATACAAGGCCCATGAGAGGGATGTGACCAAAGTGTCGTGTATTATGATTGCTACCATGACTGCTGAGCTTCAGAAGTCCTATGAGGACTTTTGGCCTTATGAAATATACCAAGACTTGATGGAAAGGTACCATCAAAGTGCAAGGTAGGAAAGGTATGAAATCATAGCCTCCATGATCACTACTAAAGTGAAGGATGGGGAGTCCATCACGGCCCACTTGCAAAAGATGCAAAGGTTTGTGGACCATTTGCTGAAGTTGAACGTCAACTTCGATGAAGAGTTGGCAATAAATATCATTCTACACTCTTTGCCTCCTTTTTATGATAAGTTTTGTATGACCTATCATATGAACAAGGAGGAGGTCACTCTAAGAAAACTTCAAGGCTTTTTGAGGACTGCTGAAAGTAGTCTTAAAGGAAAATATGTTGTTCCTACTACTACTGCTACTGCCCCTGTCTTGGAGATTGGACATGGAAAGGGAAAGAAGAGGAAGACTCCTTCCAAGAGTCACAAGGGAAAGTCCCATGTTGGATCCTCTTCTGGTGGGACCAAAGTTGGTTCTGTCACCCCCTCTTCCAATCCAAAGGAAGCCGAGTCCTTCCATTTCCATGAAAAAGGGTATTGGAGACGAAGCTGCCCCAAATAATTACAGGACATAAAGAATGGGAAGATCAAGCTCACCTTTTCATGTATTTATACTATTTTGTCTAGTAACTCATCACATGCTAATTCTTGGGTCCTTGATACAGGATGTGGTTTTCACATTTGTTCTAGCTTGCAGGGACTAAAAGGAAGTAGGGATGTGGAGCGAGGGAAGATGAACTTATTGATTTCAGCATGTACTTTCAAAACATTCCTAGAGTCATTGTTGATGTTGAAAGTGCAACTGAAGTTCCTCCACCAACTGGTAGAGTCAATGATGTTTCTGATTGCGAGACTGATTACGATGAGACCGATTCTGATTATGATACCGAAGAAGACACCGAAGGATATGAGAAAGATTCTGATTAGAATAGTTCTTATGTAATACGTGGTTGTAATATGAACTTTATTTGGATTTCTATTTTAAATAGAAATGTTTATTCCTATATAAATGTTTATTTCTATATAATGTGTATTTGTAATAAAAATTATATTTGTATATATTATAATTTATCAGGAAATGATGACAATATGGCTTTTGTTTATGTATACCATGGTTGCTAATATGGGCCGTGGACACGAAGGTGATGGAGCTGAGGACCCACCTCTCCCAGGTGGTAGAAGTGTTGGTCATCATGAGCAGGATGGTAATTTTAATTACATTTGTAATAGTTTTTATTTACTATTTTTTCAGTTATTATAAATTAAATACCGTTTCTAATAATTTTTAATTACATTTGTAGTTAAGCAACATGCACGAAGGAAACGAGGCAAAGCGAAAAATATAAAACTTGAAAAAGCGATCATACGGAACCGGGGCAAACCGATTACTAGGGGTGACAAATCGTGTTATCGTTTCGTGTTTCTGTCTACACGACACGACACGACAATGTTTTTTGTAACACGAACACGACACGACACGATGTCGTGTTTTTTTAACTAACACGAAAACGAACGAATTAAAAAACGACAAACACGACACGACACAACAAATATAACATATACTAAAAATGAGTTTATTTAGTGAATATTTTATCACATATAACACGACAAAGACGAAAAACATGATAAAGAACTACGAAATCGTGTCAATTTTGTGTTGAATTTTGAACACAAACACGACACGACACGACATTGTGTTTTTTATAGCGAACACGAACACGAAACGAACACGAATTCAAATTTTAGTTTCGTGCCAATTTCATTTCGTGTCGTGTATTTTGTCGTGTCATGTCATTAATTGCCACCCCCTACCGATTAGCATGGAATATGACAGGGATATCACATTTGATCCCGTAGGAGAGCCGGAAGACATGTTTTCCCGAGAAGTTGGAAAAACAATGTGGCAGATGTCGGTTTTGATAAATGGACTTGGAAAAAAGTTTCCCCTGCAATATAGGATACCGTATTACAACATTTAGCGGTAATTATTTATTTAAATATATTTTATATGGTTAACTATAATTGTTTTTTACTTGGTTAATTTTTTTTTTGTAGACAAAATTTGATTTGGATCAGATGTACTAAGATGTACAAGCTAATATGTTGACAGAGAGTTTTCAAACAGCTTTGTTAAAAGGTTATCGAGAATGTAAAGCTGACGCAAATGAATATATTATGTTAGTTGGAGGGTATGAAGATATCCCGGGAGTATTAGCCAACCCTCCAGAGGGTATGGAAGTTGATAACCGGAAGAAAGCAGTTGAGTATTTCCAAACAGACGAACACATAATTGTTTCAGAACGGAACAAAAAAATCGTGAAATGCAAACAAATATGAATCGTCGGGGGTCGAGCTCGTATAGCAATACTTGCTATAAGAAGGTAACGTACGATACATGTAAATATTTATTTAAAATATAATCTAATTTTTAAAGTTAAACATAACCTTAAGAGAGTGGAAACGTTTCACAAAGCTCATACCGATAAGAATGGTATGTTTGTTACTGCTGAGGCGGAACAACAATATGTAAGTATTTAATTATAATTTTATCATATAATTAAATGTTTATTTATACTTAATTGTTACTCACATTTGGGAGTTACATAATCGGTTAGCTGAAGAGCTGTTAGAACAAACTCAAGGTGAAAGTCAGTTAACACCCGCTAAAGAAAGAGCTGCGTTTGAGAAAGAATTAGGAGAGCGACGTGGCCATATTAGAGGCATTGACCGTAAATCTTCTGCTCACCCGCTGATTCCACAGCCTTCGCAACTGTCACCACAAGCATCACAACCATCACAGGTAAAACAATCTACTTTGGTTTTGTGGTGATTATTTGCTAAAAACTTTGGTAATTACGTTTTTGTCCCAAGTGCAAAAAATAACAACGTACTTTGGTTTTTTGTCTTAGTTTAAAAATAGCAATCTAATTTAGCATTGTAAAATGCATGTTGATTTGGTAATTTTGGTTTTGTGGTGATTATTTGCAAAAAACTTTGATGATTATGTTTTTGTCCCAAGTGCAAAAAATAACGACGTACTTTGGTTTTTTGTCTTACTTTAAGAATAACAATCTACTTTAGCATCGTAAAATGCATGTTGATTTGGTAATTTTGGTTTTGTGATGATTATTTGCTAAAAACTTTGGTAATTAGGTTTTTGTCCCAAGTGCAAAATATAACAACGTACTTTGTTTTTTATCTTAGTTTGAAAATAGCAATCTACTTTAGCATCGTAAAATGCATGTTGATTTGGTAATTTTGGTTTTGTGATGAATATTTGTTAAAAACTTTGGTAATTACGTTTTTGTCCCAAGCGCAAAAAATAACAACGTACTTTGATTTTTTGTCTTAGTTTAAAAATAACAATGTATTTTGATAGTTTTTGTTTATGTTTGATAATTTAACTTATAAGTTTATATATGTTGTTATTAATTATGTAGTTGGAAAGTATTCGTGCAATGCTCAACGACCCGGCATGTAGGGATGAGCTTTATTTGTTTTTTCAATCCTAAAATAATTGAGGAAACGATGAGAACGAAGATGATGTTACGTAGGGATGAGTTTTATTTGCATACATTGTCACGCTTTGTTACTTGGTAGATTGTAAAACTTTGGTTGTTTTTTGTAATTACCGGCGACACTAATACCGGGCGACATTATTATTTTTTATATTTAATCGGATGTTATGTAATTACCAGACGACATTATTACTTTTTATATTTAATCGGATATTATGACTTTTGATATTTAATTAATTATAATCGGATGTTTGATTTATAATTAATGTTGACACTATTATTTTTGATATTTAATCGAATATTGTTATGTAATTATCGACAACATTATTACCGACAACCAAAATCGTTAATTAAAAAAAATAAAAAAAATGAAAATTGTTATTACCGGCGACACACCTTATTACCGGCGACATGGTCATTAGCGGCGACCTCTATTAATAGCGGCAAAAGTATGGTCAATAGTGTCGAAGCAGTAGCGACGACTTATTACAGGCGACGCGTCGCCGCTATTAGTATTACCGACGACTTTTGTCGCCGCTAATGATCGTTTTCCTTGTAGCGTAATTTTGTGTAACATAAATTAGAATTTGAGAGGGAAAAAATAGATGTACCACATGACACGTGCCTAATACAGGCTTATAAAGGTGACACATGAAGATAGAAGATAAGATTAGGTCTCTTTTCTTAGATTTTAGGTTTTCTATTTAATTCGACAGATTCCTTCATTTAGATCTCGAACGTCTACAGCAAATAATGATCCCTCGCAAAATTTCATTGAAAATAAGTTTATATACTGCGATGGTTTTATGCTGATAAGACGTTCTTGAGTTGTGGTAATTCGACTTCTTTTTGTCACGCTGGTTTCTCTTAATCGCGTCGAAACTACCACCCCTTTTCATTTTGCTATTCATAATTCGAATAAACAATCTTATAGCTACTTATGCTTCTTCATTGTTCGTTTTTTGGAGATTAATTTAGGCTTCTTAAAAAGGTATGTCTCGAATTCCGCTGGCTCATTCAGATTTTCTATTTTTCTTTTTTCTACCGAATATGATTCACTTTGATCATGAGTTAACTTCAATTTTTCTTGAAGAATGTACAAAAATCGTTATTGATTGCTTCTCAACATGTGGTTGAGCACAATTGAATGTGTTGCTCCAAACAATTACCATAAAATTAAATTTACTTTATTGCATATTCACTGCTTTTTTCTGTTTCAGAGTGGTTTTAGTTATGATATTAACTTTTTAAGGCTATTTTTATACCAGGAAGTGTTTGTTAAAGGTTTTTGAAAGTGGTTATTCGATTATTGCTACTTCAAGTGGTTATCTATTGCTATATGCTTATTTAATTAGGGTAAATAATCATACAGTATATATGGTAGAGTAAAGTTACTTATACACCACTATTTTATACATAATTAAAACTATTATTGTATTATATAATTAGGCCTAACTTGCTTCCCCTGAGCTCATTTTCAACTCAGCATTTGTTGTAGAAGTGTAAGAAGCAAAACCTGAAACTGAAGTTGTGTGATTCATTTAAGGGTCAAACAACCAGATAATAAGTTTCCAATAATTAGTTTGCTACTAGCTAAAATTACTATAAACCCTTATTCAGTAGGTTCTATCCATCAAAACTGATTATTAACAACTTCAAACAGGAAAAGGATGTCCAAACACTATCTACTACAAGGATTCTAATTATTCATTAAAAAATAGCATATGGAGGACCTAGGTGTGACACATTCATGGATAAATGAGAAAAGGCCGAAATGGGTGGAAAATAACTCCAAATGTGTATAACTTTTGATCCGTAGACCCACTTTATATGGACGGAAAGCTTCTATGGGTTGGACCCAATAAATTTCCCACCTTTGGGACTTTTTGATTACTTATTGTTCTTTATTTATGTTCTACATCAATAGGTAACTCTTTCTTTTCTTTTTCTCTCATCAAGCATATTTGTTTGACTTGTTTTCATGTCTCTAATGCAGGTTTTTGCACTTGAGGGTTTATAGATGGACGTTGAAGGAAAAGATGATGTACGATCTTTAAATGCTACAGATTGGCCATCCCATAGACACGAGAATAATCTAAATCAAAGATTTTCACAAACAACCAGAAGTGTTTCAATATCCATTCCTGTGAGTTCCATTGAATTGAACTCCATCGCAACAAGTCATGTTGCCTTGCTAAATAAAAAAAATGTCTTGATGTACAGAGACAAGAGAGGGAAGCTGTGGAAGAGAAAGAGATTAGAAATGATAACCATCAATTGGGAGTTAATGATGAAGAAAAAAATAAGCACTTATTGAGATCAGGACAATTGGGGATGTGCAATGCTTCTTATTGTACATCATGCCCGATATCTTGCTATTATGAAAGACCACTTACCTTCAGAGTTTCACAGCGGTTTGATCACTATGTATTACTCTTCTCTTTGGAAAATACTAAACATACTTGATTTCAATTTTCCCTTTTAGAACATATTGGTTCTAAACTTACATGATTGCTGTTGTGGTGCTTTCTTAATTGCCTATATCATTAGTTTATATGGCATATTTACACTCACTGGACGTAAGATTGTTGTATTTTTAAATTACTCCATGAACTCTTGTCATAATGAATTGCTTACTTCTGTTCATGCAGTTGTATTTTTTTGTTCTTTTGCAGAATGATTATGATCAATGTCGAGGTGTAAAGGCATGGAAACGAGAAAAGTTATCGTTACTAAAACATTTTATGTTTGGGGTCATCAATCCACATGCCAAAGTTGTTAGAGGGTGGACTCAATTAGTTATCACTTCTTGCTCATTCGCCACTGTCATAGACCCCTTATTCTGTTACTTGTTGTCAGTGAATAAGGTACAACCCTTAAGCACGCATTTAAACACTGATAAGTATATATGAAAACCGCTGGCATCTCATCTAAATTTTGACATTTTATTCGTGTTATTTCCAAACTATGATGGTGAGTTAAATGTTCTTGTAACCGTGGTTGTGAATTGGCATAATATGTACACTTTTTTTTAATTGTTTAATCTCTGACTAATCTAGTATATTATTATCTTTTTTTGGAAGCAGGGCTTTAAGTGCATAGGGATTGATTCAGGAATGACAACACCCATTGTGGTTTTTAGAAGCATGATGGACCTTATATTCCTCATGCACATGCTTGTTCAGGTAAACCACTATATAGCTTTTTCAGCTCTCCCTCTCTCTCTCTCTCTCTCTCTCTCTCTATATATATATATATATATATAGAGAGAGAGAGAGAGAGAGAGAGAGAGAGAGACACACTTAGGTTAGTTACTCGAGTATTACATGGGTTGATTAAAAAAATTAAATAGAAAGCAAAAATTAATGATTTTTTTTAAATGATATTTTAATAGGACTTGACTAAAATGAGGAATAAGCAGTTATTTTAAGTAATACAAATATCATTCAACAAATCCATTTTTGGTCTATACATTTTAGTGATTTCTTGCATTTGAGTGTTTTAGCCATAGAAACAACCACTTCATATCTTGAAAACTACTTCATCTCTCATTTAAAATAAATAGAAAAACTCGTTAATATTCACCCCAATGTTATTTAAAAATGTTTTAAATGCTCTAAAACTTTTTGGGATCCAATGTAAGTGTTACTAAAACTTTTTGGGATCCAGTGTAACGATGTGTTAAATCGTAAGTTATAATTTAATGAAAGAAGATGAAAAAAATGGTTTTTATAAAGTAAAAGAAAACTATGAAGACTCTCTTTTTTAGTTTTGTGTTGACCTTGATAAGTGAAGCTTGTTATGAAGCCAACGCCATTTTTTTAAACATTATATTCATTCAAATAAAAGCAGCTTTCCAGAAAAGTACCAAAAAAGTATATAGAAAAGTATTGGAACCGATTGAATTTTTTTTAAATAAAATTACTTCTATATATTGATCGATATCAATGAAAACAAGGACAAACAACATGAATGAAATCCAAATCAGTATAGTTATAAGTGAAATTGTTGGTATCTATGCAAAGCTGGGTGGAACGTCCTAAAAATTACAAATAGATTTTTCATTTTAAAATAGATTAATCAATTAAAATCTTTTTACATAAAATCAATAACTGACATTCCTTTGTTTGAAACCATAGTGTTATAAGAGATGAATTTACAAAACATCGGAAACCAAAATCTTGGATGTGTGTGTATAGTCCCGCCGATCACTTCTCACGAACAACTTGCAAAATATTTTATCTATAACTGTAAACATAAAGCTTAGTGAGTTTCCTAGTATACCACATATTCCACTATATATACAATGCATACAAGCAAAATACTGACTCTAGCGCTGAACAACCACATCTCCTATTCACATACATATATCATACATAACGGGTGCAACCCTCACTCATCTCCTGTCCACATACATATATCATACATAATGGGTGCAACCCTCACTCACATAACAGGCTTGCCCAGACATATATAAGACATACATAACAGGTCCCACCCAAGGAGTATAACGGGCCCAATTGAAACTTTTATAATGGACCCCACCCAAACATACATAATGGGCCCCATCCAAGGAGTACAACCGGCCCAACCCAAACTCAATTTCTAGGGGCCAAATCCTAGTCTTCTCTGTAATTGTTAGGGACCAAATCCTAGTCTTCCAGAGAATACATAGTCATATGTAGTTAGGGATCAAATAGACAGTCGAACCGATGGTCCCGCCCGAGAGCAATAAATCAAACAAGAACCATGCAATAAGTTTTTTGGACCTAGAGTTCTCAGACTATCAAACTTGACCACATACAACCGCTGAACAAACAATCAATACCGACATTAACCTAAGTACATAACCACTCATGACATCTAAGGCTCAAGGGAGTGGACCGCGGTTTGGCTGCTCTCAGTGCCACATTGGCAGGGGAACACCGCCCTCTATATGCGATCTTGGGTGTCGTTTGGCCGCACCTTTCCCAAAATATTCCACACTCCCTTCTCTCTCTCTCTTATCATTTATGTGTCTTTCTCTATCTTCTTCTCTTTCTCTCTCACCTCTCTTTCTCTACCATAGTTTCCCACACCCTAGGTGTGGTAAAGAACCACACTTTTTGTGGTATAAATGATGTGACACCTATGTGGTTCCTACATGTCAGAATAGGGAGTGCGGTTCTTGTGGCACCACTCCCTCTAGCCTAACAATATCATACAGTCCACATGCAAGCTCCTACAAGTCTAGCATACCATGACACCAATTCTCCTACTCTATACATACATAGCAAGGAGTTATACTAGTCAACTAGGATGCACATCCTCTAACAATACCTCATTGTATTGATCAATATTGCAAATCAACTAACACCAACAAAGGATAAACCTCAATCAATAACTCAAATCCTTCAAATTTGACCCAAGCTCAGACTGGTCAAAAAAAACGGTCAACGGTCAACCAAGCCAACGACCACACGACGTAGAGACCTCTTGGCCATGTCGTAGGATGTCGATAAACAGGATACAGCCACATTGTGGGCCCTCCTTGGAAATGTTGTGGTTGTTGCCAGGGAGCTATTTTCTCATTAACAGCTTAATCCTTACAGATCAAAAGCTCAAAACTTTAGATATGGCTGTTCTCGTTAACTTAACGGATAAATTTTCCAACTTTATCTTTTAAAACCTCACCACGAAGCAAGATCTTAAACCCTAATTCCAAATAAGCTATTTCAAGTCTAAATCTTGTGTATGGGATCAAGAGCACCCAAGCAATGACCTTTTTCTCACTTAATAAAGTTCATGGCCACAAGAGTGTCATAATAAGCTCTAGAGTTCCTTAAACTCCAAGAGCATCCATGAATGAGACCAAAACAAAACAAAAAGAGCATAAACATGGATCTCAAAAGAACAAGGTGAAGGTGCAAGCTTTATACCTCAAATGACTCAAAAACTTGAAGATGATGGATCTAGGCTTGTTCTTTGCTTCCTTGCACCAAGAAGTTGATTCCTCCACAAGATTCACAAAATCAAATAGATAAACTCAAAACCAAGCCATTAAGCTCACAAACATGGAAGGGAGGCTAAGGTCTCGAAATGGGGAGCTGGAGGTTGAAGGAAATGACCTAAACCAAGAGTTAAGTTCATTAAATATAGAAAAAACCCTAAAAATCATGGGCTTCGGCTGAAGCAGCCATTACGTCATGACCTCCCTCTTGCCATGTTGTGGTGTTCATCGGGACATGTTTTTCATTTAAATGTTATGCCACGTAGTGGTTATCAACACACCATGTCGTGACATAATATTTTCTCCAAAACCTTATCTTTGACCTCTTTAATTCTTCAACTGATCCTTTTTGGAAACGGGTGTTACACCAGGACTAAGAGTTTCTGCATTTAGTTGTGACATCATCACCCATCCTCAACAAATGGAGTCTATATCATACCTCATCTCCAAAAAGTAAACAAACTAACGTTTCAAAAAGAATTAGCAAAATGTAAAAGAAAATGGCATACCAAAATTTTCTGCCATGTGATAGAATCTAAAGAATTAGCAGGCAATTAAGACTTGAATTGAAAAAGATAAGGCCCGATTCGCGAGGCGTTGAGTATCCGATTACAAAACTAAATTTGAGAATTATAAAAACAGAATGAATGAAAAACAAACTACAAGGCATGCAGAACTAGATAGCTAAATACAGTTAAATAGTTGATCCTAAAAAGTAGCTCAAAACTTGCAAGTTCACTACTTCTGTTTTCCCTCCAGGGAATGAGTCAAATATAAATATTCTAAAAGTGAATTAAATTGGTTCTTTTCAGCTAATGCTTTGACTCGGTTCTTCCTTTGTGAGTAGACGTGTAGCGGGGATGTACCCTTACTTCCCTCCCAGTAAAATGCCTTGTCCTCAAGGTGAAAATATGGAAATTGGGTGACTAGAAGATCATGGTTTTCTGAAGTAGCATTATCGGAAGAGCGACAACACCACAAAATTAAGAACTCTAAAATAGTATGAACACCTTTAATAACCCAACAATAGGCAAGTACCAAACTTAGTTGCGAATTGTGACATCCTCATTTTCACTTCCAGAAAATAATTTTTTATTTATGGTTATTTTAAAACAATGTATTCTCTATTTTGTGGAATTGGTCCCATGAAAGTATTCACGAAAAAAAGTTTTTTTTACTGATTTATTAATATTTGGGGTGCTATAACTGATACAAGAAACATAAGCATAAACGTAGTCATTACAAACCTTACAATAACTTTTATATTATGGCCTACATTTCCTCGAATCTCTCATTAGGGTCGAACATCGTTATCCTTGTAGTACATCCTGTGATATAAAGAAATACAAAGAAAATGAGTGGGTCAGGTTGGGAAACCTTGTGAGTACATAGGTTTTCAACCCACAATAATATAGTTTATTTTTTTAATTATCTATTTCTTATTAAACAATTAACCTAATTACCCATTCCCATTATCTTTTTTATTCATCTATAGAGACCTATCTTAAGGGACATCGTTTGTAATTATTGTGGTTGTCATCTATATTTTATTAGACGACTACATCGTTAGTATAGTAGTACTAGTTCCTACATCGTTAATATAATAGTATCAGTTCCTACAACGTTAGTACAATAGTACCGGTTCAAGTCATGGCATTCTATCATCATTTTCATCATTCATCGTACTATGAAATCTTATCATTTTTACCTTTTATTACTCTTCATTACCTAATGTATTATATTCATAAAAATACATATACAATATAAATCATATAAATTTATTTATATAAAATTTCATCTAACATGGAACATCTATACACATAAACACATATAACATTCTATTGTCTAAATATATATGTAAGATGAAAGTAACCAGACTAGCAGAAGTTCGGAAATTAGACTAGCAGAACTCCAACCCAAACACTTCTATTTGTTGAAATCTCTGACGAATCAGAATTCTACTAAAACGACTAAATACTAAAGAGATTTCAGACTCAAGGAAGAAGTTTTCAGAGAGAATTGTTTTGCATGGTGTGGGGGGTAAATGAGGGGTGATTCTCTATTTATAACAGATTTTTGAACATGCATGCCACACGCTCCAACTACGTTGTTTCTTCAGCTTTGTGATACGTGTCACAATTCTGGTGATCCGCGTCCCACCTTTTAGAAGCACCTCGTGCGTGCCGTGCGTTTCGCAAAACACAAATTTTGTAAATTCTATAACTTCTTCATACGATCTTCGTTTTCGACGTTCTTTATATATCTTTGATCAATGCGAAGTTTCTGATATCGCTACCATTGGTGTTGATTTATCTTCTTTTCGTTTGAGCAATTCTTCTCCTATTTTTCTATTTTTGGCATTCTCGTTTGGGACATGTGTCAGCATCCCCTTTAAAATTTCTAGTCTCTACAAATGTTTTGGGTCATTTGAATAGTTATGATATCTCTAATCGTAGTTGTTGTAAGTTAGCCAAATTTTCTTCGTTTCCATTTACTAGAAGTCTCTATTGCTCTATTTGCATCTTTTGATCTTGTGTTCAAAGGGAGGATCCATCTACTCTGTTTTGTGTATTGATTATTATATTCGTTATACTTAGGTTTCTCATTAAGCACATGTGTGATTTCCTTACAATTTACAAGAGTTTTAGAGCTCTTATCAAGTCACAACAGTTAATTTATATAAATGTTTGCGGTGTGACTTGGGGGTGAGTATACCTCTAATGATTTCACACTTCTTTCTTTTGATAACACCATAAACCAGTGGTCATGTATAGATACTCCTTAACAAAATTGTGTTGCAGAGAGAAGACAGAGACATCTTGTTAAAGCTACTTGCTCATTCTTTACTATCATCTAGGGTTCATAGTGTTTTTTTTGGGAGAAACTGTACTAATTATTATCTACATGATCAATCGAATCCCTACTTCATATAACTTTGGTATGTCTCCATTTGAGAAGCTATATGGTCACTTACCTGATTACTCTTCATTACGAGCTTTTGGGTGCACTTGTTTTGTTCTCCGCCCACATGTTGAGTGGAATAAGCTAATCTCCACGATCAATCTTATGTGTTTTTTTGGGATATGGTATTGGTCAAAAAGGATATGGTATTTGTGAAAAAGGATATCATTGTTTTCATCCGGTAAGTCAAAAAATTTATGTTTCTCGACATGTCACTCTTTTGGAGCATGTTTCGTTCTACTCGATTTCTGCTTAATCTCATAAAATGATACGATCAAATCTTTAAGTTTTTGATGATTTTTCTATTAATAATGACACTCCATCTGCTTCTCCAGTTCATGATACCACATCAGATGCCCTAGTTCTTGTACTTCCACATACAACACTCATATTGTTCCTACACCTGTTGCGACTCTAAATCCTCTATCTCCAAGAAGGACTATTGGAACTCCTAAGTCACAAAGCTTTCAATATTTTAATATTCTCACTCGCTAGCATTTGCATCATTTATAGCTGATATACACCGTCTCATTGATCCTAATTCCAAGAAATAGGAAGTCTCTTCTCCTTTTTGGAAAAATGTTGTGGCTAAAGAACTTACAACCATTTATCTGACTCATACATGAGACCCGGTTCCTCTCCAACTCAAAAAACATACAATTGGTTGTGTTGGCGAATATCTGAGTCAGATATGGGAGCATTACGTGTTCTGACCCAGATGGCGATAACTTGGAGTGCTGTCCAAGTACCTTGGAGTGTTGTTCAAGGTTTCATAGGTTCCTTGAGTAATAAGGACTATTTTATATGGAAAGTATTAGATGTTTACTTTCAGTTTCCTAGGCTTATACTGATGTGTTTTGTTCGGTATATATAGATGCCTGATAGGATCCTGTAATAGTGGAATTGGAGTTTTTGAGATAGTTTTCTTCAACAATAAAGTTTGCGAGTTTATGCAATTACCTCTTTATTTGGTATCAAAGCAAAGGGATAGAAGGAACCTGTGTTGTGAATTTCTGCTGTGGTGAACACCATCTACGAATTTTTCTGCTTGAGTTTGAAGCAGTTTTGTTCGTGTGGAGAGTTACCAGTGTAAAAGCTTTGCTGTTTTCGTGAGCCTAAGCCTGTGACAGACAAGGTAACATCAGGAGAAGAGAATCTGATTTCAGAGAAGGAGTTCGTGTGCAGAACCTTTAGAACTCTGGTTCTTCTATTGTATACCTGCTGTGGAGAGAGACCCCGTGTGGAGACATAAAGCAGTAAACCTGTTCGGAACAGTGAATTGTTGGTTCCTGTTCGCAAAGAGTGATCGACCGCTACTCGGTGTTCTTGCTGTGAAATCGTCTACGTGCATCTGCCTCGTGTGGTGTGGTCCTGCTTGTAGAGATCGAGAACCTGCAACAGATCGGTGAAGAAGGCGTCTTTTGCCCTAAAGAACGTGTTTTTTTTTGTTTGACTTTGGGCCTTATTCTCATTCGTGTTTGGCTTATTCTAATTGGCCCAAATTTGTCCAACCTTGAATTAAAGGAGCAATTACATTAATTCAATTCACGTGAGAATTTATTTTTCGAAAAAAAACAAATCAATTTTTTTTATTTGTGTGGAGTAATCAGAAATTGAACCGAGATGTCGAGAGGAGAATCGTCCCAACCCCCGGCTAAGGAACATATGTCGTTCACGTTCCAATGTCCGATTTTGACATCGACGAACTACACAATTTGGAGGATGCGCATGGAGGTACTACTCGGGATTCATGGCGTTTGGGATGTAATTGATCCCGGACTAGATGATGTGAAGAAAAACAACATCGTGAAAGGATTGTTGTTTCAATCGATTCCGGAGGATTTAATCCTTCAAATCGGTAATTTGAAAACCGGAAAAGAGATGTGGGAAGCGATTAAAACTCGTAACCTAGGAGCTGATCGTGTGAAGGAAGCCCGACTCCAAACTCTAATCACAGAATTCGAAAATTTAAAGATGAGTGATACTAGTACGATAGACGAGTTCGTTGCTAAATTATTTGGGATTGCTTCAAAATCCGCTTCACTAGGAGAGGTCATGACCGAACAAAAGCTTGCGAAGAAGTTTCTTACGAGCCTCCCTAGGCGGTTTGTCCACATAGTTGCAGCCCTTGAACAAGTTTTGGACCTTAAAACGATTGGCTTTGAAGACGTGGTTGGTCGCTTAAAAGCTTATGAAGAAAGAATCAAGGGTGAAGATAAAGTAATCGAGACTCAAAATAAATTACTTTATTCCAAAACCGAATCATCCAACAGAAACACTGATTCATCAAGAGGTAGAGGTCGGGGTTCAAATAACCGAGGAAGTGGACGAGGTGGTGGACGTGGCGGTGGACGTGGTCGGGGTAATACCCAAAATCACGGTCACTCGGAATCCTCTAAAAATCGTGAAGATCAAAAGCAAAAAGGAAAACAACGCGAGCAAAGAGATCTCTCAAATATTCAATGTTACCGGTGTGACAAGTATGGTCACTTTGCTTCAAGATGCCCGGACCGAATAAAAAATCATGAGGCTAACCTTAATCAGACACACGAAGGAAATACAAATCATGAAGAAGGAACGTTCTTTATGATGAATACAATTCAAGAAACGGTGTTCTTGAATGAAGACAAATATATCCCTCCAAAAGTTGAAGCAAATGCCGATGAAGACGGAATTTGGTACTTAGATAATGGTGCGAGTAACCACATGACCAGAAACTACTCTTATTTTTCTGAATTAAATAAAAACATAACGGGTAGAGTGAGATTTGGAGATGGATCGTGTGTTAGCATTAAAGGAAAAGGGTCAATTTTGTTCGAAGGGAAAAGTGGTGAGCAAAAATTAATGAAAGATATTTATTATATCCCATCACTTCGTAGCAATGTTATTAGCCTCGGGCAATCTACAATAGCCGGTTGTGATATTCGGATGCGAGGTGATTTCCTAACCATGAGAGATGGAGACGGAAGATTACTTATGAAAGTCCCGAGAAGTGCAAACCGACTCTATAAAATAAAGTTAAAAGTTGGAAAACCACATTGCTTACAAGCCAAGTTTAATGATGAAGCTTGGTTATGGCACGCGCGACTTGGCCACATTAATTTTGGCGCGATAAACTTGATGCACAAGCTAGCTAAAGGGATACCGGCAATCCAACATCAAGACAAACTTTGTGAATCTTGCATGTTTGGAAAACAAACAAAGCAGTCGTTTGCAAAGAAAACTAATTATAGAGCTACAGATATTCTCGAGATGGTGCATGGAGATATTTGTGGACCGGTTGATCCCCCTACCCAAGCGGGTAATATTTATATTCTAGTTCTTATTGATGATTATTCTAGATATATGTGGTCTTTTCTTTTGAAGCACAAAAGTGATGCATCCGGGATTATTAAAAGATTCAAGATATCAATTGAAACACGAACCAGTAAAGAGATCAAGACTTTCCATACGGATAGAGGTGGAGAATTCACATCAACCGAATTGAATCGTTTTTGTGATGAAGAAGGGATTTCACGTATGTTGACGGCTCCTTATGCACCTCAACAAAACGGTATAGTCGAACGGAGAAATCGGACGCTACTCGAGATGACACGGTGCCTAATGAAAGCAAAAGATATTCCAAACCACTTTTGGGGCGAAGCGGTACGACATGCAACGTTTATCATAAATCGTACACCTACTCGAGCATTGATAGGTGCTACACCATTCGAGAAATTTTATGGTGAAAAACCAAATCTTGAAGACTTGAAAGTATTTGGTTGTGTTGCATATGAAAGAGTAGTCTCTAAACACTTGAAGAAGCTTGATGATAGGTCACGACCGTTGGTATATTTTGGAAAGGAACCCAATTCGGGAGGATTTCGGTTATATAACCCGCGAGAAAATAAAATTATTATTAGTGCCCATGTAATGTGTGATGAAAATAAGACATGGCAATGGAATAATGAACCCAATAATCAAGATGGAAATGGACCGGGTACATTTACGGTCTTGTGGAGTAATGGTCAAGCAACCCAAGATAATGGTGGTTTGAGCCCAACTGCAACAGAAACCGAACAGTTCACTGATTCGGCACAAACCGCTCAAACCAATGACACTTATAGTGATGATGGCAGCCCATCACAACCTGTTGATGATCAAAATAATGATGCAAGTTTTGTCCCACTTCGGCGGTCCACTCGAACTTCAGTGTTGCCAAGAAGATTAAATGACTACGAGCTAGATGTGGATCATTTAATGTTGTCATTCGATGAAGAACCGAAGAACTTTAAGGAAGCCAAAGTGAACAAGAATTGGCTCGATGCAATGAAGGCCGAAATTGACTCCATCGAGAAAAATAATACTTGGAAATTAGTTCCTCCGCCTAAAGATATTAAGCCTATCGGGTTAAGATGGTTGTATAAAATTAAAAGAAATACAAATGGTGTGATTACAAGGTACAAAGCACGTCTAGTAGCAAAAGGCTATGTACAAGAGCAAGGCATTGATTTTGATGAAGTATTCGCGCCAGTAGCTCGACTTGAGACAATAAGATTATTGATTGCTCTCGCAGCCGGGAACGGATGGAAGATTCATCACTTAGATGTAAAAACTGCATTTTTAAATGGAGATTTAAAGGAAGAAGTGTACATTTGCCAACCGGAAGGTTTCGTGAAGCAAGGTGAAGAAACAAAAGTATACAAATTGGTATAAGCGTTGTACGGTCTCCGACAATCTCCAAGAGCATGGAATTTGAAGCTTAATAACACGTTGAAAAATATGGGTTTTAAACGGTGCATGCAAGAAAATGCAGTTTATAGAAAGGTTGCAAATGGAGAGTACATAATAGTTACGGTTTATGTAGATGATTTGTTCGTAACGGGAACAAGATTAGAGTTTATAAACCAATTCAAGAGACTAATGGCATTACAGTTTGAAATGTCAGACCTTGGTGAACTAACTTGCTACTTGGGTATTGAAGTATTGCAAGAAAATGGTTGTGTAAAGGTGAAGCAAGAGAGTTATGCTATGAAGATTCTAAAAGAGGCAGGCATGCAAGAGTGTAATGCAACTCAATGTCCGATGGAGCCAGGACTAAAGTTGTCAAAAGCTGAAGATGAACCAGAAGTTGAAGCTACCTATTATCGAAAAATAGTAGGTTGCTTACGATATCTCTTACACACGCGTCCAGATTTAGCATATTCGGTTGGAGTAGTTAGTCGTTATATGCAAAGCCCAAGAGAATCTCATGCACGCGCTATTAAGCAAATTCTTCGTTACTTGCGTGGTACTCCATCTTTTGGGATTGTATACAAACGAAGTAAAAATATGAGCTTGATAGGTTACAGTGATAGTAGTCACAATGTGGATATTGATGATGGCAGAAGTAGAACAGGGCATGTCTTCTACCTTTGTGACTCACCTATCACTTGGTGCTCCCAAAAGCAAGATACAGTAGCATTGTCATCATGTGAAGCAGAGTTCATGGCAGCTACTGCAGCTGCGTGTCAGGCGGTTTGGTTAAGGGAGTTATTGGCTGAGCTGACAGGAATGAAGAAACAGAAGGTGCTGATTCGCATAGACAACAAATCAGCAATAACATTGTCAAAGAATCCTGTCTTTCATGGAAGAAGCAAGCACATTCACACTCGATTCCACTTCATTCGAGAACGTGTTGAAAATGAGCAAGTGATTGTTGAGCATGTTTCAGGAGATAAGCAACGAGCAGATCCACTTACAAAGGCCTTAGCTCGAATAAGGTTCGTAGAGATGAGAGCATTGCTTGGCGTGCAAGAATTATCCTCGACTCAGAAATTCAGGGGGTGATTGTTGGCGAATATCTGAGTCAGATATGGGAGCATTACGTGTTCTGACCCAGATGGCGATAACTTGGAGTGTTGTCCAAGTACCTTGGAGTGTTGTTCAAGGTTTCATAGGTTCCTTGAGTAATAAGGACTATTTTATATGGAAAGTATTAGATGTTTACTTTCAGTTTCCTAGGCTTATACTGATGTGTTTTGTTCGGTATATATAGATGCCTGATAGGATCCTGTAATAGTGGAATTGGAGTTTTTGAGATAGTTTTCTTCAACAATAAAGTTTGCGAGTTTATGCAATTACCTCTTTAGGTTGTCGTTAGGTATTCAAGATTAAAACCAATTCTGATGGGTACGTTGAACAATATAAGGCTAGACTTGTTGCAAACGGGCATTCACAAGAGTATGGTATTGATTGGTTCCTTGGTTCCTTGTATAATTATGTTTTTTATCGAAGACATTTAAGAAGACAAAAAATGAATTTTGATTCAAATACATTTCTCCGAATTTTCGTAAGGAAATCAGCATGTTCTTGTTCCATTACACCAATGATGTTTTGTCTAATCTTCAAGAACCTAAACAACCACTCTTTCAAAAAAAAAGAACCTAAGCAACCATTGTATTTTCCCTGATGAGGGTTTTCTATCATCTTAAAGAGATTCCCTGGTTGGAAATTTGCAGATTATGAAAAGATACCAGATCAAAATAGAGTATAGAAAAAAACCCGGATAGATTATCAGACATATATAAGGTTCTATAAATCAAATTCTCAAGGAAAATAGTGAAACATAAATAAAAAGGGTAACATGTTGATGGTGTTAGTAGAGCAAGGGTGCGACAATGGTGAGTAATGTGGCTGTAACCAGCGGTGAGGAAGAGCGTCTTCTCAGAAAGTGGAGCCTTTATAGAACTCCTTTATATGTGAAGAAAGACTTAAAATTATAAATGACTTAATTCTACCATGTGGAGTCGAAGCCTTATCCATGTCAACATCATTTTTTCTTAATGATAAACATTAGCTAAGATACCAAACAATGTTAGAATCCCTAAATGTGATTGCATTTGTGTGAGCATCAAGAGCGAGTTTACGTGTTCCATTTGAACTACCATTATACAATTCTAGAGTTTTTTTGAGTTCTTGGAGTAGTTCGTATTGCATAATAAAGGCTTCGGGGGAAGTTGTTAGTGCAAAGCTTAGGGCGTGACGCTTGGCAAAGTTGTAAGAGTGAAACTGAAGACTATGGACAAGGTCAAAAGCAACCATGAATTAGCTAATGTTGACGATATATATGCTTGTAACCCGAATGTTGAAAGTGTGTATTATTGACCATCAATACAATCGTTCTCTAGTTTGCCTGCAAATGTAGCTTGATTACTCTGATCAAGTGAACAAAGTTAAATCCGTGTGTTATTATTGTCCATTTAGAAGCAAAACTAAGCACAGAAATGCAATTTTGGTCATCGGTGCATACATTGCTTCGACCTTTAGTGATCAAAAGAAGGTCCAAACTCTAAACTTCGAAGCGCAGGTTATGTTGGTGGTGTCATAGAACCATGAGCCACGGTACAGAGCCATGAGAGAAATTAGGTCAAATGTTTAATGTAAATAGATGTGCTTGTATGATTGTAACCCTAATGTTGAAAGGGTGTATTATTATTTATCAATAAAATCACTCTCTATCTTGATTACTCTGATATACCGAACCAAGTTAAATCCTTATGTTCTTATTGTCGATTTAGTACCTTCTTAATTATCATGTTTGTGTTTGTCGAAGTCCTTGATCATAACAAGTTCGTGAATAATGTTATAGGAAATCAAGTGTTGGTGACTATTTGCTTGCATATCCAATAATCTACGATGAATTTATATTGTGATAGATGATTTTTGTTTTTTATGATGTATAGAACTCTTGCTTGCATATCCAATAATCTTAGTTCGTTATTATAGTATTACAATGATTCTCTGGTACTGAATAATTGTTAATATCTTTTTACAGTTCAGGTTAGCATTCTTTTCACCTGAATCAAGAGTTCTAGGTGCTCCAGAATTGGTTGATCATCCTAGAAAAACGGTGTTACATTATCTTTCTGGGTATTTTTTCCTTGACCTATTTATTGTACTACCAATTCCTCAGGTAAGATTCTCTTTCAAGCATATATATCATCACTTAACATCATCATTTGTACATTCCTCAAAAAGTTAATTACTCGTCCATGTAGATAATCGTAGTATTTATCCTACCAAATTCCATTGCATCATTGGGAACAAATTATGAAAAGGATCTTTTGCGAGCAGCTGTTCTTGTTCAATACATTCCAAGGTTATTCCGAATTTCCAAGCTTATTGATGGCATGGGTGCAAGTGGTTACATTCCTCGGTCAGGATACTCGCTGGTTATATCCAATCTTCAGATTTTCGTCTCGGCTGGTCATTTTGTAGGGTCATGTTGGTATTTGTTAGGTTTACAGGTGGGTGGGAGTAGGAGTTTTTCATGTTTTATGCATGATTTCATTGCATAATAAATCTAAAAAAACAAAAAAAAAGCTCCTATATCTTAATCACACTATCATTTTTATGACACTGAGTTCTTTTATATATATATATATATATATATATATATATATATATATATATATATATATATATATATATATATATATAAATTTAGTCACACTATCATTTACTGCAAGACAAAAAAAAAAAAAGATTAGTCATTGATTGCTAAAGTCGAATTAGCGAATCAAGACATGAATACTGTTGAAAAAATATATTTGTTAATTGAATTCATCCATGTTATTATTGCATTAGTTCATAAAAGTTTGTAGGCTATTCTAACTGTTTTTCTTTAATTCTTTCAAGAGGGTGAATCAATGCCTTCAAGACGCTTGCCATAATTCTACAATCATGCATTGTATGAAGTTTATAGATTGTGGGAAAGGGAAGGAGTCTTGGGCCTTTGATGGTGATCAAATATGGAATAAATGGAAACAAGATAAAAATTCGAGTGCATGTTTTACCGAAGATGGTTTCCCATATGGAATTTATGTGAAGGCTGTGAATCTTATTGTAGACAATAGTATGATCACAAGATGTGCGTACTCTATGTTTTGGGGGTTACAGGTATTTTATCTTTAATTGACTTTGTCTTCCCTTTTTCTTTTATCAGACCCTTTTTATTCGTCTCAACACCTTCTTACATTTTTCTAATTAAAGATGGGATTTAAGCTATTTCACATGTGCATTCCTTGTTATTTGATGTATAGCTAGCATGTCAATAATCCATGTTATGTTCTTAACGGTTTACTTTTTCGGGTTTTTGGCACTCTATATATTCTCTTTTTGTGACAAAGTATTTTTTTCATCCTCTTTAACATGGTATGAGGGCTTGCGAATTCAAAATATTAAAAAAACAATCCTTGATTCCATTGGTAAAGCAACAACATACTATTGGTAATATGTGATTTGGAATTCTCTATAGGTTGTTTCCCCTTTCCTCTCCTTAGAATTAGGCAAGTTACCTATTATTATAAGATATGCATCTAATAAGATTTCATAGTTATCGGAATAAGTATTAGATGAGTAGTTTATTAGTTTTCTTCTCTATAAATAGCCTTATAGTCTAGTATCAATTCATTATATAATAATTATTCATACATTTTGAACTCCCTTCTCCCTTCATTGATTATAATAAAATCTTTCATGAGCCTTGGGGTTTTTACCTGCAACGGTTTGCACACAAACCATTGTGTCGTTTCTCTTTACTTCTACTTGTTTCTTATATTGGTGATTAAAAGAAGTGGTATCAGAATCACATTCATTATCCTAGCAAAGGTCTATTTGACGTTAATGGTATCCATGGAGTATGATCTTCCGTCAAGAAGCAAGCGTTATTAGCACAATCTGACTATGAAGATGCGTTAGATATATGAAGAGAAAAAGAAAGGCCATACAACTCTAACTTAATTAAACCAACTCCATTATGCATAACAAAAGATCTCACTGGTAAAATTCATTTCAAATAGAAGTTTTTTAAACAAAAATGCACAATGGAGGATGCCTGTCGAACCATATTTCGAATTTAAAGAAATCATTGCCGACCTAGCTCCGATGGAAGTCAAGTATGGAGAGGAAGATATGGTTTTAATGATGTTACATTTTCTGCCAAGCTCCTGTTCCTTATTCTATATGACATTTTTGAGGCCCAAGATTCAAAGAGCAGGCAAAGTAAAATGGTGGCTACTAATGGCTTAAGTAGTTTACAAGCCGATTGCTTGTGTGTTCATGGCGATCAATGAGAACAAATCAAATAATGGATCTCGAGATAAAGAGGCCAATCAAAATCAAGAGGCAAGTTCAAATCATGCAAATGTTGCAAAAAGAAAGAGCAATACATAATGTGTACATGTTGTAGAACAAGGAAAAAGGAATAGCTCAAACAAATTGAAAGATAACAAAGCAGATGATTTTATGAAGTGTGTATGTGATAGTAGTTCAAAATATGAGAGGATCGTGTTGTAGGATATTCTTACATGAATGACGTGTTGTAGAACAAGGAAAAAGGAATAGCTCAAACAAATTGAAAGATAACAAAGCAGATGATTTTATGAAGTGTGTATATACATGGAGTATAACACACATGAAAGACATAATATTGGTTCAATATTAATGCATGCTCACCAAAATATTACAGCTTCACTATTTATGAGTCTGACTCACAGTTTGCCACCATATACATGTGGCATGTGCAAAAATCATACAAAATAATATATCGTATCCACAAAATAATACAACTTGTGAGCTATTAATAAAGCAAATGGAAAAACCCTTACTATCTTCATCTCCATCCTCATCATACTCAACTTCAACTCATCTTTTGTATTACTCACAATAATTGTTGTTCTTTTGTCATTTATAACCGACACCTTTTTTACATTCCTCAGTCCTAAAACAATTAAAAGTATCTTTATGTTTAACTATTTTATAAACTAAGGTAATATAATATATATGCTTTGTATATCAAAGTATTTACCTCTATTTTGTTTTTTTGTTACTAGTCCCCATCCTCTTTAAAGCATTAGTGAACATCCATCAACGGGATATCTTTAGGGAGACATGCATCCTCGTAAGTTTCTCCTGGTTTTTGTCTCTTTTGATGCCTTTTATTAGGGTTAATGTTGTATTTCACAAAGACTAAAACATTTAACCTCTGTTTCTTCAAAAAGAGGAGTACATAATGAAATGTGCCCCAATTCCTCTCACATCCTATGACACTACATGTGAGATTGAACATATGAATGGCTAGATGCTGAAGTTTTAGACACTCATCTCCATAGTGTCTCCACGACCATGTTGGTTGGATCTTCTTTCTTATTGAAATGGTTGCGGATAATTAAACCAAACATTCCTATTCTGTCATTGAACTTATCAAGTTGTTCTTGAATATTTGTGTTTGTTGGTCTGTCATACATCTTCTCAATAACGTAGTACAATCCAAGTGTGACTTCATAATGGGCCCAAAAGTTCTCATTGAAGTGAAGGCTATTTTTGAAAATTATGGTAAGATATTAGTTTACTATATATAAAGTAAATTAATATGTAATTTCAATCTCATGAACAAAAGTCAGACCTTGGATGAAGATGGTATCCCACATGAAGGGACCTATGGGGTTGCATTTGCCACCTACGATCAATCCTTTTCACAAAGGGGTCGATATCTTGTCTCAACCCCATTAAAATTTTTGAATTTTCCTCATGGTCTTCCCCGTCCGTAGGCTATGAGGGCATATTAGACTATATATTACACATGTTTAATTATCTTAGTCTAGAGGGTAATTAGATGTAATATCCATCCCAATATTACATACATATATACCTCTTGTAATCCATTATTTACAATCAAATGCGAATACATGACCTTACATAGAATATTAGTTACCATGGTTTTACTAAATTCTGAAAGAATAAGCTTACTTATTTTTCATCCACCTCCCATGAATTTGTATTTTTTACTCGCATCAAACTTAATAAGAGAGTTCCTTCTAATCCTTTTCATTTGCTGATGATTGTGCCACAGCAAATCAGTACATTGGCTGGCAATCAAACTCCAAGTTATTTTTTCTGGGAAATCCTTTTTACCATGTTTATCATTGGTGTTGGACTTCTACTATTTTCCTTTCTGATCGGAAGCATGCAGAACTTTCTTCAAGGTCTCGGTCGTAGGTACACCAATTAGTAGGAAACTTATGCTGCTTATAACCCTCACTGATTTATGATATTAGTAGTTCTTCAATATGAATGATCCATGGACATTTAATATTAATTATCGTAGAGAAATGGAAACATTAGTTAGACGACGTGATGTTGAAGAGTGGATGAGACACGAGAACTTACCAGAAAACCTACGAAGGTACAAATCTCATGCCTCATTATTTTCATCAATCACAGTAATTAATCATTAAAGCGCAATTTCCTTTCTTAGTAAAAGTTCAAATTTAGCATGAAGCTTTAGGCTGTAGTTATTACTCCGGACTGGACTCCAGAAGCTTTCTAGGGCTATTCTAACCTTGTTCCACGTTTTGGGTGTTTTAGTTATGTCCTTTCCTGTCATAAGATTCTTTCTTTTCCATTGTGATTTGCATCAGGTAGTTTTGATGTCTACTTGGTCAAAACTTGACTATTTAAGGTCTTGATATGCAGAAAAGTTCGAGAGTCGGAGTATTTTATTGGGGCTGCTACCCAAGGGATTGATGGAGAAACACTAGTGCAGAATTTACCTGAAGACTTGCAAAGAGATGTTCGCCATCACCTCTTTAAGTTCTTCAAGAAAGTAAGATCGATTAAACCATTTCTATGTTCCTGTTAGGTGAAGGTTACATGATCACTGATCATTAAAGCTGCATCTCAACCTTTTAAATAATCTGTAGGTCCGGATTTTTGCGTATATGGATGAACCACTTTTAGATGCAATATATGAAAGGTTAAGGAAAAAGACATATATTAAAGGAGGCAAAGTTTTATATATAGGTGGGGTTGTGACGAAAATGGTTTTTATTGCAAGAGGGAAGTTGGAGAGTATAGTAGAAAATGGGAATAAAGTTCCGTTGTCAGAAGGCGATGTATGCGGTGAAGAACTTCTCATATCGTACTTCGAACATTTCTGTGTTAATGGAGGTATAAAGTAGTTTGGATGGGGAGATCACGATATAGTGGATTGTACTCTTACTTGATTTCTAATTGGTCTTTGGAATATAATAAACTTAGAGCATCCACAATGGTGAGTTTAATGGGAGAGTTGAATGAGGTGGCAAGTCCATGTGTCATTCAATGTATGAAACTCTACCATTGTGAGATGCCACATTGACATTCAATGGATTTGGAGTTTAATGGTCATTGAACTCTTCAATGGGAAAAAGGAAAGTTTTAATTCTTAAATACTTACTATAAATTACATTTTGTAACATTCTATTGAACTTTGTAGAGTTCAATGCATTGTAGAGAAAAAAATAATAGAGTTGTATGGTTTGTAGAATGATGATGTGACAATCCATTGAACTCTATGGAGTTCAATGCATTGTGGATGTCCTTAGTTAGTAACACCATTGTACCACCCAAAATTGACTTTTTAGGTAACTTTGACCAAAAACTGTAAAATGCAGACATGGGCGAATGGATTTAATAACAGTTGTCAGAAATTGGACGGTTTTGGAAACAATTTTTAAAGTCTGGCCACAAAATTAGAAATGAAGTGAATATGTGTCGTTAACTATTGTGATTTTCCATGTTGGGTTTAATAACCATTTTTCCATTCACTACACATGCATATAAAGTGTTACACCCTTTGCTTTTTTTTAAAGATTTTGATGTGTTTTTTTCCACTATAAATTGTTACCTTTAGATACAAGAAACCATAGAAAACAAGGAAATGTTGGAAATCAGGCCCGCAATCACTCTTTGAACACCCATCAAAACAGCAATTGTTTATATTACACTTTCAAGAAAACTAATTACCCTCTGGATTAAACCAACAGGAAAAAGATTGATTAGCAACAGAACGGTGAAATGCTTATCGAATGTGGAGGCATATGTTATTTGGGCTGCAGAACTTGAAGAAGTAACCAACCTTTTTTCTGAATACTTCAGGAATCCTCGTGTTCAGCATGCCATAAGGTAATACATCTTCTACACAATATTTGATGCACTGTTTGTTAGTTGATATAAGTGAAAGATTAGAGGGAGGGAGGGATTTGTAAAATATTTATACGTGAATAGGGATATTAAAAGTAATATTACACGTAATATAAGAATTTTATGAAGGCCAATCCATAATGTTCTTTTTACTGTTGAGTATCAGATGCGTTATTTTAATGTTGAAATTTGTAAAAGGAAATTGAATGAAGTCGCGTACTTAAACTACTTTTTGATTAATATTGTCACTGTTCCAATAAACCTGAAATAATTAATTGCTACATGTCAAATTAATGTGATACCTTTTAATATAAGCATGTGATCATCACTAAGTTGTTTCAGTTTATGCTTAAAAAATGAAAATGTATCTGAATGTTTTGGATCAAAGCCGATAGTTCTAGGACACGCATGTGGGGACAGGTTCTAGTAGTTTCACTTCCAAATGGGAAACACCAGCATTGTTCACATTTACTTTATAATAATTGTCCAATTGTTTAGTATACATAAGCTATATGTCAGATTATGGTTTCTGTTCCTGATAGCAATTAAAATAAATTCAGTTTTTATAATTACATGGTTTACATGTTTTGCTACCTTCAGGAACAAATCCCTATACTGGCGAAGCATGGCGGCAACCACTATCCAGGTGGCATGGAGACACTATAAGAAGCGCCAAAACCGTGCAAAAACCTCACGTGGTCGTACTATACTGCAACCACTTTAATGCTCTAAATGGTTTTCTTGGTTTAAGAGCTTGTATTAATATGAGTGAGACATACATTCCACAGGAATGGCTGGAATTTGGTGATATTGGTGCCAAATGCCTCTAAGGTGTGTGTTGACATTCCTTCATTGTGTTTGTGGATTATGAAGTCATTATTATGAGATGTATATAATTAATATCAGTTCTGCGTAGCTAGACACTTATGCCGTTGGCGTCTCAAAGCTTTTCAAGTCATGTTTGCATGTTTTCCTTTGGCATAAGGTTTTTACAAATTAAGTATTAAGCTGATGTTTGTTTTTAAAGAGATAAAAGGTCTTCTATCTACACACCAAATCTGCCTAAATGTTAAATGGCATTATCGTGAAAAGTTAAACTAATTACACATTTAAAAAAAATAAGAATGACTTTAAATTATAAAACAAAAAGGATAAATATCTAATACATTAAAACATTTAACTGATATCTATCATATGTTAGTCCCGTTTTATAAATCGTCTTTATTTTGAAAATGATTTTAAAAATTCAATCCCTATTCTAATAAAAAATATGTTTATTATTCTTTTGTCATGTATCATCCTATTATGTTTTCTAATTAATGTCATGTCATTGTCAACCTATTGATTCTCCATATTAAGGTTCAAATTTTAAATTTCCTACTCTAATTACATTAAACTAATAACATTAGAGTAAAAAATAAAATAAATTAATACATATTATAAGGTCACGTATTTAATTTATCTAAATTAACGATTATAATTTTATAACTAAAAAATATATATTTATTAATAATTTATTTAAAATAACTTATGAATAATTTTGAGTTTTTAGTATGAAAGTTTAATTAATTTTATAATTGTAATTCTCACGGGTTATAAACTACTATTTAATATGGATATGCAATAAGAAAAAATACATAACAAACCCATTATAACGTAAAAAAAAAATTGTTGTGAATCCCAATAAGATATTAATTATGAGCAATGATTAATGAGTTAAAAAATACCGTAGTTTACTATTCAATGTAAAGCAAGAAAAAAAATGTTTATTTTTAAAATATGTGAGAAGTTGTTATTGAATGTCTTAAAAAAGAGGGCGTACAAATCATTTTAGGTTTGCGGTCTTCTAAAAATAAACATGATATGAGTTAAAATGTTTGTGCGGTGAAAACAAAAGTGGTGATCCCTCACTAATTTACAACGGAATTAGGTTTCAGCGAGGGTAAAAATTCCTCCTGGTCTACGAAGGATTTACGAGGGATTAGCGAGGCAACGATATTTCCAAACTTTAATTATTTCTCAACAAATTTGCGACAGCTTCGAAAGGAATTACTAACATAACCATCGATGGAATAGGCCTTTCTTTCAGACCGGTCTTCTGAGTTCCTTCCTACGTAATCAAATCTGATCATCCCCTTTTGTCCATAAGGACCTCGTGGCATACAACCAAAATGACTCCCGCTAGATAGCCGCCCCTTTCTCTATTTTTATAGCCTCGGGTCGCTTAGACCGCACAGAGTGGGCTTTGCTTAAGCTCGGCGAATCCGAGGTGGACTCGGCAAACACCGCGCTGCCACCTCGGTAAGCTCTACTCGACGTCTGTATTCAGTGAGTTTATACCGAGTATAAATCCCACACTTCAACCAATGAGCAACGACTCATGTTTTAAATTCAATCCTAACCCCTTCATATACCACATCAAAACAATCTTCTACACTCTCTCTAAAAATGTCATCTTCATCTTCTTCATTGTTGGATTTTTTTGATGTGTTGCTTGAATCGACCATAGAGGTCATTGAAGAGGCTAAACAGAAGATAAAAGAGCTACATTAACAAAATGCCGAAAATTCTTGCTTAAAAAAAGAAGGTTCATACAAAGAATTCGTGAAGCAGCTCGCTAACGCCTCATGCAAGATAATTTTGAAGAACATGTAACTTTTCAAGGATATTATTTTCGTAGGCGGTTCTGTATGCACGAACATCTATTTTAGTGTATCGTTAACGACATTACACCAACATGTCTATATTTCAAATAAAGTGCAGATGCTAGAGGTTTATCTGGTTTTACTGTTTTACAAAAATGCACCAGCACACTTCACCAACTAGCATATGTAACTTCCCTCGATGCACTAGATGAGAATCTTAAGATGTTTGGACGTACTGCATGACAAAGACTTCAAAAAATTTGGGTATATCATTTGATTGTATGGTCCACGATATTTGCGCAAACGTACATGCAGTAACATCCAATAATTATATGCTCATCATTCAAATGTGAACGACTTCCATGGAATGTTAGGAAGCCTAGATTGCCTCCACTAGGAATGGGGCAGTTTCCCAAATGCACATCAAGGTTAATACACCTGAGGTGATCATGGTTATCCAATTATCATACTGGAAGTGGTGGCCTCATCGGATTTGTGCTATGGCACACATTTTTTGGTTCTGCCGGTCCCTTCAATGACGTTAATGTTCTTAATATGTATTCATTATTCGACGACATGTATAACGAGACTACACCAAATTCTTTGTTTGATGTACATGGAATATCATATAGGTACAGGTATTATCTTGTGAACGAGATTTATCCGGAGTGTTCTTGTTTTGTAAAGTCATTGTCTTGTCCTAATGATCGAAAAATGTTGAAGTTTCAAGCTCAAGAGAAGGAAAGGAAGGCTGTTGAACGAGCGTTTGACGCTCTTAAAAAATGTTGGCATATACTTAAATACCCTGAGATTTTTGTTGACGAGGAGAAAATGGATGAGGTTATGTATATTTGTATCATATTGCGTAATATGATTCTCAAAGATGAAGGAAGTGCAATATGTGAGTTTAATGAAAACGAGATCGTTCCACCAACACAAACATTTGCGGTTGGAAGCGACAAATACTTGATGAGAAGATCAATAAATAATGATATTGAGGCCCATCATCTTCTTCGTAGAGATCTAACATAACATATTTAGACCGTTGACCACATCGATCATAACGCAGAACGGTCGATGATTTAGACGACTGATTTTTCGATGAAGATGCCTTTACATCTATCTATATTTCGTTTTTTAATATCTAGGTTTTTGTTTTTTTTAATTTTATGCTTTTTTATTTGTTGTTTTTCCGTTCAAATTTATTAGTTTTAAAATATTTTTTAATTAATTTATTTTATTATAAATTAATTTTACAAATAGCATGGAAAGGATGACAACTCATTTCCTGTAAATTTTACATGACAGTTTTGTAGCAACATGACAAATCCTATGTGGCGCCTAGTGGACTATAGCAAGCATGGCATCATTCCCTACAAACTTATTGATATTCATTCCCTCCAATTATTTCGTTTCCCAAATTCTTTCACTTGCAAAGATTATTTCAGCGTTCCCTCCACATTGTGAAAAGTTCCTCCTCTCACTTGCTTTCCCTCTTCAAAATCGAAACCCTATTCCCCTAAATCCTAATTGGCCAATTTTTCTAGTTCCCTCTATTTTCCAAAACTCCTCCTCCCACTCAAACCTACTTTGTATCCTAATCATGTGGTTCCCTCCTCCGTATTACCCTCTTTATTCATAATCAAATTTGTTACAATCGACATAAGACCCTCTTCTCATGGTGTGTTATCTGTCTGCAGCCACCATCACATACTGATTTCCTTACTCAACATTGGGACCCCTCATTATCCTCTTTGATACTACCGCTCTAACTCAGGTAATATTTCACACACACTTTCCTTTTTTTATAACCAAAGAAGTGGTTTTTCAGAGTAAAATATCTACTTCTTTCAACAAATTTGCGTTCAAGTTTTTTGTGGTTGCTTATTATGAACCCTAATTGATCATTTACCATGGTTTTGTTGTGTTGTTTAATTAAATATCATCAAGAACTCGATGACCTTATTCTATTATAGATCATGGAGAGGAAGTTGTATTTCTAGTCGATAAGTAATAGACAGTTATGATAGAGACTAGAATTAGAAGGATACAAAGTGAAATTATGTAGTTTATATATATCCTATGTAATCTATCGGTCATAATAGACAATACAATATTTTACCAAGATTATTATGGTATCAGAGCTTGTCAATTCCTAAACCTAATTGGCACCTAACATCTCTTACTGTCGACCAAACAATAATCAACAATCTCAAGCCTTCTGAATCTTCAACGACGACAATCACAAGTCTTCTGATCCTTCAACAACAATCAATAATCCAACACATAGGTTCTGTTACTCTTTCTTTTCATCAACCCTCGTTTTTTTTCCTGATTCTATTCGGCTGAATAGTGGCTTTGATTGCTGCATTCACCACTGTTGAGAAAACTTCTCACAACTCTCACAAATTCGAATTTACTCTCTCCCTAACCAACTATGGTTTTGGAAAACAATGATTCATCTATTCCTTGTTACAAACAATCTGATTGGATATGTTGATGGTACCATTCCATGTCCATCACCATTGGTTGAACAAACCTCTTCATCAGACAAAGAGCCTGTCACACATCCCAACCAAACCCTAATTATCCTATATGGGTTTCTAACGACGCTCATATTAGGATGTTGATCATCTCGACGATCTCAGAATATACGTTAATGTGATTTATCTCTCATTGTTTGTCATCCAGATCACAAGCTTTAATGATGGCCATGATTTCAGCCAAACTAAGTCGATTAAGATCTTTTGTTTTCTTGATGATAGCAACATTCATATCCCATGTCTTTGGGAGAGAGTTAAACAACTTCTTGTTGACTTCTAATCTTGGCACTGAGACACCAACTGAACTCATCTCAGTGGTGAGTGTGATAAAGCGTTGAAGTTGAGCTTCCAAGGTTTCTCCAAGAACATGATTAAACATATTGAAATTCTATCTCAGCGAGTCTTGACGGCTTTGTTTCATGTCCTCATTTCCTTCGTACACTTCAATCAAAGCTTCCCATAGAGCTTTTGCAGATTTATATTCCCGAAAACCTTGGGCAATTTCAGCAGAAAGAGCCACAGTAAGGGTAGCAAGTGTTCTTTCTTGCTGTTCAATCTTATCAAATTCTGGAAGTGTTGTGGTGATTCTGATAGGACCCTTCAAAATACATCTCCAAATTTTGAAATCTTTCATCTAGATGTATTTCTCCATACCATACTTCCATTCTGGAAACTCCTCAGCCAATAACAAACGGGGTATGCGAGTGGTAGTGCCCATAACTGAATCGAGTTCATGATGAGAATTTTGAGAGTCCATTTTTTTAATTTTCTATTTTTTTTTAAATTGAAAGAACTAGGAGGTAAACACAAAGGTTAAATCAAAGATATTGTTTACAGCCAAGGTTTACGGCCGTAATCAGTTTACAGCTTGAGGTGTTTACAGCCGTAAGCTTGTTTACGGCCGTACACGAGTTTCTGGTCCTTGAATATCCGAGGTTTACGACTTTTGAAGATGTGCAGTTTACGGTCTCTGAAGATCAATAGATTACGGCTGAGAAAGGACTTTACGGTCATACTCTCTTCAACAATTTCAACCGCAAACTTCCAGAAGTGATGAAAACACAAGTTTTTCTAGCAGTTTTGATCTGCTGAGCTATGAAAAGACAGAATTAAGCCTCGAACAATGAAGAAACCGAATATCCTTCAACCGTGAACACGACTGAAATCTGTTTTGACATCGGATGTATCTGATACCAATTGTAAGGTCCTAAAATCTTAGGATCCAAACCAGTGATCAAACAAATAGCAATCAAACAGGATAAGAATGGAGTAGTAGAAAGATTAACTAGGCATGCACACGTTTATATTATAAAAACGTCAAATACACCTTGGATACACACACTGGACCGTAAACACTAAGAGACTCTTCCTGATTCGTCAACAACCTCTGACAAACTCTGACAAGCCCTATATATAGGGAATATTTGGTCGTAAACGGGTTTATGGCCATAAACTCGTTTACGACCGTACACACAAGCCTAACCGTAAACACTGTAATTAATCAACAAAACATAATCATAACCTAATAAGACCTATACATATGAAACCATAAATATAAGACCTTTCAGTATATCAATCAATCTTATAACCAGGATATCCTCCTAACATGTCACTAGCATAGCATCATCCTATATATCAGGACACTGACCCAACTGGGTCACTAAATCATAGTGTATCACTATCCTAACTACAAGGATGTAAATCAATAAGCATAACATGTAATAATTTGAATACAATCCATAAAGGGCCGGCCTTGGTGCCTTAGACCCTGTTGATATAGTGAGGATAACTCACCTCATAAGTAGCTTGAAAGGTAGTGTCAAACCCCTCCAAGTGTTGCTCCAAATCCAACACCTATATTCACCAATGTCCTTTGTTATCAAAATCCCATTTACCAAATTCCCTCAGAAGTCAACTGGTCAACCCTGGTCAAAGTCAAAGTCAACTGTCAAGGTCAATAGTCCATGTTGACCTCAACTCGTCGAGTACCCTCAACTACTCGTCGAGTTCCTTGCATAACTTGCCCACTCGCCGAGTCACTCGCTTGACACGCCGAGCCCAAGGCAATCTTCATCGTACTCGCCGAGTCATTCATACGAATCACCGAGTCTATGAAAATCTTCATCGGACTCGCTGAGTCGTTTATGCCACTCGTCGAGTCCCTTCAGTCCATCATCCATACAGATGCTATTTATGCCATGCTAAGGCTCCATACTGCAGATCAAATCCCCTAGGGCATGTTTATCACGTAAAGTTGCGAACTTTACGTGCATGCAAGGTGCTAATGACTTAAATCAAGCTAAAGAAGTGGTTCTAGGAAAAACAGCTTCACCAACATGCTAAAGACTAATACTTTATGATGATGAGAGCCAATATGAGCCTAGATCTGAAGTTGCAACTTCATATCTTGGTTCCTCACTCGAAATGCAACACCAAATGCCCAAAATGGTCCCAAAACTCAATATAAAAGGGACCTAGCTAGGAGAAGCTCAAGGTGATGACTTGATACCTTCAAATGATGATAAACCAAGGTATGGTATGAGGCATTTTAGGAGAACTCATTAAGCTTTGTGCTTACGGTTTTTAGTTTATGTTTCAGGTACTTCCAGTTCGAAGGGGAAGGGCCCGACCAGATCACATCGCATCACCCTGTGATTTTCGCATTCTGAAATTTTGGGAATTTGTACTATGATAATATGGTTCTATGATACACTTTTGAATGACTTGATATTAGTACCATATGATTTGAATGATTTAAAAAAAATTATCTGTATTTTTTGGATGTTACAATAGAACGCCGAAAATGGGGCTCATATGTGTGCACGTCAAACGCCCCACGCAGGGGAAGCATTGAAGTAGTAATAGTACGCATATAGTAAAGAATATACATAAAAGGAAAGTAAAGAAACAATAAATTTAACAAAATTCCGAAAAAAAGCATCTTAACAAATAACAAAATACTTATGAAAAATATACACAACGTGTAAAAGTATTTTCAAATCATAGATAACTATAAACTCACCAACATTTAGTTGACATTTTAAATCGCATGTATTCTCAGGGAAATGAGAGTCCGAAGTGGCAAAGTCATCCGAGATTCACACAAAGGATTGATTTGCAGTGTTATTTGGTTGTCGATGTTTAAAATGTAGTTTGTTTTTGCTATGCTAGTATTACAATAAGACAATGTAATATATACTATTCATAAAAATAATGCTTGTGTTGCTCGATGTATTCAATGTCTCTGGCACCTATCAAACGTCACGCAAATGGACGATTTCGGCGCCCGGCCAGGGTGTGACAAATACCCTTTAACACAGGGACCATTTGTGTAATTTACTATAAATCAATAAAATTTGAAGTAGATTGTGTTGAGCGTTGACTGACCTTTCATGGTCACGTTCTCAAAGAGAAACGGTGGGTATATATGGTTACAGGACGATGGTTTTAGCTGATTAGAGTATGCTTAGTGGATCGTATAGTCAACTTCGAATGCTTTCGTCGCAATTGCATTCTCCTACTCATTTCCAAAACTCCATCGTCCACTTGATCTGATCAATTACAACTTGCGAGCCTCATACAGATGCCCTAAATCTACGTGCAATCAATGCATTTCCTTCTCAAATCTTGGTCTCCTCCTTTCATTTGGCTGTTTCTTATCATCCTCTTATTTAAACACACATTTTTATAGCTACTTGTAACTTCCCCCATTCTTCGTTTGATAGAGGTTAATCAGAGGCATTAAACAGGTATGCCCTTAATTTCCTCTGGCTTCTGACGATTTTCTCTTTTTCTGTAATTAAATTGCTGAATATGCTTCACTTTTGATCGTGAACTAAGTTCAATTTCACTTGAAGAATGTAAGAACATGGTGATTGAGTGCTTCTGAAATGTGGTCGAGTAGACTGAATGTGTTGCCTAACATTACTTTTGAGAGAGTGTTATTAGTTTTGTTGTTCAATTTCTCTCGCTTCTATCCTATCTGCTTGATACTATATTATTTCAGGAAGCTGTTGTACTTGAGATTTGATTGATGGACACAGTTGGAAAAGATGATGTAGAAGACTACAGTCGAAATGGAAAATTTTCAAACAGGAGCAAAAGTGTTTCAATATCGATCCCAGTGAGCTCCAATGAAGTAAATTCTGGTGAAATAAGTCATGTTTCCTCTACAAGCCCCTTGTATACTAGAAATCATAGCAACCAATCGGGAGATTCTAATAATGAAGTAAAACTCTTGACCTCATGTTCTTATAGCTAGTGTTCATTTGCATTGAATTGAAAAACTATTTTGTTCATCATAACAATCATTTTGTTGTGTTCTTTTGCAGAATGATGGTGTTCTACTTGTACATGGGTGGGCACAAGAAACGTTATCTTTACTAAAAAAATTTGCATTTGGTGTCATGAATCCACATGACAAATATGTTGAGCAGCTGAACAAATTCTTTCTCATTTCTTGCTTATTCGCCATTTTCATAGACCCCTTATTCTTTTACTTGTTGTCAGTGAAGAAGGTAAAACTCAATCTTGATTTGAAGTTATTTTGGAAATATTACTTGTTTATATCTATTACATGGACATATTTGACAGACAAAAAAGGTCAACTTCTTGGTAAAAGCCAACTCTTTTACTTGTCTGAGTTAAGAAAAATACTCTTTCTTCACTTAAATAACACAACTTAAAGCCATTTTTCTTATTTCTACCTCAAAACACTCATTTAAACACTGATTAGCATGAGAACTAGTTCCATCTCATCTAAAGTTTGCCAATTGATTCGTATTATCTCCCACTGAACATTAACATGTCCCAGAGTATGATGTCAAGGTGAATGTTTTTGTATCTTTGCTTGTGAATTGGCATAATATCTTTTGATTATCATCTTTTTTGGAAGCAGGACTACAAGTGTGTAGTAATTAATTGGCCAATGGCAATAATCCTTGTGGTTTCCAGAAGCATAACAGACTTTATATACTTGATGCGCATTCTTATGGAGGTAAACGTACCACTGCTTATATAATCACCTCTTTTTACATTCCTTCAATATACAAATGGTTGTTTAGACTTGAGAATACATCTTTTTCAGTTCAAGTTAGCATTCATTTCACCTGAATCAAGAGTTGTAGGAGCTGGAGACTTGGTTAAACATCATACAAAAATCGCATTACATTATCTTTCTGGATTTTTCTTCCTTGACTTACTTATTGTACTCCCAATTCCTCAGGCAAGATTCTCTTTTTCAACCATAAAATCATTTTGTGCATTATTTGTTCCTCATATAAGATAATAAATTATCTATTGCAACAGATGATTGTATTATTTGTGCAACCAAATGGGGTTTCATCACCAGGAGCTAGTTATGCAAAGTTTCTTCTCCAAACAGTTATTCTTATTCAATACATTCCAAGATTATACCGATTTCTGCCTCTTCTTGGTGGACATTCTTCAAGTAGATTCATATTTGAGTCAACATGGGCAAATTTTGTCATCAATCTTTTGACTTTTGTCTTGGCTGGTCATGTCATTGGTTCATGCTGGTATATGTTAGGGTTACTGGTGGGTGACATCATCATTATGATGAATTCCTTTAACTCAGATCATATAATCTTTTCTAAAAGTTTGTAACACTTTTTTTCTAATTGTTTTTTTTTTAAATAATTCCTTTGAAGAGGGTGAACAGATGCCTTCGAGACAGCTGTCATGATTCTAGAATCATGGATTGTAAGAGGTTTATAGATTGTGGGCGTGGGAATGATTATGTTTATAGGGGTTTTGAAGGTAATCTTGAAATATGGAATGAGTGGAAAGAAGATGGAAATTCGAGTGCTTGTTTTAGTGAAGATGGTTTCAACTATGGGATTTACATGACAGCTGTCAATCTCACTACTGAAAGTAGTTTCATCACAAGATATGTCTACTCCTCTTTTTGGGGGCTTCAGGTATTAAATTCTTTCTCCTTACTTGTTTCCTATATGAAATGTTATTGACAATATAAATCAGGGGATTGTGGGTTTTTTATACCATATTATATATACATTAACATTTACCTAAATTGTTTTCTACTTATTCCTAAGGTCACATCACAACAACAATGTTTTCTTATTAAAAAACTTTCAGAATTACAGAAACGGTCCATGTGAAATAATAAAATTACAGAAAATGTCCCTGTGTGATAAGCAGGGAATGAAAATTACAGATATGGTCCCTATTTAATAGTAAATTTACAGAAATGGCCCCTGTGTAATAGTAGAGTTACAGAAATGGTCCCTGTGTAATGGCAGAAAATGTATAAATTATGGAAATGGTGTCTGCATAATAGTAAAATGACAAAATACCATGATTGGGTCTTTATTTCTTGCATATATACATGAAGTTAAATAATATTAATTCTTTTTTTTTTTTCATTTGTTGATGATTGTTACAAGCAAATCAGCACGTTAGGTGGGAATCAAACTCCAAGTTACTTTGTTGGGGAAGTCCTTTTTACGATGGGCATCATTGGACTTGGCCTTCTACTTTTTGCCCTTCTTATTGGAAACATGCAAAACTTTCTTCAAGGTCTTGGACGAAGGTACCCCTCTTATTATCACACTTATGCTACTTTTAACCCCTCATTCTTTCATCATATCAAATATCATTACTTTGCTTTGTTTTAATATTATTTTATTAGACGACTTGAAAAGTCACTTAGAAGACGTGATGTTGAGGAGTGGATGAGTCACCGACGTCTCCCAGAAATGATACGAAGGTATCAAAACATTCTTATTCTCCATGACCTTTTATGTCATTTTACACACTCTATTTTACTAGCTTATCAACTAGTTTTACTAAGGCTGTGTTTGGCACGCCACAGCTAGCTGATAAGTTAGCTTATGTTTCAAGCTTTTTTAAGTTGTCATGTTTGACAAGCCAAAAAGTAGCTCATAAGCTAACTTTTTAAAAAACTACTTAAACTAGCTTTTCAGGAGCTTTTTAAAAATTTTCCAAATATACCCTTAATCGAGTATAAAAACATATTCTTTTAAATGTTTGTTTATGTTCTTTTATATAGAGTGAATTACACGAATGGTCCCTATGGTTTGGGGTAATTTGCACGTTTGGTCCCTAACTTATTTTTTTAACTCGCAAGGTCCCTAATGGTTATTTAAATAAGGTAGGGTAGGTAAGGTAAGGTGAGGTGGAAGTGGGGTTGGGGGTGTGTTTATTTAAATAAATTAAAAAATCAAGGGCAAAATAGTCTTTTTAGGTAAGCCAAGGACCAAGCACGCAACAAAAACAACCATTAGGGACCTTCTGAATTAATAAAATAAGTTAGGGACCAAACATGCAAATTACCCCAAACCATAGGGATCATTTATGTAATTTACTCTTTTATATATTTCAGCTAGCTTATCGGCTAGTTTTACCAAACATCAATTTTAATCAGCTAGCAGCTAGCTTTTCATATAATAACTAGCTTTTCACCTATCAGCTAGCTTTTTAGCTAGTACGCCGAACATAGTCTAAGTGTAGTTTTGTTGTCTATTTGGTCAAAGGTTGACTTTGACCATTTTTTTATGTGTAGAAAAGTTCGAGAGTCGGAGCGTTACCATTGGGCAGCTACCCGAGGGGTTGATGAAGAAACACTGATGGAGAATCTGCCTGAAGACTTGCAAAGAGATATACGTCGCCACCTTTTTAAGTTTGTCAAGAAAGTAAGATCCCACTTTCCTTTTGATCATGATTACTTGATTATAGCATTTTACTTTTCTGTATTTTTCATATTAAGATATTGCTCTTTGAAAAAATCTACCCATTTATAGCAAGTGAAAATTGCTTTGTAAGCTTTTCGATGACATTGCTATAATTGGATAGATAAAAACAAATGAATGAAAGTATTTTGCTATTTCTTGCATTTAACCCTTAAAACTATATCTCCACTTTGAAATAGCAAGATAATCAATTATAGTATTTTAATTTAAAACATCTCTATCCGTTTTATGGCAATTGTACTTTTAAACTTTTTGATATTAAGATATTGTACTTTGTAAAACCCAACCAAATCATTGCTATATTAGGGTAGATAAATACTTTAATAGGAAAAAACATAAGTAAGATGCTATAAATTACAATGGGTTTTATGTAGAAAAATCTCATTATTCTCTAAAATAATACATCTAAACTTTACGGATATTTGTAGGTGAAAATTTTCGCACTTCTGGATGAACCAATCTTAGATGCAATATGTGAAAGGCTAAGGCAAAAGACTTACATCAAAGGAGGCACAATTTTATATGAAGGAGGGTTTGTAACAAAGATGACTTTTATTGTAAGAGGAAAAATGGAAAGCATTGAAAAAAATGGGAATAATAAAGTTTCATTGTTGGAAGGTGATGTATGTGGTGAAGAACTTCTCAAATGGTGCCTTGAAGGTATAAATAAATATAAACTAGTTAAGGAATGGATGCCAAAATATCAAGAAATAGCAACCCACTTCTTCTTTTTTCTTTTTTTTTTTTTTTTTTTTTTTTTTTTTTTTTTTTAATTTAAAATGTTTCTTCTAGATAAAAGAAACCAAAGAAAACAAGGAAACAGATTGCTTAGCAAAAGGACAGTGAAATGCTTAAAAAATGTGGAGGCATTTGTTCTTCGGGCTGAAGATCTTGAAGAAGTAATCACACTTTTTGATGGATTTTTGAAGAATGTTCGTGTTCAGTTTGCTATTGGGTAATAATTCATCTTTTACATATTATTTAACCACATATCATTACAATTTTGTACTATTTTTATGAAAATAAATTGGGTAATTAATTTTTACCTTTTGGGATAATCTCACTAAATAGTAGCCAAGCTTAACGGTTCTTCCACTCACGTACCTCAAACAGTTATTCTATTTTATAAGAAATAATGATTATATATAGTTTTCAATTTTTTTATTTATAAATTTTGGATTTTAGCTTGTACGTGCTTTGTAGATGCTTTTATTGTGTATTTTTTTTTTTTTTTTTTTTTATTTCTTTCCCAAAAAGATTTCTCTTGAAAATTGTGTCATAATTTGTGGTTTTTGTAAAGTTATATATTTTTTCATGTTTCAAATAAAAAAACTCTATTAATGGGATTAAAATTGATCGGGGACCAAAAGTTGTCATTTTTACTTGGAACACAAACCAAAATTGTCACATGAACCTCAAATAAGGACTAAAATTACAAGAGAAATTTTTGGAAATTGGAACCAAAATTGCAAATATCAGCGGTTACACTCATGGACTAAAAATCTAATTTCCTTTATTTTTCTTTATTGTCTGAAAATGTTGAAGAGATAAATAAATTAGGTTTTTAATCAAATAATGCATCGGTAATGATGAAAAAACTTAGTGCAAATAATATTAAATATTTTAATGAGTCATGTAGTTCTATTTTCAAAATTTGTAAGAAAATATTGTTAATTTATAGCTTATAATAATATTACATTTAAAAAAGTGATAATATTCTCACAAACGACAAAAATAAATCTTAAGCACAGTTATCTATTCATCACTTAAATAAAGATTATTTGTAAAACGCAATTGCGAAATTCATAGGAATGGAAAAAAAATGAAAGTTGAATGAATGTGAAATTGGTTTTAAATATTATTACATTTTGGAAACTTCAGGAACAAATCTCCATACTGGCAAGGTGTGGCGGCATCAACCATTCAGGTGGCATGGAGATATAGAAAGAAGCGGCTAAGCCGTGCACGTGATCACGCCACTGATTTGTTGTAACTTTATCGGTAGTTTTCATGTCTTATGAAGTTGTATGTTTCTTTGAATGACAAATATACCTTAGGGCATTTGTTCCATTTTCATTGTTAAAAAGTAGTTGAAGTATACCAAGTTGTTGCAGTTAGGGAGAGAAAGATAGTTGTTGTGGTTGAGTATTTCCAAGTTATTGGGTTGTTTGTTAGCAACTGTGGGTTTCCAAGTGGCCTCTCAAGTTTTCATTATAAGATGCCTTGATTTCGAAATGGTTAGAGGGGCTTATGGAATATATTGGTATTGTTTTAGAGATTCTAACCAAAACAGATTTTTGAGGATAAAATCCAGTTTAAGTGGGGGAAAGTTCTAACATCCTGCTTCGAAAAGTTCTTATTTCGGGATTTTGGACAATAAATGGATCAAGTAAATGCTTTGTGCTTCAAGGAAATATGGTTTACACCCTATTGGATGTTGATAATATTCGTTATGTGATTCAAGCCCTTGGTTTGTGTTTTGGAGTCAAAGGTAAAATGAGAAAAGTGATGTTTTAGACTTCTTTTTTGAATTAAGGATTTTAGTTCGGTATGTTTTAAGTCGAAAGTAATTAGATACAATTGTGGGGCTCTTCAATACCTTTCCGTGTATATAAAAAATGCCGAAAACGAAGTTGAAATGAAGAAGTTATTACTGTTTGAAGTTGAAGAGAAAATTTGGGATTTTGTCATATACAGGGCATAACTTGCTAAGTGTGGATCGTGTTTCTAATGGGCTAAGCATGTTAGGTTATGCAAGGCGTAATCATGGCAGATCAAAACCCTAACTCTCCGGCTTTGAGCCCCATTTAAAGGTTCTAACTTATAGGAAACCCTCTCATGACCAGCCTCCATCACCTAAGATCATTCCTTGAGAAAACCTAGCCTCCTCTCACTTGTTTTGAGCCTTGCATCAATGAGCTTATTTCTTCTTTAGAATGTGGAATCTTAAAGAACAAGGTTATGACAAAGTGTATTGAAGAAGGGTTTAAGTATATATCCAACAAGGTTACTTCATTCCTGGACCATTGTAAGTAAAAAGCTTGAAACGCGCTTATTGGTTTTTCATAGATTTTGTTAATCATCATATTTGTTACTTTTTGGTTCTTTGAGCTTGTGTTTTTGGAGTTGAGGCAACTCAATCACATTTTAAGCTATATGGATCAATCTTGGGACTTATTGGACTTGGAAAGTTGTGCTTTAGAACTTCTTTATTAAGTCACACAAGTTGTGATAGCATTTTTGGGTCATTTTAGGGCATATAGTTAAGATCTTAAATATTTGTGACCTTGTTATGGATAAAGTTGGAAACTTTATCCATCTAAACATCATATTGATTCATATTTGAAGGTTGAAGACTTGGACTTAACGGATTAAGTTGAGAAAGATGTATTTTTGGTCCCTTTGAGACTTAAAGGCTAGATCTTGGCTGTTTGGACTATTCTAATGGATAAAGTTAGAAACTTTATCCATTATGGAGCTATTAGGAACTAGATTTGAGCTTTGAGTGAAAGTTCTTAATGTATTAAGTGCTTAAAGTAAAATTTGGCAAGGGACACCGTACGTGGGGCGTAATCTAGGCTACGCCCAGCGTAGCCTGATTCTTGCCCGTTTTCTTAATAAAATTCTACACCCTGCATAGAGTAAGATGTACGCCACACATAAGTGAACGAAAGGTTGACCGTTGACTTTTTGACTAGTTTGACTTTTGGTCAACTGTGAGGGGTTGAGGACTTAGAAGGGAAAAATGTTCTTTTTCCTAAATGAGGATTTACCATGGTATTTGGAATGGCTAAGTTCAAGTATTTACCTTAATTGCTAATTAAGGTTTGGTTTTGGATATGTTGAGTGGGAGAGACTTTAGCACCAACGAATCGTGTGTGAGATCTATTCGTTGATCGATTGAGGTGAGTCTTCTCATCTTACTCGTGGGTCGAAGGCACCAATTTCTCTTTGACTATTGTTGGTATGATTATATTGTATGCATGGAGCTAATCTGGGCTCGGAGTCATTATGGACTTGGGTTTGATACGGACTCGGGGTTGTTACAGACCTAATATAACTACGTGTTGTTATATTTGTTGTATGTGGTATTTGGGGAACTCACTAAGCTTTGTGCTTATAGTTACCTTCAAACTGTTTTCAAGTACTTCTGGTTTCAAAAGGAAGGGTCCGATCTAACGCAGTGCATCCCCTAGCAATTTATTTCCGCATTGATTGTTTATGATTTTACTATGATGTTTTGAATATACTTTGACTCTCATTGTCTTTTGGAATAACGAATGAATGGTTTGACTTATTTAAAAATGAAAATTTTACTCGGTATTTTTGGGACGTTATAAGTTGGTGTCAGAGCGTTAAAATACTAAAGACCTCAGCCATGCACATGAGAACCGTCAAAGAAGTGCCTCAACGCGCCGCAGCCACTACTTTACTTTGACTCATTTTATGTAATTATGAACTCCGCATAACTTCATCGATTCCAAGGAAATTATCGAATCTCGATCTTTATTTGACTAGGTTAGAGAAGATGACAAATGGGCCCATCCCAACAAAAATATGCAAGGGCCACAAAGACAACTAGCACAATCCAATAAGCCAACATTAATTCCTTCGACCCATGAGTACAGTGAGAAGACACACCTCAATATGATGTCAGACAAACAAATCATACACCCGAGCTGACCAGACTGAAACTCCCCGTACTGAATAACATATCATAAACCCTAATTAGAATTAGGTTCCTACCTCGTCGCCAACAGTATAGGAAATGAAGGAAAAGGGGTCTCTGGTATCCACTTGCTCGAGAAAGAAAAGGGGAACGGAGGTAACAAGGATGTTGTTGTCGTCTGTTGTGGCAAAGGAGGCTGTTATGGCGGCTTCCCTTGGCTGATGTCCTACAATCGCCGGCTGCTAAACACGAAGGGAAGGATGAACATGAACAATATAGAAGGTGGGGGTGGAGGTGTTTGGATGTGGTGTTGATGGGGAAACAAGAAGAGGAAGAAGAGGTTGTTGCCTCTTAAGTTTGCTCCAGGAAAACACCCACTTCGGCGATGTGTTTAGGGTAGAAGACACAGGAGAACAGTGGTAATCCCTTTAGAGGTTTTTAGGTTGCTTTGCTTGACACGAAAGGAAACAAGAAGATGGGATGTTGTGGAGTCGACGCGAGGGAGAGAAAGAGAGAGAGAGAGAGAGAGAGAGAGAGAGAGAGAGAGAAAGATAGATAGATAGATAAATAGAGGATGCGAGTGTAACAACCCAAAAACAGTAGTAAAAAATTTCATTTAAAAACTAATAATTTCATTAATTGATTGTACCAAAAACCATTAATCATTACAATATTTCAAAACATCATAGTACAAATATATCAAGTGTGGAAATCATATGGGGAGGATGCTGTGGCATCACATTAGACCCTTCCTTTTTGAAGTAGAAGTACCTGAAACCATAAACATAAACTTTAAGCATAAAGCTTAGTGAGCTTCCCAAAATACTACATACAACATAGATATAATATAACAACACGTGGTTGTGTTAGGTCTGTATCAACCCGCAGGTCCGTATCCACCCAAAATAACAAGTAGCTGTGTCGGTCCGAATCAACCCCCAAGTTCGTATCAACCCCAAATCAATAATGACTCCGAGCCTAGACTGTCTCAATAGATAAATCATACGATCACATCATACAAAATCATACAACAACATACAATTTTACTCATACAATCTAGTGGGTTGGCCTTGGTGCCTTCGACCCACTTAAGGTGGTAAGAAGACTCACCTCATAGACAGACGAAAAAAGTAAATGAAACGCTGCTCTAAAACCCACACTGCCGGTCACCTTTATGAATAACAGTAACCAAAACTCAGACTACCATTCAAATACCTAAAATACCTTTAGGTCAAACCCTATTCAAAATCTAGGTCATAGTCAACCGAGTCAACCGGGTTGACTTCGTCAATAAGTGCTTGATCTCTTAAGCACTTACATCCAAATTTCGGATCTAGGCAAGAAAAGATGTTCTTAACCCTAAAGTTTCCAACTTTATGGTTTAGCATGACTATTAAGACCTTAAATCCAAAAGCCTAGTCTCTTAACCCATTAAGACACTCTAGCACTTGCATGGAGAGAAACTAATGATAAAAAACCCAATTTTATGACTTAACACCTCTCAAAACCTTTGGAAGGACAACTAAAATGCCTTGGAGTACCTTCTACTCAAAAGGACCAAGTTTGGGACAAAAAGGGAACAACTTTGAGCTAAAACTAGATCCATAAGATTTCTAGGTACAAAAAGGTTGAAGCTTTTTAATTCCACAAGGTGCACAAGGGGAACAAGCTGTTAGACCTAAAGCATTGAGTGAAACACCACAACCCCAATGCTCTTCCTTCTACTCCAAAAGCTCCAAATGGAACCAAAAATGGCTCTACAAACTTCACAATGCACCTACAATCTTTAGGGTTTCAAAATGAGGAAGGATGTTTAAGATAAAAAGGTGTATGTGGCCATAAATGTGTTTAAATAGACTCCAAACGCTAAAATTTAGGGTTTACACCCTGGCTGTGTACGCCCTACGTACCAGCATACGTGGATCGTACTAATGTGAACCTGGGTACGCCCTGCGTACGAAGGTGTACGTCCCGTGCATGTAAGCTGACTCCGAAATTACTAAATTGCTACAGGAACTAATCTTGCAAAAAAGTACAACTCACAGGTTAAAACAAATACATGAATAATAGATGTTATAACTCTCCCCCACTTGAACCGGACTTCATCCTAGAAGTCTACTGCCGTGAATAAATCTAAGTAGTGCTCTCGTATCCGCCTCACTCTCCCACATCCATTTGGAGCCCTTCCGAGACTTGACCAGTGACACTTCTTTGCTGCGTAGAGCCTTCATCTTCCGATCTGAGATCGCTATCGGTCTTTCTACATAATTCAGGCGATCGTCAACCTAAATATCATCGATCTAAAGGAACAACTGTAGACTCATCGGCCACATACTTCCGAAGCTGAGACACATGGATGGTGTTATGGATCTGGCTGAGCTCATCGGGAAAATCCAGCCGATATGTAACCTTGCCCACTCGGACCGAAATCCTGAAATTTCTGATGAATCTGGCACCTAGCTTGCTCCACTTCCGAAATCGGATGGCATCTTTCCAAGGTTACACCTTCAAAAGCACCAACTCTCCCACCTAAAACTCGAGATTTGAATGTCGTCGATCTACATAAATATTCTTCCGGCTTTGAATGAACCGCAACTTGTTGTGCACTTGTAGAATCAACTTAGTAGTCTTGAGTACAACCTCTATACTACCCATGACTCGATGTCCAACCTCTCCCCAACAAATCGGGGTCCTGCATCTTCTTCCATACAACATCTCAAATGGTGGTCAGTCATTACTGGCATGGTAAATATTGTTGTAGGAGAACTCAACAAGTGGAAGGTAAGTATCCCAACTCCCTCCAAAATATAACACACAAGCTCGGAGTATATCCTCGAGCATCTGAATCATCCGCTCGCTCTGGCCATCGATCTGAGGGTGGTATGTTGTACGAAATTGAAACTAAGTACCCAACTCCTCATGAAACGTCCTCAAAAATCTGGAGGTGAAATGAACATCCCGGTCCGAAACCACAAAAACTGGCACTCTATGCCAAACTACTACCTCCTGGACATAGATGTCCGTTAGCTTCTCTGCGGATATACTCTTGGTAATCGGTATGAAATGCGCACTCTTGGTCAATCTATCAACAATGAGCCAGATAAAGTCAACACCATGTGCCGTCCTTGGCAATTTTGTGATGAAATCCATGGTAATCTGTTCCTACTTCCACATAGGAATAGGTAAGGGCTGCATCTTATCGTGGGGCCTCTGATGCTTGGCCTTAACTTTTCTTCAAGTCAAGCACCACTCCACAAACCAAGATATTTCCCTTTTCATACAGGGCCACCAATAAGTCAACCTCAAATCCATGTACATCTTCGTGGCCCATGGATGTATAAAAAAGTTTGACTTATGCGCATCCTCTAAAACCGTCTGTCTCACTCACCTGATTCCAAAACTTAGACTCTACCATACTGAGTCAACAACACCCGGTTGTCTCTGAAAAAAAAAGGGATCATGTCCTCTAATCAGCTCAGTCTTCCAGTTTTCCTTTTTCAATCCTTCTTCCTAAGCCTTCTTGATCAATTCCATCAAAGGCGACATGACAATCATGATGGGTTTTAGCCATAAGAACATCCTATGTGCTCATACAAACCCTAATGCTTGGATCTAGGTTTCTCTATTGTACATGCTATTCATCCAAGACTTTAAACCCTAAATCTAGCATATGATAATCAATATTAACATAATAATGAGTTTAAGATATTACCTTGATTGTTATGTAGCAATAACAATCTCAAATCCTCCTTGTAATGACTTTAAAAAGCTTAGAGTCACAAATGTCACTCCTCTAATGGTTCACAAACACCAAGAGCAAGAGGATGAAGAATAAGGAGAGAGGAGACACCCAAAAACGTGTAGAAACCCTAAGGATTCAGTTTCCCACGTTTTTGGTGCCTAAGGGGTCCTTAAATAGTGAGACTATTAGGGTTATCTAACAAGGAAACCCTAATTTGGATGCTTACGCCTTAAGCAACCCATGGACTCCTTTCTTAAAAGCCTTGGACGATTTCTAATGGGTTTCCCCCATAGAATTCGTCCACTCCTCTAATATGGAGTCCATTAGCCCAATATTCAACTATCATACAATTGACAGCTTTAGTCCCTTAAGTTTAATTAATGTCTTTTAGCCAGAAACTTAATTCTTATTAATTCTTGACTAATATTAATTAAACAATATGATTTCTCCTTTAATATATTATTCTCATAATATATTAATAAATCATATTTAATCCTTTCTCTCCATAATTCATCCTATCAAGTTGCTTTGGTGAAGGCAACCCAAAAGGACCATGCACCATCGGGTCAAGTACATACCAAAATAGTTATGGACTTAGGCACTAATCCAACAATCTCCCACTTGGATAAGTCTAATAACTATTATGCGTATGACTTCAGATCCTGATCTGCAATCGTAGCTTTCCAAAGCCGCTGTCAACTCTGATCTTATCACATATGCGTGTCCTTTAGATAAGGGATCATATATTCCTCCATTCTAGATATCGTATAGACTGAGACATGGATCTAAATCATTCTCTCTGTCTATGTGCTGTTTCCCGAATTCAGATTTATGACGACTGACAACAGACTACAATTGAACACATCAATTTAGTCCCGGCTTGGCCAAGCGCTTAGGTGCCATCACTAAATCATCGAGGGGCCCATAGATATCGCTTTTATCCTACTTTGGATAAAAGGAACGGATAAACTTTGACTCAATGCTCGCTTGCACTCACTCACCAAATCACACACAACAATATGTTTTATAACACCAAGTTACTGGTGCTTTTACATATTATCAATGTGCAACTGACTCACAAGATACAACTCACACATCTCGGTTTCAAGAATATAAGATATTATCGTCTCACCAATCACTCGTGATAAAATCCATGAAGTGATCCAAGTGAGCGTGGGTTTAATCCAATGCTCAAATCATATTCATAAGCACTCATGAACGTTGCAGCAAACATTTGATTATGTCTAATGCTCTTTAGACAATCTACACACCAATTCACGATAATCTTCATTCACACCTACTTCCAACATATAAACGACTGTGGCCCGTTCGAATAATTTGACTGTTCTTAACCAATTAAATTATTCAGGAAGTCAAAACATGCAAAGTGAAACACAAGAATAATACTAATCCCATATGGCCTCAACCTTTGAGTATAAATAAAACACCTTTTATTTATCACCATATCAATTACTCATTATTTGTCGTTTCGGGCAATCAACTTCTTACTTGAATTACTTACCACACTTGTCCCATGCTCTTAGCATGCACACAATGTTTACATACAGTGCTTGCTTTGTGAAATAGATCAAATGAACACATTTCCAATCATACTCATTTCACAACTCCTAATCCTTTCCACAAGTGAAAGAATATCAAATTCTTGCCACTTATAGAATATGCTAGATTCTAACATTTTATGCAATGATCCTTTCGTAATGTCATAGCACAAAAGTCACAATGACTATTGCCAACGAAATTACAAAATCCTCTATCGAAGATTGTTACAAGACAATTCCATAGATGTGATTTCTCTCACTCAAAGTACATTCCTTTGAACATCCTTTTGCATAAAAGTTTCTAATCTAGACATTGATTCTCAATATCCAACTCCCAATATGGAAACATTTCCATATATTCCATATGACAATTCATTCTTAATAGAATCTTATCTATTCATAATAATGTCGATATGTTCCATCCAATATCATACTTCCAACTACTTACAAGCGACCAATCCTTAGCAAGCTTTGGATCATCCTTTGATAGTTGTTTAATTATCTTAGTCAAAACCGATTCTAGTCCTTTTTCCCTCTAAATGCGCTAGACATTTGGAAAATTTTAGAATGGTCAAATATCATAGCATTTGCAATCTATCCTATACCCGAAGCGTATGGGACACGATGCATAATGCCTTACATAAACATTTGATACTTTATCAATCTTCTGCCATAATATTTTATGTGTCACGTTCTTATGAATCGAAATATGAAGAGGAATGCCGTAATCATAATTGAAATTTAAGAACACACTATGTATCCTTGACTAAATTTATTAACATTCCACAACCTAAGCTTTTAGATTTGAAATGAAGCATAATATTCTCTCCCTTAATTATAGCAAAACAACTTTACATCCTTACAACTTTGCAAAGTATGAATCTTGTTTTCTATAATTAATATTGCTAACTTGCAATACTTGCCTTAATAATCATACAATCATAACATTTATGCTCCCATTATCATGATGATTATTATAAACATAACACTTATGCTCCCACTAGCTTTGACATGTATTCAGAAACCTGCTTAACTTCCAGAAAAACAATACTTATTGAATTTCTTAAGTTCATGTCTCTAATACCTAATACTTTGATAATCCTTTATCTAAGCTTATACACCTTTCCTTTAGATAGCTCTTATGTGTGTCTAAACAAGTAAAACTAATTGCCAAATCTCACAATTCGAATCATGGAAAGGGATACCGTAACCCTAATTGAATTCGAGAATACAATTTCACAATCACTATCCTTTTAAAATCTCTATTAGTGAAAGCATTTCCTCACAGTCATTTTCATGAAGGAGGGAATCTTATGGCACTTAGATTTTAATGGTGTATGTGTTCCTATTCATGTGAATTTGTCAAAACCAAAGTTTACGACAAATTCAATCTCATATGGACCGAACTTTCTCAATCTTGATTCCTTGCCTTATGGTAACACGGCTGCCCACCATGTCTTCCAAGTAGTTAAGCAGATCACCCTTTCCTATCAATGTACTTTTCATTGATCAAGGTCCTTGCCTTTTATTCAATGAGAACTCATAGGACTCATATGCATAATTAACTCGATTGGAACGACACAGAAACAAGATAATGTCAACACGATAGGTTATAAACCTCTACTCGTGTGCTAGTGATGATCGATAAGGTTTATTTTCATTTATTCTTGAAACCTTTCAAGACCATTAAGACTCCCACTGACTCCTTGACATATAAGGTTCTCTTGTTAATAAGCATTTCTTGACAAACAAATATTCAAGAGTTGGTGTAGCTTTTATCAAGACAAAACACTTCATAAATTGGCCCTAGTTGGTTTTTGTCTTATCCAAGACATCACAACTTTCCAATTTCAAATGTGCAAGAATAAGAAAACCTTTTTCCAAATTCTACATTTGATGAATGTTATAAACCTTCTTAAGACTTGTCACTTAATGTCAGAATCTAAACTCTAAGACTTGTTTTGGAACGAAGTATGATTGACTTCTTGATTTAACCATTTCTTCAATTCTTAATTCCTTTTCTTAGACATACAATTGTACTAAGATTTACTTAGAGGATCAATTGAGATATGGATCTTAATCATTAAGACTTCTCATAAAACATAATAAAAGGTACTCTCCCTTCTTCTTAGAATAGAGAAACTTTTATCTTTCTACATACTTGATTCTTCTTATTCGTTCTCCTATTGATTTAAACTCTTTCAATCAATTCAGAATCACACTTAATCTTATAAGTATAATCATATTTACTAAACCTTTAGTAAATCATGACGAATATCTTTGTTACTCTTGTGGTGGACTTGATCAACACACAACTTTGTGTACTCGATCTCCTAGTCCTTCACTTGACACTTTGTCAACGAATTAGTCTAATTTCCAAATATGAAATTTCTCATTCATCATGCAACCAAGTTGCGTGATTCCAAATTTCTGTCCAACTGAAACTTGGGCGATGAGAAACTCTCCTTATTTGGTAAATTCTCGACATTTCCACAATTATCATAATAAGAATCACATCCATTCGTTGTAGAAATATGTAAACATCAATATTTTTTTTGTAACGATTTTATTGCAAGGAAATAAATAAATAAATGAGTCAAACCAAAATTTATTTTATTTATAAAAGCAGCGGAAAACATTTGTCCTTACAATGCAAAATCAACTGAAAAACTATGTAATCAAATATTCCTAACAACTCTATCATAACTTTCTAAGCTCAAAATCTAATCTTTAAGTCCATGCGATCGAGATCCATTTCTTTGTGATTAGACTTATCTTGCTTTTCCATCAAGCTTCCTCTCTTTTCACTGATCCTGCAAAACATTCAAATGCAATCTTATCACATCATGTATTAAAAATCAATGAATAGGAACTTAATGAAGTTAGATAGTGGATTATACCTGAAGTACAGTCATACTCTTTGACTCTCCCATCTTCTGGACTCTTCAGGCTCTTAGGGCAGACTTGTATCCAACGCCCTTTCTCTTGGCAGTAAACGCAGGTCGGTTCTCCTAGAACGTCCTCGAAAGCATGGTTGGTTGACTTTCCCAACAAATACGCTCCATTGCTTTGCAAAATCATTTCTGATTCAGCAGCAATGAGCATGTAAGTTAGGTCAATGAGGCTTTTGTCATGATCCATCATATAATACTTTCTTTTGAACTCATTATATGATTCAGGAAGTGAATGCAGAACCCAGTTCACAGCCAACTTATCAGGGAATAACGCACCCAACATTATCAACCTATCGATGTGTGATTTCATTCCTAGAATGTGGGCACACACGGGTTTACCATCTTCATGTTTCATTTCCAATAGGGCTTTAGTGACATTGAACCTTTCAATTCTTCGATCTTGTGGGTTAGGGAGAATAATTTGAGGAGGTGGAGGAAGTGAAGCATGATTTCTTGTTCCTCGATCGAATCGTGGAATATCATCTTTATGTGGAATGCTTGTTCCATGGGATTTGGGAAGACCATAGTTGTCGTACTTTGACATCTACAAAACGGGAGAAAATAAATTCAAGTTAGTTGATTGATTGAGTCCTTAATAAATCACCCAACTGAGATATTAAGGCTAGGACCCAACACAATATTCCACAGCCTGGGAAAGGGATGTCGTAACCCAAATTGCAGAACATTTGAAGGTAAGTGAATGACGATTCACTAATTTTCCACCATAAAAAAAACGAAAACAGATTAAGTTTTAAGTGCTTTGAAAACTCCTAGATCCTTTGAGATTCATTGAACTTTTCAATGGCACGTTTAAATCTCGATATGCCCCTCTAGTTTGTGACTGGGATACTGAGGATCACAAAGCAGGTGTGAATAACCATGCAAACTTACATGGTGCCCCCACATGTTACAGTCACATATTCGATGTGTCGGTTAACCACACACGCTCCACCGAACTATGACAAACATTGAGTCACCCTTTGCTACCTTTGCTTAGAACCATTTAGTGTGCCAGTTAACCACACACGCTCCACTAACGTCTTCGCAATGGCACAAAGTGTAATTTCATGGAATTGCATCAATTAACTTTTGCCTAAAGTAACTAAGATTGAGAATTTTATGAAAGCATTTAGTTACTTTTATACTTCATTATACTTATAATGGAAGGTTTCTATCCTATCCTACCCGTTCGGCTAACGACCCTCCACTAGTCAAGAGTGCGGTGGGTAAGAGTGGATACCCATTCAATCGCCATTTTATAGGCAATTTCCTTAAACACCCCTTATAGACCAGCTTCGTGAATGAGACCTACTAATGGTAAGACTGACTTTTACTTATATATATATATATATATATATATATATATATATATATATATATAATGTTAGACTTTTAATGTTATATATAGTATAGGATGTATTTTACACTTTTAAAATACTAGGTGGTCTAATTTAATAATTATACTTTTAATTTAATTAAATTGTACACCAAAACTTTATGGATTTACTAAATCTCTTTTAATTATACACTTTAATTAATTAATAAAACCATAAGGGTGTGATTTGAACTTTTCAAAACAATACTAGGGTTTTAGAATTTAACATTCCTAAATTAAACTTTTAATCAACTTTTAAATTCCAAAACTTGAGGGCAAGTTTTGAAACATTTCAAAACATTAGGGTTTAGAATTTAAATATTTCAAAATCAAACTTTTTAATCAAAATTTAAATTCCAATACTTGAGGGCAAGTTTTGAAACCTTTTTCAAAATATTAGGGTTTCAACTATTTAAATTTGAAAACAAAACTTTTGAGTTCAAATTTAAACTATAAAACCTAAAGGGGAAAATTTGAAACTTTTCATAACACAAGGATCAAATAACAAATAATACAAATTAAACAATATAATTAATTTCATCATTATCTATATTTGACCTAATTTCAATTTCTTGCAAAGTAAGTTACCCAATTAATACAAATAATCAAACTTTATCATATAAGGAAGTTATTATCTAATCAATTGGTAATTATCTTTTGTTTAATCAAGGATATACTCATAAATATGTATAAAATCGGATTTTAATGATCTAAAACAGATAAGGCAAGTATCCATGAGTAAAATAGCAAGAAATCCTGAAATCCCCTCTTTCTGACGCTCGGACTCGCCGAGTTGAGGCCTACTCGCCGAGTACACTGTGGTACTCGCCGAGTTCATCAAGCAGATGGGCTAAAAATCGATTTTGCAACTTGAACAAACATACAAGGCATCAATACAATAGAAACCAATCAAGGCTCTGATACCACTGATGGGTTTTAGCCATAAGAACATCCTATGTTCTCATACAAACCCTAATGCTTGGATCTAGGTTTCTCTATTGTACATGCTATTTATCCAAGATTTTAAACCCTAAATCTAGCATATGATAATCAATATTAACATAATAATGAGTTTAAGATATTACCTTGATTGTTATGTAGCAATAACAATCTCAAATCCTCCTTGTAATGACTTTAGAAAGCTTAGAGTCACAAATGTCACTCCTCTAATGGTTCACAAACACCAAGAGCAAGAGGATGGATAATAAGGAGAGAGGAGACACCTAAAAACATGTAGAAACCCTAAGGATTCAGTTGCCCACGTTTTTGGTGCCCAAGGGGTCCTTAAATAGTGAGACTATTAGGGTTATCTAACAAGGAAACCCTAATTTGGATGCTTAGGCCTTAAGCAACCCATGGACTCCTTTCTTAAAAGCCTTGGATGATTTCTAATGGGTTTCCCCCATAGAATTCGTCCACTCCTCTAATATGGAGTCCATTAGCCCAATATTCAACTATCATACAATTGACAGTTTTAGTCCCTTAAGTTTAATTAATATCTTTTAGCCAGAAACTTAATTCTTATTAATTCTTGACTAATATTAATTAAACAATATGATTTCTCCTTTAATATATTATTCTCATAATATATTAATAAATCATATTTAATCCTTTCTCTCCATAATTCATCCTATCAAGTTGCTTTGGTGAAGGCAACCCAAAAGGACCATGCATCATCGGGTCAAGTACATATCAAAATAGTTATGGACTTAGACACTAATCCAACAAATCATCCTCAAGCAGATATCCTAGATAGATGAAATCACGGTCTTGTGGCTCAAAGTACCGGCCACCACACTGGCCTTCCCACAGTGGTACAGGATCTCGCAATCATAATCCTGTACCATATCCAACCATCTCCGCTGTTTCATATTCAAATTTGACTGGTCCGTCAAATACCACAAACTTTTGTGGCCAGTGTAGATAGTACATCGAACCCCATACAAATAGTTTCTCTAAATCATGAGGGAAAAACCACTATCATACATAAGGTAGTTCGCCTCATGAGGCTTCATCTGCCTCAAAGCGTAAGCAATCATGTGACCCCCCTGAGCAAGAATCACTCCCAAACATGAAATAGAAGCGTCGCAATAAACCATGAAATCATCCAAACCCTCGGGGAGCACAAGAATCGGGGCCTAACACAATATCTGCCTCAGATTCTCAAAAGCCAACTGGTGATCAGACCCCCACCGAAAGGTCACATTCTTCTTTGTCAAACGGGTTAAAGGCAACTTTCGAGATTGTTGTTCTAGTGACCCGACTGACCAAGAAGTCAGTGACATTCCACTAGGGGCCTGAGCAGCAGGTAGATTTCGAGACTTTGAGGCAGCAGGGTGTTGAGGATTTTGTAGTGTACTGTGACACGTCTATCTCGAGTTTGGGCGCAGTGTTGATGCAGAGAGGGCACGTTATCGCTTACGCCTCAAGACAGAAAAAGCCTTATGAGGTGAACTAGCCGACACATGACCTAGAGTTGGGTGCATTTCTTTTTGCCCTCAAGATTTGGCGACACTACCTAAATGGGGTTCGTTTCACCATTTACACGGATCACAAGAGCTTGAGGTACCTGATGGATCAGCCAAATCTGAACATGAGGCATAGACGTTGGTTTGATGTGGTAAAGGATTACGACTGTGAGATCCTCTACCACCCAGGGAAGGCCAATGTAGTGGCCGATGCACATAGCCGCAAGGCATTTGCGGTCCAGATCAGAGACATCTGCCTGAGGATGACAGTAGTGACTCCGCTTTTGGAGCGGATTCGGGAGGCTCAGCAGGATGCTATGAAGGAGGAGAACTGGAAGAGTGAGCGTATAGTGGGTTAGATTTCCTCCTTCAACTATGATAGTCGCGGGCTATTGACACCCCATCGTAGTGTTTGGGTTCCATACTCAGGCGGTGTGCACCAAATTCTGATGGAGGAGGCGCACAAATCCATATTTTCGATCCATCCCGGGGCGACAAAGATGTATAGAGATCTTCGTCCTGATTACTAGTGGCCCTGCATGGAGTGGGATGTAGCCTGTTATATCGAGAGGTTCTTGACCTGTAAGAAGGTTGTAACATCCCAAAATCGAGACCCAAATTTTTTTGTTTTAAAGTATATTACTTGTAAAAATAGTTAATGGAAAAACAACATTGAAATCCTTTCAAACATAAACTCATAAATTACAAGTCTCAAAACCATATTAGTAAATAGTATAATATCATAGTACAATCCTAGGTTTCTAAAATGTGGAATATCATGTGTGAATGTGTGATGCGCCGCTACCCCGTCGGATCATTCTCCTTAGATGAAGAGGTACCTAAAACCAAAACTAAAAACCATTAGCACAAAGCTTAGTGAGTTCCTCCATCATACCAATACCAAGTAATGCATAATCTTCGGTATCTTTCAACCGGTAACTGCCAGGCATAGCCAGGAGTTGGGCTCCTCCTCGGTATCTTTCAAAAGGTAACCGGGAACTAACCTCCCCTTCGGTATCTTTCAATCGGTAACTGGGAGCTACCCTCCCCTTTGGTATCTTCCAACCGGTAACCGGGGACCACCCCCTACTACTACTAACACATATCAAGCACAGTAAACATATCAAGCACAATAATCATATCTCATATCAACACTAGATAATTATCACAAAGACAATCATATATCCAATACTCTTACTTGTGGGCCGACATTGTGGCCGTAGATCCACTCCTACTAGGAGAAAACTCACCTCAAATTTGTGTAGTGCCTACACCGATCTCGGTATGAAAACCAACTCTCCTCGAATCCTCAATCCCTGCACAACAACTTCTCTAACTTATCAATTCATACTCGTAACCCTTACAAGGGTCAACTCTAGTCCAAGACAAAGTCAAGGTCAACACCTTGGTTAATGGTCAATCATCTGGTCAAAGTCGACATTTGGTTAACTCGACTCGCCAATTTTGTCCACCAACTCGCCGAGTCTCCATATCCACAATATGCCATAATCCCGTCCCTACTCTTCGAGCCTAGCAAGAGCTCGACGAGTTCGCCTTCAACAACACATCGGACTATCTTCAACCGACTCACCGTGTTCTTCTTTGAACTCATCGAGTTCATCTTCATCCATATGAAGCTGTTCAGTCTATGACTCACCGAGTTCTCCTTGAACTCGTCTAGTCCATCTTCATGTAGTTCGGACGTTATCTTGAACTCACCGAGTTCATTCTTGAACTTGTCGAGTCCTTTGGTCTTCAAGTCCAACACAACCCCCCTAACAGGTTGAGTGTCCCCTCCCCTCAACCAAAAACCACTTCCAGAAGACTTTGGGGGGAAAAGAGACCCGACTCGCCGAGTCATCCAAGAGACTCGTAGAGTACCTCTATGATCAAAACTATCCAGTCAATTATAACAGGTCTTAATGCATCAAAACCATAGATCTGACCTCCTAAGGTCCATTTCATACGTAAAGTCCCAATCTTGACGTCCATGCATGGGGGGTTTTTGACTCAAAGACCATAAAAGAAGTCTACAATATGCATGGGGTGCTTATGACAACAAAGTTGGCACCTTTATGCTATATGGACCCCCCTAATAGTTCCAGATCTGAAGTGCAACACCAAGCACACATACAAAATCCGATTATGGCTTCACTATGCCCATAGAAAGGGTAGAAATAGCCCCAAATAAAAATCTTAGAGATAGATGATCAAGGTTCCAACTTTTTACATTGAATGAGTTGAGAATGGAGTAAAACTTCTAGATCTTCTTGCTTCTACTTGAACTCCCAAGCTTCCTTCCTCCTTTCCACCTTCAAAAACACACAAAAGGTACCAACAAGCTCAAGAACACACAGTAATGACTAGGGTTTCGAGTTAGGGTTTTCTATGGGTTGGGAGGGGCAATGGAGGCTGGTTTGTGGTGTTATAAGTTGTTTAAATAGGGTGAAAACCCAAATATTAGGGTTTCATCCAGACAATCCTACTCGTCGAGTCGGTATCCCGACTCGTTGAGTAGGTCACTTAACCCCCCGATCAAAAGTCGAGTCTACTCGACGAGTACCAGCTACGTACAAAGAATGAACGCCCTGCGGTCTTTCATTCTTCGGTCTTGAAGAAGCCACAATTTCACCATGTGAATCTTGACACATATCTGTACGAACGTGCTGTGTACCCTCGTACGCCCTGCGTACCAATGTACGCACAACGTACCAGCGAAGAACGTGCAATGTAGTCAGCAGCCTCGGCCTATTAAAAGGGTGCGAGGGCAGCCTTCAAACTCACACCTTTCGTCATTTCTTTCTCTCTCTACTTTCTTTAGCATCCCTAAACCCCCCTAAAGCCTAGGGAACCTACCTAACACTAGAAGGAAGTGTAGTGTCAATTTAATCGAGTATTGAAACAAAATTAGAGTATGAAATGATTTAGAACACATAATCTAAATAGAATCTATTTGACACGTTGTATTGCTTGATTGGTTGAATACAAGAAGGAAAAAGAGAGTGATTACAATCAGTGAAAACGTTCTTAACCTCTAAAAGTATCCTTCCCATATTTGTAGGGAAAACTGAAAGCACAAAAAGTATAAGGACATTCGACATTTAAGCTTCGATACTAAAGAAGTCCTTAAAATAAAATACAAGCAGACTTTCGACATTACATACAAACAAAGATAATTTCGACAACTCACAAATTTCGAACCTCAACGATGACTTTTCCCATTTACCATTTTTCTTCCAAGCACAAATCGAAGGCTTTTATCACTTATCTAACAATATTATCATCCAATAAGGTCTAACCCCATTTCATTGAAGCCCAAGGGTCTTGCTTGATCCATTTATTGTCCACAATCCTGAAATAAAACACTTCTTGAAACAGGATTTTACAATTCTCTAGCTAAAGACTGTAATTATATGTTTTTTAGAATGCCAAACCATATTTATTAGAATAACCTTTATTATAAGAAAATTTAACTAATTTTCATTGATTCATGTTTATATAATTACAACTATTAAACTTTCTACTGGAAGATTATTATTAATAATATTTGTTAACATAAATATTGTATCTTATTAGATTAATAGATCACAAAAATAATAATTTAGTATGTAAGAAAATGAGAGTGCTTATCAACTCTAATAAATGAATGTTTTTTATTTTATTTTTTATTTATTTATTTTTTTGCCACATATCATACTCTTATTCAATTTGTCAAATATCATTTTGTGTTATTTTGAATTAATTTTTTTACACATGTCATTTTATGAGTTTTTATTTTATTAAATTTCATATAATATTTAATTTCAATAATTACAATAAATATAGTAATAAATGGATATCAATTTCATTAATCAAGTTACCTTTTAATTTCAAAATTCTCAAATTATAGGTCATTAGTTTCTTTTGTTTATTTATTTAATTTATTTGTTTAAATTTAAAAAATAAAAAAATTTCAATAATAATAATTCATTTTTTTTTCTTATTTTCTTATAAATTCAAAGTTCTCAAATATTTGGACTTTCATATTTAATCTGTTTTTTTAGATTATCCCATGTACTATATGGGTCTCACAACTAGTAAATGAATATACATCAACATAAGTAATGTAAGTGAAATTGAAGTGAAGCATATTCATTAATTCAATAAAAAAAATTAATTCAGTACAAAAAGAAAGGGAAAATGATAAAAAGACAGAGCAAATTGAGCCATCTCTTTTTAATGCTTATATTTATTAAACGAACAATGTGGGAAGTTACAAGTAGCTACAAAATTTTCTGTTTAAATAAGAGGATGATAAGAAACACTCAAATGAAACGAGAGGACATAAAGGTTTTAACATTAAATGCATTGATTGAAGTGGGTGGTGGAATTTAAAAGTGAGTAGCAGAAGGTTGCAAATCATTTGAATTTGGGTAGTGATTTTGCCACGGTATCTTTTTATCCATCCACTGAACAAAATAGTGAATGAAGAATATACCCCCATTCTTATTTTTAGTTTACAGAGGACACAAGACTCACATATGACGCAGAAAAAAACAAACCCTTCTTCCGCCTTCAACGACGTTATCCAGCTGTCGTTGCATTGTGTCAGAACATGAAATACCGATGTTTTCATGGAAGTATTCGATTTATGGCGGGTGGGTGTGTTTGTTAAAATCTGAAATATAGATTGTGCATTGAAGGAAGTAGAGGGTGGAGCTGAGGTGAGTTTGACATCAGAGGCGAGGAGCCTTGGGCGACAGTAGATGCCTCGTCGAAGGTGGAGGCTCTGGACGTGGGCTTTCCGAAGGAGGAAGGTTATGGTGGAGATGATGGATGGAGTGGGACTATGAGGATTTCAGGGAAGAGGGAGATGAGGAAGCGGATGGCAGGTGGGGAGAGGGAGATGGTGGTGTATAGAGGAAGGAGATGGTGGATTTTATGTGGGAATCCTTTGTTCCTAAACTCTTTGGATTTAAAATAATCTACCAATTTCATTACAAACAATTAAACTCACTGTTCCTCAACTCTTCCACCTTTTTGTATGCTAAAAGTTATTGTTCATATTTCCAGGAATTACATATTTGTATACAATTGTAAACATCTTGAGGGAAAAACAACAAGCTATGTTCTAAATGAAAGTGATTCTATCCAACATCTATTGTCTATTGGTTGAAATCACATGTAGCTTAATGTTTGATTCTCCTCGGATTTGAAACCATAAACTCAATTGTGTTTTATGATAAACTTCAATAAGTGTTGTAACAAGCAAAATTTGAGCTATATATAAATTATTGATTATATAGATTTGATCTAATACCAAAGTGAGACATTTCTTATTTGAAATTGGAAGTAATGCAGTTCTCCAAAACTGAAAACAGGCCGAGGAGGGGGAGGAATAATAAGAAGAGCGGAGGAAAATGACAGGAATAATGAATTAATGAAGTTATATTTGTCTATTCATTATTTTGTCAGTGGATGTATAAGAAAACTTCAGTGGAAATATCAGGCCCCTTTGAATTTGGCTACAATCAAAGGTCAGTCAATAATATCAACTTCAGTTATAATTCAGTAAGGCTGGAGGGAGTGGTGCCACAGGAACTGCACTCCCTCCTTTGACACATAAGAGCCACATCATTTTTTCCACACAAAGTGTGGTTCTTTAGCATAAACAGGGAGTGGAAACCATGGTAGAGAAAGAGAGAGGAGAGAGAAAGGAGAAGAGAGACAAAGACACAAAAATTGTAACATCCGGATTTTCAGGGTTATTATTGTGTAGGTTAATCTTTTGATTAAAGGAGAGACTCGACGAGTTGAGGATCCAACTCGCCGAGTTGATTTGGGTTTCTCGCACGGATTTAATGAGTGGACTCGACGAGTCAGAGAGGGACTCGCCGAGTAGGTGTTGGGCAGAGAAACCCTAATTTCTCGGGTTTGGGACCTATTTAAAGTTCCTTATGGCCTTCATTTGCGGCCACTACACCCTGAGAAAACCCATAGAGAGTAGAGAGGAAGCTTGTAGTGCAAGGGGAGGGCTAATTCATCATCCTTTGGAGTGTCTTAGTAAAGGGAAGGAAGGATTTTGAGTTGGGCTGTCTTGTGGGACTCAAATCTTCCATAATTTCGTTCAAAGCTGCTGTAAGAGGTAAGGATTCATGTCCATTTTTGTTTGTTTAGTAGATTTCATGATCTAGGGTTTCTTCATGCTTTATTTAGCTTGAATCTAGAGTATGAGAGGTCCCATGGTGAAATGATTCCTAGATCTGGACCTTAAGAGGTCCAGAGAGCCCATTCCATTTTGCTTTATGCCTTTTCCTTGGAGTTATGAGGTAGGGTTATCATTATATGAAGGATTTCACCAAAATAAGCATAGAGAGCCTTGCATGTGTACCAAGATTCGACCTTTACGTGGTTATTGATCATAGGGAAGTCAGATATATGAATTAGAGGAACGGATATGACCTTAGAAGATGAGTTTTGTCATAGGAGCAACTCGCTGAGTCCATAGGCAGACTCGACAAGTCGAGTCGGGGTTGCCCTGTGATTCTTTGATGAGTAACTCGACGAGTAGATAGGGAACTCGTCGTGCCTGAGAGGTTCAAAAGGGATTCAGAGAACCAGCATGGACTCGCCGAGTCACCCGTGTGCACTCGACGAGTTTGGTCAAAGTTTGACAGTTGACTTCGTTGACTTTTAGGGTTCTGTCAATGATTTGGTCTTATGAGCCATTACAGGGGTAGAATGGTCTTTTACCCTTCTTAGAGGACTTATAGAGGAGGATTAGCCTAGCCTTTAGTAGTTGTATTAATTAGAGAAATTATTTATGTGATTAGGCGGAGGCTAGCGCGGTATTTTAGAGTACGAGGTTTACCGAGTATCCGAGGTGAGTCTTCTCACTATAATTTACCTTGAGTGGTAATTAGAGTTATGTGACAGAGTTATTGTATGCTATTTATGTGATGTGTTGCACTAAATTATTTCTATGTGATTTATGTTGTGTGCATATCAGGGTATATCAGAGTTAGAACCAGAAGGTTCGCAGAGTTAGGACCAGAAGGTCCACAGAGTTAGGGCCCAAGGGCCCACAGAGTTATAGCCTCGAATGGCTAGTATGTGTTATGTGTGGTAATTTGGGGAAACTCACTAAGCTTTGTGCTTACCGTGTTATGTGTTATATGTTTCAGGTTTCTCTCAGGATCACGGGACGGCACCGACTCGATTGTACACACTAGAGGAAGAGTTATGTGTTGAGGATCCAGGGGTATTATTTAATTGAATATGGAGTTTTGCTTTATTACATAAACGAAATGAGATTTTTACGAAAAGTGTTCAAGAATTTAGCGATTTTAAATGAAAATTTTAGTTTTGAAAAATTACGGTGTTACGAGTTGGTACCAGAGCCTTGGTTTGAGGGATTTTGATGCACCTTCGGGTAAATCTGGACTCAAACTAAGGAATTGAGAACATTTTCAAAGAAATAATTTTTCTAAAGCGAATAAGAGTTCAAAGAGAAAATGAGGAGCAGTGTGTACAATCAGCCAGAGCCCGAACGATGATTCCCAAAATACCCTTACTTTTGTGTTATGAGATATTTATAAGACATTTTATGAGATATTATGCATGCTAGAGACAGGCTAGGTAATTCATATTTTAGGACTAGAGTAGCCTGATTTGTGATGCTTTAGCCTAGGAGTTGCTATTATTGGTGATGTGCTTTGAGTATGTGATGAGTAAGAGTGTCCAACAAGAATCCTTTTAGGGGATTCAAGTAGAGGAGAAATCTAGAGGAAGTATCTATATGAGCATTTGAGGAGCATGTCGAGAGGGTAGCCAGATGCCCACGTGGGGTGAAATTGTTTGAGTTCAGTGATATCCTCCGAGTATGAGGAGAGCGAGTGGACAATAACCTAAAGAGGTTTTACGTGATGGAGGAGGTACTTTGATGCTTGAATGCTGCTTGCTTCGTTCTTTGTGGAACTCTCGATGATGGGAGACAGCTACTAAGTGAATATGACGATATTCAGGAGGTAGATGGCTGTCATCGTTAGGAGTTCTTCAGCAGTTGATGGCGGAGAAGTGTGGGAACCTGGGAAGAGCCTAGGGAGTGACCCTAGTCAGATGAGTACGCTGGCAGAGTAGAGTATTTCGTTGAGGAGTAAGCATGTGTGGCATGAATTGGTGAGTGAGAAGGTTAAGCTGCTACTTAGGAGCTCTGGGATGGTCCGGGTGGAAAGTATGGGTAGATGTGGCAGGTAGTATGGGCCCGTACTACTGAAAGCAGAGGATCCATACTCGAAACAGGGAGTAGACCGGGGGATCTAAGTAGCAGATTGAGGAGTGATGTCATGGTTCGAGTACCATGCATCGTAGCAGATTGAGTAGTGATGCCATGGTTCGGGTACCATGCATCATAGCGGATTGAGGAGTGATGTCATGGTTCGATTACCATGCATCGTAGCAGATTGAGGAGTGATGCCATGGTTCAGGTACCATGCGTCGTAGAAAATTGAGAAGTGATGTCATGGTTTGAGTACCATGCATCGTAGTAGATTGAGTAAGTGATGCCATGGTTTGGGTACCATGCATCATAGCAGATTGAGGAGTGATGCCATGGTTCGGGTACCATGCATCGTAGCAGATTGAGGAGTGATGTCATGGTTCGAGTACCATGCATTGAAGCAAGTTGAGGAGTGATGTCATGGTTCGAGCATCATGCAGTGTAGTAGATTGAGGAGCGATGTCATGGTTCGGGTACCATGCATTGTAGCAGATTAAGAGGTGATGTATTGGAACGAGTACTATGACTCGGATGTTGGGGTTTCTTCGGTTATCCAGTCATGATTGATTTGGTAGAGATTAGATACGATAGAGTATGAGGCCAGAAGGCCATGATGAATGAGTTCAAAGAAGCATCCCATGAGAGGGAGGTCAAGATAAATTCCAAGGTATATTTGGTGAGATGTCTAATAGAGTCGCAAGACTCAAAGATGAGTAGAGATGGATTTCATGGAGAATTACGGCCTGAGATGAGCAATCAGCTGATGGAAGAGATGTCACCTTCTGTGACCTAAGTGGTGCTATTTCCGTTTCCTGTGGGGAACATAAGAGGTGTGAGACTTCGGTTTTGGGTTTACGAGTAAACCCGACGGGTTAGCATTAATGACGATCTTTCACCGGAGTATCTGGTAGTATGTCTGCCGAGAACTGGGATGGACAAGGACCAGGATACATTCTACTTGAGTATAGTAGGGCATGTGTTAGCTGAAGCGACGAATGAACAAGGAGAGTATGTGTAACATCCCGGAAATTCAGAAGTATAGGTGAAAGGGCTAAAAGTGTAAATAAGAAGGCCGACTCGGCGAGTCGATGGATGGACTCGGCGAGTCGAGTCGCATTCGGGTCACGTGTTAAGTGACCAACTCGGCGAGTCGCATGAGTGGACTCGGCGAGTTGGTGCTGTATGGAGAAAAACCCTAATTCCAGGGGTTGTGCCCTATATAAAGAACATAACAACCTTTCTTCAGCCTCCTTACCACCCTTGAGAGCTTTCAAAACCTAGAAATCAAGTGGAACTCCATTGATAGTGAAATTGGAGCTTTGGGAAAGGAAACCTTGAATAGGGAACTTGAAGGATAAGGGATTTTAGCAAGGGAGTGGTATAGATCCAAAGTCTACTTCCGTGGGAGCTTGCATTTGAGGTAATAATCTGTTCTTGAGCTTTTGTGCATCTAGATCTATCAATTGTGGGGTTTTTGGGGCATAAATGAGGACCATCTCGAGTTTGGTGTAAGATCTGAGGTTGCTACCTCAGATCTGGGTTGTTAATGATCCAGAAAGCCTTAAAGTCTATGCCCAAGAGTTGTTGGTAAAGTTCTTTTGTCCCAAACCTTAGCCCAAGAGTGTTTTGTGCTTAGATCTCTTTGGATTCACATAAAGTTTGCTACTTTACGTGATGGGTGGGTTGTACAAGGGTAGATCTATGGATTGGAGCCCCTGCATGGCTTAGAAGGCCACTGTATGGGTTAAGAACTAGAGGTACTCGGCAAGTCACATGGGTATACTCGGCGAGTAGGATGAAGATAGGCAGGGACTCGACGAGTTGGAAGAACAACTCGGCGAGTATGTTGAATGTTGTGTTGGACTCGGCGAGTCTGTTCTTGGACTCGACGATTCGTGTCGTGAAGTCCTAATCTTCTCTGGTTAAGCTGTGAATCGGTGAATCAAGGGATGACTCAGTGAGTTGAGTACGGTTCGACTCAGAGTTGTGGGACTCGGCGAGTCTTGGGGGAACTCGGCGAGTTGAGTCGTGTTATAGGAGTTTCAGAGCATGGGGACTTGGCGAGTCAGCGGGTTGACTCGGCGAGTAGAGTCAGTCAGGAGAGTTGACTTGGACTGAGAACTTTGACTTTGACCAAGAGTTGACCAGTAGACTTCCAGGGGTATTTTGGTTGTTGTTGGTATTTATTGGTTTCGGTGATTCAATGGTGGAGTTCATGACGCTGGTCGGAGCAGCGTGATCTTGATTCTTTAGTCGGCAGTAGCAGGTGAGTCTTCTCACTATACGTTACCTAGAGTGGTATTATGCGATGACCAGAGGGTCTTATGTGTTATGTATGAGATTATGTGCTGTGACAACCGTCAATTTTCGGTCAAGTCAAAGTCAACTAAGGTCAACAAGTCAAACCGGTCAACTCAATTTGCCGTGAGTACTGGAGTTTACGTTATGTAACTTCTAAACAACTCTTTATTCTAATGAGAGATCATAAATAGAAAAGTGCGTACATCTAGATCTCCTTAACCTAAAACGGTGGTACGTGGAGAGCCAAACCGATAAAACAATGTTACATACTCATCGGGAGTACACAAGATCCTTAAACAAGGCTTAACGGGGTTTACGGACCCTGCATTGCGAAGCCGAACACTCAAAAAGGTCACCAATGAAACCCCTCTCAATCGTTTTCACTTTATCTCTCTCTACGAGAAATCTCTCCCAAATCTCTCTAAGTATGTAAAATCTCTCCCAAATATCTCTTCATATGTGAAATCTCTCCAAGAATGTCAAATCTCTCCCAAATCTCTCTAAGTATGTGAAATCTCTCCCAAATATCTCTTCGTATGTGAAATCTCTCCAAGTATGTCAAATCTCTCCCAAATCTCTCTAAGTATGTGAAATCTCTCCCAAATATCTCTTTGTATGTGAAATCTCTCCAAGTATGTCAAATCTCTCCCAAATCTCTCTAAGTATGTGAAATCTCTCCCAAATATCTTTTCGTATGTGAAATCTCTCCAAGAATGTCAAATCTCTCCCAAATCTCTCTGAGTATGTCAAATCTCTCCCAAATCTCTCTAAGTATGTGAAATCTCTCCCACATATCTCTTTGTATGTGAAATCTCTCCAAGTATGTCAAATCTCTCCCAAATCTCTCTGAGTATGTGAAATCTCTCCCAAATATCTCTTCGTATGTGAAATCTCTCCAAGTATGTCAAATCTCTCCCAAATCTCTCTAAGTATGTGAAATCTCTCCCAAATATCTCTTTGTATGTGAAATCTCTCCAAGTATGTCAAATCTCTCCCAAATCTCTCTAAGTATGTGAAATCTCTCCCAAATATCTCTTCGTATGTGAAATCTCTCCAAGAATGTCAAATCTCTCCCAAATCTCTCTGAGTATGTCAAATCTCTCCCAAATCTCTCTAAGTATGTGAAATCTCTCCCACATATCTCTTTGTATGTGAAATCTCTCCAAGTATGTCAAATCTCTCCCAAATCTCTCTGAGTATGTGGAATCTCTCTCAAATCTCTCTCGAAATCTCTCCCAACTTTCTATAATCACTCGGGGCATCCCGACCCTCGAATTTGGCGAAAACAGCCCAAAAACGGAAGTCCACGCGAAAAACGGACCTTAGGAACCGAAGGTGCTGACTTATGAACCGAACCGAGAGTACTGTTCATCCTAGCCGAACCTCGCATAGAAGGAAGAACCGAACCCAAAGGTACTGTTCATTACTGTTCACTACAGTGCCTTCGGTTCTGGCTTCTCTTCGGACCGAACCTTCTGACTTTCGCTTCTGACTCCTCTTCGGACCGAGCCTTCGGACGAACCCTCGCCTTCGCTCCTTCTTCTGGCTCGCGCCTTCGCTTCCGAACCATGCACCCTCCTGACCGAACCTCGGCCTAGGGACCGAACCTCGGCCTAGGACCGAGAGGTCTCGCTGGGAAGCTCATTTTTCTCCCGGTTTTCGCGTAGTTTTGCGTTTAAGGCCCGTTTTTAATTATTTTAACGCGGGGTTTTCACCCAAAATCATATTTTAACATAATAAACCCTAAATATTCACAATTTAATCATAAATTCATAAAAATCTCTATTTAAATAATAAAAGCAAGTGGGTAAAAGTACAAATAGGAGGAGTGTTGACTTTGCTTTACTTTATGACACAAGCAACCACTCCCACACCCACTCTATGACCAGCCATACCTCCCCACCTTACCTAGGTCACATCAATGTCCTTTCCACTCAATCATCACTCCTTCCCACGTTTTTGAGAGCTGGATATTCATCCTCTCTCCTCATTTTCTCTAATTTGCTCTCATTTCACAAGAAGATCAAACTCTTTTCTCTCTCACTTTCTCTCTCTAGAAATTCGAGATTCAAGGGCTGATCTTGAGTTTTTCCTCCACATTTGGTAAGCATAATCCATTTCCTTTATGATTATATCAATTATTTCCACTCAAATCATGGATATCTTACACAAACTCCATTATATTTGTGTTAGAGCTTCGAATCTTCAAGGGATTCTTCAAGTGTTCTTGGGTTGAACACTTCTCTTCTTCAACACTTATCTACTGAAATCACACAAGGTGAGTTCATACCCCCATATTTTCATGTTTTCTCAAGTTTTTAGGGGGGGGGGGGGGGGGGAATACAAGTCAAATCACCAAGAACATAACTACACTTTTCTAACAGCCTTCATCAGAAAAGTTCAATTCCATTCACGGACTGTTTTGGACCACTTAAACATTTTAGTTTTCAAAACTGTTTTAGGTGTAAGTAGTTCCAGTTCTTAGCTTTAAAATGACTACTTGCACATCTCCATACGATTTTTCTACAATTTATGGTGATTTTTACAAAACTGCCTATCAATTCAAACACCAATCCGGACCAGTCTGTGATTATGGACTTTTTCACACAAGTTGGAGGTAATTAAAAATCATGATAAAAATTATGAGTAAACTAGACACATTTTGGGAACTCTCAGAATTTACGGATTTAGTTTTCAGCTTCGTATGATTTTTCTATGAATTTTCAAAAACAGTGTAGAAAGGTTGAAAATTTGTTAACAGCTTATAACTTTCATAACACTTTGTATTATGTTGAGCAAAGTGTATAACGATAAGTTCCAAATATTGATTGTGTTTCCATGTTAGTTTATCATCATAAACTGAAATATAGTCATTCATAATAAGATTATTCATTTATTTAGAACACGTATATTAAGCTATAATGAGCATAGTTTATGGATTCATAGCATTAAAGCATTCATAAAAGAATTCTTATACATTACAAACGTTTTGGATAAACTATAATAGGTATAGTTTATGTATCATTTACTTCTCAAACTTATTTACCAAAGGTTTTCCGTTTAGTTCACGTAAATCTGTTAATGAATAAATTTGTGAGTCATTCCCTTCGGGTTACTTCCAAAGTAACAAATTCATAAGTCCTGTATTGTAACCAGAGTCTCCTGGAGGGAGAGCGTGATAGTTGTATATAGATCTATATTGGGTTTGACAAACCCACACCAGAGCTGCTCGCTACAGCTAGACCGGCAGGTCTGTGGTGACAAGTGTCATTTCAGTTCTACGACGCCTGAAGAACGTCGTTTTCAGGCCATCTAGGTCATAGTATGGTTATGATAGCTCACATGTGGTATTAACAATCATAAGATTTACGGGTTCTAACCTTAAATTAGCAAGTTAGGTCTATTTAGCTCACTGAAATTACTTGAAGTATGGAAAAATACTTGTACGCCTTCATATCAAACAAAAAGGGTTTTATGTCGATTTAAAATCACTTTTTACACCAACAATTACATACTTTAATGTATACTTTTGGTCTTGGTATTTAAGACTACACATCATTCGTTACGGAATTTTTCTCACATCAGAAAGGGTTTTATGCCAATTTAAAGCCACTTTTATATTTTTAAGTATGAAAAATGTTTGTTCATTTTCGGTCCTGGTATTTAGGACTACGTAACTTTTGTAAGGAAAATATTGGATTTTCCTGGTAACATACACCTCTTTACAAAGATTGATTTTCAAACTCTTACTGTCAAAATCTTATGAACTCACCAACCTTTGTGTTGACACTTTTCAAAACTACTTGTATTCTCAGGAATTCAGTGAAACAGGAAATCAACCACGTTTTGAGGATGGGACGATAATTCGTCAAACAGTTCATTTTGTATCATAATGTAATCGATTCGAATCATGTAAACATATACTTTGGTGTAACTTTTTCAATTATATTTATGATGGTTGTATTTACTTTGAGCACTATTATACTCGTTGTTGTGATACTCTACATGAAGTCCTCCACCCCCGGACGTTTCCGCCATCCTTGGTTTGGGGGTGTGACATGTGCTATGTGTTATATGTATGTGGTATGATGTTATAGACCGGACCGGAAGGTCCAACGATACAGACCGGGCCGGAGGGTCCAACGAGCTATGACCGGGCCGGAGGGTCCAACGAGCTACGGGACTGGAGGGTCCCGCTGAGACACATCGACCAGGGGTCGTATTATAGCCTCGAGTGGCATATGTGTTGTATGTGGTATTTTGGGGAACTCACTAAGCTTCGTGCTTACAGTGTTTTGTGTTATGTGTTTCAGGTTTCTCAGGTTCACGGGACGACACCGGCTCGATTGTACACACCAGAGGAAGTGCTTGTTTTGAGGATCCTAGTTTATCAATTGATTGAACAAAAGAGTCATGTATTGTAATTTAAACAAAATGGGATTTCTAGTATTAAAGAGATAAGCAATTTTAAATGAAAATTTTGTTTTGAAAATTTCGGTGTTACAGTATTTCGGGGCGGTGGCTCTTCTGTCTATGATGGGTTTTTAGTATGGGAACGGGGTCCCTGTTCTTTTGATGATTCACATGTTGGAACGTTGGTTGAGAAGTCGAGGATGAGGAGCATGATGATTCAATATTTTCATTCTAATAGTCAGGGTTATTACTGGACAGTGGAAATGTCTGGTAGTGGGACGGTATGAGATTTTGGAAGGACTAGAGGCAGTCGTGATGAGAAGTTCCTGAGGATTTCATTGGAGATTCAGGGTAACTAGGGGTGCTTGATCTCTATGTGGGGAGATCATTGGGCGTTGTGTAGCACCTTCCAAGAGTAGGTGCGATGTTACTGGTGGAAACAGTATGTGGGATAGATTGTTAGTGCGTCAATTGGTGATGGTTCGAACCCTAAGTAGGGGAGAACCGGGTATCGTATTGAAGGAAGCAGAGATTTGTTCAAGAGTGGTTATAAAGTGGGATATAGATACCTGCGGTATGAGTTCATGAGACCAGAGTTATTGGTGATCGAGGAAAGGTGCAGAGCAAGATAATGCATGTGGTACGTGTCTGAGAAAGGACGAGTGTCTCCACGACAGGTGGTCAATGGTCAGGAACCTGGTGGTGGTCAGGACCGTTTCAAGTGGAAGGCTTGTAAGGATGGTATGGGCAGTTGAGAACTTCTGAGTCGAAGTATGGATTGTATATGCCCCTTTTGAGGTAGATAGAAGAAGATCAAGCAGCCAACTCCCGGGCCAGTATGTGTATTCTTGCTTGGATCTTGAGCTGTAGAGGAAAGGGTTTTGGAGGATCTTCAGCTTATTTTGAAGCGTTACCGCTTTCTCTGTATTCCAATTGAGTGTTTGGATATACCGAAGTTGCACATTGGGTAAAATGAAGAATTAATTATGGGGTTCAAAGGGAATGTATTGTTGTATCTGTATGATGCTGGGAGTAGGAGATCAGTGGTTGAGGTAGGACATTGTGATGTTCTGTAATGGTGTTCCGTGGTACCCGGGTATAATGTCCTGATTTCTGAGTTATTTAGAATCTTGAGTTTGAGACGACTAGTGGTGTATCATGTATCTACGGTTCCAGTGGGAGCCCTTCTAGTATTGACATCAAGAAGGATTATTTAAGAAAGAGGATCTCCGCAGAGGTAGGTATTTTGTTATGACAGTTGCCGCCAGAGTCTGTGATGCATATTTAGGTCAAGTATGTGTAGTTATATATGATAGTCTGCAGAACATGAGTTAGTGGACGTAGTGTGGTGTTGTGATGCTACAGGGAGTCGTAGTGCTCACAAGTAAGAGAAAGGGTGTTGTGATACTACGGAAGCCGTAGTATTCACTAGTTAGAGGATGTTGTGATACTACGGGAAGCCGTAGTATTCATTAGTCAGAGGGTGTTGTGATACTACGAGGAGCTGTAGTATTCACTAGTCAGAGGGTGTTGTGATACTACAGAGAGCCGTAGTATTCACTAGTCATCGAGAGGTTATCGTGATGTTGCGGCGAGTTATAGTACTCACTAGACGGCAAGAGAGTGTGATGATGGAGTGTTCTCCGATCAGTGTATGATGCATAATAGTTTTAGGCTTGAGTAGCCCTAGTATTGAGTTTTTGGAGCCTGGTGATTGAACCAGGGGCGAGACTGGGATCTCTGACTCTGTCGGGAATCATTATATATTTTTTGAGTTGTGATTATCGCAACATGAGGGAATTGGAAAAGTGGTATTCACACGGGGCGCAGGTCGAGTCATGAGATGAGTGTCTCATTGGGAAGCGAGGTTCCAACTTTGGGTTGGACCAAACTCTCGAGTTGAGTTTGGCATTGATGGTGCGTGGGTAAACGAGATGAAATTCTGGAATTCTGAGGTGAATTTTTGGATGAGGGGTATCGTTGTCATTGGATGTCCTAACCTGTATAGTTCAGTACTCGGGTGCGGGAGATACTGCAAGATGCGCGGAGATATGTGCAGTAGACATCAAAGGTCGGGGCTAAGTCGATCTTCGGTTGGATTGTAGTTTTCATTTGAGAATTTTGTGACTTGTGTGTCACAGGCCCGAGATAGTTGATTCAAAGAGGAAGTCGGTGAGACATTTTGGATCATGTTATGGGTAACCATGGAGGTTCAACTATAGGGTTGAGGTCAGACCGCGTGTGGTGTTAAAAGAGACATGGAATTTGGAGTTGAGGCTTATGAATGTGATGTTTGAGGACACATCTGAGTGAGCATGGTAATGCTTTTGGGTCTAAGGGCAGAGTGTTGGGGATTCTTTTTTCGGATGGTTTCTGATAACAGTCTAGTAGATGTGTCCCGGTGGAGTGTGAAACCTTTTATTCGTGGGGCGTGATTCGTATGATTTAGCATGATCGGCTTGGAGGAAAGATAGCCGATTGTTGGACGTGGTCTTATGAGAATCAGAGGGCCAGTGAGTAAACTGGGTTGATATTCGAGGAGCAAATATCATGATGATCGCTCAAGTAGGCGTTCTGGCGGCGGGCCAGGCCACTAGATTTTCCGGTTATTGGGAAGGAGTATTTTAGCGGCGAAAGAGTTGGTTTAAACTCTGGTTTTGGAGGTCCTATGTGGTTTCGGGTGTCCATAGAGAAAGATATTAGTGTGGTATGAAGATCATTTCGGTAGTGCCTTTCAGCTTAATGATTTAATCTATGTGTGGTTCGGGAATGATTTCGAGGGAGAAATCTAATTCAAGTGGGGGAGAATTGTAACATCCGGATTTTCAGGGTTATTATTGTGTAGGTTAATCTTCTGATTAAAGGAGAGACTCGACGAGTTGAGGATCCAACTTGTCGAGTCGAGTTGGGTTTCTCGCGCGGATTTAATGAGTGGACTCGACGAGTCAGAGGAGGGATTCGCCGAGTTGGTGCTGGGCAGAGAAAACCTAATTTCTCGGGTTTGGGACCTATTTAAAGGTCCTTATGGCCTTCATTTGCGGCCACTACACCCTGAGAAAACCCATAGAGAGTAGAGAGGAAGCTTGTAGTGCAAGAGGAGGGCTAATTCATCATCCTTTGGACTGTCTTAGAAAAGGGAAGGAAGGATTTCGAGTTGGGCTGTCTTGTGGGACTCAAATCTTCCATTATTTTGTTCACAGCTGCTGTGAGAGGTAAGGATTCATGTCGATTTTCGTTTGTTTAGTAGATTTCATGATCTAGGGTTTCTTCATGCTTTATTTAGCTTGAATCTAGAGTATGAGAGGTCCTACGGTGAAATGATTCCTAGATCTGGACCTTAAGAAGTCCAGAGAGTCCCTTCCATTCTGCTTTATGCCTTTTCCTTGGAGTTATGAGCTAGGGTTGTCATGATATGAAGGATTTCACCAAAATAAGCATAGAGAGCCTTGCATGTCTACCAAGATTCGACCTTTACGTGGTTATTGGTCATAAGGAAGTCAGATCTATGGATTAGAGGAACGGATATGACCTCAGAAGGTCAGACGAGTCGAGTCGAGGTTGCCCCGCGATTCGTTGCTGAGTAACTCGAAGAGTAGATAGGGAACTCGTCGTGCCTGAGAAGTTCAAAAGGGATTCAGAGAACCATCGAGGACTCGCCGAGTAACTAGTGTGCACTCGACGAGTTTGGTCAAAGTTTGACCGTTGACTAGAGTTGACTTCATTGACTTTTAGGGTTCGGTCAATGATTTGGTCTTATGAGCCATTAGAGGGGTAGAATGGTATTTTACCCTTCTTAGAGGACTTATAGAGGAGGATTAGCCTAGCCTTTAGAAGTTGTATTAATTAGAGAAATTATTTATGTGGTTAGGCGGAGGCTAGCGCAGTATTTCAGAGTACGAGGTTTACCGAGTATCCGAGGTGAGTCTTCTCACTATACTTTACCTTGAGTGGTAATTAGAGTTATGTGACAGAGTTATTGTATGCTATTTATGTGATGTGTTGCACTGAATTATTTCTATGTGATTTATGTTCTGTGCATATTAGGGTATATAAGAGTTAGAACCAGAAGGTTCGCACCTAGAGTGGCTAGTATGTGATATGTGTGGTATTTTGGGGAAACACACTAAGCTTTGTGCTTACCGTGTTATGTGTTATATGTTTCAGGTTTCTCTCAGGATCATGGGACGGCACCGACTCGATTGTACATACCAGAGGAAGAGTTATGTAATTGAATATGGAGTTTTGCTTTATTACATAAACGAAATGAGATTTTTACGAAAGTGTTTAAGAATTTAGCGATTTTAAATGAAAATTTTAGTTTTGAAAAATTACAGTGTTACAAAAATAAAGAGAGAGAAGAAAGAGGGTGCGACAGTTTTTGGGAGAGGAGTGACCAAATTGCACAAAGGGGATGCTGACCCTGCCTATGTGGCATTGAGTGTGGCCTAAACCGCACTCCACTCCCTTAAGCCTTATAATCGTTTTATAAGGTGTGTTCGGTAAAACTAGTAGATAGTTGTTTGTTAAACATTACGTGAGATAACTTTCAGATTTTAAACATTTTGTTTAAAGTAAATGCTAAAAGTTTATAGTGTCAAACAATTTTTTTTGTTCAAAATAAAGCGTTTTTGTAACGACGTAAATTTTAAAAACAATTTTTCAATTTTCAAACACAATAAAACTCATATTACATTCTCAAAATCACGTGTTTATCAGATGTCATCATAATAAAACATATCCCAGAATCTCAAAAACATAATCTCCTACCAGTGTGTACAAATCATGCCGACGCCTTTCTGTGATCCTCGTAAATACCTGAAACACATATCACATAACACGGTAAGCATAAATACTTAGTGAGTTTCCCCAAAATACCACATACAACACATATTAGCCACTCGAGGCTATAACTTTGTTTGACCCTCTGGTCAATGTGTCTCAGTGGGACCCTCCAGTCCCATAACTCTGTTGACCCTCTGGTCCTAACTCTGCGGACCCTCTGGTCCTAACTCTGTGGACCCTCTGGTCCTAACTCTGTGCACCTTCCGGTCCTAACTCTGTGGACCTTTCGGTCCTAACTCTGTAAACTCTGAATCATACATGGCACAAATCACATATAAATCACATCATATAAATAGCATATAAATTACTCTGTCACATAACTCTAATTACCACTCTAGGTAAAGTATAGTGAGAAAACTCACCTCGTATGTAGTCGGATAAACTCTCGTGCTTGATATCTTGTCCTAGCCTCCTCCTATCAAAGTGATAACATCTCTAATCAATACTCTCTCATCTCCTCATTTCTAATAATGGGTAGAAGACCATTCTACCCCTCTCTGACCTCTCTTGAATAAGCTTGACTAAAACCCCAAGGTCAACTAAAAGTCAACTCTAGTCAATGGTGCAACTTTGACCAGACTCGTCGAGTGCACCTGGGTGACTTGGCGAGTCCATACATGTCCTATGAATCCTCCTATGGCCTCAATCGACTCGTTGAGTTAAATCTTCACTCGACGGCTTACCACGGGTCGCGAATCGCGCGGCAACCCGTCTCGACTCATCGAGTCCCCTTATGGACTCGGCGAGTTCCCTCCATGGTACCACTCAAATGACCTTCTGAGGTCAGATCTATTTCTCCAACCTATATTGTTGGGTTGCAGATTCGTTTAAGTATTGCGTCATTGGGCTCGACTATTTGTCCAATTATTTTGTACTCCGGTTTGGGCCTGTCCAACCGTGAGCCTGTTAGGTTTATTATATAACAATATGCTTGCATGTATATTAGAAAAACGATCTAGAATACAAGATAGAGAATTACGATAGCTTTAATTTTCTTCATCGTTCCTGTAAACCTTCTAACCCTCTACAGTTGATGTTCTTGATCGAGCTCTTCTGAGGGTTGTTTTATAATCATTCGACACGTTTGATTCATTCTTGAGTTGTTTATTGCTTTCGTGTTCTTGCTGTTTAATCTTTATTTTACCTGTTTAAGATCTAATCGATCTTCAAGATTAAGTTTTAATCTCATCAATTGGTATCAGAGCAGGAGGCTGTGTAATCGATACACTTCTTTTCTGTGAAAAGGTTTCAATTAGGGTTTTTCCGCAATTACTGATATTTATTGAGCTGTCATCTCATTATTGACGTATCTTGATATTTATTGTTTTGCCCTAATCTGATTTATTACAAGTCTGATCTTTAAACAGGTTATTCGATCATTATGGACGTGTCGCAATCGAATCCCATCAATATTTCGAACAACATTGGATCTACCACGAAGATTCCCATCCTGTACACCCATGATTATGAAGTCTGGGCGCATCACTTTGAAGACTATGTTATAGGATCTGAGGATAATGGATACCTCATCTGGGAAGCAATTATTAATGGACCGTTTTCTCATTCTGCAACGTCAAGGATTATTAAAACTCAAAAGGAGTATAATGATCTACTGAAGGATGTTAAAGATATTGCGCAAGATGAAAAGGATAAATTCCAGTGCAATATCAAGGCATTAAGATTGATCAGATTCGCCCTTCAGTCCGACACTTTCAGGTTAGTAAGTTCATGCACGACGGCAAAGGAAGTTTGGGATAGACTTCGTGAACTGTACTCTACAGACGAGGATCTTGAACACTCTATCCAAACCTTACTCTTATCTGAGTTTGGAGAATTCAGGCAAGGAGCCGAAGAAACTGTGACCCAAACGTTCGATCGCTTCAATCATCTTCTCAGCAAGATGATCAAACATGACATCGAAAGGAAGCTTATCGAGCAGAAGGTTACGTTTTTAAATGGTCTAAGATCAGAGTGGAGAGCAGTGGTGCCTACAGTTAAAGCCCATGAGCAGTTTAAATCATATTCTTTGGCGAAACTGGTGGGTATTCTCAAGTCTCAGGAGAAAATTGTGCTGCAGGAAAAGAATGTTGTCTCAAGCCTAGGTTCGTTGGCCCTCCTGTCAAAAAGTAAAGCTATGATGGAGGACGAAGACCTCAACTTGGAGGAGTATGACCTCACGGCTGAGGATTATGCTATGATGGTGTCTAACCCCAAGAGGTTCATTAAGAAGAGATTCCCCAGCAACAAAAACCGAAACTGGCAGGGGAGTTATAGTTCAGAAAAGGTTAAAGATGAACCGAAGGTTGATGAGTCTAAGAAGGAACCAAAGGCAGAGGGTGATTCTGGAGTAAGCTGTTACTACTATGGAGGGAAAAACCACAATGCTAAGGATTGTGTCCTCAAAAACATGGCTGAAAAGGATGAGGAAGCTTTGCTGCAGAAAAAGCTTGATGAGATGAGGAAGAAGAAATCTACCGCTAACCCTTCCATGAATGCTCTAATTGTGCAGGGTTCGGTTGCTGATGACGAGTTCGGTGGCGTGGAAGTTTGGTCAACCGACTCTGAAGACGATGAAGTGAGGAAGCCTTCTCATGGAAAGGCTTGTGTGGCAAGAGAGGAGAGCAGTGGAGGAAGGTGCTTGATGTTGTCCGAAGTATCTCAGATGAGGGGATACAACACTGATGTTGGAAGCAATGAACCGAAGGAGCAGCAGGATATGTGCTTTACAGCCAAACCGCTCAGCGTGCAGTTCAACGAACTCGATGAATTGATCAAGAAGGTACAATCGGTTTTTGTTACATTTAAAGTACCACAATGCTCATATGAAAAAGAACTAAAAAGTGTTAATTCTCTAATCTCTCATCTAGATATTAGTTTAACTCAAACTCGAGTCACCAATTCTAACCTAACTGATCAATTAAGCAGGGTGTCTTCGAAGAGTGAGGAACGACGCATGTGGATCGAGCTGAAGGAGTCAGAATTAGTTAAAATAAAAGATGAAAACATTTATTTACAAAGAGACAATTTAAAGCTGTTAAAACAGCGAAATGTTTTTTGTTTGATTGCAAAACGTGTTTACACTAATATTACTCAACTTCACTTGGACTGTGAAATAGGACAAAAGATTCATCGCATGATTTTGCCCTTCCTTGAGTTTAAGGAGGATGAAATCGATGCTGAAGCTTATAATAGTGAGAGTGTGATATCATCTGATGACGTCAATCCGACCTATATGTATGGACTGGACAAAATAGAATCTTTCATTAAATCCAAGGACCATAAGGACATGCTTAAAAACCTTTTGGATGAAAATGATAAACTTAAACTGAGAACCGAAACCATACAAAAATTTGACTCTTTAAACGCCAACTTGAGCTTAGAAAACAAAATTGATGTTGAAAATGCATCTGAGCTTAATGAGGATGACAATATGAGTGAAATTTCTGTAGAGGACACGGTTGACTGCTCAGAATTTGTGAAAAGCGAACCTGAAAACCACAAGAATCTAATTTCAGAAAATTCAGTGGAGTTCGCTCGATTATCCCAACAAAAGTCCCCGATCTTAGCAGAGAAAGCGGTTGTATATCAAAAGGTCAGGACCACTCCAAATCAAGTGTACAAGGTCACAGGAGTAACCGAACATCAGACTGCTGAACTCACAGCAATTGTAAACGAAGACAATGCTGATGGCTGTGATGAGTTCTTCTGGTCAGCTCCAATCGATAATGCAGATGAAACGGTAGGCTTATCAGAAAGGACCTCATGGATAAGTAAAGGTAGATACATACCAGAACCCTTGAACAAGCTAGATAATTTCGATGTGCCAAGTACCAATGGTACGAAAGACATTCCTCAAGAAAATGGAAGTTCGGAAAAAGAAGACATTCCCTCTAGTTCCTCAGTTCAAAGTGAAACTTCCACAGTTCAAAGTGAACCCGCCAAAGAGAAACCGAAAATGAAAGACAATATCCATCATCAACCGAAGCAGATGAGGAATCAGAAACGTCAAAGGAACCAGAGATACAGGAAGAATCTCTCTGAAAGGAAACAATTCTGGCAATCCCAGAATGCATATTTCTCACATCAAGACAAGAATCTGAAGTTTGAGAATAATCCTGTTAAAAGGAACGAGAGCCACAACAACCGAAAGCCAAGGTTCGGTTCGGAAAAGAATACCAACCGAAAGCAAAGGCTCGGTTCAGAGGATGACTCCAACCGAAAGCAAGGGTTCGGTTTAGAAATCAAAAGAGATCAAAACTCTAAGGACAATCCCACCAATGATCAAAAGCAAAAGGGTCACCTAGAGTCTCCAGTCAAGAAGTCATCTCAATCTCACTCATCTAATTCTTCTAATTCTTCCAATTCATCTCCATCTCGCTCTAAAGTTCATTCTGTTCGTTCTCAAAAATCTCATTCGTCAGCTGAACAAAAAGGCAAACAGAAGGTTTCTGCATCCAAACCGGAATCTAAACCGAACGCACCTAATCCTAATAAAATCAAAGTTTTTACCATCAAAAAGAAAGATGAAACAACACTAATAAAACGAACATATCTTGTTGACATCTCTCTTACTATTCCTGTACCTGTAAAAGGCTCACGTGGACCCAAGAAACTTTGGGTTCCTAAATCTGCTTAATTTTTGCAGGTTATAAGTGACGAGCAGTTTGACGAAGAATTTTACATTGATAGTGGCTGCTCGCGTCACATGACAGGGAGGAAAGAAGAGCTCAGAGAATATAGGTCTCTTACAAATGGTGGCAACGTCAAGTTTGGAAATAACTCCTTCGGCACCATAAAGGGATACGGAATGATTACCAATGGAGATTTCACTATAAGGAAGGTGGCATACGTGGAAGGACTACAACACAACCTCATCAGTGTATCTCAGCTTGTTGGAGGTACAGGTCTCAAAGTCTCATTCGACGATGAAGGTTCTGAAATTATTGAGAAGAAGACGAAGAAAGTAATTCTCAAATCAGAGCGTAAGGGTGAAATGTTTCCTCTAAACCTCAAACCCATCAAAGGAAACCCAGCTATATGCCTGTTATCAAAAGCACAATCTGACGAAAGATGGTTGTGGCACCGAAGACTCTCTCATCTCAACTTTAAAGATATCAACAAACTTGTCACTGGAGGTCATGTTCAAGGTCTTCCATTGCTCAAGTTCGACAGTGATCATTTGTGTGCTGCATGCGAAATGGGGAAGCAGTGTCGTCAAAGTCATCCATCTATAATTAACACGAAAGTTGTTGAACCACTCGAATTACTTCATATTGATTTATGTGGTCCATCATCTATCGAAAGCATCGGTGGTAGCAAGTATATTCTTGTTATTGTTGATGACTTTTCGCGGTTTACATGGGTGTTCTTTCTAAAGCTCAAATCTGAAGCGACTCATAAGCTGAGAGTGTTCATCAAGCAGATTGAAGTACAGCTCAAGAAGGTCGTTCGCAACATCAGGAGCGACAATGGTCTGAAATTCAGAAACAGAGAATTTGAAGAATTTCTGGCAGAAAAGGGAATAAGTCACAACTTCTCAGCTCCCTACACACCTCAACAAAATGGGATTGTCGAAAGACGAAACCGATCTTTGTGTGAAGCTGCACGAACCATGCCAAGTTTCGCTTCCTTACCTCTTTATTTTTGGGCTGATGCTATTTCTGCTGCTTGTTTTACACAGAACAGGTCATATCTCAACAAGCGATTCACGCTCACACCTTATGAGATTCTCAACAACAGGAAGCCCAATGTGAAATTTTTCCACGTATTCGGCTCACGGTGTTTCATCTTTAACTCTAAAGAACACCGCAACAAGTTTGATGTCAAAGCCGACGACAGAATCTTTCTGGGCTACTCTCTCACTTCCAAAGCATACAGAGTTCTAAACAAGCGTTCGAGAAAAATCGAAGAGACTTATTACGTGACTTTCGACGATAGCTATGTCAAAACGCTACAGGCCAAAGACGACACAGCTGAGGAAATCTTTCCTCAAACTGGCCAAGTCACAGTCTCGATCGCTAATCTATTCGAAAAGTTTATGGAGCCATTTGACGAACCAGAGAAAGCAACTCTCTCAGAAGCAGGCGCATCAGACGACAAGGTAGACCATATGAAGCAAATTGTCGAAGAAGCTGCCAGGAGAATGAACGAAGGAGGATCGAATTCTGACGAACCTCCATCAAACGATGCTTCAGTCGAGGGGGAGGAACAACCGTCATCAACTCAGCCGACCTCACATATTGAGGGGGAGCCAAGCTCTCCAACTGCTACCGAAAGTACTTCTCAAACCGAGAGTGCTTCACCATCCGAAGGTGCATCAACGCCTGAAAGACTAGCACGACAAGGAACCTATGAAGCTCAAGATTCTCAAAGTATTCCTGAAAGCTCATCCATCGAGGGGGAGCAAGCTGATATGTCATTCGACTACGAAAGCCAATCCGAGCCAGAAGAAATGATCAATGCTGAACTGGACCCAACCTTTGATCCAAACTACCCTCCTCTCACCAAATGGACCACAGATCATCCTATCTCTCAAGTTGTTGGTGATGTCTCTGAAAAGGTTCTAACCCGATCACAACTCAAGGCAAAACAGACATCCTTATTTTCCAAAGTTGAATTTTGCTTGTATAACTCATTCGTATCAAAAGTTGAACCGAAGACAGTTAACACTGCTCTTGATCACTCCGATTGGGTTCAAGCGATGCAAGACGAACTGAACGAATTTGAAAGGAACAAAGTCTGGCGCCTCATTCCAACTCCTCCGGATACCTCGGTTGTTGGTCTCAAATGGGTCTTTAGGAATAAAATGGACAAGGAAGGAAACGTTATAAGGAACAAAGCTCGTCTGGTCGTAAAAGGATATTGTCAGGAGGAAGGGATTGATTATGAAGAGACTTTCGCTCCTGTAGCTAGGCTGGAATCTGTAAGAATATTTCTTGCTTATGCTGCCCACAAAAATTTGATGTTTTCCAAATGGACATCAAGTGTGCCTTCCTTAATGGAGAACTCGAAGAAACAGTGTATGTGGAGCAACCTCCTGGATTCGTGAACGAAAAGTATCCCAATCATTGCTACATTCTGGATAAAGCTGTGTATGGACTCAAACAAGCTCCGAGAGCCTGGTATGAAACGCTAACTAAATTCTTAAAGATGTCCAAATTCAAACAAGGTTCGGTTGACCCAACCTTCTTTCGCAAAAAGGAAGGTAACCACCTTATGATCGTTCAAATTTACGTCGATGATATTATCTTTGGCTCAACGAATCCCAGCCTAACAGCTGAATTCAGAAAGCTGATGGAGGCTAAATTTGAAATGAGCTCAATGGGTCCTATTAACTTTTTCCTTGGCTTAAATATTAGAAAGGGACCCGAAGGCATCTTTATCAATCAGGAAGCTTACACGAAGACTCTTCTAGCAAAGTTTGGTATGATGGGAGATTCCAAAGTCAAAGTCCCAATGGCATTCGGCACCAAGCTAACCCCATCCCTGGACAAACCGGCTGTTGATATCACGCTCTATCGTCAAATGATAGGCTCACTGATGTATCTTACTGCTAGCAGGCCTGACATCATGTTTTCTGTGTGTTACTGTGCTAGATTTCAGGCAAACCCACGCGAACCTCACATGCTTGCAGTGAAGAACATTCTACGATATCTCAAACGAACTGCCTCCTTAGGTCTATGGTATCCTTCCAACTCAGGCTTTTTCGTTCAAGCCTACTCAGATGTAGACCTTGGAGGATGTGGACTCGACAGAAAAAGCACCACTAGCAGCTGTCAATTCCTTGATGGGAAGTTGGTTAGCTGGCAATCAAAGAAACAAACGTGTGTGTCGTTGTCTACTGCCGAAGCTGAATACATAGCCGCTGCATCCTGCACCTCCCAAGTGATTAGGATCCAGAGTCAACTTCTTGACTATGGACTCAATATGAAGAAGATCCCACTATATTGTGACTCTGAAAGTGCAATTAGGATCTGTCATAACCCAGTGCAACACTCTAAAACCAAACACATAGCACTGAGGTATCACTTCATCAAAGATCATGTGGAAGATGGAAACGTTGAAGTACACTTTGTTCGAACCACTGATCAACTGGCTGACGTCTTTACCAAAGCTCTTCCTGAAGCATCCTTCAACAAAATTTTACAAGGGCTAGGTATGATGGAATCAGAGTCAGTACCTCAAACTACCTCTCAACCACAAACGTAAGCAGTGAAATTGACCGAACGTTCAGGTTCGGTTACATAATCTGACTCGCTCATCACCACAAAGGTAATTTTCTTTGTTGTACATTTCATGTTTAAAGTTGTTTATCTTATTGTCAAAAGTATTTTCTTATTGCAAGCCTAAATTCCTTGGTTTTCTAAAATTTTCCAAAACCGAAACCTACCGAAGGTTCGGGTTCGGTTTCTCAAAATTTTCCAAAACCGAAACCTACCGAAGGTTCGGGTTCGGTTTTTCAAAATTTTCTTTAACCGAAACCAACCGAACGCTCGGGTTCGGTTTTTAAAAATTTTCTTAAACCGAAACCAACCGAACGCTCGGGTTCGGTTTTTCAAAATTTTCCAAAACCGAAACCAACCGAACGCTCGGGTTCGGTTTTTCAAAACTTTTCTCAACCGAAACCAACCGAACGTTCGGGTTCGGTTACCAATTTTTTCCAAAGTTTTTTTTTTACTTTTTCTAAGTTTTTTTTTTCATGCTTAATTTTTTTATTATTATTTTATTTTCTTTTAATTTTTTTATATATATCAAAAACTGCAAAAATATTTTTTTATTTTATTTGTGTGTTCGTTCGTCTATGGGGATAAAAATTGCTGGATTAGTTAAGTGTCCCTAGAAGCATGCTGCTGTATGTGTCCCAAGCCTCATAAGATTCTGAATAATAGCCTTAATGACTTGGTATAAACAAACATTGTCTTCCCAATTAGGCTATCACATTTATTCTAATCGTGAACTACCTCACTCTCTTCTCAAATGAGATAAGAGTTTTCTGCTTGGTCCTTATTTTCGCAGCAGAGGTACTTTAATTTCTTACACCCTCTCCATTACATTTCTCCATTACATTCGTTTCATCAACGTAACCCTTGAGACTCTCAGAAATTACCACTGAGGTTTATGGTTACACAACAACTGTGTTTATGATCTTAGTTTCATGCCACTACGAGCTGAGTGAAACCCAAAATTCAACGCCAAATCTGAATTGACGGTGAACAATTAATTTGCTCAAGTTTTCACCAAAGAATTGACGGATGTATCTTGATGAAATCTCAAATTTTTATTTTGTGTGATTCCTATGAAATTGTTAAACACCATAACATTTCTTCCCTTGGGATCCAGTTTTTAATTTTTTTGTTGAGATTTTATATTTTCCAAGCCAATTTAAAATTAATTCCTACCTACTTGTTCAACAGACTACACCGGTCTCACAAGTACTTTGTTCACTTTCTATCTTATTTCAAGATTCGGACAGTTGAATCAAAGATAAAGCCACCTTATGTAGCCTAATTAAAAGAAGCCTTTCAACATTTCTTAATAAGTGTTTGATCGTCATTCAACGGGAAACCAAATTAACACTTTAAGGTCTCTCTTGACCTTGAAGGAAGAGATTCGTGCCCGGGATCATTTGTTTCGTGTCATTATTGACATCACATTTATTCCTAAAAAGAGTTGCTTTATTTCTTTTCTTTTTACACTCTTAGCACGAAAATCTTTGATTTTCCAAAAATCTGGTACTAATAATTACAGACTGTTTTACTGAATTGGAGGTTATTTACAAGTCGTGGTCAAAAATCATCCACGTGGGAAATTAATTCAAAAGATGCCATTTAAAAGATAAGATTAAGGGTTGCTGACTCAGGCGGGAGATCAAAGGATTAAATTTCAAACGACGGTTAAAAAGGGACGCGAGCGAATTTGAAACGCCCATTCTTTTACTGACATAATGGACGCGTGTGCGAATCTCAAGCAGTTCCTCTCTGGCACTTAAAGGCGCGTGAGGATTTGAAACGGTTTCTTCTGAAACGGCGCTTGTTGGGCGGCGTGTTCCTAGGAATCTGACACTCTCTCTCCTACGTGATCATCGCATGCCTTAACTGTCACGCATCTGTCATTCCGGGAAACCTTTTCGTATTTCCATAGAAGATTTGAACAGATTTTTCTCTCTTCTTACATCTACTATAAAAGGCAGTCTCCACTCCCATCTACCTCTTTACTGCATCCGAATTCCCAAGAGAGCAAAAAAATTCCCTAAGGCTTTCCTGTTCATCTTCTTCTTCCTACCTTCAACAATGGCAGAATCATCCTCAGTCCATGCCACCTCACACATCCTTCCCATTCGCCCTCAACAGTGTTTGGTGATTGACCTAACCCCTCAGGCGTATGATTCTTACATGTTTCCGATCATTGAGTGCCTGAAGTACTCACAAATCGCTCCTGCACTTTCTAGGGTTGAGTCTGTGCCCATGGAGCTCCTCTCGCAGGTGTATACGACTGCACATTACGATAAAGCAGTCGATAGGGTGTTCTTCGAGGTTTCTGATCACAAGACCTCGATTTCAAAGCAACGATTTGGTACACTGCTAGGGTTTGCTGCTGACCCTTCAAGGATTAATCCGGAGACGATTCCGATTGGGCATCTTTACAACATGTTTTACAATATGGGGTACATGGAGGTGCTCACCTCCATCGCGAAGTTTAAAAAATCCTGCTTGCCGCCACAGTGGAACGGCATGTTCACAGTCCTCTTCAAAGGCTTATCTGAACGGAGCTCAGGATCCGATGGTTCCAGTCGACTGTTCTTGTCGATTATGAATGGCGTCTACAACGGAGTCAATCTTGACTATGGGTTTGTTCTCTGGCAACAACTCATCCAGAGCCTCTCTTCTTCTTCACAACATTCTGAGGTGTCGTATGCCCGGTTCTGGACTCTCATCACAAAGTGGGCGATGGATAAGTTCGATGTCCCCACTGTTGCCGGTGCATCGATGTCTTCGATCGGTACTTTTCATACCACGAAGATTATTGTCTCCGATGCATCAAAGTTCTCATTCATTGGCTCTATTCCGGAGACCATGTATGGCGATGTTCCATCTGACAGCAGGATCATCCGGACTATCAAGGAGTTCAAGCAGTCTGGACCAAGGGAGCTCACACAGGAAATGCTCAAGTCTATACACGATGCTGACAAGCCTGTTAATAGGGGCAAAAAGGCAGATAAAGGGAAGCAAGTGACCAAAGCTGCTAAAGGTCCTTCTCCCAGGAAGAGGAAACCAACCAAAGCTGCACAATCCCCGCAGCCGAAGAGACGGAAGACTCAACCGAAGCGAAAGCTTGTCATCCCTTCTTCTTCGAGTGACTCAGAAGGCGAGAGTTCGGATTCGGACGGCTCTCAACGAGGCGAAACCCCTCCAAGAGGCAACACCCCACCCCGATCTCCTACCCCAGACATGGAAATCCATATCTCACCCATTCCTTCACCCACTCAAACAATCCCTACTTCCATTCCCACCATAACCCCCACTACCACCATTCCTCCAACCTCTTTCCCTATACCACCACCCATTTTCACTGATACAACTACAACAGCCACCGCAAAGGTTACAACCAACGTATCTGATACGGGGGTTCATACCGATGCAACCGAACCACCACCTCAAACCGAAACTACCCATACTCAACAACCAACCGAACCTTCACCTACACCCGAAACAACCCATCCAGAACCCACCCATACAACCGAACCACCACCAGCTTCACCACCACCCCCATCTCCTGGTCATGCCTCTGATGGGGATAACCCTTTTCTTGGAGGGGAAAATATGACCTTCGATTCGGTCTACTTTAGTCCGTTTCAAGTTCAAAGCGACGACGAGGACGATGCTCCAGTAACAAAGAAGCATATTAAGGAGCTAAACGAGAAGGTTGACTTGCTTCTTGCTTCATCCTCCAACACTCATTCCTCTCTCTCTGAAGCCGCTCTTCAGAAGATTGTTGATGCCTTCTCCAGGGCTCAGCATGATTCCGTCGCCTCTGCCACTGCAGCAATAGACACCTCCACAAAAGCATGTGAGGCAGCGACCGCAAAAGTCGATAAACTATTCTCTGAAGCCTCTTCCCTGTTGAAGTCCTTACAGGAGAGCGCTGATGCTACAAAGACAACTTTGGAACCAATCGTTCAACAATTGGCCAAGTTCGTCTCAACGGAGTTGCAGTCGTTCGCTACCCTTCGCCAATCCATCAGCGATGACAACTCGGCCCTTCGTGCCTCCATTGACGAGCGCCTCGCTAAACTTCAAGAGGATCTCGCTGCCGAAAACTCGTTAATGGACGTTCTTGCTAATAAAACCACCACCCTCAAGGTCAAGAGCGCTTAGCTTTCAAACTCTTAGCAACAGATTGACGCTCTTCGATCCGAACGGGAGGTTATCAAAACATGTGTTTCGGATGTACACTCTGCCCTATCCAACATCCTGGAAGCACACGATCCGATTCTCAATCATTCGGTGAGGCGAACCCTTGCTAAAAAAGTTGCTCCTGCCCTAGACCTCCTCAGCAAAATAGAAGGGCTACCTAGTTTCATGTCCACTCCGAAACAAGGGGGAGAAGTGAAGTCCGGATCGAACCCACCTCCTTCCTCAAAAGCTGCTCACACAACCGAACCACCTCCGACTGGTCAAACTTCGGGTTCGGGTGTGAAGGATAAAGGAAAGAAGATAGTTGAGGAAGAAAATGAAGATGATAAAGAAACCATTGCTGACTTGCTTAAACGCAAAAATAGTCACAATGTTGAAAATGATAATATTCGTGTGGCGCGAGAAGCTGAAGAAGCCGAACGCAAGAAGAAAGAAGCCCACGATCTCCTCGAGAGCAGGAAGACTCTTTTCCCTGCTTGGAATCGGAAGAGAATGATAAAGGAGGCCATAGATACTCCTAGCATCCTATGGCTCGAACCGGTGATCTCCTTCGACTGCTACAATTCTGTCGATTTGCAGTTCGATATGCCCTTGACCCGAAAGGCGTTTATCTTCCACGCCTTCTCCAACATTTTTGAAGTCCCTCATCCTGATCCTGAGGTTGATCGGGAGTTAATCGATTTCTATCTGAAGGCTGCTCAACCACAGTACCAAACATGGAGCGCTCAGAAGATCGTTAATGTTCGGGTTTTAAAGCCGTATACCGAAGGGAGATTCATCAATGTTCGTTTCAGGGTGATTCGAGGGTCTGCAAGAACCGAACATCTTATATCCTTAGCAGATCTACCGAACCTCAACCCTCATGATTGGATTGTTCTGCATAACATCCTCTTGACGAATGAAGCTGAATATGGTCCGATTATAGACCATCTCAAAAGGATGTTAGTATGTTATATCATGGAGGTAGCCTTGATGGATCAGGAGGTAGCCACTGTCTTCAAGAAGAAAACGAAGATAGCTCCTGTTGGATCGGCCAGTGATCTCAATCAAATGAAGATGGGCATGATTGACCCGAAGCGTAATTCGGTCATGTTCACTAGAGCAGAAGGACAGAAATGTCTCTTTGCTTTAGCGGATAAACATCTTTATAGCACTACTTGTCTAGAGCATGTGCTGTCGATCATCCATCGGTGTAAAGAGAATGTAGCGGGCGATATCAAATACTTCAACGATATGATCCAATGGTACATCAGATTCAGACAGACGATACTTGCTCTTATCTATCGTCTGTTTCAGACTGTAAAGAAAAAGGTACCTGCCGCTGCTGCTGGCCCAAGTAACAAGTGAAGATCTCGCTCCAATTGACGCAAAGGGGGAGATTGTTGGGTTGCAGATTCGTTTAAGTATTGCGTCATTGGGCTCGGCTATTTTTCCAATTATTTTGTACTCCGGTTTGGGCCTGTCCAACCGTGAGCCTGTTAGGTTTATTATATAACAATATGCTTGCATGCATATTAGAAAAACGATCTAGAATACAAGATAGAGAATTACGATAGCTTTAATTTTCTTCATCGTTCCTGTAAACCTTCTAACCCTCTACAGTTGATGTTCTTGATCGAGCTCTTCTGAGGGTTGTTTTATAATCATTCGACACGTTTGATTCATTCTTGAGTTGTTTATTGCTTTTGTGTTCTTGCTGTTTAATCTTTATTTTACCTGCTTAAGATCTAATCGATCTTCAAGATTAAGTTTTAATCTCATCATATATATCTAAACTTCTAACACCCAATAATCACGTAAAGTTCCAATCTTTAAGCTCATGCAACACTCATATGGCCTTATATGAAGAAATCGCTCCTAAAATAGCAACCTAGGTTCACAACTCCAATGGAACAGAATAAAGTTGGAAGGTTGGGGCTCTCTGGACCTCTCAAGGTCCATATCCAATGTTTATTTCTCAATGGGACCTCGTATGCATCATATTCTAACCAAGAAAGGGTAAAGAAAACCCTAGATTCAAGGATTCTACACAAAATAGAAAAAAGGGCCGAATCACTACCTCAAAATGGAGATCCTTGCTTGAATGTCTCAGAATCACAACCTCTTTTGGTCCTCCCTGCTCAATCCCTTCTTTTCCTTTGCAAAATCACACCAAAAAGGCTCAAGATGGCTCCTTCTCTCACATTATACTCTCAAGCTCACTAGGGTTCTTTTCTCTGGAATAGTAGCCGCAACTGAGAGCTATAAGGACCCTTAAATAGGGCACATGCCCTAAGATTTAGGGTTTTCTGTCCACAGCCCGGACTCATCGAGTCGCCTTATCGACTCGTCGAGTCCATTCATTAACCCAGTCAGCAAATCGCGATCCTACTTGACGAGTTTAAGCGCCAACTCATCGAGTCCCTCTTCTGCACCCAAAATAAATAATTAACTCATGATGCCTGGAAATTCCGGATGTTACAATTCTCCTCCACTTAAATTAGATTTCGCCCTCGAAATCGCTCCTCATCAACATATAGATCTAGCGCTATCAATATGATCTCGTACCACACAACTATCACCCCCTCTGGACACCTGAATCCAAACAGGGATTCCCAATCTCGAAAGAAAATCAACCCTTCTGATTCTCTCCAGACATAATCCGACAATCAGCTACTGATCACTCATACCAAATATAGCAATGATCCGAATCATGCCCCAAGAAACGAAAGGTTTCACGTCCCACCAGGGCTCATCCACTAAACTGTTATTGGAACCCATCCGAACAAAGAGTTCTCAAAACTCTGCCATCAGACACAAGAGAATAATCGTGCTCACTCAGAAATGTCCTCAGACATCAAAAAAATCATAAGCCTCAGCTCCATTCCTGATACCCCTTTTTAACACTAAGTACCAGGTCTGATCTCGACCCATCAGTTGGACCTTCAAGGCCATCCATTACAGTATTCCAACCATCTCAATGGTTTCCTCCTCCCTATAACTACATCGGACCATTGTGACACACAATTCACGAAGTTCTCTTTACCCTAAGCGAATGCTACACCCGCAACTGAAAATCAACTCAATCCTGACCTCTGTTGTCTACTGCTCATAGTTCCATGCATCTCGCGGTACCTCCCGTACCCAAGTATTGACCTACACCGATCTAAGACATCAAATGATAAACAATTCCCCATAACATGGAATCTTCCTAAGAATCCAGAATCTCATGCCGCCTACCCAACGCACCACCAGAGGCAAACTTAGACTCGAGAGTTTGGTCTGGCCCAGAGTTGGAACCGCTCGATCCAATGAAGCACTCAATTCACGACTCATGACCCGCAACCCGCGCGTATACCTCTTATCCAATTCTCTTGGGTTGCGAAAACCACAACTTAAATCAGAGCATAACGATTCTCGAAAAATATAGAGGCCTCCGTCTCTTTCCTGATCTGGCCCCCAGGCTCCCAAATAGTCAATCCAATAAGGCAAATCAAGCCTAAGAACTCTCCTGCGTCATGCTATGATCAACGAATAACGCCGCTCCCTGCCGGACCATGACAACCTCTTAACGACTAGTAAGTACCACGACTCTCTGTCGTATAACAACACCCTCTTCCTGACTAGTGAGTACTACGGCTTCCCGCAGTATCACAACACCCTCTTGCTAACTAGTGACTACTATGGCTCCCCGCGGTATCACAACACCCTCTCGTAGACTAGTTGGTGAATCCTACGACTCCCCGTAATATCACCACACCCCTTTGCTAACTCGTGCATGCTGCAGCTCCCTGTAGCCTTACCGCACTTTCTCTTACCACCCACGGTCTCAACCTCAAGTTGGCTCCACATATTGCATCCATTAACCCACTTTCCACGGCCCAACATAGATAGGTGCACACATACCCATCCAAAAGTAAGTGTCACTACTCCTGATGGAAATCGACACAACAACTCATTTTCTTGCTGCAATCCTCATTCTTTAATAATATCGTTTAACATCAACTAGTCGATGTGCTTCCCCCGGATACTTTGGTACACCAACACAGAATCTCACGATGTTTTGCCCAATCCACTGATCTTATACTCACAACCCCGTGCTTGGATACCACATTGCTCTTTCGAAACCTCTCAACTGATCTTCCTCTCGCACCACTTGAACCTTTAGAGTCTTCCATCTCCCAACTTGAAACATCGAGGCCTCGACAATAGCTCAAAACATGTTGTCAGGAACCTGAAGCTCCCCCTCTATTGGTCACTACTCATACGAAACTACTCATATCGACCCTGAAATTGGTTGACGAATCAACTGCTGCGCTTTTAGGGGTATAGATTATAATCAATACCTTCACTTGCAAATCTCAGCTATTGCATCCGCAATCTAGCGACCCGATCACACTCGAACTCGACATATGTTAACCCCGAGAAGCACAGGTCATGAAGAATCTTCCAATTCACTCATCCTTTCTGAACACATACCACATGCATTACCTCGCTCTGCACCTAGCCTCGATCACCAATAACCCTGGACTCATGAATCTGCACCGTAGGTCTCTATATCCAGATCTTTAACCTCTCTCGAACAACTCTCTGATCCCTTCAATAAAATATCCGGTTCTCCCCCACTTAGGGTTCGAACCATCACTCATTGGCGCACCAACAATCTATCCCACAGACTGTTTCCACTAGTAACATCACACCTACTCTTGGAAGGTTCTACGCAACGCTTGATGATTTCCGCGGCAGAGATCCAGAAACTTCCAATACCCTGAATCTCAGATGAAATCCTCAGAACTTCCCATCATGACTGGCGCTAGTCAGTCAGAATCTCACACATTCCAATACCGGACTTCCTAACTGTCCAATGTCAACCCTGATCTAAAAATAGTGAACTATCATCCTCCTCATCCTCCACTCCTCAACCCACACCCCATCACGTCTCTCATGATAGATGTAGAACCCAAATTACCACTCTCGATACCCATCCAAGACAATAAGAGCCACCTCCCTGATATACCCCTATTGATCATCCGACACTACAACTAACACATGCCCTACTATACTCAATAGGATGTATCTTGGTCCTTGACCATCTCGGTCCCCACTGACGACCTGATAAAGCTATATCTTTACCTTGTGGCAGTCCCACTGCCATATACTCTGATTGAAAATCACCCTCTGTGCAATCCCACATGGCTCACCCCCAAACTCAGGAACCGAAATCTCAACACCTCTTATGTCTCCCATAGGAAGCAGAATTAGCACTACTCAGGTCATAGAAAGTGACATCTCCACTATCGGTCGGTCACCCAGCCCAGACTGTATTCTTCCATAACGCACCATCCCTACTCATCCCTGAGTCTTGCAACTTTAACTGGCATATCACCAACAATCCCTTGGAGCTAACTCGATTTCCCTCTCCAGGGATGCTCCATTAAAACTCGTTCATCATGGCCTTCTGGCCCCAAACTCTTTCACATCTGATCTCAGTCTAGACAATCACCACGAAATAACCAGTAAACCCAGAAGCACTAACTACCGCGTGTCATGGTACTCAAAACATGTGGCCACCTCTCGATCCTCTATAAATCATGGTACCCGTACCATGTTATCTCCTCTTAACCTACTACAAATCATGGTACTCGAACCATGTCCTCTATTCTCAATCTGCCTCAAATCATGGTACTCGAACCATGACGTCACCTCTTGATCTGCTACTTATCATGGTACTTGAACCATGACATCACCTCTCGATCTGCTACTTATCATGGTACTCGAACCATGACATCACCTCTCGATCTGCTACTTATCATGGTACTCGAACCATGACATCACCTCTCGGTCTGCTACTTATCATGGTACTCGAACCATGACATCACCTCTCGATCTGCTACTTATTATGGTACTCGAACCATGACATCACCTCTCGATCTGCTACTTATCATGGTACTCGAACCAAGACATCACCTCTCCATCTGCTACTTAGATCCTCTGGAATGCTCCCTACATCGGGTATGGGTCCTTTACTTTTAGTAGTACGGACTCATACTACCTGCCATATCTACCCATACTCTTTGCACGGACCATCCCAGATTCCCTAAGTAGCTGCTCAACCTTCTCAATCACCAATCCCAACACGCGTGCTCACTCCTCAACGAAATGCTCTACTCTGTCAGCGTACTCATCTGACTAAGGTCACATCCTAGGTTCTCACACTTCTCCGCCATCATTTGTTGAGAAACTCCTGATGATGCCAGTCATCTACCTCCTGAATATCATCACATTCACTTGGTAGATGGCTCCCATCATCGGGAATTCCACAAAGCACGAAGCAAGCAGCATTCGGGCATCGAATAAACACGTAAAACCCACTCTATGTGATAACTCCACTTGCTCTACTCATACTAAAAAGATATCACCAAACTCTACAACTCTAACCGTCGCGGGTATCTAGCTACTCCCTTGATAGGCTCCACACATACTCATCTACGCATCTCTCCTAGATTACTCCTCTACTCAAATCCCTCTCTACAAGGATTCCTGCTGGACACTCTCACTCAGCACATACTCGAAAGTGCATCACAGATAGAAGCAACTCCTAGGCTAAGGCATCATAACTCAGGCCACTCTAGTCCTAAATATGAATACCTAGCCTACTCTAGCATGCATAAAATCTCGTAATATCTCATAACACATAACGTAAGGGTATTTTGGGAAATCACTATTCGGGGGCTGGCTGATCGTACACACTGCTTCATTCTGCTCGTCTCAAAATCTTTTTACTCTTTTAGAAAAAAATATTAATCATTTAACTTTTTTTTCAAATCCTCAGTTTGAGTTCAGATACACCCGAAGGTGCATCCGAATCCCTCAAACCAAGGCACATATACCAACTTGTAACGACGTAAATTTTAAAAACCATTTTTCAATTTTGAAACACAATAAAACTCATATAACATTCTAAAAATCCCATGTTTATCAGATGTCATCACAATAAACCATATCCCTGAATCTCAAAAACAAAATCTCCTTCCAGTGTGTACAAATCATGCCAACGCCTTCCCGCGATCCTCACTAGTACCTGAAACACATATCACATAACACGGTAAGCATAAATGCTTAGTGAGTTTCCCAAAATACCAGATACAACACATATTAACCACTCGAGGCTATAACTCTATTTGAACCTCTGGTCAATGTGTCTCAGTGGGACCCTTCAATCCCATAACTCTGTGGACCCTCTGGTCCTAACTCTATGGACCCTCCGGTCCTAACTCTGTGGAACTTCCGGTCCTAACTCTGTAAACTATGAATCATACATGGCAGAAATCACATATAAATCACATGATATAAATAACATACAAATTACTCTGTCACATAACTCTAATTACCACTCTAAGTAAAGTATAGTGAGAAGACTCACCTCGTATGAAGTCGGATAAACTCTCGTGCTCGATTTCCTGTCCTAGCCTCCTCCTATCAAAGTGATAACATCTCTAATCAATACTCTCTCATGTCCTCATTTATAATAATGGGTAGAAGACCATTCTACCCCAGTCTGACCTCTCTTGAATAAGCTTGACTAAAACCCCAAGGTCAACTGAAAGTCAACTCTAGTCAACGGTCCAACTTTGACCAGACTCGTCGAGTGCACCTGGGTGACTCAGCGAGTCCATGCGTGTCTTCTAAATCCTCCTATGGCCTCACTCGACTCGTCGAGTTAACTCTTCAATTGACGGGTTACCATGGGTCACGAATCGTGGGGCAAACCGTCTCGACTCATCGAGTCCCCTTATGGACTCGGCGAGTTCCCTCCATGGCAACACTCAAATGACCTTCTGAAGTCATATCTATTTCTCCAACCTATAGATTTGACCTTCTAACACCCAATAATCACGTAAAGGTCCAATCTTTAAGCTCATGCAACACTCATATAGCCTTATTTGAAGAAATAGCTCCTAAAATAGCAACATAGGTTCACAACTCCAATGGAACAGAATAAAGCTGGAAGGCTGGGGCTCTCTGGACCTCTCAAGGTCCACATCCAATGTCTATTTGATATGGGTATATTTAGTTATAAAATTCATGCATTATCTGAATAATTTATGTTGTTGTTGTGTCATTTAATGAACAAAACGTGCTTAATTAGTTTATAATTTGATTTTTCAGCAACAATGACATGCTTGGATGGAAAAGGAAGCGGAACTAGCGATTGGAAGGTTGGATCTTGGATTTTGAAGAAAGAAGGATGTTGCTGGACAGCTTGACCCCTTGTCATTGTTTTGGCGATATCTCATTAACCGTAACTCCTGTTGACAAGATTCAAAATTTTATGAAAACTAGACACAATTTCGGACGACTTTTGTGTTTTGAGAAAATGCTAATTCCAAAAGGACTCGACGAGTTGGGCCTCAACTCAACGAGTCACTTCGAACTTTCGCGATCCTGGAGTCGCTGACATGCCGTACACGGGTTTTAAGTGACGGACTCGCCAAGTAGGTCACTGGACTGGACGAGTCACCTTTGTTTTGTGAAAATCTATATAAAGGGACTTTCAGATCGATACCCTAGCATATAGATGAACCCTTGGAGGCCAATTGTCGACTAAAGGTACTGTTGGAGCATGGGAAGCAAAGGAATCAACCCTACATTCAATTTTAAGGAGAATCAAGGCAAAATCAAGTTTACTCATTACCTAATCTCTTTTTTGAACTATGTTTTTACCAATTGATTTTGTTTTTAAGCTTGTTTATGCTGTAATCATGAGCTAAAACTCATACCTTCTGTTTAGGATAGATGATTTTGTGATTATGGTTTGATTTTGTGGTTGGATTAATTTAATTTGGTGAACTTTGTTTTATTAAGCTTTTTAAAGACCCTTGTGCATTAACCATAACTATTCTCTATTAATTGCTAAGTAATTAAGCTGCATGAACATCTCTTAATTGCTTATCTCATATAATTTATGTGAACACATTGCTATATGCCTAGGAATAGTGAATATGAAACTAGGATTAACTAGAAAATGGGTAAATTAATGTATGAGCTTGTGTGATACACCATCAACAAGAGGTTAATTGACTCATCAATTTAATTAGCTAATTATAAGTCTTATTTAACCCGAATCAATAAAATAGGAAACTCATTGATTTAATCAACTGATCACTGCTTGAATTAATTTGTTTTCTAAGGATTAGTAATAGCGAACGTGAAACTAATCACACTAATCGGTAGCCAATGTCAATTAATCCATTGCACTTGTCATAAAATCAACCATATGAATAAATGATTCGAACCTAAACAGAAGTCTCCTTAATTATTGAATTTAGTTGACTTTTATTTGCTTAGCTCTTAGTTTCTTACTTTAGGTTTTAGTTAATTGTTTAAGTTTCTAGTCTTGCAAAACTAGAGAAAACCCTCTTTCTATTACTTGTTTTATTTAAATAATAATAGCATTTATTTGAATTATTTACCGTTCCCTATATTCGATACCCTACTTACCTGAACCAAACTGCTAATCGATAGATACACTGCCTTTCGTGTGTTTGTCTTCGTGTTTAAGTTAGTAGGATTAAAACTAGTTGGTTTTACACACATCACTATTTCTCAATGGGGCCTCATATGCATCATATTCTAAACAAGAAAGGGTAAAGAAAACCCTAGATTCAAGGATTCTACACAAAATAAGAAGAAAGGGTCGAATCACTACCTCAAAATGGAGATCCCTACTTGAATGTCTCAGAATCACAACCTCCTTTGGTCCTCCCTACTGAATCCCTTCTCTTCTGTAACGACCCAAAATACTACCCAAAAATTTTTGTTTTAATATTACAAAAATCACATCATCGGATATCATAAATAATAAAAACCATAGAATGAGTAACTCAAATGTCATAGTAACTGTGTCTAAACAAAAACTGTATCAATTATAATATTATCCGAATAAAACTCCCAGGACAAAACTGAGGCTATGGTGTGTGTCATGCCATCATCCCAAGCTCTTCCCTTTGCTAGCGGAAGTACCTGAAACCAAAACTGAAAACTATAATCACAAAGCTTAGTGAGCTCCCCCAAACTACCACATACCATAGAATAACATATAAAGCACATACTGGGCCTTGCCCACTGCATCGGACCGAAGTCCGGAAACTGCATCGGACCGAAGTCTAGAAACTGCATCGGACCGATGTCTGGAAAGTAACCAGGGCCTTGCCCTCTGCATCGGACCGAAGTCCGGAAACTGCATCAGACTGAAGTCTGGAACTAACTGGGACCATGTCCCCTGCATCAGAACGATGTCCGGAACTAACTGCATCGGACCAAAGTCCAAAACTGACTGGGACCTTGTCCCCTGCATCGGACCGAAGTCTGGAACTGACTGAACATAGCATAGCATAAACACATATCAAATAGCATAAACACATATACCGAAACAACCCAAAAATACGACCCAAAAATTTCATTTTTCAATATAACCAAAAACCATAATCTGAGTGTCATATCATAAAACCATACGTGATGTATCCCAAACATGATAAAAACACTGTGCGGAAAAACTGTATCATATCTATGTCATATCAAAATCAAAGAAACTAAATCAACTCCCAGGATAAGAGCTGAAGCTATGGTGTGTGCGATGCCATCATCCCGAGCTCTTCCCTCTGCTTGCGGAAGTACCTGAAACCAAAACTGAAACTGTAAGCACGAAGCTTAGTGAGCTCCCCCAAACTACCACATACCATACAATACATATATAAAGCACATACTGGGCCTTGCCCACTGCATCAGACCGAAGTCTGGAACTAGCTGCATCGGACCGAAGTCCGGAACTGACTGGGACCTTGTCCCCTGCATCGGACCAGAGTCCGGAACTAACTGCATCGGACCGAAGTCCGGAACTGACTGCATCGGACCGAAGTCCGGAACTGACTGATCATGGCATAGCATAAAACATAACAACTATTATAAACACATAAACTGCATACTGCATCGGAATAGAGTCCGGAACACATAACACAAACATGCTTGTATCACAAAGACATCAAGCACTCTAACTACTGCATCAGACCAAAGTCCGGAACTACTGATAATTAAACGGGCCGGCGTTGTGGCCGTAGACCCGTTCCTACCGAAAGGAAACTCACCTCGTGAACTGGCTGCTGAGTGTATGGCTCTAGGAGCTAACTGCTACTGCTCCGGTATCTCCCCGGCTACAAGTCCATAAACACACTCAATCAAATACTAAACACTGTACTGGGTAAAATGACTCTTTTACCCTTGGTCAAAGTCAACTCTCGGTCAAAGTCACCTCTCAGTTGACCTGACTCGCCGAGTTGGGCCGCCAACTCGCCGAGTCCCTATTCTCACTCCTCGACCCTACTCGCTGCTACTCGTCGAGTAGGGCATCGACTCGACGAGTACCCTCTCGATCTAAGAACTCAGACAATCTTCATCCGACTCGCCGAGTCATATGAATAACTCGACGAGTTGTTCTTGAGTCTAAGAAGATTGCCTTGGACTCGCCGAGTTGTATGAACAACTCGCTGAGTCCCTCCATTACTGAGTCTACCCTCAACTCACTGAGTCCACTCCACAACTCACTGGACCCACTCGACACCGCTCAAAAGGAAGAAATTGGGGACTCGCGACGCGACTCGCCGAGTCGTTCTTCCGACTCGCCGAGTCGCCGCCATGCAACTATTCTACACTCGATTCTACTTGAATCCAACACACACAAATGATAGATCTGAGTCCAATAAGCTGATTTACCACGTAAAGTTTCCAACTTTACGTGTACAAACACATGAACAAAGGAATAAAGGCTAAAAAGGCACTTAAAAGGGTAGATCTAGGGTTATGATGCAAAATAGCTCCATAAAGGCAATAGATCTGGGCTCTACAACTCCTAAATGAACAGATCTAAAGATATCTTGACATAAAAGGGCTTCCATATCAACATAAGGCTTGAGAAAAGCATCAACTAGAACTAGAGGGGGGGGGGGGGGGGGGGTTAAAGCATAAAAGGGAAGGAAATCCGAAGAATACCTCAAAGAACTCTTGTTTTCCCTTGAATCTCTGCTCTACAATCCTTCTCCTTGCTCCTTTCTTCTTCTCCTTCTTCAAGCCTTCACAAATGCACACAAGATCACTAAAAATCACTCAAGAACGAATTAGGGTTTTCTCACAGCTTCTGAGGGTGAAGGAGGCGAGAATGGAGGCCATAAGGGTGGCTTAAATAGTGGGAAACCCGGGGATTTAGGGTTTCTCCCAGACGGACAGACTCGCCGAGTCGCCAGCTAACACGTGCTCGAAATCCCGTCCCTACTCGGCGAGTCAGGCTATGAACTCGCCGAGTCCCTCTTGCAAAATTTCAAAATAAATACCAAAGAATCATCATACCGGAGACGGGTCGTTACATATACTGCATACTGCATCAAACCAAAGTCCGGAACACATAACACAAATACATGCTTGAATCACAAAGACATCAAGCACCCTGAACTACTGCATCGGACCGAAGTACGGAACCGCTGCTAACTAAACGGGGCGGCATTGTGGCCGTAGACCCGTTCCTACCGGAAGGAAGCTCACCTCGAAAGTTGGCTGCTGAAAATCTACTCGGGAACTCTCTGCTGCTGCTCTGGTATCTCCCCGACTATATTTCCCATAAACACACTCAATCAAATATTGATAACTAATCTGAGGGTAAAATGACTATCTTACCCCTAGACAAAGTCAACACTATGGTCAAAGTCAACATTCAGTTGACCTGACTCGCCGAGTTGGGCGCCAACTCGTGGAGTCCCTGCCCTCATTTCTAATTCCTGTCCGCTACTACTCGTCGAGTTTGGCATAGACTCGACGAGTTCCTCTTCGATGCAAATAATCAGTTTATCTTCATCTGACTCGCCGAGTTGTATGAACAACTCGTCGAGTTATCCTTCATCATAAGAACACTCTGGTCTGAGACTCGCCGAGTTGTATGAATAATTTATCGAGTCTTTCCATTACTAAGTCCGACTCCCAACTCACTGAGTCCACCTCTAACTCACTAGTTCCACTCGAATAAATCAAAAAGTGGAAAATCGGGGACTCGCGACTCGACTCGTCGAGTCTGATGAACAACTCGCCGAGTCGCTTGCATGCAAACACCATACAGACAATTTTGATTGATTCCAACGCATTCAACTCATAGATCTGGGTACCTATGGTGGTTTTTACACGTAAAGTTTCCAACTTTACATGCATGCATGCATATACAAGAGTTCAAAGGGTTCTAAATGGACTAAAAGTGTAGATCTAGGCTTGCATACGAATTTGACTCAATAAAGGCAATGAATATGAGCTTCTAGAGCTCGATCATGACTAGATATGATGTCGTTTCGCTCCTATAGGCTCTCTATTCACTAACAAGCCAAGAAATGTCCTAAAAATGATTATATTGGGGTTTTAAGGGAGATTTAAACTTGGAAACAGTAAATGTTTGAGTTGTGCCTCTCAAAGCTCTGAAATGGACTCAAGATCTTTGATCTTCTTCTTCTCCTTTGGATCTACCTTCCTTCTTCTCTCCAAATCTTCAAAGAATCGCAAAATACACTCAAAAAGCTAAAAGGAATGGTAAGGTTTCGAGAGGAGCATTCTGGAAGTGATGGGGGCTGACTTGAGCCCCAAAACGTTGTTTAAATAGGGTGCAAACCCTTGAAATTAGGGTTTCTTCTAGACTAGCGGACTTGTCGAGTCCAGGAATATGGACTCGTCAAGTTGCCTACTTAAACGTGCTCAAAATCCATCTGTACTCGATGAGTCGGGCTACTGACTCGTCAAGTTTCTCTTGAAAACTGAAAAATACATAATTAAGTTACATACCAGGAATGGGGTGTTACAAATCTCCCCCACTTATCTTAGACTTCATCCTTGAAGTCTGCTGCTGCTGAATCCGAAAATAACTCAGGATAATGCTCCCTCGTCTCACCCTCGGCCTCCCACGTCCACTCTGAACCCTTCTGGTGCTGCCACTACACCTTCACTAACTGTACCACCTTATTCCTCAAGGTCTTCGTCTTCCGATCCAAGATCGCAACTAGTTTCTCGATATAATTCAGGCTACTATCAAATTGAATATCCTCCAATGGTACAACTGCTGACTCGTCCACCAAACAGTTTCGCAACTGAGAAACATGAAAAGTGTTGTGGATCTGGCTGAGCTCTGCCGGAAGATCCGAACGGTAAGCAACCCGGCCCACCCGGTCCAAAACCCTAAACGGACCAATGAATCTAGGGCCTAGCTTGCCCCTCTTCCAGAACCTGATAACACCCTTACAGGGTGATACCTTCAGGAGGACCATATCGCCTACCCGAAACTCCAAGTCTGGACGCCTCCTTTTGGCGTAACTCTTATGTCGCCTCTGCGCAGTCTGCAGTTTGCTACGAACCTGCTGGATCAACTTCGTGGTCTTCAGCACCACCTCGGTACTCCCGATGACTTGCTGACCGACCTCGCCCCAACAAATCGGGGTCCTGCACTTCCTCCCGTAGAGCATCTCAAAAGGAGGAGGTCAATACTAGCATGGTAACTGTTGTTATACGAAAATTCCGCTAATGGAAGATACGTATCCCAACTGCCACCGAAATTTAAGACACATGCCCGAAGCATGTCCTCGAGAGTCTGGATAGTCGTCTCACTCTGCCCGTCCTTCTGGGGGTGGAAAGCGGTACTGAAATGAAGATGAGTCCCCATCTCGTCATGAAACCGCTTCCAAAATCTGGACATAAAACGGACGTCTCAGTCTGACACTACTGAAACAGGTACTCCGTGCCGTGCCACTACCTCGTGCACATAGATGTCGGCTAGCTTCTCAGCCGATATGCTCTCCTGGATCGGTATAAAGTGCGCGCTCTTGGTCAGCCGATCCACTATGACCCAAATCGCATCCACTCCCCGTGCGGTCTTGGGAAGCTTAGTGATAAAATCTATGGTAATGTCCTCCTATTTCCATACGGGAATGTCTAATGGTTGCATCTTGCCATGGGGCCCCTGGTGCTCTACCTTGACCTTCCTGCAGGTCAGGCATCTCTCCACATACCAGGTGACATCCCGCTTCATGCAGGGCCACCAATAGTTGGGTCGAAGATCTCTGTACATCTTCTTCATCCCTGGGTGAATGGAAAATCGAGACTTATGGGCCTCGTCCATCAACACCTGTCGTACTCTGCCCCAGTACGGTACCCAAACTCTCCCATGAAGAGTAAACAATCCCCGACTGTCATAATCAAAAGAAGCTACTCGGCCCACGATCCTCTCACACTTCTGCCTCTCCTCCTTGAGGCCTTCGACCTGTGCCTCCCTGATCTGCTATAACAATGGAGTAATCATTGTCATCCTCAGGCATATATCCCTGATCGGGGCCGCTGCCGCCTTGCGGCTCAGGGCGTCGGCCACTACGTTGGCCTTCCCCGGGTGATAAAGGATCTCACAATCGTAGTCCTTCACCACATCTAGCCACCAATGCTGCCTCATGTTAATATTCGGCTGGTCCATGAGGTATCTCAGACTCTTATGATCCGTGTAGATGGTACAACGGACCCCATAGAGGTAGTGTCTCCAAATCTTGAGGGCGAACACCACTGTCCCCAACTCCAACTCGTGCGTCGGATAGTTAGCCTCATGAGGCTTCAACTGTCTAGAGGCATAAGCTATCACATGCCCCCGCTGCATCAACACTACTCCCATACCTTTGATCGAGGCATCACAGTAGATGACAAAATCCTCTACTCCCTCTTTCAGGGTAAGAATCGGCGTCTCGCACAGCCTCTGCCTGAGGGTCTCAAACGCCGCCTGCTGCTCAGGCGCCCAACAAAACACCACAGACTTCTTTGTCAATCGGGTGAGTGGTACTGCTATCTTAGAGAAATCCTGGATGAATATCCTGTAGTACCCTGCCAAACCTAGGAAGCTCTGAATCTCTGATGGAGACCTCGGGACCTCCCACTGCATCACGACCTCGATCTTCGCCGGATCCACTAGAATACCCTTCTGGTTGACGAGGTGACCAAGGAACGGAACCTCACGCAACCAGAACTCGCACTTGGAGAACTTCGCAAAAAGTCTCTCCCTCCTCAGCGTCTCCAACACTTCTCTCAAGTGCTCCTCATGCTGCTCCTGAGTCTTGGAGTAAACCAAGATGTCATCAGTGAATAGTATCACAGACCGATCCAACATCGGCCTGTATATGCGGTTCATGAGGTCCATGAACGCGGCTGGAGCGTTGGTGAGCCCAAATGGCATCACCACAAACTCATAATGACCATAGCGGGTCCTGAAAGCAGTCTTCTGCATATCCTCATTCCTAACACACATCTGATGATGCCCAAAGCACAGATCAATCTTGGAAAACCAAGATGCTCCCTGAAGTTGATCGAACAAGTCATCAATCCTCGGGAGTGGGTAACGATTCTTCACCGTTACCTTCTTCAACTCCTGGTAATCTATGCACATACGGTGCGACCCATCCTTCTTTTTCATGAACAGGATCGGGGCTCCCCATGGTGTACTACTCGGTCTGATGAAACCCTTGTCTAGCAGCTCCTGCAACTGCGTAGACAACTCCTACATCTCTGGAGGAGCCAACCGATACGGTGCCTTGGCTATCAAAATTGCACCAGGAACCAGGTCGATCCTAAACTCAACCTGTCTCTCCGGAGGTATCCTAGGCAGATCCTCCGGAAATACGTTCGGGTAGTCTCGCACTACCGGTACATCGTCGACTGTCGCCTTTCCCTTCTCCCGAGCATCCAAAACGTAGGCGACGAACCATGCGCAACCTTGCTGGAAGTAGCACCTAGCTCTCGCTGCTAAGCAAAGGATCGGTCCGCATTGTGGCCTCTCTCCCTGAATCACTAACTCTCCCCCTCTGTGAGTGCGAACCCTCACTAGCTGCAACTCACAATCAATCACTGCCCCATTGGGGCTCATCCAATCCATGCCTACTATGACCTTGTTTCCTCGCAAAGGAATAGGGACCAGGTCTACCGAAAACTGCTCATCGAATAACTGCAGCGAGCATGACTTGTGCACTCTCGCGACCCTGACGGTCCTATCATTGGATATCTCCACCTCGAGTGGACAATCCAGCTCCCCTGGAGCTTTGCTAAACCTCTTGCTAAGCGCAAGAGAGACAAACGATCGGGTAGCCCCCAAATCAAATAACACTGTAGCTAAAATGCCGTTCACTAAGAACGACCCTATACGTAAACATATAACATTAGAAAAAATCAATAATAAATGCAGAGTAAAAGGAAAATACATACCCGTCACCATGTCAGGAGTCACTCGCGCCTCCTCTGCCATCTGAAAAGTTCTACTCTTCGCCACTGGCGCCTCGACCCGGCCCTAATGACCGTCCGTAATCCTCAATGTAGCAGGGGAAAGTGCCGACACCTTCCCTGCTGCGGCTAAGCTCGGGCACTGGGACTTTTTATGTCCCCTCTGATTGCAATGGAAGAAAATCAGATCTGATGTTGCGGTGGCGGTGGTAGATGCTGTACAATCTCTGCTCATATGCCCAGTCCGACCGCACTTGTAGCAACCGGAACTCCCTGCCATGTACGCCCCATCGTGCAATCTCCCACATTTGCCACACTGACTGTGGCTCTGCTGAACCCTGGACCTATGATCCAAAACCTTGGGCTTCTTGCCCGAACTCCCTGTACTCAAAGACGCCTCCGGCTTCCTCTTCTTCTCCATCTCAAGATCAATCTCTCTCTCTCTCTCTCTCTCGCCCTCACAATCATATCATCCAGCGTCTTACAGATGGATCGGCTCACAAACTGGCGTATATCACTCTGCAACATCTCATGATAACGGGCCTTCTTCATTTCCTCATCAGCTGCGTACTGAGGAACAAGAAGAGCCCTTTCCCTGAACTTGGGGGTAATCTCCGCCATTGTATCTGTAGTCTGAGTAAGATCCTGGAACGGTCTGGCTAACTGTTGCACCTCAATAACCGGTGCAAACTCGGCTCTGAACCTGGTAGTAAAATCAGCCCAAGTCATGGCATCAAGTGCTGCGTCATCCCCGATGACATGCCCAACTTCTTCCCACCAGTCACGTGCCCTGTCCTTTAGAAGATAGGATGCTAATCTGACCTTGTCCCCCTCGGGACATCTGCTCGTGCGGAAAGCATTGGCAACATCTGCCAACCACCTGGTACTCAGAATGGGGTCCCGCGCCCCATGATAGTCTGGAGCTCCACAAGCCCGGAACTCCCTAAAGGTGAGTGTGCGCGACCCCATCATGGTCGCCATCTCAGCACAGAACGTGCTCAACTTCTCATCCATCAACTCTAAGATACCCTCCTTGATCGAACCAAAGATCACCCGAGTCTGCTCAAGTATGATATGGGTAACCTCTGAAGTGAAAAACTCCCTAGTCTGCTCATCCAACTGCTCGGCCGCCGAGCCTGATCCTGATCCCTCCCCGGCACCTGAACTGCCGCCTGCTGGTCTTTAGCGTAAAACCACCATTCTGAAAACACATTACGATAAACGTCAGAAACACTGATATATCTCGAGGGATCGCTACTATTACAGGTTTCCCGGTCTCATCTCAGCCTTCCTTGATTCAAGTACAGATCCTCTGCTTCTTGTAATATGGGCCCCTACTACCTTCCACATCTATCCATACTTTCCTCAAGAACTGCCTCGACTCCACCAAGTCACTACTACTGCAACTGATCTCTGCTACTCTCATCCTAGGCTTACCCTAGTGAAATCTCTGACTCAACCAAAACCAATCCTCAGCCGCTGAAGGCCTCCTTGTAATGCCAATTAGTCATCACCTGAATACCATCACATGTGATGAGGCTCGGATAATCCTTCGAGTAAAAGACTTGTCCCTACAACGGTTAGATTCAAACAAGAGCTGCGTAGTAAGGCCAAATCCAGCACTCTGAGATTATTCAACCCTGATCACATGCGATGTGACTTATTCACCTAATGGCTAACTCCCATTACTCTGAGTCCCACAAATCACAAAGCAAGCAACATTCGAACACAGGAAACTACTCAAGAAATTCTATCCTCATAAAAAGATACTGTACTAGCATACAATGCTAAGCTCATACTATCAGGCATAACCTAAATAGGCTATCATACTGCTGTCTACTCAATACTAGCATGCAATTATCATAAAGCAGAAACACATATAGCAGGCACATAAGGCATCTTCCTAGATCCTTAGTCCTATTCTAGCATGTTGTTCTACTGAAACTGAAGCAAATATTCATAATATAAACTAGTATGGGTAATTTGGGAGTACTTACTTGAGCTCGGCTGATCGCATGCACCACACCTTTTTCTCGTTTTCAAAACTCTTTTCTTTTTAAGTCTCTTTTTCAAAAATTGTTTTGAAAACATTTTTATTTCGAAAATCTTTTTACAATTTTCTTAGTTTGAGTTCAGTCACACCCGTAAGTGTGCCTGAACCCCTCAAACCAAGGCTCTGATACCAACTTGTAACGACCGAAAATACGACCCAAAAATTTTTGTTTTAATATTACTAAAAATCACATCATCGGATATCATAAATAATAAAAACCATAGAATGAGTAACTCAAATGTCATAGTAACTGTGTCTAAAAAAAACTATATCAATTATAACATTATCCGAATAAAACTCCCAGGATAAAACTGAGGCTATGGTGTGTGCGATGCCCTCATCCCGGGCTCTTCCCTTTGCTAGCGGAAGTACCTGAAACCAAAACTGAAAACTGTAAGCACAAAGCTTAGTGAGCTACCCCAAGCTACCACATACCATAAAATAACATATAAGCACATACTGGGCCTTGCCAATTACATCAGACCAAAGTCTGGAAACTGCATCGGACCGAAGTCCAGAAACTGCATCAGACCGAAGTCCGGAAACTGCATCGGACTGAAGTTCGGAACTAACTGGGACCTTGTCCCTGCATCGGACCGAAGTCCGGAACTAACTGCATCGGACCAAAGTCCAGAACTGCTTGGGACCTTGTCCCCTGCATCGGACCGAAATCCGGAACTGACTGAACATAGCATAACATAAACACATATCAATTAGCATAAACACATATCAACTAGCATAAACACATATACTGCATACTGCATCGGACCGAAGTCCAGAACACATAACACAAAGACATGCTTGAATCACAAAGACATCAAGCACCCTTAACTACTGCATTGGACCGAAGTCCGGAACCGCTGCTAACTAAACGGGCCGGCATTGTGGCCGTAGACTCGTTTCTACCGGAAGGAAACTCACCTCGAAAACTGGCTACTGAAAATCTACTCAGGAACTCTCTGCTGCTGCTCCGGTATCTCCCCGACTATAATTCCCATAAACACACTCAATCAAATACTGATAACTAATCTGAGGGTAAAATAACTATCTTACCCCTGGACAAAGTCAACACTATGGTCAAAGTCAACATACAGTTGACCTGACTCGCTGAGTTGGGCCGCCAACTCGTCGAGTCCCTGCTCTCATTTCTAATTCCTGTCCGCTACTACTTGTCGAGTTTGGCATAGACTCGACGAGTTCCTCTTCGATGCAAATAATCAGTCTATCTTCATCTGACTCGCCGAGTTGTATGAACAACTCGTCGAGTTCTCCTTCATCATAAGAACACTCTTGTCTAAGATTCTCCGAGTTGTATGAACAACTCGTCGAGTCTATTCTTGAGGCAAGAAGATTGCCTTGGTCTCGCCGAGTTAGGGTATTGACTCGCTGAGTCTTTCCATTACTGATTCCGACTCCTGACTCACTGAGTCCACCTCTAACTCACTGGTTCCACTCGTATAAATCAAAAAGGGGGGAAATCGGGGACTCACGACTCGACTCGTCGAGTCTGATGAACAACTCGCTGAGTAGCTTGCATGCAAACACCATACAGACGATTTTGATCGATTCCAACACATTCAACTCATAAATCTGGGTTCCTAGGGTGGTTTTTACACGTAAAGTTTCCAACTTTACGTGCATGCATGCATATACAAGAGTTTAAAGGGCTCTAAATGGACTAAAAGTGTAGATCTAGGCTTGCATATGAAGTTGACTCAATAAAAGCTATGGATTTGAGCTTCTAGAGCTCGATCATGACTAGATCTGATGTCCTTTCGCTCCTATAAGCTCTCTATTCACTAACAAGCCAAGAAATGTCCTAAAAATGATTCTATTGGGGTTTTAAGGGAGATTTAAACATGGAAACAGTAAATGTTCGAGTTGTACCTCTCAAAGCTCTGAAATGGACTGAAGATCTTGGATCTTCTTCTTCTCCTTTGGATCTACCTTCCTTCTTCTCTCCAAATCTTCAGAGAATCACAAAATACACTCAAAAAGCTAAAAGGAATGCTAGGGTTTCGAGAGGAGCGTTCTGGAAGTGATGGGGGCTGACTTGAGCCCAAAAAAGTTGTTTAAATAGGGTGCAAACCCTTGAAATTAGGGTTTCTTCCAGACTGGCGGACTCGTCGAGTCCAGGAATATGGACTCGTCGATTGCCTACTTAAACATGCTCAAAATCTCGTCTCTACTCGATGAGTCGGGCTACTGATTCTTCGAGTTTCTCTTGAAAACTGAAAATTACATAATTAAGTTACAAACGGGTGTTACATATTCCTTTGCAAAATCACACCAAAAAGGATCAAGATGGCTATACTAGGGTTCTTTTCTCTGGAATAGTAGCCGCAACTGAGAGCTACAAGGACCCTTAAATAGGGCACAGGCCCAAAGATTTAGGATTTTCTGTCTACAGCTCAGACTCGTCGAGTCGCCTTACCGACTCGTCGAGTCCATTCATTAATCCAGTCAACAAATCCCAATCCTACTCGACGAGTTTAAGCGCCAACTCGTCGAGTCCCTCTTCTGCACCCAAAATAAATAATTAACTTTTGATACCTGGGAATTCCGGATGTTACAGTTTTATCAATTGCTAAAAGCTAAAAGCTCCTAAACGCCTCATATCAACACACCTGTAAATTACAAAATTGGTTCTATGGTAAGTGAAAATTGCAGCTTTATTCTATTCTTATACAATCTTGTACTAAAATTTTTATGGCTTCATTTTCTTCCAGTTTTTAGTCCATGTTAATTGGCTTTATTACCGTTTTTAATATCATTTATCTTTGATATTCATTTAAAACTTATATAGATTGAAAATGGATTAATGTCATTAGATGCCAACCACCTATCATATTTGTGTTGGTTTGGTCCCTCATCATTTTTTGGATAGTCTAGATCAGTAAATTTATTGGTAACCTTTTAATTAATCATTTTACCGCTTTTTGTAAGTTACCAAGCTAAATTCGCATCGAGGATCTAGCATGGGTGGAGTGTGGGTAACTACCCCCACAACAAAAAAGGTTATAAGTTTTACTTTTTTAAAATGAATAGATAGCGGATAAAATAAAATAAATTAGGGAGAAGCAGCTAAAAATCATTCACTATGTTTAATATAATATCTATTTTATAAGAGGAAATATTAATTTACTTATTTCACTTTTATTCGTATTAGAAATTTAGCAAGTTTAAAATTATAAATTTATTTATATAGTTATAAAAAGAAAATAAATTATTTATATTAGTTTATTTGCTAAGGAAATAAATGGCCCATTTAGTGATGTTAACCTCTATTAATAGATTATGTTAATTTGTATTTTATAACTATAATTATATTTATATTAATAATATATAATGCCTATAACTAAAAATAATATAAAATTTTAATTTGGTAAAAAGGACCAATTCAAATATAAACTAAAAATTGAGCATTTTGATCAGCAATCAGCCTTGAAAAAAAAAACATAGTAATGACCATTATTGAAAAGTATTTTTATCTATGGATAAAAATTTTTTCTAGATTCTACTCTTTAAATTGTCAAACCAGAAGGAGTGGTGTCATAAAAACCACACTCTATGTCCTAACATGTAGGAGCCACATAGGTGTCACATCATTTATACGACACAAAGTGTGGTTCTTTATCATACCTACGGTATGGGAACAATGAGAGAGAGAGAGAGAGAGAGAGAGGAGAAGAGAAATAAAGACACATAAAGGAAGAGAGAGAGAGAGAGAGAGAGAGAGAGAGAGAGAGGTGCAGCAGATTTGGGAGAGCTATGGTCAAACCACACCTAAAACCGCATAGAGGGTGGTGCTCCCTACCTATATGACACTGATTGAAGCCAAACCATATTCCGCTCCCTTGAACCTCGTCCCATTTGGCATATTTGACTCAACTTAACACCACATGATTTGTTGACTTTGTATCCGCATGTATTATTAATTTTTTTAAACATATAAATTCTTATATATATATATATATATATATATATATATATATATATATATTCTCCTAATAAATAAAGAACTTTTTGCCACATGTCATCTTCTCCTTGATTTCGACATATGATATTTTCTAAGCATTTTTTATTTAATATATTTTCCACATGTCATTTTCTTATTTATTTCATTAATTACAAGTGATAATGTCAGCTCAATAATCGTTCATTCTTGTTATATATCCATTAATTCAGTCCCTATTTAGTAGGAGGAATACGATTTAATTATAATTTTTGATATGATAGCTAATATTAAGGTGTTAATTAGATGAATAATTTCCTAAATTATTTTTATCATCGAACATCACACTGTTTTTTTATGGAATGATATCGATATTGATAAATTTTCAATCTTCACATTATATTTCACATAGAGATACTTCTTATCAGTACCATATGATCGATGTTTTCTTAATTGTTGGTCCTTTCTCCAGCTCCAACTCATTGTGTTTGTGTCAACTTCAAAATCAAGTACTAACCTGCTCCTTTTGCAAATTATTATGTTTTTTTACCAGCAATGTGTTTGTGTTACCGGATAGAATAAGGAATGGTTCAAATTGACTGTTTTATCGTTTAACATCTCCATTTTACCCTTAATCTCTAAATATTATTAAAATAGAACCCTTAATTCACCAGTGAAGCAATCAGTACCTTTGATTGCATTTCAATCCTATGTTTTCCACCATTAGATTAGATTGCTGACATCATCTTCATCAAATAAAATTCAAACACAATTACATTTAATTATAGAATCTTTAATAATTATAGAATCTTTAAATTCAATAATTACATTGTCAATTACATCATATCATTCTATTTATCTACGCGATATTAGTTTATCTAATTAATGTTAATGTTCACATTCAAGTAGAAATAATCACAATTGGTAAGTATTCTAAATGATTTTTTTCACTTAAATTAATTAAAACTGTTACTTTAAATGGTGCGTTCTCATAGAAGTCACACCGGTTGTCACTATATAGCTCTTCTAGCGGTCTATAGAAGAATCCTAGCGGCTCTATGAATAATTTTGCTGCGTTTTCAATGAATGATCACTCTATCAACATTCGTTCTCTAAAGTTCTTTCTCTTATTTTTGATATACGTGTATGTCACAACAATAAGGCAGAAAGAGGTGTTAGTAACCATTAAAAATGAAAATTTAATATATAATTTAAGAAGATTATATAAAGTATAAATTGTGGATTTTTGATATTTATTTCTATGAAAAATATGTTGTTTGATTGCTAGGTTATATATCAGAGTTTTTTTGTAATTTGATTTTGACAAGTTTGATCAAAATTTAATAATTGAAGCAGGTAGGAAAGATACGTGCTAACGATTTTGAATTTGTATTGGCTTCCAGAAACTAGTTGTAGCCTCATAGACCGTTCCTTTATATCTTGGTAGGTCTTAGCATTTCCCCAAATTTGGCTACAAGAAATCATGGATGCACTTCTTGAATCAATCTTCTTAACTTAATTTCATTTGTTAGTTGGATGCAGTGACCAAAATACAAGATTTGTGAAAATTTATTATTATTTATTAGTGTTAACCTTTGGCAAATTATGAAACTAATATTATATTTTTGTCCATAACATGTTTTTTTCTTGTAATAATTTCTTTGATCAAAAGATATGTATATGTGAGTGGGTGTAGCCTGAAAAATCATATTTTAATTCTTATAAGGAAAAATATACTTTATAAATTTACCAAATTAAAATATCTGAATTTGATGTTTATGGTTATGACAATGCACTTAAACTGTAATGTTTATCGAATTTCTTTGCAGAATTTAATATTGCTGGTACATATAACAACTTATTGCTGCTTTTGGTTTTACAGGGCCAATATGAAAAGAGTCATGTGAGCCTCTATGGAGGTTGGTACACCATGCAAAGTCAATTCATAAAGCTACTACACAAAGATCACGTGGATCATTTAAGTTAAAATTTACTGTATTAAAAAACCAAATTGCTCTAATATAAATATTAAATATTTTTATTTAATAAGTTTGGTTCAAAAGTCTAAAAATAAATCTAACTAACATTTTTTATTAAAATTTCACCTAAGACAATGCCACCTATTAATATAATATGTATTTAATATATGTTCCCCGCGTTAAACGCGGGTCATAATCTAGTTGATTTCTAAACTTGGTACAAGATAGTGCTTTGAGCTTAAGCATCATTGTAAGAGTTAACTCTTCCTTCTCTGTTTACCAAAGATTACCATGTAAGTGGGGTTATAGTAAATGCCTCTTAATATGTATCTTTTTTAAGTGGATTTCAGTTCTAATATTCATTTTTTTGGCTGTGCAGGAAGCTGATATGGGTTTTGGGTTCTGGAACACATCTAAGCAAGAATAAAGAACAAAACGACTTTATCTTTTTCCCAACCCCCACCTTATATTGACTAAATATTTCTCTATCAGGTGTATTTATCATTTCTATTATGTCCGTGTATCATTTTATTTGAGAGTGGATATATGTAATAGCCACCACCAACTATGGATCTCTTTCGTCTTTACATATGTGCTTATTTCAACATTGGGTCTGTACAAACATCCCATGGTTGCAATTTGAACTTATTGAATAGTTTTACAAAAGCGACAGACAGATTCCCAATGATGACCGAATTAGCAATATACTGATGTGGTATGCCAAGGGTAATGATGTAGACCTTAGCGAACTCATGAAATTTTATTGTTTTTAGTATATTTATGGGGTTTTTGTGATATAATTGTCCATTTGATGTAGGATGGAAAGGGCAATGTTGTATACCTGATGTAGTTTTTATAACTTATGATATAACTAAAAACATAATTGTTCATTTGAAGTAAGTTATAGTAGTTAAATGGTTACTATTTATAAGGTTTGATAGGTGCATAATTGGAAAGTTGAAGATGGTTGACGATGTTTTAGAGGCAGGGGTACAAATGAAAATTTGAAGTTTAAATTGGGAACAATGGTATAATTGGAAATCATCTGGGGAACTATGGTGTCTAACTTGGGGACAAGGGCATGATTAGAAAGTCGAAAGTAAAGGTCAATTTGGAAAATAGTCAAAGTGGAGTGATATATGATTCAAGATGTTTGATACATGGACATAATCAAGTGAACCCTTGACAGGTTATATTTTATTGGCATTTCTGAAATCTCATTTTTTTGATTTTTCATGTTTTCACACTTTTTTTTAACATATCTCATGTTTATTTGCGGAAAATTGTTATTTAGCTTCTATATTTTGTTGGGTTTTGATGAATTAAAGTGTTTTTGATTCTGAAATCAGATGTTCTACACTTGATCGACCATAAATATGGTATGTTTTAGTTTATTATGATTATTATAATTAAATTGATTTACAAACTACAGGTAGTTGTTAATGTGGTATGTTTGGCTGTTTGTTGATGAAAATATATTGTGTTGCAGTTGGATTTTATTTGGTTCGATCAAATTTGTAAATGTTAATAGCAACCTACTTTTGATTTGTTCCCGGTTACAACAACATCCATTAAAATTTACTCGAAATGGCAAGCTACTTTGAAATTATGTTGCCGTAATGACTAAAAGTTAATTTACATTATGTGTATGTATTATAATTATACATATGTTCATGACATGAAATTCATTAGTGTGTCTAGTGTGTTAAATATATGTTTATGGCACGTATGTTTGTGTCATTGTTTTAGGTATATATATATATTTTTAAAAACAAAGTACTTTCGCTTTAGTTTGTTTCCTCAAAATCACTTCCACCAATCAGATTTGACAATTTGTTATTGTTATTAGATGTATGAAGCTTTTCTTTAAGTATGGTAAATTGTTTATCGCGTATTCCAAAATGAAAATTATAGTTTTTCCATAATTTCACACGGTGCTAGTAAACCTGCATACATCCAACATTATGCATATTTCAATATTTGTATTGTTATTAATATTTGTATCCGGGATAAATAATCAATTTCATGTCATGAACATATGTATATTTATATATTGTTATTGATGCTTGTTGCTATGTAGTTTTTCTAATCAATGTTTGATGGGTTTTTTTTTAATTATCGTTAAATGTGTTATTTTGTCATTCGAAAGTGCAATGTTACAAATTCGTAGTTTTTTTGATGTTTGCAAATTTATAATTAACACAATGTTTTTGTTATTATCTAGCTATATTATTTTAGTTTGTCAACGGGTGTAGTATAGTAACTACATGAGTTATGACCTAGATTTAACCTAGAACTTTTAGCAATATATTTGTGGTGTTGGAAGAGATAGAAAGGTACATACACATAGATTCATTAAAAATATGCATTTTAAAAAATAACCATAAACTCAACAATAGGATATCTAATGTTTATTTAAAGATGTCTTTAAAAAATTGTGATTTAGGAAATCTAATGTTCTATTAGTATATATTGAAATACTTCCTTATTCATCATTTAGTTTATATTTATCCCTAAATTTTACTTTAAAAAATGTTTAATATTTATATATTCATATTTAACTTTTATTTTAATCATGGAAAGCTGGTTTTACCAATTTATAAGAATGGGGCTTCCCTATTTTTTACACGTTCAAAATGGATTTAATATAAATGAGAAATTAATTCTTAAAACAAGGGTATTGGAAAAAGTAAATAATAGAGTTTAATAGGTGGGGGAAAGAAAAGCAAAGGTCATAGACCTTTCTTGCAAATATTTCTTTCTTTTGTAATTTTAATTACATATTAAACACACATTAATCTTGTGATTAATAAAGGTTTTAAGTGGGAGGTTATAGAATCTTCTACTCTAATAAATGAAGGTTTTTTTTCCACTTGTCATATTCTCATTCAATTTGCCACATGTAATTTTATGGTAATTTTAAATTAATTTTTATTCCACTTGTCATTTTATGGTTTTTCTATTTTGTTAAATGCCAAATATTATTTAAATCTAATAATAAATGCATATCAATTTTATTAATGGACTTTCCTTCTAATTTTAAAATTACTAAATTAAAGTTTCATTAATTTCTTTTATTTTTTTTTAATCTAAATTATTTGTTTAAATTTAAAAGACAAAAAAAAAAACACTTTAATTTTTATAATTCAATTCTCACTTTTCTTATAAATTTAATCTTCTCAAATATTTTGAATTTTATATTAATTTCTTTTAAATAAACTCATGTGATACATGGGTCTCACACCTAGTTTATAGAATAAATACCACTACTCTACAACAATTTGAATACATCAAAAAAAATGCCAAAACTCACTTATTCTCCGGTTCGTATTCTTAGTTTCTTGCTATATCAAAAGTATAATCTACGCCTATTGGGGGTTTGGGTGGTCTTGAAGAGTCACTTCAAACTGTAGTATCCTAAGAAACAAACAACCGATAACGGACAAATTTGTTTTAAGGACAATGTATTAAACATGTGCCTCAGTTTTTCTATTTTCTTCTGTGACAACCCGATATTTTTCAAGTCAATGTAACGATCTAAAGTCAAGTATTGTAACCTGTTTTTGAAATAATAAGAATAACGTCAAAAATGGAATGTTCAAAAATCTCAATTGGGATATATAAAGTGATAGATATCGTAACAAGGTTTTCAGAAATATAAAGAATACTAAAATCCGAGTTATAACGAAGAAGTTATGACAAATCGAAGATCTGTAACAAAAACCGGTAAAACACTGCCGAACATAAAATGCGAAATTTCAATAAATTACTCTTTAGCCTTAGGTATCTAAATGAGAGTCGTAGATATCATTAAACCGTAAACGTATATAAAAAGAATGTCCAAATCTGACTTCGTATGAGGATGTTATGATTTTTCTAAGTTTCGGATATAGCAATAGACACCTAAAAACTCGAAATTGAGATCGAGCGACTTTTAGCCGGCACAACCTAAACGAGAATCGAAGATCTAGACAATAGTAGTGCAATAACGGATCCTTTTGTAGGTGAAGGAAGCGGCAGAAGCGGTTTGATCTCTTACCTTCTGCCCCTCAAATGAGATTTCTAAACTCTACAACCGCTTTAAAAATATAGTGAGTAAAAAGACAGACGAAAACGGACGTCGGATGAAGAAGTTATGGATTTTTAATGGGCTTTTCCAATCCCAACTTGTTAGAAATATAATATTAAATTAGCCAACGGATTCGTAGAGCATAATATCACCTACACGTGGATATAAAGAACATAAAAATTGGAACTCATATGTGAGAGATATGAATTTCCGAAGTTCGGGACACGACTTCCCACGCTGTCAGAGGAATCACGACGTGAGTCTTAAGCTCACGATGTGAGCCAGTAATTGATAGGTTCTAGGCTGTCAGAAGTCGAGTCAGCAGATGGATAGGATTGACCTCACGACTTGAGCCACTCGATGCTCACGACGTGAGCTCCAAAATTGCTCCCTATAAATACAAACCGAAGGTCTTAGGTTTAGGCTGCTCAAATCTACTTCCCTCTCTACTTTTACTCTGTGTTAAGCATCCCGAGACTACCCCGACGCCCTGGTTACATGTCGAAGCTTTGACGGAAGCCTGAAGTCCCGAAGTCCCGAAGTTCCCAAGATTTCCGAGAAATCGATGTCTTTCCGGTCTAAGTGCTACCGAGCAAAGTATCGTTTTCGTCAAATCTTCACTTCTACCAAGTGAGTTCATACCCCTAACTTATCTTTTTATGATTTAAAATGATTTTATGGGGGAATACAAGTAGAAAACATTATTGTCATCGGATCAATCACATGTGATTTATTGCTATCAAAACAAGTAGATCACTTATACTTCAAACTGTGTTATCAAACAAACTATTTCAAAACATCTTATAAACCGACATCAAGTCAACTATAACCATTCAAATGGTTAAAACTCTTTTATATACTAAACTATAACCAAGCCAGTAGGTCGTCGTGTTATACACTAGTCAATCAGTATGGTTATAATCATATCACATTTTACCTTAATTAAACAAACTGGTTTAAGGTAGTTAGTACATCGGTAGTTACTTATATACAATACTACAATATATCTTTGTTTTCCCATTGCATTCACATTGTGATCTTCTCACATAAACGGAAATGTAAACTATATTTTAGTAATGACAGTCATACTTGGGTAAAACACTCACTTTTACAGACGAACAACATACAGAACATTCGGGTGTTGTTAGAAGGCTACATTTCTAGTAGACAATATAGGATTTTGTAGGAGATACGAACATTTACTACAAACATTTACAAACACTTTCATCAAACTGATACAACATTTGACACTAAATACTTATGAACTCACCAGCTTTAATGCTGATCTACTCTTTCAAAATAACTTGTATTCTCAGGTCACCAGTAGACAGGTACATCTGGACCATAATTTTGAGAAGACGGAGCGTGTTAAAGACTCGTCTTTTATTTTGATTCATATTTTGGGTGTCTTTCAAACTATACAGAACACACCTGTATTAAACTTCTATTAATGTAATGGATGATGTTGTTGCTTGTTTACTATTATGCATTGATATGATACTGTACATGACGTTCTCCGCCCCTGAACGTTTCCACCATTCTGGTTTGGAGGTGTGACAGATTGGTATCAGAGCATTGTTTATAGTGAACTAAGTATATCAACCCATAAAAGATATACAAACTATAAACACATTGGGATTAAATTACTCTGACCAAGAGTTTATACTTTTAAATAATAAAATATTTAACCAAAGTATACATACCTGCATTCATACTAAAATCAGTGTCATACTAGGACAGAACAAAAGTATTCAGGTTGTTAGACAACATAAGCAGGCTTGGGGACATATAATAAGATCTGGGAATGATATAGCCTGATCAACTATATCTTTCTGAGAAGTGATTAACATGTGCCTAGGAATAGTTGTGGTGTTGTAGCAAGTCTAAAAACATACCAACACTACTACAATGAAAACTTTAGAATAGAACATAAAACCTAAAATACTAAAGGATTATTTTGTGTTACTATAATTACTTATTTGAGAACTAAAAGGTCTTTATCGGTAGGTCAATAGTTGCTGAGTGGATACGCTAAGGTTATATGTGGCTAGGGTGTCATAGACTTTGAATCTGTGATCTTTGCTTTATTTCCTCTTCCTTGTTTAGTTGTGGACTTAAAGTTAGGATCACTCATTCGAAGGTCTGTCCTCTTTTGGTTACATATGACTAGTATCCACTATGAATGTATTGAAGTAACTGGTAAGGATCATCGTATAATTATCGTAAGTAGTATGTCTATTAACTAAAGGATTTTCATCATTCTAACACTCCTAAGGTGTTCATGTAACCCTAGAAACCTTGGATCTATGTTTGACTAAGATACATGCAAAATTGATTTCCAAGGTTCATAATCCTATCTAGCATACATGGGGAACTTTTTCAATATAAAAGTTAGCTAGAAAACATACCTTGTAGTAGTTTGGATTCCTTGAAAACCTTGAGAGCCTAGCAGCCCAAGTGTGATGCCTCAAATGTCTCACACAGCACCAAATGCACTTGGAATAAACTTTGAGAGAAATGTCACACTACTTGAAATCGGCTAGCCCTCTTCTTTCTTTCTTAGTGGCCGATTTTGGTGAACATAACGGTCCTTATATAGTGTGTTACGATTAGGGTTACACCATGTAAACTCTAATTGTCATGAACTTACATTTCCATGACCCATGGGCTCTATAACTACCATGGAGCATCCATGGAGCATCCTATGGGTTTTAGTCCAACTTGATAATCCATGGAGCATTAGCCGACTATACATGTATGAGTGATTTACACAATCAACCCATAGATTTAATTAGTCACCTTTTGATCACTTAATTAATTCAAAATTAATTCTTGATCAATACTAATTAAATAATATTATTAATATATTAGAACTTATAATATATTAATAAACCATAAGTGTTATTTCTCTCATTTTAGTGTATCCAAATGCATGATGCCATGCAACCCAAATGGACCATGCCAAACCGGATGAAGTACATACCAAAAATAGTTACGGACTTAGACACCTTATCCAACATTAACTATCTCTTTTATCCCTATTCTCACGTAGATAACATGGTTGGATTCAACCTCCTTGGCGACCTGTACTTTCACAACCAAGGCAATGGTGGATGGCTCGACGTAGAGCCAAAAGAGAATCATGAGATTCCGTTGGATGATGACTTCGCTGAAAACTTTCCGGAGGATTCTAAGTCTGAGCCAGAAGTCAATAATCTGCCCCTGGCGGCTCCCATTCCAAACCCTAACCCTCAACCAGGATTTCAAGGCCCCACCCCTCTATGGGAAACAAACTTGAACAGATGGACTCATGAGTAGGGTCAACCATTATCCTACAACGGAGACCGAAGCTTTTACAATCTGAGCGAGGGAGGATCAGCAGACAGATTCCTTCCTGTTATGGCCCGCAAGGTTGCTCGAAATGAGGAACATGGAAGGGCGGCCATCGAACGGGTCATGGAGGTCGATGCCGATGCGAGAGTCAACATTGTTCGCATCCGCCATCTGGAGTTTGCTCAGGGAAGGACCCTAAACCAGAATGCGTCCATGCAGGAAGAACTTACTGCAACCTAAGCCGAAGTCAGAGAACTTCGAGCTCGTCAAGAAACAATTGAAAGGTGCATGCGAGACATGGAGCGTCGTGTGGCAGAATCAAAGAATCGTTCGAGCAGTTCCCGTTGCCATTAGAGCCTTTTCTCCTTTGTCTTTTTGATATATTTAGGTCTATACTTAGACTCTAGTAGTAATTTCCCTCATATGTTAAGAACTTTGAACAATCAGTCTGTTAGTTTCTACGCTATCAAAATTTTCTTTTATGGTTTGATGTAAGACCTCCTTCTCGGTCATTTTCCCGAACTTATTACATCATTAATGCCAATATTATTGACAGACATCTGATCTTAGGGGAAATCTTTATCCAAATGCTTTCGTCATTCTATTGTTAGATCTCTATTTAAAACATACTCTCATCTGCGTTGTTGGGCTATGGCGATTTAGTCCATGACCACTCTCATTGTACTCTCAATTGATTCTTATTGTCATTGTCATCTTTGTAAACTTTCAGTCAAGAAATGCCTCAACAAAGAGTGACAAGGCGTAATCCTACAATAACTCCAACTCAACCACCACCTCCCCCACAATACAATCCAGCAGCTATCCAAGCTACAGTGGTTACGGCTGTTTCAGTAGCCTTAGCTCAATTCAGTGCTTGTGGTACTAGCGGGAGTGGAATGACCGTGCACTCCACTCAAGGAATGCTCCAGTGCTCTCTAGAGAGTGCTCGTATAAGCACTTCACCAACTGCAAGCCCAGGTCCTTTAACGAGACTGGCGGGATCATTTCCCTTTCGCAATGGTTCGAGAAACGGATTCGATCTTCGAGATCTGCTCCTGTCCAGAAGGAAGCAAAGTAAAATTTGATGCCTGCACCTTCGCGGACAAAGCCCTCACATGGTGGAATAGACATATCCAGTCACTAACCCTAATAGTAGCTAATGTTATGGGCTGGGAAGCTCTGAAGGAGCTCATGATAGAAGAGTAATGCCCGAGAGGCGAGGTTCAGAAACTTGAACAAGAACTCTGGAGCCTAAACATGAAGGGCTCCGACATAGTTACCTATACCTCCAGATTCAGCGATCTAGTGGCACTATGTCCGGGAATGGTCCCTACTGAGGGAAAGAAAGTTGAGAGGTATCCGGGGGTTGGTTCCTCTATTTTAGGGGAATGTCTTAGATTCAAACCCTACTACCTTCGATAGTGCCAAGCGATTGACACAACGGCTCATTGATCATGGAGTCTGCACCCCGACAACAACAACAACCCTGGCCATCCCAGAACCCTCCAAGGCCGCTGACAACAAGCAAAAGTTTTGGGATAACAAGAAAAAGAATGTGGCGTAGAACTCTGCCAAAAAGCAGCAGGTTGTGGCTGTTCATGTTGCGATAATGCCGACGGCTACTGTGCCAATGAAGCAATATGCTGGAAGCTTGCCCAAGTGCAGCAAGTACAACTTCCACCACAACAGACCCTACCGGGAAATGCAGTGTGCTAAATGCAACAGGAAGGGGCACACTGCCTGTTTTTGCAAGTTTCCGGCAAGGCGAATCAACCAAGTCCCCGACGCTGGTGTGGGCCATGCTTGCTACGGATGTGGCGAGGTGGGTCACTACAAAAGGAACTTCCTGAAGGTAGGGAACACGAGCGGAGTAGGAAGCGTTTTGTCACACCCCAAACCGGAACGGCGGAAACGTTCTGGGGTGGATGACGTCATGTCAAGTATCACAACACATGCATATAGTAATCGAAGTACAACAAAACATTGCATTAATAGTAATAATTTTTACATGGTTACATTACAATACATCAAAGTAATATAGACAAATATAATAAGTACAACAAGGTAATAAGCTATCTTCGTCAACTGCTCCTGGGATGTACTTGTCTAATGCTAACCTGAGAATACAAGTTATTTGAAAAGCGAGTATCAGCATTTTTACAAATGCTGGTGAGTTCATAAGCATTTAGTGACATTTTCATTCAAATAACTTTAATGAAAGTAGTATTTTAAGAGATTTCAGTGTATTAGAGTCCTTTCCAGAAAATCCTATATTTTCTTTAATAATAGCAGCCTTCTACCAAGACTGGTCAGTGATGTGTGGTAAAAAGTAGTTTTCCCTAAGTTGCTATCATTATCAAAATACTAAATTTGATTATTGAGGAAAGCAAACGACATCAGGGAATATCATATGCCTCAGCAGTGAGGACTGCTGACTAAGGCAGGGAACCATAGACTCCAGGAAAGTATCAAATGAACGACACGCCTGGTTCAGTCTAACAAGTGGAGACACAGACCCCAGAAGGTACCAAATGAAAGGTACAACTAGTAAGGTCTAAGACAATGAATACAGACCGCAAACAATATCAAATGAAAGATACATCTAGCAAGGTCTAAAACAGTGAACACTGTGAATACAATGAATACAGTGGATTCTGCGAATACAGTGGATACAGACCTCAGACAGCATCACATGAAGGATACGTCTTGTAAGTTCAAAACAGAGGAGACAGACCCCAGACAGTATCAAATGAAAGATACGTCTTGTAAGGTCAAAACAGAGGAGACAGACCCCAGACAATATCAAATGAAAGATACGTCTTGTAAGGTCGAATCAGTGTGACTCTAACAATGAATTACCAGCATACAGTGTAAATAGCTGGCGAAATACCGTTACCTTAAGGCCAAAGAATTATAAGGTAACCCGGGATACTCGTAACCATACTGACTAGAGTACCAGACGCCCTACAAGCGTCTATAAGATGTGACATTTGTCACCCGTTGGCTTGGTAGGCCGGGACTGTAGCTAGCAGTCTGGGTGCGGGGTTGTCAATCCCATATAGATCTATACACACAATGTCCGCTCTCCCTACAAGAGACTCTGGTTACCAACTAGACGACAGAGAAGGCCGTGTCCTGAAGATGCATCCCAAATAGTGGGTAGAGACTTCCAACTAGTGGGTTTCTAATGTAAGTGCTGAACTAAAGGTAGAGACTCTTAACTGAATTGACTGAAGTAACCCGTATTCCTAAGCTTGTATACATAGTATATAACTAATGAATCAAATGACCTTCGGATGGACATCCGATCCCACCAGACCACATCTCAACGAAGAAAAGGAAATAGGGCGGACAAGCCTTCCTAAGTCCTTCAATCATTATTTATATGCCTCTATACAAGCACCGACATACATCTAACTACGCTTGAGTGTGTATCAAGTAGAAGTGATTCTTGTGAAGTAGGAGTGTCTAACAAGTGAAGTAGGAGTGTCTAACGAGTGAAGTAGGAGTGGTCGCAAGTGAAGTATAAGTGTCGAATAAGTCTAAGCGTATCGCGAAGTAGAGACGACAACAAGTGAAGTAAGAGCGTATCGAGTATAAGTGAAGTAGAGTCGATCTCAAGTATAAGCGAAGAAGAATCGTATCACTAAGTAAGAGTGTGAATAAGTATAAGCGTCATCAGGTATAAGTGACTTCAGGTATAAGTGAAAGCGTTACAGAGTAGGAGTATAAAATAAGTATAAGCGAAGCAGCAGTATTTAACAAGTAAAGTATACGTCGAAAAGGGAATCTTTGATGAAAAACCTTTATACTCGGGAAAATCACAATTTGTATTCTTTTGTAAAAACATGTTTGAAAGCCTTTGGAAATCCTTCATAAACCAGTTTAAAATGAATTTAGATAAAACAGTACAAGTAAGAGTTTTGAATTAAATGAAAATCTTTTAGAAAACCATTATAGTGTCCTACTCAATAAAACAGTGTACAGTATCGTAAAATCTTGTGCATGCGGGTTATCAATCACATGTGATTGATATGATAACTAGCATGTTTAACTTGTATTCCCCCCCTATAAAAACATGTAAAAACATTAAAAAGGTTCATTCAGGGGTATGAACTCACCTGGTGTAAGTAGGTCCGACGAAGGTGTCGTTTGGGCGTTCGGTGTCACGCAAGGACTCGAACACACACAATGACCTATTTAACATATGATAACATATGTTCACATACAATTAGCATATATAATACTAATTAAACACATATACGCGCTCACAGGAGCGGAAAACACTTTGGCTAAGTGTTTGGGTGTCCCGGGTAGTGTCTAAAGGTGTGTATGGCTAAGGAATGAAGCTTGTTATCCGAGAGTAAACCCTTATCACCTAGTTTATGGCCCAGGGACATCTCACCATGAGTTTACGGCCGTAAACTCATGGTGATGGGTTCTAGGGTGTTTTAAGGCTCCTACTTGCTCATTGAATTATTCTAAGTACTTTTCCCAAAAGGCATATGTGGGTTTGAGGCTTCTAAGGGCACTAACTTGGAGTTTACGGCCTAGGGACACTCCTAAGGGAGTTTACGGCCATAAACTCTCACCCTTAGTGTTTTGTGAAGTTTCAAGCCCCTATTACCTTTCTAGCAATTTCTAATGAAGTGTGATGCTATTTTGGGGGATTAAATCTAACATTTGGATGTGTTTTGGGGAGTTTACGACCTAGACACTTGCTTGGGCCGTAAACTCCTTTTTACCCCTCCATTTCATGTGTCTAAGTCCTTAAATCCTTCCTAGCATTTTATAGAAATAGTCTAAGGTCATTTGGGGGACAAAAACCAACATTTTGGCTTGGTTTGGGGAGTTTACGGCCTTGACACATGTCTGGGCCGTAAACTACTAATAATCCTCCAATTCTAATTGTTTAAGTGATCTAAACCCAAAAGAATAAGCCCTTAATTTATGTGTTAAGCCCTAGTGTGGTTTGGGAGTGTTTTGGAGGCATTTAGACAAGGTTTTGAGGGGTTTACGACCTAAGCATGTGCTTGGGCCGTAAACTCACTTTTATGCCCCAATTCATTGTGTTTTGCTGTTTAAACACTCCTAGGCTAGATCCTTAATTAGTTTCCAAGCTTAAGGGCAAGTTTAAAGGCATGTTTGGCACCATTTTAGGGGTTTACGGCCCTAGATTGCTCCTGGGCCGTAAACTCCTTATCCCATGCCTTCTTGGATGGTTTTTGGGCTATAATTACAGCTAGTAATGTTTAGAACAAGCTAGGGCAAGCGGACTTACAATTTGGAAGCGTTTGGTTGCGGATTCGGGGCGAAAACGGGTCTAGAGAGAGTGTAACAGCCCGAAATCTCAGGTATTATTAAAATTATGTTTTTGGAGTGATTTAAGAGGGGACTCGGCGAGTTGGAGCCTAGACTCGCCGAGTAGGATCGCAGACTTGGTCGCGGGATCGCGACTGGACTCGACGAGTCCAGGTATGGACTCGGCGAGTCGACGCTGTTTAGCGGAAACCCTAACCGTTCAGGTTTGGGACGTATAAAAGGGACCCATTGGCCGTCATTGTTCGTTTTAGCCTTCTGAGAAGAACCCTAAATCGATTTAGTGCAGCTGGAGCAAGGATCTTAGGCCATTGTTGGTTATAGAAGAGTAGTGGTGCAAGGAAGAGGAAGGATTGGCTAAAAGAGCAGCAAGGGGTCACATTCTGAGGATTGGGAATACAGAGAATACATCATCCAGGTAAGAATTCGTGTATGCTCTGCTATATTGATGTATTTATGAAATTAGGGTTTATAGAACCCATTTAGTGATTTGATGAAGTAGTGCCTTGTTACCCCACGATTATAATCTTGTAGTAGGACCTTTAGAGGTCCAGAAGGTCCCATGCATGTGTATTTCGGGACGAGACCTATCTCAGGAAGCAGTTACTCGTCTGCATGGCATGGACTCGCCGAGTTGTTCTTCAGACTCGGCGAGTAGCTTGAAGATTTACTGGGACTCGCCGAGTTGTTCATCAGACTCGGCGAGTGGAGTCGGGGTGGCCCCGCGATTCTTCCAAGAGTAACTCGTCGGGTCGAGGAGGGTACTCGACGAGTAGATAAGGAATCCCAGTAAGTTGGAGGACGTTTAGACTCGCCGAGTCGCCATGGTACTCGCCGAGTCCAGTCGAGTTGACCGTTGACCAGAGTTGACCTAAGTCTGACTTCTTAGGGATAGTCACACTTAGATGATATGAGTGCTAATGAGTGATGTAATGTTATAGGAGGGTTGTAGCTCGTTGGTTTGTGCACGAGTGATTTCAGGAGTTGCTAGCTTTCAGCCTTTACGAGGTGAGTCTTCTCACTATACTGTACCCGGAAGGGTTTGATTGTGTGACCGGAAGGTCGAATATGATATGTGATCTGTATGCTATATGTGGTAAGTTATCTGTTATATGTGCTATGTATGTTATGGGCCGGAAGGCGATTATATTATGGGCCGGAAGGCATTATGTTATGGGCCAGAAGGCGATATGATGTGTGATGGACCGGAAGGTCGGCGTGGGTAAGGCCGGAAGGTTTACCCAGCAGGGACGGAAGTCCCCTGAGACACATGGACCGGAAGGTCGGGCCTGGAAAGGCGTATGTGCGTAAGTTGTATATTGGGGAACTCACTAAGCATTTATGCTTACAGTTGTTGTGCATGTATTTCAGGTACTAGCGAGGACCGTGGGAAGGCGCCGGCGTGATCGATACACACTGAAGATGGTTTTTAGGATCTTGGGATTTTGAATATATATGTATTTGACAGAATACTTAACTACTTATGCCTTGTTTTAAATGGAATTATTTATGTTTTAAAAATGAAAAATTTGTTTGAAAAATTTGAGTTGTTACAGAGAGAGTATAGAGAGAGAGTGTAAAAAGTCTCCAATGGACTCCACTCACCCTTATATAGGGTTCCGGGTCGGGGCTCAGTGGAATTTTACCCGATACTGCCGTTAAACGGGGCTTTTGGTCGCACCCGATTTAGTGGTTGTAACTATAAAGCTTAACATTTTCCAAATAAATGGAAATGTGTGTCCTGTGTTTTATTTCCTTTTTATCACGACTTAACGGCATGTTAAATGTAACCAAATGGAATGTTTATTAAATTGACGCCCTCTAATTAACGGAACTTTTATACAGTGGAATATTCCGTTAACGGTAACGGGGAAATGTAACGGGACAACTTGGGTTGTCACACGTTTTGGCTATAGGCCACGAGGAAGCAGTAGCCGACCCCATAGTGGTCACTAGTACGTTTTTCCTCGATAACTCTTATGCATGCATACTGTTTAATAGTGGAGCTGAGAGGAGTTTCGTGAACCAGAAATTTGCTAACTTACTTAAACAAAAACCACGTGCATTGAAAGAACCGTTCACAATAGAAATGGCTAACAGAAAGACTGAGAGAACTAACAGTATATACACAGGATGCTCCCTAACTCTAGATAGCCATTCATTTCCAATCAACCTCATGTCGGTCTCAATTAAAAGTTTCGACGTCATTATCGGCATGGATTGGTTGAGTCCTCATCGTGTCGACATTATGTGTAACGAGAAGGCCGTTCGCCTTAATCTACCATCTAACGAAACCCTAGTGATATATGACGACAAACCCAACACGAACCTTCGTATCATCTCGAGTATACAAGCCCAGAAGTACTTACGAAAGGAATGTCATGCATTCCTTGCTCATGTTGTCGATATGAGTCAAGAGACAAAAGACATAAAGAACATCCCAAAAGTACAAGATTTTCCCGACATCTTTCCAGAAGAACTACTAGGATTACCACCACAGCGTCAAGTCGAGTTCATAATCGACTTAATTCCAGGGGCTACCCCCATAGCCAAATCGTCATATCGTCTAGCACTAGCTGATATGCAGGAGCTATTTGGTCAACATAACAAACTGCTCAGCAAGGGCTTTATTAGACCAAGCTTCTCGCCCTGGGGAGCACCGATCTTATTTGTGAAGAAGAAAGACGGATCGTTCCGTATGTGCAACGACTATAGAGAATTAAATAAGCTTACCGTCAAGAATCGTTACCCTCTACATCGAATAAATGATTTGTTCGACCAAATACAAGGGGCGAATTACTTTTCAAAGATAGATCTGAGATCCGGGTATCACCAGTTACGAGTTCTTGAGGAGGATGTTCCGAAGACAGCCTTTCGAACTCGTTATGGACACTACGAGTTTGTAGTGATGCCATTCAGATTGACTAATGCGCCCGTGGTATTCATGGACTTAATGAATAGGGTGTGTCATCCTTACTTGGATCAGTTCGTTCTTGTATTCATCGATGTCATACGTATCTACTCTCGTAGTAAGGAGGAGCATAGTAAACATCTACGTCAGATCTTAGAAACATTACGATCAGAGAAGCTCTACGCGAAGTTCTCTAAATGCGAGTTTTGGATTCGAAGAGTCGAATTCTTGGGTCATGTTGTTAGTGAAGAGGGAATTCATGTGGACCCTTCCAAAATAAAGGCCATTGAGAACTGGTCAGCATTGTAGACGCCTACAGAGATTCGTCAATCTCTAGGTCTCGCTGGCTACTATCGCAGGTTCATTCAGAACTTCTCTGGGATCGTGAAACCGCTTACAACATTGAACCAGAAGGGCATGGCCTTTGACTTGGAAGAGAAACAAGAAAAGGCTTTCCAAGCACTGAAGCGAGCCTTATGCATCGCACCGATACTATCCCTCCCAGAAGGAATAGAAGATTTTGTGGTTTATTGCAATGCATCCAAGCAAGAGCTCGACTGTGTTCTTATGCAGCGAGGTAAGGTCATCGCCTATGCCTCAAGACAGCTAAAGACACATGAAGTCAACTACACCACACATGATCTTGAGTTAGGAGCAGTGGTATTTGCTCTGAAGATCTGGAGACACTACTTGTATGGTACAAAGAGCATTATCTTTACAGACCACAAGAGCCTTGATCATATATTCGAACAGAAGGAGCTCAATATGATGCAACGATGGTGGGTCGAGCTACTCAATGACTATGAATGTGAAATTCGTTATCATCCCGATAACTATGCCTATCCATTCACATATGTCCACACAAATTAAGGAGGCTCAGTTAGAAGCCTTAAAACTTGAAAATGTGGTGGGTGATTACCTGTGAGGGATGGATAAGAACCTAGAAGTCAAGGGTAGTGAAGCCTTATATCTCATAGATCAGATCTGGATACTGAGGCACGGTGGTTTCAGAGACTTGGTCATGACTGAAGCACACAACACTCGATATTCGTCCACTCATGTTCAGATAAGATGTACCTGGATCTTACAAAGTTATACTGGTGGCCTAACATTAAAGCGGAGATTGCCACCTTCATGATCAAGTGCCTTACTTGCGCCAAGGTTAAGGTCGAATACTAGAAACCCTCAGGTTTACTACAACAATAGGAGATACCTGAATGGAAGTGGGAGCGGATCACAATGGACTTCATAACCAAGTTTCCCAAGACAACGGTTAACAAAGTCAACACACTTCCTGCCTATCAAAGAAACAGAAAAGATGGAGAAACTAACGAGAACCTACATTAGGGAGATCATACGACTGCATGGTGTTTCCATATCCATTATCTCTGATAGAGATAGTAGATTCACTTCAAGGTTCTGGAAGTCACTGCAAGGTTCCCTAGGAACTAGGCTGGACATGAGTACAACCTACCATCCGCAAACTGACGGGCAAAGTTAGAGGACTATTCAAACTTTGAAGGATATGTTCCGAGCCTGTGTGATAGACTTTGGGAAGGCATGGGATACTCATCTACCCCTTGTCAAGTTTTCCTACAAGAACAATTATCACACAAGCATAAAGGCTGCTCCATTTGAAACCCTCTACGGCCGAAAGGGCAGATACCCTCTGTGCTGGGCTGAGGTGGGTGACACACAGTTAGCTAAAGGAAGAGTTCCTGACAGCACTCTCATAGGTCTAGAGATCATACGGAAAACGACAGTGAAAATCGTTCAAATTCGTGAACGATTGAAATCCTCTAGAGACCGATAGAAAAGCTACGCAGACAAGAGAAGGAAACCTTTGGAATTCTAGATTGGTGACCGAGTTCTTTTAAAGGTCTCACCCTGGAAGGGCTTGATACGCTTCAGAAATCGTGGAAAGCTAAATCCAAGATACATAGGGCCTTTCGAGATTATCACTAGAATTGGCCCTGTAGCTTACAAACTTAAACTACCTCACGAAGTTAGTAACGTACACCCTACTTTCCATGTATCTAACTTGAAAAAGTATCTGTCCAATGAGACTTTTATAATCCCACTCGATGAGATCGAGATCGACGAGAGCCTCAACTTCGTGGAAGAACTAGTAGAGATCATGGACCGAGAGGTCAAGCAATCAAAGCAAAGCGTGGACCTGAATTCACTTGGGAGCATGTGGATAAAATGAAACTGAAATATCCTCATATTTTTACTTTGTTATTTGTAATTGCTTAAACTCTAATTTCGGGAAAAAATCCCTCTAACGGAGGGATGATGTGACAACCTGATATTTTTCAAGTCATTGTAACGATCTAAAGTCAAGTATTGTAACCTGTTTTTGAAATACTATGAATAACGTCAAAAATGAAATGTCCAAAAATCTCAATTGGGATATATAAAGTGATAGATATCGTAACATGGTTTTCGGAAATATAAAGAACAATAAAATCCGAGTTATAACGAAGAAGTTATGACCAATCGAAGATCCGCAACAAAATCGGTAAAACACTTTTGAACATAAAACGCGAAATTTCAATAGAGTACTCTTTAGCCTTAGGTATCTAAATGAAAGTCGTAGATATCATTAAACCGTAAACGTATATAAAAAGAATGTCCAAATCTTACTTTGTATGTGGAAGTTACGATTTTTCTATGTTTCAGATATAGCAGTAGACAGCTAAAAACTCGAAATAGAGATCGAGCAACTTTTAGCCGGCACAACCTAAACGAGAGTCGAAGATGTCGAAAATAGTAGTGCAATAGTAAAAAGACAGATGAAAACGGACGTCGGATGAAGAAGTTATGGATTTTTAACGGACTTTTCTAGTCCCGACCTATTAAAACTATAATATTAAAAATAAAGTCAAAATTAGCCGACGGAGTCTAAACGAAAGTCGTAGATTATAATATCACCTACACATGGATATAAAGAACGTAAAAATTGGAACTCGTATGCGAGATATATGAATTTACGAAGTTTGGGACACAAATTCCTATGCTGTCAGAGGACTCACGACGTGAGCCTTAAGCTCACGACGTGAGCTAGTAATGGATAGGTTCCAGGCTATCAGAAGTCGAGTCAGCAAATGGATAGGATCGACATCACTACTTGAGCCATTCGATGCTCACGACGTGAGCTCCAAAATTGCTCCCTGTAAATAGAAACCGAAGGTCTCGGGTTTAGGCTGCTCAACTTTACTTCCCTTTCTACTTTTACTCTGTGTTAAGCATCCTGAGACTACCCCGACGCCCAGGTTACGTGTTGAAGCTCTGACGGAAGCCCGAAGTCCCAAAGTTCCCAAGATTTCCCAGAAATCAACGTCTTTCTTGTCAAAGTGCTGCCCGAGCAAAGTATCGTTTTCGTCAAATCGTCACTTCTACCAAGTGAGTTCATACCCCTAACTTAACATTTTATAATTTAAAATGCTTTAATGGGGGGATACAAGTAGAAAACATCATAGTTATCGAATCAATCACATGTGATTTATAGCTATCAAAACAAGTAGATCACTTATACTTCAAACTGTGTTATCAAACAAACTATTTCAAAACATCTTATAAACCGACATCAAGTCAACTATAACCATTCAAATGGTTAAAACTCTTTTATATACTAAACTCTTTACTAAAAACTCTTTTTAAACTTATATATTGTCAAAATCATATTTATATAGATATAGTTATATAAGTAGGGTTGAAAGGGCTTAGGACTGATAACTCGCTTTATTTCATGTTCCTTGTTTAGTTGTGGACTTAGGGTATCCAGTTGTTTGTTCAAGTGTTGTTTGAATCTTAGTTATATATTATGTATATGTATATAGATATAAAAGCTTTTATCTCAATTCAACACCTTTGGGTAGCAAAGGTGTACAAACATACAGTCATTCAAACAACACTAGTAGTAAACTATAATACGTATAGTTTAGAGGTTTACTACTCACTATTTCTAAGAACAATGAAACATACAAGAGTCAGTTCATACATGAGTCAGTTCAAACATACTATAACGAGAAACAGAAATAACATACTATAATGAGAAACAAGGAGGAAAAAATTATATACTATACATAGAGAACACACAATGCACTAGAACAGACCGAGCATACTATACAAATACAAGAATACTATAACATTAATGTGAGACACTACTTCATGGAATTACATCATATTACTGTGTCATGTTTTGTAACCAAAGTCTCCTAGAGAGAGATCGGGCATTGTGTGTATAGATCTATACGGGATTGACAATCCCTCATCCTGACTTTTCGCTACAGTTTGGCCGGCAGGCCAAGGGGTGACAAATGTGACATCAATTTCGACGCTAGTAGGTCGTCGTGTTATACACTAGTCAATCAGTATGGTTATAATCATATCACATTTTACCTTAATTAAACATACTGGTTTAAGGTAGTTAGTACATCGGTAGTTACTTATATACAATACTACAATACATCTTTATTTTCCCATTGCATTCACATTGTGATCTTCTCACATAAACGGAAATGTAAACTATATTTTCGTAATGATAGTAATACTTGGGAAAAACACTTACTTTTACAAATGAACAACATACAGAACATTCAGGTCTTGGTAGAAGGCTACATTTCTAGTAGAAAATATTGGATTTTCTAGGAGATACAAACATTTACTACAAACACTAACAAACATTTACAAACACTTTCATCAAACTTATACAACATTTGACACTAAATACTTATGAACTCACCAACCTTAATGCTGATCTACTCTTTCAAAATAACTTGTATTCTCAGGTCACCAGTAGACAGGTACATCTGGACCAGACGTTTGAGAAGACGGAGCGTGTTCAAGACTCATCTTTTATTTTGATTCATATTTGGGTGTCTTTCAAACTATACATAAAAACTTGTATTAAAGTATTCTATTAATGCAATTAATGATGTTTTTGCTTGTTTACTATTATGCATTGATATGATACTGTACATGACGTCCTCTGGTCCTGCACGTTTCCGTCATTCTGGTTTGGGGGCAGGACATCTTCTACGCTTTCGTAATATTTTTACTATACCCTTGTAGTACACGGGTCTTACACCCATATATATTAAAGTTGTACCGTTGTTAGGAATAATAAACTGTGTGGTTTTTTGGCGGAAATGGTCATTTGCTTATGGATGTGTTATAACTGGTTTTGGTTTTTAGTATGGGGGCATTTTATGCCATTTTGAATATTTTACAATTATTCTTGGTTTTAATATGGGGGACAATTATTTTTTTTAGAGATGGGACACAAAATTCAGTGTGACTACACATGTGTCTTCCATTTAGGCCAAACGGAGTGGAGTCGTCAAATGACATCGTCAAGCTCGCTAAGGGCATGGGAACACCGCCCCCTAGCGCTCGCTAAGGGGCTCGCTAGATAAAGTTCGTTAAGAGCTTGGCGAGAGGAGAGAGGGAATGTTGCTTGCATATGATTGGCTGCTTTATCGATCAATATGCAAAATCAATTTTAAAATCAGATTCTACAATCAATCACAAAAATAAGGATTGCAAAATTAGAAATCACATGCTTCGAGCTTCAATCGATCATTCAATCGATCGTGAACAGTTAAAAAAAAGTCCTGTAGAGGGAAGAAAACGATTGCACCTAATGGAGGCGATGGAAGAACACGATTGCAGGCAATGGAAAAAAGATGAGTGCAGAATCGGAGCTTGGGAGGCGACATGTTCGATTGGTATTTAGGCATATTTTAACTTATATTTACAAAACTAGTCCCTGAGGTATTTAGTAATCTATATATTTGTTCTAATGACTTCTGTTTTTGCAACTCTGTTCCAAATATGTGATACTAAAAAATGTTTGTTTAATATTAAAAAAAAAATGTTTGTTTATTAAATTAAACTATATAAAGAAAATAAAAAAATGGAGTGCTAAGGATATTACCACTCCCTATTAAATGTTAAGATTAGGTGTTAAATATAGAAAAATAATGTGTCATTCAAAAAGTTGACATGGCAAAGTATTAAGTTGACATGGCAAAGTATTAGGAGTGTCAGGACTCCTTTTAGCCTTATAATCCACCGCTTCTGATATCCAATATATCCAATAGCATACCGCTGGGTTTTTTCAAGACCACCTCGATTTCTTTCATATACCGATCATATCCTATTTTCCTTCTCTTGTTTCTCATTCATTCCATAAACCATGATACATTGCTTCTCACAAACAAACTTCCTCCTTCGCCGATGGCTTTCGACGACACTGATGCCTCCAAAACCCACTGTCTCTCTCTAAACTCATCCAAAACCCCGCCTCTCCAAAACTGAGATTGTTTCTTTGTTAACTTAGTCTGGTAGTGAGCAGCGACCGACGTTGGTTTTCCCTTTTTGGCTCTCCATTTATGTTCTTAGGATATGTTTTTATTTTTGGCTATACATATTGATTTTATTTAACTTATCCGCTAAACATATATATATTTCATAAATCTATTGCCAATTATGTAGGAAATTACTTCTAAAACTTAGGTTTTGCTTTGTAAACTTATCTATGCTACGTCACTGCTGCTGGTGGTCAGTCACGACGTTGTAAGAGGGCATGAATGACGACCGACTTGACAGAAGGATGACTGGAAGAAAAGTCTAGATCATCGCCACCGACAATCTCAGCCATCGTCGGTAGGTATGAAGACGACATGGGAAGTCGGAGGATTCGAAGGAAGTGGAAGGGCATCTCTCTTTTTGTATAGGGTTTTAAATTAAAGGACGGACAGAGAAAGGGTTATTGTGTCATTGGATTCTTTCTATCAATCAGAATCCATAGGTGGTAAAATGACCATTTTGACCGATTCTCCAATACCGGGGACTACATTACGGATTGTTAGGGTGGAGGGTGTGCTTCTTGATGGAACAAAATTGTTTCATACTCTAGGATTACTGCATCCACACCAGATTACTATGCGGTTGACTACAGAGGAACAAAAGTTAGTCCACATCAACAAATAGGTGATCTTTGTGTTGATTATTAGAAAAAATCTTAGTCACCTGTTAATCAACATTGATTTTTACCTATTTGAAGTCTTAATTGTTTCTTTGAGATTCGACAACACCTAAAGGAAAATTTGGATATCATATGAGATATCTCTACTATTAGAATTTACAGGTTTCTATATATTCTTAAAAGATCATGTTTTTTTGTTTACATATGGTATTGATTGCTTTCCTTTGACACTTACATGAGTTATTTTCACTCCAATAATAGGATAACATCACATAAGAATAGATATGTCGCATATGTTCAACCTCATAAGTAATGGTACACATTTTGCAAATTGCATTATATAAATGATTATTTAACTATTTATATCTCACATTTAAAAAATAAACCAGAAACCCAAGGGCAGATTGTGAAGAAAGAGAATGTGAATTTTGTTGTCTTTTGTAATTTATGTGGTGCTGTTAGATGATATTATTTATTCCAGGTAATTCTTGGAATATAATATAATAAAATAAGATTATATTTTATTTTTTAATTTGTTGTTAATAAGTTTATGATATATTCTTTCATAGGTTTTTTACGAAAGTTAGAGACTCATAGGGGTTAACATATATATGATGTATTTTTACACTACTAAAAAATATGTGGTTTTCCTACAGAAAATTTTCATAGCAAATTAGCTACAGAATGACTACAGATCAGCTAAAAAATAGGACGCCTTAATTTAGTAATAGAATAACTACGGAGTAGCTACAGAATAGCTACGGATGCTAATTCCTAGCTATTCTGTAGCTAATTAGCTACGGAATCGTTATGTATACAAATTCGTAGCTATTATGTAGCTAATTAGCTACGGAATAGCTACGGGCTAGCGACGTAAGAAAATAACTACAGAATAGCTACGAAATAGCGACAGATTTATAATTTCCATTATTATTATGATTACTCCCATTATTATTATTTTTCATTATTCGACTCTTAATTTTTTTTTGGATCAATTTTTCTTACATATTTAAGACACCAACAATTAAAATGCATACTAATAATACTATTAATAATAATATTTATAAACGTCATAATAATATATATAATAATTGTAACAAATGTATTTAACACACAAACAAACGATTAAACATAAAAAGCTACGTTTAACACATCAATAAGGTGAAATAATCTATGTTTAATTTATAAATAATGAAAAATGATTATAATAAAGGGAAATATGTATATTTGTATGTGTATTTATGTATGTATGTATGTGTATGTACGTGGATGTTGATGCGTATGTAAATGTATGTGTATATGTGTATGTGTGTATGTATATGTATGTATATGTGTGTATTTGAATGTGTATGTGTATGTTTATTTATATGTGTATGTGTATGCATGTGTGTGTATTTGAATGTGTATGTAAGTACATACGTGTATGTGTATGTTTATGTTTATCTATGTGTGTATATGTCTACATGTGTGCATATCAAAAATCACAAATATTAATAAGTATTACAATATTAAACCAATAAATGAGTAAGAGATCTCGAAGGTACACACAAATTTATGACCGATGTTAATAGGTATAAGTTAATATCGACAATCATTCATAATTATCTTGTATATGATTATCTATATTTTCACCAACTTATAGTTGTTAATATCATTCATAAAGTCGTGTGCATCTTTAGGATCAAGTACACGTTTCATAGTTTAACAATGTAATGACTATACTTTTCACCAAATTGTGATGGGTTTATGTTTGTATATGTATATTTATATACATGAATGAGTTGTGGTATATATGTACGTGTATATGTGTATGTATACGTGCTTGAGAGTATTTATATGTGAATGTAGATCATAAGCATTATAGTTTTAAACCATTAAACGGGTAGTGGATCCTGTATTTGCACACAGATTTATGAATGATGTTAATATCTATAAGTTGGTGAAAATATAAATAATCATGTATAATAGAGGTGTGAAAAAACCGAAGCGGAAAAAACGACGTTTGGTGCCCGAAAAATTGAAGATAAGAAAAATACGTAGCTAATTAGCTTCGGATTTGCTATGGAATTCTAACGGAAAGCATATTCTGAACCTAATCCGTAGCTAATTAGCTACAAATTTTTCCTAATTTTCTATTTTTGGGGCACCAAACGTCGTTTCTTCCGCCTTGTGTGTGCACCTACATGATCCATTACTCGTTTAATGGTTTAAATAATGCTTATTAATACATCCACACACAAATACTCACAAACACATATACATACATATATACACGTACATCATCGTCATCATCGTCATCATCATCATCATCATCATCATCATCATTACCATCACCATCACCATCACCATCTGTAACACCCGTTTTTTGAGGCTATACATTAATAATGATGTAATAGTCTAGGTTAACCTTTGTAAACCGTTGTGGAATAATAAAAATGTATTATTTTGAGTGTTATGTGTTTTATGCTAAATTATGTGACTTAAATGAATTAAGAACAAGAATAAGCGTAATAGTAAAATATTAGATAAGCCCGATATCTATACATGAAGTTGTAGTGGTCATTTCGAGGATTTCGAAGATATAAAGAATGCTGAAATCCGAGTTATAACGAAGAAGTTATGACCTGGCGAAGTTTCACGACAGAACCGTTACGACATTGTGTGACATAAATAGTGAATTTACGATAGAGCGGTATTTAGCTTTAGTAATCTAAAAGAAAGTGGTAAAATACGTTAAACCGACATCATGCATAAGAAGAACGCCTAAATCTGACTTCGTATGAGGACGTTATGATTTTTTGAAGTTTCGACTTAGCGGTATGCACCCCGAAGTTCGAATATGAGATCGAGTGATTTCTAGCCGAAACAATCTAAACGAAAATCGAATATCTCGTTGATAGTAGTCCAGCGGTAAAAAGACAGACGAAAACAAACGTCAAAGGAAGGAGTTGTGAATTCCTAATGGAGTTATCATGTCCCGGCCTACTAAAATAATATAATAAAGTTAAAGTCAAAATTAGCCAACAGAGTCTAACCAAGAGTTGTAGAGCATAATGTCACCTACGCGTTCATATAAAGAACGTCAAAAATGGAGCTCGTATGCGAAAGATATGAATTTCTGAAGTTCGGGGCACGAACTTCCACATGTGTAAGAGCTCACGACGTGATCATAGTGTTCATGACGTGACCGGGTGATGGAAGCCTTCCAGAGCAAGTGGCTGAATGACGAATGAAGTGACATATTGAGCTCACGACGAGATCAGTTGTGGCTCACGATGTGAGCACATAAATTCAGCCCTATAAATAGAAGTTGAAGGGCAGCCATGGTTGATAATTTCTCACTCTCTCACTCCCGATACTCTCTCTAGCCATCTTGAAGTACCCCTGAAGCCCAAAGCGAGTCCCGAAGCCCCGAAGATCCCGAGAAGAAAAGAGTTTCTAGCCGAGGCTCTGCCCGCGAGAAGCCCGGTGTGTGAAGATATCACAGTTTCACCAATGAATACTACGCTTAGAGCCGTAGTGCTATCCGATAATCTTCTTATCAAGTGAGTGCATAGTCCCTTTCGTATACATGATTTTAATACAAGTATTGATGAGTGTATTAGACATACGATATGAGTAAGTGTGTAGTTGCTTTCTGATAATACACAAATATGAATTATACTCTATGAAATACGTGATATGTGATTATATACTATTTGTTATGTGGTATAAGTATTGAATGAATATGTTTTACAGGTTTTAAGTTGTATATAAACAAGTATATTTTATCTACAAATATGTTGGGTAGAACGTGGGTAGATAGCGATGTGTGATGAAATAAAAATGATGAGAGGCCTCGATGTGATTGCGATCTAGTCGTCCAGCAGAATATGGATGACGACCATAGACTTTTCTTGACAGTTCAGTGGAACGTTGGTAGGCTCATAATCTATAGGTGTATTGAACTTGGGTGTTCACTTGTTGTATTCTATCCCCCTCATGGTTGCCTTAGGACATTCATTGCTGAGGAAATCCCTTTGCAGTAGTGTCCGTCCCGATGAAAATCCTAGATTAGGTCCATTGTAATTGTTGTTGTTATAGGGACGTAAAGTGAGCATAATGGAATGGGTAATTGGTTTTTTGTTCGTTGGTGAAATTAAATATAATTATTTATTGTGGGTTGAAAACCCTATATGCTCACCAGGCTCCCAAGCCTGACCCACTCAGTTTCTTTGTATTACAATTAGTGGCATGAGAGGATAAGTTGGAAAATTGTGAAGATATTTTTGTTTATAGACTAGTAGTTGTATGTAACTGTGTAAGGTCTATGTTTTATTGCTTATGTTTTTGTGTCTATATCGGAACATGACATCCCGAATTTTGGTATCTAATGAAAATACATTTCTTAAAGAAATGCTTTGATAAACCTTATTTTATCATATTGTGTTTTGGGGACAAATTCTGCAACACTTTTGAATCAATGGATTTACTCTGAAATTATTTTAAAAGCATATATGAAACCGGTCTTTTCTGGCCGTGATTTTGGGGATGTCACAGTTGGTATCATAGCATTAGTTTAAGCGAACTAGGAATTCGTAGGATTTCTAGACTTAAACTTAGAATGCTAAGTGAAATTGTAAGATGTGTTTCTATTATATTTCAGACACGAACACTAGTTTATTTTAAGAAAGTTGCCTAAAATCCTTTTATGTGCTAAATGTTATATGTTTACCATATATGATATTATTTGTTCAGATCTACAGTATGTTGTTGTAACGCCCGTAGATCAGGGCTAGTCAATTTAGAGACGATAAACATCAAAAATGTCTTTTTATGGAAGATTATTTAGAAGGATTAATCTTAACCAAGTTTTAGTATATGTCACAAGGTTTCCGTGCATATAAAGAGCGTCGAAATCCGAGTTATAACGAAGAAGTTATGACCTGTTGAAGTTTCGCGACAGAACCGGCACGACACAGCGCGACGTAAATAGTGAATTTACATTAGAGAGATATTTATCCAAAAAAATCTAAATGAGAATTGAAGATCTCATCGATAATAGTGCAATGACGGAAAGACGGACGAAAACAGACGTCAGACGAAGGAGTTATAAGTTTATAACGGAGTTTTCCTGTCCCGGCCTACTAAAAATAGTATATAAGTAATATAATTATAATATATTAAAAATAAATTCAAAATTAGCCAATGGAGTCTAAACGAGAGTTGTAGATCACAATCTCACCTACGCGTCGATATAAAGAACATCGAAAACGAAGTTCGTATGCGAAAGTTATGAATTTCTGAAGTTCGGGGCGCGAAACCCCAAAACTGTGAGATACCACGACGTGGCAAGCAGTGCCACGACGTGGCCAGTCTTCTGACACCTCCGGGAGTCCCCCAGATGCAACTTGCGATGACGCATGCAATGTCGACCAAGCCCACGACATGGAAAAAGGTGCCACGACGTGGCAAGGGCAGATTTTGCCCTATAAATAGATTTGAAGGGCCAATCGAGTTTGGTTGCTCATTCTCTCATCTCTCACCTATATTGCATCGATTTATGTGCAAAGAAATACCCCTGAAGCCTCGGTATCAACCCCGAGACCCAAAGCAAGTCCTGAAGCCCGAAGATCCCGAGAAGAAAGGAGTTTCCGAGCCGAAGCTCTGCCCACGAGAAGCCCGGTGTGCGAAGTGATCCCGGTTTCACCGAAGAATACTACTCTTAGAGCTGTAGTCCTGTCCGAGCATCGTCTAACCAAGTGAGTGTGTGGTCACTTTCTTCTAACACATAAATATTAAGTATTTGCTATGAAATACGTGTTATGTGTATAATATAAAGTTGTTTATATGTGTGAGTGTATACTCCCTTTCATAAACACGATTTTAATACAAGTATTGTTTGAATGTATTAAGCATATGTTTGGTGTGAGTGTATAGTTACTTTCTTCTAGCACATAGATATGAAGTATCTCTATAAAATACGTGCTATGTGTTATATGTATATTATCTCGTTATTTGGAATGGGTAATTGTGTGTGGTTACTTTCTGTTAACACACATATATAGATTATACTCTATAAAATACGTGTTATGTGAATATATTGTATTTCTCATGTGATATGAGTGTCGAAAGTATTTTTTATACAAGTTTTATCTTGTATATAAACAAATATACTTTATCTACAAATATGTGGGTAGAACATGGGTAGATAGTGATGTGTGATGAAATAAAAATGTTGAGAGGCCTCGATGTCATTGTGATCCAGTCATCTAGCGAAATTTAGATGACGACCACAAACTCTTTCTAGACAGTCCCGTGCAACACCATCAGGCTCATAACATGTAGGTGTTAATGAACTTGGGTGTTCATTCGTTGTATTCCATCCCCCTCATGGTTGCCTTATTTGACATATATTGTTGAGGAACCCCCGAAGCATGTGTTGTCTCCCCGATGAAATATTCTTAGACTAGGTCCCTTGTGTTAGTTGTCTTAGGGACGTAAAGTGAGAATAACGGGAATGGGTAATTGGGTTATTATTGGTTGATGAAATTAAATTAATTATTTATTGTGGGTTGAAAACCCTATATGCTCACCAGGCTCCCAAGCCTGACCCACTCGGTTTTCTTTGTATTACAGGAAGAGGCGCCAGAGCATAAGAAGTTATTTTTGGATTATAGACTTGTTATATTTAACTGTTGTAAGGTATGTTTTGTAATGTTTATGCTTTTGGTCTGTTTATCGGAACATGACATCCCGAGTTTTGTTATAAAATGAAAATACATTTCTTTAAGAAATGCTTTGGTAAATCTTATTTTATCATATTCCGTTTTGGGAACAAATTCCGTAACTCTTTTAATCATAGGATTACTCTGTAATTATTTTAAAAGCATAAATGAAACCGGTCTTTTCTAGCCGTGATTTTGGGGATGTCACGGTTGGTATCAGAGCATTAGTTTAAGCGAACTAGGAATTTGTAGGATTTCTAGACTTAAACTTAGAATGCTAAGTGATGATTGTGAGATGTGTGTCTGTTATATTATAGACACGAGCACTAGTTCATTTTAGGAAAATTGCCTAAAATGCCTTTATGTGCTAAATGTTATATGTTAGCCATATATGATATTATTTGTTCGGATCTATGGTCTTTTGCCGACCAGATCTGGAAACCTTATGTGTTTAGGATTCTAAGCGTACGTCTACGATATTAGAACTAGCATGTAAACGTTTCAGAGTGAAAAGGATGATTTGAACTTCTATCGAAATATAGATATAAATACACCTAATTTGCTGTATATATCGAAATTGAAAACACACAAAATGGATTGGGAAACGATAACCTGCAGCCTGAGCCACACGTGATTGGGAGTGCACTAGAGCTATCAGCTGCTCCTGATCCAATCACGATGGCGGGAGTATATGTAATGGTGTGAATGATGTTGGATCATCAAATGGAGGAAACAAGGTGTTTACTTCAACAAAGTAAGGATGAACATACTGTGCCAGTACGCCAGGAACCTACTCTTGAGAAAACTATCAGGGTTGCTAAGTCAGTCGAAGAAGTGATCAATGGTTGTATCGCAAACAAGGTTGAAGTTGGCAAGAAGAGGAAATTTGAGGGGTCTTCAAAGTCTGACAAGAGCAACATGTTCTCGAAGTCTAGAAAAAGAGGAGATAAAGAAAAATGGTGCGAGAAATGCAAAAAGAAAAACTCGAGAAAAAGTGGCGAGGAGGTGACATGTTTTAAGTGTGGAAAGCATGGGCATTATGCCAATGAATGTACATTCAACGAAAAGGTATGTTACGGATGTAATGAGGAAGGGCACTTCAAAAAGGACTGCCCAACGAGGGAAGAAGCTACAAAGCCAAATATTCCACTGAAACATTTTGAGAGATGCGACGAAGAGGTGACTTGCTACAAGTGTGGAAAGACAGGGCATTATGCCAATAAGTGTGTATCCAAAAAGAGGATGTGTTATGAATGCCAAGGAGAATGGCATTTATCTAGGGACTGCCTGAAGAAGAATGAGGGAGCAAAACCAAATGCACTGCCACAGCCAAAGGCAGAAGCATTTTAAATGATCCTTGATGAAGCAGATGATAAAGTGAGGAATCAAGGATGAAGACTTCGTATCAAGGTATACCTAGTATCAGGAAGTGTAGCCTATTAGGGGCATAGTATAAGGTGAACTTGAACTTTTGTGTAATAGTTTCAAGAATTAATATAAACCCTGGTTTTGTTGTCTGATGTATTGAATGACACCTATTGAAGGATATCGTAAGAGTGGTATCTTGCCTTCAGTATATGTCTGATAAAATAATGGAACGTTAAGAGGAGTACGATACGTCTGAAGTACACCTGCGATTGGCAAGATGATGGAACGATTGGTGTAATTCTTGAAGTTATCCCATCGTCTGGAATTTCCACCACCAACCGAGTTGAAGTAGAATTAATGATTGAAGATACGCATGGAATAAGTCCTAGTAGAGTCTAGGAGAATTTTTATGATTAATTGGAGACATTAGTATGTGTTAAATTGTTTTGTGATTTTAGGACTTGGGGAATGCGAGACAATACTTGGGACGAGTATGAGTAGGTGTGAATAGTAGTAGAGATCTATACTACTGGAAGCACATGACTCACGCTTGGATTAGGGAAAGTCGCAAGGTTACCAAGAAACTAGTAATTGATTCAGTTTTATTCATGTATGTCATTACCATTGTTTCGGTAATGACTAGTAAGAGGGTTGTTATTCTGACCCTAGCGGTCATGACAAATTGAGTCCGACTGCAATGAGTTTGTTACATGGTTCCGAGAACCGAGTTTGATGTAGCATCTGACTTAAGTCAGAAGATTGAAATCAATGCGATCGATAGCATCGTGCTCGTTGTTAAAGAAGTTAGTAGCTAGAAATGCTACATGATAAAATGTGATTATATCAAATTAGAATATGAAGGAAGGTATAATCCATTCTGGAATTTGACTCTAAGAGACTTGACTCTAACCGTTGCATCATATGATGAGAGGTCATTAGAACATGACCCATCGGTCTGTTACAATAGATAAAGGAAATTATTTATCCTAAGAAGAAGAAGGAGTCCAAAATGAAGAATTATTTTGTAACATGAAGGTTATGATTGAAAGTCCAACATAGTACGAAAAGTAGATGCAAGATTGACAATCGTTTGCAGTCAAGAAGCCCTAGAGTTAGATACTCTTTCGAAGAAACATTGAAGTTACGGTTATTACCTAGGATGAATACATAGCATATGGAATCATTATACAAGTCCTATTTCATTGATGATTCTGGGACGCAATCATTCTAAGGGGAGATAATTGTAACGCCCGTAGATCAGGGCTAGTCAATTTAGAGACGATAAGCATCAAAAATGACTCTTTGATGGAAGATTATTTAGAAGGATTAATCTTAACCAAGTTTTAGTATATGTCACAAGGTTTCCGTGCATATAAAGAATGTCGAAATCCGAGTTATAATGAAGAAGTTATGACCTATTGAAGTTTCGCGACAGAACCGGAACGACACAACGCGACGTAAATAGTGAATTTACGTTAGAACGATATTTATCCGAAACAATCTAAATGAGAGTTGAAGATCTCATCGATAGTAGTGCAATGACGGAAAGACGGACGAAAACGGACGTCAAACGAAGGAGTTATAAGTTTATAACGGAGTTTTCCTGTCCCGACCTACTAAAAATAGTATATAAGTAATATAATTATAATATATTAAAATTAAATTCAAAATTAGCCAATGGAGTCTAAACGAGAGTTGTAGATCATAATCTCATCTACGCGTCGATATAAAGAACATCGAAAACGGAGTTCGTATGCGAAAGTTATGAATTTCTTAAGTTCGGGGCGCGAAACCCCAAAACTGTGAGATACCATGACGTGGCAAGCAGTGCCACGACGTGGCCAGTCTTCTGACACCTCCGGGAGTCCCCCAGATGCAACTTGCGATGACGCATGCAATGTCGACCAAGCCCACGACATGGAAAAAGGTGCCACGACATGGCAAGGGCAGATTTTGCCCTATAAATTGATTTGAAGGGCCAATCGAGTTTGGTTGCTCATTCTCTCATCTCTCACCTATATTACATCGATTTACGTGCAAAGAAATACCCCTGAAGCCTCGGTATCAACCCTGAGATCCAAAGCAAGTCCTGAAGCCCGAAGATCCCGAGAAGAAAAGAGTTTCCGAGCCAAAGCTCTGCCCACGAGAAGCCCGGTGTGCGAAGTGATCCCTATTTCACCAAAGAATATTACTCTTAGAGCTGTTGTGATGTCCGAGCATCGTATAACCAAGTGAGTGTGTGGTCACTTTCTTCTAACACATAAATATTAAGTATTTGCTATGAAATACGTGCTATGTGTATAATATAAAGTTGTTTATATGTGTGAGTGTATACTCCCTTTCATAAAAACGATTTTAATACAAGTATTGTTTGAATGTATTAAGCATATGTTTGGTGTGAGTGTGTAGTTACTTTCTTCTAACACATAGATATGAACTATCTCTATAAAATATGTGTTATGTGTTATATGTATATTATCTCGTTATTTGGAATGGGTAATTGTGTGTGGTTACTTTCTGTTAACACACACACACACACACACACACACATATATATATATATATATATATATATATATATATATATATATTATACTCTATAAAATACGTGCTATGTGAATATATTCTTTTATGTTGTATATAAACAAAGATACTTTATCTACAAATATGTGTGTAGAACATGGGTAGATAGCGATGTGTGACGAAATAAAAATCTTGAGAGGCCTCGATGTCATTGTGATCCAGTAATCTAACGGAATTTAGATGACGACCACAGACTCTTTCTAGACATTCCCGTGGAACACCAGCAGGCTCATAACCTGTAGGTGTTAATGAACTTGGGTGTTCATTCGTTGTATTCCATCCCCCTCATGGTAGGCTTATTTGACTTATATTGCTGAGGAACCCCCGAAGCATGTGTTGTCGCCCAGATGAAATATTCTTAGACTAGGTCCCTTGTGTTAGTTGTCTTAGGGACGTAAAGTGAGAATAACGGGAATGGGTAATTGGGTTATTATTGGTTAATGAAATTAAATTAATTATTTATTGTGGGTTGAAAACACTATATGCTCACCAGGCTCCCAAGCCTGACCCACTCAGTTTTCTTTGTATTACAGGTAGAGGCGCCAGAGCATATGTTGGATGACTTGTCAAGTTATTTTTGGATTATAGACTTGTTATATTTAACTGTTGTAAGGTCTGTTTTGTAATGTTTATGCTTTTGGTATGTTTATCGGAACATGACATGTCGAGTTTTGTTATAAAATGAAAATACATTTCTTTAAGAAATGCTTTGGTAAAGCTTATTTTATCATATTTCGTTTTGGGAACAAATTCCGCAACTCTTTTAATCAAAGGATTACTTTGTAATTATTTTAAAAGCATAAATGAAACCGGTCTTTTCTGGCCGTGATTTTGGGGATGTCACAGTTGCCAACCGGATCTGAAAGCTTATATGTTTAGGATTCTAAGCATATGACTACGGTATTAGAATTAACATGTAAAAGTTTCAGAGTGATAAGGATGATTTAATTATCTATAGCGAATTAGGATTTAATTTCACCTTATTCGGTGTGTAGATTAAAAATGGTAAGAACCAGAAGTGGAGTTGGAAACGTGAACGAAAACAGGAATCAACCAACTGTGATTGAACAAATAGCTATTGCAGCAGTAGCACCTGAGCCAATGACAATGGCTGGTGTGCAAATGATGATTCAAACAATGTTGGATCGTTAGATGGAAGAAACGAGACGTCTGCTTAGGCGGAATCGTGAAGAACTCTCAATTCAAGAGGAAGAGCCTGAAGTGAATGGAGGGCATTCGGAGGGAGGTTACTTCAGTGGGATCATTGGCCAAGCCAACCCACCGATAGTTAGACAAAATAACCACGATGGAGGAAATAAGGGACTTGGATGCAAGTACAAAGACTTTTTGACTTGCAAACCATCGACCTTCACTGGAAAGGAAGATCCGATCGGAGTCATGGATTATATCTCTGAAATGCAGCTAGCCTTCATGATGTGTGGCTGTAGTGGATTATATCTCCGAAATGCAGTCACAATACGTCAGTTCATTGGTAGAGCAGTTCGTTGGTGGAACACTCTGGGGAAGACCCTAAGCCCTAATGAGCCACTGCAACTGACCTGGGCAGAGTTCTTGGTGTAGTTCAAGCACAAGTTCTGCTCGGCCCAAAATCTACTGGAGTTGGAGAACAAGTTTCTGACGTTGACAAAATGCAGCATGTCAGTCGATAATTACACTAACGCCTTCACCGACAAAATGGATTTTTCTTTGCGTATCGTTCCAGACGAGTTGACAAAAGTTGATTGATATGCAAAGGGACTCCCATGGGAGTACGCGGTGCCAGTACATCAGTCACATACTCTAGAGGCAACTATCTGGGCTGCCAAGTCTGTTGAGAACATGATCATAGGGAGAACCGCCAGCAAAGTTGAAGTTGGTGAAAAGAAAAAGTTTGAGGGAACTTCAGGTTCTAGAAAGAAAATAAAATTTTCGAAGTCTGATTCGAAAAATTTTGGAGGAGGAAAAGGGGGTGAATCGCAATGGTGTGAAAAGTGCAAGAAAAAGCACTCTAGGAAATGTAGCGAGGAAGTGACTTGCTACAAGTGTGGAAAGACGGGGCATTACACCAACGAGTGTCCATCCAACAAAAGAGTGTGTTTTGGATGTAACGAAGAGGGGCACATTTTGAAAGACTGTCCGAAGAAGATGGAGGCAGCTAGACCCAATATTCCCCCAAAGTCGAAAGCAAGAGCCTTCCATATGACACTGGAAGTTGCTAAAGAAGAAGCTGATGTCGCTTCAGGTACCTTTCTCATAAACGAATTGACTGCCTAAATATTATTTGATTTTGGAGCCAACTACTCGTTTATTTCGCATGAATTTGGTAGAAAACTAGCTTTGAATGTCGATAGACTAGATAATGCTTTATTAGTCGAGGTTGCTAGTGGAAATTTTGTACCTATTAGCCATCTTATGAAAAACATCTTCATCGACCTGAATGGGAATAAGTTCCACGAGGATTTATTGCCTATCGAGCTGAATGGTTTCGACATCATGCTGGGAATGGATTGGCTTAGCGCCAATGACGCCGAGATATTATGCAAGAAGAAGATAGTAAAAGTAAACCTGCCAGGGAAAGAGTCTTTTATGGTGTATGGGGACAAATGTAGGGTAATTCTGGAATCATTTCGCTAGTGAAAGCCAGAAAGTGTTTGGCCAAAGGATGTACATCATATTTGACATTCATAATTGATGCAAAGAAGGAGAAAAAGGAGATGCAGAGCATTCTTGTGGTGTGTGATTATCCATAAGTATTTCCCGAAGATCTTCTTGGATTACCGCATGATAGACAAGTGGAGTTCAGAATAGACTTGTTATCGGGAAGCACGCCGATAGCAACAACACCTTACAAACTACCACCGACGGAGATGAATGAGTTGATGATGCAACTTCATGAGTTGTTGGACAACGGTTTCATTAGACCTAGTTCATCACCCTGGGGAGCTCTGATGTTATTCGTGAAGAAGAAAGATGGAAGTATGAGAAAGTGCATTGATTACAGAGAGCTGAACAAGGAAACAATAAAGAATAGATATTCGTTGCCGAGGATTGATGACCTGTTCGATCAACTACAAGGTTCCAGTTATTTTCCAAAGATCGACCTAAGGCCAGTATATCACCAGCTGGATGCGAGAGAGATGTATATCGAGAAGACTGCATTCAGAACACGATATGGACACTACGAGTTTTTGGGTATGTCATTTGGACTAACCAATTCTCCAGCAACATTCATGGATTTAATGAACATGGTTTGTAAATTGTTCCTTGATAAATCTATGATAGGGTTCATAGATGACATTCTGATTTACTCGAAAATCCAAGAGGAGCATGGCAGACACTTGCGAGGAGTGTTAGAAGTCTTAAAGAATGAGAAGATGTATGCAAAGTTCTCCAAATATGATTATTTGATTCGAGAATTCCAATTCTTGAGTCACGTGGTCAACCAAGAATGGATAACTGTTGATCCAACAAAGATTGAAGCTTTGATGAAGTGGGAACAATCGAAAAGTCCCATGGAGATCCTAAGCTTTCTGGGATTAGCCGGATATTACCGAAGCTTTATCCAAGGCTTTTCTTCGATCACTACTCCACTAAAAGATTTGACCCACAAAGGAGACACTTATGCTTGGAATGATAAGCACAAAGAAGATTTGAGTTGCCAAAGAAGAAGCTATGTGAGGCACCGATTCTTTCTTTACCCGATGGAGTTGAAGACTTCGCTATTTATAGCGATGTGTCTGGGGTTGGGTTGGGTTGTGTTTTGACCCAAAGAGAAAAGGTGATAGCATATGCGTCCCGACAGCTGAAACAGCAAGAAAAGAACTACCCCACTCACAATTTAGAGCTGGCAGCGGTAGTTTTCGCTCTGAAGATATGGAGGCATTATCTCTATGGCACGAAGTGCAAACTTTTCACTGATCATAATAGTCTCCAATATCTCTTTAGTCAGAAAGAATTGAATATGAGGCAGCGACGCTGACTAGAACTACTTAAGGAGTACGACTGTGAGATACTTTACCATCCTGGTAAAGCAAATGTTGTCGCTGATGCTCTCAGTCGGAAAGTCAATCTTGAAAGAAAAAGGCCAAGAGCGTTGAGAATAGAAGTTGTTTCAATCATTGAGGAAAGTATAAACAAAGCTCAAGAGGAAGCTTCTGAAAAGAATGACCAGAAGGAGGAATGTTTGTGCAAAACATTGGTGTTTGGTACAAACGGTCATCGACTGAAGGTTTTCCAATATCGTATTTGGCTACCTAAGTCAGGAGGAATAAGAGATCTTCTAATGGAAGAAGCTCACAAAAGAATTTACTCAATTCATCCTGGCAGCACTAAAATGTATAGGGACCTGAAACCCTATTACTGGTGGCTGATGATGAAGCTGGATATTGCAAAGTACGTGACGGAGTGTGTGACATGTGTGCGGGTCAAGGCACAACATCAGAAAACATACATGCGTTTAGAACCTTTACCTATGCCTATGGGTAAATAGGAAGACATCACTATGGATTTTGTCACTAAACTACCCATAAAAAATAATTTTCACAACATGATTTGGGTGGTCGTTGATTGATTCACTAAGAGTGCGCACTATATAGCAGCCAACGAGAAATGATCTATGGATAAGCTTGCAAATTCTTACGTGAAAGAAATTGTGAGGCTTCATGGTGTTCCATTAACGATTGTGTTAGATTGTGACAGCCGTTTCACCTCGCGATTTTGGAAAAGTCTACAAGAGGAATTGGGTACCAAGTTGTGTTTGAGTACAGCTTACCATCCACAGACTGATGGTCAGAGCGAACGAACGATACAAACCCTTGAAGATATGCCGAGAGCATGTACCATGGAATTCCAAGGTAACTGGGATGAACATTTACCTTTGGTAGAGTTCTCCTACAATAATAGTATCCACTCGAGCATAAAGATGACACCTTATCAAGCTATGTACGGACAAAAATGTCGTATGCCGTCTTGTTGGATTGAGGCTGGGGAAAAGTAGTTTATGGGACCTGAGAAAGTCCATCAGACTGCTAGAAAGTTGAAAATAATTAGGGAGAGAATGTTAGCAGCTCAGGATCGTGAAAAGAGCTATGCTGACAACAAGCAAAGACCGATGACTTTTGAAGTTGGAGATTCGGTTTTGCTTAAAGTCTCATCGTGGAAGCGACTTATACGATTTGCTAAAAGGGGAAAGTTAAGTCCAAGATTTATTGGACCGTTTAAAACTCTTCATAGGGTTGGGAATCAAGCTTACAAGCTAGACTTACCCGAAGAACTGAATGGAATTCATAACACTTTCTGTTAGGTCTAGTTTGTGTTGCGTCTTGGGCTCGTTAGCTAATCCAGGTTAGTCTCCGGTATGGGCCTGTCCATCCGTGAGTTATTTTGTAGGGTTTATTATTTATAGATGCTTGCATGCATTCTAGAACGCAAGATTTGATAGAGATTTTTATAGTGTTCACGTTCTTATTCTTTTGTAACCCTAATATCCTCTACAGCGGAAGTTCTTCATCGAGCTCTGCTGAGGATTGAGTTAATTGAATCATTCGACTCATTCAGATCCATTCTTGTGTTTTTATCTTACTGTTATTACTTTCTTGATTCGCCCGTTATAAGATCTAATCGATCAAAGAGTTTTATAAACTCATCAATTGGTATCAGAGCAGGAGTCTGTGTAATTCATACATATCTCTTCTGTGAAAGAAGGGATTAGGGTTATTCCGCATTAACTGATATTTATTGAGCCGTCACTCCATAATTGACGTATCTCATTATTTATTCGTTTTGCCCTAATATTACATATTACAAGTCTGGTCTTGCAACAGGTTAAACGATCAAGCATAGACGATTCTCAATCTAATCCTATCAACATCTCAAACAATATTGGATCAACAACCACGATTCCAATTCTTTACACTCAAGATTACGAGGTATGGGCGCATCACTTTGAAGACTATGTCATCGGATCTGAAGATAATGGGTATCTTATATGGGAAGCTATTGTGTCTGGACCATTTGCTCATTCAGGAACATCCAGAATCATTAAAACTCAGAAAGAGTATAATGATCTATTAAAAGATGTGAAAGACGTTGCTCAAGACAAAAAGGAGAAGTTTCAGTGCAACATCAAACCATTGAGACTGATCCGATTCGCTTGTCAGTCTGACACATTTAGGTTGGTGAGTTCCTGCAGTACAGCTAAAGAAATTTGGGATCGGCTGCGAGAGCTGTATACTACAGATGAAGATTTGGAACACTCAATTCAGACCTTGCTTTTGTCTGAGTTTGGTGAGTTCAAGCAAAACTCTGATGAGTCTGTTACACAGACGTTTGATCGCTTCAATCATCTTCTCAGCAAGATGATCAAACATGATATCGAAAGGAAGTTGATTGAACAGAAGGTCACCTTTCTGAATGGCTTAAGATCCGAATGGAGAGCGGTTGTGTCTATAGTTATAGCTCAAGAGCAGTTCAAGTCATATTCGCTGGTGAAACTGGTGGGAATTCTGAAATCCCAAGAAAAGATAGTGATGCAAGAGAAGATTGTGGTCTCAAATTTGGGGTCCTTGGCCCTCCTGTCTAAAAGCAAGAATGTAGTAGAAGATGAAGATCTGAACCTGGAGGACTACGATCTAACTTCAAAAGATTATGTTATGATGGTGTCCAATCCAAAAAGGTTCATCAAGAAGAGGTTTCCTACCAATAAGAACCGAAATTGGCAGGGAAGCTACAGTTTAGAAAAAGTAAAGGAGGAGCCGAAGACTGAGGAACCAAAGAAAGAGGCAAAGGTTGAAGGAGATTCTGGTGTCAGCTGCTATTATTGTGGAGGAAAGAATCATTATGCCAAAGATTGTGTTCTGAAGAAAATGGCAGAGAAATATGAGGAGAAAGATGAAGAGGCAATCCTGATGAAAAAGCTAGAAGAGATTAAGAGAAAGAAAGATGCTACTAGTCCTTCTATGAATGCTCTTATTGTACATGGTTCGGCAGAGGATGACGAGTTCGGAGGCGTACATGTGTGGTCGACCGACTTAGAAGATGATGAGGTGAGAAAGCCTTCTCATGGAAAAGTGTATGTAGCAAGAGGTGGTGAAAGCAGTGGAAAGTGTCTGATGGTGACCGACGTATCTCACATGAGGGGATACAATACAAATGGTGGAAATGAGGACACCAAGGAGCGAGAGGACTTATGCTTCACAGCAAAACCTCTCAGTGTGCAGATCAATGAACTTGACGAATTGATCAAGAAGGTACAATCTCTTTTTATTTCGTTCAAAATTCCACAGAAATCATATGAAAAGGAATTAAATAACTTAAATTCAAGAATCTCAAATCTGGATAGTTGTTTAAAGCAAACACGGGTCACCAATTCTAACCTAACTGACCAAATAAGCATGGTGTCATCCAAGAGTGAGGAGCGAAGGATGTGGATTGAGCAGAAGGAGTCGGAGCTGATTAAGTCTAAGGATGAAAATATTTATTTGCAAAGAGATAATTTGAAACTTTTAAAACAAAGAAATGTTTTTTGTTTGATTGCTAAAAGACTTTATGCTAACATTACTCAACTGCATCTGAATTGTGAAATAGGGCAGAAAATACATCGCATGATTTTACCCTTCCTTGAGTTTAAGGAGGATGAAATCGATGCTGAAGCATACAATTGTGAAAGTGTTGTATCGTCTGATGATGTGAATCCTACTTATATGTATGGTATGGACAAAATAGAATCTTTTATAAAGTCCAAAGACCATAAGGACATGCTGAAAAATCTTTTGGATGAAAACGATAAGCTGAAACTAAGGACCGAAACCATACAAAAATTCGACTCATTGAGTGCCAATTTAAGTTCAGAAAATAAAATTGATGTTGAAAACGCATCTGAACTTAATGAAGACGATGATATGAGTGAAATTTCTGTAGAGGTTGAAGTTGGTTGTTCTGAGTTTGTCAAGAGCGAACCCGAAAACCACAAAAACCTAATTTCTGAAAATTTTGTGGAATTCGCTCGTTTGTCCAAGAATAAGTCCCCAGCCCTCAAAGAAAAGGCTCTTGTGTTTCAGAAGGTTAGAACTACTCCAAATCAGGTGTATAAAGTCACAGGAGTAACCGAACATCAAACAGCCGAACTCACTGCCATAGTGAACGAAGATAACGCAGATGGCTGTGATGAGTTCTTCTGGTCAGCTCCTATAGATAATGCCGATGAAACAGTTGGTTTGTCAGAGCGAACGTCCTAGAAAACAAAAGGAAGATATGTACCAGAGCTGCTGAATAGGCCTAACAACTTTGACGTGCCAAGCACAAGTGGCACAAAAGAAATACCTATAGAAGAAGTCAACTCCACAAGCGAAACCTCATCTACGAAGAGCAAACCGGCTGTCAAGAAGCTAAAGCAGAAGGCTAATATCCATAGACAATCGAAACAGGTGAAAAATCAAAAGCAGCAAAGAAACCTAAGATACAAAAAGAATCTCTCAGAGCGAAAGTAGTTTTGGCGCTCTCAAAACACTCATTTCTCTTATCATGATAGAAATTCAAAGTCAGAGAAAAAGACTTTAGGGCCGCATGAGGAACAGAACTGAAAGGTTAGGTTCGGTCCTGAAAGCAAAAGCAACCGAAAGGACAGGTTTGGTCCCAAGAGCAACAGCAAAATCTGAAACCAAAAAGTCTGTAATTAACCCTAACAAAATCAAAGTTTTCACTATTAAGAGGAAAGATGAAACAACATTAATAAAAAGAACATATCTTGTTGATGTTTCTCTTACTATTCCTGTTCCTGTGAAAGGCTCACGTGGACCCAAGAAACTTTGGGTTCCTAAATCCGCTTAATTTTTGCAGGTTATAAGTGACGAGCAGTTCGACGAAGAATGGTACATTGACAGTGGCTGCTCACGTCACATGACAGGAAGGAAGGAAGAACTAAGGGAATTTCGATCTCTTCAAAATGGTGGGAATGTCAAGTTCGGCAACAACTCTTATGGAACGATAAAGGGTTATGGGATGATAACCAATGGAGACTTTACAATAAGAAAGGTGGCGTACGTTAAAGGACTGCAGTACAATCTCATCAATGTATCTCAACTGGTGGGCGGTACCGGTCTCAAGGTTTCATTCGACGACGAAGTTTCAGAGATTATAGAGAAGAAATCCAACAAGGTCATTCTTAAATCAGACCGAAAAGGCGAAATGTTTCCTCTCAATCTCAAACCAATCAAAGGAAATCCAGCTATATGTCTTTTGTCCAAAGCTCATTCTGACGAAAGCTGGTTGTGGCACTGAAGGCTCTCACATCTCAACTTCAAAGACATCAACAAGCTTGTCACCGGAGGTCATGTTCGTGGTCTTCCATTGCTCAAGTTTGATCGAGAACACTTGTGCATTGCATGTGAAATGTGGAAACAAAGTCGTCAAAGTCACCCATCCATCATAAACACAAAAGTTGTTGAACCACTTGAGTTGCTTCACATTGACTTGTGTGGTCCATCATCAATCAAAAGCATTGGCGGTAGCAAGTATATTCTTGTTATTGTTGATGATTTCTCACGCTTTACATGGGTGTTCTTTCTGAAGCACAAATCTGAGGCTACTCCTAAGCTAAAGATGTTCATCAAGCAGGTTGAACTGCAGCTGAGAAAAGTCATTCGCAACATTAGGAGCGACAATGGATTGGAGTTCAAGAACAGAGAATTTGAAGACTTTTTGGCAGAAAAAGGAACCAGTCACAACTTCTCAGCCCCCTACACGCCTCAACTGAACGGAATTGTCGAAAGACGAAACCGATCCTTGTGTGAGGCGGCCCGAACTATTTTAAGTTTCGCTTCTCTTCCTTTATATTTCTGGGCTGATGCTATTCCTGCAGCGTGTTTTACGTAGAACAGGTCTTATCTCAACAAGCGTTTCTCTCTTACTCCTTATGAGATCATCAATAACAGGAAGCCGAATGTAAAATTCTTCCATGTGTTCGGCTCACGATGCTTCATCTTCAACTCCAAAGAACATCGTAACAAGTTTGACGTTAAAGCTGATGAAGGAATATTTCTGGGATATTCTCTTACTTCAAAAGCATACCGGGTCTTAAACAAGCGTTCTAGGAAGATCGAAGAAACATATTATGTGACTTTCGATGATAACTACGTAAAGAAGCTAAAGGCCGCTGAAGAAGCAATTGGAGAGATTTTCTCTCAAACAGGTCAGGTCACGGCCACCATTGCTAATTTGTTTGATCAGTTTGTGGAATTATTCGATGAACCTGAGAAAGCTACTCTCTCGGAAGCCAAGGCAGCAGACAACAAAATCGACCATCTAAAGCAAATCATTGAAGATGCAACCAAACAAATGGGTGAAGGAGAACAAGTTCCAAACGAACCTCCTCAGCAAGGTACTTCAGTCGAGGGGGAGAATCCATTTCCTTCAAATCAACCGAACTCACACTTTCAGGGGGAGAATTCTATTCCTACTACACCCGAAAGTCCTGTAGCACCCGAAAGTCCTGCAGCACCAGAAAGTCCAGCTACACCTGAGAGTTCTGCTGCACCTGAGAGCTCATCAGTCGAGGGGGAGAATTCCGACATGTTTTTCGATGACGATAGTCAATCTGAATTGGAAGAAATGGTCAACGCCGAATTGGATCCATCTTATGATCCAAATTATCCTCCTCTTATTAAATGGACCAGAGATCATCCTGTATCTCAGATAGTGGGTAATGTCTCTGAAAAAGTCCTGACCCGATCTCAACTGAAGGCAAAGCAATCATCTCTATTCTCCAAAGTGGAGTTCTGCATGTATAATTCTTTCGTATCCGAAGTTGAGCCTAAGACTGTCAACACAGCTCTTGATCATTCTGATTGGGTACAAGCCATGCAAGATGAACTCAATGAGTTTGAAAGAAACAAGGTATGGCGCCTCATTCCAACTCCTAAAGATGCCTCAGTCGTGGGTCTCAAATGGGTTTTCAGAAACAAAATGGAAAAGGAAGGTAATGTAATTCGAAATAAAGCTCGTCTCGTGGTGAAAGGATACTGCCAGGAAGAAGGAATTGATTACGAAGAAACTTTTGCTCCAGTAGCTAGACTGGAATCTGTTCGAATATTTCTGGCCTATGCTGCACACAAGAACTTCGAGGTCTACCAAATGGATGTAAAATTTGCCTTTCTGAATGGAGAACTTGAAGAAACGGTTTACGTAGAGCAACCTCCAGGTTTTGTCAATGAAAAGTACCCAAATCACTGTTATATTCTGGACATAGCATTTTATGGTCTGAAACAAGCACCTACGGCATGGTATGCAACGCTAACTAAGTTCTTAAAGATGTCAAAATTCAAACAAGGTTCGGTTGACCCAACCTTCTTTCGTAAGAAGGAAGGTAACCACCTTATGATAGTTCAAATCTATGTCGATGATATCATCTTTGGCTCAACGAATCCTAGCTTAACAGCTGAATTCAGAAAGCTGATGGAGACTAAATTTGAAATGAGCTCAATGGGTCCGATTAACTTTTTCCTTGGTTTAAATATTAGACAGGGACCCGAAGGCATTTTTATCAACCAGGAAGCATACACCAAGACTCTTCTTGCTAAATTTGGCATGATGGGAGACTCAAAGGTTAAAGTTCCAATGGCGTTTGGCACCAAGCTCACACCATCCTTGGAAAAACCGGCAGTCGACATTATGTTATACCGCCAGATGATTGGTTCTTTGATGTACCTCACTGCTAGCAGGCCTGATATAATGTTCTCTGTGTGTTATTGTGCTAGGTTTCAGGCGAATCCTCGTGAACCACATATGCTTGCTGTGAAAAACATACTCCAGTATCTGAAACGAACCACCTCCCTCGGTCTTTGGTATCCATCAAACTCAGTTTTCTTCGTTCAAGCCTACTCAGATGCAGACCTTGGAGGATGTGGTTTAGACAGGAAAAGCACCACTGGAGGCTGCCAATTTCTAGATGGGAAGTTGGTTAGCTAGCAATCGAAGAAACAATCATGTGTTTCTCTGTCTACAGCCGAAGCAGAGTACATCGCAGCTGCCTTCTGTACATCTCAAGTGATTTGGATTCAAAGCCAACTTCGTGATTATGGACTCAATATGAAAAAGATCCCACTTTATTGCGATTCAGAAAGTGCAATTAGGATCTGTCATAACCCAGTGCAACATTCCAAGACCAAGCATATAGCACTGAGGTATCACTTTATAAAGGATCATGTGGAAGATGGAAACGTCGAAATTCACTTTGTTCGAACCACCGATCAACTGGCCGATATCTTCACCAAAGCTCTTCCTGAAGCGAGTTTCAATAAAATTTTACAAGGGCTAGGAATGATGGAATCGGAGTCAGTACCAAAAACTACTTCTCAAAACTAAAAGTTGGAAGCGAAATGAACTGAACGTTCGGGTTCGGTTCACGTGTGTGCCAAAATGAACTGAACGCTCGGGTTCGGTCCTATTCTCTTATCTTCGCTTATCACTCAAATGTAGTTTCTTTGGCTATAAATCTTTTGTATCTTTTTCAGATTTCATCTCTCTTATTTTCAAAGTTTTTTTTCTCAAAGTTCTTTTCTTTTTCAAATTTATTTTTTTTGCAACCGAAATAAACCGAACGCTCGGGTTCGGTTCCAAATTTTTTTTTTGTCTCAATTTTTTTTCTCTTTAAATCAAAAAATCCAAAATCTTTTTCTCATTTTTTTTTTTATTTTCTATCAATCAAAAACTCCAAAAACAATTTTTATTTTTGTGTTCGTTAATTTTTTTTGTGTGTGGCTATTTGTGTGGAAATTCTTTCATTAGTTAAGTGTCCCTAGAAGCATGTTGCTGTATGTGTCCAAAGACTCACTCGATTCTGAATAATCCCCTTACTGACTTGGTATATACAAACCTTGTCTTCCCAATTAGGCTTTTATATTTATTCTAATCATGAGCTACCTTACTCTCTTTTCATATGAGATAAGAGTTTTCTGCTTGGTCCTTATTTTAATAGCAGAGGTACTTTGGTTTCTTTATACCCTCTACACTACTTTTCTCCATCTCATTCGCTTCATAAATGTAACCCTTGAGACTCTCATAAATTACCACTGAGGTTTATGGTTACACAATTTATGTATTCATCATCTTAGCTTCGTGTCACTACGTGCTAAGTGAAATCCACAATTCAATACCTACTATGCATTGACGGTGAACAATCAACTTTGTTCTAGCTTTCACTAACGAATTGACGAACTTATCCATGGGGATGTACCATGAAATCTCTAATTTCTTTTTGTGTGATTCCTATGAAATTGTTAAATCCCATAACATTTCTTCCCTTGGAATCCACTTTTATTTTTCTTTGAGATTTCACATAAAATATTTTCACGATGCCACTTAGATTCTTTTCAAACCTACTTGTTCAACAGACTACATTGGTCTCACAAGTACTTTGGTAGATTTCTGTCTTATGTCAAGATCAGGAATTCTAAACTGAAGCGAAAGCCACCCAAATTAGCCTGATTAAAAGAAGCCTTTCAACACTTCTCAATAAGTGTCTGATCGTTATTCAACGGGAAACCAAATAATCACTTTAAGGTCTCTCTTGACTTGGAAGGAAGAGATTCGTGCCCGGGATCCATTGTTTCGTGTCTTTATTGACATCACAATTTCCCACATATGTGCTGCTTTATTTCTTTTTCTTTTACACACTAAGCACGAAAATCTTTTTGATTTTCCATAATTCTGGTCTCATTACTTACAAGGCAATTTTTTTTAAAAAGAGATGTGGCTCACATTGTTACATGTGGTCATTTTGCTTTAAGATGGCGTTCCCTCTAAAGGGATAAGATGCTGACTCATGCGGGAGTCCAATCGCTTTGATTTTCAAATGGCGCTTGAATGACAGGCGTGCAAAGTGGAACCGTTTTTCTTAAAACGGCGTCTGATGGGAAGGCACGTGAATCGGGATAGTTCTTCTCTCTCCTGCGTAATCATCGGGGCTACCAACTATCACACATCAATCACCTCCGAAAAACCCTTTGTATTTCCTTCGAAGATTTGGGAACAGATTCTTCTCTCTCCTTTAGCCACAGTATAAAAGGTAATCTTGACCATTATTTACCTCTTTACTGCACCCAAAATTCAGAGAGCAAGAAAATCTTTGAGAATTCTACTGTTCATCATCTCTCCCAACTTCTTTACTTCAATGGCGGATTCATCATCTATTCATGCCACTTCCCACATCCTGCCGATTCGTCCTCAACAGAGTCTGATCATCGATCTTACTCCACATGTTTATGATGCCTTCATGTTCCCGATCATTGAATGCCTCAAATACTCGCCGCTTGCTCCTACTCTCACCAAAGCTGAAGCTGTTCCAATGGATTATTTATCCCAAATCTTTGCCACTGCTCATTATGATAAGTCTGTCGATAGGATCTTCTTCGACATTCTTGATCATAAGGCATCAATCTCCAAGCAGCGATTCTGCTCACTTTTAGGGTTTGAGCCTGATTCATCTAGGGTTAATCCTGAATCCATTCCGGTGGGTCACCTGTTTTCTATGTTCTATAACATGGGATACACAGAGGTTCTGACGACGGTCACCAAGTTCAAGAAATCGTGCTTGCCTCCACAAAGCTAATAAGCCCGCTCCAAGGGGAAAGAAGAATGAAAAGGGAAAAGACAAGCAGGTTGGCAAGGGAGCGAAAGGCCCTTCTCCCAAGAAACGAAAACCTACCAAGGCTGCTCAATCTCCTCCATTGAAGAAGCGAAAAACCCAACCCAAGCGAAAACTGATACTCGCTTCCTCCTCAAGAGAATCTGAGGAAGAAAATTCAGACTCTGACGAGTCTCCTCGTGGTAACACTCCTCCACGATCGCCTACCCCAGAACTACACTTTTCCATTTCACCTGTCTCTTCTCCACCAATCACCATTCCTATTTCCATTCCACCCATAACCTCTACCACTCAAATACCACCTACCTCTATCCCAATACCCCCTCCCATTTTTACTGAAGCTACCACAACAACCGTTGAAGTAAGAACCAACGTATCTGATACGGGGGCTCCTACTAAAGCACTCGAACCCACTCCCACTACCGAGCCTCCACCCTCACCTCCACCCTCATCTCCTGCTCAGTCCGCAGAGGATGAAGAACCATTTCTTAATGGGGAGAATATGACATTTGATTCGGTCTACTACAGTCCGTATCAGGTGCAGAGTGACGATGATGATGATGCTCCCGTTACCAAAAAGCATCTCAAGGAGCTTCACGAGAAGATTGATTCTATCATCGCTTCCTCTTCTTCTTCATCACAGTCTACCATCTCTGAGGCTGCTATTTAGAAGATTGTTGATGCTTTTTCTAAGACTCATGAAGCCTCCGTTAGCTCAGCTACTGCCGCCATTGACGCCTCCACCAAAGCCTGTGTTGCTGCGACCGAAAAAGTCGAAAAACTATTTACTGATGCCTCCTCTCTTTTGCAGTCTTTACAGGAAACTGTCGAAGCCACCAAAACGAAGCTTGACCTGATTGTTAACAAGCTGGCTATCTCAGTTGCCTCAGAACTGACGTCTTTCGGCACTCTTCGTCAAACTCTCACCGACGACAACTCAGCGTTTAAGGCGACCATTGAGGAGCGCCTCACCAAGCTTCATGCAGATCTAGCTGCTGAGAACTCCTTCATGGATGCTCTTGCTAGAAAGACCACTTCTCTTAAGGTCAAGAATCTTCAACTCTCGAATTCTCAAAGGGAGATTGAGTCTCTTCGATCTGAAAGAGAAGTGATTTCATCGTGTGTTTCGGATGTCCACGCAGCCCTTTCAAACATCCTTGAAGCACATGATCCAATTTTAAACTATTTAGTGAGGCGTACTCTTGCGGAAAAGCTTGCTCCCGCCCTTTCTCTCCTGAGCAAAATTGAAGGGCTCCTTGAGTTTGTGTCCAATCTGAAACAAGGGGGAGAGAATGTATCTCAACCGCCTCCCACTTCTACAGCAACAAAAACAACCGAACCTCCTCCAACAGGCCAAGCCTCAGGTTCGGGTGTCAAAGACAAAGGGAAACAAATTGTTGAAGATAGTGACGACGACAAAGAGACGATTGCTGATCTCTTGAAAAAGCAAGGTCGAGACAAGGACGCTGATATGAGCGCTCGGGTTGTTAGAGAGGCTGAGGAAGTTGAAAGAAAGATGAAAGAAGCTCACGACCTTCTTGAGAGTAGGAAAACTCTTTTTCCTCCATGGACTCTTGAGAAGTTGCTGAAAGAAGAGATTGAAACCCCAAGCATCTTGTGGCTCGAACCGGTGATCTCACTAGATCATATCAATTCTGTCGATTCTCAGTTCGACATGCCACTGACCCGAAAGGCCTTCATTTTCCATGCCTTTGACAACGTTGCAAATATCCTTCATCCTCATCCTAAGGTTGACAGGTGAAACATCCCGAATCCAGGGTTTGCTAGTTCAGGGTTCAAAATGAAAATGTATAAGGGCAACTCGGCGAGTCCATGGGTGGACTCGACGAGCAGAGTCGTGACTATGGTCGCGTGTTAAGTGGCCAACTCGGCGAGTTGGTGCTGGGTGAAGAAAACCCTAATCTTCGGGGTTTGCCCCCTATTTAAAGGATGTTATACCCTCTTTTCAGCCTCTATGCCCCCTGAGAGTTCCAGAGAACACCCCTAAACGTGAGAAACTCCATTATTGAGAGGATTGAAGCTTGGAAGAAAGGATGTGTGAAGAGAAGAGGGAGGGATTCGAGGATAGCATCAAGAGGGCTTGGGGATCTGGAGTCTACATCAGTTTAGGCTCATCTTTGGGGTAAGAATCCTCTGTCTTGAGCTCTTTCCCCCTTATTGTCTTCCATGAGGGTTGTTTTGGGGTTTTTGGGAGTATTTCATGAGTTATTCGGGATTGGAAGATGGATCTGAGGATGCTACCTCAGATCTGGAGTAGTGAGGATCCAAATATGCATAAAGTCCCTGTGTTTGAGGGTTTGGTGAAGTGATCTTGTCCCAAACCCTAGCCCTAGAGTATAAAAGGCCTAGATCTCTTTGGATTCACGTAAAGTTTGCCACTTTACGTGATGGATGGCCTTAGGAAGGGTAGATCTATGGTTTGGATCATCTGCATGGCTTGGAGAGCCTCTGTATGGATTCAGACCCGGTGGTACTCGGCGAGTCACATGGGTGGACTCGGCGAGTTGCTTGAAGATAGGTTGGGACTCGACAAGTTGGAAGAACAACTCGGCGAGTTGGATGAAGATGGCCTGGAACTCGACGAGTTGGAAGAACAACTCGGCGAGTAGGTTAAAGATACCATTAGACTCGACGAGTCTGTTCTTGGACTCGGCGAGTCTTTTCGAAGAGTCCCAATCTTTTCTGGTTGAGCCGTGAATTGGTGAGTCAAGGGATGACTCGGTGAGTTATGTGTGAGTGGACTCAGAGTTGTTGAACTCGGCGAGTCTCGGGGTGACTCAGCGAGTTGAGTCGTGGATTGGGGGAATTCTGAGCATGGGGACTCGGCGAGTCATCGGGTTGACTCGGCGAGTAGAGTCAGTCAGGGGTTGACTTTGACTTTGACTTTGACTTTGACCAAGGGTTGACCAGTGATTTCCAGGGGTATTTTGGTAATTGTTGGATATTGTTTTGAGTTCAGTGCCTTGGTGATTGTCCAGTGGTGGAGGTCGTATCAGTAATCGGAGCAGCTTGGGTTATCTGTTCAGTCGGCAGTTTCGAGGTGAGTTATCCTCACTATATCAACAGGGTCTAAGGCACCAAGGTCGACCCTTATCGGATTGAGATCTGGGTATTTGTTATTAAGTTATTGCTTGATATGTTTGCATCCTGGTAGCTAGGATGGTATATGTTAGAGACCTGGTTGAGATAGGTATCCCGAGATGTAGGGTGATGCTATGCTAGTGACCGGTTAGGTCGGTATCCTGGTTAGGATGATGATATGTTATGTGATCTGTTTGATCGGCTTATTAACTGTGAATTGCTATATGATTGTATGTTTATGTGCACATGGTTGTTTGTACTGGAGTTGGGTTGAGGCGGGTCCTGCTTTGTGCTGTAGGCCAAGATACCCAGGGCGGACCGGTTGTCCCGAAGGCCCAGCGAGCGGTCCTGATAGGCTGTAGGCCCCGGAATCATGAATTCCAATTATGTTGGATTGGAATACGAACATTTTCTCACTAATTTATTCATTGGATTTCTTTTCACAGAAGCTGATGTTTGAAGAACGAACCACGAAATTTGAACGACGCCTCTTAGTAACATTATTCTTTTAGAATAAATTAGTGTATTTGTTAGATTTTGATGTTTTTTTTCCCGATTTGAAAGTTTTTTAGTTTTATCCTGTAACAATAAATGTAATTCTTAGCAATTGTTACATGTATTCTATAAGAATTATTATAATTTTTGTTTTAATTCTGCAATTGCTGGTTCGAGAATTTGTTATTCTACAAGAAATATGTTCAAGAATATTTTTATTATTTTATGGTTCTAGAATATTTTTCTTTTTGAACATACTCAAACATATTCTGTTAGAATGTCCGAATTAAAAACCTTATATATCATAAAATTAGAATTTTAATTATAAAAATTATGTTATAATTAAAATTAAAGTAATTAAAAAAATTAGAATTTTAAAATCAAGAGAGTTAATTATCCCAAAAAATATGGAATTTTTTTTTAAATTTATCTCAATTGTCTAAAATACCGTTAGAAAGAAATTAGATAGTATTTTTCAATTATCTTTAATTTAATAATATGTATTAATCATTTTCTTAAAATAAGTAAAATAATTGGTCCACATTTATGCATACAATAACACAATAATTAGTTTAAATAGAATAATCTAAACCTATATATATATATATATATATATATATATATATATATATATATTACTAATTGTTTACTATTATATTTAAAAAATTATATTCATGTTAACATTTATTTGATAAAAGTTAATTATATATAATTAAAACATTTTTTTAAAGATATATAAGTAATTGTTTATTGATGAGTTTGACTACTTTTAAAAATATTTTCGTATTACATTGATATAGGAACAATTATGAAAGTTTATGCGTAAAAAATAAACAGTGGCATCTTCGGATGTGGATGGTATTACTTTTTCAATATACATACATATACACATATACACATACAATACATAATCATGCATGTGCTTTTTAGACATTTCTTTTTCATTATTTATATATACATATATACACACATGTGCTTTTCGGACATTTTTCTATCATTTCTTTAATCGTAACCTAAACCACAAGTTTCTGCATGTAAACATATAAAAAACAAAAGTAAACATGACGTCCCACAGAAAAAAAGATGACACTATTACCACATCTAACACTCTGGAAAACAAATCATCAAGTGTCGTGTATTAGATTCGAACTCAAAACCCCTAACTTTATTTACGTGAAGAAAGTTTCAATCCATTTGTTAAGCCATTAATTTGCTTGTGAAAATGGCTTCCCAGAAACGTTTGTCCAAGAATCTGTAAAAAGAAAAAGCGAAAGAGATGATTCAAAGACATGTCACTTTGAATCTCAAGACAGACGACACATAACATATAAAAAACCTGTATATATGTGTGATCAGATCGTTAGTTTTTTTGCCCTGAAAAATATAAAAATGGCGCCAGCGGGATTGCCTCCAGGTTTTAGGTTCCATCCAACAGATGAAGAGCTTGTGAATTACTATCTTAAAAGGAAGATACATGGCCAAGAGATTGAACTTGACATCATTCCTGAAGTTGATCTCTATAAATGTGAACCATGGGAGTTAGCAGGTTAATTAATTTCTTTCTTTTTCTTTTACGTACTTACGTATAATTACAAACCATTCAGTTTCAGTTTTGCGTTTTCTATAAGACATAAAAAAAAATGTGTTTTTCCATAATTACTAAAAGCCTAATTATCTTACTATTAGCTGATCATTGTTATGCACTACATCTACAGGTGGTTTAATTCAGGTTGTTTTAGTAAAACTGAATCGAATTAATTAACCCATATCTTCGGTTTTAGAAAATAAAAATAAAAAAATGTAACCACCGGTTTAATTTTTGTAATGGTCGGTTTAAGGTTCGTCCATCAACTTTAATTATATCTACAGGTAGTGTTTGCTAGCAGAAAGACTTAAAATTTGCATGATTCATGATCGTTTGAATAAAATGTGTTATAAAGTGCGGAAGAAAATTAATTTATTTACAATGTTTAATTAAATCCTTAACCGGATGAAGGCGAGCCACATTGAAGATCGAGGATGTGTATATGCTTATTTCCTTTAAAAATATAGTGTGTGTGCTTAGGATGAAAAAAATAAATAAATAAATAAATAACTAAGATGGTGTTATTTTTTTAACTTAATGAAATCAATAGAGATATGGATGCTTAATTATGATCGACTATATATTTTACTTAATGAGAAATAATTAACCACTTAATATAGTAAGGGTGAGAAATGATGTTTTCCGTCTTAACATTTTACAAATTTTTACTTATTAAAATTTTATCATTTTTCTAAATGAATATGTCATTATATTCTCATATATTTTTAAAAAATGTAGAACGCACGTTATTCATAATGATTGCTCCAATCCGTGATAGTATAATAATATATATATTTCAATGACGTAAAGTAAATATGTGCAATGAGCAGAAAAATCATTTTTACCAAGTCGAGATCCCGAATGGTATTTTTTCGGACCACGAGACAGAAAATATCCAAACGGATTCAGAACTAACAGAGCAACAAGGGCTGGATACTGGAAATCAACTGGTAAAGATCGAAGAGTTACAAGTCAAGGTCAGAATCGTGCCATTGGAATGAAAAAAACATTGGTGTATTATCGTGGACGTGCTCCTCAAGGAATTAGAACAGATTGGGTAATGCATGAATATCGACTCGACGATAAAGATTGTCAAGACACATTGGGTATTCAGGTATATGATCATTTCTATCATTCTATTAATATAAATTCCCTATTAATTAATATATAATGTATTTGGATGTTCAAAATGATTATTGCAAACCTTAATTTGAAAACCATAATTCGATCATTAGCTCCACCCATGATTTAGTAATGAATTTATTATTAACCTTCAGAAATTAGTTTCTAAATTAAAATCTGATTTAGTTCTAAAAAATTATATTTAATATATATATTCGTTGCTTGTGATGGTGATGAATCATAGATATCCCCGATTGCAAAGCAAAGGTCACGAATTACTTTTTTCTTTTACTCTAATCGGACAAAAGTATCTTCTCTCCATGACTACTCATCATAAAGTGAAAATATTTATTTACCGATTTACATTTTATTTAATTATTATTGTTTCTAAAAGTCTTATATATTTACATATATATTTAATTGTTGTCATTATTCATGTATATAGGACTCTTATGCCTTGTGTCGTGTTTTCAAGAAAAATGGAGTGTGTGTTGAACTGGAAGATAATGGACATACGAGCATGTCAATGTCACAATATTCTCCAACGATTACCAATGATTATGAAATGATGTCGCCGGATGTTCCCATTGCGTCATCGTCGTGTTTGGATGAAGATGATAAAGACGATTCTTGGATGCAGTTCATTACAGACGATCCGTGGTGTTCTCCAAATAGTCCACATGCGACATTAACAAACTAAGGACATATTAAAACATTTGTATCAAATAAAATATAAGAGTAAAGATTGACACGTGTATTATTCCAAATGTAAGTTTTGGGCACTGAATTATAAACCTTTTTTATTTATATCATTTATACCTCAAGATGTAAGGTCGCTATTGAGCCACATAGCATCCTGTTTTCCGATCTTAAAGATGTTTTTGACTGGTTTACCGTTATGAAATTAAAAGAAAAATTACGTCAATGCATTAAAGGCACATGTTTTTGAAAATATTTTGTTATAAAGAAGACGAGTAGATAATGTTTATAACATGCGGTATGATGGTCAAAAAAAAAATACTCTAATCATAAAGTGGTCTAAAGATTGGTTTATAGTTATACACATAAAATTGTAAAAACGGTCCTTATGTTCAAAATGTTTTGAACCAGCATTATTGGTCTATAATAAGATTATTATTGTGTTTTTGTCTCTATAAAATTTTAAAATTAGCTTAAAATAACTAATTTGTCCATCCTATTTTCTTTTTCTATTTGTTATTTATGTTAATGATTTTTTATTAAAAAAACCAAAAAATGAAATACTCAACCCTACTACTAATCTCTCTCTCTCTCTCTCTCTCTCTCTCTCTCTCTCTCTCTCTCTCTCTCTCTCACACACACACACACACACACACACCATTATTGACGGAAGCTTTGAAAGCTGTTGAAGCAACCCATTTTGTCAGAGACCATTTTCGCCGGAGCCTATCATCGTGCGAGACCTTCGACATCCTTCCCAAACCATTGTATACCACCATCAATGTGTTTTAGGATTTGGAAAATTGTATATTCTATCAGAAAAAATGTTCAATGTCACCAATTATTAATAATATTTTTAATAATAACAATGTGTTTTTAGGTTGCTCTCATTACTCATTTAAGCAGAATAAATAAATAAAAATAAGTTTATTTATTATGTTTTAATAAATTAATTGGAAATTATTTATTTTTGAAATTAATTAAATAATTTTAACTAATTAAAAGCGTTGAATATGAATTTGTTAAAAGTTAATTAATTGGAATATTCTAGAATCTTTAAGAGATAAGGAAAACTTTGAAATATACATCTATCCCACATGGGATAGAAGATGTAATTGGGATAAGGATGCAAGACCTATAAATATGGTGCTTGGGATCAAACCCTCACTACTCGTTCCTTCATTTGAAATTTTGTTATCCCTTCTATTACCTTTAGGAAGATCAAATTTCTTAACCCTCTTAGGGTTGGTAGAAATTTAGATCAAGACTATCTCCTATTTATTTTTGGTTCGGCTCTTTTGGAATGTTGGGTATGATTCCTCCATAGGGATTCCTACTATGGGTCCTCCCATCTATGAAAGGTGGAAATGACAATATCACAAGATGGAAAGTCACTAGCTGCAAAAGAAGTATGTAACTCTATTTATTTTAGTGATTGCAGTAATAGTTTGAAACCTAGATCATTAAACGTTGCATGTACAGATAGGAATTTAGTTTAAGTCTTCAATTGTGTGTATTGAATGTCTATAACCCATCAGTGGTATTAGGGTCTTCCCTTCATAATTACTTGCACTGCTATTCCAAAATGATTTGAATCTTATTTGTTTAAATTAGTTTTTTTTCAATTTTAGGTTTTTAGGGTACGAAGTTATTATTTTCATTTTTTGTTGGTTATTTTCGATTTTCCTTGTACCCTAAGCTAAGGTTTAAATAACCAAAATCCCTTATAATGAAATTGAAAAGTAAACCTAGAAATCGATTAGATGCGGTGCACCCTGATCGATTTTTATCTAGTGAAACGCTAAGTTAATCCACAAGTTTGCTAACTTGTAAAGTAAGAAACAAATCTTATGTAACTCAAATTTTGCATAAGCCCACTTTATGAAATTTTATTTAGACAGTGATTTAAATTTGACATTTAACTGTTTTAAATAATGTTTATAATTTTGAATAGTGAAATTAAATTAATGTATGTATGTATGTATGTATGTATGTATGAGACTATTATAACATGTGCTCTCACATGTTTAATTAAAACATTATCAGTTAAACAAGGACGAGACACCTCAACTCTAATATTATATGAAAGGTTTAAGGAGGTCTTTCTGATTCCTAATTAGGTCATTTTCTAAAAGCTTACTGCTTACCACCCTCACCGTCTCTTTTTCATTTTGACAGTGGAGTTACCAAAATGGTTTGATATGATAAGTGTTCAAGTTAAAAGTATTATTTTAAAGTATAAAAAAATCATGTTTTATTAAAAACTTGAATCTTATGTTACCCATAAAACTGCATATTTTCTTTATAATTTTTTTATAGAGCTCGTGTGGTTAACCGACACATCAAGTGGAGAGTATAATTGTGAATGATATGAAACTCACAAATCTCTAGCGTAACTTGAGTCGATGATCACATGGTTGATTCACCATCTGTTCTATGATCTGTGGCGACCCCATCATAGAATTTAAGATGAGCATAATTTGAGATTAACATGTCATTGATATTCAATGAATCTTAAAGATCTAGTAATTTCATAATGGTTGAATATGACAAAAAATATTGTCTACCAAAATAACTTTGTGGTGTGTTTACGACGACCCTATACATATTATAGAGCCAAATATGGATCCTAACCTTGTTAAATAATTTTTTAAGGTAATTATTTTCTAAAGATTAATAAAACAAACTATAATGGAAATTGATGTTGAAGGATGTCTATAATCTTATCCACTAAAATCTATCTCTACAAAGTCTCTGAAAGGATAAGCTATTAGGATGATCAATCTTGTCCAAATTATAGTTTCAAATAGTTCTCATAAACAAAAGGAAAGATCATGCCTTGGATGAAAGCGCTCCCTAAGGTTCCTCCAACCAATATATTAGAAACTATAAGAAATAGAAGTTATCAAGGCTACGTTTTATACTGACAATTTAAAGTTAAATAGAACTTCGTTGAGGTATGAGTTAACTAGGGTTAGTCAACTCACTTGTAGCACCCGGTTCCTGGTACGTAAATCTTATTTGAGTATTTCCCTTCTTTTAGCCTTGGACTCGGCGAGTCATAGGTCCGACTCGCCGAGTGGATGCGGCACCCGGGACACGTTTAAGTTGGCGACTCGGTGAGTCCATATCCTGGACTCGGCGAGTCACAGCTGTTGGATGAAACCCTAAGTTTCGGGGGTTTGCACCCTATTTAAACGACTTATCCGCCCCAACCTCGGCCCCATTCACCCTCAGAGCCCTGTATCTCTCTCTAGCCTTGCTTCCTTGTGAGTTTGAAGTGTTTTGTGGTGTTCTTGAAGTTTCTTTGAAGGAAAAGAAGAGGGAATCAAGAAGAGGAGAAGGAGGCCAAGCATCTCTGTGTCATTCCAACGTTTCCCCTAAGGTATAGCTCGTTTCCCCTCTGTTTTTAAGCTTATTGTCCCTTATAGCTCCATTAAAGTCCTTTTTGAGCCATTTCCAAGATTGTGCATGCTTGAGGGTTTGCAATAAGTCGATTGGCCTCTAGATCTAGGCAAGATTGAGCTCCAGGAGCTCAGATCTGTTAGCTTTATGGCCCCATGTTGCTTGTCCACCCTAGATCTACCCTTTTGAGGCATTTTGAGCCCTAAAATCCTTATTGGTGAATATCTACACGTAAAGTTGGAAACTTTATGTGTGATTCGTGTCCTAGAAGTCCAGATCTGTGAATGGCATGGACTGGAATTGAGCAAATCCGTGTATTTAGTGGGTGCATGGCAACGACTCGGCGAGTCGTTCATGTGACTCGGCGAGTCTGTTCGCGAGTCTCCGAGTTTGTCCCCTTTTCGTAGTGTCGAGTGAGCAGTGAGTCATGGGTTGTGACTCAGTGAATCGGAAGCTGAACTCATCTTTGGTGGTACTCGGCGAGTCAATGCCCTGACTCGGTGAGTTCAAGGCAATCTCCTTAGACCAAGAACAGACTCGGCGAGTTGTTCATACAACTCGGCGAGTCTTAGCGTAAGTGTTCATCGGATGAAGATGAACTCGACGAGTTGTTCATACAACTCAGCGAGTAGGATGAAGGACTTGAATATCAGTTTAGAAGGAGAACTCGTCGAGTCGTCGCCTAACTCGACGAGTAGAAACGGGATCCAGGACAATCGTTTGGGTAGGGACTCGGCGAGTTGGAAAGCCAACTCGGCGAGTCGGGTCAACTGAAAGTTGACTCTGTCTGTGACTTAGGGCATGATCAGGGGTAAAATGGTCATTTTACCCAAAGGACCGTTAGCAGTGTTTGATTGGGTACGTTGTGGGAATTGCAGCCGGAGGATTTCCGGAGCAGCAGCAGCAGTAGACAGTCAGTTCCCGATCAGATCAGCAGCTACTTCGAGGTGAGTTACCTTCTAGTAGCGGTGGGTCTACGGCCACAATGCCGGCCTACCGGTAGGAGTTGTATGTTAGATGATTGTATTTGTCATATCATCTAGGTTTGCTACTACCTGATATGTTATATGTTGGCATGATATGTATAGGTGATAGTTGTAAAGTTTGGTTGTTAGGACCGAAGGGTAGGTCAGACACCACAGATATGTCTGACAGTACGTGATGATATGTTTGCACGCTGGCTTGTTATGTTATATGCGATAAAGGTAGTAAGAGGGGACTAGTCCCCGAGGATCGGTTGTTAGGACCGATGGGTAGTCAGCACCCCAGAATGGTTTGACACGGGTAGTCAGCACCCCAGAATGGCTTGACACGGGTAGGACGGCACCCCAGAATGGCCGTACCGGGTAGTCAGGCACCCCAGAATGGCCTGGCAGTATGTATGTTATGTGTTTGTATGGTATGTGGTACGATGGAGGAACTCACTAAGCTTTGTGCTTACGGTTTTTAGTTTTGGTTTCAGGTACCTCCTCAGCTAGGGGAAAGGAACCGGCGCGGTAGCAGCATGTCACACACACACACACTCTCTGGTTTCCGCATTTACGAGCTTCACTGGGATTTGTACTCTGATATTTTGATTGGTTGTATGATTTGGCTTTTAGACATGGTTCACGTTGTGTTATGGTTTGATCAAAAATGTTTTTAGTTATTAATATTTTCTAAAGTAATGTTTTAAAACAAAATTTTTGGTCGTGAAAATTGGGTCGTTACAAGTTGGTATCAGGGCCCTGGTTTGAGGGATTCGGACACACCTTCGGGAGTGTCTAAACTCAAATCGAGGGATTAAAAGATTTTCTAAAAGAAAATGTTTTCTAAAAATTGAGAAAAGAGTTTCGAGAAAGAACGAAGTGTGTGATGTGCGTGACTGGCCGAGCTCAAGTAAGTATTCCCCAAAGTACCCATACAAGTTTATGTTATGTTTATCAGCTTTTGTAGAACAGCATGCTAGAATAGGACTAAGGGTCTAGGAGTGATGCCTTATGTGCCTGCTTTATGTGTTTCAGTTGTATGAGAATTGCATGCTAGATATTGAGTAGACAGTAAGTAGGATAGCCTGATTAGGTTATGCTTGATAGTATGAGTTTAGCACGTTATGCTAGCTCAGTTCCTGTAAGAAAAAAGAGTTGATTGAGGTTGTTACCCTTGTCTGAATGCTGCTTGCTTCGTGCTATGCGGAACTCTGGTTAGTGGGAGTTAGCCATTAGGCGAATGCATCATGTCACATGTGTGCAGGGTTGAATAATCTTAGAGTGTCAGGTTTGATCCTACTGCGCAGCTCTTGTTTGAGTCTAACCGTTGTAGGGACGAGTCGGGTACTCGAAGGATTGTCTGATCCTCGTCACATGTGATGGTATTCGGGTAATGGCTAATTGGCATTACAAGGAGGCCTGCAACAGCTGAGGACTGGATAGAGTGGAATCAGAGATTTCCCTAGGGCGAGCCTAGGATGAGTATAGCAGTGATCGGCAGCAGTGAAAGGGATCTGGTGGAGTCGAGGCATTCCTTGAAGAAGGTACGGATAGATGTGGAAGGTAGTATGGGCCCGTACTACTGAAAGCAGAGGATCCGTACCCGAACCAAGGAAGGCCAAGATAAGATCAGGGAACTTGTAAGTAGTAGTGATCCCTCAGGAAGTATAAATATTTCTAATGTTTGTTGTGATGTATTGCAGAATGGTGGTACTTCGATCGAGGCCGGTAGATGGCAGTTTAGGAGAGGGGTCAGGTTCGGGATTAGGTTCCGAGCCGGTTGATGAGGGACTACGCGAGTTGATCGCGTCAGAGATCACCAGAGGCATCCTTGAGTCGACCCCCATCCTCTTTGGGTCGATCAAGGAAGGGATCATGGAGTTGATGGAGGATCGCCTTCGGGCTTTCCGAAGTGATATGGCATCTAGCCAGTCGGGATCTCACACACTGTCCTTCAAGGACTTCAGGGGAAGTGGTGCGCCAGACTTCCATGGGGTGAAGGACCCTATTGTTGCCAGGCAATGGATTGCAGACATCGAGTCTGCACAGTTGACTAGCTTCTGCCCCAAGGGGTCGAAGGTGAGATATGTAGCAGGGTGTTTATGGGACCGAGCCCGGGATTGGTGGGAGTCAGTGGGTGACTCGTTGGGAGCCTCAACTATCGAGGCTATGACCTGGTCGGACTTTGTGACCAGGTTCAAGGCAGAGTTTGCGCCGGCTGTCGAGCTTCAGCAGCTGGCCAGGGAGTTTCTAGACATGAGACAGACGACGGAGACTGTGGCGTAGATCACCGCCTTGTTTCGGGAAAGGGCTTTGTTGGTGCCCTAGTATGCTGGTGACGAGGACATGAGGAGGACTCGTTATCATGATATGCTACGAGTTGACATCCGGGAGCATGTTAGCTTTTCGGCTTGCCCTACCTTGGACTCTATGATTGCCAGGGCAAGGGAGAGGGAGATAGATTTGGAGCACATCCGGAAATGGAAATCAGAGGAGGGTCAGACAGGAGGGGCTTCGGGGAAGAAGCCCAAGGGATCAGATGGTAGGCCGAAAGGCCAGTCAGGACCGAGCCGCTGCAGGAAATACGGCAGGCCGCACGAGGGGCGTGCAGGATGGGATCATCAGGCTGCTAGAAGTGCGGCAAGACTGGGCACATCAGCAGGGATTGCACTGCTCCGGCAGCAGTTATTCAGACATCAGAGTTGCTGTGTTTCCACTACAACCAGAGGGGCCACAAGAAGGCCAATTGCCCCCAATTGACAGTTTCAGCACCGGTAAAGGCGCCAGCTCCAGCGACCCTGCGGATCACGGATGGACGGCAGGGCAAGGCAGAGGCTCCAATGGTGAGGAGCCGAGCATTTCAGCTGACTACCGAGGAGGCACGCGCCGCACCCGATGTGGTGACGGGTATGATTCTTTCCCTCTATCTTATTTTTATGATGTTATGTTATTGATATGTGCTCCGTATGTATATGTATGCATTAGGATCGTTCCATGTGAACGGCCTTCCAGTTCAGGTGTTGTTCGACTTGGGTGCGTCCCGATCATTCGTTTCCCTTGTGCTTAGCAAGAAGTTTCATGAGTCATCAGGCGAGTTAGATTGCCCTTTGGAGGTGGAGATTGCTGATGATCGATCGGTGCGAGCATCGATGGTATTTCGAGATTGCGTGTTGCGTTTGTTTGAGGAGCGCTACTTGGTAGATTTGGTTCCCGTTCCGTTGCGTGGGAACAAGGTGATTATAGGCATGGATTGGCTGAGCCCTAAAGGGGCGGTTATAGATTGCGCGCAACAGCTAGTGCGGGTCAGGACCCCAGGTGGGGGAGAGTTAGTAATTCATGGCGAGAGGGCGCAGTATGGACCCGCAATATGTTCAGCAGCGAGGGCGAGGCGCTACCTTCAACAGGGATGCGCAGGATATGTCGCGTATGTGATGGATACCCGAGAGGTGGGTAAGGCGACAGTGAGCGAGGTTCCGGTGGTTCGAGTCTTTGTAGATGTTTTCCCGGAGGAGCTTCCTGGGATACCTCCGGAGCGACAGGTGGAGTTCAAGATTGACCTTGTTCCTGGTGCGGCTCCGATAGCCAAGGTGTCGTATCGGTTGGCTCCTCCCGAGATGCAGGAGTTGTCTACGCAGCTGCAGGAGCTACTAGACAAGGGATTCATTCGATCGAGTAGTTCACCCTGGGGAGCCCCGATTTTGTTCGTGAAGAAAAAGGACGGGTCGCATCGGATATGTATAGATTATCGGGAGCTGAACAAGGTAACGGTGAAGAACCGTTACCCGCTCCCGAGGATTGATGACCTCTTTGACCAGCTTCAGGGAGCATCTTGGTTCTCCAAGATTGATTTGCGTTTGGGTTATCATCAGATGAGGGTCAGGGAGGAGGATATGCAGAAGACCGCATTTTGGACACGCTATGGCCATTATGAGTTTGTGGTGATGTCGTTTGGGCTCACCAATGCTCCTGCCGCGTTCATGGACCTCATGAACCGCGTATGCAGACCGATGCTGGATCGGTCTGTGATAGTCTTTATCGATGACATCTTGGTTTATTCCAAGACTCGGGAGGAACATGAGGAGCATCTGAGAGAGGTGTTGGAGACCTTGAGGAGGGAGAGCTTGTATGCCAAGTTCTCCAAGTGTGAGTTTTGGTTGCGCGAGGTGCAATTTCTTGGACACCTTGTCAACCAGAACGGAATCCTGGTCGATCCGGCCAAGGTCGAGGCCGTGATGAGATGGGAGGTTCCGAAGTTTCCATCTGAGATCCGGAGTTTCCTGGGATTAGCAGGCTACTATTGGAGATTTATTCAGGATTCCTCCAAGATAGTCGTACCCCTAACGCGGCTGAAAAAGAAAGCCATGGTCTTTCGGTGGGGACCTGAGCAGTAGGCTGCGTTTGAGACGCTGAGACAGAGACTGTGCGAGGCGCCGGTCTTAGCCCTGCCAGAGGGCGTGGAGGATTTTGTGGTATACCGCGATGCGTCCATTTCTGGGTTGGGCGCGATACTGATGCAGAGGGGGCATGTTATTGCCTACGCTTCGCGGCAGCTCAAGCCTCACGAGGCGAACTACCCGACGCATGATTTGGAGTTGGGGACGGTGGTTTTTGCCCTCAAGATTTGGCAGCATTACCTCTACGGGGTTCGGTGTACCATCTAGACGGACCACAAGAGTTTGAGGTACCTCATGGATCAGCCGAATCTGAATATGAGGCAGCGTCGGTGGTTGGACGTGGTAAAGGATTATGATTGTGAGATCCTTTACCACCCGGGGAAGGCCAATGTGGTGGCCGATGCGCTTAGCCGCAAGGCGGCGCCGATCAGGGACGTTTGCATGAGGATGACCGTGGTGACTCCCCTGTTGGAGCAGATTCGAGGGGCCCAACAGGAGGCTATCAAGGAGGAACATCAGAAGAGTGAGCGTGTTGTGGGTCAGGTTTCCTCCTTTGATTATGATAGCCGAGGACTTTTGACACTACACCGTAGGGTGTGGGTGCCGTATCACGGAGGCATGCGCCAGATTTTGATGGAGGAGGCACACAAGTCCCGATTCTCTATTCATCCCGGGGCGACGAAGATGTATAGGGATCTTCGTCTAGATTATTGGTGGCCCTGCATGAAGCGGGATGTGGCATGGTACGTTGAGCGCTGCTTGACCTGCAGAAAGGTCAAGGCCGAACATCAGAGGCCGCATGGCAAGATGCAACCGTTGGATATTCCACTGTGGAAATGGGAGGATATCACGATGGACTTTATCACGAAACTTCCAAGGACCGCGCGTGGAGTGGATTCGATTTGGGTCATCGTGGATCGATTGACCAAGAGTGCTCACTTTATCCCGATTCAGGAGAGCATATCGGCCGAGAAATTGGCCGACATCTATATCAGGGAGATTGTGGCGCGACACGGGGTGGCAGTTTCAGTTATCTCGGATAGGGATGTGCGTTTTACTTCCAGGTTTTGGAAGAAATTTCATGACGAGTTGGGCACTCGTTTGCATTTTAGCACCGCTTTCCACCTGCAGACGGATGGTCAGAGCGAGCGGACCATCCAGACTCTGGAGGATATGTTGCGGGCGTGCGTGCTAGACTTCGGTGGTAGCTGGGATACCTATCTTCCCTTGGCCGAGTTCTCCTACAACAACAGCTACCACGCGAGTATTGACCATTCCCCATTTGAGATGTTGTACGTTCAGAGGTGCAGAACCCCGATATGCTGGGGTGAGGTTGGCCAGAGAGTCATGGGGAGCACCGAGGTGGTGCTCAAGACGACCGAGAGGATCCAACAGGTCCGGAGCAGGCTTCAGACTGCTTAGAGTCGCCAGAAAAGCTATGCCGACAAGCATCGATCCGACTTGGAATTCCAAGTCGGGGATATGGTCCTCCTGAAGGTGTCGCCTTGGAAGGGCGTCATTCGATTCAGGAAGCGAGGCAAGTTAGGTCCGAGGTTCACCGGACCATTCAGGGTCATAGCCCGGGTGGGCAAGGTGGCGTATAGACTGGATCTGCCAGCCGAGCTCAGCCAGATCCATAGCACTTTCCATGTTTCCCAGTTGCGGAAGTGCTTAGTGGACGATTCAGCAGTAGTGCCTTTGGAGGATATTCAGGTTGATGACAGCCTGAATTACATTGAGCGCCCAGTCGCAATCCTCGACAGGAAGTCGAAGGATTTGAGAAACAAGAGGGTGGAATTAGTGAAGGTGCAATGGCAGCACCGCAAGGGTTCAGAATGGAATTGGGAGCCGGTAGACGAGATGATGGAGCATTATCCCGAGCTATATCGGGATCGAGCAGCAGACTTCGAGGACGAAGTCTAAAATAAGTGGGGGAGATTTGTAGCACCCGGTTCCTGGTACGTAAATCTTATTTGAGTATTTCCCTTCTTTTAGCCTTGGACTCGGCGAGTCATAGGTCCGACTCGTCGAGTGGATGCGGGACCCGGGACACGTTTAAGTTGGCGACTCGGCGAGTCCATATCCTAGACTCGGCGAGTCACTGCTGTTGGATGAAACCCTAAGTTTCAGGGGTTTGCACCCTATTTAAACGACTTATCCGCCCCAACCTCGGCCCCATTCACCCTCAGAGCCCTGTATCTCTCTCTAGCCTTGCTTCCTTGTGAGTTTGAAGTGTTTTGTGGTGTTCTTGAAGTTTCTTTGAAGGAAAAGAAGAGGGAATCAAGAAGAGGAGAAGGAGGCCAAGCATCTCTGTGTCATTCCAACGTTTCCCCTAAGGTATAGCTCGTTTCCCCTCTGTTTTTAAGCTTATTGTCCCTTATAGCTCCATTAAAGTCCTTTTTGAGCCATTTCCAAGATTGTGCATGCTTGAGGGTTTGCAATAAGTCGATTGGCCTCTAGATCTAGGCAAGATTGAGCTCCAGGAGCTCAGATCTGTTAGCTTTATGGCCCCATGTTGCTTGTCCACCCTAGATCTACCCTTTTGAGGCATTTTGAGCCCTAAAATCCTTATTGGTGAATATCTACACGTAAAGTTGGAAACTTTATGTGTGATTCGTGTCCTAGAAGTCCAGATTTGTGATTGGCATGGACTGGAATTGAGCAAATCCGTGTATTTAGTGGGTGCATGGCAACGACTCGGCGAGTCGTTCATGTGACTCGGCGAGTCTGTTCGCGAGTCTCCGAGTTTGTCCCCTTTTCGTAGTGTCGAGTGAGCAGTGAGTCATGGGGTGTGACTCAGTGAATCGGAAGCTGAACTCATCTTTGGAGGTACTCGGCGAGTCAATGCCCTGACTCGGCGAGTTCAAGGCAATCTCCTTAGACCAAGAACAGACTCGGCGAGTTGTTCATACAACTCGGCGAGTCTTAGCATAAGTGTTCATCGGATGAAGATGAAATCGACGAGTTGTTCATACAACTCGGCGAGTAGGATGAAGGACTTGAATATCAGTTTAGAAGGAGAACTCATCGAGTCGTCGCCTAACTCGACGAGTAGAAACGGGATCCAGGACAATCGTTTGGGTAGGGACTCGGTGAGTTGGAAAGCCAACTCGGCGAGTCGGGTCAACTGAAAGTTGACTCTGTCTGTGACTTAGGGCATGATCGGGGGTAAAATGGTCATTTTACCCAAAGGACAGTTAGCAGTGTTTGATTGGGTACGTTGTGGGAATTGCAGCCGGAGGATTTCCGGAGCAGCAGCAGCAGCAGTAGACAGTCAGTTCCCGATCAGATCAGCAGCTACTTCGAGGTGAGTTACCTTCCAGTAGCGGTGGGTCTACGACCACAATGTCGGCCCACCGGTAGGAGTTGTATGTTAGATGATTGTCTTTGTGATATCATCTAGGTTTGCTACTACCTGATATGTTATATGCTGGCATGATATGTATATGTGATAGTTGTAGAGTTCGGTTGTTAGGACCGAAGGGTAGGTCAGACACCCCAGATATGTCTGACAGTACGTGATGATATGTTTGCATGCTAGCTTGTTATGTTATATGTGATAAAGGTAGTAAGAGGGGACTAATCCCCGAGGATCGGTTGTTAGGACCGATGGGTAGTCAGCACCCCAGAATGGCTTGACACGGGTAGGACGGCACCCCAGAATGGCCGTACCGGGTAGTCAGGCACCCCAGAATGGCCTGGCAGTATGTATGTTATGTGTTTGTATGGTATGTGGTACGATGGGGGAACTCACTAAGCTTTGTGCTTACGGTTTTCAGTTTTGGTTTCAGGTACCTCCTCAGCTTGGGGAAAGGAGTCAGCGCGGTAGCAGCATGTCACACACACACTCTCTGGTTTCCGCATTTACGAGCTTCACTGGGATTTGTACTCTGATATTTTGATTGGTTGTATTATTTGGCTTTTAGACATGGTTCACGTTGTGTTATGGTTTGATCAAAAATGTTTTTAGTTATTAATATTTTCTAAAGTAATGTTTTAAAACAAAATTTTTGGTCGTGAAAATTGGGTCGTTACATCACTGGCATGCACATGTGATCATTTCACTTTGATTTTTATATAAACAACCTTGAAATGTCCATGGAGGAGTTGCATGGCATGTTTAGGTTTCCTTTTTGAACTAACATGGAAATTCATAGGAACTCCAACTTCAAATACTCACATAAACTTGATAACATGAATAGAAGTGTCAAGAAGGAAAAAGTAAATTGCCATGGGTTAAAAGGCGATTAGTGTTGGTATACCTAATCTAGCCCCAAATGCCAAGAACAATAGGAAGGCTTATTTTGAGATATGTTCTGACAGGCTATTCGTTTCAAAATAAGAGAAGAACCAATAAAGCATAAATGTCTAATATATCCAAAGGAAAGTAAAAGACTGAAACATGAAGAAGATAAATTGATCATGGGTTACGAGCCCATTCTACTATCCATAGGATCAAAAGACAACTAATTATCCCATGTTTAGTATCCAATCAGATATATGAATTCATAATACAACTGGAATATTACTTCTAATCCTTTCAGTATTTTACTAAGGATTACGCATTAGCATTTGCAAGTATTTGTAGTGAGTGAAATGAAGTAATAAGGCTGAAACATGGAGAAGATAATTTGATCTTGAATACTAAGCCCTTTCTATTTTTTATAGGATCAAAAGACAACTTTTTCTCTCTAAATTTTTGGTCTATGGTTTTATGATTCAAACTATTTATACTATGTTTCATGATGTTGTTCTTACTTATTTAATGTAGAACATTCTAACATTTTAAAATAAAGTCGTGAAATTTGTGATACGAGTATAGTAAAAATAGCTCAAAACTTATTCGAATATTTGCATAAGATGTATTAATGTGGAATCATCTTATTGGACATATAGATGAGAATAACATTACCAAATATCTAGTTGGATAGGATTTTGGAATTTCACTTGACCACAAGTCTTATAATAAATGCAAGTCTTATTTGTCAAGATTAATCATGAGAGAGCTATCAGTGAGAATATTTTTTGGAGTTAGTTTAAATAATGGACGGTTCATATTGAACACAATGCATACTTATTCAAATACATCCAAAAGATTTGGGTGAAATGTATTTGGGGAATCATAGTCTTGAATATATAAATAATAAATGCATCTGGGAGGATAGGATTTTGGAAATCATTTGACCTCGAGTCTTATGACAAATGCAAAATCGTGTTTATCAAGATAGATGGTGAATACATCACTAGATGATGTGAATCTTCATTGGAATTAGTTCACACTAAAGGAACATTCAAATTAACCACGATACATTATAAGACTAACTTCGTATAAATATTTTTATTTGAATAAACATAAGTCTGGAACCTTTTAGGTGTTCAAAGCTCTCATAAAAAAAGTTAAGAATCAATTGGTCAATAGCATGAGATACTCATATCAAATAGGGATAGTGAGCATTTTATTCAAAAATTAGATTGATCATTAAGGAATTGTGAAAGAGTTTAAAAGATGTCTCCACCCTGACATTACCACAAACAGTGTTAGTTGGATAGAGAAACCAATCATTATTTGATTTGGTACTGGATGACTTTCAATATGCTTACAAATAGTTCATTGATTGTACCATGAATAGTGTTACGATAGTCCTTTCTCTTGCACCTACTAATAAGGTTTATGAAACACTATTTGAGATGTGGAGTGACCTTCATTCCTCACAAACACATATGGAAGTCTATGGTAATGAGGACTATGCTCATTGTGAAGCGCTCGACAATCTAGAATCTAAAATAGAGATATGTCATCTTGTTGGATATCCCCGCAAGACTTTTGGGTAATTGCTTTACAAACCTCCTGAGAACAAAATGGTTATTGCTCGAAGGGTAATATTCAAAGAGAGGGATCTTTTATCCAAAAGGAAAGTGGGAGTCATACTAATATTGATAAGATTAAAGAGTCAACGAAGAACCTAAAAGTTGGCCCTGCCAATTAATTTAAGGTTGAAAGACTTATTAAGGAAAGTGACATACCTCCATATCTTCTTTATAGATATTAAAGAAGACATCATACACCTAGTTATATAGATTTTATATCAATAAGGAAAATCAGACACTAGTAGATAGCAATCCGAGTATACCAGCTATCGGAAGCTGTGGCATGCCCTAAAAGCTACAAGATTGAAAGAGGACATGGAGACTGAGATTCAGTCTGTGTATGTTGAAACCTGTTTAATCAAGCATTTTTCCTTCACCGTTAAGCGTAAGTGGATCTTCAAGAAGTGACAATCATGGAGGGGACCAAACACATATTCAAACCAATATAGGTTGTGAAGGATGTGTCAGCTTATGAAGTTCAGTTATGGACTGAAACGAGCATCTCGCAATTGGAATCCTTGTTTCAATGAAAGAATTTAAGAATTTGAATTTTGAGAAACTAAGATGAGCCCTATATATGTCAAAGATAGTGGGAGAAATTAGAATCATTGTTTCAATGATAAAATGTAAGAGTTTGAATTTAGAGAAACAAGGATGACCATATTAATCACCCTTATATTGTATATGAATAATATACAATTCATATGAAACAATGTTCCAAATTAGTTAAGTATAAAAAGCTTAATTTTGTTTGGGAATTTATTCACCTTAAATCACATATGAGAAGAAGTACAAATACCGAATGTAAGGATCTATGGAGATAGATCTGACCGAATCATTATATTAAGCCAAAGAACATCAAATCTTGAGGAAACTCAAGATGCATAAATCTACTATAATTTATGCTTATAATGTATTTCATGACACTGAACAATGCTAATGTCCTAGTTATATTGTTGAACTAGATAAAATAAGTCAAGTCCCACATGTTTTTTCTATGGGGTCTATCATATATGTTGTCACACCTCGACCGACGGAGGAAATGCCATGGTCGAAACATAGACGTTAGCTCATAGTTAACAACACATATATAATAATACAAGGATTTATATAACATTACACTCTTCCATGGAGCAAGTACGAAGAATTACATTGTTTAATAAATCCAAAAATTGATAAATACAAATACAAGTTCAGCAAATCAAAGCATAAGAAATAGAACTAAAGGCCTGTCAAATTGGCCAACCATTTATAACAAGGAAATAAATCTTTCAAAACACACAAAGTGTGTTCTTCCAGTTCCTAAGTTCCTAAAGATTCATACGTTTAAAACAATACGTCAAAAATAATGTTGGTAAGCTTTACAGTTTTAACTCAATGTGTTTTTCTAACCAAAAGTGTGTTTAAATTAATGAATTATAAAAATATAAAATGTACCATGTTTACACTCTCAATCCTATACTGGTAAAAGAGTTTCGTTTATTATTTATAAGTTATTAAACATAAGTTATACTTTAATAAAATTGTCGTGTTGAATCTTTTTTGAAATATTATTTATATAAATAAATATTCAACACTTAACAATCTGAGCAAAATGTTCCCACTTTTATATGTACACATTCTAGAATGAATTTTTGGGTTCTAATATGAGCCTATAACTGAGCAATGGACGAGAAAGCCTCTTAAGAGCTCATGGAATAGATGTATCTCGATCATCCTCAACGCTTCATCAACGTTGTGAAATAAGAAGAGAATGAACAATTACACCTGCTTTGACTCGTTACACGAGGGTTGTAGCTAGTAGCCACAAACAGGTTTGTCAACCCGTATAGATCTATACCAATAGGTTTCATGCTTCTTGCGGATTATAGATTACAAAACAGAGGGTTGGTATTAAGTTTTATGTTCATAGCGGATGAAGTATATCTCATATAGTAAGTCCTGTATTTAACCAGTCTAGAATTTTATGCATGTGTTTAAGTCCCCACTTTAATAAAAAAGTTTAATTAACTAACTAGTTCAAATTTTTCAACAAAGAATATCAAGCTTTAAAACTTAAATTGTAAAGTTTTATATACTTAGAGTTTTAGTTTTAAAAACAAGATTTTCTTACAAAGATCGGGCAGCATAACGACTTCATTATGAATAAATCTAGATTTCAACAAATGTGAAATCAACCAATAAATACATAATTTGAAACCCAAATATACATATAAAGCATGTCTTAAACCGAAATCATAATAAACTCAATTTTACCATATTTTGTTCTTAACGAAGTTAAATCAATTTTCTGAACAAAATTGTGTCTTTGATTCATATATATATATATATATATATATATATATATATATATATATATATATATATATATATATATATATATATATATCATTTTATGCATGTTTTTATGTAAATGTATAATACACCTTTTAGCAAATATATATATATATATATATATATATATATATATATATATATATATATATATATATATATATATATATATATATATATATATCATTATATCAAGTTTATATCAAGTGTTTAAATATCTCAATTGTTCTGTTTTATATAAAAATATTTATGAACATTATTTGACATCATTTTATATAAAAATCATTTATGAACATTATTTGATATCTTTTTATATTCAACTCACATAAGAAAATTTATGGACATCCTTCTATATAAAACATATTTTTATATAAAACCTAGTCTTTTGTATGTTAGGTCTAGATACTTATATATGAAATCATAACCATTTTATATAAAAACCTTATTTTGACTGATGCGACCTTGGCTTGGCTCGATCGGTATTGTTCACTTGGATTCTCGGCTACCTCTGCAAGATCACAAAGAAAGGAGGTCGTCAGCCGCTTTCCGGGAGGAGCTCCCGGAAGAACGCTCCGACGGTCAAGTTAGAGAGTGTTTAGGATCTTTGGGTGTGCGCTCTTAGAGAGTCCAAAGAGCTTACCTTGTAGGTATGGGAGCGTATCCTTTTATACCTAGCTCCCTTGCTTGATCCGTACCAGAGAAGGTCGCTTTTTGTAGAGACAGGATCAGGGGCGCTGATTGGAGAGTCATGCGCCTTCAACCGTTACGGCGCTCTTATTGGCTCTGACGGTAATGGCCTGATCCTCCTGCTTGTCTCCTGAGCATATCTTTTTTCTCGGAGCCGGGAGCGTCCCTTGGCGGGCACGAGCTTTTCGCCTGTGCATTTCGCTCCTGGGGGTGCCAACGGATGCTAAGCCTGCTGGGCTGGGCTCGGTTGGCGTTCCCGGCTCGTGCTTCTGCCGTGCTGCCCTAGGCTTGTCATCAAGTCCCCCAGTCCAATAGTCGTAGCGTTGCAGCTCTAGTTACGGCGTTCTGGAATTAGCTAGCTTACACGTGTTGGTTTTTCTTTACCCGTCGTTCCGTCTTTAATGGCGACGTGACTACGCATGATGACTGGCAGTTACGTCACCGTGTCAGACATTTAAATGTCTTGCCTCTTCCTTTTCTTTATAAGGGCATTTAAGCAGTTTCTCTTTATCTTTTCCTCCTCTCTTTGTCTTCCTCTTTTCTGGTTTGTCTTCTTCTTTCTTCCTTTCTCATGGCAAACCTTCCCGATATCCTCCCTTCCGCCACAGAGTATCGTCAACTGGAGGTCACATATGGCTTATCTTCTTTGGAAGGTGTAGAGTTTCCTGCACCCGGTTCTAGTATCTCATCCCCTCCCCTTAGCAAGATTGGGGTTTACTTGAAAACCCTACATGTTGGCATCCGTTTTCCTTTGACTGATTTTCAAGAGGAGGTCTTCCAAAAATACAGTTGTAGTCTTCAGATGCTGACCCCAAATGCAGTCAACAAAGTGGTTGCATTTGAGATGATCTGCAGGGCCAACAGGTATCTTCCGGATTACTTCGTTTTCAAGTTTTTCTTCCGATTCTGCATCACTGGAGATAAGTGCACCTTTTCGGTCCGATGAGGGGGGCACGCCTTAGTTCCCGACGGGCGGACCCCTAAGAACTAGCAGGACAAGTGACTATGGGTAAACCAGGAGTTTGTCAGAAGCGGCCGGTATCATGCGAATGCTTTTGCCGATACTATCCCCAAGCTCTTCCCTCACAACCAAAGTGTTGCTAATTACCAAAAGTATGTGCAAGTACCCCCTGAGGATTATTCTGAGGCTCTTCTTTCTGGTGTGGGGATGAGCCCTTCTTGGAGGCGTCGTGGCAAAATGGCGGTGTTTTTCTCCATCGTTGATGATGAGTGTTGCGCCCCTCTTTTTCCCTTCTCCCCCTTGTTACTACTATGTGACTGATATTCCTTGTTATAATATATCTAGGTGTTAAATCTTCCCTATGCATGGATGAGGTGTTATGGAAGCGTTATCGGGGCAAGTTAGAGTATCGCGAGGTGGATCTAGCTGATCGGCTTCCTCCACCCCTTTGAATTGACCAGCTTCCCTTAATTGCTGCCCCTTCAGCCCCTCCTGCAGGTTCGTCAGCATCGGAGGAGGATCCTTTACACGCCCGCCCAATCTCTGATGTCATGCCTCTGGGTAGCACTCTCTCCTCCTCCGTGGAGGGTAGCGAAGACAGTAAAGAAGGGATTATCACGGATGCCCGGCGAACGCAAGCGAAGAGAAAAGTTGTCTTAGCCATGGGTGAGCCGGTTAACGGCGTGCCTACTGCTTCCAAGAGAGTTCATACCCGGCACAGCTTCTCTCGTCTGCTGAGTTCTATGACTTCCACACCGGCCGGTGTGGTCGTGATCCCTGATGACGACACGCAACAGTCCGAAGGGGTTGACAGGGCGACTGAACAGACCGTTGCTACTACTATCTCCTCTATTCCTGTTCCAGGTGTTCCATTGGTTTCCCCAAAGTTCTCCCTGGTTAAAGGTTCTAGCGTCCCTGGGTCAGTTTCAGTTCCTTTAGGTGGTGTTTCTGGAGAAAGCTCTACTGAGTCTCCTGTTTTTGTTCCTTCCTGGGATCTCCGCAATGATTCCCAACTCTCTGTTCGTAACAATGCTTTGGAATTTTCCCGCCATGCTTTTCCTCCGGTTGCCGTTAGCGATATGAAGGCTATGGGTAATCCTGCCCTTGCTCATAACATGGCCTATGCTGCTGCGCAGGCCATGTTTTACCTTGTCGCGGTATCCAGACGTGTTCATGCCCTTGGCGAGATGGAGGCCGTCCATGCTACTTATGAGTCACGCGTGACGGGGATGGAATGTCGCCTTGGCGAGCTTGGCGAGGACCTCCGTCTATCTGAGCAAAAGTGTGAATCGCTATCCTCTGAGAAAACCGTTCTTGACGAAACTAGAGCCGTTTTGGAAGCTAAGGTTGACTTCCTGACTCAAGTGAATGAAGGTTTGATGATCCAGGTGGAAAGTCTTGAGCGTGATGCTACTAATCGCGATAAGCTTATTTTGTCGTTGCAATCGGATTTGGATGCTTCCTGTCGAGACTTGGATTGGATGGTGCACGTTGGTGTTGTTCGCATTGTTGATAAATTGATTAAGCATCCGGACTTTACTAACGCGATAAGTCTCATCCGGCATGTTGCTTTTATGGCCGGGATTGAGACTATTCAGAAAACTTCTGCTGGTGCTGGTGGTGGAGATGTCGGTGTTAATGCTGCTTCTGCCGGTCCCATGGTTAGTGTGAACGATGCTTTGTTGTGGTTTGCCAGTATGGATCATGCATCCTTGTTGGGTCTAGGTGAACTGGGTGCTGGGGGTCTCCGGGAATTGTGCTCTTTTGGTGGTTCATAGGGTACTCCGGAAAGTGCGATGGGTCAGTGTCACACCCCCAAACCTGAACGGCGGAAACGTTCGGGGGCGGATGACTTCATGTGGTAACGTAACAAATGAATACATAGTAAAGAAAGCAATACAACCATCATATATATAATTGAAAGTTTACATTTGTCAAAAGTTACATGTTCAAAACCCAATTACAATATGATGTCAAAATACGAGATTAAACTGGCGCCGCAGCATCCCTTCATCAAAAGCGAAATGAATACCTGAAATTACTGATTTCCTGGGACATACAAGTAATTTTGAAAGAGTAGATCAGCATTTAAGCTGGTGAATTTCATAAGTATTTAAGTGGCAATGTTTGAATGAAATGAAATGTTTTATCTTTGTTTGTTTGTGTTTAGAAAATCCTATATTTTCTACTAGTATAAAAGTAGCCTTCACTCAAGACCAATGTTTGTTTCCAAAATGTATGTATATGTAAAATAACCAATGAGTTTGAAAACCTTGTAAATCAATGCATTTTTAATACCCCTTGTGAGTTTTATAACCATACTATTGACTCGGAATGCCTATACACAACGTTCTTCAGGCGTTGGAATGTTATGACGTTTGTCAACCCAAACGGTGGACTGCAGCTAACAGTCAGGGCGCGGGTTGTCAAGCCCGTATAGATCTATACACAAACACCATGCTCCCCCTTCAAGGGATTCTGGTATATAATACAGGACTTGAAATGTGTACTCGAACGTACATGAAGTTAGTGTCTCACAAAACCGTGGTATAAAAACAGATCTACTTGTTAAAATGTTACGTTTGTTCTTGTATACGAAAGTAAACTTCTTGAATTATATGTTTCTAGTACATAAGAGTTAGAAATCTGTTCGTAAACTATACCTATTATAGTTTTCAAAAAGTGTGTCTTGTTTGTTTAGAAATACCTAGAAAAAGAATCACTTGTTTATGAAAGCATAGATTTTTGGTGTAGAGTCTAAGATAGAAAAGAATAATCTAAGAACAGTTTAGTTTTATACATGCATTACAACAACTTTATATTTTAAAAGATCGAATGCTATTATAACATATGTTATATATATATAAAAGTTCCTTAAAGGTTTATAAATCGCATGTGATTTGAATATATAACAGTATATAAAATAGTTTCTTTATGTAACACACGATAATACTCGTGTGTTTTACTTGTAATCCCCCCCTTGAAAGCATATAAAAGTATTTAGAATAATTAAAACGGTTGATTAAGGGGTATGAAACTCACTTGAAAGTTTTGAAGATAGCGAGATGGAAAACCGGGCAGAGTTTCGTCTCGGGAAACGGATTTTCCTCAGGATTCTCGGGAATCTCGGGAGTAAAATCGACCTTCGGGACTTGAGCCAAAAAGACCAGAGCTTCGGGTTTGAACGGACACGGAAAACGAGGCAAAGTTGAGAGAGAGAGGAGAGAAATGAGCCCTTTTCTTGGAATCCCTCACATCCTATTTATAGTAAGGCTGGTCTGCCTCGGTACGCGGGGCGTACGCTCGTACGCAGCGCGTACGCGTACGTCATGCATGACCGAAGCCTCGACTGCCTCGGTTCGGATGGGACGGGTTGCTGGGTACACGGGTCGGATGGGATGGCGGGTCGGACGGGTCGGTTTCTTCGGATAGCGCGACGTGGACGATCAGAGGCCAATCCTCTCGGTTACGCGGGGCGTACAGGAGTACGCAGCGCGTACCTCGGATGAGGACGCTGACTCCCCTTCGGATAATATCCGAATTTTGATTAAAATAATTAATTAATTTATTTAATAAACTTCAAAAATTCATATCTTCTTCATACGAACTCCGTTTTCGATGGTCTTTATATCCACGCGTAGGTGAGACTACGCTCTACAACTTTCGTTTAGACTCCGTCGGCAAATTCCGAAATTATTTTTTTATTATTTATTAAAAAACCCAACATGTTTAAGGAATTTCTTTGAAAATTCATAACATCTTTATCTGATGTCGGTTTTTGCCAGACTTTTTACCGCTGGAATACCATTGTCGAGACCTTCGATTCTCGTTTAGGTCATTCCGGCCAAAAGTCGCTCGATCTCCGATTCGAGTTTTTAGCTGTCTGTTGCTAAGCCGAACTTGGAAAAATCATAACTTCGCTATATGAAGTCGGATTTGGGCGTTCTTTTCACGTACGATCATGGTTCAAAGACATTTAATCATAGAAGGAAATTAAATAGAACTTATTTGTACATTTTATTATGAAAGTAAATTTTTATTACTCAGAAGTGGTTACAATACTTGACCCATTTTGGTCGTTACAAAGAGTTGAAATATCGGGTTGTCACAGTCAGGATATTATGCAGGTGGCTGAGGTTGATGCTGGAGGGGTTAATGAGGGTGGTGATGGTGATCGTGGCGAAGGTGAAGTGGTTGTTGTGGGAAATGAAGTCGCATGTGGCGAGAATAATGATGTTGAAGATGCTCCGGCATCGTGTGCTACCCCTCTTGGGGCATGAAAATTCCTTTGCATGTTTCAGTTTCTATCTTGTATGTTTCTTTTGATGGCCATATGGTGCCTTTAGTTTGTATAACGTATGGACTTTTGAACAATATTTACTATTTTATGTGTGTAATCATGCATTTTAAGCGTTACTTGTTTGTTGCTTACTCTCTTTTCCCTTTTTTGTTTTGAAAAAAAAACATAGCGCTCTGATGCGCTAGGCGTTCTGATTCACCTATGTCATTGTCGAAACGCTAAGTATCGGTACTGGGTGCTCTTAGTACCCAACAAATGGATCTCTACATGCGCATTTTCAATCGTTAAGAGTTAATACACTAAGTATTAAAGATTAGCATTTGAATAATCCCATTACATTAACCATGGACTATAAATACACTAAGTATGAGACTCATGTCACTAAGCATGGACTTGTGTACACTAAGTACTTGGGATGTGCCGCACTAAGCAGCATATCAGTCGACTGGGATTACACTTCTTTCTTTTCAAAAGAAAAAAAAATCAAGTTCCTAGCGTTCCACGTTCTTGGAATCTGCCTTCCTTCCATCGTTTCCAAGACATATGCACCATTCCAATTTGCTTCCGTGACTTTGTAAGGTCCTTCCCACGATGGGCCCAGTTTGCCTTGGGATTGGGCTCGACTCGCTTCGTTTTTCTTTAGAACATACTCACCCACTTTTAATGCTTTCTCCTTTACCCTTTGGTTATAATACCTTTCTGTTGCATGCTTGTATGCAGGCTGGCGCATTTCTGATTTTTCGCGTTTTTCTTCTAGGATATCCAGGTTTATCCTCAGGTCCCGTGCGTTGCTTTCTTCATCCGTGCTATCCACCCTTAGTGTACTCACCGTTAACTCCATGGGGAGCATAGCTTCTGTCCCGTATGTCAAGCTGAACGGGGTTTCTTGCGTGCTCGTTCGCGGTGTGGTCCTGTATGACCATAGCACTTTCGGTATCTCCTCCGCCCAGTTCCCTTTTGCTTTGCCCAGCCTTTTCTTGATCCCATTCTCGATAGTTCGATTGGAAACCTCCGTCTGTCTGTTCGCTTGTGGGTGGGCTACTGATGTGAATTGTTGATTTATCCCTTTGGTGGCGCACCACTCCTTGAATGGGTTCTCGGCAAACTGTAGGTCGTTGTCATTGATGAGTACTTTAGGCGTCCCAAACCTTGTTATAATATTCTTCCATACGAACTTTATCATGTGTCTCCTTGAGATGCACGCTAACGGCTCCGCTTCAATCCATTTTATGAAATAATCTACCACCACCACCATGTATTTCAGCTTCCCTGGTGCTTCCGATAATTGGCCCACTATATATATACCCCATTGGTAGAACGGCTATGGGCTTGATATGTTATGCAATGGTGTTGTGGGGTTTGCTTGGACTGGAGCGTAAGACTGGCATTCCCTACATCTCCTGGCTATCTCTAGCGCATCTTGCCGTATTGTGGGCCAGTATACACCCATTCGTAGTAATTTGCGTGTTAAGGCTCGTGCCCCCTCGTGTGCACCCACCTGGCATGCGTGTGCTTCCTGTAGTATCTCTTTCCCTTTGGCTTGGTCTACACACTTCAGCTATGGTGTTGTGAACCCTTTCCTGTATAATTCTCCATTTATTAATGCATATGAGGGCGCTTTTATACGTATCTTCTTGGCCTCTCTTTGATCGTCCGGTAGCACCCCCTTTGTAGTTATTCCCTGAATGGTGTCATCCACGTGGGTCCAGTGGTTGCTAGGGAATTCACCTGCCGTTCGTCTATACTTCTTTCTCAGAGTACCTCTACCAAGACTTTCTTCGATAGGTGATCGAAGCACGTAGATGCCAATTTGCTTAAGGCATCCGCCCTCTTATTTTCACTTCTAGGTATTTGCTTAATTGTGAACTGCTTGAACGATTCGACTAGTTGTTTCACCATCTTCACGTACCTTCCCATTCTAGGATCTCTTACCTCGAAACTTCCATTGACCTGGTTCACTGCTAGCCTTGAGTCAGTCAGGGCCGTTACAGCCTTTGCACCCATTTGCTTGGCTAGTCGCAATCCTGTGAGTAGAGCCTCGTACTCCGCTTCATTGTTTGATGTGTGAAAATCAAAACGGAGGGTGTAAGTCACTTCTTCCCCCTCTGGGCTAGTCAAGATTAGCCCCGTCCCCGAGCCTTCCCTGATGGATGCTCCCCGTATATAGGGTCCACGAACTATTTTCGGTCGGAGCTCTTTCAACTGCCCACACTTTCTCCTTAAAAGGCCCCCTTCGTCTGGGCTTTCTAGCAGGAAGTCGGCCAACGCGTATCCCTTAATACTTGTTCTCGGGTGGTAACTTATGTCATGCTCCCCTAATTTGATTGCCCATTTCGCTAGCTGGACCGACGTCTCTGGTTTAAGCAGTATTTGTTTGATGGGACAGTTTGTTAGCACTTCGATCTGATGTGCTTGAAAATACCGCCTCAGTCGCCTTGCCGCGTAGATGAGTGCCAGGACTAACTTTTCTAGGGTGGGGAAGTTGATTTTTGGCCCTTGTAGTGCCCTGCTTACAAAGTACACTGGTCTCTGTTCTCCTTCCCTTTCTACGGTCAATACTGAGGATATCGCTTCATTTGAGGTCGAAAGATACATTTGCAACGTCTCCCCCGGGACGGGAATGGCCAGCGAGGGTAACTTGTGTAATGCCTCCTTGATTTTCTAAAGCGCTACTTCTGCTTCGTTTGTCCACTGGAAGTTGCTCTTCTCGATGCAGCCTTTTAACGTGTGGAACAATGGCATGGCCTTGTCAGCAGATGTCACACCCCAAAACCAAGAACGGCGGAAACGTTCTGGGGCAGAGGACGTCATGTACAGTATCACAACAATGTAAAGTAGTAAACAAGCAACAACATCATCCATTGCATTAATAATATAATTATTATACAAGTGTGTTCTGTCAAATTTTGATAAATACTAAAGCATAAATCGAAATGAGAGATGGGTCTTGAACGAGCTCCATCTTCTCTAAACCTTGCATCGGTACCTGTCTATAGATGACCTGAGGATACAAGTAATTTTGTAAGCGAGTATCAGCTTTGAAGCTGGTGAGATCATAAGTATTTTAGTGTCTTAATTTGTATGTAAGAAATTGTTTGTAAATGAACTGTGAGTATGAAAATGTTTGTAAATGAACTGTAAGTATGAAAATGTTTGTAAAACTACTGTAAGTATGAAAATGTTTGTAAAACTACTGTAAATGTTTGAAAAACCTAGAAATCCCTATGATTCCTACTTTATATAAATGTGTCTTCTACCAAGACTTAACTGTTCTAAATGTTCGTTTCTTGTAAAAGTGTGTAATTTTCCCAAGTGTAACTATCATTATCAAAATATAGTTTTTACATTAATGTTTAAGTGAAATGATCACTAAATATATGAAAAGGGGAAATTAATGTAGTACTGTAGTATTGTATTATAGGAACTACTACTGTACTAACTACCTTAAACCGAATTTATATTAAGGCATCATGTGATAAATTGCACCATACTATCGACTGGTAACAACGACATACGAATGGTCGTAAAAACGGAATGACGTTTGGCACCCGCAGACCTGCAGGTCCGGCTGTAGCTAGCAGCAAGGTGTAGGATAGTCAATCCAGTATAGATCTATACGCAAACTCACGCTCTCCCTCCAAGAGAATTATGGCTACAACTCGGGCCATGACATTTAAGGCATGCTCCGATACAGTGGATCACAATTTTATTAACGTATTAATGTAAGTGTAATGTACGGAAAATGTTCTACGTGTGCTAGCTGTAATGTATGTTCTCTCTCTATCTAGCAAGTATAGTAATGTACTGTAATGTTCTAGAAAGTATGGACTCATGAATGAACTGACTCATTGTATGATATTGCGTTCTAGTAACAGTTCTAGTATCTTCTTAAACTACCCATATGGTAGTTTACTAGTAATCTAACTGATACGTATGGACATGGATGTATACCCTTGCAACCCAAAGGCATGGGATGAACTGGAAGGACCTTTTATGACTATATATGTACACATGATATATAACTAATATTTAAACGACCTTCGGATGGGTACCCTATATCCTATCAGACCACATCCAAATCGAGGAAAAGGAAACAAAGTGGATAGCCTTCCTAAGTCTTTTAAACATTACTTATATAACTATACATATCGAGGCATGCAATTTATAATATAAAAGCATAAATTAAGTTTTGTAAAAACCTTTAAACATAAATATTTTCTAAGAAAAGATCGACTTGATGTCGATCTATAAAAGGGTTTTGAAGTCATGGGTTTGATAAAACGGTTTAATATAAAGAAGCATTTTTTTGAAACAAAATTGTAAATAAGTTTGAAATGTAATATACAGAGTAAAATGTACAGTGTAAAAGGAGTTTTAAACATATAAAGTGTTTATGAAAATCATTTGAAGGAAACTGTTTGGTAAAACGGCTAATGAGTAGTAATCATTTAAATGCTGCTTATTAATCACATGTGATTGATATAATAAGTAACATGATTCTACTTGTATCCCCCCCCCAATAAAACATTTAAAAATAGTTAAAACATTGATTAAGGGGTATGAACTCACCTGTCGAAGTGATTGGATTTGAACGGACTGTTAGCGTAAGGAATGATCGGACAACTGCCTGGTGTCAAGTGAAGACTTTAGACACACACAATAATCCTAATTACATATGAAGACATATGTATATAAATAATTAGTGATTAAATCACTAATTATACAAGTATAAGCATTTTAATGCGAGGAAAACACTTTTGGTCAAGTGCTAGGAGGCAAATGGGTTGCAACAAAGGAGTGCAATGCCTCTAATGGGAGTTTATGGTCAAATTACCTTATGTTTTGGAGTTTATAGCCCAGGGGGAGTAAACGCCTGGCCGTAAACTCTCAACAAAGTCCCTAAATGAAGCCTAACAATTATACAACTCATGTGGTGAATTGCTTCAAGGCTAAAACAAGTGTTTGGGCTTCCTATTAACTCCTTTGAGGAGTTCACGGCCCTGGTACCATATCCCATGGAGATTACGGCCGTAATCTCCCTTAGGGGAAGGTTTATGGTGCTTTCAAGTCTCTAACACTTCAAGGTTATGATCTATGTTGGGTTCTAGGCATAAGGAAGGAGTTAGGGTGTCATTTGAACCCTTTATAGGGGTTTACGGCCCAAGAACTTGTCTTGGCCATGAACTCCTTAATACTTGTGATTCCGTATGTTTTCTAGGCTATAAACACCTTAGGGTATATGTCTAAATTCAAGCCTAAGCCTTAGGAAATGTTTGTGGCATCAAAACACCCCTAACTAGAGTTTTCGGCCCATGAACCTTTTGGCCATGTGTTTGCGGCCGTGAACACCCCTAGGTGTTGGTATTTTGATTGTTTTGGGTCTTAGACACATCAAGGTAATGTTTTATGCTAGTCCCTTGGTTAAATGAAGGCATTTAGGGCATTTTGGCACTTAAACATGGAGTTCGCGGCCCAAGAACTTCCTTGGCCGTGAACTCACTTCTAGCCATGATTCCTAATTGTTTTGTGGTCTAAAGCATGTAATGGAGGCTTCTAGTTTGATTTCCAAGGCTTTGAGGGGCATTGGGACACTTTTAGCCCTTAAAATGGAGTTTACTCCCCAAGTGTTCTTGGGCGGTAAACTCCCAAATCTTGGGGTTTTGGTCCGATTTTGATGTTATAATACACAAAGTTATATAATATGACTAGATCGAAGTACTCACAACTTAGGATAAAAACCCGAAGATCCGTGAGAGAGAATTTTGACTTTTCTCTAAATGGAAATGTAACTAATGAACCAATATGGTTCAGTTTTCTATATATAGTCCTGGGATTTTTGGAAGAAAATATTTTTATTCCTGGAATGAACTCTAATCTCATAAAGTATCGGAATAACAGTGTTGCACAAAACCCTAGTGCATCCACTCTCATGATATCTCCTTAAGTGTAATTTCTGAAAAAACTGCCAAACTTATACCCGAAGTCTGAATTTTCACTGTAACTATTCTACTTCTATTGGCTTCAAATGGTTTGTTCAGAATGGAAATTTCGAGTTGTCATAGCGGATTTCGAGATGAACCTGCTCAAAGCTGTAAGCTTCCCATTTAGACCCTACGCGTCCCTGAGGGTGCCTGGGGTTGGCGTTTCGATAAACTCGTCTGTGACAACTCGAAATTTTCAAGCAGTCAAACCCTAACAGTCAATCACTTCGATTTATAGGTCAATTACGTTATTACTTATTTTTGGCAAATTTAAAGTTCGTTTGATTATTTTAATATTATTCTTTAAACGAACGGGTGAAAGAAAGTGTCGTCTCGGGTTTTGAAATTTAAAAACCCCAAACACCTCGTGTCTTAGAAGTTCACGACCAAACTTTTATGTTTGGGTCGAAAAATCATCCAAAAACGTAAACTCATGCCTTAAGCATGAGTTTACTCCCCAAAAACTAGTCATTTTATGTTTACTCCCCATTTACCAAAAGAGTAAACTCCAAAAATCCTCTCAAGTATCATCCACGTTTTGTTCAAATATCTTTATTCTAGTAAGTGTTTCTAGCCCTTTCAAGTTAGTATATCACTTAATCTAGTGATTGTACATCCTTTAATGCATCCATTTATGTGTTTTGACTAGTTTTTCCAAAACACCAAGAACACACATTAGTGTTCTTGGACTTTAAGTTCATTTAAAGCTTCCACAATGTAAGTACTTCTATCCTAGAGTCATTTAAAGCTTGCTATACATGTTTATATCAAAGAAAAGTCCCAAGAACACCAAGAACAAGGTGTTCACCGTTTTGGGAGGCTCCCAAAATCATAAACACCAAATTTAGTGCCTTAGGGTGCTTTAGGGTGTCTAGATGCTTCACAATGCCTTAGGGACTTGTCTAGATCCAACCTTGATGTGTATATTACCTAAAAGAACAAGAAAGCATCCATTTATATGTGTTTATGATTTGGGGATCTCACAAAACCGTAAACACCCCAAAAAGTGTCTAAATGTCCCATAAAAGTCCCATGGTTGTTCCTTATGTCTAAATCTAACCTAGACTAGTGCCATGATTGAGCTAAGGACTTGAAAACCCCCAAATACCAAACTTATGGGTTTAAGGTAGTAAACTCATGAGTTTAAGGTAGTAAACTCATGAGTTTAAGGTAGTAAACTCATGGAGAAATGGTCCTTAGACCGTAAACTCCATTTACGAGTGTTTTGATGCCACACAACACTTCCTAAGGCTTAAACATGAAGTAGGAATGTTTGGAATAGCTTAAAAGACTTCAAAACATCAAATGATCAAAAGGTTAGGAGTTTACGACTGTATAATCAAGAGTTTACGACCGTAAACTCAAGGAGTGTTGGTCTTTAAGGTAGTAAACTCATTTTAGGAGTGTTCCTTGAACCCCAAACACACTAGCCTTTCCTTAGAACACTTACATGCACTCCTTAGCACTTATAACACTTATACAAAGTGTTTTTCATGTCCTAGAGTGTGTTGAATTGTTTATTAGTTGTTTAAAGACTAATTTTTTATATACATATGTCCTCATATGTACTTAGGATCTTTGTGCGTGTCTACGTCTTCACTTGACACCAAGCACTTATCCGACACTTCCATCCGATCCACTCGCAACAGGTGAGTTCATACCCCTTAATCAACCATTTAAATGTTTTTCAATACTTTATGGGGGGATACAAGTAGAATCATGCTACTTATTATATCAATCACATGTGATTAATAAGCAGCATTCAAATGATTGGCTACTCATTAGCCGTTTTACCAAATAGTTTCCTTCAAATGATTTTCAAAAACATTTTATATGCTTAAAACTCCTTATTAAACTATTCATTTTACACTGTATGTTTCATTTCAAACTCATTTACAATTGTGTTTCAAACAAATGTTTCTTTATACTTAAACTGTTTTATCAAACCCATGCTTTCAACCCGTTTTATAGATTGACATCAAGTCAATCTTTTCTTAGATAATAATTTTGTTCAAAGATTTTACAAAATTTATTTTATGCTTTTATATTATCAATTGCATGCCTATATATGTATAGTTATATAAGAAATGTTTAAAAGACTTAGGAAGGCTATCCACCTTATTTCCTTTCTGCGCTTGAGATGTGGTCTGGTGGGACATCGGGTATCCGTTGCGAAGGTTGTTTAAATATTAGTTATTTATCATATGTACATATATAGTCATAAAGGTCCTTCCAATTCATCCAATGCCCTTGGGTAGCAAGGGTATACATCCATGTTCATTCGTACCAGTTAAATTACTAGTAAGCTACCATATGGGTAGTTTAGGAAGATACTAGAACTATTACTAGAACGCGATATCATACAATAAGTCAGTTCATTCATGAGTCAATAACTGCTAGATAGAGAGAACACACATTACAGCTAGCACACGTAGAACATTACAGTACATTACTATACATGCTAGATAGAGAGAGAACACACATTACAGCTAGCACATGTAGAACATTATAGTACATTACTATACATGCTAGATAGAGAGAGAACACACATTACAGCTAGCACACGTAGAACATTATAGTACATTACTATACAGGCTAGACAGAGGAAGAACACACAATACAACTAGCACATACATTACATATACATTACATTAGTTAGGTGAGCCATTAAACAGGTCATGGCACTACCTGCCATGACCGTTTTTGTGTCCAGAATCTCCTTAATTGGGGAGCGTATGAGTTTGCGTATAGATCTATACTTGATCGACTATCCTACACCTTGTTGCTCGCTACAGTGGGACTTGCAAGTCTACGGGTGCCAAATGTCATGTCTTACGGCGTCTTACATCGTCATTTGACTATAGTCGGTAGCAGGATACAGGTCGATCACATGTTACTTTAAATTACATTAGATTTAAGGTAGTTAGTACGGTTGTAGTTAGATACTACACCAAAGTACTGTTTCACTTTCCCATTACATTCACTTCGTGAACGTTCACACGATGCTCGGTAATGTAAAAACTATATTTTTGGTTAATGATAGTCAGAGTTGGGAAAATACACACTCTTACAAGAGACCCACCCACAGACACTAGATGCCTTGGTAGAAGGATACGATTAGTAGGAAACATAGGGCTTCCTAGGATCATTCAAAACATTTTCATACTTACAGTTCATATACATTTTCATACTTACAGTTCATATACATTTTCAACACTTACAGTCCATATACATTTTAAATACTTACAGTTCATATACATACAAATTAATACACTAAAATACTTATGATCTCACCAGCTTTAAAGCTGATACTCTCTTTTAAAATAACTTGTATCCTCAGGTCAACCATAGACAGGTACCGATGCAAGGTTCAGAGAAGATGGTGCTCGTTCAAGACCCATCTTTCTTTTTGATTTAAAATCAGTGTCACTAGGACAGTACAAAAGAATTACGATTGTTGGGAAACACAGGTGGACTTAGAGACATATAGTCAAAACTGGGAAGATATAGCATGATCAACTATATTATGCGAGGGTTGAATAGCATGTGCCTAAGTGTAGTTGTGTGGTTGCAACAAGTCAAAAATCTTACCAACCCTACCACAATGAGAATAGTAGAACATAACATTAAACTTAAAATACTATAGGGGTATTTGGTGTTACTATAAATACTTTATACTTTAGAACTAAAATGGGATCTTCATTACCTAGTTGATAGTTGCTAAGTGGATACACTAAGGCTATATGTAATTAGGATGTTATAGACTTAGAATCTGTGAAAATTTTACTTTACCCCTATTTTGTGTGAATTTGGAGTTAAGGTCACTTATTTGAAGGCCTATCCTGTTTAGATTACATATAACTGGTATGCACTTCACAAATAACGATGTAACTAATGAAGATTTTCTAAATAATTATCTAGATAGTGCGTCTAATAATTATTTTCTCACCCCAATTCTCGCGTGGATAACATGGCTGGACTCCATCCCCACGGCAACCAGTATCTTCCGAACGACGTCATTGCTGGTTGGTTTGGAGAAGAACCAGAGAATGATCATCCTATCCCTTTGAATGATCACCATGATGAAGACCTTTCGGACGGTGCTAACTCCGAACCCGAGGTTGAGAACCTACCCCAGGCAGCTTCCGTTCCAATTCCTAACCCTCGTCCGGCTTTTCATGGCCCGACGCCTGAGTGGGTGGAATGCTTGGAAACATGGAGCCAAGGAAAACATCATCTCATGCCATTTAATGGTGACCGAAGCTTCTATGACCTGAGCAATGGGGGCTCAGCAGACAGAATCTTGCCAATCTTGGTCCGCAGAGTGGCCCGAAATGAGATTCAAGGCAGGACAGCCCTACATCAGATCACCGAAGTTGTCGCCGATGCGAGAATGCATACCCTCTGCACCATTCGTCTAGAAGATGCTCGTGAGAGATCTGAGAGAAACCATGAAACCCTACTGCAAGCACTGGCTGAATCACGAGCCGAAGTCATAGAGCTCCGAGTATGCCAGAGGGTGTACGAAAGACACCTACTTGATGTGGAACGTCAACTGGCTGAACTGAGAGTTTACCAGAGGGATGACCGTCGCCAGTAGTGGATGCTCTACTTTATTTTCCTTGTTAAAAGGAATCGTTTTTCTGTTGATGCCCGATGTGGCATTTTCTATGAAATTATCTTGTATTGTAAGTACTTTTGGTTAGGTCTTTATGTTGTCAAGGACTATCTTCGCGGTATATGATGTAAGACCTTTTTACAAGGTCATTTTCCCGAACTTTTATGTCATGAATATCAAATATATTGAGAGTTGGCTAACTTCTGTGTCATTCCTTATTCAAGTACTCTTATCATATTTTCATTAGAGTTTATCTGAAACATGCTTTAGTCAAGTATTTGGACTATAGTAATTTAGCTCCGGAGACATTTCCAAGTCTCTTTCAGTGGTTGGATCATGTTATTCACCAACCAACGATACCTTGGCTTGAACGACAAACGTCTTGAGACCATTCTACGAACTTACTTCTACCCAGTATTAGGACTGCATCATAGGGATGTAGGTCAAACCTTCGAAAACATACTCTTACTCTTTCGTGTTACAGAATCATGTCGTCATCCGGAAACAATCAGCCGAGCAACGAAAACCTCTACCTTTCCTATGGACGCCACTACCTTCCAAACCGCAGTTACAGCTGCCGTGATGGCTGCCGTGACAGCTGTCCTTGCAAACCGCAGCACTGTCAACGCAAGCAAGACTGAAAAAGGAGTTGACAATCCCGATCGTGTTAACGATCCGAGAAATCAACAAATAGTAACAGTCGCCACCACCCAAAACAACAACTCAGAGTTCAAGAAAAGAAAACATCAAGCCAAAGTGGAACGCAAACGATTTCAGAAAATTGCCATGCAACAACAACATGTCGAAACCGCTATCATCCCAGTGCCGAGCAGACCATATGAAGGAACACTCCCGAAGTGCGACCGGTACAACTACCACCACAAAGGAATTTGCCGAGTCAGGCAATGCAATAATTGCAACAAGATGGGGCACATTGCTCGTTTCTATAGAACTACCTCCACCACTGGAGCAAGCCTAGTTTGCTATAGTTGTGGTGAGGTAGGGCACTATTACAGAGATTACCCAAAAGAGAAGATCAACGAAAGCAACCGTGTCCCCATAACTTCTACTCGACACTTCACTTCCACCACCAATTTTGGTGTTGTCCAGATATGTCACCAATGCGGTGAGATTGGACACCTCAAGAAGGATTGCCCGATAGCGCAGAACTCTGGCGCAGACGGGAAGATTCTCAAGATCACAGTTGCAGGAGAGCCTACTCCGGACCCAAGTTAATATAATTAAGGCATTTCGTTGTAACAGACTTATAAATCGTTTTAATTTAGTGTGACCCGAGTGTTACCTTTTGAGGGAGCCCGTCAGTTAAGGGACCCCTGTACAGCGTATACTTGTCTTTTATGGTATACCTTATTCGCAGCAATAGTCTTGTAGCAAGCCTAAAGTGATGTAACTCTGTTGATGGTCGCACGGTTGTGTTTGTCTGTAACGCCTTATGTGCAAATCTAATGTCTTTAATTTTCCTTATGATTCCGACATTATCATACCACTAAAATCAATTTAATCCGCACCATACCAGCTTCATAAGTACATATCTTTCTCAGTAAACGTCGTTTTAGCGAAGCCATCATATCAGAACACCGAAGTACTCATGCATGGAGTACCTCATAATTCTTTTCCTTTCCGAAGAAATCCCCGAAGTACCACTCGTACAGTACGTCAAGTTCAATCCAAAGATCCATACGGTTGATCTGTCGCTCAAGAATGTATACATAGGGGTGATATATAATCAAGGTTCTACAGGTTTAGAATTTATGATTCCACTTTAACTTCTTTTTCCTCGATGGGATATGAGCTTAAAGAAGAATCAGTTATTCGACTACCTTTTCAATCTTAATTATATACGACCCATATACTCGATAAAGTGATCGTTGAACCAAGTATGACTTCTAATATGAACTTCAGGACGGAGAACTACCCAAGACTACGAGTAATCGCATCGTCAGGTGAACAAACTTAGAAACCAGTACGACTTCTGTAAACAGATCGCCCTACAGTCTAAACACCTACGGAGACAGAAGAACAGCCCGAACAACTTAGCAAACCACACAGAAATAGAATAGGAAGACTAGGCTTCTCACCCTGGAGAGCCCCGGTCTTATTCTTCCAGAGGTCGACGGATTGCATCGTATGTACCTCAGATATCGAGGACTCCGTCAAGATTTTCCATTAGAAATCGTTGTCTCTGCCTCGCATAGATGAAGCAGTTGAGCAAACGCAAGGAAAGAATTACTTTCGGAAATGGACCTGAGATCCGAATATCACCAGTTTGAGAGTGAGGGAAGGATGTCCGGAAGACTACCTTCCGAACTCGATGCGGACACTTCGAGTCCGTAGTGATACCCCTCGGATAGGACTAATACGCCCGAAGCATTCATGAGTTTAATGAATAGAGTCTGTCTTTCTTACTTGGATCAGTTCGTCATTCTCCATGTAACGACTTACTTATCTGCCCTCGTAGTAAGAAGGAACCCGCGGAAACATTACCCTCGGAGTTTTGGAATTGAAGAGTCAAAATTTCCTAAGACACATTATTAGTGATGTGGAAATTCTTGAGTACTCTGTCAATTTATCAACACCGTTGAGAATTTATCAACACCAGAGCCGCCGACAAGAATTCGCTAGATTCTAGGTCTTATAGACCTACTATCATAGTTCATTCAGAATTCCTCGCAAATTACAGAAACCCTTTCGACTTTGACCCAGCTGGGGGTGGCCCTTGACTGGGAAGTTAAACAAGAAAAAGAAACCTTGGAAATTCCAAGTGAGAGACCAAGTTCTTTAGGAAATCTCACTCTGGGAATGGCTTAATACGCTTCGTAAAGCGTGGAAAGCTAAATCCAATATAGTTAGGACTTCCGAGATTCTTACCAGAATCGGTCCTGTACCTCACAGACTAAACCTACTCCGCAAACTCGGTAACGTACATTTTACCCTTCGCATCTTGATCTTAAAACCGTACCTTTCCGTTAGGACCCTTGTAAGTTCGACCCGAAGAGATTGAGATTAACGAGATCCTCGCCTTCGTATTAGAACCGTCGTGACCCTCGACCGAGAGGTCAAGCGGACGAAGCAACGCTGTCGCCAGATAGTGAAGGTTCGTTGAGATACCAACCGAGGACCCAAATTCACTTATGAGCGCGAGAACCAATCGATTAGAAAGTTTCCACCACATGACTCGATCATTCATACCTACTTCCTTACCAAAATTCTAATTTCGGGACGAAATTCCCTTTAACAGGGGGATGATGTGACAACTCGAAATTTTAATTCGGTCAAACCCTAACAGTCAATCACTTCGATTTATAGGTCAATTACATTATTACTTATTTTTGGAAAATTTAAAGTTCGTTTGATTATTTTAATATTATTCTTTAAACGAACGGGTGAAAGAAAGTGTCGTCTCGGGTTTTGAAATTTAAAAACCGCAAACAGCTCGTGTCTTAGAAGTTCGCGACCAAACTTTTATGTTTGGGCCGAAAAATCATCCAAAAACGTAAAATCATTCCTTAAGCATGAGTTTACTCCCCAAAAACTAGTCATTTTGTGTTTACTCCCCATTTACCAAAAGAGTAAACTCCAAAAATCCTCTCAAGTATCATCCACGTTTTGTTCAAACATCTTTAGTCTAGTAAGTGTTTCTAGCCCTTTCAAGTTAGTATATCACTTAATCTAGTGATTGTACATCCTTTAATGCATCCATTTATGTGTTTTGACTAGTTTTTCCAAAACACCAAGAACACCAAGAGCACACACTAGTGTTCTTGGACTTTAAATTCATTTCAAGCTTCCACAATGTAAGTACTTCTATCCTAGAGTCATTTAAAGCTTGCTATACATGTTTATATCAAATAAAAGTCTAAAGAACACCAAGAAGAAGGTGTTCACGGTTTTGGGAGGCTCCCAAAACCGTAAACAGCAAATTTAGTGCCTTAGGGTGCTTTAGGGTGTCTAGATGCTTCACAATGCCTTAGGGACTTGTCTAGATCCAACCTTGATGTGTATATCACCTAAAAGAACAATAAAACATCCATTTATATGTGTTTACAGTTTGGGGATCTCCCAAAACCGTAAACACCCCAAAAAGTGTCTAAATGTCCCATAAAAGACCCATGGTTGTTCCTTATGTCTAAATCTAACCTAGACTAGTGCCATGATTGAGCTAAGGACTTGAAAACCCCCAAATACCAAACTTATGGGTTTAAGGTAGTAAACTCGTGAGTTTAAGGTAGTAAACTCGTGAGTTTAAGGTAGTAAACTCATGGAGAAATGGTCCTTAGACCGTTAAACTCCATTTAGGAGTGTTTTGATGCCACACAACACTTCCTAACGCTTAAACATGAAGTAGGAATGTTTGGAATAGCTTAGAACACTTCAAAACTTCAAATGGTCAAAAGGTTAGGAGTTTACGACTGTAAACTCAAGAGTTTACGACCTTAAACTCAAGGATTGTTGGTCTTTAAGGTAGTAAACTCATTTTAGGAGTGTTCCTTGAACCCCAAACACACTAGCCATACCCTACAACACTTAGATGCACTACTTAGCACTTATAACACTTATACACAGTGTTTGTCATGTCCTAGAGTGTCTTGACTTGTTTATTAGTTGTTTATAGACTAATTGTTTATATACATATGTCCTCATATGTAGTTAGGATCTTTGTGCGTGTCTAAGTCTTCACTTGATACCAAGCACTTATCCGACACTTCCATCCGATCCACTCGCAACAGGTGAGTTCATATCCCTTAATCAACCTTTTAAATGTTTTTAAATACTTAATGGGGGGGTACAAGTAGAATCATGCTACTTATTATAACAATCACATGTGATTAATAAGCAGCATTCAAATGATTGGCTACTCATTAGCCGTTTTACCAAATAGTTTCCTTCAAATGATTTTCATAAACATTTTATATGTTTAAAACTCCTTATTAAACTATTCATTTTACACTGTATGTTTCATTTCAAACTCATTTAGAATTGTGTTTCAAAAAAATGTTTCTTTATACTTAAACTGTTTTATCAAACCCATGCTTTCAACCCGTTTTATAGATTGACATCAAGTCAATCTTTTCTTAGATAATAATTATGTTCAAAGGTTTTACAAAACTTATTTTAGGCTTTTATATTATCAATTGCATGCCTATATATGTATAATTATATAAGAAATGTTTAAAAGACTTAGGAAGGCTATCCACCCTATTTCCTTTCCGCGCTTGAGATGTGGTCTGGTGGGACATCGGGTATCCGTTGCGAAGGTTGTTTAAATATTAGTTATATATCATATGTACATATATAGTCATAAAGGTCCTTCCAGTTCATCCAATTCCCTTAGGTAGCAATGGTATACATCCATGTTCATTCATACCAGTTAAATTACTAGTAAGCTACCATATGGGTAGTTTAGGAAGATACTAGAACTTTTACTATAATGCGATATCATACAATAAGTCAGTTTATTCATGACTCAATACTTGCTAGATAGAGAGAACACACATTACAGCTAGCACACGTAGAACATTACAGTACATTACTATACATGCTAGATAAAGAGAGAACACACATTACAGCTAGCACACGTAGAACATTACAGTACATTACTATACACGCTAGATAGAGAGAGAACACACATTACAGCTAGCACACGTAGAACATTACAGTACATTACTATACAGGCTAGACAGAGGAAGAACACACAATACAGCTAGCACATACATTACATTAGTTAGGTGAGCCATTAAACGGGTCATGGCACTACCTGCCATGACCATTTTTGTGTCCAGAATCTCCTTAATTGGGGAGCGTATGAGTTTGCGTATAGATCTATACTTGATCGACTATCCTACACCTTGTTGCTCGCTAAAGTGGGACTTGCAAGTCTACGGGTGCCAAATGTCATGTCTTACGGCGTCTTACATCGTCATTTGACTATAGTCGGTAGCAGGATACAGGTCGATCACATGTTACTTTAAATTACATTAGATTTAAGGTAGTTAGTACGATTGTAGTTAGATACTACACCATAGTACTGTTTCACTTTCCAATTACATTCACTTCGTGAACATTCACACGACGCACGGTAATGTAAAAACTATATTTTTGGTTAATGATAGTCAGATTTGGGAAAATACACACTCTTACAAGAGACCCACACACAGACACTAGATGCCTTGGTAGAAGGATACGATTAGTAGGAAACATAGGGCTTCCTAGGATCATGCAAAACATTTTCATACTTACAGTTCATATACATTTTCATACTTACAGTTCATATACATTTTCAACACTTACAGTTCATATACATTTCAAATACTTATAGTTCATATACATACAAATACTTACATACAAATTAAGACACTAAAATACTTATGATCTCACCAGCTTTAAAGCTGATACTCTCTTTTAAAATAACTTGTATCCTCAGGTCAACCATAGTCAGGTACCGATGCAAGGTTCAGAGAAGATGGTGCTCATTCAAGACTCATCTGTCTTTTTGATTTATATTTTAGTGTCTATTATAATTTGACAGAACACACTTGTATTAAAATTGTATTATTAATGCAATGGATGATGTTGTTGCTTGTTTACTACTTTTCATTGTTGTGATACTGTACATGACGTCCTCTGCTCCAGAACGTTTCCGCCGTTCATGGTTTTGGGGTGTGACATCGTCCACCTTGGTCGGGCTGGGATGGATGCCCTGCCTGGTGACATAGTACCCCAAGAACTACCCCTCTTCCACCCCAAACGTGCATTTGGTTGTGTTTAGCTTCATCTTTACCCTCTCGAGGGTTCGAAAAGTCTCCTCGATGTCTTGTAACATCTTGTCTTTGTGTGGACTCTTGATCACCATATCGTCCACATACACCTCAATGTTTCTCCCAATTTGTTTGGCAAAGATTGAGTCGAAAGGCATCTTGGTGTAACAGAAAGTGCCATGGTCCGTGTAAAAATCCATTTTTTCTTCGTCCTCTTTTCTCATCAAGATCTGATGATACCCTTTATATGCATCTAAAAAACACTTCAGCTTGAATCCTTGCAATGACTCTACCTTCTGGTCAATTTCTGGGAGGGGGTAATAGTCTTTAGGGCATGCTTTGTTTAAGTCGGAAAAGTCTATGCACGTTCGCCATGACCCATCTTGCTTGCGGACCATAACTGGGTTGGCGATCCACCTCGGGAATATTGCTTCCCTTACTATTCCAGCTTCCGCTAGTTTGGCCACCTCGGCGTTGATTGCCCCATTATGGTCCCCACCCTGGACCCTCTTCTTTTTCTTAACCTCCTTTGCTCCTGGTTTAATTACAAGTTTATCTCAATGACTTTCCTTTCTACCCCCACCATGTCCATGGGGGTCCAGGCAAACACGTGTTTATACCGCTTGAGCAAGTCGACCAACGCTCTTCTTATGTGACTTGGGTGATCGCATCCAATACTGACTAGTTGGTCAGGGTGTTCCTCGTTGATCACCTCCTTTCCTTTTATGGGGTCACGTCTCAGCCTCTTGGCCTCTTTAGTTATCTACCAATGATCAAAGACAAATAACAGAAGCAAAGATGAAATAATAAGCAAATAACAAAACGAACCAAGCTTGCATACGCCTTAAAGCAATAAAACGTCAGATACAACTTGGGGAAAACACGAAGGCATCAACAACCTTTAAAGTCTGACACAACGCCCTATTTATAGCCAAGACTTACACCCGCAAGAAGTTTATGGCCGTAAACACATACCAACCGTAAACTAGACAAAATTGATTTTTCTACATAATCACTACCACTAATCAGTATACCTAGACCAAACCATTAGACAGGGTCTTTCAATCTCCCCCTTGGTTTGGACTAGCTCGAGCCCATTCCTTTGTCGACAATCATCACGTCCATCTGGCCCATCGCTCCATTCCACATTCTCTTGCTTAGAATCTCCGCGATCATCATTGTGTACACCTTGGCTCCTTCCTCGTAAATATCTTCAACAACTTTAATTTGAAAGTTGCTAAAATAGTGAATATCCCATTTCCTGAACTGCAGCAAGTCTCTGCGATCGTACAAACGAATACACCCATTCTTAAGCTTGATAATAGCTCCCGATGTATTTTCATCATAGACCCAACATTCCAAAGAACTGAGAGATCCATCTTGATAGCGTTGAAGTACAGGAAACTGCTTGACTTGTTTCGTTGCTGGCTACATCACTACCTGCAATGGCTTGTCAGTAGACGGTTCCAAGATGTAACAGCTCAAATTTTCAAATAAATTTTTCGTTAAAAACAAAACATCATTATTCGACAAAAGGGTTTATTCCAAGTTTGTTTCAAAATATAAATAATAAATCTCCAGGATCTTCAACAGTGGCAGTGTGTACGTGTCACGCCGGCGCCTTTCCGCGGTCATCACTAGTACCTGAAAAACATAAACACAACTAGTAAGCATAAATGCTTAGTGAGTTCCCCAGTATACGACTTACCCACATACGCCTTCCGGCCCGGACCTTTCGGTCCACATAATATTGCCCTCCGGCCCGGACCTTTCGGTCCACAAAACATTGCCTTCCGGCCCGGATCTTTCGATCCACATAACATTGCCTTCCGGCCCGGATCTTTCGATCCACAAGATAATTGCCTTCCGGCCCATACACATTTATAACACATAATACAAATACTCTAACACATAAAGCACATATATCATACCATTCTTTCTAACACATAAAGTCTCGCCTTCCGGCCCGTATAATCATACATCACATATAAGCACACATCGCATATAAAGCATCTATCTCTCTAGGCATAGCATGAATATAACACACGCGACCTTCCGGTCTAACAGTCAAACCCTTCCGGGTGAAGTATAGTGAGAAGACTCACCTCGTAGTACGCAGGCTATAACCTCCTCGAGCTACTCGCACACAATCCGCTAGTCCGCAGGTTCCCTATAATACCACAGCCCTAATTAGTGATCTTATCAAACAAGACAACTGACCCCTCTAAGATATATACAGGTCAACGGTCAATCTTGACCGGACTCGTCGAGTACAAAGGGTAACTCGACGAGTATAGACATCCTGACACCACTCGCCGAGTCCGAAGAACGACTCGACGAGTTCCAGTAAGTCTTCAAGCTACTCGCCGAGTCTGAAGAACAACTCGGCGAGTCCTAGTGAATCTTCAAGCTACTCGCCGAGTCTGATCATTGGACTCGGCGAGTCCTCGCCATGCAGTCAACCAACTGCCTCCTGTAATTCGCATGATTCCGCAATATATAGATATGGGACTTCCTGGACCTTTACACATACTATTACTGGGATTTAAACACTTGCAACAACTCTATAATCTATCAAATCCTTAAATGGGTTTCCTAAACCCTAGATTCGTGTACAACACCAAAACTACAGAAATGATCCGAGGATTACCTGGAAAACGTGATCCCTGCGTCCCCAACCTTCAGAGCTCAACCCCTTGATCCTCCTTTGATCACCACCTTGCCTCTCCTTGCCTAACAACCTCTTTAAGCTTCCACTAGCCTTCACCCTTGCTCCAGATGCCCACAGCCGTTTAGGTTATCTTCAATCGGCCAAAAGACGAGACATGACGGCCCTAAAGACATTATATACAATCCAGAATCGAAACGGCTAGGGTTTCAGCTTGAACAGCGTCGACTCGCCGAGTCCCTAATGGACTCGTCGAGTCCAGTCGCGAATCTGTGACCAAGACCGTGGTCCTACTCGGCGAGTCAGGCATCAACTCGCCGAGTCCCCCCCTAAATATTCCCCAAATTAATTTAAAGTAATACCTGAAATTCCGGGCTGTTACAACTCTCCCCCACTAGAACTAGACTTCGCCCTCGAAGTCTCTCATTCTGCGAATAACTCCGGATGTTGCTCCCGCATTTCTCTTTCCGGCTCCCAAGTCATCTCCGATCCCTTCCGATGTTGCCACTGAACCAACACCAGAGGTATTTCCTTGTTCCGTAGAACCTTGATCTTCCGATCCCTGATAGCTACTGGTCTCTCGGCGTAATTCAGACTCGCATCTACCTGGATATCTTCTAGCGGAACCACTGCTGCCTCATCGGCTATACACTTCCTCAGCTGTGATACGTGGAAGGTATTGTGAATCTGATTCAGCTCCCCTGGCAACTCCAACCGATAAGCTACCCGACCTACCCTTGCAATTACCCGAAATGGACCTATGAACCGGGGCCCCAGTTTGCCCCTCTTCCTGAACCGAATCACCCCTTTCCAAGGAGAAACCTTTAGGAGAACGAAGTCGCCGACCTGGAATTCGAGTTCAGACCGGCGTCTGTCCGCATAACTCTTCTGTCGGCTCTGGGCGGTCAATAACCTCTGCCTCACCCGTTGGATCTGCTCAGTCGTTTGAAGTACGATCTCTGTACTGCCCAACACTCTCTGTCCCACTTCTCCCCAGCAAATGGGAGTCCGACACCTCCTACCATACAACAACTCAAAAGGTGGCATACCAATGCTCGAATGATGGCTGTTGTTGTAGGAAAACTCAGCCAGCGGCAGATGCGCATCCCAGCTACCCCCGAAGTCTAACACACACGCTCTAAGCATATCTTCCAATGTCTGGATCGTCCGCTCGCTTTGACCGTCGGTCTAGGGATGGTATGCGGTACTAAAATGCAGTTTAGTACCCAACTCCTCATGGAATTTCTTCCAGAACCTGGAAGTGAAACGTACATCGCGGTCCGAAACGATCGAGGTCGGCACTCCATGCCGAGATACTATCTCTCTCACGTACAACTCCGCCAACTTCTCTACTGATGAACTTTCACTAATGGCAAGGAAATGTGCACTCTTTGTTAGTCTATCCACAATCACCCAAATCGCATCGACTCCCCTGGCAGTTTTCGGCAATTTGGTGATGAAATCCATCGTGATCTGATCCCACTTCCACTCAGGGATCTCCAAGGGTTGCAACTTACCGTGCGGTCTCTGGTGCTCGGCCTTAACTTTACGGCAGGTCAAACACCTCTCCACGAACCAAGCCACGTCTCTCTTCATGCAAGGCCACCAGTACTCCTTTTTCAAATCCAGATACATTTTCGTAGCACCGGGATGGATCGAGAATTTCGATCTATGTGCCTCCTCCATCAAAATAACACGCGTACCGCCCACGAATGGCACCCAGATCCGACCCTGAAATGTCAGAAGTCCCCGCCCATCCGTAACGAACTCTGAAATTAACCCGACGACCCGCTCCTGTTTCTGCATCCCAGACTTCACAACCTCGGCCTGTGCCCCACGAATAGTATCTAATACCGGAGTCACCACTGTCAATCTCAAACACACGTCCCGCAATGGAGTACCCTCCGCCCTACGACTCAATGCATCGGCTACCACATTAGCCTTACCTGGGTGGTATAGGATCTCACAATCATAATCCTTAACCACGTCTAACCATCTCCTCTGGCGCATGTTTAGGTTGGGTTGATCCATCAAATACTTCAAACTCTTATGGTCCGTGTATATGGTACAACGAACCCCGTACAGGTAGTGACGCCAAATTTTGAGGGCGAACACTACTGCCCCCAACTCTAAGTCATGCGTGGGATATCTCGCTTCGTGAGGCTTCAGCTGCCTCGATGCATAGGCTATCACATGGCCCCTCTGCATCAACACTGCACCCAGTCCTGAAATCGATGCGTCGCAATATACGACGAAGTCCTCCATCCCTTCAGGAAGGGCTAATACTGGTGCTTCGCACAGTCTCTGACGAAGTGTCTCGAAGGAAGTCTGCTGCTCGGGTCCCCATGAGAATGTAACACCCTTTCGGGTCAATTTGGTAAGTGGCACTGCGATCTTGGAGAAGTCCCTAATAAACCTTCGATAGTACCCTGCCAACCCAAGGAAACTCCTGATCTCCGAAGGTGACTTTGGTGCCTCCCATCTCATCACCGCCTCCACCTTGGCCGGATCGACCAATATCCCTGCCTGATTTACAACGTGCCCCAGAAATTGAACCTCTCGTAACCAGAAGTCACATTTGGAGAATTTTGCATATAGCTTCTCCGACCTCAGTACCTCAAGGACCTCCCTCAAATGTCCCTCATGCTGCTCCCTAGACCGCGAATACACCAGAATGTCGTCGATGAATACAATCACAGACCGATCCAGCATCGGCCTGCATACCCTGTTCATGAGATCCATGAACACTGCTGGGGCATTGGTGAGCCCAAAAGGCATCACCACGAACTCGTAATGCCCATACCGCGTCCTAAAGGCTGTCTTCTGGACGTCCTCATCCCGCACCCTTACCTGATGGTACCCTGATCTCAAATCAATCTTGGAAAACCAAGATGCCCCTTGCAACTGATCGAATAGATCATCGATTCTTGGTAACGGATAGCGGTTCTTAACTGTCACCTTGTTCAGTTCCCGGTAATCGATACACATCCGGTGTGAACCATTCTTCTTCTTGACGAACAAAATCGGTGCTCCCCACGGCGAGCTACTCGGCCGAATAAATCCCTTCCCCAACAACTCTTGAAGTTGCGAGGACAATTCTTGCATCTCCGGAGGTGCAAGACGATAAGGCACCTTCGCAATAGGCGTCGCCCCTGGAACTAGGTCGATACCAAACTCCACTTGCCTCGCAGGAGGTATTCCCGGCAAATCCTCGGGGAAAACATCTGGAAACTCGCGCACCACTGGAACCTCCTGCAATGTCTTCGGTCTCTCGGAACTCTCCCGCGTATCCATCACATACGCCACGAAACCGTTACATCCCCGCTGTAGGCATTGCCTCGCCCTAGCAGCCGAACAAAAAGCTGATCTCGCACGGGTACCCTCGCCGTACACCGTAAGAACTCCCCCACTAGGGTCTCGTATAGTCACCAACTGACGCTCGCAGTCGATGACAGCACTGAATCGGCTCAACCAGTCCATGCCTACAATGACACAGACATCACCCATCGCAATAGGAATTAGGTCAATCGGAAATGCGACCCCGAAGATCTCTAGCACACATCCCCGAAAAACCTCCGTAGCACAAATCACCCTCTCAGCCGCAATGGAAACGCTCAAAGGCCGACTTAACGGCTCACGACTAATGCCGATGTGCTGACTAAAAGCTAACGATACAAACGATCTACTTGCACCCGAATCAAATAATACTAGAGCAGGCATAGAGTTCACAAGGAAAGTACCTGCCACAACATCGGGCGCGGTACGGACCTCCTCCGCAATCAGCTGAAAGGCTCTCCCGCGAGCCCTCGGGGCCTCGACCTTCACCGGTCGGGTCTCTGTAGTCCGGGTAGTAGGTGTAGCTCCCTGACGAAGTTGCGGGCATTCGGCCTTCCGATGGCCTGTCTGGTTGCAGTGAAAACAAACCATAAACCCCTTAGGGCAATCCCTGGCAATATGTCCGTCCTTGCCACACTTGTAGCAACCACCAGTTCGACACGCCCCCTCGTGACTTTTGCCGCACTTCGCGCAAGTGCGACCCTTCGAACCTCCCATCCTCGAATCAGCGAACTTAATCCGCTTGGCTGTCGGCTGAGACTGGGCCGGCCGTCGATCCACCTGCCGAGACTCAGCCTCCTCCCTCGCTTGAGTCTCCAACTCAATCTCGCGCTTCCTGGCGTTCGCCTGAAGCTCAGTGAAAGTGCGATAGGTGGAGTTTGACACAAACTCCCGAATCTCCCTCTTCAAAACACCCAAATAGCGGCTCATCCGCGACTGCTCCGTAGATACCAGTTCGGGGCAGAACATTGCCCTCTCATGAAACTTCCGTGTGATCACGGCCACGGAATCAGTACCCTGCTTAAGGGTCAAGAACTCCTGAATCAACCGCTCCCTCTCTACCGGGGGAACGTACTCATCCCTGAACATCTCCGTAAACCTCTCCCATGTCACTGCCGTAATCTCTGCCTGAGTGAAGTTCACCGTCACGAACTTCCACCAATCCTTCGCTCCCAGACGGAGCTGGTTCAAAGCGAACCGTACCCTCAAGTGTTCCGGGCATGAGCAAGTATAGAAGCACCCCTCGATGTCGGCGATCCACCTCATGGCTGCAATCGGATCCTGCGTCCCATCAAATTCAGGGGGTTTCGTGTTGCTGAATTCCCTGAATGGTAATGAATCACCCCCTTGCGGCCTGGCAGCAGCCACCGCTGCGGTAGCGGCAGCAACTGCAGCTTCAGAAATTGCGGCGCACCGCTCCTCAAACTCCTCCATCAACGTGGTCTTAATAGACCCAAACATCTCCGGAATCTCAGCCCGGACCGCCGCAGCTACCTCTTCCTGAATAATCTGACGAATCTCTTCGTCACTCGCACCGCTCGAACTCGCCCCATTACGTGTGACAACCATGATGTCTCTGAAATACAACATAAAATCATCAGAGCCTCCACCAAGTACAATTGTACTCAATACGCGCCCTACCCAGTCTCCGTTTTCCAGGGATTCTTATTTGAGTCTTCCACTGATCCGGTGCCTTCGGTAGTACGGGCCCAATACTACCGACCACACCGTATCAGTATTCGTCCCAAATCTTCCTCCCCAAATCCCGAATAACGGGTACTCTACTTCTAGTATGTACTATTTACTTGCACGCTACCAAATATCTCATAAGCAATCTCCCTAGACTAAGGCATCACAAAACAGGCAATTCTATTCCTATCATGTATACCTAGTCTTCTAGCATGCATAACAATTCATAATTCAGTGCATAACATAACATCGTAAGGTATTCTGGGGATCTTTACCGTTCGGACGCTGGCTGCTCGTACACACTGTTCCACCCTTGTTTTTAAGGAAAAGTTTTTTTTTTTTTCCTCAAATCCCCAGTCTGAGTTCAGTTGCACCCAAAAGTACACCCGAATCCCTCAAACCAAGGCTTTGATACCAATTGTAACAGCTCAAATTTTCAAATAAATTTTTCGTTAAAAACAAAACATCATTATTCGACAAAAGGGTTTATTCCAAGTTTGTTTCAAAATATAAATAATAAATCTCCAGGATCTTCAACAGTGGCAGTGTGTACGTGTCACGCCGGCGCCTTTCCGCGGTCATCACTAGTACCTGAAAAACATAAACACAACTAGTAAGCATAAATGCTTAGTGAGTTCCCCAGTATACGACTTACCCACATACGCCTTCCGGCCCGGACCTTTCGGTCCACATAATATTGCCCTCCGGCCCGGACCTTTCGGTCCACAAAACATTGCCTTCCGGCCCGGATCTTTCGATCCACATAACATTGCCTTCCGGCCCGGATCTTTCGATCCACAAGATAATTGCCTTCCGGCCCATACACATTTATAACACATAATACAAATACTCTAACACATAAAGCACATATATCATACCATTCTTTCTAACACATAAAGTCTCGCCTTCCGGCCCGTATAATCATACATCACATATAAGCACACATCGCATATAAAGCATCTATCTCTCTAGGCATAGCATGAATATAACACACGCGACCTTCCGGTCTAACAGTCAAACCCTTCCGGGTGAAGTATAGTGAGAAGACTCACCTCGTAGTACGCAGGCTATAACCTCCTCGAGCTACTCGCACACAATCCGCTAGTCCGCAGGTTCCCTATAATACCACAGCCCTAATTAGTGATCTTATCAAACAAGACAACTGACCCCTCTAAGATATATACAGGTCAACGGTCAATCTTGACCGGACTCGTCGAGTACAAAGGGTAACTCGACGAGTATAGACATCCTGACACCACTCGCCGAGTCCGAAGAACGACTCGACGAGTTCCAGTAAGTCTTCAAGCTACTCGCCGAGTCTGAAGAACTCGGCGAGTCCTAGTGAATCTTCAAGCTACTCGCCGAGTCTGATCATTGGACTCGGCGAGTCCTCGCCATGCAGTCAACCAACTGCCTCCTGTAATTCGCATGATTCCGCAATATATAGATATGGGACTTCCTGGACCTTTACACATACTATTACTGGGATTTAAACACTTGCAACAACTCTATAATCTATCAAATCCTTAAATGGGTTTCCTAAACCCTAGATTCGTGTACAACACCAAAACTACAGAAATGATCCGAGGATTACCTGGAAAACGTGATCCCTGCGTCCCCAACCTTCAGAGCTCAACCCCTTGATCCTCCTTTGATCACCACCTTGCCTCTCCTTGCCTAACAACCTCTTTAAGCTTCCACTAGCCTTCACCCTTGCTCCAGATGCCCACAGCCGTTTAGGTTATCTTCAATCGGCCAAAAGACGAGACATGACGGCCCTAAAGACATTATATACGATCCAGAATCGAAACGGCTAGGGTTTCAGCTTGAACAGCGTCGACTCGCCGAGTCCCTAATGGACTCGTCGAGTCCAGTCGCGAATCTGTGACCAAGACCGTGGTCCTACTCGGCGAGTCAGGCATCAACTCGCCGAGTCCCCCCCTAAATATTCCCCAAATTAATTTAAAGTAATACCTGAAATTCCGGGCTGTTACACAAGACATCTGGGTGTTCAAATACAATTGACTCTGCCGTCGGCATCGATGGAAATCCTTTCTTCACTTGATCATCCAGAAAGTGTTTAAACTGAGTAACCTGAGGAGTGTTGAAAATATTGATAAACGGAACTTGAGACAATTCCGTTAGATCAATTCTCGTGAACGACCTAAATGCATGAATGTCCTTATACAACTCTGAATTACCACTCTTACGAATAACAATCCACATTCTGAGAGCATCATGAAATCCCCAGGCAGCCACTCCTGATCTATCTCCAAATGTATCTCGGAACCTAACAACTTCAAGATCAATAACAGTTATTAAGGGTTCGCTCCGAAATGCATTCTGATTAATATTCCGTTTAAACAACAATTGTCCTTTCTGAACATCATTTTCTTGATTACTACGAATGACTTCTTGAATGTGTGGAGCTAATGGAGGTTCAATAACAACACGCTTAGCAGTACCAGAAGACTGACCGACTGGTAGGTCAACCGGAAAAGCTTGTTCGTGAAGATTAATCCTTTGTTCTTCAACAGACGTCTGGTATTTCTCACCAAAATCAGCTTCAAGTTTCTTCTTTAACTCAAAATAACTCGAAGTCAGCAGATTAAAATGATCTTGTAAATCGGAGATCTGTTTGCTTTTCACCTTCTTATCCTTCTTAAGTCCAGCCAGTTGTCCGCGAAGATCGACATTCTCGGCACGAAGCTCTGCCACCTGAATATCAAGCTCAACATTTTTCTGGCTAAGAATCAAAATTTCTTTCTGCAGACCAGCAAGAGTAAGATTGTCATCCCTCGCACCACCTTCTTCAATGGAAACTCCCTTTCCTCGAGGATCTGGCGATGCAATTTGTTCTTCAGCCATGTGCAACGCCAGCCTTTCAGAAGCAACATCTCGACGGTATCTAGGGACTGAGAAACCAGGCGGTGCAGAGGAACCACCAACATCAAATGTTGAACTCGGACCAGTTGGAAACATCTTTGTAGTGGTGAGCCTTGTAGTAGTAGTAGTGAAAGGTGGGGTAGGAAGACCACTAGCCAAACTTGTGATTAGTTCAGATTGTCTTGCATCAAGTCTTCTCCTTTTAGATTGTTGTTGGTCAGCTTCAGGAGAGAACACACTCACAAACGGTTCGCGAGTAGGAGAAACAGACACAGGAGGGGAACATCCCATAACCATCTCCATAGGAATAGAAGTTGACACCATTTGCTTTGAAGTAGGAGTTCGCGCATTAAACGTCTCGCTCGATTTCCTTGTCTCAGTTGTGTGAAGACCAACATCATCAACATTATAGAAAATTGTGTCAAGATTTTCATGAGACACAACATTAGCACTGCTTGCCAATGAAGCTGCAATATCATCGCGATCAAAACCAGTCAAATCTAGATCATCAAAAGAGTCATTTCTCTCTTCACCCATAATCATCTCTCCACCACCTTGATCATCACTCAACTCTTTTTCATGTTCTAAGACAGTTTGAACTTTGGGAGTTGGAGAATCTTCTTTTTTGGTTTCTTCATCTTCGGAAACATCTATAACAATGTTGTTTGGCGTTGACCTTTCAGCAGATGTCTGCTCTAAGGAGGATCGCTCAGACGACTCATATGACTCTGGAGTCTCATCCAGTTCAGTAAATTTCCCAAACTTTTCAAAAGGATATAGTCCTCGAAATATGAATTTGCCTTTCCGATTTTGTTTGATGAGTCCCACCGTGTGGGGACCTAAGGATTTCATATCCAATGTCTCTCCCGTATTCCTCACGTTTGGAAATTGAATGTTGATGAACACTTGTATGAAGCGCGGATACAACAGAAAAGTATCCCGAGTAGAAGCTCTGATGTTAATAACAAATTCCTCAAGGATGAACTTTGAGAAATTAAAGCGAAAACCAACAGCAAGAGATACCAGGGTACCAGTTGTGCGCTGAGAGATCTCATTTGCCCCAGACCTCTTTCCCGTGATGCAGCTTACAAAAACATGGCCCAAAAACCTCCAGTATGGGTGTAGCAACTTTTTCAGCGTCGGCGGAAAGGTTCCCTCGTAACTCATTCTTCGTAGAATCCTTTGAACATCTTCGATTCCAATCTCTGTCGGGAAATTGGGTTGATCATCAATTAGCAGCGCTTCACGAATAAAGCCTTCATCAATGACGATTTCTCGATCCTGTACTTTCGTCTTCACCGTAAAATTGCCATCATCATCCATGTGTGTCTCCGCAGTCGCCCAAAACTCACGTATCAAACTTTGATAAACCACCGGATTGATAGTGATTGCGGATGCTAAGCAGCATTCACACAATCGATGAATCATCGAACGCATATCCGAGTGAGCAGCTGGAGGGTCCGCGAGTACAATTGCCAGGTTGTGCATGTCTGCAAAATTTATGTTCGCCATTGTCTGCACTCAAACACAACTGTAAGAAACCTAAAAAAAAATTATTTTGACCAAAAAAAAAAAATTATGACCAAAATAAAATTTCATAACGTTAAGTTTATTGCCAAGATGTTAAAGGAAATCGTGATAACTAGTGATAACATAGTTTACGGCCAAGAAGTTAACAAAAACTGAAAAATCTGTTCTTGGGCCATAAACTCTAGGTTTACGGTCTAAGAATTGTTTTGAAAATAAATACACGATATCCCTTTAATTATTTTATTCGAACCGGAAGCAATAAACACATTGTTCCTGGGCCGTAAACTCGGAGTTTACGGCCTAAGAACTTTCAGTGGAAAAACCCCAAAAGTCGATTCTACACTTCGAATTAGCGCATAGGACTTGAAGATACGTAAATGTACACGACTATGGCACCAATATAAATTAAAACAAGTCCAAAATTCAAGTGCTCGGAGTTTACGGCCTAAGCTTACGGCCGTAAGCTCCGTCGAATCGTTTTTCGTGATTTCTGGCATAATGACACGGTGAAATGCAAAACAAAATACATATTTGTGATCTACAAGATGTTACCTTTAAGATGATGTATTTGTTTTTCCGAAAATCAAGAAAAAAAATTCTGCCTTTTGAGAGGGTTTGGGAGTGGGTTTGCGGCCGGAATCTCGTGAATGAGGAGATTCCGGCAGTGAACTCATTTTTACCTTTTTACCTTCCCTTACCTTCTTACCTGATAACTACCCAGTATATCCAACTTCCACCAATTAAATAAAAAAACACTTTTTGAGGATTAATTTCGAAAATAAAATAAGATAAAATAAAATAAAATAACGAAATTAAAATAAAATTGAAATAGCAAAAGTAATTAAAGATTAAAATTAAAATTAACATTTTTACAAAAATAAAAGTAAAATAGAAATAAAATAAAATTAAAAAATTAAAAAATAAAATTGAGAGAAAAATATTTTAACTAGAATAATTTTACATAACAAATTTAACCACTATAACCTTTGTGATGCTTGGATCAAAGTTGTTGGACGGCCTTATTCCGCTTGTCGGTACCCTTATCTTCACATCTTCGTCTGACCGATTGCCAGTATTGTGGTCCACTTAAGCACAAAAGATTTGTGACACTTTTTGGACATTTTACCAGTGACATAATTCAGGCATATACCTAATTGTAAATTTTTGTAATTATGATAACTCCTAAATATTAAATAAATTCACCTTATGACCATTTAACTGACTACAACCAGGGATATTGTTGTCCACCTAAATCGAGCAGCGAGATCTACAGACAATCTATATGAGTTCAATTTTAAGTGTACTGGAACGTGTTTCCCGCTTCCTGATATGCCCCAACCATCAAGAACTTCCAGAGTACTCCTTACACCGGGTGAGCAGACAACCATTCAGAGAGAGAAGAGATTCAGAATTCTATTGCTAACTACTTCAGAGGGGTTGAGAAGAAGAAGGTTGCATATGCTGTGTACCAGGTCGGATTAGAAGTCGCGCAAAGGAGACAGCATATGGCTAACAGATGAGAAGTATTTCACACATATATATCCTTCAGAGAAATAGAGTTGCATATGTTGTGTACCAGGTCGGATTAGAAGTCGCGCAAAGGAGACAACATATGACTAACAGACGGAAAGAAAGAAAATGATATTCTACAATCCTAGTTTATCGGAATTTACCAGTCGCCCCATCCAACCGGAATTAAGGACAGAATCCGCACATCGAGGAAAAGTTAAGCCACGGTTCCAAGTACGGGTTCAATTAATGTGACGAGTAGATTCTCATGTTTATCTCCCTGCTCAACCTATCCGAGCGTCGTGAAATCATGTTAAACGGATCTAACTAGGTTAAAGTATGTCAAGTCCTCAAATTCATTAGGTTCAACTTTCCTAGTCAAGTCCATTCAAAATCTTTCGTGCCTAACAGCACATCGAGTACAGAGCGTAGACGATTCAACATAGGTACGTTACGCTGATTCAGGTTGCCCTTTATCACTTGTTAATTTCATTTCCCATCACAGTACTTACAACCGAAATTTGTGCATGGGTGAGAATACGAAACAAAATAATGCGCAAATTTTAAACTATCCTGAAACAAAAATTTAAAAGGTAAACTAAGAAAAACCAAAAATAAATTGAGAAGAAAAAGAAAAAGAAAGGGAAAAAGAAAAAGAAAAAATAAAAATAAAAACGTAATCCTCAAAACGTATCATTTTTAGAAATCCAACAAGCACATCAACACAAGCTTTGTTAAAAGGATTTGTGAACAAGTCCGCCACATTGTTATCAGTGTGGACTTGTTCGATTCGAATTAAAGATCGTTCATAACAGTCTCTGATAAAGTGAATTTTAATGTCGATGTGCTTGGTTTTAGAGTGTTGGACTGGGTTTTTAGCTATTTGAATTGCCGCTTCTTTACACAATAGATAGGGGTTTCGAAGTAATTCAAACTGTAGTCCAGCAGCTGATGTTGGATCCAGATAACTTGAGAGCAGCACGCTGAAGCAACAACGTATTCCGCCTCTGCTGTTGAAGTCGAGACCGTGTGCTGTTTCTTGCATTGCCATGAAACTAATCTGTCACCTAGGTATTGACATCCTCCTGAAGTTGATTTCCTGTCAAGCTCACATCCTCCATAATTACTGTCAGTAAAAGCATAAAGATTAAATTCAGAATTTTTCGGATACCAAAGACCCAATTTAGGGCTTCCCTTGATATACCGAAAAATTCTTTTAACAGCAATAAGATGAGAGAGTTTAGGATTAGCCTAATATTGAGTGCATTGACAGACTGCAAACATAATGTCAGGTCGACTTGCAGTAAGATACATCAGTGATCCGATCATTGATCGATAGAGAGTTTGATCTACGGACTCGCCTTCAGGATCTGGAGTCAGGAGAGGTCGTTCAGCCATCGGTGTAGAAGCAGATTTAGCATCGTGAAGCACAAACTTCTCAAGAATATCCTCCACATACTTGGCTTGATGTAGCAGGATTCCGGTTGAATTATGTTTAACCTGAAGCCCCAAGAACATGGTCATTTCCTCCAACGAACTCATTTCAAATCTTTTCTTCATTACAGTTTCGAACTGTTTGCAAAGCTTTTCGTTTGTTGATCCAAAGATTATGTCATCGATGTATGTTTGTACGAGTACCTGGTCCTTGTCGACATGCTTTATGAATAATGTTTGATCGATAGTGCCGCGAGTGTAACCATGTTCGAGCAGATGCTTTGTTAGGGTTGCATACCATGCTCTAGGAGCTTGATGCGGCCCATATAACGCTTTTTCCAACTTGTAGACATGATTAGGATACTTCGAGTTGACAAACCCTGGAGGTTGATCAACGTAGATTTCTTCCTTCACCTTGCCATACAAGAAGGCAGTCTTGACATCCATTTGAAACACAGTAAAGTTCATATACGAAGCATACGCTAGGAAGATATGAATAGCCTCCAGGTGAGCTACTGGAGCATAAACTTCAGTGTAGTCAAGACCCTCGACTTGTCGAAATCCACGTACTACCAGTCTGGCTTTGTTTCGCACGATAACCCCTGAATCGTCCTGTTTGTTGCGATAGACCCATCGTGTGTCAAGAGACTTCTTGCCCTTTGGTAACTCAACCAATTTCCAAACACCGAGTTTTTCAAATTGATGCAATTCTTCATGCATTGCATCCACCCAGCTAGGTTCATTTAGATCCATTTCTACATTCTTGGGCTCAATTTGAGAAATAAAGCAAGAATACAGACATGTATTCACGTCTCCACTCTGACTTCTAGTTTTAACACCAACATCTAGCTGGTCGATGACGTTTTCGATCGGATGATCCCGTTGAACCCTAGAAGGTATTTCTTGGCTGATGTCATTGAGAGAAACAGGTAGAGTGTGAATTTTGAGACCTCCTTCATTTGCTGGTTGAGTAGTACCAGATGTTTCTACGACATACTCATCTGCAATAAGGTTAGGAAAGATTAATTCCATCAGGGTTGAAGAGACAGCGGAAGCATCATTTGGAAAGAACTCTTTCTCTGAAGATATGTGAGGTCTCGATTCAGCATCAGAAGTATTAGTGTGGTCTGATTGAGGACTATCATGTTCCAAGAACGGCCTCCCTTGAGGAGTAGCAGAGGACTTTTCCGAAGATGTTGCAGAAGACTCCCCCTTAATTGCAGCAGAAGGCTCCCCCTCAGTTGCAGCAGAAGGCTCCCCCTCAGATGCAGCAGAAGATTCTCCCTTGCGCGAGTCAGAGGACTCCCATTCAGGTGAAGCTTTAGACTTTCCTTTCGATGAATTAGAAGGTTTGGATACAGGCTTGTATACGACTTCTTCGTCTTCATCTTCAGAGATACTCTTCCACTGCAAACCAGTTCTAGATACATCATTTGAATACACGTTTAAGGATTTGAAAAGTGACGTATAATCAAACAACCAATCCAGACCCACTCTTGCGTCTGTCTCATTCTCTTCCAACCAACGCACGTCATAGGATTCCACAATCTGTTTGGTTTTCTTATTGTAGACTCTATAAGCGGTATGAGCAGCATACCCAACAAAATAGCAGTCATCGGCTTTGGCATGAAACTTCGGGTTGGCATCTAGGTGAAGAAGGGTGCAAGGACAGCCAAATACTCGGAAGTGACTGACTGACGGCTTGTGTCCATAGTATATTTCATACGGAGTTTTCATTTGAACTTTGTTGATAAGCACTCGATTCTGAACATAACAGGCAGTGTTTATCGCCTCCGCCCAAAAGAAAACAGGCAGCTTTGAGTCACACAGCATTGTTCTTGCAGCGTCTTTGAGTGTTCTATTCTGCCTTTCAGCAGCACCATTTTGTTGAGGTGTATGAGCTGAACTGAATTGACGCAGGATACCCTTTTCAGCACAGAAGTGATTGAGAACGGAATTCTTGAACTATGTTCCATTATCGGTACGAAGCGCCTTCACCCTTTGATTGGTCTGATTCTCAACAAGTACAATGAACTTCTTGATCAATTCAGTTACACCCGCTTTGTTGGATAGAAAGAAAACCCACGTAAATCGAGAGAAATCATCAATCACAACTAAACAATAAGAACTTCTGTTGATGCTTAGCACGTTCACTGGACCAAACTAATCCATGTGAAGTAACTGAAGAACCTAACTGATTGAGTTAACCTATTTTGGCAAGTGCGGCTTTCGATGGTGCTTTCCTTGAGCGCACGACACACAGTTTTCAAACGTAATAAAGTCCTTGACGGGCAATCCATGGACCATCATGTTTTTCGCAAGACGATTTAGATTCTTGGCGTTAGCATGACCTAATCTTCGGTGCCACAGCATTGCAATTTGCTTGGAAATCTTGGAAAATAGAAACGTAACTTGTTCTGGGAGATTGCTAGTCATATCAATAATATAGGCGTTCCCATCCCTTTTTGATCTTACGAGAATCCATTCTTCAGGGATGACAAAGCCTGGCTTTAAGACCATGCATTCCTTGTCAGTGAAATGTGTAGAATAGCCCTTGTCACAAATCTGAGAAACGCTTAACAGACTGTGTTTCAACTCGGGAGAGAAATTTACGTTTTCGAAACTTAGAACTCCATTTGACACGGTTCCCCTTTGAGTGATTTTCCCTCCATCTCCACCCGCAAAAGAGACATACCCCCCATTAAATGATTGAATGTTGCGCAGTTGGGTGATATCTCCCGTCATATGCCAGGAACAGCCACTGTCAACAAACCAAGGTCTGACGACATTTCCCCGCAACTGTCCCTGCAAAATGTGCGGGTTTAATTAGATTTGGGCACCCAGTTCATGATCTTCCTAGGTGATCCCGATGCCTTTTCAGATTTATTGCACTTAAACTTCTCTGAGGACACAGATGATGTATTGGGAGCAGGTTTGGGCCTCCATTTATAATTAGGTTTTCTGAAAAACTCAGTCAACTTTGTCATTTTATGTTTAACAATCTGCTTAAAGCATGTGTTACTTCTACCAGAGTTGGTTGAAGATCCACTATTGCCTTGGGATGAGCTTGACCTTGGCGTGGTTATGCTCCTTTTTGGCAGACTGCTTGGGACAAGGTGATTAAAAACCTTTTTATGTCTTTAAAAAATATCCATTTTCTATTTCTTTCATCTGCCCAATCATCATTTCGAGAGCGACTACTAGAGGAATTTCTTTTTTAAAAACCATCCTCTGAACTCGTTCTCCCCTCTTGGAAGATTATGACTCACAAACATTCGATTAAGACAATTTCTAGCAATATGACCACTAGTACCACAATTAAAACAAATCTGCTTGTTATTGTTAGAATTTGTGCTGCATTTATCAGATTCGTTTTCCCTACAAACACCCTTGCTTGTCTCACAAGAACATGCAACATTATTAGGTTGTGAGGCAAGTGAGGGTGCTATACTTATGGAGGGTTGTGAAACTAGTGGTGTCTCAACATTTTTATCACAAACATTCAAATTGTCAACCAAATTGTTCAAAAATTTATTAGACATATTGGAAGCACTCAAAACTGTATCAGAAGTAGCAGCTACTGTATCAGAATAATTAAAAACACCACAAGAAAATATTGTCACTTAAAACATTTGAAAAAGAATTGTCTTTATTTAAAATGAAAGCTTTAGGTTTGGACTCGATTTTATTTTCAGAAACACATCCTTCAACTTTGTGCTTTGACTGATTCAAGGATTGATCTGCAGGAGAAGTAGAAATGTTAGTACTTTCTGTTGGGTTTTAAGCATTCTAACACTTCCTAAGTGTACATGCAACCCTAAATACCTTGGATCTATGTTTTCTCTATTATACATGCAAATAAGAACATCCAAGGTATTATCCTAATCTAGCATACAAAAACTATGAATGTAACAAGATAGAATACATACCTCTTGATGTAGCTTGATGTCTTCAAGCTTTAAGAGCTTAGCCCCAATAGTGTGGAAGCCTCAAGTGGAATCACAAATCACCAAGACACCTTGGAATACTTTAGAGAATATGATTACTTGGTTCTCTCTAGTGAAATTGGCTAGCCCTTCTTTAGTGTATCCACACTAGTGCCCATTTCACCAACCAAAGACATCTTTATATAGTATGGAGGATTAGGGTTAAACCCTAATACCCATGACCTTTCATTTCCTAGGATCCATGGGTTAAACACTCCATGGACTATCCATGAAAGCTTAGCCCAACCTAAATGAACTTGGCCCATTCCATATATATAAGAGTCCATATTTAATTAGTTCCTTTTTGATCACTTAATTAATTATAAATTAATTCTTGATCAATACTAATTAAATAATATGATTCCATATTAATATATTAGAACTTATAATATATTAATATTAATCGTAAACATACTATTCTCAAAAGATTATCCATATAAATTGTGTCGGTGAAGTGCAACCCAAATGGACCATGCCGGGTCGGGTCAAGTATATACCAAATATAGTTATGGACTTAGACATTAATCCAACAGTCTCCCACTTGGATAAGTCTAAAACTATTATTGCGTATGACTTCAAACCTAACTGGCAATCATAGCTCTCAAAAGCTTCTGTCGTACTCTGACCTTTGTCAGTGACTTGTCTATTAGATAAGGGATCATATATTCCTCCATTCTAGATATCATATGGACTGAGACATGGATTATAATCATTCTCTCTGTCCATTTGTTGTTTCCCGATTTCCGATTTATGACGACTGACTAATTGAACAAATCAAATCAGCCCTGGCCCGGCCGAGCACTTCCATTTGTCATCATCAAATCATCGAGGGGCCCACAGATATCGCTTTTATCCCGAAGGTAAAAGGAATGGATAAACTTCGACTCATATGGCTTGTTCTACTACTTGTTGAATCATACACAAAGGCACGTTTTATAGCACCGAGTTACCAAATGCGTTTTCGTGCAATCAATGTACAACCAACTCATAGTAACAACTCATATCTCTAGGTTTGAAGAATATAAGATATTATCGTCTCATGATCACTCGTGATAAAATCCATGAAGTGATTCCAATGAGCGCGGGTTGAATCCAATACTCAGAACTTATGAGCACTCATGAGTGTTGTAGCCTTTTGTCCAACACCTTAGACCTCTACAAGCCAACCCATGACAGTCTTAATTCATATCTACTTCCAACATATGACCGACTGTGGATGGTTTGAATAACTTAGTCATTCCGGAAGAATAACCTAGTTTATTCGGGAAGTCAAAACATGCAAAGTGAAACACAATAATAATTGAATCTAATATGGTATCAACCCTTTGAACATAAATAAAACACCTTTTATTTATCACCATATGATTACACATTATTCATTGTATACTGTTTCAGCTATCAACTTTATTCTTGAATTTAAAACAATAGTTGTCCCATGCTCCAAGCATGTACACTATGTTTTCTTAAACACTAGTCATGCCACACACCAAGTATGCATACTATGTTTGTCTATGATCTTTACTTTGTGAACTAGATCAATTGAACATAACTTCAATGATTCTCTTTTCACACTCCCAAATCCTTACTGCAAATGCAAGAATTCCATATTCATGCCATTCACTGAAATCTGTTAGATTCTAAACTTATATGCATTGATCCTCTTGTAACGATTATGCACAAACTCACAAAGACTTGGCAACAATCATTACAGAGTATTCCAAAGGAGATCAACTCCTTGGAAATATCCTTCTTGCATTAAGTTTCCTTAATCTTACACAGATTGAAAATTCTAACTTTGAAACATTTCCAGATTCCATTTTGACTATCACTTCTGAACAAGAGTTGCCTCCTTACAGATTATGTCAATATGGTCCTTCCAGAATTATCACTATACTTCCAATTGTCCTTGAGTAACCAATCTTTGGTAAACCTTAGATTGTCCTCGACAATTGTTTAATCCTTTTAGTCATATCCAGTTCTAAACCTTTTCCCTTCTTAATGCCCCAGGCATTTGGAAAATTTTAGAACGGATGAATATAGCACATGTAATCGATCCTATATCCGAAGCATATGGGACACGATTCATGATGTCTTACATAAAGACTAAACCAGTCTTTTGCTATAATATTTCCATTTCAATTTGCCAAGTTCTCATAATTCAGATTATGAAAAGGGATGCCGTAATCATAATCGAATTTTAGAACGCAAATAATGGACCCATATACAGAATTTCCTTATGTTGAGCCATTCCAACATGAAATTCATATATATCCTTGACTAAATGGTTAAAACCTCACGATCTAAGCTTATAGATTTGAGATGAAGCATAATTTCCTCTCCCTTAATTATAGCAAAACAACTTTTTCCCAATTGAAACTTTTGTTTTCTATAATTAACATTGCTAACTTGCAATACTTATCATAATTATCATGCTCCCACTAACATGATGATTATTAGCATAACACTTATGCTCCCACTAGCTTTGACATGTACTCAGAAATCAGCTGGACAGTCTGAAATTTAGATTCATACACCCTTTCCGTAGATAGCTCACCTGTGTGTCTAAGCAATTTCAAGAACCATGAAAAGGGATACCGTAATCATAGTCTCAATTGCTTAGGCATTTGCCATTTCTCACAAGTCCATGTTAGTGTGCCGGTTAACCACACGCGCTCCACTAACGACTTTTGAAAATGCAAATAACACAATTGATATCTTCGTAAAATCTACTTAGTGAAAGCGTTTCCTCACCATCATTTTCATGAATCGGAGAGAAACCTTATGACACTTAGATTTATATGGTGTATGAGTTCCTACCCATATGAATTTGTCAAACCATAATCACAAGACAAAGATAATGACAAATCCAAAACCATATGGATTGAACTCAATCTTAACTTCTTGCCACCTGGCAGCTCAAGGGCCTGCCATTGCTTCCAAGTTGTTATGCAACAAACTGAGAACTCTAAGAACTCATATGCAAAGCCAACTTTAACTGGAATGGGCACAGATATGTCAACACGATAGGTTATAAACCTCAAGTCGTGTTCTAGTGAAGAACTTCAGGTTTTATTCTTGATTATTTCTTGAGACTTTCAAGACCTTTAAGACTCCCACTGTCCTCTTGACATATAAGACTCCCTTGTCAAACATCCAAGAGATAGTGCGGATTCTAATCAAGAAAAACACTTTACCCAATTGGCCTAAGTTGGTCTTTGTTTTATCCAAAACATCACAACTTACCAATTTCAAATGTACAAGAGTAGAAAACTTTTACTCTTACATTTGACAAGTGTTTTAAACCTTCTTTAAGACATGTCACTCAAATGACAATCTTGGAGTATGACTCTAAGACTTGTATTGGAACGAAGTATGACTCATCTTCTTGATTTAACTATTTCAACAATTCAAGTTCCTCTTCTTAGTCATAAGAATGCACTAAGATTTCCTTAGAGAACTAATTTTGATATGGTTTCTTAATCATTAAGATGATCACAAAACTGATACTAAAGTACTCTCCCATCTTTTCAGATATGAGAAACTTTTATCCTTCTGCCTAATTTGATTCTTCTTATTCGCCCTGCCATACATTGGAACCTTTTCCAATGTCTCAGAGTTACACTTAAGCTTGTAAGTATAATCATATTTACTGAGCTTTAGTAAACTATGACGAATAGTCTTATCAATCTTTTGTGGTGGACTTAATCAGTGCACAAGAATGTGTACTCGATCCCTTAGTCCTTTACTTGACTCACACATCCATGTGGCCGAGTAATTAGTCTTAATTTTCCAAAACTTGAAAGTTCTCATTCATCATGCTATACAACTTGCATGATTCCAAGTTCCGGTCCAATTGAAACTTGCGTGATGAGAATCTTTCCTTATTTGGTAAATCTAGACATTACCACAAATGAAAGAATCAATTTCATATTTCCACTCTTGCTCTTAATGGAATCATATAAGCAACAATTTTTCCTCAAAAGCCATTGTAAGGATATTTTAAAATAAATAAAATCAAAAAAATTTTCTTTTATTTTAAAACTTTGCGGAAAAACTTATCCTTACAATCCATATGAAAACTTGTTGTTATCTATTCCTAAGCAATATCTCATAACTCCTAAGAAGTTGCTCAAGAATCCGATCTTCAAACTAAGCGATAGAAATCCATCTAAGCCATCAGATTCAGCATATTCTTTCTTTAAGTTTCTTCACTTTTCTTTGATTCTTAAAACATCACCATGTGACCCAGTCACATCATGTATCAGGAATCTCAGAATAGAAACTTAACAGAGTTAGATAGTGGTCTTTACCTGAAGTAGAGTCAAACTTATTGACTTTAACATCCTTAGGTAAATTTGGCAGCTTCGCAACCAATTCCCCTTCCCTTGGCAATATAAACATATGGACCCTTTGATAATGGTACACGAGACTATCACAGACTTAGCTTTTCTCTTTACCATTTGGTCAACCGAGTTGACTATGGCTGATCCCTTTCCATTGGGAAGAGAATGCTTTACTGGATATCCAATGTCATCATTGTCAATGTCCATAAAGTTTTAGGAAGTTGATCTTAGCAAATAGATAAGATCATTAAGGGTCTTGTCATAGTCTGTTTCATAGGTGTCCCAAAGGAACTCACTATGTGACTTAGAAAGTGATTGAACCACCAACTTTCTCAAGACTTTGACACCCAACTATCACATAATTTTATTCATTGATCTGCAGGAGAAGTAGAAATGTTAGTACTTTCTGTTGGGTTTTAAGCATTCTAACACTTCCTAAGTGTACATGCAACCCTAAATACCTTGGATCTATGTTTTCTCTATTATACATGCAAATAAGAACATCCAAGGTATTATCCTAATCTAGCATACAAAAACTATGAATGTAACAAGATAGAATACATACCTCTTGATGTAGCTTGATGTCTTCAAGCTTTAAGAGCTTAGCCCCAATAGTGTGGAAGCCTCAAGTGGAATCACAAATCACCAAGACACCTTGGAATACTTTAGAGAATATGATTACTTGGTTCTCTCTAGTGAAATTGGCTAGCCCTTCTTTAGTGTATCCACACTAGTGCCCATTTCACCAACCAAAGACATCTTTATATAGTATGGAGGATTAGGGTTAAACCCTAATACCCATGACCTTTCATTTCCTAGGATCCATGGGTTAAACACTCCATGGACTATCCATGAAAGCTTAGCCCAACCTAAATGAACTTGGCCCATTCCATATATATAAGAGTCCATATTTAATTAGTTCCTTTTTGATCACTTAATTAATTATAAATTAATTCTTGATCAATACTAATTAAATAATATGATTCCATATTAATATATTAGAACTTATAATATATTAATATTAATCGTAAACATACTATTCTCAAAAGATTATCCATATAAATTGTGTCGGTGAAGTGCAACCCAAATGGACCATGTCGGGTCGGGTCAAGTATATACCAAATATAGTTATGGACTTAGACATTAATCCAACACTTTCAACATTAATAAATCCTCCCGAAACAAAACCGGAGGGCTTGCCATAAATCATAAATGATTCATTGACAATCTCTTCTTTGGACAAAGGCTTGGACACATATGAATGATTGAAAGGAGGGGGTACATGATTATACCCTAGACCTTTTGATTGATTCCTTTTAAACTGCATACTTTGGTCTATCATATTTGCAACCACCTCACTTGAGAAATCATATTTTCTAACATCAAGTTTGGCGGTCTCAAATTTTCCTTTCAAAGATTCAACTTCAGCCACTAGCTCAGTATTTTGTTTGACTACATAATCATAGTTTTCACATTTGTTACTGTAGTTTTCCTGGAGTCTCCTAAAGTCTTTAATTTTTTATTCTAGTTGAGCTTTAAGTGGTTTTTGTCCTTTTCGAAGTCGGTACCCCTCATATCTAAGGTCTTCTATGTCTCTTATTAATTTGTCATTGAGTTCACGAAGAATCCTAAGATTTTCTACTTCATTGCCTAATGTCTCCATTTTATCGTGTAAAGTTTTCACATAATCTATACAAGCCTTAGAGCATGATGGGAGACTTACCTTGGACGAATTAGGTTCATGGGAAGAGGATACCATCAAAGCAAATTGTAGCTTCATCACACTGTCTTCAGCTGCTACAATCCTTGCAGTAGTATCATCCCTTACCTGTGCCAGATGAGCATTTTCTGGTCCAGATAAGTTGAAAGCTTGTATTTGATCATCCCAATCGAAAGATTGTGCAACCATAGCCTTTTCAATGTTTGCTTGACTACTGCTTCGGTTGTTCCCAACAGCAACCATTGTTCTGTCATTATTAATCCTTCTATCGGGGTGAGGGCAATCACGAGCAAAATGCCCTGGCTCGTGACAATTGAAACACCGAAGCTTTCCTTTGTTGAATCCAACCTTCTTGTCAGCGCTCATTCCCCAATTGTTCTTCCTTGTCTTTTTGGCAAACTGTTTTGCCCTAAATACAGCCATGGCAATTTGCCATGTGATGTCCATTTCCTCAACGTCCCCCGGATGGATTTGATCAAGATTTACAAATGACAAATGAGGGGGAAGCTCCCCAGCTACAAGCACATTGTAGCAATTCACAAGCCCTGCTGCAAAGACAAGGTTTTCATCACCCTCCTTTCCTTTTGAAGAGGAGGTCACATTTGAGGTTGGAGCAGTTTGGGCAGACACGAGTGGTTGACTTTGTGAGTGATGAATGACAGGTGCAGAGGACGATGAACCCGCAGGGGTATAAGAGAAACAAGAGAGAGCATTGTTAGTTGAAATGCCAAGATTGGCAGTTGAGTAGGAGTTCACATGATTGATCTCTCGCTGCTTGTCATCAATATCACACGCTTTGATGACAGCCATCACTTCAGCTAGAGAAAGGCGATTGAGATCCTTAGTCTTCTTAATAACAGCTACTTTCATGTCCCAAGATTTTGGGAGAGCATTTAGTAGCTTCTTATTAACTTCTGACTTTGTATAGAAGATCCCTGCCACAGTCATCTCTATGTTGAGAGTTGTGAATCGCTGCGGTTGAGCTTCGAGAGTCTCTCCGGGCACATAATTAAACATGTTGAAACGTTGCCTCAGCATATCTTGGCGGCTCTCTCGCATGTCTTCATTTCCCTTATATACTTCAATAAGGGCTTCCCACAGTGCTTTAGCAGAAGTATACTGTCTGAATCCTTGAGCAATGTCTGGAGATAAGGCCATAGTCAAAATGGCCAATGCCTTTTCTTGTTCTTCTACACTCTCAAAGTCTTCATCAGTGTAGTTTTCAATTTTCTTGTCAACCACCTGCCCCCTAACTGTAGTGGTGATTCTGACTGGATCATTTATAACACATTTCCAAATCTTGAAGTCCTTCATCTTTATATATTTCTCAATTCTATATTTCCACTCGGGGAAACCATCAGCAGACATGAGTCTTGGAATGTGCGTGGTTGTTCCCATCACAGCATCGAGTTCTTGATATTGATTAGGACTTTGTGATTCCAGTTTTTTAAATTAAGGTTAATGAATAAAAAAAAATTCTGTTTACTGTGAATTCTGAAAATTACTTGACTGAAATTCAAGAAAGGTTTACTGCCGAGAAAATGTTTACTGCCAAGAACTGTTTACGGCCGTAAACTAGGAGTTTACGGTCCATGAAAATTTTAAATTCTGAATCAGAAAATGAACGATGCAATTTATCTGAAATCGATTATCAGATAATCGATTTACGGCCAATGTTTTTTTGAGAGAATTTCGAGTTTACTGCCAATGAATCCGAGTTTACGGCCAATGAATTTCTTGTTAAAAAATTTCTTTTATTTGAGAATTAAATGCAATGAAATATTATTCTGAAAGCCTTAAGTTAGGAACTCGATTTGCTGGAGAAGAGATTCGATTGCGGTGTATGAACCTTGAATAGCTTGCGGCCGTGAACTTGGAGTTTACGGCCGTAAGCTCGGACCGTGAACTCTTAAGCACACAAAAATCGACTGGAATAAAACCCTACTTTCGCTGCGAATATCGTTTTGAGCAAAAACGCAACGGTAGGACGTCTTTAACACTGGTCTCGCTCTGATACCAATTGTACAGCCCAAAAAATGGATTTACCAATGATCAAAGACAAATAACAGAAGCAAAGATGAAATAATAAGCAAATAAAAAAACGAACCGAGCTTGCATACTCCTTAAAGCAATAAAACATCAGATACAACTTGGGGAAAACACGAAGGCATCAACAACCTTTAAAGTCTGAACAAACGCCCTATTTATAGCCAAGACTTACAACCGCAAGGAGTTTACGGCCGTAAACACATACCAACCGTAAACTAGACATAACTGATTTTTCTACACAATCACTACCACTAATCAGTATACCTAGACCAAACCATTTGATAGGGTCTTTCAAAGGTGACACATGTTGAAACGAACTTCCATCTTCAATTCTTCCGCGATTCTTCAATTTGGGCTCTAGGATGTGAGACCATAAAATCTGAGCAGCAACGAATGATTAACTCCAAATAATCACCCAAAAGTTGCGCACAAAAACACACCCCAAAAATCTTCAATAAAACCAAACCCATTTCGAATACATCACTTCCGAGCTTACAATTGCATCATCTCGTAGGCTTCAAAACTTCAAGATCACTTCGGTCTTCAACTCCACGTAATATGAAAAATTCAAGTTCGAATTTCCATATAAAACTTCTCCCCCTTTTTATAATCAAATTTTGATTATAAAACTCCAAGGAAAAAGAACGTGCTCTATTTGGAATTTTTCATGTCAAAACTTCCCCTTAACATGTGGCATAAACTTTGTGCTTCAATCTGTAAAATCCAAAAAATAATCAATTTTTAGCTTCATTCACGGATCGCCTTTGACAAAATTTCTCAAAAATGGGTTGAAATTGTCAATTTGAAAATTCTGCAGTGACCCGTTGCGCCCAAAAACAGCCAAATATGCAAAATTCTCCCCCATTTGCGAAATTGGGTAGAAAATGTTAATTCGCACAAACTGCAGGGACCGGAACTAAAAATTCTGCAATTTCTCAGCTTTATATCCCCATTTTTGAATTTGGATATTTTCTGCCAAAAATCTGAAACTGCAGGGACTCATTTTGAAAATTCGGCATTCTTCACAAACTTATAACACCAATTCGAATTTGGACCATTTGTGTCATTTCGTGAAAAGATCAGAGACCCAATTCGAAAATATTTGTTTTCTTCTTCAATGAACGAATTATAACAGGGAACGCTTCGCACGTTGTCAAATTCTTCGCATACTGAAACATGGATGCGAACGAAACACTTTGACCTTCAAACCCAATCATCCAATTTACAATACAAAGCCTTCGCATCTCTAACTCAATTAAGCCCAAAGAACAAATTGTGACCTTATGTGCGAATTGACCAAAGTACCTTATGCGAACTCGATTTTGATATTCACTGCCTTTGCTACAAAAATTTTCACATTGATTTCATTCACTCATATGCGAAAATCTAAACCCAATCATCTTCATATGCGAACTCAATTGAGACCCAAATCACGACTTTGGAAATTAATCAATTCCATTTTTCTTGACTTCACATCGATCGACAGCAACATACATTGACTATCAATTCGCATTTCCAGATTAACCATTCGATTATCACATATCCATTAACGGACCTTGCTTCCTAGTCGATCCAAATCAACAAACCAATAACGAATCATAAACCCTTCTATGATAAACAACTTGCTTGAACGATCCCATTCAAAGTAGTCGACGCCGAAAACTTCAAATCATGCAATTTTTGAGATAAACACCAAATCAAACATGATTTTGACATTCACAGCTCAAAAACAACTTGTATCTTCCAATTTCTTCTTCCAATTCATTGAATCAACCCATAGAAGTCGAGTTTGACTTTTTCTGGGATTGACTTTTCGAAGTCAAAGATCAAGAAACACGAAATTGACGTATCTAACCACAAATTTCATATCAAAACTTGTTCAACCAACTGTTCTTCACCTCCTTAAAGTGTTCTTGGTTAGTTTCATAGAAATCCAAGGGATCAATCTTATGATTTTTCAACTGACTTGATCATGATCGATTTGTGTGATTGAACACAATATATAGAATCGATTCACAAGTCTAACTCAACAATCAAAGCTAATCGAATTCCAGATATAAAGAAACGAAAACGAAGATTTAAGCACACTTTGAAGAACAATCGTGAATCAAGAGCATCTTGAAGTACAACCATCTTAAGCACAGAAAATAAAAATACGCAAGAAGTGATCAGCGACTAGAGATGATCGAACAGATTTAGTGAGGTTTGGACTTTTATCATTTTAATATTGGATCACGAGAAAATGTATGGATGCAAAATTCTTAGTAAACAGTAATGGACATCGAGTTTGGGCTCAAGATATGGATCAATTTAATCAAAAAATTTTGACACAATATGACTTCGAATATAATGGAACAAAAGAATTCAATTCAGAATCAAAATGATTTTTATATAAAATCTTGATCTAAACAAACAATTGCAATTAAGAGTCAAATCGAACAAAAGAATATGAGACTGGATCAGCCTTGGATCAACAAAAAATTATTGGATCATACTAAAGGAAATCAAAACGAATTAGATCCAATGAATCAAATTGATCAAAATTCAAAAACGTAACGCACGATTTCAATGAAATAAAGAGAGATCATAGAGAGAGACTCACCAAAATTGCTCCAATTGTGACAAATGTTGCCAAACCGAGAATCGTTCTTCAAATATCACTTTGATCTTGACAACCAAGCTCTGATACCAATTGTAGTGACAAAAGAACATGGTTTGGCATGCAGAATTTAAGTTTCCACAATTGAACATGGGATTTGGGTGATCAAGAGATGTATTGATTGTATATGGTGTTACAAAAAGGATCTAGATCTAGACTACATAAATAAAACACACTTACACACTCAACTTTTACATTTCTCAAGCACACATCTACAAGTGGACAAACCCACCTTATCTAGAGGTGTTTACATGTATTTCTCTCACTCTCTATCTCTCATGTGTCAAAAGTCGAATACTCCACATGCAACTGGGTTTTACAAAATTCAAACATTTACAAAGTCAATCATGAAAAACTTTGCACCCCAACAGTAGTACCGGTTCTTTGGCGATTTGGCTGCCTGCTGCTTCTCCGACACCGTGTACACCTCCGGGCGACGGCCACGCCTGTCATCCTTGGCAAACGGTCGGAACCGAGCCTGTGGTCTTCTCGCTTGGTCGTAGTGCCTACTTCCACCTTGTAAATCCATGTGACCCGGGTTGTGGTGCCTGGCAGTCATGGCATTCAAGTAGGTCTGATTTGTTGCTTCGCCATCCTCCTGTCTCAAATATCGTTCCACCCTTTCCTTCAATTCGGCCTGTGTTAGAGGCTTCTTTCCCATGGGTTTTTACCATAAAGGGCCTGGAAAAATCCCCCACGTGAAGGCGTCGGCTATGAGCCCCTCATCATGCCCCGGTATGTCTAACGTGGCGTTTATAAACCTTGTGAAGTATTCCCGTACAGTTTCAGCCTCCTTTTGCTTACAGCCTATGATTGAATGAGATTCTCCCTTCTACTTGTGTAATTGCATAAAATTGGTAAGAAAAAGATACTTAAGTTGGGCAAAATTGGAAATGTTGCCCGATCGTAGCGTCTTGAACCATGTGTCGGCGTCGCCGTTAAGTGTAGTTGGGAAATACGTACACCAAAACCTCTCATCAAGCTTTAATGACATCATGGACCATTCATATGTGTCGATGTGGCTATCTGAGTCAGTGTTTCCGTTATATGTCTTGAGCGTCGGTAGTTTGGCTGTGTTTGGTATTTCGTAGTCCAATAATTCTTTGACAAACGGAGACGTCACACTACGGGAAAGGCATTCATGGCCTGGGATGGTGGACGCTCCCAGCTGCTGGTATTGTGTGTTTAAGCCATATGGTGGCAGCGTGTGATAGCCAGGGCTTGGTCTGTAAAAGGGGTACGGCTGTAATGGTAGTTGGAGGGAGTAACTGGAGGGGAAAGGGTGTATAGGTGTCATAGGGCTAACCGTTGTTGTCTGCTGTAAGTTATTGTTGGCGGTGATGGTTAGTCTGGTCCATGTGTCGTCCAGTGAATAGACAGGCGGCGTATGAGCTATCATGGTTTGCGCCAACAGTGGCACTTAAAGCATTGAACTATGTCCGCTCGTCACCTGGTACGTCGGTGTCGCTGTAAATGACGGTGGTATGTTGAAAACGTGGCCTGGTGGAAGCATCGTTGAGTGAACCGGTCATGTTTGTTGCAATGGCAGCATGAAGAACGGTGGAATCTGAAAGGAAGTTGTTGGAAATGGCCCCACCGGAGCTATTCTTGGCTGGTGAACTGGCAGTTTTGGGGCACCTTCAGTGGTTACCTTTGAGCTTCCTTCGCCTGTAGCGGCCTTGCTGACCGCTAGAGATGGCAGTGTTTCGTTCAACATTGCCATGGGATGTATGGGACTAGTCTGTTGTCCCTCACTGCCGTTGGACACCGTTCACTTGTCACTTTCGTGCTTTTAGTTTGTGTTCTTAATCTCACAAACGGATGGCGCCAAATGATGCGACCTTGGCTTGGCTCGATCGGTATTGTTCACTTGGATTCTCGGCTGCCTCTGCAAGATCACAAAGAAAGGTGGCCGTCAGCCGCTTTCCGGGAGGAGCTCCCGGAAGAACGCTCTGACGGTCAAGTTAGAGAGTGTTTAGGATCTTTGGGTGTGCACTCTTAGAGAGTACAGAGAGCTTACCTCATAGGTCTGAGAGCGTATCCTTTTATACCTAGCTCCCTTGCCTGATCCGTACCAGACAAGATCTCTTTTTGGGGAGACAGGATCATAGGCGCTGATTGGAGAGTCATGCGCCTTCAACCATTAGGGCGCTCTTATTGGCTCTAACGGTAATGGTCTGATCCTCCTACTTGTCTCCTGGCCGTATCTTTTGTCTCAGAGCTGGGAGTGTCCCTTAGCGGGCGCGAGCCTTTCGCCTGTGCATTTCGCTCCCAGGGGCGCCAGCGGACGCTAAGCCTATTGGGTTGGGCTCGGTTAGCATGCTCGGCTCGTTCTTCTGCCGTGCTGCCCTATGCACGTCATCATTGACTATTTTACTTTAAGTCTTTATATATATATATATATATATATATATATATATATATATATATATATATATATATATATATATATATAACAAATATTCATTTAGATACCTACAAGACTTTATTTCCTTTGGCAAAATAGTATTATTGTAACACCCGAAATTTCAAATGTTCAATGAAGGGCCAAAAGTGTAAATTTAGGAAAGAGACTCAACTTGTAGGTCCACTTACTCGTTGAGTCGGAGCGAGATTCTGTCGTGGTTTAAGTGGCCAACTCGCCGAGTCGACGGCTTGGACTCGACAAGTTGGTGCTGAAGAGAGAAAAACCTAATCCCGGGGGTTGTGCCCTATATAAAGCGCATTACAACCCACCCTCACCCTCTTTGCTACCCTTTTGAGATCCAGAAACCCTAGAATTAAGTGAGCTTCCATTAATAGAGAGAATAGAGCTTTGGAGGAGAAAATCTTGGAAAAGGGCTTGAAGATCAAGAGGCTTGCTGCAAAGGAGTGGTGTAGATCCGGGATCTACTTCAGTTGGAGCTTATATTGGAGGTAATAATCTGTTGCTTGGGCTCTGATGCATCTAGATCTATTATCAATTGAGATTTGGGGCATTTTTGGTATGATTGAGAGCTATTTCGAGTTAGAGGCTTAGATCTGAGGTTGCTACTTCAGATCTAGACTTGTGATGGTCCAAAATGTCATAAAGCTTTTGTCTAGGAGTTGTTGGTGAAGCCCCTTTATCAGAAACCCTAGCCCTAGAGTGTTTTGGGCCTATAGCTCCTTGGTTTCACGTAAAGTTTGCAACTTTATGTGAGGGTTAGACTCTAGAAGAGTGAATCTACGGATTGGAGCCCCTGCATGGCTCGAAAAGCCACTATATGAATTTAGAACTGGAGAGACTCGGCGAGTCACATGGACATACTTGATGAGTTGTATGAACATGAGCATGGACTCGGCGAGTTGGAAGAGCAACTCGGCAAGTCTGTTGAAGATTGCCTTGGACTTGGCGAGTCTGTTCTTGGACTCGGCGATTCTGGTCGCGGAACCCTAACCTCTTCTGGTTAAAGCCTCAAATCAGTGAGTCGAGGGGTGACTCTGTGAGTTGAGCAGGATGGGACTCGGAGATCGTTGGACTCGACGAGTCTTGGGGTGACTCGGCGAATTGAGTCGTGTACTAAGAGTTTTCAGAGTTTAAGGACTCGACGAGTCAAGGAGTTGACTCGGTGAGTAGGGTCAATCAGGAAGTTTGACTTTGGCCTGGACTTTGACTTTGACCTCCAAGGGTGTTATTGTGATTGGTTATTTATATCAATGGTCCATTGATGGCAATAGGTGTTGGAGTTTGGAGCAGTGCTTCGGATGTGTGCTTCCGTGGTTCGGTTCTTCATTTCAGGTGAGTTATCCTCACTGTACTCAAGGGTCTAAGGCACCAAGGTCGGCCCTTTGAATTGTTGTTTACAGCTTGTTATGTTATGTGTTGATATGCTTGCTAGTATCCTGGTAGATAAGATAATGATATGAGGATATACCTTGTTAGCTTAGTATCCTATAGAAATAGATAGTTAAGTGATGGCTAGTTCTGTTGGATCAGCGCCCTGGTAGTTGGGTAGTGGTTATTTATAGAGTTGTAGTTTGTCTTGCCTTATGTACGCTGGTAGGAGGTTAGCTGCGGGTTATGTATGTTGAGCAGTAGAAGAGGGTATTCCATCCCGGTAGGATGATAGGGCCCTAGTATGTTGGTTCTGTAGAGTATTATGTGGTTGCATGTTATATGTGCATGTTTGCTAGTGTGGGGCATTCCAACCCAATGGTTGTGGGCCAGGAATATTCCATCCAGGCAGGATGATTAGACTCATAGTAGGTTGGCATTCCAACCCAATGGTTGAGGGGCCTGGGGTATTCCATCTTGAGGGATGATTGGACCCATAGTAGTAGTAGTTACTGTAGGTATAAGGAGTGGGGCATTCCAACCCGATGGTTGTGGGCCAGGAGTATTCCATCCCGATAGGATGATTGGACTCATATTATGTTGGCATTCCAACCCGATGGTTGTGGGCCAGGAGTATTCCATCCCGGTAGGATGATTGGACTCATATTATGTTGGCATTCCAACCCGATGGTTGAGGGGCCTGGGGTATTCCATCTTGTGAGATGATTGGACCCATAGTAGTTATTGTTGTACGTATAGATGTATGGGCATTCCAACCCGATGGTTGTGGGCCGAGAGTATTCCATCCCGGTAGGATGATTGGGCTCGTATTATGTAGGCATTCCAACCCAATGGTTGAGGGCCAGGGGTATTCCATCTAGAAGGTTGATTGGACCCGTAGTATTTTCTTTTTTGTATGTGTATGTTTATGTGTTTATGGGTACTTTGGGAGAAACGCACTAAGCTTTCGGGCTTACAGTTGTGGTTTATTATTTCAGGTGCTTCAGGAGATCGTGGCAAGGCGAAGGCGTGATCGTACCGCTCCTCATGTTTTATGTTCTTATGATATGGTTCTGGGAAATACTCTGATGTTTTAAATATTTTGAAAACAAGATGTATGGACTTAATAGTTTTGAATGAAAAAAAAATGCTTTAAATTGGTTGAAAATTTTTGGTCGTTACAAGTTGATATCAGAGCCTTGGTTTGAGTGAATTGGAGGAACATTCGTGTGAATCCAGTCTCAAATCAAGGAGAGATTTTCAAAATAAGTAAAGGAGGACGCAGAGGGTACTATCAGCCGGAGCCAGTAAGTTAACCCAGAATACCATACAAGTTGTTTGTTTATGTGTTATGATAGAACAGCATGCTAGTATTAGGCTAGGGATCTTCAGGAATTTCATGATAGAATTGTCTGATCTACGATGCCTGATAGCCTAGGGTTTTCTTGATATGAGATATTTCATATTCCTCTAGGGGTGAGGATTGAGTGCTTGCCATGTATGTTTGTGCTTAGGGCGTTGTGGTGATACTTGAGACAAATATGGGTAGGTGTGGAAGGTAGTATGGGCCAGTACTACTGAAAGCACAGGACCCATACGCGTGTCATGGAAGTCACAACCCCTAGGTTGTTGGTTAGAGGTTAGTTCGCGGCAGTTACGCGAAGTATCTGAGGTTCTTATGGTTCATTACAGTATGGCTGATGCGAGACGTTTCGAGGCACGGTCCAGTTCGGGATCTGGATCAGGAGAGGGTGGTCAGGATGGACCAGCACCACCCGAATTCATCGGTAAAATGAGTATGGATGAGTTGGATGTTGGGATTCGTGATATCCTGCATGATGAGGTTGTTGTTATGTTCCGAGCTGAGTTGTCGGAACTGTTTGCGTCGATCAAGACCACCATGGTTGAGTATTTTGATGAGCATTATACAGCTCTTGCAGAGACAGCGGTCGCAGCAGCCGCAGCGGCCGTGGCAACGACAAGGGGAGGAGCCAGTTGGGGCTTTTAGTATCGGGATTTCGACAATACGAAGCCCCCTACTTTTAATGGAGTTCGGGATCCGATTGATGTTATGAGATGGTTGTTAGGTGTGGAGGAATGTTTCTTCACATGTTCATGCCCTGCTGATTAGAGGGTGAGTTGTGCTTTAAACTTGTTGAGGCTCGGGGCGAAGGATTGGTGGAGGTTGACTACGGGATCTTATTCTGATGCGTAGCAGGCTGCGGTTTTGTGGGATCAGTTCCGGGAAATGTTCAGTACTCGTTATGTTCCGCAGGTTGAGAGAGAGAGAGGTTGGCTTAGGAGTTCCTGGAACTGAAGCAGGGTTCAGAGTCGGTGACAGAGATCACCAGGATGTTCACTGAGAGGGCGATGTTTAGCCTAGAGTTTGCTTCAGAGTAGGCTCAGATGTCTCGATATGTGAGTATGCTCAATAGGGACATCAGGTAGTTCGTGTCCACGCAGAGGTGTAGTACCTTGTTGGAGTTGCAGCAGGCCGCTAGGCGGCGGGAGTTAGAGATTGAGCTCCAGTTGAGAGAGCAGAGGCAGGCCCCGGTGCAGTCGCAGTGTGACAACCCGAAATTTCTATTCTGTACAAACATGTCAGGTCAATAGAAGTCAGAGCAGTTGCTGTTAATTTTCAGACTTTTTGGATTAAGTTTGAGTATTTTAGGATTATCACTTTGGGAGATATCAGGAGAGAGGATGCCCTAGGGTTTATTGTGCAATAATAAAATCCTGAGTCATCATAAAATTGGAGTTTACGGCCTAAACAATGGTGTTTACGGCCGCAAACCCCAAGGAAGGGGGTATATAAGTGACACTTAGTCTTTTAAATCACTTTTCACCTTTCCAAGAGTAAACTCCCAAACTCTCTCAAGTATCATCCCGGTTTTTCTTCGAGATCTTCAATCTAGTGAGTGCTTCTAGCTCTTTAAAGTTAGTATATCACTTAATCTAGTGTTTTAACACACATCCATCCGTCTAAATGTTCCAAAAGGTTGATTCTTCAAGTTCACCAAGAACACACACTAGTGTTCTTGGACTTTTGGCTCATTTCAAGCTTCTATATTGTAAGTGTTTCTATCCTAGAGTATCATACTACTTATTATACATCTTTACATCAAGAAAATGTCCCAAGAACACCAAGAACAAGGTGTTCACGGTTCAAGAAGTTCTTGAACCGTAAACACCAAGTAAAGGTGCCAAAGGGTGCCTTAGGGTGCCTTAGTCCTTCACGAGCCTTAAGAACATGTCAAAATCCTTCCTTGATGTGTTTAGCACCTAAAAAGCACCAAAATCTCTCATTTTATATGTGTTTACGGTTTGGGGATCTCCCAAAACCGTAAACACCCCAAAGTGTGAATAAATGACACATATTCCTTCCTATGCCTTAGTAACTAACATGGATCCATTCCTTGATGAGATAAGGACTTGAAAACCCCCCAAAATACCATAAACCTTATGATTTTATGGTAGTAAACTCAAAGGAAAATGGTTTAAGGACCGTAAACTCCAAATAGGAGTGAAATGGTGCCCTAGTTCCTTCCTTAGACACATACTTCTAGTAGAAAGGCTTGTAGGAACTTTTAAGGCTTCAAACAACAAATGGTCAAAAATGTGTGAGCTTACGGCCATAAACTCAAGGGTTTATGACCGTAAGCTCTTTTGGTTGTGACCAAAAAACCGTAAACTCCCTAATGGAGTTTTCTTTGAACCCCAAGCACACTAGCCTTTCCCTACAACACTTAGATGCAATCCTTGGGACTTAAAACACTTGTATAAGGTGTTTAGCATGTCCTACGGTGTCTTAACCTTGTTTATTAGTTGTTTAAAGACTAATTGGATACATATATGTGGTATTATATGTTAACTAGGATCATAGAGTGTGTTCAAGTCTTCACTTGACACCTAGCAACCCGGTTTCATCAGTTCATCCATACCACTCTCTACAGGTGAGTTCATACCCTTTAATCAATGTTTTAAATGTTTTTAAATACTTTTATGGGGGGATACAAGTTGACTCATGCTAGTTATTATATCAATCACATGTGATTAATAACTAACATGCAAATGGATTTACTATATGTTAGCTGTTTTACCAAACAGATTTCTTCAAATGTTTCATTAAACGTTTTTATATGTTTAAAACTCTTTATCAAACTGCTTTATACACTATATGTTTCTTTTCAAACTCTGTTACAAATGTATTTCAAACAAAGGTTTTCTTTATACTTAAACTGTTTGTTCAAACAAAATATTTTCAAAGTATTTTATAAACTGACATCAAGTCTAACTTTTCTTAGATATTAATCTTTTGCAAAGGTTTTACAAAACTCCTTTTATGCTTTTATATTATCAAATGCATGCCCATATATGTATAGTTATATAAGTAATGTTTAAAGGACTTAGGAAGGCTAAACCGCTTTATTTCCTTTTCCTTATTGGGATGTGGTCTGGTAGGGTATCAGTCATCCGTCCGAATGTCATCTAAATATTAGTTATATATCATGTATACATATGTAGACATAAAAGTGCCTTCAGTCAGTTCAGTACCTTTGGCTAGCAAAGGTATACCTTCGTTGATACTTGTACATTTCTAGTAACTATTATATGTATAGTTAGGAGATACTACTTGCTATTCCTATTACATGGAATTACACCAGAGTCAGTTCATTCATGAGTCTATACTAAATGTTATATGAAGAGATACACTTACATGGATACACTTACTTGGATACACTTACATGGATACACTTACATGGATACACTTACTTGGATACACTTACATGGATACACTTACTTGGATACACTTACATGGATACCTTTACATAGATACCTTGTTAAAAGCATGCCTATATATGTATAGTTATATAAATAATGTTTAAAGGACTTAGGAAGGCTAACCCGCTTTATTTCCTTTTCCCCGTTGGGATGTGGTCTGGTAGGGTATCGAGTATCCGTCTGAAGGTAGTTTAAATATTAAGTTATATATCATGTGTACATATACGGACATAATAGTTCTAGTTAGTCGGTTTTGTACCTTTGAGTAGCAAAGGTATACGTTCATATATCCCTATTAAGCTATCATAGGTATAGTTTGGGCTTATATATATGATTTGGTAATAAATATGGATTTCGACCTAGCGATTCGTTGCGGAAGTCACCTTTAGTTCCAAATGTAGAATAGGGACTATCAATCATATTATTACTTACTTACAGCAGGACTCATGAGAAGACTACTTACTTACTAAGACGGGACAAACCATTCCGGCACCCAACTGTTAGCAACAGAGGTAATTAACATCTACGGATGCCTACGGTTAATACTTATATTAGGGGTACCTTTACGGGACTAACCATTCCTTCAACCTAATGTTAGCTACAGAGGAAAATGAACATCTACGGATATTCAAGGTTAATACTTTTTCAGCAGTCGCGATGTCAAGTTGATCCTAATACAAAACGATAACACTTACATGGCTATATTTTTCCTATTACTTTTATTTTGTGATACATTCACATAAACGATGAGGTAGACTATGTACTGTTAGTAGTAGTCAAAAAGGGGAAAACCCATCTTTGTTACAGCAAAACATTCAGGTCTTGGTAGAAGACTACTTTCAAAACATTCGAGTCTTGGTAGAAGGCTACTCTTTATACTAATAGAAATCATAGGGATTTTCTAGGGTATTCAAACGTTTTCAAACTATTTTCAAACAGTTCATACTTATACAAACTTTTTCCAAATGTTCACAGGTCTTTACTTTCCAGTTTTACAAATCTAAGACACATTAATACTTATGAATTCACCAACTTTATTGCTGATACTCGCTTTCAAAATACTTGTATTCTCAGGTCACAAATAGACAGGTACGACAACCAGTTTTTGTGAAGACGGAGAAATCAAGACTCCTATATTATTTTGATTGTTCATTATGTTGTCTTATACTATGAAAGAACACTCTTGTAACTAAAATTATACTATTAATGCAATGGATGTTGTTGTTGCTTGTTTACTAATTTGCATTGTTATGATACATTACATGACGTCCTCCGCCCCAGAACGTTTCCGCCGTTCTCGGTTTTGGGGTGTGACACGCAGTCTGCACCAAAGTGGATGAGGTTCGCGGATTATAGGTAGGGAGGTCTGATAATTCGCACTTGCGGGAAGTTCAGCAAGCTGCACGAGGGTAATTTTCGTTCTTCTTCGGGGTGCCACAAGTGTGGCAAGGAGGGCCACATAGCCAGGGATTATAGGTAGTCGACTCCAGCAGCAGGAGTCCGACTTTGTTATCATTGTGATCAGGTGGGCCATATGAAGGCCCAGTGTCCTCTGTTGGCTGCCAGGTCAGTGTAGGCCCCAGCGCCAGCCACTTTGAGACTTACTGACGGAGGTCAGGGTCGAGCAGAGCATTCAAAGGCTCCAGGGCGTGCTTATCAGCTTGTGACCGAGGAGATCGAGTCAGTGCCATAGGTATCAGCCGGTATGTTTTTCTGCCTTATCTTGTTTATGTTATGATTATGAGATGTTGTTTCTTGCATGAGACATTAAAGTGTTGTATGTGTTAGAGAAGAGTTAGTATTGAGGGTTTTAGAGGGTTAGTATCCGATGTGGAATTCGAGAGAAAGGAAGGTTATGGTTTGGGAATTCAGGAACTTTTATCAGAACTTAGGTTCCTTGAAGTTCGGTGTATTAGTGGGGTTCGATTGAGCAACATGTTAGCTTCGCCACCAGTGGATGGTGGTTAGTGCCCTAAGTGGGGGAGAATTGGAAATTCTTGAATGAGTCGCTGGTTGTAGAATGTTGCCTGACGCAGTTTGAATGTTGATTATTGGGGTGGTGCGATGAGACGGTTCCGTTATAGTAAGGGCTTTGCATGTGTCGTGGATCTTTGAAAGAGTAGTGAGGATGTTGTTTTGTGATAGCGGCTAGTGGGGTTGTCCCCGAAGGGTGGAGATGTCGACGAAATGCGGCAGGCTATGTATGGATTGTTGGTCATGCGATTAGTCTCTCAATATGTATGCATGTTAGGAGATAGCGGTGAGCACCGCTAAGGGGTGATGTATAGCGAGGATCTGTCGTTGTGGCAATGTTGGATGATGTGTAGGTATATTTCAGTCTCCTTGGAAGAGGAGGGGGATAGTGGCTCCATATCGGATATTTGGACAGAGGAAAGTGAGGTAGCAGGTTAACAGACTCGGGAACAGTTTGGACCGGTGATGAGGACTGTATAAGGATATTACAGTTGGAGGTGAAGGACCTAGAGATCGTGATAGGGAGGTATGAGTGGGTTACACTCAGTTGTGGCGAACCGAAGGGTTCGAGGGTGACACAAGGACAAGGTCCTTGGTTCCGAGCATGGTTGTAGGTTTGATTTATGTATGTGGAGGTATTCCAATCTGGGGTATTCCATCATGAGGATGACCAGACCCTATGATTGATTGGACCTGGTGTGTTTGGTATTCCAACCCGAGGGTTAATTGGACCAAACATATATGAGGATGTGAGGGTATACCATCCTAGGGATGATTGGATCCGTTATAGGCGTGCTTGGTATTCCAGCCCGAGGCTGATTGGGCCAGGTACGAGTGGTTACGCGATATGGTTCGTTGATAGGTTATGGAAGCTGAAGGATGCAGCATCTTGTCAGTGCGTAAGGGATAGAACCAGAGGGTGGAACAGGATTCGTTCCATGTTGCAAGTTATCAGGGTTATCGCCAATTATGGGCGAAGGAAGATGGATTGGTTTCTTAGCAGAGCTCAGTGGGTGTTCGTGGAATCTAGCATTGTAGGGAGCGGAAGTGTGTCCCTGATATGAAGGGTTAGTATTATCGGGTGATTTGTGGTTAATTCGTGGTGCTATTGAGTTGAAAGGCCGATGATCAGCTTGGAGTAGTGGCAGGGATGCCACGTGAGAATAAGCCATTTTAGGAGAGATGCAGAAGTAGGGTTTGTAAGAGCATGAGTTGATTGTGAAGTCGGGTCTGCAGTGCAAGGGGTTTAATCTGAGGTGTATATTGCAGTAGGCTTCGAGGACGAAGCCTAATTTAAGTGGGGGGAAGTTGTAATACCCCAAATTTCAAATGTTCAATGAAGGTCCAAAAGTGTAAATTTGGGAATGGGACTCGATGAGTAGGTCTACTTACTCGCCGAGTCGGAGCGAGATTCTGTCGCCGTTTAAGTGGCCAACTCGCCGAGTCGGCGACTTGGACTCGACGACTTGGTGCTGAAGAGAGAAAACCCTAATCCCAGGGGTTGTGCCCTATATAAAGCGCATTACAACCGACCCTCACCCTCTTTGCTACCCTTTTGAGATCCAGAAACCCTAGAATCAAGTGAGCTTCCATTAATAGAGAGAATAGATCTTTGGAGGAGAAAATCTTAGAAAGGGGCTTGAAGATCAAGAGGCTTGCTGCAAAGGAGTGCTGTAGATCCGGGATCTACTTCAGTTGGAGCTTATATTGGAAGTAATAATCTGTTGCTTGGGCTCTTTTGCATCTATATCTATTATCAATTGAGATTTGGGGCATTTTTGGTATGATTGAGAGCTATTTCAAGTTAGAGGCTTAGATCTGAGGTTGCTACTTCAGATCTAGAGTTTTGATGGTCCAAAATGTCATAAAGTTTCTGTCTAGGAGTTGTTGGTGAAGCCCCTTTGTCATAAACCCTAGCCCTAGAGTGTTAGCAAAGTGGGAATTCATGTGGACACTTCCAAAATAAAGGCCATTAAGAACTGGTCAGCTCCAAATATGACTACAAAAATTTGTCAATTTCTAGGTCTCATTGGATACTATCATAGGTTTATTCATAACTTCTCTAGGATCGCAAAACCGCTTACTACATTGACCCATAAAGATATGACCTTTGATTGGGAAGAGAAACAAGAGAAGGCATTCCAAACGCTGAAACAAGCCTTATGCAGCGCACCAATACTATCCCTCCCAGAAGGGATAGAAGACTTTGTGGTTTATTGTGATGCATCCAACCAAGGGTGTGGTTGTGTTCTTATGCAACGAGGAAAGGTCATCACCTATGCCTCAAGACAGCTAAAGACACACGAAGTCAACTACACCACACATGATCTTGAGTTAGGAGCAGTGGTATTTGCTCTGAAGATCTGGAGACACTACATGTATGGTACAAAAAGCACTATCTTTACAGACCACAAAAGCCTTCAACACATATTCGACCAGAAGGAGCTCAACATGAGACAACGATGGTGGGTCGAGCTACTCAATGACTACGAATGAGAAATTTGTTATCATCCTAGTAAAGACAACATAGTAGCTGACGCCCTAAGTCAGAAAGAATACTCTGGTCGTAGAGTCAAATCATTGACTATGACGATCCATTCACATCTGTCCACACAAATTAAGGAGGCTCAGCTAGAAGCCTTGAAACCTGAAAATGTGGCGGGTGAGTCCCTGAGAGGGATGGATAAAAACTTGGACGTCAAGGGTGGCGGAGCCTTATACCTCATGGATCAGATCTGGACACCAAGGCACGGTGGTTTCGGAGACTTGGTCATGACCGAAGCGCACAACACTCAATATTCTGTCCACCCAGGTTCAGAGCAGATGTATCGGAATCTCAAAAAGTTATGCTGGTGGCCTAACATGAAAGCAGAAATTGCTACCTTCGTGAGCAAGTGTCTTACTTGCGCCAAGGTTAAGGTCGAATACCAGAAACCCTTAGGTTTGCTACAACAACCGGAGATACTTGAGTGGAAGTGGGGGTGGATCACAATGGACTTCATAACCAAGTTTCCCAAAACAACGGGTGGTCTCGATACTATATGGGTGATCGTATACAGGTTAACCAAGTCCGCACACTTCCTGCCTATCAAAGAAACTGTCGAGATGGAGAAACTAACAAGAACCTACATTAGGGAGATTGTACAATGCATGGTGTTCCCATATCCATTATCTCTGATAGAGATAGTAGATTCACTTCAAGATTCTGGCAGTCACTACAAAGTTCCATAGGACCTAGGCTGGACATGAGCATAGCCTATCATCCGCAAATCGATGGACAAAGTGAGAGGACTATTCAAACTCTGGAAGATATGTTTCGAGCCTATGTGATTGACTTTGGAAAGGCATGGGATACTCATTTACCGCTTTTCGAGTTCTCTTATAATAATAGTTATCACACAAGCATAAAGGTTTCTCCATTTGAAGCCCTCTATGGCCGAAAGTGTAGATCCCCTCTGTGTTGGGATGAAGTGAGTGACACACGGTTAGCTAAAGGACGAGTTCCTGACAGCACTCTCACAGGTCCATAAATCATTCGGGAAACAACAGAGAAGATCGCTCAGATTCGTGAATGATTGAAAGCCTCTAGAGTCCGACATAAAGCTATGCAGACAAGAGAATGAAATCTTTGGAATTCCAGGTGGGTGTGTTCTATTGAAGGTCTCACCCTAGAAGTGCTTGATACGCTTCGGAAAGCGTGGAAAGCTAAATCTAAGATACGTAGGGCCTTTTGAGATTCTCGCTAAAATCGGCCCTGTAGCTTACAAACTCAAACTACCACACAAACTTAGTAACGTACACCCTACTTTCCACATTTCGAACCTGAAAAAGTGTCTATCCGACGAGACTCTTGTTATCCCACTCGATGAAATCAAGATCAATGAGATCCTTAATTTTGTGGAAGAACCAGTAGAGATCATGTACCGTGAGGTCAAGCAAACGAAGCAAAGTTGTATCCCGATAGTGAAGGTTCATTGGAATGCCAAGCAGGGACCTGAATTCACTTGGGAGCGGGAGGATCAAATGAAACTTAAATATACTCATCTTTTTCCTTAGTTATCTGTATTTGCTTAAACTCTAATTTCGGGACGAAATTCCCTTTAACAGGGGGGTGATGTGACAACCCGAAATTTCTATCTTTTAAAGTCAATCAATGCAGTCCAAAGGCATACTTGTATTTGTTACCTTTTAGCCTTGCTAAGGGTTATTCTAGGAGTTTTTAAGCCTTGTACACTTAGGACTTAATGCATCAAATTGTAAGTAAGGAATCTATGATTTACAAATTGAGCCAAGATCATCCATCAAGGGATGCTTACGGCCCATGGTAGGTTTACGGCCGTAAACCCAGGCTTGGCCGTAAACCCCTTCCTACTTGTATAGATTTCCTTCATTATTCTTCACTTCTCACATCTTCAAGTCAAGAACTCTCATTTCTCTCTCAAGTATCATCAAGATATCCTCCTTGATCTTCAAAAGTGTAAGTGATTCTTCCTTTCTTACTTGATATCATTCTTATTCAAGTGAAACCCTTTGATTTCATCCATGAAATCCACGTTTTTGGTTTAGATCTTCAAATCTTCATCTTTTCACCAAGAACACACACTTGTTCTTGGGGCCATTAACACCTTCAAGACTTCCATTTTGTAAGTATCTCTTCCATATACTTGTTATCCGTTAGAAACTCTTGAATCCCCATGAAACAAACACTTTTTAAGCATGATTCCTCAAGAGTTCACGGCCGTGAACCCTTCATAAGATCATGGTGGCCAAGAACCCTTCAACCCATGGTCGTAAACACTTCATGTATGTGGCCGTAAACACTTATAGTGTGCCCGTGAACACCCTTTCACTCAATCATATGTTATTGTAACACTTCATTCCAAGTGGTTCCTAGTCCCTAAGGTTGTTTCCTTACATGATTAGTTATTATATACACTAATTATATACATATATGTGTCATTATATTCTTAATAGGATCCGTTTGTGCAAGAGACTTCACTTCGCATTAAGTATATGTATGACACGGAAGTTAGCCGACTGTTAAAATCTTTGATATTCATGACGTAAAAGTTTAGAAAAATGACCTGGCAAAAGGTCTTACATCATATCTAGAGAAGATAGTTCTTGACAGCATAAAGACCTAACCAAAAGTACTTACAGTACAAAATAGTTTCATAGAAAATGCCACATCGGGCATAGACAGAAAAACGATTCCTTTTAACAAGGAAAATAAAGTAAAGCCTCTACTACTGGCGACGGTCATCCCTCTGGTGAACTATCAGTTCAGCCAGTTGACGTTCTACATCTAATAGGTGTCTTTCGTACACCCTCTGGCATACGCAGAGTTCTATGACTTCGGCTCGTGATTCAGCTAGTGCTTACAGCAGGGTTTCATGGTTTCTCTCAGATCTCTCACGAGCATCTTCTAGACGAATGGTACGGAGGGTATGCATTCTCGCATCGACGACAACTTCTGTGATCTGATGTAGGGTTGTCCTGCCTTGAACCTCATTTCGGGCCACTCTGCAGACCAAGATTGGCAAGATTATGTCTGCTGAGCCCCCATTGCTAAGGTCATAAAAGCTTCGTTCACCATTAAATGGCATGGGCTGATCTTGTCCTTGGCTCCATGTTTCCAAGCATTCCACCCACTCAGACATCGGGCCATGAAAAGTCGGACGAGGGTTAGGAATTGGAAAGGGAGTTGCTTAGGGTAGGTTCTCAACCTCTTGTTCGGAGTTAGCATCGTCCGAAAGGTCTTCATCATGGTGATCATTCACAGGGATAGGATGATCATTCTCTGGTTCTTCTTCAAACCATCCAGCAATGACCTCATTCGGAAGGTACTGGTTGCCGTGGGGATGGAGTCCAGCCATGTTATCTACGCGAGAATTGAGGTGAGAAAATAATTATTAGACGAACTATCTAGATAATTATTTAGAAAATCTTCATTAGTTACATCGCTATTTGTGAAGTGCATACCAATTATATGTAATCGAAACAGGATAGGCCTTCGAATAAGTGACCTTAACTCCAAATTCACACAGAATAGGGGTAAAGTAAAATTTCCACAGATTCAAAGTCTATAACATCCTAATTACATATAGCCTTAGTGTATCCACTTAGAAACTATCAAATTGGTAATGAAGATCCCGTTTTATTTCTCAAGTATAAAGTACTTATAGTAACACCAAATACCCCTATAGTATTTTAAGTTTAATGTTATGTTCTACTGTTCTCATTGTGGTAAGGTTGGTAAGATTTTTGACTTGTTGCAACCACACAACTACACTTAGGCACATGCTAGTCAACCCTCGGATAATATAGTTGATCAGGCTATATCTTCCCAGTTTTGACTATATGTCTCTAAGTCCACCTGTGTTGCCCAACAATCGTAATTCTTTTGTATTGTCCTAGTAACACTGATTTTAGTATGAATGCAGGCACGTATACTTAATTAAATATTTATTATTTAAAGTATAAACTCTTGGTCAGAGTATTTTTAATCCCATTGTATTTATAGTTAGTATATATTTTATGGGTTGATATACTTAATTCACTATAAACAACGCTCTGATACCAATCTGTCACACCCCAAAACCATGAACGGCGGAAACGTTCTGGGGCGGAGGATGTCATGTACAGTATCACAACAATGAAAAGTAGTAAACAAGCACCAACATCATCCATTGCATTAATAATATAGTTTTAATACAAGTGTGTTCTGTCAAATTATAATAGACATTAAAGTATAAATCAAAAAGAAAGATGAGTCTTGAACGAGCACCATCTTCTCTGAACCTTGCATTGGTACCTATCTGTGGTTGACCTGAGGATATAAGTTATTTTGAAAGAGAGTATCAGCTTTAAAGCTGGTGAGATCATAAGTATTTTAGTGTCTTAATTTGTATGTAAGTATTTGTATGTATATGAACTCTAAGTATTTAAAATGTATATGAACTGTAAGTGTTTAAAATATATATGAACTGTAAGTATGAAAATGTATATGAACTGTAAGTATGAAAATGTTTTGAATGATCCTAGGAAGCCCTATGTTTCCTAATAATCGTATCCTTCTACCAAGGCATCTAGTGTCTGTGTTTGGGTCTCTTGTAAGAGTGTGTATTTTCCCAAATCAGACTATCATTAACCAAAAATACAGTTTCTACATTACCGTGCGTCGTGTGAATGTTCACGAAGTGAATGTAATGGGAAAGTGAAACAGTACTATGGTGTAGTATCTAACTACAACCGTACTAACTACCTTAAATCTAATGTAATTTAAAGTAACATGTGATCGACCTGTATCCTGCTACCGACTATAGTAAAACGACGATGTAAGACGCCGTAAGACATGACATTTGGCACCTGTAGACTTGCAAGTCCCACTGTAGCGAGCAGCAAGGTGTAGGATAGTCAATCTAGTATAGATCTATACGCAAACTCATACGCTCCCCAATTAAGGAGATTTTGGCCACAAAAACGGTCATGGAAGGTAGTGCCATGACCCGTTTAATGGCTCACCTAACTAATGTAATGTATGTGCTAGCTGTATTGTGTGTTCTTCCTCTATCTAGCCTGTATAGTAATGTACTATAATGTTCTACGTGTGCTAGCTGTAATGTGTGTTCTCTCTCTATCTAGCATGTATAGTAATGTACTGTAATGTTCTGCGTGTGCTAGCTGTAATGTGTGTTCTCTCTCTATCTAGCATGTATAGTAATGTACTGTAATGTTCTACGTGTGCTAGCTGTAATGTGTGTTCTCTCTATCTAGCAAGTATTGACTCATGAATGAACTGACTCATTGTATGATATCGCGTTCTAGTAATAATTCTAGTATCTTCCTAAACTACCCATATGGTAGCTTACTAGTAATTTAACTGGTACGAATGAACATGGATGTATACCCTTACTACCCAAGGGCATTGGATGAACTGGAAGGACCTTTATGACTATATATGTACATATGATATATAACTAATATTTAAACAACCTACGGTCGGATACCCGATGTCCCACCAGACCACATCTCAAGCGCAAAAAGGAAATAGGGTGGATAGCCTTCCTAAGTCTTTTAAACATTTCTTATATAACTATACATATATAGGCATGCAATTGATAATATAAAAGCATAAAATAAGTTTTTTAAAACCTTTGAACATAATTATTATCTAAGAAAAGATTGACTTGATGTCAATCTATCAAACGGGTTGAAAGCATGGGTTTGATAAAACAGTTTAAGTATAAAGAAACATTTGTTTGAATCACAATTGTAAATGAGTTTGAAATGAAACATACAGTGTAAAATGAACAGTTTAATAAGGATTTTTAAACATATAAAATGTTTATAAACATCATTTGAAGGAAACTGTTTGGTAAAACGGCTAATGAGTAGCCAATCATTTGAATGTTGCTTATTAATCACATGTGATTGATATAATAAGTAGCATGATTCTACTTGTATCCCCCCGCCCATAAAGTATTTAAAAGCATTTAAAAGGTTGATTAAGGGGTATGAACTCACATGTTGCGAGTGGATCGGATGGAAGTGTCGGATAAGTGCTTGGTGTCAAGTGAAGACTTAGACACGCACAAAGATCCTAATTACATATGAGGACATATGTATATAAACAATTAGTCTTTAAAAAACTAATAAACAAGTCAAGACACTCTAGGACATGACAAACACTTTGTATAAGTGTTATAAGTGCTAAGGAGTGCATCTAAGTGTTGTAGGGTAAGGCTAGTGTGTTTGGGGTTCAAGGAACACTCCTAAAATGAGTTTACTACCTTAAAGACCAACACTCCTTGAGTTTACGGTCGTAAACTCTTGAGATTACGGTCGTAAACTCCTAACCTTTTGACCATTTGATGTTTTGAAGTCTTCTAAGCTATTCCAAACATTCCTACTTCATGTTTAAGCCTTAGGAAGTGTTGTGTGGCATCAAAACACTCCTAAATGGTGTTTACGGTCTAAGGACCATTTCTCCATGATTTTACTACCTTAAACCCATAAGTTTGGTATTTGGGGGTTTTCAAGTCCTTAGCTCAATCATGGCACTAGTCTAGGTTAGATTTAGACATAAGGAACAACCATGGGACTTTTATGGGACATTTAGACACTTTTTGGGGTGTTTACGGTTTTGGGAGATCCCTAAACCGTAAACACATATAAATGGACGTTTTCTTGTTCTTTTAGGTGATATACACATCAAGGATGGATCTAGACAAGTCCCTAAGGCATGGTGAAGCATCTAGACACACTAACGCACCCTAAGGCACTAAATTTTGGTGTTTACTATTTTGGGAGCCTCCCAAAACCATGAACACCTTGTTCTTGTGTGACAACCCGAAATTTTCATTTGGTCAAACCTTAAAATTCAACCACTTCTTATCGTGAATTAATATCATTATTTCTTATTGTTAAGAAATATAAAGTTAGTTTGCTTATTTTAATATTATTTTTAAACTAACGGGTGAAAGAAAGCGTCGTCTCGGGTTTTAAATATTTAAAACCGCAAACCCCTCGCGTCTTAGAAACCCTCGGCCAAACTATTTCGTTTGAGTCGAAAAATCATACCAAAATCCGAAAACTCATGCTTATCCATGAGTTTACTCCTTAAGTCTAGTCAAAAGGAGTGTACTCCCCATTTATCCAAAAGAGTAAACTCCCAAAAGAGTAAACTCAAGAAACACTCTCAAGTATCAAACTAGAAACAATTCCAAATCTTCAATCTTGTAAGTCTTCTAACCATTTCTTCTTAGTAAAACACTTAATCTAGTGTTTGTGCATCTATTCATCCATTCATTTATGTATTTTGTTTAGATTTTCCAAAACACCAAGAACACACACTAAGTGTTCTTGGCCTTTTAGCTCAAATCAAGCATCATTATAGTAAGTAATTCCATCCTTGAGTGCTTGTAGGCTAGTATATCAAATAAACACCAATAAAATTCGTCAAGAACACCATGATTGAGGTGTTCACGGTCCAAGGTGATGCTTGGGCCGTAAACACCATAAAGACCCCCAAAAGTGACTTAAGTCCCATGTTTAGCCCTAGTTTGAAGTCTAAGACTTACCTTAACTTAGTTAAACTTCCCATGGATGTTTTTAGGCTTTGAAAAACATCAAACACCACAAATTGTAGGTGTTTACGGTCTATGGATATTCCAAAACCGTAAACACCCAAAAAGGTGTTTAAATGAGCCATTTTCCTTTCTTAGCCCTAAAAACTAACTTTGATGTTTACCTAGTTGTGATAAGGACTTGAAACAAAGGCAATATCCCTTCCCATAAGGGTTTACGGTAGTAAACCCAGGGGAAAATACCCTTAGGCCGTAAACACCTCAAGGAGGGTGTTTTGTGGCCCTAGTCCATTCCAAAGGCTAAACCACTTAGCAAGATTGCTTCAAAGGATTTGTTAAACCTCCAAACAACCCATAGTTGCAAGAAATGGAGTTTAGACCGTAAACCCTTGAGTTTATTGCCATAAACTCCTAGGGTAAAGGTCATTTAGACCGTAAACTCCCAAGGAGTTTACCCTTGGATCCCAAACACCCTAGTTTTGCCCTACTAACACTCGGATGCAATCCTTGTGAACTTTAACACTTGAAACAAAGTGTTTTCAGGTTCTAGAGTGTCCCAATTCATTTTATTAGTTATAATAAGGCTAATTAGTTATATATATGTTCATTATATGATAACTAGGCTCGTGCGTGTGTACAAGTCTTCAATTGTCACCAAGCACCGTAACCGACACTTCAATTCAATCCACTCACCACAAGTGAGTTCATACCCCTTTAATTAACCTTTGAAATACTTTTAAATGTTTTAAATTCTTTTATGGGGGTAATACAAGTTGAATACTTATAGTTATTACATCAATCACATGTGATTAATAACTATAAAACCAATGATTTTATCACTGTTCAAATTGTTTATCAAACTGTTTTACTTCAAAATGTTTTAAAAACTCTTTTCTTACCAAATACTTTTATTTAAACTTTGTTATACTTCTTATAAATTGCATGCCCATATATGTATAGATATATAAGCAATGTTTAAAGGGCTTAGGAAGGTCATCCGCCCTATTTCCTTTTTCTCGATTTGGATGTGGTCTGGTGGGATGTCGGGTAGCCGTCCGAGGGTCGTTTCAATATTAATTATATATCATATGTGCATATATAGGCATAAAAGTGCTTCCATATTCATACATATTAGTTATATCATTAGTAAGTTACCATCGGGGTAACACAGGGTTACACTTATACTATTGCTAGATCAATGAGTCAGTTCATTCATGAGTCAATACTTAGTACTATGAGATCATATACATTACATTACTATGATAACATATACATTACATTACTATGAGAACATATACATTACATTGCTATGAGAACATATACAACTATACTAGCAGAAGAACATATACAACTATACTAGAAGAAGAACATATACAACTATACTAGAGAAAGAACATATACAACTATACTAGAAAGAGAACATATACAACGATACTAGAACATGTAACAATACATTACATATACATATATACATTGACAAATTGTGATCCACTGTATCGGAGCATGCCTTAAATGTCATGGCCCGAGTTGTAGCCAGAGTCTCTTGGAGGGAGAGCGTGAGTTTGCGTATAGATCTATACTGGATTGACTATCCTACACCTTGCTGCTAGCTACAGCCGGACCTGCAGGTCTGCGGGTGCCAAACGTCATTTCTTTTTACGACCTACATTTGTCGTTGTTTATCCAGTCGATAGTATGGTACAATTTATCACATGATACCTTAATATAAATTCGGTTTAAGGTAGTTAGTACAGCAGTAGTTCCTATATTACAATACTACAATACTACAGTAATTTATCCTTTATATACATTTAGTGATTATTTCACTTAAACATTTATGTACAAACTATATTTTGATAATGATAGTTACCCTTGGGAAAATTACACACTTTTACAACAAACGAACGTACAAAACAGTTACGCCTTGGTAGAAGGCTACTTTTAATAGAAAATATAGGTTTTTCTGAGAGATTCAAACTTTTACAAACACGTACAAACATTTACATACATTTTACAAACTTACACTTGAGACATGTTCAAACGTTTTGATAACAAACACTGACACTAAATACTTATGAACTCACCAGCTTAATACTGATAAACTCTTTCAAAATAACTTGTATTCTCAGGTCATCAGTAGACAGGTACCGAGGCCAGCTTTTGAGAAGATGGAGCGCATCCGAGACTCATCTTATTATTTTGATTCACATTATTTTTGGTGTCTATAACTGTACGGAACACGCTTGTATTAAAAATTATATATTTAATGCAATGGATGATGTTGTTTGCTTGTTTACTTTTACTATGTTGTGATACTTTACATGATGTCCTCCGCCCCAGAACGTTTCCGCCGTTCTTGGTTTTGGGGTGTGACAGATTGGTATCAGAGCATTGTTTATAGTGAATTAAGTATATCAACCCATAAAAGATATACTAAACTATAAACCCATTAGGGATTAAAACACTCTGACCAAGAGTCTATACTTTAAATACTAAAATAATTAATAAAGTATACTAGTCTGCATTCATACTAAAATCAGTGTCACAATGACAAGAACAAAAGTATTACGATTGTTAAATATCACAGGTAAGCTCGGGGATGTATGGTCAGTCCTGGGAATGGCATAGCCTGATCAATTATGTTGGTCCGAAGAGTGATTAGCACATGCCCTAGAATGATTGTGATATGTTAACAAGTCTAATAAAACTTACTAACAATACCACAAATAGATCAGTAGAACCTAAACTTAAAATACTATAGGAGTATTTTGTACTACTACGAGCTACTTATATACTACATTCTTATACCTCTCTTCTCGCGTAGATCAAAATGGCTGGATTTCATCACGGCGACCTGTACTTTCCAAATGAAGGCAATGCAGGGTGGATCGAAGAAGAGCCCGAAGATGAATATCCAATCCCTTTGGATGATCACCTCGCAGAAGGCTTTTCTGATGGATCTGACTCCGAGCCTGAAGTCAACAACCTACCGCTAGTAGGTCAAGCCCCAAACAACAACCCCCGACCAGCTTTTCCAGGTCCTACACCCTTGTGGGCAACCAACTTGAATCGCTGGAGTGACGAGCAAGGTCAACCCTTACCTTACTTTGGATGCCGAAGCTTTTACAACGTCAGCGAAGGTGGTTCTGCTGACCGAGCTCTGCCCGTCATTATCCGCAGAATAGCTCGTAATGTTGAGCAGGGTCGAGCAGCCATCGACCGGGTCATGGAGATTGATGCCAACTCTGGTGTCAACATAGTCCGCATCCGCCATCTTGAAGAAGACATGGAACGGACCCGGATAACCAATGAAACCCTACAGCAACAACTGGCTGCCTCCCGAGCTGAAGTCATGGAACTTCGAGCCCGTCAGAGGGCTCATGAGCGACACCTTCAAGAGGTGGTTCGTCAAGTGGCAGACCTCAGGGTTCGCCCGAGGAATTCCCATCGCCATTAAAAGATGTCTAGTACATCTCTGTCTTTTGATTAAGGAATAGCCTTTAGAATATGTGCTCTAAGTAGCACTTGTCTGTAAAATATTCCTAACTTTCAGTACTTTAACTAGGAACCTAGAAACTGTCAAACTTTTTCCGTACGGTATGATGTAAGGCCTACTGATAGGTCGATTTTCCTTGAACTTATTACATCAGTAATACCAGTAATATTGACAGCTATCTATCTGTGGAAAATCTGTACACTTGTGTTTTCCTACTATTCTTCCCTATTGTGATCTCAATTCGTACGCTCATTCAACTGTTGGGCTATGGTTAGTTAGTCCATGTGTCACTCTCACCCTACCTACGATTGATTCTTACCACTTGTTTATCTTTATAAACTTATAGCTGAAAGATGCCTTCTCGCAAATCTACCAGGAATAACCCTGCACCACCTCCACCACCTCCTCTGGTCATCGATACTGCAGCCCCGAATGCTGCCGTAGCCACAGCGGTGGCAACTGCCATGGCTCAGTATCACTCTACTGATGCCAGCAGAGGTGGAACCCCTATTGAATCAATTCCGGTTGAAACCCCTGTGCGCTCGAGAGAGTGCTCCTACAAGGATTTCACCAACTGTAAGCTGAAGTCCTTTCATGGGACCGGCGGAGTCATTGCCCTCTCGCAATGGTTCGAGAAGACTGAATTAGTCTTCGAAATCTGTTCATGCCCTGTTGCGAGAAAAGTCAAATATGCCGCATGCACCTTTAAAGGAAAGGCCCTGACGTGGTGGAACGGCCACGTTAAAGCTCTAACTCTCGTTGGAGCCAACGACATGGGCTGGGAAACGATGAAAGACCTCATGATTGAGGAGTACTGCCCGAGGGGCGAAATTCAGAAATTAGAGCAGGAGCTTTGGAGCCTGACCATGAAGGGCACCAACGTAGTCGCTTATACCGCCAGGTTCAGTGAACTGGTGGCCCTCTTCCCCAATATGATTCCCACTGAAGGGAAGAAGATCGAAAGGTACATATGGGGGCTAGTGCCTCCATATCAGGGGAATGTCCTATCATCAAACCCCGCTACCTTCGACAGTGCCAAGCGACTGGCACAGCGACTCATTGACCATGGAGTCAAAACCCCTGCAACAACAACCACCCTAGCCATTTTGGAACCCTCCAAACCCGCTGACACTAAGCGGAAGTTCTAGGAAGAGAAGAAGAGGCAGCGAGCTGCCAAAAAGCAACAAGTTGTGGCTGTGCATGCCGTAATATCCCCTACTGTTGCTACTGCTCCGGTGAAGCAGTATGCTGGAAGTCTGCCTAAGTGCAACAAATGCAACTTCCACCACAACGGCCCCTTCCGTGAAATGCAGTGTTCTAACTGCGACAAGAACGGACACATTGTCCATTTCTATAGACCTCCGGCAAGACCGATCACTCAAGTCCCCGGCTCTGGCGCGAGCCCAACCTGCTATGGATGTGGCGAAGTAGGCCACTATAAGAGGGACTGCCCCAAAGCAAAGAATGTTGGTGGAGCAGGAAGGGTACTAGCTATAGGCCACGGGGAAGCAGTTGCTGACCCGACAGTGGTGACTGGTACGTTCCTCCTCGATAACTCCTATGCATGTATTCTATTTGATAGTGGAGCAGAGTGAAGCTTCGTGAACCATAAATTTGCTCGCATGCTTAAGCAACAACCGCACACACTTAAGGAACAATTCACAGTAGAAATGGAAAATGGAAAAACTGAAAGTACGAATAGCATATACTTAGGTTGTACCCTAACTCTAGATAACCATTCATTCCCAATCGACCTTATGCCGGTCTCAATAAAAAGCTTCGACGTTATCATAGGCATGGATTGGTTAAGCCTTCATCGTGCCGACATCATGTGCTTCGAGAAAGCAGTCCGTCTAAACCTCCCGTCTAACGAAACTCTTATAGTCTACGGCGACAAACCCGGTGCGAGTCTTCGTATTATATCATGTATTCAAGCACAGAAGTATCTACGTAAAGAATACCATGCATTCCTTGCTCACGTCATCGATACGAGCCTCGAAGCGAAAGAACTAAAGAACATTCCAATAGTGGGCAACTTCCCCGACATTTTCCCAGAAGAGCTACCAGGATTACCTCCGCAACGACAGGTCGAGTTCAGAATCGACTTAGTTCCAGGAGCTACCCCAGTAGCCAAGTCGCCCTATCGATTAGCACCAGCAGAGATGCAGGAACTATCTGGTCAACTTAACGAACTGCTCAGCAAGGGCTTTATAAGACCAAGTTTCTCGCCTTGGGGAGCACCGGTCTTATTCGTTAAGAAGAAAGACGGATCATTCCGTATGTGTATCGACTATAGAGAACTCAACAAACTAATGGTCAAGAATCGTTACCCTCTGCCTCGCAAAGACGATCTATTTGACCAACTGCAAGGAGCGAGCTACTTTTCCAAAATTGATCTAAGATCCGGATATCACCAGTTACGAGTGTTAGAGGAGGATGTTCCGAAGACAGCCTTCCGAACTCGTTATGGACAATACGAGTTTGTGGTGATGCCATTCGGATTGACCAATGCGCCAGCAGTTTTCATGGATCTGATGAATAGAGTATGCCGACCTTACTTGGATCAGTTCGTCATAGTATTCATTGATGACATCCTGATCTACTCCCGAAGTAAGGAAGAGCATGGCGATCATCTGCGACAAGTTCTAAGAACTTTACGAACGGAGAAACTCTATACGAAGTTCTCTAAATGTGAATTTTGGATCCGAAGAGTCGAATTCTTAGGACACATGGTAAGCGAAGAGGGAATCCACGTGGATCCATCCAAAATTAAGGCCATTGAGAACTGGTCAGCACCGAAGATGCCTACAGAAATTCATCAATTTCTAGGTCTCGCTAGCTACTACCGCAGGTTTATATAGAATTTTTCCTGAATTGCAAAACCTCTTACAACCCTGACCCAGAAGGGCGTGGCCTTTGATTGGGAAGAGAAACAGGAGAGAGCGTTCCAAACGCTCAAGCGATCCTTGTGCACCGCACCAATACTATCCCTCCCCGAAGGGATAGAAGACTTCGTAGTCTATTGCGATGCATTGAATCAAGGGCTCGGGTGTGTTCTAATGTAGCGAGGTAAGGTCATCGCCTACGCCTCGAGACATCTGAAAACGCACGAAGTTAACTACACGACCCATGATCTTGAGCTAGGGGAAGTTGTGTTTGCCCTGAAGATCTGGAGACATTACTTGTACGGAACGAAAAGTACTATCTTTACCGACCACAAGAGTTTACAACACATATTCGATCAGAAAGAGCTCAACATGAGACAACGACAGTGGGTCGAGCTACTCAGTGACTACGAATGCGAAATTCGTTATCATCCGGGTAAAGCCAACGTAGTAGCGGACGCCCTAAGTCGGAAGGAATATTCTGGTCGAAGAGTCAAGTCGTTGACAATGACTATCCATTCACACTTGTCTACACAAATTTAGGCAGCCCAGCTAGAAGCTATGAAACCTGAACATATGGCGAGTGAATCCCTCAGAGGAATGGATAAGAATTTAGAAGCCAAGGGTGGCGGAGCCCTATATTTCATGGATCAGATCTGGACCCCGAAACACGGTGGTTTCCAAGAATTGGTCATGACCGAGGCGCACAACACTCAGTATTCCGTCCACCCAGGTTCGGATAAGATGTATCTGGATCTTAAAAAGCTATACCGGTGGCCTAATATGAAAGCAGAGATTGCTACCTTTGTAAGTAAATGCCTTACTTGCGCAAAGGTCAAGGTTGAATACCAGAAGCCCTCCGGTTTACTACAACAACCAGAGATTCCAGAATGGAAGTAGGAGCGGATCACTATGGATTTCATAACCATGTTTCCCAAGACAACGGGTGGACTTGATACCATATGGGTCATCGTCGATAGATTGACCAAGTCTGCACACTTCCTGCCTATCAAAGAAACTGACAAGATGGAGAAGCTTACGAGAACATACATTAGGGAGATTGTACGACTACATGGTGTACTTATATCCATTATCTCCGATAGAGATAGTAGGTTCACCTCCAGATTCTGGCAATCGCTACAACACTCCCTGGGAACAAGGCTGAACATGAGCACAGCCTACCATCCACAGACCGACGGACAAAGTGAGAGAACAATCCAGACCTTAGAAGATATGTTGCGCGCATGTGTGATTGACTTTGGAAAAACTTGGGATACCCATTTACCCCTCGTCGAATTTTCCTACAACAACAGTTATCACACGAGCATAAAGGCAGCTCCATTTGAGGCCCTCTATGGCCGAAGGTGCAGATCCCCTCTGTGCTTGGATGAGGTGGGTGATACCCAGTTAGATAAGGGACGAGTTCCCGAATGCACTCTCACAGGTCCGGAGATCATTCGGGAAACGACAGAGAAGATCGTTCAAATTCGTGAACGATTGAAAGCCTCTAGAGACCGACAGAAGAGCTACGCTGATAAGCGATGGAAACCTTTGGAATTCCAGGTGGGAGACCGAGTCCTTCTCAAATTCTCACCCTGGAAGGGCTTGATACGCTTCGGTAAGTGAGGGAATCTTAATCCGAGGTATATAGGACCCTTCGAGATCCTCGCAAGGATCGGCCCCGTGGCTTACAAACTCAACCTGCCCGACGAACTTCGTAACGTACATTCTACATTCCAGGTGTCTAACTTGAAAAAGTGTTTGTCTGACAAGACCCTCGTAATCCCACTCGACGAGATCGAGATCAACGAGAGTCTCAACTTCGTGGAAGAACCAGTAGAGGTCATGGACCGAGAAGTCAAGCAGACGAAGCAAAGCCGTATCCCGATTGTGAAGGTCCGCTGGAACGCCAAGCGAGGACCGGAATTCACTTGGGAGCATGAAGATCAGATGAAACTAAAATACCCCCATCTTTTTGCTTAGTTATGTGTAACTACTTTATTTATTTAGACTTTAATTTCGGGACGAAATTCCCTTAACAGGGGGATGATGTGACAACCTGAAATATTCATTTGGTCAAACCTTAAAAGTCAACCACTTCTTATCGTGAATTAATATCATTATTTCTTATTTTTAATAAATATAAAGTTCGTTTGATTATTTTAATATTATTTTTAAACGAACGGGTGAAAAAAGCGTCGTCTCGGGTTTTAAATTTTTAAAACCGCAAACACCTCGCGTCTTAGAAACCCTCGGCCAAACTATTTCGTTTAAGTCGAAAAATCATACCAAAATCCGAAAACTCATGCTTATCCATGAGTTTACTCCGTAAGTCTAGTCAAAAGGAGTTTACTCCCCATTTATCCAAAAGAGTAAACTCCCAAAAGAGTAAACTCAAGAAACACTCTCAAGTATCAAACTAGAAACAATTCCAAATCTTCAATCTTGTAAGTCTTCTAACCATTTCTTCTTAGTAAAACACTTAATCTAGTGTTTGTGCATCTATTCATCCATTCATTTATGTATTTTGTTTAGATTTTCCAAAACACCAAGAACACACACTAAGTGTTCTTGGCCTTTTAGCTCAAATCAAGCATCATTATAGTAAGTACTTCCATCCTTGAGTGCTTGTAAGCTAGTATATCAAATAAACACCAATAAAATTCGTCAAGAACACCATGATTGAGGTGTTCACGGTCCAAGGTGATGCTTGGGCCGTAAACACCATAAAAACCCCCAAAAGTGACTTAAGTCCCATGTTTAGCCCTAGTTTGAAGTCTAAGACTTACCTTAACTTAGTTAAACTTCCCATGGATGTTTTTAGGCTTTGAAAAACATCAAACACCACAAATTGTAGGTGTTTACGGTCTATGGATATTCCAAAACCGTAAACACCCAAAAAGGTGTTTAAATGAGCCATTTTCCTTTCTTAGCCCTAAAAACTAACTTAGATGTTTACCTAGTTGTGATAAGGACTTGAAACAAAGGCAATATCCCTTCCCATAAGGGTTTACAGTAGTAAACCCAGGGGAAAATACCCTTAGGTCGTAAACACCTCAAGGAGGGTGTTTTGTGGCCCTAGTCCATTCCAAAGGCTAAACCACTTAGCAAGATTGCTTCAAAGGATTTGTTAAACCTCCAAACAACCCATAGTTGCAAGAAATGGAGTTTAGACCGTAAACCCTTGAGTTTATTGCCATAAACTCCTAGGGTAAAGGTCATTTAGACCGTAAACTCCCAAGGAGTTTACCCTTGGATCCCAAACACCCTAGTTTTTCCCTACTAACACTCGGATGCAATCCTTGTGAACTTTAACACTTGAAACAAAGTGTTTTCAGGTTTTAGAGTGTACCAATTCATTTTATTAGTTATAATAAGGCTAATTAGTTATATATATGTTCATTATATGATAACTAGGCTCGTGCGTGTGTACAAGTCTTCAATTGTCACCAAGCACCGTAACCGACACTTCAATTCAATCCACTCACCACAAGTGAGTTCATACCCCTTTAATTAACCTTTGAAATACTTTTAAATGTTTTAAATGCTTTTATGGTGGTAATACAAGTTGAATACTTATAGTTATTACATCAATCACATGTGATTAATAACTATAAAACCAATGATTTTATCACTGTTCAAACTGTTTATCAAACTGTTTTACTTCAAAATGTTTTAAAAACTCTTTTCTTACCAAATACTTTTATTTAAACTTTGTTATACTTCTTATAAATTGCATGCCCATATATGTATAGATATATAAGCAATGTTTAAAGGGCTTAGGAAGGTCATCCGCCCTATTCCCTTTTTCTCGATTTGGATGTGGTCTGGTGGGATGTCGGGTAGCCGTCCGAGGGTCGTTTCAATATTAATTATATATCATATGTGCATATATAGGCATAAAAGTGCTTCCATATTCATACATATCAGTTATATCATTAGTAAGTTACCATCGGGGTAACACAGGGTTACACTTATACTATTGCTAGATCAATGAGTCAGTTCATTCATGAGTCAATACTTAGTACTATGAGATCATATACATTACATTACTATGATAACATATACATTACATTACTATGAGAACATATACATTACATTGCTATGAGAACATATACAACTATACTAGCAGAAGAACATATACAACTATACTAGAAGAAGAACATATACAACTATACTAGAGAAAGAACATATACAACTATACTAGAAAGAGAACATATACAACGATACTAGAACATGTAACAATACATTACATATACATATATACATTGACAAATTGTGATCCACTGTATCGGAGCATGCCTTAAATGTCATGGCCCGAGTTGTAGCCAGAGTCTCTTGGAGGGAGAGCGTGAGTTTGCGTATAGATCTATACTGGATTGACTATCCTACACCTTGCTGCTAGCTACAGCCGGACCTACAGGTCTGCGGGTGCCAAACGTCATTTCTTTTTACGACCTACATTTGTCGTTGTTTATCCAGTCGATAGTATGGTACAATTTATCACATGATACCTTAATATAAATTCGGTTTAAGGTAGTTAGTACAGCAGTAGTTCCTATATTACAATACTACAATACTACAGTAATTTATCCTTTATATACATTTAGTGATTATTTCACTTAAACATTTATGTACAAACTATATTTTGATAATGATAGTTACCCTTGGGAAAATTACACACTTTTACAACAAACGAACGTACAAAACAGTTACGCCTTGGTAGAAGGCTACTTTTAATAGAAAATATAGGTTTTTCTGAGAGATTCAAACTTTTACAAACACGTACAAACATTTACATACATTTTACAAACTTACACTTGAGACATGTTCAAACGTTTTGATAACAAACACTGACACTAAATACTTATGAACTCACCAGCTTAATACTGATAAACTCTTTCAAAATAACTTGTATTCTCAGGTCATCAGTAGACAGGTACCGAGGCCAGCTTTTGAGAAGATGGAGCGCATCCGAGACTCATCTTATTATTTTGATTCACATTATTTTTGGTGTCTATAACTGTACGGAACACGCTTGTATTAAAAATTATATATTTAATGCAATGGATGATGTTGTTTGCTTGTTTACTTTTACTATGTTGTGATACTTTACATGACGTCCTCCGCCCCAGAACGTTTCCACCGTTCTTGGTTTTGGGGTGTGACATCTTGGTGTTCTTGGGACTTTTCTTTGATATAAACATGTATAGCAAGATTTAAATGACTCTAGGATAGAAGTACTTACATTGTCGAAGCATGAAATGAACTTAAAGTTCGAGAACACTAGTGTGTGTTCTTGGTGTTTTGGAAAAACTAGTCAAAACACATAAATGGATGGATTAAAGGATGTACAATCACTAGATTAAGTGATATATTAACTTGAAAGGGCTAGAAACACTTACTAGATTGAAGATATTTGAACAAAACTTGGATGATACTTGAGAGGATTTTTGGAGTTTACTCTTTTGGTAAATGGGGAGTAAACACAAAATGACTAGTTTTGGGGGAGTAAACTCATGCTTAAGGCATGAGTTTACGTTTTTGGATGATTTTTCGACCCAAACATAAAAGTTTGGTCGTGAACTTCTAAGACACGAGGTGTTTGCGGTTTTTAAATTTCAAAACCCGAGACGACACTTTCTTTCACCCGTTCGTTTAAAGAATAATATTAAAATAATCAAACGAACTTTAAATTTGCCAAAAATAAGTAATAATGTAATTGACCTATAAATCGAAGTGATTGACTGTTAGGGTTTGACCGAATGAAAATTTCAAGTTGTCACAGCAAATGAAGTAATAAAGTAAGGAGGAACATTAAGAAGCCTTTTTAAGGATGATCTTGTGAGGTTCGAACCAACACCCTTACACAGGCAAGCTTCCTTCAAGTGTGTGGGAATTAGGATGATCTTTATTCTTTCCCTATATTATGCGACATGCTCCTTCGGATCTGTGGCCCATCGTAAGGCTTCATGTTGGGTGTTTGGAAGTGCTTTGGGACCTCGGTGTCAGCAATTGCAGGAGCGAATCTCGATATCTTATGGCTTGTGGGGGGATACTTCCGGTATAGGTTGAACTACTCCAAGCACGCTTGAGATCATTTTTCTTAATTGTTGAAGTTCGTTAGCCATGATCGGGCTTAAACCTGTATCAAGGTCCATATAGTTAGTAGTAAAGATATTATTATCGACGAAGTTACCAGGATCCTTGTTATTGAGAGTAACGAAGATTTAGTCGGGATCTTGGGTCGTATGGTCTTTCTCTCTTTGAGTTGCGACCCAAGCAGGAACAGAGGCCAATATTGAGGATCCTATCTCGCGGCGATTCGCTAAGGATCACGTGTTATCAAAGTTTAGGATCTTGGGTTGCAAGATCAAGGGTGCTGCTTCTTGAGGCTTGTGGATTTCTTCCCTCATTCTCTCCACTTCCTTGAGTATTGTTTTGTTATCCTCCTGCTATTGATTGACTTGTCGTTCCAGTCTCTTCATTATAGCGAAAATTTCATTATTGAAAATCAGCACAGGAGCATCCTGAAGTCCTTGGGTAGTGACCGGAGAGGTGTTTTTCTTCGGTGTCTCAGAGGCTTTCTTAGGAGCTCCCACTGGGGGTGGAGGAAGGTTTTTATAGGAAATGGGAGGAATAGAGGAGAAAGATATGGTCGGTTGTGTAGACATGATTTTCCGAAAGGTTTTGAACACCACGGCCCCACAGTGGGCACCAAATTGTTTTGGTCAAAAATCAACTAAGTAAATTCTAACCAAATTGTATGAGAGGTCGTGATGTCCGTGGTAAATCAAGTAAGTAATGATAAACAAAGTGACACAAGTGAGTTATAAGGAAAGACCTTGATCCTTAATAGGATATCCGGCATAAAACTGTGGGAGGTGATAATGATCATCTGCCTTGATAATTTTCTTGATGTAAAATGTTGAATACAGAGATTCATATGTAAATGTAAGTACAAGTATCGTGGATGATCCAAATGTGTCCCTAGTGTACTAGTAACATGTGTTATTTATAGTCTAATGCTAATAACAAAAAATCTGATAATTTCGAGATCCTCCATAATCAGCATATGAACGTTATTTGACTTGGTATTTCGGGTCTTTTGCTTGGTTGAGATGACTCTCCGTTGAGAATGGGTCTTGTGTTGACTCATTCTGCACATGTGAGGACAATAAAGAAAATCTAGTTGTTACAAGTGTTAGAAATATTAGTGGTAATAGTCATGATCTCGGGATATGTTTAAGGATCCTGAGGCTTCAGAAGTATTTGAGGATCCTGAATATGAGTCAAGGATCTTGCCCCTAACAATAACTGGTATTTTCTTATGAAAGATGGAATTGGTTTTAGTCTTGTTGCACTGTGTATTGAGTATATTGTTATTGGCAGTTTAAATATTATGGATAGTATGGGTTATGGGATTCTGGAGCAGATAATGAAATATGTAGATTGGTATTTTATTTTGGTGGTTATGTCTTTGGCTATAACTGTTTGGATTTGGACATAACTGTTTGGATTTGCTATGAGAACTAATAGCATGAAATTCTAAGATGTGTGTAATGGAATTAGAGATATAATATAATTGTGTGTGCTTTGTTTTGGTTGATAGGCATATTTATATAGGTAAAAAAATAAAAATATATATATTTATAACTTTGATTGGTCAATGGTGAGAGAGAGAGAGAGAGAGAGAGAGAGAGGCGTGTTGGATAGAGCAAGGGAGAGAGCACAGTTACAGGTTGAGTAACCCATCAACAAACGAATCGACGGTACCTCTCTGGCGATGGATTCGTTACCACGACAGTACGGTCACCTATCTTGTTGAGTCCGCCAACGATACCGTCCACCCTAAAGAATCGTTTTATTAAACAAGACATAACAAAATAAAATATATTAATTAATGTGATGAATAATTAGAATTTTCCAACCATAAAAAATGTGGGACACTGAGTTATCAGTCTTTGCTCTTATATAAAAGACATAAATATTTTTGAAAAATAACTTAAAAAGTTTGTCTCGTTTAAAAACATATCCTAAGAACCAAAACTTGGATGCATCTCTTACTTCCATTCCATACTATCAACATAGCAACTCAACTAACGACCTCTTTGAACACTTAAAGATTATCATGGCAACGCAAAAGTAATAATCTAAATCCGAATCACATAAATGAATTTCCAAATAAACCTAATCTAACTAACTGAAGTATCGATTGAGCGTTCTAAAGAAGCACTATATAATATCAATGGACTGAATAACATTAATGGACTGGATGTAGTGGACTTTCGACGGATAATACGCCTCACAGAGGTGAGAAATTGGGCCCATAGGTGAAAAGGGAAATAACGAAAATGATAAACCAGGTCTAGATGGGCCCACAGGTGAAAATGGTAAAGGAAAAAAAAAAAAGTGGTGGAAAAGGAATTAGAAATATCGACATAAGAGTTCCCTAAACTTCAGCCTTTATTTCGTTTATTTGTCCTTTTTTGCTATTATATTTTATTTATATATTTAAATAATAAATATATAACTTTTATCACTTAATTAGTTTAATTTAATATACAAAAATTAGTTTGAATAAATTTTATAGAAATTTATATAATATAAAAATAATTATTAAAACTTCAAAAAGGTACAAACACCAAAGACTAAAAAAACATTGTCGTGACATTTTATTTTATTGTTATTTATTAAAATGTTAATATCAACTAATGTTATTTTTTAAAATGTGACATATAATTAAATTTTGAAAACTATACGAGGGAGTTTATAACATATGAGAAAGATTAAAAATAAATTAGTTAACTTCTAAAAAGAATTAAAACACTTAACGACTGGAGAGGGCTTATTACAATAGTTTTCTTAGGGATAATGATTTAAATGGGTAATATATTATTTGATTTGTAAACATTTATTCACTGATTTTTTTCGTTCATATTTATCTCTTCAACTTGTTAAACTGTACACATTTAGTCTTTATGATCGGCTACTCCAGGTTAGCCGGTAAAAATAACTTAATAGGGTAATATATTTATCATTTTGTATACATTTAGTCCTTAATATTTTTGTACACATTTAGTCCTTAATATTTTTTTTTTTGTTGCAAAATAAGTCATTTTTGTTTTTGTACTCATTCAGTACTTAGAAATGATTTTTTTAGGTTTTTCTCGCGACATCTTACGTGGGATAGTCATATGGTGGTGGGATATGTTGAGATGGTCCTGCTATATGTTGTAGGCCAAGATACCTAGTGCGGGTCGGTTGTAAGCCGTAGGCATGGAGGCTCGAGAAGAGCGGTTGGGTTAAGGTAGCATGCCGACAAACCCTGGGTATTCCAGTCCGATGACTGATTGGACATGTTGCATGTTGGCATTTCAGTCCAATGACTGATAGGCCAAGGTATTCTAATATGATGAGTGTGGGCCCGTGTGCATGATAATATGTTGGTTGTATCGGGTATTTTGGGAAAAAAAACTCACTAAACTTTATGCTTACCCAGTTGTTTATGTTTTCAAGTTCTATTGTTATTGATTGTGGGAAGGCGAAGGCATGACTGTACACATTCATCAATAGTATTGAGGATTTCGTGTTTCTTATATTACTTTGATTTTCGATAAATGTATTTTGGAATAAACGTTTTTTCTTAATAATAAACTTATAATCAGGGACTTTTGTCTTATTTAATAATGAAAAGTTTTTGTTGTGAAAATAAAACGTTACACATAAACATCATCAACATTACACACTTCATCAATAATTGTCTTGAACAAGTACAAAACAAAAATGACTTATTTCGAAACAAAAACAAATATATATTAAGAACTAACTATATACAAAAATATTTAGAATTAAATGTGTACAAAATAAAAAATATATTACCTTATTAAATCATTTTTTCTGACTAACCTAGAATAACCGGTCATAAGGACCGAATTTGAATTTGTACGGTTTAACAACTTGAAGGGAAAAAATATGGGGAAAAAAAACAACACAATGACTGTAAATCATTATCCATTTTCTTATAATTAAAGTCGGAGGTAGGAAATTTAATGTTCATTCAAATGAAGGGAAATTTTAACATATTAAAAAACCAATAGCAATTGAAAGTAAGGTGAATCAAGGGTTATCCAATGAACTCTTTCGTTATATTGCTAATGAACATGATGAGATGATAAATCAGAGTGGATAATTATAGAACTAGAAAAATTAAGCAAACAAAATATTTTCCTTAGTAAAATAAGGGAAATAACAAAGACTAAACAAATATGTCTCCAAAACTGAAACTTCCATAAGCCAATCAAAACATAAAGTCGAAACATAAATCATAACTTTCAAGGGTACCTATTATAGCAACATCACATAATATCCTTAAAACATGCAAATTAAATTAAACTCCATTTTAATAACGTCCAATTCCCCAAACTCTTACTACTCCATCTGTATATCCACTGAATAGTGTGCTTCCATCTGCACTCCAACTTAGGCTTGTGCAGTAAATAACCTATAAAATCATTCACACAACAAATCACACGTAAGATAAAGATATAATAATCATTGTATCTTAACTTCATAATCATTGTATCTTAACTTCATATGTAAAAAGTCACATTGAAAATAAAAGTCAAGTGTCCATTTTTCACTTGAAAGTATAACGTAGTTTGTATTTTAGCGTCGGAAGAAACATTTGACAGTTGATTGAAAAATTGAAATGTGAAAAGTTTATCATGAAGAAATTCATAATTATTACAAGTTAATAGTAAGGTAATTTGTATGTGCATTTCACAAAATGATCATTATAACATGAAATTTTAGAATCTAGATTAGTTTATGATATGATTCTAGTCATAAAAATGGTTATTATGCTCGTGAATAATGAAATATTCATAATCAAATGGACTATATTAGTGTATCACAACGAGAATACTTTGAAGTTATTTTAATTGAATCTGAAAATTGCTAGCTTAGAATCTAAGGATCTTGTTGATGAGGGATAATGTGAATGCGAAACCCTAAACAATAAGTTTCAGATGGAAGCAATATTAAATAGCATAGAAAGGGAACAAAGAATAAGACCTTAGTTTTTCCTGCATTGGTTTGAGTAGTGGTGCCTTCAGCTGCCATTTCAGACTCCTGTTTGAGATCAACCTTAAGGTCTACAACAATGGTCTTGCTCTCCAAATCCCAAATCTTAATGCTTGACTCTGTAGCAGCGCACAGCCAGTACCTATTAGGGCTGAAGCAAAGAGCATGAATGATCGAACTGGCATCTAGAGAGTAAAGTCTCTTGCCCTCAGCCAAATCCCAAAGCAAAATCATCCCATCTTTTCCACCACTAGCGCACAGAGAACCATCCGGCGACACTGCAACGGTGTTCACATAGCCACCGTGTCCGGCCAAAGTTGATCTGAGCTTACAGTTAGTCAAATTCCAGATCTTCACAGTTTTGTCCCATGAGGCTGAGACAATTGTTGGCTGCAAAGTGTTGGGGCTGAAACGAACACAACTTACCCAATCACTGTGAGCGTCGCCGTCTTGGATTGTGTATTTGCATTCTCCGAGTGTGTTCCACAGTTTGATCGACTTGTCACGGGATGCAGAGACGATCTGACGGTTGTCGATCGAGAATGCGACGGAAAGGACGTCTTTGGTGTGGCCAACGAAGCGGCGTGCGGTGGTTCCGGCGTTGAGATCCCAGAGACGGAGTTCTCCGTCCCATGAACCTGAGAGAGCAAACTGACCGTCGGAGGAGAGAACGACGTCTTGAACAAAGTGAGAGTGGCCGGTGAGACGGCGCTGTGCGACACCATAGGTTTTGTCTTCCTTAGTGAGGCGCCAAACGATGATTGATTTGTCACGAGAAGAGGTGACGATCATGTCGGAGTTGTCGATTGGGGTGGCGATTGCGGTGACCCAATCGGTGTGGGCCCTCATCGTGCCGCGGAGTACCAATGAGTCCGCCATTTCTTTTGCTACTGGAAGCTCCTCTCAGATGATACAAGAGGCTGAGCAGAAGCGAAGGTTAGGGAGAAACCCTAGACGTAGAAGAAGTGAATTTATAGTGGGCTATTTAGGGTTTTGGCCTTTGGACTGGATTGGAGATTAGGCCTTTTTGTTTTCTTAGAACAAATTGTATAGAGAGAAAATTAAAATTGACCATTTTGGTTATAGGCTTTTGAAAAAATCAAATTTTCTACATTTCATCAAAATGTTATTTGTTTTCCAATGGTTTGGTGTTAAGTCGTATGGTTTTTATTAAAAATTTGCTTTTGTATTTTGAAAAATAATAATAATAATAATACATGCACTATGAAATTGTTGTTAATATATTATAAAATATGTGATTTTTATATTGAATAATTAAAGTTGTTTTATGATGAAGATACATTGTAGTGAAATAGTACACACATGAGACGTAAAATGTTGTGCTAAAAATCATGGAGGTTCAAGACAAATCTCGTGCTAAAACGCACGGAGGTTCGAGTCATCATCAAGACATAATATTAAGAATGCTTTGAAAACTATATAAAATTATTTTGCGTGATTTTGCAATTATTTTATTGTGAAATACTCAAATAAGTAGCATTTTGATAAAAAGTAAAGGATACGGTCATTTATTAGGATTTGTAACGTCTTTAATTTGGGTTTAGACTTTTAGTCGGTTTTTGATATAATTATAAAAATATATATTTATAATTAAATATTCTTAAAATGTTGTTAAGTATTAAATAATTAATTATTGAAAACATAAAGAAGGGTAATAAAAAAACATTCGATGATATTTGGACTTTAAAAATTAAAATAAACAAATAAGGACTAAATTTATCAAGTTGGTCAAACTTGAGGTGTAACATCCCAAAAATCTTAGTAAAATTTTCATGTTTGCAAAAACAATTCAACTACCACAAGTGTTTACAAAACATTTTCCAAGAGTAACAGCCACAATCAGACTGTCCCAAAATCATAAAATCAAGAGCATATGGACGATCATGCATTTGTTTTTCCATAATCATCTGAAGTAACTGAAACAATAAACTGAAATTGTAAGTCAAAGCTTAGTGAGTTCTCCCAAAGTACCACGCACAACCAAACAGATATTCATATTGCATGTCCACAACCTCCCAGTTGGATTACCCTGGCCTACAACCTCCCGGATTAATTGCATTGGCTCACAACCTCCTAGTTGGATTGCCCTGACCCACAACACCTTGGTTGGATTGTCCCGGGTTTGTTGACTGACCGCACAAAGCAATATAGTCTCAACCTAACCACACTATGCCGACATATAACAAATAACATATATCCAACAAACATATAATCATATAACCAGTCAACAAACTAACAGACATATATACAGATCACTATCGTATAGCAACATCTTATATACTAGAATACATATCTAACAGATCACTGCAGCATAACAACATCTTACATACCAGGATACATAATCTAGTGGGCCGACATTGGTGCCTTCGACCCACAAGTACAGTGAGGAAAATTTGCGCTCTCGGACTAAGAGAATATATGAACACAACACAGCTCCGTATACCAACTCTACAGGTCACCTATACAACAAACAGTGACCATATCTCAAAATATTGTTCAAAATACCCTTAGGTCAAACTTAGTCAAAGTCAAAGCTTAAAAGTCAATTGAGTCAACTCAACTGAGTACGCCCAGCGTACTACTCAACTTGTACGCAGGGCGTAAAGCGTGTTTGACCAGATTACGGGACTCCCATCGCGTACGTGCGGCGTACTCCCATGTACGCCCAACGTATGTTGGCTACATGTATTCCTTCCATTTAAAGCTTATTTCATTAAGTCCCTTCATCCAAAAGCAGATCTAGTCCAAAAACAACATTCTAAGTCATAAAAGCTTCCAAGTTTATGACTTTGCATGGCCAGAAAATGCCCAATACCAAAAACCCTAACTTTTTAACTCATCAAGACATCATAGCCCATGCATGGAAGGAAACTAAGGACCAAATGTAACACCCAAAGTTTTGAAGGCCAAGAAAGGAAAGAAAACCCTAATTTTTAGGGGCGACTCGGTGAGTCCAAGGAGGAACTCGGCGAGTCCGAGCGGGATCCGGGTCGAGGAGTAAGTGACCGACTCGGCGAGTCGGCCAAGGTAACTCGGCGAGTCTGGTCTGTGCGTGGAAAACCCTAAATTCGGGACTTGGAGCCTATATAAACGTCTTAATCTTCTTCCTAGGGTTCCTTACTGCCTCTTCAGCCCTGGATACCAAACCCTAGCCGTCATATCCTTTGATTGAGCCATTTGTTGCCTTGGAAGGTGCATTAAAGCTTGGAGAAGAAAGAAAGAACTTGGAGGAGCAAGAAGGGACTATAGATCTGGAGTTTGGGGAGCCTTTCTAAGATATTGAAGGTAATAAGTCGTCCCTCTCTCCTTTAGATCTTCCATGTTTGTGAGAATTGGGGCTTTTAGGCCATGGTTTGACACCCATTTGAGTTAGAAGCCGGATCTGGAGTTGCTACTTCAAATCCAAGTGTGTTATGGACTAGAGAAGCATAAAGTATCAGCCCTTGAGTCAATGTTGAAGCCCCTGGCCTTAAAACCTAGTTTATGATGTATTTTGCTTAGATCTCCTTCTCTACACGTAAAGTTTGCAACTTTACGTGAGGAATAGGCTTGGGAAGGATAGATCTACAGATTTGAGTCCCTGCATGACTCAAAATTCCTCTGCATGTATGAAGGACCGGATGGACTCGGCGAGTCCTTTGAGTGGACTCGGCGAGTATCTTGAAAATGAGGAGGAACTCGACGAGTGGGATGAATAGATCGTCGAGTCGGATGAAGTTGAGCAGGAACTCGGCGAGTTGGAAGAACAACTCGGCGAGTCTGATGAAGATTGTCTTGGACTCGGCGAGTTTGTTCTTGGACTCGGCGAGTCAAGTCGCGAAACCCCCAAACCCTTCGAGTTGAGACTCGAATCAGTGAGTCGAATGGAGACTCGGTGAGTTGGACAGGTCAGGACGTGGTAATCGGTAGACTCGGCAAGTCATGGACTGACTCGGCGAGTCGAGTCGCTAAGAGAAGGACTTTGAACATATGAACTCGGCGAGTCAATAGGGTGACTCGGCGAGTAGGGTTGACCTGGAAGGTTGACTTTGACCAGGACTTTGAATTTGACCAGAGTTGACTTGGTTGTCTTTCGGGGGTCGGTTAGACTCAGTGTTGCTTTCACATTGGTAGCTCGGGGAGCGAGCGGAGCAGGAGTTCAGAGAGCTGTCGGTCAGCAACCAGAGGTTATCAGCAGAGTTCAGCAGTGTGAGGTGAGTCTCCTCACTGTTTGTATGGGTCTAAGGCACCAATGCCGACCCATTTAGAATATGCATGAAAGACCAGGGGTGGCTCCTGGCACACAGTATGTTATTATGTATGGTAGGAAGACTCGGGGGTTAGCCCTATGCAATATGCATGAAAGACCAGGGGGCGGCTCCTGGCACACTGTATGTTATTATGGATGATAGGAAGACCCGGGGTTAGCCCTAGGCAATACGTATGAAAGACCAGGAGGTGGCTCCTGGCGCATTGTATGCTATTATATATGAAAGACCAGGAGGTGGCTTCTGGCACACTGTATGCTGTCTAGCTAAGTAGAGTAGTAAGTATAGTTGTCTTTGTGATACTTGCATAAAAGACCAGGGGGTGGCCCTTGGCACATGTCTGTAAGACCAGGGGGTGGCCCTTGGCACTTGTCTGTAAGACCCAGGGAGCAGCCCAGGCTTGACCAGGAAGACCACGTGCGACCCGTGGCATGATGGCAAGACTATGTTTGGCACATAGCACCTTACTTGATTATGGATAAGTCGGTTCTTGGCTATGAATGGTTTGTATGGTATGTGGTATCTGGGGAACTCACTAAGCTTCGTGCTTACGGTTTTCAGTTTTGGTTTCAGGTACTTCCGGTAGCGGATAATGGAGCTCGGGATGATCGCATGGCACACACCATAGATTAGTCAGCCTGGGAATGTTTTACTCTGACAATGAACATGTGTTTTGAAAACTAATACTCTGTTTATGTTTTGAAATGATGATTTTACTTTAAGTAATATTTTATTAAAAGAAATTTTTAGTCTTGAATTTTGGGACGTTACAAGTTGGTATCAGAGCCTTGGTTTAAGGGATTCGGACATGCTCTCAAGCATGTGTTAGGGTCAGTATACTGTTGCGTCTATTGGGCTTGTTAGCTAGTCCATGTTTATCTCTGGTATGGGCCTGTCCATCCATGAGTTTTGTAGGGTTTAATATAAATAGATGCTTGCATGCATTCTAGAACGAGAGGATAAGATAGACGATTAGAAAAGTATTGTTCAGCATATTTATCGTTCTTATTTTGTAACTCTAGAATCCTCTATAGTGGAAGTTCTTAGTCGAGCTTTGTTGAGGATTGAGTAATCTAATCATTCGACACATTCTGATTCATACTTGTGTTTCGTTTTTATTATCTTTACGTTCACTACTTACCTGTTGCAAAGATCTAACCGATCAAAGAGTTATTTTATAACTCATCAATTGGTATCAGAGCAGGAGGCTGTGTAATTCATACACATCTTTTCTGTGAAAAAGTTTGCGATTAGGGTTATTCCGCATAAACTAATATTTATTGAGCCGTCATTCCATAATTGACGTAACTCAGCATTTATTTGTTTTGCCCTAATATTACATATTACAAGTCTGATCTTTCAAACAGGTTAAAACGATCAAGTATGGACGAGTCACAATCTAATCCCATCAACATCTCAAACAACATTGGATCAACGACGAAGATTCCTATTCTTTACACCCAGGATTACAAAGTCTGGGCGCATCATTTTGAAGATTATGTCATCGGATCTGAAGACAATGGAAACCTTATTTGGGAAGCAATCGTATCTGGACCTTTTGCTCACTCAGGAACATCAAAAATCATTAAAACTCAGAAAGAGTATAATGATCTGTTAAAGGACGTAAAGGATGTTGCTCAAGACGAAAAGGAAAAGTTTCAGTGCAACATTAAAGCATTGAGACTGATTAGATTCGCTCTTCAATCAGATACATTCAGGCTGGTGAGTTCATGCAGCACGGCTAAAGAAATCTGGGATAGGCTGTGAGAGCTATATTCCACAGATGAAGATTTGGAGCATTCTATTCAGACCTTGCTTTTGTCTGAATTTGGTGAATTTAAACAAAATTCTGATGAAACTGTTACTCAGACGTTTAATCGCTTCAATCATCTTCTTAGCAAGATGATCAAACACGACATAGAAAGGAAGCTGATTGAACAAAAAGTAACCTTTTTGAATGGCCTTAGATCCTAGTGGAGAGCGGTTGTGTCCACTGTTAAAGCTCATGAGCAATTTAAATCTTATTCATTGGCAAAGCTGGTGGGGATTCTGAAATCCCAAGAAAAGATTGTCTTGCAAGAGAAAAATGTGGTCTCAAGTTTGGGGTCCTTGGCACTCCTGTCTAAAAGCAAAAGTGTGGTAGAAGATGAAGATCTCAATTTAGAAGACTATGATCTTACTTCTGAAGACTATGTAATGATGGTGTTGAATCCAAAGAGGTTCATTAAGAAAAGGTTCCCTACCAATAAGAACCGAAATTGGCAGGGAAACTACAGTTCTGAAAAGGTTAAGGAGGAACCGAAGACAGAAGAACCAAAGAAAGAGGTGAAAGCTGAAGGAGATTCTGGTGTGAACTGCTACTACTGTGGAGGAAAGAACCACTATGCCAAAGATTGTGTCCTGAAGAAAATGGCAGAGAAGGATGAGGAGAAAGATGAAGAAGCTGTGTTGATGAAAAAGTTGGAAGAGATCAAGAGAAAGAAAGTTGCTACTGACCCTTCGATGAATGCTTTAATTGTGCAGGGTTCGGCAGCGGATGATGAGTTCGGTGGTGTGCAGATCTGGTCAACCGACTCAAAGGATGATGAAGTCAGGAAGCCATCTCATGGAAAGGCGTATGTTGCAAGAGGTGATGAAAGCAGTGGGAAGTGTTTTATGGTGACAGATGTATCTCAAATGAGGGGATACAATACAGACGGTGGGAAAGAGGACACCAAGGAGCGAGAGGACTTATGCTTCACAGCAAAACCTCTTAGTGTGCAGATCAATGAGCTCGATGAATTGATCAAGAAGGTACAATCCGTTTTTGTTTCATTCAAAGTCCCACAAAATTCATATGAAAATGAATTAAAAAGCTTAAATTCAAGAATCTCAAATCTAGATAGCAGCTTAACTCAAACACAGGTCACCAATTCTAACCTAACTGACCAAATAAGCAGGGTGTCATCCAAGAGTGAGGAACGGAGGATAGAGCTGAAGGAGTCGGAGCTGATTAAATCTAAGGACGAAAACATTTATTTACAAAGAGACAATTTAAAACTTCTGAAACAGAGAAATGTTTTTGTTTAATTGCTAAACATCTTTATGCTAACATCACTCAACTTCATCTGAACTGTGAAATAGGAAAGAAAATTCATCACATGATTTTGCCCTTCCTTGAGTTTAAGGAGGATGAAATTGATGCTGAAGCATATAATTGCGAAAGTGTAGTTTCGTCTGATGATGTGAATCCGACTTATATGTATGGTATGGACAAAATTGAATCTTTTATAAAGTCCAAGGACCATAAGGACATGCTGAAAAACCTTTTGGATGAAAACGATAAACTGAAACTAAGGACCGAAACCATACAAAAATTTGACTCATTGAATGCCAACTTGAGCTCGGAAAATAAAATTGATGTTGAAAACGCATCTGAGCTTAATGAGGATGATGATATGAGCGTAATTTCTGTAGAGGATGAAGTTGACTGTTCTGAATTTGTCAAGAGCGAACCCGAAAACCACAAAAATCTTATTTCTGAAAATTTTATGGAGTTTGCTCAATTGTCCCAAAATAAGTCCCTGATTCTTGAAGAAAAGGCTGTAGTATACCAAAAGGTGAGAACAACACCAAATCAGGTGTATAAGGTCACAGGAGTAACTGAACATCAGACAGCCGAACTCACCGCCATAGTAAACGAAGATAATGCAGATGGCTGTGATGAGTTTTTCTGGTCTGCTCCTATAGATAATGCTGACGAAACCGTTGTTCTGTCAGAGCGAACGTCCTGGAAAACCAAAGGCAGATATGTGCCAGAGCCTCTAAACAAGCCTGACAACTTTGATGTGCCAAGTACTAGTGGTGCAAAAGAAGTTCCTGTAGAAGAAGTTACTCCTACAATCGAAACATCATATGTTAAAAGTGAACTGGCTGACAGGAAGCAAAAGCAAAAAAGCCAACATTCACCGACAGCCGAAGCAAGTGAAGGATCAGAAGCAACAAAGGAATCTAAGATACAAGAAGAATCTCTCAGAGCGAAAACAGTTTTGGCGATCTCAAAACGCCCATTTCTCTTATCATGACAAAAACTCAAGATCAGAGAAAAGTACTGTCAGGCCGCAAGAAAGTAATAACAACCGAAAGGACAGGTTCGGTTCTGAAAGGAATAACAACCGAAGGGAAAGGTTCGGTTCGGAGAACACCAGCTACCGAAAGCATAGGTTCGGTTCCGAGAGAAAAAGCTATCAAGGTTCAAGATTCGGTCCCACTAATGACCAAAACCTAAAGGGTCACTTAGAACCTCAAGTCAAGAAAACATCTCAGTCTAAATTCTCTCATTCTAATTCTTCTCAACCCCATTCTAAATCCAATTCTATTTAAACTCAAAATCCAAAATCTTCAACAAATTTGAAAGGAAAATCGAAGGTTTCCTCAGTCAAGAATGATCAAAAGCATTCCAGGGCCCAAACGCCTGAACCTGAATCCAAACCGACTATAACAAATCCTAACAAAATTAAAGTTTTCACTATTAAAAAGAAAGATGAAACAACTTTAATAAAAAGAACATATCTTGTTGACATTTCTCTTACTATTCTTGTTCCTGTGAAAGGCTCACGTGGACCCAAGAAACTTTGGGTTCCTAAATCTGCTTGATTTTTGCAGGTTATCAGTGACGAGCAGTTCGACAAAGAATGGTATATTGACAGTGGCTACTCACGTCACATGACAGGAAGGAAGGAAGAGCTGAGGGAATTTCGATCTCTTCCAAACGGCGGGAATGTCAAGTTCGGGAACAACTCATATGGCACGATAAAAGGTTATGTGATGATAACAAATGGAGACTTCACTATTAGAAAGGTTACATATGTTGAAGGACTACAGCATAACCTCATCAGTGTATCTTAGCTTGTTGGAGGTACCGGTCTTAAAGTTTCATTTGAAGATGAGGGTTCGGAAATAATAGAGAAGAAAACAAAAAGAGTGATTCTCAAATCAGAGCGCAAAGGCGAAATGTTTCCTCTCAATCTCAAACCTATCAAAGGAAATCCAGCTATCTGTCTATTATCCAAAGCACATTCTGACGAAAGCTGGCTGTGGCACCGAAGGCTCTCCCATCTCAATTTCAAGGATATCAACAAACTTGTCACAGGAGGTCATGTTCGGGGTCTTCCATTGCTCAAGTTTGATCGAGAACATTTGTGTGCTGCGTGTGAAATGGGGAAGCAGAGTCGTCAAAGTCACCCATCCATTATAAACACTAAAGTCGTTGAACCACTTGAGTTAATTCACATTGACTTGTGTGGTCCATCATCTATCGAAAGCATTGGCGGTAACAAGTATATTCTTGTTATTGTCGATGACTTTTCACGTTTTACATGGGTGTTCTTTCTGAAGCACAAATCTGAGGCAACTCTCAAGCTAAAGATGTTTATTAAGCAGGTTGAAGTGCAACTGAGGAAAGTCGTTCGTAACATCAGAAGCGACAATGGGCTGGAGTTCAAAAATAAAGAATTTGAAGACTTTTTGGCAGAAAAAGGAACTAGTCACAACTTCTCAGCCCCCTACACCCCTCAACAAAACGGAATTGTTGAAAGACGAAACCGATCTTTGTGTGAGGCGGCTCGAACCATGTTAAGTTTCGCTTCTCTACCTTTATATTTTTGGGCTGATGCTATAGCTGCAACATATTTTACACAAAACAGGTCCTATCTCAATAAGCGTTTCACTCTCACTCCTTATGGGATCATAAACAACAGGAAGCCAAATGTTAAATTCTTCCATGTATTCGGCTCACGATGCTTTATTTTCAATTCTAAAGAACATTGTAACAAGTTCGACGTTAAAGCCGATGAAGGAATCTTTCTGGGATACTCTCTTACTTCAAAAGCATACAGGGTTTTAAACAAACGTTCGAGGAAGATTGAAGAAACGTATTATGTGACTTTCGATGACAGCTACGTCAAGAAGCTGAAGGCCACTGAAGAAACAGTTGGAGAAATTTTCTCTCAAACAGGCCAAGTCACGACCTCGATTGCAAATTTATTTGAGCAGTTTGTGGAGTTATTTGATGAACCGGAGAAGGCCACTCTCTCAGAAGCCAATGCAGCAGACAACAAAGTTGAACATCTGAAGCAAATCGTCGAAGACGCTGCCAAACGAATGGATGAAGGAGTATCCGTTCCAAATAAACCTCCTCATCACGGTGCTTCAGTTGAGGGGGAGAATCCATCTTCTTCAAAACAGCCGAGTTCACAAGTTGAGGGGGAGAACTCTTCTCCAGCTGCACCCGAAAGCTCTACTGCACCCGAAGGTACTGTAGCTCCCGAAAGTTCAAAAGCACCCGAAAATCCTGTAGCACCGGATTGTCAAGATACACCTGAAAGCTCATCAGTCGAGAGGGAGAATGCCGATATGTTTTATGACGATGAGAGTCAATCTGAATTAGAAGAAATGGTAAATGCTGAATTGGATCCATCCTTTGATCCAAATTACCCTCCTCTTGTTAAGTGGACCAGAGATCATCCCTTTTCACAGGTAGTGGGTAATGTCTCCGAAAAGGTCCTGACCCGATCTCAACTGAAGGCAAAGCAAGCATCTCTGTTCTCAAAAGTAGAGTTCTGCATGTTTAACTCTTTCGTCTCAAAAGTTGAACCGAAGACAGTAAATAATGCTCTTGATCACTTTGATTGGGTTAAAGCTATGCAAAACGAACTTAATGAGTTCGAAAGAAATAAGGTTTGGCGCCTCATTCCAACTCCAAAAGATGCCTCGGTTGTTGGTCTCAAATGGGTCTTCAAAAATAAAATGGACAAGGAAGGCAATGTGATAAGAAACAAAGTTCGTCTAGTGGTGAAAGGATATTGCCAGGAGGAAGGAATCGATTATGAGGAAACTTTTGCTTCTGTAGCTAGGCTGGAATCTGTTCGAATATTCCTTGCCTATGCTACACACAAGAACTTTGAGGTCTACCAAATGGACGTAAAGTGCGCATTTCTAAATGGAGAACTTGAAGAAACGGTGTATGTGGAGCACTCCGGGATTCCTCAATGAAAAGTACCCCAATCACTGCTATATTCTGGACAAAGTGGTTTATGGGCTGAAACAAGCACCTCGGGCCTGGTATGAAACGCTAACCAAGTTTTTAAAGATGTCCAAATTCAAACAAGGTTCGGTTGACCCAACCTTCTTTCGTAAGAAGGAAGGTAACCACCTTATGATTGTTCAAATCTATGTCGATGATATCATCTTTGGCTCAACGAATCCTAGCTTAACAGCTGAATTCAGAAAGCTGATGGAGACTAAATTTGAAATGAGCTCAATGGGTCCGATTAACTTTTTCCTTGGTTTAAACATTAGACAGGGACCCGAAGGCATCTTTATTAACCAGGAAGCCTACACCAAGACTCTCCTTGCTAAATTCGGCATGATGGGAGACTCAAAGGTTAAAGTTCCAATGGCCTTCGGCACCAAGCTCACTCCCTCCTTGGATAAGCCAGCAGTCGATATTACGCTATATCGCCAGATGATCGGTTCTTTAATGTACCTTACTGCTAGCAGGCCTGATATAATGTTTTATGTTTGTTACTGTGCTAGATTACAGGCGAATCCTCGTGAACCTCATATGCTTGCAGTGAAGAACATACTCTGGTATCTAAAACGAACTACCTCTCTCGGCTTATGGTATCCATAAAACTCAGGTTTTTTCGTTCAAGCCTACTCAGATGCAGACCTTGGAGGTTGTGGACTAGACAGAAAAAGCACCACTGGAGGCTGCCAATTCCTTGACGGAAAGTTGGTTAGCTGGCAATCAAAGAAACAGACTTGTGTATCTCTATCTACAGCTGAAGCAGAATACATCGCAGCTGCCTCCTGTACATCTCAAGTGATTTGGATCCAAAGCCAGCTCCGGGACGATGGACTCAATATGAAAAAGATCCCACTATATTGCGACTCCGAGAGTGCAATTAGGATCTGTTATAACCCAGTGCAACACTCCAAGACTAAGCACATAACACTGAGGTATCACTTTATTAAGGATCATGTGGAAGATGGGAACGTCGAAATTCATTTTGTTCGAACCACTGATCAACTAGCTGGCATCTTCACCAAAGCTCTTCCTGAAGCTTCTTTCAACAAAATTCTACAAGGGCTAGGAATGATGGAATCGGAGTCAGTACCTAAAATTACCTCTCCAGATCAAAAGTAAGAAGCGAAATAGACCGAACGTTCGGGTTCGGGTCTTGTTCTGGTGTACCGAAATGAACCGAACGCTCGGGTTCGGTTGTATCATCTGATTTTCGCTTATCACTCAAAGGTAGTTTCTTTGGTTGTAAATCTTTTGTATCATTTTTCCAAATTCGTTTGTCTTAGTGTCAAAGTTCTTTTCTTTTTCAAACTTATTTTTTTTGGCAACCGAAATAGACCGATTGCTCGGATTCGGTTCTAATATTTTTCTCAACCGAAATAAACTGAACGCTCGGGTTCGGTTCCAACATTTTTTTTCTTTTTATGTCTTATTTTCCTTTTTATCAAAAATTCCAAAAATATTTTTTTATTTTATTTTTAAAATTCAAAAACTCCAAAAAAAATTTATTATTATTTATTTTTCTCTTTCTTTATGTTAGTTTAATTTTGGCTCTTATCTCTTTGTATGGATCTTTGTGGGTAAATCATTTCACTAGCTAAGTGTCCCTAGAAGCATGTTGCTGTATGTGTCCAAAGCCTCACCTGATTCTGAATAAAAGCCTTACTGACTTGGTACAAACAAACCTTGTCTTCCCAATTAGGCTCTCATATTTATTCTAATCATGAGCTACCTAACTCTCTTCTCACATGAGATAAGAGTTTTCTGCTTAGTCATTTTTTTTCACAGCAGAGGTACTTTGGTCTCTTTACACCATCTACATTACTTATTCTCCATCTCATTCGTATCACAAACGTAACCCTTGAGACTCTCAGACATTACCACTAAGGTTTATGGTTGCACAATTTTTGTGTTCATGATCTTAGCTTCGTGTCACTACGTGCTAAGTGAAACCCACAATTCAATACCTACTATGCGTTGACGGTGAACAATTAACTTGCTCTAGCATTCACTAATGAATTGATGGACTTATCCATGGGGGTACAACATGAAATCTCTATTTTTAATTTTGAGTGATTCCTATGAAATTGTTAAATCCAATAACATTTCTTCCCTTGGGATCCAATTTTTTTTTTTTTTTTGAGATTTCGCATACATTAGTTTACCTTGCCACTTAAATTATCTCCAACCTACTTGTTCAACAGACTACATTGGTCTCACAAGTACTTCGTTCGATTTATATCTTATATCAAGATCAGGAACTATGAATCGAAGCGAAAGCCACCCTCATAAGCCTAATTAAAAGAAACCTTTCAACACTTCTTAATAAGTGTCTGGTCGTTATTCAACGGGAAACCACACAAACACTTTAAGGTCTCACTTGACTTTGAAGGAAGAGATTCGTGCCCGGGATCAAGTGCTTCATGTCTTTATTGACATCACCTAATCCCTCAAAAGTGTTGCTTTATTTCTTTTTCTTTTACACACTCAACACGAAAATCTTTTTGATTTTCCAAAATTCTGGTTTCATTAATTTCAAGACATTTTCATTGGATTGGTTGTTATAAAAAGGTTGTGGTTGATATTAATCCACGTGGGCAATTTTATTTTAAAAGATGACGTTAACTCTAAAGGGATAAGATGACAAAATGATGACTCAGGCGGGAGTCCAATCGATTTGATTTTAAATGGCGCAAGAAGGCAAAGCGTGCGATCTGGAACCGTTTCATCTCCAAACGGCGCTTGATGGGAAGGCGTGTAATTAGGGACTGACACTCTCTCTCCTGCGTAATCATCAGCAACACCAACTGTCACGCGTCAATCGCCCCCGAAAAACTCTTTGTTTTTTCAATCGAAGATTTGGGAAAGATTCTTCTCTCTCCTTTACCCACAATATAAAAGGTAATGTAAACCACCGTTTACCTCTTTACTGCACCTATATTTCCAGAGAGCAAGAAAATCCTCCAACCTCTACTGTTCATCATCTCTCCCATCTTCATCACAACAATGGCGGATTCTTCATCAGTTCATGCAACTTCTCACATCTTGCCTATTCGTCCCTAGCAGAGTTTGATCATTGATCTTACTTCTCAGGCATATGACGCTTTCATGTTTCCCATCATCGAATGCCTAAAATACTCGCCAATCGCTCCTGCTCTTACCAGGGTTGAAGCTGTTCCCATGGAGTTCCTGTCTCAGATTTTTGCCACAGCTCACTACGACAAGGTCGTCGACAGGATTTTCTTCGATGTCTTCGAGCACAAGGCGTCGATTTCCAAGCAGAGGTTTTGTACGCTATTAGGGTTTGAACCAGATTCGTCGAGGGTTAATCCTGAAACCATCCCGATGGGTTATCTGTTCAACATGTTCTACAACATGGGGTACACTGAGGTGCTCACAACGGTCACGAAATTCAAGAAATCGTGCCTGCCCCCTCAGTGGAATGGGATGTTTACTGTGCTTTTCAAGGGCTTGTCTGAAAGAAGTGCTGGATCAGATGGGGCAAGTCGTGTGTTCCTATCCATCATGTATGGGATCTACAATGGCATCAACATAGACTACGGGTCGGTCCTATGGCAACAACTCATTCAGAGTCTTTCTACCACTTCTCGACATTTAGAGATTTCATATGCCCGGTTCTGGACACTTGTCACTAAATGGGTGATGGACAAGTACCACGTCCCCATTGTCGTTGGTGCTCCAATGTCTTCGATTGGTACTTTCCATACCACGAAGATCATTGTTTCTGACGCATCAAAATTTTCCTTCAACCGGTCTATCCCTGAAACAATGTATGGTGATTTTCTTGCCGACAGCCAGATCATTCAAATGTATAAGGAGTTCCGACGATCTGGTCTGAGAGACCTTACTCCGGAAATGCTGAAGTCGATTCATGATGCTGACAAGCCTGCCCCCAGAGGAAAGAAATCTGATAAGGGCAAGCAGGTTGCAAAGGGAGCAAAAGACCCATCTCCCAAGAAGAGGAAACCCACAAAAGCCGCCCAATCCCCTCCAATAAAGAAGCGAAAAACCCAACCAAGGCGAAAGCTAATCATCGCTTCATCCTCAAGCGAATCTGAGGAAGAGGGTTCTGATTCTGATGGATCTCAACGTGGTAACACTCCACCACGATCTCCTACACCAGAGATTCATATTTCCACTTCTCCTATTTCCTCTCCACCAGTTACAATTCCTTTTTCCATTCCCCCCATAACTTCCACCACTCAAATACCATCCACCTCCATCCCAGTACCACCACCTATATTTACCGAAGCAACAACCACCACCACTGCAGATGTAAGAACCAACGTATTTACTACGGGGGTTCATACTGACGCACCCAAATCCACCTCAGCACCTGAACCCACACCAACAACCGAACACACCACCCAACCCGAACCTACTACTACTACTACTACCGAACCACCAGCTTCACCACCACCATCTTCTCCTGCTCATGCATCAGAGGATGACGAACCACTCCTTGGCGGGGAGGACATGACCTTTGATTCGGTCTATTACAGTCCGTTTCAAGTTCAAAGTGATGATGATGACGATGCTCCTGTCACAAAGAAACATCTTAAGGAGTTGCATGACAAAATCGATTCGCTCATCGTCTCATCTTCCACATCACAGTCCTCAATATCTGAAGCTGCCATTCAGAAAATTGTTGATGCTTTTTCCAAAGCTCATCAAGTTTCTCTTGATTCTGCCACTGCAGCTATTGATACCTCAACCAAAGCTTGTGAGGCAACGACCGAAAAAGTCAATAAACTATTCACTGATGCTTCTTCCTTGTTGAAATCTTTACAGGAAAATGCTGAAGCCACCACGACAAAGCTGGAACCCATTGTCAACCAGTTGGCTAACTCAGTCGCATCAAAGCTGAAGTCGTTCGCTTCACTTCGTCAAACAATTTCTGACGACAACTCAGCTTTCAAAATAACCATTGAGGAGCGTCTCTCCAAGCTTCAAGAAGACTTAGTTGCTGAGAACTCTCTCATGGATGCTCTCTCAAGGAAGACTACCGCTCTGAAGGTCAAGAGTACTCAACTCTCCAACTCTCAACAGGAGATTGACTCTCTTCGATCTGAAAGAGAGGTGGTTAAATCGTGTGTTTCGGATGTCCACTCAGCTATCTCAATCATCCTTGAAGCACATGACCCGATCCTCAATTATTCTGTGAGGCGTGACCTTGCAGAGAAGCTTGCTCCCACCCTCTCTCTACTGAGCAAACTTGAAGGGCTCCTTAATTTCTTGTCCATTCCGAAACAAGGGGGAGAAAAAGTGAATATGTCTCAACCGCCTCCTACTTCAACAGCAACCGAACCTCCTCCAGTAGGCCAAGCCTCCGGTTCCGGTGTAAAAGACAAGGGCAAGAATATTGCTGAGGAGAGCGATGAAGATGATAAGGAGACAATTGCCAACCTTTTGAAGCGACAGGGTCAAGATAAAGAGGCTGACATCAGTGCTCGTGTGGCTAGAGAGGCTGAAGAAGCCGAAAGAAGACAGAAAGAAGCCCACGACCTTCTCGAGAGCAGGAAAACTCTTTTTCCTCCTTGGACTCTTGAGAAGTTGATTAAAGAAGCCATCGAAACACCAAGTATCTTGTGGCTAGAACCTGTGATCTCTTTAGATTGTTCTAACACTGTCGACTCTCAGTTCGATATGCCACTGACCCGAAAGGCGTTTGTTTTTCATGCCTTTGACAACATTGCTGAGTTCCCCCATCCTCATCCACAGGTTGATCGGGACTTAGTTGAATTTTATCTGAGGGCAGCTCAACCTCAATACCAAACTTGGAGTGCTCAGAAAATCATCAATGTTCGGGTCCTAAAGCCGTTTAGGGAAGGCAACTTCACCAACGTTCGGTTCAAGGTACTACGGGGATCTACCAAGGACGAACATGCCATCTCACTTGCAGATCTGCCCAACCTTAATCCCCATGACTGGATTATCTTGCACAACATCCTTCTTATAAACGAAGCTGAATATGGTCCGATCATCGACAACTTTAAGAGGATGCTTGTATGCTATGTCATGGAAGTTGCTCTGATGGATCAGGAGATAGCGAGCGTATTCAAGAAGAAGCCCACCATATCTCTTGTTGGCTCTGCCAGTGATCTCAACATGATGCAGATGGGGAAGATTGACCCAAAGAGAAACTCCGTCATGTTTACTAGGAACGAAGGACAGAAATGTCTTTTCGCCTTGGCAGACAAACATCTCTACACCACTGCCTGTTTGGAACACATTTTAGGGATCATCCATCGATGCAAGCAGAACACAGCGGATGATATCAAGTACTTTGATGATATGATTCAATGGTACATTCGCTTCAGACAGACAATCCTTGCACTTATCACACGACTGTTTGATACAGTAAAGAAGGCTCCCGCTGCTGGCCCAAGCAAGAAGAAACGATAGTCTCACTCCAAATTGACGCAAAAGGGGAGATTGTTAGGGTCAGTATAGTGTTGCGTCTATTGGGCTCGTTAGCTAGTCCATGTTTATCTCCGGTATGGGCCTGTCCATCCGTGAGTTTTGTAGGGTTTAATATAAATAGATGCTTGCATGCATTCTAGAACGAGAGGATAAGAGAGACGATTAGAAAAGTATTGTTCAGCATATTTATCGTTCTTATTTTGTAACCCTAGAATCCTCTACAGTGGAAGTTCTTAGTCGAGCTCTGCTGAGGATCGAGTAATCTAATCATTCGACACATTCTGATTCATACTTGTGTTTCGTTTTTACTATCTTTACGTTCATTACTTACCTGTTGCAAAGATCTAAGCGATCAAAGAGTTATTTTATAACTCATCAGCATGGCTGAACTCAAACTGAGGGATTGGTATAGAAGTTTTCAAAATGAAAAGACAGTTTTGTAAAAGAGAGTTTTGGGAAAGAAAACAGTCTTAGAAAAGCAAAAATAATTCAGAAAGGAAAGAACTTTGAAAAGAGAAAAAGGGTGTGGTGCATGCAATCAACCAAGCTCAAGTAAGTACCCCAAAATACCCATACAAGTTTATGTTATGATTATCAGTTGATAGAACAACATGCTAGATTAGGACTAAGGATCTAGGAATGATGCCTTATGTGCCTATTATATGTGTTTTGAGCTGCATGATAGTGCTGATTAGACAGTAGTAGGATAGCCTGTTTAGGTTATGCCTGAGTTTATGAGTTTGTGTTGCATGCTAGTTCAGATTCTTGCTATTTGGATATGATTGCTTGAGTATGTTGTGGTTAGATTTTCCCCTTGTCCGAATGCTGCTTGCTTTGTGCATTGTGGGATTTTGAGTGATGGGAGTTAGCCATTAGGTGGATACGTCACGTCACATGTGATCAGGGTTGAATAATCTCAGAGTGCTGGATCTGGCCCTATTGCGCAGCTCTTGTTTGAGTCCAACCGTTGTAGGGACGAGTCTTTTACTCGAAGGATTATCTTAGCCTCGTCACATGTGATGGTATCCAGGTGATGGCTAATTGGCATCGCAAGGAAGCCTTCAACAGCTGAGGACTGGTTTGAGTTGAGTCGGAGGTTTCCCTAGGGTCAGCCTAGGATGAGGTAGTGCTGGAAGCAGAAGTAGTAGAAAGGGACCTGGTGGAGTCAAGGCAGTTTTTGATGAAAGTACGGATAGATGTGGAAGGTAGTATGGGCCCGTACTACTAAAAGCAGAGGATTCGTACTCGATTCGGGAAGGGCCGAGAAAAGATCGGGAACCTAGTAGTACGTGTGTTTGGCCTCGCAGCAGTGATCAGTATTTTGATAATGGTTGTGTTATATTTTCAGCATGGTGACGTTGCGAGAGAGACCAGTGGGTGGGTCAGGATACGGTTCAGGATCAGGTTCGGGCGTGGGATCCGAACCAGTTGATGATGGGTTGCGCGAGTTCATCGCATCTGAGATTACGAGAGGCATCCTTGAGGCGACCCCGGTCATTTTCGGGTCGATCAAGGAGGGGATCATTGAGCTGATGGAGGATCACCTCCGAGCTTTCAGGAGTGATTTGGCGTCTGGCCAGGCAAGTACGCACACGCTGTCCTTCAAGGACTTCAGAGGGTGTGGTGCGCCGGATTTTCACGGGGTGAAGAAACCCATTGCTGCCAGGAGATGGATCGCAGACATTGAGAGAGGGCCCTATTAGTTCCTCAGTATGCAGGGGATGATGAGATGCAGAGGACCCGCTATCATGACATGTTGAGAGCGGAGATTCGGGAGCATGTCAGCTTCTCGGCATGCCCGACCCTGGACTCTATGATTTCCAGAGCTAGGGAGAGGGAGATCGATCTGGAGCACATTGCGAAGAGGAAGACAGATCATACATTCACTTTGGAGGGTCCCAGGAAGAGACCCAAGACTTCAGATCAGCGATTAGTGGGTCGGCAGGGCCAAAGTCAGTGCAGCACATGCGGGAAACCGCATGAGGGAGTGTGTCGTTACAGGGGTTCCGGCTGCTACAAGTGTAGCAGTAATGGTCACGTCAGCAGGGACTGCCCGCGGGGGGCAAGCCCATTATGTTTTCACTGCAATCAGGTGGGCCACAAGAGGACCGACTACCCAACGATGAGGGGAGGAGCAGGGAGTGCGCCTGCCCCAACGACTATGAGGATTATGGATGGGCGAGAGGGTATTGCCTTGCAGTGACAGGTGCGGAAGATCTGGATTACAACAAGGAATGTTGCAGGTACGTATCTATGGCTATTTTCATTCCTATGTGAATTAGGGAAGTTTTTACCCTGGACTCAGGCGATTTTATGTATGATTTGTCTCTCTGCTTGTATTTGGATTGTATTTTGGAATTGTCATATGCCAATTGCATACCAAGAGCTATTAGCAGCTAGTGTAGGTCATCTTTCACTTCGGGTTCGAAGTGTCCAGTATCATCTCGGTTACGTTTGAAGATGGTTCGGGGAGTGGTTAGCCACCATCATCAGGGTTTGATGGTTCTAATCCGGGCGTTGGGGATGGCTTTCGGAAGCATCAAGGAAAGTGGCTTATCACCAAGGAGTCTGTGCCCAGTTATTTGGGCTATAAGGACAGTAGTCAGAGCTTAGAGGATTTTTTTTAGCATCAGGGATGCGGGAGGTGTTCATCTAGTATTCGGTAATCATACAGTAGTTGGAGTGGGCTAGAGACGGATCGCTAGAAGGGATAGGGCGATGGTGGTTATCATGCCTACCGAGTAAGGAAGGAAGGAATGAAAATCTTCGGGTTTTCGCAGGCAGTAAGGACTTAGCTGAGGCTAAGTGGGGGAGAAACAATCAGGTTATGGGAGTAGAAGGGGTTTTGAAACTAGGTTAAGTTTCTCTCTCCTGTTAGGAAGAAAGACTGCTCAGGTGACTGTATGATTGGAGGATAGTGTAAATTGGAAGTTGGGAAAACTTGCCAATTGTGAGACCTCATTCTAGAAATTTCTGGTCGCGGATTACATAGGAATCGGTTGGGAGTTCCATTTGGGACATGAGTACCACTTGGGAGTACTCGATTGTGCTGTATGATCAACTATGGGTTAGTCGTAGCATCCGCTAGCAGCTAGTCGGTGTGGAAAGGTGTTGTCAGACTACCGGATGGCCGTAGCATTCACCGGTGGTTAAATAGTAAGAGAAGTGTATTAAGACTGCGGTGTGGTCCGTAGCAATCGTATGTGAGGATGATTAGTAAGACTGCGGTGTGGCCCATAGCATTAGATTAGTAAGACTGCGGTGTGGCCCGTAGCATCAGATTAGCAAGACTACGGTGCGGCCCGCAACAATCGTATGAGAGTATGGTTAGGCTAAGGTTTGGCCCGTAGCACTGGTTTAGCAAGACTGCGGGGCGGCCCGTAGCTTTGGTTGGCTGGCAGCGTAGAAGTGTTGTAAGACTACGGGGTGGCCCATAGCATTCATCGATACCCATTCGTTAGAGCGAATGTAGCAAGTGTATGATTTAGTGGCAAAGTGGATTGAGCGGTTATTGGTGAAGTTTCTTCGAAAGTCGCTGGGAGCAACTAGGAGTTGAGTTGGGGCTAGCGACCGGTGGGGGCCGGTAATCCAGATATTGGTAGATTGGTAGGGACCAGGGTGGTCTCAGTTCATCCGGAAGGCAGATAAGGAATAGCAGAAATTTCCAGTTAGTAGCAGTGCTGGTAAGCAGTCTATGGTGAAATTCAAATAGTTGGTCATGGGGTGCTCAACACCAATTATAGTAGAAAGAATGCCCAGTGGATACTGGCGATAATGACCTGTACTGGAAGTAGCGGGGGTAATGGATTTGGTGAACATAGGATCTTCACAGTGGCAGGGGAGATAGTTGTTTTGGGGCATCACTTTGGGAAGGCAAGGGAATCGCGTGAGGAAAGAAGGGGTGAATCCCTATGGGTTCAGTTGCAGTACTCAGAGAGTACCAGAAGGTTTTCGGATGAGTAAGGGGTGTTTCCAGAATGATCAGGGTCAGAGTTGACCCGAAATGATTATCCGCAAGGATTTGTGTTAGTCGGAATGACCGAACGGGAGGCCAGCGAAGGTAGGCAGCTGGTGCTGGATTTAGTTTAAGTGGGGGAGAGTTGTAACACCCAAAGTTTTGAAGGCCAAGAAAGGAATGAAAACCCTAATTTTTAGGGGCGACTCGGCGAGTCTGAGCGGGATCCGGGTCAAGGAGTAAGTGACCGACTCGGCGAGTCGGCCAAGGTGACTCAGCGAGTCTGGTCTGTGCGTGGAAAACCCTAAATTCGGGACTTGGAGCCTATATAAACATCTTAATCTTCTTCCTAGGGTTCCTTACTGCCTCTTCAGCCTTGGATACCAAACCCTAGCTGTCATATCCTTTGATTGAGCCATTTGTTGCCTTGGAAGGTGCATTAAAGCTTGGAGAAGAAAGAAGGAACTTGGAGGAGCAAGAAGGGACTATAGATCTGGAGTTTGGGGAGCCTTTCTGAGATATTGAAGGTAATAAATCGTCCCTCTCTCCTTTAGATCTTCCCAGGTTGTGACATTTGGGGCTTTTAAGCCATGGTTCGACACCCATTTGAGTTAGAAGCCGCATCTGGAGTTGCTACTTTAGATCCAAGTGTGTTATGGTGTAACAACCCGAAATTCCATATCACTTCTTGTAACTCAAATTGTAATCCAATTCGAACAACCAAACGCCGTTTCCAAATCCGTTTCCGATTTCGCCTTTTAATTAAGTCATTAACTTGTATTGATCTAAAATGACTTAATGGGTGTCTTAATGCCATTCGAAATCATTCTAACACCCCATAATAGTTATCGGAATAATTCTAGAATCGACCATGTCGGGTTACGGCAATTTGGTCGGGTGCGACCAAAAGCCCCGCCTAACGCCGGTATCGGGTAGAATTCTATCGTGTCCAATTCCCGAACACTATATAAATGATTCAAAGCTTCCATTTGAAGCTTTTAGCCATATTTCCTTAATCACTCCCCAACCTCTCTCCTCATCCATAATCAAAGGTCCAAAAACAAAGATATAAGGCTCCAAATCAAAGAAGTAACATCCCTAACTTGTTATCTAACCTCATTAGCCTTCTAATTGATGTTTAAACAAGGATTTAGGACCTGGAACAAATGTTTATGGCCAAGGCACATGCTTGGGCCGTAAACACCTAAGAATGGGGTTTTAGAGCCATTTAACCCTTCCAAATCATTGTTGGGACTTAGATACGACCTTGAGACTTTCAAATCGGGACTTGAAACATTTAAAACATGAATTTTGAGGGACAAAAGAGAGTTTATGGCCAAGGCATGTGCTTGGGCCGTAAACTCCTTAAACTTGGGGAGTAAACACCTTTTAGCATGTTAGACTGCCTTGAAACTTAACCAATAGCCTTGGAATAAATCATAGAACCATCTAAAATTAGTTTGGGGGACTTAAACATAACAAACCACTACATTTAGGAGTTCACGTCCATAGCACATACTCTTAGGCCGTAAACTCATAAAAGTGTGCCAAATGATGCCCTTAAACCATCCCAAGGCTTGGAAAAATTACTAGAATCACATGTGATTGCTCTAAGTGCCTCAAATCAATTCTTCTTGACCATAGGAGAGTTTACGGCCGTAAACTCCAAGTTTACAGCTGTGAACTCCCTTTTAAATGGTATAAATTCATTTAGTTTATTCCAAGGTATTTTAATAATTCATTCCAACAATCCCCTAGTCCAAACAAGCCATTAAACCCTCAAAATCACACCCACATGAGTTCACGGCCGTGAACTCATGTATGTGTGTGTTATATGGCTGTAAACTCCATAAAATGTTTACTCTTGGGGAGTAAACTCAAATCCCAAGTCCCTAGTACCATATCACGTCCGTAGATGTCACCCGGGTCACTCCAAACGCTCGTTTTGAGGTGTTTAACCTCGTTGGAGTGTAATGTTCCATATAATTAGTGATTGTAAATCTAAATGGATATATATGGACATTATTTCATTTTTACATAGGGACATCGCGAGTAATCAAGCCCCGAACCCACGTCTAGTGTCCGAAACCGTCGCATTCCCGAGTCTGGTGAGTTCATACCCCTACCCCTTTTCACTGTTTTTCACTGTTTTCAGGGGGAACACAAGCAAAGTACAAGGGATTTCTTGTACTCAAAACTTATTTTCGTGTGTGTGTTTCACATTTTATATGCTTTTAACACTGATTGATACAAATGATAACCGTTTGAACATGCAGATCACGTAAACATATTATTTGTGAAATGGGTTAATAAACTGTTATGTTTTATATATTTCACAAATGGTTTTCCACATTTTATCAGTTAAAAGCATGACATTAGAACATATGAACATGAAACTTGTACACTGTTTGTCCTCGGTAACACTCCACAGAGATACGCGAGTGGAGGACTATCATATTATTACTAGTAAATTTGTTATTCCTGTATGATTGGAGACACGTCCTCGGCAAACACTCCACAGAGATACGCGAGTGGAGGACTACACCCGTAACCAGAATCTCTGGAATTTAGAGAGCGTGACTTGAGTGTATAGATCTATACGGGGCTGACTACCCCACACCTGGCTGTTAGCTACAGCCGAACCGAAATGGTTCAAGGGTGACGAAAGTCATAAGGATGTGGACTACTTATTGCCACAGGTTCAGTCTATCGTATGGTTATGGAACTCGCAATTAGGATAACAGAGATTTACATATAGTAATAATGAACAACTTTATACACTTCACAAGATATCCAGATTTTTGGTATACATCTTTTACATTGATAACTCACATGCAGGAAAGTATGGGACTTTCCTAGGAAACCTTGTACATAACCAGGTCTAACCAGAATACATCTTTTACATGTTTTACAAACGGTAACCAACATTCAGGAAAGCATGGGGCTTTCCTAGGGAAAATATTTACATAATTAGAAAAGTGTAACAGACTGGATAACCTTACATCTTTTACAATTGGTAATATACAATCAGGAAAGTATGGGACTTTCCTGGGGATCCATTGGTACATAACCAGAACAGAATAACAAAACAGATAACCTAAATGTACATTTTCATAAGGGTAAACATGTTTTCAGTGTACAACCTTTACATTACATATTGTGAAACAACAACCAACCTTTTTAAGAAAATGTGGGATTTTCTTGGCGTGTGTTACATTTTCAGAAACAGAAAGGTAACATGAACATTTTCACAAAACAAAAATCGCTTATGAACTCACCAGCGTTATGCTGACTTTCAAACCGCTTGTGTTCTCAGGTCAACGTTAGAACAGGTACCCGAAGATCGTTTTGTTCAGGATGGAGTACTCCGAAGATCCGCTCGTTTTGTTATCATATATTATGTATCACAACTGTATAACTGTACTTTTGAAACAATTGTAAAACTTTTCTTAATGTAATGTAATGGTTGTTTTACTTTACTTACTATGTGCATTGGATTTGATACTCAACATGGAATCAACCCCGGAAATGTTTCCGCCTTCGGTTTTCAGGGTGTGACAGATTGGTATCAGAGCCCTTGTTTATAGTGAATAAAGTATACCAAACCTTACATGGTATAAAACTATAAACACTAAAGGGCCTAAGTGCTCTGAAATAAAAGTATCTTCAAACTATAAGTATTTTAAAAAAGTATATAAGTATACCGAGCCGTCGAGATCCGTAACTACAAGTAGAACAAAACATAAGTAAATGGGTGTTGTGTACTGCGGTTAAACCTGGACAGTTATGCAGTCGTGTCTAGGGTCAATATAGCCTGGCCAACTATATTCATTCGAGACATGGCCAACATGTGCTTGGGAGTAACTATGGTATGCGGCATGCCTAAAACTTACCCTAATACCACAAACATCGAGCCAGTGTAGTAACGAATCATGAAATACTATGGGAGTATTTCTCGAGCCAATTCTTCGTAAGAATCCTCGTTCACGTATAGATCCTTGATCAATCCATTAGCGATAGTTTACCTGCTTTGATAACTCTTTCCTGCTTTATCGCTTATTTGGAATAAATATCTGTCATATCTCTCGATCCAATTCAAAGGACTTATCATCCTCTCTTTCTTGATCTTATTAGATCAAGATGCCTCCCAGAAAGAGACCCAACTCAAAGACCAACAACCCTCCGCCACCACCTCCTCCTGAAATTGATCCCGTGTTATTCCAAACAGCTGTTACCGCCGTGGTGGCAGCTGCCATGTCCTAATTGAACACCGGTGGTTCCGGTGGTTCGGGAGGTGGTACTCAAGATCAAGAAAGTAACCAGGAACACCGAAAGGAGGGTTCCTACAAGGACTTCATGAATTCGAAGCCTTCATCCTTCGATGGCACTGGTGGTGTCATTTCCTTGTCCCGATGGTTCGAGAAAATCGAATCCATTTTCGAAATTTGTGCCTGTGCTGAGTCCGATAAGGTCAAATTTGCAGCATGTACCTTTAGTGATAAAGCTTTGACTTGGTGGAACGGCCGAGTCAAATCCTTGACCCTACCCGTAGCCAATGCCATGGGCTGGGACGCCTTGAAAGAAATCCTCCTTGTCGAATACTGTCCCCGTGGTGAAATGCAAAAGCTAGAGCACGAGCTCTAGAACCTGAAGATGAAGGGTTCTGACATTGCTGCATACACTTCCCGATTCGATGATCTTGCCCTTCTCTGTCCTGGTCTGGTCACTCCTGAAAGCAAAAAGATCGAGAGGTTTATTTGGGGGTTAACCAATCCAACAAAGGGTCATGTCTTAGCTGCTCGCCCGGATACATATGATAGTGCTAATTGACCACAGTGATGATGTCGAGGAAACCACTACCGTTCCTGAATCGACCAAAAGCAGTGGTGAGAAGAGAAAGTTCTGGAAGAAGAAGAAGGGTCAATCTTCCCAAGGATCCTCCAAGAGACAGCAAACTATAGCAGTTCATGCTGCTACTACCCCCGTTGCTGCTGCCTCTGTTGTGGGATCCACAGCTCCAACTCCTACCAGCCGGTATGCTGGTAATCTCCCTCTCTGTGACAAGTGCAAGTATCACCACAACCCCGGCCCCTGTCGAGAACTTTCCTGTACAAATTGTGGTAAGAAGGGGCATACAGTCCAACTCTGCAAAGCTCCAGCCCAATCGGCCAATCAATCTTCGGGAGCAGGCGTTGGTCAAGCCTGCTACAACTGTGGTGAGGTCGGCACTTTAAAAGAAACTGCCCTAAGAAGTCTACAGCTGACAACACCGGAAGGGTCCTCGCCATGGGATGGGAGGAAGAGGTCGCCGATCCCACTGTTGTCTCGGGTACGTTCCTTCTTGACAACTCATATGCTAATATTCTTTTCGATTCGGGTGCTGAGAGGAGCTTTATTAGTCATGCATTCAAACATAACCTAAAACAGAATTCCCAACCTTTAACCGAAACGTTTACCGTCGAGATGGCGAACGGTGAGAAAGAAAACGTGAGCGAAGTGTTCGTAGGTTGTACCCTTACCCTGAACGACCATTCGTTTCCTATCGATCTCATGCCGGTATCCATAAAGAGCTTTGATGTCATCATTGGCATGGATTGGTTGAGTCCCAATCATGCGGATATCCTTTGTTTCGAAAAAGCTATTCGTCTCAACCTTCCTTTGGATCAAACTCTCATAATTTATGGTGATAAACTCAATTCCAATCTTCGTATCATTTCCTGCATCAAAGCTCAAAAGCTCCTGCGAAAGGAGTGCATTGCGTTCTTGGCCCATGTAATCAACGAGAAACAGGAAGTTAAAGACCTCGCGAGCATCCCCGAAGTCTGTAACTTTCCTGATGTATTTCCCGAAGAGCTTCCGGGAATTCCTCCCGAGCGTCAGGTCGAGTTTTGCATTGACCTAATTCCTAGAGCTACCCCCGTAGCAAAGTCTCCGTATCGCTTAGCTCCAACAGAAATGCAGGAGTTATCCAGCCAACTCAATGATTTGCTCAGTAAAGGATTCATTAGACCGAGTTCCTCACCCTGGGGAGCTCCGGTATTGTTCGTTAAGAAGAAAGATGGATCCTTTCGGATGTGTATCGATTATCGCGAGCTGAACAAGTTGACCGTCAAAAACCGATATCCTCTTCCACGAATAGATGACCTCTTCGATCAACTCTAGGGAGCCAGTTACTTCTCCAAAATAGACCTTCGATCAGGGTACCATCAGCTACGAGTTCATGAGAGTGATGTTTCCAAAACAGCTTTCAGGACTCAATATGGACACTACGAGTTCGTAGTGATGCCCTTTGGTCTAACCAACGCACCGGCGGTGTTCATGGACCTGATGAACCGGGTGTGTCATCCTTATCTAGACAAGTTTGTCATCGTGTTCATTGATGACATACTTGTCTATTCCCGAAGCGAAGAAGACCATAAACAACACTTGAGGCTAGTGTTGGAAACTCTTCGATCCGAGAAGCTGTACGCGAAATTTTCCAAATGCGAGTTCTGGATTCGGAAGGTAACTTTCCTTGGTCATGTAGTAAGTGAGGAGGGTATTCATGTCGATCCTTCCAAGATAAAGGCGATAGAGAATTGGTCAGCACCGAAGACACCCACAGAAATCCGGCAATTCTTGGGTCTCGCTGGCTATTATCGGAGATTCATCCAGAATTTTTCCAGAATCGCCAAACCCTTAACCACTCTAACACAGAAAGGTGTACCCTTTTGTTGGAGTGATAAACAAGAAAACGCATTCCAGACGTTGAAGAAAGCCTTATTCAGCGCGCCTGTTCTGTCCCTACCCGAAGGGACAGAGGACTTCGTTGTCTACTGCGATGCGTCTACTCAAGGCTTAGGCTGTGTGCTTATGCAAAGAGGAAAGGTGATTGCTTATGCTTCTAGACAGTTGAAAGCACACGAGGTCAACTATACCACACACGACTTGGAGCTAGGAGCCGTAGTCTTTGCATTGAAGATTTGGAGACACTACCTCTACGGAACCAAGTGCACGATCTTCACCGATCACAAGAGCCTGCAACACATCTTTGACCAGAAAGACTTGAACATGAGACAACGACGATGGGTAGAACTACTTAGTGATTATGAGTGTGAAATCCGTTACCATCCTGGCAAGGCCAATGTGGTAGCAGATGCCCTTAGCCGAAAGGAGAGTGCAAGCCACAAAGTGAAGAACCAGACGATGACCATTCATTCCAACCTACCTATGCAAATCCGAGAAGCCCAGTTAAAAGCCCTCAAACTCGAGAACATGTCAACCGAAGCCTTGAGAGGAATGGAAAAGAAACTTGAGATCAGAGGTAATGGAGTCTATTGTTTCATGGATCGGATCTGGATTCCCAAGTTCGGAGGATTCAGAGAGATAGTTATGGAGGAAGCACACAGAATGAGATACTCTGTTCACCCGGGCTCTGACAAGATGTACTTAGATCTCAAGAAACAATATTGGTGGCCAAACATGAAGGCTGAGATAGCTACATTTGTGGGCAAGTGTCTGACTTGCGCCAAGGTTAAAGTTGAGCACCAGAAACCCTCGGGTATGCTCCAGCAGCCCAACATACCCGAATGGAAATGGGAGATGATTACCATGGATTTCGTCACCAAACTACCCAAGTGTTTGAGTGGGTACGATACCATTTGGGTAATTGTCGATCGTTTGACAAAGTCCGCTCACTTTGTTCCGATCAAAGAATCATTCAGGATGGAAAGACTCGCATGGATTTACATCCAAGAGGTAGTCCGACTGCATGGTGTACCTGTGTCCATTATCTCTGATCGAGATAGCAGGTTTACCTCCCGATTTTGGCAGTCTCTCTAGAAAGCTCTTGGAACCAAACTAGACATGAGCACGGCGTATCATCCTCAGACCGATGGACAAAGTGAGAGAACAATCCAAACCCTAGAGGACATGCTTAGGGCATGTGTTATTGACTTCGGAAAGTCGTGGGACACACATCTACCTTTGATCGAATTCTCGTACAACAACAGTTACCACACCAGCATTAGGGCTGCCCCGTTTGAAGCCCTATACGGTCGCAAGTGCAGATCCCCTCTGTGCTGGGCCGAGGTGGGGGATACACAGTTAGCCAAGAGTCGAGTCTCGGACAGTGCTCTCACTGGTCCTGAAATCATCCGTGAAACCACCGAGAAGATCATCCAAATCCAAGAACGACTGAAAGCTTCACGTGATCGCCAGAAGAGTTATGCTGATAACCGTCGGAAACCACTAGAATTCCAGGTTGGAGACCATGTCCTGTTGAAGGTCTCGCCCTGGAAAGGCACTGTACGCTTTGGTAAGCGTGGGAAACTTAATCCGAGGTACATTGGACCTTTCGAGATCCTCGCCAGGATCGGTCCGGTAGCCTATAAACTTCGTTTACCTCACGAGCTCAGTAACATCCATCCCGTCTTCCATGTTTCAAATCTCAAGAAGTGCCTATCCGATGAAACCCTAGTGATTCCTTTAGACGAGATCAAGATCGATGAAAACCTCAACTTCGTGGAGGAACTGATCGAAATCATGGATCGAGAAGTCAAACGTACGAAACAAAGTCACATCCCGTTAGTGAAGGTTCGCTAGAATGCCAAACGGGGACCGGAGTTCACTTGGGAGCGAGAAGACTCGATGAAACAGAAGTATCCGCAACTCTTTCCAGATCCATGATTTGTATTTTGTCTTGTATCTTGTCTTGAATTTCGAGACAAAATTCCCTCTAACGGGGGGATAATGTAACAACCCGAAATTCCATATCACTTCTTGTAACTCAAATTGTAATCCAATTCGAACAACCAAACGCCGTTTCTAAATCCGTTTCCGATTTCGCCGTTTAATTAAGTCATTAACTTGTATTGATATAAAATGACTTAATGGGTGTCTTAATGCCATTCGAAATCATTCTAACACCCCATAATAGTTATCGGAATAATTCTAGAATCGACCATATCGGGTTACGGCAATTTGGTCGGGTGCGACCAAAAGCCCCGCCTAACGCCGGTATCGGGTAGAATTCCGTCGTGTCCAATTCCCGAACACTATATAAATGATTCAAAGCTTCCATTTGAAGCTTTTGGCCATCTTTCCTTAATCACTCTCCAACCTCTCTCCTCATCCATAATCAAAGGTCCAAAAACAAAGATTTAAGGCTCCAAATCAAAAAGGTAACATCCCTAACTTATTATCTAACCTCTTTAGCCTTCAAATTGATGTTTAAAAATGGATTTAGGACCTGGAACAAGTGTTTACGGCCAAGGCACATGCTTGGGCCGTAAACACCTAAGAATGGGGTTTTAGAGCCATTTAACCCTTCCAAATCATTGTTGGGACTTAGATACGACCTTGAGACTTTCAAATCGGGACTTGAAACATTTAAAACATGAATTTTGAGGGAAAAAAGAGAGTTTATGGCCAAGGCATGTGCTTGGGCCGTAAACTCCTTAAACTTGGGGAGTAAACACCTTTTAACATGTTAGATTGCCTTGAAACTTAACCAATAGCCTTGGAATAAATCATAGAACCATCTAAAATTAGTTTGGGGGCCTTAAACATAACAAAACACTACATTTAGGAGTTCACGGCCATAGCACATACTCTTAGGCCGTTAACTCATAAAAGTGTGCCAAATGATGCCCTTAAACCATCCCAAGGCTTGGAAAAATTACTAGAATCACATGTGATTGCTCTAAGTGCCTCAAATCAATTCCTCTTGACCATAGGAGAGTTTACGGCCGTAAACTCCAAGTTTACAACCATGAACTCCCTTTTAAATGGTATAAATTCATTTAGTTTATTCCAAGGTATTTTAATAATTCATTCCAACAATCCCCTAGTCCAAACAAGCCATTAAACCCTCAAAATCACACCCACATGAGTTCACGGCCGTGAAATCATGTATGTGTATGTTATATGGCTGTAAACTCCATAAAATGTTTACTCTTGGGGAGTAAACTCAAATCCCAAGTCCCTAGTACCATATCACGTCCGTAGATGTCACCCGGGTCACTCCAAACGCTCGTTTTGAGGTGTTTAACCTCGTTGGAGTGTAATGTTCCATATAATTAGTGATTGTAAATCTAAATGGATATATATGGAAATTATTTCATTTTTACATAGGGACATCGCGAGTAATCAATCCCCGAACCCACGTCTAGTGTCCGAAACCGTCGCATTCCCGAGTCTGGTGAGTTCATACCCCTACCCTTTTTCACTGTTTTTCACTATTTTCAGGGGGGAACACAAGCAAAGTACAAGGGATTTCTTGTACTCAAAACTTATTTCCGTGTGTGTGTTTCACATTTTATATGCTTTTAACACTGATTGATACAAATGATAACCGTTTGAACATGCAGATCACGTAAACATATTATTTGTGAAATGGGTTAATAAACTGTTATGTTTTATATATTTCACAAATGGTTTTCCACATTTTATCAGTTAAAAGCATGACATTAGAACATATGAACATGAAACTTGTACACTGTTTGTCCTCGGTAACACTCCACAGAGATACGCGAGTGGAGGACTATCATATTATTACTAGTAAATTTGTTATTCCTGTATGATTGGAGACACGTCCTCGGCAAACACTCCACAGAGATACGCGAGTGGAGGACTACACCCGTAACCAGAATCTCTGGAATTTAGAGAGTGTGACTTGAGTGTATAGATCTATACGGGGCTGACTACCCCACACCTGGCTGTTAGCTACAGCCGAACCGAAATGGTTCAAGGGTGACGAAAGTCATAAGGATGTGGACTACTTATTGCCACAGGTTCAGTCTATCGTATGGTTATGGAACTCGCAATTAGGATAACAGAGATTTACATATAGTAATAATGAACAACTTTATACACTTCACAAGATATCCAGATTTTTGGTATACATCTTTTACGTTGATAACTCACATGCAGGAAAGTATGGGACTTTCCTGGGAAACCTTGTACATAACCAGGTCTAACCAGAATACATCTTTTACATGTTTTACAAACGGTAACCAACATTCAGGAAAGCATGGGGCTTTCCTAGGGAAAATATTTACATAACTAGAAAAGTGTAACAGACTGGATAACCTTACATCTTTTACAATTGGTAATATACAATCAGGAAAGTATGGGACTTTCCTGGGGATCCATTGGTACATAACCAGAACAGAATAACAAAACAGATAACCTAAATGTACATTTTCATAAGGGTAAACATGTTTTCAGTGTACAACCTTTACATTACATATTGTGAAACAACAACCAACCTTTTTAAGAAAATGTGGGATTTTCTTGGCGTGTGTTACATTTTCAGAAACAGAAAGGTAACATGAACATTTTCACAAAACAAAAATCGCTTATGAACTCACCAGCGTTATGCTGACTTTCAAACCGCTTGTGTTCTCAGGTCAACGTTAGAACAGGTACCCGAAGATCGTTTTGTTCAGGATGGAGTACTCCGAATATCCGCTCGTTTTGTTATCATATATTATGTATCACAACTGTATAACTGTACTTTTGAAACAATTGTAAAACTTTTCTTAATGTAATGTAATGGTTGTTTTACTTTACTTACTATGTGTATTGGATTTGATACTCAACATGGAGTCAACCCCGGAAATGTTTCCAACTTCGGTTTTCGGGGTGTGACATATGGACTAGAGAAGCATAAAGTATCAGCCCTTGAGTCAATGTTGAAGCCCCTTGGCCTTAAAACCTAGTTTATGGTGTATTTTGCTTAGATCTCCTTCTCTACACGTAAAGTTTGCAACTTTACGTGAGGAATAGGCTTGGGAAGGATAGATCTACAGATTTGAGTCCCTGCATGACTCAAAAGTCCTCTGCATGTATGAAGGACCGGATGGACTCGGCGAGTATCTTGAAGATGAGGAGGAACTCGACGAGTGGGATGAACAACTCGTCGAGTCGGATGAAGTTGAGCAGGAACTCGGTGAGTTGGAAGAACAACTCGGCGAGTCTGATGAAGATTGTCTTGGACTCGGCGAGTCTGTTCTTGGACTCGGCGAGTCAAGTCGCGAAACCCCCAAACCCTTCGAGTTGAGACTCGAATCAGTGAGTTGAATGGAGACTCGGTGAGTTGGACAGGTCAGGACTTGGTAATCGGTAGACTCGGCGAGTCATGGACTGATTCGGCGAGTCGAGTCGCTAAGAGAAGGACTCTGAACATATGAACTCGGCGAGTCAATAGGGTGACTCGGCGAGTAGGGTTGACCTGGAAGGTTGACTTTGACCAGGACTTTGAATTTGACCAGAGTTGACTTGGTTGTCTTTCGGGGGTCGGTTAGACTCAGTGTTACATTGACATTGGTAGCTCGGGGAGCGAGCAGAGCAGGAGTTCAGAGAGTTGTCGGTCAGCAGCCAGAGGTTATCAGCAGAGTTCAGCAGTGCGAGGTGAGTCTTCTCACTGTTTGTATGGGTCTAAGGCACCAATGCCGACCCATTTAGAATATGCATGAAAGACCAGGGGTGGCTCCTAGCACACAGTATGTTATTATGTATGGTAGGAAGACCCGGGGGTTAGCCCTAGGCAATATGCATGAAAGACCAGGGGGCGGCTCCTGGCACACTGTATGTTATTATGGATGATAGGAAGACCCGGGGTTAGCCCTAGGCAATACGTATGAAAGACCAGGAGGTGGCTCCTGGCGCACTGTATGCTATTATATATGAAAGACCAGGAGGTGGCTTCTGGCACACTGTATGCTATCTAGCTAAGTAGAGTAGTAAGTACAATTGTCTTTGTGATACTTGCATAAAAGACCACGGGGTGGCCCTTGGCACATGTCTGTAAGACCAGGGGGTGGCCCTTGGCACTTGTCTGTAAGACCCAGGGAGCGGCCCAGGCTTGACCAGAAAGACCACGCGCGGCCCGTGGCATAATGGCAAGACTATGTTTGGCACATAGCACCTTACTTGATTATGGATAAGTCGGTTCTTGGCTATGAATGGTTTGTATGGTATGTGGTATCTGGGGAACTCACTAAGCTTCGTACTTATGGTTTTCAGTTTTAGTTTCAGGTACTTCCGGTAGCAGATAATGGAGCTCGGGATGATCGCATGGCACACACCATAGATTAGTCAGCCTGGGAATGTTTTACTCTGATAATGAACATGTGTTTTGAAAACTAATACTCTGTTTATGTTTTGAAATGATGATTTTACTTTAAGTAATATTTTATTAAAAGAAATTTTTAGTCTTGAATTTTGGGACGTTACACCAAAATTACATTTTTATGACTTTACACACTCCAAAACGTCCGAAAGGACAACTCATATGATTTAGAGTATATCATACTCATAAATACCAAGCTTATGGGACCAAACACAAATCCATGGCTAACAAGATATAAGCAAAACTTCATCAATATCATAGCTTTTTACCTCCAAGCGGTGCAAAATGATGATGTGCTTTCGGATCTAGGTTGTCTTTGAGCTCCCAAGATGATTACATTTCCTTCTTCCTCCTTCAAGATCACCAAAATACACACTCAAGGTCAAAAATGCTCACACAAGAGATTATGGTTAGCTATGGTCGAATATGGAGATGGAGGTTGATGAATGAAGAGGGTCTTAGGAGTTAAGGATGTTTAAATAGGGTCCAAACCCTAAAATTTAGGGTTTGAGTCTCAACCACGTACGGCCCAGCATACGCAACAGGGGCGCGTTTCTCACTTAAGGCTTCTTGGGTGTAACAACGGAAATTTTTAAAACAATTTTTTTAAAAATATATTTCCATCCAAAATAAGTCATAAAGATCCAATGTATCATGTCATAATACAAATCATATAAATCCCAAGATCATAAATCCTCCATTAGTGTGTACAGATCACGCCGGCGCCTTCCCACGGTCCTCGCTGGTGCCTGAAACACATATCACAACAACTGTAAGCATAATTGCTTAGTGAGTTCCCCAAAATACAACCTACGTACATACGCCTTTCCAGGCCCTGACCTTCCGGTCCATGTGTCTTAGGGGACTTCCGTCCCGACTAGGTAAACCTTCCGGTCCTACCCACGCCAACCTTACGGTCCACATTACAACGCCTTCCGGCCCATAACATATTCGCCTTCCGGCCCATAACATAATGCCTTCCGGCCCATATCAAGCATATCATACATGGCACATATAACGATTAACTTATCACACACAACACATATATCTCATACCATATCCGACCTTCCGGTCACACAGTCAAACCCTTCCGGGTATAGTATAGTGAGAAGACTCACCTCGTGGAAAGTCTAAGATCTCGTGTCCTCGCTAACACCGACCCCGAACGACGACTCAACCTCGCCTAAACATAAAAATATCATTTATTACACAAGGACTTCCACCACTTAGGACTTTACTCCTTATCATCATTCCTCAGAGGGTAAAAGACCATTTTACCCTTCCTTGACCTAAAGTCCTCAAGTTGACCAAAACCTTAAAAGTCAACAAAAGTCAAATCCTAAGAGTACGCGGGGCGTACGTCGCCAACCCCTCCCTGATCGGGGTCTTTACCCAGTACGCTGCGTGTACTGGAAGTTACGCCCAGCGTAACCCCCAAAATCGGCCACTCTCCATTTCTAGTCTTAATCGGTTAAGCCATTACTTCCACTTCTAGATCCGACTCTTCTAGTGTGTCTAAACCCATAAAGTCGAGACCTTTAAGCCTTGGCACGGCTGTAAAGGCTCCAACATCACATAACAACCCTTTATTCAAACTCAAAGACCTAGATCTCATGCATGGTGCAAACCCCATGTCCAAGATGCCATTTTTATGAGTCTACAACCCCAATAGATCAGAAATATGAAGTATCTAAGCTTATGGAGGCCATTTGCACAAAAGTCTCCACCTTTGGGACTTAAACCCTAGAAAATGACCTTTTAAGCATATAACATGAACCAAGTGACAAGATCCAAACTTTATACCTGGAAATGAAGCTTTAGCCCTTTAAAAGTTCAGATCTACACTTGAGCACCACTTCTAGCCTCTCCAACAAGCTCTTCTTCTCCTTTGCAACCTTGAAATGACACCACCAAGCTTAGAATACACACACAATGGCCTAAGAACGAGGGTACACTCTTTTTAGGGTTTCACTCTGAGGGATGGTGGCTGAGAAGACCAGCCACATGTCCCTTTTATAGCCCCATCAAAGGAATTTAGGGTCTGGGTCTGAATAAGTTACGCCGGGCGTAACCTTGGGTACGCACCGCGTACCTGAGGGGAAACGCATCCAAATGAGGCGCGCGAGTATGCGCAGCGTACACCTTGTACGCCCAGCGTACTCGCCTACCATGAAAACCCTAAATCATCAACTTAACCAAGATGTAAGGCCAAAAGAAGAATACATGGATTTCGGGCTGTTACATTGGGACCAATTAGCAAACATATTACATAATAATAGTAAAAATGTAAATTACCAAGGCATCCCTTTGATCCATTAATTGTCCACAATCCTGAAATAAGAACTTCTCGAAACAAGATGTTACACGAATGCTAAATTTGAAGTTGTTTAGGACTTCTTTGTTAGAATGATGACGGATTAGAATAAAAGCCTAAACTTTATAAGTTGAATTAAAATAATAGATTTATTCATGGTCAAAATTAGAAATAAAGATCGGAGGGTTTAATGTTGTCAAATAAGCATAAATATGTAAATATTCTCTTTTTTCTTCAAATGTATCAAAGTGGGTGATGGAGTGAGTATGGCAATTTCAATAGATAAATGAAGATCTAGAGAAGCCAATTGAAGAACAAGCGAAGAATGGGAATAATTGAGCTTAGAATGTATAATCATATCCATTCCCTTTGTAAACTGCAATCTAGGACTTGAGTCTCAAACCAAATCCAAATTTAAGCTAGATGTTGAGTTTAAGTTGACTTTTTGGCTTCATTTAGTTGTTAGTTCTTCAATTGAAACTCTAATCGCCATATTAACGGTTGATTTGGATCGAGGAACTTGATGAAGTCATAAACTCGGTTTTATGATTAAATTTGAGTTTTGTGATTTGATATAAGATTTGTATGGTTGTTTTGAAGTTTGAAACTTATTATAGATCACCAATGTATCAACACCTCAGTATTAAATTGTTTGATTCCATTTCTAGTAATGGAATTGAGGAATTGGAACCTTGATTAGTGATGTGTACTCTAGCATTGATAACTTGTACATTAGTTATTTGATATATTATGAGATTAAATCCTTGAAATTTAGGTTAGTTAATGATGTCATTTGGTTCATGATTGAATTCTAGATGTGATTGCATGTGTCCTTTGGATTTTTGTGGAAGCAAAATTGTAATTTTAATGGTGACTCACCATTGGAATATAATGAGAAGGTTTTTGAACCGAGTAACTCAAAATTATTTGGAAAATGTTTAATTGCAAAAAAGAAACTTAAATGTATATATGTATAAGAGTTTTCAAAGTAATAAAAGGATTTGATCAAGTCCATAAACTTTAAAGTTGAATTTAAGCTTCTCAACTTCATTGATGAGCTTAGAATCATATTTGATGCAATGAAATCATGGATTAGATATATAATTGGAGTTGTTATGACATGTAAAACATAATTGGGAGAATCCTCATTGATCATTAAGACTTGAGAAAATGATATAGAAGTATCAGTAAGACATTGTGATAGAGTGATAAGTGTTGTTGTTTTCATCTTTCCACTATTGGACTTATAAGGACATTAAGTTTTTTTTATTGATTTAACATGGAATTAATATGATATAAATGTATTTAAATAAAGGAAGTTGGAGTCTTAACTATTGGACATCATTTGGTTAAGTTTGGGAAGGTTCAGGTGCAAATGAGATCAAAGTGCAATGTTAAAATGGAGAATTGTCATGGCCAACATCCCAGTAGGCGCCAGGGACGCCAGTCTAATACATCATGGTTTCTTAGCAGGTCACTTGAATACTTAGTAGGCGTCTAAGATGCTAGGAAAAAAAACCCCAATTGTTCTTCTTGCGATTCTATTTGTGAGGGGTGATGAGCACTAGAAGTATCACATGTATTGTAAACCCATGTATGGGGTATTTTGGTCATTTTATAACCATTTGATTATGTAAATAAGTGGTGATTAAAGAGTACCCTAGTATGGAAGAATGTGGAACAACATACCAAACTATTAAGGTGAGTTTATCGGGAGTACAAATCTGTATATTAACTTTGTTGTTTTTTGTTTTGATTTCATGTATGATAGTTTGATTTGTATCATGATATATGATCTTACTTGTCATGTGTGTACTAAGGGTACTTATTTTCATTCATGAAAGCCTTTTTGAGATATCTATTGTTTTGATAAAACTGATACATAGTTTTGAAATGGTTTTGAAGCATCCTATTTGTGCATTCATCTAGGATTGGGTTGAATTGAGTGATGACGTGGCTTTAGGATCCCTTATTTTGTTCCGATACCCGACACAAAATGGGTTGTGAGTAAAATTCTAGAAAGCTCTCACCTATACAAATGTAGTTAGCTATCCTTCGTGTGGTGTTGTATGATGGTGCACATGGTTTGGTTTGTTATAATGGATAAAAGTTGAGGGTTTGTGTTATGTGCTCACTACGTCATGAGTCCAATTTTGGATACCATAAATGTTTGGGACTTTTGACTTGTGAGATGGAATATGGTTAGGATATATGAATATGTAATGTTATTTGTTATAGAATTATCCTCTTTAAACTTATTGATTTCAATGTTATGTTATTGACAAAAGTTTGAGGTGTTGTTAAATACATACTATTCATGAGTCCATATTTTCGGTTGGTTTTGGACAAAAGTTAAGGTGATGTTTTGTGCAAATTATTCACGAGTCTAGAAATTCTTTTGTTTGCAACATCAACTTTATGTCCCACTCAAAAAGTGGAACAAAATACAAAAACATGAATACCCATTTCATCCTAGTCATTGAAAACATCTCTAGAAAACTTACTAATCCAGTGCAAACACAACCTTAACGTACACATGAGTATATGATTGTAAGACATAAATATCTTGACAAAATCATTGGTTTCTTGAATGCTAGATTCCAACACACAACATGATTGTTTATAAACAAGTAACTATGACCTCGATACAACACGAATTTACAAAAGATGAAATTGAGATGGTCACATGACCAACCTTAAAAACATGAAAATGACCATATCGGAAGAAAAAAAATCAAAATTCTTTAAAACTTGTGTGTTCATTGCCATTTTTTAACAATGATGCGACATATTTCTCACAATGTGTACCGAACAAATAACTTGCACAAATTCATTATTCTAAGATTGTATGCAATCCAATTTGACTAGTCTTTCGGTGTTTTAGAACTTGTATTCGGCTTCTGAAGTGGCTTCAAGGCAGCCATGATGTTGGCAAAAGTAGGTCGTTGTCTTGGATCTCTGTAACAAAAAAGAAATATGTCATATCTTTTATTATAGCACTAACATGCACATATACTCCTCTAAAATGCCGAAATACTAAAAAGCAGAACATACTTTTAGCACTTTATACATTTAGCCACTCAACTATATTTTTTATAGTACGACCAAAAAAATAATATTTCATATTTACCAAGTTTCGAGAAAGGTCAAAAGCATAACGTAACTTCATAATTTAATCGATTTAGATACTTTTAACTATTTTTAATATAAGCCTATATATTTTTTATCCATAAAAAACCATTTACCATTACCCCACTTTAGAAAATGGCAAAATACAGAAAAACACTACACACTTTCATTGTTTTATCGATTTAGCCACTTAACTATTACTTTTTTCATGATTGTTATAATAATAGTCGAGTCGCTAAATCAATAAAATGATAAAAAGTAGGGTTTTTTTTTTTTCCGTATTTTACCCTGATATCAAGATTTTGGGAAACGTGAAAATGGTTTTTTAAATGGTCAAAAGAAGTACAATGGTTTAGTTAAGTGACTAATTTGATAAGATGATGAAAGTACAAATGATTTTCTGCAATTTGTTTGGAAATCTAGATTACATGCATTGTAAAATCACTCTTAGATACAAAAATATAAACAAGACTAGATTCATAAGAAAGATGTTCAAAGAAAAAGAAAAAAAAAAGTAAAATATAAAAAAACTTACGTGTGCCAACATCTAGTGATGATGTCAGCAATGACAGGGTCCATGTCATCAGGAATATCAAGACGCCTATGTTGAAAACCAACTGCACCAACAACTTGCATTGGATTCATTCCACTCCATGGTTGTTGCATTGTGCAAAGCTCCCATAAAACAACACCAAAGCTGTATACATCACACCTGCATAACAAACATAACATAACATAAATTCTTAAATGCAAGATATACCAATGTACTTTTATTGATTTTCTTCTTGTTACAACTTTGTACTTTGAAAAATCTACCTAATATAAAGAAATGTCCACTGCTATAATAAGAAAAGAAAAAAAAAAAAGGGAAATTGTCAGAGAAGTCCCAATATTTTTGGAAAAGTTACACTTTAGTCCCTGGTTTTTTTAAACATAAAAGTCCCGATTATTTGTAAAAACACGATAGTATGTCATTTCTTGTTAAAATAAAAAAAGGGACTTTTTTGTTAATTTGAGCCAAAATGAAATAATCGGGACTTTTATGTTCAAAAAAAAACTTGGGACTAAAGTGTAACTTTTCCGAAAATATTGGGACTTTCCTGACAATTTCCCAAAAAAAAAGTTGAAAATACATGGTGGATTTTCAAAGTATAATGCCTTGATAAGAGAAAATTGGAAGTATAATGTTGCAGTAGAAAAAAAAAAGGAATATGCTATATCACAAAAATAAATGAAGGTACATTGCTGTTTTTTGCATTTAGCCTTAGTTTTTATAGTATCTGAAATTCGTTTTTTTTTCTTCTCATTAAGCCTTGTTTCTTTTTTCTCCTCTCGATAAATGATCTTTAAAAATTGTCAATACTTGGGAAAACCAAATGAAAGATTAAATTTCAACAAATTTGTGAAAAATTAGGACTTAATGGTGAAAGGCTCGTTTTCTTGACTTTCTCTATTAAGTCGTTCTTTTTACATTAAGTAAAAAAAAACATGTATATATAGCTTATTAGATTAAATCATGACCTCATTAACTCAAAAAGAAACAGAAACAACACTAATTACTTTACAGATGACTAGATGAGTAAATATGAAAAAAAAAAAAAAGTCAAATACTAACTTTTCATCAGAAGGTTCATTTCTTAGGACTTCTGGAGCCATCCACTCTGCCTAAAAAACAAGGGTACAAATGGAATAGTCAAGAAAGTTCATACAATATTAATCTAACTTTTAAAAAAAAATAAAAAATAATTAAATGACACATACTGTCCCTGCAGTAGACCTTGATGAAAGAAACGTGCTGTTCTTCATTCTTGACAACCCAAAATCACAAACCTGAAGGTTAAAATGTCAGCAGCAATACACATGAGGAGGGCATTTATGTCTTTTTCAATGGTTATAAAGTTGGAATAATATACCTTTACAACCCAATTCTTATCAACAAGAAGATTTGGAGACTTCAAATCACGGTGAACTATAACAGGTGTGCAGTTGTGCAGATAGTTCATACCTCGAGCCTGAAATTTTAATTTCATAATTATAATAAAGATATAAAAAAAAAAAATAATAATAATAATATGATGGATGAAACCATAAAAAAAAAAATCAAAATTTCAAAGTGGATTAAAAGGTCGATAAAGGGTGTTTGAATGTGCACTTTCAAAGTGATTATAGAGACTTGTAACAAGGTAATGAGGTTGTTAGTTGCTTAAACCTAAGAGTATTAATGTCTTTTTGACTTAAAAGGGGAATAATTTTGGGGGTTGATTCTTTTTTCCTCTTGTATGGGTAAAGTGTTGTTGTATACATAAGGTTTGATTTCTTTTCTGGAGTGAATAAATAAACTGTCTGAATTTAGACTAAATGACCATTTTGCCCTTATATCCCAAAACTCAAATTTCACAATATTCATCAATTTTAACATGAGAAGGGTCATGTACAGCTTAAAATCAAAAAGAAAGTCATGTACACCTTTCCAGATTAAGTGCTTAATCCATTAAGTCAAAAAGAAACATCCCCTTAATCTCATAAAAGACCTTATATTTTGTGTTTTTTCCGGATTAAACCTCAAATTTATTTTTTGCCTGAAAAAGACCTTGTATTTTTTATCTGGCCCTTTTAGTCATTTTTTTCCCAAAAAAATTGTAAAATTTGAGGGTTTTTTCGAGAAAAACTAAAATGTTGAGGGTTTATTTGGAAGCATTTAGAAGTTTGAGGGTTTTTTTCGGAAAATAATACAAAGTTGAGGGCTTTTTTGGAAAAAATACACGCAAAAAATAAAATTAAGGTTTAATCCGGAAAAAACACAAAATATAAGGTCTTATATTATATGGGTGTGTTTCTTTTTGACTTAATGCAGAAAGAACTACTTAATAGAGAAAAAAGAAAACTTAGCTTTCCCCATTAAGTCCTAACCTTTTACCAAATTGCCCTCGTTTGTTTTTCCCTTCAATTTCCCTAATCGTATCTTCATTTTCTCAAATACTTTTTTAAAATGACAAAACTTTTATTACAAAAAACCCTTAAAAGAGAGCATCATACAGTATCAAGAGCCATTCTTAATCGCCTTCGAACATCTAGTTGATTATTAGGCCTGTGGAGTAACTTATATAAACTACCTCTGCAAAAAACAAACATACTTTATTAATTCAAATAAAAAGAAACAATGTTATATAAAAAGTAATAATTTTTTTTAATATATAATTTGTTTGTGTGAGTGACATTGACATATATATACCTTGGAAGAAATTCGGTAACAATTGAAAGATGTGGTGCACGTGTAACAGCTCCCATGAAGAGTACAACATTTGGATGTCTAACTCTTTTCATGATCCTGACCTTATAATCCAATGAGTTAAAGAAATATGTTAATTTTTTAGTCAGAAAAAGGGTTGAATGATTATTTATGTAGTGACCATGTTCAGAAAGTTTATTAATTTATTCAATAAAGTGGTATTTTTAGACCAAATGTTTGACTTGTGTGATTCTAGGATGAAAAGATGCAATGTTTATGTGTAACAATGTGGTTGCATGATTTGTGTCAGTTGCATAAATTGGTAAAAAGGTGATACATTGTTGTGTAAATTTGTAAAAAAGTGAAAGATCGTTGCATAAATTGGTAAAAAAAAGTGAAAGATTGTTGCATAAATTGGTAAAAAAGTGAAAGATTGTTGCCTAAATTGGTAAAAAAAAAGTGAAACATTATTGCATAAATTAGTAAAAAGGTGAAACATTGTTGCATAGATTAGTGAAAAGGTGAAATATTGTTGCATAAAAAATAAGAAAAAGTGAAACATTGTTGCATAAATTAGTAAAAAGGTGAAACATTGTTGCATAAATTCGTAAAAAGGTGAAACATTGTTGCATAAATTCGTAAAAAAAGTGAAACATTGTTGCATAAATTGGTAAAAAGGTGAAACATTGTTGCGTAGATTAGTGAAAAGGTGAAATATCGTTGCATAAAAAATAAGAAAAAGTGAAACATTGTTGCATAAATTAGTAAAAAGGTGAAACATTGTTGCATAAATTAGTAAAAAGGTGAAACATTGTTGCATAAATTCGTAAAAAAAGTGAAACATTGTTGCATAAATTCGTAAAAAAAGTGAAACATTGTTGCATAAATTAGTAAAAAGGTGAAAACATTGTTGCATAAATTCGTAAAAAAAAGTGAAACATTGTTGCATAAATTGGTAAAACGGTGAAACATTGTTGCGTAGATTAGTGAAAAGGTGAAATATTGTTGCATAAAAAATAAGAAAAAGTGAAACATTGTTGCATAAATTAGTAAAAAGGTGAAACATTGTTGCATAAATTAGTAAAAAGGTGAAACATTGTTGCATAAATTCGTAAAAAAAGTGAAACATTGTTGCATAAATTAGTAAAAAGGTGAAAACATTGTTGCATAAATTCGTAAAAAAAAGTGAAACATTGTTGCATAAATTGGTAAAACGGTGAAACATTGTTGCGTAGATTAGTGAAAAGGTGAAATATTGTTGCATAAAAAATAAGAAAAAGTGAAACATTGTTGCATAAATTAGTAAAAAGGTGAAACATTGTTGCATAAATTAGTAAAAAGGTGAAACATTGTTGCATAAATTCGTAAAAAAAGTGAAACATTGTTGCATAAATTAGTAAAAAGGTGAAAACATTGTTGCATAAATTCGTAAAAAAAAGTGAAACATTGTTGCATAAATTGGTAAAACGGTGAAACATTGTTGCGTAGATTAGTGAAAAGGTGAAATATTGTTGCATAAAAAATAAGAAAAAGTGAAACATTGTTGCATAAATTAGTAAAAAGGTGAAACATTGTTGCATAAATTAGTAAAAAGGTGAAACATTGTTGCATAAATTCGTAAAAAAAGTGAAACATTGTTGCATAAATTAGTAAAAAGGTGAAAACATTGTTGCATAAATTCGTAAAAAAAAGTGAAACATTGTTGCATAAATTGGTAAAACGGTGAAACATTGTTGCGTAGATTAGTGAAAAGGTGAAATATTGTTGCATAAAAAATAAGAAAAAGTGAAACATTGTTGCATAAATTAGTAAAAAGGTGAAACATTGTTGCATAAATTAGTAAAAAGGTGAAACATTGTTGCATAAATTCGTAAAAAAAGTGAAACATTGTTGCATAAATTAGTAAAAAGGTGAAAACATTGTTGCATAAATTCGTAAAAAAAAGTGAAACATTGTTGCATAAATTGGTAAAACGGTGAAACATTGTTGCGTAGATTAGTGAAAAGGTGAAATATTGTTGCATAAAAAATAAGAAAAAGTGAAACATTGTTGCATAAATTAGTAAAAAGGTGAAACATTGTTGCATAAATTAGTAAAAAGGTGAAAACATTGTTGCATATATAAGCATTCAACAACAGGTGTCAACGTCTGTAGAAAAACATACCTCACTTCTGAATTCCTCAAGGGATTCTGTAGTTATTTCTTGATCTAGGAACTTTTTAACAGCAACATCCTGAAAAATTATACAATTTGAGAAAAAAAAAGTCACATATAGATCTTTTAGATCAAAAAACTATATTCTTACTTTCTTACATAAAATCATCAAGATTAACAGCAATTAACCAATGCTTATAATCTATACAACAATAAAACCAATCGTATTTTTGCAGGTTTTGAAAGTGTTATTTTCTACTTTCTGAATGTTTGCAAACTTGTGGGGTCCACATGTTTTAAAAAATTATTTTTTTTTCTTTTTCTTTTGAAACAATATCTTTTAGATATATCTATAAAAGTATTTTCTAATCACAATGAATATGAACTTACAGTTCCATGCCAATCACCTCGGTATACCTCTCCATATGATCCTGCAACAAAGAGAAAATACATATATTATTTATATTTAATTATTTATTAATGCATATGATAAAGTGATCTACAAGAAAGTGAACAAAATCGATAATAAACATCACCATAGTTTCACTTTTTTTTTACAATTACATACTCGAACAAAAAGATTTTTCAATATATCCTCACAAGCATATCTATCACATATATTTTGAACAATTTCAATCGTATTTTGCTCACAAAAATCATTGATAAGGGTAGAGATGATAAATTCTCTTTGAAAATTTGTTCTTTCTCCAAATAGACAATTCATGTTTAGTTAATTTGATTAAAGATAAAACAAAAATGTTGTAATTGTTATATTGTAGAATGCATGGAAGTGATAAATCTTAGGGCTAAATGCAAGAAATACCAACACATTTTCATTCTTTTTTAATGTTACAACATTCTACTTTGAAAAATCTACCAAATTATAGTGTTGTACTTTAAATTCGTTTTCTTATTAGGACATTATACTCCAAAAAATCTACTCAATTGGTAGATTTTTCAAAACAAAATGTTGTAACATGAAAAAAAAAACAAAAGTAAGATGCTATAATAAACAGATCAAAGAAAATACATTGCCATTTCTTGCATTCTACCATATAAAACATAAAAAAATAAAAAATAAAAAAAATAAGTACCCAATCCGATACGTTCACCCAATGTGATATCCTCCCATGCTATCTCACAATCCGCCACGTCATCAAGTGACACCTCAGACATTGTACTTTCATTACCCGTTGACCTATCCGATCTTCTCTCATTTTCTTGACTTTCTCCATCTCCATCTCTTCTTGGAGACTCCAAAGAATTCAAACTTTCGTTTTCACACTGCATTGCAACCGAAGCAGTGGTGGTTGCCACCACAACCGCCGCCGTCACGGTTGCCGCCGCCGCCACCGGAAGTTGCATCTTCGGGTCCGCTATACTTCTCGTGGCGGCAACCACCATTGACGCGGCGGCTGCGGCAGCCGCCGCCGCCACCGGAACGTTTCTCATGTAAGAAACGTTCTGGTGGTTCTCTGGTTTACCAGAAACTTTCGGTAATGGAGGTAAGAATCGAGGGTGAGGTATATTATTTAAATGACCAAAATGCCCTTGACCTTGACTTTGACCTTGACTTTCACTTGATTCTTCTTCCTCATAGAAGAGATCGGGTGGAGCAACAACGCCACTTTCGCGTAAAACATCATGTAGTTTTTGAGCTAATTGAGGGTTTTCTTTTGCAGCATCCATCATGTATTGTGAAACGTCTTTGACTTTCATTTTGAGGACAGATGGAGAGCTTATGCCTTCGGTCCATGATGTGGATCTTGCGTGTATGTGATGAGGTGTCCTTGTCATCGCCGGAGGTTCACCAAGTTTGGTCTCTTTAGTGGTGGTTGCCGCCACCGGTAACGAGTTGGTGGTGGCGGCAACCACCACCATCGATGATGATTCACCGGATGAACTAGTGACACCACTTCTTGAGGAAGCTAAATCGTCTGGAGACCATGGACTTGATGAGAAAGATTCATCATAATCTACAGTTAATCCTCCTCCTCCTCCTCCTATTGTGTCGGATGGAATTAGGGTTCCGGGGTCCGCCATTAAATCAACAATATATTCCCTATTGATCATGTAAAGTAAAGTGTAAACCATTGTTTTAGTTAATGCTTAATAGTAAGCTTCATGTGATTGAAGTAAATTTCAACATGAATAGATGCATTAAAGCTAAGAGCAAAACCTTCCATCATCAAGTTTTACAAAGTTCATTGCAACATTGTTGGAGCCCATGTATTGTTTCCCTTTCACTAGGCGACATGGGATGCCTACACTATCTGCCAAAACCTACAAAGGGAAAGGTAGTTGAAAAGAATATAAATTATATATCATTAAGTGGAAAATAAAAGATCCTACAACCAAGTGAAAAGTTTATTAGGAAAGTCAGAGAAACGAGGCTTTCCATATTAGGTCCTAACTTTTAACAATTCGCTTGGTACATACCCTAAGGTTAAAATAGTCAATTCCTTGATGGTTGTAACATTCGGTTTAAGCTTAGAATCAATATAAGTTAGATCTATCTTGAATCTACATGATAATCCTATTTAAATACAAATAACAATAATTACCACATGGTATTCATCAAGGTTACTTTTTTGGCATCTTATCCAATAGTTGTTTGTTGCTATACCACTTAAGAGTTGTTTTTTTAAACTTGAAGAATCCAATGACATAATCAATTAATCATGTGCTTAAAACTAGGGATAGTTATGTAATTCAACATTTGTCTCAATAATGAGTTTTCTTACTACAACTTCTTACATGCTTCTCCAAATATGATTCTTTTGACCCTAAATTGTCAAATTCAAGAAATTCCATTAATTTTCAAAGTACAATGCCCAATTAAGAAAGATACCTTGAAAGTAGGATGCTATAATAGAAAGAAATGAAAGTAGGATGCTATAAATGTAGAAAGATACCTTAAAAAGCAAAGCTCGATGACATGCCATTCCAATTTTCAAAGATCCAAGAGGCAAAACCATGCTTCCAAGAGTCGACTTTAATGTAGAACTAAGATCACTCCAAGCAATCAACATCTTATCAGGGTCCACAACTGGGCCCCCCATGTGATCAGAAACCAAAACCGCAAGTCTTTGAACCAAAGTTTGACCAGATGTTGACTTAACAGCCATGTCCAAAGCCTTTTGTTCGAGTTGTAAAAGCTTGGAATCTGCAGCTTTATTGACAAAAATGGCTTCCCATGTAAGATTATCTGATACGGGTGTTTTTTGTAAATCCACAAGGGAAGGCATCTTTGATGATGTGGGCCCCATTAAGATTCCATAAAGATCATAGAACCCATCAAGAATCTTGTCATCATAGCTAAGAGCACTGTAATTCTGTGAAGTATGAACGAGTCTAGGACATGAGAAAAGTTAGAACCTAATAAGCATATTTTCTTTATAAAACATGCTTACTAGTAAGAAATATGAATCAATTGTATCTTTCTGACTTAATGCAACATGAATGACTTAATATTATAGAAAGTTAGAGAAATGAAGTTGTCCCATTGAGTCCTCGCTTTTTACAAACTTCTTGTTTCTTTTTATTGTAAGGTGTTAGAAGACTTGATTTGGTAAGTAATATATGGGTGTTTATCTTTGACTTAATGCACAAAGAAAGGTGTTTATCTTTGACTTAATGTAGAAGGAAGGGTGTTTATTTTTAACTTAATGCAGAAAGACATAGAAAATCAAAGAAAACGAGGCTTTCCAGTAAGTAACTAGCTGGTTGATTAATTTGCATAGCCTGATGAAATCGAAAAAGAAGTAGAGAAATTGCATAGCCTAATAATGAAATCCAATCACTAAAGAATCGAGATAAGCAATGCGCAAATGACAAAATCTTGGGGTTCGTAATTATATCGTGTATTAGAAATATATTCAAAAGTAGCAAACTGAAATAAGAACTCAACCTACCCAATATCGAAAGGCCAAGACTTCAGCTGGAGTGTTCTCTGGAGGACAAGAACCCAAACTGATCTGCTTAACAGCTTCGATCTGAGCAGCTTCTGGATCTTCCCTCGCACTCAACTCCAAAGCCAATTGAAGTTGATACTCTTCTTCTACTTCTGGATCCCTAGAGTTACGAGACCCTGAATCCCAAACCCTCACTTCATCCATCGCAGCTTCCAACTGACTACTGCTAACGGAGTCAAACCCTTGAATCGTTTCCAAATTTGAAGAAGATCGAGGACTTGAACTTCGCTTATTCGTTACTGAATTAAGCCACCCCGTGATCCCAGATAGGGGTTTATTGAGTTCATCCGATTGAGATTCGGAATGGGTTTCGATTGATACAGAACGTCGTGAGCTTGAATCTGATGACTGACTTGACTTGATGTGTAGCTTCTTTAAAAGATTTTTCATACTGTTTCTAGCACTATCGTTATGTGTTCAATAAAGTCAATGCAAACTTTCTCATGAATTCAATCAAAAACTACCACCGTTGAGATCCGAGAAAGCGAAAGATGGATTCAAATTAGCAAAAACCCAGATGCTGATCTATAGACATCAAATGAGAAACGTTCTCCTATTTTATTGGTGAAAAGATGAATTTAATAAACAACTACTTTGATTGAGATGAGTAAGAGATGATCGATGAATAAGCAAGAAAGTTGATAGAAAAAGGGGATTGGAAGTAGTGGAAGTAGGACACCTACAAAAGAGGAAGACCCACTTGAGGTTTTGAGGCACAGATTTGAGGGATTGATGTATGAAAAGTTTATTTGGTGGAAAAATTAAACAAGAAATCTTTATATACTCTTTGCTACTATTTCCATATCTGCACCAACAAACGTGGCTTATTGGCTGGCGAATTGTTGGGAAATAAGTAGCTAGCTGTACACAAATGGAAATGTGTAATGATTGAATATTCTTATCAAGCAATCGGTTAGCAATGGTGTCGAGTCATCCTTTGAACACTTATTTAGGTAATAAAGTTATTACGCCATTTTTATGAATTATTAAAAGAGATTATTTAATTTCTCTTGTTAACTAAAATTTTGTTTGTTTACCTTGATGATTTTAATGTCATCGGACATTTTATGTAATTAGAACTAATATGTGAATTAAAAGTCTTATAATTTGTACTTTATATTATATATTTCGATATGTGTGGAGTGCACACATATAAAAGATCAAGTTACTGATACGACATAATAGCGAGGTCAAGGGGGCGCGACCCCTTTGCGGGGTTCTAGAGCAGCACCACAGTGTAAAAACTGATTTCTACTAAGAGAGTATTGTAATTTTGGCTCTTCACTAGAGCCACTCTACCAACAACAATCCCATAATTTCAGGGGTTCTAGGGCAACATCACATCACTATTTATATGTCGTTAGTGGAGCATGTGTGGTTAAACGACATATTAATTTGAGACTATAAAGTTGAGTGCTGGACAAATCGAAAAGTATTAATGTTAATGGAGTGTGTGTGGTTTACCAACACATTAATTCGAGATGATAAGTGAAATCGAGGTTGTCAAGTAGGTTTGCATGGTTATTCACATCTTATTTGTGATCATTGGCATCCAAGTCACAAATTTTAAGAGCATATTCTGAGATTAAACATGTCATTGATAAGATTCAATGAATCTCAAATGATCTAAGAATTTCATGTTATATTGAAATTGGTAAATTTGTATTACCAACCTTGACAAATTTACAATTAGATTACGGTATCCCTTTTCTTTATTGTGATTTGTATTTTGGATCCTAGCCTTGAATATTTATTTTGGGTTAAAATATTAAGGATTTATATCACTAACTAAAAACTATGTCTCTTTATATAGATGTCTGGAAACGGAAAACTCGTTGCTACTCAAGTCGGCTCCTCTAACTCAAACTTCTCTCTACTCTCGATTTTGTCGAAAGAGAAGTTCATCGGTCCCAACTACATGGATTGGATAAGGAACTTGAAGACGACTCTTCATTATGAGGGCAAAGAATATGTCCTCGAAAAGCCTCTTGTCGAAATCAATGAATCCACCGCTACTCCTGAGGAAATTGCCTCATTCAACAAACATTCTGATAATGCCACAAAGGTCGTTTGCATCATGGTCGCCACTATGGCACTTGATTTGGCCAAGTTCTATGAGGACTACTGGTCATACGAGATGTCTCTCGACCTTGTTGGAATGTTCCACAAGAAGGAAAAACAAGAGTGGTTCGAAGTGGTTAAAGCTTTCATGGCGTGTAAGCTCTAGGAAAGAGAACTTGTTTGCCCTCACGTACAAAATATGTAAAGGTACGTGGAGCAACTCCATAAGCTCAATGTGTCGTTTTATGATGAGTTGGCCATTGATATGGTCTTTAACTCGTTACCTCCTAGTTATGATCAGTTCGTTCTGACTTATCATTTTAACAATACGGAGATGACATTGACTGAGCTTCATAATTTGTTGCAAAATGATGAATCAAGAATGAAGAAAAATCATGCCTCTGCTGCAACAAATGCTCTTGTCCTTGCCATTGGATCTGGAAAATGGAAGAAAAGGAAGGCTCCTTCCTAATCAGTCGGGAAAGGGAAGGCCAGGGCCTATCGGTAGGTCAAAGTCGAAGCCCAACTTTGGTATCCCTACGGTCAGTGATCGAAAGGAGGACACTTGCTTCCATTGTGGAGAAACGAGTCACTGGAGAAGAAGCTACCCTAAGTACCTACAGGACTTGAAAGATGGCAAGATCAAGGCTTCCTCTTTAGGTATTTACACTATTCAAGTTAATAACAAACAACTTTCTCATTCTTGGTTCCTTGACACAGGATGTGGTTTTCCATATTTGTTCTGATTTGCATGGACTAAGTGAAAGTGAAGAGGTGGAGCATGGGAAGCTCAATTTCACCTTGGGAAATAGGTGATCTTTACCTGTTACCAAGATTGGAACATATGGGATTGTGCTTAATAGTATTGGGCTTAATTTGATTGATTATTCTTATTCTTAAGATATAATGTGAAACATTATTTCATTTCATGTACTATTTAGACAAGGTTTTATATATTCATTTGATAATGAAGTTGGTTATATTTCTGCTTATCATAATGGTGTTTTTATGTTTGAAGATTTACCTTGTAATGTGTGTATGAAACTGTGACTTGTGGTGATAAACTAGGCAATAGTGTGTTTCATATTGATTCGTCTAATGGTGTGGACAAAGCATGTTTGTGGCATTGTCGTCTTGGGCATATAAACAAGAAATGCATTGCCCAACTCCAAAAAGATGGAGTGTTTGAATCATTTGATCTTAGGACAAATGATGAATGTTAGTCTTGTCTCTTGGGCAGATGACAAAATCACATTTCAATGGAACATGTGAAAGAAGTAAAGGATTGTTGGACCTAATCCATACGTATATGTGTCGCCTATTTAGATCAACCACAAAAGATGCTAATCGATACTACATGACATTTACAGATGATTATAGCATATATGGTTATATCTACTTAATCAAACATAAATTGAAAACCTTTGAAATGTTCAAAGAATTTAAGCACGAGGTTGAGAATCAGTTAGGCAGGAAGATAAAGATGCTTAGATTTGACAGAGGTGGTGAGTATCTTAGTATCGAGTTCCACAACTATCTCAAGGAATATGGAATCATTTCACAATTGACTCCTCCCAGAACACCACAACGTAATGGTGTGGCTGAGAGGCGTAATCGAACCTTACTAGACATGGTTCGTTCCATGATGAGTCAAGCTTCTCTTTCTATTCATTTATGGGGGCATGCCTTAGAGACAGCCGCCCATATTGTGAATCCTCTTCTAACAAAGAAGATTGCCAAAACACCTCATGAGATGTGGACAAGGAAAGCTCCCTCACTTGCACATATCAAGGTCTGGGGTTGTGAAGCACTTGTAAGACGAGAGACACATGAAAAACATGAAACTAAAGCCAAGAAGTATTATTTCATTGGCTACCCACAGAAGTCTTTTGGATACTTGTTCTACGAACCTAGTGATAATGTGGTCTTTGTAACTCAAAGAGGAGTCTTTCACGAGAGATAGCTCATATTCAAAGAGGACAGTGGGAGTGCTATTGATCTTGAAGAAATTCAGGACTCATCCAATAAAGGAACCTCAGACAACATTAACACTCAACATGAGGAAGAGGCTCCAGTTGAGCCAATTGACAACTCATTACCCCTTCGTCGTTTCAGTAGGTTTAGCATGCCACCTAATTTCTATGGTTTCCATATTACTACAAATGGTGACAGGTTTGTCAGTGATTGCTGTAGCACCTGGTTCCTGGTATGTAAGATTTATCTGAGTATTTTGTATTTTGGCCTTGGACTCGGCGAGTTGGAGGCCCGACTCGCCGAGTAGAGACGAGACTTGGGACGCGGTTAAGTTGGCGACTCGGCGAGTCCATATTATGGACTCGGCGAGTCCGCGCTGTCTGATGAAACCCTAATTTCCAAGGGTTTGCACCCTATTTAAACAACCATTTGCATCCCAACTCCGCCCCATTCACCCTCAGAGCCCTAACCCTCGTTCAAAGCTTTATTCCTTGAGAGTTTGAAGCATTCCTTGTGTGTTTTGAAGTTTTGGAGAAAGGAGAAGAGTGGATCAAGAAGAAGAAGAGGAGGTCAGCCATCTTTGAGCAATCTCAGAGTTTCCCTTGAGGTAAAACTCGATTTCCCCCTCTGTTTTCATGCTTATTGTTCCTTATAACTCCATTAAGCCCTTTTTGATCCATTTCCAAGCTTATGTATGCTTGTGGACTCGTAATAAGCTGGGTAACTTCTAGATCTAGGTGAGATCGAGCTCCAGGAGCTTGGATCTACTGCCTTTATGGACCCATGTTGGATGTACACCATAGATCTACCCTCTTTGGTGCATTTTGAGCCCTAAAACCCTCATTAGTGAGTATCTACACGTAAAGTTGGAAACTTTATGTGTTATTCATGCTCTAGGAACCCAGATCTGTGGATAGCATAAGTTGGATTCAAGCAAAATCGACCATATAGAGACTGCATGGTAACGACTCGGCGAGTCTGCTCGCGAGTCTCCGAGTTTGTCCCCTTTTCGTTGTGTCGAGTAGTGTATTGAGTCACGGGGTGTGACTCAGTGAGTTGGAAGCCGAACTCATCCATGAAGGAACTCGGCGAGTCATTGCCCTGACTCGGCGAGTTCAAGGCAATCTCCTTAGATCAAGATCAGACTCGGCGAGTTGTTCATACAACTCGGCGAGTCGCAGCATAAGCGTTCATCGGATGAAGATGAACTCGACGAGTTGTTCATACAACTCGGCGAGTAGGATGAAGGACTTGAACATCAGTATGGAAGGAGAACTCGTTGAGTCAATGCCTAACTCGACGAGTAGAGACAGGATCCAGGTCAGTCGTTTGGACAGGGACTCGGCGAGTTGGCGAGCCAACTCGGCGAGTCGGGTCAACTAAAAGTTGACTCTAACTTTGACTTGGGGCATGATCAGGGGTAAAATGGTCATTTTACCCAAAGGACAGTTAGCAGTGTTTGATTGAGTATGTTGTGGGAATTATAGCCGGAGGATTTCCGGAGCAGCAGCAGCAGCAGTAGGCAGTCAGTTCCCGATCAGATCAGCAGCTACTTCGAGGTGAGTTACCTTCCAGTAGCGGTGGGTCTACGGCCATAATGTCGGCCCACCAGTAAGAGTCGTATGTTAGATGATGGTCTTTGTGATATCATCTAGGTTTGCTACTACCTGATATGTTATATGCTAGCATGATATGTTATATGTGATAGAAGTAGAGATCGGTTGTTAGGAATGAAGGGTAGTTCAGACACCCCAGAAATGTCTGACAGTATGTGATGATATGTTTGCATGTTGGCTTGTTATGTTATATGCGATAGAGGTAGTAGGAGGGGACCAGTCCCCGAGTTCGGTTGTTAGGACCGATGGGTAGTCAGCACCCCAGAATAGCTTGACACGGGTAGTCAGCACCCCAGAATGGCTTGACACGGGTAGGTCGGCACCCCAGAATGGCCGCACGGGTAGTCGGCATCCCAGAATGGTCGTACCGGGTAGTCAGGCACCCCAGAATAGCCTGGCAGAATGTATGTTATGTGTTTGTATGGTATGTGGTACGATGGGGGAACTCACTAAGCTTTGTGCTTACAGTTTATAGTTTTGGTTTCAGGTACCTCTTCATCAAGGGGGAAGGAGCTGGCGCGGTAGCGGCACATCACGCACACACACTGGTTTCCGCATTTACGAGATTTCTCTGGGATTTATACTCTGATATTTCGACTGGTTGTATGAGTTGTCTTTGAGACATGGTTTACGCTGTGATGTGGTTGATCAAACAATGTTTTTAATCATTAATGTTTTCTAAAGTAATGTTTTAAAAATGAAATTTTTGGACGTGAAAATTGGGTCGTTACAAGTTGGTATCAGAGCCCTGGTTTAAGGGATTCGGACGCACCTTCGGGGGTGTCTGAACTCAAATCGAGGGATTAAAAGATTTTCCAAAAAGAAAATGTTTTCTAAAATTGAGAAAAGAGTTTTGAGGAAGAACAAAGAGTGTGATGTGCGCGACCGGCCGAGCTCAAGTAAGTATTCCCCAAAGTACCCATACAAGTTTATGTTATGTTTATCAGCTTTTGTAGAACAGCATGCTAGAATAGGACTAAGGATCTAGGAGTGATGCCTTATGTGCCTGCTTTATATGTTTCAGCTGTATGAGAAATTGCATGCTAGTGTTGAGTAGACAGCAAGTAGGATAGCCTGATTAGGTTATGCCTGATAGTATTGTATGCTAGTACAAGTTCCTGTAAGCTGATAGAGTTGATTGAGATTGTTACCCTTGTCTGAATGCTGCTTGCTTCGTGCTTTGTGGGACTCTGAATAATGGGAGTTAGCCATTAGATGAATACGTCACGTCACATGTGATCAGGGTTGAATAATCTTAGAGTGCTGGATTTGATCCTATTGCGCAGCTCTTGTTTGAGTCCAACCATTGTAGGGACGAGTCTGTTACTCGAAGGATTATCTGGGCCTCATCACATATGATGGTATTCAGGTAATGGCTAATTGGTATTACAAGGAGGCCTGCAGCAGCTGAGGACTGGATGGAGTAGAGTCAGAGATTTCCCTAGGGCAAGCCTCGGATGAGTATAGCGGAGGACAACAATAGTGAAAGGGATCTGACGGAGTCGAGGCAGTCCTTGAAGAAGGTAAGGATAGATGTGGAAGGTAGTATGGGCCCGTACTACTGAAAGCAGAGGATCCGTACCCGAACCAAGGGAGGCCAAGATGAGACCAGGGAACTTGTAGTAGATGTGATCCCTCAAGAAGTATTAGTATCGCTGATAATTGTTATTTATGTATTGTAGAATGGTGGTACTTCGATCGAGGCCGATAGATGGCGGTTCAGGAGAGGGGTCAGGTTCGGGATCAGGTTCCGAGCCGGTAGATGAGGGACTACGCGAGTTCATCGCGTCAGAGATCACCAGGGGTATCCTTGAGTCGACCCCCATTATCTTCGGGTTGATCAAGGAAGGGATCATCGAGTTGATATAGGATCGCCTCAAGGCGTTCAGGAGTGACATGGCATTTGGCCAGTCGGGATCTCGCACGCTGTCCTTTAAGGACTTCAGGGGCAGTGGTGCGCCGGATTTCCACGGGGTGAAAGACCCCATTGCTGCCAGACGATGGATTGCGGACATCGAGTCTGCACAGTTGACTAGCTTCTGCCCCGAGGGGTCGAAGGTGAGGTATGCAGCAGGGTGTTTACGAGACCGAGCTCGGGATTGGTGGGAGTCAGTGGGTGACTTGTTGGGAGCCTCAGCTATCGAGGCTATGACCTGGTCAGACTTTGTGACCAGGTTCAGGGCAGAGTTTATGCCGGCTGTCGAGCTTCAGCAGCTGGCCAAGGAGTTTTTGGACATGAGACAGACGATGGAGACTGTGGCGGAGATCACTGCCAAGTTCCGAGAGAGGGCACTGTTGGTGCCCCAGTATGCGGGCGATGAGGACATGAGGAGGACCCGCTATCATGACATGCTCCGGGCTGATATCCGGGAGCACGTTAGTTTTTCAGCTTGCCCTACCTTAGACTCCATGATTGCCAGGGTGAGGGAGAGGGAGATAGATTTGGAGCATATCCGGAAATGGAAGGCAGAGGAGGGACAGACAGGAGGGGCTTCGGGGAAGAAGCCCAAGGGATCAGATGGTAGGTCGAAAGGCCAGTCAGGACCGAGCCGCTGCAGGAAATGCGGCAGGCCTCATGAGGGGGCATGTAGACTGGGATCGTCAGGCTGCTATAAGTGCGGCAAGATGGGGCATTTTAGCAGGGATTGTACCGCCCCTGCACCTGTATTACAGACATCGGAGTTGTTGTGTTTCCACTGCAACCAGAGAGGCCACAAGAAGGCCAATTGCCCCCAGTTGATAGCTACAGCATCAGTGAAGGCGCCAGCACCAGCGACCCTGCGGATTACTGATGGCCGGCAGGGCAAGGCAGAGGCTCCAGTGGTGAGGAGTCGGGCATTTCAGCTAACTACCGAGGAGGCACGCGTCGCACCCGATGTGGTGACGAGTATGATTCTTTCCCTCTATTTTATTTTTATGATGTTATGATATTGATATGTGCTTGGTGTATATATATATATATATATATATATATATATATATATATATATATATATATATATATATATATATATATATGTTAGGATCGTTCCATGTGAACGATATCCCAGTTGAGGTGTTGTTCGACTCGGGTGCTACCCGATCGTTTGTTTCTCTTGCGCTTAGCAAGAAGTTCACTGGGTCTTCGGGCATGTTGGATTGCCCTTTGGAGGTAGAGATTGCTGACGAGCGATCGGTGCGAGCGTCATCAGTGTTTAGGGATTGTGTTTTGAGGTTATTCGAGGAGTGCTTTTTGGTGGATTTGGTTCCCATTCCGTTGCGTGGGAACAAAGTGATTATAGGCATGGATTGGTTGAGCCCTAATGGGGCAGTGATAGATTGCGCTCAACAGCTAGTACGGGTCAGAACCCCAGGTGGGGGAGCGTTAGTGATACATGGTGAGAGGCCACAGTGTGGACCCACAGTCTGTTCGGCAGCGAGGGCTAGACGATACCTTTAGCAGGGATGCGCAGGGTATATTGCGTATGTGATGGATACCCAGGAGACGGGTAAGGCGACCGTTAGCGAGGTTCCGGTGGTGCGAGATTTCGCAGATGTATTTCCAGAGGAGCTTCCTGGGATACCTCCGGAGCGACAGGTTGAGTTCAGGATTGACCTCGTTCTTGGTGCGGCTCCGATAGCCAAGGCACCGTATCGGTTGGCTCCTCCTGAGATGTAGGAGTTGTCTACTCAGCTGCAGGAGCTGTTAGACAAGGGATTCATTCGACCGAGCAGTTCACCCTGGGGAGCCCCGATTCTACTCGTAAAAAAGAAGGACGGGTCGTATAGGATGTGTATAGATTACTGGGAGCTGAAAAAGGTAACGGTGAAGAACCGTTACCTACTCCCGAGGATTGATGACCTCTTTGACCAGCTTTCAGGGAGCATCTTGGTTCTCCAAGATTGACTTGCGTTCGTGTTACCATCAGATGAGGGTCAAGGAGGAGGATACGCAGAAGACCGCGTTTCAGATGCGCTATGGCCATTATGAGCTCGTGGTGATGCCGTTTGGGCTCACCAATGCTCTTGCCGCGTTTATGGACCTCGTGAACCGTGTGTGCAGACCGATGCTGGATCGGTCTGTGATAGTTTTCATTGACGACATCTTGGTTTATTCCAAGACACAGGAGGAGCATGAGGAGCATCTGAGAGAGGTATTGGAGACCCTGAGGAGGGAGAGCTTGTATGCCAAGTTCTCCAAGTGTGAGTTTTGGTTGCGCGAGGTGCAATTTCTCGGTCACCTTGTCAACCAGAACGAGATTCTGGTCGATCCGTCCAAGGTCGAGGCCGTGATGAGGTGGGAGGTTCCGAAGTCTCCATCTGAGATTCGGATTTTCCTAGGATTGGCAGGCTACTATCGGAGATTCATTCAGGATTTCTCCAAGATAGCCATACCCCTGACGCGGCTGACGAAGAAAGTCGTGGTCTTTCGGTGGGGACCCGAGCAGCAGGCTACGTTTGAGACACTGAGACAGAGATTGTGCGAGGCGCCAATCTTAGCCCTGCCAGAAGGCGTAGAGGATTTTGTGGTTTACTGTGACGCGTCCATTTCAGGGTTGGGCGCGGTACTGATGCAGAGGGGGCATGTCATTGCCTACGCTTCGAGGCAGCTCAATCCTCACGAGGCGAACTACCCGACGCATGATTTGGAGTTGGGGGCGGTGGTTTTTGCCCTCAAGATTTGGCGGCATTACCTCTACGGGGTTCACTGTACCATCTACACGGACCACAAGAGTTTGAGGTACCTCATGGATCAGCCGAATCTGAACATGAGGCAGCGTCAGTGGTTGGACGTGGTGAAGGATTATGATTGTGAGATCCTTTACCACCCAGGGAAGGCCAATGTGGTGGCCGATGTGCTTAGCCGCAAGGTGGCGCCGATTAGGGATACTTGCATGAGGATGACCGTAGTGACTCCCCTGTTGGAGCAGATTCGGGAGGCTCAACAGGAGGCTATCAAAGAGTAGCATCGGAATGGCTAGCATAACCCTAATAGACATCCTCAGCCAACTTTCCATTAAGGAAAGCAGTTTTGACATCCATTTGCCATATTTCATAATCATGAAATGCTGCAATGGCTAGCATAACCCTAATAGACTTAATCTTTGCTACCGGCGAGAAGGTTTCATCATAATCAATACCCTGAGTCTGAGTAAAACCCTTCGCAACCAGTCGAGCCTTATAGGTATGCACTTTTCCTTCCATGTCGGTCTTCTTCTTGAAGATCCATTTGCACCCGACTGTTTTACGGCCTGGTACATTGTCAACCAAGTTCCAAACTTGATTGTCATACATGGACTGTATCTCGCTGTCCATAGCCTCCTTCCATTTAGCAGACTCCTGGCCTGCCATGGCTTCCTTAACACTGCTAGGTTCATCCAAATTTACCAGTGTACTATCGCTGATAAACGTATCACCTTCCGTAGTAATATGAAAGCCATAATAAAACGAAGGTGTGTTCCTAACCCGTGTGGAACGCCTCGGAGGTATAGACATGTCAGCTTGCTCAACAGGAGTTTCCTCCTCAGGTTGACTGCTAGTGTCTGAGGTTCCTTCACCAATTGCTTCTTGAATTTCTTCAAGATCAATTTGCCTCCCACTGTCTCCTTGGCTCATAAATTCTCTCTCTCACGAAAGACCCCTCTTCTTGCCACAAAGACCACATTCTCACTGGGTCTGTAGAAGAGGTAACCGAAGGATTTATGTGGGTAGCCGATGAAAATACACCTTTCACTTCGGGGTTCGAGCTTATCATGAGTCTCACGCCTCACAAAAGCCTCGCAACCCTAAATCTTGATGTGGTTCAAATTGGGAACCTTCCCAGTCCACATCTCATGAGGTGTTTTGGTAAACTTCTTTGTAGGGACTAGATTAAGGATATGGGCGGCAGTCTCTAAGGCATACCCCCAAAAAGAGATTGGAAGCGAAACTCGACTCATCATAGAGCGAACCATGTCCAACAGGGTTCGATTACACCTCTCAGCTACACCATTCAGTTGTGGTGTCTTGGGAGGAGTCAATTGTGAGACAATCCCACACTCCTTAAGATAGTCAAGGAACTCGGTACTAAGATACTCACCGCCTCGATCAGATCGAAGCATCTTAATGTTCCTGCCCAATTGATTTTCTACTTCCTGTTTGAATTCCTTAAACCTTTCAAAGGTTTCTGACTTATGTTTGATTAAGTAGACATACCCATATCTACTAAAATCATCAATAAAAGTCACATAATACCGATTAGCATCCCTTGTGGCGGTTTTGAAAGGCCCACATACATCAGTATGTATTAGGTCCAACAAACCCTCACCCCTTTCACAAGTTCCAGTGAAGGGTGATTTTGTCATCTTTCCAAGTAGACAAGATTCACAACTATCATCCGATTTAAGATCGAATGATTCCAAAACTCCACTCTTTTGGAGTTTGCCTATGCGTTTCTTGTTTACATGTCCAAGACGACAATGCCACAATGATGCTTTATCTAGGCTAGTAGAAGAATCAATATACAACACATTATTTCCTAAGTTGTCTACAATCGACACAGTTTCATACACACCATCACAAGGTAACGCTTTAAAATAAAACACATTTTTAAAGAAAGCATTAATACCACCACATTCATTATCAAACGAAAAGGTAAAACCTTGTTTGTACAAAGCATGAAAAGAAATAATATTTCTCACCATTTCAGACGAGTACACACATTTATTCAAATCTAATTTTAACCCATTATTAAGCAACAAAGTATAAACTCCAATCTTGGAAACAGGTGAAGCCTTCCTATTCCCCATGATCAAGTTTATCTTCCCGTGCTCCACATCCTCACTTCTTCTTAAGCCCTGCATATCAGAACATATGTGAATACCACATCCTGTATCAAGCACCCAAGAGTTAGAATATGATGAGTAATTAGACAATATAGTGTAAATACCTGCATGGGTGGGTTTCACTTTCCCATCCTTTAGATCCTGCAAGTACTTAGGGCAGTTTCGCTTCCAGTGTGCCTTTTCATGGCAATAGAAACATTCAGCATCCTTGGGAATGGCAGAAGGAGTGACAGAACCGCTCTTGGTCTTCGATGAGGAGCCTTCAAGAGACTTTCCCTTGGTACCCTTCGAAGGGTGCTTCCTCTTTTTCCCTTTACCTTTCCCGATAGCCAAAACATGGGTAGATGTTGGAGTAGGAGTAGTAGAGGTAACAACTGCCTTGCCCTTAAGACCGGTTTCCGCGGTCTTCAAGAGTCCTTGAAGCTTGCTGAGGGTAACTTCCTCCTTGTTCATATGATATGTCATACGAAAATGGTCATAACAAGAAGGTAAGGAGTGCAAAATGATGTCAATTGCCAACTCCTCAGGGATGTTCACATTCAGCTTCAGCAAACGGTCCACATACCTTTGCATCTTTTGCATGTGAGCCGTGACGGAATCACCGTCCTTCATGCGGGTAGTTATTATGGAGGAGATTATTTCATACCGCTCCTGACGAGCACTCTGATGGTACCTTTCCATCAAGTCTTGGTGCATCTCAAAAGGGTAGTAATCTTCATATGACTTTTGGAGCTCGGCTGTCATCGTGGCCATCATGATACATGCCACCTTAGTAGCATCTCTCTCATGTGTCCTGAATTCAGCGATCTCCTCAGGAGTAGTAGTAGACTCATCAAGCTCTTTTAACTCCTTATCGAGGACATATTCCTTGTCCTCATAACGAGTAACCATCCTGATGTTCCTAATCCAATCCATGAAGTTGGAACCATCAAAGATGACCCTCCCACAAAGATTCATGAGAGGGAAAGAACCAGTTGGGTTAGAGCCTGAAGCATTAGTGTTGGAAGACATCTGAAGGAAGAAAGCAAGTTTAGATTAGATATATAGAATCCTTAATAAGACACCCAAATGTAATATTAAGGCTAGGACCCAATCACAATATATTATACTTAGAAGAGGGATGCCGTAATCTAAGTAATAATATATTTGAAAGGTAGGTGAATGACGATTCACCAATTTCCACCATGAAAAACAAAATGAATTATTAGGTTTAATTGGATTTGAAATTCCTAGATTCTTTTGAGATTCATTGAACTTTTCAATGGCATGTTTCAATCTCGATTGTGCCCTTCAAGTTTTGTGACTGGGATGCCGAGGATCACAAAACAAGGTGTGAATAACCATGCTAATTCACTTGGTACCCTTAATATTATCACCTAATCAATGTGCCGGTAAACCACACACGCTCCATTGATCCATGAAAAACATTAAGTCACCCTTTGTGATCCTTACTAGTCCAAGTTAGTGTGCCGGTTAACCACACACGCTCCACCAACGACTTGGTAAAGTACAAAGTGTGAATTCCATGGACTAGCACCACGTTCACATTTTTCCTAAAATAACTAAGATTGGGAATTAAAAAGGTTTAGTTACTTTATAATAATCATTATACTTTTAATGAGGATTTAAAGTCATTGTCCTACCCGTTCGGCTAACGACCCTCCACCAGTCAAGCAAGCGGTGGGTGAGAGTGGACACCCATTAAGTCGCCATTTTATAGGCAACAACCTTATACCCACCTTATAGACCGGCTTCGTGAATGGGGCCTACTAACGGTAGAACGACTTGTTCTTATACATATATATAATAATTAACCATTAATGTTATAAATAGTATAAGGGTTGAATTTTAACTATTAAAACTCTAAGGGTTGGAATTAAAGTTTATTAAAGTGTGTGAAACTTTACAAATTCCAAAACTTGAGGACTAGTTTTGTAACTATCCAAAACTTTGCATTTCATAACTTATGAATTAAAGGTTCATAAAAATGAAGACTCTTCACTTTCATGTAACTTATGTTTAAATGTGTGTGTTAAAGAAAGTGACCTTTGGATATCCATAACTTGAGGACAAATTATGGACTCCATTAAAACACATAAATGATCAAAAATTAATTCTAAACAATTCAGCAAATAATTCCTATCATCTTCTAAATTCATAAGAACATGAACATGATCATCAAAATTTCAAGAATTATATGAACACATAAAATCATGGAATTTTGATATATGCTATTGTAAATGGATTAGAACAACCATTACACCAACTAAAACAAGTTTTAAAACACCAAAACAGTTTAGGGTAATGTTTCTAGTCCATTTCCAGCAGCAAAAGTCGAAAATCTGCACTCTGTCGCTCCTACTCGTCGAGTGCATGAACCTACTCGGTGAGTAGGTTGAAGATACACATGGACTCGGCGAGTCCCCCCATGGACTCGGCGAGTTCATCAGTCAGACATCAAGTTTTTCGACTTTTTCAACTATTTTGCATCAAGTATCAAACAAGCAAGCCTAGGCTCTGATACCACTGTTGGGTTTTGAGCAATCTAACACTTCCTAAGTGTGCATGCAACCCTAATAAACCTTGGATCTATGTTTGTCTAAATACATGCAAAATAATAATTTTCCAAGGTTTATAACCTATCTAACATGGCATGGGGAACATTTCAACATAAAAAGTTAGAAGAGATTACATACCTTTTTGATGAGTTTGGTTCTTGAGGAGTTTGAGGGCCAAGCACCAATAGTGTGAATGCCTCAAATGGAATCACAAAACACCATAAACTCTTGGAAAACTTTGAGAGAGTATACACACTTGCAATTTTCGGCCACACACAAGCACACACACACTAGTTCACTAGTTGCCATTTCATGCACCATAAGCATGCTTATATAGTGTACATGGTTAGGGTGAAACCCTAATAACCCATGACCTTTCCTTTTCCAAGGATCCATGGGTTAAAAGCTCCATGGATCATCCATGGACTTCCATCAAAGCCTAACCCATTAACAAATGAGTGTTAGCCCACACCATATAAAACCAATAGCCCATAATCTAATTAGTCTTTCTTTTAATCTCTAAATTAATTCATAATTAATTTAAGACTAAGACTAATTAAATAACATAACCTCATATTAATATATTATAACTTATAATATATTAATAAACATATGTGTATAACTCTCATAAAATTATCCATAAATAGTTTGGATGAGATGTAACCCAAATGGACCATGCCGGTCGGGTCAAGTATATACCAAATAAGTTATGGACTTAGACACCTTATCCCACAATTTAAACAACCATTTGCGCCCCAACTCCGCCCCATTCACCCTTAGAGCCCTAACCCTCGTTCAAAGCTTTATTCCTTGAAAGTTTGAAGCATTCCTTATGTGTTTTGAAGTTTTGGAGAAGGGAGAAGAGTGGATCAAGAAGAAGAAGAGGAGGTCAGCCATCTTTGAGCAATCTTAGAGTTTCCCTTGAGGTAAAACTCGATTCCCCCCTCTGTTTTCATGCTTATTGTGCCTTATAACTCCATTAAGCCTATTTTGATCCATTTCCAAGCTTATGTATGCTTGTGGACTCGTAATAAGCTGGGTAACTTCTAGATCTAGGTGAGATCGAGCTCCAGGAGCTTGGATCTACTGCCTTTATGGACCCATGTTGCATGTACACCCTAGATCTACCCTCTTTGGTGCATTTTGAGCCCTAAAACCCTCATTAGTGAGTATCTACACGTAAAGTTGGAATTTACGTGTTATTCATGCTCTAGGAACCCAAATGTGTGGATAGCATAAGTTGGATTCAAGCAAAATCGACCATATAGAGACTGCATGGTAATGACTCGGCGAGTCATTCATCTGACTCGGCGAGTCTGCTCGCGAGTCTCCGAGTTTGTCCCCTTTTCGTTGTGTCGAGTAGTGTAGTGAGTCACGGGGTGTGACTCAGTGAGTTGGAAGCCGAACTCATCCATGAAGGAACTTGGCGAGTCATTGCCCTGACTCGGCGAGTTCAAGGCAATCTCCTTAGATCAAGATCAGACTCGGCGAGTTGTTCATACAACTCGGCGAGTCGCATCATAAGCGTTCATTGGATGAAGATGAACTCGGCGAGTTGTTCATACAACTCGGCGAGTAGGATGAAGGACTTGAACATCAGTATGGAAGGAGAACTCGTCGAGTCAACGCCTAACTCGACTAGTAGAGACGGGATCCAGGTCAGTCGTTTGGACAGGGACTCGGCGAGTTGGCGAGCCAACTCGGCGAGTCGGGTCAACTAAAAGTTGACTCTAACTTTGACTTGGGGCATGATCAGGGGTAAAATGGTCATTTTACCCAAAGGACAGTTAGCAGTGTTTGATTGAGTATGTTGTGGGAATTACAGCTGGAGGATTTCCGGAGCAGCGGTAGGCAGTCAGTTCCCGATCAGATCAGCAGCTACTTCGAGGTGAGTTACCTTCCAGTAGCGGTGGGTCTACGGCCACAATTCCGGCCCACCAGTAAGAGTCGTATGTTAGATGATGGTCTTTGTGATATCATCTAGGTTTGCTACTACCTGATATGTTATATGCTAGCATGATATGTTATATGTGATAGAAGTAGAGATCGGTTGTTAGGACCGAAGGGTAATTCAGACACCCCAGAAATGTCTGACAGTATGTGATGATATGTTTGCATGCTGGCTTGTTATGTTATATGCGATAGAGGTAGTAGGAGGGGACCAGTCCCCAAGTTCGGTTGTTAGGACCGATGGGTAGTCAGCACCCTAGAATAGCTTGACACGGGTAGTCAGCACCCCATAATGGCTTGACATGGGTAGGTCGGCACCCCATAATGGCCGCACGGGGTAGTCGGCACCCCAGAATGGCCGTACCGGGTAGTCAGGCACCCCATAATAGCCTGACAGAATGTATGTTATGTGTTTGTATGGTATGTGGTACGATGGGGGAACTCACTAAGCTTTGTGCTTACAGTTTATAGTTTTGGTTTCAGGTACCTCTTCATCAAGGGGGAAGGAGCTGGCGTGGTAGCGGCACATCACGCACACACACTGGTTTCCGCATTTACGAGATTTCTCTGGGATTTATACTCTGATATTTCGACTGGTTGTATGAGTTGTCTTTGAGACATGGTTTACGCTGTGATGTGGTTGATCAAACAATGTTTTTAATCATTAATGTTTTCTAAAGTAATGTTTTAAAAACGAAATTTTTTGACGTGAAAATTGGGTCGTTACAATTGCACACTAGTAAATTTGGATGAACCTGATAACTACAAGGAAGCAATGACATTCCCTAAGGCTGCTAAATGGAAGGAGGTAATAGACAATGAGATTTAGTCTATATCACTCGTTTCTAGATCGGACCGATTTAGGGCTTTAATGTAACACCATAAATTTCAAAACAATTTTTCGCATTTTATAAAAGCATAATTCATTTAATATTCATAAAAACATCAGTGTTTGAAACTCAAATCCGTAACATATAAAAATCCCAAGATCTCATAACATAAAAATCCCGTGTGTGTACTGATCAGGCCGACACCTTCCCGCGGTCATCACTAGTACCTGAAACAAATAACACCAAACACTGTAAGCACAAAGCTTAGCGAGTTCCCCAAAATACCACACATAGCACATATTAGCCACTCGTGGCTATAACTCTGTGGTTCCGTGGACCCTACTCTGTGAACCCTCTGGTTCTAACTCTGTGAACCTTCCGGTTCCAACTCTATAAAGATGCACAACATAAATCACATAGAAATAATGCAGTACAGCACATAACATACATATAGCATACAAATACTCTATCACATAACTTGATTACCTACTCAAGGTAAAGTATAGTGAGAAGACTCACCTCGTGTATCTCGATAACTCGCAAATCCCTGAAATCACTAGTGCTCGATCTCCCGAGCTATAGTCCTCCTATAACACAATACATCTCTAATTAACACTTTCCCAACTAAGGTTGACTAACCCTATCAAGTCAACACTGGTCAACTCTGGTCAATGGTCAACTCAACTCGCCGAGTCTGGCATGGACTCGCCGAGTCTCTACGGGGACCCGATTCCTCTGAGTCCCTTCCGACTCACCGAGTCACTCACCCGACTCGGTTACCCAAACCCTGGTTCGAAATCATTGGACAACCCGCACCAACTCGTCGAGTCTGGAAATGGACTCGGCGAGTGCATTCCATGCACAACCCCAAACGACCTTCTGAGGTCAGATCTGCCTCACTAACTCATAGATCCAGTCCTTCCAAGCTTATTCATCACGTAAAGTTCATGTCTTGGCGCTCATAACACACCTAATGACTCATAAATGGTGTTTTGACCTCAAGCACAAAGACCCCAATCCAAAACCTCCATGGATTCATAAAAAGCTTGGACAAAGGGACACTCTGGACCTCCAAGGGTCCAGATCCAGAACCTAACTCGCTTAAGGGACCAAGGAAACACTAGATCTAGCCACAAAAGGGCTCAATAAGCCCTAAATCAACATGAACATCACCATAATAGAGAATGGTTCGAAAATAGTACCTCAAACGTGATGTTCTGGACCTCAGATCTTCAGGAAGTTGATCCTCTTGTTTCCCCTTGGCTATTGCTTCCTTTCCCTTGCTAGATAACACCTCCAAGGTCAACAATGGCTACTTATCTCACTCCAAACGCTCAAGCTCACTAGGGTTTCACTCTGGGGACTGGTGAGCACAAATGACGGCCATAAGGCCCTTTAAATAGGCCCCAAACCCAAGAAATTAGGGTTTCATTAAACAACGCAGACTCACCGAGTCCACCAATGTGACTCGTCGAGTCCGGTTATTAATCCGGGTGAGAAATCGCGTCTCTACTCGGCGAGTCTTCGCACCAACTCGCCGAGTTCTTCCACAAAACTCAAAATAAAAAGAATAAATATAATTTTTGAATTTCCGGATGTTACAATTCTCCCCTACTTGAATCTGACTTCGCCCTCGAAGTCTCATTCCTGAAATAGCTCCGGATGCTGCTCCCGCATCTCACGCTCTGGCTCCCAGGTCAACTTGGATCCCTTCCGATGTTGCCACTGAACCTGTACTAGAGGCACCTCCTTGTTCCTCAGAACCTTGATCTTTCGATCCACAAGCGCAACTGGTCTCTCTGCATAGTTCAGACTCGCATCCACCTGAATGTCCTCTAACGACACTATCGCCGACTCGTCGGCTATACACTTCCTCAACTGAGACACATGGAAGGTATTATGAATCCGCTCCAATTCCGCAGGTAGCTCCAAGCGATACGCTACCCTGCCCACCCTCGCGATCACTCTGAACGACCCAATATATCGGGGCCCTAGCTTGCCCCTCTTCCTGAATCGGATCACTCCTTTCCAAGGAGATACCTTCAGGAGAACATAATCACTGACCTGGAACTCGAGCTCGGATCGACGTCTATCCGCATAACTCTTTTGGCGGCTCTGAGCGGTCAACAATCTCTGCCTGACCCGCTGTATCTGCTCTGTCGTCTGAAGCACAATCTCTGTGCTACCCATAACACGCTGTCCGACCTCTCCCCAGTAAATGGGGGTCCGACACCTCCTCCCATACAACAACTCAAAGGGCGGCATACTAATGCTCGAATGATGGCTGTTGTTGTAGGAAAACTCTGCCAAGGGCAAATACGTGTCCCAACTCCCCCTGAAGTCCATCACACATGCCCGGAGCATGTCCTCGAGCGTCTGAATCGTCCGCTCACTCTGTCCGTCAGTCTGGGGGTGATATGCGGTACTAAAATGCAGCCTAGTACCCAACTCCTCATGAAACTTCTTCCAGAATCTAGAAGTAAAACGCACATCCCGATCTGAAACAATCGAGATCGGCACTCCATGCCGAGATACCACTTCCCTCACGTACATCTCTGCTAATTTTTCTGCGGAAGAACTCTCACTGATAGCAAGGAAGTGGGCGCTCTTTGTCAACCTGTCCACAATCACCCAAATTGCATCAACTCCCCTAGCAGTCCTTGGCAATTCGGTGATAAAATCCATAGTAATCTGTTATCACTTCCATTCGGGAACCTTCAACGGCTGCAACTTACCATGCGGTCTCTGGTGCTCGACCTTAACCCTACGGTAGGTTAAGCACCTCTCCACGAACCATGCAACATCCCTCTTCATACAGGGCCACCAATACTCTCTCTTCAGGTCTAAATACATCTTAGTGGCCCCAGGATGGATCGAGAATTTCGACCGATGAGCCTCTTCCATCAAAATGGTACGCGTCCCTCCCACAAACGGTACCCATATATGCCCCTGAAATGTCATAAGCCCCCGACCATCGGTAACGAACTCCGATACCAATCCAACAACTCGCTCTCTCTTCTGGTTCTCCGATCTCACGGCCTCAGCCCGTGCTCCACGAATGGCGTCCAACACCGGAGCCATCACGGTCAACCACAAACATACATCCCGCAATGGGGCGCTCTCCGCCCTGCGACTCAGGGCATCAGCTACCACATTAGCCTTGCCCGGATGGTACAGGATCTCACAATCATAATCCTTGACCACATCCAACCACCTCCTCTGTCGCATATTTAGGTTAGGCTGATCCATCAAATACTTCAGGCTCTTATGGTCCGTGTATATCGTACACCGAACCCCATACATATAGTGACACCAAATTTTGAGGGCGAACACCACCGCCCCCAACTCTAGATCATGGGTGGGATACCTCGCCTCATGAGGCTTCAGCTGCCTCTATGCGTATGCTATCACATGCCCTCTCTGCATCAGCACCACTCCCAACCCCAAGATTGACGCATCACAGTATACCACAAAGTCCTCCATCCCCTCCGGGAGGGCTAACACCGGGGCTTCGTGTAACCTTTGGCAAAGCGTCTCAAAGGAGGCCTGCTGCTCGGGGCCCCATGAAAAAGCGACACCCTTCCGGGTCAACCTGGTGAGTGGCACTGCGATCTTAGAGAAATCCATGATAAATCTCCGATAATAACCTGCCAACCCTAAGAAACTCCTGATCTCGGAGGGTGACCTCGGCACCTCCCAACTCATCACTGCCTCAACTTTGGCCGGGTTGACCAATATCCCTTTCTGGTTAACGAGATGTCCTAGGAACTGGACCTCTCGCAACCAGAAATCACACTTGGAGAATTTGGCATAAAGCTTCTCCGATCTCAGAACTCCGAGGATCTCCCTCAAATGCTCCTCATGCTGTTCTCTAGATCTCGAATATACCAAAATGTCGTCGATGAATACCATCACCGACCGATCCAACATCGGCCTGCACACTCGGTTCATGAGATCCATGAACACTGCCGGGGCATTGGTGAGCCCGAAAGGCATCACCGCAAACTCATAATGCCCATAACGCGTCCTGAACGCTGTCTTCTGGATGTCCTCATCTCGCACCCTCACCTGATGATATCCAGACCTCAAATCGATCTTGGAGAACCAAGATGCTCCCTGCAACTGATCGAACAAATCGTCGATCCTCGGCAACGGGTAACGGTTCTTGACCGTCAGCTTGTTCAACTCCAGGTAATCAATACACATCCGGTGTGAACCATCCTTCTTCTTGATAAAAAGGATAGGAGCTCCCCACGACGAGCTGCTCGGCCGAATAAATCCCTTTTTTAGCAGCTCCTGAAGCTGCGAGGATAACTCTTGCATCTCTGGAGGTGCAAGGCGATAAGGCACCTTGGCAATAGGTGCGGCCCCCAGAACCAAATCGATACTGAACTCCACCTGCCTCAAGGGAGGCACACCCGACAATTCCTCTGGAAATACATCCGGGAACTCACGCACTATCGGAACCTCCTCAACTTACCTTGGCCTCTCTGAATCAACCCGCGTATCCATCACATACGCCACAAATCCCTTACAGCCCTGCTGTAGACACTGCCTCACCCTAGCGGCCGAACAAAACGCTGACCCAGAACGTGTACCCTCGTCGTACACCGTAAGAACTCCCCTACTAGGGTCTCGTATGGTCACCAACTGCCACTCACAGTCGATAACCGCACCGAATCTGCTCAACCAGTCCATGCCCACAATGACACAGACATCACCCATCGCAATAGGAACCAAATCAATCGGGAGCTCAACACCGAAAATCTCGAATACGCACCCACGGATCACCTCCGTGGCATATATCACCCTCTCGTCAGCTATGGAAACTCTCAGAGGCCGACTCAACGCCTCACGAGTAATACTGATATGCTGACTAAAAGCCAAAGATAAAAAAGACCGACTCGCACCCGAGTCAAATAACACCAAGGCAGGTACATAATTCACAAGAAAAGTACCTACGCATAACATAATATAAGCATAATATCTCAACATTAAAATAAATACACGAAAGAATACATACCAGCCACGACATCGGGCGTTGCACGGACCTCCTCCGCGGTCAACTGAAAGGCTCTCCCTCGTGCCCTCGGCGCCTCGGCTTTCACTGGCCGACTCTCGGTAGCTCTGATGGTGGCAGGGGTAGATACCTGAGGTGCTCCCTAAGCTGATCCCCACAACTGCGGACACTCTGCCTTCCGGTGTCCGGTCTGGTTGCAGTGGAAACACACTGCAAACCCCTTGGGGCAGTCCTTGGCCATATGCCCCTCCTTGCCACACTTGTAGCAAGATCCAGCTCTACAAACTCCATCATGACCCTTGCCGCACTTCCCACAAGTGCGACCCTTCTGGCTCCCTGATTTGGGATCAGCGGGCTTTGCCCGCTTGGCTGCCGGCTGGGACTGTGCCGGTCGCCAATCCCTCCCCTGAGACTCTGCCTCCTCCCTGGCCTGAGTCTCTAGCTCAATCTCCCTCTTCCGGGCATTCGCCTGAAGCTCGGCAAATGTCCGGTACGAGGAGTTCGCCACGAACTCCCGAATGTCTCTCCTCAAGATACTCAAATATCGACTCATACGTGCCTGCTCAGTGGACACGTGCTCAGGGTAGAACATCGCCCTCTCGTGGAACATCTTGGTAATCACCGTAACAGACTCAGTACCCTGCTTGAGGGTCAGAAACTCCTGGGCCAAACGCTCCCTCTCCACCTGGGGAACGTACTCATCTCGGAACATGACAGTGAACCTCTCCTAGGGCACTGCCGCAAGCTCAGTAGGCGTAAAGTGCGCCGTCACAAACTTCCACCAGTCCTTCGCTCCCAAGCGAAGCTGGTTCAGCGCGAACCGAACTCTCAAATGCTCAGGAGATGAGCAAGTAAAGAAACACCCCTCTAAATCCATCTCATAGCCACCACCGGGTCCTGGGTCCCGTCAAACTCCGGCGGTTTTGTGTTGCTGAACTCTCAGAACAGCAACGCATCACCACCCTGCGGCCTCGCGGCAGCAATAGCTGCGGTGGCCGCTGCAACAGCAGCCTCAGAAAGAGCAGCATAACGCTCGTCGAAAGTCTCAATCAACATGGTCTTAATAGACCCGAACATCTCTGGTATCTCTGCCCTGATGGCCGCAGCCACCTCCTCATGGATGATCCGGCGGATCTCCTCATCACTAACCCCACTGCTCTCAGGCATAAGACTTGTCCTCACCATGATCTACCTCTGAAATACAACATACGATAAATTAGAATCCATTCGAGCATACTCACACTCGACAACTCATCCCTCCTTGATCCTTGGCATTCCAAAGATTCTTACTTGGGTTGTACACCGCCCCGGTGCTTTCAGTAGTACGGGCCCAATACTACTGTCCGCATCGTATCAGAATACACTCCAAGTCCTCCTCTTCGGATCCCAAGTTCCAAGTACTCTATTAGGCATAATCCACTCTCTAACAGATCTCTCATAAGCTCCTCGCTGCTACCTACTCACTCTCAAGCATCTCATAGCAGCTTACCTCTCCTTAGGCTAAGGCATCACAAATCAGGTGACTCTAGTCCTAATAGGAGTACCTAGCCTACTCTAACATGAGAATACATCATATCAATATCATAACACATAACATGAGGGTATCTTGGGAAATCACCGTTCGGGCGCGGACTGATCGTACACACGACTCTGCTCTGCGTTTTCCAAAAATCCTTTACTCTTTTTGAAAATACTTCTCAAATCCTCAGTTTGAGTTCAAATACGCCCGAAGGTGTACTCGAATCCCTCAAACCAAGGCTCTGATACCAACTTGTAACGCCATAAATTTCAAAACAATTTTTCGCATTTTATAAAAGCATAATTCATTTAATATTCATAAAAACATCAGTGTTTGAAACTCAAATCCGTAACATATAAAAATCCCAAGATCTCATAACATAAAAATCCTGTGTGTGTACTGATCAGGCCGGCGCCTTCCAGCGGTCATCACTAGTACCTGAAACAAATAACACCAAACACTGTAAGCACAAAGCTTAGCGAGTTCCCCAAAATACCACAAATAGCACATATTAGCCACTCGTGGCTATAACTCTGTGGTTCCGTGGACCCTACTCTGTGAACCCTCTGGTTCTAACTCTGTGAACCTTCCGGTTCCAACTCTATAAAGATGCACAAAATAAATCACATAGAAATAATGCAGTACAACACATAACATACATATAGCATACAAATACTCTATCACATAACTTTGATTACCTACTCAAGGTAAAGTATAGTGAGAAGACTCACCTCATGTATCTCGATAACTCGCAAATCCCTGAAATCACTAGTGCTCAATCTCCCGAGCTATAGTCCTCCTATAACACAATACATCTCTAATTAACACTTTCCCAACTAAGGTTGATTAACCCTATCAAGTCAACACTGGTCAACTCTGGTCAATGGTCAACTCAACTCGCCGAGTCTGGTGTGGACTCGCCGAGTCTCTACAGGGACCCGATTCCTCTGAGTCCCTTCCGACTCACCGAGTCACTCACCCGACTCGGTTACCCAAACCCTGGTTCGAAATCATTGGGCAACCCGCACCAACTCTTCGAGTATGGAAATGGACTCGGCGAGTGCATTCCATGCACAACCCCAAACGACCTTCTGAGGTCAGATCTGCCTCACTAACTCATAGATCTAGTCCTTCCAAGCTTATTCATCACGTAAAGTTCATGTCTTGGCGCTCATAACACACCTAATGACTCATAAATGGTGTTTTGACCTCAAGCACAAAGACCCCAATCCAAAACCTCCATGGATTCATAAAAAGCTTGGACAAATGGACACTCTGGACCTCCAAGGGTCCAGATCCAGAACCTAACTCGCTTAAGGGACCAAGGAAGCACTAGATCTAGCCACAAAAGGGCTCAATAAGCCCTAAATCAACATGAACATCACCATAATAGAGAATGGTTCGAAAATAGTACCTCAAACGTGATGTTCTGGACCTCAGATCTTCAGGAAGTCGATCCTCTTATTTCCCCTTGGCTATTGCTTCCTTTCCCTTGATAGATAACACCTCCAAGGTCAACAATGGCTCCTTATCTCACTCCAAATGCTCAAGCTCACTAGGGTTTCACTCTGGGGACTGGTGAGCACAAATGACAGCCATAAGGCCCTTTAAATAGGCCCCAAACCCGAGAAATTAGGGTTTCATTAAACAGCGCAGACTCACCGAGTCTGGTCATCAATCCGAGTGAGAAATCACGTCTCTACTCGGCGAGTCTTCGCACCAACTCGCCGAGTTCTTCCAAAAAACTCAAAATAAAAAGAATAAATATAATAGCTGAATTTCCGGATGTTACATTTAAGGAGTCAAAGGCATGGTTTTTTGGTAAAACCAAGGCTCATGTGAACAATATAAGGATCACGACGTGAGGAATAATTAAATGAAAAAGTTGAATTATGTTGAGCTTACGACGTGAGCAATAAAGAGCTCATGACATGAGATGCTCTGCCGCCCAAGCCCATGATCTTTTTGGGTTTCATTCATATTTAAACCCAATAAACTCCATTTTATGGTTCCAAAACAACCTCCTTCGTCCCTAAACTCAGTAAAACCCTAACCCTAGCCTCTCCTTGTGATTCTTGAGATTTTGGCGGATTTTTGGTGATTTGAAGAGGAAGAGCTCACCATGGAAGCATATTTTCAGCTTGAAAGTTCCATTTGCAACCTCTAGCTACACATCTAGACCATTCAGATTCATAGGTGCAAGCAGTGCTGAAAAAGGGATCGCATTGTAGTGTTTCAGAGTTCTTCGATTTAGGTGAGTTTTGCATCAATGTACCCATGGGTCGAAGGCACCAATGTCGGTCCATTAGTTTTGGTTATCTTTAGTAGAGGGATGTCATAGGGTTTGTATATAGTCATGTAGGATAGATTGAGGACATTTGATCTAGGATCTTTTACCTTTCCGTGTTTGCTTGTGTTTCTAAAGTAGGATCACCTATCCAACTATCTATTTAACCTCTGAGTATATACGATTATGCATTCCTTGGATTGTTGTTATTTAGTATGTTGATTTGTTGTAGTGATATATTAGATTTATATCCTGGTATTTAGTATGTTCCCATGTTGTAGTGATATGTTAAATCTGTATCATGATATATAGGATGTTGCTATATAGTAATGATCTATAAATCTGTATGTCTACATGTAGTTGTTGGTTATCATCTAGTAGAGTGCCTTATGGACTATATGTGGTCATGTAGGATAGCCTGACAACTCTTGATCTAGGCTTTCTTTCCTGTTTCTTGTTTGGTTGTGGCTATAGAGTAGGATCATCTGTTCGCGTAGCTATCTTACCTCTAGTTACTTATGGTTACACACTTCATAGAGGTTAGCTGGTAGCGGGATAGTATACGGTGTGAGGAATAGTAGGCATTCGTGAGCTGTATGATTGTTGTTTTCTTGTATTATCTACCTACTTGATCCTTGATTGTTTTTATGTCAACATATAGTGGTAGTAGGGTTGAGGTGGTCTTGCTTTGTGTCGTAGGCCAAGATACTCGGTGGGGGTCAGCTATAAGCCGAAGGCACGGAGGCTCGGGAGGAGTGATCGGGTTGAGGCGATCGGCTAACAAACCTTGGTTAATCCAGCCCGATGGCTGATTGGACCCGCTGCATGTTGGTATTCCATACCGAGGACTGATTGGGCCTGGGCATTCCATCTGGGAGGTTGTAGGCCGTTATGCATACTTGTATGTTTATCGTATGGGGTATTTTGGGAGAACATCACTAAATTTTGTTCTTAATTAGTTTTTTATGTTTTGCAGGTTTTATCAGTGCACGTGGGAAGGCGAAGACGATACTGTACACACTCATCAACAACATTAAGGATTCCATATTTTCTATGATACTCTGATTTTTAATAAATGTAATTTGGAATAAATGGTTTTCTTAATAATGGATTTATAATTTGGAAAGTTTTACCTTAATAAAAATGAAAAGAATTTGGTTGTGAAAATGGGACCTTACAAGTTAGTATTAGAGCCCTGGTTTGAGCGAATTGGAGGAACACTTGTGTGAATCCAATCTCAAACTAGGATCCGAGAGTTTTTGCAAAATGCTTTTGAAAAAAAATTATAATAAAAGAGTTGGGTTAGGGACATGGGCTTGGTCTCTTGTCATGTTCTTGTTTGATTGTTGGCTTGGATCGGGAACGTGGAACTTGACTTGACTTTGGTTTTTTAGGAAGATAAGGTATGTACAGTCAACCATAGCCCGAACTTGAAAGTGGTTCCCAAAATACTCATACTTGTTATGTTTGTTAAGTTTTGATTTTGTTGATATATAGATTGTTAGAAAAGCATGCTAGTGGGTAAGGTTCTTTTAGAAACTGTTGAATAAAGTGCCTAAGTTCAGTATTGTCTTATGATATAGGGAGTTGCTTGTTATATGTTACTTGATTGTGTAATTGCTATATGTATGTTGATTAGTTGTATATGGACGGGATTGAAATGCCCGAGAATGATCGACTTGGTCTTACTTCCTGTTCCTTGTTTGGTTGTGGATTTAAGGCAGAGTTGATTATTCGACAATCTATCTCAGCTGGTATTATACACAATAAGCATGCACAAAAGCAACCAGTGGTGCAGAAGTGAGGGTAATCCTAGGAAGAGTTCCTAGGAAGTTAGTTATAGCTCGCAGGAGAAGCGGGTGTTAGTGCACCTAGGGGTGGTTTAATGCAGTGACTTAGGGCCTTGGGATGAATTCTGAATCAACTACAGATAGGTGTGGAAGGTAGTACGAGCCATAAAAGCACAAGATCCGTATGAGACTCAATAGGTATTTTGAGGCTACTAAGGAACTAATAGGAATAGGGTCTGGTGTGTTGGACATTGTGTTGTGATGTCTGATATTTCCTTGGTATATTTTCAGTATCACGGCTATTGAAGGTTTACGATTAGGAGCTGGTAGCATTGGGAGAGCAAGTCTGAGTGAGGAGGAGATATGTGGGATCATTGTTGCAGGAGTGGCCGAGGCGATCAGGGAGGCAACTCCGGAGTTGTTTGGGTTGGTCAAGACCGCCATGTTTGACCTATTCGATGATCGTTATGTTTCACTTTCTGAGGTTGCTGATGTTGCAGCTACCGTGGTTGTTGCTGTCTTTGAGGTTCGAGGAGAGAGAGCTTTCTTGTACCGGGACTTCGACAATACGAAGACCTCAGAATTTGATGGGGTCTTGAAACCGATTGTTGTGATGAGATGGTTCTCTGATGTGGAGGGTTGTTTCTTCACATGTTCTTGTCCGAATGACCAAAAGGTCAAGTGTGCCCTGAACCTTCTCAGATATGGGGCGAGGGATTAGTGGAGATTGGTGATTGGTTCTTACACTCCTAAGTAAAGGGACATGATGACTTGGGAGCAGTTCTCGGAGATGTTCCATGTGAGTTATGTTCCCCTGGTGGAGAGGGAGAGATTGGCCCAGGAGTACCTGGATCTGAGATAGACGATCGGCTCAGTGACGGAGATCACCAAGATGACTCGGTATTTGAGCATGCTCAAGACAGATATACTATTGGGTTTTGAGCACTATAACACTCCTATGGTGCACATGCAACCTTATATGCTTTGGATCTATGTTTTCTCTAATTATACATGCATTTTGTTTTTCCAAAGCATTCACCCTAACTAACATATAATTGAATTTATATAATATAAAACTTTGATTTGGATGCTGTCACACCCCCAAACCGGAACGGCGGAAACGTTCGGGGGCGGATGACTTCATGTGGTAGCATAACAAATGAATACATAGTAAAGAAAGCAATACAACCATCATATATATAATTGAAAGTTTACATTGTTAAAAGGTACATGTTCAAAACCAATTACAATATGATGCTAAAATATGAATTTAAACTGACGACGCAGCGTCCCTTCTTCAAAAGCTGTTTGTTACCTGTAATTACTGAATCCCTGAGACATACAAGTAGTTTTGAAAGAGTAGATCAGCATTTAAGCTGGTGAGTTTCATAAGTATTAAATGACAATGTTTGTATGAAATGAAATGTTTTGTTTTTGTTTATTTGTTCCTAGAAAATCCCATATTCTCTACTAGCATAAATGTAGCCTTCTATCAAGACTAATGTTTGTTTCTAGAAAATGTATGTACGTATAAAATATCCAATATGTTTGAAAAACCTCGTAAATCAATGTATTTTTAATACCCCATGTGAGTTTTATAACCATGTTATTGACTCGGATTGCCTATACACAACGTTCTTCAAGCGTTGGAATGTTCTGACGTTTGTCACCCCAAATGGTGGACTGTAGCTAACAGTCAGGGCGCGGGGTTGTCAAAACCATATTGATCTATACACAAACACCAGGCTCCCCCTCTAAGGGATTTTGGTATATAATACAGGACTTGAAATGTGTACTCGAACGTACGCGAAGTTAATGTCTCATAAAACTTAGTATAAAAACATATTTACGTGTTAAAATGTTCATTTGTTCTTGTATGTGAAAGTGACTTCTTGAAAATCGTGTTTCTAGTATGTAAAAGTTAGTAATGTTCTCGTAAAACTATACCTATTATAGCTTTCTAAAAGTGTGTCTCGTTTGTTTAGAAATCCCTAGAAAATGAATCACTTGTTATGAAAGTATAAATTTTCATAGTGTCTAAGTTGGACACATATACATGCAATCTAAGCAGAGTGATTAATTTATACGTATATAACAACATTTTTCATTTCAAAAGATATAATGTTATCGTGATATATTTACATACGAAAGTTCCCTATAAAGTTTATAAATCACATATGATTCTGTTGAATAAAAGTGTATAATAAAACTTTATATAACACATGATAATAATCGTGTGTTTTACTTGTATTCCCCCCCCCCCCTGAAAGCATATAAAAGCATTTATAGAATATTTAAAAGGTTAATTAAGGGGTATGAACTCACTTGAAAGATCGAAGAAAGGCGAGATGAAAACCGGGCAGAATTTCTTCTCAGGAAAGCGGATTTTCTCGGGATTCTCGGGAATCTCGGGAGTACAAACGACCTTCGGGACTTGAGCAAAGTGACCGGGGCTTCAGGTTAGCACGGGCATGGAAAACGAGGTAACAACGCAAGAGAAATGAGAGAGAATGGCCCTTTTCTTCGGAACCCTCGCATCCCTTTTATAGGGGGTGGGAACCGCCTCGGTACGCTGGGCGTACACGTGCGTCACGCATGAGCGCATCCTCGACTGCTTCGGACTCTAGATGGGACGGTGCATAGCCTCGCATAGGGCGAGACGTGGATGATCTGAGGCCTAGGCCTTGAGTACGCTGGGCGTAACTCGGCCCTATCTGATGACTCGCCTTCGGATAATACCAAGGTTAAATAATAAAATTTATATTTTATTTATTTATTAAACTTCTAAAATTCATATCTTCTTCATACGAACTCCATTTTCGATGTTCTTTATATCCACGCATAGGTGAGACTACGCTCTACAACTTTCGTTTAGATTCCGTCGGCAAATTTTGAAATTATTTTTATTATTTATTTTTAAAAGGTCGCGTTAAGAAAATTTCGTTAAAAATTCATAACTTCTTTATTTGATGTCTGTTTTTGCCAGACTTTTTACTGCTGAAATACCATTGTCGAGACCTTTGATTCTTGTTTTGGTCATTCCGGCCAAAAGTCGCTCGATCTCCGATTCGAGTTTTTAGCTGTCTATCGCTTAGCCGAACTTGGAAAAATCATAACTTCAATATACGAAGTCGGATTTGGGCGTTCTTTTTACGTACGATCACAGTTTAATGACATCAAACATAGTAGGTAATTAAAAAGAAACTTTTTAGACATTTTATTTTCGAAGTTAATTTCATTATCACAAAAGTGGTTACAATACTTGACTTTTTAGGTCATTATATAGAGTTGAAATATCGGGTTGTCACATCATCCCCCCGTTAGAGGGAAATTCATCCCGAAATTTAAAGTAGTAAAGATACTAGTGAATCAGAGAAAAAGATGAGGGTACTTTTGTTTCATCTGATCTTCGCGTTCCCATGTGAATTCAGGTCCCCGCTTGGCGTTCCAACGAACCTTCACGATTGGTAGGCGACTTTGTTTCGTTTGTTTGACCTCTCGGTCCATGATTTCTACCAGTTCTTCCATAAAGTTGAGGCTCTCGTTGATCTCGATCTCGTTGAGTGGAATTACAAGAGTCTCATCCGACAGACACTTTTTCAAGTTCGAGACATGGAAGGTTGGATGTATGTTACTAAGTTCACGCGGTAGATTAAGATTGTAAGCCACAGGGCCGATTCTAGCAAGAATCTCGAAAGGCCCTACGTATCTTGGATTTAGTTTCCCACGCTCTCCAAAGCGTATTAAGCCCTTCCACGGTGAGACCTTCAATAAAACGTGGTCTCCTACCTGGAATTCCAAAGGTTTCCTCCTTTGGTCAGCGTAGCTTTTCTGTCGGTCTCTAGAGGCTTTCAACTGTTCACGAATTTGAACGATCTTCTCTGTCGTTTCTCGTATGATTTCCGGACCGGTGAGAGTGCTTTTAGGAACTCGTCCTTTAGCTAACTGGATGTCGCCAATTTCAGTCTAGCGCAGAGGGGACCTGCACTTTTGACCATAGAGGGCTTCAAATGGAGCAGCCTTTATGCTTGTATGATATCTATTGTTGTATGAATATTCGACAAGGGGTAAATGGATATCCCATACCTTTCCAAAGTCAATTACACATGCTCTCAGCATATCTTCCAAAGTTTGTATTGTTCTCTCACTTTGCCCGTCTGTTTGTGGGTGGTAGGCTGTACTCATGTCTAGCCTAGTCCCCAGGGAACTTTGTAGTGACTTCCAGAATCTTGAAGTGAATCTACTATCTCTATCAGAGATAATGGATATCGGAACACCATGTAGTTGCACTATTTCCCTTAAATAAGTTCTTGTAAGCTTTTCCATCTTGTCAGTCTCCTTGATTGGTAGGAAATGCACGGATTTGGTCAATCTGTCGACGATGACCCATATTATATCGAGTCCACCCGTCGTCTTGGGAAACTTGGTTATGAAGTCCATAGTAATCCGTTCCCATTTCCATTGCGGTATCTCCGGCTGTTGCAGTAATCCTGACGGTTTCTGATACCCGACCTTAACCTTAGCGCAAGTAAGGCATTTACTTACGAAGGTAGCAATTTCTGCTTTCATGTTAGGCCACCAGTACAGTTTCTTAAGATCCAGATATATTTTATCTGAACCTGGGTGAACAAAATATCTCGTGTTGTGTGCTTCGGTCATGACTACGTCTCTGAAACCACCATGTTTCGGTGTCTAGATTCGATCCATGAGATAATACGCTCTGCCACCCTTGATTTCTAGATTCTTTTCCATTCCTCTCAAGGATTCACCCGCCACATTTTCAGGTTGTAACGCTTCCAGTTGAGCCTCCTTAATTTGTGTGGATAAGTGGGAATGGATAGTCATAGTCAGAGATTTGACTCTCCGCCCAGTGTATTCTTTTCGACTGAGGGCGTCAGCTACCACGTTGGCCTTGCCAGGATGATAACGAATTTCACATTCGTAGTCATTGAGTAACTCGAACCATCGTCGTTGTCGCATGTTGAGCTCCTTCTGATCAAAAATGTGTTGAAGGCTCTTGTGATCGGTGAAAATAGTACTCTTTGTTCCGTACAAGTAGTGTCTCCAGATCTTCAGAGCAAATACCACTGCTCCTAACTCAAGATCGTGTGTCGTATAGTTCACTTCGTGTGTCTTAAGCTATCGGGAGGCATAAGCAATAACCTTCCCTCTCTGCATAAGAACACAACCAAGTCCTTGGTTTGATGCATCGCAATACACTACAAAATCTTCTATCCCTTCGGGAAGGGATAGTATCGGTGCGGTGCACAAGGCCTGTTTCAGTGTTTGGAACGCCATCTCTTGTTTTGCTTCCCAGTCAAAGGCCACGCCTTTCTGGGTTAATGTAGTAAGAGGTTTCGCAATGCTAGAGAAGTTCTTTATGAATCTGCGATAGTAGCCAGCGAGACCTAGAAATTGACGAATCTCTGTAGGTGTCTTTGGTGCCGACCAGTTCTCAATGGCCTTAATTTTGGAGGGGTCCACATGTATCCCCTTCTCGCTAACAACGTGGCCCAAAAATTCGACTCTTCGAATCTAAAATTCGCATTTAGAGAACTTCGCATAGAGCTTCTCCAATCGCAATGTTTCTAAGACTTTTCGTAGGTGCTGACTATGCTCTTCCTTGCTTCGGGAGTAGATAAGTATATCATCGATGAAGACAATGACGAACTGATCTAAGTAAAGATGACACACCCTATTCATTAAGTCCATAAATACTGCTGGTGCGTTGGTTAATCCGAACGGCATCACTACAAATTCATAGTGTCCATAACGAGTTCGAAAGGCTGTCTTGGGAATATCCTCCTCTAGTACTCGTAATTGGTGATATCCGGATCGTAGATCTATTTTTGAGAAGTAGTTTGCTCCTTGAAGTTGATCAAATAGGTCGTCACTGCGGGGTAGAGGATAACGATTTTTGACAGTAAGTTTGTTCAGTTCTCTGTAGTCGATGCACATGCGGAACGATCCGTCTTTCTTTTTTACAAACAGGACCGGTGCTCCCCAAGGTGAGAAACTTGGTCTAATGAATCCTTTTTGATGGAGTTCGTTAAGCTGACTGGAAAGTTCTTGCATCTCTGTTGGTGCTAGGCGATAAGGCGATTTCGCTACTGGGGTAGCCCCTGGAACTAAGTCGATTCTGAACTCGACTTGGCACTGTGGTGGTAATCCTGGTAGTTCTTCTGGGAAGATATCGGGAAAGTCACGTACTACTGGAATGCTCTTAATATCCTTTACTTCCTGACTCATATTGACGATGTGTGCAAGAAATGCATGATAATCCTTTCGCAAACACTTTCGAGCTTGGATGCACGAAATGATGCGAAGGTTTGTACTTGATTTGTCGCCGTAAATCACTAATGTTTTATCATTAGGAAGACTAAGATGAACTGCTTTCTCAAAGCACATGATGTTGGCGCGAAGAAGACTTAACCAATCCATGCCGACTATGACGTCGAAACTTTTAATTTGGATCGACATGAGGTTGATTGGGAAAGAATGACCGTCTAAAGTTAACGTACAGTCCATGTATATGCAGTTAGTGTTTTCCGTTTTTCCATTTGCCATCTCTACAATGAATGATTTTTCTAACTTGCTAGGTTTATGTTTAAGTAAGTGAATAAAGTTTTGACTCACGAAGCTTCTCTCCGCTCCACTATCGAATAATATGCATGCATATGAATTATCGAGAAGGAACGTACCAGCAACTACAGTCGGATCAGCTACGGCTTCATCGTGGCTTATAGCCAAAACTCGTCCCACCCCGCCGGTATTTGCTGCCTTTGGGCAGTTTCTCTTGTAGTGGCCCACCTCGCCACACCCGTAGCAAGTTTGGCCTACACCCGCTGTTGAGTTGAAGACTCATTTGAAGATTGCGTCATTGGGCTCGGCTGTTAGTCCATTTATTTTGTACTCCGGTTTTGGGCCTGTCCAACCGTGAGTTTGCTAGGTTTATTATATAAAGATATGCTTGCATGAATATTAGGTTAATAATTCAGAAGTAACGATTACGATAGTATTTCAGATTTCTTTTATCGTTCTTGTAAACCTCCAACCCTCTACAGTTGATGTTCTTGATCGAGCTCTTCTGAGGGTTTATTTATAATCATTCGACACGTTTGATTCATCCTTGAGTTGTTCTTTATTTTGCATTCGTTCTTGCTGTTTTATATTTATTTACCTGTTTAAGATCTAATCGATCTACTAGATTAAGTTTTAATCTCATCAATTGGTATCAGAGCAGGAGGCTGTGTAATCGATGCACTTCATTTCTGTGAAAAGGTTTCAATTAGGGTTTTTCCGCAATTACTGATATTTATTGAGCCGTCATCTCATTATTGACGTATCTTGATATTTATTATTTTGCCCTAATCTGAGTTATTACAAGTCTGATCTTTGAACAGGTTTTTCGATCATAATAGACGAGTCGCAATCGAATCCCATCAATATTTCCAACAGCATCGGTTCAACCACGAAGATTCCCATCCTATATACCCATGATTATGAAGTCTGGGCGCATCACTTCGAAGACTACGCTATAGGATCTGAGGATAATGGATACCTCATATGGGAAGCAATCATTAATGGACCTTTTTCTCACTCTGCAACGTCGAGGATTATTAAAACTCAAAAGGAGTATAATGATCTGCTGAAGGATGTTAAAGATATTGTGCAAGATGAAAAGGACAAATTCCAGTGCAATATCAAGGCGCTAAGGTTGATCAGATTCGCCCTTCAGTCCGACACCTTCAGGTTGGTAAGCTCATGCACGACGGCAAAGGAAGTTTGGGATAGACTTCGTGAACTGTACTCTACAGTCGAGGATCTTGAACACTCTATACAAACCTTGCTCTTATCTGAGTTTGGAGAATTCAGGCAAGGAGCCGAAGAAACTGTGACCCAGACGTTCGATCGCTTCAATCATCTTCTCAGCAAGATGATCAAACATTACATCGAAAGGAAGCTTATCGAGCAGAAGGTTACGTTCTTAAATGGTCTAAGGTCAGAGTGGAGAGCAGTGGTGTCTACAGTCAAAGCCCATGAACAGTTTAAATCATATTCTTTGGCGAAACTGGTAGATATTCTCAAGTCCCAGGAGAAGATTGTGCTGCAGGAAAAGAACGTTGTTTCAAGCCTAGGTTCGCTGGCCCTCTTGTCAAAAAGTAAAGCTGTGATGGAGGACGAAGACCTCAACCTGGAGGAGTATGACCTCACATCTGAGGATTATGCTATGATGGTGTCTAACCCCAAGAGGTTCATTAAGAAGAGATTCCCCAGCAACAAAAATCGAAACTGGCAGGGGAGTTATAGTTCATAAAAGGTTAACAATGAACCGAAGGTTGAAGAGCCCAAGAAGGAACCGAAGGCAGATGGTGATTCTGGAGTAAGTTGTTACTACTGTGGTGGGAAAAACCACTATGCTAAGGATTGTGTCCTCAAAAAGATGGCTGAAAAAGATGAGGAAAAGGATGAGGAAGCTTTGCTGCAGAAAATGCTTGATGAGATGAGGAAGAAGAAATCTACCGCTAACCCTTCCATGAATGCTCTAATTGTGTAGGGTTCGGTTGCTGATGACGAGTTCGGTGGCGTGGAAGTTTGGTCAACCGACTCCGAGGACGATGAAGTGAGGAAGCCTTCGCATGGAAAGGCTTGTGTGGCTAAAGAGGAGAGCAGTGGAGGCAGGTGCTTGATGGTGTCTGAAGTATCTCAGATGAGGGGATACAACACTGATGGTGGAAGCAATGAACCGAAGGAGCAACCGGATATGTGCTTCACGGCCAAACCGCTCAGCGTGCAGTTCAACGAACTCGATGAACTGATCAAGAAGGTACAATCGGTTTTTGTTTCATTTAAAGTACCACAAAGCTCCTATGAAAAAGAACTAAAAAGTGTTAATTCACGAATCTCACATCTAGATAGTAGTTTAACTCAAACTCGAGTCACCAATTCTAACCTAACTGATCAATTAAGCAGGGTGTCTTCGAAGAGTGAGGAGCGGCGCATGTGGATCGAGTTGAAGGAGTCTGAATTAGTTAAAATAAAAGACGAAAACATTTATTTACAGAGAGACAATTTAAAGTTGTTAAAACAGCGTAATGTTTTTTTTTTGATTGCAAAACGTCTTTACACTAATATTACTCAGCTTCACTTGGATTGTGAAATAGGACAAAAGATCCATCGCATGATTTTGCCCTTCCTTGAGTTTAAGGAGGATGAAATTGATGCTGAAGCTTATAATTGTGAGAGTGTGATATCATCTGATGACGTCAATCCGACCTATATGTATGGACTGGACAAAATTGAATCTTTCATTAAATCCAAAGACCATAAGGACATGCTCAAAAACCTTTTGGATGAAAATGATAGACTTAAACTGAGAACCGAAACCATACAAAAATTTTACTCTTTAAACGCCAACTTGAGCTCAGAAAATAAAATTGATGTTGAAAATGCATCTGAGCTTAATGAGGATGACAACATGAGTGAAATTTCTGTAGAGGACACGGTTGACTGCTCAGAATTTGTGAAAAGCGAACCTGAAAACCACAAGAATCTAATTTCTGAAAATTCAGTGGAGTTCGCTCGATTGTCCCAACAAAAGTCCCCGATCTTAGCAGAAAAAGCAGTTGTATATCAAAAGGTCAGGACCACTCCAAATCAAGTGTACAAGGTCACAGGAGTAACCGAACATCAGACTGCTGAACTCACATCTATTGTAAACGAAGATAATGCTGATGGTTGCGATGAGTTCTTTTGGTCAGCTCCAATCGATAATGCAGATGAAATGGTAGGCTTGTCAGAAAGGACTTCATGGATTAGTAAAGGTAGATACATACCAGAACCCTTGAACAAGCCAGATAATTTCGATGTGCCAAGTACCAGTGGTACGAAAGACATTCCTCAAGAGAATGGAAGCTCAGCAAAAGAAGATGTTCCCTCTAGTTCGTCAGTTCAAAGTGAAACTCCCACAGTCCAAAGTGAACCGGCCAAAGAGAAACCGAAAGCCAATATCCATCATCAACCGAAGCAGATGAGGAATAAGAAACGTGAAAGGAACCAGAGATACATGAAGAATCTCTCTGAAAGGAAACAATTCTGGCAATCCCAGAATGCATATTTCTCACATCAAGACAAGAATATGAAGTTTGAGAACAATTCTGTCAAAAAGCATGAGAGCCACAACAACCGAAAGCCAAGGTTCGGTTCGGAAAAGAATACCAACCAAAAGCAAAGGTTCGGTTCTGAGGATGACTCCAACCGAAAACCAAGGTTCGGTTCACAGAACGACTTCAACCGAGAGCAAAGGTTCGGTTCTGTAATTAAAGGAAATCAAAACTCTAAGGTCAGTCCCACCAATGATCAAAAGCAAAAGGGTCACCTAGAGTCTCCAGCCAAGAAGTCATCTCAATCTAATCCCACTCCTTCTCATTCATCTAATTCTTCTAATTCTTCCAATTCATCTCCATCTTGCTCTAAAGCCCATTCTGCTCGTTCTCAAAAATCTCATTCGTCAGCTGAACAAAAGGGAAAACAGAAGGTTTCTGCATCTAAACCGGAGTCTAAAACGAACGCACCTAATCCTAATAAAATAAAAGTCTTTACCATTAAAAAGAAAGATGAAACAACACTCATAAAACGAACATATCTTGTTGACATCTCTCTTACTATTCCTGTTCCTGTGAAAGGCTCATGTGGACCCAAGAAACTTTGGGTTCCTAAATTTGCTTAATTTTTGCAGGTTATAAGTGACGAGCAGTTTGACGAAGAATGGTACATTGATAGTGGCTGCTCACGTCACATGACAGGGAGGAAAGAGGAGCTTAGGGAATACAGGTCTCTTACAAATGGTGGCAACGTCAAGTTTGGAAACAACTCTTTTGGCACCATAAAGGGATACATAATGATTACCAATGGTGATTTCACTATAAGAAAGGTGGCTTATGTGGAAGGACTGCAACACAACCTCATCAGTGTATCTCAGCTTGTTGGAGGTACAGGTCTCAAAGTCTCATTCGACGATGAAGGTTCTGAAATTATTGAGAAGAAGACGAAGAAAGTAATTCTCAAATCGGAGCGTAAGGGTGAAATGTTTCCTCTAAACCTTAAACCCATCAAAGGAAACCCAGCTATATGTCTGTTATCAAAAGCACAATCTGACGAAAGCTGGTTGTGGCACCGAAGACTCTCTCATCTCAACTTTAAAGATATCAACAAACTTGTCACTGGAGGTCATGTTCGAGGTCTTCCATTGCTCAAGTTCGACAGAGATCATTTGTGTGCTGCATGCGAAATGGGGAAGCAGAGTCGTCAAAGTCATCCATCTTTAATTAACACTAAAGTTGTTGAACCACTCGAATTACTTCATATTGATTTGTGTGGTCCATCATCTATCGAAAGCATCGGTGGTAGCAAGTATATTCTTGTTATTGTTGATGACTTTTCACGATTTACATGGGTGTTCTTTCTAAAGCTCAAATCTAAAGCGACTCATAAGCTGAAAGTGTTCATCAAGCAAATTGAAGTACAGCTCAAGAAGGTCGTTCGGAACATCAGGAGCGACAATGGTCTGGAATTCAAGAACAGGGAATTTGAAGAATTTCTAGCAGAAAAGGGAATAAGTCACAACTTCTCAGCTCCCTACACACCTCAACAGAACGGAATTGTCGAAAGACGAAACCGATCTTTGTGTGAAGTTGCCCGAACTATGCTAAGTTTCGCTTCCTTACCTCTTTATTTTTGGGCTGATGCTATTTCTGCTGCTTGTTTTACGCAGAACAGGTCATATCTCAACAAGCGCTTCACGCTCACACCTTACGAGATTCTCAACAACAGAAAGCCCAATGTGAAATTTTTCCACGTGTTCGGCTCACGGTGTTTCATCTTTAACTCTAAAGAACACCGTAACAAGTTCGATGTCAAAGCCGACGAGGGAATCTTTCTAGGTTACTCTCTCACTTCCAAAGCATACAGAGTCCTAAACAAGCGTTCAAGGAAAATCGAAGAGACCTATTACGTGACTTTCGATGATAGCTATGTCAAAAAGCTTCAGGCCAAAGAAGACACAGCTGGGGAAATCTTTCCTCAAACTGGCCAAGTCACAGTCTCGATCGCTAATCTATACGAGAAATTTGTGGAGCTCTTTGACGAACCAGAGAAAACTACTCTCTCAGAAGCAGGCGCAGCAGACAACAAGGTAGACCATATGAAGCAAATTGTCGAAGAAGCTGCCAGAAGAATGAACGAAGGAGGATCGAATTCTGATGAACCTCCGTCCAACGATGCTTCAGTTGAGGGGGAGCCAAGCTCTGCAACTGCTCCAGAAAGTCCAATTCCAACCGAAAGTACTTCTCCAACCGAAAGTGCTTCACCAACCGAAGGTGCATCAACGCCTGAAAGCCCAGCACCACAAGAAACCTCTAAACCTCAAGTTTCTCAAAGCATTCCAGAAGGCTCATCTATCGAGGGGGAGCATGCTGATATGTCACTCGACTACGAAAGCCAATCCGAGCCAGAAGAAATGATCAATGCTGAACTGGACCCCACCTTTGATCCAAACTACCCTCCTCTCACCAAATGGACCAGAGATCATCCTATATCTTAAGTGGTTGGTGATGTCTCTGAAAAGGTCCTGACCCGATCACAACTAAAGGCAAAACAGACATCCTTGTTTTCTAAAGTTGAGTTTTGTATGTTTAACTCTTTCGTATCAAAAGTTGAACCGAAGACAGTTAACACTGCTCTCGATCACTCTGATTGGGTTCAAGCGATGCAAGACGAACTGAACGAATTTGAAAGGAACAAAGTCTGGCACCTCATTCCAACTCCTTCAGATGCCTCGGTTGTTGGTCTCAAATGGGTCTTTAGGAATAAAATGGACAAGGAAGGGAACGTTATCAGGAACAAAGCTCGTCTGGTTGTAAAAGGATATTGTCAGGAGGAAGGGATTGATTATGAAGAGACTTTCGCTCTGGTAGCTAGGCTCGAATCTGTGAGAATCTTTCTTGCTTATGCTGCTCACAAAAACTTCGAAGTTTTCCAAATGGACGTCAAGTGTGCATTTCTTAATGGAGAACTAGAAGATACAGTGTACGTGGAGCAACCTCCTGGGTTCATGAACGAAAAGTATCCAAATCATTGCTACATTCTGGATAAAGCTGTGTATGGACTCAAACAAGCTCCGAGAGCCTAGTATGAAACGCTAACTAAATTCTTAAAGATGTCTAAATTCAAACAAGGTTCGGTTGACCCAACCTTCTTTCGCAAAAAGGAAGGTAACCACCTTATGATAGTTCAAATTTATGTTGATGACATCATCTTTGGCTCAACGAATCCCAGCCTAACAGCTGAATTCAGAAAGCTGATGGAGACTAAATTTGAAATGAGCTCAATGAGTCCTATTAACTTTTTCCTTGGTTTAAATATTAGACAGGGACCCGAAGGCATATTTATCAATCAGGAAGCTTACACGAAGACTCTCCTAGCAAAGTTTGGTATGATGGGAGACTCCAAAGTCAAAGTCCCAATGGCATTCGGCACCAAGCTAACTCCATCCCTAGACAAACCAGCTGTTGATATCACGCTCTATCGTCAAATGATAGGCTTACTAATGTATCTTACTGCTAGCAGGCCTGACATCATGTTTTCTGTGTGTTACTGTGCTAGATTTCAGGCAAACCCACGCGAACCTCACATGCTTGCAGTCAAGAACATGCTACGCTATCTCAAGCGAACTACCTTCTTAGGTCTATGGTATCCTTCCAACTCAGGCTTCTTCGTTCAAGCCTACTCAGGTGCAAACCTTGGAGGATGTGGAATCGACAGAAAAAGCACCACTGGCGGCTGTCAATTCCTTGACGGGAAGTTGGTTAGCTGGCAATCAAAGAAACAAACGTGCGTGTCGTTGTCTACTGCCGAAGCTGAATACATAGCCGCTGCATCCTGCACCTCCCAAGTGATTTGGATCCAGAGTCAACTTCAAGACTATGGACTCAATATGAAGAAGATCCCACTATATTGTGACTCTGAAAATGCAATTAGGATCTATCATAACCCAGTGCAACACTCTAAAACCAAACACATAGCACTGAGGTATCACTTCATCAAAGATCACGTGGAAGATGGAAACGTCGAAGTACACTTTGTAAGAACCACTGATCAACTGGCTGACGTCTTTACCAAAGCTCTTCCTGAAGCCTCATTCAACAGAATTTTACAAGGGCTAGGTATGATGGAATCAGAGTCAGTACCTCAAACTACCTCTCAACCTCAAACGTAAGCAGCGAAATTGATCGAACATTCAGGTTCGGTTAAATCATCTGACTCGCTCATCACCACAAAGGTAGATTTCTTGGTTGTATATTTCTTGTACAAAGTTGTTTATCTTATTGTTAAAAGTATTTTCTGATTGCATGTCTAAATTCCTTGGTTTTCTAAAATTTTCCAAAACCGAAACCTACCGAAGGTTCGGGTTTGGTTTTCTAAAATTTTCCAAAACCGAACCCTACCGAAGGTTCGGGTTTGGTTTTCCAAAATTTTCTTGAATCGAAACCAACCGAACGCTCGGGTTCGGTTTTTCAAAATTTTCTTGAACCGAAACCAACCGAACGCTCGGGTTCGGTTTTTCAAAATTTTCTTGAACCGAAACCAACCGAACGCTCGGGTTCGGTTTTTCAAAATTTTTTTGAACCGAAACCAACCGAACGCTCGGGTTCGGTTTTTCAAAATTTTCTTGAACCGAAACCAACCGAACGCTCGGGTTCGGTTTTTCAAAATTTTCTTCAACCGAAACCAACCGAACGCTCGGGTTCGGTTTTTCAAATTTTTCCAAAGTTTTTTTACTTACTCTTTCCAAGTCTTATTTTTTTCTTGCTTATTTTTTTATTATTATTTTCTTTTCTTTTATTTTATATATATATATATATATATATATATATATATATATATATATATATATATATATATATATATATATATATATCAAAAACACCAAAAATATTTTTTTCTTTTAATTTTGTTTGTTTCTTCGTTCGTTTATGGGGATATAATTGTTGGATTACTTAAGTGTCCCTAGAAGCATGCTGCTGTATGTGTCCCAAGCCTCAGAAGATTCTGAATAATAGCCTAAATGACTTGGTATAAACAAACCTTGTCTTCCCAATTAGGCTATCACATTTATTCTAATCGTGAGCTACCTCACTCTCTTCTCACATGAGATAAGAGTTTTCTGCTTGGTCCTTATTTTCGCAGCAGAGGTACTTTAATTTCTTACACCATCTCCATTACGTTTCTCCATTACATTCGTTTCATCAACGTAACCCTTGAGACTCTCAGAAATTACCACTGAGGTTTATGGTTACACAACAACTGTGTTTATGATCTCAGTTTCGTGCCACTACGAGCTGAGTGAAACCCAACATTCAACACCAAATCTGAATTGACGGTGAACAATAAATTTGCTCAAGTTTTCACCAACGAATTGACGGATGTATCCTACTGAAATCTCAAATTTTTATTTTTGTGTGATTCCTATGAAATTGTTAAACACCATAACATTTCTTCCCTTGGGATCCAGTTTTTAATTTTTTCTGAGATTTTATATTTTCCAAGCTAATTTAAAATTAATTTCTACCTACTTGTTCAACAGACTACACCGGTCTCACAAGTACTTTGTTCACTTTGTTTCTTATTTCAAGATTAGAATTGCTGAATCAAAGCGAAAGCCACCCTTAAGTAGCCTTATTAAAAGAAACCTTTCAACATTTATTAATAAATGTTTGATCGTCATTCAACGGGAATCCACATAAACACTTTAAGGTCTCTCTTGATCTTGAAGGAAGAGATTCATGCCCGGGATCATTTGTTTCGTGTCATTATTGACATCACAGTCATTCCTAAAAAGAGTTGCTTTATTTCTTTTCAATTTACACTCTTCGCACGAAAATCTTTGATTTTCCAAAAATCCGTTACTAATAATTACAAGCTGTATTATTGTTTTGGTGGTTAATTATCAAGCTGTGGTCAAAAATCATCCACGTGGGCAATTAATTCAAAAGATGCCTTTTCGAAGATAAGATGAAGAGTTGCTGACTCAGGCGGGAGTTAAAAGGATTGAATTTCAAACGACGGTAAAAAGGGAACGCGTGTGAATTTGGAACGCCCATACTTTTACTGACATCATGGACGCGTGTGCGAATTTCAAGCGACACCTCTCTGGCACTTAAAGGCGCGTGAGGATTTGAAACGGTATGTTCTGAAACGGCGCTTGTTGGGCGGCGTGATCCTAGGAATCTGACACTCTCTTTCCTACGTGATCATCGCATGCCTTAATTGTCACGCATCTGTCATTCCGGAAACCTTTTCGTATTTCCATAGAAGATTTGAAACGATTTTTCTCTCTCCTTTCACCCACTATAAAAGGCAGTCTATACTCCCATTTACCTCTTTACTGCATCCGGAATTTCCAAGAGAGCAAAAAACTCCCAAAAACTTCACTGTTCATCTTCTTCTTCTACCTTCAACAATGGCAGTATCATCCTCAGTCCATGCTACCTCACACATCCTTCCCATACGTCCACAACAATGCTTGGTGATCGACCTCACTCCTCTGTCGTATGATTCTTATATGACGCCGATCATCGAGTGCTTGAAGTACTCCCAGATCGCTCCTGCACTTACTAGGGTTGAATCTGTGCCCATGGAGATTCTTTCGCAGGTGTATGCGACTGCTCATTACGACAAAGCAGTCGAGCGGGTGTTCTTCGAGGTTGCTGATCACAAGACCTCCATTTCTCGACAACGATTTGGTACACTGCTAGGGTTGGCTGCTGATCCTTCACGAGTTAATCCGGAGACGATTCCGATTGGGCATCTCTATAACATGTTTTACAACATGGGATACAAGGAGGCGCTCCCCTCCGTCGCAAAGTTTAAGAAATCCTGCTTGCCGCCACAGTGGAACGACATGTTTACAGTCCTCTTCAAGGGCTTATCTGAACGGAGCTCAGGATCCTATGGTTCAAGTCGACTGTTCTTGTTGATTATGTATGCAGTTTACAACGGGGTCAATCTAGACTTTGGGTTGGTCTTCTGGCAACAGCTCATCCAGAGCCTTTCTTCCTCTTCACGACACTCTGAGGTGTCGTATGCCCGGTTCTGGACAATCATAACAAAATGGGCGATGGACAAATTCGATATTCCCACTGCTGCAGGTGCATTGATGTCTTCGATCGGTACTTTTCATACCACGAAGATCATCGTCTCTGATGCATCCAAGTTCTCGTTCATTGGCTCTATTCCGGAGACAATGTATGGCGATGTTCCGTCCGACAGCAGGATCATCTGGACGATAAAGGAATTCAAGGCGTCTGGTCCTAGGGTTCTAACACAGGAAATGCTCAAGTCAATCCATGACGCTGACAAACCTGTCAATAGGGGCAAAAAGGCGGACAAAGGGAAGCAAGTGACCAAGGCTCCTAAAGGTCCTTCTCCCAGGAAGAGGAAACAAACAAACCCGGCACAGTCCCCACAACCGAAGAGAAGGAAGACTCAACCGAAGCGAAAGCTTGTAATCGCTTCCTCTTCGAGTGATTCAGACAACGAGAGTTCGGGTTCGGACGGCTCTCAAAGAGGCGAAACCCCTCCCAGAGGCAACACCCCACCCCGATCACCTACCGCAGACATGGAAATTCATGTCTCACCAGTTCCTTCACCTCCTCAAACCATCCCTACTTCCATTCCCACCATAAACCCCGCCACCACCATTCCTAAAACCTCTTTCCCTATACCACCACCCATTTTCACAGCTACCACTACCACAACTGCAAAGGTTACAACCAATGTATCTGATACGGGGGTTCATACCAGTGCAACCGAAACCCCTCCTGTAACCGAACCACCTCAAACCGAAACCCAGCATACAACCGAACCTACCAATACTCAACCACCACCCGAAACCCCCCCCCCCCACAAACACTCAACCCGAACCTACCCACACCATAACACCCCCAGCTTCACCACCCCCACTATCTCCAGATCATGCCTCTGAGGGAGATAACCCATTCCTTGGCGGTGAAAACATGACCTTCGATTCGGTCTACTTTAGTCCGTTTCAGGTTCTAAGTGATGATGAGGACGATGCTCCAGTAACAAAGAAGCATCTAAAGGAGCTAAACGAGAAGGTTGACTTACTTCTTGCGTCATCCACCAACACTCAGTCCTCTCTATCTGAAGCCGCTCTTCAGAAGATTGTTGACACCTTCTCCAGGGCTCAGCAGGATTCTGTTGCTTCAGCCACAGCCGCCATTGATGCCTCCACAAAAGCCTGTGAGGCTGCGACCGCAAAAGTCGATAAACTATTCTCAGATGCCTCTTCCCTGTTGAAGTCCTTACAGGAGAGTGCTGATTCTTCCAAGACAACGTTGAAACCAATCGTTCAGCAATTGGCCACTTTCGTCTCCACGGAGTTACAGTCATTCGCGAACCTTCGCCAATCCATCAGCGATGACAACTCGGCCCTTTGTGCCTCCATTGATGAGTGCCTCGCTAAGCTTCAAGAGGATCTCGCAGCTGAAAACTCATTAATGGACGTTCTGGCAAGCAAAACCACCGCCCTTAAGGTCAAGAGCACTCAGCTTTCAAACTATCAACAACAGCTTGAAGCTCTTCGATCCGAACGGGAGGTTATAAAAACTTGTGTTTCGGATGTACACGCTGCCCTATCCAACATCCTGGAAGCACACGATCCGATTCTCAATCATTCGGTGAGGCGAACCCTTGCTGAAAAACTTAGTCCTGACATGGACCTTCTTAGCAAAATCGAAGGCTTACCTAGTTTCGTGTCCAATCCGAAACAAGGGGGAGAAGGGAAGAAGTCCGGATCGAAACCACCTCCTTCCTCAACAGCTACTCACACAACCGAACCACCTCCGACTGGTCAAGCTTCGGGTTCGGGTGTGAAGGACAAAGGAAAGAATATAGCTGAGGAAGAAGATGAAGATGACAAGGAAACCATTACTGACTTGCTTAAACGCAAAAACAGTCGCAATGTGGAAGACGACAATATTCGTGTGGCGCGAGAGGCTGAAGAAGCCGAACGCAAGCAGAAAGAAGCCCACGATCTCCTCGAGAGCAGGAAGACTCTTTTCCCTGCTTGGACTCGGGAGAGAATGATCAAGGAGGCCATAGATACTCCTAGCATCCTATGGCTCGAACCGGTGATATCGTTCGACTGCAATAACTCTGTCGATTCGCAGTTCGATATGCCGTTGACTCGAAAGGCGTTTATCTTCCATGCCTTCTCCAATATTTATGAAGTCCCTCATCCGAACTCTGAGGTCGATAGGGAGCTTATCGAGTTCTATCTGAAGGCCGCTTAACCACAATATCAGACATGGAGCGCTCAGAAGATCGTGAACGTTCGGGTCTTAGAGCCTTATACCGAAGGGAGATTCATCAACGTTCGGTTCAGGGTGATAAGAGGATCTGCTAGAACCGAACATCTTATATCTTTGGCAGATTTACCGAACTTAAACCCTCATGATTGGATCGTTTTGCACAACATCCTTTTGACGAACGAAGCAGAATATGGTCCAATTATAGACCATCTCAAGAGGATGATTGTTTGTTACATCATGGAGGTTGCCCTAATGGATCAGGAGATTGCCACAGTCTTCAAGAAGAAACCGAAGATAGCTCCTGTGGGATCGGCCAGTGATCTCAATCAAATGAAGATGGGCAAGATCGATCCGAGACGTAATTCGGTCATGTTCACTAGAGCAGAAGGACAGAAATGTCTCTTTGCTTTGGCGGATAAACATCTTTACACCAATACTTGTCTTGAGCATGTTTTGTCGATCATCTGAAGGTGTAAGGAGAATGCAGCAGACGATGTCAAGTACTTCAACGACATGATCCAATGGTACATCAGATTCAGGCAGACGATTCTTGCTCTGATATGTCGTCTGTTTGAGACTGTGAAGAAGAAGGTACCTGGTGCTGCTGCTGGCCCAAGTAAAAAGTGAAGATCTCGCTCCAATTGACGCAAAGGGGGAGATTGTTGAGTTGAAGACTCGTTTGAAGATTGCGTCATTGGGCTCGGCTGTTAGTCCATTTATTTTGTACTCCGGTTTTGGGTCTGTCCAACCGTGAGTTTGCTAGGTTTATTATATAAAGATATGCTTTCATGCATATTAGGTTAATAATTCAGAAGTAACGATTACGATAGTATTTCAGAGATCTTTTATCGTTCTTGTAAACCTCCAACCCTCTACAGTTGATGTTCTTGATCGAGCTCTTCTGAGGGTTTATTTATAATCATTCGACATGTTTGATTCATCCTTGAGTTGTTCTTTATTTTGCATTCGTTCTTGCTGTTTTATATTTATTTACCTGTTTAAGATCTAATCGATCTACTAGATTAAGTTTTAATCTCATCACCTGCGTTGGGAACTTGAGTGATCGGATTTGCGGGATCCTTGCAGAAACGGACAATGTGTCCCTTTCTGTTGCAGTTGGAGCACTGCATTTCCCGACAAGGTCCATGATGGTGATAAGTGCATTTGGTGCACTTTGGAAGGTTACCCCCATAAGGCTTTGTTGGGTAGGGATTTATAGGAATGGTTATAGGTACAGTAGCAGCATTCACTGAAACCAGTTGTTTCTTCGCGGATTCTTGGGAAGACCCACCCTTCCCTTTATTCCATACTCTCTTCCTGTTATTGTTGTTGTTGTTTCCCTTTTGTGGTTCTGGTGTAGAAACCATTGAGTTCTGATGACTTCCGTAATCAACAAGAGATTGTGCCAGTTCCTTGGCACTTTCAAAAGTGTCAAGTTTTGAAGCTAACACGCTTGACTGAATTTGGGGCGACAGTCCCCAAATGTATCTCTCTATTTTCTTGCTCTCAGGAGCAATCATATCTGGGCAAAGGATTGCCAGATCGTAGAATCTGTTGGTATAAGTTGCTATGTTGGTACCAATCATTCCAAGAGTCCAGAGTTCGTGCTCGAGTTTTTGAATCTCTCCTCGTGTACAGTATTCTCTCATCAGCATGATTTTTAAGCTCTCCCAGCTTATGGAATTTGCCACTATCAGGGTAAGTACCTTAACATGGCCATTCCACCAAGTTAAAGCTCTATCAGTAAGTGTGAAGGTTGCAAACTTGACTTTGCTGTGCTCGGGATAGGAGTAGATTTCAAAGACTGATTCTGTCCTTTCGATCCACTGCCTTAGAGTCATCACACCACCAGTTCCATTAAACATCCGAGGTTTGGCATTAGTAAAGTCCTTATAGGTGCATTCTTGGGATTGACCATGACTCTCGCCATGGTTGGATGGATGTGTGCCAGTTCCCGAGGCAGTAGTAATCGGGTTATTGATCTGTGACATGGCAGCTGCTACAGCTGCGGTGACTGCTGCTTGGAACATGACAGCATCAAATTGAGGAGGTGGAGGTGGTGGTGGTATAGGTGCTTCCCCACCGTTGTTTCGTCTTAGGTTCCTACGCGGAGGCATCCTTCAACTATAGGTTGAAAAGATAAAGATAAGAATTCCATAGCATAGAAACTGTATGTGTCTCATGAACTAAATTGCTATAGCCCAACAACAGATGATAGTACGAGTCTCAAAATAGAATAATGAAAGTTATTTGTAAGACTAAAAATATGAAACAAGCATTTAGTTTTTCCATAACTTTTTAAGGATTGAATGAAATACTCCACGTAGTAATAATAGTGCCACTTATATTAATATAATAGTTGATACAATGATCACGAAAATTTGACCCCTATAAGGGTCTCCAGTTACAAAGTTTAAGAAATTTTAAAACTTTTAGCCGAGGTCCTAACTTATAACAAAATTTGAGATTTTGGCAAGCACTACTTGCGACGTAGGTTGCGCTTGGAGCTTGACTCCACATCTGATTGCTTCGATTCCATTAGACGCCTATCAAAGGCGGCTTGTTGTTCCCTCAATTCGGCGAGGGCTGCAATCATTTGTGCTTGGAATGCCTCGGTTTGGAGTTGGGCATTGTCCTGAATTCTGTCCAGCCTACGGATGTCAGAAGTGTGAACCTGTACTTCCACGTTGACTTCCCGAATCCGGCTAGCTTGAACTCCGGATTGGTAGGACTGATTGGCTAGTTTGCCCACCATTACTGGGAGTGCCCGATCAGCCGAACCTCCACCACGGACATCGTAGAAGTCTCGGCACATGCCGTAGGGAGGGCGTAGGTTTTGTTGTTGGCTCTAATGGTGGAGGTGACTTCCCCAGACGGGAGTCGGTCCTTGAAAGTTCCTTACGAAGACGGGAGGTTGTGCGGGTGGTGGGTTGATCACTTCCGGCTCTGAGTCGGTACCGGAGTCATCATCCAATTCTATGGGTTCTTCGTCCTCCTCGGGATCCTCTTCGATCCATCCCTTGTTGCCTTGGTTGGGATAGTAGGGGTCGCCGGGGTGGTGAAATCCAGCCATTTGACTGTACGAGAATAGGGTTTATAAGAATCGAATAATGTTTGGAACATGTAAGACTAAACAGGTATGTTAAGCTATTCTAAGTAATAAATACTCCTATAGTATTTAAATTCGTGTGTTTGATCCTTGTGATGTTTTGGTAAGTTTTGACTTGTTTTTCGCTACGAGCAATCCTCGATATATATTGGTCCGATCTTGGACAAATAAAGTTGATCATGCTATATTTGTCCCAAATCCAACTACATATATCGAGTCTTAATCGTATTGTCCAACTTGTCTAAATACTTCTTGTATAGTTATAATCATGAAAATAAGTTTGTTGTACGCATTTATTTGTACTTGAATGAACTAACATTATAAGTTAAACGAAACGCGGCTTAGGCGTAAAACAAAAAAATGTTATATCAGAGAGTATTAGTCCCTTAAGCATTTATAGTTTGTATATCTTATGTGGTTCGATATACATAGTTCACTATAAACATTTCTCTGATACCAATCTGTCACACCCCCAAACCGGAACGGCGGAAACGTTTGGGGGCGGATGACTTCATGTGGTAGCATAACAAATGAATACATAGTAAAGAAAGCAATACAACCATCATATATATAATTGAAAGTTTACATTGTTAAAAGGTACATGTTCAAAACCAATTACAATATGATGCCAAAATATGAATTTAAACTGACGACGCAACGTCCCTTCTTCAAAAGTTGTTTGTTACCTGTAATTACTGAATCCCTGGGACATACAAGTGGTTTTGAAAGAGTAGATCAGCATTTAAGCTGGTGAGTTTCATAAGTATTAAATGACAATGTTTGTATGAAATGAAATGTTTTGTTTTTGTTTATTTGTTCCTAGAAAATCCCATATTTTCTACTAGCATAAATGTAGCCTTCTATCAAGACTAATGTTTGTTTCTAGAAATTGTATGTACGTATAAAATATCCAATATGTTTGAAAAACCTCGTAAATCAATGTATTTTTAATACCCCATATGAGTTTTATAACCATGCTATTGACTCGGATTGCCTATACACAACGTTCTTCAGGCGTTGGAATGTTTTGACGTTTGTCACCCCAAATGGTGGACTGTAGCTAACAGCCAGGGCGCAGGGTTGTCAAGCTTGTATTGATCTATACACAAACACCAGGCTCCCCCTCCAAGGTATTTTGGTATATAATACAGGACTTGAAATGTGTACTCGAACGTACGCAAAGTTAATGTCTCACAAAACTTAGTATAAAAACAGATTTACGTGTTAAAATGTTCGTTTGTTCTTGTATGTGAAAGTGACTTCTTGAAAATCGTGTTTCTAGTATGTAAAAGTTAGTAATGTTCTCGTAAAACTATACTTGTTATAGCTTTCTAAAAGTGTGTCTCGTTTGTTTAGAAATCCCTAGAAAATGAATCACTTGTTATGAAAGTATAAATTTTCATAGTGTCTAAGTTGGACACATATACATGCAATCTAAGCAGAGTGATTAATTTATACGTATATAACAACATTTTTCATTTCAAAAGATATAATGTTATCGTGATATATTTTACATACGAAAGTTCCCTATAAAGTTTATAAATCACATATGATTCTGTTGAATAAAAGTGTATAATAAAACTTTATATAACACACGATAATAATCGTGTGTTTTACTTGTATTCCCCCCCCCCCCTTGAAAGCATATAAAAGCATTTATAGAATATTTAAAAGGTTAATTAAGGGGTATGAACTCACTTGAAAGATCGAAGAAAGGCGAGATGAAAACCGGGCAGAATTTCTTCTTGGGAAAGCGGATTTTCTCGGGATTCTCGGGAATCTCGGGAGTACAAATGACCTTTGGGACTTGAGCAAAGTGACCGGGGCTTCGGGTTAGCACGGGCACAGAAAACGAGGCAACAATGCAAGAGAAATGAGAGAAAATGGCCCTTTTCTTCGGAACCCTCGCATCCCTTTTATAGGGGGTGGGAACCGCCTCGGTACGCTGGGCGTACGCGTGCATCACGCATGAGCGCATGACTTTCCACATTCTCATGCTCCATGGGTTTAACCTCCATGGACTATCCATGGATTAGTTTAGCCCATAATCATGGATCATTGGCCCACACTATTGGAATCATTGATTTATATAATCAATCCCCATATATTTAATTAGTCTCTTTTGACCACAAAATTAATTCCAAATTAATTATTGATCAATAGTAATTAAATAATATGATTTCAAAAATATTTTATACCTATAATATATTAATAAATCATAAATAACCTTATTCTCAAAAGTTCATCCTATCAAATTGCACTGGTGAAGGCAACCCAAAAAGGACCATGCTACAATCGGGTCAAGTACATCCCAGTTATAGTTATGGGCTTAGACACCAAATCCAACGGTCTCCCACTTGGATAAGTCTAATAACTTTAACTGCCAATGTAACTCTAGGATCCGACTTTGCAATCGTAAGCTTTCAAAAGCCGTTGTCAATTCTGAACCAGTCAATGACACATCCTTTAGATAAGGGATCATATAATCCTCTGTTCTCAAGATACCAGCTGGACAAATACACAGAACAATGTCATACTTATTGTCCAACAGTTTGTTTCCCGATTTCATGTTCGTCTGACATAGAACATAACTGAACACATCAATTTAGTTCTGACTGGGCCCGACACATAGTCAAAACAGAATCATCGAGGGGCCCAAGATATCGCTTTTAATCCTCTTAGGATAAAAGGGAACAAATAAACTTCGACATTATATGCTTGTACTGACTACTCATTAAATCATGCACAACGATACGTTTTATAACATCAAGTTACTGATGCGTTTTCGTATCATCAATGCATAACTAATTCATAGTCAACAACTCATATATCTAGGTTTGAAGACTTATATGATATTATCGTCTCACGATCACTTGTGATAAATTCCATGAAGTGATTCAAGTGAGCACGAGTTGATCCAATACTCAAATCTTATTTAGAAGTACTCATGAGTGGTGTAGCAAACCTGTTACTATGCCTAACTCCTTAGACAAATCTACAAGCCAACTCATGACAGTCTTCTTTCATACCTACTTCCAAAGTATGATCGCCTGTGGATAGTTTGAATAAACCTTATTATTCTGGAAGTTAAAATATGCAAACTGAAACACATGAATAATACTAATCGTATATGGTCCCAAAACTTGTGAGCATAAATAAAACACGTTTTATTTAATCACCATCTTGATTACTCATTATTCATTGTATAATGTTTCAATTGATCAATTTAATACTTGAAAATAGTTATCCCATGCTCCAAGCATGCACACTATGTTTACCTATGGTCCTTACTTTGTGAAATAGATCAATTGTAAATATTTCCAACAATACTCATTTCATAATTCCAAATCTTTAAGTGTAAGAATACCAAATTCTTGCCACTATTAAAATGTGTTAGTTCTAAACTATTATGCAAAGATTCTTTCTGTACATTCCTTTGGAAATTGTTACAAGACAATTCTATGGAGATGAAGTCTCAAATTCAAAGCGCATTCCTTTGAACATCCTTCTTGCATAAAAGTTTCTAACTTTCTCATAGATTCCTGATATCCAACTCCCAATATGGAACTATTTCCATATTTGCCATATGACAACTCATTGTTAATAGAATCCTGTCTATTCGTAATAATGTCAATATGGTCCATCCATTACTATACTTCCAACTATCCATAAGCAACCAATCTTTGGCGAACATTAGATTGTCCTTGACAATTGTCTAACCACTGTAGTCGTATTTAGTTCTAGTTCTTTTTCCCTCTTAACGTCGTAAGCATTTGGAAAATTAGAACACTCGAATATTATAGGATATGCAATCGATCCTATACCCGAAGTATATGGGATACGATTCATAATGTCTTATATAAAGACATGATACTTGATCAGTGTTTTTCTATAATATTTCTATTTGCCATGTTCTCACAATTCAAACTATGAAGAGGGATGCCGTAATCATAATCGAATTTTAAGAATGCAATTAAAATTTCCATATATGGAATTTCCTTATGTCGAATCTTTTCAACATAAAATTCATATATGTCTTTGACTAAATTTGATTAAGAAACTCAATCTAAACTTTTAGAATTGAAAAATGAAGTATAAGTTCATCTCCCTTAATTATAGCAAAACAACTTCTCAACCCTGCAACTTTGCGAATTGAAACTTTGTTTTCTATAATTAACATTGCTAACTTGCAACACTTACCATAATAATTATGCTCCCACTAGCATAATAATTATTATATTACTGGCATAACACTTATGCTCCCACTAGCTTTGACATGTATCCAAAATTAGCTGGACTTCTAGAAATTCAATACTTATTGACTTTCTTACCAAAGTTCAGATTTCTGATGCGAGATGCTTCGATAAGTCTTTATCTAAGCTTCTCAAAATCATACACCTTTCCTTAGATAGCTCACATGTGTGTCTAAAATATTTCAGAACTTACAACAATAAGTTCTGAATGTTTAGACCTTTTGCCATTTCTCACAATTCGAACTATGAAGAGGAATGCCGTAATCATAATCGAATTTGAGAATGCAAATATCACAATTGCTAACTCTTTAAAATCTACTTAGTGAAAGCGTTTCCTCACAATCATTTTCATGAATTGGAGAGAAACCTTATGACACTTAGATTTTTATGGTGTATGTGTTCCTATCCATGTGAATTTGTCAAAAGCATAATCACAAGACAAGGTTAGTGACAAATCCAAACTCATATGGATTGAACTTGTTCAATCTTAATTCCTTGTCACTCAGCAGCACAAGGGCCTACCATGTCTTCCAAGTTGTTATATAAACAATTGAGAACTCATAGAACTCACATGCATATTCAACTTTAATTGGAATGGGCATAGAAACAAGAATATGTCAACACGATAGGTTACAAACCTCAAGTCATGTGCTAGTGATTAACAATAGGTTTATTCTTGATTAGTTATTGAAACTTGTCAAGATCATTAAGACTCCCACTGACCTCTTGACATATAAGTTTCTCTCTGTCAAGAACATTGCTTGACAAACAAATATTCAAGAGTTTCTTATCAAGACAAACACTATTGATAATTGGTCTTAGTTGATCTTTGTTTTATCCAATACATTACAACCTACCAATTTCAAATGTACAAGAGTAGAAAACATTTTACTCTACATTTGTTGATATGTCACTCAATATACAATCTTGGAGTATGAGTCTAAGATTTGATTTTGGAACAAAGTATGATTCATCTTAATTGATTTAACCATTTCGACAATTCTCGATTCCTCTTCTTAGCCAAACAAATACACTAAGATGTCCTTAGAGGATGAAATTGTGACATGGTTTTCATAATCATTAGGATGATCATAAAACACGATACTCAAGTACTCTCCTATCTTTTCAGATTGGAGAAACTTTTATCTTTCTGCTGACTATGATCCTTCTTATTCGTTCTGCTATACATTGAGACTTTTCAATGACTCAGAATTATACTTAGTCTTGTAAGCATAACCATATTTACTAACTTTAGTAAACCATAACTAATAGTCTTATCGTTCTTTGTGGTGGAACTGACCAACGCCATCCAAGTGTACCCGATCCCCTAGTCCTTCACTTAACTTACATATACATGTAAACAAGGAATTAGTTTTAATTTCCCAAAGTCGAAGGTTCTCATTCATCACATAATACAAGTCGCATGATCCCAAGTTTCTGTCCAATTGAAACTCGGGTGATGAGAATCTTTCCCTATTTGGTAAATTTAGACACTACCACAAATGAAAGAATCAGATCCATATTGCTAAAAATACAAATGTCAATTTCCACATATGCCATTCAAGGAAATATAAAATAAGAAAAAAACTTCTTTATTTATATAATTGTGGAAAAACTGTTCCTTATAATGCAATTACAAATGAAAACTATGTTATTACAAATTTCTTAGCAATCTATCATAACTCTTAAGCAGCAGCTCAAAATCCGATCATCGAACCATGCGATCAAAATTTATGTCTTCGTGATCAGACTCAACATGCCTTTCCTTTAAGCTTCCTTTGATCCTGAAGCAGAGTCAAACTTTTTGACCTTGCCATTCTTATGATCCTTCAGGTAGCTACGACAACTTCACAACCAATGCCCCTTCTCTTGGCAATAGAAACATACGAACTCTCTGGGAATGGTACACAGGACAATCTCAGACTTAGTCTTTCCCTTTCCCTTGTAAATAGAAATCTTTTATGGACTTCTAATGTTGCCATTGTCAATGTCCATGGAAGTTTGGGAAGTAGATCTTATAATCAAATTTTCTTTACCAGTGCGCCAAACCATTGCAGATTTGGCAACAATTAGCAAATAGGTAACATCAATAAGGGTCATGTCGCGGTCTGTCATATAGTAGTCTTTAACAAACTGACTATATGACTCGGGAAGTGACTGAAGAACCAAGTCTATAGCCAACTTTCTTGAGACATTGACTCCAAACATTCCCAACTTGTCAATGTGGGACTTCATCTCCAAGACATGTGCACACATAGATCTTCCATCTTCATGTTTGCTAGCCAATTGGGCTTGAGTGACCTTGAAATTTTCAAGTTTTTGAACATGTGGGTTAGGGAGAATAATTAGAGGAGGTGGAGGAAGTGAAGTATGATATTGTGGAGTATCATCTTCATGTGGAAAGCCTTTTCCAACAGATTCAGGAAGACCATAATTGTCTGACTTAGACATCTATTAAGGGAGAAATTCAAGTTAGTTGATTTAAGTCCTTAATATTACACCCAAAACGAAATATTAAGGCTAGGACCCAACACAATATTTTACAATTGCGAAGAGGGATGTCGTAATCCAATTATAAAATATTTGAAGGTAGGTAAATGACAATTTACCAATTTCTACCATGATAAACGAAATAGAGTATTAAGTTTTAACTGGTTTGAAATTCCTATATCTTTGAGATTCATTGAACTTTTCAATGACATGTTTAAATCTCGGTATATCCTTCAAGTTTGTGACTGGGATGCCGAGGATCACAAACAAGGTGTGAATAACCATGTAAATTAGCTTGGTACACCTAATGTTACAGATCACCTAATCAATGTGCCGGTTAACCACACATGCTCCACTAATCTATGATTAACATCAAGTTATTGTAACGTACCAAAGTTCAAGACTAAAATTTTTTTTTAATAAAATATTACTTAAAGTAAAATCGTCGATTCAAAGCGTAATCAAAGTAATAGTTTTCAAAACACATGTTCATTATCAGAGTACTACATCCCAGGCTGTCTAAAATATGGTGTGTGTCATGCGATCATCCCGAGCTCCATCATCCGCTACCGGAAGTACCTGAAACCAAAACTGAAAACCGTAAGCACGAAGCTTAGTGAGTTCCCCAGATACCGCATACCATACAAACCATTCATAGCCAAGAACCATACATAACCGACTTATCCATAATCAATTAAGGTGCTATGTGCTAAACATAGTCTTGCCATTATGCCACGGGCCGCGCGTGGTCTTCCTGGTCAAGCCCGGGCCACTCCCTGGGTCTTACAAACAAGTACTAAGGGCCACCCCTGGTCTTACAGACATGTGCCAAGGGCCACCCCCTGGTCTTTTATGCAAGTATCACAAAGACAACTGTACATACTACTCTACTTAGCTAAACATCATACAGTGTGCCAGAAGCCACCTCCTGGTCTTTCATATATAATAGCATACATTGCGCCAGGAGTCACCCCTGGTCTTTCATACATATTGCCTAGGGCTAACCCCCGGGTCCTCCTGTCATCCATTATAACATAATGTATGCCAGGAGCCACCCCCAGGTCTTTCATGCATATAGCCTAGGGCTAACCCCCGGGTCTTCCTACCATACATAATGACATACTGTGTGCCAGGAGCCGCCCCCTGGTCTTTCATGCATATTGCCTAGGGCTAACCCCTGGGTCTTCCTACCATACATAATGACATACTGTGTGCCAGGAGCCGCCCCCTGGTCTTTCATGCATATTGTCTAGGGCTAACCCCCGGGTCTTCCTACTCATAACTACATGGGCCGGCATTGTGGCCGTAGACCCATTCATACAAAGGGAAACTCACTTGCACTGGCTGAACCTGCTGATGAACCCACTAGCTGCTCCACGACAACTCTCTGAACTTCAGCTCCACTCGCTCCCCGAACTACCAATGCCAATACAACACCGAGTCTAACTGACCCCCGAAAGGCTACCAAGTCAATTCTTGTCAAAGTCAAAGTCCTGGTCAAAGTCAACCTTCCAGGTCAACCCTACTCGCCGAGTCACCCTGCTGACTCGCTGAGTTCATAAGTGCAAAGTCCTTCCACTCGCGACTCTACTCGCCGAGTCAGTCCATGACTCGCCGAGCCTACCGATTTCCGAGTCCTGACCTGTCCAACTCACCGAGTCTCCAATCGACTCACTGATTCGAGTCTATGCTCGAAGGGTTTGGGGGTTTCGCGACCTGACTCACCGAGTCCAAGAACAGACTCGCCGAGTCCAAGACAACCTTCAACAGACTCGCCGAGTTGTTCTTCCAACTCGACGAGTTCCTACCCATCTTCATCTAACTCGACGAGCTGCTCATCCCCCTCGTTGAGTTCCTCCAAATCTTCAGGCTATGCGCCGAGTCCACTCAAAAGGACTCGCCGAGTCCATCCAAAACTCCATACATGCAGAGAACTTTTGAGTCATGCATGGACTCCAGACTGTAGATCTACCCTTTCCAAGCCTATTCCTCACGTAAAGTTGCAAACTTTACGTGCAGAGAAGGAGATCTAGGCAAAATATACCATTAACTAGGGTTTAAGGCAAGGAGGCTCCATAATCAACTCAAGGACTCAAACTTTATGCTTTCCAAGGCCAAAATACACTTAGATCTGAAGTAGCAACTCCAGATCCAACTTCTAACTCAAAATGAAGACATTATGGCTAAAAAGCCCCAACAACCACACATGGATCTAGGTGCAAAAAGGGTCCAGGAACTAGTTTATTACCTCCAAATGCTCAGAATGAACTCAAAATCCCAGATCTATAGTCCCTTCTTTCTCCTCCAAGTTCCTTCTTCCTTTTCCAAGCTTTAATGCAACTTCCAAGGCAACAAATGGCTCAAAAAGAGGATATGACGGCTAGGGTTTAATGTTCTGGGTGAAAGAGGCGGTAAAGGAACCCTAGGAGAGAGAATGGGACGCTTAAATAGGCTCCAAGTCACGAATTTAGGGTTTTCCTCGCACAGACCACACTCGCCGAGTTGGTCACTTACTCCTCGACCCGGATCCCGCTCGGACTCGCCGAGTTCCTTCTTGGACTCGCCGAGTCGCCCCTAAAAATTAGGGTTTTTCTCTCCTTTCTTGGCCTTCCAGATTTTGGGTGTTACAGTTACCCTTTTCCCCACATTTTCAGTTCTGGATTAGTGTGTCGGTTAACCATACGTGCTCCATTAACAACTTAACAAAGGTGTAAAGTGTAATTTCATGGATTAGCACCATTTTCACATTTTTCCTAAAGTAACTAAGATTGGGAATTTAATAAAAGTTTAGTTACTTTATATTTATCATTATACTTTTAATGAAGGGAGAATTAATGTCCTATTCTACCCGTTCGGCTAATGACCCTCCACCAGTCAAGGAAGTAGTGGGTGAGAGTGGATACCCATTAAACTGCCATTTTATAGGCAGTAACCTTATACCTCCCTTATAGACCGGCTTCATGAAAGAGGCCTACTAACATAAGACTAACTATTCTTATACGTATATATAAATATTACTAAACTTATAATATTATAAAGTATAAAGGTTGAATTTCAACTTTTAAAACTCTAGGGTTTGGAACTAAAGTTTCATTGATGAGACTTTACGAATTCCAAAACTTGAGGGCAAGTTTTGAAACTTGTCAAAACTCTTCACATTCATAACATATGAGTTTAATGTGAGTTTTATACAAAGACTCTTAATAATCCATAACTTGAGGATAAGTTATGGAGTTCATTAAAACATTTATGAAAAGACTTTTCATGTTCCATAACTTGAGGACAAGTTATGGAACTCATTAAAGAATATTTAGATCAATTCTAACAAAGAAAAATTATCACATAATATTCTATTGATCTAATCTAACTCATGTAGCAAGGCAATTCATATCAAATAATACAAATAATTAACCTATTATCTTAATTTTTGACAATTGTCCTTTCACTTTCATAACATATGAGTTTAATGCCATTTTAATGTATAAGACTTTTCATTTTCCATAACTTGAGGACAAGTTATGAAGGTCATTAAAACTCATTTAGATCATTTTTCTAACAACTAAAATTATCACATAATTTATGATCTAACTAAACTCATAATCAAGATAATTTCAAATCAACAATTTGAAAGCAATTTTGTTTATCATATAAAAACAATAATTATTTTAAAACTTTGACAATTATCTTGTGGTTGGATGAGAACAAGCACCACCATATCATAAAAAACATTTCCAATGATCCAAAACAGTTTGTGGTAGTGTTCCCAATCCAAACCAGGCCAAGAAACTCAAAATTCTGCACACAGGGGCACGAACTCGTCGAGTACATGAACTGGACTCGCTGAGTTGGGCTACTTCTGAGTGGACTCGGTGAGTCAGCAAGTGGACTCGGCGAGTCCATCAGTCAGATGCAAAAAATTTGACTTTTTCAGCTTTGAAAAACTAGTAAACATCAAATATAATATAAAACAATCCTAGGCTCTAATATCACTATTGGGTTTTGAGCACTATAACACTCCTATGGTGCATATGCAACCCTAAATGCTTTGGATCTATGTTTTCTCTAATTATACATGCATTTTGTTTTTCCAAAGCATTCATCCTAGCTAGCATACAATTGAAGCTATATAATATAAAACTTTGATTTGGATGCTTACCTCTTGAGTAGGGCAGAGTTCTTGACCTATGAAAGCTTTAGCACCTCAAGTGTGATGCCATTATTGGTTCACAAACACCATATGCAAGAGGAGGCTTGAGAGAATAGGTTAACAAGCTCAAAATCATGTATCACTCTCTTGGAATGATGGGGCAACCAAATTTGGCTCTAGGGGGCTCTATTTATAGTGTTGCACATGCTAGGGTTACACTTTGTAAACCCTAATAACCCATGACTTTCCCCATTCTCATGCTCCATGGGTTTAACCTCCATGGGCTATCCATGGATTAGTTTAGCCCACACTCATGGATAATTGGCCCACACTATTAGAATCAATGATTTACATAATCAATCCCCATATATTTAATTAGTCTCTTTTGACCACATAATTAATTCCAAATTAATTTTTGATCATTACTAATTAAATAATATGATTTCATTAATATATTATACTTGTAATATATTAATAAATCATAAATAACCTTATTCTCAAAAGTCCATCCTATCAAATTGCACTGGTGAAGGCAACTCAAAAGGACGATACTACAATCGGGTCAAGTACATCCCGGTTATAGTTATGGGCTTAGAAACCAAATCCAACATATACAACAATTTGTGTCTACTTAGCGATACAACACCCTAGCTGAGCTTCAGGATGTCGCGAGGAGACAAGATATTGAGATAGAGACCCATGTGAGAAAGCAACATCAGGCTCCGAATCAGTCCCCACCTACAATGAAGCGGTTCAAGTTCGTCGGCTGGAGTTCAGGATCAGTTGGAAGGAGGATCAGATCTTTTGTGTGAAAACTCAAGTTGTTCCGTTACATTTCCCCGTTATCGTTAACGAAATATTCCAGTTTATAAAGTTCCGTTAATTAGAGGTCGTCAATTTAATAAACATTCCACTGTTGCATTTATTATGCCGTTAAGTCATGATAAAAAGGAAATAAAAACACATTCCATTTAATTGGAAAAGTTAGTTTTTATTATTACGACCGCTAAATCGGGTGCGACCAAAAGCCCCGTATAACGACAGTATTGGGTAGAATTCCACTGAGCTCCAACTCCCACCCATATATAAGGGGGAGTAAACTCCATTTGAGCTCTTTCCACCCTCTCTCTCTCTATACTCTCTTTAGACCCATTTTCGCCTCGAATCCGCAACCAAACGCTTCCATATCGTAAGTCCACTTACCCTAGCTTATTCTAAACATTATGATTTGTGTTCATAACCCAAAATTCGGACTTAGAAGCAATGGAAAAGGAGTTTACAGCCTAAGCTCCTCCTTAGGCCGTAAACACCTAAAATGAGGCCAAAATGACCCCAAAATGTCCCTTTAGGCTTGGAAATAAATTAAGGGAATTGCCTAGGAGTGTTTAAGCATTAAATCACATGGATTTAGGGGATAAAAGAGAGTTTTCGGCCCAGGCACATGCTTAGGCCGTAAACCCCTCTTAAACAAGTCAAAAAGCCCCAAAAACACTCCCAAACCACCCTAGAGCTTCATACCTAAATTAGGGGCTTATCCCTTTGAGTTTAGAACATTTAAACATAAGGATTTGGGGTATTAAAAGGAGTTTACGGCCCATACATGTTTCAAGGCCGTAAACTCCCCAAAACATGCCCAAATGTTGGTTTTTACCCCCCAAATGGCCTTAGACTATTTCTATAAAATGCTAGGAAGGTATTAAGGGCTTAAAACTTCATTAAATCCATGGTATGAGAGTTTACGGCCGTAAACTCCCTTGGGGGTTGTCCATAGGCCGTAAACTCCAATATAATGCCCTTAGAAGCCTTAAACCCACTCATGCCTTTTTGGAAAAGTACTTAGAGAAATCCCATGAACAAGCTAGAAGCCTTAAACACCCTAGAACACTTCACCATGAGTTTACGGCCGTAAACCCATGGTGAGTAGTCCCTGGGCCGTAAACATCATATAAAGGGGTTTACTCTCGGAGAGTAAACTCCATTCCTAAACCTTACACACCTTTAGACGCTACCCGGGACACCCAAACACTTATCCAAAGTGTTATCCACTCCTTTGAGCGCGTATAATTGTTTAATTAGTATTAAATATACTAATTGTATGTGAACATACGTTATCATATGTTAAATAGGTCATTAAGGGTTTTCGAGTCCTTGCGTGACACCGAACGCCCAAACGGCACCTTCGTCGGACCTACTTACACCAGGTGAGTTCATACCCCTGAATGAACCTTTTAATGTTTTTACATGTTTTATAGGGGGGAATACAAGTTAAACATGCTAGTTATCATATCAATAACATGTGATTGATAACCCGCATGCACAAGATTTTACCACATTGTACACTGTTTTGACCGAGTAGGACACTATAATGGCTTTCAAAAGGGAATTCAATTGCTTCAAAACTTTTACTTATACTGTTTTACCTAAATTCATTTTAAACTGGTTATTGAAAGATTCCAAAGATTTCTAAAGGTTTTCACACTGATTTTACCAAAGAATACAAAATGCGATTTTCCTAAATATAAAGGTTTTCCAAGGTTTTCATCAAATTTCTCTTTCACGTCGAATACTTATACTTGTTAGTTACCACTGCTTCGCTTTCATGTATTTTAAACTCCTACTCGATAACGCTTTCACTTCGTGATGCATTTATACCTGTTATTGTCTCTATTTCACTTATACTTGTGGTCGCTTATACCTGATAGACGCTTTTACTTCACTTATTGTCGTCTCTACTTCGTGATACACTTATACTTGGTACACTTATACTTCACGATTCGATTATCCCACTCTGTACGCTTATACTTCATGACTCAGATATTCCACTGTACGCTTATACTTCACAAGTCAGTTATTCCACACTGTACACTTATACTTCATGATATGATTCCACTTGATACCCACTCAAGCGTAGTTAGATGTATGTCTGTGCTTGAATAGATGCATATAAATAATGATTGAAGGACTTAGGAAGGCTTGTCTGCCCTATTTCCTTTTCTTCGTTGAGATGTGGTATGGTGGGATCGGATGTCCATCCGAAGGTCGCTTGATTCATTAGTTATATATTATGTACACAAGCATAGACATACGGGTTTACTTCAGTCAATTCAGTTAAGAGTCTCTACCTCTAGTTCAACACTTACATTAGAAATCCACTAGTTGGAAGTCTCTACCCACTATTTGGGATGCATCTTCAAGACACGGCCTTCTCCGTCGTCTAGTTGTTAACCAGAGTCTCCTGTAGGGAGAGAGGACATTGTGTGATAGATCTATACGGGATTGACAACCCCGCACCCAGACTGCTAGATACAGTCCCGGCCTACCAAGCCAACAGGTGACAAATGTCATATTTTAGACGCTTGTAGGGCGTCTGGTAGTCTAGTCAGTATGGTTACGAGTATCTCGGGTTACCTTATAATTCATTGGCCTTAAGGTAATGGTATTTCACCGGAATTTGTGAATGTTGTGTGGGTTCAGATTTTCTGCTGCACGTGGGTACCCGTGGTTGGTATCAAGTAGTGGAGCTCAACTTAGTATGAGTATCAAATGATTGTGAATTTGTTAGACTCTAGCATATCTCAAGTGGGGGAGAGTGGAATCTCATAGCAGGAAGACCTTGTGCCAAGGTTCAGTTCTCAATTGAACTTCTCCAAGTTCGAGACTTCGTGAAACTATCGAATCTTCTGGTTTTGCATCAAGATTACCGTCAACGGTTGGATTTCCCTTGAAGCCGTATTAGTTTTATTTGTGACATCATATGTAGGGCATATTTGTGCTTTAGACTATAGGGTGTTAGGAGCCCAGGTTGAGGGGTGTGATGAGGGTTTCCTTCTTTATTCTTGTTTTATTGGGGCTTAAAGGCTTGAGTCACGTCCCAAAGACCTGGTAGGATCAGTTAAGTCTTGTTAGGCCTAGGTACTGTTGATTGGTTGGTGGATTGGGGTAAGCCTGAATGTTGTTTTTGGTTAGTGGATCGGGGTAGGCCTGAGTGTTGTTGATTGGTTAGTAGATCGGGGGTAAACATGAATGTTATCGTCGATTAGTGGATCAGGGGTGAACCTGAATGTTGTTAGTAGATAGCTAAGTAGGCTATCAGAGCCAAGTAGGAGCGTGGTCTAGTTTTGTATGTGATCGTTGAGATTTTCTTATGTGGTTCATTTTTATGCGGGGTTAGTATAGCAACAGTTGGCCGAGTAGATTTAGGACCGATCAAATATGCAAATTTTGGTCATCATAATTGATAGAAAGGATCGTTTAGCCTTGTCTGTTGGTTTTCGTAAAGAATTCTCTTTGATGTGTCAGTATGTGAGGTTGGTTTTCGTAAAGAATTCTATTTGAATTTTTAGTTCATAACAATACCAAACCATCATGGATCCATTTATAGAGGTTAGATTGAAATAAAAAAAACTACCATATGATGTTTTAGAGATAAATTTTGAAGCTTTTGAACTCAATTGGTTTTCGGGTGTTGATGAAGATTAGCAAAAATCAAAGAATATGATTTCTCTACAAGTATCCACCATCAAGAGTAAGGCACTTGGAATGCTAGTTCCTTCTTGTATTCTTGAGCGTCTTAGTCCTTTAAGTGCTTAACTCAAATAAGCACTAAAGGGAACAACTCAATAGGTCTTTTAAACCACTAAACTAACTTCAAAAGAGAGAGAGAGGAAGAAGAGAAGAAACCCACGGTTTTTGGAGAGCATAAGAAAAGAAGAAGTGCTTCACTTAATTACAAAAATGCAAGCCTCGTGCATCTCTTATATAGCCCATGAAAGGTAAGTCCTAACAATTAAAATACTCTAAAGTAATGGCTAGCCTTTAGAAGTATGGGAGACAAAGCATGGAGGTTGAAAAGCATCCCCATATTTTAATATTTTTGGCCATACCTCTTGAAAAGAGGAGGATTCTTTACTTTTTATAAACTCCAAGTTTATAAAATATAAACTTTGTCTTTAAGTAAAAGACAAAAGAATCCAACTAGTCCAAAATATTATGCATGACTTATTAATTCATACCATATGAAATAATAACTCGTTATACTCTCTTATAATTATTATTTTAATAAAACAATAATTATTTCCTAATTAAATACAAGAATTCATATTATTTATTAATAATCATATTAATAATAAATATACAAAATGTGCCAACTTGATAAAGGTGTGACCCTATAGGATCATATATTATTAGCAATATCACTCGATAATGATTCTTGGGCATAAAGATTCAACATACATGAGAGCCTAAATCGAAGATACGTGAACACTATCCATATATGTTTTTAGCTGAGGATTTCGAGGAAGAAATCTAGTTCAAGTGGGAGAGAATTATAACACCAATTTTTGGGTATGTCTCTTTTAAGTATATTATATTTCGAATGCTTCGATTCCTGGTGGGCACGAAGTGGTGGTGGAGCCCCACAACATGGCTATGGGTTGTTATTACCAAGAGGCTAAGTTAGTGCCACGACGTGTCATCTATTCGCCATGGCATGGCCGTTGTTTAATGACAAACCAAATATGGGGTTTCTCCCCCTATTTAAGGGATGTGATGGCTAGGGTTTCCTACCCTCAGCCTGAATCACTCTCCTTCAACCTCCAAGAGCAAACCCTAACCTCTATTGCTAACCTTTGAGTTTTTGGGGTGTTTGGTGGTGTTTTGAAGAAGAAGAAGAGGCCCTTGATCTTTGTTTCAACAAGCAACTCTCCCCATCCACCTTGTGTACATTTTCAGGACTCTTGTAAATCCCCCAAGATCCGATTTTTATGCTACCTGTCTCTAGATCTACCCATTTTGTCTCTTACTCTTCATGATGTGAGAGTAGAAGGTTGGATCTCATAAAGTTGGCAACTTTATGGATCCATGTGGTCATCTTAGTGTCATATGTTCAATATATGAGGATCTATGGAGTTTTGGTCCCATGCTCAAGCTATGAGTTCCTAATTTCCATGTTTTTGACATAAAATGGAAAGGACATGCATTGGACATGCATGTCCATAAAGCTATGATTTTTATGGTCTATTAGGTGTAGGAAACCCTTCTAGAAACTTTAGAAGAGTAAATCTAGAGATTAGGTGCTTAATGGGTGTCTTCATACCTTTAGTTACCTTTAAGGAATTAGGGTTTGGGATCTTGACTTATTGGGGTGTCATAATGGATAAATATGGAATCTTTATCCATCCAGACCATGGGAAGGACCAGATATGAGCTTTGGAGCACTTGGAGTTGTAGGAAAATGGCTTACTAGGTTAAGCTGTCCAGACCAGTCCCCATGGCGTACGATGTGGCGACTGTAGGGTTTTGAGCATTCTAACACTCCTATGGTGTACATGCAACCCTAGAAACCTTGGATCTATGTTTTTACTATGATACATGCAAATTTGTTTTTCCAAGGTTCTTAACCTAACTAGCATGGCATAGGGAACTTTTAAAACATAATAAGCTAGTAGAGTTACATACCTTTTAGTAGTGGTTGATTGTTTGGAGTTTGAGAGCCTAGCACCAATAATGTGGATGCCTCAAATGGAAGTCACAAATCATCACAAACCTTGGAAACTTGAGAGAATAGTAGCACTCTTCTTGAAATCGACCCTCTTGGTTCTCACACAAAAACTCTAGGGTTACATCCATGTAAACGCTAATACCCATGAATCTTCATTTCCATGAGATCCATGGGTTAAAGCTCCATGGACTATCCATGGCCTTACCATTCAAGCATAGCCCATTATAAAATAAACATTAGCCCACACTATATAAATACAAGAGTCCATATTTAATTAGTAATACTTTTGATCACTAAATTAATTCTAAATTAATTCTACATCAATACTAATTAAATAATATGATTTCTTATTAATATATTAGAACTTATAATATATTAATAAATCATAACTTATACTATGCTCAAAAGATTATCCTTATAAATTGTTCGGGTGAAGTGCAACCCAAATTGACCATGTCGGGTCGGGTCAAGTACATCTTAAATATAGTTATGGACTTAGACACCTTATCCAACAGCGATTGGGTAAGAACCCATCTGTTTCATCGTTACACTGCCACGACGTGGCGAATCACTAAGTGTTGACTTTTGACCGTTGACCGTTGACTTTAACCAAGTTTGAATTTAGGTCAAATGTAGTATTTTGAGTTGTAGACTGAGGCTGGGTCCCTGTTTGTTGTATAGGTGACCTATAGAGCTGATACTTAGAGCAGTGATCAGTTTAGCTACCATCTACACTTTGAGGAGAGTTTTTCTCACTGTACTCGTGGGTCGAAGGCACCAATGCTGGCCCACTAGGTCATGTTATATATCTTGGTATATAGGTTGTTGTTATGATGCAGTAACCTGTTAGATTGGTAGATCTGTATGATTACCTGTACTTGCTGATTATTGTTTATCTGTTGGATATGTCAACATAGTGCGAATGGGTTGAGGCGGTCCTGCTTTGTGCTGTAGCCCAACAAACCCAGGGGCAATCTAGTTGGGAGACTATGGGCCAGGGGCAATCTAGTCAAGAGACTGTAGGCCCAACGTCCATGTTTGTATATGTTTTGTTGTGTGTGAGTATTTTGGGGGAACTTACTAAGCTTTGACTTACAGTTGTTGATTTCATGGTATCAAGTACCTCAGATGATTGAGGTAAGGAGGAGTGATTGCACACATCATCTTGGGATTTATGTTGAGAGATGTTTTGTGGATACTCTGATTTTTATGACTATGTTTGGAGACAATGTTTTATATGATGCATGGTTTATGAAAATGGTTTTTGAAAAATCATTTTTGGGTCGTAACAGGGTGTGCATATTTTTGAGGTCGTTAAACTCGGTTATTTTTAACCTCATATTGTGCCATTTTAACGAAAGTTTGTCGAGATACTGATGAACATCTTTATCATTTTGTTGTGGAAGTGGTTTCGAATAGATTGAGAACATGTTTTTTGAGGGGGTCTTCGGATACCGAAATCCAAACACGAGCTAAATCAATTTCTTCTTTATCCTCCAAGATTTTGTGTTTGGAAATTTGATGGTTGTGGAAAATGTTTCCAAAAAAAACTTGTTGTATAAATGATGAATAAACATTTTCCCTCTTTAAGGCAACTAATTTCTTTTGCATCAAAAGCAAATTTAGAATTCAATGTGCAATAGACAATTGTGAATTTTATAAAGAAATGAAAAGAAACTTATTTCAATGTCTAGGGATCCATGTTTTATGACGGGTAATGATGAAAGAGAACCAAGAAACCCACCAAGTGGTGTCCATGCAACATATACAATACACATATCTATAATATTTACCAAGAACAATTTAAGTCATGAGAAATACCTCTAGGTTTTATTGAATCTGAATCATTGGTTGTCGCAGCTAGAGTCACGTTGATATGTAATCGAATATATGTTCCTTCAAAAGAAAAACAAAAATCAAACATACATGTACAAATGACCTACAATTATGACCATTGTACTCTTCATTCAATAGAAAAATCAAACATACATGTACTCATCATTCAATAGAAAAATCAAACACATATGTACAAACAACCTAGACTGTCAGTGAAGAAAAGGAAGGGTGGCCTACGGAGTCGTTGTCGAAGAGACAACATTCTACCGTCTTCGCTTGTCTTTGTCACCGTCTTGATTGTCTCTCCCATCTTCATGTGTCAGCAGTGGTTCACAGAGGAATTGGAGAAAAGAACCTAAGAATGATGAGAAATTATTTTTGTGCTTTTTTTAAGTACAAGGTTAACAAGTGTACAAGTTCATCAGGTTTCTAGCTGAAACTAGTGTAATTGATACGAATTTTGTAAGTTAAATGATCTATTGTGCATAATAAAAACTTTAATGACCAATCTGGAAAAAACACAAAAAATTCATTCATGTCAAGTAAATTATAAACATACAATCTTTAGATCAAAATTTTCTATATTTTATTGGTTCTCTAACAAAAAGTTTAGATGCACATTTTCAAAATAAATGGCTGTTTGATAGTTATTAATTGTAAGATCACATTAAGCCAATATGTGATTGAGTCAAACTTAAGAGGCATATCATAAACTATAAACCGAACATAAAGAATCTAATTTTGATGTCAAATAGTTTGAATCTAATCGAGTCAAACTCAACTTTTTATAAAATCCAGTAAAAATCATTTCAAACAAACCCTATATTATTATAATATGAAGTACTAAAATAAAATTATTAAAAGTATTTAATTAAAATTTAGGAGAATAGTTTTGTAGTTCATGGTCAAACCATGTGAAAGCGATACAAATTAGAAAGTAACTTCCTTATCCATCTAATTTAGCAGACATCTTATTCTCATTTTTAATATAATATTTTATTTGGTATATAATTTGACAAAATATTTAAATAATATAAATGATTAAATATCCTTTTAATTTGTCCACCTACCCTTGAAGGAAGAAAGTTGATTTGTTAAGACGCTAAATAAGACCTTCAAATCTTCAACGAATGCTTGTAGGAACAACCTAGAGCGGACTAGTCGATACAATGTTATAAAATAATTATCGTTCATAACTACTTCGTAAGCAAATTAATAAATATGTATATAATTAACACACAATGCAAATATTCAAAAATATAAAAAGATGAACTCTGTGACTCACGTTCATAAATTTTGTCCTTTAAAAGATGAACTTGGTGACTCGTATTTATGGCTTTTGTGACTCACTTGGCTCTTCGTAATATGCAAGAGTATTTTAGAATAGTTGTTTCAATAAACCCAATTGTTTGGTCCACATAAAAATGTGTATCTTGCTAAAAATTCATGAGCTTAAATATAAACAGGAATTCGTGGCTAAAATTGACGAACTTTATATGAAATATTTTGTTGAAAGACAATCATCACTGAACATTACTAATTTTCGCAAGGGTATTAAAAATGAGAGTTCAGAACTATAAAGTTTGAACTCAAGACCTCCAAAATAAAGAGCATGCACATTATTCAATTTTTGTGACTTCTAATAAATACAATTTTTGTAACACACAAAATATATACAATATGTAAATACAATTTTTGTAACACACAAAATATAAACAATATTCATGAGTATTAATCAATTCGTGATTAGTATTGTAGAAAAAGTACAGAAATAGTTTGTTCAAGCCCACTAGTGAATTTCGCTAGCCCATTTAGCGAGATAATTGGACATTTTTTATAATCGAATAAAATGGTATTTTGCAGTGTGTATATATATATATATATATATATATATATATATATATATATATATATATATATATATATATATATATATATATATATATATATATATATATATACACTAGTCGTTACCCACGCAAAGCGGCGGTGACAAATAGGTTGTTTCTGCAAATCGTTTCTTTTTGTATTAGTTTCAATTTATTGATTCTTTTTTCTTTTTGAGAAACAATGTATTCTTTGATGTATTTGTCGTTTTTGTTTATATTGGGTACACGAATAAATTTTTTCGGTGATACATTTATTTTATAAGAATGTTAATGTTCCATAGAAAGTAAAGTCTAACTCTCTAAGAACAATATACTTATATTTTGACGTTATTTGTGACATAATACATCAATGAGTTTGTTAGTAGAACAAATTTATATTAATATTGTATTTTTTTCTATAGGCCCCATATTTAATTAGAAATCATTTTTATGATATAACGTCCATTATCAATTAAAGTTCATAAAAATTTAAAACGTGTAGATCTAAGGGGTTATTATCAAGTTATGACAATTGATGACTCCTCATACACATTTTTAAATTTCAAATTAGGAGAATTGACAGGGAATTCAAATGTCAAGATAAGAAGGGATAAAGAGTAAAAGAAGGAAAAAGAAGAGTCAAGTCAAAGTTGTTGATGTCCTCTATATCTGAAAAGATAAGGACCTGACATTTGAATGTTTCAATATTGGAGTATGTGATTTATTGTGCATTAAACACTTGTACTTACTGCATTGTATTTTGTAGGATTTAAATTATTATATTATTTTAATGCTGATTTGTTGTACTATTAGCTTAAACACTTGGACGTCTTAAATATATTGTTAGAAATAATAAGGTTTGTATAATAATATAGTAAGATATATATAGAGTTCCGATAGAGATGATGGAACAAATGCTTGAGTGGGTAATGGAGGACGTTGATGGAGACGACGAAGGTGGGGGGAGGCGAGATCAATTATGCTGAAGATTTCCATTAGGGTTTGTTTGTTGGTGGAAGAAAGAGAAATGGTGGTGGTTTCCGCGAAGGAGAAGAACGGATATAGGGGAAGGGGGCCAAGAATTGAAAGATTTTTGTCGGGATCTTAGGCTTCTTCACAACTCATCGTCAGAACCGGGTCAAACCTGCTTCAGATAAGAAGTTAACATGCATTAATTAATTGTACTTCATTCTTCATATTTTGTACGACTTAAAAAATATTATTATTATATTAAATTTATTTATAGAAATAGTGAAATTTCTTTTATAATATATATATATATATATATATATATATATATATATATATATATATATATATATATATATATATATATTATAAAAGAAATTTCACTATTTCTATAAATAAATTTAATATAATAATAATATTTTTTAAGTCGTACAAAATATGAAGAATGAAGTACAATTAATTAATGCATGTTAACTTCTTATCTGAAGCAGGTTTGACCCGGTTCTGACGATGAGTTGTGAAGAAGCCTAAGATCCCGACAAAAATCTTTCAATTCTTGGCCCCCTTCCCCTATATCCGTTCTTCTCCTTCGCGGAAACCACCACCATTTCTCTTTCTTCCACCAACAAACAAACCCTAATGGAAATCTTCAGCATAATTGATCTCGCCTCCCCCCACCTTCGTCGTCTCCATCAACGTCCTCCATTACCCACTCAAGCATTTGTTCCATCATATCTATCGGAACTCCCGAAGCCATCACCTCTGTCCACCGCCACTAGAACTGTTGTCACAGATAAACACACACTTTTCATCGATCATTTCTTTAATTTATATATACTTTTTACATTTTAATCTTGATTATCTCTCTACACCTCAACCAGATCTTACTGAGTTAATTTTTAAAATTTTGAATTTTTGTTGCAATAGTAGCAGATGAATAGCTTTGAAGAGGAAATAGTTCTTGGAAGATACGATGTTGGTAAGAATCATCTTCTCGAACTGTCTCTCTCTATCTCTACAAACATACCTGATAATGTCGAATCGTTAAGCAAAATTGATTCTCATCCTCCCTGTAACCAAAATGCATCTCTTTACCTCTCTCCATTCAAGATTAAGAAAAACCCAAAATCTCCCCCCGAAAATTGACGCCACTCTTTCATCATCCTCGAGTAACCTATCTCGAGATGGATACGAAAGACATCCCAGGAGCGCCATCCTCTAGATCTTTCACCCCCAGATGCTATGTCGCTTGATCTATGTTATTTTTTTGTTTTTACTTTTTAGATCTTTTATCTTCAGTTAATTATTCGATGTTGAGTTTTTGTTGCAGTTGCAAATGAAAAACATGAATAAAGGTTTTTGTGCTCTGATTCTCAGTCTCTGGTTAGATCTAATGACTTTATTCTTTATTTTGTAATTTCTTCCATTATCGTTGATTTGTCTTCTACTGATCTGAAATGGCCTCTTGTTTAATGTGTGTTGGGTTGACGATTCGTTCAAGGGTTGCGTCTTTGGGCTCGGCTATTTGTTTATTTAATTTGTATTCCGGTTTGGGCCTGTCCAACCGAGAGCCCATTATGTTTATTATATAAGTATATGCTTGCATGCATATTAGGTTAACGATTGATCTAGAGCATAACGATAGCATTTACAGATTTCTTTGATCGTTCTTGTAAACCTACCAATCCTCTACAGTTGATGTTCTTAATCGAGCTCTTCTGAGGATTTTGTTTTAATCATTCGACACGTTTGATTCACTCTTGCCTTGTTCTTATTTTCGTGTTCTTGCTGTTTTATATTTACTTACCTGTTTAAGATCTAATCGATCTTCAAAGATTAAAGTTTTAATCTCATCAATTGGTATCAGAGCAGGAGGCTGTGTAATCGATACACATCTTTTCTGTGAAAAGATTTCAATTAGGGTTTTTCCGCAACTACCGATATTTATTGAGCCGTCATCTCATTATTGACGTATCTTGATATTTATTGTTTTGCCCTAATCTGCTTTATTACAAGTCTGATCTTTGAACAGGTTTTTTAATCATAATGGATGAGTCGCAATCAAATCCTATCAATATTTCCAACAACATCGGTTCAACCACGAAGATTCCAATCCTATATACCCATGACTATGAAGTCTGGGCGCATCACTTCGAAGACTACGTGATAGGATCTGAGGATAATGGATACCTCATATGGGAAGCTATCATTAATGGACCTTTTTCTCATTCTGCAACGTCCAGGATTATCAAAACTCAAAAGGAGTACAATGATCTGCTGAAGGATGTTAAAGATATTGCACAAGATGAAAAGGATAAATTCCAGTGCAATATCAAGGCGTTAAGATTGATAAGATTTGCCCTTCAGTCCGACACCTTCAGGTTGGTCAGCTCATGCACGACGGCAAAGGAAGTTTGTGATAGACTTCGCGAACTGTACTCTACAGACGAGGATCTTGAACATTCTATCCAAACCTTGCTCTTATCTGAGTTTGGAGAATTCAGGCAAGGAGCCGAAGAAACAGTGACTCAGACGTTCGATCGCTTCAATCATCTTCTCAGCAGGATGATCAAACATGACATCGAAAGGAAGCTTATCGAGTAGAAGGTTACGTTCTTAAATGGTCTGAGGTCTGAATGGAGAGCAGTGGTGTCTATAGTCAAAGCCCATGAGCAGTTTAAATCATACTCTTTGGCGAAACTGGTGGGTATTCTCAAGTCCCAGGAGAAGATTGTGCTGCAGGAGAAGAACGTTGTTTCAAGCCTTGGTTCGCTGGCCCTCCTGTCAAAAAGTAAAGCTGTGATGGAGGATGAAGACCTCAACTTGGAAGAGTATGACCTCACGTCTGAGGATTATGCTATGATGGTGTCTAACCCCAAGAGGTTCATAAAGAAGAGATTCCCCAGCAATAAAAACCGAAACTGGCAGGGGAGTTATAGTTCAGAAAAAGTTAACAATGAACCGAAGGTTGAAGAGCCCAAGAAGGAACTGAAGGTGGATGGTGATTCTGGAGTAAGCTGTTACTACTGTGGTGGGAAAAACCACTATGCTAAAGATTGTGTCCTTAAAAAGATGGCTGAAAAGGATGATGAAAAGGATGAGGAAGCTGTGCTGCAGAAAAGGCTCGATGAGATGAGAAAGAAGAAGTCTACCGCTAACCCTTCCATGAATGCTCTTATTGTGCAGGGTTCAGTTGCTGATGACGAGTTCGGTAGCGTGGAAGTTTGGTCTACCGACTCAGAAGACGATGAAGTGAGGAAGCCTACTCATGGAAAGGCTTATGTGGCAAAGGAGGAGAGCAGTGGAGGAAGATGCTTCATGGTGTCTGATGTATCTCAGATGAGGGGATACAACACTGATGGTGGAAGCAATGAACCGAAGGGGCAGAAGGACATGTGCTTTACGGCCAAACCACTCAGCCAACAGTTCAATGAGCTTGATGAACTGATAAAGAAGGTACAATCGGTTTTCATTTCATTTAAAGTACCACAATCCTCATATGAGAAAGAACTAAAAAATGTTAATACAATAATTTCTCATCTAGATAGTAGCTTAACTCAAACTCGAGTCACCAATTCTAACCTAACTGATCAATTAAGCAGGGTGTCTTCGAAGAGTGAGGAGCGGCGCATGTGGATCGAGTTGAAGGAGTCTGAATTAGTTAAAATTAAAGACGAAAACATTTATTTACAAAGAGACAATTTAAAGTTGTTAAAACAGCGGAATGTTTTTTGTTTAATTGCAAAACGTCTTTATTCTAATATTACTCAGCTTCACTTGGACTGTGAAATAGGCCAAAAGATCCATCACATGATTTTGCCCTTCCTTGAGTTTAAGGAGGATGAAATTGATGCCGAAGCTTATAACTGTGAGAGTGTGATATCATCTGACGATGTCAATCCGACCTACATGTATGGACTGGACAAAATTGAGTCCTTCATTAAATCCAAGGACCACAAGGACATGCTTAAAAACCTTTTGGATGAAAATGATAGACTTAAACTGAGAACCGAAACCATACAAAAATTTGACTCTTTAAACGCCAACGTAAGCTCAGAAAACAAAATTGATGTTGAAAATGCATCTGAGCTTAACGAGGACGACAACATGAGTGAAATTTCTGTAGAGGACACGGTTGACTGCTTAGAATTTGTAAAAAGCGAACCTGAAAACTACAAGAATCTAATTTCTGAAAATTCAGTGGAGTTCGCTCGATTGTCCCAACAAAAGTCCCCGATCTTAGCAGAGAAAGCAGTTGTGTATCAAAAGGTCAGGACCACTCCAAATCAAGTATACAAGGTCACTGGAGTAACCGAACATCAGACGGCTGAACTCACAGCTATTGTAAACGAAGACAATGCTGATGGCTGTGATGAGTACTTCTGGTAAGCTCCAATAGATAATGCAAACGAAACGGTAGGCTTATCAGAAAGAACCTCTTGGATGAGTAAAGGTAGATACATACCTGAACCCTTGAACAAGCCAGATAATTTTGATGAGCCAAGCATCAGTGGTACGAAAGACATTCCTCAGGAGAATGAAAGTTCGGCAAAAGAAGACCTTCCCTCTACTTCCTCAGTTCAAAGTGAAACTCCTACAGTTCAAAATGAACCAGCCAAGGAGAAACCGAAAATGAAAGCTAATATTCATCATCAACCGAAGCAGATGAGGAATAAGAAACGTGAAAGGAACCAAAGATACAGGAAGAATCTCTCTGAAAGGAGGCAATTCTGGCAATCCCAGAATGCATACTTCTCACCTCAAGACAAGAATCTGAAGTATGAAAACAATCCTGTCGGAAAGCCTGAGAGCCACAACAACCGAAAGCCAAGGTTCGGTTCACAAGAGAATACCAACCGAAAGCAAAGATTCGGTTCTGAGAATGACTTCAACCAAAAGCAAAGGTTCGGTTCAAAGAACGATTCCAACCGAAAGCAAAGGTTCGGTTCTGAAGTCAAAAGAGATCAAAACTCTAAGGTCAGTCCCTCTAATGATCAAAAGCAAAAGGGTCACCTAGAGTCTCCAGCCAAGAAGTCCTCTCAATCTAAACCCACTCCTTCTAGTTCATCTAATTCTTCTACTTCTTCCAATTCATCTCCATCTTGCTTTAAAGCTCATTCTGTTCATTCTCAAAAATCTCATTCATCGGTTGAACAAAAGGGCAAACAAAAGGTTTCTACATCCACACCAGAGTCTAAACCGACCGCACCCAATCCTAATAAAATAAAAGTTTTTACCATTAAAAAGAAAGATGAAACAACACTTATAAAATGAACATATTTTGTTGACATCTCTCTTACTGTTCCTATTCCCATGAAAAGCTCACGTGGACCCAAGAAATTTTGGGTTCCTAAATCTGCTTAATTTTTGCAGGTTATAAGTGACGAGCAGTTTGACGAAGAATGGTACATTGATAGTGGCTGCTCACGTCACATGACAGGGAGGAAAGAGGAGCTCAGGGAATACAGATCTCTTACAAATGGTGGCAATGTCAAGTTTGGAAACAATTCTTTCGGCACCATAAAGGGATACGGAATGATAACTAATGGTGATTTCACTATAAGGAAGGTGGCTTATGTGGAAGGACTCCAACACAACCTCATCAGTGTATCTCAGCTTGTTGGAGGTACAGGTCTCAAAGTCTCATTCGATGATGAAGGTTCTGAAATTATTGAGAAAAAGACAAAGAAAGTAATTCTCAAGTCGGAGCGAAAGGGTGAAATGTTTCCTCTAAACCTTAAACCCATCAAAGAAAACCCAGCTATATGCTTGTTATCAAAAGCTCAATCTGACGAAAGCCGGTTGTGGCACCGAAGACTCTCTCATCTCAACTTTAAAGATATCAACCGACTTGTCACTGGAGGTCATGTTAGGGGTCTTCCATTGCTCAAGTTCGATAGAGATCATTTGTGTGCTGCATGCGAAATGGGAAAGCAGAGTCGTCAAAGTCATCCATCTGTAATTAACACAAAAGTTGTTGAACCACTCGAATTACTTCATATTGATTTGTGTGGTCCATCATCTATCGAAAGCATCGGTGGTAGCAAGTATATTCTTGTTATTGTTGATGACTTTTCACGATTTACATGGGTGTTCTTTCTAAAGCTCAAATCCGAAGCCACTCATAAGCTGAAAATGTTTATCAAGCAAATTGAAGTACAGCTCAAGAAGGTCGTTCGCAACATCAGGAGCGACAATGGTCTGGAATTCAAAAACAGGGAATTTGAAGAATTTCTAGCAGAAAAGGGAATAAGTCACAACTTCTCAGCTCCTTACACACCTCAACAGAACGGAATAGTCGAAAGACGAAACCGATCTTTGTGTGAAGCTGCCCGAACTATGCTAAGTTTCGCTTCCTTACCTCTTTATTTTTGGGCTGATGCTATTTCTGCTGCTTGTTTTACACAGAACAGGTCCTATCTCAACAAGCGATTCACGCTCACACCTTATGAGATACTAAACAACAGAAAGCCCAATGTGAAATTTTTCCATGTATTCGGCTCACGGTGTTTCATCTTCAACTCTAAAGAACACCGCAACAAGTTCGATGTCAAAGCCGACGAGGGAATCTTTCTGGGCTACTCTCTCACATCCAAAGCATACAGAGTCCTGAACAAGCGTTCGAGAAAAATTGAAGAGACCTATTACGTGACTTTTGACGATAGCTATGTCAAAAAGCTACAGGCCAAAGAAGACACAGCTGGGGAAATTTTTCCTCAAACTGGCCAAGTCATAGTCTCGATCGCTAATCTATACGAGAAATTTCTGGAACTCTTTGACGAACCAGAGAAATCTTCTCTCTCAGAAGCAGGTGCAGCAGACAACAAGTTAGACCACATGAAGCAAATTGTCGAAGAAGCTGCAAGGAGAATGAATGAAGGAGGATTGACTTCTGATGAACCTCCATCCAACGATGCTTCAGTCGAGGGGGAGCCAAGCTCACAAGTCGAGGGGGAGCCAAGCTCACATGTCGAGGGGGAGCCAAGCTCTACAACTGCAACCGAAAGTGCTTCTCCAACTGAAAGTGCTTCTCCAACCGAAAGTGCTTCTCCAACCGAAGGTGCATCAACGCCTGCAAGTCCAGCATCACAAGAAACCTCTGAACCTCAAGTTTCTCAAAGATCATCAATCGAGGGGGAGCATGATGATATAATGCTTGACTACGATAGCCAGTCCGAGCCAGAAGAAATGATCAATGCTGAACTAGACCCAACCTTTGATCCAAATTATCCTCCTCTTACCAAATGGACCAGAGATCATCCTATCTCTCAAGTGGTTGGTGATGTCTCTGAAAAGGTTCTGACCCGATCACAACTGAAGGCAAAACAGACATCCTTATTTTCAAAGGTTGAGTTTTGTATGTTTAACTCATTCGTATCAAAAGTTGAACCGAAGACAGTTAACACTGCCCTTGATCACTCTGATTGGGTTCAAGCAATGCAAGACGAACTGAACGAATTTGAAAGGAACAAAGTCTGGCGCCTCATTCCAACTCCTCTAGATGCCTCGGTTGTTGGTCTCAAATAGGTCTTTAGGAATAAAATGGACAAGGAAGGGGATGTAATAAGGAACAAAGCTCGTCTGGTAGTAAAGGGATATTGTCAGGAGGAAGGGATTGATTATGAAGAGACTTTCGCTCCTGTAGCTAGGCTGGAATCTGTAAGAATATTTCTTGCTTATGCTGCCCACAAAAACTTTGAAGTTTTCCAAATGGACGTCAAGTGTGCATTTCTTAATGGAGAACTCGAAGAAACCGTGTATGTGGAGCAACCTCCTGGGTTCATGAACGAAAAGTATCCAAATCATTGCTATATTCTGGATAAAGCTGTGTATGGCCTCAAACAAGCTCCGAGAGCCTGGTATGAAATGCTAACTAAATTCTTAAAGATGTCTAAATTCAAACAAGGTTCGGTTGACCCAACCTTCTTTCGCAAAAAGGAAGGTAACCACCTTATGATAGTTCAAATTTATGTCGATGACATCATCTTTGGCTCAACGAATCCCAGCCTAACAGCTGAATTTAGAAAGCTGATGGAGACTAAATTTGAAATGAGCTCAATGGGTCCTATTAACTTTTTCCTTGGTTTAAATATTAGACAGGGACCCGAAGGCATCTGTATCAATCAGGAAGCTTACACGAAGACTCTCCTAGCAAAGTTTGGTATGATGGGAGACTCCAAAGTCAAAATCCCAATGGCATTCGGCACCAAGCTAACTCCATCCCTAGACAAACCGGCTGTTGATATCACGCTCTATCGTCAAATGATAGGCTCACTAATGGATCTTACTACTAGCAGGCCTGATATCATGTTTTCTGTGTGTTATTGTGCTCGATTTCAGGCAAACCCACGCGAACCTCACATGCTTGCAGTGAAGAACATTTTACGCTATCTCAAGCGAACCACCTCCTTAGGTCTATGGTATCCTTCCAACTCAGGCTTCTTCGTTCAAGCCTATTCAGATGCTGACCTTGGAGGATGTGGACTCGACAGAAAAAGCACCACTGGTGGCTGTCAATTCCTTGACGGGAAGTTGGTCAGCTGGCAATCCAAGAAACAAACGTGCGTGTCGTTGTCTACTGCCGAAGCGGAATACATAGCCGCTGCATCCTGCACTTCTCAAGTGATTTGGATCCAGAGTCAACTTCGAGACTATGGACTCAAATGAAGAAGATCCCACTATATTGTGACTCAGAAAGTGCAATTAGGATCTGTCATAACCCAGTGCAACACTCTAAAACCAAACACATAGCACTGAGGTATCACTTCATCAAAGATCACGTGGAAGATGGAAACGTCGAAGTTCACTTCGTAAGAACCACTGATCAACTGGCTGACGTCTTTACCAAAGCTTTTCCTGAAGCATCATTCAACAGAATATTGCAAGGGCTAGGTATGATGGAATCAGAGTCAGTACCTCACACTACCTCTCAACCTCCAACGTAAGAAGCGAAACCAACTGAACGTTCGGGTTCGGTTAAACCATCTGACTCGCTCATCATCACAAAGGTAGTTTTCTTGATTGTATATTTCTTGTACAAAGTTGTTTATCTTATTGTTAAAAGTATTTTCTGATTGAATGTCTAAATTCCTTGGTTTCTTAAAATTTTCCAAAACCGAAACCTACCGAAGGTTCGGGTTCGGTTTCTTAAAATTTTCCAAAACCGAAACCTACCGAAGGTTCGGGTTCGGTTTCTTAAAATTTTCCAAAACCAAAACCTACCGAAGGTTCGGGTTCGGTTTTTCAAAATTTTCTGGAACCGAAACCAACCGAACGTTTGGGTTCGGTTTTTCAAAATTTTCTGGAACCGAAACCTACCGAAGGTTCGGGTTCGGTTTCTTAAAATTTTCCAAAACCGAAACCTACCGAAGGTTCGGGTTCGGTTTTTCAAAATTTTCTGGAACCGAAACCAACCGAAGGTTCGGGTTCGGTTTTTCAAAATTTTCTGGAACCGAAACCAACCGAACGCTCGGGTTCGGTTTTTCAAAATTTTCTGGAACCGAAACCAACCGAACGCTCGGGTTCGGTTTTTCAAAATTTTTCCCAACCGAAACCAACCGAACGTTCGGGTTCGGTTTTTCAAATTTTTTCCAAAGTTTTTTTTTTTTTTTTTTACTCTTTCTTAGTCTTTTTTTTTTCTTACATATTTTTTTTATTTTTCATTTTTTTAATATATCTAAAAAAAAACTCCAAAAATATTTTTCTCTTTTATTTTTTTTGTGTGTGTTCGTTCGTTTATGAGTGTATAATTGTTGGATTACTTAAGTGTCCCTAGAAGCATGCTGCTGTATGTGTCCCAAGCCTCATAAGATTTTGAATAATAGCCTTCATGACCTGGTATAAACAAACCTTGTCTTCACAATAAGGCTACCACATTTATTCTAATCGTGAGCTACCTCACTCTCTTCTCACATGAGTTAAGCGTTTTCTGCTTGGTCCTTCTTTTCGCAGCAGAGGTACTTTAATTTCTTACACCATCTCCATTACATTTCTCCATTACATTCGTTTCATCAACGTAACCCTTGACACTCTCAGAAATTCCCACTGAGGTTTATGGTTACACAACATCTGTGTTTATGATCTTAGTTTCATGTCACTACGAGCTGAGTGAAACCCAAAATTCAACACCAAATCTGAATTGACGGTGATCAATGAATTTGCTCAAGTTTTCACCAAAGAATTGACGGATGTACCTTCATGAAATCTCAAATTTTATTTTGTGTGATTCCTATGAAATTGTTAAACACCATAACATTTCTTCCCTTGGGATCCAATTTTTTTTTTTTTTTTTTTTTTTTTTTTTTTGAGATTTTATATTTTCCAAGCCAATTTAATATTAATTCCCACCTACTTGTTCAACAGACTACACCGGTCTCACAAGTACTTTGATCACTTTCTTTCTTATTTCAAGATTAGAATTGATGCATCAAAGCGAAAGCCACCCTTAAGTAGCCTAATTAAAAGAAGCCTTTCAACATTTATTAATAAGTGTTTGATCGTTATTCAACGGGAATCTACATTAACACTTTAAGGTCTCTCTTGACCTTGAAGGAAGAGATTCGTGCCCGGGATCATTTGTTTCGTGTCATTATTGACATCACAGTCATTCCTAAAAAGAGTTGCTTTATTTCTTTTCTTTTTACACTCTTAGCACGAAAATCTTTGATTTTCCAAAAATCCGTTCCTAATTAATTTCAGGCTGATTTATTGCATTGGTGATTAATTATTAAGACGTGGTCAACAATCATCCACGTGGGCCATTTATTCAAAAGATGCGATTCAAAAAGATAAGACGAAGGGTTGCTGACTCAGGCGGGAAATTAAAAGGATTGAATTTCAACCGGTAGTAAAACGGGGCGCGTGTGAATTTGAAACGTCCACTCTTTTACTGACAAAGTGGACGCGTGTGCGAAATCCAGGCGACATCCCTCTGGCACTTAAAGGCGCGTGAGGATTTGAAACGGGTTTCTTCTGAAACGGCGCTTGTTGGGCGGCGTGATCCTAGGAATCTGACACTCTCTCTCCTACGTGATCATCGCACGCCTCAACTGTCACGCATCTGTCATTCAAGAAACCTTTTCGTATTTCCATAGAAGATTTGAAACGATTTTTCTCTCTCCTTTCACCCACAATAAAAGGCAGTCTTCACCACGATTTACCTCTTTACTGCTTCAAAATTTACAAGAGAGCAAAAACTCGAAAAAGCTTCACTGTTCATCTTCTTCTTCCTACCTTCAACAATGGCAGAATCATCTTCCGTCCATGCTACCTCACAAATCCTTCCTATTCGTCCACAACAATGTCTGGTGATCGACCTAAACCCTCTGGCGTACGACTCTTACATGTCGCCGATCATCGAGTGCCTGAAGTACTCCCAAATCGCTCCAGCTCTCTCCAGGATTAAGTCTGTGCCAATGGTGGTTCTCTCGCAGGTGTATTCGACTGCCTATTATGACAAAGCAGTCGAGCGGGTGTTCTTCGAGGTGGCTGATCACAAGACCTCTATTTCTCGACAGCGATTTGGTACTTTGCTTGGTTTGGCTGCTGACCCATCGAGAATTAATCCGGAGACGATTCCGATTGGGCATCTTTACAACATGTTCTATAACATGGGGTACACGGAGGTGCTCGTCTCCATCTCAATGTTCAAGAAATCCTGCTTGCCACCGCAGTGGAACGACATGTTCACAGTCCTCTTCAAGGGCTTGTCTGAACGGAGCTCAGGATCCGATGGTGCTAGTCGACTGTTCTTGTCGATTATGTACGCAGTTTACAACGGAGTCAACCTAGACTTTGGGTTGGTCCTCTAGCAACAGCTCATCCAGAGCCTTTCTTCTTCATCACGACATTCTGAGGTGTCGTTTGCCCGATTCTGGATTCTTATCACCAAATGGGCGATGGATAAGCTGGATATACCTACTGCTGCTGGTGCAGTGATGTCTTCGGTCGGTACTTTTCATACCACCAAGATAATCGTCTCTGATGCATCCAGGTTCTCTTTCATTGGCTCCATTCCGGAGACCATGTATGGCGACGTCCCATCCGACAGCAGGATCATCTGGACGATCAAAGAGTTCAAGGCATTTGGTCCTAGGGAACTTACACCGGAAATGCTAAAGTCCATCCATGATGCTGACAAACCGGTGCCCAGGGGCAAAAAGGCGGACAAAGGGAAGCAAGCGACCAAAGCTCCTAAGGGTCCTTCTCCCAAGAAGAGGAAACAGACAAAAGCTGCACAGTCCCCACAGCCGAAGAGGAGGAAGACTCAACCGAAGCGCAAGCTTGTTATTCCCTCTTCTTCGAGTGACTCTGAAGGCGAGAGTTCGAACTCGGACGGCTCTCAAAGAGGCGAAACCCCTCCAAGAGGCAACACCCCACCCCGATCTCCTACCCCAGATATAGAAATCCATAACTCACCCATTCCTTCACCCAATCAAACCATTCCTACTTCCATTCCCACCATAAACCCCACTACCACTATTCCTCCAACCTCTTTCCCTATACCACCACCCATTTTCACAACTGAAACCGAAACACCACCTGTAACCGAAACTACCCCACCCGTAACCAAACCACCTCAAACCGAAACCCATACAACCGAACCTAACCACACTCAACCACCACCCGAAACTACCCCACCCCACACTCAACCTGAATCCACAAAAACCACAACACCCCCAGCTTCACCACCCCAACCATCTCCAGATTACGCCTCTGATGGAGATAACCCGTTCCTTGGAGGTGATAACATGACCTTCGATTCTGTCTATTTTAGTCCGTTTCAAGTTCAGAGTGATGAAGAGGATGATGCTCCAGTGACAAAGAAGCATCTTAAGGAGCTCAACGAGAAGGTTGACTTACTTCTCGCCTCATCTTCCAACCAACAGTCCTCTCTATCTGAAGCTGCACTTCAGAAGATTGTTGATGCCTTCTCCAGGGCTCAGCATGATTCGGTAGCCTCAGCCACTGCCGCCATAGACGCCTCTACCAAAGCCTGTGAGGCTGCGACCGCAAAAGTCGATAAACTATTCTCAGACGCCTCTTCTCTGTTGAAGTCATTACAGGAGAGTGCGGATTCTACCAAGACAACTTTGGAACCGATTGTTCAGCAATTGGCAAAGTTCGTCTCAACGGAGTTGACCTCGTTCGCCAACCTTCGCCAATCAATAAGCGACGACAACTCGGCCCTTCGTGCCTCCATTGATGAGCGCCTCGCTAAGCTTCAGGAGGATCTCGCAGCTGAGAACTCATTGATGGACGTTCTGGCAAGCAAAACCACCGCCCTCAAGGTCAAGAGCACTCAGCTATCAAACTCTCAACAACAGCTTGAAGCTCTTCGATCCGAAAGGGAGGTCATCAAGACATGTGTTTCGGATGTACACGCTGCCTTATCAAACATCCTAGAAGCACACGATCCAATTCTAAACCATTCGGTGAGGCAAACCCTTGCTGAAAAGCTTTCTCCTGCCATGGACCTTCTCAGCAAAATCGAAGGCTTACCTAGTTTCGTGTCCAATTCGAAACAAGGGGGAGAAGAGAAGAAGACCGGATCGAAACCACCTCCTTCCTCCAAAGCTACTCACACAACCGAACCACCTCCGACTGGTCAAGATTCGGGTTCGGGTGTGAAGGACAAAGGGAAAAGCATAGCTGAGGAAGAAGATGAAGATGAAGATAAAGAAACCATTGCTGACATGTTGAAACGAAAGAACAGTCGCAATGCTGATGAAGATGTTAATCGTGTGGCGCGAGAGGCTGAAGAAGCCGAGCGCAAACAGAAGGAAGCCAACGATCTACTCGAGAGCAGGAAGACTCTCTTCCCTGCCTGGACTCGGGAGCGAATGATCAAAGAGGCCATAGACACTCCTAGCATCTTATGGCTCGAGCCGGTGATTTCGTTCGACTGCAATAATTCTGTCGATTCGCAGTTCGACATGCCGTTGACTCGAAAGGCGTTTATCTTCCACGCCTTCTCAAATATTTATGAAGTCCCTCATTCGAACCCTGAGGTTGATAGGGAGCTCATCGACTTCTATCTGAAGGCTGCTCGTCCTCAGTATCTAACTTGGAGCGCCCAGAAGATAGTGAACGTCCGGGTACTGAAGCCTTACACCGAAGGTAGTTTCATTAATGTTCGGTTCAAGGTGATTCGAGGATCTGCAAGAACTGCACATCATATCTCCCTGGCAGATCTACCGAACTTAAATCCTCATGATTGGATTGTTTTGCATAACATCCTCTTGACAAATGAAGCTGAATATGGTCTGATCATAGACCATCTCAAGAGGATGATTGTCTGTTATATCATGGAGGTAGCCCTTATGGATCAGGAGGTAGCCACTGTCTTCAAGAAGAAACCGAAGATAGCTCCTGTGGGATCGGCAAGTGATCTCAATCAGATGAAAATGGGCAAGATCGACCCGAGATGCAATTCGGTCATGTTCACTAGAGCAGAAGGACAGAAATGTCTCTTTACTTTAGCTGACAAACATCTTTACACCACTACTTGTCTAGAGCACGTGTTGTCGATCGTTCAAAGGTGTAAAGAGAATGCAGCGGATGATGTTAAGTACTTCAATGACATGATCCAGTGGTACATCAGGTTTAGGCAGACGATTCTGGCTCTTATCTGTCGTCTGTTTAACACCGTGAAGAAGAAGGTACCTGCCTCCGCTGCTGGCCCAAGTAACAAGTGAAGATCTCGCTCCAATTGACGCAAAGGGGGAGATTGTTGGGTTGACGATTCGTTCAAGGGTTGCGTCTTTGGGCTCGGCTATTTGTTTATTTAATTTGTATTCCGGTTTGGGCCTGTCCAACCGAGAGCCCATTATGTTTATTATATAAGTATATGCTTGCATGCATATTAGGTTAACAATTGATCTAGAGCATAACGATAGCATTTACAGATTTCTTTGATCGTTCTTGTAAACCTACCAATCCTCTACAGTTGATGTTCTTAATCGAGCTCTTCTGAGGATTTTGTTTTAATCATTCGACACGTTTGATTCACTCTTGCCTTGTTCTTATTTTCGTGTTCTTGCTATTTTATATTTACTTACCTGTTTAAGATCTAATCGATCTTCAAAGATTAAAGTTTTAATCTCATCAATGTGCTTATGGTTTATTTGTGATTATGCATCTTTCAAGAACATGCTTATCTCTAGTTATGAAATAGATGTCTGATAGTTAATAGTTCTTGTTAGAAAAAGAATTTTTTTTGTTTTCATCATGGTTTTAATAAAAAAATATTTGTTTAATTGCAGTTATTACAAAATAGCAAATATGCCCCATTGTTCAAACTTTTGTAAACAGAGGAGGAGAACCCATAGGTAGTCTTTTGTAACCTTTTTTATATTTCTAACTGTTTTTCAACTTTTGAAGGCTTTTTTAGTTGTTTGAACCCTTATTTTTCTCTGTCTATTCCTTTTTATCATATACATATCAAAAATGTGAAAAAAATAAATTATGGAGGAAAAAATTTAGCTTAACATAAACCCATATTGCTCATGTTTTCCATTTAATTTCATGTTTTTTTTGGTTAAAGCTTGGGAAGTAACATAAACTCATATTGATGTGCTTGGTGCTTGGAAAGGAACAAACCTGTAGATCTTTTGTAGAGAAAAAAAGTATTACACATTACTTTTTTGTGTAGATTTAGAATGTAAATCAAAATCTTGCTGATTTTCTGGTTTTGTATTAATGCCTTTATGAACTGCTCCCATGAGGGTTGATATAGTCTCAGACTGAAGATGAATGATCCTAAGGGGAACATACAATACTTAATTTCCATGAAACTATAACCTAACTAAAAATCATATTAAAGATGAAGAATTATAACAAACTACCCCAAATTAGACTTGCAGGTCTTGACAATTTGTGTTTATTATCTCTATATTTTCAATTTTGTGATATTTTCAAAGACTTTAATGTGATGTTGACCAAAACCTTTATTGAGTACAAACAAATAAGAATGTAAATGCAAACAATAAATTGATTCCAATTTACAAACAATAAATTGACTCCAATTTACAAAAAACATTTCATGAATCGAATATTTCCACTCCATTATTAAACAACCAGTTTATAACCCGTGGAACCACGGTTACAAAATAAATCAAATTTTCATAGTAAAAATTTATAAATTATTTATCAATTACTTTAAATAAATCATTAATTATGAAATATATCAAAATTTTAAAGTTATTATAACTTCAAATTTAACATATAATTAGAAAAAGTAAATTTGAATTTTGAATTATTGCCTAATATATCTGTTTGACATGTGACATGATATTAATGAAGAGTTGTATTAGAGTGACACATGTCAAATGTAGATTAAAACTATTCATTTATTAGAATAGAGATTATATTTATACCCAAATAGCAAGCAACCGAAAAGAATCTAAGGAAACACAAAAATAAAATCAAACGAAAAAAATCTAGAGAAATATAAAAATAAACCCACAATTCAACTGGAAAAGAAAAAAAAAATTAAACAAAAAAACGTATCTAATTTATTATTTCAATTAAAAAAATCTAAAGAAACTTAAAAATAAACCCACAATTCAACGGAAAAGAAAAAAATAAAATCAAACGAAAAAAACCTATCCAATCCATATATCTTCCAAAAAATCCAATCCATATATAACGTCTTCCTATAATTTCAATTTTTTTTTTGTATCTTTTTTTTATTTATGTATTGCACTTTGAAAGTAGAATGTCATAATGGTTTTTGTATGTGGATGTGTGAGCGTTTGTGATTGTGTCAGTATGAATTTGTCCACGTGACTATGTATGTGTGACTAAATAGTAAAGACTTCGGTGTCACCGAGTTTTGGAATCCAAAAGACCATGAAAACCAAAAACCCCAACGAGTCCAGTTCATATATCTTCCAATTGTTAAAAACAAGTTTTTTCTTTAAATATGGTATCATGAATAAAAAATGATCTATTTTTGACACAATGTATTCAACATATGAAAACACATATCCAACATACACAAAAGCGATGAATACATTAAAGAATACATTGTTCGTAAAAAAAATCATTGAATTGAAACAAATGTTTAGTGATATTTTTCAATACATTGTGTCTTATTTTTAATATGACATGTTTCCTAAATCAAACTAATCGTTAAATTGAAACTAACCATCGTCCACCGAAAATGAACTAATTGCCGAAACAAACTCTTTGCCGCCCGCCGCTTTGCGCGGGTAAACGACTAGTGTGTGTGTGTGTGTATATATATATATATATATATATATATATATATATATATATATATATATATATATACACACACACACTAGGATATAACCCGTGGAATTTACGGCTAAAAGTAAAATAACATATAGAATATAAAGATAATAATCATTAATTGTAGATTTGTACAGATTTATCTTTATAAAAAATTTCATATGTTAATTGTAATTGTATCATGGTTATTTTAAATTAATATAATCATGGTGTAAGTTTCGTGAAGAAGAGAGGTGGTTTTTGAATGGATGCCTACCTTTAAACAAAAGATATAGGATGTAAACAATCGCCTTCTGCAAAATGCATTTGCTATTTCACCCCAATTGTCTCCGGCGAACTCCACATGTGGTTTCCGCCCGTAATAATTTGTGTGATTTAAATAAAGGTAAAGCAAGTTAAAAAAATATTCGAGAAAATAAATCGTTCAGAAAATATGTAGCACCTGATTCCTGGTATGTATTCGTGGTTATTAAATCTCTTTATTTTGCATAATTAGCCTTGGACTCGGCGAGTTGAGGGACTGACTTGCCGAGTAGAAGCGGGACTAGACGCGGGATCTACTCGGTCTACTCGGCGAGTAGGTCCGATGGACTCGGCGAGTAGACCCTGTTTGGACTTAAACCCTAACCCGGGTGTTTGCACCCTATTTAATCGATCTAACCCAGCCTCCACTTCCCTTAGCACTCCCAGAGACCTGTAGAACGAAACCCTAGCCTCCTTTGTGTCCTTATGGGTGATTGTTAGCATTTTGAAGGTGATTTGGGGCTTGGGAGAAGAAGGAGAAGATTGAAGAGTGCAAGAAGGGAAGAAGATCCGAAATCTACTCTGTGAAAGGCTTCTATTCAGGTAGAAAAGACCCTAACTTGATCTTTAGCTCGTTAGTCCCCTTTTGTCCCTAAGAAAAGAGGTTTTAAGCCCTAAGAACCTAAATCTCTATGTGTTTATGGCTAATGTGCTGCAAGAACTTCGGATTTGGACCTTTTGGACTTCATAGTAGCATAAAGTCTCTGTGGTTGAGGTAGTTGAAGTCCCCATTGAGCATAGGACCTCTTGTATAGCTTGGAAGTGCATGTTTGAGCTCATAGGGCCATGCATGCACGTAAAGTTTACAACTTTATGTGGTAAATGAGCGCTAGGACCATGGATCTATGGTCTGGAAGTGTTGCATGTCCTAGATCTGGCCTACTCAGGAAGTGGGTCGAAGGACTCGGCGAGTCCCAAGGTGGAACTCGGTGAGTTCTATGAAGATGGTCGTCGACTCGGCGAGTTGGATGAATAAACTCGGCGAGTCCTATGAAGATTGCCTGGAACTCGCCGAGTAGTTCTTCAAACTCGGCGAGTAATATGAACATCCACAGAACACGAGGGGTTTAAGCGTCGAAGGCTCAACCTTTCGTACCTGTGCACGGAATTAACCGTTCAACGTAGTCCCGAAACCCCCAAACCCTTGAATGGGGTGTTTTGGTGTGGATTGGAAGCGAGAAGAGGACCTGCTCGAGGAACTCGGCGAGTTGCTCGCAGGACTCGGCAAGTTGGTACTCGAGTCGGCACCAAAGTCCCGGATAGCGAGTCAGGGGTGACTCAGTGAGTGAAAAGAGGGACCTGGTGAGTGGGACCGGATCAGTGAGGGATGGACTCGGCGAGTTGCTCTTCGGACTCGCCGAGTCCAGTCAACTGGAAGTTGACTTTGACCTGGTCTTTGACTTGGTGAGGGGTAAAAGGGTCATTTTACCCTAAGAACATCTAGCGTGTTTGCCTGATCGTTTTGTGGGAATTACAGTCGAGGGACGTTAGCAGCAGCAGTAGACAGCCAATTCCCACACAGACCAGCAGCCTATTCGAGGTGAGTTACCTTCCAGTAGTAGTGGGTCTACGGCCACAATGTCGGCCCACCAGTAGGGGTCGTATGTTAGATGATTGTCTTTGTGATATCATCTATGTTGCTACTACCTAATATGTTATATGATAGCATGATATGTTATATGTGATAATAGTAGAATTCGGTTGTTAGGACCGGAGGGTATTCAGACACCCCAGAAATGTCTGACAGTACGTGATGATATGTCTGCATGCTGGCCTCTTATGTTATATGCGATAGTGGTAGTAGGAGGGGACTAGTCCCCGAGGATCGGTTGTTAGGACCGATGGGTAGTCAGCACCCCAGAATGGCTTGACATGGGTAGTTAGCACCCCAGAATGGCTTGACACGGGTAGTCGGCAACCCAGAATGGCCGTACCGGGTAGTCAGGCACCCCAGAATCGCCTGGCAGTATGTATGTTATGTGTATTGTATGGTATGTGGTACGATGGGGGAACTCAGTAAGCTTTGTGCTTACGGTTTATAGTTTTGGTTTCAGGTACCTCTTCGTCGAAGGGGAAGGAGCTGGCGCGGTAGCGACACATCATGCACACATACGGGTTCCGCACTTACGAGATTCTCTGGGATTTATACTCTGATATTTTGATGATTGTATGATTTGACTTTTAGACATGGCTTATGTTTTGTTATGGTTTGATCAAACAATGTTTTTAACTATTAATGTTTTTCTAATGTAATGTTTTTAAAATGAAATTTTTGGACGTGAAATTTGGGTCGTTACAAGTTGGTATCAGAGCCCTGGTTTGAGGGATTCGGACACGCCTTCGGGAGTGTCTGAACTCAAATCGAGGGATTAAAAGATTTTCTAAAAGAAAATGTTTTCTAAAATTGAGAAAAGAGTTTTGAGAAAGAACGAAGTGTGTGATGTGCGCGACCGGCCGAGCTCAAGTAAGTATTCCCCAAAGTACCCATACAAGTTTATGTTATGTTTATCAGCTTTTGTAGAACAGCATGCTAGAATAGGACTAAGGACCTAGGAGTGATGCCTTATGTGCCTGCTTTATGTGTTCCAGTTGTATGAGAACTTGCATGCTAATTGTTGAGTAAACAGTAAGTAGGATAGCCTTCTTAGGTTATGCCTTGTAGTATGAGCTTAGCACTTTATGCTAGCTCAGTTCCTGAGAGTAGATAGAGTTAATTGAGATTGTTACCCTTATCTGAATGCTGCTTGCTTCGTGCTACGTGGGACTCTAAATAATGGGAGTTAGCCATTAGGCGAATGCGTCACGTCACATGTGATCAAGGTTGAATAATCTTAGAGTGCCGGATTTGATCCTACTGCGCAACTCTTGTTTGAGTCCAACCGTTGTAGGGACGAGTCGGGTACTCGAAGGATTATCTGAGCCTCGTCACATGTGATGGTATTCGGGTAATGGCTAGTTAGCATTACAAGGAGGCCTGTAGCAGCTGAGGACTGGTTAGAGTGGAATTAGAGATTTCCTTAGGGCAAGCCTAGGATGAGTATAGCAGTGATCAGCAGTAGTGAAAGGGATCTGACGGAGTCAAGGCATTTCTTGAAGAAGGTACGGATAGATGTGGAAGGTAGTATGGGCCCGTACTACTGAAAGCAGAGGATCCGTACCCGAACCAAGGAAGGCCAAGATAAGACCAGGGAACTTGTAAGTAGTTGTGATCCCTTAGGGAGTATCAGTATCACTAATGATTATTGTGATGTATCGCAGAATGGTGGTACTTCGATCGAGGCCGGTAGATGGCGGTTCAGGAGAGGGGTCAGGTTCGGGATCAGGTTCCGAGCCGGTTGATGAGGGACTACGTGTGTTCATTGCGTGAGAGATTACCAGAGGAATCCTTGAGTCGACCCCCATTCTCTTTGGGTCGATCAAGGAAGGGATCATGGAGTTGATGGAGGATAGCCTTCGGGCATTCAGGAGTGATATGGCATGTAGCCAGTCAGGATCTCGCACGCTGTCCTTCAAGGACTTCAGGGGCAGTGGTGCGCCGGATTTCCATGGGGTGAAAGACCCCATTGCTGCCAGGCGATGGATTGTAGACATCGAGTCCGCCCAGTTGACTAGCTTCTGCCCCGAGGGGTCGAAGGTGAGGTATGCAGCATGATGTTTACGGGACCGAGCCCGGGATTGGTGGGAGTCAGTGGGTGACTCGTTGGGAGCCTCAGCTATCGAGGCGATGACCTGGTCGGACTTCGTGACCAGGTTCAGGGCAGAGTTTGCGCCGGCTGTCGAGCTTCAGCAGCTGGCCAGGGAGTTTCTTGACATGAGACAGACGACGGAGACTGTGGCGGAGATCACCGCCAAGTTCCGGGAGAGGGCTTTGTTGGTGCCCCAGTATGCCGGTGACGAGGACATGAGGAGGACTCGTTACCATGATATGCTACGAGCTGACATCCGGGAGCATGTTAGCTTTTCGGCTTGCCCTACCTTGGACTCTATGATTGCCAGGGCGAGGGAGAGGGAGATAGATTTGGAGCACATCCGGAAACGGAAATTGGAGGAGGGACAGGCAGGAGGGGCTTCGGGGAAAAAGCCCAAGGGATCAGATGGTAGGCCGAAAGGCCAGTCAGGACCGAGCCGCTGCAGGAAATGCAGCAGGCCGCACGAGGGGGCGTGCAGGATGGGATCATCAGGCTGCTACAAGTGCGGCAAGTCTGGGCACATCAGCAGGGATTGCACTACTCCGGCAATAGTTATTCAGACATTAGAGTTGTTGTGTTTTCACTGCAACCAGAGGGGCCACCAGAAGGCCAATTGCCCCCAATTGACAGTTTCAGCGCCAGTAAAGGCGCCAGCTCCAGCGACCCTGCAAATCACGGATGGCCGGCAGGGCAAGGCAGAGGCTCCGATGGTGACGAGCCGAGCATTCCAGTTGACTACCGAGGAGGCACGCGCCGCACCCGATGTGGTGACAGGTATGATTCTTTCCCCTTATTTTTTATTTTATGATGTTATGATATTGATATGTGCTCCGTATGTGTATGTGACATTAGGATCGTTCCATGTGAACGACATCCCAGTTTAGGTATTGTTTGACTCGGGTGCATCCCGATCGTTTGTTTCTCTTGCGCTGAGCAAGAAGTTTCATGAGACTTCGGGAAAGTTAGATTGCCCTTTAGAAGTAGAGATTGCTGATGATCGATCGGTGCGAGCATCGATGGTGTTTCGAGATTGCGTTCTGCGTTTGTTTGAGGAGCGTTACTTGGTAGACTTGGTTCCCATTCCGTTGCGTGGGAACAAGGTGATTATAGGCATGGATTGGCTGAGCCCTAATGGAGCTGTGATAGATTGCGCGCAGCAGCTAGTGCGGGTCAGGACCCTAAGCGGGGGAGAGTTAGTGATTCATGGTGAGAGGCCCTAGTATGGACCCGTTGTATGTTCAGCAGCGAGGGCTAGACGCTATCTTCAGCAGGGACGCGCATGATATGTCGCATATGTGATGGATACCCGGGAGGCGGGCAAGGTGACAATGAGCGAGGTTCCGGTGGTTCGAGATTTTGCAGATGTTTTCCCGGAGGAGCTACCTGGGATACCTCCGGAGCGGCAGGTGGAGTTCAGGATTGACCTTGTTCCTGGTGCGGCTCCGATAGCCAAAGCACCGTATCGGTTGGCTCCTCCCGAGATGCAGGAGTTGTCTACGCAGCTGCAGGAGCTGTTGGACAAGGGATTTATTCATCCGAGCAGTTTGCCTTGGGGAGCCCCGATCCTATTTTTGAAAAAGAAGGATGGGTCGCATCAGATGTGTATAGATTACCGGGAGTTGAACAAGGTGACGGTGAAGAACAGTTACCCACTCTCGAGGATTGATGACCTCTTTGATCAGCTTCAGGGAGCATCTTGGTTCTCCAAGATTGACTTGCATTCGGGTTATCATCAGATGAGGGTCAGGGAGGAGGATGCGCAGAAGACAACGTTTCGGACACGCTATGGCCATTATGAGTTTGTGGTGATGCCGTTTGGGCTCACCAATGCTCATGCCGCATTCATGGACCTCATGAACCGCGTATGCAGACCGATGTTGGATCGGTCTGTGATAGTCTTTATCGATGACATCTTGGTTTATTCCAAGACCCGGGAGGAACATGAGGAGCATCTGAGAGAGGTGTTAGAGACCCTGAGGAGGGAGAGCTTGTATGCCAAGTTCTCCAAGTGTGAGTTTTGGTTGCGCGAGGTGCAATTTCTTGGGCACCTCGTCAACCAGAACGGGATTCTGGTCGATCCGGCCAAGGTCGAGGCCGTGATGAGATGGGAGGTTCCGAAGTGTCCATCTGAGATTCGGAGTTTCCTGGGATTGGCAGACTACTATCAGAGATTTATTCAGGATTTCTCCAAGATAGCCGTACCCCTGATGTGGCTGACGAAGAAAGCCGTGGTCTTTCGGTGGGGACCTGAGCAGCAGGCTGCATTTGAGACGCTGAGACAAAGATTGTGCGAGGCGCCAATCTTAGCCCTGCCAGAGGGCGTAGAGGATTTTGTGGTTTATTGTGATGCGTCCATTTCTGGGTTGGGCGCGGTACTGATGCAGAGGGGGCATGTCATTGCCTACGCTTCGAGGCAGCTCAAACCTCACGAGGCGAACTACCCGACGCATGATTTGGAGTTGGGGGCGGTGGTTTTTGCCCTCAAGATTTGGCGACATTACCTCTACGGGGTTGGATGTACCATCTACACGGACCACAAGAGTTTGAGGTACCTCATGGATCAGCCGAATCTGAACATGAGGAAGCGTCGGTGGTTGGATGTGGTGAAGGATTATGATTGCGAGATCCTTTACCACCCGGGTAAGGCCAACGTGGTGGCCGATACGATTAGCCGCAAGGCGGCGCCGATCAGGGACGTTTGTATGAGGATGACCGTGGTGACTCCCCTGTTGGAGCAAATTCGGGAGGCTCAACAGGAGGCTATCAAGGAGGAGCATCGAAAGAGTGAGCGTGTTGTGGGTCAAGTTTCCTCCTTTGATTATGATAGCCGAGGAGTTTTGACACTGCACCGTAGGGTGTGGGTGCCGTATCACGGAGGCGTGCGCCAGATTTTGATGGAGGAGGCGCACAAGTCCCGATTCTCCATTCATCCCGGGGCGACGAAGATGTATATGGATCTTTGTCTAGACTATTGGTGGCCCGCATGAAGCGGGATTTGGCATGGTACGTTGAGCGCTGCTTGACCTGCAGGAAGGTTAAGGCCGAACATCAGAGGCCGCATGGCAAGATGCAGCTGTTGGATATCCCACTGTGGAAATGGGAGGATATCACGATGGATTTTATCACGAAGCTTCCCAGGACCGCACGTGGAGTGGATTCGATTTGGGTCATCGTGGATAGATTGACCAAGAGTGCTCATTTCATTCCGATTCAGGAGAGCATATCGGCTGAGAAATTGGCCGACATCTATATCAGGGAGATCGTGGCACGGCATGGGGTGCCAGTATCGGTGATCTCGGACAGGGATGTGCGTTTTACGTCCAGATTTTGGAAGAGATTCCATGACGAGTTGGGCACTCATCTGCATTTCAGCACTGCCTTTCATCCACAGACGGATGGTCAGAGCGAGCGGACCATCCGGACTCTGGAAGATATGCTGCGGGCGTGCGTGCTAGACTTCGGTGGTAGCTGGGATACCTATCTTCCCTTGGACGAGTTCTCATACAACAACAACTACCACGCGAGTATTGATCGTCCTCCATTCGAGTTGTTGTACGGACGAAGGTGCAGGACCCTGATATGCTGGGGTGAAGTTGGCCAGAGAGTCATGGGGAGCACCGAAGTGGTGCTCAAGACGACCGAGAGGATTCAGCAGGTCCGGAGCAGGCTTCAGACTGCTCAGAATCGGCAGAAAAGTTACGCCGACAAGCGTCGATCCGACTTGGAGTTTCAAGTCGGGGATATGGTTCTCCTGAAGGTGTCGCCTTGGAAAGGCGTCATCCGATTCAGGAAACGGGGCAAGTTGGGCCCGAGATTCATCGGACCGTTCAGGGTTGTAGCCCGGGTGGGCAAGGTGGCGTATAGGTTGGATCTGCCAGCCGAGCTCAGCCAGATCGACAACACTTTCCATGTCTCTCAGCTACGAAAGTGCTTAGTGGACGATTCAGCGGTAGTGCCGTTGGAGGATATTCAGGTTAATGACAGCCTGAATTACATTGAGTGCCCAGTCGCAATCCTCGACAGAAAGTCGAAGGATTTGAGGAACAAGAGGGTGGAGCTAGTGAAGGTGCAATGGCAGCACCGCAAGGGTTCGGAGTGGACTTGGGAGCCAGTGGACGAGATGATGGAGCACTATCCCGAGTTGTTTCAGGATCGAGCAGCAGACTTCGAGGACGAAGTCTAAAATAAGTGGGGGGGGGATTTGTAGCACCTGATTCCTAGTATGTATTCGTGGTTATTAAATCTCTTTATTTTGCATAATTAGCCTTGGACTCGGCGAGTTGAGGGACTGACTCGCCGAGTAGAAGCGGGACTAGACGCGGGATCTACTCGGTCTACTCGGAGAGTAGGTCCGATGGACTCGGCGAGTATACCCTGTTTGGACTTAAACCCTAACCCGGGTGTTTGCACCCTATTTAATCGATCTAACCCAGCCTCCACTTCCCTTAGCACTCCCAGAGACCTGTAGAACGAAACCCTAGCCTCCTTTGTGTCCTTGTGGGTGATTGTTAGCATTTTGAAGGTGATTTGGGGCTTGGGAGAAGAAGGAGAAGATTGAAGAGTGCAAGAAGGGAAGAAGATCCGGAATCTACTCTGTGAAAGGCTTCTATTCAGGTAGAAAAGATCCTAACTTGATATTTAGCTCGTTAGTCCCCTTTTGTCCCTAAGAAAAGAGGTTTTAAGCCCTAAGAACCTAAATCTCTATGTGTTTATGGCTAATGTGCTGCAAGAACTTCGGATGTGGACCTTTTGGACTTCATAGTAGCATAAAGTCTCTGTGGTTGAGGTAGTGGAAGTCCCCATTGAGCATAGGACCTCTTGTATAGCTTGGAAGTGCATGTTTGAGCTCATAGGGCCATGCATGCACGTAAAGTTTACAACTTTACGTGGTAAATGAGCCCTAGGACCATGGATCCGTGGTCTGGAAGTGTTGCATGTCCTAGATCTGGCCTATTCAGGAAGTGGGTCGAAGGACTCGGCGAGTCCCAAGGTGGAACTCGGCGAGTTCTATGAAGATGGTCGTCGACTCGGCGAGTTGGATGAACAAACTCGGCGAGTCCTATGAAGATTGCCTGGAACTCGCCGAGTAGTTCTTCAAACTCGGCGAGTAATATGAACATCCACAGAACACAAGGGGTTTAAGCGTCGAAGGCTTAACCCTTCGTACCTGTGCACGGAATTAACCGTTCAACGTAGTCCCGAAACCCCCAAACCCTCGAATGGGGTGTTTTGGTGTGGATTGGAAGCGATCAGAGGACCTGCTCGAGGAACTCGGCGAGTTGCTCGCAGGACTCGGCAAGTTGGTACTCGAGTCGGCACCAAAGTCCCGGATAGCGAGTCAGGGGTGACTCAGTGAGTGAAAAGAGGGACCTGGTGAGTGGGACCGGATCAGTGAGGGATGGACTCGGCGAGTTGCTCTTCGGACTCGCCGAGTCTAGTCAACTGGAAGTTGACTTTGACCTGGTCTTTGACTTGGTGAGGGGTAAAAGGGTCATTTTACCCTAAGAACATCTAGCGTGTTTGCCTGATCGTTTTGTGGGAATTACAGTCGAGGGACGTTAGCAGCAGCAGTAGACAGCCAATTCCCACACAGACCAGCAGCCTATTCGAGGTGAGTTACCTTCCAGTAGCAGTGGGTCTACGGCCACAATGTCGGCCCACCAGTAGGGGTCGTATGTTAGATGATTGTCTTTGTGATATCATCTATGTTGCTACTACCTGATATGTTATATGCTACCATGATATGTTATATGTGATAATAGTAGAATTCGGTTGTTAGGACCAGAGGGTAGTCGGACACCCCAGAAATGTCTGACAGTACGTGATGATATGTCTGCATGCTGGCCTGTTATGTTATATGCGATAGTGGTAGTAGGAGGGTACTAGTCCCCGAGGATCGGTTGTTAGGACCGATGGGTAGTCAGCACCCCAGAATGGCTTGACATGGGTAGTCAGCACCCCAGAATGGCTTGACATGGGTAGTCAGCACCCCAGAATGGCTTGACACGGGTAGTCGGCACCCCAGAATGGCCGTACCGGGTAGTCAGGCACCCCAGAATCGCCTGGTAGTATGTATGTTATGTGTATTGTATGGTATGTGGTACGATGGGGGAACTCACTAAGCTTTGTGCTTACAGTTTATAGTTTTGGTTTCAGGTACCTCTTTGTCGAAGGGGAAGGAGCTGGCGCGGTAGCGGCACATCATGCACACATACGGGTTCCGCACTTACGAGATTCTCTGGGATTTATACTCTGACATTTTGATGATTGTATGATTTGACTTTTAGACATGGCTTACGTTTTGTTATGGTTTGATCAAACAATGTTTTTAACTATTAATGTTTTTCTAAAGTAATGTTTTTAAAACGAAATTTTTGGACGTGAAATTTGGGTCGTTACAAAATAGTTACCGGTAAAAGTAGAAACTTGATATCTATCATTTAGTATAATAACTTTTGGAGAAATTAAATATCCTCTTACTTTTTGTTCCTACATATCTTCCTATCCAATGAAATGGTGACATGTGGAACATTTAATCTTCATTTCATGAGATTTAATGATATTTTAGGATACTAATATGACACATGTCATTAATTAAATGGGTAGGAAGATTTGTAGGATTAAAAGGTAGGAGGATATTTAATTTCTCACTTTTGAGACACTATTTTCCAATCTTCAACAATCTCCAAATTTGGAAACATCATAAAATAGTTCCAAATGTCTGGCGCTTGTATAATTGTCAAAGCATGAATATGAAACTTCTTGATTCATGCTCTATAACATTGACTACATTAGACTCCATTACCAGTACACAACAATCAAATTCAATTCTACTCTTCCTGTTTGTGAGAAGCTTTATGATGATTGGAACCACAAGGTGAATTATATATATTAAAGTTTTCAAAGTATAATATATTTTTCCAATTTCAGTAACTCCAATGGTTTTTATAAATACCAATTAATAATATAATATGACTACATATTACACCAAACTCAAAATTAATAACATAAGACATCTGATTAAAACTAATCCACAAAAATTGACCAGCAAAATAATATCAGGACCAACATATTACACAAACAATAACATTATTAGTAAATACTAATACTGATGTAATGTTGTTAAACCAAAATCGACCCGTGAATTGCACAAGGAAGTCCATATGCTTATATTTTCACAACAGCAACTATAGAAATCATTTGGAATTGTAATCCCATGAATTTCACAAGGAAACCTTTTGGAATCTTATAACCCTGGTAAGAAAAGGTTATAAAAAAGGATTGCTAATACAAAACATAATTGATGTGGTGCAATTGTGGTTCATATCTACAAAAAATCAAATTTAAATAAAAAAAAATGGCCTAGATTTCGTACATTTTGTGTAAACTATAAGTTTTAACTTATATTCTCCATAAATTGTAGCTAACATCCCTACATCATCAATTACAAAAGATGAGCAAATTCTCAACTAAAACTTAAAATAAACCTAAATAAGTTCAATGGAAAACACAATATAAACATCCCAAAGTAAATCATGTTACTCGTAAGCAAGAACCTATAGACACTTCACCTCACCTTTCAATTCGCAAACTGCAAACACAAAAATCACATCAAACCGAAAAGATGGTGAACAACCATCGCAAAATGACAGAGAACTGAGTAAGGGGATGACGAACCCTAGCTGACCAAAAACGACCGAGAATCGAACGAATGTATGGCCTGAGAAAACATAATCGGTGGCGGAGTAGAACGACGATACACTGAGCAAAGTTTTTTAAAATCTGGATTGAGACTTGAGATAAGGGAAATGGTGGGTTATTGGAGAGAGATAAAAGGAGATCAGCCGAAATTTGTGGAGGTGCGATAATAGTAATTGAGGAAGAAGATGATTTATTGTCGATTTTAAATAACAATAATTTAATAACAGTTGTTGTTTTATGGAATGAGTGCAGCTAATTTAGGATATACGATAATGATTTCCGCATATTAAGTCAAATGATACGATATTAATTCAAATAGTGACAACCAAAATACTGATATTTAGGAAGCTAAATGTGGATAGATGTTGTGAGTCAATGGGCGGGAAAAATAGAGAGTAGATGGATGGTTGAATGACATGTGGCAATAGACAGTGTTTATAAGATGACACGTGACAGTTGTAAGAGTCTTTTGTTAAGAATATATATATATATATATATATATATATATATATATATATATATATATATATATATATATATGAATGATCATTTGAGAACCTAAAATTTTCCGAGAACCCGAGAACTAAAAGTGGAACGTTAGATCACAACTTTTAATGGCCTATATCAAACATAGCATATTTGTAATTATTAACAATTTCAACGGTAACATTTGACTTTTTACAATAATTTACAAGGGTAGTTAAGGGATAAAAATTAACATACATAATAATTAATCAAAATTAATTTTGAAAATACAACTTGTGACATCCCCTAATTTCTCGGTCAGAAAAGACCGATTTAATTTATGTTTTTTAAAATAAAATCAGAGAAATCTTTTTAAAAGATGTTGCAGAATTGGTTCTCAAACAACATATGATAAAAGTTTATCAAAACCCTTCATTAAGAAGGTATATATTTTCCATATATATCAAAACCTCGGGATGTCATGTTCCGATACAGATCAAAAGCATAAACAAGACTTTATAAGCCTTTCAACAGTTATTTACAACTACTGGCCTATAATCCAAAAATCTCCCGTCGTCCTCCGACTATGCTCGGGGTCCACTACCTGTAACATAAAAAGCTGAGTGGGTCAGGCTTGGGAGCCTGGTGAGCATATAGGGTTTTCAACCCACAGTAATAATAAGCTTATTAAGTTCACCAATCAACAATAACCCTGATTACCCGTTCCCGTTATCCTCACTTTACGTCCCTAAACACTTTTCACAAGGGACCTAACCTAAAGAATATAATCGGGATGGACACTACTACTAAGGCTTTTCCGCAGCCATACATGTCCTAAAGGCAACCATGAGGGGGATGGAGTACAGCGAATGAACACTCTAGTTCATTAACACCTACAGGTTGTGGACCTGCTAATGTTCCCCACTGGACTGTCTAGAAAGTCTGTGGTCGTCATCCAAACTCCCCTAGATGACTGGATCTCAAAACACATCGAGGCCTCTCATCAATTTTATTTTATCACACATCACTATCTACCCATGTTCTACCCAACATATTTGTAGATAAAAATACATATACAACTTAAAACTTGTATAAAACATTAATTCAACAGTCACCTCAGTTAAAGAATTAATATAATTACACGTAGCACGTATTTCATGTAAAATACTTCATATCTAGGTGTAAGATGAAAGTGACTATACACTCACATGATTTGATAATAATCGAGCAGTAATTCGTTTCCTAAAACGATTGTTTCTAATAAAACCGGGAGTTTTATTGAGAAACTGGGCTCTGCAAAAGTCGGGTTTCGAAACCGAAAAGATAAATTTTCCGGGCTTCTCGGGCACTTCGTGGAGTATTCCGGGGCTTATAATCGATACCGGGGCTTTGGGGGATGTTAATATGAAGAAAATATGGGAAACGGGGTTAAAAGTGGCAAATTTCCAAAGTTACCCGGGAGGTCTCGCACCCTTCTATTTATAGGGGCGAGGCTTCTGATCCAACGGCTAGAAAGAGGACACATGTCACAGATCCGAAGCTCGCAGGGGGATGGCTCGCAAGTGGGCTGCGCGTGCGAAGGCTTGCTGTCCTCTCCTGATTGGACCGAAGTCTACTGGTCCGAAGTCGGCTTGGTGGTGGGGTCCACAGGCGAGGGTGCGTTGGTGGCAGCACGTGCGAAGGCCTCGGTGGCAGTTGCTGATTGGACCGCGGAGAAGTGACCCATGTGCGAGGCTCGGACACGAGGAATGGAACACGCGTCGGATCCTCACTGGGCCACTTCGGATAAGGCCATGTGCTTGGATGACTCAGCAGGATACGTGGCGCATGCGAGGCGAGGGTGACGTGGCAATTCGTGACTATGCGAATTTTCTCGTTTTTCACGCCACAACTTATAAAATCCATAACTTTTGCATACGAGCTCTGTTTTTGACGTTCTTTATATGCACACGTAGCTAAAATTACGCTCTACAACTTCTGTTTAGATTTCATCGGCTAATTTTGATTTTAATTTTTATATTATTATTTTTAACAGACCGGGATAGGAAATCCGTTAAAAATTAATAACTTCTTCATCCGATGTCCGTTTTCGTCAGACTTTTTACCGTTGTGCTACTAATGACGAGACCTTCAATTCTCGTTTAGGTTGTGTCGGATAAAAATCGCTCGATCTAAAATTCGAGTTTTTAGCTGCCTACTGCTAAGCTGAAACTTCGAAAAATCTTAACTTCCTCATACGAAGTCAGATTTGGGCATTCTTTTATCGAACTTCTCGGTTTAACGAATACTACGACTTTATTTTAGATTACTAAGGCTAAAAAGTAGTTTATCAAAAACTCACTTTTTATGACATTCAGCACCGTGCCGGTTTTGTCGCGAAACTTCGACAGGTCATAACTTCTTCGTTATAACTCGGATTTTGGTATTCTTTATATCCCAGAAATCCTTGTTTCGACCACTACAACTTTATGTAAAGATATCGGGCTTATCTCACACTTTAATTTTGACGCTTATTTTTATTCTTAATTAATTAAACGCTAATAATTAAGCATAAAACACATAATTCACATAATATTCATATAATTCCTTTTCATTTCTTCAAAATGAGTTACAAAGGTTAACCTAGACTATCACCCCAATATAAATGCATAGGCTAGAAACACGAGTGTTACAATGCTCTCCCCCTTAGGATGATTCCGTCTCCAAAATCACATATCACCAAACAACTGCGGGTAGCGACTCATCATGTCACTCTCCGTTTCCCAAGTGAGATTTGGTCCATTCATATGTTTCCAGCGCACAAGCACTAAATCAACCATCTTGCGTCGCTACTTCATAGTCTTATGGTCAACGATTGCCTCAGGTTCTTCGATCAACCTCTTGTTTTCATCCAACCTTAACTCAGAAATCAAAATTATGTCAGGCACATCTCCCGTGAACTTTCTCAAATAACACATATGAAAGGTGTTATGAATACCCTCCGGTTCTTTTGGTAACTCTAGCTTGTAAGCTTGATTCCCGATCCTCTGAAAAACTTTAAATGGTCCAATAAACCTTGGACTCAACTTCCCTCTCTTACCAAATCTTATAAGTCCCTTCCATGGCGAGACTTTAAGTAAAACCGAATCTCCAACATCGAAGGATATCAGTTGTCTTTTCTTGTCAGCATAACCCTTTTGTCAATCTTGAGCAGCTAACATCCTTTCCCTTATCACTTTCAACTTTTTAGCAGTTTGATGGACTATCTCAGGTCCCATAAACTGCTTTTCCCCAGCTTCCAGCCAGCATGATGGCGTTCGACACTTTTCTCCATACAAAGCGTGATAAGGTGCCATCTTAATGCTTGAGTGGAAACTATTATTATAGGAAAATTCTACTAGAGGTAAGTGTTCATCCCAATTACCTTGGGATTCTAGGGTACATGCTCTCAGCATATCCTCCAATCTTTGAATCGTTCGTTCGTTCTGACCATCAGTTTGCGGATGGTAAGCTGTACTCAAACACAACTTGGTACCCAATTCCTCTTGTAGAGTCCTCCAAAATCTTGAGGTAAAACGGCTGTCACGATCGGATACAATCGTTAATGGAACACTGTGAAGCCTCATAATTTCCTTCACATAAGAATTCGCAAGTTTAAACATAAACCATTTCTCTTTGGCTGCTATGAAATGTGCACTCTTAGTGAAGCAATCAACGACCACCCAAATCATGTCGTGACCGTTCCTTGTTCTGGGCAGTTTAGTCACAAAATCCATGGTGATGTCTTCCTATTTACCCATGGGTAAGGGTAAAGGTTCTAAACTCCCATACGGTTTCTGATGTTGTGCCTTAACTCTAGCACAAGTTACACACTCGGCCACATACTTAGCAACATTGAGCTTCATCTTTGGCCACCAATAATAGGGCTTTAGATCCCTATACATTTTTGTACTGCCGGGATGAATCGAGTACATGGTCTTGTGAGTTTGTTCCATCAGAAGATTTCTTACTCCGCCCGTCTTAGGTACCCAAATTCTATCTTGGAATACCTTCAACCCTTGGTTGTTTGTACCGAATACTAACGTTTTGCCCAAACGTTCTTCCTTTCGGTAATTTTTCTCTAAAGCTTCCTCTTGAGCTTTCTTTATGCTTTCCATAATTGTCGAGACAACTTCAATTCTCAACGCTCTTGGCCTTTTCTTTTCAAGGTTTACCTTCCGACTGAGAGCATCAGCAACAACATTTGCTTTACCAGGATGGTAAAGTATCTCACAGTCGTAGTCCTTGAGTAACTCTAGCCAACGTCATTGCCTCATGTTCAATTCCTTCTGATTAAAGAGATATTGAAGACTCTTATGATCAGTGAAAAGTTTACACTTTGTGCCATAAAGATAATGCCTCCATATCTTTAGGGTGAATACTACCGCTGCCAACTCCAAATCGTGAGTGGGGTAGTTCTTTTCATGCTCCTTCAATTGCCTTGATGCATACGCTATCACTTTATCCCTTTGGGTCATAACACAACCTAACCTAACTCCAGATGCATCGCTATAAACTGCAAAGTCTTCAACTCCTTCAGGAAAAGAATGAATCGGTGTTTCACACAATCTCTTCTTCAACTTCTCAAAGGCTTCCTTATGCTTCTCATTCCAAGCATAAGTGGCTCCTTTGTAAGTCAAAGCTGTTAATGGAGTAGCAATCGAAGAAAAGCCTTGGATAAACTTTCGGTAATATCCAGCTAATCCTAAAACGCTTCGAATCTCCGTAGGACTTTTTGGTTGTTCCCACTTCATTACTGCTTCAATCTTTGCTGGGTCAACCATTATCCCTTCTTGGTTAACCACATGACCCAAAAATTGGACTTCTTGAATCCAAAATTCACATTTGGAGAACTTTGCATACAACTTCTCCTTTTTCAGGACTTCTAGCACTTCACGCAAATGCTTTTCATGCTCCTGCTTGCTTTTCGAATAAATCAAGATATCGTCTATGAATACTATTACAGATTTATCTAGGAATGGTTTACAAACCCTATTCATCAAATCCATGAAAGCTGCTGGGGCATTGGTTAGTCCGAACGACATAACCAAAAATTCATTGTGTCCATATCTTGTTCTAAACGCAGTTTTTTCGATATCATGCTCTCTCACCTTTAGTTGATGGTATCCCGACCTAAGATCGATCTTCGAGAAATAGCTTGAACCCTGTAACTGGCCGAACAGGTCATCGATCCTCGGCAACGGGTACTTGTTCTTTATCGTCACTTTGTTCAGCTCTCTGTAATCGATGCACATTCTAACGCTCCCGTCTTTCTTCTTTACAAATAACACAGGGGCTCCCCAGGGCGATGAACTAGGTTGAATGAAACCTTTGTCCAATAACTCCTGAAGTTGTATCATAAGTTCTTTCATCTCTGTTGGTGCTAATCGATATGGTGCTTTTGCTATCGGCGTCGTTCTTGGTAACAAGTCGATACAAAATTCTACTTGTCGATCAGGGGGCAATCCGGGAAGATCTTCGGGAAAGACTTCCGGATATCCACACACCACCGAAATATTCTGCACCTCCTTCTCTTCCTTTTTAGCATCAATCACAAATGCTAGGTATGATGTACATCCTTTGGTCAAACACTTTTTGGCTTTCATTAGGGAAATGATTCCAGAATTTACTCTGCGTTTGTCTCCATACACCATAAACGACTCTTTCCCTGGCGGGTTTACTTTTACTATCTTATTTCTACACAATATTTCGGCATCATTGGCACTAAGCCAATCCATTCCTAAAACTATGTCAAATCCATTTAACTCGATAGGCAATAATTCCTCGTGGAACTTATTCCCATCCAAGTCAATGAGGACGTTTTTCATACGATGGCTAATAGGTACAAACTTGCCACTAGCAATCTCGACTAATAAAGCATTAACTAGCCTATCTACAGGCAAAGCTAGTTTTCTACCAAATTCATGCGATATAAAGGAGTAATTGGCTCCAGAATCAAACAAAATTTGGGCAGGCAATTCATTTACGAGAAAGGTACCTGAAGCGACATCGACTTCTTCTTTTGCAACTTCAAGTGTCATCTGAAAGGCTCTCACCTTCGGCTTTGGTGGTAGATTGGGCTTTGCTGCATCCTTCCTCTTTGGACATTCTTTAAGAACATGCCCAACTTCATGGCACTCAAAACATACCCTCTTGTCGGACGGACACACGTTGGCATAATGCCCAGTCTTTCCACATTTGAAGCAAGTCACCTCCTCACTACATTTCCCAGAGTGCTTTTTCTTGCACTTCTCACACCATTTCACTTCACCTCCTCCTCCAAACTTCTTGGACTTAGAAAATTTTCTTTTCTTGTTGGAACCTGAAGTTCCTTCAAATTTTCTCTTTTCACCAACTTCTGCCCTCTCTAGACCCTTCTCTCTGATCTGAACCTCAACATTCTTAGCAGCCCAGATGGCGGCTTTCAAAGTGGTTACTTGCTTAACCATCAGACCAAAGTCCGCTGGTAATCCGAGGGCAAAGTTGTTAACCTTAGAGAGTTCAGTTGGAACTAGATGAGGAAAAAGCTTCATCTTTTCCATAAAACTAGCAGCGTATTCAGTAACGCTCATCTTTCCTTTCTTTAAATTCTGGAACCCATTGTTGATTTCCAGAAGATCATGCTCAGAGCAGTACTGCAATTTAAGTTGTACCACAAAATCTTCCCAAGACATCTTACTAGCTTCTCCCTTAGGCATCGGATCAGCTAGTAACTTCCACCAGCTCATCACACCAGACTTTAACAGAGGAATCGCAAGTGCGGTCTTTTGTTTGTTGCTGCACTCGCAACTTTCAAACATTGTCTCCATTTCGGAGATCCAATTCATGAGTTCTACCGGTGTCGGACTTCCAGATAGACACGACGGTTTAGATGCCATGAAATCTTTGTATTTGCATCCGCGTCCATCACATCCTCCATCCTGGTTGTCTTGTCTAACTATTGGTGGGTTGGCTTGACCAAGAGTCCCACTATAGTTCCCTCCTATTGATTGCCCTTCATTCAATACGGGCTGTTCAACATGTATCGTAGTCTCTTCCCTATGCTGTTGTAGTAATTGCCTTGTCTCCTCCATTTGGCGATCTAACATCATCTGGATCATTGCTTGTACTCCAGCCATCGTCATTGGCTCAGGTGTAGCTCCTACAACAGGTACTCGCTCAACTACTTGAGGTTGAGGCTGTTGATCCCTATTTCCGTTTGCATTTGCAGCTCCACTACGAGTTCTTGCCATTACAATCTATATACCAAATAAGGCGAATTTATGTCTTTATCCTTGTTAGACATATTAATTCCCTTATCACTCCGAAACGTTTACATGTTAGTTCTAATCTCGTAATCATACGCTTAGAATCCTACATACATAAGGTTTCCAGATCCGGTCGGCAACAGACCATAGATCCGAACAATAATGGCACACATGGCAAACACATAGCATTTAGCACATAAGGGCATTTTAGGGATCTTTCCTAAAATAAACTAGTGCTCGTGTCTAAAATATGGTAGACACTCATCTCACAATCATCACTTAGCATTCTAAGTTTAAGCCTAAAAATTCTATAATTTATTAGTTCGCTTAAACTAATGCTCTGATACCAACTGTGACATCCCCTAATTTCTCGAACAGAAAAGACCGATTTAATTTATGCTTTTTAAAATAAAATCAAAGAAATCCTTTTAAAAGATGTTGCGGAATTGGTCCTCAAACAACATATGATAAAAGTTTATCAAAACCCTTCATTAAGAAGGTATATATTTTCCATATATATCAAAACCTCGGGATGTCATGTTCCGATACAGATCAAAAGCATAAACAAGACATTATAAGCCTTTCAACAGTTATTTACAACTACTGGCCTATAATCCAAAAATCTCTCGTCGTCCTCCGACTATGCTCGGGGTCCACTACCTGTAACATAAAAAGCTGAGTGGGTCAGGCTTGGGAGTCTGGTGAGCATATAGGGTTTTCAATCCACAATAATAATAAACTTATTAAGTTCACCAATCAACAATAACCCTGATTACCCATTCCCGTTATCCTCACTTTACGTCCCTAAACACTTTTCACAAGGGACCTAACCTAAAGAATATAATCGGGATGGACACTACTAGTAAGGGGTTTCCTCAGCAATACATGTCCTAAAGGAAACCATGAGGGGGATGGAGTACAGCGAATGAACACTCTAGTTCATTAACACCTACAGATTGCGGACCTGCTAATGTTTCCCACTGGACCGTCTAGAAAGTCCGTGGTCGTCATCCAAACTCCGCTAGATGACTGGATCTCAAAACACATCGAGGTCTCTCATCAATTTTATTTTATCACACATCACTATCTACCCATGTTCTACCCAACATATTTGTAGATAAAAATACATATATAATTAAAACTTGTATAAAACATTAATTCAACAGTCACCTCAGTTAAAGAATTAATATAATTACACGTAGCATGTATTTCATGTAAAATACTTCATATCTAGGTGTAAGATGAAGGTGACTATACGCTCACATGATTTGATGATAATCGGGAAGCAATTCGTTTATTAAAACGATCGTTTCTAATAAAACCGAGAGTTTTATTGAGAAACTAGGCTCTGCAAAAGTCGGGTTTCGAAACCGAAAAGATAAATTTTCCAGGCTTCTCGGGCACTTCGTGGAGTATTCCGGGGCTTATAATTGATACCGGGGATTTGGGGGATGTTAATATGAAGAAAATATGGGAAAAGGGGTTAAAAGTGGCAAATTTCCAAAGTTACCTGGGAGGTCTCGCACCCTTCTATTTATAGGGGCGAGGCTTCTGATCCAACGGCTAGAAAGAGGACACGCGTCGCAGATCCGAAGCTCGCAGGGGGATGGCTCGCAAGTGGGCTGCGCGTGCGAAGGCTTGCTGTCCTCTCCTGATTGGACCGAAGTCTACTGGTGCGAAGTCGGCTTGATGGTGGGGTCCGCAGGCGAGGGTGCGCAGGTGGCAGCACGTGCGAAGGCCTCGGTGTGGCAGTTGCTGATTGGACCGCGGAGAAGTGACCCATGTGCGAGGCTCGGACACGAGGAATGGAACACACGTCGGATCCTCACTGGACCACTTTGGATAAGGCCATGTGCTCGGATGACTCAGCAGGACATGTGGCGCATGCAAGGCGAGGGTGACGTGGCAACTCGTGACTATGCGAAGTTTCTCGATTTTCGTGCCAAAACTTCTAAAATCCATAACTTTCGCATACGAGCTCCGTTTTTGACGTTCTTTATATGAACGCGTAGCTAAAATTACGCTCTACAACTTCCGTTTAGACTTCGTCGGCTATTTTTGAATTTAATTTTTATATTATTATTTTTAACAGACCGGGATAGGAAATCCGTTAAAAATTCATAACTTCTTCATCCGACGTCCGTTTTCGTCAGAATTTTTACTGTTGTGCTACTAATGACGAGACCTTCAATTCTCGTTGAGTTTGTGTTGGCTAAAAATCGCTCGATCTAAAATTCGAGTTTTTAGCTGTCTACTACTAAGCTGAAACTTCGAAAAATCATAACTTCCTCATACAAAGTCAGATTTGGGCGTTCTTTTTATCGAACTTCTCGGTTTAACGAATACTACAAATTTCATTTAGATTACTAAGGCTAAAAAGTAGTTTATCAAAAACTCACTTTTTACGACATTCAGCACCGTGCCGGTTTTGTCGCGAAACTTCGATAGGTTATAACTTATTCGTTATAACTCGGATTTTGGTATTCTTTATATCCCAGAAATCCTTGTTTCGACCACTACAACTTTATGTAAAGATATTGGGCTTATCTCACTTTTTAATTTTGACGCTTATTTTTATTCTTAATTAATTAAACACTAATAATTAAGCATAAAACACATAATTCACATAATATTCACATAATTCCTTTTCATTTCTTCAAAATGAGTTACAAAGGTTAACCTAGACTATCACCTCAATATAAATGCCTAGGCTAGAAACACGAGTGTTACACAACTCTCTTTCATTATCTTTCTCTCTCCCTCATGTTCATCTTCATCACAGATTTTGAGATAAAATCATCGAATCTCACCTCTTCATCTCGGATTTTGAGATGAAATCACTGAATCACGTTGCATTCTTATTGTCATCTTTAGGCGCCAAAGTATTTCACCTCCACCTTTTCTCCTCCACACTCCTGTGAATCACCAATTGTCTCATTGCTGTTGATTTTCCCTAAAATGCTTGTTATATCTCCGATTGCATATCTACCATCGTATATATGGAATAGAAGTGGTTGTCTTCAATCGCCGCGCCATTCTCACCATCGTATTCAATTGCTGGAGTCTACCAACACCGCATCTGCTCCTCCACAATCGTGAATCGTTGATTTGACCGAAAACATAATCGATGTCCCTCATTCCTTATTGATTGCAGTAGATTTAGAATAGAAATGGCAAAATTATCTAATCAAAGTTGCTTCGTCGATTCACTCAACTTCGATCATCAGGTATCATTAATCCTTACCTACTTGTATTATTCAGTTTTTAATTAGGTATGAAATCAATTCATCTGTAGAATTATCTCTCTTCTTTCATCTAAACTGATACTCATCAGATTTGGTTGATTTAACTAAGGTTTCTGTAACAATGTGTGGATTTAACTAGGTTTTCTGTAACAATGTGTGGCTAGAATTCTTTGAATTCTGATTCATTTTCATGCGTTGTTTGTTTTGGTTCAATTTATGAGGAAATGACTTGATTTTGATGAAGAATTCCTAACGAAATAGGAGGAATGTAAGGAAGTTGTGACTTTTAGCTTTATGTTTTCCTAATGAGCTATGCATATGCACTTGTATGGTTACTATTGATAACTTAACATATAGAAAAACCACTCTGATTAAGCTCTATAGATTTTGAACTTTTCATTTCTCCAACCTTTCATTGATGGATTGCAAAAACTAATTGACCGGTGGTTTTGTGAAATTTGTGCTTATTCTGATTGTACTGTGTAGAAAGCTTTGATTGTATAGTGTAGAAATTATTGTTCATGTATATGTAATTTATTTTTAATTTCATCGTATATTTGTGTACTTTTTTTGAATTCAATCTAATTCAAGTGATTTGTGTATGTGTTTTGTATTATTCTAGATTGTTTCTTGGATTTAATCTAGTAACATCCTTGCTCTGTATCAACAATCATTTATTTTTTTTATGTATTATTATATCTGTACTTGCTTTATCTAAATGAAATTTGCTTATTGTTTAGTATTTATATGGTTTGTTACGTTTTGAATGTATCGTATATTTGACTAGTAGATTATTTTAGTTTTTATTATTAGGTTTTTTCCATCTGTTTGCTTCTGTTTTGCTTCATGTATGCATTTGTTCTATGACTTTACGTCAAAAGATGAAGAACAAGAACAATTTCTACCAAAGGAATTTGTACTTATTGAAAAAAACCTTATGAAATGACACAATTAAAAAATTATTTTCTCATCTGTGAAGATGTTGAAATATATGATCTTCAATACTTATCACAAGCAATTTCATTACAATTGCATAATATGTCATATTATTATATTTTATATTTATGAATTATTATTATTTTTTAGAAGGTTGGGTGGCCTACAAAACCACTATTAAAGCTAGTGGTTGCACAAAGAAACAACTACAAGGTAGCAACGTTGCATTCCATAAAGAAATCAGCCAGGTGGAGCAGGTATATATTTTCTTGAAATTTGAAAATGTTTTTGTAATTTATATTTAATAAATCTTAGTGGTTTTACAATTACTTGGTATAACTAAATAATGAGAAAAATTGATATACATGACTCTTGCCACATCAGATCATGCATTCAATGCAACAATATGGGATGTCCTTGTAGATCCTAGCTACCATGTATATATAATATATTATAAAATAAATGGATAATATACTTAAATATATTAACCTTTTCATTACTGCTTCCATCAACGGTACTCAATATTTTTTTTTTTTTTTATTAAAGACCAACATGCTCTCATTACATATACTAAAATAAATAAAAATAAAAAGAAATAGTTTTATGAATCTACTATAAACAAAAAATAATTAAATATAAATAAATATTTCATTTTTATTATTGAATTCCATTCCGCCCAAACAAAATCTCACATTCCGATTTCAATTCCAATTCTACATATCTACATTTGTAGTATTCCAATCATAACAATTTTCCAATATTTAATTTACCTATTTACCACCCTTAAATTAACATATAAATCACAAGTGAATAACATATGAGTTACATGTGATTCATATGTAATTTACATTTGAATCATATGTAATTCACAAGTAAGTCATAAATGATTCACATATGAATTACATGTGAATTCACATGTAAATCACATCACATGTAAATCACAAATGAATCACATATAAGTTACATGTGATTCATATGTAATTTACATACGAATCACATGTCATTCACAAGTAAATTACAAGTGATTCACATATGAATCACATGTAATTCACATGTAAATCATAAGTAAATTCATATATGATTCACATGTAATTTACATATGAATCACATGTAATTCACAAGTGAATCACATATGAATTACATGTGATTCACATATAAATCACATGTGATTCACATATTAATCGCATGTGATTCACAAGTGAATCACATATGAAATATGAATTATATGTGATTCGCATATAAATCACATGTCATTCACATATGAATCACATATAATTCACAAGTGAATCAAATATGAATTACATGTGATTCATATATAAATCATATGTGATTCACATATAAATTACATGTGATTTACATATAAATCACATGTAATTCACATATGAATCACACGTAATTCATTAGTAAGTCACGAGTGAATCGCATATGAATTACATGTATATGAACACATGCATTTTGAGTGAGTGTTCTTTATTTTTATTTTCTTATGAATTTTACATTTGAATATTAAAAGATACAATCACAAGTGAATATCACATTATATAATCGCATATAAATCTTACATGATATATACATATGCATTTTTGTGAGTGTTCTTGCATTAATCATTTTTTTTCTTGTAGATTTGAAAGAATTTTTGGAAACTTTTGAAGATGTAACGGTGATAAATTGAAGAAAATATAGAAATCTTGATATGAAGAAATGATAACACTGTGAATCTTTGTAGCTTTTTATTTTTATTTTTTATATTTTAGTTTGTATCGAGTAAAATACTTGTACAATTATGTTTATAGATTGATTAATAAAAACAAGATTTTTATGATTTACTTATGAATATTATAGTATAACAAATATGCATATATGCATTGAAAAAAAATGCATATATATACACCTAAAACGTTGATTTTTTTTGTTAAAAAAATTAGGGTTTTTTATTTTTTAAATATTCTAGGTTTTTTTTGAAACAATTGCAGTTTTTTTTTTTTTTTTTTTTTTTTTTTTTTTTTTTTTTTAAAGAAAATTGATGTTTTTTTTTTCTGAAAATAATGAAGTTTTTTATAAAAAATTGCAGATTTTTTTATTGAAAAAATTGCAGTTTTTTTTTTTTAAAAAAACATTTTTTAAAAAAGAATTGTAGTTTTTTTTTTTTTGAAAAGATTGCATTTTTTAAAAAACATTAGTTTTTTTGTTTCAATTTTTTTAAAAAATTCAAGCTTTCTGAAAAAAAAAATTGAAACATCTCTAGTTTTTTTAACGAAAATCAAATATTATTTAAAAAAAAATCCAAAATTTGATTTATTATGTAAATTTTGTCCAATAACACAAAAAATAAACATTACATGAGACCTGTAAAATTACAATCATGCCCTAAATGTGTTAATTTTGATCTAACGCTCCACCTTTAGTTTTCAAGTTTTCGGGAAACTATGAGTTCTCAACCGATCTCACCCATATATATATATATATATATATATATATATATATATATATATATATATATATATATATATATAAGATTACGATTATGCCCTTAATGAATTAGTTTTGATCTAACGCTCCACTTTTAGTTTTCGGGTTCTTGGGAAACTATAAGTTCTCAACCGATCTCAGCCCTATATATATATATATATATATATATATATATATATATATATATATATATATATATATATATATATATATATATATATATATATATATATATATATATATATATATATATATATATATATATATATATATATATATATATATATATATACGACTGAGATCGGTTGAGAACTCATAGTTTCGCAAGAACCCGACAACTAAAAGTGGAACTTTAGATCAATACTAATTCATTAAGGACATGATCGTAATCTTATCAATCTCAGTTTTATTTTTTAAAAAGTGCATATTTTTTAAATTTTTATAGAAAACATGAATTTTTGAAAAAAATTGAAAAACAAATCTATTTTTTTAAAAAAAAACTACAATTCTTTTAAAAGCATTTAAAAATCATTAAAATTAAAAAAACTGGAATATTTAAAAAATACTATAATTTTTTAACCAAAAAATCAACATTTTTGGTAAATTTATGCATATTTTTACAAATGTATATATGCATATTGCATATACTATAATATTTGTAAGGAAATCATAAGAAAACTCATTTTATTTACTAAAATATAAACACAATACAATAAGTATTTTATTCGATACAATATAAAATATAAAAAATAAAAAATGCTACAAAATTTCAAAGCGTTTTCATGTATTCGTGTCAATATTTCCATATTTTCTTCAATTTAGTATTTTTACCTCTTCAATATTCATCACAATTTCTTCCAAATCAACAAGAAAATTAAAAAGAAATTGATTGATGCAAAAACACTCACAAAAATACATATGCGATTTACATGTCAATCACGTGTAATTCATACGTGATCTACATGTAAATCACATGTAATTCATATGTGAATTACATGTGAATCACATGTAATTTATATGTGATTTACATGTGAATCACATGTAATTCATATGTGAATTACATGTAATTCATATGTGAATTATATGCGAATCACATGTAATTCGTATGTGAATTACATGTGTATCATATGTGAATTACCTCTTTGTTGTAGCTTGTAGTTTTGACCTTTAAGAACTTAGCATTAATAGTATGAATGCCTCAAATGGAATCACAACACACCTTTGGACAAAAGATGACTTTTGAGAGAATATCCTCACACCAAAATCGGCTCAATGATCTTTCAAGAACTAGTGTCCACTTTTGGAGGCTAAGGGGCTTCTTATATAGTGTGGCTTAATTAGGGTTACACCATGCAAACCGTAATGTGCATGACTTTCCACATTCCTTAAGCTCCATGAGTTTTAACCTCCATGGAGTATCCATGGCTCACCCCATGGGTTTAGCCCAACATAAAGAACTATGGATCACAAGCCTACTTTATAAGAATGAATGATTTACCAAATCAATCCCCATTTATTTAATTAGTCTCTTTTGATCACAAAATTAATTCCAAACTAATTCTTGATCAATACTAATTAAATAATATGATTTCATATTAATATATTAGAGCTTATAATATATTAACAAATCATAAATAACCTCTTCTCAAAAGTCCATTCCATCAAACTGTCCTGGTGATATGCAACCCAAATGGACCATGCTACTCTTGGGTCAAGTACATACCAATTATAGTTATGGACTTGTGCACTAATCCAACAATCATAAGTCCATAACTATCATCATAATTGTTAAACTAATTTTTTTCTCGTAAACAATGGACCTAAAGTTCATCTGTTCTTCTAAGTAAGCCTGCAGGTTCCTCATGTACTCCCTTTTGAAGCCTTAGACTCCTAATTTTCCACTTTTTCTAGTGTTGATTCTTTGGATGTGCAGTAAGCATGAAGATCATAAGCTATAATCATATTCCAAAATCAAGTAGCTTAATCAAGCACCATGAGATATATACCCTTACGTTTGGACAACTATACTTTTGGGAGTGATATTAGTGAGAAGTAATACAACAACCTGAAATTAAATTAACAACCAAATCATTTAGGTTTTTAAGATGAAATTGTATTCAGGTGGATGACATTTAGGTGTCTCAGCTTCGGAAGTGTGTCACTGACGAGGATGCAGTTATTTCCTTGGATGACATTCAGGTGGATGAGAGCCTGAACTACATTGAGAGGCCCGTTGCAGTTTTGGTTAAGAGAACTAAGGTTCTACGTAACAAAGAGGTGAAGCTGGTGAAGGTACAATGGCAGCACCGGAAGGACTCAGAATGGACATGGGAGCCAAAGGACGAGATGCAAGAGCATTACCCGGACCTTTTCACATCAGCAGACTTCGAGGACGAAGTCTAGTTCAAGTGGGGGAGATTTGTAATGCTTCATCCATGTATTATTTATTTCTCAATTTTTAGGGTTTTGGACTGGAACTCAACGAGTTGGGAAGCTCCAACTCGTTGTGTAGGAATTCTTTTAGACGCGGGTTTAAGGACTCAACTCAACGAGTTGGGGAGCCCTAACTCAAAGAGTAGACGCTGGAAAGGAAAATCCTAATTTTCAGGCTTTGCACCCTATTTAAAGGCCTTAAACCCTTTTGCTAGCCTCCCTCATCTCCCCCTTTGTCCAGAGAAACCCTAGTTCGTGATTTTCCTATCATTGTGAGTGTGTGAGAGCTTAGAAAGTGCATTCTTGGTGTTTGTTTGAAGAATCTTGAAGGAGGAAGTGCATAGATGTAGGAAGAGGCTGTAGATCCGGTGTCTTCACTATTGAGGCAGTCATATTCAGGTATAAATATGATACCTTGATCATTCTTTTGCTAGATCTCTCCATTAGAGGTTTTTGTGTCATTTTAGCTTATTCTTGGGCCATTCTTGGTTTTGCGCATTACTTGAAGCTATGACTTTAGATCTGGACATCTAATGGCCTCTTTTGATGTAAAGTTTCCATTTTTATTAAGTCATGGCCCTTCCTCATGCCCTAAATCCCTTAATAAACCATTTTGGAGTGTTTTAGACCCTTAATTCCATGCATGGACGTTAAGTTAGAAACTTTACGTGATTAAACCACCCTAGAACCTCAGATCTGCAATATGAAGCATTGAAGCAAAGAGCTAGAGGCCTAATGGGTCAAGACCCTCTTGAAAGGAGCTAGGGTTTGGGTCTAAAGCTTATTAGATGATGTCAGGGGGTAACGTTAGAAACTTTACCCTCTTACTTGTCTCTGTGGTTAGGAATCTGAAGTTTGGAACCTTTGGATTCGAGAAAAAGGGGCTTAATGCATTAAGTGGGTTGGCAGACTAAAGAACTCAACGAGTTCACAAGGGAACTCGACGAGTTGGCTCGGGGTTTCCCCGATTTCTGGATACTGAGAGAACTCAACGAGTTGATGAGATAACTCAGCGAGTTGTCTAGGGTTTTCCCCAATTTTCTGAACACTGAAGGGACTCGACGAGTTTCCAGATACACTCGATGAGTTGGGTCAACATGGACTGTTGACCTTGACTTTGACTTTGACTTTGACTCTGACCATGGTTGACCATGTTTGACTTTAAGTGTATCTTTGGTATTTTGGGATTTTTACGAAGTTAGTCACATGATGATTGTAGCCAGTTGAGTTCAGAGCGGTGAGTAAGGATTTAATCGTATCAGTTCAACATTTCTTGAGAGGTGAGTCTCCTCACCTTACCAATGGGTCGAAGGCACCAAGGCTGTCCCATTTTGTGATATGTGGTACACTAGTTGGTTATATGCTATGTGGTATGCTAGTTGTTGTTGTGATATTTGCAGGTAAAGACCATGGGGGTACCCATGACACTTGGTTGTAAGACCATGTGGGGGTACCCATGGTGTTCCAAGTAAGACCATGGGGGTGCCCATGTCACTTGGTTGTAAGACCATGTGGGGGTGCCCATGGTGTTCCAAGTAAGACCATGGGGGTGCCCATGGCACATAGGTGCAAGACCATGTGGGGGTGCCCATGACATCCTAGAGTAAGACCCTGGTGGGTGTCCAAGGCATCCTCATATGTTTATATGCATCACTTATATGATTGATATGTATTATATGATTATGTGGTTTACATGGGGTATGCTCTAGGGAACTCACTAAACATTAGCCTACAGTTTGTTGGCTGTTTCAGGTAATTCAGGATCTAAGGGCAAGGGCCCGACGTGATGGGGCGACATGCACTCTCTGGCATTTTTTGGGGACACTCTGATTCATGAATAATTTATCTGATGTTATGGATTTTGAAAACAATCATGATTGGGATTTTATAATTTATGTAAATGATTTCGTTATTTAAAAATAAAAATTTTTATTGAAAATTTGGGCTGTTACATGTATATTTTTACCTATTTCACAATCAAAGGTGCTAAATTGTCTCTCTTAAGATAAATCACACCATCCTTCGATTTGGTTAGCTCTAACTCTGACTTCTCTATCCAAATCCTTCTCTCGTCACTTTTATTTGTTACCCTACTGATTTGATCGTTTAGGTTAGAATTACTTTGATGTGTTCTTTTTTAACTATCGCTAAAATTAGAGATAGTGTAATTTAAATCATCTAATTCAAATTCGTAATGAGTAACTGGAATATTAATAGATTGGAGTATAGCGTGTACCTTACTAATAAGCGTATCACATTCACTCACCTGTTCAAAAATAGGTCTCGCAGCAAAACAATTTTTAGAGGGCCGACCGCCATCAGTCGCGTTTACCCTCTGTTCCGAGACCCCGCTCTGAACAATCAGACATCTTCCTTCATACTCCTTGGCTTCAGACTTAGCAACAAAACATCCACCATGCATAGATTTCCGAACCTCATCATCTTCGGAATCAGTGGACCATACTTCAACACTTCCAAAATCATCAATACCTTCCTGCACAATCAAAGCAGGCTTCGCATTCCCAACATTCTTTTTCTTCAACTCCTCTATCTTTTGAAGATAGTAGGCTTCATATTTCTCTACCTCCTTCTTCTCATTCAGCCTTTTCAACATGCACTCCTTAGCAAAATGATTCTTTCCATGGCAGTAATTGCATTCATAGCTAGAATCTCCTAATAACTTTTTCTCTTGTTTTCTTCATCCTTTTGAGAGTTCTTGAAGCTCTCATCTTTTGGCTTATCTGAACTATAGTTTCCCATCCTATTCTTGTTCTTGAAGCGCCTGAAGTTCTTTTTAGCAAACCTCTTGGCATTAGACACCAACAGAGCATATTCTTCTTTTGTAAGATCACAATCCGAAAGGTCAGATTCGGATTCTTCTTTAGCCATCTTTTTTCCCTTCACAACCATGGCCAACGAACTCATGCTGGACACAAGCTTTACATCTTTCATCACTTAATCTTTGTGGAATCTTAGAATCCCCATAACCTTTGCCAATGTATAGCTCTCAAACTATTCATGAGCTTTTACTGTGGGTACCACTGCTTTCCATTCCGATCTTACACCATTCATAAACGTGACTTTTTGCTCTATTATTTCATGCTTGATTTTATGTTTTAACATCCTACTCAGAAGATGATTAAAATGATTGAATGTTTTATCATGTTTTTGTTCTAGCTTTTGAACAAAAGCACCAGACTTTGATAACAACAATGTTTGAACCGAGTGTTCCAAATCAACATCGCTTGAATAAAGTTCCTTTAACCTATGCCAGATTTCCTTTGCCGTCTCACATGCACTCACCAGATGAAAAGGATCTGGAGGAAGAGCAAACCTTATTATCATCAACGCCTTGATGTTACTCAACAACTTCTCTTTTTCATCTTGAGGAATATTTGTGTGTTCAACAAGAAGAGCATTGTATTCAGCTTGAGTTTTGATAACTTTCTGAGTTGCTGTGTGAGAAAACGTCTATTGTGTCATTGCTTGCCATATGGTTAAGTTGTGTTCTTCAAGACCTATAACATAATCTTCAAAGTGTAAGGCCCAGACTTCATAATCCTGTGGGAAGAGGATTGGGATCTTGGTTGTAGAACCAATGCTACCAGACAGATTGAAAGAAAAAGTATGGGGATCTTCGTGTTGTATGATTTACAGAATCATAAAAACTTGTATAGAATCAGATGTGTAAAACAATAAACAAGTTTAGGGTAAAACTGAGAACTAGATCTGACGTCTACAATCGATAGAAATGATGAATACGACAACACAAATCCAACAAAAACGCAAACCCTAACAGAACTCGACAGAAGATTAGCATATGAGTTACACAATCTCCTGCTCTAATACCAATTGTAGGAACAATAAACTTAAGATCGATAGATTCTAAACAATAAAGTGAATCAAAATAACAAGAACAATGATCAAAGATGTTCCGAATGCTTAATATTATCAAAGTTTTAGAAGAATCCAGCAAGAAATATTTTGTAAAAGCTAAGTGGGCAATAAAATCGATTAACCCTAAAATGATACATGCATGCATAATAAATAGTCTAACCCAAGAAAATCATAATGACGAATGGACTGACCCAACCCGTTAACAAAAGACTAAATACATAGATAACAAAATTTGACACAATACATTAAATAACCCAACAATTGATTTATTTTGAAAAACACAACCCTTGTTAGTTAAATCAAACTAGGCCCCAATGGATTAAGTTATTACAAAAATGGTCCCTCTTTGGATATAATTTATCATAAAATGCTCCCTTGTGTGAGATGAATTACAAAACAACTTATTTTTTTTACAAGTCCATTTGATTTAAAATAATATAAAAATAGTCCTGGGCCTTTTTTTAGTTCAAAACGATGTCAAGATGTGGTTTCTCACGTGAAGCTTCACCAAAACCGAGCTTAGATCGAGATTATGCATCGAATGTAAGTTTCTACAGTTCCTCTTTTACAGTTCTAATATTTGGGGGAGAATATATGCGTGTCTATTAAAGTTTTGATGATTTTCAAGTTTTATATACAAAATAGCATCATACTTTATTATTGGTTAAAATTTTATGAAATAGCAATGTAAAAATGTGATAAATCACCGGTAAATCTATTAAGTTAAAGTAGATTGTTAAAAGACGATATATTTGTACTTTACGTGGAATATGAATATAATTATTAAGAAAAATCACAAGATTATAAGTAAATTGCTATAATAACACAATTGATATTATAAGTCACAAAAATGAAAATGATCAAAAATTTTACTAGCATATAAAATGAACGTACATTGTTATATTTGGTAGAAAAGTCAAATTTATGAAATCGAATAATTAATAGTTAAAATTATCGAAATTTTACTTTTAATATATAGAAGTTATGTAAAAATGAATGTAAAATTTATTAATATATTTTATATTAAATACAAAAATATAACTCATTTTTACTAAGTTGTGGGTTTCTATTGCAATAAATAACATGATCGACTTAAAGTCTTAAGAGTATTTATTTGCGAAATATTGTATTGTATTCATCCCATGAATTATAAATATCATGGGAATTGTTGGTTTCATATTGGTTGAAAACTAGAAAATATTATAAAAGTAGTCGTTATGATGCCCAAATTTTGTCATAACAGACAATAGAAATTTGGAAATCCATTAAGTCTTACGTATCTTAAATACTAAAAGACTCCAATCAAATATTATTCCTAAACAACAAAATCATAAATATTCAACAATCTTATAACGGGTAGTTTAGGAATAGGATGCCTAGACACATTGTTAGGATCCAAAACTCTAGGGTCTCCCTGTAGGTGTGCCGTTGTTTCTAAAGCCATCCGAGTTTAGTTCGTTTTCTAAGCCATTTGGGATATGTTGTTGGGTATACTAAGACTATGTTTCTTGTTGAAAACCCTCTATTTTTATAACCGTTAATCCACATGGAACGACTAATGACAGGTATAAGTGTCATACTGTTGATCTTATAAGGTCCGATTGCCCATCTAGAGTTGCTGGCTACAACTAACATGTGACGAGATGAATTTTGGCGCTGACGTTAGCGTTGGATTAGTGTCAAAGTCCATAACTATAATTGGTATCTACTTGACCAGAGAGTAGCATGGTCCATTTGGGTTGCATATCATCAGGACAATTTGATAGGATGGACTTTTGAGAAGAGGTTATTTATGATTTATTAATATATTATAACTTCTAATATATTAATATGAAATCATATTATTTAATTAGTATTGATCAAGAATTAATTTGGAATTAATTTTGTGATCAAAAGAGACTAATTAAATATATGAGGATTAATTATGTAAATCATCCATTCTACTAATGTGGACTTATGATCCATAGTTCTTTATGTTGGGCTAAACCCATATGGTAACCCATGGAGATTTAAACCCATGGAGCATGAAGAATATGGAAAGTCTTTCACATTAGGGTTTACATGGTTTAACCCTAATGTAGCCACACTATATAAGAAACCCCTATCTCATGAAATCGGCCCATGCATGTGTTCTTGGAGAGCCATAGCCGATTTTGAGTGTAAGACTTCCTCTATCAAGTTATCCTTTGTCCTAGATGTGTTGTGATTCCATTTGAGGCATTCATACTATTGGTGCTAAGCTCTTAAAGGTTCAAGGCTTCCAACTACACTTAAAGGTATGTCATCTAACTTGTATTTCATGTTGTTTATGCTTCATTGTATGTTAGCTAGGATGATGCTTTGGAATATTGAATGTGTGCATGTATAATAGAGAAAACATAGATCCAAAGCATCTAGGGTTGCATGTACACCATAGGAGTGTTAGAATGCTCAAAAACCCTTCAGTGGTATCAAAGCCTAGGGTTGTTTTCAATTATACTTGATGCTACTTGTTGTTAAAGGTTGTAAAATCGAGTTTCTGCTGTTCTGGATGGTGGACTCGCCGAGTCCTAGCATAATTTTGACCAACTCGCCCAGTTTTTTTTGGCTAGAATTAGACAAGGATCATTACCCTAAGCTGTTTTTTGAACTTATAAATTTGATGTGGTAATTATCATGCTTATCCAATTTATAAGATAATTGTCAAAGTTTCATGTTTTGTATTAGTTTATATGATTATGCTAATTACATGAAATTGGTTTGATATGAATTATCTTGTTCATATGAGTTTAATCTATTTCATGGACATTATTTGACATGCTTGTTAGTTTATTTGATGATCTTTATGACCTTTAGTGTACTCCATAACTTGTTCTCAAGTTATGGAAAATGAAAATTTTTTCTTTTAAAAGACTTCATTAAACTCATAGGTTAAGGTCTTGAAGAGTTTTTTTTTTCTATAAATGTTTTTATGAACTCCATAACTTGTCCTCAGGTTATGGATTTCCAAGAGTCTTTTCATTAAAGCATATATTAAACTCATATGATATGGATTACAAAGGTTTTTGAATAGTTCAAAACGTGCCCTCAAGTTTTGGGATTTGTAAAGTTTCAACTTTTGAATACTTTAGTTCCAAACCCTAGAATTTTAAAAGTTTAAAATTCACCCTGTATACAATTATAATATTATAGGTTTAATATATATATATATATATATATATATATATATATATATATATATATATATATAATATGTATAAGAGTAAAGTCAGTCTTACCATTATTAGGCCTTAATCACGAAGCCGGTCTATAGGGGGGGTATAAGGTTACTGCCTATAAAATGGCAGTTTAATGGGTGTCCATTCTCACCCACCGCTTCCTTGACTGGTAGAGGGTCGTTAGCCGAACGAGTAGGATAGGACTCTAATTCCCCCTTCATTAAAAGTATAATGATAAATATAAAGCAACTAAATACTTATAAATTCCCAATCTTAGTTACTTAGGAAAATGTGAATATGATGCTAACCCATGAAATTGCACTTTGCACCTTGTTAAGTCGTTAGTGGAGCGTGTGTGATTAACCGACACACTAATCTAGGATTGACAGTGCATGGAAAATGGTAGATTGATGTTAATCATAGATCAATGTAGCATGTGTGGTTAACCGGCACATTGGTTAGGTGATTGTAAGATTGAGTATACCAAGCTAATTTGCATGGTTATTCACACCTTGTTTGTAATCCTCAGCATCCCAGTCATAAACTTGAAGGGCACAATCGAGATTTAAACATGCCATTGAATTGTTCAATGAATCTCAAAGGATCTAGGAATTTCAATTCACTTAAAACCTAAAATTATTTTTCATTTTTCGTGGTGTAAATTGGTAAATCGTTATTTACTTACCTTCAAATATTTTGCAGTTTGGATTACGGCATCCCTCTTCCAAATTGTAAAATATTGTGTTGGGTTCTAGCCTTAATATTTCATTTGGGTGTTATATTAAGGAATAAATCAACTAACTTGAATTTCTTCGTTGTAGATGTCTGCCTTAGACAACTATGGTCTTCCAAAATCTTCTAGAACAAGCTTTCATTCTGAATTTGATATTCCACTATTGGATCATGGAAGTGAAAATAATACTTCATTTCCTCCACGTCCTCCAATTATTCTCTGTCACACCCCAAAACCATAGAACGGCGGAAAGGTTATGGGGCGAAGGACGTCATCTACAGTATCACAACAATGAATAGTAGTAAACAAGAAACAACATTATCCATTGCATTAATAATATAATTTTAATACAAGTGTGTTCTGACATGTTTAATAAACACTAAAGTATAAATCAAAATGAAAGATGAGTCTTGAATGAGCTCCATCTTCTCTAAACCTTGCATCGGTACCTGTCTATTGTTGACCTGAGGATACAAGTTATTTTAAAAGAGAGTATTAGCTTTAAAGCTGGTGAGATCATAAGTACTTTAGTGTCTGAATTTGTAAGAAAGTATTTGTAAGTATGTTAAGTGTAAGTATGTAAAAGTTTTGAACCTCCTAGAAAACCCTATGTTTCCTACTAAATGTAGCCTTCTACCAAGGCATCTAGTATCTGTGTGTCTCTTGTAAGAGTGTGTATTTTCCCAAATCCGACTACCATTAACCAAAAACATAGTTTTTTTACATTACCGTGCATCGTGTGAATATTCACAAAGTGAATGTAATGGGAAAAATATTATAGTACTGTAGTATTGTAATAAGTAACTACTGCTGTACTAACTACCTTAAACCAATTGTAATTTAAAGTACCATGTGATCAGCCTGTATCCTGCTACCGACTCTAGTAAAACGACGATGTAAGACGCCGTAAGAAATGACATTTGGCACTCGTGGACTTGCAAGTCCCACTGTAGTGAGCAGCAACGTGTAGGATAGTCAATCCAGTATAGATCTATACGCAAACTCATACGCTTCCCAATTAAGGAGATTCTGGATACAAAAATGGTCATGACAGGTAGTGCCATGCCCCGTTTAGTGGCTCACATAACTGCATGAATGCATATGTAATGAATGTGCTAGCTGTATTGTATGTTCTCCCTCTGTCTAGCCTATATGTATTGTAATGTTCTGCGCGTACTAGCTGTATTGTATGTTCTCTCTCTATCTAACAAGTATTGAAATGTACTGTGTGTACTAGCTATATTGTGTGTTCTCTCTATCTAGCAAGTATTGAAATGTATTGTGTGTACTAGCTGTATTGTGTGTTCTCTCTATCTAGCAAGTATTGAAATGTACTGTGTGTACTAGCTGTATTGTGTGTTCTCTCTATCTAGCAAGTATTGAAATGTACTGTGTGTACTAGCTGTATTGTGTGTTCTCTCTATCTAGCAAGTATTGAAATGTACTGTGTGTACTAGTTGTATTGTGTGTTCTCTCTATCTAGCAAGTATTGAAATGTACTGTGTGTACTAGTTGTATTGTGTGTTCTCTCTATCTAGCAAGTATTGAAATGTACTGTGTGTACTAGCTGTATTGCGTGTTCTCTCTATCTAGCAAGTATTGAAATGTATTGTGTGTACTAGCTGTATTTTGTGTTCTCTCTATCTAGCAAGTATTGAAATATACTGTGTGTACTAGTTGTATTGTGTGTTCTCTCTATCTAGCAAGTATTGAAATGTATTGTGTGTACTATCTATATTGTATGTTCTCTCTATCTAGCAAGTATTGAAATGTACTGTGTGTACTAGCTGTATTGTGTGTTCTCTCTATCTAGCAAGTATTGACTCATGAATGACCTGACTCATTGTATGATTCTTTGTTCTAGTAATAGTATTAGTAACTTCCTAAGCTATGCCTATCATAGTTTACTAGTAATATGACTTGTACATATGAACATGAACGTATACCCTTGCTACCCATGGGTATTGAATTGACTGATAGAACTTTTATGTCTATATATGTATACGTAATATATAACTAATATTTAGACGACCTTCCGACGGATAACTGATGCCCTAAGGCCACATCCCAACAAGGAAAAGGAGATAAAGCGAGCTAGTCTTCCTAAGTCCTTTAAACATTACTTATATAACTATACATACATTGGCATGCATTTGACAATATAAAAGTATAAAAGAAGTTTTGTAAAACCATTGAAAAGTTTAGTAACTAAGAAAGGATGACTTGATGTCAGTTTGTAAAACTATTTGAAAGCAATTTGTTTGATAAGAACAGTTTAAAGTATAAGGAAACCTTTGTTTGAAACACAATTGTAATAGAGTTTGAAAAGAAACATTCAGTATGTAAGACAGTTTGATAAAGTGTTTTAAACAAGTAAAAACGTTTTGGAAAGCCATTTTAAGTGATCTGTCTGGTAAAATAGCTAAAAGAGTAGTAAATCCATTTGTATGCTACTTATTAATCACATGTGATTGATATAATAACTAGCATGCTTCAACTTGTATCCCCCCATAAAAGCATTTAAAAACATTTAAAATATTGATTAAGGGGGTATGAACTCACCTGTAGTGAGTGGTTTGGCTGAACGGACTGTATAGGATGCTAAGTGTCAAGTGAAGACTCGAACACGTACAATGATCCTAGTTAACATATAATAACACATATATGTATCCAGTTAGTCTTTAAACAACTAATTAACAAAGTTAAGACATCCTAAGACATGCAAAACACCTTATATAAGTGCTATAAGTCCTAAGGATTGCATCTAAGTGTTGTAGGACATTGCTATTGAGTCTAGGGTTCAAGGGAACCCTTCATTTGAGTTTACGGTTTTTGTGAACAAAACCCATTGAGTTTACGGTTGTAAACCCATGAGTTTACGGCCGTAAAATCATGCTTCTTTGACCACTTTGTGTTTTGAAGCCTCATAAGTCCTTAGAAGCATTTCTACTTCAAGTATAAGCCTATGGAAGGGATTAGGGCACCATTTCACTCCTAAATGGAGTTTACGGTCGTTAGACCATTTTCCTTTGGGTTTACGACCGTAAAACCATATGGTTTATGGTCTTTTGATGTTTTCAAGCCTTTAACTCATCAAGGAAGGGATCTAAGGAAGTTTCCAAGGCTTACGAGGGACTAGAGCACACTTTGGCACCCTTTTTAGGGTTTACGGTTCAAGAACATCTTGGACCGTAAACACCTTTGATCGTTGGTTTCTTGGGTGTTTTCTTGATGTTTAGAAGTATAAAAATCTTTATAATACTCTAGGATAGAAGTATTTACTAGGTAGAAGCTTGAGAATGTGCTAAAAGTCCAAGAACACTAGTGTGTGTTCGTGGTGAAACTAAGAACACTTGAAGATCTACATATATGGAATGATTTCATGGATGAAATCATGTTAGATCACTAGATTAAGGTAGATATCAACTTATTTGGGCTAGAAACACTTACAAGATGAAGATCAAGAAAGAAAATCCGGATGCTACTTGATAGGATTTGAGTTCTATCTTGAAATGGTGAAAAAGTGTGTAAAATGGCTAAGTGTCATATATATAGTCATTAGGGTTTATGGTCCAAATGCCATTTGGGCCGTAAACTCCAAAATCTTGGAGTTTTTGGAACTTTATTGATGCACAATAAACCCTAGGACATCCTCTCTCCTGATATCTCCTAAAGTGCTAATCCTAAAATACTAAAAGTTATTCCAAAAAGCTTGAAAATTAGCAGAAATTGTTCTGACTTCTATTGAAGTGAAGGGTTGTACATAGTAGAAATTTCGGGTTGTCACATTCTTTATGACCCACAAGCTCGAAGACTTGAAAAGTTCAGGATCACTCAATCCCTATTGAATAGTAAACACAAAGATGGAAGGCCTATATGTAGTCATGTCTTGGACATGAAGCTGCATATTGATAGGCTGAGGATGTTGGGTGTCGTCTTCCCAAGGAAGTTGGCTATTGACTGGGTTCTTCATTTACTTCCTGAGTCATATAGTGAGTTCGTTAAAGACTACTATGTGACAGATCATGACATGACCCTAATTGATCTCACCTTTTTGCTAATTGTTGCTGAATCAACAATGGTTTAGAGCAATGGTCAAGAAAATCTGACTGGAAGATCAACATCCCAAGCTGACATGGACATCACAGAAAAGATTCCTTCTCCTAAAGGAAAGGAATTGGCCATGGTCAAAAGTTATGATCATAAGAGAAAGGCCAATTCTGAGACTGTTCCATATAAGCCTGTGTGTTTCTACTACTAAGGAAAGGGACATTGGAAGCGAAGCTGTCCTGACTACCTGAGTAGTTTAATCAGATTGTGTGGTTCTGCTCCAGGTAAGTCTATTGTCTAACTCTATTAAGCTCCTAATTTTTGATTCTTAATACATAATGTGACAAGGTTGCATTTTGATGTTTTGTAGGATCAAGCAAAGGGAAAGAAGCTTAGAAGTAAGAATATGATGAATCTGACCACGAAGATGGATTTTGATCGCATGGTTCGAAGATCGGATTTTTGAGTTGTTGCTTAGGAGTTATGACAGATTGCTTAGAAACATGTAATAACATAGTTTTCATTTGAAATTGTATTGTAAGGAAAAGTTTTTTCCGCACTTTATAAAGAAAAAAAATGTTTTGTTTTATTTGATTATATCTCCTTGCAATGACATTTGTGAAAATTGGTGTTTGTTTGTTTCTAATTTTAGCAATATGGATTTGATTCTTTTAATTGTAGTAGTGTCAAAATTTACCAAATAAGGAAAGACTCTCATCACCCAAGTTTCCATTGGACAAAAACTTGGAATCATGCAAGTTACATTGTATGATGAATGAGAATTTTCATCTTTGGCAAATTAAGACTAATTCCTTGATCACATGTATATGTGAGTCAAGTGAAGGACTAAAGGATCGAGTACACATTCTTGTGCACTGGTCAAGTCCACCACAAAGAATGAAAAGACTATTCGTCATGATTTACTAAGGTCTAGTAAATATGGTTATGATTACAAGTTTAAGCATAAATTCTGAAACATTGGAAAAGTTTCAATGTATAGCAGAACGAATGAGTAGAATCAAATCAGGAAGAAGGATAAAAGTTTCTCCAATCTGAAAAGATGGGAGAGTACTGTGGTATCTTGTTTTATGATAATCTTAATGATTATGGAAAACCATATCACAATTGACCCTCTAAGGACATCTTAGTGCACTCTTATAGCTAAGAAGAGGATTCATAAATTGTTGAAATGGTTAAATCAAGAAGATGAGTCGTACTTCCTTCCAAAATAATTCTTAGAGTCATACTCCAAGATTGTAATTTGAGTAACATAATCTTAAGAAAGGTTTAAAAGACTTGTCAAATGTAGGGTAAAATGTTTCTTACTCTTGTACATTTGAAATTGGTAAGTTGTAATGTCTTGGATAAGACAAAGACCAACTATGACGAATTATGTGAAGTGATTGTCTTAATAAGTGTGACAACCCGATATTTCGAATCAATGTAATGACCTGAGTCAAATATTGTAATTTATTTATGAATAAATAAATAAAAATAGCGTCAAAAATGAAATGTTCAAAAGTCTCCATTGGGATACATAAAGTAATACATATCGTAACAAGGTTTTCAGAAATGTAAAGAATACAAAAATCCAAGTTATAAAGAAGAAGTTATGACAAATCGAAAATCCGCAGCGAAACCGGTAAAACAATGTTGATAAGTTTATTAAACTTTTGATTGATTAGATCTTATAACAGGCGAATCAAGAAAGTAATAACAGGAAGATAAAGAAACTCAAGAATGGATCTGAAAGAGTCGAATGATTCAATTAACTCAATCCTCAGTAGAACTCGATGAAGAACTTCCGCTATAGAGGATATTAGGGTTACAAAAGATAAGATCTGTGAACGCTATGAAAAACTCTATCAAAAACTTACGTTCTAGAATGCATGCAAGCATCTATAAATAATAAACCCTACAAAATAACTCACGGATGGATAGACCCATACCGGAGACTAAACTGGACTAGCTAACGAGCCCAAGATGCAACACAAACTAGACCTAACAATCTCCCCCTTTGTGTCAATTGGAGCGAGACTATCACTTCTTCTTGCTGGGTCCAGCTGCCGGAACCTTCTTAGTGGTATCAAACAGACGAGGGATAAGAGCAAGGATTGTCTGTTTGAAGTGAATGTACCACTGGATCATATCATCGAAGTACTTCTTGTCGTCTGCTGAGTTTTGCTTGCAATGATGAATGATACCCAAAACATGTTCCAGGCATGCAGTGCTGTATAGATGTTTGTCTGCCAAAGTGAACATGCATTTTTGGCCTTCGTTTATGGTAAACATAACATAATTTCTTTTCGGGTCTATCTTGGCAGAACCTCTAAGCACCTTGAACCGAACGTTCGTGAAGTTCCCTTCTCGATACGGCTTGAGGACCCGAACGTTGATAATCTTCTGATCACTCCATGTTTGATACTGTGGTTGAGCAGCTCTCAGATAGAAGTCGACAAGATCCCTGTCAACCTTAGGATGAGGATGAGGGATATCTGCAACGTTGTCAAAGGCATGGAAAATGAAGGCCTTTTGGGTCAGTGGCATGTCGAACTGAGAATCGACAGAATTGATACGATCTAGTGAGATCACCGGTTCGAGCCACAAGATGATTGGGGTTTCAATCGCTTCTTTCAACAACATCTCAAGAGTCCATGGAGGAAAATAAGTTTTCCTACTCTCAAGAAGGTCGTGAGCCTCTTTCATCTTTCTTTCAGCTTCCTCAGCCTCTCTAGAAACCCGAGCGCTCATATCAGCGTCCTTGTCTCGACCTTGTTTTTTCAAGAGATCAACAATCGTCTCTTTGTCGTCGTCATTATCTTCAGCAATTTATTTCCCTTTGTCTTTGACACCTGAACCTGAGGCTTGGCCTGTTGGAGGAGGTTCGGTTGTTTTTGTTGCTGTAGAAGTGGGAGGCGGTTGAGATACGTTCTCTCCCCCTTGTTTTGGAATGGACACGAACTCAAGGAGCCCTTCAATTTTGCTCAGGAGATAAAGGGCTCGAGCAAGCTTTTCCGCAAGAGTACGCCTCACTGAATAGTTTAAAATTGGATCATGTGCTTCAAGGATGTTTGAAAGGGCTGCGTGGACATCCGAAACACACGATGAAATCACCTCTCTTTCAGATCGAAGAGACTCAATCTCCTTTTGAGAATTAGAGAGTTGAAGATTCTTGACCATAAGAGCAGTGGTCTTTCTAGCGAGAGCATCCATGAGGGAGTTCTCAGCAGCTAGATCTTCATGAAGCTTGGTCAGGCGCTCCTCAATGGTCGCCTTAAACGCTGAGTTGTCGTCGGTGAGAGTTTGACGAAGAGTGGCGAAAGACGTCAGTTCTGAGGTAACTGAGGTAGCCAGCTTGTTGACAATCGGGTCAAGCTTCGTTTTAGTGGCTTCGGCAGTTTCCTGTAAAGACTGCAAAAGAGAGGAGGCATCAGTAAATAGTTTTTCGACTTTTTCGATCGCAGCAGCACAAGCTTTGGTGGAGGCGTCAATGGCGGCAGTAGCTGAGCTAACGGAGGCTTCATGAGCCTTAGAAAAAACATCAACACTCTTCTGAATAGGAGCCTCAGAGATGGTAGACTGTGATGAAGAAGAAGAGGAAGCGATGAGAGAATCAATCTTCTCGTGAAGCTCCTTGAGATGCTTTTTGGTGACGGGAGCATCATCATCATCGTCACTCTACACCTGATACGGGCTGTAGTAGACCGAATCAAATGTCATATTCTCCCCACCAAGAAATGGTTCTTCATCCTTTGCGGACTGAGCAGGAGATGAGGTTGGAGGGGATGGTGGAGGATCGGTAGTGGGAGTAGGTTCGGGTTTTGATGTGTGTTCGGTAGTGGGAGTGGGTTCAGGTGCTTTAGTAGGAGCCCCCGTATTAGATATGTTGGTTCTTACTTCAGCGGTTGTTGTGGTAGCTTCAGTGAAAATGGGAGGGGGTACTCGGATAGAAGTAGGTGGTATTTGAGTGGTAGAGGTTATGGGGGGAATGGAAATAGGAATGGTGATTGGTGGAGAAGAGACAGGTGAAATGGAAAAGTGTACTTCTGGGGTAGGCGATCGTGGAGGAGTGTTACCACGAGGAGACCCGTCAGAGTCTGATTTTTCTTCCTCAGATTCGCTTGAGGAGGAAGCGAGTATCAGTTTTCGCCTGGGTTGGGTTTTTTGCTTCTTCAATGGAGGAGATTGAGCAGCCTTGGTAGGTTTTCGTTTCTTGGGAGAAGGGCCTTTCGCTCCCTTGCCAACCTGCTTGTCTTTTCCCTATTCATTCTTCTTTCCCCTTGGAGCGGGCTTATCAGCTTCGTGGATGGATTTAATTATCTCAGGAGTGAGCTCTCTAGGACCAGAGCGACGAAACTCCTTGTATGTTCGGATGATGCGGCTGTCGGCAGGAACGTCTCCAAACATTGACTCAGGGATGGAGCCAATAAACTGAAATTTTGATGCATCGGAGACTATTATCTTCGTGGTATGGAAAGTACCTATCGAAGAGAGTGGAGAATCAGCAACAATGGGGACGGGATACTTGTCCATCACCCATTTTGTGACTAGAGTCCAGAATCGAGCGTAGGAAATCTCTAAGTGTCGAGATGTGGAGGCAAGGCTCTGGATCAGTTGCTGCCATAACACCAACCCATAGTCGAGGTTGATTCCGTTGTATACCCCATAAAGAATCGTGATGAACAGACGACTTGCTCCGTCTGAACCGACACTGCGTTCTGATAACCCCTTGAATAGCACCAAAAATAACCCATTCCATTGTGGAGGCAGGCATGATTTCTTGAACTTAGTGACCGTCGTCAGAACCTCGGTGTATCCCATGTTATAGAACATAGAAAACAGGTGACCCACCGGAATGGATTCAGGATTAACCCTAGATGAATTGGGTTCAAACCCTAAAAGTGAGCAGAATCGCTGCTTGGAGATTGATGCCTTGTGATCAAGAATGTCGAAGAAGATCCTATCGACAGACTTATCATAATGAGTAGTGGCGAAAATTTGGGATAAGCATTCCATTGGAACAGCTTCAGCTTTGGTGAGAGCGGGAGCAAGCGGCGAGTATTTTAGGCATTCGATGATCGGGAACATGAAGGCATCATAAACATGTGGAGTAAGATCGATGATCAAACTCTGTTGAGGACGAATCGGCAGGATGTGGGAAGTGGCATGAACAGATGATGAATCCGCCATTGAAGTAAAGAAGTTGGGAGAGATGATGAACAGTAGAATTCTCAAAGCTTTTCTTGCTCTTTGAATTTTGGGTGCAGTAAAGAGGTAAAAAATAGTCAAGATTACCTTTTATACTGTGGCTAAAGGAGAGAGAAGAATCCGTTCCCAAATCTTCGAAGGAAATATGAAGGGTTTTTCGGAGGTGATTGATGCGTGACAGTTGGTAGCCCCGATGATTACGCAGGAAAGAGAAGAACTATCCCGATTCACGCGCCTTCCCATCAGGCGCCGTTTTAAGAAAAATGGTTCCACTTCGCACGCCTTTCATTCAAGCGCCATTTGAAAATCAAAGCGATTGGACTCCCGCCTGAGTCAGCATCTTATCCCTTTAGAGGGAACGCCATTTTAAAGCAAAATGACCACATGTAACAATGAGACCCACAACTCTTTTTTTTTATTAAAAAAAGTTGCCTTGTAAGTAATGAGACCAAAATTATGGAAAATCATAAAGATTTTCATGCTTAGTGTGTAAAAGAAAAAGAAATAAAGCAACACATATGGGGGAAATTGTGATGTCAATAAAGACACGAAACAATGAATCCCGGGCACGAATCTCTTCCTTCAAAGTCAAGAGAGACCTTAAAGTGATTGTTTGGTTTCCCGTTGAATAACAATTAGACACTTATTGAGAAGTGTTGAAAGGCTTCTTTTAATTAGGCTAATTTGGGTGGCTTTCGCTTCAGTTTAGAATTCCTGATCTTGACATAAGACAGAAATCTACCGAAGTACTTGTGAGACCAATGTAGTCTGTTGAACAAGTAGGTTTGAAAAGAATCTAAGTGGCATCGTGAAAATATTTTACGTGAAATCTCAAAGAAAAATAAAACTGGATTCCAGGGGAAGAAATGTTATGGGATTTAACAATTTCATAGGAATCACACAAAAAGAAATTAAAGATTTCATGATACATCCCCATGGATAAGTTCGTCAATTCGTTAGAAAAGGCTAGAACAAAGTTGATTGTTCACCGTCAATTCATAGTAGGTATTGAAATGTGGATTTCACTTAGCACGAAGTGACACGAAGCTAAGATCATGAATACAGAAATTGTGTAACCATAAACCTCAGTGGTAATTTCTGAGAGTCTCAAGGGTTACGTTTATGACGCGAATGAGATGGAGAAAAGTAGTGTAGATGGCGTAAAGAAACCAAAGTACCTCTGCTATTAAAATAAGGACCAAGCAGAAAACTCTTATCTCATGTGAAAAGAGAGTAAGGTAGCTCATGATTAGAATAAATATAAAAGCCTAATTGGGAAGACAAGGTTTGTATATACCAAGTCAGTAAGGCTATTATTCAGAATCGAGTGAGGCTTTGGACACATACAACAACATGCTTCTAGGGACACTTAACTAATGAAAGAATTTCCACACAAATAGCCACACAAAAAAATAACGAACACAAAAATAAAAATTGTTTTTGGAGTTTGTTGATTGATAAGAAAAAAAAATAAGAAAAGAAAAAAATTTTTGGAACCGAACCCGAGCGTTCGGTCTATTTCGGTTGCAAAAAAATAAATTTGAAAAAGAAAAGAACTTTGAGATAAAAAAAAACTTTGAAAATAAGAGAGATGAAATTTGAAAAAGATACAAAAGGTTTATAGTCAAAGAAACTACCTTTGAGTGATAAGCGAAGATAAGAGAATAGGATCGGACCCGAGCGTTCGGTTCATTTCGGCACACACGTGAACCGAACCCGAACGTTCGGTTCATTTCGATTCCAACTTTTAGTTTTGAGAAGTAGTTTTTGGTACTGACTCCGATTCCATCATTCCTAGACCTTGTAGAATTTTATTGAAACTCGCTTCAGGAAGAGCTTTGGTGAAGATATCGGCCAGTTGATCGGTGGTTCGAACAAAGTGAATTTCGACGTTTCCATCTTCCACATGCTCCTTTATAAAGTGATACCTCAGTGCTATATGCTTGGTCTTGGAATGTTGCACTGGGTTATGACAGATCCTAATTGCACTTTCTGGATCACAATAAAGTGGGATCTTTTTCATATTGAGTCCATAATCACGAAGCTGGCTTTGAATCCAAATCACTTGAGATGTACAGGAGGCAACTGCGATGTACTCTGCTTCGGCTGTAGACAGAGAAACACATGTATGTTTCTTCGACTGCCAGCTAACCAACTTCCCATCTAGAAATTGGCAGCCTCCAGTGGTGCTTTTCCTGTCTAAACCACATCCTCCAAGGTCTGCATCTGAGTAGGCTTGAACGAAGAAACTTGAGTTTGATGGATACCATAGACCGAGGGAGGTGGTTCGTTTCAGATACCGGAGTATGTTTTTCACTGCAAGCATATGTGGTTCACGAGGATTCGCCTGAAATCTAGCACAATAACACACAGAGAACATTATATCAGGCCTGCTAGCAGTGAGGTACATCAAAGAACCAATCATCTGGCGGTATAACGTAATGTCGACTGCCGGTTTTTCCAAGGATGGTGTGAGCTTGGTGCCAAACGCCATTGGAACTTTAACCTTTGAGTCTCCCATCATGCCAAATTTAACAAGAAGAGTCTTGGTGTATGCTTCCTGGTTGATAAAGATGCATTCGGGTCTCTGTCTAATATTTAAACCAAGGAAAAAGTTAATCGGACCCATTGAGCTCATTTCAAATTTAGTCTCCATCAGCTTTCTGAATTCAGCTGTTAAGCTAGGATTCGTTGAGCCAAAGATGGTATCATCGACATAGATTTGAACTATCATAAGGTGGTTATCTTCCTTCTTACGAAAGAAGGTTGGGTCAACCGAACCTTGTTTGAATTTTGACATCTTTAAGAACTTAGTTAGCGTTTCATACCATGCCCTAGGTGCTTGTTTCAGACCATAAACCGCTTTGTCCAGAATATAACAGTGATTTGGGTACTTTTCATTGACAAAACCTGGAGGTTGCTCCACGTAAACCGTTTCTTGAAGTTCTCCATTTAGAAAGGCGCATTTTACGTCCATTTGGTAGACCTTGAAGTTCTTGTGTGCAACATAGGCCAGAAATATTCGAACAGATTCCAGCCTAGCTACCGGAGCAAAAGTTTCTTCGTAATCAATTCCTTCTTCCTGGCAGTATCCTTTTACCACGAGACGAGCTTTGTTTCGTATTACATTGCCTTCCTTGTCCATTTTGTTTCTAAAAATCCATTTGAGACCAACGACTGAGGCATCTTTAGGAGTTGGAATAAGGCGACAAACCTTGTTTCTTTCAAACTCATTAAGTTCATCTTGCATGGCTTGTACCCAATCGGAATGATCAAGAGCTGTGTTAACTGTCTTTGGCTCAACTTTGGATACGAAAGAATTATACATGCATGAGTCTACTTTGGAGAATAGAGATGATTGATTTGCCTTCAGTTGAGATCGGGTCAGGACTTTTTCAGAGACATTACCCACTATCTGAGATACAGGATGATCTCTGGTCCATTTAATAAGAGGAGGATAATTTGGATCATAAGATGGATCCAATTCGGCGTTGACCATTTCTTCCAATTCAGATTGACTATTGTCATCGAAAAACATGTCAGAATTCTCCCCCTCGACTGATGAGCTCTCAAGTGCAGCAGAACTCTCAGGTGTATCTAGACTTTCTGGTGCTACAGGACTTTCGGGTGTAGCAGAGCTTTCGGGTGCTACAGGACTTTCGGGTGTAGCAGAGCTTTCGGGTGCTACAAGACTTTCGGGTGTAGCAGAGCTTTCGGGTGCTACAGGACTTTCGGGTGTAGCTGGAATATAATTTTCCCCCTGAAAGTGTGAGTTCGGTTGATTTGAAGGAAATGGATTCTCCCCCTCGACTGAAGTACCTTGCTGAGGAGGTTCGTTTGGAACTTGTGCTCCTTCACCCATTTGTTAGGCTGCATCTTCGACGATTTGTTTTAGATGGTCGATTTTGTTGTCTGCTGCCTTGGCTTCCGAGAGAGTAACTTTCTCAGGTACATCGAATAACTCCACAAGCTGATCAAACAAATTAGCAATGGTGGCCGTGACCTGACCTGTTTGAGAGAAAATCTCTCCAATTGCTTCTTCAGCGGCCTTTACCTTCTTGACGTAGTTATCATCGAAAGTCACATAATATGTTTCTTCAATCTTCCTAGAACGCTTATTTAAGACCCGGTATGCTTTTGAAGTAAGAGAATATCCCAGAAATATTCCTTCATTAGCTTTAACGTCAAACTTGTTACGATGTTCTTTGGAGTTGAAGATGAAGCATCGTGAGTCGAACACATGGAAGAATTTTACGTTCGGCTTCCTGTTATTGATGATCTCATAAGGAGTAAGAGAGAAACGTTTGTTGAGATAAGACCTGTTCTGCGTAAAACACGCTGCAGCAATAGCATCAGCCCAGAAATATAAAGGAAGAGAAGCGAAACTTAGCATAGTTCGGGCCACTTCACACAAGGATCAGTTTCGTCTTTCGACAATTCCGTTCTGTTGAGGCGTGTAGGGGGCTGAGAAGTTGTGACTGGTTCCTTTTTCTACCAAAAAGTCTTCAAATTCTCTGTTCTTGAACTCCAGTCCATTATCGCTCCTAATGTTGCGAACGACTTTTCTCAGTTGCACTTCAACTTGCTTGATGAACATCTATAGCTTAGGAGTAGCCTCAGATTTGTGCTTCAGAAAGAACACCCATGTAAAGCGTGAGAAATCATCAACAATAACAAGAATATACTTGCTACCGCCAATGCTTTCGATTGATGATGGACCACACAAGTCAATGTGAAGCAACTCAAGTGGTTCAACAACTTTTGTGTTTATGATGGATGGGTGACTTTGACGACTTTGTTTCCCCATTTCACATGCAACGCACAAGTGTTCTCGATCAAACTTGAGCAATGGAAGACCACGAACATGACCTCCGGTGACAAGCTTGTTGATGTCTTTGAAGTTGAGATGTGAGAGCCTTCGGTGCCACAACCAGCTTTCGTCAGAATGAGCTTTGGATAAAAGACATATAGCTGGATTTCCTTTGATTGGTTTGAGATTGAGAGGAAACATTTCGCCTTTTCGGTCTGATTTAAGAATGACCTTGTTGGATTTCTTCTCTATAATCTCTGAACCTTCGTCGTCGAATGAAACCTTGAGACCGGTACCGCCCACCAGTTGAGATACATTGATGAGATTGTGCCGCAACCCTTCAACGTACGCCACCTTTCTTATTGTAACGTCTCCATTGGTTATCATCCCATAACCCTTTATCGTTCCATAAGAGTTGTTTCCAAACTTGACATTCCCACCATTTTGAAGAGATCGAAACTCCCTTAGCTCTTCCTTCCTTCCTGTAATGTGACGTGAGCAGCCACTGTCAATGTACTATTCTTCGTCGAACTGCTCGTCACTTATAACCTACAAAAATTAAGCAGATTTAGGAACCCAAAGTTTCTTGGGTCCATGTGAGCCTTTCACAGGAACAGGAATAGTAAGAGAAACATCAACAAGATATGTTCTTTTTATTAATGTTGTTTCATCTTTCCTCTTAATAGTGAAAACTTTGATTTTGTTAGGGTTAGTTACAGACATTTTGGTTTCAGATTTTGATGTTTGGGTATTAGTCTACTTTCGGTCTTCCTGGACTAAGGAAATCTTCGATTTTCCTTTCAAGTTCGTTGATGATTTTGAATTTTGTGCAGGAACAAAATAGGGTTTAGAAGAGAATTGAGAATGAGAAGAATTAGAATGGGTGAATTTAGATTGGGAGTTTTTCCTGACTTGAGGTTCTAAATGACCCTTTTGTTTTTGGTCATTTGAGGGACCGAACCTGAACCTTCGGTAGCGTTTGCCTTCGTGACCGAACCTATCCTTTCGGTTGTTGTTGCTCTCGGGACCGAACCTTTCCTTTCGGTTGCTGTTGCTCTCGGGATCGAACCTGTCCTTTCGGTTGCTGTTGCTTTCAGGACCGAACCTAACTTCTGTTCCTCATGCGGCCCGAAAGTCTTTTTCTCTGACTTTGAATTTATATCATGATAAGAGAAATGAGTGTTTTGACAGCGCCAAAACTGCTTTCGTTCCGAGAGATTCTTTTTGTACCTTAGGTTTCTTTGCTGCTTTTGATTTTTCACCTGTTTCGGTTGTCTATGGATATTAGCCTTTTGCTTTAGCTTCTTGACAGCCGGTTCGCTCTTCGTAGATGAGCTTTCGCTTGTGGAGTTGACTTCTGCTACAGGTATTTCTTTTGTGCCACTTGTGCTTGGCACGTCAAAGTTGTCAGGCTTATTCAGTGGCTCTGGTACATATCTTCCTTTTGTTTTCTAGGACGTTCGCTCTGACAAACCAACTGTTTCGTCGGCATTATCTATAGGAGCTGACCAGAAGAACTCATCATAGCCATCTGCGTTATCTTCGTTCACTATGGCAGTGAGTTCGGCTGTTTGATGTTCGGTTACTCCTGTGACTTTATACACCTGATTTGGAGTAGTTCTAACCTTCTGAAACACAAGAGCTTTTTCTTTGAGGGTTAGGGACTTATTCTTGGACAAACGAGCGAATTCCACAGAATCTTCAGAAATTAGGTTTTTGTGGTTTTCGGGTTCGCTCTTGACAAACTCAGAACAGTCAACTTCAACCTCTACAGAAATTTCATTCATGTTATCGTCCTCATTAAGTTCAGATGCGTTTTCAACATCAATTTTATTTTCTGAACTTAACTTGGCACTCAATGAGTCGAATTTTTGTATGGTTTTGGTCCTTAGTTTCAGCTTATCGTTTTCATCCAAAAGATTTTTCAGCATGTTCTTATGGTCTTTGGACTTTATAAAAGATTCTATTTTTTCCAGACCGTACATATAAGTAGAATTCACATCATCCGACGATACAACACTTTCACAGTTGTATGCTTCAGCATCGATTTCATCCTCCTTAAACTCAAGGAAGGGTAAAATCATGCGATGTATTTGTTGTGCTATTTCACAATTCAGATGCAGTTGAGTAATGTTAGCATAAAGTCTTTTAGCAATCAAACAAAAAAGATTTCTTTGTTTTAAAAGTTTCAAATTGTCTCTTTGCAAATAAATGTTTTCATCCTTAGACTTAATCAGCTCCGACTCCTTCTGCTCAATCCACATCCTTTGCTCCTCACTCTTGGATGACACCCTGCTTATTTGGTTAGTTAGGTTAGAATTGGTGACCCGTGTTTGAGTTAAACAACTATCCAGATTTGAGATTCTTGAATTTAAGCTATTTAATTCCTTTTCATATGATTTCTATGGAATTTTGAACGAAATAAAAAGAGATTGAACCTTCTTGATCAATTCATCAAGTTCATTGATCTGCACACTGAGAGGTTTTGCTATGAAGCATAAGTCCTCTCGCTCCTTGGTGTCCTCATTTCCACCATCTGTATTGTATCCCCTCATGTGAGATACGTCAGTCACCATTAGACACTTTCCACTGCTTTCACCACCTTTTGCTACATACGCTTTTCCATGAGAAGGCTTTCTCACCTCATCATCTTCTGAGTCGGTCGACCACACCTGTACGCCACCGAACTCGTCATCCTCAGCCGAACCCTGTACAATAAAAGCATTCATAGAAGGATTAGTAGCAGCTTTCTTTCTCTTAATCTCTTCTAGCTTTTTCATCAGGATTGCCTCTTCATCTTTCTCTGCCATTTTCTTCAGAACACAATCTTTGGCATAATGATTCTTTCCTCCACAGTAATAGCAGCTGACACCAGAATCTCCTTCAACCTTTGCCTCTTTCTTTGGTTCCTCAGTCTTCGGCTCCTCCCTTACTTTTTCTGAACTACAGCTTCCCTGCCAATTTCGGTTCTTATTGGTAGGAAACCTCTTCTTGATGAACCTTTTTGGATTGGACACCATCATAGCATAATCTTCTGAAGTTAGATCGTAGTCCTCCAGGTTCAGATCTTCATCTTCTAGTACATTCTTGCTTTTAGACAGGAGGGCCAAGGACCCCAAATTTGAGACCACACTCTTCTCTTGTATCACTATCTTTTCTTGGGATTTCAGAATTCCCACAAGTTTTTCCAGCGAATATGACTTGAACTGCTCGTGAGCTTTAACTGCAGACACAACCGCTCTCCATTCGGATCTTAAGCCATTCAGAAAGGTGAACTTCTGTTCAATCAGCTTCCTTTCGATATCATGTTTGATCATCTTGCTGAAAAGATGATTGAAGCGATCAAACGTCTGTGTAACAGACTCATCAGAGTTTTGCTTGAACTCACCAAACTCAGACAAAAGCAAGGTCTGAATTGAGTGTTCCAAATCTTCATCTGTAGAATACATCTCTCGCAGCCGATCCCAGATTTCTTTAGCTGTACTGCAGGAACTCACCAACCTAAACGTGTCAGACTGAAGAGCGAATCGGATCAGTCTCAATGCTTTGATGTTGCACTGAAACTTCTCCTTTTCGTCTTGAGCAGCGTCTTTCACATCTTTTAACAGATCATTATACTATTTCTGAGTTTTAATGATTCTGGATGTTCCTGAATGAGCAAATGGTCCAGACACAATAACTTCCCATATAAGATACCCATTATCTTTAGATCCGATGACATAGTCTTCAAAGTGATGCGCCCATACCTCGTAATCTTGAGTGTAAAGAATTGGAATCTTTGTTGTTGATCCAATATTGTTTGAGATGTTGATAGGATTAGATTGAGAATCGTCCATGCTTGATCGTTTAACCTGTTGCAAGATCAGACTTGTAATATGTAATATTAGGGCAAAACAAATAAATAATGAGATACGTCAATTATGGAGTGATGACTCAATAAATATCAGTTAATGCGGAATAACCCTAATCACTTCTTTCATAGAAGAGATGTGTATGAATTACACAGCCTCCTGCTCTGATACCAATTGATAAGTTTATTAAACTTTTGATTGATTAGATCTTATAACAGGCGAATCAAGAAAGTAATAACAGTAAGATAAAGAAACTCAAGAATGGATCTGAAAGAGTCGAATGATTCAATTAACTCAATCCTCAGTAGAGCTCGATGAAGAACTTCCGCTGTAGAGGATATTAGGGTTACAAAAGATAAGATCTGTGAACGCTATGAAAAACTCTATCAAAAACTTACGTTCTAGAATGCATGCAAGCATCTATAAATAATAAACCCTACAAAATAACTCACGGATGGACATGCCCATACCGGAGACTAAACTGGACTAGCTAACGAGCCCAAGACGCAACACAAACTAGACCTAACAAATGTTAAGCGTAAAACAAGGAATTTCAATAGAATATCTTTTAGCCTTAGGTATCTAAATGAAAGTCATATATATCTTTAAACCGTAAACATATATAAAAAGAACGTCCAAATCTGACTTCGTGTGAGGAAATTATGATTTTTCTAAGTTTCGGAGTAGCGGTAGATAACTAGAAACTCAAAAGAGAGATCGAGCGACTTTTAGCCGACGCAACTTAAACGAGAATTGAAGATCTCGACAATAGTAGTACAGCGGTAAAAAGACAGACGCAAACAGACGTCACATGAAGAAGTTATAAATTTTTAACGGATTTTTCCTGTCCCAGCCTACTAAAAACAATATAATAAAATTTAAAGTCAAAATTAGCCGACGGAGTCTAAACGAGAGTTATAGAGCATAATGTCACCTTCGAGTGGGTATAAAGAACGTTGAAAACGAAGCTCGTATGTGAAAGATATGAATTTATGAGGTTCGAGGCATGCACACGTAGGGGGGAACGCCCCGCGTTCAATTGGGGAATGCCCCGCGTTCGGAGCCCTAAGCCTGTCCCGTCGCATGTCAAGTGCAAAATGCACACACTTAAGCTCTCCACTAGTTTTCTTACCCTCACATGCACTCCACACCCTTTATATATGGACCTAAGGCCAAGCCCAAAATACAAATAATCCAATGCTCGGTCCAAACTACAATTAATCCTATACTATTTTTGGCCCAAATAATAAAAACAATAAATGCTTAGAAAAGAAAAGTATAAACCATATTTTTGACCCAACAATCTCCCCCTTGGTTTATAGCTTTCTTTTCTTTTCTTAAATGACCCAACAAGATACCCCTAAAAAGTAGCTGGCTTTTCTTGTTAATCTTCATTGGGAACTTGGCTTCAGCATTAATCTTCAAATTCTTCACAGCTTCAAGATGAACTTGATGAATCTTCAATGAATGACTTCATATTGAGCGGTTGGACTTTTGTTCAGAATTTGGCTTTGAACACACGTCGGGTGAGGAGGCTTAATGTACTGATTCTTGAAAGATAGCGCTTTCAGCTTGAGAATCTTCAGAGAGAACATCAGAGAGAACAAGGTGTTGTTTGTTTTTTCGAAGCGAAAATTCATGAAGTTTGCGGACCACCTCTGCAATCCTCTGTAGCAGAAGAGGTGGAACAAACGGTTGCAGCCTATAATAAGAAGCATGTTTGTTTTTTAACATCTGCAGACTGATGCAGTAAACTGAAATTTAAATAAACTAATTTTATAAACTGAAAATAGTTCTCAACACCGAAATTTAATAATTGTAGTTTTAAAACATTGAAATAATAATAAAAAGAACATGTAAAAAAATAAAAATATAAAACTTTTTTTTAAAAAAAAAACTTTAAAAAATGTAAAAGAAGCTAATAGTTTTATTCTAGAAAAAAAACTAATTTTAAAAAACATTAAAAAAGAAAATAATAAAAAATTAAGAAAGTATTGCAAACATTGTCTACAAAGTTCGTAAAAAATTACACACGTTAAAAAAGATGCAACTGAAATTGAAAATATTATTAATAAAATGGTAAAAAAATTAAAAAAATCATGTTAAAAAAAATCGTGGAAATTATAAAAATGAATTGTGTCACATCCGTAAATAAAAATTTAAGAAAATCAAAGTTTAAAAAAAAAATTAAAAAAAAAGTTATACAAAAATTCTTAAAAATACACTTAGAAAAAATGAAAGCTGAAGAGGATAGAAGAGACAAGTCAAGTGCTGCGCCACGTAGCACACGCGCAGAGGTTTTGTAATCTGAAGTCTTCCAAAAAACAAACTGCTGCGAGAGGGAAAGTGTTACGCGTGTGCTGCGCCGCGCAGCAATAAGTGGTTTGAAGAGGTTTTTATAGAAAAACAAACAACACCCAAATCTTCTGGATCACTTCAGCAAGTTCAAAATAGCAGCAGACTGATTGAGGAGGCTTCAATGCAATGTGTCACATAATCTTCAAGTCAGCTTGACCTTTCTTCTGGGGTTGAAGGATTGAATGTCGAAAGAATAATCTTCATTTCTTGGTCCTTCGAATGCGAATTCTTCGATGCTCACAGATGAAGCCTTGGCTCAGAAATTTTCGACACAAACTCCGTGAGTCTCATCTACACCTGAATTCACTTTTCAAGACAAAACTAAACTAAAAGAAAAAATTAGCACACAATATTTTTTTTTTTGGATTTTTCATATTTTCTGAAAAAGAAATAAAACAAAAATAACACTATTTTTTTCTTTTTATTTTTGTTTGGTTTTAAAATTTTTTAATTCTCCCATAATATTTAAATTAGAAAAAAACTATTAACAAATTTAAAAAAATAAAATAATTTCTAACTTTAAGAATGATTTGGGATCAAAGTTTTTAGACAGACTTTATCCGCTTGTCGGTACCTTCTATCTTAACGTCTTTGTCTGGTCGATCGTCGGTATTGTTGTCCACTTAAACAAGAAAAATTGTGACAAAATTAGGACATACTATTAGTTATAAGACAAAGTGATCCTAAGTTCCTAGATACTATATCTTAAGGACCATTCAGCTGACGAAGACCAAGGATATTGTTGTCCACCTAAATTGAGCAGCGAGATCTATAGACAATCTTTGAGTGTTCAATTTTAATTGTACTGGAACATGTTTCCCTCTTCCTGATATTTCCCAGTAATCAAAGACTTCCAGAATACTCCTTACATCGGGTGAGCAGACAATTATTAAGAGAGAAGATAGATTTAGAATGCATATTCTATACAGCCAGGTCGGATCTCTTCCAATCACGCAGAGGGTGAAACATATGACTAACTAAAGTTTTAGAGGGATTGAGAAGTAGAATGATGCATATACTGTGAACCAGGTCGGATTGTGAGTCATGCAAAGGAGACAGTATATGGATAATAGATAGAAAGAATTGCATAGATAGACGATGCAGAGAAATAGAGTTGCATATGTTACAGTCCAGGTCGGATCTTTCGATTATGCAGAGGAGGTAACATATGACTAACAGATAGAAAGAAAGAATATAACCTTCTACAGATCTAATTTATCGGAATTCAACAGTCGCCTCATCAATACCGGAATTAAGGACAGAATCCGCACATCGAGGAAAAGTTAATCCACGGTTCCAAGTACAGTTTCTTTAATGTGACCAGTAGATTACCATATATATCTCCCTGCTCAACCTATCCAAGCTTCGTATTGTCAGGCTAAACGGATCTAACTAGGTCAAGATTTGTCAAGTCTATAAATTTCCTAAGTTCAACTCTGTCTAGTCATCTCCATTTAGAATCTTTCGTGCCTACCGACGCATCAAACCCATGGCATAGACCCTTCAACTTTGGGTACGTTACGCAGACTCAGATTGCCTATTATCACTTGATAATATCACTTCCCAAAACATCTCCCTCAAGCACATTCCATAACCAACATTTTTTTTTTGATTTTTTGATTTTCTAATGTTTTTGGATTTTTTAAAATTTTAAAATTTTTGTTTTGTTTTTATTTCTCCCCCTAAATTTGTGCATAGGAGAGAAACGAAAGTAAAGCACAAATTTAAACTATCCTAAAACAAAAAATTGTCTTTAAAGTGAACCAGCTTAAGACAAACTCCGGAGCATAGAGAAGAAAACGCAAACCGTAATTCACCAATTGAATTTGCATCCAGAAGGTCTGAGAACAGCACTCGTAATCTCAGAATAGATCCAAAAATTCTTCATGTGATTAAGCACTAACCCCATGTGTGATCCCTTCCTTTCTTCCCTTCCCGCAAGGGACACATACTCTCAAACAAAATTCCGAGTGTTGTACAGTTGAGAGATGCCTCTTATCATGTGCCTGGAATAGCCACTACCAACAAACCGAAGTCTGATGATATGCCTCCATAGTTGCTCCGACACAGAGCGGGATTAGTTAGTCTTTGGAACCTAGTCCATTTTGAAACTGGGTTGACCATTTTCATCCTTGCATGATATTCTCTCCCATGACATATCCTATTTATCACAAACAGAAGATGAAGAGATATTAGAATCGTTAGAAGATTTGGGAGAGTGAGCCTTTGGAACCCATTTGTAGTTGGGTTTGACCCATTTCTTTTTCAATCCGATGTGTGGCTCAGTACTTGCTTTTGATCTTGATGTCGGCTGTTGAGATGACTTTGACCTAACCGGTCTTTGTTTCGCTGTAGCATCTCTTGGATTGGGCTTCTTGGCCGACATTACCTTCTTGCCCTTGGGATTCGGATTCCTGGCCTTCTGCGTGTTCCAGTCATCATGGTCTGAATGTGATCTTGAGGGGTTTCTTTTGAAGTATCTCCCTCTTAGCGCGTTCTGCCATCCTTGTGCATAGTACGGAATGTATGCGTGATTTGGACAATTTTTGGCAATGTGTCCAGGTGTTCCACAGTGAAAACATGTCTTTTTCTTCACTGTGAAGTTGTTTCTTCCTGCCCCTGGTGGCGTATCCTTGCCTTGTCTCTGATTTTTCCCACATGCACAATTACAGGAGGCACTCTGTTTCGCTGGAATTGGTGGCCTGTATTTCTCAACAGCAGGTTGATCAGAAACAGCTTAGTTCGAAGCAACAAATTCAGAGTTCACGGAGATGTTGGTTTGTTCAATGGTTTTCTCCTTGTTCTCATCTTCTGCTACTTTACCTGCACATGAAGCAGAAACATTAGTATTTTCAACCTGAATACCTCCTGACACAAATCCAGCTAGTTTGCCATATTGAAGATGTGCCTCCCTGTCAATTTCTTCCTGTGTCGTAGGGATGGATGTGTAGTTATGATTGAAAGGTGGAGGAACACTATCATACCCTAGACCCTTGTTTTGATTATCTTTGAATTTTAATTGGGTTTCAAATAAGGACTCGACTGTCTTACTTGACGCAGTATAATTTTTGAAACTAACATCTATTTTTCCACACTTAATTTTCAAAGCGTCAAGTTCTTCGGTTACAACATCAAGTTGTCTCTTAATATAGTCATAAAGTTCACATTTTTCACTGTATTCTGTCTGAATTCTCTTAAAATCCTTTATTTTTGTTTCTAATTGGGCCTTCAGGGGCTTCAATCCTTTCCTGAGATGATATTCATATCTCAGGTCCTCAACTTCTCTTTTTAATAAATCAGTTTGTTCCCAAAGAAATTTAATCGTATCTTCACTAGATAGTGTACATGAAACTTCACATGATTGAGAACATGAAACTTCATTGACCAGGATGTTTGTGGAACTCATTGTTTTTCGAAAATTCAAAGCGTCAAGTTCTTCAATTATATCAGCAAGACTAAGACAATTGAGATCTTTTGTCTTCTTGATGATAGCCACGTTCATATCCCACGATTTCGGAAGTGAATTCAATAGCTTTTTGTTTATATCAGATTTGGTCAAGAAGATCCCAGTTATATTCATCTTAGTAGTGAGTGTGGTAAATTGCTGCAACTGAGCTTCCAGGGTTTCTCCAGGAATATAATCGAACATGTTGAAATTTTGTCTTAACATCTCTTGATGACTCTCTTTCATGTCTTCAATTCCCTCGTAAACTTCAAAAACTATTAAAAGCACAACTAGAAGTCAAACTTAAATTTAAAAATGCCCTTTGGCTATAAACCTCAAAAGTCAACCTTAAAAGTCAAATTTAAAAAGTCAAAGTCAAAAGTCAAACTTAAAAGTCAAACCGAAAAGCTAAATTTGAAAATTTAAAAGTTAAATGAGAAAGTCAAAGCTTAAAGTCAAAGGTCAAATTTTAAAAGTCAAAGTCAAAATTTTAAGTAAAAAGTCAAAATTTAAAAACTATAATTTTTGGTTGAAAAAGAAATTTAAAAATGAAAAAAAGTGATTTTTGGGGTTAAAAGTGTTAAATTTGCGAACGTTTGGAATCGAATGGGAGTCTTTAAGAATAAAAATTGGGAGTTATGGAACAACACGGATGCTTAAAGGAGTTGGTAAAGCGCTGGGTACCTTAACTAGAGGTCGCAGGTTCGATCCCCGACACCCCCAACCCGTTTCAATAATTTTAATGCGAAGCTGCTGTTTGCGAGGATAGCTACGAAGCGAGGACGAGGCGCGTGTGCGAAGCTGCTGTGCGAGGCGAAGATTGCTGCTGCTGAGCCGGCTACCCTAGCCGTTCACCGAACCGAATTCCGAGCCGAGGCCGCAAACTCCGGCGACCGTAAACACGTTTACGGTTGTAAACTCTTCAAGGACCGTAAACACAGCTTCAGATTGCGAAAAAAACGACGTTTTCACCATTTTTGCTCCAAAAATCGTTTTTATGAAAAACGCGAAGAACAACCCCCCCCCCCCCCCCTAATTTTCAAAGATCTATCCAAAAATGCAAGAATCTTTCCAAAATAAGATCAAATCGGCTCTAGATCTGACAAGGATGAGTGATACAATCCAAGCTCTGATACCACTTGTAAGTCCCTAATCTGCTTGTGTATCAATCAGATCCGTTTGATGGTGCGTAATCCCAATCAAACGGATAATGTCAGATCAAATAGAAGAGAAGGAGAAGAAGAATAATATGAATCTCAATGTATTAATGAATAAAATGATGATCCTTTACATGAGATTCACACACACTTACACACACTCTCTTTTCTCTCTCTTTAGAACACCTTTAAAATGCACACACGTAAGCTCTCCACTAGTGTTCTTACCCTCATATGCACTCCTCACCCTATATATATATATATATATATATATATATATATATATATATATATATATATATATATATATATATATATATATATGGACCTAAGGCCAAGCCCAAAATACAAATAATCCAATGCTCGGTCCAAAATACAATTAATCCTATACTATTTTTGGCCCAAATAATAAAAACAATAAATGATTAGAAAAACAAAGTATAAACCATATTTTTGACCCAACAATAGTCGATCATACTTTAGAGGTAGGTATTGAGGCAAGATTGTCATGATTGGGTCTGTAGTTTGTCTAGGACATAGCTGCAGTGTTCATGAGTGCTCCTGGAATAAGATTCGAGTATTGGAGTCAACCCACACTCATCTGAATCACTTCATGGATTTAATCATGAGTGATTGTGAGACGATAATATCTTATATTCTTGAAACGGAGACATGTGAGTTGTAGTTGCGAGTCGGTTGCACATTGACGTATGTAAACACACCAGTAACTTGGTGTTATAAAACATATTGATGTGTTTAATTTGGTGAGGAAGTACAAGGAAGAATTTAAGTCGAAGTTTATCCGTTCCTTTTATCCCATGTGGATAAAAGTGATATATGTGGGCCCCTCGTTGATTTAGCGATGACACCCCTAAGTGCTTAGCCAAGCCTAGACCTATTTGATTTGTTCAATTAGTCAGCCGTCATAAATGGGAAATTGGGAAACAATAGATGGAAAGAGAGAATGATTATAATCCATGTCTCAGCCCATATGATATCTAGAATGGAGGAATATATGATCCCTTATCTAATGGACGCGTCATTGACTAGGTAAGAGTTTGACAGCGACTTTTAAGAGCTACGATTGCTAGTCGGGTTGTGTATTCGTACTTGCAATAATAGTTATTAGACTTATCTACGTGGGAGACTGTTGGATTAGTTTCTAAGTCCCTAACTATAATTGGTATGTACTTGACCCGAGAGTAACATAGTCCATTTGGGTTGCATATCATCAGGAGAATTTGATAGGATGGACTTTTGAGAAGAGGTTATTTATGATTTATTAATATATTATAAGTTCTAATATATTAATATGAAATCAGATTATTTAATTAGTATTGATCAAGAATTAATTTGGAACTAATTTTGTGATCAAAAGAGACTAATTAAATATATCAGCATTAATTATGTAAATCATTCATTCTTGTAATGCGGACTTATGATCCATAGCTCTTTATGTTGGGCTAAACCCATGTGGTGACCCATGGATGATCCATGGAGATTTAAACCCATGGTGCTGAAGGGTTTTGAGCATTCTAACACTCCTAAGGTGTTCATGCAACCCTAGAAACCTTGGATCTATGTTTGACTAAGATACATGCAAAATACTTTTTCCAAGGTTTATAATCCTATCTAGTATATATGGGAACTTTAAACATATAAGATGGCTAGAATTACATACCTTGTAGTTGATTTGATTCCTTGAAAACCTTGAGATCTTAGCACCCCAAGTGTGATGCCTCAAATGTTTCACACAACACCAAATGCTCTTGGAATAAACTTTGTGTGACAACCCGTAATTTATTCTGTCACTATAAACCATTCCCGTTCAATAAAACCATTCGTATTCAAATTGTCCCGTTAACTTTAGAATTAAATTAATTTAATTGAGACTTTTAATTCGGTTTCATAAGTGTCGGGATGCGCTATAATCATTAAAATATTTTCCATATTTATTTGGAAAATTATTAGTTTCATCTAAGTCGTGATTATGGCAATTTATCGGGTACGACCAAAAGCATCGTCTAACGGCAGTATCGCGTAGAATTCCACCGGGCCATAAACTCAACCCCTATATAAGGGATTGAGTGACATCATTTTGAAGCTTTTTCCTCTCTCTCTAAACACTTTCTCTCACTACTCTCTCTCTAGAATTCAAAATTGATCCAAAAACCTCATTTCAAGCCTCAATTTGGTAAGTACTCAATCCTAGCTTGTTGTTTAACTTGTTTGGCATGCAAATTCATGTTTGAAACTCCCAAAAACACCCAAGAACAAGTGTTTACGGCCTAGGGACCCTCCCAAAACTGTGAACACCCCTTGAGAGGGTTTTGAAGCCCCCAAACCCCTCCAAACCCCTTCTAGTGCTTAGAAATGGCTTAGAAACTTGCATGCATGAGTTTAGGAGCCCAAAATCGTGCCATTTGAGTATTGGACATGAGTTTATGGTCCAAGAACATGCTTGGGCCGTAAAACCATATTCATGGACCATAAACTCCTTTTAAAGTGTCAAAATGCCCCTAAACACCTCCAAATGCTTCCATGAGAGTGTAGAACCTTACAATCCTTCATGTGATGCACCAAAACATATGTAAATGGGTCAAACTTGAGTTTACGGCACAAAGAACATTCTTGGGCTGTAAACACATCTTCTTAGATCATAAACACCCCAAAATAGTGTTAAAGTGCCCTTAACACCTTGAATGGCTTGTATGTTGGACTAGAATCACATGTGGTTAACACTAAAACGCATGATTCATGGACAAACATGAGTTTAAGGTAGTAAACTCATGTGTTTAAGGTAGTAAACTCCCCAAGAACATCTTCATAAACCGTAAACTCCTCAAATGGTCCTTAGAATGCCCAAATTTCCTTCCAATGCCACAAAACCAAGTCTAGCATCACTCCTAAAGTGTTATAAGACCAATTAGAAACCAAGAACACCCTCAACATGAGTTTACGGCCGTAAACTCATGGGGAGTTGGTCATTTGGACCATAAACTCTTTTGAGAGTTTACTCTTGAAGAGTAAACTCCATATCCAAGCTATATACGTCCATAGATGTCACCCGGGTCACTCCGAACACTTGTTTTGAAGTGTTTTCGCGTCTGAGAGTGTATAATTGTATCTGATTAGTGATTAGAGTCTAATTAGATACATTTGTGTATTATTATATATTACATAGGAACCTCGCATGTTTTCTAGCCCCGGATCGACGTTTAACTTCCAAACCGACACAATCCTCGTCCGGTGAGTTCAAACCCCTACCCTTTTTCAATGTTTATCAAGGTTTTTTAATGTTTTAAGGGGGGGGGGGGGGGGAATACAAGAAAAAGTACAAGAATATCTTGAGCTTAAACTTATTATTTCAATTGAATTGTTTCATATTCCACTTGCTTTTAACAATTAAAACTGTATTAATCAACTGTTTGACTTGCAGAATCAGTTTACAAACCGATTTCATATATTATTATATAATGTTATATTATATATATTTCACAAAGGAATTGTTCTATAACATTATTGTTAAAAGCATTAGATTAGTACAATTATTTTGTCCTCAGTAACACTCCACAGAGATACGCGAGTGGAGGATCGTCTTTGTAAATAGAATTTATAAAGGATTTTCCGCATTATTACTTGTAGATTTGTTATTCCTATAAATTGGAGACACGTCCTCGGAGAACACTCCACAGAGATACGCGAGTGTAGGACCGCCTTTGTAACCAGAATCTCTTTGTGAGGGAACGTGACTTGAGTGTATAGATCTATACGGGGCTGACTACCCCACACCTGGCTACTAGCTACAGCCGAACCGATAGGTTCAAGGTTGACGAAAGTCGTAAATGATACTGGCCTTCCTTTACCATATCTAGTCTTTAGTATGGTTATAGAAATCGCAATTTGGATAACATAGATTTACTTGTTCGTAATAATGAATATAGTAAATTAATAACCTTTGAAATTAGTTTACTATGTTGATAGTTTTATATACGTGTTAAAACTAACATACACTTCACAAGGATAATCAGGTTTTCATTATACATCTTTTACGTTATATTTCGGATTGGTAACCAACTTTTTAGGAAAATATAGGATTTTCCTGGGATAACAACTGTTCATGACTAGAATTGTGTAACGAATCAGATAACCAAACATTACATAGAAGAAAATATGGGATTTTCTTGGATAACCACTTTTTTAGAAAACTAAAGGAATCTTGTTCATTTTCAGAAAACAAACCACTTATGAACTCACCAGCTTTATGCTGATTTTTAAACTGCTTGTATTCTCAGGTTCTCCTTAGACAGGTATTCCCGCGTCCTTTTGCAGAAGACGAAGCGTATGGAGTCACGTCTTTCTTTTGTTTAAACGTATGTACCTACAAAACTTGTATTACTTTATTTTCAAACAAATGTAATGAATCTATGTAATGTAATGTTTTGTGTTTACTTCGCTTACTATGTACATTGGTTGTGATACTTAACATGAAGTCACCTCCGCCCCAGAATGTTTCTGCCCTGGGTTTCGGGGTGTGACAGATTGGTATCAGAGCCCTTTTTTATAGTGAACTAAGTATACCAAACCTTACATGGTATAAGACGATAAACATAAAGGGGCCTAAGTGCTCTGAACTAAAAGTATACTTTAAAATATAAGTATTTTCAAAAGTATACAAGTATACCTAACCGTCGAGATTCGTAATTACAAGTAGAACAAAACATAAGTAAATGGGTGTTGGATGCTGCGGTTAAACCTGGGCAGTTATGTAGTCGTGTCTAGGATCAATATAGCCTGATCAACTATATTCATTCGAGACACGACCAACATGTGCCTGGGAGTGACTGTGGTGTTCAGCATGCCTAAAACTTACCCAAATACCCCAAACAACGAGCCGTCGTCGCCGCGAATCATGAAATACTACTGGAGTGTTTGTAGATCCAACTATGTTGTAGAAAATTCTCATTCAAGCGTTGCCCCTCGATCATTCCTTTAGAGATAGTTTATCTGCCTTGATAATTCATTCCTATTTTATCGCTTAATAGAATTATATATGTATGTCATAAAGAGATATCCCTTGTTTCATATCTCTTGATTTAATTCAGAGGATTTACTATCCTCTTTTTCCTAATCATTTTAGATCGAAATGACTCCAAAGAAAGGAACCAGTTCAAGGAACAACACCTCTCCATCACCACCTCCTTCTCAATTCGATCCTGTGATGTTCCAGTTGACCGTTTCTGCCGCAGTGACGACTACAATGAAGCTATTGTGCCCTGACAGGTTCAGTGGACCAGAATATAGCACCTACCCTCAAAACCATGAAAATGTTCAGGAGCATCAGAATGAGTGTGATGAGAGTAATAAGGTTATCTGGAAAAAAAAAAGCGAAAGGGTCAGAGTTACCAAGGACCCTCCAAGAGGCATGAAACTTAGTTCAAGCTGCCGCTACTCCTATTGTTGCGTTTACAGCTCAAGCACCTGCCACTAGGTATGCTGGTAGTCTCCCTTGGTGCATCAGGTGCAATTATCACCATCATATCCCCAACCCATGTCGTAAAAAGCTCTACAACAACTGTGGCAAGAAGGGCCACTTTGCTCGAAGCTGCATAAGACCAATCCAACAAACCAATCAAGCTTTCGAGTCAAGTACCGATTAGGACTGCTATGGTTGTGGAGAAATCGGACATTTCAAGCGAAACTGCCCAAAAGCAGCAACCACCAACAACGTCAACAACGCCGAGATGGTTTTAGCTATGAAGCCGGAAGAGGCAACCGTTGATCCCACCACCGTTGCGGGTACATTTCTTTTCGACAATTCTTATGCTAGTATCCTTTTCGAATATAGTGTCAAGAAAGTTTTATTAGTCATTCATTTAAATATCTTCGTAAACATAGTCCTCGACTAATAACCGAAACATTTACCGTCGAGATGACTAGCGGCGAGAATGAGTGCACTAATGATTTATTCCTAAGTTGTATTATTACTTTGAGTAATCATTCTTTCTCCATTGGCCTAACGTCAGTTTCAATAAGGAACTTTAATGTTATCTTTGACATGTATTTATTGAGTCCCGATCGTGCTGATATACTTCGTCATGAAAAAGCTATTCGTCTCAATCTCCCCTCTGACCATACTCTTATGATCTATGGCGATAATCTTAGCTCTAACCTTCACATCATTTCAAGCATTGAAGTAAGACTTATGCATCACACCTAACCTGTCCCTGCCAGAAGAAATAGAGGACGTCGTGGTCCTTTGCTGTACGTCCAATCAAAGTTTAGATTATGTGCTTAGACAAGAAGGAAAAAGTTATCGTTCAAGCTTCGAGACAAACAAAAGGCACACAAAGTTAACTACGCAACTCACGACTTGGAATTTGGAGCAGCAGTCCCTGCACTGAAGAATGAGAGACATGATCTCAATGGAACCAAGTACGCGAATTTCACTAACCAGAAGAGACTACAACATATCTTCGATCAGAAAGACATAAACATGAGGTGCCCTTAGCCGAAAGGAAAGCTCAGACAGCAAGACTAGGACATTGACAATGACCACTTGTCCTCGTTTACTCGCTCAGACCTGAGAAACCTAGTCAGAAGCCCTCGGGACTGTCCCAGCAGCCTAGATACCCGAATGGGAATGGTAAATAATCAACATGGATTTCACCATCAAGTTACCCATTTTTCCCGAGTGAGTATGATACCATTTGGAAATGGTCGATCCTTCGATAAAATCCGCTCACTTCCTTCCGACCAGAGAATCATTCAAGATGGAAAGACTCACGCGAACCCACATCCAAGAGACAGTATGACTGCACGGTGTACCTGTGTCCACTATCCCTGATTGAGATAGCGGGTTTACCTCAGAGGTTTAGACAGATTCCTTCTGAAAACTCTCGAAACCAAGCTAGATATGAGTACAACTTATCATCCTCAGACAATTAGACAAAGTGATAGAGTTATTCAGATCGTGGATGACATGCTGGGAGCATGTGTCATCAATTGCAGAACGACTTGGGACAACCATTTACCTTTGATCGAACCCTCGTATAACAACAGTTATCGCACCAGTATCAAGACTACATCATTTGAAACCCTCTACAGTCAAAATTACTGATTCCCTCGTATTAGGTTGAGGAAGGAGACAAACAGTTAGCTAAGAGCCGATCCCCCTGTAGTACCCTCACTGATCCTGAAATCATCCGCGAAATCATCGAGAAGATCATCCAGATCTGAGAACGATTGAAAGCTTCACGAGAGCGACAGAAGAGTTACGTTGATATACTACGGAAACCTATGGAATTCCAGGTTGGAGATCATGTCCTGTTAATGGTCTCGCCCTAGAAAGACATGATACACTTTGGAAAGCACGGAAAACTTAACTCGATGTACATTGGACCCTTCGAGATCCTCGTTAGGATTGACCCTGTAGCCTTCAAAATCCGAGTACCTTCAGAACTTAGCAACATCCATCCTGTCTTCCATGTCCCGAATCTTTAGAAGTGTCTGTCCGATGAAACCCTAGTAATCCCTCTTGAACAAATCAAGATCATAGACTGAGAGATCAAACGTATGAAACAAAGTCGAGTCCCGATAGTATAGGTTCGCTGGAATTCCAAGCGAGAACCTGAATTCACTTGGGAGCGTGAAGACCGGATGAAGTAGAAATATCCGCATCTCTTTCCATAACTTGTATTTTAATTATTGAATTTCGGGACAAAATTCCCTCTAACGGGGGATTAATGTGACAACCCATAATTTATTCCGTCAATATAAACCATTCCCATTAAATAAAACCGTTTGTATTCAAATTGTCCCGTTAACTTTAGAATTAAATTAATTTAATCGTGAGTTTTAATTCGGTTTCATAAGTGTCGGGATGCGCTATAATCATTAAAATATTTTCCATATTTATTTGGAAAATTATTAGTTTCATCTAAGTCGTGATTACGACAATTTATCGGGTACGACCAAAAGCATCGTCTAACAGCAGTATCGGGTAGAATTCCACCGGGCCATAAACTCAACCCGTATATAAGGGATTGAGTGACATCATTTTGAAGCTTTTTCCTCTCTCTCTAAACACTTTCTCTCACTACTCTCTCTCTAGAATTCGATATTGATCCAAAAACCTCATTTCAAGCCTCAATTTGGTAAGTACTCCATCCTAGCTTGTTGTTTAACTTGTTTGGCATGCAAATTCATGTTTGAAACTCCCAAAAACACCCAAGAACAAGTGTTTACAGCCTAGGGACCCTCCCAAAACCGTGAACACCCCTTGAGAGGGTTTTGAAGCCCCAAAACCCCTCCAAACCCCTTCTGGTGCTTAGAAATGGCTTAGAAACTTGCATGCATGAGTTTAGGACCCCAAAATCGTGCTATTTGAGTATTGGACATGAGCTTATGGTCCAAGAACATGCTTGGGCCGTAAAACCATATTCATGTACCATAAACTCCTTTTAAAGTGTCAAAATGCCCCTAAAGACCTCCAAATGCTTCCATGAGAGTGTAGAACCTTATAATCCTTCATGTGATGCACCAAAAGAGTGTTAAAGTGCCCTTAACACCTTGAATGGCTTGTATGTTGGACTAGAATCACATGTGGTTAACCTATAACCACTAAAACGCATGATTCATGGACAAACATGAGTTTAAGGTAGTAAACTCATGTGTTTAAGGTAGTAAACTCCCCAAGAACATATTCATAAACCGTAAACTCCTCAAATGGTCCTTAGAATGCCCAAATTTCCTTCCAATGCCACAAAACCAAGTCTAGCATCACCCCTAAAGTGTTATAAGACCAATTAGCAACCGAGAACACCCTCACCATGAGTTTACGGCCGTAAACTCATGGGGAGTTGGTCATTTGGATTGTAAACTCTTTTGAGAGTTTACTCTTGAAGAGTAAACTCCATATCCAAGCTATATACGTCCATAGATGTCACCCGGGTCACTCCGAACACTTGTTTTGAAGTGTTTTTGCGTCTGAGAGTGTATAATTGTATCTGATTAGTGATTATAGTCTAATTAGATACATTTGTGTATCATTATATATTACATAGGAACCTCGCACGTTTTCAAGCCCCGAATCGACGTTTAACATCCAAACCAACACAATCCTCGTCCGGTGAGTTCATACCCCTACCCTTTTTCAATGTTTTTCAAGGTTTTTCAATGTTTCCAGGGGGGGGGGGAATACAAGCAAAAGTACAAGAATATCTTGTGCTTAAACTTATTATTTCAATTGAATTGTTTAATATTCCACTTGCTTTTAACAATTGAAACTGTATTAACCAACTGTTTGACTTGCAGAATTAGTTTACAAACCGATTTCATATATTATTATATAATGTTATATTATATATATTTCACAAAGGAATTGTTCCACAACATTATTGTTAAAAGCATTAGATTAGTACAATTATTTTGTCCTCAGTAACACTCCACAAAGATACGCGAGTGGAGGATCGTCTTTGTAAATAGAATTTATAAAGGATTTTCCGCATTATACTTTAAGATTTGTTATTCCTATAAATTGGAGACACGTCCTCGGAGAACAGTCCACAGAGATACGCGAGTGTAGGACCGCCTTTGTAACCAGAATCTCTTTGTGAGGGAGCGTGACTTGAGTGTATAGATCTATACGGGGCTGACTACCCCACACCTGGCTGCTAGCTACAGCCGAACCAAAAGGTTCAAGGGTGACGAAAGTCATAAATGATACTGGCCTTCCTTTGCCATATCTAGTCTTTAGTATGGTTATAGAACTCGCAATTTGGATAACATAGATTTACTTGTTAGTAATAATGAATATAGTAAATTAATAACCTTTAAAATTAGTTTACTATGTTGATAGTTTTGATATACGTGTTAAAACTAACATACACTTCACAAGGATAATCAGGTTTTCATTATACATCTTTTACATTACATTTCGGATTGGTAACTAACTTTTTAGGAAAATATAGGATTTTCCTGGGATAACAACCGCTCATGACTAGAGTTGTGTAACGAATCAGATAACCAAACTTTACATATAAGAAAATATGGGATTTTTCTTGGATAACCACTTTTTCAGAAAACTAAAGGAATCTTGTTCATTTTCAGAAAACAAACCACTTATGAACTCACCAACTTTATGCTGATTTTTAAACTGCTTGTATTCTCAGGTTCTCCTTAGACAGGTATTCCCGCGTCCTTTTACAGAAGACGGAGTGTATGGAGTCACGTCTTTCTTTTGTTTAAACTTATGTACCTACAAAACTTGTATTACTTTATTTTCAAACAAATGTAATGAATCTATGTAATGTAATTTTTTGTGTTTACTTCGCTTACTATGTACATTGGTTGTGATACTTAACATGAAGTCACCTCCGCCCCGGAACGTTTCCGCCCTAGGTTTCGGGGTGTGACACTTTGAGAGAGAATGTCACACTTAGAAATCGGCTTGCCCTCTATTTTCCACTAGTAACCGATTTTGGTGAGCTTCATATCATTTATATAGTGTGTTACAATTAGGGTTACACCATGTAAACCCTAATGTGACATGACTCTTCATTTCCATGACCCATGAGTTTGTAACTCCCATAGAGCATCCATGGAGCATCCTGTGGACCTCAGCCCAACTTGATAATCCATGGAGCATCTAGCTCACTATATAAGTATGGATGATTTACATAATCAACCCATATATTTAATTAGTCTCCTTTTTGATCACTTAATTAATTCTAGATTAATTCTTGATCAATACTAATTAAATAATATTATTAATATATTAGAGCTTATAATATATTAATAAACCATAAGTGTTATTTCTCTCATTTTAGTTTATCCAAATGCATGATGCCATGCAACCCAAATGAACCATGCCGGGTTGGGTCAAGTACATACCAAAAATAGTTATGGACTTAGACACCTTGTCCAACAGTCTCCCAATTGGATAAGTTTAATAATTATAATTGCAAGTATGACTTCAGGAACCGATCAACAATCGTAGCTCTTTTCATGGTCTCTCGGAACTGAGAAGATGATGATACGCCATTTAAGATAAGTGATCATATAATCCTCTGTTCTGGATATCAGTCGGACAAATACATGGAACAATGTCTTACTTATTGTCCAACAGTTTGTTTCCCGATTTCTGATTTGTTTGACAAAGAACTTAATCGAACACATCAACTTAGTTTTGACCGGGCCCGGTACATGGGTCAAAACAAAATCATCGAGGGGCCCAGATAACGCTTCTAATCCAAGAAGGAACAGATAAACTTTGACTCATATGCTTATTCTACTACTTGTTGAATCACAAACAAAAATATGTTTTATAACATCGAGTTACCAATGCGGTTTCATACGATCAATGCATAACCAACTCATAGGCAACAGGTCATATCTCATGCTTTGATGACGTATATGATATTACTGTCTCACGATCACTCGAGATAAATTCCATGAAGTGATACCAGTGAGTGTGGGTTGAATCCAATGCTCAAAACTTATGAGCACTCATGAGTGTTGTTGCCATGTCCAAAAACTTAGACCTCTGCAACCAACTCATGACAGTCTTGATTATACCTACTTCCAACATATGAATGACTGTCGAGATTTCGAATAATATGATGTACCAAACATAATTATTCTGGAAGTCAAAGCATGCAAAAGAAATATAGTAAACGATTAACAAAAGATAGCAACACTTTACTCATAAATAAACACAACTTTTATTCATCATCAAATGTCAATCACACATTACAAATTTCAAAATTATCTACTTACTAAAACTAATATCATCCTTCAGCCCTATGCTTCGAGCATGCTGGAGATGCTTAACCTGACTTAGTCCCTTCGTGAGGGGATCTGCTGGGTTCTCATCCGATGATACCCTCTTTGCCACGAGGAGTCCTTCTTCTATTCAATGTCTGATGAAATGGTATTTTCTATCGATGTGTCTGGATCTCCCGTGATTCCTTGGTTCCTTGGCTAAGGCAACTGCACTTTCATTGTCATAGAAAATTTCCATTGGCTCCTTTATAGCTGGTACAACTCCAAGGTCTCCAATGAAGTTCTTCAGCCATATCACCTCCTTTGCTGCCTCTCTTGCTGCTATATACTTTGATTTGCAAGTTGAATTAGCCACTGTCTCTTGCTTGGAACTCTTCCAAGTGATTGCTCCTCCGTTTAAGGTAAAGACCCAGCCTGACTGAGAGCAGAAATTATCCCTATCAGTCTGGAAGCTAGCATCACTATACCCTACAACTCTCAAGTCATCACTCCCACCGAGGGTAAGGAACCCAGTCCTTAGTCCTCCGCAAGTACTTGAGATATTCTTTACCGCAATCCAGTGAGCCTTGCCATGGTTTCCCTGATATCTGCTTACCATGCTCAAGGAAAAGGCTACATGAGGACGAGTACAAGTCATATCATACATGATTGAGCCTACTACAGAAGCATAAGGTACTCGACTCATTTCTGCTATCTCAACCTTAGTACTCGGGTTCTGAGTTTTACTCAATCTGGCGTTACACTAGATGGGTAACTTTCCTTTCTTGGAATCTTGCATACTGAACCTCTTCAACACCTTATCCAAGTAAGTACTCAGACTAAGTCCAATTAGTCTTTTACTCCAGTCTCTCAGAATCCTTATCCCTAGAATATAGGCAGCTTCTCCTAGGTCTTTCATAGAGAAACACTTCCTTAGCTAGGACTTCACTTCCTGGAAGGTTGGGATGTCATTTCCTATGAGTAGTATGTCATCCACATACAATACCAAAAAGCTAACTATACTCCCGCTAGCCTTGACATAGACACAAGATTCATCTTCACTCCTCGAAAAGCCAAACTCTTTGACTTTCTCATCGAAGCAAAGATTCCATCTACGAGGTGCCTGTTTTAATCCATAAATGGATTTCTCGAGCTTACACACTCTATTAGAGTATTCTGTACTGACAAAACCCTTTGGCCGACTCATGTAAACATCCTCAGCCAAACTTCCATTAAGGAAGGCGATTTTGACATCCATTTGCCATATTTCATAATCATGAAATGCAGCGATGGCTAACAAAACCCTAATGGAATTAATCTTTGCAACTGGTGAAAAGGTCTCATCATAATCAACTCCAGGAGTTTGAGAAAATCCCTTTGCAACCAGGTGCGCCTTATACGTGTGTACATTACCATCCATGTCGGTCTTCTTCTTGAAGATCTATTTGCACCCCACTGTCTTACAACCTGGTACATTGTCAACCAAGTTCCAAACTTGATTGTAATACATGGAATGTATCTCACTGTCCATTGCCTCTTTCCATTTAGCAGACTCGGGGCCTGCGATGGCATCTGCGTAGCTGTTAGGTTCATCCAGAATTACCAATGTCTCATCACTGATAAGTGTCTCACCTTCCACAATAATATGGAAGCCATAATAATGCTCAGGTGGATTCCTAACTCTTGTGGAATGCCTCAGAGGTACAGACTCGTCAATTGGCTCAATAGGAATTCCCTCATCAGGTTGAGTGCTAGGGTTTGAAGTTCCTTCACCACTTGACTCTTAAATTTCTCCAATATCAATTTGCCTCCCACTATTTCCTTGGCTTATGAACTCTCTCTCTCTCTCTCTCAAAAGACACCCCTCCTTGCTACAAAGACCACATTGTCACTAGGTCTGTAGAAGAGGTAACCAAAGGATTTCTATTGGTAGCCGATGAAAATACACCTCTCGCTTCGAGGTTCGAGCTTATTATGAGTCTCGCGCCTCACGAAACCCTCGTAATCCCAAATCTTGATATGGTCTAGTTTGGGTACTTTTCCAGTCCATATCTCATGAGGAGTTTTGGCAACTTTCTTTGTAGGGACCAGCTTAAGGATATGGGTGGCAGTCTCTAAGGCATACCCCCAGAATGAGATTGGTAGCGAAGCTCGACTCATCATGGAACGAACCATATCCAACAAGGGTCGATTACGCCTCCTAGCCACACCATTAAGCTGTGGTGTCCTGGGAGGTGTCAATTGTGAGATAATCCCACATTCCTTAAGATAGTCGAGGAACTCTGTACTAAGATACTCACCACCTCGATCGGATCGAAGCATCTTAATGTTCCTGACCAACTGATTCTCCACTTCCTGCTTGAACTCTTTGAATCTTTTAAAGGTCTCTGACTTATGCTTGATTAAGTAGACATATCCATATCTACTAAAATCACCAGTAAAAGTCAATTAATAACGATTAGCATCCCTTGTGGCAGATTTCCATGAACCATGGGTTTGTAACTCCCATGGAGCATCCATGGAGCATCCTGTGGACCTCAGCCCAACTTGATAATCCATGGAGCATCTAGCCCACTATATAAGTATGGATGATTTACACAATCAACCCATATATTTAATTAGTCTCCTTTTTGATCACTTAATTAATTCTAGATTAATTCTTGATCAATACTAATTAAATAATATTATTAATATATTAGAGCTTATAATATATTAATAAACCATAAGTGTTATTTTGTCTCATTTTAGTTTATCCAAATGCATGATGCCATGCAACCAAAATGGACCATTTCGGTTCGGATCAAGTACATACCAGAAATAGTTATGGACTTAGACACCTTATCCAACATGTGCATGAAGAGTATGGAAAGTCATGCACATTAGGGTTTACATGGTGTAACCCTAATGTTGCCAAACTATATAATAAACCCCTATCTCATGAAATCGGCCCTTGCATGTGTTCTTGGAGAGCCATAGCCAATTTTGAGTGTAAGACTTCTTCTCTCAAGTTATCCTTTGTCTTGGATGTGTTGTGATTCCATTTGAGGCATTCATACTATTGGTGCTAAGCTCTTAAAGGTTCAAGGCTTCCAACTACACTAAAAGGTATGTCATCGTTTAACCTATGTTTCATGTTGTTTATATTTCATTGTATGCTAGTTAGGATGATGCTTTGGAATATTGAATGTGTGCATGTATAATAGAGAAAACATAGATTCAAAGCGTATAGGGTTGCATGTACACCATAGGAGTGTTAGAATGCTCAAAAACCCTTCAGTTAGTACCATTGAACATTACCACGTGTTATAACGGGGTGAATGGCTTAAGCATGTCCCACTCTTGAGCCAGTGACAAAAGTGTAGTGTCACGGGTTCAACTATGAGTTCATTATAAAATCCCAGTTTTGTTTCATTACCGTAGATAATCAATATTGGGTTTATATGGGGTTTTTGTCCACTTATACTAGCTGAAAGAGACTGTATATAGAGAGATAGTTTGTGACCCAAAACGATAAGTTCAATACCAAAAATTAAGTCATATAACATTTAATTAATATCATGGCACGAGTGATTAAGGTTTAATAACTTACAATTAAAAGTTATTTTTATAAACCATTTGTTTTTATATGAGAATATAATATTTATGTGGAGGAGTATGCCTCAGTGGTTAAGTATCGGTTCCCAAATTAAGTAGACAACACTTAATAAATGCCACAACACGATTTTATAAAATTTATAAATTCAAAACTTAGGGGTTCTACATATAATCTATACCATTTCTTATAAGAAACTTCAAGAGTAAAGTTGGTTATTTTACGTTCTCACAAAGGGTAACATATCTTATTTTTATATAACTTGAGATTCAAAATCTTTATATCAAAATGCATTTTTGTTATAAGTCTGACTTACTTATATATATATATATATATATATATATATATATATATATATATATATATATATATATATATATATATATATATATATATATATATATATATATAGACACACACGCTACCAAATTTATACTTTTGGATTTGAATGCATGATGTTTCTAAATGAGACCAAATACATATTTATAACTCACTTATTTTATACTTTTGATAGAAAAGTAATATTTATAAAAGCTGGTCAACCAACTAAATTTTATAAAATACTTTTGATTATAAAAATACTTTGTGTCAAAACTTCTAGAATTCACAAACAATTTTGTTAACGTATCTTAATGCATGTATTCTTAGGTCATTTAGCAGGTTGGAAGTGTTCGCTCAAAGACTCTCCGTTATTTATATTATACCTTTGTAAACGCTGAATTGTTAGGCGTATGTAACGATTTAGCAATAGTCATTGTTAATGTAATTTCTATTTCGGTAATGATATAAAATTATATTTGCACTATTCAATATATGTTCAATAACTGTGACTACTGATTTATGTCACACACATCGCCGTTTTCTGCCGGCGGTCGAGGGTGTGACAAATAATAATAATAATAATAATAATAATAATAATAATAACAAAAGACAACCAAAAATACAAAAGAAATCAAATAAAAAGGGATTTATAAGATATAAAATGACAAAAATTATCATATCCAAGGGGTATGAAAATTTATGTCAAATCATAAGGTATATAATCAACACTTATATTAAAATAAATAAACAATAATGATTACTCCCTCCGTCTCAAAATTATTGTCCACAGACAATAAACACACAGATTAAGAACGCATTAATTACCACTAACTTTATTCAATAAAATTACAGTTTTGTCCTTACTTTTGCATTTAATGTTCCATTAAATACTTAGTTAGTTAAGTAATAATGAGGGAGTATTTTGATAAAAATGTTATTTAGTTTTAGAAGTAGACTATTTTTTTGAAACAAACCAAAAAGGAAAGATGAACTATAATTTTAGGACGGAGGGAGTATAATTTAATAAGAACAAAGTGACGTATAAGTTTTTTTAAGTTAAAAAGGTGGGAGATGAGGGATTAACTACTATTTTTTATTTATCCATTTAAAAAGTGTTTGATTTTTATATCCTTTATTTTAATTACGGAATAAAATGATAATAAATATATAAAAGCCAAAACACCTTGTTTTAAATAGATATATAAAAAATACACATAAAAATATCACATTCCATAATATATATATATATATATATATATATATATATATATATATATATATATATATATATATATATATATATATATATATATATATATATAGGGATGAGATCGGTTGAGAATTCATTGTTTCCTGAAACCCGAGAACGAAATATGGAGCGTTAGATCAAAATAAACTCATTAAGGGCATAATCGTCATCTTACCGATCTTATTTAATGTTTAATTTTTTTGTTATTGGAAATATTAATAAAATGTAATAAAAATTAACATAACCAATCACATTTCAGATTTTTTTTTTAAATTTTTTTTCATTTTTTTTACTTTTTCCTAGAAAACATGAATTTTTAGAAAAAATTGAAAAAAAATATTTTTAAAAAAACTGCGTTTTTTTTTAAAAAAAAAATAGCATTTAAAAAATGTATTTTAAAATAACTGTAATACAAGAATTTTTTTTTAAAAAGCAAATATTTAAAAATCAGTAAATTAAAAAAAACTAGGATATTTAAAAAAATTCTAAGTTTTTTAAACAAAAAAATCAACGTTTTAGTCGCATAATAATACAAGAATTTTATTTGACACAAAATAAAATATAAAAAAAATGTTACAAAGATTCATAGTGTTGTCATTTATTCATATCAAAATTTTCATATTTTCATCAATTTATCATTTTCACCCCTTCAATATTTTTCACAAATTCTTCAAAATCTAAAATAAAATAAAAATAATGATTAATGCAAGAACACTCACAAAAATGCACACACACACATATATATATATATATATATATATATATATATATATATATATATATATATATATATATATATCATGTAAGATTCACATGTGATTATATAATGTAATATTCACATGTGATTGTATATTTTAAGATTCAAGTTTGAAATTGACAAGAAAATTTTAAAAAATAATTAACGAAGAGCATACACACAAAATGTATTTGTGCATATAGACGTAATTCATATGTGATTTACATGTGAATCACATGTTATTCACTTGTGATTTACATGTGAATCACATGTAATTGGTATGTGATTTACTTGTGATTTACATGTGATTAATATGTGAATTACATGTGATTAATATGTGAATTACATGTAATTCACTCGTTATTTACATGTGAATTACATGTGATTCATATGTGAATTACATGTGATTTACATGTGAATCACATGTCATTCATATGTGATTCACTAATGATTTACATGTGATTCATTTGTGAATTACATGTGAATGACTTTAATTCATATGTGATTCACTTGTGATTTACATGTGAATTACATGTGATTCATATGTGAATTAGATGTGATTTACATGTGAGCATGTAATTCACATGTGATTTACTTGTGATTTACATGTGAATTACATGTGATTCATATGTGAATTACATGCGAATCACATATAATTAACTAGGCGAATGCCTGCGCGTTGCGTAGAAACACTTATACAGTTGAAGTCTTTACAAATATATGATTTTTTTAATATAACAATAACGTTATTGTTAAATTTGAGATAATAATTTCTATATATTATATTGATATAATATATTGATTATTTATAATTATATGATAATATATACATTTATTATAACTTCATAATCTCAATCGTTTGAATGACTTCTACCTGCGAGTTACACATGAATAAAATTTAATATAATATATGATTTGATGTTATTTATAGTTGTTTTTACTGTTAATTAATTTTTTAAAATTTATTTGTTTAATGTTTTAATTTCTATCATTATCATTATTTAAAACATCAAACATTGTTTTTTATTTTAAAGCTAACAATATAATCATTTATATAGAGTTGTTTTTAACTATTGTTATTGTAAGTTATTTTAAGCTACTTATTTGGAAACTTTTAACGATTATAAAAATATATTTAAGAAATATTTTAGTTAAATTGAAATTACAATTTAGTTTTTGCTTTTATCACTGCAATTTATCACTTTTAACTATTTACAAAATATTCTTTAGTTTCTTTAAATGGAACTGAAATTTATATTTGAGTTGACATTGTAATGCGCAGAAACACCTATACAGTTGAAGTCCTTACAAATATATATTTTAAAATATAACACTAACGTTGTTGTTAAATTTGATATAATATATTGACTATTTTGAATTATATGATAATATATAAATATATTATAACGTCATAATCTCAATCGTTTGAATGACTTCTATTCGCGAGTTACACATCAATAAAATTAAATACTATATATGGTTTAATATTATTTATAGTTGTTATTTTTAACTAATTTTTTAAAATGTATTTGCTTAATGTTTTAATTTCTATCATTATAATTATTTAAAACATCAAACATTATTTTTTTGATTTTAAAGGTAACAATATAATCATTTATGTAGAGTTATTTTTAACTATTGTTATTATAAGTTTTTTTAAGCTACTTATTTGAAAATTTTTAACGATTATATAAATATATTTAGAAAATATTTCAGTTAAAATGATATTACAATTTAGTTTTTTTGCATTTATCACTTTTAACTATTTACAAAATAACTTTATAAATAGAAGTAAATATATTATTTTAAATTTGAAATTTAGTCTATTTATGATTACACTTTAGGTTCGATATTTATTTAACCTTATTAACCAACTTACAATCATTATTAGAAAGACACTACAATTTATCACTTTAACTATTTATAAAATAATCTTTGTGTTGTTTAAGTTAAATAAAATTTATATTTAAGTTGAGCCTATAATGTTATATTTTAATTAATAATGTAAGTATTTTATACAAATTGTTCAAAAATTATACCTTTAAAATGATAATTGTTTACATCCAACAATATATTAAAACTAATAAATTAAGTATAATATGTTAAAAGTTAAAAAACATAATTTTATAAGTAGAATTAAAGATATTATTTTAATATTGAAATTTATTTTATATATGAATACACTTTAGATTTGATATTTATTTAACCTAATTACCAAATTATAATTATCATTATAAAGAAATTGAAAAGTCATGGGAGTTTCAAATGAATGTGGTGAAAGGAAAAAGAATGGGGGTTTCAAATGCATGAGATTCAAGAAAAAATGCTAGCTTTATAAGTATGTATGATATGTGATTCACTTGTGATTTACATGTTATTCATATGTGAATTATATAATTCATATGTGATGCAATTGTGATTTACGTATGATTAATATGTGAATTATATGTGATTTACATGTGACTTATATATAATTCATATTTATTTTCATCAAATTCCCATGATAATTTTGTAACACAATTTTCTAGAGCCCACATCAACTAATTAATAGGAATCATGTAATGAGAACTTATACACAAAGCAATAGCAATTGTACATTTCATGAACATAAAATTGCAAGCTATTTAATTGAAAATTATTTATTTAAATTATTGGATTTTAACTGAGGGTGTTTCGTTAGGAAAGGTGCAAGTCAGAACCTCCAATAAAGCCAACATTTTCAGCCGGAATCCGCCGCCCGGAGAAAATACTCATCAAATTCTTTAATAATATCCAACAGGTACTATTAGAAAATAAGATAAAATAAACCTAAACACAAATCATCTTGCATCAACCAATCAAATCAATAAGAATTAACCTATCTCACTATTAATTTGTGTTAAAATTTAATTAAAATCAAATCGTAAAAAGTAAAAACTACTAATAACTAATCTCGTATTTTAATTACTATAAAATACACAGTAGTTTACTAACTTTGGACACCACCAACACTAAAGAGGACAAGAATTGCACCATCAAGAACATGCAAAGCTATCTCAACTTCAATTGTGAAGTCCATGTGACCTTGAGTATTAACTATTTACCTATAAAAAGTAAAAACAACATGCTTTTATTGCTAAGTGAAACAAAAACCAAATCTTCCATTGATAATGTCCAAAAATTATTGTTTCATGATCCACCATGTCTAGAAAATGTAAATTAAAAAACATTCAGATGCATGTATTCAAGTTGGAACTACAGAAATAGGAATTAAAGCAGGTAGCATAAAACTACAAACGCATAACATGTTTTCGAAAATAAATAATAATAAATGATGCATTTTAGTCTACTGTTTATGATGATTTCAATTTATCGTCCTTCAAATTTGTGTAATTTACGAAATGAAGCTGACAATTAACCAATATTGGATAAAAAATTACTCATTTGCACGATTAATCTACAATCAAATTCCAATAACAAGTTAATTATAAGCTTAATTACAAAACTACTAACTAATTCCCTAATTTAAGACTGCGATGAGACCGAGGATGCAGATTAGGGAACACAAAATGGCGGCGAGGATGACGACGAAATTGGAGGTAGAGGTGGTCGATTGAGGGAGGGCGGAGACAATCGATGGAAGAGAAGAGATACGGTGGAGACATGGGAGACGTGGGAGAGAGAGAGGGAGGGAGAGGGAGAGAGAGAGCTCTCTGATGAGGAATGGTAATCAGACGTGTGTGTAAGGAGTTAATATCTATAACCCTAAATTGCTCCTAATGCCATTTAATTTCTATGCCCGTTTCCCTTTATTTTTCCACTTATTAACAAAAATTCCACAATGCATCTTGACTATCCATTTTTTTGAACCAACGTTCCACTTTTAATTCTCGGGAAACTATGCGTTCTCAAATGATCCTTGCTCTCTCTCTCTCTCTCTGTATATATATATATATATATATATATATATATATATATATATATATATATATATATATATATATATATATATATATATATATATATATATATAAGACTATTAAATATAGATTCAGTTCAAAGATACCATTTAGATTCATCATTGAATGATCTATAGTTATATATTATACCAATCATTATTTTCTTGTTTTTGAGAATTTGAATGAATATGTTTAGAACTTAAAAAGTTGCTTGTGTTTTGTATCCCAACATGAAAGGAAGGAAAGGAAGAATTTCATTAGAGCAATTTTCTGTGTTATTCCCTCATATAAAATAGATTACAGAATGTGTTATATAGCTCAAAAAAAAACAAAAAAATGCTAAAAAATTGCAGGTGCATGTGGTTCTATGAAAGTGCCAACTAAGCCACATTATTCTCCCTCAAATTTTGTCAACATGTGACCAATTCAATGACTAAATAAATATGATTAAGATACCAACCCTTGAACCATTAAGACAACCCAAATAACCCATCAAGATTACGTATCATTCACCCATCTAATCTTGATGATCTTGACCCGTTTCTTCATCATAACAAAGCAGTTTTGTGACAACCCGAAATTTCCGTTTGTTTTAACTCCGTAACTAAGCACGTCAAAAATTAGCCAAATTTATCGCAAAATATTTTTGACCGGATTTAAATCCATTAGAATATTTTAAATAATATTCGTTAAGCGAACCAAAAATAAGGCAGTATAATTTAAAATTTGCCGTGTTTAACGGAAGTCGTGAAAAACCACGTATGCGGTTGGTGTTGGGTGGATCCCCACCCAGGCTGTAAACTCAACCCTATATAAGGGTTGAGTGGGTTTATTCCAACCTTTTCACACCTTAGGAGCCTCCTCTCTCTACTTTCTCTCTCTACAAATCGGGTTTTGGTCAAAAATCGCCCCTTCAAGCTTCAAAACGGTAAGTTAACCTTCCTAGCTTGTTGTTTAGCTTATCACACTTGCAAATTTGTGGCTTAATCATCCAAAAACCCCAAGAACAAGGGTTTACGGTTTGGGAACATCCCAAAACCGTAAACACCTTAAAAGGGGGTTTTGATGCCCAAAAACCCTCTCAAAACCTTTCTAATGCTTAGCTAATGGCCTAGGGACTTGCATGAATGATCTAAGAACCCCAAAACATGAATTTAAGAGGGTAAACATGAGTTTACGGTTTGGGGATCTCCCAAAACCATAAACACCTCCAAAGGGGTGTTTAAGAGCCTTTAACACCTTGTATGGCTTGTATTTGGGTCTAGAACTTTGCATGCTTAACCTACAACCACCAAAACACAAAAAGAATGGACTAACATGAGTTTACGACCGTAAACTCATGTGTTTATGGCCGTAAACTCCCAAGGGAGTGGTCCAAGGACCGTAAACTCCAAAAAGTGTCCATTTTGAGCCCCAATCACTTCCATAGCCCTTGAATCAACCCTAGAACCTTTCCTTGTGAAGCATTAAGCCTTAAAGCACACAAATACACCCCACCCATGATTTTACGGCCATAAAATCATGGGGGAAATGGTATGAAAACCGTAAACACCCCTAGGTATTACCATTTGAGGAGTAAACTCCAAAGTGGGACTATACACTCTTCATATGCAACCCTTGGTACTCCTAGCACTTGTAGCATGTAGTAGGACATCCTTGCTTGCTTAATTAGTTATTAAATGACTAATTAGATACTTAAATGTATCATTATATGTTAAATAGGATCCGAGTGTGTGTTCAAGTCCTCACTTGACACCTAGCGTCCTATACCGTCCATTCATCCGAATCGCCCACGTCAGGTGAGTTCATACCCCTAAATTAACCTTTTAAATGATTTTAACTACTTTTATAGGGGGGAATACAAGTTGAACTATACAGTTATTAGATAAATCACATGTGATTAATAACTGTATAACGAATGGATTTTTACATGTTAAACTGCTTCATCTAACAAAAGGTTTTCCAATCTCGATTTCAACTCTTGTTAAAGTATGAATTTCTCTTTTAGATTATCATAAGTATTCGAAAGGTTTTCAAAGTTTGATTTATAGAATGACATCAAGTCGTAATTTCTTATTAAAGGTTTTCCAAAGGTTTTCTTCACTTAAACTGTTTTATCAAATCATTTTCAAAAGCTTGTTTTATAAACTGATATCGAGTCATAAATTCTTGTTTATAAAGTTTTCCAAAAGTTTTACCTACGTTTTTGTTATGCATTTATTTCGTTAAATGCATGCCTATATTTGTATAGTTATATAAATAATGTTTAAAATACTTAGGAAGGCTAGTTCGCCCTATTTCGTTTTCCTCGTTGGGATGTGGTCTGGTGGGTATCGGTTATCCGTCCGAAGGTTGCTTAAACATTGATTATATATCATGTATACATGTATAGACATAAAGGTTTCCATCGACCAGTTCATTTCCCTTGGGTAGCAAGGGCATCCTTCCATTCATCGTTCATAGACCTGAAACATTAGTAACTATTATAATTATAGTTAGGAGATTCTATTTACTCTTTCCAGTACGGAGAATTCCAAAGGAGTCAGTTGATTCGTGTGTCTATATCATTATTCCAATACTTATAACAGAATTCGAAATACGAGATGCATCTTTAGGACACGGATTTCACCGTTGTCAAGTTGGTAACCAGAGTCTCCTGGAGGAGAACGGACATTGTGTGTATAGATCTATACGGGACAGACACTCCCACACCCTGACTGCTAGCTACAGTCCCCGACCGACCAAGCCAAGGGTGACAAATGTCACATTCATTCCGACGCTTGCAGGGCGTCAAATATTCGATTGTCGATCAGTATGGTTACGAGTATCTCTAGGTTTACCTTTTAATTCATGGCCTTAAGGTAACAAGAATTAACACGGTATTTTGAAACAACCCACTTAGGATTACCAGATGTCTTAGACTTTGCTAGATGTGTCGATAATTCGATACTGTCTGGAGTCTGTATTTCCATGTTTTAGACTTTGCTAGCTGTGTCGATCATTCGATACTGTCTGGAGTCTGTATTTCCTTGTCTTAGACTTTGCTAGCCGTGTCGTTCATTCGATACTGTCTGGAGTCTGTATTTCCTTGTTTCAGACTTTGCTAGCTGTGTTGTTCATTTGATACAGTCTGGAGTCTGTGCTTCCTTTCGTTAGACTGAGCCAGACATATCATTCATTCGATACTCTCTTGGAGTCTATGATTTCTTTTGCCTTAGTCAGCAGTATTACTGCTGAGGTATATGTTATTTTTCCCCTAGTTTTTTTACTTGTGATATTCTCATATTTTCGTTAAAGTCAATACCGTATTTTGGTAATGATAAGTATTTTGGGGAAAATTACTCCTTAGAACATAAATCTGTCGGGTCTTGGAAGAAGACTGCTTTTATTTACAAAATATAGGATTTTCTGGAAAGAATTCTAATACTCTGTAGATTCTAAACTACCATTTTCATGAAGTTATTTAGAATATCAATGTGTATTTATACTAACGTCATTAAATACTTATCAACTCACCAGCATTATAAAAATGCTGATACTCGCTTTCAAAATAACTTGTATTCTCAGGTCATCGATAGACAGGTACATCCCGGGAGCTTTTGCGAAGTCAGCCTAGAACCGAGCTGCATCTATGTTATGTTATGTATTTACTTTAATGATGCTATTAAATGTAACCTATGTAAAATTATTACTATTCATGCAATGGTTGTTGTACTTTGATTACTATACTGTATATGTTGTGACACTTGACATGACGTCCTCCACCCCAAAATGTTTTCGCCGTACCGGTTTTGGGGTGTGACAAGTTCTTCTTGTTTTATCAAATAGGCTTCACTTTCATTGTCTTTCCATTTTGTACACTTATTTCCAAAGTGTCCATACTCTTGACAATCATAGTACTTAAACCCACTCTTATGACCTCGATTGAGCCTCTTCCACGTCCTCTTTCACTTCTATAGAATCCTCTTCCCCAACTTCTTACTCTTTTGTATTGCCTACCATCATAATCACCATTGGTCAATAGAAGTTGTCCTTGTTCTTCATCCCTTTCATCAAGGCTTTTGAGTCTTTCTTCATATGATTTGAGTCATAATTTCCACCACTTCTTCAAAAGACATGGTTTCAATCTCCAAGTATTGGTCAATGGAGACAATGATTGGTAGATATTTATTCGGGGCTGAATTGCAAAGCTTTCTTACAACCACTTCTTCTTCAAGTCTTGAACAAAGAATTTTAAATTTTGCCACGATGCCACTTATCTTGCCCAAAAAATCATTAATAGTCTCATTATCATTCATCTTTACAATCTCTAACTCACTACTAAGAGTTTGCAAATGCACCTTTTGGACTCGATCGACTACTAGGTATCTAACTTGAATCGCTTCCCAAACATCCTTCGTATCTTTATGTTTAGAACTTCAACATAATATCTTCTGCTAGAGTTTGAAAGATAATAGCCTTCATGGTGTGGTTCCTCTTAGTTCCTCCTATTACAGGATCCCCGACTTCCATAAATCGTATGCCCTTACCATCGTTTCAACTAGAATCGACCATGAAGTGTAGTTTGTTTCGATTGCTTTAGGAAATTGAATGGTATGTTAACTTGTTTGTGGGTTGTATAGTTCCTGTGTTTTCTTGAAAAAAATGGCCATGATGTCGTTCTTGGTTTTTTTCTTCTCACATCTTTCTACTTTTTTTCTCACCTCTTTCTACCAAACGTGATCACCTTGTTGCTTGCTTTCTTGCTCTCAACATGATTGCATAGGGTTGCAATCAACCTTCTCTTTTTTTTTTTCTGTGAACCATGTATGAACCTTGATACACTGATACCAAATGAGGGATTTGAATCTTCAATAACACTTATAAATAACACTCTCACATTTTGTTGTAATGCATGACTATGCAAAATAAAAAAAATGGAGATGAATATTTTTGGTACTCATAGAGTTGTTTCTGTTTTGTATCACATGAAGGAAAGGAATGAAAGAAGTTTATTAGAACAATTTTCTATGTGTTATTCCTACAAATAAAATATATTTCAAAGTGTGCTATGTATAGCTAAAAAGAAAAAAAAATGCTAAAACCTTGCAGGTACATGTGCTTCTATGAAAGTGGCAACTAAGCCAGATTATTCTCCCTCAAACTTGGTCAATATATGATCAATTCAGCAACTAAATAAATCTGATTAAAATACCAACTCATGACCCATGAAGACAACCCACTTAACCTATCAAGATTACCCAACTGTTTTTATATCGAATATAGAAAAGACTTTTGCATTAATTAGATATATATCAGTTGCTATAAAAAAATTGAGACTATTACAAACATTTGAAACTATAAAGCCCGATTACTAATATAAAAGCATCGCCAAAATTTAGACAAAATTCACAATTAGTACATGATAGTTTTGCAAATGTCAAATGAGGATGGAATTTACAATTTCTTCCCTCGATTTACTGGCAAGAAACATGTCAAATTGGAATAATTATATATAAAATATAATTTTTTTCATTATAACATGTAACAAAATACAATGTATTAATCCTTGCAACCTCGGAACAAAAGATCTCGTCTCTTACTCCACATCTTGTTGCTCTGAATCCGATTCTTCCTACAAAACACAATTATTTATTTAGATTACAACAAAATAAATGACTACAACTTTATGAATTTATACTAAAATATGGAGCAGAAGTTACCTCTCGTATTCCTTTGGATCCTATACACTTGGAAGCACTGATACTTGCACTCTTTAATAGGCTTCGAGCACTGTAATTTCCTTAAATTTTCTCCACCTTCAGCCTGTTGTGGTGGACTCTCGAGTGTCGAAGCAACATACTCTGGTCGTTTATCCAAATCTTCTTGAGAACTTCCTTCCTCCTTTGGTGCAGGAACTCGCTCCCTGACAAATATATATAATAGTAACAATAAAAGATAGCATATAGCAGTAGAGTAAGAAAGTAGGAAATTTCTAAATATAGAAACTTGCCTAGGAAGTGAGGCATGTTGCCTTAGCAGTGGAGTAGTATTACTATTTCCACCTTTTCCGAAACCCTCCGCAAGATTTGCAAATTGACGCTTAAAGCGGTCAACCCCACTATTAAAAATATATAACAAGACGATTTAATGAGTATCAAGATAGAAAGGTCATGCCAAAGAGGCTTTATAGGTGTATTTTGATGATGACATGACTAGACAGACTTTCTAGGGTTTTCTATATTTATTTTTTATGAGTATCTAGAAAAAATCTGTATACCACCTTTTTAATTAACACAAAAAATTGCTATTTTCGTCCCATTGACATGAGTCTAAGTCTAATGTACACCAAAGACAGGGAAGCGCAAGATGTTATGTTTTGTTTTGTCCAACATCCTTGTTCCACCTTTTGGATACAACTTTTGTCCTAGTTTAAACTTTTTGTCATTATTTTACCTTTTAGAGTGGGACAAAAAGTTGGAATTAGTGTCTCATTGATATATTTTCAAATGCATGTCAAACGCAATGAAACCTTTTTTGTGTTTGTCGAGCCTTAAGGAAAATTGAGAAACTATTAACCAAGGAGAAAGTGTATGACCTCGGGTACAAGAAGCTAGTCTGTTCACCGCCATGTAAATATTCTTGAAGCATCTGAGGATGGTACTCCAAAATCTGGTTATAAAAAATACCCCCGTTAAAAAGAAATGTTTAATGAAATCATAGATAATAGTAATAACAAACTAATAATCAATAAGATTAAAACCTCTCGATAAATTAACTCCCTAACATCATCTTTTCCCAATTTCCTCCTTTCGAATTCAAATTCAACTTTTGATGTGGGCTGCGTTGATGGTTCTCTGTCCACATTCCCCAGCCCTTTAAAGTAAGGATCCGCTAGTTACTACAAAATAGCAATGTATTTTCATTAGACACAAAAAATAAATCATATCAATCATATGATTCTTAGATTTAAATTATGAAAAAAATATAATTTATACCTCTTCAGCTGATGGGTGATCTTTTGGATCAAATGCAAGTAGGCGTTCAAGTAGTTTAAGAGCCAACGGATCGACATGTGGAAATTTCTATTTTGGTAATAATATAAGATTATATTTGTTTTGTTCAATGTATGTTCAATAACTATGATTACTGATTTACGTCACGCACATCGGCATTTCCGCCGACGGCCGAGGGTGTGACGAAGAATAATAATAACAATAATTATAATAATAATAATAATAATAATAATAATAATAATAATAATAACAACAACAACAACAAAAAACAACAAAAAATACAAAAGAAATCAAATAAAAAGGGATTTATAAAATATAAAATTACATAAATTATCATATCAAAGGGGTATGAAAATTTATGTCAAATCATAAGGTATATATAGCAACACTTATATTAAAATAAATAAACAATAATAATTATAATTTAATAAGAATGAAGTGACGTATAAGGTTTTTCAAGTTAAAAAGGTTGGGGATGGGGGATTGACTACTATTTTCGATTTATCCATTTAAAAAGTGTTTGATTTTTATATCCTTTATTTTAATTAAAGGCATAAAATGATAATAAATATATAAAAGCCAAAACACCTAGTTTTAAATAGATATATCAAGAATATAAATAAAAATATCACATTCCATAATATATATATATATATATATATATATATATATATATATATATATATATATATATAAGACTATTAAATATAGATTCAGTTCAAAGATACCATTTACATTCATTATTGAATGATCTATAGTTATATATTATACAAATCATTATTTTCTTGTTTTTGAGGATTTGAATCTTCAATATCACTCATGAATAACACACACTAACAATTTGTTTATAATACATAAGTATGTAAAGTACAAAATAGAGATGAATATCTTTAGAACATAAAAAGTTGCTTTTGTTTTGTATCACAACACGAAAGTAAGGAAAGAAAGAATTTCATTAGAGCAATTTTCTCTATTTTATTCCCTCATATAATATAGATTACAGAATGTGCTATATAGCTAAAAAATCAAGAAAAAAATGCTAAAAATTTGCAGGTGCATGTGGTTCTATGAAAGTGGCAACTAAGCCACATTATTCTCCCTCAAATTTGATCAACATATGACCAGTTCAATGACTAAATAAGTCTGATTAAAATACCAACCCTTGAACCATCAAGACAACCCAAATAATCCATGAAGATTATGTATCATTCACCCATGTAATCTTGATGATCTTGACCTGTTTCTTCATCATAAAAAAGCAGTTCTTCTTGTTTTATCAAATAGGCTTCACTTTCATTGTCTTTCCATTTTGTACACTTATTTGCAAAGTGTCCATGCTCTCGAAAATCATAGTACTTAAACCCACTCTTATGACCTCAACCGAGCCTCTTCCACGTCCTCTTTCACTTTTATAGAATCCTCTTCCCCAACTTCTTACTTGTCTGTATTGCCTACCATCATAATCACCATTGGTCAATAGAAGTTTTCCTTGTTCTTCATCCCTTTCATCAAGGCTTTTGAGTCTTTCTTCATATGATTTGAGTCTTAATTTCCACCACTTCTTCAAAAGACATGGTTTCAATCTCCAAGTATTAGTCAATGGAGGCAATGATTAGTAGATATTTATTCGGGGCTGAATTGCAAAGCTTTCTTACAACCATTTCTTCTTCAAGTCTTGAACCAAGAATTTTAAATTTTGCCACGATGCCACTTATCTTGCCCAAAAAGTCATTAATAGTCTCATTATCATTCATCTTTACAATCTCCAACTCACTACAAAGAGTTTGCAAATGCACCTTTTGGACTCGATCGACTACTATGTATCTAACCCGCATCGCTTCCCAAACATCCTTCGTATCTTTATGTTTAGAACTTCAACATAATATCTTCTTCTAGAGTTTGAAAGATAATAGTCTTCATGGTGTGGTTCTTCTTTGCTTCATTGTTCCTCCTATTACAGGATCCCCGACTTCCATAAACCGTATGCCCTTACCATCGTTTCAACCATAATCGATCATGAAGTGTAGTTTGTTTCGGTTAATTTAGGAAATTGAATGGTATGTTAACTTGTTTGTGGGTTGTATAGTTCCTGTTTTTTCTTTAAAAAAATGGCCTTGAGTTCGTTCTTGCTTCTTTTCTTCTCAACTCTTTCTACTTTTCTTCTCAACTCTTTCTTCCAAACGTGATCACCTTGTTGCTTACTTTCTTGCTCTCAACATGATTGCATAGGGTTGCGACTTGCAATCAACCTTCTGTTTTTTTTTCTGTGAACCATGTATGAAGCTTGTGTTGGGTTTTGGCCATAAGAACTTTCCTATGTGCGCATGCAAAACCCTAATGCTTGGATCTAGGCTTTCTAATAAACATGCATTGAATCCAAGTCTTCTAATGACTAATTAGGTTAAATAACAACATTGAAACAGATCTAGAATCATACCTTTGAGTTCCTTGTTGATCTTGAGGTCTTGGAGCTTTTAGAGTCACAAGTGTCACTCCTCTAATGGCTTACAAAAACCAATAGCAATAAGAATGATTTAGGAGAGAGGAGAGGGGAGGAATTCGACCAGAGGTTCCTTGCTTTTGGAGATGTGTCGAATTCCCTATGCCATAGGGTCTATTTATACTTGTAGACTCCTTAAGGGTTACAACCTAAACCCTAATTGGATAATCTTCTCTTAAGGCTATCCAAATCCATTCCATAGATAAGTATATGGACGATTTAAGCTATCCTAAACCTCTTAGAATTCGTCCATACCATATCCTAATGGATTTACAGTCTAAAGCTTAACTATCAAACAATTGACAGTTTATACCCATTTATTTAATTAATCTCTTTAAGTCACCAAATTAATTCTAATTAATTCTATGACTTATATTAATCAAATAACAATATATTATTCATTATATTATTCACATAATATATTAATAATATTTACTCTGTCTTAATAAATCATCCTATCAAGCTGCTATGGTGAAGGCAACCCAAAAGGACCATGCACAACCGGATCAAATACTTGCCTAATATAGTTGCAGCCTTAGACACTATTCCAACAGTCTCCCACTTGGATAAGTCTAGTAACTATACAAGTACAATTCGGTTTGCAATCATAGCTCTCAAAGACGCTGTCAACTCTGATCTAATCAATCTTGTCCTTTAGATAAGGGAACGTACAGCCCTCTATTAGATATCATGCTGACAATCCTATGGAATGGTTAGTCAAGCATTTAGGTTTCTCGATCTCTGATTTATATGACATAGAACTTAATCGAACACATCAATTCAGTTCTGACCGGGCCCGGCACATAAGTCAAATCAAATCATCGAGCGGCCGAGATATCGCTTTTACCTTCTTAGATAAAAGTTACAGATAAACTTCGACTTATATGCATTTACTTATTCATTAACCAACTATACACAACAATACGTTTTATAACACCAAGTTACTGATGCGTTTTCGTATTATCAATGTACAATCAATTAACAAATAATAAACCATATATCTAGGTTTTAAGACTATATGATATTATCGTCTTGCGATCACCTTTTATATCGTATTCCACAAGGTGATTCCAGCAAGCGTGGGTTTATTCCAATGCTCAAAACTAGTTCATAAGCACTCATGAACGTTGCAGCAATCCTTTTCTATGTCTAACACCATTTAGACACTCTACAAACCAATTCATGACAATCTTCTTTCATATCTACTCCCAACATATGAACGATTGTGGACCATTTGAATAATTCGATTATTCCTAATAAACTCAATTATTCTGGAAGTCAAAACATGCAAAGTGAAACAATAGCTAAACAATTAACATAAGATAGTATCATTACTCATAAATAAAACTCCTTTATTTAATCATCAAATGTCAATTTACATTTATCTATTACACGTTTCTAATACTATCTAATCTATGCTAATATCATCCTTCAGCCCAATACTCCTAGCATGCTGTAAGTGCTTAACCCTACTCAGTCCCTTCGTAAGCGGATCTGCTGGGTTATCTTCTGATGATATCCTCTTCACTACGAGTTGTCCTTCTTTTACACGATGTATGATGAAGTGATATTTTCTGTCGATATGTCTTGATCTACCATGATCCCTCGGTTCCTTGGTTAAGGCAACCGCACCTTCGTTATCACAGAAAATCTCCATGGGCTCCTTTATGGCAGGTACGACTCCAAGATCACCGATGAAGTTCTTTAGCCATATTGCCTCCTTCGACGCTTCGCTCGCTGCAATGTACTCTGATTCGCACGTTGAATCAGCTACGGTCTCTTGCTTGGAACTCTTCCAGGTCACTGCTCCTCCATTTAGGGTAAAGACCCAGCCCGACTGCGAACGGTAGTTGTCCCTGTCTGTCTGAAAACTGGCGTCACTATACCCTCGCACCTTCAAGTCATCACTCCCTCCGAGGACTAAGAACCATTCCTTTGTCCTCCGAAGGTAGTTAAGGATATTCTTCACCACAATCCAATGTGCTTTGCCAGGATTCCCTTGATATCTGCTAACCATGCTCAAAGCGAAGGCTACATCAGGGCGAGTACAAGTCATAGCGTACATGATTGAGCCAACTGCGGAAGCGTATGGTACTCGGCTCATTTCTGCTATCTCAGCTTTGGTACTCGGACTTTGAGTCTTACTCAATTTGGCATTACTTTGTATTGGTAATTCTCCCTTCTTTGAGTTTTCCATACTAAAACGTTTCAGTACCTTCTCCAAGTAAGTGTTCTGACTAAGTCCAATTAGTCTCTTACTTCTTTCTCTCACTATCCTTATTCCCAAAATGTAAGAAGCTTCTCCGAGGTCCTTCATAGCGAAGCACTTCCCGAGCCAGGACTTAACTTCCTGCAGAGTCGGGATGTCGTTTCCTATGAGCAATATGTCATCGACATATAGGACGAGAAAGCTTACTATACTCCCACTGGCTTTGACATATACACAAGACTCGTCTTTGCTTCGTATAAATCCAAACTCTTTGACTTTCTCATTGAAGCAAAGATTCCATCTGCGAGACGCTTGCTTAAGTCCATAAATGGACTTCTCAAGCTTACACACTCTATTCGGATGCTTCGGATCCACAAACCCCTCGGGCTGAGCCATGTAAACATCCTCAGCCAACTTCCCATTAAGAAAAGCGGTCTTGACATCCATTTGCCAAATCTCATAATCATGAAATGCGGCAATAGCTAGCATCACTCTAATAGATTTAATCTTCGCAACTGGTGAGAAGGTCTCATCATAGTCAACTCCAGGAGTTTGAGTAAAGCCCTTCGCAACCAATCGCGCTTTATATGTGTGTACGTTTCCATCCACGTCGGTCTTCTTCTTGAAGATCCATTTGCACCCAACGGTCTTACGTCCGGGCACATAATCAACCAAATTCCAAACTTGGTTATCATACATGGATTGGATCTCGCTATCCATTGCCTCTTTCCATTTTGCAGACTCTGGGCCTGCCATGGCTTCCCTATAGCTATTAGGTTCATCAAGGTTTACTAGTGTACCATCACTAATATACGTGTCCCCTTCGGTAGTAATATGAAAACCATAAAACTGGGGTAGAACTCTAACTCTATTGGAACGTCTAAGAGGTAAGGATTCGTCAATTGGTTCAACCGGAGTTTCCTCCTCGGGTTGAGTGCCAGCGGTAGAGGTTCCTTCATCTATCGACTCTTGAATCTCTTCAAGCTCGATTTGCCTCCCACTGTCTCCTTGGCTTATGAGTTCTTGCTCTCGGAAAACTCCTCTCCTTGCAACGAAGACAACATTGTCCTTCGGTCTATAGAAGAGATATCCAAAGGATGTCTGTGAGTAGCCGATGAAAATACATCGCTCACTTCGAGGTTCAAGCTTGTCGTGAGTATCTCGTCTTACGAAAGCCTCGCAACCCCAAACCTTGATATGTGCCAACGAGGGAGCTTTCCCTGTCCACATCTCGTGAGGTGTTTTGGCAACCTTCTTAGTAGGGACTCGGTTAAGGATATGGGCGGCAGTCTCTAAGGCATACCCCCAAAAAGAGATTGGTAGCGAAGCACGACTCATCATAGAGCGAACCATATCCAATAAGGTTCGATTACACCTTTCTGCCACACCATTCAACTGCGGTGTCCTAGGAGGCGTCAATTGTGAAACTATTCCACACTCCTTGAGATAATCGTGGAATTCAAGACTTAGGTACTCTCCTCCTCGATCGGATCGAAGCATCTTGATTTTCCTGCCCAATTGATTCTCCACTTCATTCTTGAACTCTTTGAACTTTTCAAAGGTGTCTGACTTTTGCTTGATTAAGTAGATATACCCATATCTACTATAGTCATCGGTAAAAGTCACATAGAAGCGGTTCCCATCCTTCGTGGTTGATCTAAACGGTCCACACACATCGGTATGTATTAGGTCCAATAGACCCTCCCCCCTTTCACATGTATTCGTGAAGGGTGACTTAGTCATCTTTCCAAGCAAACAAGACTCGCATGTGTCATCTTCCCTAGGGTCGAATGAGTCCAACAGTCCATCCTTTTGGAGTTGGGCTATGCGTTTCTTGTTGACATGTCCAAGACGACAATGCCACAAGGATGCTTTATCCATACTAGTGGAAGAATCAATATTCAAAACATCATTTCCTAAGTTATCAACAATCATAACGGTTTCATATATTCCATTGCATGGTATAGCTTCAAAGTAAAAGTCACCATTTAGATAAGCCAAAATAGAACCATTCTCATTATTAAAAGAAAATCTAAATCCTTGTCTATATAAACCATGAAATGAAATGATGTTTCTTGCCATTTCTGGCGAATAGCAACAATTGTTCAAATCTAAAACTAAACTATTCCTAAGCACTAAGGAATACACTCCAATCTTGGTCACAGGCGATGATCTTCTGTTCCCCATGATTAGATTGATCCTTCCTTGCTCCACATCCCTACTTCTCCTTAGTCCCTGTACATTAGAACAAATGTGATAACCACAACCGGTATCAAGAACCCAAGAAATAGCATGATTAGAATCGTTAGATTTGATTGTATATATTCCTGCGAAAGATGGCTTGATCTTTCCTTCTTTGATTGCTTGCAGGTAATCCGGGCAGCTTCTCTTCCAATGTCCTATCTTGTGGCAGTGGTGGCACTTTGCCTCCTTCGGGTTAGAGCAGGGCTTGGCGGGATCAACTTTGGTCCCACTAGAAGAGGCACCATCTCGGGCTTTCACCTTGCGATAGTTCTTCGATGAAGCTTTCCTCTTCTTTCCCTTCCCTTGTCCAATAGCCAAGACAGGAGCAGCGGGCGGATTGGGAGTGGTTGCAACAGACTTGTCCTTGAAGTTGCTCTCAGCAACCCTCAAGAGACCTCGGAGCTTGCTTAGGGTGACCTCTTCTTTGTTCATGTGGTAGGTCATCCTAAATTGGTTGTACATCGGAGGCAAAGAGTGAAGCACCATGTCGATCACCAAGTCTTCACCGAAGTCAACATTTAACTTGCGGAGGCGGTCAACATACCTTTGCATCTTTTGCAAGTGCACGGTAAGAGATTCTCCATGACCCATCTTCGCGGAAATCATGTTAGTGAAAATCTCGTACCTCTCTTGTCTCGCGTTTTGGTGGTACCTCTCCAATAAGTCTTGATGCATCTCGTACGGGTACATGTCCTCGTAGGACTTTTGGAATTCGGAGTTCATGGTGGCGATCATGATGCAATGTACCTTCGTTGCATCTCGCTCATGAGTTTCAAAGGCGGTGATTTCGGCGGGAGTAGCAATTTCGGGGTTGATTTTCTCGAGCTTCTCATCGAGGACATAGTCCTTATCCTCATAGCGAGCAATGGTGCGAATGTATCTTATCCATTCGCTAAATTTCGTTCCATCGAAGGTGACCTTTTGGCAAAGGCTCATCAACGTGAAAGAACTAGCAGCAGCGTTGTTTGCGTTCGACATCTACAATTAGAAAAGGACAAAGATAGATAAGAATCCCTAATTATCACCCAATAAGAAAATTAGGGCTAGGATCCAACAATAACATTTACATACTAGAAAAGGGATGCCGTAATCTAACATGCAAATAAATTGAAGGTAAGTGAATGACGATTCACTAATTCTCCATCATAAAACTTACACTATTAGTCCTAAGTGTTTTTTTTTTGAGAATTCCTAGGTTCGGATGAGATTCATTGAAACTATTCAATGGCATGTTTAAATCTCGATATGCCCCTCTCGTTTGTGACTGGGATGCCGAGGATCACAAAGCGGGTGTGAATTATCATGCAAATTCACATGGTGCCTTCATTGTAACAATCACCTATTCGATGTGCCGGTAAACCACACACGCTCCATCGAACTATGATAAACAATGAATCACCCTTTGCCACCTTCGCTTAGAACCAATTAGTGTGCCGGTAAACCACACACGCTCCACTAACATCTTAGCAAGGTGCAAAGTGTAATTTCATGGGATTGCATCAATTCACTTTTCCTAAAGTAACTAGGATTGGGAAATTTTTTAAAAAAATATATGTAGTTACTTTATATTTCTTATTATACTTTTAATGAGAGAATGAGGTTGCCCTATCCTACCCGTTCGGCTAACGACCCTCCACCAATCAAGCAAGCGGTGAGTGTGAGTGTACACCCATTAAGCGCCATTTTATAGGACACAACCTTATACCCACCTTATAGATCGGCTTCGTGAATGAGGCCTACTAACGGTAAGACTAGCATTTAGTTATACATATATATATATATATATATATATATATATATTATTCTAGTAATATCATATTTGTATAGTGTTGTATTTTAAAACTTTTAAAATCTAGGGTTTGAAATTTAAGTTGTCTAAATTAAAACTTTTAATCACAAAAGTAAATTTCAAAACAAGAGGGTAGGTTTTAAACATTTAAAACATGGAGGATCAAATAACAAATAATTACAATTAACAATTAATATCCTAATTATCTATATTTGATTTATTCAAGATTTCTTTGAAAGATAATTACCAAAATAGTTAAATAATTAATTAATTATCATATAAGGAAATTAAATATTTAATTAGTTGATAAATATCCTTTTCTAGATCAAGATAATAGTCATACATATCATAAAATCGGATTTAGGTTGATCTATTATGATTAAGGTAAGTTTCCATAAGATAAACACAAAGAAATCCCGAATCTGGCCATTCCTGACGCTTTGACTCGCCGAGTGCACAAGGGGACTCGCCGAGTCAGGCCTACTCGCCGAGTCCACCTTGGGACTCGCCGAGTCAGTGACACAGAAACCGAAAAATCGAATTTTGCAGGTTTGTTTCAGTTAATCAAGCAACAATTTAAAGAAAACCAAGCTAGGCTCTGATACCACTGTTGGGTTTTGGCCATAAGAACTTTCCTATGTGCGCATGCAAAACCCTAATGCTTGGATCTAGGCTTTCTAATAAACATGCATTGAATCCAAGTCTTCTAATGACTAATTAGGTTAAATAACAACATTGAAACAGATCTAGAATCATACCTTTGAGTTCCTTGTTGATCTTGAGGTCTTGGAGCTTTTAGAGTCACAAGTGTCACTCCTCTAATGGCTTACAAACACCAATAGCAATAAGAATGATTTAGGAGAGAGGAGAGGGGAGGAATTCGACCAGAGGTTCCTTGCTTTTGGAGATGTGTCGAATTCCCTATGCCATAGGGTCTATTTATACTTGTAGACTCCTTAAGGGTTACAACCTAAACCCTAATTGGATAATCTTCTCTTAAGGCTATCCAAATCCATTCCATAGATAAGTATATGGACGATTTAAGCTATCCTAAACCTCTAAGAATTCGTCCATACCATATCCTAATGGATTTACAGTTTAAAGCTTAACTATCAAACAATTGACAGTTTATACCCCTTTATTTAATTAATCTCTTTAAGTCACCAAATTAATTCTAATTAATTCTATGACTTATATTAATCAAATAACAATATATTATTCATTATATTATTCACATAATATATTAATAATATTTACTCTCTCTTAATAAATCATCCTATCAAGCTGCTATGGTGAAGGCAACCCAAAAGGACCATGCACAACCGGATCAAATACTTGCCTAATATAGTTGCAGTCTTAGACACTATTCCAACAGCTTGATGCATTGATACCAAATGAGTGATTTGAATCTTCAATAACACTCACAAATAACACACTCACAATTTGTTTGTAATGCATGACTATGCAAAAAATGGAGATGAATATTTTTAGTACTCAAAGAGTTGTTTCTGTTTTGTACTACATGAAGCAAAGGAATGAAGGAATTTTATTAGAGGAATTTTCTATGCGTTATTCTTACACATAAAATATATTTCAAAGTGTGCTATGTATAGCTAAAAAGAAAAAAAAATGCTAAAACCTTGCAGGTACATGTGCTTCTATGAATGTGGCAACTAAGCCGCATTATTCTCCCTCAAACTTGGTCAATATATGATCAATTCAGCAACTAAATAAATCTGAATAAAATACCAACTCATGACCCATTAAGACAACCCACTTAACCTATGAAGATTACCCAACAGTTTTGATATCTTGAACAAACTTTTGCATTAATTAGATATGTCAGTTGCTATAAAAAAAATTGGGACTATTACAAACATTTGAAACTATAAAGCCCGATTACTAATATAAAAGCATCGCCAAAATTTTGGCAAAATTCACAATTAGTACATGATAGTTTTGCAAATGTCAAATGAGGATGGAATTTACAATTTCTTCCCTTGATTTACTTGCAAGAAACATGTCAAATTGGAATAATTATATATAAAATATACTTTTTTTTCATTATAACATGTAACAAAGTACAATATATTAATCCTTGCAACAACAGAACAAAAGATCTCGTCTCCTACTCTGCATCTTGTTTAGTGTGTTCTTGAGTGCTTTAAGAGGAAGGTATTGCATCAAAGTGTTGGAAAAGAAGATCAAGCCTGTAGATCTGAAGTTAGCTTGTGCTCAAGAAGCACCAGAAGGTCTAAAGTTCCAAACTTTATGCATATATGCATAGATCTCAACATTTTACTTTATTAGAAGCATTTTTTTCATAAGGTTGTGCATGTTGAGATTTAGATGAAAAGAGTTGTCCTTCCAGGCTCTTGAAGGGACCTTGAGTGATAAAAATGAGGTCCCATTAGCTAAATGTATCCCATGGATGGAAAAATAAGGTCTTAATGGATTAATACCAACGACTTTAAGGACGTCCAAAGTGATAAAGTTTATGACATTATGGATCCTAGGCATGTTAGGTCTCTGGATCTGAAGTTTGGGCTTAAGAGCTTAAGCCATTAAGCACTTAATGAGGTTTTGGCAAACTGTCCAGTACGCCCAACATAAATCTAGTACGCCTAGCTTACTGGGTCGACCACCCCGATGGTGGTCAATGTCTGGATGAGTACGTCCCGCGTACCAGAGGAGTACGCCCCGCGTACGTCCTCTGTTGGGCCATTGGCAAATGGGCTTCGGGTTTGGGCTGTTTAAGGACTAATTGGAATTGGTCCTTTGTTGGACTTTGTAAATTAGATATTTTGGTTCAAGTAGTGATAGTGGACCATAGGGTTAGGCCCAATTAGGAGGTTGGGTCCAATTTAGTAAATTGGGAAAATAGTGGACTTAATGAGTGTTATGGACACTTAGTCAAGAAGGTTACTTTGGGTATTAACTTAGTATTGATTATGTGATAGTTCGGGACTCCCGGCGGGACAACAGCCAGAGATTTACAATATTTTGGCACTACTTGCGTGGTGAGTTATCCTCACTATACTAAGGGGCCTAAGGAACCAAGGCCGGCCCATTGGATATGATTTCCTAGCAGTTGGTAGTATGTTGAGTATGAGATAGTGTTGCATGTTAGTTGCTATGCCAGTTAGGTAGATCTATAGAACTACCTGTAGTATCATGTGTGCATTAGTTGTGTTATATGTCGACATATTATGTGAGATGGGTTGAGGTGATACTGCTCTGTGCGGTAACCAACAAACCCGGGATCATTCCAGATACGAGATGAAGGAGACTCGAACTATGGGCTCGGTGGCAGTCTAGATGTGAGTTGTAGGACCGGAAGGCAATCCAGACTCACACTGTGGGCCCATGGGGTAATCCAATCTGTAAAGTTGTGGACCTAGTATATGTTGATATTTGTATATGTTATGCGTAGTGTATCGGTGTTTTGGGGAAACTCACTAAGCTAACGGGCTTATAATTTTCGTTTATTGTGGTACATTACGGGATCGCGGCAAGGCGAAGGCATGATCGTACAGCTCCTCATGTTTTGTTTATGTTTCTGGGAAAACTTTGATATAGACTATTTTGAAAACATATTTGTAATAACTATTGCTTTTAAACGTTTTGAAAGGTTTTAAATTGGCTTGAATTATATGGGTGTTACATGGTTCTTCTTTGCTTCATAATTCCTCCTATTACAGGATCCCCGACTTCCATAAACTGTATGCCTTTACCATCATTTCAACAATAATCGACCATGAAGTGTAGTTTGTTTCGGTTAATTTAGGAAATTGAATGGTATGTTAACTTGTTTGTGGGTTGTATAGTTCCTGTGTTTTCTTGAAAAAAATGGCCTTAATTTCATTCTTGCTTCTTTTCTTCTCACCTCTTTCTACTTTTCTTCTCACCTCTTTCTACCAAACGTGATCACCTTGTTGCTTACTTTCTTGCTCTCAACATGATTGCATAGGGTTTAACTTGCAATCAACCATCTCTCTCTCTTTTTTTTTTCTGTGAACCATGTATGAACCTTGATGCACAGATACCAAATGAGTGATTTGAATCTTCAATAACACTAAAAAATAACACACTCACAATTTGTTTGTAATGCATGATTATACAAAATAAAAAAATAGAGATGAATATTTTTAGTACTCAAAAAGTTGTTTCTGTTTTGTATCACATGAAGGAAAGGAATGAAAGAATATTATTAGAACAATTTTCTGTGTGTTATTCCCACACATAAAATATATTTGAAAGTGTGCTATATATAGCTAAAAAGAAAAAAAAATGCTAAGACCTTGCAGGTACAAGTGGTTCTATGAAAGTGGCAACTAAGCCACATTATTCTCCCTCAAACTTGGTCAATATATGATCAATTCAGCAACTAAATAAATCTGATTAAAATACCAACTCATGACCCATGAAGACAACCCACTTAAACTATCAAGATTACCCAATAGTTTTTATCTCAAATGTTGAACAGACTTTTGCATTAATTAGATATATCAGTTGCTATAACAAAATTGAGACTATTACAAACATTTGAAACTATAAACCCCGATTACTAATATAAAAGCATCGCCAAAATTTGGGCAAAATTCACAATAAGTACATGATAGTTTTGCAAATGTTAAATGAGGATGGAATTTACAATTTCTTCCCTCGATTTACTTGTAAGAAACATGTCAAATTGGAATAATTATATATAAAATATACTTTTTTTTTCATTATAACATGTAACAAAATACAATATATTAATCCTTGCAACAACAGAACAAAAGATCTCGTCTCCTACTCTGCATCTTGTTTAGTGTGTTCTTGAGTGCTTTAAGAGGAAGGTATTGCATCAAAGTGTTGGAAAAGAAGATCAAGCCTGTAGATCTGAAGTTAGCTTGTGCTCAAGAAGCACCAGAAGGTCTAAAGTTCCAAACTTTATGCATATATGCATAGATCTCATCATTTTACTTTATTAGAAGCATTTCTTTTCCCAAAAGCCATAAGGTTGTGCATGTTGAGATTTAGACAGAAAGAGTTGTCCTTCCAGGCTCTTGAAGGGACCTTGAGTGATAAAAATGAGGTCCCATTAGCTAAATGTATCCCATGCATGGAAAAATAAGGTCTTAATGGATTAAGACCAACGACTTTATGGACGTCCAAAGTGATAAAGTTTATGACATTATGGATCCTAGGCATGTTAGGTCTCTGGATCTGAAATTTGGGCTTAAGAGCTTAAGCCATTAAGCACTTAATGAGGTTTTGGCAAACTGTCCAGTACGCCCAACATAAATCTAGTACGCCTAGCTTACTGGGTCGACCACCCCGATGGTGGTCAATGTCTGGATGAGTACGTCTCGCGTACCAGAGGAGTACGCCCCGCGTACATCCTCTGTTGGGCCATTGGCAAATGGGCTTCGGGTTTGGGCTATTTATGGACTAATTGGAATTGGTCCTTTGTTGGACTTTGTAAATTAGATATTTTGGTTCAAGTAGTGATAGTGGACCATGGGGTTAGGCCCAATTAGGAGGTTGGGTCCAATTTAGTAAATTGGGCAAATAGTGGACTTAATGAGTGTTATGGACATTTTGTTAAGAAGGTTACTTTGGGTATTAACTTAGTATTGATTATGTGATAGTTCGAGACTCCCGGTAGGACAACAGCCAGAGATTTACAGTATTTTGGCACTACTTGCGTGGTGAGTTATCCTCACTATACTAAGGAGCCTAAGGCACCAAGGCTGGCCCATTGGATATGATTTCCTAGCAGTTGGTAGTATGTTGAGTATGAGATAGTGTTGCATGTTAGTTGCTATGCCAGTTAGGTAGATCTGTAGAACTACCTGTAGTATCATGTGTGCATTAGTTGTGTTATATGTTGACATCTTATGTGAGATGGGTTGAGGTGATATTGCTCCGTGCGGTAACCAACAAACCCGGGAGCATTCCAGATACGAGCTGAAGGAGACTCGAACTGTGGGCTCGGTGGCAGTCCAGATGTGAGCTGTAGGGCCGGAAGGCAATCCAGACTCACACTGTGGGCCCATGGGGTAATCCAATCTGTAAAGTTGTGGACCTAGTATATGTTGTTATTTGTATATGTTATGTGTAGTGTATCGGTGTTTTGGGGGAACTCACTAAGCTAACGGGCTTATAATTTTCGTTTATTGTGGTACATTACGGGATCGCGGCAAGGCGAAGGCGTGATCGTACAGCTCCTCATGTTTTGTTTATGTTTCGGGGAAAGCTTTGATATAGATTAGTTTGAAAACAAATTTGTAATAACTATTGGTTTTAAACGTTTTGAAAAGTTTTAAATTGGCTTGAATTTTATGGGTGTTACATGGTTCTTCTTTGCTTCATAATTCCTCCTATTACAGGATCCCTGACTTCCGTAAACCGTATGCCTTTACCATCGTTTCAACCATAATCGACCATGAAGTGTAGTTTGTTTCGGTTAATTTCGGAAATTGAATGGTATGTTTGTTGGATTAGTGTCTAAGTCCATAACTATTTTGGTATGTACTTGACCCGATGGTGCATGGTCCTTTTGGGTTGCCTTCACCAAAGCAACTTGATAGGATGAATTATGGAGAGAAAGAATTAAATATGATTTATTAATATATTATGAGAATAATATATTAAAGGAGAAATCATATTGGTTAATTAATATTAGTCAAGAATTAATTGGTAATTAGTTTTGTGACTTAAAGAGATTAATTAAACTTAAGGGACTGGAATTGTAATTATAAGATAATTGCAATTCAGGCTATGGATTTCCTTATATTAAGGAGTGGACGAATTCCATGGGAAAACCCATGAGGAAATCGTCCAAGTCCTTAAGGAAAGTGATCCATGGGTTGCTTAGGGCTTAAGCATCCAAATTAGGGTTTCCTTGTTAGATAACCCTAATAGCCTCCTATATATAGATCCCTTATGACCCAAAAACGTGGCTAAGAATCCTTCTAGGGTTTCACACGTTTTAAGGCAGCCTCCATCCTCTCTCCTCTTCATCCTCTTGCTCTTGGTGTTTGGGAACCATTAGAGGAGTGACATTTGTGACTCTAAGCTTTCTAAAGTCAATAGAAGAAGGATTTGGGATTGTTATTACTACATAACAATCAAGGTAATATCTTAAACCCATTCTTATGTTAATATGATTACTTGTATTCAAGAATTAGGGTTTATAGTCTTGGATAACTTGCATGTACAATAGAGAAACCTAGATCCAAGCATTAGGGTTTGTATGAGCACATAGGATGTTCTTATGACCAAAATCCATCAGTGGTATCAGAGCCTAGATTGGTTTCTATTGTATTATGCTTTGTATATTGAAAAAATTCGATTTTTGTGTTTCTGGGGGCGCCGAGTCCTTATATGAACTCGCCGAGTTCATGCTAACTCGACGAGTCCATGCCTGACTCGACGAGTCGGCTGGTCAGAGTGAGGGAAAACCGGGATTTCTTGTTGTTTTTGCTTGAGGATACTTGCCTTATCATATTAGATCAATATAAATCCGATTTTTTGATATATATGACTATATTCTTGATCTAATTGAAGATATTTATCAATGAATAAAATATTTGTTTCCTTATGTGATAATTGATTAATTATTTTGATTAAATTGATAAATTGTTTTGCAAGAAATCATTAAATAAATCAAATATGGATAATTATGTGATTAAATGATAATTTAGATTATTTGTTATTTGATCCTTGTGTTATGAAATGTTCCATATTTTCCCCTTTAGGTTTTATAGTTTAAATTTGACCTCAAAAGTTTTGTTGTTTTGAAATTTAAATAGTTGAAACCCTAATGTTTTGAAAAAGGTTTCAAAACTTGCCCTCAAGTTTTGGAATTTAAATCTTAATTAATAGTTTAATTTTGATGCATATTTAAATTCTAAACCCTAATGTTTTGAAATGTTTCAAAACTTGCCCTCAAGTTTTGGAATTTAAAAGTTGATTAAAAGTTTAATTAGGAATGTTAAATTCTAAAACCCTAGTATTGTTTTGAAAAGTTGAAATCACACCCTTATGGTTTTATTAATTAATTAAGGAGTATAATTAAAAGAGGTTTAATAAATCCGTAAAAGTTTTGGTTTACAATTTAATTGAATTAAAGGTATAATTATTAAATTTGACCACCTAGTATTTTAAAAATGTAAAATATTGTAACAGCCTGAAATCCAGGTATTCTTCTTTTGGCCTTACATCTTGGTTAAGTTGATGATTAGGGTTTTCATGGTAGGCGAGTACGCTGGGCGTACAAGGTGTACGCTGCGCGTACTCGCGCGCCTCATTTGGACGCGTTTCCCCTCAGGTACGTGGGGCGTACCCAAGGTTACGCCCGGCGTAACTTACTCAGACCCAAACCCTAAATTCCTTTGATGGGGCTATAAAAGGAACATGTGGCTGGTCTTCTCAGCCACCATCCCTCAGAGTGAAACCCTAAAAAGAGTGTACCCTCGTTCTTAGGCCTTTGTGTGTGTATTCTAAGCTTGGTGGTGTCATTTCAAGGTTGCAAAGGAGAAGAAGAGCTTGTTGGAGAGGCTAGAAGTGGTGCTCAAGTGTAGATCTGAACCTTGCAAGGGCTAAAGCTTCATTTCCAGGTATAAAGTTAGGATCTTGTCACTTGGTTCATGTTGTATGCTTAGAAGGTCATTTTCTAGGGTTTAAGTCACAAAGGTGGAGACTTTTGTGCAAATGGCCTCCATAAGCTTAGATACTTCATATTTCTGATCTATTGGGGTTGTAGACTCATAAAAATGGCATCTTGGATGTGGGGTTTGCACCATGCATGAGATCTAGGTCCTTGAGTTTGAATAAATGATTGTTATGTGATGTTGGAGCCTTTACAGCCGTGCCAAGGCTTAAAGGTCTTGACTTTATGGGTTTAGAAACACTAGAAGAGTCGGATCTAGAAGTGGAAGTAATGGCTTAACCGATTAAGACCAGAAATGGAGAGTGGATGATTCTGGGGGTTACGCTGGGCGTAATTTCCAGTACGCGTAGGAGACCCCGATCAGGGAGGGGTTAGCGTCGTACGCCCCGCGTACATCTAGAGTACGCCCTGCGTACTCTCAGGGTTTGACTTTTGTTGACTTTTAGGGTTTTGGTCAACTTGAGGACTTTAGGTCAAGGAAGGGTAAAATGGTCTTTTACCCTCTGAGGAATGATGATAAGGAGTAAAGTTCTAAGTGGTGGAAGTCCTTGTGTAATAAATGATATTTTTATGTTTAGGCGGGGTTGAGCCGTCGTTCGGGGTCGGTGTTAGCGAGGACACGAGAACTTAGACTTTCCACGAGGTGAGTCTTCTCACTATACTATACCCGGAAGGGTTTGACTGTGTGACTGGAAGGTCGGATATGGTATGAGATATATGTGTTGTGTGTGATAAGTTAATTGTTATATGTGCCATGTATGATATGCTTGATATGGGCCGAAAGGCATTATGTTATGGGTCGGAAGGCGAATATGTTATGAGGCGGAAGGCGTTGTAATGTGGACCGTAAGGTTGGCGTGGGTAGGACCGGAAGGTTTACCTAGTCGGGACGGAAGTCCCCTGAGACACATGGACCAGAAGGTCAGGGCCTGGAAAGGCGTGTGTGCGTAGGTTGTATTTAGGGAACTCACTAAGCATTTATGCTTACAGTTGTTGTGATATGTGTTTCAGGTACCAGCGAGGACCGTGGGAAGGCACCGGCGTGATCTGTACACACTGATGGAGGATTTATGATCTTGGGATTTATATGATTTGTATTATGACATGATACATTGGATCTTTATGACTTATTTTGGATGGAAATATATTTTTAAGAAATGAAAATTTTGTTTTAAAAATTTCCGTTGTTGCAAGTTGGTATCAGAGCCTTGGTTTGAGGGATTCGGGTGCACCTTCGGGCATAACTGAACTCAAACCGAGGATTTGAGGAAATCTTTCAAAAACAAAAGCATAAATTTTTTTTAAAGGATTTTGTGATAACCAAGGATGAATCAGTGTGTACGATCAGCCAGCGCCCGAACGGTAAAAATCCCCCAAATACCTTTACAATATGTGTTATGAAATATGATATGATATGATACGCATGCTAGAAGACTAGGTATTCATATTAGGACTAGAGTGGCCTGATTTGTAATGCCTTAGTCTAGGGAAATTTGTTGCTATGAGGTGCTTTGAGAGCGAGTGGGTAGCTAGTACATGGCAATAATAGAGTACTCAGGATCCGGGGTTTGGGGAGGAGGACTTGGGGTGAATGCTGATGCGGTGTAGTCGGTAGTATTGGGCCCGTACTACCGAAGACACCGGGTCAGTGGGCAACCCAAGTAAGAATCCCTGGGTATCGGAGACTGAGTAGGGTTGCGTTATCGAGTGCGATTATGCTCGATAGAGTCTCTGATATTTCTATGTTGTATTTCAGAGGCATCATGGTTGGACCACGCCACAGACCCAGTACGAGCAGTGTGAGTGAGGAGGAGATTCGTCAGATGATTCATGAGGAGGTGGCTGCAGCGATCCGGGCTGAGATTCCGGAGATGTTTGGGTCTATTAAGACCACTTTGATGGAGACATTTGATGAGCGGTACGCCGCGTTGACTGAGGCTGCAGCCGCTGCAGCTACCGTAGCTGTGGCCGCTGCCAGACCACAGGGAGGTGACTCGTTGCTGTTCCGAGAGTTCAGCAACATGAAGCCACCTAAGTTTTCCGGGACGCAGGATCCGATCGCTGCGATGAGATGGATTGCTGATATCGAGGGATGCTTCTACACTTGTTCATGTCCGGAGCATCTGAAGGTACGGTTCGCCTTGAACCAGCTCCGCCTGGGAGCAAAGGATTGGTGGAAGTTCGTGACGGCGAACTTCACTCTGACAGAGGTTTCAGCTGTGACATGGGACAGGTTTACCACTATGTTCAGAGACGAGTATGTTCCCCCGGTAGAGAGGGAACGATTGGTTCAGGAGTTCTTATTCCTCAAGCAGGGTAATGATTCTGTCACGGTGATCACGCAGAAGTTTCATGAGAGGGCGATGTTCTGCCCCGAGCAGGTGTCCACGGAGCAGGCTCGGATGAGCCGGTATTTGGGTGTGCTGAGGAGGGATATCCGGGAGTTTGTATTGAACTCATCATACCAGACTTTTGCTGAGCTTTAGGTGAATGCCAGGAAGCGCGAGATCGAGTTGGAGACCTAGGCCAGGGAGGAGGCCGAGTCTCAACGGGTGGATCGGCGGTCGGCTCAGTCCCAGCCGGAAGCCAAGCGGACCAAGTCCGCCGATTCGAGGACGGGAGGTCAGAAGGGTCGCACTTGCGGAAAGTGCGGCAAGGGTCACGAGGGGACATGTCGATCAGGTGCTTGCTACAAGTGTGGCAAGGAGGGGCACATTGCTAGGGATTTCCCCAAGGGGTTTATGGTTTGCTTTATTGCAATCAGACCGGCCATCGGAAGGCTGAGTGCCCTCAGCTTCTCCAAGGATCTGCACCTGCTGCCAGGGCTACTGAGACTCGACCAGTGAAGGCCGAGGCCCCGAGGGCTCGTGGGAGAGCTTTCCAGTTGACTGCGGAGGAGGTCCGCGCGGTGCCCTGATGTTGTGGCTGGTATGTTTTCTTTCATGTATTTATTGTTCTTTTATGAGATGTTGTGCTTATTTCATGATATGCATACGTACTTTTCTTGTGAACTCTGTACCTGCTTTAGTATTATTTGACTCGGGTGTGAGTCGGTCTTTCGTATCTCTGGCTTTTAGTCAGCACCTCGGTATTGATCGAGAAGCGATGAGTCGACCTTTGGGGATTTCCATAGCTGATGAGAAAGTGATATATGCCGCAGACGTGATTCGAGGATGTGTGCTCGAGATTTTTGGTGTCAAATTCCCTATAGACTTGGTTCCTATAGCGATGGGGGATGTCTGCGTTATCATGGGCATGGACTGGTTAAGTAAGTTTGGGGCAGTCATTGATTGCGAGAGATAGTTGGTGAAGATTCGAGACCCTAGTGGGGGAGTGCTTACGGTGTATGGCGAGGGGACCCGGTGTGGGTCGGCGTTTTATTTGGCTGCCAGGGCGTGGCAGAGTTTGCAGCAGGGCTGCATTGGATTCATAGCCTACGTGACGGATACTCGAGTGGCCACGGGAAGGCCCAAATTGGTGGATGACGTTCCTGTTGTATGCGAGTTTTCGGATGTGTTCCCCGAAGAGTTACTAGGTGTGCCTCCGGAAAGGCAAGTGGAGTTCCGTATCGATCTGGTTCCGAGAGCGGCTCCCATCACCAAGGCGCCTTATCGTCTCGCTCCACTGGAAATGCAGGAGTTATCCTCGCAGCTTCAGGAGCTGTTGGGGAAGGGGTTTATTCGATCGAGTAGTTCACCTTGGGGAGCGCCGACTTTGTTCGTCAATAAAAAGGATGGTTCACACCGGATGTGTATCGATTACCGGGAGTTGAACAAGTTGACGGTTAAGAACCGGTATCCATTACCTAGAATCGACGATCTGTTCGATTAGTTGCAGGGGGCATCTTGGTTCTCCAAGATAGACTTGAGGTCGGGTTATCATCAGATGAGGGTTCGGGATGAAGATATTCAGAAGACTGCTTTCAGAACTCGTTATGGGCATTATGAGTTTGTGGTGATGCCTTTTGGGCTTACCAATGCCCCAGCTGCGTTTATGGATCTCATAAACAGGGTGTGCAGGCCGATGCTGGATCGGTCGATAATCATATTCATTGATGATATTCTGGTATATTCGAGGTCTAGGGAGCAGCACGAGGAGCATTTGAGGGAGATTCTTGGAGTTCTGAGGTCGGAGAGGCTGTATGCCAAATTCTCCAAGTGTGATTTCTGGTTACGAGAGATCCAGTTCTTAGGGCACCTCGTTAACCAGAAAGGGATTTTGGTCGATCCGGCCAAGATAGAGGCGGTGATGAGATGGGAAGTGCCGAGATCGCCCACAGAGATCAGGAGTTTTCTGGGTTTGGCTGGATATTATCGCAGATTTATCAAGGATTTCTCCAAGATCGCCGTGCCACTTACTAGGATGACCCGAAAGGGTGTTGCATTTTCGTGGGGACCGGAGCAGCAGTCCTCATTCGAGATCCTTCGTCAGAAATTGTGCGAGGCCCCGATGCTTGCACTCCCGAAAGGGATGGAGGATTTTGTGGTGTACTGTGATGCATCTATATCGGGTTTAGGGGCGGTGCTTATGCAGAGGGGGCATGTGATAGCGTATGCTTCGAGGCAGTTGAAGCCTCATGAGTCGAGATATCCCACCCACGACCTGGAATTGGGGGTTGTGGTGTTTGCCCTCAAGATCTGGCGACATTATCTTTATGGGGTTCGGTGTACCATCTACACGGACCACAAGAGTCTGAAGTACTTGATGGATCATCCAACCTGAATATGCGACAGAGGAGATGGTTGGATGTGGTGAAGGATTATGATTGTGAGATCCTGTACCACCCGGGTAAGGCTAATGTGGTAGCCGACGCGTTGAGCCGTAGGGTGGAAAGCACACCGATCCGAGATATTTGTATGAGGTTGACGGTGATGACCCCGATTTTAGATACCATTCGAGGAGCTCAGGCTGAGGCTGTGAAACCAGAAAACCAGAAGAGGGAGCGGGTTGTGGGTCAGGTATCAGGATTTGTTACGGATGGTCGAGGGCTTATGACTTTTCAGGGTCGGATTTGGGTACCGTTTGTGGGCGGTACGCGTACTATTTTGATGGAGGAAGCGCATCAATCGAAATTATCGATTCTTCCCGGGGCTATGAAAATGTATTTGGACCTAAGGAAGGAGTATTGGTGGCCCTGTATGAAAATGGATGTTGTATGGTCGGAGGTGTCGCACCCCCATCTGTTGCGGAGAAGTGGGGTAGAGGGTGATGGGTAGCACGGAGATTGTACTCCAGACGACCGAGCAGATTCAGCAGGTCAGGCAGAGGTTGTTGACTGCGCAGAGTCGCCAGAAGAGTTATGCGGACAGGCGGCGGTCCGAGCTCGAGTTTCAGGTTGGCGACCTTGTGTTCCTAAAGGTCTCCCCTTGGAAAGGGGTGATACGATTCTGGAAAAGGGGCAAGTTGGGACCCCGGTATATTGGACCCTTCAGGGTAATTGCTAGGGTGGGCCGGGTAGCCTACCGGTTAGAGCTACCTGCTGAGTTGGGGCAGATTCATGATACCTTTCATGTCTCGCAGTTGAGGAAATGTATTGCCGACGAGTCGGCAGTGGTCCCATTGGATGATATTCAGGTGGATGCAGGCCTGAACTATGTGGAGAGACCAGTAGCGATCAGGGATCGGAAAGTTAAGGTTTTGAGGAACAAGGAAATACCCCTGGTACAAGTGCAGTGGCAACATCGGAAGGGGTCCGAGCTAACATGGGAGATCGAGTCTGAGATGCGGGATCAGTATCCAGAGTTGTTTTCAGTATGAGACTTCGGGGGCGAAGTCTGATTCTAGTGGGGGAGAATTGTAACAGCCCGAAATCCAGGTATTCTTCTTTTGGCCTTACATCTTTGTTAAGTTGATGATTAAGGTTTTCATGGTAGGCGAGTACGCTGGGCGTACAAGGTGTACGCTGTGCGTACTCACGCGCCTCATTTGGACGCGTTTCCCCTCAGGTACGCGGGGCGTACCCAAGGTTACGCCCGACGTAACTTATTCAGACCCAAACCCTAAATTCCTTTGATGGGGCTATAAAAGGAACATGTGGCTGGTCTTCTCAGCCACCATCCCTCAGAGTGAAACCCTAAAAAGTGTGTACCCTCGTTCTTAGGCCTTTGTGTGTGTATTCTAAGCTTGGTGGTGTCATTTCAAGGTTGCAAAGGAGAAGAAGAGCTTGTTGGAGAGGCTAGAAGTGGTGCTCAAGTGTAGATCTAAACCTTGCAAGGGCTAAAGCTTCATTTCCAGGTATAAAGTTTGGATCTTGTCACTTGGTTCATGATGTATGCTTAGAAGGTCATTTTCTAGGGTTTAAGTCACAAAGGTGGAGACTTTTGTGCAAATGGCCTCCATAAGCTTAGATACTTCATATTTCTGATCTATTGGGGTTGTAGACTCATAAAAATGGCATCTTGGACGTGGGGTTTGCACCATGCATGAGATCTAGGTCCTTGAGTTTGAATAAATGATTGTTATGTGATGTTGGAGCCTTTACAGCCGTGCCAAGGCTTAAAGGTATCGACTTTTTGGGTTTAGACACACTAGAAGAGTCGGATCTAGAAGTGGAAGTAATGGCTTAACCGATTAAGACCAGAAATGGAGAGTGGCTGATTCTGGGGGTTACGCTGGGCGTAACTTCCAGTACGCGCAGCGTACTGGGTGGAGACCCCGATCAGGGAGGGGTTGGCGACGTACGCCCTACGTACATCTAGAGTACGCCCTGCGTACTCTTAGGGTTTGACTTTTGTTGACTTTTAGGGTTCTGGTCAACTTGAGGACTTTAGGTCAAGGAAGGGTAAAATGGTCTTTTACCCTCTGAGCAATGATGATAAGGAGTAAAGTTCTAAGTGGTGGAAGTCCTTGTGTAATAAATGATATTTTTATGTTTAGGCGGGGTTGAGCCGTCGTTCGGGGTCGGTGTTAGCGAGGACACGAGAACTTAGACCTTCCACAAGGTGAGTCTTCTCACTATACTATACCCGGAAGGGTTTGACTGTGTGACCGGAAGGTCAGATATGGTATGAGATATATGTGTTGTGTGTGATAAGTTAATCATTATATGTGCCATGTATGATATGCTTGATATGGGCCGGAAGGCATTATGTTATGGGCTGGAAGGTGAATATGTTATGGGCCGGAAGGCGTTGTAATGTGGACCGTAAGGTTGGCGTGGGTAGGACAGGAAGGTTTACCTAGTCGGGACGGAAGCCCCTTAGACACATGGACCAGAAGGTCAGTGCCTGGAAAGGCGTATGTGCGTAGGTTGTATTTGGGGAACTCACTAATCATTTATACTTATAGTTGTTGTGATATGTGTTTCAGGTACCAGCGAGGACCATGGGAAGGCGCCGGCGTGATCTGTACACACTGATGGAGGATTTATGATCTTGGGATTTATATGATTTGTATTATGACATGATACATTGGATCTTTATGAATTATTTTGGATGGAAATATATTTTTAAGAAATGAAAAATTTGTTTTAAAAATTTCCGTTGTTACAAATATACCCTATACTATATATAACATTAAAAGTCTAACATTATATATATGTATGAGTAAAAGTCAGTCTTACCATTAGTAGGCCTCATTCACGAAGCTGGTCTATAAGGGGTGTTTAAGGAAATTGCCTATAAAATGGCGATTGAATGGGTATCCACTCTTACCCACCGCACTCTTGACTAGTGGAGGGTCGTTAGCCGAACGGGTAGGGTAGGACGAAACCTTCCATTATAAATATAATGAATTACAAAAGTAACTAAATGTTTTACAAATTCCCAATCTTAGTAACTTAGGCAAAGTGAATTGATGCAATTCCATGAAATTACACTTTATGCCCTTGCGAAGACGTTAGTGGAGCGTGTGTGGTTTACCGGCACACTAAATGGTTCTAAGCAAAGGTAGCAAAGGGTGACTCAATGTTTGTCATAGTTCGGTGGAGCGTGTGTGGTTTACCGCCACATCGGATAGGTGACTGTAACATGTGAGGGCACCATGTAGTTTGCATGGTTATTCACACCCGCTTTGTGATCCTCGGCATCCAAGTCACAAACAAGAGGGGCATATCGAGATTTAAACATGCCATTGAAATGTTCAATGAATCTCATAGGATCTAGGAGTTTTCGTAGATTTAAAAATTAAATTTCTTTTTCGTTTTTCATGGTGGAAATTAGTGAATCGTCATTCACTTACCTTCAAATGTTCTGCAATTTGGGTTACGACATCCCTCTCCTGAGTTGTAGAATATTGTGTTGGGTCCTAGTCTTAGTATCTCATTTGGGTGATTTACTAAGGACTCAATCAATCAACTAACTTGAATTCGTTTTCTCCCGTTTTGTAGATGTCAAAGTTCGACAACTATGGTCTTCCCAAAATCCCGTGGAACAAGCATTCCACATGAAGATGGTATTCCACGATTCGATCGAGGAACAAGAAATCATGCTTCACTTCCTCCACCTCCTCCAATTGTTCTCCCTAACCCACAATATTGAAGAATTGAAAGGTTCAATATCACTAAAGCCCTTTTGGAAAGTAAACATAAAGAAGGAAAGTCGGTGTGTGCACACGTCCTAGGGATGAAGTCACACATTGATAGGTTAAGAATGTTGGGATCCGTTGTCTGTGAGGAAATGGCTATTGATTGGGTTCTTCAGTCACTTCCTAACTCATAATAGTGAGTTCGTAAGAGAGTACTATATGATGAACCGCGACGTGACCCTTATAGATCTCACCTATATGCTTATTGCTGCTGAATCAACAATGGTTTGGCGCAATAGAAAAGCAAAGTTGATTGGTGAATCTGCCTTCAAGACCTCTATGGATACAGACAATGGCAACGAAAGACATGCTATGATCGAAAAGTTTGATCATAAGAGAAAGGCAATGTCTGAAGTAGTTCCATGTCATGTTCCAAAAGAGTCAATTTGCTTTTTTTGCCAAGAGAAAAAGACATTGGAAACGAAGCTACCCCATTTACCTAAGAAATCTACGAGATGGGAGAGTCGAAATGTATGGCTCTAATATAGGTAAAATCCATTAACTAACTCTTTTAAGCTTCTATTCTAGATTCTTAATACATAATGTTATAATATTACAATTGATGTTTTGTAGGATCGAAGAAAAGAAAGGAAGCTTAAGGGAAGAAGTGAGCAGAATCTAACCGTGAAGGAATGGATTTCGGTCGCATTTCTTGAAGATTAGATTCTTGAGCTACCACTTAGAGTTAGAATAAGATTGCTAAGAAAGATGTATTAGCATAGTTTTTCAATGAATTGCATTGTAAGGACAAATTTTTTCCACAATAAAATAAATTTTGATTTTATATTATTTATTTATCCTTGCAATGGCATGCATGAAAATTGATGTTTGAAGGTTTCTAATATTAGCAATAACGGATTTGATTCTTAATGATGTTGTTTGTGGAAATGTCGAGAATTTAGAAAATAGGGAGAGTTTCTCATCGCCCAAGTTTCAATTGGACAGAAACTTGGAATCATGCAACTTGGTTGCATGAAGAATGAGAAATTTCATATTTGGAAATTAGACTAATTCATTGACAAAGTGTCAAGTGAAGGACTAGGAGACCGAGTACACAAAGTTGTGTGATTGGTCAAAGTCCACCATAAGAGTAACAAGATATTCGTCATGATTTACTAAAAGTTTAGTAAATATGATTATACTTATAAGATTAAGTGTAATTCGGAGTTGATTAAAAAGGTTTAAATCAATAGCAAAATGAATAAGAAGAATCATGTAGGCAGAAAGATAAAAGTTTCTCCATTCTAAGAAGAAGGGAGAGTAGCTTTTATGCTTTATGATAGGTCTTAATGATTAAGAACCATATCTCAATTGATCCTCTAAGTGAGTCTTAGTACAATTGTATGTTTAAGAAGAGGAATCAAGGATTGAAGAAATGGTTAAATCAAGAAGTCAATCATACTTCGTTCCAATAACAAATCTTAAAGTTAAGATTGTGACAATGAGTGACAAGTATTAAGAAGGTTTATAACATTCATCAAATGTAGAATATGGAAAAAGGTTTTCTTGTTCTCACACATTTGAAATTGGTAAGCTATGATGTCTTGGATAAGACAAAGACCAACTAGGACCAATTTATGAAGTGTTTTGATAAAAGCTACACTAACTCTTGAATATTTGTTTGTCAAGAAATGTTTATTGAAAAGAGAATCTTATATGTCAAGGAGTCAGTGGGAGTCTTAATGGTCTTGAAAAGTTTCAAGAACAAATCAAAATAGACCTTATCAATCATCACTAGCACACGAGTTGAGGTTTACAACCTATCCTGTTGACATTATTTTGTTTCTGTGCTGTTCCAATTGAGTTAATTATGCATGTGAGTCCTATAAGTTGTCATTTGAATGCATAAAAGGCAAGGACCTTGATTAATGAAAGGTACGTTGATAGGAAAAGGTGAGCTGCTTAACTACTTGGAAGACATGGTGGGCAGCTGTGCTACCATGAGGCAAGAAATCAAGATTAAGAAAGTTCGGTCCATATGAGTTTGAATTTGTCGTAAACCTTGGTTTTGACAAATTCACATGGATAGGAACACATACACCATTAAAATCTAAGTGTCATAAGATTCCATCCTTCATGAAAATGACTGTGAGGAAATGCTTTCACTAAGAAAGATTTTAAAAAGATAGTGATTGTGAAATTGTACTCTCGAATTCGATTATGGTTACGGTATCCCTTTCCATGATTTGAATTGTGAGGTTTGGCAATTGTTTAGACACACATATGAACTATCTAAGGCAAATGTGTATAAGTTGAAGAAGCCTTGATAAAAGATTATCAAAGCACTAAGTATTAGAAACATGGACTTATGAAATTCAATAGGTATTGTTTTTCTGAAAGTTAAGATGTTTATGAATACATGTCGAAGCTAGTGGGAGCATAAGTGTTATGTTTATAATAATTATCATGATAGTGGGAGCATAAATGTCATGATTGTATGATTATTAAGGCACGTATTGCAAGTTGGCAATATTAATTATAGAAAACAAGAGTTATACCTTGCAAAGTCGTAAGGGTTGTAAAATTGTTTTGCTATAATTATGGGAGAGAATAATATGCTTCATTTCAAATCTAAAGGCTCAGGTTGTGGAAGGTTAATAAATTTAGTCAAAGGTACATAGTGTGTTCTTAAAATTTCGATTATGATTACGGCATTCCTCTTCACAATTCGAATTTTGAGAACATAGAAAATAAAATATTATGGCAGAAGATTGATAAAGTATCAAATCTTTATGTAAGACATTATGCATCGTGTCCCATACGCTTCGGGTATAGGATTTATTGCAAATGTTTGGATATTTGACCATTCTAAAATTTTCCAAATGTCTAGCGCATTTAGAGGGAAAAGGGACTAGAATCGGTTTTGTCTAAAATAATTAAACAACTATCAAAGGACAATCCAAAGTTCGACGAGGATTGGTTGCTTGTGAGTAGTTGGAAGCATGGTATTGAGTGGACCATATCGACACTATTACGAATAGATATGATTCTAATAAGAATATGTTGCCATATGGAAAATATGGAAATGTGTCCATATTGGGAATTGAATATTGAAAATCTATGTCTAGATTAGAAACTTTTATGCAAAAGGATGTTCAAAGGAATGTACTTTGAATGAGAGACATCATATCTAAGGAGTTGTCTTGTAAGAATCTCCAATAGAGGACTTTGTAATATCATTGGCAATAGTCTTTGTGACTTTGGTGTAGTGATATTATGAAAGGATCATTGCATAAAATGTTAGAATCTAGCATATTCTATAAGTAGCAAGAATTTGATATTCTATCACTTATGGAAAAAGGATTTGGAGTTGTGAAATGAGAATGATTGGAAATGTGCTCAATTTGGTCTATTTCACAAAGTAAGAACCATATGTAAACATTGTGTGCATGCTAGGAGCATGGGACAATTGTAATAATTCAAGTAAGAAGTTGATTACCCGAAACAACAAATAATTAGTAATCGATATGGTGATAAATAAAAGATGTTTTATTTATGCTCAAAGGTTAGAGGCCATATGGGATTAGTATTATTCTTGTGTTTCACTTTGCATGTTTTGACTTCCTGAATAATTTAATTGGTTAAGAACAGTCAAATTATTCGAATGGGCCACAGTCGTTCATATGTTGGAAGTAGGTATGAATGAAGACTGTCGTGAATTGGTGTGTGGATTGTCTAAAAGAGTATTAGACATAAGCAAATGTTTGCTGCGACGTTCATGAGTCCTTATGAATATGATTTAAGCATTGGATTAAACCCACGCTCACTTGGATCACTCTATGAATTGTATCACGATTGATTGGTGAGACGATAACATCTTATATTCTTGAAACCGAGATGTGTGAGTTGTATTTTGCGAATCGGCTGCACATTGATAATATGTAAACGCACTAGTAACTTGGTGTCATAAAACATATTGTTGTGTTTGATTCGATGAGTGAGTGCAAGCGAGCATTGAATCAAAGTTTATCCGTTCCTTTTATCCAAAGTAGGATAAAAGCGATATCTTTGAGCCCCTCGGTGATTTAGTGATGACAAACGTAAGTGCTCGGCTGGGCTAGGGCTAATTTGATTTGTTTAATTAGTCAGTCGTCATAAATCGGAATTTGAGAAGTAGTACAAAGAGAATTATTAGAAATCATGTCTAATACGATATCTAGAAAGGAGGAATATATGATCCCTTATCTAAAGGACACGCGTATCTGATAGGATCAGAGTTGACAGCGGCTTTGGAAAGCTACGATTGCAGATCAGGATCTGAAATCATATGCATAATAGTTATTAGACTTATCCAAGTGGGAGACTATTGGATTAGTGTCTAAGTCCATAACTATTTTGGTATGTACTTGACCTGATGGTGCATGGTCCTTTTGGGTTGCCTTCACCAAAGCAACTTGATAGGATGAATTATGGAGAGAAAGGATTAAATATGATTTATTAATATATTATGAGAATAATATATTAAAGGAGAAATCATATTGGTTAATTAATATTAGTCAAGAATTAATTGGTAACTAGTTTTGTGACTAAAAGAGATTAATTAAACTTAAGGGACTGGAATTGCAATTATAAGATAATTGCAATTTGGGCTATGGCTTGCCTTATATTAAGGAGTGGACGAATTCCATGGGAAAACCCATGAGGAAATCGTCCAAGGCCTTAAGGAAAGGGATCCATGGGTTGCTTAGGGCTTAAGCATCCAAATTAGGGTTTCCTTGTTAGATAACCCTAATAGCCTCCTATATATAGATCCCTTATGACCCAAAAACGTGGCTAAGCATCCTTTTAGGGTTTCACATGTTTTAGGGAAGCCTCCATCCTCTCTCCTCTTCATCCTCTTGCTCTTGGTGTTTGTGAACCATTAGAGGAGTGACATTTGTGACTCTAAGCTTTCTAAAGTCAATAGAAGAAGGATTTGGGATTGTTATTACTACATAACAATCAAGGTAATATCTTAAACCCATTCTTATGTTAATATGATTACTTGTATGCTAGAATTAGGGTTTATAGTCTTGGATAACTTGCATGTACAATAGAGAAACCTAGATCCAAGCATTAGGGTTTGTATGAGCACATAGGATGTTCTTATGACCAAAACCCATCAATGTTAACTTGTTTGTGGGTTGTATAGTTCCTGTGTTTTCTTGAAAAAAATGTCCTTGATGTCGTTCTTGCTTCTTTTCATCTCACCTCTTTCTACTTTTCTTCTCACCTCTTTCTACCAAAACCATCTCTCTTTTTTTTTTTTCTGTGAACCATGTATGAACCTTGATGCACTGATACCAAATGAGTGATTTGAATCTTCAATAACACTCACAAATAACACACTCACAATTTGTTTGTAATGCATGATTATACAAAATAAAAAAATAGAGATGAATATTTTTAGTACTCAAAAAGTTGTTTCTGTTTTGTATCACATGAAGGAAAGGAATGAAAGAATTTTATTAGAACAATTTTCTATGTGTTATTCCCACACATAAAATATATTTCAAAGTGTGCTATATATAGCTAAAAAGAAAAAAATGCTAACACCTTGCAGATACATGTGCTTCTATATAAGTGGCAACTAAGTCGCATTATTCTCCCTCAAACCTGGTCAATATATGATCAATTCAGCAACTAAATAAATCTGATTAAAATACCAACTCATGACCCATGAAGACAACCCACTTAACCTATCAAGATTACCCAACTGTTTTTATATCGAATATAGAAAAGACTTTTGCATTAATTAGATATATCAGTTGCTATAAAAAAAATTGAGACTATTACAAACATTTGAAGCTATAAAGCCCGATTACTAATATAAAAGCACCGCCAAAATTTGGGCAAAATTCACAATTAGTACATGATAGTTTTGCAAATGTCAAATGAGGATGGAATTTACAATTTCTTCCCTCGATTTACTTGCAAGAAACATGTCAAATTGGAATAATTATATATAAAATATACTTTTTTTCATTATAACATGTAACAAAATACAATATATTAATCCTTGCAACAACAGAACAAAAGATCTCGTCTCCTACTCTGCATTTGTTTAGTGTGTTCTTGAGTGCTTTAAGAGTAAGGTATTGCATCAAAGTGTTGGAAAAGAAGATCAAGCCTGTAGATCTGAAGTTAGCTTGTGCTCAAGAAGCACCAGAAGGTCTAAAGTTCCAAACTTTATGCATATATGCATATATGCATAGATCTCAACATTTTACTTTATTAGAAGCATTTCTTTTCCCAAAAGCCATAAGGTTGTGCATGTTGAGATTTAGACGAAAAGAGTTGTCCTCCCAGGCTCTTGAAGGGACCTTGAGTGATAAAAATGAGGTCCCATTAGCTAAATGTATCACATGCATGGAAAAATAAGGTCTTAATGGATTAAGACCAACGACTTTATGGACGTCCAAAGTGATAAAGTTTATGACATTATGGATCCTAGGCATGTTAGGTCTCTGGATCTGAAGTTTAGGCTTAAGAGATTAAGCCATTAAGCACTTAATGAGGTTTTGGCAAACTGTCCAGTACGCCCAACTTACTGGGTCAACCACCCCGATGGTGGTCAACATCTGGATGAGTACGCCCCACGTACCAGAGGAGTACGCCCCGCGTACGTCCTCTGTTGGGCCATTGGCAAATGGGCTTTGGGTTTGGGCTGTTTATGGACTAATTGGAATTGGTCCTTTGTTGGACTTTGTAAATAAGATATTTTGGGTCAAGTAGTGATAGTGGACCATGGGGTTAGGCCCAATTAGGAGGTTGGGCCCAATTTAGTAAATTGGACAAATAGTGGACATAATGAGTGTTATGGTCACTTAGTCAAGAAGGTTACTTTGGGTATTAACTTAGTATTGATTACGTGATAGTTTGGGACTCCCGGTGGGACAACAGCCAGAGATTTACAGTATTTTGGCACTACTTGCGTGGTGAGTTATCCTCACTATACTAAGGGGCCTAAGGCACCAAGGCCGACCCATTGGATATGATTTCCTAGCAGTTAGTAGTATGTTGAGTATGAGATAGTGTTGCATGTTAGTTGCTATGCCAATTAGGTAGATCCGTAGAACTACCTGTAGTATCATGTGTGCATTAGTTGTGTTATATGTCGACATATTATGTGAGATGGGTTGAGGTGATACTGCTCCGTGCGGTAACCAACAAACCCGGGAGCATTCCAGATACGAGCTGAAGGAGACTCGAACTGTGGGCTCGGTGGCATTCCAGATGTGAGCTGTAGGCCCGGAAGGCAATCCAGACTCATACTGTGGGCCCATGGGGTAATCCAATCTGTAAAGTTGTGGACCTAGTATATGTTGTTATTTGTATATGTTATGTGTAGTGTATCGGTGTTTTGGGGGAACTCACTAAGCTATCGGGCTTATAGTTTTAGTTTATTGTGGTACATCACGGGATCACGGCAAGGCGAAGGCGTGATCGTACAGCTCCTCATGTTTTGTTTATGTTTTTGGGAAAACTTTGATATAGACTATTTTGAAAACAAATTTTTAATAACTATTGGTTTTAAACATTTTGAAAAGTTTTGAATTAGCTTGAATTTTATTGGTGTTACATGGTTCTTCTTTGCTTCATAATTCCTCCTATTACAGGATCCCCGACTTCCATAAACCATATGCCTTTACCATCGTTTCAATCATCATCGACCATGAAGTGTAGTTTGTTTCGGTTAATTTAGGAAATTGAATTGTATGTTAACTTGTTTGTGGGTTGTATAGTTCCTGTGTTTTCTTGAAAAAAAAATGGCCTTGATGTCGTTCTTGCTTCTTTTCTTCTCACCTCTTTCTACTTTTCTTCTCACCTCTTTCTACCAAACGTGATCACCTTGTTGCTTACTTTCTTGCTCTCAACATGATTGCATAGGGTTTAACTTGCAATCAACCTTCTCTTTTTTTTTTTTTTCTGAACCATGTATGAACCTTGATGCACTGATACCAAATGAGTGATTTGAATCATCAATAACACTCACAAATAACACACTCACAATTTGTTTGTAATGCATGATTATACAAAATAAAAAAATAGAGATGAATATTTTTAGTACTCAAAAAGTTGTTTCTGTTTTGTATCACACGAAGGAAAGGAATGAAAGAATTTTATTAGAACAATTTTCTATTTGGTATTCCCATACATAAAATATATTTCAAAGTGTGCTATGTATAGCTAAAAAGAAAAAAAAATGTTAAAACCTTGCAGGTATATGTGCTTCTATGAAAGTGGCAACTAAGCCGCATTATTCTCCCTCAAACTTGGTCAATATATGATCAATTCAGCAACTAAATAAATCTGATTAAAATACCAACTCATGACCCATGAAGACAACCCACTTAACCTATCAAGATTACCCAACTGTTTTTATATCGAATATAGAAAAGACTTTTGCATTAATTAGATATATCAGTTGCTATAAAAAAAATTGAGACTATTACAAACATTTGAAGCTATAAAGCCCGATTACTAATATAAAAGCACCGCCAAAATTTGGGCAAAATTCACAATTAGTACATGATAGTTTTGCAAATGTCAAATGAGGATGGAATTTACAATTTCTTCCCTCGATTTACTTGCAAGAAACATGTCAAATTGGAATAATTATATAAAAAATATACTTTTTTTTCATTATAACATGTAACAAAATACAATATATTAATCCTTGCAACCTCGGAACAAAAGATCTCGTCTCCTACTCCGCATCTTGTTGCTCGGAATCCGATTCTTCCTACAAAACACAATTATTTATTTAGATTACAACAAAATAAATGATTAAAACTTTATGAATTTATACTAAAATTTGGAGAAGAAGTTACCTCTCGTATTCCTTTGGATCCTATACACTTGGAAGCACTGATACTTGCACTCTTTAACAGGCTTCGAGCACTGTAATTTCCTTTATTTTCTCCACCTTCAGCCTGTTGTGGTGGACTCTCGAGTGTCGAAGCAACATATTCTGGTCGTTTGTCCAAATCTTCTTGAGAACTTCCTTCCTCCTTTGGTGCAGGAACTCGCTCCCTAACAAAGATATAGCAGTAACAATAACAGATAGCATATAGTAGTAGAGTAAGAAAGTAGGAAATTTCTAAATATAGAAACTTGCCTAGGAAGTGAGGCATGTTGCCTTAGCAGTGGAGTGGTATTACTATTTCCACCTTTTCCGAAACCTTCCTCAAGATGTGCAAACTGACGCTTAAAGCGGTCAACCCCACTATTAAAAATATATAACAAGACGATTCAATGAGTATCTAGAAAGAAAGGTCATGCCAAAGAGGCTTTCTATGCCTATTTTGATGACATTACTAGACAGACTTTCTAGGACAATGGGGGCATTCATGTCTTTTGTATAGATGCAAGAGATCTAGAAAAAATCCGTATCCCACCTTTTTAATTAACAAAAAAAATTGCTATTTTTGTCCCATTGACATGAATGTAAATCCAATGCACACCAAACATAGTGCAAGGTGTAATGTTTTGTTTTGTCCAACATCCTTGTTCCACTTTTTGGATACAACTTGTCCTAGTTTAAACTTTTTGTCCTTATTTTACCTTTTAGAGTGGGACAAAAAGTTGGAATTAGTGTCTCAAATGCATGTCAAACGCAATGAAACCTTTTTTGTGTTTGTCGAGCCTTAAGGAAAATTGAGAAAATATTTTATTAACCAAGGAGAAAGTGTATGACCTTGGGTACAAGAAGCTAGTCTGTTCACCGCCACGTAAATATTCCTGAAGCATCTGAGGATGGTACTCCAAAATCTGGTTATAAATAATACGCCAGTTAAAAAGAAATGTTTATTGAAATCATAAATAATAATAGTAACAAAATAATAACTAGTAAGATTAAAACCTCTCGATAAATCAACTCCCTGACATCATCTTTTCCCAATTTCCTCCTTTCGAATTCAAATTCAAGTTTTGATATGGGCTGAGTTGATGGTTCTCTATCCGCATTCCCCAGCCCTTTAAAGTAAGGATCCGCTAATGACTACAACATAGCAATGTACTTTCATTAGGGACAAAAGAAAAATCATATAATTATTTGATTTAAAATATGAAAATATATATATATATATATATATATATATATATATATATATATATATATATATATATATATATATATACCTCTTCAGCCGATGGACGATCTTTTGGATCAAATGCAAGTAGGCGTTCAAGTAGTTTAAGAGCCAACGGATCAACATGTGGAAATTTGTGTGTGAAGGGAACAGGTTGTTTCTTTCGCATACTATTAAGATACCTTCTTGCTTTTTCATTGCGAATCTGTATTCTTTCAATAACATAATGTTAAAGTAAAATCAGTATTAATGGTTTTAGAAACTTCTAGAAAAAACTAACCCTTGCAATAGATTCGGGAGGAGGAGTTCCGAGTAAATCAGTCATGAGATCCAACTGATGAACAACATTCTTTCCAGGAAACAACGGTTTCCCAGTAAGCATCTCTGCAAATATGCATCCAATGCTCCAAATATCAATAGCCGGAGTATACTGCAATAAAAAGAAAATCACCATTTCGGTTTTTAATCCACATTCCACAATAGAAGTTAAATAAAAATGTTGTTTCTTTGTGGACACGACTTAATCTGGTAAGCTGTATGTGTGTGTGTGTGATACTTTCTTACTTAGTGCAGATACAATGACTAATAGAGAAAGTCGGGGAAATGAGACTTTTCCCATTCAGTCATAACATATTTGAAAATTTTCAGTCTTTTACTTTTTTCCTTTCATTTCACCAAGTGTGCACTTCAATTTTCTTAAAATATTTTTTAAACATTAGTAAGAAAAAGAAAAACAAGGAGTAATATTAATATGAGCATCATACTTTAGAGAAAAAGGAGCCACATAGTTCAGGAGCACGATACCATCGAGTTGCAACATAATCCTGCATTAATCCAAGAGACCTAATTGTAACTACAAATATTGGTTTCAAATTTATATAGACCATACATTCTACAAATAATAATAATAATAAATAAATAAATAAATAAAGACCACTTACTGTCCAGAATATGGCTGAAGGTGCATCATTAAATGATACACGAGCAAGCCCAAAGTCACAAATCTTCAACTTACAGTCAGCATTAGCAAGAATGTTTTTTGGTTTTAAATCTCGATGAAACACATTTGCTGACATTAAAACCATATATCAATCAGTTAATTAATAATAATATATATCAGAATCATATAAACTAGAAAAGACAAATTGCAATAAATGGCAACATCACTTCATTTCCAATCTGGTCATCCAACTTTCAAACACCAATATAGAAACCATTCAACTTTCAAAAAGAATTTGAACAAAATTACGTAAAATAACCAATTTCGAGAATTATAAGCGTCTTAGTAAAAAGATTTTTAAAGCTACGTGACCAAAATTAAATATAAAGTAATAAAAAATACTAGTACGTTGCTATTTATTGAAATTGGAAACAAGGCACCTGTGTGAATATACTTTAGTCCACGAAGAAGTTGGTATAAGAAGAACTGATAATGTTCAGGTGTGAGATCATCATTTGCTCTAATAACCTGATGAAGATCAGACTCCATCAATTCAAACACTACATAAATGTCTCTAAACTCTCTTCTTGAAGGAGGAAGCATTATATGCTTAATTTCAACAATATCTGGATGCCTAAGCAACCGAAGGAGTTTGATTTCTCTAAGAATTCTTGTGGCATCAGATACATGCTCAAAAACATCATTGATCTTCTTAATCGCAACCCTGTCTCCTGTTTGCTTATCAGTGGCGGACCCTACAACACCATAACTGCCTTTTCCAACCACTTCTTGAACTTCATATCTTCCTGCCTCTCCATATTCGGTGAAGAACTCTCTTTCCAGCTGCTTACAAGAAACAAATATTTGGTTTTGGTCAACAGTAACAGTAAACAAGAAACAGTAACTTTAACTTTAAATTTTACAGTAACAAATAAAGAGATTTTACATCTTAAATGGGGTTGATTCAATATTCAATATTCTAGATTCCAGATTCAAGGAATGGGGTTGATCTTACATTCTAAGGTGAAAAAGTTCATGTTTTCAAAACATAATGGTTGCTTTCACAAATGGGGTTGATTCAAGATTCAAGAAGTAGGGATTTTACATCTTACATTATCAATTATAAAGGCAAAAGGCACACAAGTAAACAAAGGGACATGAATCAAATTTATCTATGTGTTTGTAGGATTAGTCATAGCAAATGAAGTACATCATCAAATTACGCAGTAAAGAAAGGGATCAGTTAATTAAAAAAAAAACAAAATAGATGGATATAAATATTTTATTTGACTTTCATATAACGACAAGAATAGGGTTTCATGCTATAATTTAAGAAGGATTCTCTTAAATGGTTTCTTTGTTTATGAAGATTCAAAGAAAATGACATATCAAATAGATGTCAGAAACATGGTCCAGTGCAAATGCAATTGTCAAGTATTCACGAATTTTGTCCATGGCACATATTAATCCCATTTATGTGTAGGATTTAATCAACAACAGAAAAGAAAGGAATCATCAAATGCCAATGACACAAGATATGCAAGAGAAAGAGACCCTTTTGAGAGGATCCATTGGGACGGAGGTTAAAGATGGGAATGCGATGCGTTTTGGAACTCTGATCTTCTTAAACGCAGGAAGATCGAACTCTTCAAAAATTGTGAGTTGGGTACTTGATAATGATAATGATAATGATTGTCTGGGTTCATAATCGGGATTCAGAACGACATTGGGGTTAGTGGAAGTGGGAGAAGAAGACAGATGATTATGTCGTTGAAACCACCGAAGAATCTCATCCACGAATGTTGATATCCCCATAAAACTCGCTGTAGTATTTGTCCACAAGTTTTTGGTGACACAAACACATCCCCGTAATTCTCGATTCTCTTCTCGAATCGGAGCCAGTCAATCTCAGCATTCCCCCTTCTCTCTCGCTTGTGTGTTTCACAGGAGGTTGCCTATCAATGGTACTGATGTCTCCGACGCAAAATGGAGGAAGATAAACAAGTGCTGCGCTACGTGGGGGATGGAAGTTACATTTTAATTAATTTGTTACAGAAAATGGGAAGTAGATACGTCTTTTTACCTTAACGACATTGATTTTTCGATCAATATACATATATTTTAAGTGTTAAATTAAGCAACTTATGTATAAATTGATAAAATGATTGTTGGAGATATAATGACTCAACTTTTCATCCTTAAGACCTCGTTTCCGAGTTGAACTTAACGAGATAAAAGAAAGAAAATTGATGGAAATGAGAGAAAAATAAAAGAAATTTGATGTTCCTAAATTTTAATAAAGGAATGAAGTGGAGTGAAATGAAAGGATCACTTTCCTCCTAATTTTCATTTCGATTTGGAAGGAGGTGGAAAGAAAGAGCAAAATGATTAATTTTTCTTCTACTTCTTTTCAACTCGTGAATACAAAAGAAAATTTTGTTTTCCTTTCATTTTTTTTTTTCTCTCTTGACTTTCTTTTTCCTTCTTTTCTTTTCTTTTGTTAAACTCGGGAATTAGACGTAAATTGACCATCATTGTTAGAAATGATTTCATTTCGGAACTCAGGTCTATACAATGTCTAATCTTTTTTATTTTTATATGCAACAAATACTTAAATAGTATTAAGCAATAAGTAGTGGCGGAGCTAGGATCAAAGTAAAGGGGTATCCCAAACCGATGGGTTTGGTTTCTTGGTTTTCCAAACTCGGTTTCGTGTTTAAACCCAAACTCATTCGAAAGTTTAACTTGTTGAGAATTGAAAATCTTGTGTTGTTTTTATAACAAATGTATAGGAGCTATGTTTCATATTATGGTGGAAGTGGGGTAATTTTAGAATTTTAAAAAACAAGTTGAAAAATTGATAAACAAAAGAAAATACACCTGTGTAAGGGCCAAAATTCGAAATAGGGACCTCAAAGTTAAAAGTTCACCACTTTACCACTTGGACAACTCAATACTTGTGTTTAATTTTCACAACATCATAATATAATAGCTATAATCCATTTAAAGCTATATAAAAGGAGCTGAGAAAATAAAAGAAAATAAATGTTTGAAAGAAGATTTGAACTTGCAAATTCTATAAACACCCCCTAACACCTTAACCATTTGAACCAACTATAACTTGTGTTATTATCTTGCTAAACATATTAATATTATGTATATATACACTAAATAAAACGAATTTTTTTCTATAAAAATTAAAGTACTGAAATTTTTTTCGAGGGGCATCCTTGGATACCCCAGGATCTATTGTGGATCCGCCCATGGCAATAAGCATCGGCCCCATCTTTGAATTATTACAAACTTTTCAAGTAAATCACACTTTTTAAGTTTCGATTATGTCAAGTTTCTTTAACCCTGGTAAGATTCTAGTCCTTTTGTGTCATTTTGAGCTATGACATTCTGGATGTTATTTCTTAATACTTCTTTTAAAAAAATATACATATGTTTCTTGTTTGTTATATTACATGGGATTAACCCAAAAAATGATTTTAACTTGGATGTATATACATGAAATATACGATTTCAACATCCATTTTCAGAAATGTTTTTGTATTTCAGAAATGTTTTATGTATTTCAGAGTTCTCCATGTGAGGGTCTACTCTATTTAACTTGGATTTCCTTTCATTTTTATTGTACTGTGTCAGTAATGATCGAAGAAGTAATCTAAAAAAGTCATCGTTTAATAGGAAAGAATCTGAAAAGTTGTTATCTCAATGGTGCTTTTTCATTTTTCCTATTGTGCGCAGTCGTTCAACATTGTTTAGGATGAAACGTGTCCCGATAAAAGATCTAATGACTCATTTGTCCATTAATGATGGCTTAACAACCATAACTTGATTTGGTGTTTCCCATTCAGAAAGAGTTGAAACAAGATGCATTGTCTCTGCGTATCAAGTTTGATAGCATTTTTCCTTAAAAAATCACTACCAGATTGTGAAGGTGTATAAATCTTAGTGATTTCATTGTTGATATCACATGACCACAAGTTATACCAGAAATCACTATCATTTCCCATATGTACAAGTCTTATCTAGTCAATTTTATGAAATCATTCATGTTACAATAATGTACTTCACATATGGTATCTATGATGGAGTATACCTTCCCTTATTCCACATTTGAACACCCTCCTTTGAATAACCATCTTTGCATAAAGGTATTGGGTGTTTATTCAAAATAGTCCAATTTTAGAGACAAAATTTGACATAATTAAAAATGGAATCATTTTTGTTTGAATAAACTAAACCAGTTTTCACCCACCAAGGATCATTTAGCAAGAACTTACAAAGATTAAAACAACCATATAAAGTTAAGTATTACAACCTTTGAAGACTTTGATTTTCATGGGAGATTGGAAATTGGTGAAATGTGGCATGAAAAATCCAAAAGACAAGTTCTCTATAATGTACCCACCAAACAAGAGTTGTGTAACATCCGGATTCCGATGTACTTTTCATTTTGCAAATTTGGCATTTTGTAGGATTGCCATGATGTGGCGGCAAGACACCACGACATGGCAAGTCAAGGACAGCCCGCATAGTTCATTTTAAGCCGCCACGCAGTGGCGACTGGCAATGAGAAACACTATTTTCTGGGTTACTCCAAATTTAAAGGAATGTGGAGGCTAGGGTTTGTTCACCCTCAGCGTCTATCAGCCTCCATCAGACCTATGAAACCCTAAATCCCTTTCTCTATCTCTCTCTCTCTCTCTCACACACACACATACACATTTTGAGCCTTTATTGGTGTTCTTGAAGCCTTGGGAGGAAGAAAGAAGAAGAAGTGAGCTAGGACTCAGGAACCTAGTCATCATCCTTGTTGTTAGCAATCTTTTGGACCTTTGTAAGTGTCCATGACTCGATTTTTATTAAAATAGATTGCTAGATCTTATGATTTGTCCCTTAATCTTCATGTTTTGTGTGATGGAATGATGGGATATCATAAAACTTGCAACTTTATGAATCTGTGGGACTTTTAGGTATGTTTATTGGTTTGGATCTGGTTTCTTGATGGGTTTTGAGCCATGCATAGGATTTCCATGGAAAAACCCTCTTTTGGCTTATTATGACTTCAAGACATGAATTGGACATGCATGTGTATAAAGCACCAACTTTTATGTTGGATTTGGTATTAGAATCTTTTATGGAGTAAATGATTTATGTATTTTTTTAGAATAAGTGCTTAATAGGGAAATGATTGTCATATTTAGCTCCTTTGAATCTAGGGCTTGAAATTTTGACCTTTTGAATGGTCTTATCAGGTAAAGTTAGAAACTTTATCCTTGTAGACCTTGTTTCAGACAAGATATGAAATTTAGGGCCTTTGGGATCGAAGAAAACAACTTAATCCATTAAGATGCTGAAAACCTAATGCCCACAGCATGGCTTAGGGGTTGTTTGGTAGGATCTGAATTTTTAAGATGTCTGAATCTCTAAGAGGGTCTGAATTTTTAAGATTTGAATTTTAACATATTTTTTGGCTGGAAGCTCTGAATTTTTTTGCTGAATAATAATAATGACCATTTTACCCTTCTCTATCATTTCTTTCAATTACAACATCATACCCTTGAAAAAAATATTACATCAAAGTAGGATGCTAGAAATGAACATCATGCATATGATTTTTTTCATCAAAGTACAATGTAAACTAAACAACAGAATATTTCATTACAATTTCCGGCCAATAATTTGGTCAGCATCATACCACATACAAGGTGTACATGAAATAATACATATGATCTTTTTGGTTCTTGAACATGTGAATGAAAAATGTTGCTACTCTACAAAAACACACATAGAGGACATCTTCACCATTAACATGCAACAACCCATCACCCTTTGGGCACCCACCTATCATCGACCTTTATCATCATCATCATTGCAGCCTTCACGACACCATCAATTTCTATTCACCAACCCTAGTCACTCAGCAATAGATTTCAACAAAAATTCAGCACATAACAACAATATTAGCAATAGATTTCTACAAATGAACAAAATCAGCAACTTGTATTAGCAACTATAAACACATTTTCAATAAAACAGAATAAATCAGCAAAGTTCAACAACAAATTTTAGCTATACATATCAAATTTCAGCTATACAAAATCTGAAAAATATCATTTATATTCAACATTTTCATAAAACTATAATACACATCTGATTTCAGAAAAAAGATGAAAAAAAAGTTTTCTATGAAATCGTTGAATTCAGGGAAACATAAACTCACAAAAATCATCGGCACTTGTAGATAATTTGTAGAAAATGATAGCATTTGCAAAAATCATCAACATAAGATCAAGAACATCCAATTTCAATATTAGATTTCAGCATAACATCAAGACCGTCTGATTTCAACCAACATTTCAACATAACAACAAATGAACATAATTCAGCTGTGATTTTCAAGCAAATCAGAACAAACTACATATAATTTCAACATAAAAAAAGTCGATTTTAGCGGAAGAACAAACCACATAAGAAAAAAAAACCAAATCAACCCTAATATCTTGAACTCGATTTTCAGAGGAAGAAAAAAATAGCATCTGATACTCGATTTTCAAAGGGAGGCGAAAATTAACAGTAGAAAATAGAAGCAAAACATTCTAGAAAAAAGTATCCAACTCTTATTATCGAGTTCTGGGGGAAAAAGAGGAAGAAACTCTCACCTAGAACCAAAAAATTGTTTAGTTTGACGAAGCGAGGTGGTGATAGAGGAGGCAGCGTTGTTGGATGGGTTGCTGCCAGCGAAGTAGTCGGTGGTGGGAGGCAGCTCGGAGATGGAGGGAAGAGGGAGAAGTGAGCGCTTGTCTTTGTCAAGCATAGAGAGAAGAGAACGAGTGTTGATATTTTAGGGCACAAAGGGAAAGATGCGTTATTTTTTATGTTCAGACATGGTTTCACATCTGAAAGTTTAAGAGGCTTTTATAAAATTAAGAGGTAAAAAATAAAATGGTAACAAACAAGCTGAATCTGAATCTTTAAAAGCTTGCCTTTTAATTTTTCAATTAAGAGGTAAACAAACAACCCCTTAGTTCACCACGGCATGGCGGTGGGGAAAATCATGACTGGCTGTTTCTGGATGGCCACAACATGGCCATAGGTGGCCATGACGTGGCAGTTAACTAAAGTCAGCATTGACCATTGACTTTGACCAGTGACCTTTGACTTGAGTTGACTTTTGGTCAAGAACCTATTTTGGAGGAAGAAGTCAAGGTTTATTTGGTTTAACTGATTAGGTGGTGCATAGCAACGATACTCTGTCAGTCAGAGTAGTAGCAGAAGAGCATTTTTTTGTGATGTGAGTCTTCCTAACACACTAGTAAGTCGAAGGCACCAATTCCGACCCAATGATTTGTATCTGTAGGATGTATGTGACTATATGACTAATACTGATATGATTGTATGATATATGAATGGAGCCAAACTAGGCTTGGAGTCATTATGGACTCTGGGTTGATATGGACACGACACAGCTACTTGCTATTACATGGGGTTGATATGGACTCGACACAGCTACTTGCTATTACATGGGGTTAATACGGACCCGACACAGCTACATGATGTTATATTTATGTGTATGTTGTATGTGGTGTTTTAGGGAAGCACACTAAGCTTTGTGCTTAAAGTTATGTTTATGGTTTCAGGTACTTCTGGTACAAAAGGAAAGGGTCCGACGTGATAGCACAACATTCCCCCATCCTTATGTTTTCGTGATTATGATTTCTTTTACTCTAATGTTTTGGAGAGTTTGGATCTTGGATGTTTATGAGACCTATGATGTATGGGATTGATGAATTTGAAAATGACAATTTTATCACTGTTTTTGGGATCTTACGAGTTGGTAACAAAGACTTGGTTTGAGGGATTCGGGAATACTTTCGGATGTGTCAGAACTCAAACTGAGGAAATGATAATCTTTTCAAAAGAAAAATAAAAGTTTAAAAGATTTTAATAAAATAAAGAAGGGGTGTGATGCATGCAATCAACTTAGCTGAAGTAAGTGATTTCGAAAATACACATCCATGTGTTATGATTAGGATGCCAAATATATGAATTGCATGCTAGAGTAGGGCTTGGGATACATTCAGGAATCGTATGATAGAATTGCCTGATTTGTGTGATGCCTTATAGCATAGGAGAATTGGAAGCTCTGTGCTACTTGCAATTGATATCAACTCAGTTAATTTCTAAGTGTATGCTTTAAAAGTTGTATATGATTAGGTTCATAGAGCCCTAGAATGACCGATTTAGCCTCATTTTCTGTTCCTTGTTTAGTGTGGAATTAGGGTAGAATCAGTATTTGATAGTCTATGTGATCCCATTTTGTATACAACTTGCGTACATAAGGTAACCGACAATGTTGGTTGAGGTTCCTTGTGTTGTAGGGTAGCTGAGTTGAGAATTCCTAGGAGAGTCTAGAAAATACCGTAGTAGGATATGTATGAATTTAGTGTGGTGACTTAGAGGATTCATGTCACACCCCAATACCAAGAACGGCGGAAACGTTCTGAGGCGGAGGACGTCATGTACAGTATCACAACAATGAAAAGTAGTAAACAAGCAACAACATCATCCATTTCATTAATAATATAATTATTATACAAGTGTGTTCTGTCAAATTATAATAGACACTAAAGAATAATTCAAAATGAAAGACGCGTCTTGAACGAGCACCATCTTCTTTGAACCTTGCATCGGTACCTGTCTATGGTTGACCTGAGGATACAAGTTATTTTGAAAGCGAGTATCAGCTTTAAAGCTGGTGAGATCATAAGTATTTTAGTGTCTTAATTTGTATGTAAGTATTTGTATGTATATGAACTGTATGTATTGAAAATGTATATGAACTGTAAGTATGAAAATGTTTTGTATGATCCTAGGAAGCCCTATGTTTCCTACTAATTGTATCCTTCTACCAAGGCATCTTGTGTCTGTGTGTGTGTCTCTTGTAAGAGTGTGTATTTTCCTAAATCTGACTATCATTAACCAAAAATATAGTTTCTACATTACCATGCATCGTGTGAATATTCACGAAGTGAATGTAATGGGAAAAATATATAATACTATGGTGTAGTCTCGAACTACAACCGTACTAATTACCTTAAGTCTAGGGTAATCTCGTAAGTACTGTAGTATTTGTAATAAGTGACTACCTCTGTACTCCTATTGCCTTATTTAAGGGATAAGGCCTAATGTGTAACACCGTGATTTCCAAAAACAAAATTTTCATTTAAATAATCAATTTAATATTAAAAACACTTGTTTAAAATCTTATTCACATTCGAATTACAAAACATAGTTTCATTTTCGTTATAACAGAAGACCAGGATCCTCCAAAACACAACTCTTTCTTCGGTGTGTACAATCGAACCGTTGCCATCCCGCGTTACTGTAAGAACCTGAAACAACATAACATAAACAACGTAAGCACGAAGCTTAGTGAGTTCCCCAATATACCTTACGCACATACGCCTTCCGGCCCGGACCTTTCGGTCCACATAACATTGCCTTCCGGCCTGGACCTTTCGGTCCACATAACATTGCCTTCCGGCCCGGACCTTTCGGTCCATGTGTCTCAGGGGACTTCCGTCCCTGCTGGGTAAACCTTCCGGCCTTACCCACGCCGACCTTCCGGTCCATCACACATCATATCGCCTTCCGGCCCATAACATAATGCCTTCCGGCCCATAATATAATCGCCTTCCGGCCCATAACATACATAGCACATATAACATATAACATACCACATATAGCATACATATCACATATCATATCCGACCTTCCGGTCACACAGTCAAACCCTTCCGGGTACAGTATAGTGAGAAGACTCACCTCGCGGACACTGGAAGATAGCAACTCCTGAAATCTCTTGCACTTGATCCTCCGAGCTACAAGCTCCCTGTCTCATCATATATCTCTTTTTAATACTTCTATCTCCCACGTTAACTGACCCTACAACGTTACACACAGGTCAACTCTGGTCAACAGTCCATTGTCAGCTCGACTGGACTCGGCGAGTTCCCTGGCGACTCGGCGAGTCTGGTCGTCCTTCAATCCTCTAAGATTCCCCTTCTACTCGTCGAGTATCCTCTTTGACTCGACGAGTCACTCCTGGAAGAATCGCGGGGCCACCCCGACACCACTCGCCGAGTCTGAAGAACAACTCGGCGAGTCCCAGTGAATCTTCAAGCTACTCGCCGAGTCTGATCATCCGACTCGGCGAGTCCACGCCATGCAGTCGAACAACTGCTTCCTGAAATACGTATGGTCCCTAAATACACAATCATGGGACCTTCTGGACCTCTAACCATCCTATTACTGGGTTACAAACACTTGGGTAACAATATAATAATCCATCTAATCACCAAATGGGTTTCATAAACCCTAAAATCGTGTACACATCAATATAGCAGAATTGATCCGAAATATTACCTGAATAACACCCTCCCTGTGTCTCCAAACCTCAGAACTCGATCCCCTTGATATTCCTTTGGCAAAAACTCTTCTTCTTGTTGTCTAACAAATTCTTCAAGGTTCCAAAAGCTTTCTCTCCTGCTCTAGACGTCCACAACGACTAGGGTTCTTCTCAATCGGCCAAAAGACGGACATTGACGGCCTAAGAGGCATTATATACGATCCAAAACCAAACGGCTAGGGTTTCTGCTGAACAGCGTCGACTCGCCGAGTCCATATCTGGACTCGTCGAGTCCAGTCGCGAACCCGCGACCAAGTCTGCGGTCCTACTCGGCGAGTCTAAGCTCCAACTCGCCGAGTCCCCTCTTAAATCACCCCCCAAAACATAATTATATCAATATCTGAAATTTCGGGCTGTTACAACTCTCCCCCACTAGAACTAGACTTCGCCCTCGAAGTCTCACTCTGAAAATAGCTCCGGATGCTGCCCCCACCTATCACGTTCCAGACCACAGTTCATTTCCGATCCCCTCCGGCGCTGCCACTGAACTAACACCAGAGGTATCCCCTTGCTCCTCAGAACCTCGATCTTCCGTTCTCTGATGACTACTGGCTTCTCGGCACAATTCAGGCTTGCATCCACCTGAATGTCTTCTAATGGAAACACTGCCTACTCATCGGCTACATACTTCCTCAATTGCGACACATGAAAAGAAGTATCATGGATTTGTCTCAAATCCATGGGCAACTCCAACCGTTAGGCCACCCGGCCTACCCCCGCAATCACATGAAAAGGCCCAATGTACCGGGGCCCCAACTTGCCCCTCTTCTTGGATCGAATCACTCCTCTCCAAAGAGAGGCCTTCAGGAGTACTAAGTCATCGACCTGAAACTCAAGCTCGGACCGGCGTCTGCCCGCATAACTTTCCTGTTGACTCTGGGCGGTCAACAACCTCTGTCTCGTCTGCTGGATCTGTTCTGAATCCCAACAATCACTTGACCAATAAGGGTTAGGAAACCATGAACTACCGGATCCCCAATCCAAAGCCCACTTTGTCCATTCCGGACCGACTGAGAGATCCATTCTTACTCTCAGAGCAACTCTCACAAGTTCTCCCCTTGCCACTACATACACATACTGAACTAGTCCCAACACCCGCAGGTGGAAAGACCCGATACACTGATGATATCCTCGAACATCTCCCGAGATGAACCACTACATCCACCCTACACTCTGATCAGATTCACACTGAGAATTTAAAATTTTCTCTCTCCATGCATCCCTTCTGAGCCTCAACAGACATCCCAACCGGATGGGTTCCTACTCCACTGCCGCGAACACGATGCTCAAAACCATACTCGAAATACTCTATCCATAACTCTGCTCTGCAGCTTTCACTTTCGTGAACTTGCACCCCCTTCGGAGTTACATAACCTCCTCTTTTCCTTTTCCACGGAACCCTCTTGAACATAATGCCACCCCAACCGGTGCCACGGTGCTCACCCCAAGCGACACCACCCTTTTTGCGTAACTGCTATTCACATACTCTGGTTCTCATTGCAGGGGCTCTCAATCCCATGCACTCTCTCCACTCATCAAATCACTGCCTCCGCTAAACCAGATCAATAACCCGGGGCCAGACCTTCCAATACAATCACACTGCAACATACGCGATCCGCAAATCTCAACTAATCCAGCAATACCAACAGAGTCTCCAGTATGACTGGACCGACTCTCATAACACATACTAGCCACTCGAGGCTATATCTCTGTGGGTCCGTACACCTAAACTCTGCGAACCCTCAGGTTCTAACTCTGGGAACCTTCCGGTTCCAGCTCTAGAAACATGCACAACATAATCCCGTGGGATTAATGCAGTACAACCCATCACGTACCTCAAACGTACCAATACTCTGATCGCAAAAATTCCGATTACTTACTCAAGCTTGATCCCGGCCTCCTCTCAGGCCTCCACAATCAAATGCCCTAGGTCTGTATCTCGCCCCGCATACCCAACACTCGCTCTCGTCGGCCTATACTTTGCGCTGACAAACACTGCTGAATCCCAACAGCTAAGCACCCTTACATACTCATCGATCTCCCGGAGAATTTTACAATTCTCCCCCACTAAGCACTGACTAACTGCCACCGATCGTCATTAACGACCTTTCAGAACCGTCCTGCACAAAGAGAACATTTACCCACTGACTGCTTCCCACAAGCGCAAGCAACCCTCAGCAAAACACACCTCCTCCCTGATCAACCCTCTCACAAGAATCTAGCCCTTCAATCATCCACTCCACGACTGTAGATGCTACCTGACAATCAACCCAGTGCCGCATCTCCACTATCAACCCTCACGAACGATGACCAACGGAATTCCCAAGCAATAACCCATAACCAAAGCCACAACCTGCCAAAGGTTGAATATCGCATCGAAAACTGCACAAGGCTACCGGCACCAAAACACCAAACTATAATCATACTAAACCATCAGGGAACAACGAATGCCAAGCGAAAACCTGAAGCACCAATCCATAACCATGCCAAATCCGCGAAACAACGAATACCGCATCGAAATCCACACCAGACGCCAGCACAAACAATACGCCACAATCAACGCAAGCTACTCAAGACATCAAGAGAGCATCATACCCGCAGCTGCCTCCGGCACTGCTCCGCCTCCCTCTGCCGCAAACCGATAAGCACGACCCTGAGCCCTTGGGCTCTGCTCCATCCTGTCCTCCTCCTGAACTCCTCAAGGTGGCCGATGCTAGAGCCTGCACCGGTCCTGCAGGAAACTGTGGACAGTTGACCCTCAAATGTCCAACCTGCCGATACTGATAACAAATCCTGAAATCCCGAATTGGCACTGACTGCCGACAATCCCGTGCACCGTGCCCCTCCTTTCCGCACTTGCGGCATGCACCACTGGGCCAACAAGCTCCGGTGCCATCTCTCTCACACTTCCCACAAGTGTGACCGCTCCGATCCCCCATTCTAACGTCTACGGTCATGGACCGTTTTGGCGCCGGCTGCGACTGCATCGGGGCCTGCCTCATCTCACGCAACTGCAACTCAACCTCTAACTCACGCCACATGGCGGCCTCCTGCGATACCAACACGGTCTCGCGCCTCTGCGCAGACACGAGCTGTCTGATACCCCCCCTTGAGCATACTCGGATATCGGGACATCTGAGCCTGCTCCGAAGCGAACTCAGGGCAAAACATCGCCCTCTCAATAACATCCCGGTGCTCTCAGTCACCGACTCCAACTCCTGCTGCAGCTTAAGGAACTTCCGAGCCAATTTCTCCTTTTCATCCCGCGGAACATAGCGAGTACTGAACATCCCTTTGAATTGATCCCATGAAACCGTAGCCCTCTGCGCATCGGAAAATGACCTCGTGGTCAATCTCCACCAATCCTTCGCCCCGAGCCTCAATAGGTTCAGAGCACACCCCACCCTCTGATCAGCAGGGCATAAACTCGTGGAGAAACACCCCTCCATGTCTGATAACCATCTCATAGCAACAATCGGGTCCTGAACTCCATCGAATGTGGGAGGCTTCGCATAATAGAAGTCCCGATACTGAAAACCCCGACTAGCCCCTTTCTTTACCGTTGCTACAGCCGCTGTAACCGCCGCGGCAGCCGTCTCTGCGAAAGCCGCATATCGCTCATCAAACTACTTCAATCATAGTGGTCCTGATCGACCCAAACAATTCTGGCGACTCAGCTCGCAACAATGCAGCAACCTGATCACGCAGGACCTCGCGAATCCTCGCATCCCGCTCGCTCGTGCTCGTCCGATCGATAACCGGATAACAAGATAGCCACAAGCATCATCCACTACGAGCCATGGTACTCATCCCATGACATCCCTCCTCAACATGCTTCGGTGTATGGTACCTGAACCATAGCACCACTCCTCAATCTGCTCCAATGTATAGCACTCGAACCACAACATCTATCTCAAACTGTTCCGATGTATTGTGCCCTGACCATAACATCACTCTGTATCCGCTCCGATGTATGGTATTCGAACCATAACATCACTCCTCAATCTGTTCCTTAGGACCTTCAAAATGCCCCCTGTATCAAGTATGGGTCCTCTGCTTTCAGTAGTACGAGCCCATACTACCTGCCACATCTACCCATACTTTCCACACGGACCATCCCAGAGTTCCTAATTAGCTGATAAACCTGCTCTTTCACCCATCTCATCGCGCGTGCTCGCTTTCCAGTGAAATCCTCTACTCTACCAGCGCACTCATCTGGCTAGGTTTACTCCCTAGTCCCTTCTGCTGTCCTCCCACTTCTTTGCTATCAGCTGCTGAAGAGTTCCTAATGATGCCAGCCCTCTACCTCCTGAGTATCGTCATACTCACTTGGTAGCTGACTCCCATCATCGATAACTCCACAAAGCACAAAGCAAGCAGCATTCGAGCATTGAAGCATACATAGGACTCCCCATCTGTGGTAGCTCCACCTTCTCGGCTCATCCTCGGAAGTACCTCTGTACCCCGTAGCTTTACCCCTTGCGCGTTCTAGCTAGATACTCTCACTCATCACATACACACAAAAGCATAACGCACATTTAACAGCAAACCCTAGACTAAGGCATCACAAATCAGGCCACTCTAGTCCTAAGATGTGAAATACCTAGCCTGTCTCTAGCATGCAATAATGTCTCATAAAGTGCATAATAGATATCTCATAATACAAAAGTAAGGGTATTTTGGGAAATCACCGTTTGGCTCTGGCTGATTGTACACACTGCTCTTCCTTGCTTTCTCTTTGAACTCTAATTCACTTTTAGAAAACTATTTACTTGAAAACCTTTTCTTAATTCCTCAGTTTGAGTCCAGATTCACCCGTAGGCGCGTCCGAATCCCTCAAACCAAGGCTCTGATACCAATTTGTAACACCGTGATTTCCAAAAACAAAATTTTCATTTAAATAATCAATTTAATATTAAAAACACTTGTTTAAAATCTTATTCACATTCGAATTACAAAACATAGTTTCATTTTCGCTATAACAGAAGACCAGGATCCTCCAAAACACAACTCTTTCTTCGGTGTGTACAATCGAACCGTTGCCATCCCGCGTTACTGTAAGAACCTGAAACAACATAACATAAACAACGTAAGCACGAAGCTTAGTGAGTTCCCCAATATACCTTACGCACATACGCCTTCCGGCCCGGACCTTTCGGTCCACATAACATTGCCTTTCGGCCTGGACCTTTCGGTCCACATAACATTGCCTTCCGGCCCGGACCTTTCGGTCCATGTGTCTCAGGGGACTTCCGTCCCTGCTGGGTAAACCTTCCGGCCTTACCCACGCCGACCTTCCGGTCCATCACACATCATATCGCCTTCCGGCCCATAACATAATGCCTTCCGGCCCATAATATAATCGCCTTCCGGCCCATAACATACATAGCACATATAACATATAACATACCACATATAGCATACATATCACATATCATATCCGACCTTCCGGTCACACAGTCAAACCCTTCCGGGTACAGTATAGTGAGAAGACTCACCTCGCGGACACTGGAAGATAGCAACTCCTGAAATCTCTTGCACTTGATCCTCCGAGCTACAAGCTCCCTGTCTCATCATATATCTCTTTTTAATACTTCTATCTCCCACGTTAACTGACCCTACAACGTTACACACAGGTCAACTCTGGTCAACAGTCCATTGTCAGCTCGACTGGACTCGGCGAGTCTGGTCGTCCTTCAATCCTCTAAGATTCCCCTTCTACTCGTCGAGTATCCTCTTTGACTCGATGAGTCACTCCTGGAAGAATCGCGGGGCCACCCCGACTCCACTCGCCGAGTCTGAAGAACAACTCGGCGAGTCCCAGTGAATCTTCAAGCTACTCGCCGAGTCTGATCATCCGACTCGGCGAGTCCACGCCATGCAGTCGAACAACTGCTTCCTGAAATACGTATGGTCCCTAAATACACAATCATGGGACCTTCTGGACCTCTAACCATCCTATTACTGGGTTACAAACACTTGGGTAACAATATAATAATCCATCTAATCACCAAATGGGTTTCATAAACCCTAAAATCGTGTATACATCAATATAGCAGAATTGATCCGAAATATTACCTGAATAACACCCTCCCTGTGTCTCCAAACCTCAGAACTCGATCCCCTTGATATTCCTTTGGCAAAAACTCTTCTTCTTCTTGTCTAACAAATTCTTCAAGGTTCCAAAAGCTTTCTCTCCTGCTCTAGACGTCCACAACGACTAGGGTTCTTCTCAATCGGCCAAAAGACGGACATTGATGGCCTAAGAGGCATTATATACGATCCAAAACCAAACGGCTAGGGTTTCTGCTGAACAGCGTCGACTCGCCGAGTCCATATCTGGACTCGTCGAGTCCAGTCGCGAACCCGCGACCAAGTCTGCGGTCCTACTCGACGAGTCTAAGCTCCAACTCGCCGAGTCCCCTCTTAAATCACCCCCCAAAACATAATTATATCAATATCTGAAATTTCGGGCTGTTACATAATGTGATGGCTAGATCCCAGACTAAATGCTCCCCTGTCAAAGGGATTTTGGGACCTTTACACAACGCCTGCCTGTATGCAAGCCGTGAACATCCACATTACTATGATCATGTATACCCGATATAACTACCACAATGCGTTGTGATTCATCGGTATAGTTAGATCCTGAACTTGTTCTATGCTATAGCACCTAGTGATGACTGTCCTACCAAAGTATATGTAACCGCACTCATGTAAACGTATATATGTAAACGTACTCATGTAAGCGTAATCATGTAAAACATATCTATGTAATAGTAGAGTAATGTACTGTAATGTTTTGCGTGTGCTAGCTGTAACGTGTTTTCTCTCTCTATCTAGCATGTATAGTAATGTACTATGTGTACTAGCTGTAACGTATGTTCTCTCTATCTAGAAAGTATTGACTCATGAATGAACTGACTCATTGTATGATATCGCGTTCTAGGAATAGTCCTAGTATCTTCCTAAACTACCCATACGGTAGCTTACTAGTAATGTAACTGGTACGCATGGACATGGATGTGTACCCTTGCTACCCAAGGGTATTGAACTGAACTGGAAGAACCTTTATGACTATATATGTACACATGATATATAACTAATATTTAAACGACCTTTGGACGGATACCCGATATCCCACTAGACCAAATCTCAAGCGCGAAAAGGAAATAGGGTGAATAGCCTTCCTAAGTTCTTTAAACATTTCTTATATAACCATACATATATAGGCATGCAATTAACAATATAAAATCATAAAATAAGTTTTGTAAAACCTTTTGAACAGGATTATTATCTAAGAAAAGATCGACTTGATGTCAATCTATAAGATGGGTTGGAAGTATTTATCTAACAAAACAGTTTTAAATACAAAGAAACATTTGTTTGAAACACAATTGTAAATAAGTTTGAAATGAAACATACAGTGTATAATGAAAATTTAAATCAGGAGTTTTTAACATATAAAACGTATATGAAAATCCTTTAAATAACAACTGTTTGGTAAAACAGCTAATGTGTAACAAATCATTTATATGCTGCTTATTAATCACATGTGATTGATATAATAACTAGCATGATTCTACTTGTATCCACCCCATAAAACATTTAAAAACATTTAAATCATTGATTAAGGGGTATGAACTCACCTGTTGTGGGTGATACGGATGAACTGAAGAGGTAGGACTACTAGGTGTCAAGTGAAGTCTTGAACACACTCTATGATCCTAGTTAACATATAATTTCACATATATGTAACAAATTAGTCTATAAACAACTAATAAACAAGTCAAGACACCCTAGGACATGCTAAACACCTTTATCAAGTGTTATTATCCTCTAGGATTCCATCTAAGTCTTTGTAGGGGAAGCTATTGTGTGTAGGGCACAAGGAAAACTCCACCATGAAGTTCACGGCCCTAATAATACTACCAAATGAGTTTACGGTCGTAAACTCATGAGTTTAAGGCCATAAGCTCATACTTAGGTGACCATGTTGTGTTTGATGCCCTACAAGACTTCTAAGAAGCATTTCTACTTAATGGCTTGGTCTATGGAAGAGTTTAGGGCATAATATAACTCCTTTTAGGAGTTTACGGCCCTGGGACCATATCCCCTGGAGATTACGGCCGTAGACTCCCTTGGGAGGATGTTTATGGTGTTTTTAAGTCCTTAATTTCACTAGGATTAAAACTAGGCTTTTGTATTAGGCTTTAGAGAGTTTATGGCACCATTTGGCACCATTTTATGGAGTTCACGGCCCTAGAACCTTTTGGGCCGTGAACACCTTACTCTTGGTGTTCTAAGTGTGTTAGCTAGTCCTAAACTCATTTAGGTACATGTCCCTTTTAGTCTCTTGGCTTAAGGAGGGTTTTTAAGGCATTTTGGCAACCTAAAATGGAGTTCACGGCCCAAGAACTTCCTTGGCCATGAACTCACTTTCACCATTGATTCTTAATTGTTTTGAGGACTAAACATTGTAATGAAGGCTTCTAGTTTGAGTTCTAAAGCTTTGGGGGTCATTGGGACACTCTTGGCCCTTAAAATGGAGTTTACTCCCCAAGTGTTCTTGGGCGGTAAACTCCCAAATCCTGGGGTTTTGGTCTGATTTTGATGTTTTCTAGTCATATACACACTAGCATACAAGCCTAAGGTAGTTACAAATCACGGGGGAAGGACTAGGCATCTTTTTAGGAGTTTACTCCCTAAGGTGTTCTTGGGCGGTAAACTCCCGAATCTAGTTGTTTTGTTATGAAATTGATGTTATTAAGCACATTATAAGCCATATAATACAACTAGAGAATGGTACTCACGATTTGGGATAAAAACCCGAAGATCCGTGAGAGAGAATTTGGCTTTTCTCTAATTGGAAATGTAACTACTGAATTATTTGGTTCAAATTTCTATATATAGTCCTGAGATTTTTGGCAGAAATATTTTTATTCTCGGAATGAACTCTAATATCCTAGAGTATTGGAATAACAGTGTTGCACAAAACCCTAGTGCATCCACTCTCCTGATATCTCCTTAAGTGTTAAACCTGAAATACTCAAACTTATACCCAAAGTCTGGAATTTCACTATAACTGTTCTAACTTCTATTGGCTTGATATGGTTTGTTCAGAATAGAAATTTTAGGTTGTCATAATTCAAGATGGTCCTTGAGGAAAGTATAGATAGGTATGGAAAGTAGTATTTTGTCTATAATACTGAAAGCACAAGATGGATATCCTAAGGAGCCTATGGAATGGAAGGTCCCTCATGAGTGTGATGGTCGTTTGTATGTTTGTATTTCAGTTGGGTATGAAATCACACAAGGAGGAGCTTCTGGATCAGGTTCTAGCTCTGGACCAGAAATAATTGATGAGCGGTTGCACGAGTTTATCACATCTGAGATTACTTGTGGTATCATGGAGGCCACCCCTATGATTTTCGGTACTATTAAGGAGGGGATTATGGAGCTGATGGATGAGCGAATCAGGGCTCTTCAGGAAGATATCATTGCAGGACAGTTAGGAGCAAGGACTCCCTCTTTTTAGGAATTCAAGTGTTGTGGAGCTCCAAAGTTCTTTGGGGCTAAGGACCCCATCTGTAGTCGCCTATGGATTTCTGACATAAAGAATGCTCATGGATGAGTTTTTTCCCTGAGGGGGTAAAAGTAGGGTTTGCATCTCGCCTTCTGAGAAACCGACCATGTGACTTGTGAAATGAGGTTGGCCAAGCTTTGGGATATGCGGAGGTGGTGGCCATGACTTGGGAAGAGTTTGTTAGGAGATTCAAGGAGGAGTTTGCATCGGAGATCAAGGTGCAACAGTTGGTGGGGGAGTTTTAGGAACTTCATCAGACTACTTAGATTAAGATGGAGATCACCGGTAAGTTATATGAAAGGGATCTGTTGGTTCCGCAATACACCGCAAATGTGGAGGTAAAGAAGACGAGATATCATGACATGTTGAGGGATGATATCAGGGAGTTTGTGAGCTTTTCGGGGTGCAATACCCTAAATGAAATGAGAGGGCTCGTGATTGGGAGATTGAGTTAGAGCTTTGGATGAAGCACAAGCCGGAGCCGGCACAAACAACATTTGGCTAGGTTAAGAGGCCCAAGACTTCTGATTCACATACTAGGAGCCATCAGGGTCATAGCCGCTACGACAAGCCCCACCACGGGACATTTCGATCAGTTGGTCCGGGTTGTTATAGATGTGGTCAGACCGGTCATATGAGTAGGGATTGCCCCCGGAGTGCATTGATCTGTTTTCACTACAACCAGACACACTATAAAAAGGTCGATTGTCCGAGGTTGTTAGGAGGGGCATTAGTGTCGCCTGCACCAGCCACCTTAAGGATAATTGATGTCCGCCAGGGCAAGGCAGAAGAGCCTATGGTGAAGAGCAGGGGATTTCAGTTGCCTACCGATGAGGATCGAGCAACACCAGATATGGTTACCAGTATGTGATTCTGTCATATCTTTTATTGCTTTCCTTGTTTATGCTTATATTATATATGATTATGTATAGGGACCTTCTTAGTCAATGGTGTGAATGCGCATGTTTTGTTCGATTCGGGTGCTTCCCGATCCTTTATATATCTTGTGCTTAGCAAGAAGTTTACTAATGCTCCCGTGACTCTAGATAATCCATTGGAGGTGGAGATTGCGGACGGTCATTCTGTGAGCAATTTGAGGGTTCATCATGGGTGTGTTTTGAAACTGTTCAGCAAGAGATATTCTATTGACTTGGTTCCGATCCTCTGTGAGGGTTGAAGGTTATCATATGGATGGACTAGTTAGGACCTAATGGGGCGATGATTCACTGTGAGAACCAGCTAGTTAGAGTTCTAACCCCTAGTGCGGGAAAATTGGTGTTTCGTGGAGAGGGGACTCTACGTTGACTGACCCTTTATTCAGTAGTGAGGACCAGAAGATATCTTTAGCAAGTATGATCTGGGTTTTTGGCTTATGTGGTAGATACATGGATTGGGGGCATAACGAATTTGAGTGATGTGCCCATCGTTCGGGATTTTCCTGAGGATTTACCTAGATTGCCTCCCGAGAGGCAGGTTGAGTTTCAGATTGATTTAGTTCCTGGTGCGGCCCAAATAGCCAAAGAACCATATCGGTTGGCACTGCTAGAGATGCAGGAGTTGTCTACGTAGCCTTAAGAGCTGTTAGACAAAGGGTTTATTAGACCGAATAGTTCACCATGGGGAGTACTGATCCTCTTTGTGAATAAGGACGGTTCACACAGGATGTACATTGACTACCAAGAGTTGAATAAGTTAACGGTGAAGAACCATTACCCACTTCCAAGGATCGACGATTTATTTTAGAAACTTCAGGGTGAATATTGGCTTTAAAAGATTGATTTGTGATCAGGTTACCATCAGATGAGGGTCAGAGACGAGGATGTGTACAATACGGCCTTCGAGACTCGTTATTGTCATTACGAGTTCGTGGTGATGCCATTTAGGCTCACCAACGCACCTGTAGTGTTCATGGATCTCATGAACCGGGTATGCAGACCGATGATTGATTAGTCATTGATCATGTTTATTGATGATATTATGGTCTACTCTAAGACTAAGGAACAACACTAGGATCATTTGCAGGAGGTACTGGAGACTCTAAGGAGGGAGTGGTTGTATGCCAAATTCTCCAAATTTGAGTTTTGGTTTGTGTGAGGTGCAATTCTTGGGCACATCGTCAACCAGAAGGATATATTGGTTGATCCGGCCGAGATTGAGGCCTTGATGAGATGGGAGGTTCCGAGGACCCCATCCAAGATGTAACATCCCAAAAATACAAATAAAATTTTGTTTTGTAATTTCATTCAAATCACACGAAACTTATAGAAAAAATGTCAAAAGAGTATCATAGTAACATGTTATCAGAGTACAAATTCCCAAAATTTCTAAATGCGGAAATCATAGGGTGATGCGGTGCGATCAGGCCGGGCCCTTCCCTTCGAACTGGAAGTACCTGAAACATAAACTGAAAACTATAAGCACAAAGCTTAGTGAACTCCCCCAAAATACCACATACAAAACAAACATACCGCCAAGCATATATGGATTCTTGCCTACCCCTTCGATCTATTTCAACTGGATACTATCAAGCATATATGGGTACTTGCCTACCCTTTCGTTCTATTTCAACTGGATACTATCAAGCATATTTGGGTGCTTGTGATCCCCTTTGGTCCATTTCAACTGGATGTCGGGTCTATTTCACCCCTACTACTACCATATAATATCATAACATAAATCACAGAGTCATCAATCAAATACAGGTATCACTGACAATCTCCACAAAGACAATCATCACACTACATCATAAACTAGTGGGCCAGCATTGGTGCCTTCGACACACGGATACTACGAAGGAAGACTCACCTCAGACTGATGATATAAAATTGCACTCGTAGGATGACTCACGAAAACCTCTCCCTAACACACAAGCAGAAAACCCTAATTAGAAATCAGGCCACGTTCTAACTCAAAGGTCCAAACCCTAATTCTTGACTAAAGGCAGAAAGGGCTTCTTTACCCTTGCGTCAATAGGCCTCCCTCCCTCCAAGGCCCAATCCATACAATGTCCATAAAGGCATCAAAGCCCAAATATGAAACCTCTAAGGCCCATTATGGCCTAAGAATACCTAACATGGCCTTAAGCCCACAAATTTCATGTTACAGTAGGTGGGCCTAAGGCCCAACATAAACAAATCCAAAATCCCAACACTAATCAAGCCTAAAAATCATCTAAGCCCATAGACTGCATACATATGATGTACATGGCTCGTACGCCCAACATATGCTGATGACCATCCGGAGTCGAAACACTGACCTAGTACGCACATCGTACTTTAGAGTACGCCCAACGTATTGGCTAGTCAACCCAAACTCATTACCATGTCTTAATCCATTCAACCTTGACGTTCAAAACTTAGATCTAAACTCAAAATAACGGCTTAAGCCATAAAGTTGCAAACTTTATGCGTTTACATGCATGAATGGGGCTCAAACTATGAATTAAGTCCATTAAATCACTTGGATGGTTACTAACACCTGCATGGTTAAGTCTTATCCACGAAGATCCTATTTTTATGACTCAAATCACTTACAAGAGTCCAAAAGGACAATTCAAATGGTTTGGAGTTTCTCATATTCCAAGAAACCAAACTATGGGATCAAAAGGTGCCATATTATACCCTAAAACTAGATCTAAGCTTATAATGATCAAGATTCAAGCTTTATACCTTCGATAGGCTAGAAATGGTGCACAACATCTGGATCTACAAGCTCCTTTTTCCCAAACCTCCTTCTTCCCAAACCTTCTTCTTCTTCAAAACCACCAAAGAACACCAAAATACTTAAGGTAAGCTCAAAGATGCACTAAAGATGGCTTGGGTTCGAGATTGACACTAAACGGGCAGTGGGGGCTGAGAGAGTAATAAACTTGAGGGCCATAAGTTCTTTAAATAAGGTGCAAACTCTAAAAATTAGGGTTTGCCCCTGACTTGAGTACACCCAACGTATGTCGAGGATCACCCGATGATGTGCATGCAAGGAGTACGTTGTGCGTACCAAATGTATGTCGAACATACTCATGAGTTCTCCACCGCCTTTTACTTGAATTAAAATAGAATGAATCACTAGTGTTATACCTGGTGACCCGGGTGCTACAAATCTCTCCCACCTGAATAAGACTTCGTCCTCGAAGTCCACTGCCGGAAATAACTATAGGTAATGCTCACTCATCTCATCCTCCGGCTCCCACGTCCAATCTGAACCCTTGCGGTAATGTCACTGCTCCTTAACTAACTCAACTACCTTGTGCCTCAAGGTCTTTGTCTTCCTATCGAGGATCGCTACAGGTCTCTCAATGTAGTTTAGGCGTTCGTCCACCTGAATGTCCTCTAATGGAACCACTACAGAATCATTAGCCCAACATTTCTGCGGCTGCGAGACATGAAAAGTACTGTGAATCTGACTGAGTTCCTTTGGAAGATCCAAGTGATACGCTACCCTGCCCACCCGAGCTATAACCTTAAAAGGACCAATATACTTGGGGCCCAACCTGAATCTCTAGGTATGATTAGCGCTTGTCGGCATAGCTTTTCTACCGACTCTAAGCTGTCTAAAGTCTACTTCGAACCTGTTGAATCAACTCGGTAGTCTTGAGTACCACCTCGGTACTCCCTATGACTCACTGACTGACTCACCCTAGCATATCGGGGTACTACATTTCCTCCTATAGAGCATCTCAAAAGAAGGTTGATCGATGATGGTGTGGTAACAATTGTTATAAGAAATTCTGCTAATGAAAAATAGATATTCCAGCTACTGCAGAAAAACAAAATACACACCCGCAACATATCCACCACTGTCTGGATGGTCCGCTCGCTTTGACCAGCCGTCTGCGGGTTAAAGACTTTGCTAAAATGAATACGAGTCCCCAACTTGTAATGGAATGTCTTCCAAAATTTGGAAGTAAATTAAGCGTCCCTATTAGAAACCACAAAAATTGGCACCCCATGTCGTGTTACGACCTCCCTGATGTATACCTCAACCAACTTCTCCATAAAGATAGTTTCCTAAATCGGGATAAAATGCACACTCTTGGTCAATTAATCCACGACGACCCAAATCGAAACCACTCCGCATGCAGTCTTAGGCAACTTTCTATGAAGTCCATGGTAATCCCCTCCTATTTCCAAACGGGAATATATAATGGCTGCATGTTGCCTTGAGGTCGTTGATGCCCAACCTTGACTTTCTTGCTAGTCAAGCACCTTTCCACTTACCAAGCTACATCCTGCTTCATGCAGGGCCACCAATAATCAGGAAGAAGATCTCTATACATCTTTGTCGCTCTGGGATTAATGGTGAATCTTGATATATGCACCTCCTCAATCAGAATCTGACACATACCACCCTAATATGGAAGCCATACTCTCTGATGGAGAGTCAATAACCCTCGACTATCATAACCAAAGGAAGCCACTTGACCCAGTATGCACTCACTCTTTCGGTGCTCTTCCTTCATAGCCTCAATATGTGTCTCTCGAATCTGCTCCAAAAGCGGTGTAATCGATGTCATCCTTAGACAAATATCCCTGATCGGAGTCACGACCTCCTTACGAATAAGAGCATCGACCAACACATTGGCCTTCCTTGGATGGTAAAGGATTTCACAATCATAATCCTTTACCACATCCAACTACCTACGTTGTTTGTGACAACCCGAAATTTCCATTGTACGAACATTATCTATTCAATAGAAGCTAGTCCAGTTTCTGTGATTTTCACACTTTTCCGAACAAGTTTGTGTACATCAGGGTTTATGTTTAAGGAGATATCAGGAGAGTGGATGCTTCGGGGTTTGTGAAATTTGGGCATTTCAAGTTTCATATTGTTGCAGTCCAATATCCAGAATAAAAATATTTTCGGTCAAAATATTCCATGACTATAAATAGTTTTCTGAACTAAATTAATTCATTATTTACAATTCCAAATAGAGAAAAGCCATATTCTCTCTGACGGATCTTCGGGTTTTCATCCCAGATTGTGAGTCTACTTTACTAAATGTGTTTCAATACTTGTTAGGTGCTTATTAACATCAATAACATGCTTAGATTACAAGATTCGGGAGTTTACCGCCCAAGAACGTTCTTGGGGAGTAAACTCCAAAATGGAGCCTTAATGCTTCCTAGACCCATTCCCATGTTAGGCATCTTATTAAGGACCTTGTGTAAGATCTTTATAGGCTAGAAATCATCCAAGAAACACAAGTCATTAGAGTTTACGGCCAAGGAACTTCCTTGGGCCGTAAACCCCTTTTTAAGGGACATAAATGCCCTAACTCACCCCCTTAAGCCTAGGAACTTTACCCTCAAATGCTTGTGCCTATTTTAGACATCAAAACCCTTCAAAATCATAAGTTTATAGGAGTTTACGGCCAAGAACCCCTCTTGGGCCGTAAACCCCTTTTTCTAGGGTAAAAAGCATTCCAAACACACCTTAGGCCTTAAGACAATTTACCTTGAACACATGGGACTTGAATGGAGAGGAAAAGACATCATAATCACTCCTTAAAAGGAGTTTACGGCCAAGGAACATATCTTGGGCCGTAAACTCCAAGTGAAGGCACAAAAGTGTGCCTCTTGTCCCCATTAGCCTTAGATAAAATCATGGAAGCCATCCTTGATGTGTAAGTGCCCCAAAACAATTAAAAGCCATCACCCCATAGGAGTTTACGGCTGTAAACTCTAGGGTAAATGGACTTTAGGTCGTAAACTCCCCTATGGAGCATTCTAGGGCCTTAAACTACTTCATGTATTATTCCAACAAAGCTAGGAGTGTTCTAGGATCAAGATAGCACTTTAAAACACCCAAAACCACCATGAGAGGAGTTCACGGCCATAAACCCATGAGTTTACGGCCGTAAACTCCAAAGGGTGGGGTTTGTTGGGTGGTGAACTCTTATGCAAGGCCATTTGATGTTTCAAACCCTTTTGCCTTGTCCCGTAGCAACTTAGATGCAACCATTTGGACCTTAAACACTTATAAAAAGTGGTTACATGTTTTCTAAGTGTCTTAACTTATTTATTAAGTTATTATTTGTCTAATTAGTTATATATATGCTTATTATATGATAACTAGGCTCGTGCGTGTAAACAAGTCTCCGTTTGCCACCTAGCACGGTATCCGACACTACAATTCAGACGACTCACCACAAGTGAGTTCATACCCCTTGAATCAACCTTTGAAATGATTTTAAATGTTTTAAATACTTTATGGGGGGATACAAGTCAAATACTTATAGTTATTGCTTCAATCACATGTGATTGCATTTAATCACATGTGATTAATAACTATGAAAACAACGATTTTTACCACTGTTCAAATTGTTTATCAAACTGCTTTGCTTTGAAATGTTTTACAAACTCTTTTACTATCCAAACTTATTTATAGACTGTGATTCAAACAAATGCTTCTTATACTTAAACTGTTTTATCAACTTATGCCTTCAAATTGTTTTATAGATCGACATCAAGTCGATCTTCTCTTGAAATTATATTTATGCTTCAAATGTCATATGAAAACTTATTTATGCTTTTATATATTCAATTGCATGCCCATATATGTATAGATATATAAATAATGTTCAAAGGGCTTAGGAAGGCCATCTGCCCTATTTTCTTTTCCTCGATTTGGATGTGGTCTGGTGGGATTTCGGGTGACCATCCGAAGGTCGTTTCCATATTACTTATATATCATATATACATGTATAGACATAAAAGTACTTCCATATTCATACTTATCAATACATCAATAGTTAGTTACCATCGGGGTAACACAAGTACATATACAAATATACTAGAAACAAGTACATATACAGATATACTAGAAACAAGTACATATACGGATATACTAGAAACAAATACATATACAGATATACTAGAAACAAGTACATATACAAATATACTAGATACATGAACATATACAGCTATACTAGAAACAAGTACATATACATCTATACTAGAACGAGAAACATTACATATACATAAATACGTAACAATTGTGATCCACTGTGTCGGAGCATGCCTTAAATGTCATGGCCCGAGTTGTAGCCAGAATGCTCTTGGAGGGAGAGCGTGAGTTTGCGTATAGATCTATACTGGATTGACTATCCTACACCTTGCTGCTAGCTACAGCCGGACCTGTAGGTCTACGGGTGCCAAACGTCATTTCTTTTATTACGACCATTCATTATGTCGTTGTTACCAGTCGATAGCATGGTGCAATTTATCACAATATACCTTAATATAAATCCGGTTTAAGGTAGTAGTAATTAGTACAGCAGTAGTTCTTATTATACAAAACTACAGTACTACAATGATTTAGCCATTACATATTTTAGTGATAATCTCACTTAAAGCATTAATGTACAAACTATATTTTATCAAATGATAGTTATACTTGGGTAATTACACACTTTTACAACAGACGAGTTTACAAAACAGTTTAGCCTTGGTAGAAGGTTACTTTTATAGAAAATATAGGATTTTCTGAGAGATTCAAACTTTTACAAACACTTTCAAACATTTACTTACATTTTTACTAACTTATTCATTGAGACAGGTTCAAACGTTTTTGACAACAAACATTGACACTAAAATACTTATGAACTCACCAGCTTAATGCTGATAAACTCTTTCAAAATAACTTGTATTCTCAGGTCATCAGTAGACAGGTACCGATGCCAGCTTTTGAGAAGATGGAGTGCATTCAAGACTCATATCATATTATTTTGTGTTACATTATTTTTGGTGTCTATATCTGTACAGAACACACTTGTATTAACATTATATATTTAATGCAATGGATGATGTTGTTTACTTATTTACATTTACTGTGTTGTGATACTATACATGATGTCCTCCGCCCCAGAACGTTTCCGCCGTTCTTGGTTTTGGGGTGTGACAGATTGGTATCAGAGCATTGTTTATAGTGAATCAAGTATATCAACCCGTAAAAGATATACTAATCTATAAACCCAAATGGGATTAAAACACTCTGACCAAGAGTCTATACTTTAAATAATAAAATATTTAATTATGTATACTAGTCTGCATTCATACTAAAATCAGTGTCACAATGACAAGAACAAAAGTATTACGATTGTTGAATATCACAATTGAGCTCGGGGATGTATGGTCAGTCCTGGGAATGGCATAGCCTGATCAACTATGCTGGTCCTAGGAGTGATTAGCATATGCCCTAGAATGGTTGTGATATGTTAACAAGTCTAAAAACTTACCAACAATACCAAAAGAAGATCAGTAGAACTTAAACTTAAAATACTATAGGAGTATTTTGTGCTATTAGTTACACGTATACTATATTCTTATACCTCTCTTCTCGCATATATCTAAATGGCTGGATTCCATCACGGCGACCCGTACTTTCCCAATGAAGGCAATGCCGGGTGGATCGATGAAGAGCTCGAAGATGAGCATCCAATCCCTTTGGATGATCACCTCGTAGAAGGCTTTTCTGATGGATCTGACTCCGAGCCTGAAGTCAACAACCTACCGCTTGTAGGTCAAGCCCCGAACAACAACCCTCGACCAGCGTTTCCAGGTCCTACACCCATGTGGGCAAACAACCTGAACCGCTGGAGTGATGAACAGGGTCAACCCTTACCATACTTTGGGGACCGAACCTTTTACAACATTAGCGATGGTGGCTCTGCTGACAGAGCTCTGCCGGTAATCATCCGCAGAATAGCTCGTAATGTCGAGCAAGGTTGAGCAGCCATCGACCGGGTCATGGAGATTGATGCCAATTCAGGTGTCAACACAGTCCGCATCCGCCGTCTTGAAGAAGACATGGAACGGACCCGGAGAAGCAACGAAACTCTGCAGCAACAGCTGGCTGCCTCCCGAGCTGAGGTCGTGGAACTTAGGGCTCGTCAGAGAGCTCAGGATCGACACCTTCAAGAGGTGTTTCGCCAAGTGTCCGACCTCAGGGCTCGCCCGAGGAATTCCCATCGCCATTAGATGATGTCTAGTACATCTCTGTCTTTTGATTTAGGGATAGCCTTGAACTTATGTGCTCTAAGTAGCACTTGTCTGTAAAATATTCCTAACTTTCGATACTCTAATTAGGAATCTAGGACTGTTAGTCTCGTCCTTATGGTATGATGTAAGACCTACTGTTAGGTCGATTTTCCTTGAACTTATTACATCAGTAATACCCGTACTATTGAAATATATCTAATCTGTGGGAAGAATTTGTACACTTGTGTATTCCTACTAATATTTCTTATGGTGATTTCAAACACTCATTCAAACTGTTGGGCTATGGTTAAATTAGTCCATGGGTCACTCTCACGTTGCTTACAAATTGATTCTTACCATCTTTCTTATCTTTATAAACTTATAGCTGAAAGATGCCGCCTCGCAAATCTCCCAGGAGTAGGAATAATCCTGCACCTCCACCGCCTCCATCGCCTCCGGTCATCGATACTGCAGCCCTGAATGCTGCCGTAGCTGCAGCAGTGGCAACTGCCATGGCTCAGTATCACTCATCAGATGCTAGCAGAGGTGGAACCCCTATTGAATCTATTCCAGTCGAAATCCCTGTGCGCTCGAGAGAGTGCTCTTACAAGGATTTCACAAACTGCAAGTCGAAGCCTTTCTATGGCACCGGCGGAGTCATTGCTCTCTCACAATGGTTCGAGAAGACTGAATCAGTCTTCGAAATCTGTTCGTGCCCTGCTGCGTGCAAAGTGAAATATGCCGCATGCACCTTTGAGGATAAAGCCCTAATGTGGTGGAACGGCCACGTCAAAGCCCTAACTCTCGTCGTGGCTAACGACATGGGCTGGGAAATAATGAAGGACCTCATGACTGAGGAATACTGCCCGAGGGGTGAAGTCCAGAAGTTAGAACATGAACTCTGGAATCTGACCATGAAGGGCACCAACGTGATCGCTTACACTGCCCGATTTAGCGAACTGGTGGCCCTCTGCCCCAATATGGTTCCCACTGAGGGGAAAAGGATCGAACGGTACATATGGGGGCTAGTGCCTCCGTACCAGGGGAATGTCTTAGCATCCAACCCCGCTACCTTCGACAGTGCCAAGCGATTGGCACAAAGACTCATTGATCATGGAGTCAAGACCCCTGCAACCACAACCACCCTAGCCATCCCAGAACCCTCCAAACCCGCTGGCACCAAGCGGAAGTTTTGGGATGAGAAGAAGAAGCAGCGAGCTGCAAAGAAACAACAAATCGTGGCAGTGCATGCCGCGGTAACCCCTACTGCTGTTACTGCTCCAGGGAAGCAGTATGCTGGAAGTTTGCCGAAGTGCAACAAATGCAACTTCCACCACAACGGCGCCTGCCGTGAAATGCAGTGTTCTAATTGCAACAGAAAAGGACACACCATCCGTTTCTGTAAGTTCCTGGCACAACCGATCTCCCAAGTTCCTGGCTCTGGCGCGAGCCCAACTTGCTATGGATGTGGCGAAACAGGCCACTTTAAAAGGGACTGCCCCAAGGCGAGGAATACTGGAGGAGCAGGGCGGGTACTAGCTATAGGCCACGGGGAAGCAGTTGCTGACCCGACAGTGGTGACTGGTACGTTCCTCCTTGATAAATCCTATGCATGCATTCTGTTCGATAGTGGAGCGGAGCGAAGCTTCGTAAACCACAAATTTGCTCGCATGCTTAAGCAACAACCACACGCACTTAATGAAGAATTCACAGTAGAAATGGCCAATGGGAAAACTGAAAGTACTAATAGCATATACTTAGGTTGTCTTCTAACCTTAGATAACCATTCATTCCCAATTGACCTTATGCCGGTCTCAATAAAAAGTTTCGACGTTATTATCGGCAATGATTGGTTAATTCTTCATCGCGCCGACATCATGTGCTACGAGAAAGCAGTCCGTCTAAACCTCCCGTCTAACGAAACTCTTATAGTCTACGACGACAAACCTGGTACGAGTCTTCGCATAATATCTAGTATTCAAGCACAGAAATACCTGCGCAAAGAATACCACGCATTCCTTGCTCACGTCTTCGACACGAACCTAGAAACGAAAGAACTAAAGAACCTCCCAGTAGTGAGCGACTTCTCCGACATTTTCCCAGAAGAACTACCCGGATTACCTCCGCAACGACAAGTCGAGTTCAGAATCGACTTAGTCCCAGGAGCTACCCCAGTAGCCAAGTCGCCCTACCGTTTAGCACTAGCCGAGATGCAAGAACTCTTTGGTCAACTTAACGAACTGCTTAGCAAGGGCTTTATAAGACCAAGTTTCTCACCTTGGGGAGCACCGGTCTTGTTCGTTAAGAAGAAAGACGGATCATTCCGTATGTGCATTGACTACAGAGAACTCAATAAATTGACGATCAAGAATCGCTATCCTCTGCCACGCATAGACGATCTATTCGATCAACTACAAGGGGCGAACTATTTTTCCAAGATTGATCTGAGATCCGGATATCACCAGTTACGAGTGCTTGAGGAGGATGTGCCAAAGACAGCCTTCCGAACTCGTTACGGACACTACGAGTTCGTGGTGATGCCATTCGGATTGACCAATGCGCCCGCAGTCTTCATGGACCTGATGAATAGAGTATGCCCACCTTACTTAGATCAGTTTGTCATCGTTTTCATTGACGACATCCTGATCTACTCCCGAAGTAAGAAAGAGCATGGTGATCATCTGCGACAAGTTCTAGAGACATTACGAAAGGAGAAACTTTATGCGAAGTTCTCGAAATGTGAATTTTGGATCCGAAGAGTCGAATTCTTAGGACACGTAGTAAGCGAAGAGGCAATCCACGTGGATCCATCCAAAATAAAAGCCATTGAGAACTGGTCAGCGCCAAAGACGCCTACATAAATTCGTCAATTTCTAGGTCTCGCTGGCTACTACCGCAGGTTCATTCAGAACTTCTCCTGAATAGCGAAACCTCTTACAACCCTGACCCAGAAAGGCGTGGCCTTTGACTGGGAAGAGAAACAAGAAAGAGCATTCCAAACGCTCAAACGAGCCTTGTGCACCGCACCAATACTATCCCTTCCTGAAGGAATAGAAGACTTCGTAGTCTATTGCGACGCATCAAATCAAGGACTCAGATGTGTTCTGATGCAGCGAGATAAGGTCATCGCCTACGCCTCAAGACAGTTGAAGACACACGAGGTTAACTACACGACCCACGATCTTGAACTAGGAGCAGTAGTGTTTGCTTTGAAGATCTGGAAACATTACTTGTATGGAACGAAGAGCACTATCTTTACCGACCACAAGAGTTTACAACATATTTTCGATCAGAAGGAGCTCAACATGAGACAACGACGGTGGGTCGAGCTACTTAGTGACTACGAATGCGATATTCGTTATCATCCGGGTAAAGCCAACGTTGTAGCAGACGCCCTAAGTCGGAAAGAATATTCTGGTCGCAAGGTCAAGTCATTATCGATAACCATCCATTCACACCTGACTAAGCAAATTCAGGCGGCTCAACTTGAGGCCATGAAACCTAAAAATGTGTCGAGTGAATCCCTTAGGGGAATGGACAAGAACTTTGAAGCCAAGGGTGACGGAGCTTTATACTTCATGAACCGGATCTGGACACCGAAACACAGTGGTTTCCGAGACTTGGTCATGACCGAGGCGCACAACACTCGGTATTCCGTCCACCCAAGTTCAGATAAGATGTATCTGGATCTTAAAAAGCTATACTGGTGGCCTAATATGAAAGCAGAGATTGCTACCTTCGTAAGTAAATGCCTTACTTGCGCAAAGGTTAAGGTCGAGTACCAGAAGCCCTCTGGTTTACTGCAACAACCAGAGATTCCAGAATGGAAGTGGGAGCGGATCACTATGGATTTCATAACCAAGTTGCCCAAGACAACGGGTGGACTTGACACCATATGGGTCATCGTTGATAGATTGACCAAGTCTGCACACTTCCTGCCTATCAAAGAAACCGACAAGATGGAGAAACTTACGAGAACATACATTAGGGAAATTTTACGGTTGCATGGTGTACCTATTTCCATTATCTCCGATAGAGATAGTAGGTTCACCTCAAGATTTTGGCAATCCCTACAACATTCCCTAGGAACAAGGCTGGACATGAGCACAGCCTACCATCCACAGACCGACGGACAGAGTGAGAGGACTATCCAAACACTGGAAGATATGTTGCGAGCGTGTGTGATTAATTTTGGAAAAGCATGGGATACTCATTTGCCCCTTGTTGAATTTTCCTATAATAACAGTTATCACACGAGCATCAAGGCTGCTCCATTCGAAGCTCTCTACGGCCGAAAGTGCAGATCCCCTCTGTGTTGGGCTGAGGTGGGTGATACCCAATTAGCAAGGGGGCAAGCTTCCGACAGTACTCTCACCGGTCCGGAAATCATTTGGGAAACGACAGAGAAAATCGTTCAAATCCGTGAACGATTGAAAGCCTCTAGAGACCGACAGAAGAGCTACGCCGATAAACGAAGAAAACCTTTGGAATTTCAGGTGGGAGACCGAGTCCTTCTCAAAGTCTCACCCTAGAAAGGCTTGATACGCTTCGGCAAGCGTGGGAAGCTTAATCCTAGGTACATAGGGCCTTTCGAGATTCTTTCCAGAGTCGGCCCCGTAGCTTACAAACTCGATCTACCCGACACACTTCGTAACGTACATTCTACATTCCACGTATCGAACTTGAAAAAGTGTCTGTCCGACGAGACTCTCATAATCCCACTCGATGAGATTGAGATCAACGAGAGCCTCAACTTCGTGGAAGAACCTATAGAAATCATGGACCGTGAGGTCAAGCAGGCGAAACAAAGCCGTATCCCTATCGTGAAGGTTCGCTGGAACGCCAAGCGAGGACCGGAATTCACTTGGGAACGCGAGGATCAGATGAAGTTGAAATACCCTCATCTTTTCGCTTAATTGTTTGTAACTCTTATTTGCTTAAATTCTAATTTCGGGACGAAATTCCCTCTAACAGGGGGATGATGTGACAACCCGAAATTTCCATTGTACGAACATTATCTATTCAATAGAAGCTAGTCCAGTTTCTGTGATTTTCACACTTTTCCGAACAAGTTTGTGTACATCAGGGTTTATGTTTAAGGAGATATCAGGAGAGTGGATGCTCCAGGGTTTGTGAAATTTGGGCATTTCAAGTTTCATATTGTTGCAGTCCAATATCCAGAATAAAAATATTTTCGGTCAAAATATTCCAGGACTATAAATAGTTTTCTGAACTAAATTAATTCATTATTTACAATTCCAAATAGAGAAAAGCCATATTCTCTCTGACGGATCTTCGGGTTTTCATCCCAGATTGTGAGTCTACTTTACTAAATGTGTTTCAATACTTGTTAGGTGCTTATTAACATCAATAACATGCTTAGATTACAAGATCCGGGAGTTTACCGCCCAAGAACGTTCTTGGGGAGTAAACTCCAAAATGGAGCCTTAATGCTTCCTAGACCCATTCCCATGTTAGGCATCTTATTAAGGACCTTGTGTAAGATCTTTATAGGCTAGAAATCATCCAAGAAACACAAGTCATTAGAGTTTACGGCCAAGGAACTTCCTTGGGCCGTAAACCCCTTTTTAAGGGACATAAATGCCCTAACTCACCCCCTTAAGCCTAGGAACTTTACCCTCAAATGCTTGTGCCTATTTTAGACATCAAAACCCTTCAAAATCATAAGTTTATAGGAGTTTACGGCCAAGAACCCCTCTTGGGCCGTAAACCCCTTTTTCTAGGGTAAAAAGCATTCCAAACACACCTTAGGCCTTAAGACAATTTACCTTGAACACATGGGACTTGAATGGAGAGGAAAAGACATCATAATCACTCCTTAAAAGGAGTTTACGGCCAAGGAACATATCTTGGGCCGTAAACTCCAAGTGAAGGCACAAAAGTGTGCCTCTTGTCCCCATTAGCCTTAGATAAAATCATGGAAGCCATCCTTGATGTGTAAGTGCCCCAAAACAATTAAAAGCCATCACCCCATAGGAGTTTACGGCTGTAAACTCTAGGGTAAATGGACTTTAGGTTGTAAACTCCCCTATGGAGCATTCTAGGGCCTTAAACTACTTCATGTGTTATTCCAACAAAGCTAGGAGTGTTCTAGGATCAAGATAGCACTTTAAAACACCCAAAACCACCATGAGAGGAGTTCACGGCCATAAACCCATGAGTTTACGGCCGTAAACTCCAAAGGGTGGGGTTTGTTGGGTGGTGAACTCTTATGCAAGGCCATTTGATGTTTCAAACCCTTTTGCCTTGTCCCGTAGGAACTTAGATGCAACCATTTGGACCTTAAACACTTATAAAAAGTGGTTACATGTTTTCTAAGTGTCTTAACTTATTTATTAAGTTATTATTTGTCTAATTAGTTATATATATGCTTATTATATGATAACTAGGCTCGTGCGTGTAAACAAGTCTCTGTTTGCCACCTAGCACGGTATCCGACACTACAATTCAGACGACTCACCACAAGTGAGTTCATACCCCTTGAATCAACCTTTGAAATGATTTTAAATGTTTTAAATACTTTATGGGGGGGGGGGATACAAGTCAAATACTTATAGTTATTGCTTCAATCACATGTGATTGCATTTAATCACATGTGATTAATAACTAGGAAAACAACGATTTTTACCACTGTTCAAACTGTTTATCAAACTGCTTTGCTTTGAAATGTTTTACAAACTCTTTTACTATGCAAACTTATTTATAGACTGTGATTCAAACAAATGCTTCTTATACTTAAACTGTTTTATCAACTTATGCCTTCAAATTGTTTATAGATCGACATCAAGTCGATCTTCTCTTGAAATTATATTTATGCTTCAAATGTCTTATGAAAACTTATTTATGCTTTTATATATTCAATTGCATGCCCATATATGTATAGATATATAAATAATGTTCAAAGGGCTTAGGAAGGCCATCCGCCCTATTTCCTTTTCCTCGATTTGGATGTGGTCTGGTGGGATTTCGGGTGACCATCCGAAGGTCGTTTCCATATTACTTATATATCATATATACATGTATAGACATAAAAGTACTTCCATATTCATACTTATCAGTACATCAATAGTTAGTTACCATCGGGGTAACACAAGTACATATACAGATATACCAGAAACCAGTACATATACAGATATACTAGAAACAACTACATATACAGATATACTAGAAATAAGTACATATACAGATATACTAGAAACATGAACATATATAGCTATACTAGAAACAAGTACATATACAGCTATACTAGAACGAGAAACATTACATATACATAAATACGTAACAATTGTGATCCACTATGTCGGAGCATGCCTTAAATGTCATGGCCCGAGTTGTAGCCAGAATTCTCTTGGAGGGAGAGCGTGAGTTTGCGTATAGATCTATACTGGATTGACTATCCTACACCTTGCTGCTAGCTACAGCCGGACCTGCAGGTCTGCGGGTGCCAAACGTCATTTCTTTTATTACGACCATTCATTATGTCGTTGTTACCAGTCGATAGCATGGTGCAATTTATCACAATATACCTTAATATAAATCTGGTTTAAGGTAGTAGTAATTAGTACAGCAGTAGTTCTTATTATACAAAACTACAGTACTACAATGATTTACCCATTACATATTTTAGTGATAATCTCACTTAAAGCATTAATGTACAAACTATATTTTATCAAATGATAGTTATACTTGGGTAATTACACACTTTTACAACAGACGAGTTTACAATACAGTTTAGCCTTGGTAGAAGGTTACTTTTATAGAAAATATAGGATTTTCTGAGAGATTCAAGCTTTTACAAACACTTTCAAACATTTACTTACATTTTTACAAACTTATTCATTGAGACAGGTTCAAACGTTTTTGACAACAAACATTGACACTAAAATACTTATGAACTCACCAGCTTAATGCGGATAAACTCTTTCAAAATAACTTGTATTCTCAGGTCATCAGTAGACAGGTACCGAGACCAGCTTTTGAGAAGATGGAGTGCATTCAAGACTCATCTCATATTATTTTGTGTTACATTATTTTTGGTGTCTATATCTATACAGAACACACTTGTATTAACATTATATATTTAATGCAATGGATGATGTTGTTTACTTATTTACATTTACTGTGTTGTGATACTATACATGACGTCCTCCGCCCCAGAACGTTTCCGCCGTTCTTGGTTTTGGGGTGTGACATTGTTTCATATTCAGATTCGGCTGATCCATCAAGTCCATCAGGCTCTTGTGATCCATGTAAACAGTATAACATACCCCATAGAGGTAATGCTACCAAATCCTGAGGGCGAAAACCACAACCCCCAGCTCCAAATCAAGCGTAGGATAGTTCGCATCATGTGGCTTTAGCTGCCTCAAAACATATGCAATAACACGACCCCTCTGCATCAAGAGCTCGCCCAATCCCGTGATGGAAGCATTGCAATAAACCACAAAATCCTCAACACCCTCTGGTAGGGTTAGAATCAGTGCCTTGCACAATCTCTGTCCTAGTGTCTCAAATTCTGCCAACTGCTCAGGCCCCCAATGAAAAGTGATAGTCTTCTTCGTCAGTCGGGTCAGGAGAACCGCTATCTTTGAGAAATCTTGAATAAATCACCAGTAATATCCTGCCAACCCAAGGAAACGCCAAAACTCAGATGAAGAACTCGGAACCTCCCACCTCATCATAGGCTCCACTTTGGCCGGATTGACCAGAATACCATTCTGGTTGACAAGCTGCCCCAAAAACTGCACCTCGTGCAACCAGAACTCTCACTTGGAGAACTTTTCATACAACCTCTCCCTCCTCAGTGTCTCTAATACCTCTGTCAAGTGCTCCTCATTCAACTCTTGGGTCTTGGAATAGAACAGGATGTCATCGATGAATACAATCACATTATGATCTTCCATCGGCCGACACACGAGGTTAATGAGGTCCATGAACGTGACTGGAGCATTGGTGAGCCCGAAGGGCATCACCACGAACTCGCAATGGCCATAACGAGTCTGGAAGACCGTCTTCTGCACATCATCCTCTATGAAACCTCATCTGATGATTACTCGAATGAAGATCAATCTTGGAAAACCAAGATGAACCCTGAAGCAGGTCAAACAAATCATCAACCCTCAGGAGTGGATAGCGGCTCTTCACCGTTAGTTAATTAAGCTCCCGTTAGTTAATACACATTCGATGCGACCCATCCTTCTTCTTCACAAATAGGATCGGCGCACCCCAAGGTGAAGTACTTGCTCGAATGAATCCCTTGTCTAACAGCTCATGCAATTGTATAGACAACTCCTACATCTCTAGTGTAACTAACCGATATAGTGATTTGGCTATCGGAGTCGCGCCAGGAATCAAGTCAATCCAGAACTCCACCTGCCTCTCCAGAGGCTCCCTAGGTAAATCCTATGGAAACATATTCGGGTACTCCCATACAATCGTGTGACAACTCGAAATTTCTATCTTATAACAAACCCCGCATTCAATCAAAGTCAAACTTTCAATTGCTAAATTTTAGCCTTTTTGGAGTCAGTTTGGGTGTTTTGATCTCAAATACCTCAAAGGTAATCATAAGAAGTATACTCTAGGGTTAATTGCACAGCACTTAAGTCTCAAAACTCCAAGAGTTTGGAGTTTACGGCCCTAACATGGAGTTTACGGCCGTAAACTCTAGGGTATAAAGGTGACACTCATCCATTTTTTTTTTCATTTTTAACCATTTTCAAAGACCAAAACTCATTCTCTCTCAAGTATCATCACTAGATCTTTAACTTAGTAAGTATTTTCTTCCTTGATTAGTTAATAAACTTCATTATCTAGTGTTTGTGAATGATTTCATCCATGAAATCTCTTCATTTGATAGATAATCAAGTGTTCTTCATTTCACCAAGAACAAGAAGAACACACACTAGTGTTCTTGAGCTTTAAGCACCCTTTCAAGCTTCTACATTGTAAGTACTCTTGTCTTAGCTTATTGTATACCCGAATCAACTAGTTTACACTTAGAAATCATCAAGAAAACATAACAACCACTACTTCGTGACACATCGACCATTTCGTTATGTCTCGTTTTGTAACCAGAATCTCCTGGAGGGAGAGCATGAGTTTACGTGTAGATCTATATTGGATTGACTATCCTACACCTTTGTTGTTCACTACAGTGGGACTTGCAAGTCTACGGGTGCCAAATGTCATTTCTTCCGATGTCTTTCATCGTTGTGTTATAGTCCGATTAATATGGTAACAATCATATCACATTTTTCCTTAATTAAACCATTGGTTTTAAGGTAGTTATTACTTCAGTGATTAATACAAATAATACTGTAGTACACATATACTTTCTCCCATTATATTCGAATTATGATCTTCTCACATAAAGGGTAATATAAAACTATATTTTTGTAATGATAGTCATACTTGGGAAAAGCACTCACTTTTACAAAGGAACAAAGATACAAAACAGTCAGGTCTTGGTAGAAGACTACTTTTTGTACTAGTAGAAAATATAGGATTTTGTAGGAGTTTTCAAACATCTACAAACATTTACATTCTTTAATTACAAACATTTTCATCAAACTTATTCAAACATTGACACTAGATACTTATGAACTCACCAACTTAAATGTTGATCTACACTTTGAAAATAACTTGTATTCTTAGGTCACCAGTAGACAGGAACCGATGACCAGGTTTTGAGAACATGGAGCATCTTCAAGACTCATCTTTTCTTTTGATAATTCATTTTTGGTGTCTTACTGCTATTAAAGAACACACTTGTATGAAATTATACTATTAATGCAATGGATGATGTTGTTGCTTATTTACTACTTTGCATTGTTATGATACTGTACATGACGTCCTCCGCCCCAAAACGTTTCCGCCGTTCTTTGTTCTTGGGTGTGACAGTTTGGTATCAGAGCATTGTTTATAGTGAATCGAGTATATCAACCCATAAAAGATATACTAACTATAAATACAATGGGATTAAAATACTCTGACCAGGAGTTTTTACTTTTAAGTACTAAAATACTTAATCAGAAGTATACATAATTACATACCTACATACTTACTATACATCAGTGTCATACTAGAACATAACAAAAGTATTACGATAGTTGAACATCACAAGTGAGCTCAGGGATGTATGGTCAGTCCTGGGAATGACGACATAGCCCGATCAACTATGTTGGTCCGAGAAGTGATTAGCATATGCCAAGAATGGTTGTGATGTATCAACAAGTCTAAAGAACTAACCAACACTACCACAATGAGAACACTAGAACATAACATAAACTTAAAATACTATAGGAGTATTTTGTGTTACTATAATTACTTATTTGAGAACTAAAAAGGTCTTTATTAGTATGTCAATAGTTGCTGAGTGGATACGCTACGGTTATATGTAACTATGGTGGCATAGACTTGAAATCTGTGATCTTTGCTTTACTTCCTGGTCCTTGTTTGGTTGTGGACTTAGGGTTAGGATCACTTATTCGAAGATCTATCCTGTTTTGATTTCTTATGACTGGTATGCACTACGCAAATGTTGGAGTAACTAATAACGATCATCTTATAATTATTTTAGTTAGTACATCTCTTAATTATTTCTTATACCCCTTTTCTCGCGTAGATATCTAGGTTGGATTCCATATCCCCAGAGACCCGTACTTCCTAAATCAGGGAAATGCTGGATGGCTAGATGAAGAGCCAGAAGATGACCATCCAATCCCTTTGGATGATCACCTCACAGAAGGATTTTCGAATGGTTCTGACTCCAAAACAGAAGTCCACAACCTACCTCAAGTAGTTCAAAACCCAAATCTCAACCCCCGACCTGCATTTCATGGTCCCACACCCTTGTGGGCGACAAAATTGAATCGCTGGAGTGATGAGCAGGGTCAACCATTACCCTTCAATGGAGACCGAAGCTTTTACAATCTCAGCGAAGGAGGCTCTGCTGACCGAGTCCTGCCCATTATGGTCCGCAGGATTTCTCGGAATATTGACCAAGGTAGAGCAACTATCAACCGAGTCATGGAAATTGATGATAACTCTGGCGTCAACATGGTCTGCATTTGCCAACTCGAAGAAGCCATGGAAAGGACTAGGAGAAACAATGAGGCTCTGCAGCAACAGCTAGCTGCATCCCGCACTGAGGTTATAGAACTTCGAGTGCATTAGAGAGCTCATGAGCGACATCTTTAGGACATAATATGTCAACTGGCAGATCTGAGGGTTCGCCCGTGGAATACCCGTCGCCAGTCGAAGATGTCTGACTCATATTTTCTTTTGGTTTAAGGAATAGCCTTTTGTATCAATGCTCTATAAAGCACTTTTCTGTAAAATATTCCTGTCAGTCAAGTACATTAAATAGACTTCTAAGCTGTCAAATTTTTGCTACTTTTGATATGATGTAAGACCTACTCTTAGGTCAAATTTTCCCCAAACTTATTACATCCTTAATATCAATGATATTGGCAGTCAGCTAATCTTTTGTAGAAATTTTTGTTCGGATACATTCATTCTTGTGCTTCGAGAACTCTATGAACTCATACTCTTATCTAGTTGTTGAACTATGGCGATTTAGTTCATGGGAATCATTCATTAACTTCACTATTGAATTCTTACCATTGTGCTCATCTTTTAAACTCATAGTTGAAAGATGCCTCCCCGCAAGTCAGCAAGGCGTGATCCCCCGATTATTCCAACTCAAACACCAACACCTCCACAATTTGATATGGCAGCTCTCAATGCTGCAGTAGTTGCGGCTGTTGCTAGAGCCATGGTTCAATATCACAACAACCAGGGAACTAGTGGAGGTGGAATAGTCGTTCATTCCACGCAAGGTGATGTCCTCGTGCGCTCGTGAGAGTGCACTTATAAAGACTTCACCAACTGTAAGCCCCAAACCTTCAATGGGATAGGTGGAGTCATTGCGCTGTCGCAATGGTTCATAAAGACAGAAACAGTCTTTGAGATCTTTTCCTGTACTGAAGGAAGCAAAGCAAAATTTGCTGCATGCACCTTTAGTGACAGAGCCCTGACGTGGTGGAATAGCCATGTCAAGTCACTAACCTTAATAGTGGCAAATGCTATGGGCTGGGAAGCTCTTAAGGGGCTGATGGTTGAAGAATACTGCCCGAGGGGCGAGGTTCAGAACATGGAACAGGAACTTTGGAGTCTGACCATGAAAGGCTCCAACATAGTGGCTTACACTGCCAGATTCAACGATTTGGTGGCACTATGTCCCAATATGGTTCCCACTGAGGGGAAGAAGGTCGAGAGGTACATTTGGGGGCTAGTGCCTCCATTTCAGGGGAATGTCTTAGCTTCAAACCCCACTACTTTCGAGAGTGCCAAGCGACTGGCACAGAGACTCATTGATCATGGAGTCTCTACCTCGACAACGACAACAACCCTGGCTATCCCAAAACCCTCCAAGGCCGCTAATAACGAGCGGAAGTTCTGGGATAACAAGAAAGGAAAATCGGCGTAGAACTCGGCCAAGAAGCAGCAAGTAGTGGTTGTTAATGTCGCGATTGTACCTACTACTACAGCGCCAAGGAATCCGTATACCGGAAATTTTCCCAAGTGCAACAAATGCACTTTCCATCATAATGGTTCCTTTCGGGAAATGTAGTGCGCTAACTGCGACAGAAAAGGGCACACTGCCCGATTCTGCAAGGCTCCGGCGAGGCCAATTAACCAAGTCCCCGACATTGGTGTGGGCTAGGCTTGCTACAGTTGTGGCGAGGTTGGTTGTTTCAAGAGAGACTACCCGAAGGCAGGGAATGCCAGCAGAGTGGGAAGATTTCTGGCGAGAGGCCACGAGGAAGCCGTAGCTGATCATACGATAGTTACTGGTACGTTTCTCCTCGATAATTCATATGCCTGTATACTATTCGATAGCGGAGCAGAGAGAAGCTTTGTAAGCCAGAAATTTGTACGCTTACTTAAACCAAAACCGCGTACACTAGAGGAATCATTCATTATAGAAATGGCAAACAGGAAAATGGAAAGTACTAACTGCATATACATAGGTTGTACACTAGCTCTAGATGGTCATTCTTTCCAAATATACCTGATGCCGGTCTCAATTAAAAGTTCCGGCATCATAATCGACATGGATTGGTTAAGTCATCTTCGCGCCGACATCATGTGCTTTGAGAAAGCAGTTCGTCTTAACCTCCCTAACAACGAAACTCTAGTTATCTACGGCGACAAATCTAGTACGAACCTTCCATCATTTCACGTATTCAAGCTCAAAAGTTCCTTCGAAAGGAATATCATGCATTCCTTGCACACATCGTCGATACGAGTCAAGAAGTGAAGGACATTTAGAACATTCCAGAAGTACGCGACTTTCCCAACATCTTTCTAGAAGAACTACCGGGATTACCACCGCAACGCCAAGTCGAGTTTAGAATCGACTTAGTGCCCGGGGCTACCCCCGTAGCCAAATCTCCATATCGTCTGGCACCGACAAAGATGCAAGAACTTTCCAGTCAGCTTAACGAACTTCTCAAGAAGGGATTTATTAGGCCAAACTTCTCACCATGGGGAGCACTGGTCTTGTTCGTCAAGAAGAAAGACAGATCGTTTCGTATGTGCATCGACTATAGGGAAATCAACAAGCTTACCATTAAAATCCGTTATCCTCTACCCTGCATTGAAGACTTATTTGATCAACTTCAAGGAGCAAACTACTTCTCGAAGATAGATCTATGATCTCGGTATCACCAGTTACGAGTGTTAGAGGAGAATGTTCCCAAGACAACTTTCCGAACTCGTTATGGACACTACGAGTTTGTAGTGATGCCGTTCGGATTAACCAATGCACCAGCTGTATTCATGGATCTAATGAATAGGGTGTGCCGTCCTTACTTGGATCAGTTCGTCATTGTCTTCATCGATGACATACTTATATACTCTCGAAGTAAGGAGGAGCATAGTCAACACCTACGAAGAGTCTTAGAAACATTACGATCGCAGAAGCTCTATGCGAAGTTCTCTATTTGCGAGTTTTCGATTCGAAGATTCGAATTCTTGGGCCATGTTGTTAGTGAAGAGGGAATTCACGTGGACCCTTCCAAAATCAAGGCCATTGAGAACTGGTCAGCACCAAATACACCTACAGAAACTCTTCAATTTCTAGGTCTCACTGGCTACTATCGCAGGTTCATACAAAACTTCTCTAGAATCTCTAAGTCAGTTACTACACTGACCCAGAAGGGCGTGGCCTTTGACTGGGAAGAGAAACAAGAGAAGGCCTTCCAAATGCTGAAGCGAGCCTTATGCACCGCGCCAATACTATCCCTCCCAGAAGGAATATAAGAATTCGTAGTCTATTACGATGCATCCAACCAAGGGCTCGGATGTGTTCTGATGCAACGAGGTAAGGTCATCGCCTATGCCTCGAGACAGCTGAAGACGCACGAGGTCAATTACACCACGTATGATCTTGAGTTAGGAGCAGTTGTGTTTGCTCTAAAGATCTGGAGACACTATCTGTACAGTACGAAAAGCACTATCTTTACAGACCACAAAAGCCTGCAACACATCTTTGATCAGAAGGAGCACTGATGAGATTTAAAACACAATAGCTTTTAATCTATAAAGATCGATTAGATCTTGAACAAGTGTGTGAAAGTGAAACTGTAAGAACACAATGTAAATAACAAGGAAGAACGCAATATTAAGAGCAAACAGCTTGAATCAAACGTGTTGAATGATTAAATAAAATCCTTAGAAGAGCTCGATTAAGAACATCAACTGTAAAGGATTAGAAGATTACAAGAGAGCAAATATGTAAAACTCTGAAGCGCTAAAACAGAAATCTTGAATCTTAACCTAATATGCATGAAAGCGATAACTTATATACTATACATAAAAGGCTCTCGGTTGGACAGGCCCAAACCGGAGAATACAAGGCTAATCTACGAGCCCAAAAGACGCAATACAAAACAGAACTTCAGCTCAACACAGTCGATCACTGCCCCATTAGGGCTCAACCAGTCTATACCAACTATAAACTTATTCCCTCGCATGGGAATAGGAACGAAATCCACTGAAAACTTCTCATCAGAAAACCGTATCGTACATCCTATATGAACCCTCGCGACCCTAACGGTCCTATCATTTGCCATCTCTATGTCGAGTGGACAATCCAGCTCCCCTGGAGCTCTGCTAAATCGCTTGCTAAGTGTGACTGACCAAAAAGATCAGGTAGCTCCCAAATCAAATAGCACGATAACTGATATGTCGTTCACCAAGAACGATCCTATAACAAAACCATAAACATAAGCAATAATCAGAAATAAATAAAGGATAATGGAGAAGATACATACTCGTAACCACATAAGGAGCTTCACGTGCCTCCTATGCTATCAACTAGAAGGCTTTGCTCTTCGCCATTGGCGTCTCAGCCCGGACCTAAAGGCCGTCTGTAATCCTCAAAGTGGTAGGAGCGGGTGCCACCACCCGCTCTGATGAAGCTCGACTCCGACACTCATACTTCTTGTGTCCCCTCTAATTGCATTGAAAGCAAATCAGATCAGATGATGTAGTGGTGGTGGTGGTAGCAGTTCAATCCCTGCTGACATGTCCAGTTCGGCCGCACTTAAAGCAGCATGAACTACCCGCCCTACACGGTCCCTCATGCCCCCTGTCACACTTGCAATAGTGGCCTCGACCCTGCTGGCCCTTCCTTGGGAATTTATCTTGGGCTTCTTGCTCAAGCCCTCCAAGCCAGATAACGACTCTGGCTTCCTTTTCCTCTCCACCTCTAAATCAATCTCCCTCTCACGAGCCCTCGCTATCATATCCTCCAACGTCTTGTAGCTAGACCAGGGCACAAATTGTTTGATATCACTCCTCAGCATCTCATGTTATCAGGTGTTTTTCATATCCTCGTCCGCCACATACTGTGGAACGAGAAGGGCCCTCTCCCTAAATTGGCGGTAATCTCCGCCACTGTCTCTGTCATCTGCTGGAGATCCTGGAACTCCCTAGCAAGCTGCTGCACCTCAATAACAGGTGCAAACTCGGCTCTGAACTTGGTCATGATATCACTCCAGGTCATCACATCCAACATTGTATCATCACCAATGGCTCTCCCAACCTACACTCACCAGTCATGTGCCCTGTCCTTCAAAAGATAGGACGCAATCCTAACATTGTCCCTAACAGGACATCTGCTGGTGCGGAATGCATTTGCGACATCCGCCAACCATCTGGTACTCATAATGGGGTCCCAAGCCCCATGGTAGTCGGGAGCACCACAAGCCCTGAACTCCCTGAAAGTCAGTGTGCGCGACCCCATCATCGCCGCTACCTCAGTGCGGAAAGAACTCAACCTCTCATCCAAAAGCTCAAGAATGCCTTCCTTGATAGCACCAAAGATCACATGAGTCTGGTCTAGTATGTTGCGTGTGATCTCTGAGGAGATAAAGTCCCTAGTCTGCTCGTACAGCTGCTCAGCTCCAGAGCCCGAGCCTGATCCCTCACCGTTACCTGAACTGCCGACTGCTGGTCTAGGGCGTAGAACAACCATTCTGAAAATAGACACATCATAACATACATCAGAATACTGAACATAACTCGAGGGATCTCATACACTACAAGTTTCCTGGATTCATCTCAGCCTTCCTTGATTCAAGTACGGATCCTCTACTTCCAGTAGTACGGGCCCATACTAACTTCCACATCTATCCGTGCTTTCCTCAAGAACTGCCTTGACTCCACTAAGTCCCTTTTACTACTACTGCCTCATGCGCTACTCTTATCCTAGGCTTGCCCTAGGGTAATCACCATCCCACACTCCGTCATCATCTGCATAAGAAGTCCCTACTATCTTCCCCTAACTATCTCGCGAATACTATTACAGATTGTGACAACCCAGAATTTTCGTTTAGTCAAACCTTAAAAGTCAACCACTTTGTATCGTGAATTAATATCATTATTTCTTATTTTTAAGAAATATAAAGTTCGCTTGATTATTTTAATATTATTTTTAAACGAACGGGTGAAAGAAAGTGTCGTCTCGGGTTTTTATTTTTGAAAACCTCAAACACTTCGCGTATTAGAATCACCCGACTAAACTTTTATGTTTTGGGTTTAGGAATCACCCAAAAATCGTAAACTCATGCCTATGTATGAGTTTACTCCCCAAGAAACTAGTCATTGTGTTTACTCCCCAAATAGTCAAAGGAGTAAACTCCAAAAACCCTCTCAAGTATCATCCAACATTTAATTCCAAATCTTCAATCTTGTAAGTGTCCTAACCATTTCAAGTTAGTAAAACACTTAATCTAGTGTTTGTGCATCTATTCATCCATTCATTTATGTATTTTGTTTAGATTTTCCAAAACACCAAGAACACCAAATACACACACTAATTGTTCTTGGCCTTTTAGCTCAAATCAAGCTTCATTATAGTAAGTACTTCCATCATTGAGTGTTTGTAAGCTAGTATTTCATGTAAACACCAAGAAAATCGGTCAAGAACACCTTGCTTGAGGTGTTCACGGTCCAAGATGATGCTTGGGCCGTAAACACCATAAAGTCCCCCAAAATGAACCTAAGTCCCATGTTTAGCCCTAGTTTGATGTTTAAGATTTACCTTAACATATTTAAACCTTCCATTGATGTGTTTAAGGCTTGAAAAACACCAAACACTACCATTTATAGGTGTTTATGGTGTAAGGATATCCCAAAACCGTAAACACCCTAAAAGGTGTTTAAATGGGTCATTTTCCTTCCTTAGACCTAAAAAAACTAACATAGACATTTACCTAGTTGTGTTAAGGACTTGAAATCATGGCAATATCCTTTCCCACAAGGGTTTATTGTAGTAAACCCAAAGGAAAAATCCCTTAGGCCGTAAACTCCTCAAAGAGGGTGTTTCGTGGCCCTAGTCCATTCCAGAGGCTAAACCACTTAGTAGGATTGCTTCAATGGACTTGTTAAACCTCCAAACAACACATGGTTGCAAGGAATGGAGTTTAGACCGTAAACCCTTGAGTTTACTGCCGTAAACTCCTAGCGTAAAGGTCATTTAGACCGTAAACTCCCAAGGAGTTTACCCTTGGACCCCAAACACCCTAGTCTTGCCCTACTAACACTTGGATGCAATCCTTGTGATCTTTAACACTTGAAACAAAGTGTTTTCAGGTTCTAGAGTGTCTCAACTCACTTTATTAGTTATAATAAGGCTAATTAGTTATATATATGTTCATTATATGATAACTAGGCTCATGCGTGTGTACAAGTCTCCATTTGTCACCTAGCACCGTAACCGACACTTCAATCCAATCCGCTCACCACAAGTGAGTTTATACCCCTTTAATTAACCTTTGAAATACCTTTAAATGTTTTAAATGCTTTTATGGGGGGGGGGGATACGAGTTGAATACTTATAGTTATTACATCAATCATATGTGATTAATAACTATAAAACCAATTATTTTAGTACTATTCAAACTGTTTATCAAACTGTTTTACTTCAAACTACTTTACAAACTCTTTTACTTATCAAATACTTTTATTTAAAATTTATTATACTTCTTATAAATTGCATGCCCATATATGTATAGATATATAAGCAATGTTTAAAAGGCTTAGGAAGGCCGTCCGCCCTATTTCATTTTCCTCGATTTGGATGTGGTCTGGTGGGATGTCGGGTAGCCGTCCGAGGGTCGTTACAATATTAATTATATATCATATGTGCATATATAGACATAAAAGTACTTCCATATTCATACGTAACAGTTACATCATTAGTAAGTTTCCATCAGGGTAACATAGGATTACACTTATACTATTGCTAGATCAATGAGTCAGTTCATTCATGCGTCAGTACATAGTACTATGAGAACATATACATTACATTACTATGAGAACATATACAACTATACTAGAAGAAGAACATATACAACTATACTAGAGAAAGAACATATACAACTATACTAGAAAGAGAACATATACAACGATACTAGAACAAGTAACAATACATTACATATACATATATACATTGAGAAAATTGTGATCCACTATATTGGAGCATGCCTTAAATGTCATGCCCCGAGTTGTAGCCAGAGTCTCTTGGAGGGAGAGCATGAGTTTGCGTATAGATCTATACTGGATTGACTATCCTACACCTTGCTGCTAGCTACAGCCGGACCTGCAGGTCTGCGGGTGCCAAACGTTATTTCTTTTTATGACCTACATTTGTCGTTGTTACCCAATCGATAGTATGGTGCAATTAATCACATGATACCTTAATATAAATCCGGTTTAAGGTAGTTAGTACAGCAGTAGTTCATATAATACAACACTACAGTACTACAGTGATTTATCCTTTATATACATTTAGTGATTATTTCACTTAAACAATAATGTACAAACTATATTTTGATAATGATAGTTACACTTGGGAAAATTACACACTTTCACGATAAACTAACGTACAAAACAGTTACGCCTTGGTAGAAGGCTACTTTTAATAGGAAATATAGGTTTTTCTGAGAGATTCAAACTTTTACAAACACGTACAAACATTCACATACTTTTATCACCAATGTTTACAAACTATTGTTTAAAACTATGTTCAAACGTTTTGATACAAACACCGACACTAAAATACTTATGAACTCACCAGCTTAATGCTGATAAACTCTTTCAAAATAACTTGTATTCTCAGGTCATCAGTAGACATGTACCGAGGCCAACTTTTGAGAAGATGGAGCGCAACCAAGACTCATCTTATTATTTTGATTCACGTTATTTTTGGTGTCTATAACTGTACAGAACACGCTTTATTTAAAATTATATATTTAATGCAATGGATGATGTTGTTTGCTTGTTTACTTTTACTGTGTTGTGATACTTTACATGACGTCCTCCGCCCTAGAACATTTCCGTCGTTCTTGGTTTTGGCGTGTGACACATATCACTAAGACTAGATAATTCTTCGAATGAGAGGTTCCACCCTACAACGGTTAGACTAAGACGAGAGTTGTGAAGTAAAGATAAACCTGACCTTCTGAAATTATTTAGTCCTCGTAATATGTAACTTAACATATTCGTTTACTAGTTAGAAGAAGATAGCTAGAACTCCTAAAAGCACAAAGCAAGCAACATTTGAGCATTGAGTACACATAATCAAGCATATACCACTCTGGCTAACATACTGACTAATCTGTACTAGCATGCATTTATCATAAAGTTGATTCACATATAGCAGGCACACAAGGCATCCTTCCTAGATCCTTAGCCCTAATCTAGCAGGTTGTTCTCATAAAACTGACAAACATATCATAACATAAACTTGTATGGGTAATTTAGGAGTACTTACTTAAGGTCAGATGATCGCACGCACCACACCCTTTTTCTCTTTCAAATTCTTTTCACTTTTCAAAAATTCTTTTCTTTTTCACAAAATTTCTTTTTATAAAAATGATTTTCTTCTAAAAATTTTTCATACCAATCCCTTAGTTTGAGTCCAGACACACCCGAGAGTGTGCCCGAATCCCTCAAACCAACGCTCTGATACCAACTTGAAACATCCTAAAAATACGGTCCAAAAACATCATTTTTAAATCATCATTAAAACCATAAGTCATCCATAATCATAAATAAAATCGTGTATCATGTATCACAAAGTATCATAAAATCTGTCACATATCAAGATCTCATATCAAAATATCAGAGTAAAACTCCCAGGCTAAAGACTGTGATGTGTGCCATGCGATCATCCTGAGCCCTTCCCTTTGCTAGTGGAAGTACTTGAAACCATAACTGAAAATTGTAAGCAAGGAGCTTAGTGAGCTCCCCCAAACTACCATATACCATGCAAGTATCATGCAACTAGGTGATACGGGCCCCACCCATTCTCATGGAGATTTGGGCCCCACCCACACTCCGCTGTCTAGGAAATTCGGGCCCCACCCACACTTTGCTATCTAGGAGATTCGAGCCCCGCCCACACTCTGCTGTCTAGGAGATTCGGGCCCCGCCTATACTCCGTGGTCTAACATGCGTACAAGTATCACACAAACAACAAGTATAACTAACAAATAATCACATATCTATATTTAAATAATACTATGAGGCTTAGGCCCCGCCCACTCTAGACTGCTACGAGATTCGGGCCCCGCCCACACTCGACTACTAACATATCACATATGTGGGCTGACCTTGGTTCCTTGGACCCATTCCTACTGAAAGGGAACTCACCTCGTACGACTGCCTGTTGAAAACTCGAGTGAGGAATCCCTGTCTGCTGGTCCGGCGACTCTCCGACTATAAATTCCATATTAACACTCAATCAAAAACTGATAACTCTTCATAGGGTAAAATGACCATTTTACCCATGGTCATGTCAACACTCTGGTCAAAGTCAATATTCTGGGTTGACCAACTCACTGAGTCAACCTTTCGACTCGACGAGTTCTATAACTCAGAAATCCTAAAATCGTGACTGAACTCGTCGAGTCTTATCGAGCTATTCATTCGCAACTTGTCTCATCCATTCGTCAAGTCCCTCTATAGACTCATCGAGTTCTACTAACTGAAATCAAGACAACACGACACGACTCGTCGAGTTCCGTTATGGACTTGACGAGTCCTTCTGTCTATTTGGCCATCTTAACAGATTAAGCCCCTATCTTCTAGATCCATGGTCCTTAACTCGTTTGCCCACTGGAAAGGCCTTTCTAAGGGTAAAGTTTCCAACTTTACCCATTAATAACCCTCCTAAAAGGGTCTAGTCCAAAAGGCCATAGAATCTCAAATCCACAGAGACAAACCTAGATCTAGGGTTTTACAATCTGATGGACACATAAAGTTCCAAACTTTCCTTCCATTGATGGTCTTTTAGGGCTAAAAAGACCATAAACTTGCTTATATGCTTGCATGGGCTTCCATGGTCTTAAAGTTTGCACCTTTATGCCATGGAACCCTTTCTAGATCCTAGATTTGAGATATAAGTCACTTGGGTCGCCCTAACCCCAAGGACCAAGGTTCTTGAACCAAAACATCAATAAAATAGGAGTGTAGTTTCGGGATCTACTCCTTCCTTCTTGAGTCTTCTATTTTGTACTTCTTCCACAAGCTTCACAAGGCACAAATAGCACTCAAAATGGCAAGAAATAGCTCAAGATCACTTATGGCGGATTAGGGTTTCAATAATAGGGTTTGGATGTCATGGAGGATGGAATGGAGGCCATATATGATGCTTAAATAGGGTGCAAACCCTAAATATTAGGGTTTCATCCAGCTTGTCCTACTCGTCGAGTAGCTCATTTAAACCCCACGTCCAAGCTGCCTTCTACTCGACGAGTCAAGGCAACTCGTCGAGTCCTTCTTTCAAAATAAATAAATATTTAATTAAACGCGTAACAGGGAACCAAGTGTTACACCTCCGAATCAAAGTATATCAAAGCAGAGATGCAATTCACATGGAACGATCCTAAAACAAAACACATAAATAAAATCAGAGAAATCAGCAAAAATAAAGAGTTAAAGAGAAAAGACATACCCATCATCACATCTCGTGCATCACGCGCCTCCTCAAAAGTCTGTTGAAAAGCCCTGCTCCTCACAACAGGCGCATCCGCCTCGCCCTGGCGGCTATCTGTAATCTATAGGGTCATTGGAGCAGGTGCTACTACTGTTCCTCCTAATTCTAGACTCAGAAAGTTGGCCTTCTTGTGGCCCCTTTGATTGCAATAAAAGCAAATCAGGTCTGATGTCTGTGTGGTGGTGGTAGTTGCAATACAATCCTTGCTAGAGTTCCCTGACTTGCTGCACTTGTAGTAGCCCGAACCACCCGCTCTACAAACCCCATCATGCGACATGCCGCATTTTCCACAACGGCTCCAACTCCACTGGCACTTCGACCTAGAATCAAAACCCTTGGTTTCCTCATTGAAACCCCAACTCTCTGCCCAGGCTTTGCTTGCCTCTTGCCTATGTGCTCCAGATCAATCTCTCACTCCCACATCTTGGATATCATATCATCCATGGTCGGCAAGGAAGAAAAACGAACGAACTCCCTAATGTCAGATCTCAGCATATCATGGTATCGGGTCTTCCTGATCTCCTTATCAGCTTCATACTAGGCTACCAACAATTCCCTCTCTTTGAACTTGACGATGATTTCCTCCACAATCTCATTCGTTTGCCTCTTCTCAAGAAACTCCCTAGCTAACTCTACACCTTGACAACCAATGCAAACTCTGCTCGAAACCAGGTAACAAAATCTGAATAGGTCATGGCTTTAATGTTCGGGGCTCCTAAAGGATACCCGACCTCTTCTTACCAAACTCAGGCTCGCTCCCTCAATCATCCTATGGCAAACCTAACCTTGGACCCCTTAGGGCAGAAGCTCGTCATTTAGGCACACTCAATGTCGGCTATCTAATGCCTAGCTGCGATGGGTCCTTCACCCTAAAGAAATCTAGTGCCCCACATCCCCTGAAATCCATGAAGGAAAGTGTGCAGGCGCATGATTGGCTAGCGGCCAAATCAGCCCTGAAGATCCGTTGGAGATCCTCCATCAGCTCCATTATAATCTCGTTGATCGACTCGAACATCACATGGGTCTCATCAATGAGGCCTCTCATAATCTCTAATGCAATGAACTCGCGTACACATAAGAAGGTTCACACTCTTAAGTTCCCTAGATTCATCGTGGTCTTCCTGGTCTCAGGTATAAATCCTGTGATTTCAGTAGTACAGGCCAAATACTTCCTTCCATACCTATTTATACCCTACCCAAGGACTACCCCGACTCCTCCAAGTCACTCTTCCTAACTGATACATTCCTCAAACTATAGGGCATCCTACACACCAAAGCATCTCATAGGGAGTCCCTAAGACTCTGTTCTTCACCCCTCTCTGCTATCAGCTGCAGAAGGACTTCTGCCAATACTATCTAACTATTACATGAACACAATTACATGCTTCTAGTACTAGATAATTTTTCAAATGACAGGTCCTACACTGCTACGGTTGGACTTAAACAAAAGTTGCACAATAGAGTTAAACCTATCCTTCTAAAATTAGCCGATCACAATAATATGTAACCCAACACATTCATCCACTAGTTAGCTAGCACCAACAGAATTGCCAAAAGCACAAAGCATGCAACATTCGAGCATAAGGCAATTCAACTCAAAACATATGCTACACAAGCCATTCTAACAAGTAGTTGATCTGATACTAGCATGCAAATCTAAAAGATCATACATATAGGCACATAAATGCAACTTTCCAAGCATTGTATCATGTAATTTTGAGTAGATCATTAGCCCCTATTCTAGCATGCAATTGTCATATCATAGCATGAAACATATAACTTATGGGTATTTTGGGAAGACTTACTTAAGCTCGACTGACTGCATGCATCACACCCCTTGTATTTTATTAAAAATCCTTAGATTAAAATGTTTCTTTTTATAAAAAATCTACCAAAACCTCGATTCGATTCTAGGCACACCGGAGAGTATGCCTGAATCCCTCAAACCAAGGCTCTGATACCAACTTGTAGCATCCCAAAAATACAGATAAAACTTTGTTTTTAATTTCATTCAAATCATATGACACTAATAAGAAAATATTCGAAAGAGTATCATATTAAGATTTTATCAGAGTAAAAATTCCCAAAATCTCTAATTACGGAAATCATAGGTCTATACAGTGCAATCATGTCGGTCCCTTCCCCGTCGATCATATCGGGCCCAAAATACCACATACTAAGCAAACAAACTGCCAAGCATATATGGGTGCTTGCCTACCCTTTCGGTCTATTTCAACGAGATATTATCAAGCATATCTAGGTGCTTTCCTATCCATTCAGTCTATTTCAACTGGATACTATCAAGCATATATGGGTGCTTACAATCCCCTTCAGTCTATTTCAACTGGATACCAGGTCTATTTCACCCCTACTACTACTAGTACAATATAATATCATAACAGAAATCATAGAGTCATCAAGAAAATACAGGCATAACTGACTATTTTCACAAATATAATCATCACACTAAATCATAAACTAGTGGGCCGACATTGGTGCCTTCGACACACGGATACAGCAAAAGAAGACTCGCCTCAGACTAAAGATATCAAAATCGCACTTGTCAGATGACTCGCGAAAACCTCTTCCTAACACACAAGAATAAAACCGTAATTATAAATTATGCCACGCTCTAACTCAAAGGTCCAAACCCTAATTCTTGACTCAAGGAAAAAAGGGCTTCTTTACCCTTGCCTCATTGGGCCTCCCTCCCTCCAAGGCCCAATCCATACAAAGTCCAAAAAGGAATCCAAACACAACTATGAGGCCTTTAAGGCCCATTATGGTTCAAGAGCACCTAACATGGCCTTAAGCCCAAAAATATCCTGTTACAATAGGTGGGCCTGAGGCCCAACCTAAACAAGTCCAAAAGCCCAACACTACTTGAGCCCAAAAATCATCTAAGCCCACAGACTGCGTAAGCACGTCGTACACGGATCATATACCCAACGTATGGTGATGAACATCCATATTCGGGGCACTGACCCAGTACGTGCAACTTACTCTTGAGTATGCCCATCCTACTGGCCAATCATCCCAAACTCATTCCCATGTCTTAATCCATTTATCCATTACGTCCAAAACTTAGATCCAAGCTCAAAATAACGTTTTAAGCCTTAATGTTAAAAACTTTATGCTTTTGCATGCATGGATGGGGCTCAAACCATGAATTAAGTCCATTAACTCACTGAGATGGTAACTAACACTTGCATGGTTGAGTCTTAACCATTAACATCCGATATTTATGACTCAAACACTTTGAAGAGTCCAAAAGGACAACTCAAATGGCATGTAGTTCCTTATACCCCAAGAAACCAAGATATGGGACCAAAATATGCCATATTCTACCCTAAACCTAGAACTAAGCTTGTAATGATCAAGATTCAAACTTTATACCTTCAATAGGATAGAAATAGTCCACAACCTCTAGATCTACAAGCTCGTTCTTCTCATCTACTTCTTCCCAAACCTCCTTTTTCTTCAAAACCACTAAATAACACCAAAATACTCAACGTAAGCTCAAATATGTACTCAAGAATGCTAAGGTTCGAGATTGACACTGAAAGTGTAACGGTGGATGAGAGGATAACAAACTTGAGGGACGTAAGTTCTTTAAATAGGGTGAAAACCCTAAAAATTAGGGTTTTCCCTTGACTTGAGTACGCCCAGCATGCACCTGGGATCTCCTGATGATGCGTATGCAAGGAGTACGCTGTGCGTAACAAATTTATGCCCAACATACTCATGAGTTATCCACCACCTTTTACTTGAAGTAAAATAGAATGAATCATTATCTTCATACCTGGTGACTTGGGTGCTACAGGAGATTTGGAGTTTTATAGGTCTCGTAGGTTATTCTCGGAGATTTATCCAGTATTTCTCCAAGATCACTGTGCCTTTGATTCACTTGACGAAAAAGAATGTTACTTTTTGATGGGGGCCCGATCAACATCTATCTTTTGAGTTTGAGATATAGATTGTGTGAGGCCCCGATTCTCACTTGTCCCGAAGGCATGGATGGTTTTTTCGTTTATTGTGATGCGTCTATCTTGGGATTGGGAGGTGTGTTCAAGTAGACGGGCATGTGATTGCTTACGCTTTGAGGCAGTTGAAGCCTCATGAGGCGAACTACCCTATGTATGATTTAGAGTTGAGAACTGTAGTTTTTGCTCTCAAAATTTGGAGGCACTATCTATATGGAGTTACGAGTACTATCGTCACTGATCAAAAGAGCCTGAGATACCTGATGGATAAGCCGAATTTGAACATGAGGCAGAGGATATGGTTGGATGTGATAGAGGATTTTGATTGTGAAATCATTTACCACCATTGGAGGGCCAATGTTGTGGCCGATGCCTTAAGCCGCAAGGCGACGAGTGCACCTCTTGGGAGCTTATGTCTGAGATTGGTAATTGTGTCTCGCCTTTTGGATTTAATAAAAAAGACTTAGATGGAGGGTTTGAAGAGGGAAAATTGGAAGGCGTGGTGAATCAGGGGGCATATCCCATTGTTTGTCAAGGATAGTCAGGGATTGTTGACATAATGTGGGAGAATTTGGGTTCCAATTATTGGTGGGGTTAGACAAATGGTGTTGGAAGAGGCTCATAAGTCAAAATTTTTGATCCATCCAGGGGCTACAAAGTTGAATATTGATCTGAAGTTGAGTCAATTGTGGCCCTATATGAACAGAGACATAGCTTCCTTTGTGGAGTGGTGCTTGACTTGCCGAAAGGTCAAGGCCGAACACTAGAGACACCACGACAAGGTGTAGCAGTTACCCATTCCCATGTGGAAATGGGAAAAGATCACTATAGACTTTATCACATAGTTGTCGAGGACGACATGTGGGTTTGATTCTATGTGTGTCAGTGTCAATAGATTGACCAAGATCACACATTTCATTCCGATTGCCAAGAGTATATCAGCCGAGAAGTTGGCCAACGTTGACATTTCGGAGGTGGTTCGACACGAAGTGCCTGTTTTGGTGGTTTCGGGTCAAGATGTTCATTTTAACTCTAGGTTTTTGAGGAAGTTTCATGAGGAGTTTGGTACTCAAATGCATTTTTGTACAAAATACCACCCCAGACCGATGGGAAGAGTGAGCGGGCGATTCAGACACTCAAAGATATGCTCTGGGCGTGTGTGCTTGATTTTGGCAGAAGTTGGGATACTTGTCTTTCATTGACCGAGTTTTCCTACAACCATAGTTACATTGCCAATATTGATCTACCACCTTTCTAGATGTTGTATGGGAGGAGGTGTAGGACCCTAGTTTGTTGGGATGAGGTCAGGCATCAGGTCATGGGTAGTATTGATATAGTGCTTAAGACCACTGAGATGATACATCAGGTGTGTGACAGGTTGTGGGTTGCACAAATTCAACACAAGAGTTTTTTCGACTGATGTCATTCAGATCTTGAGTTCCAGGTGGGGGATTTGGTACTGTTGATGGTTTCACCTTAAAAGGGTGTCATCTAGTTTCAGAAACAGGGGAAGTTAGGTCCTTGGTTTATCGATCCTTTATGAATTATCTCTCGGGTGTGAAAGGTTGCTTACCGTTTGGAGTTGCCTGATAATCTCAGTCAAATACACCACACTTTCCATGTATCTCAGTTACAGGAGTGTTTAACAGACTATTTTGCAACAATTCCTTTGGATGGCATTCAAGTTGATGAGCGCCTGAATTATGTAGAGAGACCGGTTGCGGTCGTAGACACAAAGATAAACTATTTGCGCAACAAAGAGGTGAAACTGGTGAAGGTGCAATGGAAGCACCGAAGGCGTTCTGAGTGGACATGGGAGCCATAGGATGAGATGAGAGAGCATTACCGCAAGTTATTTGTAGAGACAAACTTCGAGGATTAAGTCTGATTCTAGTGGGGGAGATTTGTAACATCTGGATTCTGAGGTACTTTACATTTTGCAAATTTGGTGTTTTATAGGATCACCACGACATGGTGGGCAGACACCATGATGTGGCAAGTCAAGGTCAGCACGCGTAGTTCATTTAAGCCGCCACGTCATGGCAGTATATGCCATGGTGTGGCAGCTGGCAAAGTGAAACCCTATTTTATGGGTTTTATTTCCTATTTAAAGGAATGAGGTGGCTAGGGTTTTCTCATCCTCTGGCTCCATCAGCCTCAATAAGACCTATGAAACCCTAAAACCCTTTCTCTCTCATTTTGAGCCTTTTTTTTTGGTGTTCTTAAAGCGTTGGAAGAAAGAAAGAAGAAAAAGTGAGCTAAGACTCTGCAACCTAGTCTTCATCCTTGGTCTTATCAATCTTCCGGACCTTTGTAAGTGTCCAAGACTCAATTTTTATTAAAATATATTGCTAGATCTTATGTTTTGTCCATTAATCTTTAGGGTTTGTGAGATGCAATGATGAGATCTCATAAACTTGCAACTTTATGAATCTATGGGACATTTGGGTATGATTATTGGTTTGGATCTAGTTTCTTGATAGGTATTGAGCCATGCATGGAATTTCCATCGGAAAACCCTCTTCTTGGCTCATTATGGCTTCAAGATATGCATTGGACATGCATGTCTATAATGCACCAACTTTTATGTTGGATTAGGTACTAGAATCTGTTCTGGAGTAAATGAGCTATGGATTTTTTACATTATGTACTTAATAGGGAAATGCATGTCATATTTAGATCCTTTAAATCTAGAGCTTGAGATTTTGACCTTGTGGATAGTCTTATTAGTTAAAGTTGGAAACTTTATCCTCTTAGACCCTTATTCAGACCATATCTGAAATTTGGAGCCTTAGGATCGAATAAAACAACTTAATCCAGTAAAATGCTGAAAACCCAGTGCCCACAACTTGGCTAATTCGCCATGTCGTGGCGGTGGGGAAAATCGTGACTGGCTATTACTGGAGGGCCACGACATGGCCATAGTGGCCACGATGTGGCGGTTGACTAAAGCCAACATTGAACGTTGACTTTGACCATCGACCTTTGAGTTGAGTTGACTTTTGGTCAAGCACCTATTTTGGAGGAATAGCTCAAGGTTTATTTGGTTTGACTAATTATCTAGTGCTTAACAACGATACTCTGTCGGTGAGAGCAGGAGCAGTACATAATTTTTCTGTGAGGTAAGTCTTCTCACCACAGTAGTGGGTCCAAGGCACCAACGATGACCCACTGATTCGTATGTGTAGGACGTATGTGACTATATGAATACTACTAATATGATTGTATGATATAGGAATGGAGCCAAACTAGGCTCAAAGTCATTATAGACTCGGGGTAGATACAAACCCGACATAACTACTTGTTGCTACATGTGATTGATACGGACCCGACACAACCATGTGTTGTTATATTTTTGTGTATGTTATACGTGGTATTTTAGGGAACACACTCAGCTTTGTGCTTAAAGTTATGTTTATGCTTTCAGGTACCTCCAGTATAAAAGGGAAGGGCTCAACATGATGACATAACATTCCCCCCACCCCTTTATGTTTCCGCGATTATGATTTCTTTTACAATGATGTTTTGGATAGTTTGTATATTGGATGTTTTCGAGACATATAATGTATGGAATTGATGAATTTGAAAATGAAAATTTTATCACTACTTTTGGGATGTTACAAGTTGAACCACCAAAATATGCTACTATACACTTATATACAATTGTTCATAAACTTTAAAACTTACACCAAATAAGTGATTAAAGAGAACCTACTTTATGAACCAACACGATGAAACAAAATTTGCAAGACATGAGAGGGAAGAGAGAAGTGCAAGCAAAAAACTAGCTCTAACTCTTGCCACAATGCCTTTCTTTAATACATGCAAGCGTATGAAAAAGTCAAGACACAAAAGCAAAAGTAAAAGTCACTTTTCTTACAAGCATGGAGGAATAATAAACAACTCAACACTCTAACTAGCCATGCCTTTAATCATATTAAACTAGATAGTTTTAAGAAGAATGGTACACGTAATAAACAATTCATAGTGCAATCTTGTCTCCATACCTTAACATTTGGCAATTTGAAGAAAGGGGACAAAATGAGAAATCTTTATTACATAACCCACGACTAGTTAGTTGAGATGTAACTAAATTGGTTACCTAAAGGGCCCAAAATTTGTAAACAACTTAAATTATCATCCCATATTATATATTACTATTTTTTGTTATCTTTATTATTATTTCCTAGAAATAATAATTCCCAATATATAGGCAATACTATTTGTATTATAAATAAACAATTAGTGGTGACTTGCTATAAGGTGTAACCATATATTATCATATGTTATTAGCAATGTTATCGAATAATGACTCTTGGGCATACAAGATCTTTCAAAAGGCTGATTTGCTTCTATAGTTATGTGGCAAAAAATAATAGGAATTTCATTATACAATTCTATATATATATATATATATATATATATATATATATATATATATATATATATATATATATTTGAAATATGCAGGGGCGAAACTAGCTAAGAGCAAGGGGTGGCATGTGCTACCCCTCAAAATTGTGCAAATGATGTTAATTATTTTTATTTTATGTTGCTGTAATGATAGATTGTCAAAGGTGCTAGTCCTTACATGTTGCACTGTTGTTGTGCAAGATGAAGAATCAGATGGAAAGAGTCATGGGGTGGTTAATTTTAGTATCAGAATGATTTCTAGGTTTCTATTCAGGGATTAGTGTTAATTCTTTGTTGGCTAGTTAGATGATCTTTAGGGTTTATAGCCAAGTTTTTGGTACTAACGAGTGGAGGTTTGTGCCCTCGATTTGTTGGTTTGTCTCCCCCTTTTATACTAACACATTCTTGCCATTCTTATTAGCAATTTGGTCATGAATGTTTGTTTCATTTAAGGCATACAAAAATAGGAACACATGAACAAACAAAGAAGAGAACATTTGAAGTAAAACCGGAGTTCTATGTTGTCAGTCATTCTATTACCTGGTGTAATGCTCTTTAAAAAAAATGAATTAATTAAGTTGCAACATTTGCTGTTTCTGGTCAGTTTCATGTTGACTTAAACTACTGATAGAGATAATTGTCAGAATATTGAATAAAAGGTATTAATATATTTGGTATATGTTTGTTATTAGGGTTAATTTAGGGTTTATCACCATCTTGGTTTATGACCCATTTGCAACCTATATTTATTCCTTTTGGGTTTGCTTTGGTAGATTTTTAAGCTTCACTATAGTGTCTACTTGGTTTCTTGCCTTCTTGTGTGCATCAATTTTGATTCATTTTTTTTTTACTTTTATAACATATTTCATTTATGATCTATGTATCATATAATGAGACATTGCTTGAAATTTAGCTGTAATGTAGGCATCCTACAGAATTCTACAAAAGTTGTTGCATATCTTTTAAAAAAATATTCTTATTTGTTATAGTTACTCTTTATAGGGATTAAGTGGCATATATATAGGGAACAATTATGGTTATCACATGTTAGTACCAATTTTCTTGTTAGTTTTATATTTCTTTATTTTTATTGATGATATTTGTATTATTCATTTTATTCTTTTGTATATTTGTTTAAGGCTAAATGTAAGAAATGGCAATGTACCTTCATTTACTTGTGTATTATAACATGCTACTCTTCTTTCTTCCTGTTACAACATTATACTTTAAAGTTATACTTGGAAGAGACAATGGGAAAGAATGTCAAACTCCTAAAAATTCAATAAACACATAAGTTAACAACCATACTTAGAGAACGTTGATTTCAATATGCTAGATGACATCTTAATATTGTAGCAGAATCCCCGATAACCCAAGGCATTCAAGAATTTTTATTAGCAAGTTCTAAATTTAACTTCTTATAAATCATTTTATGACTAATCATTTTTTTGTGGTTAATTTGGTATTACTTATTATATTTTATCAATAAATATTTTTTGTTCTACCCCTTACAAAACTTCTTGGTTCTACTGAAAATCCCAAAAATACGGTCCAAAAATTTCATTTTTAATTTATAAATAATACCATAATATCCTACACCATCTCATAAAACATAAGTGATAGTATCTTAAAACATCATATCAAAACACTGTATCAAATTCACATGTCCAAATATCAGAGTAAATCATCCCAGGCTAAATGTTATGGTGTGTGCAATGTAGTCATCCCGAGCTCTTCCTCTTCCTAGCAGAAGTACCTAATACCAAAACAGAAAACTATGGTGTGTGCAATGCAGTCATCCTGAGTTGTTCCCCGCCCACACTCAACTACTAAGCACACATACAAGTATCACACAGACAACAAGTATAATCAAATCTATTAATAAGTCCTATATCCATACTCAAATAATGATGTGAGATACATGCCTCGCCCACACTCAACTATATATGATAAAAAGGCCTCACCCACACTCAGCTACTAATCAAAACGTATACTAGTCGACCTTGGTGCCATCTGACCCATTCAAATCAGGAGGATACTCACCTTGCAAAGCTGACTGTGATATCTCACAGCGAGGAATCTCTAACGGCTGCTCCAACGACTCCCCGACTATCATTATCATAATAACACTTCGTTAAAATCCAATAATCCTTCTTAGGGTAAAATGACCATTTTACCCCTGGTTAAAGTCGACATTCTGGTTAAAGTCAACACTTGGTCAAATTCAAAGGCAACACTCCGAATTGACTCAACTCGTCGAGTCATCCCCTTGACTCGTCGAGATCCATAGCTATTCACCGTCATGATAAACTAAGTCAACTCGTCGAGTCCCTGCTCATACTGTGACAACTGTCAAATTCCAGTCAAGTCAAAGACAACTAGGTCAACAAGTCAAACAGATAGACTCAATTAACTCATGGGTACTAGGGCTTACGTTAGGTAATTACTATACAACTCGCTATGCTAATGAGAAATCATCAATTGAAAAGCTCATATATCTAGATTTCATTAATCTAAAAATGCGTTAAGTATGAACCAAAGTGATAAAACAATATTGCATACTCATAGGGAGTGTGTAAGGTCCTTTAACATGGCTTAACGGGCTTACGTACCTTGCTTTGCGGAGCCAAACGCTCACAAATGTCACACACGAAACCTCTCTCAATCGTTTTCACTCTATCTCTCTTTATCTAGAATCTCTCCCAAATCTCTCTATGTATGATAAATCTCTCCCAAATCTCTCTGAGTATGAAAAATATCTCCCAAATCTCTCTAAGTATGAGAAATCTCTCCAAGTATGTCAAATCTCTCCCAAATCTCTCCAAGAATGACAAATCTCTCCCAAATCTCTCTTTGTATGAGAAATCTCTCCAAGAATGTGAAATCTCTCTTTGTATGTGAAATATCTCCCTAATCTCTCTTTGTATGAGAAATCTCTCCAAGTATGTCAAATCTCTCCCAAACCTCTCCAAGAATGTGAAATCTCTCCCAAATCTCTCTCAAAAGTTCCTTAAACTTTTTGTAGTCTTTCGGGCCATCCCGACCCTTAACCAGGTCAAAAACCGCTTAAAATGGGGTAAAAACGGATAAAATAGACTTAAGGACCCGAAACCCCTCTTAAGGAGCCGAACCCTCTTAAGGACCCGAAACCCCTCTTAAGAACCGAACCTGTCAGAAGCGAAGGTGTCAGAAGCGAAGGCCTCAGAAGTGAACTTGTCAGAAGCGAACTTGTCAGAAGCGAAGGCACCAGAAGCGAAATGCACCATCTCGGACCGAACCCTCTCAGGAACCGAAGGTCCCTTTGGACCGAACCTCGGCCTAGGACCGAGAGGCCTCGTAGGAAGCTCTTTTTCACCCGGTTTTCGACTAGTTTTGCGTTTTAGGCCCGCTTTTAATTGTTTTAACACGGGATTTTCATCCAAAACTTTATTTTAACATATAAGGTCTCATATTTATTAATTAATCACGTTTTTGGGGATAAATCATATCCAAGAAGAGTGGGTGAAGTAGAAGAGGTGGAGTGTTGACTTTTCTTTAGTTTATGACACAAGCAACCACCCACACCCACTCCATGACCAGCCACACTCCTTCCACCATACCTAGGTCATGTCAAAGTACTTTATCATGATTTCCATCCATTTCCTACGTTCTTAGAGATGGAACATCCATCCTCTATCCTCACACTTCATTCATTCTCTCATTTTCCACCAAAAGATCAAACACTTTTCTCTCAAACCTTTTCTCTCTATTTCGAGGCTCCAAGGCTGATCATCAAGCTTTATCATACTCTTGGTAAGTATAATTCATCCTACTTTTGATTATTACACTTCATTCTACTCAAATAATCGATTGCTTACACAAACTCCATCACTTTGATCTTAGATTCTCGAAAATCTTCAAGGCATCTTCAAGTGTTCTTGAGTTGAACACTTCCTTTCTCCAACATTCATCTACTGAAATCACATAAGGTGAGTTCATACCCCTATATTTTCATGTTTTCTTAAGTTTTTAGAGGGGAAATACAAGTTAAAACACCAAGAACATAACTAAACTTTTCTAACAGCTTTCATCAGAAACATTCAACTCCATTCACAGACTATTTTGGGCAACATAAACATTTTATTTTTCAAAACTGTTTTAGGTGAAAGTAGTTCCAGTTCTTAGCTTTAAAATTACTACTTACACATCTCCACACGATTTTTCTAAGATTTATGGTGATTTTTACAAAACTGCCTATCATTTCAAACATCAATCCGGACCAGTCTGTGATTATGGACTTTTTCATACAAGTTGGAGGTCATTAAAATTCATAATAAAAATTATGAACAAACTAGACTCATTTCCTAAACTCTCAGAATTTACGGATTTCAATTTGGACCTCTGATGATTTTTCTATAAATTTTCTAATAACAGTAAATCAAAATGTTAACAACAGAAAAATGCTATCAATTTCATTTCACCTTGTAACATGTTGAGCAAGGTGTATATCTTTATGTGAAAATATGTTCTTACAAATAGATGACATTTTATCTTAGTATATAGTCATACATCAGAATACAAATGGATTTTTACCTACATAAGTATGGTAATTAATTTGTTGTTATGATGCATGTTGCTTCACTTTAGAAAAAGGTATATATACATATCGGTAAACAAAAGGGTTTTTACCCTCACAAATACAGTAGTTAAACATAGTAAACAAAGTTTTTACTATTACATTAAATGTTTTGATAAACTGTAATAGGTATGGTTTATGTTTCCATTAACACAACAAACACATTTTGGAAAGTCTTATTCCCACAGAAAAAGGTTCTACACTCACGCACACTACATGTAAACTTGTTAACTCAGGTTTTGAGACATTCTCTCCCCGTACGTCTGAGTACGGGATCCAAATTCCTGTAAGTTATAACCAAAATCTCTTGTAGGGAGAGCGTGATAATTGTGTATAGATCTATATTGGGGTTGACATCCCACACCTTGCTGCTAGCTACAGCTGGACCGGTAGGTCTGTGGGTGACAAGAGTCATAGGATCAGGGCGTCTGAAAGACGTTGTGCAGGTTACCTCTAGTCATAGTATGGTTATAGCGACTCACATATGGAGCTAACAACACATAAAGTTTATGGGAATTTTTATAAATCAAAAGGGGTTTTATGTCTATTTAAAATTACTTTTTATATCAATAAGTACGGATATTACTGTACACTTTCGGTCTTGGTATTTAAGACTTCACACCATTTGTGACGGGACTTTCCTTCAAATCAAAAAGGGTTTTATGCCGACTTAAACCACTTTTATATCTTTAAGTATGTCAAATACTTGTTATTTTTCGGTCCTGGGATTTAGGACCACATAACTTTTATAAAGAAAATATTGGATTTTTTGGATACATACTCTATCGCTTTTACAAAGAAAACGGTTTACTTCTCTAACGAAATCTCTTGTGAACTCACCAAACTTTGTGTTGAAACTTTTTTCAAACAAATTGTATTTTCAGGAAATCAGTGAAATAGGAAAACCAACAGAATTTTAAGGATGGGACGTTGAATCGTCAAACAGTTTGTTTGTCATCATAATGTAATTGATTTGAAACATGTAAACATATACATTGGTGTAACTTTTTGTCACACCCCAAAACCACGAACGGTGGAAACGTTCAGGGGTGTAGGACGTCATGTACAGTATCACAACAATGTAATATAATAAACAAGCAACACCATCATCCATTGCATTATAAGTAAAGTTTTATACATGTGTGTTCATTCATTGTGGTAAGACACCAAAAAAATATACAATCAAAATAAAAGACGAGGCTTGTCTGCAGCGTCTTCTCAAAACCTGTCCTCCGTACCTGTCTACTAGCGACCTGAGAATACAAGTTATTTTGAAAGAGAGTATCAGCTTTAAAGCTGGTGAGTTCATAAGTATATAAGTGTCATTGCTTTGTTTGTGAAAACCTGCTATGAATGCCATGAAACCTTTAAGTGAAAATGTTGAGGTAAGTATGAAATCCCTAGAAAAACCCTTATTTTCTATAAGTATGAAGTGTAGTCTTCTACCAAGACCCAATGTTTTGTATGTATGAAATGTAGTCTTCTACCAAGACCCGAATGTTTTGTATAAATGAAGTGTAGTCTTCTACCAAGACCCGAATGTTTTGTATGAATGAAGTGTTGTCTTCTACCAAGACTCAAATGTTTTGTATGAATGAAGTATTTTTCCGTTGTGTAGACTAGTACTAAAAGTGCTTAGTCTAACTCATCGTTTATGTGAAAGATATCACAAAATAAAGTAAACAGGAAAAATAAAATCAGGTAAGTGTTAGCTGGAGGTACTGGTGCTAACAAAACGAATGTAAATGTTGACCGGAGGTACTGGGGCAAACATATTACATATAACCTAATGGACATCCGAAGATTTGTCCAATTCTTCCTCTGTAGCAGCAGCAGGTGGAAGGAATGGTTAGTCCCTTTAAAGGTACTCCTAGTATAAGTATTAACCGTAGGCATCCGTAGATGTTCATTACCCACTGTTGCTAACAGATGGGTTCCGGAATGGTTAGTCCCGTACGTATATCCCGAGGTACTGTGGGATATAGGCCCATCTAGGTATCCCGAGGTACTATGGGATAGGTCCTTTCTTAAATATTCCGAGGTACTGTGGAATATGTAGGAAGATTTACACAGAAGGTACTGATAAATCATCCTCGTAATGCGAGATACAAGTAATCCTGTTAATGTATACAGATAAGTGTATCTATGGAAAGGTACTCATGTAATGCGTTTATGTAATCGTGTTCATGTATCATGCAAGTATATGTAAAGGTACTCATGTATCAGGTAAACATCTATAAGTACTCACGTATCAGGCAATGTGCTAGTATAGACTCATGAATGAACTGACTCATGTTTGATATCTTCTGACTATCCCTATGATAGCTAACTGGAAAGTATGTTGTTGTTCAAGTAGGTTTATGCAAGGTATCTAGGAGCTTTGAACAATAATATAAAGTGACTTGAAGTCATTATACAATTCAAAACTAATACTTCTGTTGTCTAAGTATTTTAAGATAGAAAACCATTTCACGTGACTTCCTTTGAAATATGTGAAATCTACTAAGTGAAAACATAGTTATAAAATACATGAAACTGATTTAATAACATGTTTGTTTCTACTTGTATTCACCCCCCCCCCCCCATTAAAGCATTTAAAATCCTTTAAAACATTGATTTACGGGGTATGAACTCACTTGTAGTTGGTGATTGGAATGAACTGAACGGTATCGGATGGCTAGGTGTCAAGCGAGGACTTGTGCACACACTACGATCCTAATGAACATATAATCACACATATATGCACTCAATTAGACACCAAAGGCTAATTGATAATGTTTAAGACATCTTAGATATAGATAACACTTTATGTAAGTGTTTTTAAGCCGTAAGGACTTCATCTAAGCTATTGTGGGACAGGGTACTTGAGTTTAGGGTTTCCAAAGGACCCCATATGAGAGTTTACTCTCCATATACCATCACACATGGAGTTTACGGTTGTAAACTCTTGAGTTTACGGCCGTAAACTCCCAAACCTATGTGTTTGGTGTGTTTTGAAGTCCAATATGCTTTCTAGAATTATTCTAACCTAGTGGCTATGTTCTTGGAAGGGTTTAAGGCCTAGAAGTACTCCAAATAGGAGTTTACGGCCTAAAGGACATTTCCCCTTGGAGTTTACGGCCGTAAACTCCCTTGGGGTGATTCCTTGGTTGTTTTCAAGCCTCTTGTACTAGTGGGATGTGTTCTAGACTTTTAATCCTAGCACATGAAGGCATTAGGCACCACTTAGTGCCCTTTTTAGGAGTTTACGGCCCAAGAACCATGTCTTGGCCGTAAACTCACTTGTTTAAGTGATTTTGGTGTGGTTTGGTCCATCCATTTAGTGGGTACAATTTCTTGTAAAGGGCTAGGACCTTAGGTGTCATGAAAACACCCTTTGTGACCATTTACATGGAGTTTATGGCCTAGGAGAGTTCTGGGCTGTAAAATCCCTTTCTTTTGTGTCATTTGAAGTGTTTAAGACCTTAAGCTACTTGGGGAATTAATCTAGATGCAAGCCTTAAAGTCCTTTAGTCCAAAAACCACCATTTAGCCCTTTGAAATGGAGTTTACGGCCTAAGAGATTTCTGGGCCGTAAACTCCCAATCTTGGGTGGTTTTGTGTGTGATTTCATGTCCCTAATGTGTTTACCTAATGTCCTAAGGCCTTAATCTAGCATCAATGTCGGTTTTGGCCTTGCTTCGGGAGTTTACCGCCCAAGAACACCTTGGGGAGTAAACTCCTAGATCTCATGATTTAGCCCACTAAATCATGTTATAAGCATCAAATATGTAATCTGACACTACTAGAAAGAGTTACTCAGAATATGGGATAAAAACCCGAAGATCTGTCAGAGAGAAAATGGCTTTTCTCTAGTTGGAATTGTGAATAATGAATTAAATAAATTCAGAAAACTATTTATAGTCCTGAAATATTTTGACAGAAAATATTTTTATTCTTGAACTTAGATTGTAACATTATGAAACTTGAAATGTCCAAATTTCACCAACTCAGGAGCATACACTCTCCTGATATCTCCTAAAGTGTAAACCCTAAGGTACACTAACTTGTTCGGAAAAGTCTGAAAATCACTGAAATTGGACTGACTTCTATTGAATAGATATTGTTCGTACAAATGGAAATTTCGGGTTGTCACATCATCCCCCCGTTAGAAGGAATTTCGTCCCGAAATTAGAATGTAAGCAATTAAGAAATTACATTTAACTAAGCAAAAAGGTGAGGGTATTTCAGTTTCATCTGATCCTCACGTTCCCAAGTGAATTCCGGTCCACGCTTTGCGTTCCAGCGCACCTTCACTATCGGGATACGGCTCTGCTTTGTTTGCTTGACCTCTTGGTCCATGATTTCTACTGGTTCCTCCACGAAGTTGAGGCTCTCGTTGATCTCGATCTCGTCGAGTGGAATGACAAGAGTCTCGTCAGATAGACACTTTTTCAAGTTTGACACGTGGAAGGTAGGATGTATGTTACTGAGTTCTTTCGGTAGATTGAGCTTGTAAGCCACAGGGACGATTCTTGCGAGAATCTCGAAAGGCCCTATGTATCTTGGATTGAGCTTCCCACGCTTTCCAAAGCGTATCAAGCCCTTCCAGGGTGAGACTTTCAGTAGGACTCGGTCGCCCACCTGGAACTCCAATGGTTTCCTACGCTTGTCGGCGTAGCTTTTCTGTCGGTCTCTAGAGGCTTTTAGTCGTTCACGAATTTGAACGATCTTCTCTTTCGTTTCCCGAATGATCTCCTGACCCGTGAGAGTGCTTTCGGGAACGCGTCCCTTAGCTAACTGGGTATCACCCACTTCAGCCCAGCACAGAGGGGATCTGCACTTTCGGCCATAGAGGGCCTCGAATGGAGCTGCCTTGATGCTCGTGTGATAACTGTTGTTGTAGGAAAATTCAACAAGGGGTAAATGAGTATCCCAAGCTTTTCCAAAGTCAATCACACAGGCACGCAACATATCTTCTAGGGTTTGGATAGTTCTCTCACTTTTCCCGTCGGTCTGTGGATGGTAGGCTGTACTCATGTCCAACCTAGTTCCTAGGGAACTTTGTAATGACTGCCAGAACCTCGAAGTGAATCTACTATCTCGGTCTGAGATGATAGATAAAGGAACACCGTGCAGTCTTACAATCTCCCTAATGTAAGTTCTTGTAAGTTTCTCCATCTTGTCTGTTTCCTTGATCGGTAGGAAGTGTGCAGACTTGGTCAGTCTATCGACAATGACCCATATGGAATCAAGTCCACCCGTCGTCTTGGGCAACTTGGTTATGAAGTCCATAGTGATCCGCTCCCACTTCCATTCTGGTATTTCCGGTTGTTGTAGAAGACCGGAGGGTTTCTGGTATTCGACCTTGACCTTTGCGCAAGTAAGGCATTTACTCACGAAGGTAGCAATATTGGCTTTCATGTTAGGCCACCAGTATAGCTTTTTAAGATCCAGATACATCTTATCTTAACCCGGGTTGACGGAATAACGAGTGTTGTGAGCTTTCGTCATGACCAAGTCTCTGAAGCCACCGTGTTTCGGTGTCCAGATCCGATCCATGAGGTATAAGGCTCCGCCACCCTTGACTTCCAAGTTCTTATCCATCCCTCTGAGGGATTCACCCGCCACCTTTTCAGGTTTCAAAGCGTCGAGCTGAGCCTCCTTTATTTGTGTGGACAAGTGCGAATGGATGGTTAGAGTCAAAGATTTGACTCTACGACCAGTATATTCTTTCCGACTTAGGGCGTCGGCTACTACATTGGCTTTACCCGGATGATAACGAATTTCGCATTCGTAATCACTAAGTAGCTCGACCCACCGTCGTTGTCTCATGTTGAGCTCTTTCTGGTCGAAAATGTGTAGTAGACTCTTATGGTATGTAAAGATCGTGCTTTTGGTACCGTATAGGTAGTGTCGCCAGATCTTCAGAGCAAACACAACTGCTCCTAGCTCGAGATCGTGGGTTGTGTAGTTAACCTCATGTGTCTTCAGCTGTCTCGAGGCATAGGCTATAACCTTACCTCGCTGCATTAGAACACATCCGAGTCCTTGATTAGATGCATCGCAATAGACAATGAAGTCTTCTATTCCTTCGGGAAGGAATAGTATCGGGGCGGTGCACAAGGCTCGTTTGAGCATTTGGAACGCTCTTTCCTGTTTCTCCTCCCAGTCGAAGGCCACGCCTTTCTGGTTCAGGGTTGTAAGAGGTTTCACTATGCTGGAGAAGTTCTGAATGAACCTGCGATAGTAGCCAGCTAGACCTAGAAATTGACGAATTTCGGTAGGTGTCTTTGGTGCTGACCAATTCTCGATGGCCTTAATTTTGGAAGGGTCCACGTGTATACCTTCTTCGCTAACCACATGGCCCAAAAATTCGACTCGCCGAATCCAAAATTTGCACTTCGAGAACTTTGCGTAGAGGTTCTTTGCTCGCAATGTTTCTAAGATTTTACGGAGATGTTGACCATGCTCCTCCTTACTTCGAGAGTAGATGAGTATGTCATCAATGAAGACGATGACGAACTGATCCAAGTAAGGACGACACACCCTATTCATCAGATCCATGAATACTGCGGGCGCGTTAGTTAATCCGAATGGCATCACTACAAATTCATAGTGCCCATAACGAGTTCGGATGGCTGTCTTGGGAACATCTTCCTTTAACACTCGTAGTTGGTGGTATCCGGATCGCAGATCTATCTTCGAGAAGTAGTTGGCTCCTTGAAGTTGATCAAATAAATCGTCAATGCGGGGCAAGGGGTAACGATTTTTAATGGTAAGTTTGTTGAGTTCTCTATAGTCGATGCACATGCGAAACGATCCATCTTTCTTCTTGACGAACAAGACCGGTGCTCCCCATCGTGAGAAGCTTGGTCGAATGAATCCCTTCTAGAGAAGTTCGTTAAGTTGACTGGAAAGTTCCTGCATTTCAGCCGGTGCAAGACGATAAGGAGATTTGGCTACGGGGGTAGCCCTTGGCACTAAGTCGATTCTGAAGTCGACTTGGCGTTGTGGTGGTAAACCGGGAAGTTCTTCTAGGAATATGTCGGGAAAGTCGCGTACTTCTGGGATTTTCTGGATGTCTTTCTGTTCTTGGCTGGTATCGACGACGTGAGCGAGAAATGCATGGTACTCCTTCCGCAAACACTTTTGTGCTTGAATGCACGAAATGATGCGAAGGCTAGTACTAGGTTTGTCGCCGTAGATAGTTAAGGTTTCGTTGTTAGGAAGGTTAAGACGGACTGCTTTCTCGAAGCACATAATGTCGGCACGCAGAAGACTCAACCAATCCATACCGATGATAACGTCGAAACATTTAATGGTAACTGGCATAAGATCTATCTTGAAGGTATGGCTATCTAAAGTTAAAGTACAACCTATGTATATGCAGTTTGTACTCTCTGTTTTCCCGTTAGCCATTTCTACCGTGAATGAACTATCTAATGCACATGGTTTTTGTTTAAGCAGGTGTGCAAATTTGTGACTCACAAAACTTTTCTCGGCTCCACTATCGAAAAGTATGCAAGCATAAGAGTTATCGAGGAGGAACGTACCAGTAACTATCGATGGATCAGCTACTGCTTCCTCGTGGCCCAGAGCCATAACTCTTCCCACTCCTCCAACCATCCCTGCTTTAGGGCAGTTCCTCTTGTAATGGCCCACTTCGCCACATCCGTAGCAAGCTTGGCCCATACCGGCGTTAGGAACTTGAGCAGCTTGAGCTATTGGAGTTTTGCAGAAGCGGACGGTGTGTCCCTTCGTGTTGCAGTTAGAGCACTGCATCTCCTTGCAAGGTCCGTGGTAGTGGTAGCTGCACTTGGTGCACTTTGGAAGAGTTCCAGCATAAGTTTTTGCTGGAAAGGGGTTCGCAGGGACTACAGGAGTCACTGTGGCAGCGTTGATCGCCACATGTTGTTGTTTATTGGAGTACCCTTGCGGAGCCCCTCTTTTCCTTTTGTTACACACTTTCTTAGGGTAATCGGGGTTGGTCTTCTGTGGTACAGGTGCAGGGATTGACGTGATCTGGGGTTTCCTGTGATCGATGAGGGATTGTGCTAGTTCCTTGTCACTATCAAAAGTAATAGGCCTGGAAGCGATCACACTTGACTGGATCTGGGGCGACAGTCCCCAGATATACCTCTCGATCTTTTTGCTCTGGAGAGCAACCATGTCGGGGCACAAGTTTGCCAAATCACAAAACCTATTTGTGTAGGTAGTGATGTCGGATCCAACCATTTGTAGACCCCAGAATTCTTGCTCGAGCTTTTGTATTTCCCCTCGAGGACATTATTCCTTCATGAGCATCTCTTTCAATTTCTCCCAGCCAATGGAATATGCCACCGTCAGAGTTAGATAGTTAACATGGTTGTTCCACCATGTTAGTGCTCGGTCAGAGAAGGTACAAGCTGCGAACTTGACCTTGCTGCCTTCTTGGCATGAGCAGATCTCGAAGACAGATTCCATCTTCTTGATCCATTGTCTTAACACCATAACACCCCCAGTCCCATTGAAGCTGCGGGGTTTGGCGTTAGTAAAATCCTTGTAGGTGCATTCCCGAGGGTGTCCATGGCTTTCGCCGTGGTTTGAGGGTGGTGCACCTGTTCCTGATCCACTAGGGGCAGGAGCGTTGATTGCTGACACAGCAGCTGCAACTGCTGCTGTGAAAGCTGCCTGGAACATAGTGGCATCAAAAGGATTTGGAGTTTGAAGAGGTACAGGTGGTGGTGGAGGTGGTGGTATAGGTGCTTCGTTGTTTGGATTCCTCCTAGGATTCCTGCGTGGCGGTATCTTTAACTATACGTTTAAAAGATGACCACATGGATAAGAATAAATGATAAATGAATGTGTCTCATGGACTAAATCGCCATAGTCCAACAACAGAAAGAATAGCATGACTAAATGAAGAAGAGAACAGTTGGATAAAAATTTCCATAAGATTAGATATCTGTCAATAAAACTGGAATTACAGATGTAACAAGTTCGGGAAAAATGGCCTAGAAGTAGGCCTTACATCAACCAAGATGGAAAATTTTGACAGACTTAAGATTAAACAAAGACCTAACAGTTCTAAGATTTATATAGACAGGAAATTAGACCATAGTTTTACATAAACTAGGTTATATCCAAAAGATGAGATAACGATATTCTATCGGCGATGAGAACTACTAGCATGAGTCCTTGATTCCGACAGTAGACGTTCGATGTCCCTTATACGCCTGTCCGACCTTGCTGGTTGAGCTCGGAGTTCTCTAACTTCAGCTCGGGTTTCAGCAAGTTCCCTTTGCAGATTTGCATTACGGACCAGAGTCCTTTCATGAGCAGACTCTAGTTGGCGAATGTGGACAGTGTTAACACCTGAGTTGGCGTCAACTTCCAAGACTTGATTGATAGCCGCCTGGGCTATTATCGAGTTCCTAGACATCCTACGCACCATGATTGGTAGGACTCTATAGGCAGAACCTCCTTCTGTGAGGTTGTAGAAACTTCGGTCTCCGTTGTAGGGAATGGGCTGACCCTGTTCATGACTCCATGTTATCAAGTTAGTGGCCCACAGGGGTGTGGGTCCTTGAAACATAGGGCGAGGGTTCAGGTTTGGGTTTTAAGCAGCCGGGGGTAGGTTATTGACTTCTGGCTCCGAGTCGGAACTATCAGAAAAGCCCTCAGCATGGTGATCATCCAAAGGGATTGGGTGATCATCTTCTGGCTCTGCCTCTAGCCAACCAGCATTGCCTTGGTTCGGAAAGTACGGATCGCCGTGGGGAAATCCAGCCATCTTAATCTACGCGAGAAAAGGGATATAAGAGATAGCTAAAATAGACGAACTAACTAAGAAAATTACAGTAAGATCAAATACCCATATGGTATTTCTTTGTGGTTGTGTTGGTAAGTTTTTAGACTTGTTGCCACATCATAACCATTCTTGGGCATATGCTAATCACTCTTTGGACCAGCATAGTCGATCAGGCTATGCCATTCCCAAGACTGACTATATATCCCCAGGCTTACTTGTGATATCCAACAAGCATAATACTTTTGTTCTTGTCGTTGTGACACTGATTTTAGTATGAATGCAGGCACGTATACTTTGTTAAGTATTTTATCATTTAAAAGTATAACTCTTAGACAGAGTGTTTTAATCCCATGTATTTATAGTTAGTATATCTTTTATGGGTTGGTATACTATATTCACTATAAACAATGCTCTGATACCAATCTGTCACACCCCAAAACCACGAACGCCGGAAACGTTCAGGGGTGTAGGACGTCATGTACAGTATCACAACAGTGTAATATAATAAACAAGCAACAACATCATCCATTGCATTATAAGTAAAGTTTTATACATGTGTGTTCTTTCATTGTGGTAAGACACCAAAAAAATATACAATCAAAATAAAAGACGAGGCTTGTCTGCAGCGTCTTCTCAAAACCTGTCCTCCGTACCTGTCTACTGGCGACCTGAGAATACAAGTTATTTTGAAAGAGAGTATCAGCTTTAAAGCTGGTGAGTTCATAAGTATATAAGTGTCATTGCTTTGTTTGTGAAAACCTGCTATGAATGCCATGAAACCTTTAAGTGAAAATGTTGAGGTAAGTATGAAATCCCTAGAAAAACCCTTATTTTCTATAAGTATGAAGTGTAGTCTTCTACCAAGACCCAATGTTTTGTATGTATGAAATGTAGTCTTCTACCAAGACCCGAATGTTTTGTATAAATGAAGTGTAGTCTTCTACCAAGACTCGAATGTTTTGTATGAATGAAGTGTTGTCTTCTACCAAGACTCAAATGTTTTGTATGAATGAAGTATTTTTCCTTTGTGTAGACTAGTACTAAAAGTGCTTAGTCTAACTCATCGTTTATGTGAAAGATATCACAAAATAAAGTAAACAGGAAAAATAAAATCAGGTAAGTGTTAGCCGGAGGTACTGGTGCTAACAAAACGAATGTAAATGTTGACCGGAGGTACTGGGGCTAACATATTACATATAACCTAATGGACATCCGAAGATTTGTCCAATTCTTCCTCTGTAGCAGCAGCAGGTGGAAGGAATGGTTAGTCCCTTTAAAGGTACTCCTAGTATAAGTATTAACCGTAGGCATCCGTAGATGTTCATTACCCACTGTTGCTAACAGATGGGTTCCGGAATGGTTAGTCCCGTACGTATATCCCGAGGTAATGTGGGATATAGGCCCATCTAGGTATCACGAGGTACTATGGGATAGGGTCCTTTCTTAAATATTCCGAGGTACTGTGGAATATGTAGGAAGATTTACACAGAAGGTACTGATAAATCATCCTCGTAATGCGAGATACAAGTAATCATGTTAATGTATACAGATAAGTGTATCTATGGAAAGGTACTCATGTAATGCGTTTATGTAATCGTGTTCATGTATCATGCAAGTATATGTAAAGGTACTCATGTATCAGGTAAACATCTATAAGTACTCACGTATCAGGCAATGTGCTAATATAGACTCATGAATGAACTGACTCATGTTTGATATCTTCTGACTATCCCTATGATAGCTAACTGGAAAGTATGTTGTTGTTCAAGTAGGTTTATGCAAGGTATCTAGGAGCTTTGAACAATAATATAAAGTGACTTGAAGTCATTATACAATTCAAAACTAATACTTCTGTTGTCTAAGTATTTTAAGATAGAAAACCATTTCACGTGACTTCCTTTGAAATATGTGAAATCTACTGAGTGAAAACATAGTTATAAAATACATGAAACTGATTTAATAACATGTTTGTTTCTACTTGTATTCCCCCCCCCCATTAAAGCATTTAAAATCCTTTAAAACATTGATTTACGGGGTATGAACTCACCTGTAGTTGGTGATTGGAATGAACTGAACGGTATCGGATGGCTAGGTGTCAAGCGAGGACTTGTGCACACACTACGATCCTAATGAACATATAATCACACATATATGCACTCAATTAGACACCAAAGACTAATTGATAATGTTTAAGACATCTTAGATATAGATAACACTTTATGTAAGTGTTTTTAAGCCGTAAGGACTTCATCTAAGCTATTGTGGGACAGGGTACTTGAGTTTAGGGTTTCCAAAGGACCCCATATGAGAGTTTACTCTCCATATACCATCACACATGGAGTTTACGGTTGTAAACTCTTGAGTTTACGGCCGTAAACTCCCAAACCTGTGTGTTTGGTGTGTTTTGAAGTCCAATATGCTTTCTAGAATTATTCTAACCTAGTGGCTATGTTCTTGGAAGGGTTTAAGGCCTAGAAGTACTCCAAATAGGAGTTTACGGCCTAAAGTACATTTCCCCTTGGAGTTTACGGCCGTAAACTCCCTTGGGGTGATTCCTTGGTTGTTTTCAAGCCTCTTGTACTAGTGGGATGTGTTCTAGACTTTTAATCCTAGCACATGAAGGCATTAGGCACCACTTAGTGCCCTTTTTAGGAGTTTACGGCCCAAGAACCATGTCTTGGCCGTCAACTCACTTGTTTAAGTGATTTTGGTGTGGTTTGGTCCTTCCATTTAGTGGGTACAATTTCTTGTAAAGGGCTAGGACCTTAGGTGTCATGAAAACACCCTTTGTGACCATTTACATGGAGTTTACGGCCTAGGAGAGTTCTGGGCTGTAAACTCCCTTTCTTTTGTGTCATTTGAAGTGTTTAAGACCTTAAGCTACTTGGGGAATTAATCTAGATGCAAGCCTTAAAGTCCTTTAGTCCAAACACCACCATTTAGCCCTTTGAAATGGAGTTTACGGCCTAAGAGAGTTCTGGGCCGTAAACTCCCAATCTTGGGTGGTTTTGTGTGTGATTTCATGTCCCTAATGTGTTTACCTAATGTCCTAAGGCCTTAATCTAGCATCAATGTCGGTTTTGGCCTTGCTTCGGGAGTTTACCGCCCAAGAACACCTTGGGGAGTAAACTCCTAGATCTCATGATTTAGCCCACTAAATCATGTTATAAGCATCAAATATGTAATCTGACACTACTAGAAAGAGTTACTCAGAATATGGGATAAAAACCCGAAGATCTGTCAGAGAGAAAATGGCTTTTCTCTAGTTGGAATTGTGAATAATGAATTAAATAAATTCAGAAAACTATTTATAGTCCTGAAATATTTTGACAGAAAATATTTTTATTCTTGAACTTAGACTGTAACATTATGAAACTTGAAATGTCCAAATTTCACAAACTCAGGAGCATACACTCTCCTGATATCTCCTAAAGTTTAAACCCTGAGGTACACTAACTTGTTCGGAAAAGTCTGAAAATCACTGAAATTGGACTGACTTCTATTGAATAGATATTGTTCGTACAAATGGAAATTTCGGGTTGTCACACTTTTTCAATTGTATTTATGATGGTTGTATTTACTTTGAGCACTATTATACTCGTTGTTGTGATACTACATGAAGTCCTCCACCCCCGGACGTTTCCGCCATCCTTGGTTTGGGGTTGTGACAGATTGGTATCAGAGCATTGTTTATAGTGAACTAAGTATATCGAACCAGATAAGATATACAAACTATAAATGAATTGGGACAAAGTTCTCTGATTTAAAGTTGTCAAAACAACTATACTTTTAGAATAAATAGTTTCTTGTCAAAAGTATACATGCATGCATACATACTAAGGTCAGCATCATTCTAGAACAAAACAAAAGTAATGGTTGTTGAATATCACAGGTAAGCTCGAGATGTATGGTCAGTCTTGGGAGCAGCATAGCCTGATCAACTATGCTGGTCCGAGGAGTGATTAGCACATGCCCAAGAATGGTTGTGATATGGCGACAAGTCAAAAAACTTACCAACACTACCATAACGAGAACATTAGAATATAACATGAGTTTAAGATACTATGGGAGTATTTTGTGTTACTATAAGTACTTACATGAGAACTAAATAGGTCTCTATCAAGTAGGTCAATAGTTTTTAAGTGGATACACTAAAGTTATATGAAATTTAGGCGTTATAGACTCAGGATCTATGACCGTTGCTTTACTTCCTGTTCTTGTTGGATTGTGGATTTGAAGTTAGAGTCACCTATTCAAAGGAATATCCTGCCTTGATATCATATAACTGGTATACACTACATATGTATTGATATAACTGATACATATCATCTAATAATTATCTAGATAGTTCGTTCAATAATTATCTTCTTACTCCTATTCTCGCACGTACAACATAGTAAGATCCTACTTACCGGACGACCCCTACTTTCCCAATCAGAGAAATGGTGGATGGTTATGAGGAGAATCAGAAGCGGAACCGGAGGTAATCAACCCTCCATGCATAGCAAGGGTTCCTACGAACTGTTTCAGCTACATTGAACCTGTGCCCCGTTGGGAAACCGTGATCGAGGGTTGAAGTCGACAACAATGACAACAACCACCATGTGGAGACCAATGAGGGTGCTATGACCTCAACCATCGGGGATCGACTGACAGAGCTCTCCTGGTGAAGACCCGGCAGATCGCGAACATTAGGGATTAAAACAGGTAGACTAGGAGTGCAAACTAGCCGAGTTGAGCCCGAGCCTGGCCAGGCTAACTTCAATCTTTTTGATAAAATCAATCATCGTCTGAGCAACTTCAGATTTCAACCTGAGAAAAAACACCCACGTAAATCTAGAGAAATCATCTATAACAACTAAAACATACTGCTTTTTGTTTATTGTTGCAACAGCTGATGGTCCACATAAATCAATGTGAAGAAGTTCCAATGGATCTACTATTTTTGAATCTATCACAATCGGATGACCCTTTCGATGTTGTTTTCCTTGTTCGCAAGCTGCACACAAAGAATCATTGTCAAATTTCAGTATTGGTAATCCTCGAACTAAATCTTCAGTTACTAGTTTATTTATATTTCGAAAGTTCAAGTGTGACAATCTTCTATGCCATAGCCAACTAAGATCATTTGATGCTTTTGATAGTAAACACACAGCTGGTTTTCCCACAATCGGTTTGATGTCCAGTGTAAACATATCACCATATCTTTTGGATTTGAGGAGTATTTCATTCGTCTTGACATTTGAAATGATACTACCTTCTTCATTGAATACAACTTGATTCCCAGTACCCACAACAAGTTGTGATACACTTATCAAATTATGTTGAAGTCCTTCGACATATGCGACTCTGTTCACTGTGAAGTTTCCATTTGTGATTTTCCCATATCCTTTCACTTGACACTTGTGATTATTTCGAAATTTGACAACTCCATCATTTTCCAAGCTTCTGTAATCTCGTAAATTTTCTTTCCTTCCAGTCATGTGACGAGAGCAACCACTATCAATGTACCATTTCATGTCATATTGCTCGTCACATATCACCTGCATTTATTGAAAAAATTTAGGAACCCAAGACTTTTTGGGTCCATCATTAGTAGAATGAAACAAATTTTTGGAATTTAAGAACCATGTTTTCACTTTGTTTGTAACTGAATCAATTATATCAACATCATCATTTCTAGATTTTGAAATATAATCATTCAATAATTTTGGATTTCCATTAATTGTAATCTTATCCTTCAGAACATTCGCATTTTTGATAACTGGTTTCCATTTTTGAACTGGAACTTGCGAATTATTTGATGATCTACTCTCAGTTGAAGAATTATTTGTGTACTTATCAAATGCACTTTTGATTTGTTCTTCTGAAAATTTTCCATTTTGATATTTCTTTCCTTTCTCTTCAAACCAATGATTGAACGTTCTAACATCAGATTTTCCTTTGTATATGAAACTTTGGTTGTTTTCGATGCTGAAGGATTTGGAAAATTTGGTTGTTTTGGTGAAAATTTCATTTTGACTTGAGTTGAATTCTTCAAAGTTGATGAAATATTCGTGAATTTGCCAACACTTTGAAACTTTTGATTATTTGCAAAGTTTTGCGAATTCTCAAATTTTCGATTGTTGTCATATTTGCGAACATATGGAACCTTGTCAACAGAGTTTATTTGTTTATGAAAACTTGATGATGTTTTTGAAATTTGTTCTTTTTCATCTCTTGATTTTTCCTTAGACATTACTTGCCAGAATATTGCTTTTCATGCTTTTCTTTTTGAAACATTATTTTTTGTTAAAAAATTTCCAACCATCAATTTGAATTCATGAGAGTTTAGTTTCACTTCAACCTTTGATTTTTCATCTTTTTCAAAAACTTTGTTTGATATTTCACTTTTAACCACCCATTTTTGTGTTGATTTTTGTTTTTGAAACACATAAGGATTTTTAGTTAAATTGTTTTCTTCTGTGTTTTGATTTGCGAAAAAACCTTCAGTTGTGGACTTTTGATTATCTTTTTCAATCATTTTATTAAAATCAGGATGAACTTTCTCAGCATTCCAGTAGTGACAAAAACTTGATTTGGAAAAATAGTTTTATCAGTACATACAAAATTTTGATATACCACAGTGTTGGTTTCCAAATAATGTGCGCCTTTATCATTTAAAATTTTATCAAATTCTTTTGTATTTTCAAACACTTGATCAACTACAACCCTTTGAGGTGTTTCAGTTGAAACTTTCTTTTCTTCTTGTTTTATATCTGTGTCATTAGATTTCCAGCTTTCAACTTCCACATTATCAAACATACAATGTTGCGAAGTTGAAGGTTTATCAGTTTCATCCTCTACTATTGAATCAACTTTTATTTCTTTTCCTTTGATCTTAGATGTGATATTAATGATTGACAATTGAGAACAATCAACCTCTTCTTCCTCTTCTATCTCACTGATTTCACTCACATTATCAGAATTTTCATCAATATCAACATAATTCAATTGTGAGGCAAGCTTTGAATTTTCAGTTTTCTTTATGATTTTCACTTGTTTATTCTTTGTCAAACTTTCATTGACAATTTTAACTAACTCATCAGCATTCAGAAATTCATGAATTTTGACAATACCATATGCATATCTATCATCAGGTATTTTGTGAAATTGAGCAATTGTGTTTTCGCAATCATAAGAAACAACATCAACTTTTTCACGTTCATACTCAAGAAAAGGTAAAAGTTTTCTATGTTGTTCTTTGCTAATCTCAGAAGAGTGATGTAAATCTGTTAATTTTGCATACAGACGTTTTGCAGAATTACAATATATGTTTCTCTGTGCTAGTAATAACCTAACATCGTTAGTAAGATTATTCCTATCACAGTCTATATTTTTGACTTGTAATTCCAATTTTTCAACTCTACTCTTCTTTATTTCTAAATCTCTTCATGTCTTACTAAGTTGCATATTTAATTTCTTAGCTTCATTACTAGTAGACACAATAACAGAATCAAAATAAGCCACAGTATCATCAAATGAAACAATTTCAGCATCATAAGCAGATAAAGGAATATTAAAAGATTCAAGAATTGTACGTACCTTGGTTGTCATTGGTGATTTTGTCAGTGCATTTTGACACAAAACATCTCCCTGAAATGTTCTCTTCGCAATCCTCAAAGCTTGCGAACATTGCTCCATGTGTGGGATGTCTCATTTCTTCATAATCAGATCCTGAAGACCAGATCTGATAAGTTCCACTCTCTTCTTCAGCAGTTTCTCCCTTTGCAACCAATGACACTCCTTTGGTCTTAGCACGTAACTCTTCAATCTTCTCTGAGTAGTATGCTTCATCTTTGACTTTTTCTTTCTTCTCTTCTCTCTTTCGCAACATGCAGTCAGCTACGAAATGATTTGCACCATTGCAATAATGACAATAGATTCCTGAATCGCCTTTCAACTTTTTCTCTTCATTCGCATTTTTCGGTTTTTCCTCAATTTTCTCCATCTTCTTTCTCTCATCCCCTCCAGTCCATGTTGTAACATTCTTCGCATCATTCATCTTTCCTTTTGGATTAAAAGGCTTTTTGAAAAACTTTTTAACTCTGTTGTTTGAATAGAATGCTACAGCTTCATCATCCAAATTCATCAAAGATCCTTCATCATCTGATCCATCTTTTTCATCATTTTCTGATACCTTTGAAAGTAGAGCCAAAGGACCACCAATAAGTAGTTTTGATTCTTCATACATTTCTGAGACCTCAGATTCATGTGTTTTCAGTTGATTGTAGAGATCATTCAATTTGGTTGTATCAAAACTTTGTTGATTCTTAATCATCATGCTCAGACTTCACCACTCCTTGCGAAGTCCCATAATGAAAGTTAAATTGAATTCCATGATATATCTAGTGATACCATACCTATTGCAGCGAAACACAAGCTCATTCAGACGATCATAGTAACTTTCAAGAGTCTCTGCATCCTTTTGTCTGAATTCCTTCAGTTTAATCATACATTGTTTCACAGAATTGATCTTCGTCTTTTCGCTACCTTGATACTTCTCTTTTAGAGTATTCCAGATGTCTTTTGCTGTTTTACAACTACGAATGTAATTGTAAACCACAGGAGGTAGAGCACCTCTTAGTTCCCTCATGCACCACTTTTCATTATCCTTCAGTCGTTTTCGTTGATCTTCAACATCAGGAGATCCAGTGGATGGACCAATTTGTTGAACATTTGCAGGAACTTGAACTGTTCCATTGATACAATTCCAAAGTTCTTCATCAATTCCATTTAAGTAATCTTCCATTCTATCAGCCCACTGATCATAGTATTATGGAATTAACATCGGAATTTTGGTTGAAGAACCAAGCAAATGAGAGAATGAAGTCATTGTGTTCATGTTGAAGTTCGCCATTGATGAACAAAAAACAAATCACTGAAAACTTGAGAACTTGACGAATTTCAGAATTCGATCAAACGAATTGATCAAAAATCACTAATCGATTACTCGACTTAACAATTCAGCTGTAGAATCAATTCAAATCTGAAGATCAAAAGTGATTTTCAAAACCAAAATTGCATGGAAAATTTTGAGTAAATTTTGTAACTCAAAAAGCAAATGATTCTTATACGAAAATCAGATCTAAGCAGTTTGAATCCTGCTCTGATACCAATTGAAGAGAATTGTTATCGAGAATTAAGATGTGAAACAATAGATTTGAATGATGAATGATAAAGAACACACGAAGTAAATATTAATCAGATCTCGTTTTATTAAGACTGATTACAGAGTAAGCTGAAGAGAGTTTTTGTGTTTCGATATTGTTCTTCTACTTCAAGCCTAAGTCCCTATTTATAGGAAACTTACAAAAAGTATACTAAGTCTATACAATGAAATTTCTCATGCTACACTTCGCATATAATATTGACTTAGTAAAATAGCATACAAAATGTGAATCATTACAAGACACACTATTCGACTTTTACAACTAACATCTACATCGGACACGTTTAAGTTATATGAGGCTCGAGCTCGAGCTCGGCTCGATTCGAGTTTTCTTTTAATAAGATCGGCTCGAGCTCGTAAAGAGTTATACAAGCTCGGCTCAGGCTCGAGCTCGGCTCATTTTTCGTTTAATGTACCTAAATAAGCTTAAGTTCGGCTCAAGCTCGTTAAGAAGCTCGTTTACTAATACCCGAAATCCATAATTTCCCAAATATGTTTTTATTTTAATATATGAAAATAATAATAAATTATATTATATAAAGGATCGTTTAGGCTCGCGAGCCTAATCGAGCTTAGTGACATAGGCTCGAGCTCGATCTCGGCTCGGGCTCGTTTAAAACTGGTTTCGAGTCGAGCTTTTAACGAGTCGATCCCGAGTAGCTAGTGAGTAGCTTGGCTTGTTTGCACCCCTAAGGTAGACTACAACCCGAGTTCGGAAACTGTGCGCTACTACAGACCCTACTGTCTCACGTACTCGAGACTTGGAGATAGACTACTATTTCAGAGGCCAACATTCTTTTTAGAACCTTATCACAGCTCGGGCAGAGGCAAGAGAGTAATAGGAAAGACACACGACATCCAAAGAGAGGAGGATTGCAGCCAAGCATTGATTGGCAGAGCTGAAAGGTGCATCGAATTTGCCTCAGGCATCGCAAGGGACAGATCGTCGTGAGTTGAGTTCATACCACTCACAAGACCTTATAAATTAGGTTGATGAGTATGAGTTGGTGCTACTCGATTCTAGGCGTAAGCACAACACTGCGATTTAAGCGGTCATACTAATCGAGAGATCTAGTTGCTATTAGAACTTTTCCTTACATGAAGGTGAGACAGACCTGCATCGAGGTCAAAATTTTCACTGAAACCATAATTACTAGAATCATATTAACAAAATGGGTTTACGGCAGATCCATCAGACTCAAAGGTGTTGGGTTTTGAGCATTCTAACACTCCTAAGTGTACATGCAACCCTAAATACCTTGGATCTATGTTTTCTCTATTATACATGCAAATAAGAACTTCCAAGGTATTATCCTAATCTAGCATACAAAAACAATGAGTGTAACAAGATAGAATACATACCTCTTTGATGTAGAAAGTCTTCATGAAGCTTGAGTGCCTAGCCCCAATAGTGTGGAAGCCTCAAATGGAATCACAATCACCAAAACACTTGGAATAACTTGAGAGAATTCTACAACTCATGAAATCGGCTAGCCCTTTTACTTCACACTCTAGTGGCCGATTTTGGTCAAGAATAAGATGCTTATATAGTTAGGGTTACACCATGTAAACCCTAATTGTCATGGCCTTTCATTTCCATGATCCATGGGTACAAATACACCATGGAGTATCCATGGACCATCCTATGGGTTTTAGCCCAACTTGATTATCCGTGGAGCATTAGCCCACTATACAAGTATGGATGATTTACACAATCAACCCATATATTTAATTAGTCTTCTTTTGATCACTTAATTAATCCTAGATTAATTCTTGATCAATACTAATTAAATAATCTTATTATTCTTATTATTAATATACTAGAACTTATAATATATTAATAACCATATGTGTCTTATTTCTCTCATTATAGTCTATCCAAGTGCATAATGGTATGCAACCCAAATGGACCATGCTGGGTCGGGTCAAGTCTTACCAATTATAGTTATGGACTTAGACATTAATCCAACAAAAGGTCTATTAAGTCTTAATCATACCACTAAGCATAGATCAAATGGTCGTAAGAAAGACCTAGCTTGGATCAAATTTCAAGGTTTCACTTGGATCCAGAACTACTAAAATACATGAGTTTATCATATAAAGACCCTCGTTATGAATTGTTTTCAGAACACCATAAAACAATCGAAATGCATTACAAAATGAACTAAGATAAACGTAGTTAGAAAACTCGCGACGTAGTCATCCTAAAAACTCATTTCTGTCACACCTTCAAACACCTTGGTTGGGAGGTGCCTTCTTCGTAGACCTATAGGGTGCGATCATACCAGCGCTAATGCATCGGATCCCATCAAAACTCCCCAGCTAAGTGTGTGGACAAACATGTGATGGGTTTTAGCCATAAGAACTTTCCTATGTGCGCATGCAAAACCCTAATGATTGGATCTAGGCTTTCTAATTAAACATGCTTTGAATCCAAGACTTCTAATGAATAATTAGGTTAAATAACAACATTGAAACAGATCTAGAACCATACCTTTGAATTCCTTGTTGATCTTGTTGTCTTGGAGCTTCTAGAGTCACAAATGCCACTCCTCTAATGGCTTACAAACACCAATAGCAAGAAAGATGATTTAGGAGAGAGGAGAGGGGAGGAAATCGGCCAGGGTTCTCTTAATTTAGGAGAGGTTCCGATTTCCCTTAGCCATGGGGTCTATTTATACTTGTAGACTCCTTAAGGGTTACAACCTAAACCTTAATTGGATAATCTTCTCTTAAGGCTATCCAAATCCTTTCCATAGATAAGTCATGGACGATTTTGAAGCTCATCCTAGCTTCTAGAATCCGTCCACTATATATCTATAAGGATTTATAGTCTAAAGCTTAATTATCAAACAATTGACAGTTTATACCCTCTTATTTAATTAATCTCTTTAACTCACCAAATTAATTCCAATTAATTCTATGACTTATATTAATCAAATAACAATATATTATTCTTTATATTATTCTCATAATATATTAATAATATTTACTCTCTCATAATAAATCATCCTATCAAGTTGCTATGGTGAAGGCAACCAAAAAGGACCATGCACAACCGGGTCAAATACTTGCCAAATATAGTTGCAGCCTTAGACACCATTCCAATAGTCTCCCACTTGGATAAGTCTAGTAACTATATGCACAAGTACAATTCGGTTTGCAATTGTAGCTGTCAAAGACGCTGTCAAACTCTGATCTAATGAATCTTGTCCTTTAGATAAGGGATCGTACAGTCCTCTATTAGATATCATGCTGACAATCCTATGGAATAGTTAGTCAAGCGTTTAGGTTTCTCGATCTCTGATTTAGTCGACATAGAACTTAATCGAACACATCAATTCAGTTCTGACCGGGCCTGGCACATATATCTAGGTTTTAAGACTATATGATATTATCGTGTTGCGATCACCTTTTATATCGTATTCCATAAGGTGATTCCAGCAAGTGCGGGTTTGTTCCAATGCTCAAAACTAGTTCATAAGCACTCATGAACGTTGCAGCAACCCTTTGCTATGTCTAAAACCATTTAGGCAATCTACACACCAATTCATGACAATCTTCATTCATATCTACTTCCAACATATGAACGATTGTGGACAATTTGAACAATTCAATTATTCCTAATAAACTCAATTATTCTGGAAGTCAAAACATTCAAAGTGAAACAATAGCTAAACAATTAACATAAGATAGTAACATTACTCATAAGTAAAACTCCTTTATTTAATCATCAAATGTTAATTACATTTATGTATTACACGTTTCTAATACTATGTAATCTATGCTAATATCATCCTTCAGCCCAATACTCCTAGCATGCTGCAAGTGCTTAACCCTACTCAGTCCCTTCGTAAGCGGATCTGCTGTGTTATCTTCTGATGATATCCTCTTCACTACGAGTTGTCCTTCTTCTACACGATGTCTAATGAAGTGATATTTTCTGTCGATATGTCTTGATCTACCATGATCCCTCGGTTCCTTGGTTAAGGCAACCGCTCCTTCGTTATCACAGAAAATCTCCATGGGCTCCTTTATGGTAGGTACAACTCCAAGATCACCGATGAAGTTCTTTAGCCATATTGCCTCCTTCGACGCTTCGCTCGCTGCAATGTACTCTGATTCGCATGTTGAATTAGCTACAGTCTCCTGCTTGGAACTCTTCCATGTCACTGCTCCTCCATTTAGGGTAAAGTCCCAGCCCGACTGCGAACGATAGTTGTCCCTGTCGGTCTGAAAATTGGCGTCACTATACCCTCGCACCTTCAAGTCATCACTCCCTCCGAGGACTAAGAACCATTCCTTCGTCCTTCGAAGGTACTTGAGGATATTCTTTACCGCAATCCAATGTGCTCTGCCAGGATTCCCTTGATATCTGCTAACCATGCTCAAAGCGAAGGCTACATCAGGGCGAGTACAAGTCATAGCGTACATGATTGAGCCAACTGCGGAAGCGTATGGTACTCGGCTCATTTCTGCTATCTCAGCTTCGGTACTCGGACTTTGAGTCTTACTCAACTTGGCATTACTTTGTATCGGTAATTCTCCCTTCTTCGAGTTTTCCATACTAAAACGTTTTAGTACTTTATCCAAGTAAGTATTCTGACTAAGTCCAATTAGTCTCTTACTTCTTTCTCTTACTATCCTTATTCCCAAAATGTAAGAGGCCTCTCCGAGGTCTTTCATAGCGAAGCACTTCCCGAGCCAGGACTTAACCTCCTGTAGAGTCGGGATGTCGTTTCCTATGAGTAATATGTCATCGACATATAGAACGAGGAAGCTTACTATACTCCCACTGGCTTTGACATATACACATGATTCATCTTTGCTTCGTACAAATCCAAACTCTTTGACTTTCTCATCAAAGCAAAGATTCCATCCGCGAGACACTTGCTTAAGTCCATAAATGGACTTCTCAAGCTTACACACTCTATTTGGATGCTTCGGATCCACAAACCCCTCTGGCTGAGCCATGTAAACATCCTCAGCCAACTTTCCGTTAAGGAAAGCGGTCTTGACATCCATTTGCCAAATCTCATAATCATGAAATGCGGCAATTGCTAGCATCACTCTAATAGATTTAATCTTCGCAATTGGTGAGAAGGTCTCATCATAGTCAACTCCGGGAGTTTGAGTAAAGCCCTTCGCAACCAATCGCGCTTTATATGTATGTACTTTTCCATCCACGTCGGTCTTCTTCTTGAAGATCCATTTGCACCCAACGGTCTTACATCCGGGCACATAATCACCCAAATTCCAAACTTGGTTGTCATACATGGATTGGATCTCGCTATCCATTGCCTCTTTCGATTTTGCAGACTCCGGGCCTGCCATGGCTTCCTTATAGCTATTAGGTTCGTCAAGATTTACTAGTGTACCATCACTAATATACGTGTCCCCTTTGGTAGTAATATGAAAACCATAAAACTGGGGATGAACTCTAACTCTATCGTAACGTCTAAGAGGTAAGGATTCGTCAATCGGTTCAACCGGAGTTTCCTCCTCGGGTTGAGTGCCAGCGGTAGAGGTTCCTTCATCTATCGACTCTTGAATCTCTTCAAGCTCGATTTGCCTCCCACTGTCTCCTTGGCTTATGAGTTCTCGGTCTCGGAAAACTCCTCTCCTCGCAACGAAGACAACATTGTCCTTCGGTCTATAGAAGAGATATCCAAAGGATGTCTGCGGGTAGCCGATGAAAATACATCGCTCACTTCGAGGTTCGAGCTTGTCGTGAGTATCTCGTCTTACGAAAGCCTCGCAACCCCAAACCTTGATATGTGCCAACGAGGGAGCTTTCCCTGTCCACATCTCGTGAGGTGTTTTGGCAACCTTCTTAGTAGGGACTCGGTTAAGGATATGGGCGGCAGTCTCTAAGGCATAACCCCATAAAGAGATAGGTAGTGAAGCACGACTCATCATAGAGTGAACCATATCCAATAAGGTTCGATTACGCCTTTCTGCCACACCATTTAACTGCGGTGTCCTAGGAGGCGTCAATTGCGAAACTATTCCAAACCCCTTGAGATCATCGTGGAATTCAAGACTTAGGTACTCTCCTCCTCGATCGGATCGAAGCATCTTGATTTTCTTGCCCAATTGATTCTCCACTTCATTCTTAAACTCTTTGAACTTTTCAAAGGTTTCTGACTTTTGCTTGATTAAGTAGATATACCCATATCTACTATAATCATCGGTAAAAGTCACGTAGAAGCGGTTCCCATCCTTCGTGGTTGATCTAAACGGTCCACATACATCGGTATGTATTAGGTCCAATAGACCCTCACCCTTTTCACACGTACTCGTGAAGGGTGATTTAGTCATCTTTCCAAGTAAACAAGACTCGCATGTGTCATCTTCCCTAAGGTCGAATGACTCCAACACTCCATCCTTTTGGAGTTGGGCTATGCGTTTCTTGTTGACATGTCCAAGACGACAGTGCCACAAGGATGCTTTATCCATACTCGTAGAAGAATCTATATTCAAAACATCATTTCCTAAGTTATCAACAATCATAACAGTTTTGTATATTCCATTACATGGTATAGCTTCAAAGTAAAAGACACCATTTAGATAGGCCAAAATAGAACCATTCTCATTATTAAAAGAAAATCTAAATCCTTGTCTATATAAACCATGAAATGAAATGATGTTTCTAGCCATTTCTGGCGAATAGCAACAATTGTTCAAATCTATACACAAATTATTCCTAAGCACTAAAGAATACACTACAATCTTGGTCACAGGCGACGATCTTCTGTTCCCCATGATTAGATTGATCCTTCCTTGCTCCACATCCCTACTTCTTCTTAGTCCCTGCACATTAAAACAAATGTGATAACCACAACTGGTATCAAGAACCCAAGAAATAAAATGATTAGAATCGTTAGATTTAATTGTGTATATACCTGCGAAAGATGGCTTGATCTTTCGTTCATTGATTGCTTGCAGGTACTTTGGGCAGCTTCTCTTCCAATGTCCTATCTTGTGGCAGTGGTGGCACTCTGCCTCCTTCTGGTTAGGACAGGGCTTAGCGGGATCAACTTTGGTCCCACTAGAAGAGGCACCATCTCGGGCTTTGACCTTGCGATAGTTCTTCAATGAAGCCTTCCTCTTCTTTCCCTTTCCTTGACCAATAGCCAAGACAGGAGCAGCAGACGGATTGGGAGTTGGTGCAACAGACTTGTCTTTGAAGTTGCTCTCAGCAACCCGCAAGAGACCTTGGAGTTTGCTTAGGGTGACGTCTTCTTTGTTCATGTGGTAGGTCATCGTAAATTGGTTGTACATCGGAGGCAAAGAGTGAAGCACCATGTCGATCGCCAAGTCTTCCCCAAAGTCAACATTTAACTTGCGAAGGCGGTCGACATACCTTTGCATCTTTTGCAGCTGCACGGTAAGAGATTCTCCATAACCCATCTTAGCGGAAATCATGTTAGTGAAAATCTTGTAACGCTCTTGTCTCGCGTTTTGGTGGTATCTCTCTAATAACTCTTGATGCATCTCGTACGGGTACATGTCCTCGTAGGACTTTTGGAATTCGGAGTTCATGGTGGCAATCATGATGCAATGTACCTTCGTTGCATCTCGCTCATGAGTTTCAAAAGCGGTTATTTCGGCCGGAGTAGCGATTTCAGGGTTGATCTTCTCGAGCTTCTCATCGAGGACATACTCCTTATCCTCATAGCGAGCAATGGTGCGAATGTATCTTATCCATTCGCTAAAGTTCGTTCCATCGAAGGTGACCTTTTGGCAAAGGCTCATCAACGTGAAAGAACTAGCAGCAGCGTTGTTTGCGTTCGACATCTTTGAAAAGAAAAGGACAAAGATAGATTAGAACAAGAATCCCTAATTATCACCCAATAAGAAAAATTAGGGCTAGGATCCAACAATAACATTTACATACTAGAAAAGGGATGCCGTAATCTAACATGCAAATAAATTGAAGGTAAGTGAATGACGATTCACTAATTCTCCATCACAAAAACCTAAACTATTAGTCCTAAGTGTATTGAGAATTCCTAGGTTCGGATGAGATTCATTGAAACTACTCAATGGCATGTTTAAATCTCGATATGCCCCTCTTGTTTGTGACTGGGATGTCGAGGATCACAAAGCGGGTGTGAATTACCACGCAAATTCAAATGGTGCCTTCATTGTAACGATCACCTATTCGATGTGTGGTAAACCACACATGCTCCATCGAACTATGATAAACAATGAATCACCCTTTGCCACCTTTGCTTAGAACCAATTAGTGAGCCGGTAAACCACACACGCTCCACTAACTTCTTAGCAAGGGTGCAAAGTGTAATTTCATGGGATTGCATCAATTCACTTTTCCTAAAGTAACTAAGATTGGGAAATTTCAAAATATGTGTAGTTACTTTGTATTACTTATTATAATTTTAATGAGAGGATGAGGTTGCCCTATCCTACCCGTTCGGCTAACGACCCTCCACCAATCAAGCAAGCGGTGGGTGTGAGTGTACACCCATTAAGCACCATTTTATAGGCCGCAACCTTATACCCACCTTATAGATCGGCTTCGTGAATGAGGCCTACTAACGGTAAGACTAGCATTTAGTTATACATATTTATATTATCCTAGTAATATCATATTAGTATAGGGTTGTATTTTAAACCTTTTAAAATCTAGGGTTTGAAATTTAAGTTGTCTAAATTAAAACTTTTAATCACAAATATAAATTTCAAAACTTGAGGGCAAGTTTTAAACATTTAAAACATGGAGGATCAAATAACAAATAATTCCAATTAACAATTAATATCCTAATTATCTATATTTGATTTTATTCAAGATTTCTTTGAAAGATAATTACCAAAATCATTAAAATAATTAATTAATTATCATATAAGGAAATTAAATATTTTATTAGTTGATAAATACCTTTAACTAGATCAAGATAATAGTCATATATATCAAAAAATCGGATTTAGGTTGATCTATTATGATTAAGGCAAGTTTCCATAAGATAATTATGAAAAAATTCCGAATCTGGCCATTCTTGACACCTGGACTCACCGAGTGCACAAAGGGACTCGCCGAGTCAGGCCTACTCGCCGAGTCCACTTTGGAACTCGCCGATTCCATGACTCAGAAACCAAAAAATCGAATTTTTCAGGTTTGTTTCAGTTAGTCAAGCAACAATTTAAAGAAAACCAAGCTAGGCTCTGATACCACTGATGGGTTTTAGCCATAAGAACTTTCCTATGTGCGCATGCAAAACCCTAATGCTTGGATCTAGGCTTTCTAATTAAACATGCTTTGAATCCAAGACTTCTAATGACTAATTAGGTTAAATAACAACATTGAAACAGATCTAGAACCATACCTTTGAATTCCTTGTTGATCTTGTTGTCTTGGAGCTTCTAGAGTCACAAATGTCACTCCTCTAATGACTTACGAACACCAATAGCAATAAAGATGATTTAGGAGAGAGGAGAGGGGACGAAATCGGCCAGGGTTCTCTTACTTTAGGAGAGGTTCTGATTTCCCTTAGCCATGGGGTCTATTTATACTTGTAGACTCCTTAAGGGTTACAACCTAAAACTTAATTGGATAATCTTCTCTTAAGGCTATCCAAATCCTTTCCATAGATAAGTCATGGACGATTTTGAAGCTCATCCTAGCTTCTAGAATCCGTCCACTATATATCTATAAGGATTTATAGTCTAAAGCTTAACTATCAAACAATTGACAGTTTATACCCTCTTATTTAATTAATCTCTTTAAGTCACCAAATTAATTCCAATTAATTCTATGACTTATATTAATCAAATAACAATATACTATTCTTTATATTATTCTCATAATATATTAATAATATTTACTCTCTCATAATAAATCATCCTATCAAGTTGCTATGGTGAAGGCAACCCAAAAGGACCATGCACAACCGGGTCAAATACTTGCCAAATATAGTTGCAGCCTTAGACACTATTCCAACAACATGATCCTAAGATGAGCAAAGCTTAACGCCCGTACGAAACCTACTTATACCCACTACCATAAATCCGTCTCAGGAACGTTAGTAGAAACACTAGGAATAGTACAGTAATGTGCAAAATTTATATATGTGAATATATATCGTAAGAGTGCACTTGAGATAATTATCCCCACTCACGAAGTCGTTTTTCATCGTAAAACAGAGCTATGTCTTCAACAAGAGGCAACTAACCAACTAGCAGGCGCCAACCCTGCAGATAGACTCTGCTACTTTTCAAGCTACAGTCACGGCAGTCGTGGCAGCCGTCATGGCGCAGCGCAATGCTAACCACGCCAGCAGACACAGAGATGGTGTCGGAAATACTAACCACAATACTACCAACGAAAATTCCTCAGGCCACAAACCTACGAAAAAGAAGCGAAAGTTTTGGAACAAAAAGGAGCGTAACCAATCTCAAAGATCAGCTAAAAGACAACAACCCATGGCCATCCATGCCGTTACAACAACAGTCATGCCACACGCCTCGACATTAGCCACAAGGTCTATCACCCAAGCACTGGCCAGACCATATAAGGGATCACTCCCAAGGTGTAACAAGTGTGGCTACCATCACACAGGAGCTTGCCGGATTTTACACTGTAACAACTGCAAACAAGAAAGGACATACCGTCCGGTGCTGCAAGGCCCTGGCCCAGCATCCCCCTTCAATCACTAGCACCAAGATAGGCCCAGTATGCTACCTATGCGGCGAAACGGAACACTTCAAGAGAGAATGCCCAACTGAGAAGAATGATGGGGGAGCAGGAGGAGTGTGATGAACACACCAGCAGGAGTAGCAATGGAACCGTATTAGGACTTTTGTAATGTTTCCAACGACAAAAAACGTTTAAGTACCATATGTTTGTAATGAATTTGATATGCTTGCTAAAATCACCGTCTTTCTAAAAGTAGTTAAAATACTCTCTCGTTCAAATCAAACCAAAGACACTCATATATGTCATTAGTGTTGGATTAGTGTCTAAGTCAATAACTATTTTGGTATGTACTTGACCCGATGGTGCATGGTCCTTTTGGGTTGCCTTTACCAAAGCAACTTGATTGGAGAAATAAATAGAGAGAGAGGTTATTATGATTTATTAATATGTTATAAGAATAATATATTAAAGGAGAAATCATATTTGTTTAATTAATATTGGTCAATAATTAATTATGAATTAATTTTGTGGTCAAATGTAATTAATTAAACGAGAGGGGCTGAATTGTAATTATGTGATAGTTACAAAATAAGGTAAGCATTATCTTAAGGATAGGTTGGAAGAATTTGAGGTGATAAGGACCTTAGAATTTGACCATGATTCGGATTCAAGGCTTATCTTATGGGTTGCTTGGTAAGCAAGCAACTAGATAAGGATAAGGACTAAAACCTTATCTCTACACCTATATAAACCCCCTTTGGCTCATGATTTCGTTCAGACCTTCCCAAGGCACTTAGGGACGAAATCTTATACCTCTCCTCTCTCTTTATACCTTCTCCATTTGCTCTTGGTGTTTTTAAGCCATTAGAGGAGTGACACTTGTGACTCTAATCCTTCCAAAGTCAATACAAGGAGATTTGGGATTGTTATTGCTACATAACAATCAAGGTAACATTATAAACCTATTCTCATGTTAATATGATTATTTGAATGCTAGAATTAGGTTTTATAGCCTTGGATAACTTGCATGTGTAATAGAGAAACCTAGATCTAAGCATTAGGGTTTGTATGAGCACATAGGATGTCTTATGACCAAAACCCATCAGTGGTATCAGAGCCTAGACTGGTTTCAATTGTATTGATGCATTACATGTTCAAAAAAATTCGATTTTTGATGTTCTGGAGGCTGGACTCGCCGAGTCCATAGCTGAACTCGCCGAGTCCATCCAGACTCGACGAGTCCATGCCTGACTCGACGAGTCAACTCGTCAGATGGAGTATATCTCAGGATTTCTTGCTGTTTTTGCTTTGGGATAGTTACCTTATCATATTAGATCAATATAAATCCGATTTTATGATATATTTGACTATATTCTTGATCTAATTGAAGATATTTATCAATTAATAAGATAATTGTTTCCTTATGTGATAATTGATTAATTATTTTGACTAAATTGATAAATTGTTTTGCAAGAAATCATTAAATAAATCAAATATGGATAATTATGTGATTAATTGTTAATTTAGATTATTTGTTATTTGATCCTCGTTGTTATGAAATGTTTCATATTTTCCCCTTTAGGTTTTATAGTTTAAATTTGAACCTAAAAGTTTTATTTTTTGAAATTTAAATAGTTAAAACCCAAATGTTTTGAAATGTTTCAAAACTTGCCCTCAAGGTTTGGAATTTAAATTTTGATTAATTGTTTAATTTTGATGTATATTTAAATTCTAAACCCTAATGTTTGAAATGTTTCAAAACTTGCCCTCAAGTTTTGGAATTTAAAAGTTGATTAAAAGTTTATTTAGGAATGTTAGATTCTAAAACTCTAGTATTGTTTTGAAAAAGTTCAAATCACTCCCTTTATGGTTTTATTAATTAATTAAGGTGTATAATTAAAAGAGGTTTAATAAATCCATAAAAGTTTAGGTTTACAATTTAATTGAATTAAAAGTATAATTGTTAAATTAGACCACCTAGTATTTTGAAAGTATAAAATACACCCTATACTATATATAACATTAAAAGTCTAACATTATATATATGTATGAGTAAAAGTCAGTCTTACCGTTAGTAGGCCTCATTCACGAATCTGGTCTGTAAGGGGTGTTTAAGGAAATTTCCTATAAAATGGCGATTGAATGGGTATCCACTCTTACCCACCGCACTCTTGACTAGTGGAGGGTCGTTAGCCGAACGGGTAGGATAGGACAAAACCTTTCATTATAAGTATAATAAAGTACAAAAGTAACTAAATGTTTTAAAAATTCCCAAATCTTAGTTACTTAGGCAAAAGTGAATTGATGCAACTCCATGAAATTACACTTTGTGCCATTGCAAAGACGTTAGCGGAACGTGTGTGGTTTACCGGCACACTAAATGGTTCTAAGCAAAGGTAGCAAAGGGTGACTCAATGTTTGTTATAGTTCGGTAGAGCGTGTGTGGTTTACCGGCACATCGAATAGGTGACCGTAACATGTGAGGGCACCATGTAAGTTTGCATGGTTATTCACACCCGCTTTGTGATCCTCGGCATCCCAGTCACAAACAAGAGGGGCATATCGAGATTTAAACATGCCATTGAAAGTTCAATGAATCTCAAAGGATCTAGGAGTTTTCATAGATTTAAAACTTAAATTCCTTTTCGTTTCTCGTGGTGGAAATTAGTGAATCGTCATTCACTTACCTTCAAATATTCTGCAATTAGGGTTACGGCATCCCTCTCCCGAGTTGTAGAATATTGTGTGGGGTCCTAGCCTTAGTATCTCATTTGGGTGATTTCTTAAGGACTCATTCAATCAACTAACTTGAATTTGTTTTCTCCCGTTTTGTAGATGTCAAAGTTCGACAACTATGGTCTTCCCAAATCCCGTGGAACAAGCTTTCCACATGAAGATGATATTCCACGATTCGATCGAGGAAAAAGAAATCATGCTTCACTTCCTCCACCTCCTCCAATTATTCTCCCTAACCCACAAGTTCGAAGGATTGAAAAGTTCAAGATCACTCAAGCCCTTTTGGCAAGTAAACATAAAGAAGGAAAGTCGGTGTGTGCACACGTCCTAGGGATGAAGTCACACATTGATAGGTTAAGAATGTTGGGAGCCGTTGTCTGTGAGGAAATGGCTGTTGATTGGGTTCTTCAGTCACTTCCTAACTCATATAGTGAGTTCGTAAGAGAGTACTATATGATGAACCGCGACGTGGCCCTTATAAATCTCACCTATATGCTTATTGCTGCTGAATCAATAATGGTTTGGCGCAATAGAAAAGCAAAGTTGATTGGTGAATCTACCTTCAAGACCTCTATGGATATAGACAATGACAACGAAAGACATGCTATGATCGAAAAGTTTGATCATAAGAGAAAGGCAATGTCTGAAGTAGTTCCATGTCATGTTCCAAAAGAGTCAATTTGCTTTTATTGCCAAGAGAAAGGGCATTGGAGACGAAGCTGCCCCATTTACCTAAGAGATCTAAGAGATGGGAGAGTCGAAACGTATGGCTCTAATATAGGTAAAATCCATTAACTAACTCTTTTAAGCTTCTATTCTAGATTCTTTATACATAATGTGATAAGATTGCAATTGATGTTTTGTAGGATCAAAGAAAAGAAAGGAAGCTGAAGGGAAGAAGTGAGCAGAATCTAACCGTGAAGGAATGGATTTTGATCGCATTTCTTGAAGATTAGATTCTTGAACTACTACTTAGAGTTAGAATTAGATTGCTAAGAAAGATGTATTAGCATAGTTTTTCAATGAACTGCATTGTAAGGACAATTTTTTTTCCGCAATAAAATAAATTTTGATTTTATATTATTTATTTATCCTTGCAATGGCGTATATGAAAAAAAAATGTTGTTTGAATGTTTCTATTATTAGTAATAATGGATTTGGTTCTTCTTATGTTATTTATGGAAAGTTGAGAATTTACCAAATAGGGAGAGTTTCTCATCGCCCAAGTTTCAATTGGACAGAAACTTGGAATCATGCAACTTGGTTGCACGATGAATGAGAAATTTCATATTTTCGAATTTAGACTAATTCATTGACAAAGTGTCAAGTGAAGGACTAGGAGATCAAGCACACAAAGTTGCGTGTTGATCAAGTTCCCCATAAGAGTAACAATGATATTCGTCATGATTACTAACGGTTTAGCAAATATGATTATACTTACAAGATTAAGTGTAATTCTGAATTGATTGAAAAGTTTTAATCAATAGCAGAACGAATAAGAAGAATCAAGTAGGCAGAAAGATAAAAGTTTTTCCATTATAAGAAGAAGGGAGAGTAGCTTTTATGCTTTATGATAGGTCATAATGATTAAATATCTCAATTGATCCTCTAAGTAAGTCTTAGTACAATTGTATGTTTAAGAAGAGGAATCAAGGATTGAAGAAATGGTCAAATCAATCATACTTCGTTCAAAAACAAGTCTTAGAGTTAAGATTGTGACATTGAGTGACAAGAATTAAGAAGGTTTGTAACATTCATCAAATGTGGAAAGTTGTGATGTCTTGGATAAGACAAAGACCAACTAGGACCAATTTATGAAGAGTTTTGATAAAAGCTACACTAACTCTTGAATATTTGTTTGTCAAGAAATGTTTTGACAAGAGAATCTTATATGTCAAGGAGTCAGTGAGAGTCTTAATGGTCTTGAAAGGTTTCAAGAACAAATCAAATAAACCTCATCAATCATCACTAGCACACGAGTTGAGGTTTACAGTCTATCGTGTTGACATTATTTTATTTATGTGCCAATCCAATCGAGTTAAATATGCATGTGAGTCCTATGAGTTCTCATTTGAATGCATAAAAGGCAAGGACGTTGATCAATAGAAAGTACATTGATAGGAAAAGGTGAGCTGCTTAACTGCTTGGAAGACATGGTGGGCAGCTGTGCTACCATAAGGCAAGAAATCGAGATTATGAAAGTTCGATCCATATGAGTTTGAATTTGTCGTAAACTTTGGTTTTAACAAATTCACATGGATAGGAACACATACACCGTTTAAATCTAAGTGTCATAAGATTTCCTCCTTCATGAAAATGATTGTGAGGAAATGCTTTCACTAAGTAATATTTTAAGAAGATAGTGATTGTAAAATTGCATTCTCGAATTCAATTATGGTTACGGTATCCCTTTCCATAATTTGAATTGTGAGGTTTGGCAATTAGTCTTAAGTGTTTAGACACACATATGAACTATTGAAGGCAAAGGTGTATAAGTTCAAGAAGCCTTGATAAAAGATTATCAAAGCACTAAGTATTAGAAACATGAACTTAAGAAATTCAATAAGCATTGTTTTTCATAAAGTTAAGATGTTTAAGAATAATGTTGAAGGTAGTGGGAGCATAAGTGTTATGTTTTATAATAATCATCATGATAGTGGGAGCATAAAAGTTATGATTGTATGATTATTAAGGCACATATTGCAAGTTGGCAATATTAATTATAGAAAACAAGAGTTATACCGTGCAAAGTCGTAAGGGTTGTAAAGTTGTTTTGCTATAATTAAGGGAGAGAATATTATGCTTCATTTCAAATCTAAAGGATTAGGTTGAGAAATGTTAATAAATTTAGTCAAGGGTACATAGTGTGTTCTTAAAATTTCGATTATGATTACGGCATTCCTCTTCACAATTCGAATTTTGAGAACATAGCAAATAAAACATTATGCGTCGTGTCTAAGACTAATGCTTAAATGTTTGACCATTCTAAAATTTTTTCAAATGTCTAGCGCATTTATAGGGAAAAGGGACTAGAATTGGTTTTGACTAAAACAATTAAACAACTATCAAAGGACAATCCAATGTTCGACGAGGATTGGTCGCTTGTGAGTAGTTGGAAGCATAGTATTGGAAAATATGGAAATGTTTCCATATTGGATGGACCATATCGACACTATTATGAATAAATAAGATTCTATTAAGAATAAGTTGTCATATGGAAAATATGGAAATGTATCCATATTGGGAATTGAATATTGAAAAATCTATGACTAGATTAGAAACTTTTATGCAAAAGGATGTTCAAAGGAATGTACTTTGAGTGAGAGACATCATATCTAAGGAATTGTCTGTTAACAATCTCCGATAGAGGACTTTGTAATATCATTGGCAATAGTTTTTGTGACTTTGGTGCAATGACATTACGAAAGGATAGTTGCATAAAATGTTAGAATCTAGCATATTCTATAAGTAGCAAGAATTTGATATTCTTTAACTTATGAAAAATGGATTTGGAAGTTGTGAAATGAGAATGATTGGAAATGTGTTCAATTTGATCTATTTCACAAAGTAAGAACCATAGGTAAACATTGTGTGCATGATAGGAGCATGGTACAAGTGTAATAATTCAAGTAAGAAGTTGATTACCCGAAACGACAAATAATGAGTAATCGATATGGTGATAAATAAAAGGAGTTTTATTTATACTCAAAGGTTTGAGGCCATATGGGATTAGTATTATTCTTGTGTTTCACATTTGCATGTTTTGACTTCCAGAATAATTGAGTTTATTAAGAATAATCGAATTATTCGAATGAGCCACAGTCGTTCATATGTTGGAAGTAGATATGAATGAAGACTGTCGTGAATTGGTGTGTGGATTATCTAAAAGAGTATTAGACATAAGCAAATGTTTGCTGGAACGTTCATGAGTGCTTATGAATATGAATTTGAGCATTGGATTAAACCCACGCTCACTTGGATCACTCCATGAATTGCATCACGAGTGATTGGTGAGATGATAACATCTTATATTCTTGAAACCGAGATGTGTCAGTTGTATCTTGCAAATCGGTTGCACGTTGATAATATGTAAACACACCAGTAACTTGGTGTTATAAAACATATTGTTGTGTGTGATTCGGTGAGTGAGTGCAAACAAGCATTGTATCAAAGTTTATCCGTTCCTTTTATCCAAAGTAGGATAAAAGCGATATCTTTGGGCCCCTCGATGATTTAGTAATGACAAACGTAAATGCTCGGCTGGGCTAGGGCTAATTTGATTTGTTCAATTAGTCAGTCGTCATAAATCGGGAATCTAGATATAGTACAAAGAGAATGATTAGAAATCATGTCTCATACGATATCTAGAATGGAGGAATATATGATCCCTTATCTAAGGACACGCGTATCTGATAGGATCAGAGTTGACAGCGGCTTTGGAAAGCTACGATTGCAGATCAGGATCTGAAGTCATACGCAAAATAGTTATTAGACTTATCCAAGTGGGAGACTGTTGGATTAGTGTCTAAGTCCATAACTATTTTGGTATGTACTTGACCCGATGGTGCATGGTCCTTTTGGGTTGCCTTCACCAAAGCAACTTGATTGGAGAAATAAATAGAGAGAGAGAGAGAGGTTATTATGATTTATTAATATGTTGTAAGAATAATATATTAAAAGAGAAATCATATTTTTTTAATTAATATTGGTCAATAATTAATTATGAATTAATTTTGTGGTCAAATGTAATTAATTAAACTAGAGGGGCTGAATTGTAATTATGTGATAGTTACAAAATAAGGTAAGGATTATCTTAAGGATAGGTTGGACGAATTTGAGGTGATAAGGACCTTAGAATTCGACCATGATAAGGATTCAAGGCTTATCTTATGGGTTGCTTGGTAAGCAAGCAACTAGATAAGTATAAGGACTGAAACCCTATCTCTATACCTATATAAACCCCCTTTGGCTCATGATTTCGTCCAGACCTTCCCAAGGCATCTTAGGGACGAAATCTTATACCTCTCCTCTCTCTTTATACCTTCTCCATTTGCTCTTGTTGTTTTTAAGCCATTAGAGGAGTGACACTTGTGACTCTAAGCCTTCCAAAGTCAATACAAGGAGATTTGGGATTGTTATTGCTACATAACAATCAAGGTAACATTATAAAACTATTCTCATGTTAATATGATTATTTGAATGCTAGAATTAGAGTTTATAGCCTTGGATAACTTGCATGTGCAATAGAGAAACCTAGATCCAAGCATTAGGGTTTGTATGAGCACATAGGATGTCTTATGACCAAAACTCATCACTTAGGATCATTACCTGTAAGATGTGATGACTTCGTACATACATCGGGGTTAATTATAATCAAAATACTAAAGTCTTGAAACAAATAATTCCATCCTGACTCCTATTCCATGTCTAGTAGTAGGAATTGAGTGGGGCCACCCACTCGACGATTTCACCAATACCAAACTACATACAACGTACATATACCGCTCGATCATAGAATGACCTGTCAGGGATCATGATATCAAGTGTCATTACTAGCTATTGAAATGCATCCACTACCAGTGCTAGGCACTATGGTACGAATAATCTACAGTAATAATAACATCGAACAAAACGGAACACACTGAAAAGAAACAGAAGATACTCTATCACTCTAATGAGCACTTCTTACGAATATAGCTTAACACATGTTTTATCTAAAAAGATATTGATGTCACCATTCAATTTCGATTGGTATAGTCCTCATCTTCCCGATTAAACGGCTACGAAAGGACCCTTCACCTAACCCACCGAATAATGGAACCTTAGTCTCTCATAAACATAAATCTGATACGGACCTCTGGGTCATCTCTCGCTATGAAACCCCAAAACACTCACCAGAGGAGTGTTATACCTTCCGAAACCTTATCACAAGTATTCTAGGAGACCCTTTGGGAATGTCACACATACATCAGAGAAGGTTCAAGCACATAAGCTTGGGACAGATACGGTTAGTCTACCACTACTACGTCTATACGTGGGGATAATGTATAATTAAGATTCTATGGACATTGGATGTGTGCTTCCGCCCTATTTCTTGTTCCTTTTCTGGGTGTGGCCTTGGGGCGGTGTCACCCATTCAACTGTCTTGTTAACCTTAAGTATATACGACCTATATGCGCAAGTTAATGATGGATGGACCAGGTACGAGTCCTGTCATGAACATCGGATCAAGGTTGCCCCGGAGGACGAGTGAACGTCCTATCATCTGAATAAGTCTAGTCGCATAAACCAAACCCACATGCTTCCTATCGAGCTAAGCAATCAAGGACCACTGCAGCAGACGCAATGCAACGCTCCGAGGAGAAGTTATTACTTATGATTTAAGACAGCTAAAGACGTACGAGGTCGGCTAAGTCACTCATGAACTTGAATTATGAGTGGTGGTGTACTCCCTAGAGGTCTGTAGGCACTATCTCCACGACACGAAGCATACAATCTTCACCAATCATAAGAACCTAGAAGGCATGGACAGCGGGGCATGTTATCCCATGAACCGGATCTGGACACCGAGGTTGATGGTTTCAGAAACAATGTCACGAATGAAGCACACGAAAACTCGCTACTCCCGTTCATCTAGGCTCGGGCAAGATGTGTCCGGACCTCAAAAAGTACCATCAGTGGGCAAATAGGAAAGCAGGCATCGCTACACATGTGGGCATGTATCGGACTTGTGCCAATGTCAAGAGAGAATAAAGGAAGCCTTCACGTCTCCTACGACAACCAATGATACCTGAAAGGAAATGGGAGCGGCTAACCATGGGCTTCATAACCAAGCTACCCAAAGGCAATGGATGGTCTCGATACCATTTGGATAACCGTCGACAGACTAGCCAAATCCTCACACTCCCTACTAATCAAAGAAGCCGACACGATGGAGGAATCGACTAGAACATACATCAAAGAGATTACGCGACCACAGGGTCAATTAATATATGTTATCTCTAACAAAGATAGTAGATTCGTTTCATGACCCTGGCGACCCTTGTAGGGAACTAGGTTAGACTTGAGCATGGCCTACAAACAGCAAACCAACGGTCAGAACAAAAAGGGATTGTTCAAAACGTGGGAGACATATTAATAGCTTGGGTGATTAACTTTAGTAAAGCGAGGGAATGCCCACTTACCACTTGGCGAAATCGAAATGAACGAAAGTCTCCACTTTGTAGCGAGGAGCATAAAGGAACACATAGAATACACTATCTTTTCAAAATAATAACTCCTTTAATTTGACTTAGCTCAAGTTACAATAAGAAATTCCAAGGCGTCATTTAATATCAGGCGGATTGGTCCCTGCCATACCAATTTCTTGTACTACGAAAAGCTTTCCCCATCTTTTCTCCAAATTCATGAAGTCCCGGTCAAAGTGCTAATTTTGGGACGAAATTCCCTCTAACAGGGGAATGATGTGACAACCGTCAAATTCTAGTCAAGTCAAAGTCAACTAAGTCAACAAGTCAAACCGATCGACTCAATTAACCCATGGGTACTAGGGCTTACGTTAGGTAATTACTACACAACTCTCTATGCTAATGAGAAATCATCAATTGAAAACTTCGTATATCTAGATTTCATTAATCTAAAAGTGCGTTAAGTATGAACCAATTAAACCGATAAAACAATATTGCATACTCATCGGGAGTGTGTAAGGTCCTTGAACATGGCTTAATGGGGCATACGGACCTTGTGTTGCGGAGCCAAACACTCACAAATGTCACACACGAAACCTCTCTCAATCATTTTCACTCTATCTCTCTTTATCTAGAATCTCTCCCAAATCTCTCTAAGTATGAGAAATCTCTCCAAGTATGTCAAATCTCTCCCAAAACTCTCCAAGAATGTCAAATCTCTCCCAAATCTCTCTTTGTATGAGAAATGTCTCCAAGAATGTGAAATCTCTCCCAAATCTCTCTGTGTATGAGAAATCTCTCCAAGTATGTCAAATCTCTCCAAGAATGTGAAATCTCTCCCAAATCTCTCTCAAAAGTTCCTTAAACTTTTTGTAGTCTTTCGGGTCATCCCGACCCTTAACCAGGTAAAAAATCGCTTAAAACGGGGTAAAGATGGATAAAATAGACTTAAGGACCCGAAACCCCTCTTAAGGAGCCGAACCCTCTTAAGGACCCGAAACCCCTCTTAGGAACCGAACCTATCAGAAGCGAAGGTGTCAGAAGCGAAGGCATCAGAAGCGAAGGCCTCAGAAGCGAACTTGTCAGAAGCGAAGGCATCAGAAGCGAACCTGTCAGAAGCAAAGGCATCAGAAGCGAAATGCGCCATCTCAGACCGAACCCTCTCAGGAACCAAAGGTCCCTTTGGACCGAACCTCGGCCTAGGCCTTTGGACCGAACCTCGGCCTAGGACCGAGAGGCCTCGCAGGAAGCTCTTTTTCACCCTCTTTTTCGACTAGTTTTGCGTTTTAGGCCCGTTTTTAATTGTTTTAACACGAGATTTTCACCCAAAACTTTATTTTAGCATATAAGGCCCCATATTTATTAATTAATCACGTTTTTGGGGATAAATCTTATCCAAGAAGAGTGGGTGAATTAGAAGAGGTGGAGTGTTGACTTTTCTTTAGTTTATGACACAAGCAACCACCCACACCCACTCCATGACCAGCCACACTCCTTCCACCATACCTAGGTCATGTCAAAGTACTTTATCATGATTTCCATCCATTTCCTACGTTCTTAGAGATGGAACATCCATCCTCCCTCCTCACACTTCATTCATTCTCTCATTTTCCACCAAAAGATCAAACACTTTTCTCTCAAACTTTTTCTCTCTATTTCGAGACTCCAAGGCTGATCATCAAGCTTTATCATACTCTTGGTAAGTTTAATTCATCCTACTTGTGATTATTACACTTCATTCTACTAAAATCATCGATTGCTTAAACAAACTCCATCACTTTGATCTTAGATTCTTGAAAATCTTCAAGGCATCTTCAAGTGTTCTTGAGTTGAACACTTCCTTTCTCCAACATTCATCTACTGAAATCACATAAGGTGAGTTCATACCCCTATATTTTCATGTTTTCTTAAGTTTTTAGAAGGGAAATACAAGTTAAAACACCAAGAACATAACTAAACTTTTCTAACAGCTTTCATCAGAAACGTTGAACTCCATTCACGGACTGTTTTGGGCAACTTAAACATTTTATTTTTCAAAACTCTTTTAGGTGAAAGTAGCTCCAGTTCTTAGCTTTAAAATGACTACTTGCACATCTCCAGAAGATTTTTCTATGATTTATGGTGATTTTTACAAAACTGCCTATCATTTCAAACATCAATCCGGACTAGTCTGTGATTATGGACTTTTTCATACAAGTTGGAGGTCATTAAAATTCATAATAAAAATTATGAACAAACTAGACTCATTTCCAAAACTCTCAGAATTTACGGATTTCAATTTGGACCTTTGATGATTTTTGTATAAATTTTCTAAGAACAGTAAATCAAAATGTTAACAACAGAAAAATGCTATCAATTTCATTTCACCTTGTAACATGTTGAGCAAGGTGTATATCTTTATGTGAAAATATGTTCTTACAAATAGATGACATTTTATCTTAGTATATAGTCATACATCTGAATACAAATGGATTTTTACCTACATAAGTATGGTAATTAATTTGTTGTTATGATGCATGTTGCTTCACTTTAGAAAAATGTATATATACATATCGGTAAACAAAAGGGTTTTTACCCTCAAAAATACAGTAGTTAAACATAGTAAACAAAGTTTTAACTATTACAATTAAACGATTTAATAAACAATAATAGGTATGGTTTATGTTTCCATTAACACAACAAACACATTTTGGAAAGTCTTATTCCCACAGAAAAAGGTTCTACACTCACGCACACTACACGTAAACTTGTTAACTCAAGTTTTGAGATATTCTCTCCCCGTATGTCCGAGTACGGGATCCAAATTCCTGCAAGTTATAACCAAAATATCTTGTAGGGAGAGCGTGAGAATTGTGTATAGATCTGTATTGGGGTTGGCATCCCACACCTCGCTGCTAGCTACAGCCGGATCGACAGGTCTGCGGGTGACAATAGTCATAGGATCAGGGCATCTGAAAGACGTTGTGCAGGTTACCTCTAGTCATAGTATGGTTATAGCGACTCACATATGGAGCTAACAAGACATAAAGTTTACGGGAATTTTTATAAATCAAAAGGGGTTTTATGTCGATTTAAAATTACTTTTTATATGAATAAGTATGGATATTACTGTACACTTTCGGTCTTGGTATTTAAGACTTCACATCATTTGTTCCGGGACTTTCCTTCAAATCAAAAAGGGTTTTATGCCGATTTAAACCACTTTTATATCTTTAAGTATGGCAAATACTTGTTATTTCTCGGTCCTAGGATTTAGGACCACATACACTGAAAATGTCCTTTAAAGGGTAAAGTTTCCAACTTTACCCATTAATACCTTTACTTAATGGGTTTAGCTCAAAATCTACCTCTTTAGGAATTATATCTTGATCCTAAAGCCACCAATGCTCTAAACCAAGGCATATAAACTGATATCTGGACCCTAGACACTACATGAACACGTGAAGCTTCCAACTTTCTCTCCACGCACGGCCTTTTGGAGCTTATAACGCCAAAATGACATCCTATACCTTGCATGGGGCTTCAATGGACATAAATTTTTCACCTTTATTCCATGAAAGCCCTCCATGGTTCCAGATCTGATGGTATACTCAATTGGGACGTCCATATCCCAAAGATCACGCTTCTTGGGCCAAAAACCCAATAAAATTGTAACAACGTAAATTTTCAAAACAATTTTTCATTTTCAAACCATTCATTTACTTACAAATAACACCAAACATATTGTATCAAATGTATTTTTCATAAAAAAACATCTCCCCAGAATCCAAAACATAAACTCCTCAAGTGTGTACGGATCATGCCGGCGCCTTCCCGCGCTCATCATTGGTACCTGAAACACATCACACAACAACTGTAAGCATAAATGCTTAGTGAGTTCCCCAAAATACCGCATACAACACATACGCCACTTAAGTCTATAATACGACCCTCCGGTCAATGTGTCTCAGCGGGACCCTCCAGTCTCGTAGCTCGTTGGACCCTCTAGTCGGGTCATAGCTCGTTGGGCCCTCCGGCCCGGTCTGTATCGTCGGACCCTATGGTCCGGTCTTTAACAACATACAACATACACATAACACATAGCACATAATCTCATACATAACACATAAGACCCTCTGGTCTACACAATATACCACTCTAGGTAATGTATAGTGAGAAGACTCACCTCGATGTCTCGGTAAATATCTGACTCGGAATAAATGTGATCTAGTCTCCGCCTAATCACACAAAGTAATAAACTCATAAATACAACTGTACTCAACCCTAAAAGTCAACAAGGTCAACGGTCAACTTTGACTGGACTCGGCGAGTGCACTAGGGCGACTCGGCGAGTCTACACGTGTCCACTGATTCTCTTAGATCCTCTCTTGACACGCCGTGTACCTCCCTGACTCGACGAGTTCCACCTGGCATGAATCGCGGAGCCACCACGACTCAACTCGCCGAGTCTCAAGAACAACTCGGCGAGTTCCGGCTTGAACCCAGTCCCCCTGACTCACCCTGACTCACTGAGTCGTTCCCTCAGCTCGACAAGTCCACTCACTGAGTGATTACGGGCAAACTTCATACTACTCGCCGAGTCTGTTCTTCAGACTCGGCAATTTCATGCCATGCATAAACTCAAAACCACTTCTGAGGTCAGATCTGTTCCATTCAATCATAGATCTGGCCTCCCCAAGCATGATAATCACGTAAAGTCCAAACCTTGATGCTCAAACAACATCTATTTGCTCCTATATGATGTTTTAGCCCCATATATCATAACCCATGGTCAAAACTCCCATGAATCCTCAAAAAGCTTGAGGAATAAAGCTTCTCTGGACCTCTATGGATCCTATTCCAAGCCTCATCACAAATAGGGACGAAATGGACATCAAATCTAACAAACAAAGAGGTGAAGAAACCCTAAACCTCCATGTTCATCATAACAACAGAAATAGAGCCAAAATATTACCTCGAAAGTGATGCTCTGAGCTCCGAATTTGAAGAATGTCCACCTCCCTTGCTTCCTCTTAGGTTGGTGGCCGCAAATGATGGTCATAAGCCCCTTTAAATAGGTCTCAAACCCTAGAAATTATGGTTTCATTAAACAGCATGGACTCGCCGAGTCCACCCTTGGACTCGTCGAGTCCAGACGCGAACCCACGTGCAAAAACCACGATCCTACTCGGCGAGTTTAGACTCCAAATCGCCGATTCTCCTCACAACACCCAAAAATAAAAGAATAAAAATAATACCTGGGAATCCGGATGTTACAATTCTCCCCCACTAGAATCAGACTTCGCCCTCGAAGTCTCACCCTGCAAATAACCTCGGATGCTGCTCACACATCTCACGCTCAGGCTCCCAAGTTAACTCTGACCCTTTCCGATGTTGCCACTGGACCTGCACCAGTGGCACCTCTTTATTCCTCTGGACCTTGATCTTCCGATCTCTGATCGCCACTGGTCTCTCAGCATAATTCAGGCTTGCATCCACCTGAATATCTTCTATTGGAACTACTGCCGACTCGTTGGCTATGCACTTTCGCAACTGCGACACGTGGAAAGTGTCGTGAATCTAACCCAACTCTGCTGGCAACTCCAAACGATAGACTACCCTGCCTACCCTCGCGATCACCCTGAAAGGACCAATATATCAGGGCCCTAACTTGCCCATCTTCCTGAATCGAATCACTCCTTTCCAAGGAGAGACCTTTAGGAGCACAAAGTCGCCGACCTGAAACTCAAGCTCGGACCGGCGTCTGTCAGCATAACTCTTCTGATGACTCTGAGCGGTCAACAACCTCTGTCGGACCTGCTGGATCTTCTCTGTCGTCTGAAGCACAATCTCGATACTACCCATCACACGCTGCCCTACCTGTCCCCAGCAAATAGGGGTCCGTCACCTCCTCCCATACAACATCTCAAAGGGCGGCTTGCCAATGCTCGAATGATGGTTGTTGTAGTAAGAGAACTCTGCCAAGGGCAAATACGTGTCCCAACTTCCGCCGAAATCCAACACACATGCTCGGATCATGTCTTCGAGCGTCTGAATCGTCCCCTCACTCTGCCCGTCGGTCTGTGGGTGGTATGCAATACTAAAATGCAGTTTCGTACCCAATTCCTCATGAAACTTCTTCCAGAATCTAGAAGTGAAACGTTCATCTCGATCTGAGACAATCGCGATCGGTACTCCATGCCGCGATACCACCTCTCTCAAGTACATCTCCGCCAATTTCTCCATGAAAGATCTCTCACTGATGGCCAGGAAGTGAGCACTCTTTGTCAACCTATCCACAATCACCCAAATTGCATCGACACCCCTCGCGTTCCTTGGCAATTTGGTGATAAAGTCCACGACAATCTGTTCCCATTTCCACTCGGGAATCTCCAATGGCTGCAACTTACCATGTGGACATTGATGCTCGGCCTTAACCCTGTGACAGGTCAAGCATCTCTCTACAAACCATGCGACATTCCTCTTCATACAAGGCCACCAACAATCCTTTTTCAGGTCCAAAACCATCTTAGTGGCCCCGGGATGGATCGAGAATTTCGATCGATGAGCCTCCTCCATCAAAATGGTACGCATCCCGCCCACAGACAGTATACAAATCCGACCCTAAAATGTCATAAGCCCCCGGCTATCGGTAACGAACACCGATACCAGCCTGACAACTCGTTCCCTCTTCTGGCTCTCAGGCTGCACGGCCTCAACCTGGACCCCACGAATAGCATCCAAAACCGAGGTCATCACCGTCAATCTCAAACATACATCTCACAATGGGGCGCTCTCCGCCCTACGACTCAGTGCATCGGCTACAACATTAGCCTTACCTGGGTGGTACAGGATCTCACAATCATAATCCTTGACCACGTCCAACCACCTTCTTTGTCGCATATTTAGGTTGGGCTGATCCATCAAATGCTTCAAGCTCTTGTGCTCCGTGTATATCGTACACCGAACCCCATACAGGTAGTGTCACCAGATCTTGAGAGCGAACACTACCGCTCCTAGCTCCAAATCGTGAGTGGGATATCTCGACTCATGAGGCTTAAGCTGCCTCGATGCATATGCTATCACATGCCCCCTCTGCATAAGCACCGCTCCCAATCCGGATATCGATGTGTCACAATAAACCACAAAATCCTCCATCCCTTCCGGAAGGGCTAACACTGGGGCTTCGCATAACTTCCAGCGAAGTGTCTCGAACGAGGTCTGCTGCTTCGGACCACAAGAAAATGCAACACCCTTCCGGGTCAACTTGGTGAGTGGCACAACGATCTTGGAGAAATCCTTAATAAATCTCCGATAATAGCCGGCCAATCCCAGAAACTCCTGATCTCGGTGGGTGATCTCGGCACCTCCCACCTCATAACCGCCTCAATCTTGGCCGGGTCGATCAATATCCCCTTCTGGTTAACGAGATGCACCAAAAACTAGACCTCTTGTAACCAGAACTCACATTGGGAGAACTTGGCATAAAGCCTCTCCGTTCTCAGAACTCCGAGGATCTCCCTCAAATGCTCCTCATGCTGCTCTCTGGATCTCGAATACACCAGAATGTCATCGATGAACACGATCACCGAGCGGTCCAACATTGGTCTGCACACCGTGTTCATGATATCCATGAACACCGCGATTGCGTTGGTGAGTCCGAAAGGCATCACCATGAATTCGTAATGCCCATAACGATTCCGGAAGGCTGTCTTCTGGACGTCCTCCTCTTGCACCCTCACCTGATGATACCCAGACCTCAAATCGATCTTGGAGAACCAAGATGCTCCCTACAACTGATCAAACAAGTCATCGATCCTTAGCAACGGGTAACGGTTCTTGACCATTAGCTTAATCAACTCACGATAATCGATGCACATCCGGAGCTAGCCATCCTTCTTCTTGACAAAAAGGATAGGCGCTCCCCAAGGCGAACTGCTCGGCCTGGTAAACCCCTTCCACAACAGCTCTTGAGGCTGCAAGGATAACTCCTGCATCTCCGGAGGCGCAAGGCGTTACGGCATCTTAGCGATAGGCGTAGCTCCTGGAAACAACTCAATACCGAACTCCACCTGCCTCTCCGGGGGCACACCTGACAAGTCCTCTGGAAACACATCCGGAAACTCACACACTATCGGGACCTCATCAATTGACTTCAGTCTCTCAGTATCAACCCTCGCATCCATCACATATGCCACAAAACCCCTACAGCCCTGTTGTAGACTCTGTCTCGCCCTGGCGGCCAAACAAAAAGCTGACCCCGTACGTGTACCCTCGCCGTAGACTGTAAGAACTCCCCCACAAAGGTCTCGAATCGTTACCAATTGACGCTCGCAGTCTATCACAACTCCATATCGGCTCAACCAATCCATACCTACTATGACACACACATCACCAATCGCAATCAGAATCAAATCTATCGGAAACTCCACCCTGAAGATCTCAAGGACACATCCTCGAATCACATCCGAAGCATACACTGCTCGCTCATTAGCAATGGAAACTCGCAGAGGCCGATCCAATGCCTCTCGACGGACACTCATATGTCGACTAAATGCTACGGAAAAAAACGACCGACTCGCAACCGAGTCAAATAATACCAACGCAGGCACAGAACTCACAAGAAAAGTACCTACGGATATCATCATATAAGCATAAAATCTTAACTCAAATAAAAGATGACAAGAAAATACATACCAGCCACAACATTGGGCGCCACTCGGACCTCCTCCGCGGTCAACTGAAATGCTCTCCCACGAGCCCTCGGGGCCTCGGCCTTCACCGGCCGAACCTCGGTAACCCTAGCAGCAGGCGCAGATCCCTGCGCTGATCCCTGAAGAAGCTGTGGGCACTCGGCCTTCCGATGCCCGATCTGGTTGCAATGAAAGCAAACTGAGTATCCCTTGGGGCAATCCCTCGCAATATGCCCCTCCTTTCCACACTTGTAGCATACCCCAACCCTACACGACCCCTTATGGCTCTTACCGTACTTCCCACAAATGCAACCCTTCGCGCCCCTAAATCTCGAATCAGCGGGTCTAGCCCGCTTGGCTGCCAGCTGAGACTGAGCCGGCCGCCGATGCATCCTCTGAGACTCGCCCTCCTCCCTGGCCTGAGTCTCTAGCTCGATCTCCCTCTTCCGGGCATTTTCCTAGAGCTCAGGAAATGTCCAGTAAGTCAAGTTCGCCACGAACTCCCGAATATCTCTCCTCAGAACACCCAGATAACGGCTCATATGAGCCTGCCCATTCGACACCTGCTCAGGGCAAAACATCACCCTCTCATTGAACTTCCTGGTGATGAATGTCACCGAATCAGTACCCTGCTTGAGGGTCAAGAACTCCTAGCTTAACCGTTCCCTCTCTACCGGGAGGAACATACTCCTCTCGGAACATAGCGGTGAACCTTTCCCAGGTCACCTCAGAAATCTCAGCCAAAGTGAAGTTCGCAGTCACGAACTTCCACCAATCCTTCGCTCCCAGGCGGAGCTGGTTCAACGCGAACCGAACCCTCAAGTGCTTTGGACAAGAGCACGTATAGAAACATCCCTCGATGTCAGAGATCCACCTCATAGCGGCAATCGGGTCCTGTGTCCCGTCGAACTCTGGTGGCTTCGTGTTGCTGAACTCCCGGAACAACAACGAGTCACCTCCCTGAGGTCTGGCAGCAGCAACAATAGCAGTAGCTGCAGCTGCAGCAGCCTCAGTCAACGCTACGTACCTCTCATCAAAAGTCTCAATCAATGAGGTCTTCATGTCCCCAAACATCTCAGGAATCTCAGCACGGATGGAAGCAACCACCTCCTCATGAATCAACCGACGGATCTCCTCGTCGCTGACACCACTAGTCTCAGGTGTGTGTCGAGTCCCAACCATGATGCCTCTGAAATACAACAAAAATTATCAGAGATTTGATCAAACATGCTCAAACTCGATGACGCAACCCTACTTGTCCTCCGTCGTCCAAAAGATTCTTACTTGAAATGCCCACTGATCCAGTGTCTTCAGTATTACGGGCCCAATACTACTGACCACACCGCATCAGCATTCACTTCAAGTCCTCTTCCTTGGATCTTTGATTACACGTACTCTATTCTCATGAGCTCCTAACTGCTATCACTCGCCCTCAAAGCATCTCAGCAGCAGGAAACTCCTAGGCTAAGGCATCACAAATCAGGCCACTCTAGTCCTAATATGTATACTTAGCCTACTCTAGCATGCATAATATAACATATCTCGTAACACATAAAGTAAGGGTACTTTTGCGGAATCGTCGTTCGGGCGTTGGCTGATCGTACACACGACTCTGCTCTGTTTGTCTCAAAACTCTTTTACTCTTTTCAAAAATTTTACTTCATTATAAAAATTTTCCTTAATTCCTCAGTTTTAGTTCAGATACGCCCGAAGATGCATCCGAATCCCTCAAACCAAGGCTCTGATACCAACTTGTAACAACATAAATTTTCAAAACAATTTTTCATTTTCAAAACATTCATTTACTCACAAATAACACCAAACATATTGTATCAAATGTATTTTTCACAAAAAAAAAACATCTCCACAACATCCAAAACATAAACTCCTCAAGTGTGTACGGATCATGCCGGCGCCTTCCCGTGCTTATCACTAGTACCTGAAACACATCACACAACAATTGTAAGCATAAATGCTTAGTGAGTTCCCCAAAATACCGTCTACAACACATACGCCAGTTAAGGCTATAATAGGACCCTCCGGTCGATGTGTCTCAGCGGGACCCTCCAGTCCCGTAGCTCGTTGGACCCTCTGGTCCGGTCATAGGTCATTGGGCCCTCCGACTCGGTCTGCATCGTTGGACCCTTCGGTCCGGTCTTTAACAGCATACAACATACACATAACACCTAGCACATAATCTCATACATAAACACATAAGACCTTCTGGTCTACACAATATACCACTCTAGGTAATGTATAGTGAGAAGACTCACCTCGATGTCTTGCTAAATATCTAACTCGGAATAAATGTGATCGAGCCTCCGCCTAATCACACAAAGTAATACACTCATAAATACAACTGTACTCAACCCTAAAAGTCAACAAGGTCAACAGTCAACTTTGACCAGACTCGGCGAGTGCACTAGGGCGACTCGGCGAGTCTACACGTGTCCACTGATTCTCTTAGATCCTCTCTTGACACGCCGAGTACCTCCCTAAATCGACAAGTTCCACCTGGCATGAATCGCGGCGCCACCACGACTCAACTGGCCGAGTCTCAAGAACAACTCGGTGAGTTCTGGCTTGAACCCAGTCCCCATGACTTACCCTTACTCACTGAGTCGTTCCCTCAACTCGACAAGTCCACTCACTGAGTGATTACGGGCAAACTTCATACTACTCGCCAAGTCTGTTTAGACTCAGCGAGTTCATGCCATGTAGAAACTCAAAACCACTTCTGAGGTCAGATCTGTTCCATTCAATCATAGATCTGGCCTCCCCAAGCATGATAATCACGTAAAGTCCAAACCTTGATGCTCAAACAACATCTATTTGCTCCTATATGATGTTTTATCCCCATATATCATAACCCATGGTCAAAACTCCCATGAATCCTCAAAAAGATTGAGGAATAAAGCTTCTCTGGACCTCTACAAATCCCATTCCAAGCCACATCACAAATAGGGACGAAATGGACATCAATTCTAACCAACAAAGAGGTCAAGAAACCCTAAACCTCCATGTTCATCATAACAACAGAAAGGGAGCCAAAATATTACCTCCAAAGTGATGCTCTGAGCTCCGAATTCGAAGAATGTCCACCTCCCTTGCTTCCTCTTAGCTAGAACCTCCTTTGCCTTGCAAAACAATGCTTCAAAGGTTAACAATGGCCTCCTCTCTCTCCCAAAACGCTCAAAATCTCTTTAGGGTTTCTGTCTGGGGTTGGTGGCCACAAATGACGGCCATGAGCCCCTTTAAATAGGTCTCAAACCCTGGAAATTAGGGTTTCATTAAACAACATGGACTTGCCGAGTCCACCCTTGGACTCGCCGAGTCCAGACGCGAACCTGCATGCAAAAACCGCGATCCTACTCAGCGAGTTTAGACTCCAACTCGCCGAGTCTCCTCACAACACCCAAAAATAAAAGAATAAAAATAATATCTGGGAATCCGGATGTTACAAAAATGATAATAAAGAGATCTAAGAAGCTACTAAGCATGTTTGAGACTTTCTTACCAGAAAATGATGAGAATGAAGTGGAGTCTCTAGATATACTAGCTTCTTCTTTGATCCCCAAGCTTCTCCTTCCTTCACAAGCTTCAAAACACACAAAGTTTCACTCAAAAATGGCTCACAAGCTTACAAATGCATTAGGGTTTCTGAATGTAGGGTTTGGAACTTGGAGGCCGGATATGAGGCCAACAAGTGTGGATTAGGATGCTTAAATAGGGTGCAAAACCCTTAAATTAGGGTTTCATTTTGCCAACCCTACTCGTCGAGTTGAGCCTCTCAACTCGTCGAGTAGGTTACTTAAAATCCTACGTATCTTATGATCTTTACTCGATGAGTTTGGGGCCCCCAACTCGTCGAGTTGATCTACAAAAATAAATAAAATACAATTTAAATGTGTACCAGGAACCAGGCGTTATAATTCTCCCCCACTTGTCTTAGACTTCGTCCTCGAAGTCTACTGCATCCGGAAATAACTCCGGGTAATGCTCCCTCATCTCCTCCTCAGGCTCCGAAGTCCACTTTGAGCCCTTGTGGTGCTGCCACTGCACCTTCACCAGCTCCCCCATCTTGTTCCTCAACTCCTTTGTCTTCTTATCGAGCATAGCTACTGGTCTCTCGATGTAGTTCAGGTTGTCGTCAACCTAAATATCCTATAAAGGAACAATCGCTGAGCCATCCAGTAAGCACTTCCGTAGCAGAGATACATGGAAAGTGTTGTGAATCTGGCTGGGCTCTGCTGGAAGGTCCAAATGGCAAGATACCCGGCCCACCTGAGCCAAAACCCTGAATGGACTGATTTATCTGGGGCCCAACTTGCCCTGCTTCCTGAACCGGATGACACCTTTCCAAGGAGAAACCTTCAGGAGGACCATGTCACCCACCTGAAACTCCAAATCTGAACGGTGCTTGTTTGCATAGCTTTTCTACCGACTCTAAGCAGTATGGAGCTTGCTCTGGACTTGCTGAATCCTCTTAGTGGTCTTGAGTACTACCTTATTACTCCCCATGACCCTCTGTCTGACCTCGCCCCAACATATTAGGGTCATACACTTCTTCCCATAGAGCATCTCGAAGGGAGGTCTAACTATGCTGGTGTGGTAACTGTTTTTATATGAAAATTCCGCTAACGGAAGATACGTATCCTAACTGCCACCTAAATCCAAAACACATGCACACAACATGTCCTCGATAGTCTGAATCGTCCTCTCATTCTGCTCATCCATCTGAGGGTAGAAAACAGTGCTGAAATGGAGACGAGTACCCATCTCGTCGTGAAATTGCTTCCAAAATCTAGAATTGAAGTAGTGGCACAATGACCCATATCAAATCTACTCCACGTGCGGTTCTGGGAAGCTTGGTGATGTCTTCCCATTTCCACATGGGAATATCCAATGGATGCATCTTGTTGTGTGGTCGCTGGTGTTCGACCTTGACTTTCTTCAAGTCAAGCACCGCTCCACATACCATGCTACGTCCTGCTCCATGCACGACCACCAGTAATCAGGGCCAAGATCCATGTACATCTTCATCGCCCAAAGATGGATGGAGAACCTTGAATTCTGGGCCTCATCCATTAGAACCTATCATACTCCGCCCAGTATGGAACCCAGAACCTCCCATGTAGGGTCAACAAACCACGACTATAATAATCAAATAAGGCCACGTGGCCTATGATCTGCTCACACTTCCGACGCTCCTCCTTCATATCCTTGACATGTGCCTCTAGGATATACCCCAGCAACAAATTAATCACTATCATCCTCTGGCATATATCTCGAATTGGAGCCACCACCGCTTTGCGGCTAAGAGCATCGGCCACCATATTGGCCTTTCCCGGGTGGTAAAGGATCTCACAGTCGTAATCCTTCACCACATCTAACCACCCACGCTACCTCATGTTTAGATTCGGCTGATCCATAAGGTACTTCAAGCTGTTGTGGTCCATGTAAATGGTACAACAAACCCCATAGAGGTAATGCTGCCAAATCTTGAGGGCGAAAATGACAACCCCCAGCTCTAAATCATGTGTCGGATTGTTCACCTCATGAGGTGTCAACTGCCTCGAAGTGTAAGCTATCATGTGACCCTGCTGCATGAATACCGCACCCAAGCGCGTGATCAAAGCATCACAGTAAACTACGAAGTCGTCGACGCCGTCTACCAAGATCAGAATCGGTGCCTTGCATAACTGTTGTCTGAGAGTCTCGAAGGTTGTCTGCAGCTCAGGCCCCCAGCGGGATGTCACCAACTTCTTGGTCAATCGGGTTATAGGAACAACAATCTTGTAGAAATCCTATATGAATATCCGATAGTAACCCACTATACCAAGAAAACTCTGAATCTCAGATGGAGACCTAAAAACCTCCCACTGCATCACGACCTGTATTTTGGCCGGGTCAACCAGAATACCTTTCTAGTTGATAAGGTGCCCCAGAAACATCACCTCACGCAACTAGAACTCATACTTGGAGAACTTTGCGAAAAGTCTCTCCTCCTCAGTGTCTCCAACACCTCCCTCAGGTGCTCGTCATGCTGCTCCTGAGTCTTGGAATAAACCAAGATGTCATCAATGAAGACTATCACAAACCGGTCCAACACCGGTATGCACACGCGGTTCATGAGGCCCATGAATGCGACAAAGTCAATTGTGAGCCCAAACAGCATCACCACGAACTCATAGTGACCATAACGAGTATGAAAGGATGTCTTTGACTCGTCTTCGTCCCTGACTCGCATCTGGTGATAACCCGATCGCAGATCAATGTTGGAGAACCAAGATGCACCCTGTAGCTGGTCAAACAAATCATCGATCCTCGGGAGGGGATAACGGTTCTTCACTGTTACCTTATTCAGCTCCCGGCAGTCTATGCACATCCGATGTGACCCATCCTTCTTCTTCACAAATAGAATCGGGGCTCCCCATGGTGAACTGCTCGGTCTGATACAACCCTTGTCTAACAGCTTCTGTAGCTTTGTAGAAAACTCCTGCATCCCGGGATGAGCCAACCGATATGGTGCCTTGGCCATCAGAGCCGCACTAGGGACTAGGTCAATCCTGAACTCTACCTGCTTCTCCGGAGACATCCCAGGCAAATCCTCTTGGAACACATCAGGATGATCCCGTACGACTGGTACATAATGAAAATTCGCCTTACCCTTATCCCAAGTATCCATAACATAAGCGAAATAACCTGTGCAACCCTGCTGAAGGGATCGCCTTGCCCCCGCTGCCGAACACAAAGTCGGTCCACACTACAGCCTCTCGCGCTGAATCACTAACCCTTCCCCACTAAGAGTACGAACTCTCACTAACTGCTACTCGCAGTCGATCACTACCACATTGGGTCTCAACCAGTCCATACCAACTATAACCTTATTCCCTCCAAGGGGAATGGGGACCAAATCCACGAAAAACTACTCGTCGAACAACTGAAGTGTACATCCCCAATGAACCCTGAAACCCTAATGGTCATATCTTCTGCTATTTCCACATAGAGTGCGCAATCCAGCTCCCCTAGAGCCCATATGAATTGCTTGCTGAGCGCGAGCGACACAAAAGATCAAGTAGCCCCCGAATCAAACAATACCAAAGCATATATCGTTGGGTTTTGAGCACTATAACACTCATGTGGTGCACATGGAACCCTAAATGCTTTGGATCTATGTTTTCTCTAATTATACATGTATATTTTCATTTTTCCAAAGCATTGTCCTAACTAGCATAGAAATTGCCAAATGAATATTTCATCTAGTTAGAGGACATACCTTTTAGAAGGACTAGTAGTTCTTGACCTTTGAAAGCTTGAGCACCTCAAGTGTGATACCTCTATTGGTTCACAAACAACAATATGCAAGAGGAGGCTTGATAGAATAGGTTACTAGCACAAAATCAACTTCACCCTCTTGCAATGTAAGTGGCAACCGATTTTGACTATAGGAAGGGCGTTTTTATAGTGTTGCTCATGCTAGGGTTACACTTTGTAAACCCTAATGACCCATGACTTTCCACATTCTCATGCTCCATGGATTTAACCTCCATGGACTATCCATGGATTATCTCATTGGTTTAGCCCATTTACATAATCATGGATCATTGGCCCACACTATAAGAATCATTGATTTACATAATCAATCCCCATATATTTAATTTGACACTTTTGGACCACAAAATTAATTCCAAATCAATTCTTGATCAATACTAATTAAATAATTTGATTTTATATTACTATATTATGCTTGTAATATATTAATAAACCATAATAACCTTATTCTTAAAATTCATCCTATCAAATTGCACTCGTGAAGGTAGCCCAAAAGGACCATGCTACAATCGAGTCAAGTACATCCCAGTTGTAATTATGGCCTTAGACACCAAATCCAACAGTCTCCCACTTGGATAAGTCTAATAACTATAACTGCCAATGTGACTTCAGGATCCGACTTAGCAATCGTAAGCTTTCAAAAGTTGTTGTCGAACTCTGACCTAGTCAGTGACGCGTCCTTCAGATAAGGGGTCATATATTCCTATATTCTCAAGATATTGTAAAGTACCAAATCAAAGAATCAAACCAGTGATCAAACAGTAACAATCAATCAAACAGAAACATAACAAATAAGAAGAAGAAATTGATCAGGCAATGCATACGTTTATTATTGGGCCGCAAACACATCTGTTACACCTTGATTACACACACTTACACTGTGAACTCTCTGACAACTCTATTGACACTATCTGACACACACCTATATATAGGGACAGATTGGCCGTGAACATGGTTCACAGCCGAACACGAGTTCACGGCCACGAACGCCTTGATAACCGCGAACAACACTACAACATACATAGAAATAACAACACCCTATTAAGACCTATACAAATGATTGGCTAGCCTAAACCACATATGAATATGTCCCAACAATCACCCCATAAATTTTTGCATAGGAGAAAATGAAAATTTAAATGCGCAAATTTAAACTATCCTAAAATAAAAATCAGTCTTCAAAACGGATCATTTTTAAAATCCCCACAAGCACAGCGAATCGAGCTTTGTTGAATGGTTTTGTGAACAAATCTGCCACATTATTAGCAGTGAGAACCTGTTCCAACCGAATGAGCGAACGCTCAAAACGATCTCTAATAAAATGCACTCTGATGTCGATGTGATTGGTTTTTTAGTGCTGGACTGGATATTTAGCAATTTGAAGTGCAAATTCATTGTCACAAAAAATAGGGGTTTTTAGAAAATTCAAACCGTAGTCCAACAGCTGATGTTGGATCCATATGACTTGAGAACAACAGGCAGAAGCAGTGACATATTCCACCTCTACGGTTGAGGTTGAGACTATATGTTGTTTCTTGCATTGCCATGACACTAGCCGATCTCCATGAAATTGACATCCCCCCGACGTTGTTTTTTTGTCAAGCTCAAATCTTGCGTAATTATTGTCAGCAAAAGCATATACATCAAATTTAGAATTTTTCAGATACCAAAGACCCAATTTTGGGTTGCCTTTGAGATACTGAAAAATTCGTTTGACAGCAATTAAATGGGAGAATTTAGTATTAGCCTGGTAACGTACGCCGTGACATACCGCAAACATGATGTCTGGCCTGCTCGCAGTCAGATACATCAACGATCCGATCATCGACCTGTATTCAGTTTGATCTACGGATACGCCATCAGGATCTGGAGTCAACAGGGGTCGCTCGGCCATTGGCGACAAGGCAGGTTTTGCGTCTTTGAACATGAACTTCTCTAGCATATCGTCAACATACTTGGTTTGATGAATCAGGAATCCGATTGAGTCTTGTTTGACCTGAAGCCCCAGAAACATGGTCATCTCTCCCAGAGAACTCATCTCGAATCTCTTCTTCATAAAAACTTTGAACTCCTTGCACAACTGTGGACACGTTGACCCGAATACAATGTCATCGACATATATTTGTACCAGAATCTAATCGAAACCAACATGCTTAATGAACATGGTTTGATCGATTGTTCCTCGTTTATATCTATCCTCGAGCAAGTTCTTCGTAACATTTGGATACCACGCCCTTGGAGCTTGATGTAAACCATATAAAGCCTTGTCCAACTTGTAGACGTGATTCGAAAATTTTGAGTTGACAAACCCAGGAGGTTGATCAACGTAGATTTCTTCCTTGACAGTGTCGTACAGGAAGGCAGTCTTGACGTCCATCTGGTAAACCGTGAAGTTCATGTATATGATATCCCCATTTTCACGGCCAGAAAAGACCGATTTTGTTTATGCTTTATAAAAATTAGAGTACCTCTTTTAATAAAATTGTTGCGGAATATGTTCCCAGTAAAAAATGATAAATGCGTTATCAAAGCATTTCCGAAGAAAAGTATTTTTATTCATTTTAAAACATTTAGGATGTCATTGTCATTTTAAGCCGGGGTTTAGGCACCAAGTCTGCATGGTCACCAAGGTTTAGAGTACACCGGGTGAACACATCGTTCACAACACCTACAGGTTGCGAGCCTGCTAGTGTTCCACTGGACAGTCTAGAATAGTTTGTGGTTGTCATCCATACTCTGTTGAATGACGGGGCGATCATTTGGGAAAAAGGCTTCTCACATCGTCCGCCTCTCACCCTCACCTCACAGTCTATTTCACCTCTCAACTCATCATCCAACTCATACTCCATCTATTACACCTACCCATATTTTACCCCAACATTATCGTGGATATAAAATACATATACAGTTTAAATCATTTAAAACATGTATAAAATTGTTCGTCCAGCATAGACAACAAGTATTCAGATAATATGCACACATAGCACGTAATTTATATAAAATACTTCATATCTATGTGTAAGATGAAAGTAACTATGCACTCACTTGATACGGTGGTGACTCGGTACCTGGACAGCACTTCGTTACTCTTAAAACAATTTCCCTCGACAAAACCTAGTATCATTACCACTAGGGTTTAGCTCAGTATTTACCGAGACTAATTTAATAGTCTAGCTGTTATTATTATTATATAAGCATTAAACAACACTATATAACTCATAATAATAGCCCAAATAATTATTTTAAGGTCCTAATAATGTTACTATAATTACTTAGAAGCTATATTAAAAATAGTGTAGGCGTAGCTTTGGATAAGACGGACAGATGGCGAGGCCTCGATGGTGCGATGTGGACCTCCTCGGACCGTAGAATGAGTACGCGCAGCGTTCCCTTCGGACACGAGGTATTCCTCGGACGTGCTGCGTTCCTATAGTACGCGCTGCGCTTTACGAGCCAGTTGTCCGAATCTGAAGGCTGAGCCGTGATCAGCAAGCGACGGCCCAAATGCTGCCACGTCATCAGCTTCTCATCAGACTTTGCAATTTCGAGTGACATTTTTAAAAATTCGTAACTTTCGTGTACGAGCTCCGTTTTTGATGTTTTTTATGTCCATGAGTAGGCGGGAACGTACTCTACAACTTTCATTTAGACTCCGTCGGCTAATTTTGAATTTATTTTACAAGTTATATTTTTAATAGGCCGGGAAAGGATTGATCCGTTAAAAATTCATAAATTCTTCATCTGAAGTCTGTTTTCATTTGTCTTTTTACTGTTATGCTACTAATAACTAGATCTTCGATTCTCGTTTAGGTTGTGTCGGCTAAAAACCGCTCGATCTAATATTCGAAATTCGAGATGTACACTGCTAAGCCGAAACTTCGAAAAATCATAACTTCCTCATACGAAGTCAGATTTGGGAGTTCTTTTTATGGACACTCTCGGTTTAAAGTATTCTACAACTTTCATTTATATTGCTAAGGCTGAAAATCAATCTATCGTAAATTCACTATTTACGCTTCCCGGTGCCGTGTCGGTTTTGCCGTAAAACTTCGAAGGGTCATAAATTCTTCGTTATAACTCGGATTTTAGCGTTCTTTATATGTATGGAAACCTTGACACATATTCTAAAACTTGTTTAAGATTATTTATTCTAAATAATCTTTTTCCGAAAAGTCATTTTTGACACTTATTGCCTCTAAATTGACTAGCCCGGATCTACGGGCGTTACATTTATCTCTCCCTTAGGATTATTACGTCCCGGAATCATCAACGAAACATGGCTCGTATAATGACTCCATACGTCATATCTTCATCCTAGGTAATAATTATAACTTCTATATTCCTTCGAAGAAGTATGTAACTCTTGGACTCCTTGACTGCAGGTGGTGCTCAATCTTGCACTTGCTCCCTATTTCACGTTAGACTCCAAATTATGACCATCAAGTCATAATCTCGATCCTCACTGGATACGAACTTAAGAAAAGTTATTTTATTAGTACAATGGAACGATGTGTCATGACCTATCATCGTATGTTGCAATGCGTAGACTCAGGTCTCTTAGAGTCAAATTCCAGAACAAACTATATCTTCCTTCATGTTCTAATGTGATATAATCACATCTTAGAAGGTTGTACTCCTAGCTACAAGCAACTATCGCGATACCTCTGCTGATTTCTTTGATTGTCTTTCACTTCTAGCTTCGAGCTTAAGTCAGATGCTACTTCGGACTTGGTTCTCTGAACCACGTAACATACTCATCGTAGTTGGACCCAATTTGATATGACCACTAGGGTCGGAATAACAATCATCTTCTTTGTCATTAGTAAAACGATAGTAACGACATATTTGAATAAAATGGTATCAATTACTAGCTTCTTTGTAACCTTGTGACTTTCCATGATCTAAGCGTGAGTCCTGTGCTTTCGGTAGTATATGCATCTACTACCTTTCACACCTACTCATACTCGTCCAAAGTATTGTTTCACAGTTTTCCAAGTCACCATACAAGAAAATCACATAACAGTTTAACACATCAGATAACAAAACGAAGGCTTTATTATTTCTTGAAACTATTACATAGGTGTTCAAGTTTACCCTACACTATGCCTCTAATAGGCTACATCATATGATTATATCTCCTTGGTTACTTCATAACTTGATCCTTGGGTATGAATTCCTCATCCTTGATTCCCCGCATGGTTTTCTGCTTCGTCAAGGATCATGTGAAATGCCCTTGGCCTTCGTGGTGTGTTTGGCCTTGCTGCCTCGTTTTTCTTTGGGCAGTCCCTAGAAATATTCCCTTCTTTGTTACAGCCATAGCACACCTTCTTGTTGGACGCACACTTGCTGGCGTAATGCCTTGTCCTTCCACATTTGTAGCAAGTCACCTCCTCGCTACATTTCCCGAAGTGATTCTTTTTACACTTCTCGCACCACTTGGCTTCACCTCATCCTCCTTCTTCAGTCTTTGAGAATTTCCTTTCTTTGTTGGATTTTGAAGATCCTTCATGCTTCCTTTTTTCTCCTGCCTTGTCTTTTTCTAGACCCCTTTCTCTTATCTGGGTCTCTACATTCTTAGCTGCTCTAACAACTGTTTTCAAGGAAGTTGCCATTTTGACCATTAGGCCGAAGTCTGTAGTAGTCCGTTAGCAAACCTATCAATCTTGGAGAGTTCAGTAGGAACCAAGTAGGGAAATAGCTTCATCCTCTCGGTGAATATGGTGGCATACTCATCAACACTCATCTTCCCTTTCTTCAGGTTCTGAAACTCGTTATTTAGGTCTATCAGATCTATCTATGAGCAGTACTGCATTTTCAACTGTTCTAATAACTCTTCCCATGACATCTTTAGGGATTCTCCTCGTGGCATCATATCTGCCAATAGCTTCCACCAACTCAAGACTCCAATTTTCAGCTGTCTTACTGCGAAGACAGTCTTCTGTTTCTCGCTACAGCTGCAACTCTCAAACACCATCTCCATCTCGGAGATCCAATCCATAATCTCAACCGACTTTAGGCTTCCAGAAAGACTTGGTGGCTTGGCACCCAAGAAATTCTTATACATTCGCCCATCCTTGTCGTTTCCCTTTTCCAAGCCATTCCTTCGTTCTCCTTGAGTCCCAACTTGACTCACTTGGCAACTATAGTTCCCTTCCTCCGATTGCTCAGGAATCAACTCCGGTTGCTCAACGGGTATGGTAGGTTGTGATGGGTTTTGAGCATTCTAACACTTCCTAAGTGTACATGCAACCCTAATAACCTTGAATCTATTTTTTCTCTATATACATGGAAATTTCTTTTTCAAGGATATTTCCTAACTAGCATGGCATGGGGAATATATATAAAACATAAAACTAGTATAAATACATACCTTGTTGTTGCTTGGATTCCATCAAGACTTTTTGAGCCTAGCACCCCAAATGTTGTGCCTCAAATGCTTCACACAACACTACAAACTTGGAATAACTTGAGAGAATGTCACTTAGCCTCAAAAATCGGTTATGCCCTCTTATGAATACTCTAGTCCCGATTTTGCATGCTATAGGGTTTTTTTTATAGTGTGTCATAATTAGGAGTTACAAATGTAAACCCTAATTTTCATGACTCTTCATTTCTCATGACCCATGGGTTTGTAACTCCCATGGACTATCCATGGAGCTCCATATGGTTATAACCAAACACATAAACCATGGATCATTAATCCACCATAAAAGAATTAATGATTGTCATAATCAACCCAATATATTTAATTAGTCTCACTTTGATCACCAAATTAATACTAGATTAATACTTGATCAATACTAATTAAATAATACTATTATTAATATATTAGAACTTATTATATATTAATAATCACAAGTGTACTTTCTATCATTTTGTCTATCCAAGTATTGCAATGTCATGCAACCCAAATGGACAATGCCGGGTCGGGTCAAGTACATAACAAATAAAGTTATGGACTTAGACACTATATCCAACAGTCTCCCACTTGGATAAGTCTAATAACTATATTTGCAAATATGACTTCAAAATCCGACTAGCAATCGTAGCTCTTTTAAAGTCTCTCGGAACTAATGATGATGATACGCCATTTAAGATAAGTGATCATATAATCCTCTGTTCTCATGATATCAACCGGACAAACACATGGAACATGGTCTTACTTATTGTCTAACATTTGTTTCTCGATCTTTGATTTGTTTCGACATAGAACTAAATTGAACACATCAATTAGGTTCTGACTGGGCCCGGTACATAGGTCAAAACCAAATCATCGTGGGGCCCAGATATCGCTTCTATTTCAAGAAGGAACAGATAAACTTCGACTGATATGCTTGTACTAACTACTTGTTGAATTATTCACAAAGGCACGTTTTATAACATCGAGTTACCAATGCGTTTTCGTACAATCAATGAATAACCAACTCATAGTCAAAAACTCATTTCTCTAGGTTTGAAGATTTATATGATATTACCGTCTCACGATCACTCAAGATAAATTCCATGAAGTGATGCAAGTGAGCGTGGGTTGAATCCAATACTCAGCCCTTATGAGTACTCATGAATGTTGTAGCAACCATTGCATTGTCTAAAGCACTTTAGACAAATCATACAAGCCAAATTCATGATAGTATTGATTCATATCTACTTCCAACATGTCACACCCCAAAACCTAGAACATCATAATACGTTCTGGGGTGGAGGACGTCATGTACAGTATCATAACAATGCATAATAGTAAAAACAACTAACAACATCCATTGCATTAATATAGTAATTTTAATACAAGCGTCTTTTTTACAGTTTGTTAGACACCAAAAAATTTAATAAAAAATAAAGTGGAGTCTTGTATGCGCTACGTCTTCTAAAAAACGGCATCTGTACCTGTCCATTACCGACCTGAGAATACAAGTTATTTTGAAAACGAGTATCAGCATAAATCTGGTGAGTTCATAAGATTTTAGTTTCAGTTCTCGTATAAAAGTGTTTACAATCGTGAAACATGAAAGTTGTTATCAAGTTTGAAAATAGTGTGAATCTCTAGAAAATCCTATATTTTCAAATAAATGTAGTCTTCTGCCAAGACTTGGTTACTTGTAGGTTTGATCCTTTGAGTATGTAAAAGTTTCCCCAATTAGACTCTTAATTATTACAAAAATATATTTTGGACTTCGTTTGAACAAAGTAAATGGGAAAATAATGTATTATTCCAGTAGTGTTACTGCCGACTGGATAGTAATTAACCGCAGACTCTAGGTAGCGATATGCATTTAATACACCTCGGGGAGTCTACTTTACCTTTAATTCAAAATTTGTCAATTTAAGGATTCGAATGTGAATCTGTATGTAACCAGGCAGATAGGCGATTGAATGTATCATGACCCTCCAGGTCATACGTAGTGTGGTAGTATGTATTCATCCATGCGCCTAGTCGGCTTGGATTGTAGCTAGCAGTCGGGATGTGTGAGTGTCTGCCATGTATAGATCTATACACATAGATCCCGCTCTCCCTCCAGGAGACCAAGGTTACATGGTGAATGCACAGTAAAGTGTCGTATAGAGAGATAGTGTCTCACATTCTGTTTTAGTATGTTCTCTTGTATTAGTGTATAGTGTGCTTCTCGGTATAATGTTTTTAGTATTCTTCTATTATAGCATTTAGTATTCTTCCTGTATAGTACTTAAGATGTAGCGGCTCATAATAGCACTAACTGTGGTAAGTATCATAGTATTGGTAGTGAGGAGTGGTAAATCTTAACTATACCTGTTATAGTTAACTGGCATGTTGCAGTCGATCTTGGATACTCATAAATATTGAACTAAGTGAAGGTATTCATATCCAACACAAATACATACAATATATAACTAAGAATTCAACGACAGTCGGACAGATAGCAATATTCCCTAAGACCCCAATCAAACAAGAACATGTAATAAGGCAAGCTATCAGTCCTAAGTCCTTCAAGTCTTACTTATATAAATATGTTGGTGTGGATATATTTTAGATACATAAGAAGTGTAGAAGAGTTTGAAAATAGTTTTTATAATAAATTAAAATGAAAATGAGTTTGATAAACATTGAAAGCAGTTTTGAAGGCAAAACGGTTAAAAGTATAGAAATCCCTTTTTGATTGTAAGTTACAAATCACATGTGATTGATACTATAAATTGTTGGATTCAACTTGTATTCCCCCCATAAAAGCATCTAAAAAAACATTTGAAAGGTTAATTAATGGGTATGAACTCACCTGCAGCGAGTGGATCGAATGGAAGTGTCGGTTGAGTGCTTGGGGTCAAGTGAATACTTGAACACACTTAATGACCCTAATAACATATGAATACATATGTTTACATATAATTAGTGATTAAAACACTAATTAAACACGTACAGACGTCCTAATGTGATGAAAAATGCTCTGGCCATGTGCTAGGAGGCTATTAGGTTGAAATGAAGGAGTGTAAGGCCTCACTATGGAGTTTACTCCTCAAATACTCACCCTAGGTGAGTTTACGGTTGAGGGACGATTTCCCCCATGAGTTTATGGCCATAAAATCATGGGAGGAGTGTATTTGTGTGCTTTAAGGTCTCTTGCATCACTAAGAAGGGTTCTAAGATCACATCCATGGCTTGTGAAGTGATTACGGTTGAAAAGGGGTACTCCTTTGAGTTTGCGGTCCTTGGAGCACTCCTTGGGAGTTCACGGTCGTAAACACTAGGGTTTATGGCCGTAAACCATTGGGCACAACATTTCCTTCATACTTTGTGGTCCTAGGCTCATTCATACAAGTTTCTAGTCCATTAAGCATGCTAAGGAAGGAGTTAGGGACACCAAAACACCCTTTATGGTGTTTACGGTTTTGGTGTTTACGGTTCATGAATGTTCATGGACCGTAAACTCATGTTTGCTCCCCTAAAGGCACGATTTTGGGTTTCTACTTTCATTCATGCAAGTTTCTAAGTCAAAGATGAGCATTAGAAGGGTTTTGGAGGGATTTTGGGGCTTCAAAAACCCCCCCTTAAGGGAGTTCACGGTTTTAGGAGGTGTTCCCAAACTGTAAACTCTAGTTCTCGAGGTATGCGAGTGATTAAATCCCGAATTTGCATGGATACAAAGCTAAAAAACAAGCTAGGAAGGATTAATTATGGTTTTGGAGCTTGAATGAGGTGTTTCTTGGCTAAACCCACTTGTAGAGAGAGAGAGAGTAGAAAGAGAAAGCTTCTAGGAGTGAGGAAAGGTTCAAGTGAAAGCCACTCAACCCTTATATAGGGCTTGAGTTGGCGGCCAGGTGGGGATCCACCCCATACTGACGTTAAATAAAATTTAAAATTTTACCCGATTAAATGGTCGCAACCCGGCTTAGTCGTAAACTAAAATTGTTCCCAAAAAATTTTGAGGGTATTACACGTGTTCACAACATCCCCCCTCCCCCTCCCCCCCCCCCCCCCCGGTATAGGAAAATTCGTCCCGAAATTTATAATTCAAGCAACTAAGTTATTACAATACAACTAGGCGAAGAGATGAGGATATTTAAGTTTCATTTGATCCTCGCGCTCCCAAGTGAACTCCGGTCCTTGCTTGGCGTTCCAGCGAACCTTCACAATTGGGATGCAGGTTTGTTTCATTCGTTTGACCTCTTGGTCCATAATCTCCACAGGTTCTTCCACGAAGTTAAGGCTCTTGTCGATCTCGATCTCATCTAGTGGAATTACGAGAGTCTTGTCGGATAGGCACTTTTTGAAGTTCGAAACGTGGAAGTTAGGGTGTATGTTACTGAGTTCGCGGGATAGATTGAGTTTGTAGGCTACGGGGCTAATTCTGGCGAGAATCTCGAAAGGTCCTATGTACCTTGGATTCAGCTTTCCACGTTTTCCAAAGCGTATCGTGCCCTTCCAGGGTGAGACATTCATACGGACTTGGTCTCCCACCTGGAATTCCAAAGGTTTTCTTCGTTTCTCTACGTAGCTTTTCTGTCGATCTCTAGCGGCTTTTAATCATTCACAAATTTGTACGATCTTCTCGGTCGTCTCTCGAATGATTTCCGGACCTGTGAGAGCGCTCTCAGGAACTCGTCCTTTAGCTAACTGTGTGTCACCCACCTCAGCCCAACACGGAGGGGATCTGCACTTTCGGCCGTAGAGGGCTTCAAACGGAGCTGCCTTGATGCTCGTGTGATAACTGTTATTGTAGGAAAACTCGACAAGGGGTAAGTGGGTATCCCATGCCTTACCAAAGTTGATCACACAGGCTCGCAGCATATCCTCCAGGGTTTGGATAGTCCTCTCACTTTGTCCGTCGGTCTGCGGATTGTAGGCTGGACTCATGTCCAGCCTCGTCCCTAAGGCGCTTTGTAGTGATTGCCAAAATCTCGAAGTGAATCTACTATCTCTCTCGGAGATTATAGATTTAGGGACACCATGCAGTCGTACGATTTCCTTGATGTATGTTCTTGTGAGTTTCTCCATCTTATCTGTCTCTTTGATGGGTAGGAAGTGCACGGACTTGGTCAATCTGTCGACAATGACCCATATGGTATTAAGCCCACCTGTTGTCTTAGGTAGCTTGGTTATGAAATCCATAGTGATCCACTCCCACTTCCATTCAGGTATCTCCAGTTGCTGTAATAACCCTGAAGGCTTCTGGTATTCGACCTTGACCTTGGCGCAAGTAAGGCATTTACTCACGAAGGTAGCAATCTCTGCTTTCATGTTAGGCCACCAATAAGACTTTTTAAGGTCCATATACATCTTATCTGAACCTGGGTGCACGGAATTCCGAGTGTTGTGGGCTTCCTTCATGACCAAGTCTCTGAAACCACCATGTTGCGGTGTCCAAATTCAGTCCATGAGATATAAGGCTCCGTCACCCTTGACCTCCAAGTTCTTATCGATTCCACGTAGGGATTCTCCCGCCACATTCTCAGGCTTCAAAGCTTCAAGCTGAGCCTCCTTAATCTGTGCGGATAGATGCGAATGGATAGTCATTGTTACTGACTTGACTCTTCGACCAAAATATTCCTTTCGACTTAGGGCGTCTACTACTACATTGGCTTTTCCCGGGTGATAAAGAATCTTACAATCGTAATCATTGAGTAGCTCGACCCACCGTCGTTGTCTCATATTGAGCTCCTTCTGGTTGAATATGTGTTGGAGGCTTTTGTGGTCAGTGTATATCGTGCTCTTTGTACCATACATGTAATGTCTCCAGATCTTTAGAGCAAATACAACCACTCCTAATTCGAGGTTGTGCGTGGTGTAGTTAACCTCATGTGTCTTCAGTTGTCTCGAGGCATAGGCGATGACCTTAACTCGTTGCATCGGGACACAACCGAGCCCCTAATTAGATGCATCGCAGTATACTACAAAATTTTTTGTCCCCTCGGGGAGGGACAGTAGTGGTGCAGTGCATAAAGCTCGTTTCAAGGTCTGGAATGCTTTCTCCTGTTTCTCTCCCCAGTCAAAGGTCATGCCTTTCTGGGTCAATGTGGTAAGGGGTTTCGCGATCCTAGAGAAGTTCTGAATGAATCTGTGGTAGTAGATAGTGAGGCCTAGAAATTGACGAATTTATATAGGCGTCTTCGGTGTTGACCAGTTCTCAATAGCTTTAATCTTGGATGGGTCCACGTGGATTCCTTCTTCGCTAACCACGTGTCCCAAGAATTCGACTCTTCGTATCCAAAATTCGCACTTGGAGAACTTCACATATAACTTCTCCGATTGTAGGGTTTCTAGGACTCGTCGTAGATGATCGCTATGCTCCTCCTTACTCCGAGAGTAGAAAAGTATGTCATCGATGAAGACGATGATGAACTGATCCAAGTAAGGACGGCACACCCTATTCATTAATTCCATGAATACTGTGGGTGCATTGGTCAGTCCGAAGGGAATCACTACGAACTCGTAGTGTCCGTAACGAGTTCGGAAAGCTGTTTTCGGGACAACCTCCTCAAGCACTCGCAATTAATCATATCCAGACCTTAGATTAATCTTGGAAAAATAACTTGCCCCTTGCAATTGGTCAAATAAATCGTCTATACGGGGAAGAGGGTAACGATTCTTGACCGTGAGTTTATTGAGCTCCCTATAATCAAAGCACATACGAAAAGATTCGTCCTTCTTCTTTACGAACAAGACCGATGCTCCCTAGGGTGAGAAGCTTGGTCTTATAAAGCCCTTGCTGAGCAGCTCGTTAAGTTGACTGGACAGTTCTTGCATCTCAGCAGACGCTAGATGATAGGGCAATTTGGCTACGAGGGTAGCTCCTGGAACTAGATCGATTCTAAACTCGTCCTGACGTTTGGGAGGTAAATATGGAAGCTCCTCTGGAAAGACGTCGGGGAAGTCACATACGATGGGGAAGTCTTGTAGATCCTTCGTTTTCTGGCTCGTGTCGACAACGTGTGCAAGGAATGCACGATATTCCTTGTGAATGTACTTCTGGGCCTAAATACTCAAGATGATGCGAAGGCTCGTACTGGGTTTGTCTCCATAAAATAACAGGGTTTCGTTATTCGGTAGGTTTAGACGGATCGCTTTGTCGAAGCACAGGATATCAGCTCGATGGAGACTCAACCAGTCCATGCCCACAATGACGTCGAAACTCTTGATCGATACTGGTATGAGGTCGATTGGGAATGAATGATCATCTAGCGTGAGGGTACAACCTATGTAGATCTCGTTAGAACTCTCTGTCTTTCCGTTAGCCATTTCTAAGACGAATGTTTCTTTTAGTGGTTGTGGGGATTGTTTAAGTAAGTGTTTAAAGTTTTGGTTTATGAAGCTTCTTTGTGCTCCACTATCGAATAAGATACAAGCATAAGAGTTGTTGAGAAGGAACGTACTCGTGACTACTGTGAGGTCTGGTACTGCTTCATTGTGGCCAATAGCAAGTAATTTCCGCGTTCCTCCCGCATTTCCAGCTTTTGGGCAGTTTTTCTTGAAATGCCCCACTTTGCCACAGCCATAACAGGCCTGGCCGACTCCCGAACCGGAGACCTGAGAAATGGGTTTGGGTTGAGATCTGCAAAACCAGGCGGTATAGGCCTTCCGGTCTCAATTAGTGAAGTGCATTTCACGGCAGGGGCTGTTATGATGAAAAGGGCACTTTGGGCACTTAGGCAGGTTTCCAGCATAGGTTTTTGCTGGTATAGGGGGAGCAGGAGTGGTGGCAGCATGGACAGCCACAATTTGTTGGTTTTTGGAAGAGGATTGAGTTTTCTTGCCCTTCTTTATTTCCCACCGCATCCTCTTGTTGTCGGATGTCTTGGTTGGTGCAGTGGCAGTTGCTGTTGCTGTTGATGGAGTTGAAGGAATTTCATGATCAATCAACCTATGGGCCAGTTCCATGGCGTTGTCAAAGGTTGCAGGTTGTGATAATAGAACGTTCCCTCGATACTGGGGCACTAAACCCCAGATGTATCGTTCAAATTTCTTGCTTTCAAAAGGGATCATGTTAGGGCACATAGCTGCCAGGTCGCAGAACCTGGCTGTATAAGCCACTATGTCTGTCCCCTTCATCTTGAGGTTCCAGAGTTCCTCCTTGAGCTTCTGAACCTCACCTCTAGGGTAGTACTCCCTTCTCAGTAGGACCTTTAGTGTGTCCCAGCCCATGGTGTTGGCTATTACTAAAGAGAGTGAATTGACATGGCCATTCCACCATGTCAGGGCCCTTTTAGTGAAAGTGGCAGCAACGAACTTTATTTTGCTTTCTTCGGGGCATGAGCACATTTCGAAGATGGCTTTAGTTCTTTCGATCCATTGGGATAGAGTAAGGATCCCTCCGGTCCCATTGAAAAATGTCGGTTTGTAGTTCATGAAATCCTTATACGTACACCCCTGTGCATGTGGATGGATTTCACCATGTCTGGAGTTGGTGCCCATTCCGGCTCCACTAGCATCACCAGAATTCATTTGGGCCATGGCTGCTGTCATAACTGTCTGAAACAGCACCAGATCGAACTGCGGAGGAGGAGGTGGTGGAGGTGGGGTTTGAGTAGCAGGTCTGCCTCTGTTCGGGCACTTGTGAGGAGGCATCTTTTACTAAAAGTTGATAGAGATGATGACAATAGTAAGAGTCTATTGCAAGTATGATAAGAGCATTTCATGGACTAAATCAACATAGCCCAATAATCAGAGAGAGTCATAGCAACAGAGTAGGTACTGCCAATATTACTAGTATTAATGATGTAATATGAGTTCGGGAAAAGTGACCTAACAGTTTGTCTTACATCAAACCATAAGGAAAAATGTTGGCAGTCTAGGAGTCTAGGTAAAGTACCTTCAGAGTTAGAAATGTTTACAGACAAGTGCTCTATCGAGCATAGAAAAGGAAAGGCTAGTCCTTCAACAAAAGAGAGAGATGATTTGACATCTTCTATAGGCGATGGGTACCCATTGGGCGGACCCTTAGATCAGCTAATTGGTGCACAACTTCCTGAAGATGTCATTAATGAGCCCTATGACGTGCTCGGAGTTCCCTAACTTCGTCACAAGATGCAGCTAGTTGTTGTTGCAAAGCCTCATTGGTCCTCCTCGTCCCATCCATAGCCTCTTCCAGTTGGCGGATGTGAACAGTGTTAAGGTTAGAGTTGGCATCAACTTCTACAACTCTGCTAATGGCTGCTTGACCTTGCTCGACGTTCCTGGCAATCCTACGGACCATGATGGGCAAGACTCGGTCCACGAACCTCCTTCTCGACCAACCTAAGATTCATAGCAAAACCGTCAATACGGTTAAACGTAAAACACGAAGTTTCAATACAATAATTTTTAGCCTTAGGTATCTAAATGAAAATTGTAGATATCATTAACCCGTAAACGTACATGAAAAGAACGTCCAAGTCTGACTTCTTATGAGGAAGTTATGATTTTCCACGTTCCAGATATAGACGTAGACATCTAAAAACTCGAAAAAGAGACCGAGAGACTTTTGGCCGAAACAACCTAAACGAGAATCGAAGATCTCAACAATAGTAGTACAATGGTAAAAAGTCTGTCGAAAACGGACGTCGGATGAAGAAGTTATAGATTTATGACGGAGTTTTCGTGTCCCGGACTGTTAAAAATAATTAATTAAAAATAAATGCAAAATTAGTCGATGAAATCTAAAAGAGAGTTGTAGAGCATATTCTCATCTACGCGTGAATATATAGAACGTCGAAAACGGAGATCGTATGCGGAAGTTACGGATTTTACAAGTTCGAGACACAAAATTCGAGGCTGTTAGGCTGGCCACGACGTGCACAGATGGTCACGACGTGGGACCATGACTGATGGGTTTTCAGGCTTGGCAGCAGACGTCACGTCCATGGAAGGGGATAGGATAGACTCCAAGACGTGGGAAACCCTTTTGCCATGACGTGGGACCCAAAAATTGGGCTATAAATAGAGCTCCAAGGGGTCCATGTTTCATTGCTCAATTCTCTTCTTTCTCATGCCTAAGCTCTGCGTTTAAACCCTCGAAGCCATCCCGAAGCCCCAGTCTTCACATCCATGTTCCGAAGGAAGGTTTTACACTCCTGAGATTCCAGAGATTCAAGAGAAATCCACTTTCTCAAGTCGAAGTTCTGCTCGGTTTTCGTCTCACTTTCTTCAATCTATCAAGTGAGTTCATACCCCTATAACTATGTTTTCAAATGTTTTGTAAATGTTGTTATACACTTTTAAGGGGGGGGGGGGAATACAAGTACACACACGGTTATCCTCGTGTGAAAAACATCAATCTTTTACTATACTTTTGTTATATAATGAATCATATTTGATTTATAACTATCGTACGAAAACGTTCTCATACAACATATCACGATAACACTTGTCTTTTGAAATGAAACATGTTGTTATGTAAATATCAAATGGTTTATTTATATTTTGAGTGTAAATGTCCAATAATGTTATTACAAATTTTATACTTTACATACAAAGTCGACACTACACTAGGGTTTATCATACAAACGAATCACACTTTTGGAAAAAACTATAATAGGTATGTTTACTAGATATTCATGAGATTTACATACTATAAGTACTATATCAAGGAAATATTTTCATATACAAGAACGAATGGACTTTTCATACGTAAATCTATTTGATACTAAGTTTTTTGAGACATCCAACTTCACGTACTTTCAAGTATGCAGTTAAAGTCCTGTATTATATACTATAATCGCTTGTAGGGAGAGCGTGATACTGGTGTATAGATCTATACGGGATTGACAATCCCGCACCTAAACTATTAGTTACAGTTAGACCGGCAGGTCTGGGGTGACAAACATCATAACATTCCAATGCCTGAAGAACGTTGTTGCTGGCAGTCTGGGTCAATAGCATGGTTATAAAACTCACATGGAGTATTAAAAACATGTTGATTTACGGGGTTATCAAATGCCTTAGTGATTTTATACATACATAAATCTACTATTCTAGGCATGAAAAACACTATTGCATTACAGTTTTGGAAATTTTAAATTACAACACACTTATGGAAAAATATTGGATTTCTAGAAGCAAACATTCAAAATAGTCGGGTCTTGGCAGAAGACTACTTTTATACTAGTAGGAAATAGGGGATTTTCTAGGAGTTTTCAAACATCTACAAACACTTTCATTCAAATTTATACAAACATTGACATTAAATACTTATGAACTCACCAGCTTAAATGTTGATCTACTTTTTCAAAACTACTTGTATTTCTCAGGGATTCAGTAATACAGGTAAATTTCAGCTTTTGGAGAAGTGACGCTAAGGCGTCGATTTAAAACTCATTTTGTCATCATATTGTAATTTGTTTTGAAACAAGTATCACTCTACAATGAAACTTTTAAATAATATATATGATGGTTCTTTTACTTTCTTTACTATGTATTCAACTGTTACGATACTACATGAAGTCATCCGCCCTCAACCGATTCCACCGTTCTAGTTTGGGGGTGTACAGATTGGTATCAGAGCATTGTTTATAGTGAACTAAGTATATCGAACCACATAGGATATACAAACTATAAATGCATAAGGAAAAAAATTCTCTGACAAAACGTTATTGCACCTAAACCGCGTTTCATTTCACTTAAGTTATTAGGTCAAAAAAAAAGCACAAATACATGCACATCACGATTTATTTTCATGGTTAGAACTATACAAGAAGTATTAAGACAAGTTGGACACTACGACTAGGCCTCGGAATATGTAATCGGATTTGGGACAAATATAACATGATCAACTATATTTATCTGAGATCGGACTAATGTATGTCGAGTAATGGTCGTAGTGAGAACAAGTCAAAACTTACCAAAATAACACCGGTATCAAACATACAAACTTGAATACTATAGGAGTATTTGGTAAATACAATAGTTTAACTTACAAGTTTTGATTTACATGTTTTTAGAATTTCTAGACAATTCTCATATCTCTATTCTCGTACAAACACAATGTCTGGATTCTATCCACCTGGGGATCCCTACTACCCGAATTAGGGAAATGGAGGATGGGTAAAGGAGGGCCCTGAAGAAGACGAGGAACATATAGAGTTGGAGGAAGGGGAAGACTCTAGGACAGACTCAGAGCCATAAGTAATCAACCCACCAGTCGCTCAACCTCCTGCATTTAGGGGAAACTTACAGGGACCAACTCCCATTTGGGGAAGTCACATTCACCATTGGAGCCGACAACAAGGATTACGTCCTCCCTATGGTATGTGTCGTGACTTCTATGACGTCGTGGGTGGGGGTTCAGCAGACTGAGCACTCCCAGTCATGGTGGGAAAACTAGCCAACCAGTCCTATCAATCCGAGGTTCATGCAAACCAGATTCGTGAAGTGAACGTGGAAGTACAAGTTCACACTTCCGCCATCCGTCGACTGGACAGGTTGCAGGATAATGCCCGACTCCGCACCGACACATTCCAAGCGCAACTGATTACAGCCCTCTCTGAGATAAGGGAAATGAGGGAACAGCAAGCCGCCTTCGATAGGCATCTTATGGAAGCAAAGCAATCAGACACGGAGTCGAGCTCCAAGCATAACCTACGTCACAAGTAGTACTTGCCTGAATCCCAAAAATTTTGTTATAGAATAGGTACTCGGCTAAAAGTCTTACTTTTCTTTAATTTATGTATCGGAGACTCTTAGAAGGGTCGAAATTTTCCTAACTTCAAAATGTAACTCAACGTATGTTTAATTTATATGAAGAAATTCCTTTGTGTGTTAATTCATTGAATACCACTCAGATTCATAAGTTTATCTACCACTATGCAAACTTTTACTATGAATCAAGCTCTGAAACCTTGGGTAGGTCAGTCAAATTCATCAATTGATAAAACTAGCAGATTTATTAACACACGGCTTCCAATTAATAAAGACTTATGGTCTTCATTCTATTTCTTTAGTAGCACGATGCCGCCCCGTAGATCTACATGCCATGTCACAACGCAACACCTCCGCCACCACCACCTCCATCAACGGATAATGCCGCCTTGATGGCCACTATAACAGCTGTCGTGACAGCAGCAATGGCACAAATGAGTAATAATGGTTCCGTAGGGGGAGTAAATAGCTATATGAATGGCCAACGTCAGGGTCGTTCAAGAGATTACACCTTCAAGGACTTCACCAATAGCAAGCCCATATCTTTTAATGGATCCGGAGGGATAATAGCTCTATCGTAGTGGATAGAGAAAATAGAAGCGGTTTTCGAGATCTGTGCGTGTCTGGAAGTGAGCAAGGTAAAGCTTGTTGCTTGTACATTCTCCGAGAGAGCTCTGACGTGGTGGAATGGCCATGTCAAGTCACTAACGCTAGTAGTGGCTAATTCTATAGGCTAGGAGAATCTAAAGAAAATGTTAATCCAAGAGTACTATCCAAGGGGCGAAGTACAAAAGCTAGAGCAGGAACTTTAGGGCAGGCTCGGACATCACAACCTATACTAATAGGTTTAGTGACTTGGCAATCCTTTGCCCATGGATGGTTGCTCTAGAGAGCAAGAAGATCGAGAGATACATCTGGGGACTATCACCCAAGATCCAAGGAAGTGTACTAGCTTGACAGGAACCTTCCAAGAAGCAACAAATAGTGGCAGTCCTTGCCGCTACTACCCCCACTGCTGCTCCTGTTGCTTCTACACCAGCAAAGCAATATGCTGAGAACCTACCGAAGTGCAGCAAACGCAATTTCCATCACAACGGAAATTGTCGGGAGATGCACTGCAACAACTACAACAGGAAAGGGCAGACTACTCGTTTCTCTAAGGCGTCGGCACGACCAATCACCCAAGTACCAGGAGTAGGTGTGGGCCAGGCGTGTTATGGGTGCGGTGAGGTTGGACACTATAAGAGAGATTGTCCTAAGGCAAGGAATGCTAGCGGCATAGGAAGACTGCTAACAATAGGGCAAAATGAAGCAATAGCTGATCCCACGGTCGTTACGGGTACGTTTCTCCTCAATAAGATATTTACAGGAGAAATGGCAAACGGTAGAACAAAAAGCACCAACGATATGTACATAGGCTGCACACTAACTCTAAACGAACATTTATTTCAAATCGATCTAATGTCGATCACTATAAAGACCTTTAATGTCATCATCTGTATGGATTTGTTAAGCCTACACCATGCCGATATACTTTGTCATCAAAGGGCCGTTCGCCTAAATATGCCAAACGACGAAACTCTTGTCATCTACGGTGACAAACCCGGTACCAATTTACAAATCATCTCTTGTGTCATAGCCCAGAAATACCTGCGTATGAAGTAAAATTTCTTCTTAGCCCACGTAGTAGATAAGGATAAAGAAGCGAAATACCTCAAAGACATTCCAAAATCTATGATTTTCCTGATGTCTTCCCTGAAGATCTTCCAAGAGTCCCACCAGAACGACAAGTCGAGTTCAGGATTGATTTAATTCCCGGAGCTACCCTAGTAGCTAAGTCGCCATATCGTCTATCGCCAGCTGAGATGCAAGAATTATCCAGCCAATTAAACGAACTACTCAGCAAAGGATTCATCAGACCGAGCTTCTCACCTTGGGGAGCACCAGTCCTATTCATAAAGAAGAAGGATGGATCTTCTCGCATGTGCATCGATTACTGGGAACTCAACAAGCTGACTATCAAGAACCGATATCCCCTACCACGCATTGACGACTTGTTCGACCAACTCCATGGAGCGAGTTATTTCTCGAAGATCGATTTGAGATTCGGGTATCATCAGCTATGAGATCTTGGAAGGATATGTTCCCAAAACAGCCTTTCGAACTTGTTATGGTTACTACGAGTTTGTAGTGATGACCTTTCGATTAACAAATGCTTCGGCGGTGTTCATGGACTTAATGAACCGAGTGTGTCGTTCATTCTTGGACAAATTTGTGATCGTGTTCATAGACGATATACGCATCTATTCGAAGAGTAAAGAGGAACATGGTTAACACCTCTGACAAATCTTGGAAACTCTAAGAAAAGAGAATCTATACGCAAAACTTTCAAAGTGCGAATTTTGGATTTGGAAAGTAGATTTCCTAAGTCACATGGTTAGCAAAGACGGGATACACGTGGATCCTTCCAAAATCAAGGCAATCGAGAACTGGTCAGCTCACAGAACCCCAACAGAAATCATACAATTATGGGGCCTTGCTGGCTATTACCGAAGATTTATACAAAACTTCTCGAAGATTGCTAAACCACTTACCACCTTGACCCAAAAGGGTGTAACTTTCAATTGGGAAGAAAGACAAGACGTTGCATACAAAACACTAAAGCAAGCACTATGCAGTGCACCTATATTGTCCTTGCCAGAAGGAACAGAAGACTCGTGGTCTACTGTGATGCATCTAATCAAGGTCTTGGATGTGTCCTAATGCAACGGGGAAAGGTCATCGCTTACGCCTCAAGACAACTCAAGACACACAAGGTCAACTACACTGCACATGACCTCAAACCGGGAGCAGTCGTTTTTGCGCTAAAGATCTGAAGACACTATCTCTATGGCACGAAATGCTCAATCTTTAATGATCATAAGAGCCTTCAACATATCCTCAATCAAAAGGAACTCAACATGAGGCAAAGACAATGGGTTGAACTGTTGAATGACTACGAGTGTCAAATTCATTATCATCCAGGGAAAGCGAATGTGGTAGCTGATGCTCTTAGTAGACGGGAATACTCGGGCCGCCGAGTGAAATCCTTAACCATGACGATCCGTTCACACCTGTTCACACAAATGAAGGAAGCTCAGAGGGAAGCCTTGAAAGCAGAAAATGTGATGGGCGAAGCCTTAAGGGGAATGGATAAGAATCTTGAAGTCAAGGGTGACGAAGTTCGTTACTTCGTGGATTGGATTTGGACACCAAAGTTTGGTGGATTTAGAGATGTTGTCATGAATAAGGCTCATAAGACTCAATACTCCGTGCATCCATGTTCAGACAAGATGTATCTGGACCTCAAGAAATTGTATTGGTGGCCGAACATGAAAGAAGAGATCGCTACCATGTGGGCAAGTGTCTGACTTGTGCCAAAGTCAAGGTAGAGTACCAAAAGCCTTCGGGATTACTACAACAACCTGAAATAGCCGAGTGGAAGTGGGAGCGTATAACCATGGATTTCATAACCAAATTACCCAAGATAGCAGGTGGGCTAAACACCATCTGGGTGATCGTCGACAGATTAACAAAATCCACACACTTCCTACCAATAAAGGAAATCGACAATATGAAGAAGCTAGCTCGAACATACATCTGAGAGATTGTACAACTACATGGTGTACCAATATCCATTATCTCCGACAGAGATAGTAGGTTCGCCTCGCGATTCTTGTAGTCACTGCAAAAGTCTCTAGGGACGAGACTAGACATGAGTACCGTATTCCATCCACAAACTGACGGTCAAAGTGAGAGGACCATACAAACCGTGGAAGATATGCTAAGAGCTTGTGTAATCGATTTTGGTAAAGCATGGGATACCCATTTAGCACTAGTCAAATTCTCATACAACAATAGTTATCACTCCAGCATTCAAGTTGCTCCATTTGAAGCCCTCGATGGCCGCAAGTGCAGATCACCACTATGTTAGGCTGAAGTGGGTGACACACAACTAGCCAAGGGACAAGTACCCGACAACGCTCTCACAGTCCCGAAAATTATAAGAGAAACAACTGAGAAGATTATTCAAATTCGGGAACAACTAAAGGCTTCAAGAGACAGACAAAAGAGTTATGCGGATAAAAGATGGAAGCCCTTAGAATTTCAAGTTGGGGACCGAGTGTTGTTGAAGGTCTCGCCCTAGAAAGGGTTAATACGTTTCGGAAAACGTGGGAAACTAAACCCAAGGTATATCGGACCATTCGAGATCCCTGCAAGGATCGGCCCGGTAAAATACAAACTTCGACTACCGCAGGAACTCAATAACGTACATCCTACCTTTCATGTGTCAAACTTGAAGAAATGTTTGTCCGATGAGACCCTCGTCGTCCGTCTAGACGAAATCGAAATCAACAAGAGTCTCCACTTTATAGAGGAACCAATTGAGGTCATGGATAGGGAAATTAAAAGAACAAAACAAAGTCGCATACCCATTGTGGCGGTCCGTTGGAATGCAAAGCGGGGACCTGAATATACTTGGGAGCGCGAAGATCAAATGAAACAAAAGTACCTGCATCTCTTTCGCTAATCTGTCACACCCCCGAACCAGATGGTGGAAACGTCCGAGCGCTATTGTGACTTGATTGAATACCATCGCAATGAATAATCATGAATCATAACATCATTCGTCACCATGCATTGAAATATTACAACCATCAGTGTTTACATTCAGTACGTTGTTTTTACACATTACAATTCCAAAACATAAACCGCTTGATATTAATTAAACAAAACATCATGATATCACTGGGTACATTTTTCCTTCGATTTACCTGTTACCTGAGAATACAAGTATTTTGGAAAAATGTCAACATATGAAATGTTGGTGAGTTCATAAGTAATGTTTGAAAAGTAATGATTTGTATTATTTTGAAAACCACCTGAAAATCTGATATTTTCTGAAAAGATTATTGTAAGTAAGAAAAAGTGTGAAGATCCGTAAATATGCTTGTTGATTTCTATAAGCGTGAATAATTGTTAGACTTTGTATGCATCACATAGGTGTAAGTGTTGAAATTCCTAGGAAAACCCGATGTTTTCCTAATACTTTAAATTACGTGTTTTATATATTGTTATGCCGTTGCGACGTTTGTATTCGATAATTCCAGGTGACATTGGATTAATTATGGGTTGTGAGTAGTTATAATCACGCATTAATGAAAATGACTAGCTTACAACTATACAAATGATCCCTTAGGTGTCGTCCGTAATACTCACTTAATCCAACCACCCTGACTTCTCATAGCCCCACAACCTAGGAGAAAAGAGGGTGTGAAGCCCCCGCTATTTCCATAAGTCGTTCTAGGCTATCGTGAATGCGAAAGGCCCTTGGCCTGACTCGCATTTGACTTCTCGACTTTACTAGCAGTACCAAAGGACCCATGGGGCCCAACAGCACAAAAGCTATTGAAAGTCCTTTTACACGGAATTAGGTCGTATAAGACCCAACAACATGTAAGCGTGTTTCCTTCGGGCCTAAAGATCATGTCATTGGGCTAGCTAGGCCCAAAAAGCACGAATTGAAACTTTCGGGCCCAAAGATGGTGTATTGACTTCTTGTGAATTTTCGCGTGTGTATTGACTTCCCGTAAATTTCCGTGTGTGTATTGAAGTATCATTGTTTATTGATTTTTGATTCGTTATTGATTCGAGACCGAATCAATTCGTTTGGTAACGATTTTGGTGTTGAGGGTGTATTACGTTTCACCGGTAGTCGTGGTACTCGTATTTTATCTTAAAGGATTTATTGTTTTAAACATTGGAATTTTTCTTTTTGATGCCCCGTCTTGGATAAAATTTATACATTTAACCCATTATATAAAAGAATTTCCATTTTAGTCCTTAAACCATTTTTTTTATTGAAACTTTAATATCAAAACTTGTTGAAAAGACATTTTTCAGCCCAAATTTACTTGATAAACAGTTTTAGTTCCTCAAAATGAATTTTTCTCGGTTGAAACCTCCATTTTTGCAATTTTTACAATTTTGACCCAAAATGGAAAATTTGTGCATCTTTGGTCCCTTTTAAATTTAAAAAGCATTTTTAACCCTTGAAATGGACTTGGTACACTAGTAGTCCCCTGTTTTACTGAGATGTGCAGTTTCAGCCCCTCCAAATTAAAAATCTCGCAATTTGTGGCTTTATTGGGCCGAAAAGTCCATTTTTGGCCCATTATGTTTAAAAATTTACCTTTTAACCCTTCAAAAGTGTAATTTTTCAGAAAATACATATTAGAAACTGTTTTGACTCATCTCAACCTTCCAAATTTATATTTTGTCGTTTTGGGCCCTTTAGTTTTGCATTTTTAGCATTTTGAGCCCAAAAATGGGTTTTAAGCCCAAAGATGTTCATATTAACCAACTTGGTTACTTTTCTAGACTTGATTTGTGTGAAATAATATAAGTTATACTTATTTCATTCAACATATTGTAGATCTTGGTTTCTAAGTTCTTTTTGACTAGTACCAACACCACAATCACATATGATCATATATATAAGCATAGAAATCACACAAGGCATACATATACTCATAGATCTACACATTTGCTTGTATTCTCCCCCAAAAAACTTATAAAAACCGAAAAATAGGGGGTATGAAGCTCACCTTGAGTTGGGTTTCGGTTTTGGAGAAGATTGGAAGAAGTTTGATGTTGTTTTCGGCTCTAACAAGTCTTCCCTTGTTGATTTCGAACTTAGGGATTTTCTAAGAGAGCGATCATGATTTTTGCATGGATTAGAAAGAGATTTTTGATAAAACAAAGAATCTAGATCATAGATCCAAGCATAAACTTACCTTAGATGAAGAATTTGTGGAAATATCTTCTTGAAAAACCTTCTAAAATTCGAGATCTTGATGAAGAGTGGAGGGAGTTTCCTTGAGAGATTTGTGAGAGAATTGTGTGTGTGTGTGTGTGTTTGGAATTGGCCGAGAATGAGAGAGAGAGAGAGAGAGAGGGAGAAGAAGAGAGTGCTTGCATGGAAAGATGAGATTGCATGGATGTTTCAAGTGTAAAACATGGATATCCCCCATATAAAAGTGAGGTGTCATGCAATAAGTCAACTTCTTCCTTTCCTTTGGGCTTGGGCTGAGAATGGGGAATGTGAGAGGAGGTTTTTGGGCTTTTTGCCCTTAAGCCCATGTTATAGTTAGGTTGGGTGATTTTTGGCCCCAAAAAAAAATATAAATGTGATCCAAAATGGTTCATATAATTAATCTATTTCATTCTAGGCCCAATATGGCCCAAAATATTGAATTAATTGGAAATGGGTCCAATTAGAGCCCATTTAAGAGTTCTAAGCCCAATATAGTCAAATTGGAAGCTTATTGGTCCATTGGGCCCAATAAGAAAGTCCTAGTCCAAAATAGACCTAAACAAGAACTTCTAGGGTTTCCAATTGCTTGTTGACTATTTGTAGTGCTTGTATGGCGTATTTGATTGAAATTTTGTTGTCATAGAGTAAGCATCATACATGCGGTTATGTTTTTGGATTCATAATTTGAATTAAGTGTTGTAGTTACAAGGCACAAAAATTCCTGATTGTGACATCATCCCCCCGTTAAAGGGAATTTCGTCCCGAAATTCTTTTGAAAGCTAGATTTGAGAATGCTATAATAGGTGAGGGTACTTTTGTTTCATTTGATCTTCGCGTTCCCACGTGAATTCTGGCCCACGCTTCGCGTTCCACTGTACTTTCACGATCGGGATGCGACTTTGTTTAGTACGCTTCACCTCCCTGTCCATAATTTCGACCGGTTCTTCAACGAACAGGAGATTCTCGTTGATTTCAATCTCGTCAAGGGGAACGACGAGTGTTTCATCCGATAGACACTTCTTTAGATTAGAGACATGGAACACGGGGTGTACACTGTTTAGATCCGTAGGTAGCCACAGTTTGTATGCCACTGGACCTATTCGGGCAACGATCTCAAAAGGTCCAATGTATCGTGGGTTTAGTTTTCCCCGTTTTCCGAAATGAATGACTCCTTTCCATGGTGAAACTTTTAACAACACTCGATCCCGGACCTGAAACTCTAACGGCTTTCGCCGTTTATTGGTGTAGCTCTTTCGTCGGTCACGCGATGCTTGTAATCGAGCTCTGATTTGAACTATCTTTTTCGTGGTTTCACGAATGATCTCCGGTCCCGTTAGCGCCTTGTTCGATGCTAGTGTCTTTGCTAGCTGGGTGTTGCCCACCTCAGCCCAACACAACGGTGATCTACACTTACGTCCATATAGTGCTTCGAAAGGAGCGACTTTGATGCTCGAATGGTAACTGTTGTTATAAGAGAATTCAACTAAGGGTAAGTGGATGTCCCAAGACTTCCCAAAGTCTATCACACATGCGCGAAGCATGTCTTCGAGCGTCTGAATGGTTCGTTCGCTTTGACTGTCCGTTTGTGGGTGATAAGCGGTGCTCATGTCGAGATGGGTTCCAAGTGCTTTCTGAAGTGATTACCAAAAACGTGAAGTGAACCTACTATCTCTATCCGAGATAATAGACACTGGTATTCCGTGGAGTCTCACGATTTCTCAAATGTATAAACGCGTCAGTCTCTCCATCTTGTAGGATTCTTTTATTGGCAGGAAATGGGCGGATTTCATTAGTCGGTCGACTATTATCCATATGGTGTCTAGTCCATCCGGCGTCTTGGGTAGCTTGGTCACAAAATCCATAGAAATCCCTTCCCATTTCCACTTAGGGATCACCGGTTGCTGTAATAATCCTGAGGGCTTCTGATACTCCACCTTTACCTTGGCACAAGTAAGGGGCTTACCAACATAGGTGGCAATTTCTACCTTCATGTTAGGCCACCAATAGTGTTGTTTAATATCCAAATATATCTTGTCCGAGCTGGGATGGATGGAGTATCGCGTTTTGTGAGCTTCCTTCATGACTACCTCCCTAAATCCTTCAAGTTTAGGGACCCAAATACGGTTCATGAAATGGTATACTCCGTCGTCTCTCACTTCTAGGTTCTTTTCCATTCCACGTAATGCTTCGCTTGCTCTGTTTTCCGTCTTCATGGCATCTGACTGGGCTACCCCGATCTGAGTAGTTAGGTGAGATTGGATGGTTATTGAGAGAGTTTTCGCACGACGATTAGAGTATCCCTTCCGACTCAACGCATCAGCTACCATGTTGGCCTTGCCCGAGTGGTACTTGATTTCACACTTGTAATCGTTTAATAATTCAACCCATCTTCGTTGCCTCACATTCAGCTCTTTCTGATTCAAGATATGCTGGAGACTTTTGTGGTCCGTGAAGATGGTGCACTTTGTACCATAAAGGTAATGCCTCCAAATCTTTAGAGCAAATACCACCGCTCCCAATTCTAGATCATGGGTTGTATAAGTCACTTCGTGTGTCTTTAGTTGGTGGGATGCGTAAGCTATCACCCTTCCACGCTGCATGAGAACGCAACCTAAGCCCTGATTTGACGCATCACAGAAGACCACGAAATCTTCCGTTCCCTCCCGTAGACATAGTACCGGGGCACTACAGAGGGCTTGCTTCAGGGTTTGGAATGCGACTTCTTGTTTGTCCGTCCATTTGAATGGTATGCCCTTTTGTGTAAGTGAGGTAAGTGGCTTGGCGATCTTAGAGAAGTTTTGAATGAACCTCCTATAGTAGCCTGCTAGGCCTAAGAATTGGCGAATTTCTGTGGGTGTTGTCGGGACTGCTCATCCTTCGACGGCTTTGACCTTGGAAGGATCCACATGAATTCCTTCTTGACTAACAACATGACCTAGGAAGTTCACACTACAGAGCCAGAACTCACACTTGGAGAGTTTTGCATATAGCTTTTCTGATCGCAGAGTTTCTAGGATTTGTCGGAGATGTTGGCCATGCTCTTCCTCGCTTCGGGAATAGACGAGAATCTTGTCAATGAAGACAATGACAAAGTTGTCGAGGAATGGTCGACAGATTCGGTTCATCAGATCCATAAATGCGGCAGGGGAATTTGTTAGACCGAAGGGCATTATGACAAATTCATAATGTCCGTAACGAGTTCGGAAAGTGCTTTTAGGAATATCCTCTTCCCGGACTTTGAGTTGATGGTATCCGGACCGTAGATCTATCTTAGAAAAGTAACTAGCTCCTTGGAGCTGGTCAAATAGATCGTCGCTTCGTGGGAGTGGATAGCGATTTTTGACGGTGAGTTTGTTTAATTCTCTATAATCGATGCACATCCTAAAATATCTGTCCATCTTTTTAACAAACAGGACCAGAGCTCCCCATCGCGAGTAGCTAGGTCAGATGAATCCCTTGCCCAGGAGTTCACTGAGTTGACTGGACAATTCCTACATTTCAGCAGGAGCTAGCCGGTAGGGCAATTTAGCGAGAGGGTTTGCTCCTGGTACGAGGTCAATTCGGAACTCAACTTGTCTCTTTGGGGGTACTCCATGAAGATCTTCAGGAAATATGTCTGGGAATTCACGTGCTACGGGAATGTCTTGAATGTTAACCTCTTCATTGGTTTTATCCACTATGTAAGCCAGAAACGTCAAATCGTTCTTTCGTAGATGCTTTTGTGCCTGGATGCACGAGATAAGACGAAGGTTCGTGCTAGGTTTGTCTCCGTAAATAACTAGGGTTTTGTGATTGGGAAGGTGAAGGCGAACGACCTTCTCGTGACACATAATTTCAGCATGGTGGGGGCTTAACCAGTCCATGCCAATAATCACATCGAAACTCCTAATGGAAACAGGCATTAAATCTATTCGAAAGACATGTTGGTTCAGGGTTAGGGTACATCCGATGTAGATTTCCCCCGTGGACTCAGTTTTCCCATTGGCCATTTCCACCGTAAAGGTTTCATTGAGCTTCTGGGGTCGTTGTTCTAGATAGTGTTTAAACTTATTGCTCACAAATCTTCGCTCCGCTCCGGTGTCAAATAGGATGCATGCATAAGTGTGGTTTAGGGGAAACGTACGGGTAACAACAGCGGGATCCTTAATCGCCTCCCCTTGACCCATATTCAGCACCCTTCCTGCTCCTCCATTTACGGGATTGTTGTTGTTAGGGCAATCGCGACGAAAATGCCCAGTCCTTCCGCACCCATAAAAGGTGTGGCTAGGTCTGGCATTGTTGCCGCCAGCATTGATGTTGTTGTTGTTGCGGTTGTTGTTGTTGTTGCTTCCCTATTGTTGATTCTGAGGAGGGTAAGTCCTGCAATACCTTGTCGTGTGCCCCTTCCGATTGCAACTTGTGCACTGTAGCTCCTTGCACTCTCCATTATGATGGAAACCGCACTTGTTGCACTTGGGAAGATTACCAGAATAAGGTCTAGGAGCATTCGAAGCAGCAGAAGGTGGAGCATGTGGTGTGGCCGGAACTTGTGTGGTGGCAACATTGACTGCCACTGTCTGCTGCTTCTTAGAAGTTTTGAGGCTTTGACGCCCCTTCCTCTTGTTGTTCTTCCCCTTCTTTCCATCACCTTCCTTCTTGCCTTCAGCCTCCACTAGCTTTTCACCCTTCTTGTTGTTGTGGTCATACAACTTCTTTGCCAATCTCTTAGCACTGTCGAAAGTTTTGGGATTTGCAGCTATCACGTTTCCTTGGATCGGAGAGGTTAGTCCCCAGATGAATCGCTCGATCTTCTTTCCTTTCGAGGTGATCATGCCCGGACATAACAGAGATAGTTCACTAAATCTTGATATGCAGGCATCGATATCAGTATTCCGTACAGTGAGGTTCCACAGTTCTTGCTCCATTTTCTGAATCTCACCACGAGGGCAGTATTCAGCCATCAGCGTTTCTTTCATTTCTGCCCACGGCATGGAGTTGGCTACGGGGAGTGTCATGGCTTCCACGTGTCCGTTCCACCAAGTGAGCGCTTGGTCAACAAAAGTGCATGCTGCATACTTCACCTTCATCACCTCAGGACAATCGCATATCTCGAATACCGATTCCACCTTCTCGATACATCGCTTCAGAGTGATCACCCCTCCAGTTCCGTTAAAGGTTCGTGGTTTGGCGTTTGTGAAGTCCTTGTAGGTACATGTTTTGGTGGGTCCTTGATTCATTCCGTTGTTCGAACTCCCGGCCCTTTGCCTGTTGCCTCCTCCGTTGTTCCCTTGGTGAACTTGTGCCATAGCTGCGGAGACCGCAGCAGATACGGCTGCATGGAATGTAGTGGAGTCAACTTCGGGTGGGGTTGGTCCAGGGTTTCCCCGAGTAGGTCGGCGAGGCATCTTTTTGTCATGAAACGGAAAGATGTTGAGTGTTTGTGGGTTCTATGAGGTTGTGATCCTACTGAATAGGTGCATGGTACGAACTTAAGTACTTCTACAAGTTAGCATACAATCATGGATTCGCAACACATAGCAATTTGTAATGTCATAAAAAGTTCACTAATATTATCCGCATTTGATACATGAAAATTTTGCTCGTAATAGCATACATGAGTGATACTAGTTTGACAGCATAACGGCTCTATGAGTAGTGTAGTCACTTAAACATAGAGTCGGGGTACATATCATAGATCCTAATGACCTAGTCAGATAAGCCTATCCCTAACACTCCATGGTGTGTCCTATATAGTCGCGGGGTCATATGCTGAAGTGTTGAGCCAGCAACTGAGCCATCTCAGTCATGTCTCCAATAACCTTATCCCTCTCATGCTCAGCTTGCACTGCACGTGCTTCCATGTCGTACAGTTGTTGCCGCAGGGCGGCGATCTCAGCTTCGAGAGTGCGGTTCTCCCTTGGGGGGTTCACGTGGTGGGCAGGGTGGTCCGGTTGCGCCTCATCTTCAAGTGGTGTGTTGTTATCCCTGCCCGAGTTTTGCCCTTCTTCCATGTCATCATCACCCTCCTCAAACTCATAGTCGGTGTCTGTGTATTCATCAGGTCCGACGTCGTGTGCTCCCTCATGATTCCCTTCTGGTTCCTCTTCAATCATTCCGTGAGCCACTAGGATTTGATGAAACTGGATACCCTGCTGCTCTCCCTCCATGAAGACTGGGGGAAGGTATAAACTATCGTTACTCCTATGACTCTACAACTATGATATAGACTAAATAGACGTTCTCTTTTTGGTGCTGAAGGGGTATATTTTTAGGTTCCCTAGCTATCGCGATCTCATCAGAACATGTGTTAGTTACACCTTGGAGAGCATGTAGTTGATCAGGCTACATTCGTTCCATGATATAACTAAGAACAACCCTGGATTAACCGGGATACTAGCGTATCTTGTTTGGTTCAGCGTTATGTTCTTATTCCTAATGCAAGCAAGGGTGTTTTATTGTTGTGTTTTACTTGTTTTGTTCAGAGTTGGGTTAGTCTATCTTTTGGTTTATAGTTGCATATCAATGTGTGGTTAGATAGGCTAGTTCACTATAAACAGAGCTCTGATACCAACCTGTCACACCCCCGAACCAGACGGCGGAAACGTCCGAGGGCTAATGTGACTCAATTGAATACCATCACAATGAATAATCATGAATCATAACATCATTCGTCACCATGCATTGAAATATTACAACCATCAGTGTTTACATTCAGTACATTGTTTTTACACATTACAATTCCAAAACATAAACCGTTCGATATTAATCCAACAAAACATCATGATATCACTGGGTACATTTTTCCTTCGATTTACCTGTTACCTAAGAATACAAGTATTTTGGAAAAACATCAACATCTGAAATGTTGGTGAGTTCATAAGTAATGTTTGAAAAGTAATGATTTGTATTATTTTGAAAACCAACAGAAAATCCGATATTTTCTGAAAAGATTATTGTAAGTAAAAAAAAGTGTGAAGATCCATAAATATGCTTGTTGATTTCTATAAGCGTGAATAATTGTTAGACTTTGTATGCATCACATAGGTGTAAGTGTTGAAATCCCTAGGAAAACCCAATGTTTTCCAAATACTTTAAAATTACGTGTTTTATATATTGTTATGCCGTTGCGACGTTTGTATTCGATAATTCCAGGTGACATTGGATTAATTATGGGTTGTGAGTTGTTATAATCACGCATTAATGAAAATGACTAGCTTACAACTATACAAACGATCCCTTAGGCGTCGTCCGTACTACTCACTTAATCCAACCACCCTGACTTCTCATAGCCCCACAACCTAGGAGAAAAGAGTGTGTGAAGCCCCCGTTATTTCCATAAGTCGTTCAAGGCTATCGTGAATGCGAAAGGCCCTTGGCCCGACTCGCATTTGACTTCTCGACTTTACTAGCAGTACCAAAGGACCCTTGGGGCCCAACAGCACAAAAGCTATTGAAAGCCCTTTTACACGGAATTAGGTCGTATAGGACCCAACAACATGTAAGTGCGTTTCCTTCAGGCCTAAAGATCATGTCATTGGGCTAGCTAGGCCCAACAAGCACGATTTGAAACTTTTGGGACCGAAGATGGTGTATTGACTTCTTGTGAATTTCCGCGTGTGTATTGACTTCCCGTAAATTTCCACGTGTGTATTGAAATATCATTGTTTATTGATTTTTGATTCGTTATTGATTCGAGACCGAATCAATTCGTTTGGTAACGATTTTGGTGTTGAGGGTGTATTACGTTTCACCGGTAGTCGTGGTACTCGTATTTTATCTTAAAGGATTTATTGTTTTAAACATTGGAATTTTTCTTTTTGATGCCCCGTCTTGGATAAAATTTATACATTTAACCCATTATATAAAAGAATTTCCATTTTAGTCCTTAAACCATTTTTTTTATTGAAACTTTAATATCAAAACTTGTTGAAAAGACATTTTTTAGCCCAAATTTACTTGATAAACAGTTTTAGTCCCTCAAAATGAAATTTTCTCGGTTGAAACCTCCATTTTTGCAATTTTTACAATTTTGACCCAAAATGGAAAATTTGTGCATCTTTGGTCCCTTTTAAATTTGAAAAGCATTTTTAACCCTTGAAATGGACTTGGTACACTAGTAGTCCCCTGTTTTACTGAGATGTGCAGTTTCAGCCCCTCCAAATTAAAAATCTCGCAATTTGGGGCTTTATTGGGCCGAAAAGTCCATTTTTGGCCCATTATGTTTAAAAATTTACCTTTTAACCCTTCAAAAGTGTAAATTTTCAGAAAATACATATTAGAAACTGTTTTGACTCATCTCAACCTTCCAAATTTATATTTTGTCGTTTTGGGCCCTTTAGTTTTGTATTTTTAGCATTTTGAGCCCAAAAATGGGTTTTAAGCCCAAAGATGTTCATATTAACCAACTTGGTTACTTTTCTAGACTTGATTTGTGTGAAATAATATAAGTTATACTTATTTCATTCAACATATTGTAGATCTCAGTTTCTAAATTTTTTTTTACTATTACCAACACCACAATCACATATGATCATATATATAAGCATAGAAATCACACAAGGCATACATATACTCATAGATCTACACATTTGCTTGTATTCTACCCCACAAAAATTATAAAAACCGAAAAATAGGGGGTATGAAGCTCACCTTGAGTTGGGTTTTGCTTTTGGAGAAGATTGGAAAAAGTTTGATGTTATTTTCGGCTCTAACAAGTCTTCCCTTGTTGATTTCGAACTTAGGGAGTTTCTAAGAGAGTGATCATGATTTTTGCATGGATTAGAAAGAGATTTTTTATAAAAAAAAGAATCTATATCATAGATCCAAGCATAATCTTACCTTAGATGAAGAATTTGTTGAAATATCTTCTTGAAAAACCTTCTAAAAATCGAGATCTTGATGAAGAGTGGAGGGAGTTTCCTTGAGAGATTTGTGAGAGAATTGTGTGTGTGTGTGTGTGTGTGTGTGTTTGGAATCGGCCGAGAATGAGAGAGAGAGAGCGAGAAGAAGAGAGTGCTTGCATGGAAAGATGAGATTGCATTGATGTTTGAAGTGTAAAACATGGATATCCCCCATATAAAAGTGAGGTGTCATGCAATAAGTCAACTTCTTCCTTTCCTTTGGGCTTGGGCCGAGAATGGGGAGGGTGAGAGGAGGTTTTTGGGCTTTTTGCCCTTAAGCCCATGTTATAGTTAGGTTGGGTGATTTTTGGCCCTAGAAAAAATATAAATTTGATTTTTATGCTTTATTAGGCAAGATTAGGTTAATTATGGTCCAAAATGGTTCATATAATTAATCTATTTCATTCTAGGCCCAATATAGCCCAAAAAATTGAATTAATTGGAAATGAGTCCAACTAGATCCCATTTAAGAGTTCTAAGCCCAAGATAGTCAACCATGCAAACTTACATGGTGCCCTCACATGTTACAGTCACCTATTCGATGTGCCGGTAAACCACACACGCTCCACCGAACTATGACAAACATTGAGTCACCCTTTGCTACCTTTTCTTAGAACCATTTAGAGTGTCGGTTAACCACACACGCTCCACTAACATCTTCGCAGGGGTATAAAGTGTAATTTCATGGAATTGCCTCAATTCACTTTTGCCTAAGTAACTAAGATTGGGAATTTGTAAAACATTTAGTTACTTTTGTACTTCATTATACTTATAATGGAAGGTTTTGTCCTATCCTACCCGTTCGGCTAACGACCCTCCAATAGTCAAGAGTGTGGTGGGTAAGAGTGGATACTCATTCAATAGCCATTTTATAGGCAATTTCCTTAAACACCCCTTATAGACCAGCTTCATGAATGAGGCCTACTAACGGTAAGACTGACTTTTACTCACACATATATATAATGTTAGACTCTTAACGTTATATATAGTATAGGGTGTATTTTACACTTTTAAAATACTAGGTGGTCAAATTTAAGGATTATACTTTTAATTCAATTAAATGTAAACCAAAATTTTATGGATTTATTAAACCTCTTTCAATTATACACCTTAATTAATTAATAAAACCATAAGGGTGTGATTTGAACTTTTCAAAACAATACTAGGGTTTTAGAATTTAACATTCCTAAATTAAACTTTTAATCAAATTTTAAATTCCAAAACATGAGGGCAAGTTTTGAAACATTTCAAAACATTAGGGTTTAGAATTTAAATATACATCAAAATTAAACTTTTAATCAAAATTTAAATTCCAAAACTTGAGGGAAAGTTTTGAAACCTTTTTAAAACATTAGGGTTTCAACTATTTAAATTTCAAAACTAAACTTTTGAGTTCAAATTTAAACTATAAAACCTAAAGGGAAAAATTGAAACTTCTCATAACACAAGGATCAAATAACAAATAATATAAATTAAACAATTAATTTCATCATTATCTATATTTGACCTAATTTCAATTTCTTGCAAAATAAGTTACCCAATTAATACAAATAATCCAATCTTTATCATATAAGGAAGTTATTATCTAATCAATTGGTAATTATCTTTTGTTTAATGAAGGATGTACTCAAAAATATGAATAAAATCGGATTTTAATGATCTAAAACAGATAAGGCAATTATCCATTAGAAAAACAGCAAGAAATCCCGAAATCCCCTCTTTCTGACGCTTGAACTCGCCGACTACCCATATGGACTCGCCGAGAAGGGGCCTACTCACCGAGTCCACAATGGGACTCGCTGAGTCCATCAAGCTGGCTCACAAAAATCGATTTTTTTTAAGAATGAACAAATTAACAAGGCATCAATACAATAGAAACCAATCAAGGCTCTGATACCACTGATGGGTTTTAGCTATAAGAACATCCTATGTGCTCATACAAACCCTAATGATTGGATCTAGGTTTCTCTATTGTACATGCAATTTATCCAAGACTATAAACCCTAGATCTAGCATATGATAATCAATATAATATATAATTAGGGTTTAGATCATACCTAGATTGTTATGTAGCAATAACAATCTCAAATCCTCCTTGTAATGACTTTAGAAAGCTTAGAGTCACAAATGTCACTCCTCTAATGGTTCACAAACACCAAGAGCAAGAGGATGAAGAAGAGAAGAGAAGGAGGCTCTCAAAAACATGTGGAAAACCTAAAGAATAAGTTCACCACGTTTTTAGAGCATAAGGGTTCTATATATAGTGAGGCTATTAGGGTTATCTAACAAGGAAACCCTAATTTGGATGCTTAAGCCCTAAGCAACCCATGGAATCCTTTCCTTAAAGGCCTTGGACGATTTCTAATGGGTTTCCCCATAGAATTCGTCCAACCTTATAATATAAGGCGATCCATAGCCCAATTGCAATTATCTTATAATTACAATTCCAGTCCCTTAAATTTAATTAATCTCTTTTAGTCACAAAACTAATTACTAATTAATTCTTGACTAATATTAACTAAACAATATGATTTCTCCTTTAATATATTATTCCCATAATATATTAATAAATCATATTTAATCCTTTCTCTCCATAATTCATCCTATCAAGTTGCTTTGGTAAAGGCAACCCAAAAGGACCATGAACCATCGGGTCAAGTACATACCAAAATAGTTATGGACTTAGACACTAATCCAACAACAGACCCAACTCGCCGAGTAGATGGTAGTTATCCATCTCATACCAGGAGTCTTGACTTATCTTCTGGAATATTCGAATGGACTCGCCGAGTAGGCTCATGAACTCGCCGAGTAGGAAGGCTTTTGTCACTCATTCGTCATTCTTTGGTCTCTAATTGCTTCCCCTTGTTCCCTTTCACTCCCAAGCATGTCTTTTGCACTGAAAACAAAATTTAAACATCATTAAGTACCTTTTGTCCACATTATACGCATAATTAGTTAAAAATGAATAAAAATGTATGCTAAATAATTAACTAATTATGTACATATCAAAATACCCCACACTTGACTTTTGCTTGCCCCCAAGCAAAACTGAATTTTAAACATATTAGAACCACATATGACAACTCCAATCTAACCCACCCATTATGCTAAGACCCCAACACATGCATTTGTGTCTAAAATTGTCCTAAATACCCCCCATAGTCTAAATACTGACAATCCTCATAAACATTCGCCCACTCGCCCCGAACTATGCTCATTTTATGCATCCCTCAGAATCCATCCCCAGAAAACCTCTTAACCTCAAGGTATTTTTGTTTCAACAACCCAAGCATACATAATCTAGATAATTACAATTTATGATACCACATTGGAGCTCTTTGGAATTCTTCACTTCTTGGCATTTGATCTTTGATCTCTTTGATTCACCACTTTGTTGTTTGATTTTTGGTATATTCAACTTTTTGAATTTCTTTGGAATTTTTAACCTTTTAATTTCATATTTGACTTTGATGCTCCAAAAAATCTTCAAACTTTTCTTGTAATTTCTCTCTATTTTCTTTTTTTTACATGTTCCCCACTTTTTTTCATTCAAATTCCTACATGCTTAAGCAGGGGCACTCAACTTCAACCTTTATTGGCTAAAGATAATAATTTTCCTGGATACATTTCTGGTAAACGATGCTAAACATATTGCATCCCTCAGGCTGAGCGAGGTCGTGTTTTTGTCCCATGATTTCAATAGAATAAGGAAGCCACAAATGCACTAGAACGTATATAGGCTCAACTAAACATTTGGGTTTTCATGCAATCATCAACACAATTCTAACATAGAATCCTAATTTGCTTTTACCAAAATTTTCTCAATTAATTCCTAATTATTATTTTTGGTATGCAACAATTTTTTTTTTAAAATTAGTCTAAATTAAGACTCTAAATTTTCTAATATGTGACCAACCCCCTACCCCACACTTATTTTATGAAATGCCCTCATTGCATATTATGCAAAAAAATAAAAATGCAAACTATAGAGAGAATTGGAACAAACTCCCCTGGGGTAGCAGTCAATAGGTTGATACTCTTTTCTTTAGCTCCATCTTCAATTGACTTTAGCCATAGGAAAAGCTCATCCATGTCTTGGGTGTCATGCGTCTCATGCGGTTGACAACTCGAAAATATCAAGGAACAAGCTTCTTAGAGAATCCCCAGTAACAACTCTTCACGAAAAGTGAATAAATGATGCAGTGAAAGTGCTCAAAACAGTTCTGGAACTCGAAAATTGTTAGTCTACTCGGCGAGTAGTGTCGTGTGCTCGGCGAGTAGCTCTTAACTTGCAACTATAACGTGTAATATCCCATGTACTCGCCGAGTAGAATTTGTGCACTCGGCGAGTAGGCACTGTATTGCCAAAACTGACCCAGCTCGTGTTCCTTTTGACTCAGGTTTTGAAATTGGAAATTTCACTAACCCTTTCTCTAAACCCTTCAGTAGCAACACCCTCCATTACTCTCGACTCCAACGGACTCAATGCTAAGGACAAGACTTCGTACTTTTTCTTGAACATCTCTAATTCCTTACTTGACCCTCAATACTTTATTATGCTTCCTAACCTTCTATCCCTGAAACATAAGCAACTAAAAGTGAAAGCAATAAAAATCCTAAAAAACAAAAATCATCCAAGTTTTAACAATTGTTCAAAACAAAACACCATAAAAACACAAAACATAAAAATATAGTCCTCAATCTTCTTCTTCCATATCGGCTCCTCCAGCGCCACTTCCTCCTTCTTCATTTCTTCTCCTCATTCTTTCTTCCCAACTCATAATGTATGGATAGCCGGGTTCGCGTCTTGGTGTAATGTTCATTTGTTGGAAGAGGTCTTCGAATGATTGGTTATTATAATTAACCCCTCGTCCAATATCGTCCAAATAGTGTCGGTACTCCACTTGATTCCACCCATCATTGTCCTCCTCCACCGGAATAACCGATGGGTCTTCTCGTACCCGCTCGCTACGTTGCCTTACCCGTCTTCCCGACTCCTCAGGGATTGTCGGCTCATCCGCATGTGGAATGGAAAAGGAATCACCAAACTTCTCCATGATCTGTGCCCTGCTGTATAATGCAATGTTGAACGGGGGAGGATAAATGATCGTGAGCGCCCTTGCTTCTTGCAAATCTAAGACCCCAAACGAGCTGGCAAGCTTTGTAACAAACATGCCTCCATTAATCTTGGAGTTCACCTTTTCCTTAACCGCCCCTTCAGCAAGAAACTTGGTGATGCAATACGGGAGATTGCAGAAAGCATCTGGAGTAATAATACTTCAAAGATAAAAGATATCAAGGGTTGGAACCTTGTCCCAATCCTTCCGCATGTTGATCGTGCTAGCCACGAAGCGGTGAATAAGACGATGGATCGGCGAGCGAATATGACCCTCCTAAGCGGTAGAATGAATATACACCCGGTTGGCAATAGTATTCCACCAGGTGGAGGCCACCACTGCCTCGGGAAGATCCTTATGGCAGTTCTCCAGAAAGGCTTCAAAGTCCTCAGTCAGCATAGTGCTTTGATCCTAATTCCCCAGCCTCCAGGAAAATTCAGCCATGCTGCATTGTTGCAGCTCACCACCAAAATAAAAAGAAATTATGTTGGGGTTGTAATACTCACTACCACCTCGGAATGAGATGGTAGAAAAAAATTCCCTACACAATTCAGCATAAACAGGTTCTTGTATCTTGAATAACTGTAACCAACCATCACACATGATGGTGGTATCCCCCAAGTTGCACTCCTTCACCAAATATGGTGTGAGCTCCTCCTCCAAACCCACTTTTCCCAACCAATCCCAGTCAACAACGTTGGGCAAATGGATCTCCTTCTGTTTCAGCGCCTCTAATTTGTTTTTTGCACGAGCTTGGGATGATTTGGACGTGATTTGTCAAAATGAGAGCCACGGGATATCACCTTGGCTTCCCCCTCTAGAAGACTGCCCCCTTCTAGACATGGAATCTGCATAACAACATTAAGAAAACACAAACAAACAACACCCAGTAATTAAAATCGAAATAAACAGGGTTGTATAGTATCCTACTCGCCGAGTTCATGTCCTACTCGGCGAGTAGGATGAACATCGGGACCAAAACCTGTCGATCATATATGGGCTGTCCAAAACTCCTAATTTTTCACAGGGGGTTGATGTATTAAGTCAAATAACCATAAATCCAAAAGAAATTTCTCCTAACATTACCTAATTCATGGCAAAATTAGAACCCTAGAATTTGAGGAAACCCCCCAAATCCGAATTTAAGCAAAATAGGGGCAAATCCATGATAAAGCTTGAACCTTTGATGAGTTTTAAGTGTAAAGATCTTACCTTTTCCTTTGAAAGACGAAGATTAAGTGGAAAATTGAAGAAATCACAGAGAGTGCTTGAAGGATGCTGTGCACGGCGAGTGTATAGGTTAAATTGGTGAAAACCCTTATTTTACAGATTATAAACCATCTGTGTAAGTTGGCTACTCGCCGAGTAGAAAAGATCTACTCGTCGAGTAGAACTAATGTTACGCGTTTATTGGGTTATTTGGGCAGGTACTCGCCGAGTATACGTGCCTACTCGGCGAGTAATCCTTACAGTTTGAAAAAATTTGAATGTTTTGAAAAATTAATGTATTTTCTCATTTTTAACCATCCACCCCACACTCTAGGCATTGCTTGCCCTCAAGCAATTATATTCTTAGAAGAAGACGAATGAAAAAGATAAAATAATAAAAATAAAGGAATGAAAATGCAAACTTGAGACTCGGGTTGCCTCCCGAGAAGCGCTTCTTTTTAAGGAGTCATTAGCTGGACTCCTCCCCTTCTACGTGGTCGCAATCCCTTCCAACAACAACAATTCTTCCATACCTTCATTCCTGGGGACTCCTTCTTCATACTTTTTGACCCTATGTCCATTAACCTTGAAAGGTGTTCCATCTCTTGACAATAGCTCTATAGCACCATGTGGAAACACCGTCTTTACCAGAAAAGGACCATCCCATCTTGACTTGTGTTTTCCCGAGAAAATCTTTTGTCGTGAATTAAAGAGCAACACTTTTTGGCCTTCATGAAATTCTTTATTTTCTTTTATCCTCTTGTCATGCCACATCTTGGTCTTCTCTTTATAGATCAACGAACTAGAGTATGCATCATTTCTAAGCACCTCAAGAGCATTCATTTGCATTAAATGGCTGCTCTTGATTTCCTCCATGTTGAAGTTGCACATCATTAAAGCCCAAAAAGCTTTATGCTCTATCTCCATCAGCAAATGGCATTGCTTTCCATAAACTAACCTATACGGTGTAGTACCAATAGGGTTTTGAAAGCTGTACGGAAAGCCCAAAGTGCATCGTCTAGCTTATGTGACCATTCTTTGCGATTGCTCCCCACCGATTTCTCCAAGATTCGCTTTAAAGCTCGATTTGTCATTTCGGTTTGTCCACTAGTTTGTGGATGGTAGGATGTAGAAAATTTATGGGTTACCCCATATTTCTTTAACACCTTCTCTAGTTGATCATTGGCAAAATGCGTGCCTCGGTTACTTATAAGAGCTTTCGGGACTCCAAATCGTGAAAATAACTTCTTTAAAAACCGCACCACTACCCGACCGTCATTAGTTGGTAACGCTTGTGCCTCCGCCCATTTGGATACATAATCCACCGCCACCAATATGTATTTGTTGCCTTTAGACATGGGAAATGGTCCCATGAAGTCGATCCCCCACACATCAAATACTTCGCACACTTTGATACTATGTTGTGGCATTTCATTTCGAGATGAAATGTTTCCCACTCTTTGACAAGCACCACACTATTTGACAAATTGGGCTGCATGTTTAAAAATCATGGGCCAATAGAACCCAATGTCAAAGATCTTCTTTGCAGTGTTATGTGCTCCATGATGTCCATCCGTGGGCCCGCTATGACAATGCTCTAATATTTTCCGTCTTTCATTCCCGAACACGCATCTTCGTATGATCCCATCCGCGCAGCTTCGGAAAAGATATGGTTCATCCCAAAAGTAATATTTTATCTCGGAAAATAATTTCTTCTTTTGTTGACTTATGAGATCTTTTGGGATGTAATTGCTAGCTAAGTAGTTAGCTATATTTGCAAACCATGGTTCTTCTCCCACGGTCACCATAATATACTCGTCCGGAAAATCATTACCAACTCTATCTTCGTGCAATCGCGGGTTTTCAAGCCTTGACAAGTGGTCAGCTGCTACATTCTCCATTCTCTTTTTGTCTCGTATCTCTATGTCAAACTCTTGAAGAAGTAGCACCCATCGTATCAGTCTTGGCTTTGCATCTTGTTTGGAAAATAAATACTTGATAGCAGAGTGGTCAGTAAAAACAATTGTTTTAGATAAAACAAAATAAGGACGGAACTTATCAAAAGCATACACCACAACTAATAATTCTTTTTCCATGGTGGTGTAATTTTCTTGGGCTGGATTTAGAGTCTTGCTAGCATAATATATGGGTCGAAAGTGCTTATCAACCCTTTGACCAAGGACAACTCCTAATGCAAAGTCACTAGCATCACACATAATCTCAAAGGGTAAACTCCAATTTGGTGCAACAATGATCGGGGCATTAGTTAATTTTTCCTTTAAAAATTCAAATGCCTCTAAACACTCTTTAGTAAAATTAAATGGTGCATCTTTTAATAGTAATTTTGTTAGAGGTCTAGTTATTTTGGAAATATCTTTTATGAAACGCCGGTAAAAACCCGCGTGTCCTAGAAAACTTCTAATGCCCTTCACATTAGTTGGTGGGGGTAATTTGGCAATGGTGTCAATCTTTGCGCGATGCACTTCAATTCCCATTTTGGAAACCTTGTGGCCTAACACTATACCCTGCTTAACCATAAAGTGACATTTCTCCCAGTTGAGGACCAAGTCAGTTTTTTCACACCTAGCAAGCATTTAGTCAAGATTTGTGAGACAATCATGGAAAGAAGATCCAAAAACAGAAAAGTCGTCCAATAAAACTTCCATGAATTTTCCACCATATCGTGGAATATGGCTGTCATACACCTTTGAAAAGTCGCGGGTGCATTGCATAGCCCAAAGGGCATGTGCCTATAAGCAAAAGTCCCACTTGGGCAAGTAAATGTGGTCTTTTCTTGGTCCATTGGGTCTATGGGTATTTGGAAATAACCCGAGAATCTGTCTAGAAAGCAATAGTAACTATGGCCCAATAATCTTTCTAACATTTGATCAATAAAAGGTAAGGGAAAATGGTCTTTACGAGTGGCATCGTTTAGCTTTCGATAATCGATGCACACTCTCCAACCGATTACTTTTCGTGTCGGAATTAGCTCGTTCTTTTTGTTGGTTATGACCGTCATCCCTCCTTTCATGGGCACCACTTGGACCGGACTCACTCACGGACTGTCGGAAATGGAATAGACAATTCCCGCATCTAAGAGTTTAACCACTTCCTTCTTGACTACTTCTTGCATATTCGGGTTTAATCTTCTTTGGTGCTGTACAACCGGCTTTGCTCCTTCTTCCAGATGGATCTTGTGAGAGCAATAAGATGGGCTTATTCCCTTGATGCCGGTGATGCTCCATGCTATGGCCCGCTTCCGCTTCTTCAACTCTTGCACTAGCTCTTCCTTTTCAGATTTAGATAGGTCAGAGGCTATGATTACTGGCTTTTGGTTTCCTTCTTCAAGGAAGGCATACTCCAATGTTCTGGTAAATTTTTGAGCTCAGATTTTTGGTTCTGACTGTTGTACTCGCCGAGTGCAGGTAAGGTACTAGGCGAGTTGGCAGCTGCATTCACGACTTCTGATTTTTCTGAGGATGAACTCGGCGAGTAGATTGGCCCTACTCGGCGAGTAGAGTTGTCAGTTTGCTTGACTATTTCTTCAAATTCAGCTTCTTCCAGCAGCCTTTCGATCTCCATTAAGTCTTTTTTGGCGAGTAGAGTTGTCAGTTTGCTTGACTATTTCTTCAAATTCAGCTTCTCAAAAATTGTGTACTTGCTGGAATCTTCACTTACGCACTCCTCCAATAGTTCGTCTAGCATGTCAATTGAGAACGCCGTGTCGTCACTGTTCCTTGCATACTTCATGGCTTGATCAACCTCAAAGGTTACAGAATCATCACCTACCCACAAAGTAAGCTTTGAATCCCTCATGTCTACTATAGCACTCAAAGTGTTAAGGAAGGGTCTTCCGAGGATGATCGGGACTTGAGGATCCGCCTCTATATCTAGAATTATAAAATCCGAGGGAATGACGAACTTGTCCACCTTGACTAGTAAGTCTTCGCATATGCCTCTTGGGAAAGTGACAGTCTTGTTTGCTAAGTGAATTGCCATGTGAATTAGCCTTGGTTTCCGGGAGATCCAGCTTCTTAAAGAATGAATATGGCATTAGGTTCACACTTGCTCCCGAATCGGCTAAGGCATGAATGGTAGCCAAATTACCAAATTGGCAAGGTAGAGTTAAGCTCCCCGGGTCACCCTTCTTCTTTGGTAGCTTATTTAGTATAGCAGCTGACCAGTTTTCATTGAGGACTACCTTCTTCACTTCTTCCATCTTCCTTCGATTAGTGAGAAGTTCCTTAAGGAACTTAGCATATTTGGGCATTTGGACGACAACTTCAATGAAGGGTATGTCGATTTGAAGAGCCTTGATATGATCTAGAAAATTCTGGTACTCCTCTTCCTGCTTCTCCTTCTTAGCTCGGGCTGGGTATGGCATTGGAGGCTGATCCAGCTTTTCAGGGACCTGTTCCTTTGGATTTGGCAGTGTACTCGCCGAGTCCATATTTGGTACTTGGCGAGTAGAGATGTCAGATTGAAGATTTTGATTTTCTGCTTGATTTTCTGCTTCCTCCTTCTGTGAGGCTTTGGGTGGTTCATTCTGAATAGGGGCCAGAGGAGTGATTGTTTTCCCACTTCTTGTTGTAACTATATTTATGTGCGCGCCTCGTGGGTTATTTTCGGTTTTACTAGGAAGTTCGCCCGATGATCTTTGGTTGATTGGTTGAGCAAGTTGCCCTAGCTGCGTTTCTATGTTGTGGATAGATGCTTGCTGGTTTCTAAGCATGGTCCTTGTTTCTTGAATTGCTGCATCATGATCACTATGTCTCTTTTCTGAAGCAGCTACAAATTTGGTAAGCATTTCTTCCAAACTTGGTTTTCTTTCTTGTGTCGGCTCCTCCTTTTGGTAAAACCCTCTTCCTTTCTACCTGAACTTCTCCTCCTTAGCCTTCTTGTACTATTCATATGGGAGCCACTCTTTCTTTGGTTTTCTCCAATCTTCATCATATCGGTCTCCACTTGAGTAACAAACATGCACCTTCTTCTTGCCATTTTCATCCAAGTCGCAATCTCTAGTAAGATGAGGCCCATTGCAGTTTTCACAACTCACCCGAATAGCATGGATCGTTTGATCCATTTTATCCATCCTTATATCCATGGTTTTTAGCATAGCCATGACCGCGGACAAGTCTTCAGTAGCTGCATATGCAGCTCCCCTAGTAACATCAATTCTTGGGTTGTGGTATTCTCTAGAGTGCTTAGAGAATTCTTCAATTAATTCCTTGATCACTGGGGGTGGCTTCTTTGTGAGCGGGCCTTGCGAGTCAAGTAACTGCCTGGTTGTAACATTGACTCCATCATAGAAAATGGAGACTTCTTGCTGGCTATTTAGGTCATGGTGTGGGCAGTTTCTTAGTAAGCTCTTGTACCTCTCCCAAGCTTCATATAGTGACTCTCCAGCTCGTTGTTTAAAGTTAGCTATTGCTTTCTTCAGTTTGGCTATCTTGGAAGGTGGGAAAAAGTGATCAATGAATTCTTCGTTCATCTTGGCCCATGTGGTGACTGATCCGGGGGGAAGTGATTTGAGCTAGTCTTTTGCAGCGCCTTTGAATGTCACTGGAAGCATGTGAAGTAGCTGAGTCTCGTGAGGCACATTTGGAACATTGAAGTAATCAGCTACATCATTGACTTCATCCAAATGCTTATAGGCATCTTCGTGGTCTTTTCCATAGAAAGGTATTACTTTAAGTAAAGCTAGGATATGACCCTTGAGCTCAAAACTAGCAGTCACAGGAATTGCAGGTTGCACAAGTCCCAAGCCAGTGTTGTCGTGCATCCTCTTCTTCCAATCCCCCATGGGGATTTCATCAATGTTAGCCATGGTAAGAGCTAACTTGTCGCCGGAATCAGAGTCATGCCCGTATGTGGGTTCTTCTTCTTCCTCGGTGTCGTACTCGGTTTCTTCCTTGATCGGGTCTTCGCTTGCTAAAGATGCGCTGGATGCTCCTGATTTGCTGCTCTTCTTCTTCCCAAAAACAGTCTTCAAGTTAAACAAAGGTGACTTCTTGTGTGTACTCGAGCTCTCCACATCCTTTCCTTTGTTCCTTTTCAATGGGGATTCGGGATCTTCAAACGGGGGTACCAACGGGGTGTTTGATCCTCTGGTCATGAAAGTCCTGAAATAAATAAGATAAAAATGTAAAAAGAACAAAAAAGTGTACTACAAAAACGAAAATTAAAAGCTACAATCTGCTGTACTCGCCGAGTATGTGCGAATGCACTCGGCGAGTAGCAGTGTATTTTTGAAAGAATTCAAAACTTGAAATAAAACTAATTTAGATGCTAAAACCTAACTACTAATTACTAATCTGCAATAAATTAACTTTGTGCTAGTAAACTCACACAAAGGATCGGAAAAAAAATTAGAAATTAGATAAATTATTTAGAACCTTTTCCTGGCAACGGCGCCAAAAACTTGATGTGTGTAAAATGAGCTAGTTTTAATCCTACTTTTAGTTAATAAATTAAGCACACAAAGGCAGTGAACCTGTTTTTGTAACAACCCGAAGTTGTTCATCGCCGAAAACCCATTCTACCCGTATAACTCGCCGTATATCGAAACGTTCCGATGTCGTTTTTAGGTTAAGTTAATTAAACTTATATGTTTAATTGATGCTAATGAGTGTCCAAACCCCTTAGGAACTCATGAAATTAGCCCAAAATAGGTATTTCAAAAATTTTAGAAATGTCCTTGCCGGATTACGAAAACTTAATCGGGTGCGACCAAAAGCCCCGTTTAATGTCGGTATCGGGTAGAATTCCACTATGTCCAAGTTTTGCAACCTATATAAACACGTTAAACCTTTCATTTGAAGCTTTTTTCTCTCTCTCACTACTCTCTCTCTAACCTCTCTCCTAAATTCAAGTTTAAGGGTCCAAATCATCAATTGAAGGCTTCAAATCTTTGAAGTACCTTCCTAAACTCATTGTATAGCATATTTTGCTTTCAAATTCGGGATTAAAACATGAATTAAGGTCTTGTATATGAGTTTATGGCCCTGGAAGGAGCTTGGGCCGTAAACACATAGTAAGGGGGTTTTTATGCCTTTAAACCCTTCCAAAACTCCATTAAAGCCTAGATATGAATTTTAGAATATTGGATTTGGCCTTGGAACACCTTGAAGATCAATTTAGAGGAATAAACTTGAGTTTACTGCCCAAGAACATGCTTGGGCCATAAACTCATTGTTCATGGAGAGTAAACTCCTATAATTGTGTTAAAATGCCACTTTAACACACCTAAAGCCTTAGAATAAATTCTAGAAGTGTATACAAACAAGTTTTAGACCTTTAAACATAATAAATCATACACTAGGAGAGTTCACGGCCATGAGGGGGTCTCATGGGCCGTAAACTCCAAAAATGTTGCCAACAGTCCCTTAAAACTTCATGAAAGGCCTTGGAACAATTTTAGAAATCACATGTGATTGATTTGGAAGCATTAAAACACTTATTCAAGGGTGCATAGGAGTTTATGGCCATAAGCTCCATGCTAAGTCTGTAAGCACCCTTAAGTGGTCTTATTTGATGAATTTAATCAAATCCAAGCCCTAAATCAAACCCTAGAAATTTTCCCCTATGTGTTTCAAGCCATTTTGCACCATAAAACACCCCAACATGATTTTACGGCCGTAAACTCATGGGGAGGGGGTCATTAGGGCCGAAATCTCGTCTATGAGTTTACTCTTGAAGAGTAAACTCCATATCCAAGCCTTATGTGACTTTAAACGCCACACGGGTCCCTCCAAACACTTGTAATGGGGTGTTTCCGCGACTAAAAGTGTTTGTCCCTAACAATTAAATAATCTAAGTCCTAATTAGATACAAATGTGTGTCTTTTCATTCTACTTAGGAACCTCGTGCGTTTGCAAGCCCCGAACCAACGTTTAGCATCCTAAATCGTCACATTTCTCGTCCGGTGAGTTCATACCCCTACACTTTTTCCGTGTTTTTCAATGTTTTCAGGGGGGGGATACAAGCAAACTATAACTGTTTTCAAAACATAACATTGATGTGTTTCAGATAATATCTGGCAAATTTATAAACACTTTTACTCCTTATGTATTATGCTAAGCATAAGGGATGATTTATCAACTACAACTAAATGGATTTTAGTTAAGAAAATAACCAAACTAATCAAATTATTCTGCGAATAATTTGGGGTTCTTTAGTTCTCGTTTTATCATGTACTGATATGTGTATAAAGTTTATTAGATAAACTATGTCTGATTCAATTTATCTCCGCATCATTTGAATGTATTGCCAGATAGTTTCATTGTATGTATCTATATTCACTGTATTATGTTTCATAATCATTTGTATGTTTGATATTGTATGAGAACCCTGTGAATAGCTTAGTACTAGTTTGTGAGTTAGTCACTACCCTTTATGGATGATTAGTAAATCCTCCCCGGAAGTGTAACCAGAGTCTCCTGGAGAGAGAGAGAGGAATTTGTGAATAGATCTATTCGGGACTGACAATCCCACACCTTAACTGCTAGCTACAGTTAGGCAGGCACGCCTGGGGTGACAAATTATGGATATCGTCCGACGTCTGACAAGCATCAAGGAGGTCTCGTTGTCGTATCAGCATGGTTACCCGACTCACAATACGTATTAATATAAGATTATTCACGACCTTGGTTTTGGATTTGATTTTATATCAATCTTCTATCTTTAGATCTTATATCTAGTACGGGATGGTAATCCCATGGTTTTTGGTCTATAGGGTTCATATCTATTTTAGGATGTTATACCAATGGTTAGAATCTATATCTAGTTCGGGATAGTGATCCCACGGTTTTATCAAACTATCTTATATCTAGTTCGGGATAGTAATCCCATGGTAATCCCATGGTTTTTAACAAACTATTTTGTATCTAGTCCGGGATGGTAGTCCCATGGTTTTCAGTCTATATTTTCAAGTATATCAAACTATCTTGTATCTAGTCTGGGATGATAGTCCCATGGTATTAAATCTATATGTAGTACGGGATGTTAGTCCCAAGGTTTTCAAACTACTTTCTATCTACAGTTCACGTATATTAAAGTATTTTATATCTAATTTGGGATAGTAATCCCATGACTCTAAATATATAGTTTTGTGTACTAAACTATACTTTGTGATATTCAATCGGTGTTGTATTTAGGAAAATATGGGATTTTCCTGGAGTTACATATAACGCGTAATTGAACTGTAATGAAAGATAACGAAACTGTTTTACATAAGAAAATATGGGATTTTCTTGGATAACAAACCTTTTCGGAAAACTAAAGGAAACTGGTACATTTACAGAAAACAAACAATCTTATGAACTTACCAGCTTTATGCTGATTTTCAAACCGCTTGTATTCTCAGGTCCACGTTAGACAGGTACCCGGTGATATCTTTTGGTGAAGACGGAGTGCGCAGAAGACTCGTCTCTACTTTTGTTCATATGATATATGTATAACACTTGTACAATTTACTTTTGAAACAAATGTAAACTTTCAAATATATGTAATGTAATGGTTGTTTACTTTGATTACTATGTGCATTGGAATTGATACTCAACGTGGAGTCAACCCCGGAAATGTTTCCGCCTTTGGTTTTCGGGGTGTGACAGATTGGTATCAGAGCCCTTGTTTATAGTGAACGGAGTATACCAAACCTTACATGGTTTAAAACTATAAACATTAAGGGGCCTAAGTGCTCTGAATTAAAAGTATCTTCGAACTATAAGTATTTTCAAAAGTATACAAGTATACCGAGCCGTCGAGATCCGTAACTACAAGTAGAACAAAACATAAGTAAATGGGTGTTGTACGCTGCAGTTAAACCTGGGCAGTTATGTAGTCGTGTCTAGGATCAATATAGCCTGGCCAACTATATTCATTCGAGACACGGCCAACATGTGCTTAGGAGTGACGGTGGTACGCAACATACCTAAAACTTACCCAATACCCCAAACAACGAGTCGTCGTTGCAGTGAATCATGAAATACTATGGGAGTATTTCTCGAGTAAATCCTTTGTAGAAAGTCTTTGTATACGCGTTGTTCCTTGATCATTCCTCTAGCGATAAAATGTTCTGTCTTGATAACTCTTTCCTGCCTTATCGCTTAACACGGTGCTATATCTGTCTTGATGAGATATCCTCTGTTCCATATCTCATGATCCAAATTCACAGGACTTATGATCCTCTCTTTCCTGATCTTTTTAGATCACGATGCCTCCAAGAAAGAGACCCAGCTTGAAGAACACCAACAACCCTCCGCCACCACCTCCTCCTGAATTTGACCCTGTGATGTTCCAGGTAGCTGTCAATGCCGCGGTGGCAGCTGCTATGTCTCAAAGGAACTCGGATGGTTCTGGTGGTACTCAAACTCAAAACCAAGAGAACAGTCAGGGACACCAAAAAGGGGGTTCCTATAAAGACTTCATGAACGCGAAGCCCACATCCTTTGATGGCACTGGAGTGTCATTTCCCTCACCCGATGGTTCGAGAAAATCGAATCAATCTTTGAAATATGTGCCTGTTCGGAGTCAGACAAAGTAAATTTCGCCGCCTGCACCTTTCTTGACAGAGCCCTGACTTGGTGGAACGGCCGAGTGAAATCCTTAACTCTACCTGTAGCAAATGCCATGGGTTGGGAAGCTATGAAGGAACTTCTACTCGCAGAGTATTGCCCTCGGGGCGAAATTCAGAAGTTAGAACACGAACTCCGGAACCTAAAGATGAAGGGTTCTGACATAGCCTCTTATACTTCAAGATTCAATGATCTGGCGTTACTCTGTCCGAGAATGGTTACCCCGGAGAGTAAAAAGATTGAGAGGTTCATCTGGGGATTGACCCAGCCAACCAAAGGGAATGTCTTGCCTGCGAAGCCAGACACCTATGATAGTGCTAAATGTCTTGCGCAAATCTTGATCGATCACAAAGACAACTCTGATGAGGAGGCTACTACTCCCGAGCCAGTCACCAGTGGAGGTGGAAGCAAAAAGAAATTCTGGAACAAGCGGAAGGCCCAGAGTACGCAAGGGTCTTCTAAGAAACAGCAAACAGTAGCAGTCCATGCTGCTACTGCCCCTATTACTGTTTCGGCTGTTGGTTCCACGGCCCAAACTCCTACCAGTGGATACACTGGTACCCTTCCTTGGTGTGATAAGTGCAGCTACCATCACCACATTCCTGGTCCATGTCGCGAAAGGATCTGTGACAACTGTGGCAACAAGGGCCATCTTGCTCGAACCTGCAGAAAACCAGCCAAATCAATGAACCAATCATCCGGAGCGGGAATCAATCCAGCCTGCTACAGTTGTGGCGAAGTAGAGCACTTCAAAAGAAATTTCCCCAAAGCAGCTACAACCGCTGATCCCACTATCGCCGCATGTATACTCCTCTTTGACGATTCTTATACATGCAACTCTTTTCGATCCTAGTACCAGAAGAGAAACTTGTTATCTATCCATCCGAGCAATTTCTAAACTTAATCCTTTGTTTGTAATCGAAATTGAGTACAATCAAGACGGCTAACCAGTGAGATAGAGAACACTAACTTCGTACCTATAGATTGTATCCTCAGTCCGGAGGATTATTCTGTTCCATTCGATTTAAATGGGGGAAAACTTTTCACGAAATACTTTGATGCTATGTTTGACATGAAATGACCGAGTCTCATTCATGTTGTTATCTTTGGTTTCGAAAGGGTCGCTCGTCTAGATCTCTTCCCCGACCCGACTCTCATGATCTTCGGCATCAAACCTTCGTATCATTTCATGCTTTAAAGCTCAACAGTTTTCCCGATATGAATTGCCATGCACACCTCGTTCCTGTAACCATTGAGAAACGAGAAGTCTACAGCTCTTTTCCCTAAATGTCTTTCCCGAAGAATTCCCGAGAATTCCTTTCGAACGTTTAGCTTAGTTCCACATCGGCCTAATCTCTGGTTCTACCTCGTGACCGAACCTCAGTGAGAATGACGTGTTCAAAACGGTGACCAAGAACTGATATGATCACTACGGATTAGTAGTGGTATCCTTTCGATCGAATCTCTTTCCCTCGATCATGTAGCCAAGCAAAGCAGTCGTAGCTATGTACTTTTCCAACGTCTACGGCGATAGGAAATTAGACGGCATCAAAAATACCCATAGAAACCTATCGATTCTTGGGTCCCATCGACTAATATCACAGTCTTACCCATAAATTTCTTCTAAAGCCATCAGACCCTTAGCTACCCGGCTCCTTGAAGATGTGCTTTCCTGTTGGAGCGTGTGTTCTGTTGATGGCTTTATCCCAGAAAAGCATGATATGCTTTAGGAACTATAGAATACTTCCCTCGTGATACATTAGACCCTTCGTGATCCTCATAGAATCGATTTCGTAACCTTCCAACTTCGGCTACCTTCAGAACTTGGTAACATCCATACGGTACTTCACGTCTCAAATCCTTAGAAGTACCTACCCGATGAAACCCTAGTGATTTCCTTTGAGGAAACCAAAGTCGTCCAGGGTTGAAACTTCCATGAGAGAACCAATTGAGATCGTAGATTGAGAGAGAGTCAATGTACGAAACAAAGACACGTCCCGATAGTGAGAATTCGCTAGAACGCCCAGCAGAAACCTGATCCCACATGAGAACGTGAAGATCCGAGGCAACAAATCCATTCGTGTCTCATTCCAATTCATGATCTATATCTTAATCTTTGAATTTCGGGACGAAATTCCATCTAACGGGGGGATAATGTAACACCCCGAAGTTGTTCATCGCCGAAAACCCATTCTACCCATATAACTCGCCGTATATCGAAACGTTCCTTTTCAATGGGGATTCGGGATCTTCAAACGGGGGTACCAACGGGGTGTTTGATCCTCTGGTCATGAAAGTCCTGAAATAAATAAGATAAAAATGTAAAAAGAACAAAAAAGTGTACTACAAAAACGAAAATTAAAAGCTACAATCTGCTGTACTCGCCGAGTATGTGCGAATGCACTCGGCGAGTAGCAGTGTATTTTTGAAAGAATTCAAAACTTGAAATAAAACTATTTTAGATGCTAAAACCTAACTACTAATTACTAATCTGCAATAAATTAACTTTGTGCTAGTAAACTCACACAAAGGATCGGAAAAAAAATTAGAAATTAGATAAATTATTTAGAACCTTTCCCTGGCAACGGCGCCAAAAACTTGATGTGTGTAAAATGAGCTAGTTTTAATCCTACTTTTAGTTAATAAATTAAGCACACAAAGGTAGTGAACCTGTTTTTGTAACAACCCGAAGTTGTTCATCGCCGAAAACCCATTCTACCCGTATAACTCGCCCTATATCGAAACGTTCCGATGTCGTTTTTGGGTTAAGTTAATTAAACTTATATGTTTAATTGATGCTAATGAGTGTCCAAACCCCTTAGGAACTCATGAAATTAGCCCAAAATAGGTATTTCAAAAAATTTTAGAAATGTCCTCGCCGGATTACGAAAACTTAATCGGGTGCGACAAAAAGCCCCGTTTAATGTCGGTATCGGGTAGAATTCCACCGTGTCCAAGTTTTGCAACCTATATAAACATGTTCAACCTTTCATTTGAAGCTTTTTTCTCTCTCTCACTACTCTCTCTCTAACCTCTCTCCTAAATTCAAGTTTAAGGGTCCAAATCATCAATTGAAGGCTTCAAATCTTTGAAGTACCTTCCTAAACTCATTGTATAAGATATTTGGCTTTCAAATTCGGGATTAAAACATGAATTAAGGTCTTGTATATGAGTTTATGGCCCTGGAAGGAGCTTGGGCCGTAAACACATAGTAAGGGGGTTTTTATGCCTTTAAACCCTTCCAAAACTCCATTGAAGCCTAGATATGAATTTTAGAATATTGGATTTGGCCTTGGAACACCTTGAAGATCAATTTAGAGGAATAAACTTGAGTTTACTTCCCAAGAACATGCTTGGGCCATAAAATCATTGTTCATGGAGAGTAAACTCCTCTAAATGTGTTAAAATGCCACTATAACACACCTAAAGCCTTAGAATAAATTCTAGAAGTGTGTATAAACATGTTTTAGACCTTTAAACATAATAAATCATACACTAGGAGAGTTCATGGCCATGAGGGGGTCTCATGGGCTGTAAGCTCCAAAAATCTTGCCAAAAGTCCCTTAAAACTTCATGAAAGGCCTTGGAACAATTTTAGAAATCACATGTGATTGATTTGGAAGCATTAAAACACTTATCCAAGGGTGCATAGGAGTTTAAGGCCGTAAGCTCCATGCTAAGGCTGTAAACTCCCTTAAGTGGTCTTATTTGATGAATTTAATCAAATCCAAGCCCTAAATCAAACCCTAGAAATTTTCCCCTAAGTGTTTCAAGCCATTTAGCACCATAAAACACCCCACCATGAGTTTACGGCCGTAAACTCATGGGGAGGGGGTCATTAAGGCTGAAATCTCCTCTATGAGTTTACTCTTGAAGAGTAATCTCCATATTCAAGCCTTATGTGACTTTAAACGCCACCCAGGTCCCTCCAAACACTTGCAATGGGGTGTTTCCGCGACTAAAAGTGTTTGTCCCTAACAATTAAATAATCTAAGTCCTAATTAGATACAAATGTGTATCTTTGCATTCTACTTAGGAACCTCGTGCGTTTGCAAGCCCCGAACCAACGTTTAGCATCCTAAATCGTCACGTTTCTCATCCGGTGAGTTCATACCCCTACGCTTTTTCCGTGTTTTTCAATGTTTTCAGGGGGGGGGGGGAATACAGGCAAACTATAACTGTTTTCAAAACATAACATTGATGTGTTTCAAATAATATCTGGCAAATTTATAAACACTTTTACTCTTTATGTATTATGCTGGGCATAAGGGATGATTTATCAACTACAACTAATTGGATTTTAGTTATGAAAATAACCAAACTAATCCAATTATTATGGGAATAATTTGGGGTTCTTTAGTTCTCGTTTTATCATGTACTGTATGTGTATAATGTTATTAGATAAACTATGTCTGATTCAGTTTATCTCCGCATCATTTGAATGTATTGCCAGATAGTTTCATTGTATGTATCTATATTCACAGTATTATGTTTCATAATCTTTTGTATGTTTGATATCGTATGAGAACCCAGTGAATAACTTAGTACTAGTTTATGAGTTAGTCACTACCCTTTATGGATGATCAATAAATCCTCCCCGGAAGTGTAACCAGAGTCTCTTGGAGGGAGAGCGAGGAATTTGTGAATAGATCTATTCGGGACTGACAATCCCACACCTTAACTGCTAGCTACAGTTACGCGGGAACGCCTGGGGTGACAAATTATGGATATCGTCCGACGTCTGACAAGCGTCAAGGAGGTCTCGTTGTCGTATCAGCATGGTTACCCGACTCACAATACGTATTAACATAAGATTATTCACGACCTTGGTTTTGGATTTGATTTTATATCAATCTTCTATCTTTAGATCTTATATCTAGTACGGGATGGTAATCCCATGGTTTTTGGTCTATAGGGTTCATGTCTATTGCAAGATATTATTCCTATGGTTTGAATCTATATCTAGTTCGGGATAGTGATCCCATGGTTTTATCAAACTATCTTATATCTAGTTCGGGATAGTAATCCCATGGTAATCCCATGGTTTTTAACAAACTATTTTGTATCTAGTCCGGGATGGTAGTCCCATGGTTTTTAGTCTATATTTTCAAGTATATCAAACTATCTTGTATCTAGTCCGGGATGATAGTCCCATGGTATTAAATCAATATGTAGTACGGGATGTTAGTCCCAAGGTTTTCAAACTACTTTCTATCTACAGTTCACGTATATTAAAGTATTTTATATCTAATTCGGGATAGTAATCCCATGATTCTAAATATATAGTTTTGTGTATTAAACTATACTCTATGATATTCAATCGGTCTTGTATTTAGGAAAATATGGGATTTTCCTGGAGTAACATATAACGCGTAATTGAACTGTAATGAAGGATAACTAAACTGTTTTACATAAGAAAATATGGGATTTTCTTGGATAACAAACCTTTTCGGAAAACTAAAGGAAACTGGTACATTTACAGAAAACAAACAATCTTATGAACTCACCAGCTTTATGCTGATTTTCAAACCGCTTGTATTCTCAGGTCCACGTTAGACAGGTACCCGACGATATCTTTTGGTGAAGACGGAGTGCGCAGAAGACTCGTCTCTACTTTTGTTCATATGATATACGTATAACACTTGTACAATTTACTTTTGAAACAAATGTAAACTTTCAAATATATGTAATGTAATGGTAGTTTACTTTGATTACTATGTGCATTGGAATTGATACTCAACGTGGAGTCAACCCCGGAAATGTTTCCGCCTTTGGTTTTCGGGGTGTGATAGTCTTTTAGTGGTATAGTTGGGTAAGTAGGGTGTCGAACTCAGGGAACGGAAATTAATCTAATAACTAATTTTAACTAAACAAGTAATAAAAGTAAAGGGTTTTTTCTCTAGTTTTACAAGACTAGAAACTTAAACATAGCACTTAAAACAATTAACTAACTAAACAATTAAAGCAAATGACAAATTCACCAAATTTATTAAAGGGTTTCTGTTTAGGTTCAACTGATTCACTCCTATGGTTATTTAAATGATAGATTAATTATTATTGGTTACCAACTATAGTGGTTGTTAGGTTCGTGTTCATTACTCCTAACCCTTAGACAATTAATCAATTCAAGCAGTGGCTAATTGTTTAAACTAATTAATTCCCTAGTTCAATTGTTTGGATTAAATAAGATTTTTAACTGGTTAATCAAGTTGATGTTTCAATTAACCTCTTGTTTGTTGGTTTCTCAAACAAGCTCACACATTAATTTACCCATCTTCTAATTAATCTTAATTTCATATTCATTACTCTTAAGCATATGATAAAGTGTTCACATAACATATGAGGTTAATAATTAAGAGATGTTCATGCAGGTTAATTACCTTCCAATTAACAGAAAATAGTTGTCATTAGTGCATAAGGTTCTTTAAAAAACTTAATTTAATAAAATCACCAAATAACAATCAATCAAAAAGTATATTCTAAACCATAGGAGTAAATTAGTCTTCCTCAACAGAAAGAAAACGAATTTAGTTCATAGTCATGATAAAAACAAACTCAAAAGCAGATTTAACTAAGCTAAACATACTTAATTCCTAAAGCTAAGTGGAATGATTAACCTAATTGCCTTGATTCTTCAAGGGATTGAAGATTAGGGTTCCTTAGCTCCTCCAAGGGTTCTTCAATCGCAGATGAAGCTCCAAAAACGTCAGAAGTCCTCTCCAATCGGATAATAGTTTGGTATTTATAATTATCACAAAACAGGGTGTACTCGGCGAGTAGCAGACCCAACTCGCCAAGTAGATGGTAGCTATCCGTCTCATACCAGGATTATTGACTTATCTTCTGGAATATTCTAATGGACTCGCCGAGTAGGAAGGCTTTTGTCCCTCATTCTTCATTCTTTGGTCTCTAATTGCTTCCCCTTGTTCCCTTTCACTCCCAAGCATGTCTTTTGGACTGAAAACAAAATTTAAACATTATTAAGTACCTTTTGTCCACATTATACACATAATTAGTTAAAAATGAATAAAAATGTATGCTAAATAATTAACTAACTATGCACATATCAGTGATTCGTTTTGGGAAACAGGGAAAACTAAACCCACGGCACATTGGACCATTCGAGATTCTTATCCGAATCGGTCCAATGGCTTATAGACTACAACTACATGCCGAGCTCAACAGTGTAAACCCCGTGTTCCATGTTTCCAATTTGAAGAAGTGCTTATCTGATAAAACTCTCGGCATTCCATTGGAAGAAATCGAAATTAACGAGAATCTCCTGTTCATCGAGGAACCAATTGAAATCATGGACACAGAAGTGAAGTGTACTAAGCAAACTCTCATTCCAATTGTGGAAGTTCGGTGGAACGCAAATGTGGACCAGAATTCGCATGGGAAAGCGAAGACCAGATGAAGCATAAGTACCCTCACCTATTCTCGCTTTCTCAAATCTAGCTTCAAAAAGAATTTCGGGACGAAATTCCCTCTAACGGGGGAATGATGTCACAGCTAGGAATTCTAAGATTTTTCTAAACAATAACAAGAGTACCATTTGTGACTAAAACTTGAAAGTATGCATGATTTTTATTCAATAACAACAAAATGCCATCAAAAACTCTATACAAACACTTCAAATGGTCAACAAAAGATTAGAAACCCTAACAATCCCGGTTTAAGTCCATTATGGACTAGGATTTCCTTATTGGGCCTAATGGACCAATAAGCTTCCAATTTGACAATTTTGGGCATAGGACCATTAAGTGGGACCTAATTGGACCCACTCTCATGAAACTTAACATATTGGGCCATAATGGATCCAAAATGAATTGGTTAACCTTAATTGGCCTTATTGGGCCATAACAAACCTAATAAACTTCAATGGGCCGTGAAACCCATTGTATCCTTTTAATTGGGCTGTGAACTATTTAAGGAGCCTAATGGGGCGAATAATAATATTTGGCTTATGAAAATTCAATCAAATCAAAAGTTGGGCCCAACATCACTCACTTCATGTCTCTAGGCCCATTCTCGGCCATATAGATAAAAAAAGAAGTTTATGGAGGATAAATGAGAGTTAGACACCTTAACATTGTTTAATGGATAATTAAGCATTTTTCAACATATACCAATGCATAGTCTCAAGTTTCCATGCAATTTTCCATTCCCTCTCCCTTTTTTCTTCTTCTTGGCCGAGACCACACACCCACACCACCCACATTCTCTCAAAAATATTCTTCAAACATTCAAGAATACTCTCCTTCCTTTCATCCAAATTTTCGAGAATTGGAAGCATTCCAAGGAATTTTTCATCCAAAATTCACTTCAAGTTTCATTCTAGTAGTAAGATCTCACAAACCTATGTAACATATTTTCTTTCTGCATTCATTCACTCCTCTTACCACATAAATTTTGTGATTTAGCGACCAAGAACTTCTTGAGTTCGAATCTGTTCAAGAAAGCTTGCTAAAGGCCAAGATCCCTCCAGTTCTTCCTTAAAAATCGAAACAACAAACCCAAGGTGAGTTCATACCCCTTTTTTTGGTTTTTACATGATTTATGGGGGAGAATACAAGTAAAAAGTGTAGATCCATGTTTTTTTGTATGATATGTGTGATTTCTTGAATTTATTTGATGAATATGTGTTAGGAGCTTAATCTATTCGAGATTCATAACCTTGTTAAGGAAATATGTGAACTAATATATCATATACATATTATTATCAAGGCAAAAGTATTATACAAGTAAAACACAACACAAAATTCTATTTATGAACCATTTTTGACGAATAAGAAAAAGATGTAGGAAATGGTGTCATTTATGGTTTTTATACGGGTCAAAAGGGTCAAATCACTTAAAATATGAGTTGTTATAAAAATCACGATTTTTAAAGGACTAAAAGTGTAAATTTTAGCCTAATGGGCTAAAGTTTGGGCTTTTCGGCTTTTAGGCCCAACTTGCGAAAAATATGAAACTTAAGGGACTGAAATTGCAAGTTTATCAAAATATGAGTTAAAAACATAAATAAACAAATTTTTGTTGGAATAGTGTCTAAGGCTGCAACTATATTAGGCAAGTATTTGACCCGATTGTGCATGGTCCTTTTGGGTTGCCTTCACCATAGCAACTTGATAGGATGATTTATTATGAGAGAATAAATATTATTAATATATTATGAGAATAATATAAGAAATAATAATATTGTTATTTGATTAATATAAGTCATAGAATTAATTAGAATTAATTTGGTGACTTAAAGAGATTAATTAAATAAGAGGGTATAAACTGTCAATTGTTTGATAGTTACACTTTAGACTGTAAATCCTTATTGGATGAAGGATGGACGGATTCTATGGCTAGGGATAGCCTCAAATCGTCCAATGCTTATCTAAGGAAAGGATTTGGATTGCTTTAAGGAAAGATTATCCAACTAGGGTTTAAGGTGAAACCCTTAAGGAGTCTACAAGTATAAATAGACCCCATGGCCAATGGAAATTGGCATCTCATCAAAAGTAGAGAATCCCTAGCAGATTTCCTCCTAACCTCTCACTCAAATCATCCTCTTTGCTATTTGGTGTTTGTAAGCCATTAGAGGAGTGACAATTGTGACTCTAGAGCTCCAAGACAACAAGATCAAACAAGAGATTCAAAGGTAAACTTCTAGATCTGATTTTGAATTGTTCTTATACCTAAATAGTCATTAGAAGTCTTGGATTCAAAGCTATTTAATTAGAGAAACCTAGATCCAAGCATTAGGGTTTTGCATGCGCAAATAGGAAAGTTCTTATGGCTAAAACTCATCAGTGGTATCAGAGCCTAGATTGGTTTCTATTAAATTGTTGCTTGTTTGTTTGTTTCTTGCTTGCAAAATTCGAATTTTGTGGTTCTGTGTCATGAACTCGACGAGTCCCATGGTGGACTCGACGAGTTGGCCTGACTCGACGAGTCCAAGCGTCAGGAAAGGCCAGATTCAGGATTTTTTATGATTATCTTATGGAAACTTACCTAAATCATATTAGATCAACCCTAATCCTATTTTTTGATATATATGACTATAATCTTGATCTAATTAAAGATATTTATCAACTAATAAAATATTTAATTTCCTTATATGATAATTAATTAATTATTTTGATTAAATTGGTAATTATCTTGCAAGAAATCTTGAATAAATCAAATATAGATAATTAGGGAATTAATTGTTAATTAAAATTATTTGTTATATAATCCTCCATGTTTTAAATGTTTAAAACTTGTCCTCAAGTTTTGAAATTTATGCTTTCTGATTAAAAGTTTTAATTTAGACAATTTAAATTTCAAACCCTAGAATTTTACAAGTTGAAAATACAACCCTATACTAATATAATATTACAAGATATATATATATATATATATATATATATATATATATATATATATATATATATATATATATATATATATATATATATGTATGTATAACTAAAATGCTAGTCTTACCGTTAGTAGGCCTCATTCACGAAGCCGATCTATAAGGTGGGTATAAGGTTGCGGCCTATAAAATGGCGCTTAATGGGTGTACACTCACACCCACCGCTTACTTAATCGGTGGAGGGTCGTTAGCCGAACGGGTAGGATAGGGCAACATCATCCTCTCATTACAAGTATAATATGAAATACAAAGTAACTACATGTTTTTAAAATTTCCCAATCTTAGTTACTTTAGGAAAAGTGAATTGATGTAATCCCATGAAATTACACTTTGCACCCTTGTTAAGAAGTTAGTGGAGCGTGTGTGGTTTACCGGCACACTAATTGGTTCTAAGCAAAGGTGGCAAAGGGTGATTCATTGTTTATCATAGTTCGATGGAGCGTGTGTGGTTTACCGGCACATCGAATAGGTGATCGTTACAATGAAGGCACCAGGTGAATTTGCATGGTAATTCACACCCGCTTTGTGATCCTCGGTATCCCAGTCACAAACAAGAGGGGCATATCGAGATTTAAACATGCCATTGAAATGTTTCAATGAATCTCATCTAAACCTAGGAATTCTCAAATTCATTTAGAACTTATAGTGAGGTTTTTATGGTGGAGAATTAGTGAATCGTCATTCACTTACCTTCAAATTGTTTGCATGTTAGATTACGGCATCCCTTTTCTAATATGTAAATATTGTTGTTGGATCCTAGCCCTAATTTTTCTTATTGGGTGATAATTAGGGATTCATATTCTAATATATCTTTGTCCTTTCTATTTGTAGATGTCGAACGCGAACAATGCTGCTGCTAGTTCTTTCACATTGATGAGCCTTTGTCAAAAGGTCACTTTCGATGGAACGAACTTTAGCGAATGGATAAGATACATTCGCACCATTGCTCTCTATGAGGATAAGGAGTATGTCCTCGATGAGAAGATCGAGAAAATCAACCCTGAAATCGCTACTCCGGCTGAAATGACCGCTTTTGAAACTCATGAGCACGATGCAACGAAGGTACATTGCATCATGATAGCCACCATGAACTCCGAATTCCAAAAGTCCTATGAGGACATGTACCCGTACGAGATGCATCAAGACCTATTAGAGAGATACCACCAAAACGCGAGACAAGAGTGTTATGAGATTTTCACTAACATGATTTTCGCTAAGATGGCTCATGGAGAGTCTCTTACCGTGCACGTGCAAAAGATGCAAAGGTACGTCGACCGTCTTCGCAAGTTAAATGTTGACTTTGGGGAAGACTTGGTGATCGACATGGTGCTTCACTCTTTGCCTCCAAGCTACAATCAATTTAAGATGACCAACCACATGAATAAAGAGGAGGTCACCCTAAGCAAACTCCAAGGTCTCTTGAGGGTCGCTGAGAGCAACTTCAAGGGAAAGGTTTTTGCACCAACTCCCAATCCACCCGTTGCTCCTGTCTTGGCTATTGGACAAGGAAAGGGAAAGAAGAGGAAGGCTTCGTCTAAGAGCCATCGTAAGGTTAAAGCCCGAGATGGTACCTATTCTGGTGGGACCAAAGTTAATCCTGCTAAACCCTGCCCTAACCCAAAGGAGGCAGAGTGCCACCACTACCACAAGATAGAACATTGGAAGAGAAGCTGCCCAGAGTACCTGCAAGCCATCAAGGAAGGAAAGATCAATCCATCTTTCGCAGGGACTAAGAAGAAATAGGGATGTGGAGGCTAGAAGAATAAATCTAATCATGGGGAACAGAAGATCGTCGCCTGTGACAAAGATTGGAGTGTATTCTTTAGTGCTTAGGAATGGTTTAAGTTTAGATTTGAACAATTGTTGCTAGTCGCCAGAAATGGCTAGAAACATCATTTCATTTCATGGTTTGTTTAGACAAGGTTTTAGATTTTCTTTTAATAATGAAAATGGTTCTATTTTGGCTTATCTAAATGGTGTCTTTTATTTTGAAGCTATACCATGTAATGGAATTTATGAAACTGATATGATTGTTGATAACTTAGGAAATGATGTTTTGAACATAGATTCTTCCAATAGTATGGATAGAGCATCCTTGTGGCATTGTCGTCTTGGACATGTCAACAAGAAACGCATAGCCCAACTCCAAAAGGATGGAGTGTTGGAGTCATTCGACCTTAGGGAAGATGACACGTGCGAGTCTTGTTTACTTGGAAAGATGACTAAGTCACCCTTCACAAGTACGTGTGAAAGGGGTGAGGGTCTATTGGACCTGATACATACCGATGTATGTGGACCATTTAGATCAACCACGAAGGATGGGAACCACTTCTACGTGACTTTTACCGATGACTATAGTAGATATGGGTATATCTATTTAATCAAGCAAAAGTCATAAACTTTTGAAAAGTTCAAAGAGTTCAAGAATGAAGTGGAGAATCAATTGGGTAGGAAAATCAAGATGCTTCGATCCGATCGAGGAGGAGAGCACCTAAGTCTTGAATTCCACGATTATCTCAAGGAGTGTGGAATAGTTTCACAATTGACGCCTCCTAGGACACCGCAGTTGAATGGTGTGGCAGAAAGGCGTAATCTAACCTTGTTGGACATGGTTCGCTCTATGATGAGTCGCGCTTCACTATCAATCTATTTTTGGGGGTATGCCTTAGAGATTGCCGCCCATATCCTTAACCGAGTCCCTACTAAGAAGGTTGCCAAAACACCTCACGTGATGTGGACAGGGAAAGCTCCCTCGTTAGCATATATCAAGGTTTGGGGTTGCGAGGCATTCGTAAGACGAGATACTCACGACAAGCTCGAACCTCGTAGTGAGCGATGTATTTTCATCAGCTACCCGCAGAAATCCTTTGGATATCTCTTCTACAGACCGAAGGACAATGTTGTCTTTGTTGCGAGGAGAGGAGTTTTCCGAGAGCGAGAACTCATAGGCCAAGGAGACAGTGGGAGGCAAATCGACCTTGAAGAGATTCAAGAGTCGATAGATGAAGGAACCTCTACCGCTGGCACTCAACCCGAGGAGGAAACTCCGGTTGAACCAATTGACGAGTCCTTACCTCTTAGATGTTCCGAAAGAGTTAGAGTTCAACCCCAGTTTTATGATTTTCATATTCCTACCGAAGGGGACACGTATATTAGTGATGGTACACTAATAAACCTTGATGAACCTAATAGCTATAAGGAAGCCATGGCAGGCTCGGAGTCTGCAAAATGGAAAGAGGCAATGGATAGTGAGATCCAATCCATGTATGATAACCAAGTTTGGAATTTGGTTGATAATGTGCCCGGACGTAAGACCGTTGGGTGCAAATGGATCTTTAAGAAGAAGACCGACGTGGATGGAAATGTACACACATATAAAGCACGATTGGTTGCGAAGGGCTTTACTCAAACTCCCGGAGTTGACTATGATGAGACCTTCTCACCAGTTGCAAAGATAAAATATATTAGAGTGATGCTAGCGATTGCCGCATTTCATGATTATGAGATTTGGCAAATGGATGTCAAGACTGCTTTCCTTAACGGAAAGTTGGCTGAGGATGTTTACATGGCTCAGTCAGAGGGGTTTGTGGATCCGAAGCATCCGAATAGAGTGTGTAAGCTTGAGAAGTCCATTTATGGACTTAAGCAAGCGTCTCGCAGATGGAATCTTTGCTTCGATGAGAAAGTCAAAGAGTTTGAATTTGTACGAAGCGAAGATGAATCGTGTGTATATGTCAAAGCCAGTTGGAGCATAATTAGTTTTCTCGTTTTGTATGTCGATGACATACTACTCATAGGAAATGACATCCCGACTCTATAGGAGGTTAAGTCCTAGCTCGGGAAGTGCTTCGCTATGAAGGACCTCGGAAAGGCTTCTTACATTTTGGGAATAAGGATAGTGAGAGAAAGAAGTAAGAGACTAATAGGACTTAGTCAGAACACTTACTTAGAGAAGGTACTAAAACGTTTTAGTATGGAAAACTCAAAGAAGGGAGAATTACCGATACAAAGTAATGCCAAGTTGAGTAAGACTCAAAGTCCGAGTACCGAATCTGAAATAGCATAAATGAGCCGAGTACCATACGCTTCCGCAATTGGCTCAATCATGTATGATATGACTTATACTCGCCCTGATGTAGCCTTTGCTTTGAGCATGGTTAGTAGATATCAAGGAAACCCTAGCAGAGCCCATTGGATTTCGGTGAAGAATATCCTGAAGTACCTTCGGAGGACGAAGGAATGGTTCTTAGTCCTCGGAGGGTCTTTACCCTAAATGGAGGACCAGTAACTTGGAAAAGTTCTAAACAAGAAACCATAGTTGATTCAACGTGCGAATCAGAGTACATTGCAGCGAGCGAAGCGTCAGAGGAGGCGATATGGTTGAAGAACTTCATTGGTGATCTTGGAGATGTACCTGCCATAGAGGAGCCCATGGAGATTTTCTGTGATAATGAAGGAGTGGTTGCCTTGACCAAGGAACCGAGGAATCATGGTAGATCTAGACATATCGACATAAAATATCACTTTATTAGACATCGTGTAGAAGAAGGACAACTCGTAGTGAAGAGGATATCATCGGAAGATAACCCAGCAGATCCGCTTACGAAGGGACTGAGTAGGGTTAAGCACTTGCAGCATGCTAGGAGTATTGGGCTGAAGGATGATATTAGCATAGATTAGATAGATAGTATTAGAAACGTGTAATAGATAAAATGTAATTTACATTTGATGATTAAATAAAGGAGTTTTATTTATGAGTAATGTTACTGTCTTATGTTAATTGTTTAACTATTGTTTCATTTTGCATTTTTGACTTCCAGAATAATTGAGTTTATTAAGAATAATCGAATTATTCAAATTGTCTACAATCGTTCATATGTTGGAAGTAGATATGAATGAAGATTGTCATGAATCGGTGTGTAGATTGTCTAAATGGTGTTAGACATAGCAAAAGGGTTGCTGCAACGTTCATGAGTGCTTATGAACTAGTTTTGAGCATTTGAACAAACCTGCGCTTGCTGGAATCACCTTATGGAATATGATATAAAAGGGTGATCACAAGACGATAATATCATATAGTCTTAAAACCTAGATATATGGTTTGTTATTTGTTAATTGATTGTACATTGATAATGCGAAAACGCATTAGTAACTCGGTGTTATAAAACGCATTGTTGTGTATAGTTGATTAATGAATAAGTAAATGCATATAAGTCGAAGTTTATATGTAACTTATATCCTAAGAGGGTAAAAGCGATATCTCGGCCGCTCAATGATTTGATTTGACTTATGTGCCGGGCCCGGTCAGAACTGAGTTGATGTGTTCGATTAAGTTCTATGTCAAATAAATCAGAGATCGAGAAACCTAAATGCTTGACTAATCATTCCATAGAATTGTCAGCATGATGTCTAACAGAGGACTGTACGATCCCTTATCTAAAGGACGAGATTGATTAGATCAGAGTTTGACAACGTCTTTGAGCGCTACGATTGTGAATCGGATTGTGCTTATGCATATAGTTACTAGACTTATCCAAGTGGGAGACTATTGGAATAGTGTCTAAGGCTGCAACTATATTAGGCAAGTATTTGACCCGATTGTGCATGGTCCTTTTGGGTTGCCTTCACCATAGCAACTTGATAGGATGATTTATTATGAGAGAATAAATATTATTAATATATTATGAGAATAATATAAGGAATAATAATATTGTTATTTGATTAATATAAGTCATAGAATTAATTAGAATTAATTTGGTGACTTAAAGAGATTAATTAAATAAGAGGGTATAAACCGTCAATTGTTTGATAGTTACACTTTTAGACTGTAAATCCTTATTGGATGAAAGATGGACGGATTCTAGGGCTAGGGATAGCCTCAACTCGTCCAATGCTTATATAAGGAAAGGATTTGGATTGCTTTAAGGAAAGATTATCCAACTAGGGTTTAAGGTGAAACCCTTAAGGAGTCTACAAGTATAAATAGACCCCATGGCCAAGGGAAATCGGCATCTCATCAAAAGTAGAGAACCCCTGGCCGATTTCCTCCTAACCTCTCTCTCAAATCATCCTCTTTGCTATTTGGTGTTTGTAAGCCATTATAGGAGTGACAATTGTGACTCTAGAGCTCCAAGACAACAAGATCAAACAAGAAATTCAAAGGTAAACTTCTAGATCTGATTTTGAATTGTTCTTATACCTAAATAGTCATTAGAAGTCTTGGATTCAAAGCATGTTTAATTAGAGAAACCTAGATCCAAGCATTAGGGTTTTGCATGCGCACATAGGAAAGTTCTTATGGCTAAAACCCATCAATTTCAGGGGCTGAAAGTGTCTTTCTTACCAAATAGGACTAAAAATGCAAAGTTTTTGGATTTTGGGCTAAAATTGTAAAAATTGCGAAAATTTGGACTACAAGTGTAAATCTTTTTAGTTACAGGTCTGAAACTGTGCAAAACCTTATTTTGGGCTGAAATCATGATTCAAATGAGTGTTTGGGCCAAAAATATCAAGAAACATAATCTAAGGACCTAAAATGTCATTTTTCATAAAATGGGTAAAAATTTTGTCATTTTTACTAGAAAAGGGGCTGAAATGGTCACACAATTATTTTTGGGCCAATTATGTTAATATAAAAATAATTGGATCAAAAATAAATAATTTTAATAACTTTTGGATTTAAATAGAAACTAGATTATGACCCGCGTTAAACGCGGGAGAAAATAAAAAAATACATATCGTATTAATAGGAAGCATTGTATTTGGTGGAATTTTAATAAAAAATCTTAATTAGATTCATTTTTAGAGTTTTTGAACCACATTTATTAAATAAAAATATTTAATTTTTATATTAGAGAAATTTGTTTTTTTTAAAACAATAATATTTAACACAAATGATCTACATGATCTTTATTCTTGTTTGATCACAACTTGATGTGACTTATTGAATAAAAAATGTTGTGCATTAACTTTATGAACTAATTTTGTTTCAAGTAATAAACCCCTATTGAGGGAATATATTGTCTGTTGGATCTAGTAAAGATGTATGACATATAATGAATGGAAAAGTTGGATTTTTAGTGACAATCTTCTAATGTGTGACTGAATTAAATGAAATATAAATTAATTTGATTAAACGCCATATGGATACATCAACACCGTAGATAAAGCTTTGAATTTTGTGATATATGTCTCAGAATTGACAATTCCTCTGTTTAACATTACAGAAGAAATTCAATTTACTTAAATGGATAAGTACAACAAAACAAAGATCATTATTTATGATGAGTTTGCAAAAATGAAATATAAAGAATCAACTTATTAATGACAAAAAAAAAAAAAAAAAAAGCTTTCTTGAGGAAAATGAAGAAAAATATGGAACTTACCGAACAAGGTATATGTATAGATTTCGAATCATAATACATCTCATTACCATCAACATGTTCATTTGAAACATCATGCCCTTTTATCTATTTTCATCATGTTTTTTCTTTTTCCTTCCAACCTTTCCTAGCATCTCCCCAAATTCATACGAAGATAACCATGGTTCTTTCTTTAGAAGGTCATTGAAGTTTGTTGATTTTATAACCTAGTACATAAAAATGACATCGATCAATGAAGAATTTGGCAAAAAAATGATAAAAGAGTGCTTAAAGGTCACATATAAATGAGTATTTATTTCTTTTTATATGGATTCATATGAAAGCATATATCAATCTCCAAAACCACATTTTGTGTCACAAGGGAATTTAAATTAAAACAATCAACAATTCTAATTAGCCAATCGATGTATCATGTCGATATTCGATTAGGAAATTACCTATTACAAAGGAAAATGATTTGTGTGATGAGGTAAAGTCTGGATATAGGTATATAATAGAAATGACAATGGGGCGGGTTCGGGACGAGTAATGGTTTCCCAAACCCGCCCCAATATCTTTCGGGTATCTTATCGGGGCGCTCCGCTGGGTTCGGATTATCCCGTCGGGTTTCGGGTATCTTATCGGGTTTACAACAATTCATAATGAAATCTTTATTTCGTTTATGGATACCCCGATGTCTTATAAAAATTACGTGTTCTAGCCTCCCTGTTAAATTAAAAATATGATGAATCACTTTAATAAAATTAAGTCAATGTTATATTAAAAATTATTTGATTTAAGTTTAGTGTAATACGTAAAAACATAAAAAATGATCATTCACACTGGATTGTTAATAACTAAAAAGATTGTCCACAGTAAGTATTTTATCTTTAAATGCGTGCAATTAACATATATATATATATATATATATATATATATATATATATATATATATATATAATCGGGACAGGTCGGGTCGGGGCGAGGATAACCCACTCCCTGCCTCGAACCCGATAAAAAACCCGATAACGACTCGTTACCCGACTCGAAATAATCAGGTTTCGAGTTTCCCTGTTGGGTTCGGGTTATTTTTTGCCATCCCTAGTATATAACTATAAGAGTTAGCATAACATCAATCATAAAATAAAGCTTACAATTATATTATCAATTTTTAATATAGAACATAGATAGTTTTTAATATTGAACATAGATGGTTTTAATTCTAGTAAAAACTTTGTTTACGATTCTAATTATACTTTTGTTAGACGGGGTGGGGCAAAAGGTCAACAATTGATAATTTTAAATTAAATTATACACATGAAATTATGGGGACATAATATTATTTGCAAATACAAAATCCTCCTTAATAAATGAAATTAATTTTTGCAACCATGTCAATCTTTTGGGACTTGTGACACTTGTCATTTTGTGGTATTTTTGAAATAAATATTATCTAGTTGTCAATTTTTGATTTGTTTCAATTTTTAAAATTAAAGTTATATAATTATATAGGTAAAGTATTAAAAAATTGACAAAGTGGAAATAGGTTTTTATTAAGCATGGTACTAATATAGTGGGGAACCTAACTTGACAAAGTGGAAATAGGTTTTTATTAAGACAACTGTACAATTTAAAGAAGGTTACAAATCAGAAATAAAAATGAACATTAGTCTTTCGTAAAAATACCATATTGACTGCATATTGGTCATTCTCAACCAACTTTTGACTAATTTTAACATATTTTGACAACAATTTTTTGAAAAATGTCCTCACCACAGTTTAATAGTTGTAAAGTTTGCAAAATTTTAACTATTTTGACAACTCCTAATACTAATCATTTAAATTATAACATCTATTACAAAATATTAACAATGAACTTATTGTTCCAACAGAAATTACGGAATGTAGCAGTTAACGAAAATAAAATATTCAAAGTATTGAAAGCAAAAGGAACTAAAAGAACTCCTACGACATTGTTTCCCTAATCGATCATACAGCCCTCCAATACCAAATTTCACAGTAACCACGAAACGCTAAGTGCACGCCTGTTTACTTCCTATACACAGTTATACTATTCATGACCAAAACATAATTCATTGACATCGTGAACCAATCATATAGAGGCTCTTCAGTTAAATCTCCACAACATAGAGTAGCACACACATTCATTTTTGTAACATCAAAAACCACTTCGAGTTTTCAATTAAGCAATTCAACTATATCAAGTGCACATGAATAACAATCTTACGTAGTGTATATTAATATACATCCTTATATTTAGTAACTTACTAAATAGTTAACGACATGAAGAACTTACCACACTATAAGTGAAATCACATTATTTTATTTTTTGTGCCAATCAACATCAAAAAAACCACCAAATCATAGTAGAGAAGATGCATAAAACCAATGACATTTCATCGAATAGTTAGTGCATATATATATATATATATATATATATATATATATATATATATATATATATATATATATATATATATATATTGGTATTCAGAATGCAACGAAAGAAAGATAGAAAATATAGTTGTGCCTCAATCAACCATTTATCATTCATTGCATCTTCCTTAACAAGGGTTACATTACTATTCTCCACATGACCTAAAAAATCATCATTTTTAACATTTAGGTTATGAAACCTTCAAGCTGGCTTACCCCTACTTTTGCTTTTTCATATAATTCCTATGCAGTTACGAAGCTAGAAAAAACATACAATAAGAGGATGTGAATATATGATAAATTTAGAAATATATTAAACCAAATTGTAAGGACTCTGTTTAATGAACCTGATCTTTTTTTTTTTAAATAATAGAAAATTCGATGTTGTAGTTTACATACCAGAAGAAACACATGATTGAAACACGACCATAAAGTTGAAAAGATGTTCAAACTCACAGAATTTAGTTAAGCAAGGTAATTAAATTGTTTTGCAGTAAACTTAAAACCAAAACTACTATTATTTTGTTTTGCGTTCAAATGTATCATTTGGTAGGTTAAGTACTATGAAAAATTAGTTACATATAACAAACAAAATTGAAAAAAAAAATGTAAGGTGACAAAACAAGGTATGCCTATATTTCTTGGATAATTACATTTTATGATTTGAATGTTGAATACAGATGATAGACAAAATCATTAATTTGAAACAAAATCTTCAATACGCATGCTACAATAACAGATAACAATATATGTTATAGTTGACTCTTGATAAAAACAAATCCTTAGATAGGAAGTACACATAAGTAAGCCATACGTTAATCCAACAAAAGCAATGTACTATTGAACATGAAACCATAGAGGCAATGTACTTTTTAAATGCATTGGTATACAGCCAAGTCAGAACAAAAACCACATAAAAAACATTGTACTATCAAGCAGCATGGTACTTCTTAAATGCACCAGCAGACAATCAAAGCAAAACAAAGCGGCAAAATGGTCCAACTTAGAACATACCCCAAAATTTTGACAACAATGAGCTCTACTATGTCCACCATATTCAATGAGATGTTGAAGAAATAACCTGGGCAAAATTAACAAATATAAAGTAAGTGGGGTGAACAACAAACTAAGCTCAAATGGTAACCAATTTGATATAAACAATAAAAGTTGCATTCAAGACATACAAAAATAGCAAGAATAGGAAAGACAATCAAAGATTAAAAAAAATACAACCTAGGGAATAAGTAAAGAGCAAGCTAATACCTTAAAGCCATAATTTCCAATTTTACCCTCTTTTAGCAACCATGGTTCAACCAAATAGTTGGATCCTTTTCAGATTACATCAAATTATCTGGTACAAATCAATTGAAGGAAATCATACAAAAATTTAAAAATTAGAATCTTTATAGAAAAGTATACTAATAAACTTGCAAATGACTTGCAGTGAATGGATCAAAAACAAAAAACATCCTTGAGAGAACATTAAAAACATTGATCAAAAGCAAAAAACTCCCTACCAGTGAGCAAAGTTACTATATAACCAGAGTTTGTTACCATTCTTTGTAGTTAACCCTTTCCTTTTCCTCTAAATAGCTACTACTCACATTTTTTTTTGGCTAATTGCCTTTCTTCTTAGCCCTTTTAAATCATGAAACAAACTCATTTACTTCAGACTAAAATCACATATAGAAAAAAAATCACAGAGCAACTCAACCTGCTTATATAAAATTACTCTAAGATTTAAGATATCACCAAAAAAGGCAAGATAGATTTGAGATAAAGAACCATATACCTGAAACTATCGAGGAAGAAAATTTTCTGAAGAAACAAAACCTTTCTTCTCATTTCTCTGTCAAGAAATAGAAAAATCAGTATTAATAGAAGATTATCGACAAAAACTAACCTCTTGCGATGGACTTCCATAAGGCTTCATATGTTGGATCGTTTAATTCATGTTCCTGCCATTCTACAACCTATAAACACACATAGCTTTAGGCCTTTTATTATAGAGATACAAAAAGGGACTGAGAGAAAGAGATGGTGTCGGTTTTTAGTGAGAGACAAAGACGGTGAAAGAGAGAAAGACGGTGGTGCAACAACAGATCTGGGAACGACATCGAGCAAAAGATTCAAGGAAGCATAAATAAGTATAATACAAAAAGACCGAACCGGAAAAATCTGAAAAATAAGATCTATGAGAATTAAAAAGCGAAATAAATTGGAAGATATTTACCAATTTAGGTACCGAGGCTTGCCAGAGAATGAAGAGAGTTAGGAGGGAGACAGAAGAGATTTGATAGAAAGGGCGGTCGAAGATGTGTACACGACTTTAGGGTTTTCCACATAAGGAGTTATGTATCTGCGTGTGTATAGATTTGATTTGGAAGCTTAATAAGCAGCATGTTTTACCTTTATTTAGCCATGGCTAAGAGATAATTTATAACATAATGACAGATTCGTATGACGCAATCAAGCCTTCAAGAATCGACTCTGTTGATGCCTGCACCGATATTCTTCTTGAGAAAATTGACATCTTTCTTTAAAACTTGTACGAAATGCCCAAAGCTTCTCCCAAATAGAGAAAAGAACATTCTTCTAGGTTTTCATAAACTTCCGATGAATTTGGGTGGAGAGTTAATGGGGAATCGGGAACGAAGGGTGGAAAAGAAACTTTAGTAAAACGCATAGGATCGATTTCATGTATACATGAAATCAATGGGGTTATGCATATCGGCAGAAGGAAGGGGTTAGGGTTCATATGTATTGAATTTCAGGGGAGCTGATTGTGTTGATTGTTTAGAGAGAAAACACAAGAATGAAATTAGGAATGAACCGTAAGAAGTAAGTTTTATTCGGGAGGCGCGTGTCTTTTTTTTTGGGTCAGGATGATGTCAGCAAAATAATCCTAAGGTGGAGACTAAAGAAGGGAAATGCAATCAAGGGTTGATGTTTCTTCATTGAAGAATTTAAGGTTTTATTTTAGTAATATTTAGAGAAATATATATTATTTATATATATATATATATATATATATATATATATATATATATATATATATATATATATATATATATATATATATATATATATATATATATATATATATATATATATAATCCAAATATCATTATAAAACAATTTGGCGAATGTGGTGACTTTTTGATTGAACAATTTGTGTCAAACAAACCTTACGACATTAATACTATACAAAACAAGTAAACATTATATCGGTTGGGCTTTAATACTTCTAATCATGCTTATTGGGCCTTCGTGACCGATTAACATGACTATTGGGCCCAACATAAATAATACATGTTTATTGGGCTTCTACTGGCCCAATTTCATGTCTAATGGACCCTCAATGGCTTTAAATGGTATTGGGCCTTAGTGGCCCATTGGCATTGCTAGTATGATCCAAATCAATTATATGCTAAACAGGCTAATGTGTCTGTCGCATACTTGACAGTCTGTAATAACATACACGATTAGTGGGTCATAGTTGTCCTTTTTCGTATTTGTTAGGCTTTATTCGTATTCATGTAAACATCAAATGGGTTGAAATCAATGTTATTCAAATTCATGGGGTAATAGTAGGGATTTAGTGAGAATTATCGGTTGGTACCAATAAGTGTCGGCCATAGCCTGTATAACCAGAGTCTCTTGGAGGGAGGGCAAGAGTTTGTGTATAGATCTATACGGGGGTGACTCCCCCACACCTGAGCTGTTCGATACAACTAGACTCAGCTAGTCTAGGGTAACAAAATCTTAATTCAAAACCGGCGTTTGTAAAAATGCCAAGATAGGCGAAATAGTCATTATTATGCATGCTTATAACGACTCACATAGAGATCCATTACCATATCATCATTCATGGGAAATCATATTCGTACTCTGTGATGATGCAAAGTGATTTATACAATAATACAAAACTGCCATACTATGTAAATTGGAAAACATCGGGTTTTCGGGGGATTGACACTATTCATTTCTACATACAACAACTATCATATAATGAACAATTATGAAAGTCATTCACTCTTACATGTTTTGGAATCACATACATATATATGATGGGTTTGAGCCATAAGAACTTTCCTATGTGCACATGCAAACCCTAATTGCTTGGATCTAGGTTTCTCTAATTGAACATGCATTCTATCCAAGACTTTCAATACTAGATCTAATGTAAACAATTGATTCTAATCATATGAATTAGGATCTAGAACAATACCTTGGATTAGTTGCTTGATACTTCTTCTTCTTGGAGCTTAGAGTCATAATTGTCACTCCTCTAATGGCTTACAAACACCAACTAGCAAGAAGATGATTTGAGATAGAGAGAGAGAGAGAGGAGGGTGTGAAATCGGCCCTAGGGTTTCTTGCCTTGCATGAGTGCCGATTTCCCTCACCCTACGGGTCTATTTATACTATGGGATACTAGGGTTTCACCTTTAACCCTAATTGAATAACTTAGGCCCTAAGCAATTCAAGATCCTTCTAGATATTAGGCTTGGACAAATTTAAGGTTCCCAAACCCTAAATTTCGTCCACCCCATTATCTATAATGATACATAGCCCAAAACAAAACTATCACACATTTGACAGTTTATGCCCCTTTATTCAATTAACCTCTTTAAGTCACCAAATTAATTCTTAATTAATATATGACTTATATTAATCAAATAACATTATTAATCCTTTAATATATTACTCTTATAATATATTAACAATAATATTTCTTCTCTCTTAACAAATCATCCTGTCAAGTTGCTACGGTGAAGCCAACCCAAAAGGACCATGCACAACCGGGTCAAGTACTTACCAAATATAGTTACAACCTTAGACACTAATCCGACAATATACTTATGGGATCATTAGATCTTTTTCGTAAATAGCTTTTGTTACAGAAAATATCAGATTTTCTGGGTTTTACAAACAATACAAATCATTTTATGTCAAACATGCTTATGAACTCACCAACAATATATATGTTGACAGTTTTCAAAATAACTTGTATTCTCAGGTAACATATAAGTTGAAGAGAATTTCCAAGTGTGTTAGAATGTTATGTTTTGTGACTCTCAAAAAATTTATGCTATGGATATGTAATATTTAGACAATGTACTTGATGTGAACAAAGTCAGTTGTGATGTATTAATGCATGGTGATGTTTATGTTATGTTTCATGTATATTCAATGTGATGATATTTCAATTTAAGTCACGCGAGCCCTTGGACGTTTCCTCCATCTGGTTCGGGGGTGTGACATCAAGGGTCTACCAAAAGACAACAAGTTGTGTCAGTCCATACCCCCTCTGGCCCTGCTACTTCAACACCAACAACACCATATTATAGAAACCTCCCACATTGCGGTAAGTGCAACTACCATCATCATGGAGTCTACCGAGAGATGTATTGCAATAGGTGCAACAAGAAGGGGCACACCACCAGCCACTGTAGGACTCCAGCCCAACACATCACTTCAACCACTGATGCTAGTATAAGTCAAGTATGTCATGCATGTGGTGAAATAGGTCATTTCAAGAGAAATTGTCCAATAGAGAGAAATGATGGGGAAGCACGAGAAGTTTAATGACAAGACATAAATTAGCAACGAGGAACCCTACTAAAATTTTTGGTACGTTTTGATATATTAAAAACTTAAGTTAGTGCCAACTAAAAAAATGTGTAATTATAAATTACTCTTTCAACCGAACAAAATAACAACATTCATATAAAAACTAAGGATCCTTATAGGTGAGCTATGATGGCTTAGTATGTACATCATGGTTATTTATAATTAAGATTTTTCAAGCTTAGAGTGAGTGGATTACTCCTCATTTCATGTTCCTTGTTTGGTTGTGGATTAGGGCAATGTCACTTAGTCGACGGTCCGATCAATCTTAATTATACATGACTTGTATACACCAAGCGATCATAGAGGAACCCGAGAGGGATCATAATATGAAGTGTCATCACTAGTTATCGGAACACTCTTACTACTAATACTCTCTTAATAAGATACGAATCGTTCGCAGTAGAAATAACAAGGATAAAACTAAAAACAATAGAAAGAATACACAGAATGCACTATCGCTCTAGCAATCACTTTTTCCAAATTGAATTAACACTTGTTCCCATAACAAATCCTGACATTGTCATTAGAGATGGATTGGCTTGGTCCTCACCATATTAATTTCATGTGCTACGAAAAGACCCTTTGTCCTAATGGTCGCTTAACAAAATCTGCTCAAATCTATAAATGACAAACTCACTACAAACCTCCACATCATCTCTCGCTTCAAAACTCAGACGGGTGTGACTTTTAGCTTGGAAGGAAAATAAGAGAATGTGTTCCAAACTCTAAAGCAAGCTCTATGTAGCACACCGATATTATCTCTTCCCGAAGGGATTGAAGATTTCATAGTGTACTGTGATGCATCCAACCAAGGGCTTGGTTGTGTTCTTATGCAACGGGAAAGGTCATTGTCTATGCCTCGAGTCAGCCTAAGACATACAAAGTCAACTACACTATGCATGATCTAGAGTTAGAAACGTTAGTATTAACGCTGAAGTTCTGGAGACACTACTTGTATGGTATGAAAAGCACTATCTTTACAGATCACAAAAGTCTTCAACATGTATTCGATCAAAAGGAGCTCAACATGAGACAACGACGGTGGGTTGAGCTACTAAATGACTACGAAAGTGAAATAAATTATCATCCCGGTAAAGCCAGTGTAGTAGCTGACGCCATAATTCGAAAAGAATACTCGGGTTGCCGAGTAAAGTCTCTAACCATGACTATCCATTGCCATCTATCTGGACCTCAAGAAATTCTATTAGTGGCCGAACATGAAAGCTAAGATTGCTACCTTTATGGGCAAGTGTCTGATTTGCGCCAAAGTCAAGGTAGAATACCAAAAGTCTTCGGGTTTATTGCAACAACCAGAAATATCCGAATGGAAGTGGGAACGGATAACTATAGATTTCATAACCATGTTACCCAGAACAACGGGTGGTCATGACTCTATTTTGGTAATCGTCAATAGATTAATGAAATCCACACACTTCCTACCAATTAAAGAAATTGACAAGATGGAGAAGCTAACCAAAACGTACATTAGAGAGATTGTACGACTATGTTGTGTACCCATATCTATTATATCAGATATAGATAGTAGATTCACCTCAAGATTCTGGCAGTCATTACAAAAATCCTTGGGAACTAGGTTGGACATGTGTACAGCCTACCACCCATAAACTAATGGGCAGAATGAGAAAACCATTCAAACTTTAGAAACAAACTGCGAGTTTGTGTGATCGATTTTGGTAAATCTTGGGATACCCATTTACCACTAGTTGAATTTTCATACAACAATAGCTACCACACCAGCATCAAAGTTGCTCCATTTGAAGCCTTTTATGGCCGCAAATGCAGAACACCGTTGTGCTGGGATGAAGTGGGCGATACGCAACTAGCCAAGAACCAAGTACCCGACAGTACTCTAACCAAATCTGAGATCATTCGATAGACCATAGAAAAGATTGTACAAATCTGGGAACGACTAAAAGCTTCTAGAGATAGACAAAAGTGTCATGCGAACAAACGACGAAAACCCTTGGAATTCGAGGTTGGTGACCGAGTCTTGTTAAAGGTCTCACCATGGAAAGACTTAATATGTTTAGGCAAACATGGGAAACTAAATCTGAGATACATCGGACCATTTGAGATTCTTTCTAGAATTTGTGTAGTTGCTTACAAACTTAAACTACCATAGGAACTCAGTAAAATTCATCCCACCTTCTACGTATCTAATCTAAAGAAGTGTCTATCCGATGAAACACTTGTTATCCCACTCGATGAAATCAAGTTAAATAAAAGTCTACACTTTGTAAAAGAACCAGTAGAAATAATGGATATGGAAATCAAAAGAACCAAACAAAGTCGTATCCCGATAGTGAAGGTTCGCTGGATTGCAAAGCGGGGACCTGAATTCACTTGGGAGCGGGAGGACCAAATGAAACAAAAGTATCCACATCTTTTTCCCTAGTTCTTGATTATCTCTATAGTTTTTAATTTCAGGAAGAAATTCCCTCTAACAGGGGGATGATGTCATTAATGGAAATATTCTTGATTTATTCAGGTCTAAACTCTACCTATGTACTAGTAAATTCATAATGTAATAGTTTAGGTCAACTATTGTAACTTATTTTGAAATAATAAAAATAGAAATTAATTGAGATGAAAAGTGGCGTCAAAAATAAATTGTTCAATAATCTTAATTGGGATGAATAAAGTGGTAGAGTTTGTAACAAGGATTCCAAATATATAAAGAAAACCAAAATCCGACTTATAACGAGAAGTTATGATCTATTCAAGATCCGCGACAAAACCGGCAAAACACTATTCAAAGTAAAAATTGAGATTTCAATAAAATGCTTTTTAGCCTTAGGTATCTAAATGAAAGTTGTAGCATACACTAAACCAAGAGTGTCCGTAAAAAGAACGTCCAAATCTGACTTCGTATGAAGAAGTTATGATTCTTCTAAGATTCGACAAAACATTACACAGTCCGAAATTCGAAATAAAGATCGGACGATTTTTTGCCAACACAACCTAAACGAGAATCGAAGGTCTCGTCAATAGTATTACAACGGTAAAAAGACAGTCGAAAACGGACATCGGATGAAGAAGTTATGGATTTTAATGGATTTTCCTATCCCGGACTGTTGAAAATAATAATATTAAAAATAAATCAAAATTAGCTGACGGAGTCTAAGCGAAACCGTAGAGTATAATTTCACCTACGCGTTGATATAAAGAACGTCGAAAACGGAGCTCGTATGCGAAAGTTATGAATTTTTGAAGTTCTGGGCACAAATTTCGAAAATCTTTGAAAAAACAAGGCCTAGAATCGGCCACGTAATCCATTCCTCACGAGCCACCCCATGTCCGACCCGATGACACGTCCGAATCAGCGGTCCACTCTGGTTCCAAAGCGTGTTGCGTCAGTGGAGGCGTCCGAAATGTGACACGTGTCTCGCATCCGAAGCCGAAGTGTGCCCTCCCCCTCGCCAGCTGTTCGACGCGCATATTTTATTATGTTTATCTTTCTATTTTATTAAGAGATTTTTACTATCAACTTTATATACATGATTATGGGTAAAGTTTTGATAAAAACATATTGTTTTAATAAACAAGTTCAAAAGACTTCTTTTTAATCAAATATATATATATATATATATATATATATATATATATATATATATATATATATATATATATATATATATATATATATATATATATATATATATATATATATATATATATATAGTATACTTGACGAGTCGTATGATAAACTATATAAATCTTGTTTATGGAACTAAGATACTATTTTACAAGGTTCAGAATATAACACGGAACTAAACTTATAAACTAAAATAGATATAGTTTATGGAACTTACGTGTTGCTTTATATATTCAGAATAACTTACGAAAATAATTATATAAATTATATTAAATATAATTTATTAGAGATTTACGGTTTATCTATTACAAAGATATTATTCTTTACTCTACACGTAACCGTCAATATATCATTCGTGAGACACGATTCAAGTACTTATTTAAGTATAAAACAAAAGTCCTGAAAATTATAACCAGAGTCTCCTTGAGGGAGAGCGTGACACATGTGTATAGATCTATACGGAATTGACACTCCCGCACCTGAGTTGCTTGCAATAGCAAGGTCGGCAGACCTTTGGTGACAATTGTCGTACCATATTTCGACGCCTAAAGAACGTCGTGTTTTAGGCGAGGCTCACTTCATCAAGTATGGTTATGATAACTCACAATTTGGTATTGAATAACGTGATTAGTGTATGAATAAGAAAGCAACTTTATATAGTTTTATTAAATAATAAAACTATAACACAATATTTTACAATACAAAAGGTAAACCTAGGCTTCTACAAAGAATTCATAATAGTATAAAATACAAAATACTATTTTATTACAGGAAAAGATTCATCTTATAGTTTTATGTGAGTTAAAACTATATGATACTATTTCAGAACACAAATACTTATATAACAGAAAATATAGGATTTTATGAGTGAATATACTTATCTTTTTAAGAAAAAAACCAGAGTTATTTTACAAAAATACTTATGAACTCACCAACTTAATTGTTGACACTCTTTTCAAAACTACTTGTATTTTCAGAAAATCGATAAACAGGTATCCACAAGTTTTGAGGAACACAGAGTTTCATTTAATTATGCATTTTGATTATACTTTTTGGTTTCAAATATATACAATGATTTGAATAAGAATGTAAAGTTATATTTTATCAGTGTAATGGATGTTATACTTTGATTTCTATGTTGCATTGTTGTGATACTAAACATGATGTCATCCACCCCTGAATGTTTCTGCCATTCCGGTTTGGGGTATGACACATCTATTCCTACTTGCGTGCATAAAAAAAGAGAATGGGATCTGTCACACCCCAAAACCAGAACGAAAGAAACGTTCGGGGGTGGAGGGCGTCATGTACATATTTAGTGTCATTGTTTGTATGAAAATGTTAGTAAGTGTTTGATGTATAAGTTTGTAAATGTTTGTAGTAAATATTTATATCTCCTAGAAAACCCTATATTTTCTACTAAACGTAGCCTTCTACCAAGGCATCATATGTTTTGTATGTTTGTTTCTTGTAAAATTTTGTATTTTCCCAAGTGTGACTATCAGTAACCAATAATATAGCTTTTACATTACTATTTATGTGAGAAGATCACATTGTGAAAGCAACGGGAAAATAATAAAGTATTGTAGTGTTGTGTTATGGTAACTACTGTTGTACTAACTACTTTAAATCGGTTGTTAATTAAGGTATAATGCGATATGATTGTACCATACTCTCGACTAAAAAGACGACGATGAAAGACGTCGGAAGAAATGACATTTGGCACCCGTAGACTTGCAAGTCCCACTACAGTGAACAACAAGGTGTAGGATAGTCAATCCAGTATAGATCTATACACAAATTCACGCTCTCCCTCCAGGAGACTCTGGATACAAAAGGAGCCATGGCAGTGATGCAATGCCCCAAAGTAATGGTTCACATTTATGTTATAGTATTCTTGTATATGTATTGTATGTACTAGGGTAATGTATGTTCTCTCTGTCTAGTATGTAGTGTCTTCTCTTTGTTTCTCATCATAGTATGTTCTCTTGTATAGTGTATAATATGTATTGTTTCTCGTTATAGTATGTTCTTTTAGTTTCTCATAATAGTAATTTTTTTAGTTTCTCATATTAGTATGTTCTCTTAGTTTCTCATAATAGTATGTATTGACTCATGTATGAACTGACTCTTTGTATGTTTCATTGTACTAGAAGTAATGAGTAGTGTCTTCCTAAACTATACCAATTATAGTTTACTAGTAGAGTTGTTTGTATAACTGGGTGTATTGAACTGAGATAAAAGCTTTTATGTCTATACATATATACATAATATATAACTAAGGATCAAACGACACTCGGACAAACAACATGGTACTCTAAGTCCACAACCAAACAAGGAAAAGGAAATAAAGTGAGTTATGAGTCCTATGTCCTTCCAACTTATATAACTATATATGCATTAGACAAGATTTGGGCAATATATAAGTTTAAAAGAGTTTAAAGAAAAGGTGTGGCATTTAAGAACAAGTTTGATAAAGATTTTAACATGTAAAAGAGTTTGATAAACATTTTGAAGTAGTTTGATTGATGAAACAACTTAAAGTATAACAGATCCATTTGTTTGATAGTTATTAATCACATGTGATTGATATAATAACTACAATGTTTCAACTTGTATTCCCCCCCCCCCCCCCCCCCCCGCCATAAAAGCATTTAAAATCATTTAAAAGGTAGATTAAGGGGTATGAACTCACCTGTAGTGAGTGATACGGAAGTATGTTTGGAAAAAGGATGTAGAGTGTCAGGTGAAACCTTGAGCACACAAAGATCCTAATAAACATATAATGACATGTATGTGTATTTGATTAGTGTATAAACAACTAATTATAGGGAATAACACCCTAATAGGCTAGGAAACTCTTAGATTCATGGGATACAATCACATTTGCATAATGAGGGTATATGGCCACCCTATAGAGTTAACGGTCAAAGAGGCATGACCAAAGGGAGTTCACGGTCCTTTGAGTTTTTTCGGTCCAAGTGTTCACGGTCCTTGGAGTTTACGGTCCAAATGTTCACGGTCCTTGGAGTTTACGGTTCTTGGGTTCACGGTGTAATGACCTTACGGTCATGGAGTTCACGGTCTAAGGAGATTCAACAGCAAACTCACCAAATCTTTCACAAATGATGGTTTTCAAGGGCTTCAATCAAAGGCATCAGATTCTAGGGACCATGCTTAGCCTTAGGAAGGGTAAAGGCTATAAGAACACCCTTTATAAGGGTTTACGGTCTATGAAGATTCATAGAACCGTAAACTCTTTTGTTCATAAAAAGAGTGATGATCTTAAGTCCAAAATGAAGGATCCTAACTAGATAGATGTAAATGAGGATGGTACTTACGGTTTTGAAGGCAAGGAAGGTGTTTTCGGTCCAAAACACAATCGTGTTCTTGAGAAAGTAATGTGTGCAAACTCACTTAGTTTTAAACCTACTTTTAATTATCAAATAACACACAAAAGGAAGTGAACCTATCAATTGTGGTATAGCTAAATAAGCAGGGTATCGATCACAGGGAACGGCAAATTAAATTAAAAACTAATTTTATCTAAGCTAATTAATAAGTAGGGGTGTTCTATAGTTTTGCAAGACTAGAAACTTACTAACTATTACTAATTTAAGAACTAGGAAATAAAGACTTAACTAGATTCAATAATTGGAAAGGAACTTCCGTTTAGTTCAACTTGGTTAACTCTATGGTTGATTTCAAGGTAATGGTGCAATTGATTAATTCTTTGGTTGGTTACCGATTCAAGTGATTAGATTCGTATTTACTACCCTAATCCTTAGCAAATAAACTAACTTATACAGTGGCCAATTGTCTAATTTAATTATATTCAATAGATTAACTATTCGGGTTAAGTTAGACTTACAATAGTTAATAATTTATTCCTTTAATTAACTTCTTGTTTGATGGTCATCTTACAAGCTTGCACATGAATTTACTCAATTTTCTTATTAATTCTAGTTTCATATTCATTAATCCTAGACATATATCATAGTGATCACATAGCATATGAGGTTAATAATCAATAGATGTTCATGCTAATCAATTATCTTCCTATTAACATAAAATTAATTATTATTCACACACAAGGTTCTTTAGCAAGCTAAAATAACAAAAATTCTCCAACTTGGAATTAATCCTACCAATCAATCAAACCATATTGTCAACTTTGTATCCCCAAACAGAAGTCTAAAGGTTTTAGCTCATAATTGAAGTAAATAACAGTAAACAAACAAAGTCAAATTGCTTAACCATAATGATAAAACAAAAGAATAAATGGAATGATGAAATTTTGCCTCAATTACTCTCCTGGATTGAATCCTAGCTTCCTTCATCGTCTTCTAGGGTTTCTCTGTCTTCTCAATCATAGCTAAGTACTTCTGAATTGTCCCAGAACTCCCCTCTATCGGTCTGTGGAATTATCTTTAAATATACGAATCGACTCGTCGAGTCAAGTGGTGACTCGTCGAGTCCCTCTCACATTCCCCGTATTGTGATAAATCTTTGGGATCCCGAGTCTTTATCTTCTCGATTCTTCGATTGGACTCGCCGAGTAGTCGATCTGACTCGCCGAGTAGGTGCCATTTTTAGTGTTTTTCTTCTTTATTCCATTCTCGATCTTCTAACTGTTTCTCCCGCTTCCTTTCACTTCTGAGCTTCATCTTTGGACTGAAAAACATAATTTAACACTTTTAAGTACCTTTTGTCCATAATATGCAATAATTTAGCTAATAAATAAATAAAAATGTATACTTAATATGAACTAAATATGCAAATATCAAAATACCCCACACTTGTCTTTTGCTTGCCCCTAAGCAAAACTGAATTTTAAACATATTAGAATCATATATAACAACTCCAATCTAACCCAACCATTATGCCAAGACCGCAACGCATGCATTTGTGTCTAAAATTTTTCCTAAGGACCTCCCATACTCCAAATACTCACAATCCTCATAAACACTTTCCCACTCATCCCGAACTATGCTCATTTTATGCAACCCTCCGAATCCATCTGCAGAAAACCTCTTACCCTCAAGGTATTTTTGATACCGTATTGGAGCTCTTTGGAATTCTTCACTTCTTTGACATTTGATCTTTAATTTCTTTGAATTCACCACCTTGTTGTTTGATTTTTGGTATCTTCAACTTTTTGAATCTTCAGAATTTTGATCTTTTGATCTTCACTTTGATTGATCCAAAATTCTTACAACTTTTCTTGTAATTCTCTTTTTTTTTTACATGTACCTCTCTTTTTTTTCACTCAAAACCTACATGCTTAAGCAGGGGCGCTCAACTTCAACCTTTATTGGCTAACGATAAAAATCTTCCTGGATACATTTCAGGTTTAGGCTGCTAAACATATTGCATCCCTCGGGCTGAGCGGGGTCGTGTTTTTGTCCCATGATTTCACTAGAATAAGGAAGCCACAAATGCACTAGAACGTATATAGGCTCAACTAAACATTTGGGTTTTCATGCAATCATCAACACAACTCTAACATGGAGTCCTAATTTTACTTTTACCAAAATTTTCTAATTTAGATCCTAAGTAATACTTTTGGTATGCAAAATTTTAAAATTTAGCCTAAATTAAAACTCTAAATTTTCTAATATGTAACCAACCCTCGACCCCACACTTATTTGATGCAATGCCCTCATTGCATATTATGCATGATAAAAACATAAAAAGAAACTAAAGAGGGAATTGGAACAAACTCCCCTGGGATAGCAGTGGATAGGTTGATCACTTCCTTTTCAGCTCCAACTTCAATTGACATTAGACATGGTATCCATGCCTTGGGTGTCTCGTCTCGTGTGGGTCACTCCAAATACGCGGAAAACAGTGTAAGATCTTCAGGAATAAATATGGAAAGAATAGATAGTCAAGTGGTACTCTAATCAGCATCAAATCAGCAGCCCCTTCGACATGAAACCAAACGACTCGTCGAGTATATACCAGACTCGTCGAGTTACTTCGGGAAATATTCGCATTTGTGAGAATTAAGGGCGACTCATCGAGTCAGCTTAGTGCACTCGACGAGTCGGTCACTGAATGAAAATAATAGCATTCTGCATCTGATCCAGCTTCCAATAAACTCTCTATACTTTCTATTCACTTCTAGACTCCCTTTACAACATCTCTAAGGACCGGACTCAATACTTTAACTCTAACGCTCCCTCTTTCTTGACTCTCTCTTTCTCACTTTGATTGTATAACTCTAAACCCCTTTTGAAGCTAGCACTCCTAATTCAATTCTGAAAACTGTCAAAGCATTCAAACATCAAATAAACATCAAAAGCAAGTTTTAAAAACATCAAACAAACCAAATAAAAACAAACACAAAAATAAAAAGACTAAAAATTGTTCAAAAAAATGCATAGAAGTCAATCCTCCTCCTCATCATCATCTAACCCTGTTCCACTTCCTCCAGCACCACTTCGTCTTGCACTTATCACCTCTTCCCATGATGGAATATATGGAAAGTTACCACCATCTATGTGTGGAATGTTAAAGTGGTCAAAAAGTCGGATATGCGATTTGTTGCTAAAATTCAAGCCCCGCACCATTTGGTCTTGTAGCCGTCTCATCTCCACATTGTACCAATCCATTGGTACTTCTTCATTCTCAATTGGAATCACCGGCGGCTCATCCTCAACATCCCGCTCTCTCCTTGAACGAACCCTCCTCCCCGGTGCTTCGGGACCAACAACCAGATCATCATTCGGGATGGCATAATGGCCACCACCATAATCTTCAATAATCCTCGCTCTCCGGAAAAGAATTGGATTGAAGGGAGGTGTAGGGATCATTGTCATGAAGTTCCACGCACCGTGGTTCATCAACCCGAATGAATTGGCTAATCGGGTGACAAACATCCCACCATTGATTCGGGAAGTTTTGCGATCCTTGACCGCACCCTCCGAGAGATATGAAGCTATACACCAAGGAATGTTGCAAAAAACGCCGGGTGTAATGATGCTCCATAAATAGAAGACATCAAGGTTGGAAACATTTTCATCATCCTTTCGTTGATTGATGGTGGATGAAATGAGACGATGAATGAGGCGGTGTGTTGGGGATCGAATGCTCCCTTCCTGTGCCGACTTCGGAATATAGACCTTGTTACCAATTGTATTCCACCAGCCCGTACTCGTAACTCCTTCGGGAAACACCATATGGGTTTGTGCCAAAAAGGCCCGAAAGATGGGTGTTAAGACCAAGGGCTGATCATAAACTCCTAATCGACAAGCAAGATCCATCACAGAGCATTGGTGAATTCTCCCCCCTGGCAGAAACTAAAGCTGGACGAGTGATAAACATCCACTCCCCCGATGAAAGATACCGTGGAGAAAAACTCCAAACAAAGCTCCAAATAAACCGGCTCTTGAATACGGAAGACCCAGCTCCACCCGTCACAAACCATTGTTTCGCCTTCATGGTGAAACTCTTTCAAGAGATAAGGAGCTAACTCCTCCTCATAGCGCACATTCTGTAACCAATCCCAATCTATCCGATTGGGCACATAGATCTGTTTCTTCTTTATGTCAGCCAACTTCTTCTTCCATTTCCGCAATGTCGAAGCGGACTCGATTTGTGGGAAGTTTAGCCACGGAAAATCCCCTTGGTGGCCACTAGAACTTTGCCCCCTTCTGAACATGATTTCTGCAAAACAAATACACAAAACCCAGAAAACACAGAGTATAATTAAAAAAACATCTCGCATATGTTCCCCCGACTCGACTCGTCGAGTCCAGGTACGACTCGGCAAGTCGCACGATCTGCACGAGTCAGTCGGCGGGTCGATGAAAATTAAACCATGAAACCTGGAAATCGCGTCAAGGGTTTTTTCTAGTCATACATTATTAAGGTATTAAGGCCAGAATAAGCTTTCAAAACAACATGATTCATGAAACATCAAAACCCTAGAAATTTACTACTTTTCAAAAACGGGTTTTTTCATGCAATTGCTACCATAGATGGCCTTATAATCAGGTTCTTAACAGAAAACAAGAAGAAATTTGTTACCTTTTAAGATGATACTTGAGAAATTTGAAGAAAACTTGAAGAAAAAAGATGAATGCTTGAGAGAGTTGAGAGAGAGGCGCACGGCGAGTGTGTGTGTGAAAATAAACTGATTCTTAGGGTTAAAACCCTAGATACCGGTTGTAAAAGTAATTTCAAATTTTTTTTTTCTGTAAATAATACCGACTCGTCGAGTCGAGGTCAGACTCGGCGAGTCTGGTCGCGATGTCAAAATTTTTCTGAAATCCATATATACTCGCCTAGTCGTGGTCAGACTCGGCGAGTCTCTTGCAAAAAATTCATAAGTTTCAAAATTTTGTTATTTATTTAAAATCATTTCACCCCACACTTAGCCCATGCACACTCTCAAGCAGACATGTCCGATGAATTGGAGAATTAACATTTTAAAAACGAAAGAAAAATTTCAAACAAAATTAAAAAGTAAAAGAAAGCAAACTCTATATAACGGGTTGCCTCCCGCCAAGCGCCTCTTTTTAAGGAGTCATTTGCTAGACTCCTTGCCGTCTACGTCTCGTTATCTTCCAGCATCGGGAATGCACGCCTAGTCCTTTGTGGTTTGTACTTGGTCTTGTAAGCGTGAATCTTCTTCTTGTAAGCCCTTTTCAATGCATCTCTTTTCTTTTTCACAGCATCATCCTCAGTTGCTTGGGCTTCCCTTTTCCTCTTTTTCTTCTTTCCCCCATTCTTTTTCACCTTCTCTTGCACTTCCTTCTCTTTAAATTTAATTACTTCATATTTCGTGATGGTTCGTGCTTTAGGTTTAGTAGTGAATGGTTGATCAGCTTCCACCCTCCTTTCCTTTGTCTCTTCATCCCCTCCTATGCTCAACCAATCTTCAAAAGGAATCGCATCAAGACATGCTACATCGACGTATTGAACTTTCCTTCCCTTTCCTCCTTCTGCTATTTGTTCTTCTAAAGAGTCATGAATAATATCTAAATCCAAGGTATGTGAAGAACTAGTAACAACCAGATCTAAGTCGGCCAAGTCTTTGTCAAATTTTACTGGAATCGTCGAGTCCATTAAGGTGACTCGGCGAGTCTGATCGGGTTCCATCAATTCTTGGGTGTTTTCTGAGTTGCCTCCTTCCAGTAGCTTTTCTAACTCTTCCAAGTCCTTGTTAACATCTACATCTTCTTCAGAGTGTATCAAAAATTTGCTTGGATCTTCTTTTATCAAACGTGTAAGCTCTTCTTGTAATATCTCATCATCCAATTGGATAATTGAGATTTCTTCATTCATTTCTTCTTCTTGCTTGGCTTCTGGACTAGCTTTAAACATTATAGATTCATCACCCACCCTTAATGTCAATGTAGACTCACATATATCAATTAAAGCACACGCGGTGTTCAAGAATGATCTCCCCAAAATAATTGGAATTTTGGGGTCTTCTTTCATATCAACTACCACGAAGTCTACTGGGAAAATAAACTTGTCAACTTTTATTAGGAGATCCTCACAAACGCCTTGTGGATGAATTATCGTCTTGTCCGCCAAATTGATCTTCATATTCACCGGCCTTGGTTCTGGTAATTTTAACTTCTTAAAGAATGACAAAGGCATCATATTGATTCTTGCCCCCGAATCAGCTAATGCTCGGGTGGAAACTTCATTACCAAATTGGCACGGGATTACAATATTTCCCGGATCACCCTTCTTTTCAGGTAGCTCACTCATCAATATTTCCGCGACTTCAGCCAAATCTTTCCTAGCAGCAAAAAGGCCCTTAAGCAAGTTGAAGTACTTAGGTGTTTGGAGCATTGTTTCCACAAATGGCACATTAACTTGTAAAGCTTTAACATGCGTCATGAAGGTTTTGTATTCTTCTACTTTTTCTGCAGGCATGGCTTTGATTGGGTATGGCAGAGGAGGATTATAAGGCTTCAAAGAACTGGCAGTTTTATCATTTACGTATGGACTCGTCGAGTCCATTGGAGTGACTCGGTGAGTCGGATCGGGTTTTGCTAGATCCGATTCTTCTATCTTTTCTGCCTTATTCTTGGAGATTGTCTGTGCTTCTGTATGTTTTTCTTCACTGCTGGAGGTTATTACACTTACATTCTCCATTCTTGGATTGGGTTCGATGTTACTTGGAAGTTGACCCGGTCTTCTATCATTCACTTGATGCACAAGCTGCCCCAGCTGTTTCTCAATGTTGAGAATTGATGCTTGCTGATTCCTAAGCATGTTTCTGGTCTCGTGTATGGTAGCATCGTGATCATCGTGTCTTTTTTCGGACGCGGCTATGAATCTAGTGAATAACTCTTCTAAATCGGCTTTCTTTTCTACCGGTTCTTCCTTCTGGTATAGTCCCCTCTCCTTCTGCTTGTATTTCTCCTCCTTTGCCTTCTTATACTCTTCGTATGGTAGCCATTCCTTCTTAGGTTTCCGCCAATTTTCATCATATCGATCACCACTTGAATAAAAGACTTGAGCTTTCTTATTTCCATTCTCATCCAAATCACAATCCTTTGTGAGATGGGGTCCTTTACAATTTTCGCATCCTACCCTAATAGCATGGATTGCTTGATCCATTTTTGTCATTCTTCGATCTAGACTATCAAGCTTAGCTATCACCGCCGCCATGCTATCATTTGTCGCGTTCACTACCCCACGACTTACTTCGTTTCTCGGATTATGGTATTCTCTAGAGTGCTTAGAGAATTCTTCAATTAATTCTTTAATTACCGGGGAGCCTTCTTTGTGAGCGGGCCTTGAGAATCAAGCAATTGCCTTGTGGTGACATTGACTCCATCATAGAAAATGTAGACCTCTTGTTGGCTATTAAGGTCATGGTGTGGGCAATTTCTAAGTAGGCTCTTGTATCTTTCCCAAGCTTCATAAAGAGATTCTCCGGGTTGTTGCTCGAAGTTGGCAATGGCTTTCTTTAGCTTGGCTATCTTGGAGGGCGGGCAGAAATGGTCTATGAACTCTTCTTTCATCTTGGCCCATGTGGTGACCGATCCAGGAGGAAATGACTTTAACCAATCTTTTGCAGCTCCTTTAAATGTGACAGGAAGCATGCGAAGAAGTTGGGTCTCGCGTGGAACATTCGGTACGTTGAAGTAATTGGCCACATCATTCACTTCGTCCAAGTGCTTGTAAGCGTCTTCGTGATCCTTCCCGTAAAAAGGAATCTCCTTGAGTTGGGCGATAATATCGCCTTTTAGTTCGAAAGTAGCGGTCGCGGGAATCGCGGGTTACACAAGTCCCGGCCCGGTGTCATCATGCATCCTTTTCTTCCATTCCCCCATGGGGACTTCATCAATGTTAGCCATTGTGATAGCTAACTCTTCTTCGGAATCGGTTTCGTGCTCGTAAGTATGATCTTCTTCTTCCTCGGTCTCGTACTCGATATCTTCTTGAATTGGTTCTTCAACTGTCAACGAGGCACTGGATGCTCCTGATTTGCTGCTCTTCTTCTTGCTGAAAATGGATTTTAAGTTTGAGTGGTGAGTTCTTTGAAGATGTGGTTTCTCCAACGGCTTTTCCTTTGCTTCTTCTTAGTGCGGATTCCGGGTCTTCCAAAGGAGGGACCAGAGGTGTATCAGATCCTCGGGTCATGAAACAACTGTAAACAAACAAAAAAAACAGAACGCGTAAAAAGAACAAAAACGAAATAAAAATAAAGACTGAAATAGCGATGTACTCGCCGAGTCGGCACGAGTGCACTCGGCGAGTTCAAGGCAAAATCAGAAAAGAAAATTTGTAGTTATTCTAAAAACGAATTTTTTTATAAACTAATTCTACTTACTGAATTACTTTGTAAATAACTTTGTGTAAGGTAAATACCGCACAAAGGATCGATTAAACTAGAATTTAATATTAATTTTAGAACCGTTCCCCGACAACGGTGCCAAAAACTTAATGTGTGCAAACTCACTTAGTTTTAAACCTACTTTTAATTATCAAATAACACACAAAACGCAGTGAACCTATCAATTGTGGTATAGCTAAATAAGCAGGGTATCGATCACAGGGAACGACAAATTAAATTAAAAACTAATTTTATCTAAGCTAATTAATAAGTAGGGGTGTTCTCTAGTTTTGCAAGACTAGAAACTTACTAACTATTACTAATTTAAGAACTAGGAAATAAAGACTGAACTAGATTCAATAATTGGAAAGGAACTTCTGTTTAGTTCAACTTGGTTAACTCAATGGTTGATTCCAAGGTAATAGTGCAATGGATTAATTCTTTCGTTGGTTACCGATTCAAGTGATTTGATTCGTATTCACTACCCTAATCCTTAGCAAATAAACTAACTTAAACAGTGGCCAATTGTCTAATTTAATTATATTCACTAGATAAATTATTCGGGTTAAGTTGGACTTGCAATAGTTAACTAATTTATTCTTTTAATTAACTTCTTGTTTGATGGTCATCTTACAAGCTTGCACATGAATTTACTCAATTTTCTTATTAATTCTAGTTTCATATTCATTAATCCTAGACATATAGCATAGTGATCACATAGCATATGAGGTTAATAATCAATAGATGTTCATGCTAATCAACTATCTTCCTATTGACAGAAAATTAATTATTATTCACACACAAGGTTCTTTAGCAAGCTAAAATAACAAAAATTCACCAACTTGGAATTAATCCTACCAATCAATCAAACCATATTGTCAACTTTGTATCCCCAAACAGAAGTTTAAAGGTTTTAGCTCATAATTGAAGTAAATAACAGCAAACAAACAAAGTCAAATTGCTTAACCATAATGATAAAACAAAAGAATAAATGGAATGATGAAATTTTACCTCAATTACTCTCCGGGATTGAATCCTAGCTTCCTTCGTCGTCTTCTAGGTTTTGTCTGGCTTCTCAATCGTAGCTAAGTACTTCTGAATCGTCCTAGAACTCCCCTCTATCGATCCGTGGAATTATCTTTAAATATACGAATCGACTCGTCGAGTCAAGTGGTGACTCGTCGAGTCCCTCTCACATTCCCCGTATTGTGATAACTCACTGGGATCCCGAGTCTTTATCTTCTCGATTCTTCGATTGGACTCGCCGAGTAGTCGATCTGATTCGCCGAGTAGGTGCCATTTTTAGTGTTTTTCTTCTTTATTCCATTCTAGATCTTCTAACTGTTTCTCCCGCTTCCTTTCACTTCCGAGCTTCATCTTTGGACTGAAAAACATAATTTAACACTTTTAAGTACCTTTTGTCCATAATATGCAATAATTTAGCTAATAAATAAATAAAAATGTATACTTAATATGAACTAAATATGCAAATATCAGAAAGTTTGATGATCGAGATAAAAGATGAAATCCTTGGATGAATCAAGAGTGAAACATCGATTTAGGAAGGATCTAACACACAAAGAAGGAATCACTTACTTGTTCTTGAACATTTGGAAGCAAAAGTTTATGCTTTTTAAGAGAGAATCGGTTTCAAGACTTAGAAGAGGGAAAAGAATGGCTGAAATGATCATCCCCTATAAATAGGGATGGCTTTACGGTCACCTTGACCGTAAACTCATAGGTCTCGACCGTAAACTCCCTTTTGAGGAGGTTTACGGTTTCTAAGCAAGTTAGAATTTAGGCTGCTATTTCCAATCACTTACACTTTTGATATACAAGGGTTTGAACACACTAAATTAAGTTTCAACCAGTGATAACTGGCAGCAAAATGAGTCTAACACTGATAGATTTGAACGTTTATACAAGCTCGAAATTTCGGCTTGTCACAAGATCGTTCCCTGTTGTTGCGTTGATAGCAGGCAAGAACGAGAAATGGAACAAAAATCTATTTTGGTGTGGAGAGGGGAAGTGTCGAACCGGGAAGGAGGAGGGGGAAACAGGACTTAACCGTTGTCGATCCTAGAAGGTGTAGGGGGCTAAGAAATTATCCTAATTTTTGGAAAAATGTTGGGTATTTTTTGTTGCGTCATGGGCTTTATTTATTTTTTTTATCTGGATTGGGCTTGTCCATCCGTGATTATTAATTAGGGTTAAGCTATAAATAGTGCATGCATGTACGCCTTAGATACGAGAGTAATTATTATCTTTATTGTTTTGTAACCCTAAACACCTCTACAGTCGAAGTTCTTAATCGATCTCTTCTAAGGTGTTAAAGCTTAATCATTCAACATTAGTTAAACCTTTCCTATGTTCTTCATTACATTTTTAATTATTTTTCTGCTTAGAATCTATCAATCCTTCTAGAACTTTGTTCTAACAATTGGTATCAGAGCAGGAGACTGTGTGATCAATACACATCCCTTCTGTTTGAAGAATTCCTTATGGTTTCCGCTTTTATCGAATATAAAGAAGTCATCTTCTTCTTGTTGATGGCAACTCTTGTGTTTGATAAAACCCTAATCTTCTAAGTTTGCAGGTTTGATTCTAGCATTTCTAAGGAAAGACTCATCATCTCTCACGATGATTATCAAACAAATCCCATCAACATCTCCAACAACATTGGATCCACTACAAGGGTTCCCATTCTTTACACTCAAGACTACGAAGTGTGGGCACATCACTTTCAAGATTACGTAGTTGGATTTGAAGATAATGGTTATCTCATCTGGGAAGTTATCACGCAAGGTGCTATGTAATGTGAAGACTCAAAAAGAATATAATCAGCTTGTGGCGAACGTAGATAAAATGCCACAAGATGAAAAGGACAAGGTGCTATGTAATGTGAAAGCCATGAGAATGATCAGATTCGCATTGCAATCTGATACTTTTCGGTTAGTTGGTTCATGCACGACGGCTAAAGAAATATGGGATAGGTTAAAAGAACTCTACTCAACTGATGAAGATCTAGAACACTCAATCCACACCTTGTTGCTCTTAGAATTTGGAGTTTTCGAACAGAAACCTGAAAAAAAAACTAATTTAAACCTTTGATCGCTTCAATCATCTCCTTAGCAAGATGATCAAGCATGGTATTGAAAGAAAATTGATCGAGCAAAAGGTAACCTTCATGAATTGTTTAAGACCATAATGGATGGCAGTGGTTTCAATAGTGAAAGCTCACGAACAATTTAAATCATACTCGCTAGCGAAACTGGTGGGTATACTTAAATCCCATGAGAGTGTGGTAACCAAGGAGGTGAAGATAGTTTTGGGTGTGGGATCGTTGGCCCTTGCCTCAAAAGGCAAAAGTGTTGCAGAAGAAGAGGAAGATTCAGATATGTCTGAGTGTGATCTTACAGGCAAAGATTATGCAATGATGGTCACCAACCCAAAGAAGTTTGCATGAAAGAAGTTTCATATCTATAAGAACAGAAACTAGCAAGCAAGTTACAGTTCTGAGAAGGTGAAAGAAGAAACGAAGAATACCTCTCAAAAAGATGACGAGAAGAAGGAAAGCAAGCTTGCAGGAGACTCTGGATTCGACTGCAACTACTATCATGGCAAGAACCACTTTTCCAAAGATTGCATGTTGAGGAAGATGGATGAGAAAAGGGACGGTGAAGATGATGAGGTGTATTACATACGAAAGTTGGAAGAAAAAAAAAGAAGGCAACTAATAGTTCTATGAATGCCTTGATTGTGAAGTAAAATGTGGAAGAAGATGAGTTCCCTGGCGTTGAAGTCTGGTCAACCGACTCTGAGGATGAAGAAGTGAGAAAACCCACACATGGAAAAGCTTATGTGGCGAGAGAGACTGGTTCAGCTGGAAAATGTTTGATGGTTACAGATGGAAGATCAACTGAAGGTGAGCCTAAGGAGCCGAACCTGACTGAGGACAAATGCTTTGCAATCAAGCTCGTGAGTGAGAAGATCAACGAATGTGATCGACTGATCAAAAAGTTACAATCCATTCTTGATTCACTTAAAGTTACGGTAACAAATTATGAAGAAGAATTAAATGAACTAAAATTTAAATTTTCTAACTTAAGTGGTAGTCTCATGCAAACTCACTTAACGAACTCTAACCTAACTTACCAACTCAGCAGGGTGTCTTCGAAGAGTGAGGAGAGAAGGATGAGGATTGAGCTGAAGGAGACATAGTTAAATAGGGCTAGAGATGAGATTCTTTATTTGCAACGAGACAATTTAAAGTTTTTGAAATAACGGAATGTTTTTTGCTTGATTGCTAAACGCTTATATACGAATATTGCTCAGTTGCACTTAAATTGTGAATTAAGGAAAAATATTCATAAGATGATCTTACCCTTCCTTGAATTTAAGGAGGATGAGTTCATCGCTGAGTGTGAATCAATAATATCCTCAGAAGAGACATACATCACTTATAAAATCGGACTAGATAAAATAGAGACCTTTATTGACTCTAAGGAACACAAGTGTATGCTCAAAAATCTTTTAGATGAAAATGATAGGTTGAAAATTAAATCTGAGACCATTCAATCATTTGACTCGTCTAACGCCAAATTAATTTCAGAACATAAAATGAATATAGCAAACACGTCTGAATTTGATGAGGAAAGTGAGATGAGCGAAATCTCGGTGGAAGATGTAGTTGATCGCTTTGAATTTATGAAGAGCGTAACCAAGAATGAGAAACCCCTCATATCTGAAAACTCGGTTGAATATGCTCGCCTGTCAAAGGACAAGCCGCAGAAACTCAAATAGAAAGTGATGGTATATCAGAAAGTTCAAACTGTGCCAAATCAAGTATGTACTATTACAGGGGTCACTGAAAAACAAACAACAAAATTGAAAATCTTGGTCGACACAGACTATGCTGAAGGATGCGACAATTACTTCTCGTCTGCCCCTATCGATAATGCAGACAAGACCGCCGGATTATCGGAGCGAACCTCATGGAGGTTAAAAGGTAGATACATTGCTAAACCCATCAATATGCCCTCATGTTTTGATAAACCAAGCACGAATGGAACAAAAGAGATACCAGAAGAACCAAAGAAAGTATCCAATGAATCTTCCAAGACAACCGAAACTCAAAAGGAGAAGCCAAAATTAAGCTTCAATATTCATAAATCTCAAAAACAGCTGGCTGAACATAAACGCCAAAGAAATCAGAGATACATGAAGAATCTGAATGAGCGAAAACGGTTTTGGCAATCTCAAAACCCTAACTACGTTCCTTCCAAGAAAGAATTAAACGTCAAGCCAAACCGAAAGGAAAGTTTTAGTCCAAGCTCCTATTATTCCAAAGCTCAGAACCGAACATCCAGTTTCGGTTCCAACACCAGTTTCGGTCACAACATCAAGGTTAACAACCGAAAGTCAAGCTTCGGTCCTTACTGCTACCAACAGAAGCCAAATCTAATGAAGAACTTCAAAGGAAATGGAAAACTTGATTCGAATTCTAATGTCAATAATAAGAAAAAGTCAGCTAACCCTAGGACTCAAAAGAATATTCCAAAACCATCTAATAACACGCCATCTAATACACCACAATTTAAACAAGCTAAAAACAAAATCAAGGTGTATACCATCAAAAGAAAAGACGAAAGAAGTCTAATAAAAACAACTTATTTACTGGATCTTTCTATTGCTATTCATGTTTCTATAAAAGACTCACCATGGCCCAAGAGACTTTGGGTTCCTAAATCTGCTTGAATTTGCAGGTTATAAGTGACAAGCAGTTCGATGACGAATGGTACATTAATAGTGCTGCTCTCGTCACATGACAGGAAGGAGGGAGGAGTTGAGGGAGTTTTGGTCCCTTATGGATGGTGGGTTTGTGAAGTATGGAAAAAATTCTTTTGGCACAACCAAAGGATATAGAAAGATAACAAACGGAGACTTCATGATTCAAAAAGTGGCTTATGTGGAAGGGATGCAACACAACCTCATCAGTGTATCTCAATTGGTTGTGGGAACGAGTTTGAAGGTTTCATTCGATGATGTGGGATTAGAAATAATTGAGAAGCAATCCAAAAGAGTTCTGTTGAAGTCTGAACACAAGGGAGAGATATATCCTTTAAATCTCAACCAAATTCGAGGAAAACCAGCTATATGCCTGCTGTCAAAGGTACATTCTGATGAAAGTTGGTTATGGCATCGACGCCTATCGCACCTGAACTTCAAAGACATAAATAAGTTGGTACTTGGTGATCATGTTCGAGGGATTCCTCTTCTCAAGTATGATAAGGAACACTTGTGTGCAGCATGTGAGATGGGCAAACAAAGCAGAAAGAGCCATCCTACACGTATCAATACAAAGATTGTTGAAGCTCTTGAACATTTGCATATTGACTTATATGGACCTTCGGCTATCGAAAGGTTCGGTGGTAGTAAGTTCATTCTTGTCATAGTAGATGATTTCTCACGCTTTACCTAGGTTTTCTTTCTTAAATAGAAATCAGACGCATCTCCCAAGTTGAAGATGTTTATGAACCAAGTGGAACTGTAGCTGCAAAAGCTGGTGAGGAATATTAGAAGCGACAATGGGCTTGAATTCAAAAATAATGATTTTGAGGATTTTATGGTTGAAAAGGGGATAACTCACAACTTCTCGGCCCCTTATACACCACAACAGAATGGAATTGTTGAAAGATGAAACCGTTCTTTATGTGCGGCAGCCTGAACCATGATAAGCTTCGCTTCTCTTTCGCTATACTTCTGGGCCAATGCAGTTGCAACCGCATGTTATACTCAGAATCGATCCTTTCTTAACAAATGATTCTCCATCACTCTGTATGAAATTCTGAACAATCGAAAGCCAAATGTTATGTTTTTCCACGTGTTCGGTTCAAGATGCTTCATTTTCAACTCCAAAGAGAACTGAACAAGTTTGACGTCAAAGCCGATGAGGGAATTTTTCTTGGTTATTTGCTCACTTCAAAGGCATACAGGGTTTTCAACAAACGCTCCAATTGTATTGAAGAAATATACTATGTAACCTTTGATGACAACTACATGAAGAAAGTTCAAGTAAGCGAAAGTGCCTTGGGGGAACTATTTCCTGAATCAGGACAAGTCTCGGTTCCCATTTCCAACTTGTTTCAAGAATACATGAGGCTTTTTAATGAACCAAAAAAGGTCGTACTCTCATAGGCGAAAGCAGCAGACAATAACATCGACAATTTGAAAAAGATCAGTGATGAAGCTGCAAAATAAATGGAGAATGATCCTCCTAAACCGACTGATGGTCAACCCTCAACAGGCCCTCCAAACAATAGCTCAATGTTCAAGGGGGAGGGTTCATCTGTACCAAAAACAACCAGTTTGTCTTTCGAGGGTGAGAATCCAACTCCATCCCCAAGCTATAATAGTCCAGTAGAGGGGGAGAATCCAACTCCAACCGAGGGGGAGGATCCTGAAACTGACAAGGGATACACTTCGCCATTTGAGGGGGAGAATAAGAATACAAATGACGAAGATGATCAATCAGAATTTGAAGAAGAGATACATGCAGAGTTGGATCCTACCTATGACCCTAATTACACTCCTCTAATGAAATGGACTAAGGATCATCCCAAAGCACAAATAATTGGTCAATCATCTGAGCGAGTTCTCACACGTTCTGAATTGAAAGCAAAACAAAGTGCATTATTCTCTAATGTTGAATTATGTATGTTTAATTCGTTTGCCTCCAAAGTCAAACGAAAGACGGTCACTGTTGCACTTGATCACGCTGATTGGGTACAAGAAATGCAAGATGAACTTCATGAGTTCGAACATAATAAAGTTTGGAGGCTGATTCCCACTACAAAGGATGCTTCAGTGGTCGGCTTAAAATGGGTTTTCATGAATAATTTGGACAAAGAAGGGAATGCCATATGCAATAAGGCTCAGTTGGTGGTGAAGGGATATTGCCAAGAAGAGGGAATAGACTATGAGGAAACCTTCGCTCCAGTAGCAAGGTTGGAATCAGTTAGAATCTTTCTGGCATATACTGCTCATAAAAACTTTGAAGTTTTCCATATGGACGTGAAATGTTCTTTTTTAAATGGAGAACTAGAAGATATGGTGTATGTTGAGCAACCACTTGGGTTCGTGAACGAGAAATACCCTGATCATTGCTATGTGTTGGATAAAGTTGTATACAGTTTGAAGCAAGCACTAAGGGCCTGGTATGAATCTTTAACTCGCTTTCTTAAAATGTCGAAATTCAAGCAAGGTTCGGTTGACCCAACCTTCTTCCGAAAGAAAGAAGGCGAACATCTAATGATAGTTCAGATTTATGTCGATGACATCATATTTAGCTCCATGAATCCTAACTTAACGGTTGAATTCCGAAAGTTGATGGAAACTAAATTTAAAATGAGCGCAATGGGTCCAATTAATTATTTCCTTAGTTTGAATATAAGACAGGGTCCAGAAGGCATTTTTATCAACCAGGAGGCTTACACGAAGAACTTGCTGGCAAAGTTCAGTATGTCGGGGAATTCGAAGGTGAAGGTTCCCATGGATTTTGGCACGAAGTTGGCTTCATCTTTGGAGAAACCTGCTTTTGACGTAGCACTCTATCATCAAATGATAGGGTCTCTTATGTATCTAACGGCTAGTGGACCAAACATTATGTTCTCTGTCTGTTATTGTGCCAGGTTTTAAGCAAATCCAAGAGAGCCTCACATGGTTGAAGTGAAAAATATTTTCCGTTATCTGAAGCGAACCTCTTCTTTCGGTCTCTGGTACCCTGCTAGATCCGGATTCTTTGTTCGAGCCTTTTCTAACGTAGATCTTGGAGGATGCAGTCTAGACCGGAAGAGCACAACTGGAGGATGCCAATTTCTTGATGGTAAACTTGTAAAGTGGCAGTCCAAGAAGCAAACCTATGTGTCTCTTTCAACAGCAGAAGCTAAGTATATTGTTGCAGCATCCTATACCTCACAAGTGATATGGATACAAAGCCAACTAAGAGACTACGGACTGAGTATGAAGAAAATATCTTCTATTGTGACTCAAAAAACGCAATAAGAATATGTCACAATCCAGTGCAACACTCAAAGACAAAGCATATTGCAATGATATATCATTTCATCAAGGACCATGTTAAAGATGGAAACGTGGAAGTACATTTCGTTCGGTCCTCTAATGAAGTGGCTGACATCTTCACTAAATCCTTACCAGAAGCGAGCTTCAATAAAATTTTACAAGGTGTAAGAATGATGGAAGCAGAGTCGGTACCGAACCCTCAAACCTCTCTCAAAAAATTAGACAAGCGAAATAGAGCGAACACTCGGTCTATTTTGGTTCCGGATTTTCAGGAACCGAAATGAACCGAACGCTCGGTCTATTTCGGCTCCATAATTTTCGGGAAGCGAAATGAACCGAATGCTCGGTCTATTTCGGCTCCAGAATCTTAGGGAACCAAAATAAACCGAACGTTCGAATTATTTCGCTTCATTCTTTTATGGTTTGGTTTCGGTTGTATACTTTGTTTACTCTCTCTTTTATGTCTGTTTCTTACTCTATTTCCTCTTTCAAGTGTGTTTAGTGTTAATTTCATTTTGTTTATTTTTTGTTTTTCAGAAACTTCAAAATTCAAAAATATTTAAAAAAAAGTTTTTTTTTATTATTTTATTTTTACGTATTTTTTGTTTTGCTTGTTTTCTTTGTGTGGTTTGTTTGTTTTCTTATTCTCTTTACTACGTACCAAGTACATCATAAATTGGAGATAGGATAGGTATGAAATTCTTGTTTTAAACTAGTTAACTGTCCCTAGAAGCATGTAGCTGCATGTAGACTGAAGCCTCGATGACTACGAGTGAAGCCTTAATGAACCGATTATACCTATCGTTTCTTTCCAATCAGGCTGCTAAACTCACTCTAGTTCTGAGCTACCTTACTCTTCTCAAATGAGTTAGAAGTTTTCTGCTTTGTCACTTTTATCTAGCAGAGGTACTTTCGGATCTTTAACCCCTCTCCTCTAAAATTCTCCATCAAAGTTCTTTTCATCAACATAACCCTTGAGACTCTCAGACATAACCACTGAGGTTTATGGTTACACAATTTCTGTGTTTATGATCTTAGATGCGTACACCACGTGCTAAGTGAAACCCAAAATCCAACACCCATAAAGAATTGACGGTGAATTTTAACATTCTAGCTCTCACTTATTATCTAAAGAAGTCTCATTTTTTTAGTGATCTTGATGAAATTGTCTACAACCAAGGCATTTCTTCCCAAAAGAACCAGTTTAGTTTATGTTTCTGAGATTTCTATCCCACTTCCAGTCACCTCATAATTTATCAAACCTACTTGTTCAACAGACCACATCGATCTCACAAGTACTTCGGCCAAGTTTCGGTCATATGTTAAGTATCGAAGTTTGGTTGAATTTTAGCCACCCACTAGAGCCTATGTATGAAAAGATTCCTTTCAATGTTTCTTAACAGACATTTGATCGTATTCTAATGGGAAACCAAACACGCACTTCAAGTCTCTCTTGACTTTGAAGGAAGAGATTCGTGCCCGAGATCAGTTGCTTTATGTCTTATTTGACATCACTCACATCCCATACACATCTTGATTTATTCCTTTTTCTTTGGCACACTCATCCACGAAAATCTTCATGATTTTCCAAAATTCTAGTACCTGATGCTTATGAGTTGTTTTATATGTACTTTTGGCTCTAACAGTTAAAAAGATTTAAGGAAGCGATAGTGGTATTATGTACCGCGAATGAATAAAGGAACGGGGTAGTCGATCGAATAAGAAGTTGAAACGTGTTTGGGGATAAGTTCAAAATTTGGCATGTGAATTTTGAAACGGCTCCTAATACCACGCCTGATGACATCTATCTGGGGAAACCAAGCTGTCAAATCCTTATTTTCCAGGCGTTTTTCCAGAGATTGTGTCATAATTACAAAAAGATTCTTTCTCTCTCCTGGGAATTGTATATAAAGGATTTGTTACACCATTATACCTTCTTACCTTCCTCGAAACTCTCTCAAATATAACTGACGATATCCCATTGTTCATCTTCATAACATCAACAATGGCATAATCTTCATCTCTTCAAGATCAGACGGCTTCATCTTCATTACTCGTGATTAAACCTAATCAGAACATGATCATTCAATTGAATCCATTCCTGTATGATTCATACTTGCTTCAAGTCATCAAATGTCTCAAATACTCCCCTCTGGTAATCGCTCTCACACAAGTGGAATCTGTTCCCATGTCATTGCTTTCTTAAGTGTACTGTACTGCATCCTATGACAAGAACAAGGAGAGGATTTACTTTCAGATATTTAATCACAAGGCTTCAATTTCTGAAGGTCGATTATGTTCTTTGCTGGCACTTGTTGTTGACGCTTCAGTCATATCTCCAGATTTCATTACCACAACCCAACTATTTTCGATGTTCTATGAAATGGGTTATACTGAGGTGCTTACCACTTTCACAAAATTCAAGAAATCATGTTTGCCTCCACAATGGAATGGGATGCTCACCATTCTTCACAAGGGATTATCTGAACGGGTTGGAGGATCAGATGGTTCAAAAAAGTGTTTCATGACCATGATGTATGGTCTCTATAATGGAATCAACTTAGATTATGCTTCCTTAATCTGGTTTCAGTTGGTGTAGAGTTTGAAATCTTCGACTAAGCATTCCAAAATCTCATGTGGTCATTTTTTGACCCTTGTCACTCAAAGGGCAATCAATTCTTTTCAAATTCTAGTCATGCAGGATGTTCTGCTTTCTTCAGTAACAACTTTTCATACAACCAAGATAATTGTGACTGATCCAACCAGTTTTCCTCACATTGGATCAATTCCTGAAAGTATGTATAGGTGTGTGACAAATGAAAGTAAATTGATGGCAGACTACCGAAAGCTTACTCCCAAAGGACCAAGAGAACCGACTCCTGAACAGCAAGCTGCTTTAGATGTTGTGGAGAAGCCAGCCAAGCAAGGAAAAAGGGCAGATACCAAGAAAGTGGCAACCGAAAGTCCTTCGTCTAAGCCTATCAAGTCTAAAAAGTGAAAGGTTAAAAACATTGATCCTTCAGCTAAAAACAAAGTTAAGAAGATGGCTATAAAATCAAAAAGTCCTTCTCCTTCAAGCTCAGACCATGATGAGGAGCGATTGGCAGATGAGGAAGAAGAAGTTTAGCATCATAGTTCACCAAGAGGTAATACACCTCCTCGTTCTCCAACTCCTACTGAACAACTTCATGACAAGATTCCAACACCTCATCCATCTCCACAGAAGACAATTGTTCAGGTTTCGATTGCTCCTCCACCACCAACTACATCACAACCTACTTCTACAGTTGCTCTACCACCACCTATAAGCAATACCCTAATCTCTACTTCTCCTCTACCACCTCCCATTATTTCCCAAGCAACAGAAGCAACTCTTACCTCTACACCCATCATCACCACAACAACTGATTCTTCAATAAACGTCAACACATCTGATGTGGGGGCGAAGACTGAAGATCCTCCTAAAGTCACAACTGAGCCTATTTCCCCAACTCATTCCAGTGAGTCTAGTCCTGCTCTTGGAGGAGCTGAATTCAAGTTTGATTCTACTTACTATAGCCCATACAGAATTCCATGTGATGAAGATGAGGCTACTTCGGTAACCAAGGAACAGCTTGACAGTGTTAATGAAAAGCTTGATACGTTGATCGGCTCCACGAAGAAGTATAATGATGTTGTTTTGAAAGCCTTCTTCGATACAGCCCTGCATCAATATCATGAGTCCATTGATAAATCCACGGCCGTTGTGGATGATTCTACTTCCTTATGAAAACTAGCAACATCTGACATCAAACATCTTATTCATGATTCCAGAGTTTTCTTAGAATCTCTCTCTGGTCATGCTGCTACAAATGCTGCCAAGGTGAATGCGTTCGTTGATACTCTTTCTTAGTCACTTCAAGGCGAGCAAGCCAAGTTTGAGACTGTTCGATCCGACATATCTGCTAATAACAAGACTTTTCTGTCTTTGGTTGATTCTCAGTTAGAGAAGCTCGCTGCTGATTTCGCAATGGAACACAAACTATGCGAAGATCTTGTTCAACAGGCCATTACCATTGAAGTCCAGAAGGTTGAACTTGCACGAGCATAATGGGAGATTTCTTTGTTAAAGACCGAGCGTGCTGCTTTTCGTAATTGTCACGGTAATGTGCTAAATATGATGAACAACGTTGTTTCTTCCTACGATCCCATTCTTACTCTTACTATTCGGAATCACCTGACCTCCAAGCTCCTTCCAGCAATTGGAGTTTTAAGAGAAATGAAGGGTTTTTCGGAGAGGATTGTTCCTCCGCAACAAGGGGGAGAAGGTATTAAACCGAAGGTCAGTGTCAAAACAGAATCGAAGGATAATGAAGCTTCGAGTTTTGGTAATCAAGATAACAAGAAGGGACTTGCTGGTAATAGTGATGAAGAAGAAACGATTGTCGATGCCCAGAAACGGAAGGAAAGGGGTAAGGAATTAGATGACAACCTTCGAGTTGCAAAGGAAGCAAAAGTGAGGGAGCGAAAGAACAAGGAAGAGCAAGATGCGTTAGATTGCAAAAAGCCTTCTTTTCCTCCTTGGACTAGGGATACATTGATCAAAGAAGCGATAGAGTTTCCAAGCGTGTACTGGCTGGAACCTGTAGCTTCGTTTGATTGTCAGAATACGAGGGACTTATAGTTCGACATGCCTATTACTCGAAAGGCATTTATTTTTCACTATTTTGAACCGACGGTCGAAGTCCCTTCACCCCATCCTCAAGTTAATCGTGAACTTATCAATTTTCATCTCAAGTTCGGTCAGCCTCAATATCTAACCTGGAGTGCGCAAAAGATTACTACGGTCAAGGTGCTGAAACCATCGCCTGCAGGGAAATATGTTAATGTCTCATTCAAAATAAACCGAGGTTTGGATAACTCAGTTTCTGTGATTTCCCTAGCAGACCTTCCCAACATAAATCCTCATGATTGGATTCTGTTATTCAAAATTTTGGTTACTAATGCGAAGGATTATCGACAAATCTTAGAGCATCTAAAGAGGATGTTGGCTTCCTGTATCTACGAAGTTGCGAAGATGGATCAAGAAGTTGCAAATGTTTTGAGGAAGAAACCGACGGTGAAGCCTACTGCAAAGCCAGGAGATGTCAACAAAATGATTCTCGATCAAATTGATTTTGCTCACCTCACGGTTATGTTTACAAGAGAACAAAGGTGAAAGGTTTTTATTTGCTCTTGTTGACAAGCACTTGTTCTCCACCGACTGCTTGGAGCACATAATTAATATCATCCATCGTTGCAAGAAAAACTCTGAGGCAGACAAGAAGAACATTACAGACATGCACAGGTGGTACATCACTTTCAGTCAAACTCTTTTGGCCATTATACCGAGCGTGTTCAAGATTTTAAAGAAATCTGCGATAGCTCAACCGAACTGAGCTCTTGGCTCCATTGACGCAAAGGGGAGATTATTGGGTATTTTATGTTGCGTCATGGGCTTTATTTTGTTTATCCTGATTGGGCTTGTCCATCTATGATTATTAATTAGGGTTAAGCTATAAATAGTTCATGCATGTATGCCTTAGGTACGAGAGTAATTATTATCATTATTGTTTTGTAACCCTAAACACCTCTACAGTCGAAGTTCTTAATCGAGCTCTTTTAAGGTGTTAAAGCTTGATCATTCAACATCAGTTAAACCTTTCTTGTGTTCTTCATTACATCTTTAATTATTTTTTTGCTTAGAATCTATCGATCCTTCTAGAACTTTGTTCTAACAAAAAAAACTCTACTTCTTCTTCTTGTCAAGTGTATCTCTCAATTGCTTGGCAATTGGGTGAGTTTTAGTGTCAAACTCTTTCGTACTTGATGCTAATTATCGTATATCCTTCCTCCTATCAATATTTGATTGTTTAATTTGTTAACTTCCATTCTTATTGGGTGTGTCATGATGATTTACTAGTTTCTTAATCATTTTATGAACACTCTCAAGAATTCTATTGATACGTCCTTGAATTACTCCATGTTTTGGGGATGTTGCTTCCTTTGTTGATTGCTATCTTAGATTCAAGTGATAATCTTTGGTAAAATACTATGTTTTGGAGCCTCCAAAAGGTCCTCAAAATAGTTTTCAAGTGTACTCAAATGTGGTTAATTGGTAGGAGAAATTCAAAAGTCTAAGTTGGTATTTCTCTTTTTAACAATGTATTTTGTCTTTCCTTTATAGACAATGTACTTTGGATTATGGTTGGAGCATAAAACTATCTTTTTACTTCCATGTTATATTTCTACCCTTTCAAACTTGTTTTTCAACTATTTGTTCGATTTGGGTGGTGACTTAATGGGTTAAGTGGTCAAAAAGCCTTAAAAAACTCAAAGCTGGAAATTGCATGAAATTGACAAATCTTCCCCTGGATTTGAAAAATATAGAAAAATCATTAGGAGTCGGATTAATGACTCGTAAATTCTCAGAGTTTTCCTTTTGAGTCTAGCTTGTTCTTGACTTTTTCTAGGCCCTTTTGTTTCCTCCAACTAAGGTGAAAATCGCCTTTTTCACCAACTGGTCAGAATATAGTTGCGCTGATACGAAGTTTTGTAAACTTCATAGAAAATTGTAGAAAAATGTGTGGACCTTTAAAAGCACTTTCCCGAAAGCTACAATTCTAAGCTTCTACAATATGAAATAAAACTAAAAATTTTACAGTTCTCAAGGGTGTTAAAATAGCCCTATGCAGGTGGCTGTTTTAGGTCCAAAACAGGGAATTTTGTTTGATATTTAGTTTATGTGTTTAGGTTATGGAAATGTCACCTTTGGCATTGTAGAGCTCCAATACTCTTTTATTTGTATTGTAATAGGATCAAGGGTGAAACTTCAAATCTTAGAAGACTTGAAGTGTGAGGATGATACATCTTTGACAAATGTGAGTTAATCGTGTGGACGTTTGAAGTGCTTTGTTATGGAATTCCATACCTAAGATGGATTGGAATGAACCTAGACTTTTTAGGTTGAATGTGCTCCTTTTGTGTGTAAAATGATATTGGCTGTTACGCTTCTTTTTATGTATGAGGATTTGGGATGCTATAAGCAAAATTCTTATCTTCTTATGTGAGAGGTGTATTAAGGCCATGATAGAAAGACTGCCTTGTGTTGATTTTAAGAGATCTATTCATGCCATGTTTTCTTGGAAACCCTTGTCTTTGATGATTAGGAAAAAGCATGCTAGTGATGTTGTCAAACCATAATGATGATATGAGCATGAACTTGTATGTGATGTAAAATGGTTTATCTTGTATTTACTTGTTTGCATGTTTACATAAGAAGTAATATGTTAGAAAAAGATGTTTACAAATATGCATGATTACTTAAGGAGGTCAAAGGTGTAATTCATTAAAAGATGAATTAATAATAAATTAATTAAAAGGGGAATACACTAGCAGGGCGAAGGGTAGTGGTGGCTCCACGAGGAAACACAATTAGGGTTGGCTCCTCGGGGAAACTAACCAGGTTTGGCTCTACGAGGAAAGCCAATAGGTGTTGGTTCTATGAGGATAGCCAAGTTGTGTCGGCTCAACGAGGATAGCTGGTTAACGCTGACTCTACGAGGAAGGTCAGTTAAGGTTGGCTCAATGATGAAAGCCAGTTGGATGGTTATTCTAGATGACCAATTTGGCACATGGTTCACCTAAAGATAGGTGAACTAGAGTGATGTTAGCTCTATGAGGAAATCCGACATAAACATCATGTGTGGGGCACATCGTCAACCAGAAGGGTATCTTGGTCGACCCGGCCAAGATCGAGGCTATTATGCGATGGGATATTCCAAGGACCGCATCTAAGATTCAGGGTTTCTTAGGCCTCGTATGGCATTATCGGATATTTATCTAGGATTTCTCTAATATTGCAGATCCTTTGACCTATTTGACAAAAAAGAATGTGACTTTTCAGTGGGGGCCGGATAGCAGTTGGCTTTTGACACTTTGAGGTAGAGATTGTGTGAGGCACCGATTCTCGCGATACTTGAGGGTTTGGATGATTTCTTAGTTTATTGTAACACCTCTATTTCAGGATTGGGAGTTGTTATTATGCAGAGGGGTCACGTGATTGCTTATGCTTCGAGGCAGTTGAAGGCTCATGAGGTAAACTACCCTACACATGATTTGGAGTTAGGGTTCGTGTCACACCCCAAAACCAGAACGGCGGAAACGTTCAGGGGTGGAGGACGTCATGTCAATTATCATGAGATATGTATATCGTAAGCAAGTAATGAACAACCATTTCATTTAGAAAGAAAGTGTTTACAATATATGTGTTCACAAAACATAGAAGTCATAAACAAATAAGAAAACAAGACTTGAAGCTATAATGCTCCATCTTCTAAAGTCCCATCATGAGCACCTGTCTAATAGTCTCCTGAGAATACAAGTTATTTGAAAGAGTTGATCAGCAATTAAGCTGGTGAGTTCATAAGATTTTAGTGATGTGAGTAAGCTGTAAAAATGTGGTTTAAAATGTATATGTAAAGTACTGTAAGCTTTAAGGTGTTGTTTTGTAAAGTTTGCCTGTTCCTCTAGAAAATCATATATTTCCTACTTAAAATGGGAGTTGAGTAAAATGACACTACAAGCCTTTCTATGTGTAATAAGTGGGTACAAGTTATATATACTTGGAGTAAACAAACAATCGATTATGCGTATCTGCCCTCAACCTACAACCCGATGGGGTATAGTAAGTAAGGCGGATAGCACATATTCCATTGGTTGTTAGATCGTTGTCATATATAACCTTGGGGTATTCACTTGTTACTCATGGAGTTATTTGTAATGGTTCCTTTATGTCCAATGGAGAGTTCCTTTTAAGAAAACCTATAGTTCTTATAATAAAATATTGACTATGGTGATTACTTTTATAATAGTTTTGTTTATACTGCTATATATAATTTGGTATCGGGTAGATAATAGATTGGGTGGCCTCGGTGTAAACCCACATCCAAAGGGAACAGGACGTACAACGAAGAACACACATCCTATTAGCTGTTGGATATTTGTCTTATATATAAACATGGTGTGTAAACTAAGGTATTATAGAGTTAACTCACTTAAGTCTTTAAAACTGTACTGGCTTAATAAAATGGATTAAGCCCTTAACTGGGAAACCACTAGTTTTGTATATCCAAAAGTACTGACTTTGAAACGAAAGTTTTGTACTAGAAAAACTGTGCATTGACTCTGTGTCCTATGACCTGATCCATACCTGGTACCCTTATGATGACTTAATGTATACTAAGCATAAATATATATAGATTCGGGTAGATAATATATTGGGTGACCTCGGTGTAAACCCACATCCAACGGGAACATGACGTATGGCGAAGAACACACATCCTATTAGCTGTCGGAATTTACTTAGCATATACGTAGTCTATAGTGTATACATTAAGGAATCATAAAGCTAGCATCATGGTCCTAACTTTTAAAGTAGCCTTCTACCAAGACTCGATTGTTTGAAAGCATTCTTCTACCAAGACTCTAATGTTATGAAAGCAGTCTTCTAGCAAGACTCTACTGTTCCTTTGTCAACAGAAAAGTACATTCTCCCTAGTTTATAACCTATCTCGATTAGAGAATAGATCAACCTTCAGGTGTTACCAACACTTTATGAAAGTAATGGGAGAAATGAGTACCCTGATGTTGTTTATACTGTCATATGGAGGTACTAACAACCTAAAAACATATGTGTTTTATTAAGGTCATAATGTGATAAGAAATTCCCATACTAAACGTTCTCCCTACGAGAGATTCTGGGAATCAAGGTTGACTTTCGCAACGAGTTGCTAGGCCACGTTATCCACATTAAAGTTATGTGATCACGTATACCCAATATAACTACCACAATACGTTGTGATTCATTGGTATAGTTAGATCCTGAAATTGTTCCATGCTATAGCACCTTATTATGTTCTATTTTGTTCTGTTCTGTTCTGTGCTGTTCTGTGTGTGCTTCATTGTACTAGAAGTAATAATAAGTATTCTCTTAAACTATACCTATAATAGTTTACTAATGCTCTAACTGGACTGTTACTGAAAAGACTCATTTATCTACAAAGTTATGCTTATACTTTAAAAATGGAGTTTTTGTATAACTATAAAGTAACATAACCCTTAAAAGAGTTTTGAAATGTAAAGACGACTTATAAATGACATAAGTAACATATTGGAAAATGTTTAACAACAAATAATTATACAATTATCATTGTGTTCAACTTGTATTCCCCCCCCCCCCCCCCCCCCGCTCTTAAAACAGTTTAAAATAGTTAAATGATTCATTACGGGGTATGAACTCACCTGATGTGGGTGATTCAAACAGGTATGCACGTACGGATGAGAAGTTCCATGAATGAAGTTCCGAGACACAATAAGTCCTAAATGATATTTAAGGACACCTAATGACATGAATATAGTGTTTATAAACAACTATATGAAAGGAAACACCTTCCGGGACTAGGAAACACCTTAACCAAGTGTTGGAATCACATGTGATTCAACCTAGGAGGGTATAAAGGCACTTATATGAGTTTACTACCATGAGTTCACGGCCCAAGGGAGTTTACGGCCGTAAACTCATGGTTACTCATGGGTTATTGCTAGTTTGAAGTCTAGGGAATTATTTAGGGATATTAGCTCTAGCCTAGGGTGAGAAATACCACTTTCTTTGGAGTTTTTGAGGTATAAACTCCTGGCCAAATATTTTTATGAGGGTCTTAAAGGTCATAAGGAAGCATTCTAAATTCATGCTTAAGCCCTTGGAAGTGTTTGTGGCATCAAAACACCCCTAACTTGAGTTTTCGGCCCATAGACCATTTGGTCATGTGTTTGTGGCCGTAAACACTTATGGGAGATGATATTTTGATTGTTTTGAGACCTAAACACATCTAGGTAAAGTTCTATGCTTGTCTCTTGGCTTATGGAAGGCATTTAGGGCATTTTGGCACCCTAAAATGGAGTTCACGGCCCAAGAACTTCCTTGGCCGTGAACTCACTTTTGGTCCTTTATTTTTAATGATTTTGATGCCTAAACATGTCAAGGTTTGTCCCATGTTTGTTTTACAAGGTCTAGGGGTCATTGGGCATACTTTGGCCCTTAAAATGGAGTTTACTCCCCAAGGTGTTCTTGGGCGGTAAACTCACAGATCTTGGTGTTTTCCTATGATTTCTAGTGTATTAAGCATATATAAATCTTTAAAACAACACTAGGTAGAAGTACTCACTTTCCAGAACAAAAGTCCGAAGATCCTTGAGAGAGAATTTGGCTTTTCTCTAGTTGGAATTGTAACTAATGAATAATTTGGTTCATAATTCTATATATAGTCCTGGGATTTTTGGCAGAAAATATTTTATTCCCGGAAAGAACTCTAATATCATAGAGTTTTGGAATAACAGAGTTGCACAAGACCCAAGTGCAACCTCTCTCCTGATATCTCCTTAAGTGTAAATCCTGAGTTGCTCAAACTTGTCCCAAAAGTTTGAAAGTTAGCAAAAACAGACTTGGCTTCTATTGAATTGGAAATTTTTGAGTTGTCACAGGTCATGGTTTTTGCCCTCAGGATTTGGAGACACTATATGTATGGTATTCGGTGTACTATCTACACTGACCACAAGAGTTTGAGGTACTTGATGGTCCCTCCAAATCTGGATATGCGGTAGTGGAGATGGTTGGATGTGGTAAAGGATTATGATTGCGAGATCATATACCACCCTGAGAAGAGCAATATGGTGGCTGATGCTTTGAGCGGAAAGGCCATGAGTTCTTCATTCAGAGATATCTACTTGAGGATGATTGTGACATCGCCTTTGTTGGATTTGATCAAGAAGGCTCGGGTGGAGGGATTAAAAAAAGTGAATTGGAAGGCTGAGTGGATCAGGGGACAAAATCCTTTATTTGTCAGAGATAGTCGAGGTTACTGACAGAGTGTGGTAGAGTTTTGATTTTGGCATCAGGTGGGTTTAGAAAGATAGTTCTGGAGGAGGCGCATAAGTCAAAGTTTTCCATCCATCCAGGGTCCATGAAAATATACAGGGATCGCCTTTACCGATTCCCACATGGAAGTTGGAAGATAATACCATGGATTTCATCAAAAAATTGCCAAGGACGGCTCGTGGAGTTGATTCTATTGGGGTCATTGTTGATAGATTAACTAAGAGTACGCATTTCATATCAATTGTCGAGATCATATCCGTAGAGAGGTTAGCTGACATCTACGTTTGTGAGGTGGTAGTTCGGCACGGGGTGCCAGTTTTCGTGGTTTCAGGATGGGATGTTCATTTCACCTCTAGACTTTAGAGGAAGTTTCATCAGGATTTGGGTAGTCAGACACTCGAAGATATGCTCCAGGCTTGTGTGCTACATTTTGGAGGGAGTTGGGATACTTACCTTCCACTGGCAGAGTTCTACAAAAATAGTTATCATGCCAGTATTGATTGACCGCCATTTTAGATGTTGTATGGAAGAAGGTTTAGGACCCCGATTTGTTAGGGGAGGTTGGGCATCGAGTCATGGGGATTATAGAGGATGTACTCAAGAGTATTAAGTTGATTCAACAAGTGCGCGACAAGTTGCGAGTCGCACAAATCCGGCAGAAGAGTTATGTAGACGAGCGACGTTTGGAACTAGAGTTTCAGGTGGGAGACTTGGCACTTTTGAAGGTGTCACCTTGGAAAGGTGTCATCCGATTTCGAAAGTGGGTAAGCTGGACCCCAGATTCATTGGACCCTACAGGATTTCGGCCCAGGTGGGCAAGGTTGCACACCGACTGGATTTTACTGAGGAGCTCAGCCAGATCCATAACACCTTCCATGTGTCTCGGCTTCGGAAGTGTGTGGACGACGATTCTGCAGTTTTTCCTCTGGATGATATTCAGGTTGATGATCGCCTAAATTATGTGCAGAGAGCAGTGGAGATCTTAGATCGGAAGACGAAGACTCTGTGTAACAAAGAAGTGTCACTAGTCAAGGTCTAGTGGAAACAGAGTAAGGGTTCTGAATGGCCATGGGAGCCTGAGGCGGAGATGCGAGAGCACTACCTTGATTTATTCGAGAAAACAGAGTTCAAAGACAAAGTCTAGTTCAAGTGAGGGAGAGTTGTAACATCTAATTTTTTAGGTATTCTCTTTTGACCCCTGAGTTAAGATTTATTCCAATATTGGTCCCCAATGGCATTTTTGCTATAGTGGGTGCAACATGGGTACGTGGGATGTACCTGGCCCCGTGCTTGTACACAGAGCGTACACTAGTACACCAGGCATACACAATTTGAACCAAACCCTAACATTTAGGGTTTTGTGCAATATATAAGAACCATTATAGTCCCAAAACCCTTCCTCTTATCAGCCTCCATCCCAAAATCAACCCTCCTTGCAAACCCAAATCTATTTTTAGCATTTTGAGCTTTTGAGTTAATTATGGGCTTTCTTGGTTGTGAAGGAAGATCGTCAAGGACGTTATTTGCTCTCAAGACTTTGGATCCAACATTTTCACTTCATTGTGTATCTTTTCGAGGTAGAAATCCTCAACCTTGATGTATAGTACTTATGGATCTAGTTTTAGCTCAAAGTTGTCACCATTTTGTAGCAAACTTGATCTTTGTGAGTAGGAGATACTCCAAGATGTTGGAGATACTCCACGAATGAAGTTCCGAGACACAATAAGTCCTAAATGATATTTAAGGACAGATAATGACATGAATATAGTGTTTATAAACAACTATATGAAAGGAAACACCTTCCGGGACTAGGATACACCTTAACCAAGTGTTGGAATCACATGTGATTCAACCTAGGAGGGTATAAAGGCACTTATATGAGTTTACTATCATGAGTTCACGGCCCAAGGGAGTTTACGGCCGTAAACTCATGGTTACTCATGGGTTATTGCAAGTTTGAAGTCTAGGGAATTATTTAGGGACATTAGCCCTAGCCTAGGGTGAGAAATACCACTTTCTTTGGAGTTTTTGAGGTGTTCACGCACCAAATGAGTTTACTACCGTAAACTCATGGCCAAATATGTTTATAAGGGTCTTAAAGGTCATAAGGAAGCATTCTAAATTCATGCTTAATCCCTTGGAAGTGTTTGTGGCATCAAAAGACCCCTAACTTGAGTTTTCGGCCCATAGAACATTTCGTCATGTGTTTGCGGCCGTAAACACTTATGGGAGATGATATTTTGATTGTTTTGAGTCCTAAACACATCTAGGTAGAGTTCTATGCTTGTCTCTTGGCTTATGGAAGTCATTTAGGGCATTTTGGCACCCTAAAATGGAGTTCACGGCCCAAGAACTTCCTTGGCCGTGAACTCACTTTTGGTCCTTGATTTTTAATGATTTTGATGCCTAAACATGTCAAGGTTTGTCCCATGTTTGGTTTCCAAGGTCTAGGGGTCATTGGGCACACTTTGGCCCTTAAAATGGAGTTTACTCCCCAAGGTGTTCTTGGGCGGTAAACTCACAGATCTTGGTGTTTTCCTCTAATTTCTAGTGTATTAAGCATATATAAAGCTTTAAAACAACACTAGGTAGAAGTACTCACTTTCCAGAACAAAAGTCCGAAGATCCTTAAGAGAGAATTTGGCTTTTCTCTAGTTGGAATTGTAACTAATGAATAATTTGGTTCATAATTCTATATATAGTCCTGAGATTTTTGGCAAAAAATATTTTATTCCCGGAAAGAACTCTAATATCATAGAGTTTTGGAAGAACAGAGTTGCACAAGACCCAAGTGCAACCTCTCTCCTGATATCTCCTTAAGTGTAAATCCTGAGTTGCTCAAACTTGTCCCGAAAGTTTGAAAGTTAGCAGAAACAGACTTGGCTTCTATTGAAGTGGAAATTTTTGGGTTGTCACAACATCCCCCCGTTAGAATGAATTCCGTCCCGAAATTAGCTCTCTTAGCATTACTACTGGGGTTGCGCTCCTCTGATTTGCGGAATACTCACTCGTAGACTTGGCAACTTGCCCTAGTGTTCTTGATAGGATTCATACTTGGTCCATCTATAGGATTAGTAGGACTGTCGGATGTGTGACTTCGCTCTAGGTCCACAACTCAACGGAGAACAGGAGATAGGGCGGAAACACACATACTATATCTATGTAATCATACTCATATACCACCCTCGCGTATACACTAAATAATAATAGGCGGGCTGTATTCATCCTTAGCCTCTGTGCTAGAACTTGGTCTGTTGGACGAGTGGTATGTCGTGACGGTCTGCGAATATCTGACGATAATACTTCGGAGAATAAAGTACTCTCCGCACGAGTACTTCGGGGTTTGGAATGCGAAACATAAAGTTTAGGTTTATGTCGGACCTTTTATACGAATGACGAAAGTTTCGAGAACTTGCCGATCGAGGCGATAGAAACATATGGCTTCAGTATGGTGAGGACCACGCCAACTCATGACGAAAGAAAAACAACGGACTCTATACCGAACAAAGTTTTGGTCAAATGAAAGAAACATGTGATAAACGACGATGTATCCCTAGTATGCTTGGTACTGTACTCATAGTATGTTCAACAATGTACTCCTTGTAATTGATCTCGAGTTTCCTGTTTTCTATTTTGAAATTAACACTACTATGTATCATACCACTATGTGCGCATACATACAAATAAAAGTGCTTTACTAACTGAAAGGATACTTTTATATTATGATCCCCCATGGTACCACTACCATCGCCCGTCATATACAAGTTGTGAATACTTAAGATGATTCAGGTAGTCGACTGAGCATCTCTGCCTCAAATCCTCAACCTATTAAGGAAAGGGGACCTAAGCGGAGTCGCTCACTCTAGGTCTGCAACATCTCAGTTGCACACAACCCTGATGTATATGGTGAGTCATAATAGCTTCTCTAAGGGATCTTTTAATTCCCTTGAATATTACGACCTATTTCAACATGTGAGTTGTTATAGTTACTTTTAAGTGTCATCCCCAAATTTTAATCTTATATGAATATAAATTAATTTCTAAAAGTAAGTACTATTTTCAAAATGTACCACTACTCGACGACGACTCCGAGGTAGATTCTCCTGCGGTGATCATTAGAATACGTCCATCTGCGCCTGAGTTCTTGATTATTGGGCAGTCCCTCTTAATGTGTCCATTCTCACCACAGCCATAACAGGCTCGGTTTTCTTCAGCTCCGAGGACTTGGGAGATCGGTTGAGCCGGTGCCCTGCAGTAACGGACTGTGTGTCCCTTTTTGTGGCAGTTCAGACACTGCATTTCTCGGCACACTCTAGTGTGGTGAAAGTTGCACTTTCCACACTTTGGAAGGTTTCCAACATAACGACTGGCAGATGCTGAAGCAGTAGGCGTCATAGCGGCGTACATAGTACTCGATTGTTGCTCTTGTGGGATGTCTTGTGTTGTTCGCTTCTTCTTTCTCTTGTTCTCCGACTCTTGATTATAGTACTCTTCCCTTGATGACTCGGGAATAGGGACTTTTACGCTGTGGCGGACTCCATGATCGATGAGTCGTTGAGCCAAGCGTTTAGCACTATCAAACGTGGCTGGGTTAGAAGATAACATATTTCCTTGGGTCGGAGCAGTCAGACCCCAAATGTATCTCTCTATCTTCTTCTTTTCCGAGGTAATCATCTCGGGACATAGAGCTGCTAGTTCGTTGAACCGGTCCGTATACGTCACTATGTCTGAGTCAACCATAGTGAGATCCCACAGCTCTTGTTCCAGTTTTTGAATCTCGCCTAACGGGCAATATTCTTCCCGCATTAACTCCTTTAGGTTTTCCTAACCTACGGAGTTTGCCACTGATAGGGTCAGTGACTTAACATGGCTGTTCCACCATGTTAGGGCCTTGCCATCGAAGGTGCAGGCAGCAAACTTCACTTTGCTTCCTTCGGGGCATGAACAGATTTCGAAGACCGACTCTGTTTTCTCGAACCATTGCAGGAGGGCAATGACTCCTCCAGTCCCTTTAAAGGACAGTGGTTGACATCTGGTGAAGTCCTTGTAGGAGAACTCTCCCTAGCGCACAGGGACCTCACCTTGAGTAGAATCGGTAGGCGCTTCGCCACCACTTGTACTGATGGGGTGATATTATGCCATGGCTGTTGCCACAGCCACTGTGACAACCGTCAATTTCCGATCAATTCAAAGTCAACTGAAGTCAACAAGTCAAACCGTTCGACTCAATTTGCCCGTAGGTACTAGAGTTACACTATGTAATTTCTAAACAACTCGCTATTCTAATGATAGATCATAAATCGAAAAGTGCGTACATCTAGATCTCCTTAACCTAAGACCGTGGTACGTGGCGAGCCAAACCGATAAATCAATGTTGCATACTCATCGGGAGTGTGTAAGATCCTTAAACAAGGCTTAACAGGGTTTACGGACCTTGCATTGCGAAGCCGGATACTCAAAAAGGTCACAAATGAAACCTCTCTCAATCGTTTTCACTCTATCTCTATATTTAGAAATCTCTCCACGAATGTCAAATCTCTCCCAAATCTTTCCAAGTATGTCAAATCTCTCCCAAATCTCTCTAAGTATGTGAAATCTCTCCCAAATATCCTTTTGTATGAGAAATCTCTCCAAGAATGTCAAATCTCTCCCAAATCTCTTTAAGTATGTGAAATCTCTCCCAAATATCTCTTTGTATGAGAAATCTCTCCAAGAATGTCAAATCTCTCCCAAATCTCTCTAAGTATGTGAAATCTCTCCCAAATATCTCTTTGTATGAGAAATATCTCCAAGAATGTCAAATCTCTCTAAGTATGTGAAATCTCTCCCAAATATCTCTTTGTATGAGAAATCTCTCCAAGAATGTCAAATCTCTCCCAAATCTCTCTAAGTATGTGAAATCACTCCCAAATATCTCTTTGTATGAGAAATCTCTCCAAGAATGTCAAATCTCTGTAAGTATGTGAAATCTCTCCTAAATATCTCTTTGTATGAGAAATCTCTCCAAGAATGTCAAATCTCTCCCAAATCTCTCTCAAAATCTCTCTCAACATTTTATAATCACTTGGGGCATCCCGACCCTCGAATTTGGCGAAAACAGCCCAAAAACGGAAGTCTACGCGAAAAACGGACTTAAGGAGCCGAAACTCCTCTTAGGAACCGAAACCCCTCTCAAGGAACCGAAACCCTCTCAAGGAACCGAAACCCTCTCAGGAACCGAAACCTCTTAGGAGCCGAGACCCTCTCAACCGAAATGGACCGAGTGCTGTGTTTATTTCGGTCCTCTGATCATTCCCAAACCGAGCCTGACCTTCTGCTCTTCCCTTCTCACTTTCGGTCCGAGAGGACTACACCTTCGGTCTAAGGAGCTGACCTTCAGTCCGAGGGCTTGAGCTTCTGTCCGAGGAGCAAGCCTGCGCAGCCGAACCCCTCCACTCTCGGTTCCTCTTCTACTATCGGTTCCCATGCACAACCAAGCCTCACCTTCGGTTCTAAGCTCCTAAGGAGCCGAACCTTCGCATCCTCGGCCCAAATTTCGGAATTTAGCAGTTTTTGCCCGGTTTTCAATATTTTTAGCGTTTTGAGCCCGTTTTTAGAGATTTTAACGGAGGATTTGTATTTTAACATATAAGACCCTAAATAATCACAATTTAAACATATTTTTATGAAAATCTTTATTTAATAAATAAAATCTAGTGGGTGAATAATTGAGGTGGAGTGTTGACTTTGCTTTACCTTATGACACAAGCAACCACCCCCATACCTACTCTATGACCAGCCGCACCTACCCCACCTTACCTAGGTCACTTCAATGTCCTTTCCACTCAATTATCAGCCCTCCCCATGTCCTTAGGGCAGGAACATTCATCCCCTCTCCTCACATTTCTTTCATTTCCTCTCATTCTTCCATCAAGAACAAACTCCATTTTCTCTCAAATTCTCTCCTTCAAATTCGAGATTAAAGGGCTGATCATCAAGCTTTCTCTCATTTGTGGTAAGATTTATCACCTCTCTCATGATTAATATATTTCCTTGTACTCAAATCATTGATTCTTACGCAAATTTCCATCATAAATTGTGCTAGCTTCTTGAATCTTCAAGCAATCTTCAAGTGTTCTTGAGTTGAACACTTCACATCTACAACACTCATCTTCTGAAACCACTCAAGGTGAGTTCATACCCCTACATTTTCATGTTTTCTCAAGTTTGTAGGGGGGAATACAAGTTAAAACACCAAGAACATAACTAAACTTTTATAACAGCCTTCATCAGAAACGTTCAACTCCATTTACGGACTGTTTTGGACAACTTAAACATTTTTGTTTTCAAAACTGTTTTAGGTGTAAGTAGTTAAAGTTCTTAGCTTTACAATGACTACTTGCACATCTCCATACGAGTTTTCTACAATTTATGGTGATCTTTACAAAACTGCCTATCATTTCAAACACCAATCCGGACCAGTCCGTGATTATGGACTTTTTCACCCAAGTTGGAGGTCATTAAAAATCATGATAAAAATTATGAGTAAACTAGACACATTTTAGGAACTCTCAAAATTTACGAATTTAGTTTTTGACTTCGTATGATTTTTCTAAGACTTTTCTAAAACAGCACAGGAAGGTTAAATTTAGTTAACAGCATATAACTTTCATAACACTTTGTATTATGTTGAGCAAAGTGTATAACAATAAGATCTAAGTATTGAATGTGTTTCCTTGTTAGTTTATCATCATAAACTGAAACTTAGTCATTCATGATAAGATTATTCATTCATTTAGAACACGTATATTAAGCTATAATGAGCATAGTTTATGGATTCATAACACAAATGCGTTTTCATAAAAGAGTTCTTATACATTACACACATTTTGGATAAACTATAATAGGTATATTTTATGTATCATTTACTTTTCAAACTTATTTATCAAAGGTTTTCAGTTTAATTCACGTAAATTTGTTAATGAATAAATTTGTGAGTCATATGCTTCGGGTTACTTCCAAAGTAACCAATTCAAAAAGTCCTGTAAATTGTAACCAGAATCTCTTGTAGGGAGAACGTGATAGTTGTGTATAGATCTATATTGGGCTTGACAAACCCACACCAGAGCTGCTTGCAACAGCTAGACCGGCAAGTCTGAGGTGACAAGTGTCATAACAGTTCCGACGCCTGAAGAACGTCGTATTACGAGGCCGTCTAAGTCAAGTATGGTTATGATAGCTCACATGTGGTATTAACAAATCATAAGATTTATGGGTTCTAACTTTAAATTAGCGAGTTATGTCGATTTAGCTCACTAAAATTTCTTTAAGTAAGGAAAAATACTTGTGCGTCTTCATATCAACAAGGGTTTTATGTCGATTTAAAATCACTTTTTTTTATCAACAATTACAGATATTGTGGTATATTTTCAGTCTTGGTATTTAAGACTACACATCATTCATTTCGGGATTTTTCTCAAATTAGAAAGGGTTTTACGCCAGTTTGAAACCACATTTATATCCTTAAGTATGACAAATACTTGTTCATTTTCGGACCTGGCATTTAGGACCATATAACTTTTATAAGGAAAATATTGGATTTTCTTGGTAACATACATCTCTTTACAAAGATCGATTTTCAAACTCTTACTTTCAAAAGCTTATGAACTCACCAACCTTTGTGTTGACACTTTTCAAAACTACTTGTATTCTCAGGAATTCAGTGAAACAGGAAATCAACCACGTTTTGAGGATGGGACAATAAATCGTCAAACAGTTCATTTTGTATCATAATGTAATTGATTCGAATCATGTAAAAATATACTTTGGTGTAACTTTTTCAATTATATTTATGATGGTTGTATTTACTTTGAGCACTATTATACTCGTTGTTGTGATACTCTACATGAAGTCCTCCACCCCCGGACGTTTCTGCCATCCTTGGTTTGGGGGTGTGACAGCCGCGGCCACTGCAACGTTTAGAGTTGCTGCATCGATTTGTGGAGAAGGTATGGGAGTTATCGGAGTAGCGTGTCTGGGTGATCTGCGAGGAGGCATCTTTGCTAAAAGAAAAGAAAGATGAGACGGAATAAGTCTATAGCAACGGACACAAGCCGAAAGCTGAAAAGAAAAGGTTATCCTAGTTATGGATGTATCGGGTCCTGACTTCCATAGGGTTCTAGGAACAATTCATAAACGAGTCTATACTTAATAAACTCTATGAATTTGAAATAACTATCCTCGAATAAGTATCTGTTTCCTGAATAATTGTTACCAGCTGCATGTAAGAAAAATAATTCTAACCCATGTAGTGTTTCCACTCGCTCGATAAATTATCCTAATTAATATTTATTAGTGTGACGCGCAAGACGTTTTGGTTACTTCGGATGATCTTTCCTTGAAAACTTCTCATGAATTTGTCCTTGTTCCTCCTGAACTCTTCTATTGTCTACTATGAGGAAGTGGTTACGTTTATTTGGGCTTGTCGTGCGAGAATGAAAGTGACTAAAGAACCTATGAGCTTTAAGGTAACTTTATGGGGTGATCCTTACGGAATCTTCCTATAATTATACTAGGTATACCAGTTGGTATTGTATATAATTGAAGATCAAATAAACCTTCGAACAATTGATCCCACCTCAACACTACTTCCTTAAAAGGAATGGATAGCGAAGCGTCGGTCACAAATTCAATGTCTATAAGGTCTTGATTATATATAAAACTTTATGAATATACCCTGTAAGAGTATAGGCCTATCCGCAAGGGTCTTTTAAGTAATCACATAAGTTATGTATCTAGACTAAAATACTCCTATAGTATCCTAACGTGCTATACTTGTTATGTTCTAGACTTGTTATCGCACTATCGTATCATAGAATACTCCTATAATACTCTAACTCTAACTGTACTTGTTCTAACACTCTCTTGACTGGTGATAAGGTAAGTTTTAACCCTGTTGCAACACCACATCATTCCCAAACACATTTCGGTCACATCTCGAATGAATATAGTTGATCAGGCTATATTGATCCTAGCTATGATTACATAACTGTTCAGGTTGACGACAGTGTCCAACCTCTAAATACTTTTAGTTCTGTTCTCCTTGTGATCCTAGTTCTATTATGTACATGTATGAGCAAGTAGGTATATTTTTATAACTTGAAGTTATACTCTAAAATATATCATTATCCAGAGCACTTAAGCCCCATTGTATTTATAGACGTACATCTTTTATTGGTTGATATACTTAGTTCACTATAAATAATGCTCTGATACCAATCTGTCACACCCCAAAACCGGAACGGCGTAAACGTTCGGGGGTGGAGGACATCATGTCAAGTATCACGAGATATGTATATGGTAAGCAAGTAATGAACAACCATTTCATTTAGAAAGAAAGTGTTTACAATGTATGTGTTCACAAAACATAGAAGTCATAAACAAATAACAAAACAAGACTTGAAGCTATAATGCTCCATCTTCTGAAGTCCCAGCACGAGCAGCTGTCTAATAGTCTCCTGAGAATACAAGTTATTTGAAAGAGTTGATCAGCAATTAAGCTGGTGAGTTCATAAGATTTTAGTGATGTGAGTAAGCTGTAAAAATGTGGTTTAAAATGTATATGTAAAGTACTGTAAGCTTTAAGGTGTTGTTTTGTAAAGTTTTCTTGTTCCTCTAGAAAATCATATATTTCCTACTTAAAATGGGAGTTGAGTAAAATGACACTACAAGCCTTTCTATGTGTAATAAGTGGGTACAAGTTATATATACTTGGAGTAAACAAACAATCGATTATGCGTATCTGCCCTCAACCTACAACCCGATGGGGTACAGTAAGTAAGGCGGATAGCACATATTCCATTGGTTGTTAGATCGTTGTCATTTATAACCTTGGGGTATTCACTTGTTACTCATGGAGTTATTTGTAATGGTTCCTTTATGTCCAATGGAGAGTTCCTTTTAAGAAAACCTATATTTCTTATAATAAAATATTGACTATGGTGATTACTTTTATAATAGTTTTGTTTATACTGCTATATATAATTTGGTATCGGGTAGATAATAGATTGGGTGACCTCGGTATAAACCCACATCCAAAGGGAACAGGACGTACAACGAAGAACACACATCCTATTAGCTGTCGGATATTTGTCTTATATATAAACATGGTGTGTAAACTAAGGTATTATAGAGTTAACTCACTTAAAGTCTTTAAAACTTTACTGGCTTAATAAAATGGATTAAGCCCTTAACTGGGAAACCACTAGTTTTGTATATCCAAAAGTACTGACTTTGAAACGAAAGTTTTGTACTAGAAAAACTGTGCATTGACTTTGTGTCCTATGACCTGATCCATACCTGGTACCCTTATGATGACTTAATGTATACTAAGCATAAATATATATAGATTCGGGTAGATAATAGATTGGGTGACCTCGGTGTAAACCCACATCCAACAGGAACAGGACATACAGCGAAGAACACACATCCTATTAGTTGTCGGAATCTACTTAGCATATACGTAGTCTATAGTGTATACATTAAGGAATCATAAAGCTAGCATCATGGTCCTAACTTTTAAAGTAGCCTTCTACCAAGACTCGATTGTTTGATAGCAGTCTTCTACCAAGACTCTACTGTTATGAAAGCAGTCTTCTACCAAGACTCTACTGTTATGAAAGCAGTCTTCTACCAAGACTCTACTGCTCCTTTGTCAACTGAAAAGTACATTCTCCCTAGTTTATAGCCTATCTAGATTAGAGAATAGATCAACCTTCAAGTGTTACCAACACTTTATGAAAGTCATGGGAGAAATGAGTACCCTGATGTCGTTTATACTGACATACGGAGGCATTAACAACCTAAAAACATATGTGTTTTTATTAAGGTCATAATGTGATAAGAAATTCCCATACTAAACGTTCTCCCTACGAGAGATTCTAGGAATCAAGGTTGACTTTCTCAACAAGTTGATAGGCCAAGTTATCCACATTAAAGTTATGTGATCACGTATGCCCAATATAACTACCACAATGCGTTGTGATTCATTGGTATAGTTAGATCCTGAAATTGTTCCACGCCATAGCACCTTATTATGTTCTGTTCTGTAATGTGCTGTTTTGGGTGTGCTTCATTGTACTAGAAGTAATGATTAGTATTCTCTTAAACTATACCTATAATAGTTTACTAATGCTCTAACTGGACTGTTACTGAAAAGACTCATTTATCTACAAAGTTATGCTTATACTTTAAAAATGGAGTTTTTGTATAACTATAAAGTAACATAACCCTTAAAAGAGTTTTGAAATGTAAAGACGACTTATAAATGACATAAGTAACATATTGGAAAATGTTTAACAACAAATAATTACACAATTATCATTGTGTTCAACTTGTATTCCCCCCCCCCCCCGCCCTTAAAACAGTTTAAAATAGTTAAATGATTCATTATGGGGTATGAACTCACCTGATGTGGGTGATTCAAACGGGTATGCGTGTACGGATGAGAAGTTCCATGAATGAAGTTCCGAGACACAATAAGTCCTAAATGATATTTAAGGACACGTAATGACATGAATATAGTGTTTATAAACAACTATATGAAAGGAAACACCTTCCGGGACTAGGAAACACCTTAACCAAGTGTTGGAATCACATGTGATTCAGCCTAGGAGGGTATAAAGGCACTTATATGAGTTTACTACCATGAGTTCACGCCCCAAGGGAGTTTACAGCCATAAACTCATGGTTACTCATGGGTTATTGCTAGTTTGAAGTCTAGGGAATACGTTTATGAGGTATAAACTCATGGCCAAATACGTTTATGAGGGTCTTAAAGGTCATAAGGAAGCATTCTAAATTCATGCTTAAGCCCTTGGAAGTGTTTGTGGCATCAAAACACCCCTAACTTGAGTTTTCGGCCCATAGACCATTTGGTCATGTGTTTGCGGCCGGAAACACTTATGGGAGATGATATTTTGATTGTTTTGAGTCCTAAACACTTCTAGGTAAAGTTCTATGCTTGTCTCTTGGCTTATGGAAGGCATTTAGGGCATTTTGGCACCCTAAAATGGAGTTCACGGCCCAAGAACTTCCTTGGCCGTGAACTCACATTTGGTCCTTGATTTTTAATGATTTTGTTGCCTAAACATGTCAAGGTTTGTCCCATGTTTGTTTTCCAAGGTCTAGGGGTCATTGGGCACACTTTGGCCCTTAAAATGGAGTTTACTCCCCAAGGTGTTCTTGGGCGGTAAACTCACAGATCTTGGTGTTTTCCTATGATTTCTAGTGTATTAAGCATATATAAAGCTTTAAAACAACACTAGGTAGAAGTACTCACTTTCCAGAACAAAAGTCCGAAGATCCTTGAGAGAGAATTTGGCTTTTCTCTAGTTGGAATTGTAACTAATGAATAATTTGGTTCATAATTCTATATATAGTCCTGGGATTTTTGGCAGAAAATATTTTATTCCCGGAAAGAACTCTAATATCATAGAGTTTTGGAATAACAGAGTTGCACAAGACCCAAGTGCAACCTCTCTCCTGATATCTCCTTAAGTGTAAATCCTGAGTTGCTCAAACTTGTCCCAAAAGTTTGAAAGTTAGCAAAAACAGACTTGGCTTCTATTGAAGTGGAAATTTTTGAGTTGTCACAGGTCGTGGTTTTTGCCCTCAAGATTTGGAGACACTATATGTATGGTATTCGGTGTACTATCTACACTGACCACAAGAGTTTGAGGTACTTGATGGTCCCTCCGAATCTGGATATGCGGCAGTGGAGATGGTTGGATGTGGTAAAGGATTATGATTGCAAGATCATATACCACCCTGGGAAGAGCAATATGGTGGCTGATGCTTTGAGCGGAAAGGCCATGAGTTCTTCATTCGGAGATATCTACTTGAGGATGATTGTGACATCGCCTTTGTTGGATTTGATCAAGAAGGCTTGGGTGGAGGGATTAAAAAAAGAGAATTGGAAGGCTGAGTGGATCAGGGGACAAAATCCTTTATTTGTCAGAGACAGTCGGGGTTATTGACAGAGTGTGGTAGAGTTTTGATTTTGGCATCATCTGGGGTGAGAAAGATAGTTCTGGAGGAGGTGCATAAGTCAAAGTTTTCCATCCATCCAGGGTCCATGAAAATATACAGGGATCGCCTTTACCGATTCCCACATGGAAGTTGGAAGATAATACCATGGATTTCATCAAAAAATTGCCAAGGACGACTCGTGGAGTTGATTCTATTGGGGTCTGATGAGATTAAAACTTAATCTTGAAGATCGATTAGATCTTAAACAGGTAAATAAAGATTAAACAGCAGCAACACGAAAATAATGAACAACTAAAGAATGAATCAAACGTGTCGAATGATTATAAAATAACCCTCAGAAGAGCTCGATCAAGAACATCAATTGTAGAGGGTTAGAAGGTTTACAGGAACGATAAAGAAAGAACTATGTAATGCTGTCTTCTTGTATCAATCGTCTATTCTCTAAAACGTTAACCTAATATGAATGCAAGCATATTCTTATATAGTAAACCTAACAGGCTCACGGTTGGACAGGCCCAAACCGGAGTACAAAACAATTGGACTAATAACCGAGCCCAATGACACAACACTTAAACGAATCTTCAACCCAATAATCTCCCCCTTTGCGTCAATTGGAGCGAGATCTTCACTTGTTACTTGGGCCAGCAGCAGCGGCAGGTACCTTCTTCTTCACAGTCTGAAACAGACGAGAGATAAGAGCAAGTATCGTCTGTCTGAATTTGATGTACCATTGAATCATATCGTTGAAGTATTTGACATCGTCTGCTGCATTCTCTTTACACCGACGGATGATCGACAGTACATGCTCAAGACAAGCATTGGTGTAAAGATGTTTATCCGCTAAAGCAAATAGGCATTTTTGTCCTTCTGCTCTAGTGAACATGACCGAATTACGCTTCGGGTCAATCTTGCCCATCTTCATTTGATTGAGATCACTGGCCGACCCCACAGGAGCTATCTTCGGTTTCTTCTTGAAGACTATGGCTATCTCCTGATCCATTAAGGCTACCTCCATGATGTAACAAACAATCATCCTTTTGAGATGGTCAATAATTGGACCATATTCAGCTTCATTCGTCAAAAGGATGTTATGAAAAACGATCCAATCATGAGGGTTGAGATTCGGTAGATCTGCTAAGGATATAAGATGTTCAGTTCTTGCAGACCCTCTTATCACCCTGAACCGAACGTTGATGAATCTCCCTTCGGTATATGGCTTTAAAACCCGAACATTAACGATCTTCTGAGCGCTCCATGTTTGGTACTGTGGTTGAGCAGCCTTTAGATAGAATTCGATAAGCTCCCTATCAACCTCAGGATTAGGATGAGGGATTTCATAAATGTTGGAGAAGGCATGGAAGATAAACGCCTTTCGAGTCAAGGGCATATCGAACTGCGAATCGACAGAATTGTTGCAATCGAAGGAGATCACCGGTTCAAGCCATAGGATGCTAGGAGTATCTATGGCCTCCTTAATCATTCTCTCCCGAGTCCAAGCAGGGAAAAGAGTCTTCCTGCTCTCGAGGAGATCGTGGGCTTCTTTCTTCTTGCGTTCGGCTTCTTCAGCTTCGCGCGCCAGACGAACATTATCATTTTCAACATTGCGACTGTTTTTGCGTTTAAGCAAGTCAGCAATGGTTTCTTTATCATCTTCATCTTCTTCCTCAGCTATTTTCTTTCCTTTATCCTTCACACCCGAACCCGAAGTTTGACCAGTCGGAGGTGGTTCGGTTGTGTGAGCAGCTTTTGAGGAAGGAGGTGGTTTCGATCCGGACTTCACTTCTCCCCCTTGTTTCGGATTAGACACGAAACTAGGTAAGCCTTCAATTTTGCTGAGAAGGTCCATGGCAGGAGTAAGTTTTTCAGCAAGGGTTCGCCTCACCGAATGATTGAGAATCGGATCGTGTGCTTCCAGGATGTTGGATAGGGCAGCGTGTACATCCGAAACACAAGTTTTGATAACCTCCCATTCGGATCGAAGAGCTTCAATCTGTTGCTGATAGTTTGAAAGCTGAGTGCTCTTGACCTTGAGGGCGGTGGTTTTACTTGCCAGAACGTCCATTAACGAGTTTTCGGCAGCGAGATCCTCTTGAAGTTTAGCGAGGCGCTCGTCAATGGAGGCACGAAGGGCCGAGTTGTCGTCGACGATGGATTGGCGAAGGGTAGTGAACGACTGCAACTCCGTTGAGACAAACGTGGCCAATTGTTGAACGATTGGTTCCAACGTTGTCTTTGTAGAATTAACACTCTCCTGTAGGGACTTCAACAGGGTAGAGGCTTCAGAGAATAGTTTATCGACTTTTGCAGTCGCAACCTCACAAGCTTTTGTGGAGGCGTCTATGGCTGCAGTGGCTGAAGCGACGGAATCATGCTGAGCCTGGGAGAAGGCATCAACAATCTTCTGAAGAGCGGCTTCAGAGAGAGAGGACTGGGTGTTGGAGGATGAAGCAAGAAGCAAGTCAACCTTCTCGTTTAGCTCCTTAAGATGCTTCTTTGTTACTAGAGCATCGTCCTCGTCGTCGCTTTGAACCTGAAACGGACTAAAGTAGACCGAATCGAAGGTCATATTTTCCCCTCCAAGGAAAGGGTTATCTCCATCAGAGGCATGATCTGGAGATGTTGGGGGTGGGGAAGCTGGGGGTGTGGTGGTTTGGGTAGGTTCAGGTTGAGTGTTGGTAGGGGTTGTTTCGGGTGGTGGTTGAGTGTGGGTAGGTTCGGTTGTATGCTGGGTTTTGGTTGTATGAGGAGGTTCGGTTACAGGTGGTGTTTCGGTTGCGTCAATATGAACCCCCGTATCAGATACGTTGGTTGTAACCTTTGCAGTTGTTGTAGTTGTATCTGTGAAAATGGGTGGTGGTATAGGGATAGAGGTTTTAGGAATGGTGGTAGTGGGGTTTATGGTGGGAATGGAATTAGGGATTGTTTGAGTAGGAGAGGGAATGGGTGAGACATGAATTTCCATGTCTGGGGTAGGTGATCGGGGTGGGGTGTTTCCTCTGGGAGGGGTTTCGCCTCTTTGAGAGCCGTCCGAACCCGAACTCTCGCCTTCTGAGTCACTCGAAGAGGAAGCGATGATAAGCTTTCGCTTCGGTTGAGTCTTCCTTCTCTTCGGCTGTGGGGATTGTAGAGCTTTGGTTGGTTTCCTCTTCCTGGGAGAAGGACCTTTAGCAGCTTTGGTCACTTGCTTCCCTTTATCCGCCTTTTTGCCCCCTATTAACAGGCTTGTCAACGTCATGGATGGACTTGAGCATTTCCTGTGTGAGTACCCTAGGACCAGACGCCTTGAACTCTTTAATGGTCCGGATGATCCTGCTGTCGGATGGAACATCGTCGTACATTGTCTCCGGAATGGAGCCAATGAAAGAAAACTTGGATGCATCAGAGACAATGATCTTCGTGGTATGAAAAGTACCGATCGAAGACATCGATGCACCAGCAGCAGTGGGGACATCAAATTTATCCATCGCCCATTTTGTGATGGGTGTCCAGAACCGGGCATACGACACCTCAGAGTGTCGTGAAGAAGAAGAGAGGCTCTGAATGAGTTGTTGCCAGAGAACCAACCCATAGTCAAGATTGACTCCATTGTAAACGCCATACATAATCGACAAGAACAGTCGACTAGAACCATCGGATCCTGAGCTCCGTTCAGATAAGCCCTTGAAGAGGACTGTAAACATGCCGTTCCACTGTGGCGGCAAGCAGGACTTTTTAAACTTCGCGACGGAGGTGAGCGCCTCCGTGTACCCCATATTATAAAACATGTTGTAAAGATGCCCAATCGGAATCGTCTCCGGATTAATTCTTGAAGGGTTAGCAGCCAACCCTAGCAGTGTGCCAAATCGTTGTCTAGAAATGGAGGTCTTATGATCAGCAACCTCGAAGAACACCCGCTCGACTGCTTTATCGTAATGTGCAGTCGCATACACCTGCGATAGGATCTCCATGGGTACAGACTCAACCCTAGAAAGTGCAGGAGCGATTTGTGAGTCCTTCAGGCACTCGATGATCGGAGTCATATAGGAATCGTACGACAGAGGGGTTAGGTCAATCACCAAACACTGTTGAGGGCGAATGGGAAGGATGTGTGAGGTGGCATGGACTGAGGATGATTCTGCCATTGATGAAGGTAGGAAGAAGAAGATGAACAGGAAAGCTTTTGGGAGTTTTTGCTCTCTTGGAAATTCGGATGCAGTAAAGAGGTAAATGGGAGTGTAGACTGCCTTTTATAGTGGGTGAAAGGAGAGAGAAAAATCGGTTCAAATCTTCTATGGAAATACGAAAAGGTTTTCCGGAATGACAGATGCGTGACAGTTAAGGCATGCGATGATCATGTAGGAGAGAGAGTGTCAGATTCCTAGGAACACACCGCCCAACAAGCGCCGTTTCAGAACAAACCGTTTCAAATCCACACGCGCCTTTAAGTGCCAGAGAGGAACCGCTTGAAATTCGCACACGCGTCCATTATGTCAGTAAAAGAATGGGCGTTTCAAATTCGCACACATCCCTTTTTAACCGTCGTTTGAAATTTAATCTTTTGATCTCCCGCCTGAGTCAGCAACCCTTCATCTTATCTTTGAAATGGCATCTTTTGAATTAATTTCCCACGTGGATGATTTTTGACCACAACTCGATAATTAACCACCAAAGCAATAACACAGCCTGTAATCATTAGTACCAGAATTTTGGAAAATCAAAGATTTTCGTGCTAAGAGTGTAAAAAGAAAAGAAATAAAGCAATTTTTTTTTAGGAATAACTGTGATGTCAATAATGACACGAAACAAATGATCCCGGGCACGAATCTCTTCCTTCAAGATCAAGAGAGACCTTAAAGTGTTAATGTGGTTTCCCGTTAAATGACGATCAAACACTTATTAATAAGTGTTGAAAGGCTTCTTTTAATTAGGCTACATAAGGGTGGCTTTCGCTTTGATTCAACAATTCTAATCTTGAAATAAGAAAGAAAGTGATCAAAGTACTTGTGAGACCGGTGTAGTCTGTTGAACAAGTAGGTAGGAATTAATTTTAAATTGGCTTGGAAGATAGAAAATCTCAAAAAAAAATTAAAAATTGGATCCCAATGGAAGAAATATTATAGTGTTTAACAATTTCATAGGAATCACACAAAAATAAAAATTTGAGATTTCAGTAAGATACATCCGTCAATTCTTTGGTGAAAACTTGAGCAATTTTATTGTTCACCGTCAATTCAGATCTGGTTTTGAATTTTGGGTTTCACTCAGCTCGTAGTGGCACGAAACTGAGATCATAAACACAGTTGTTGTGTAACCATAAACCTCAGTGGTAATTTTTGAGAGTCTCAAGGGTTACGTTGATGAAACGAATGTAATGGAGAAATGTAATGGAGATGGTGTAAGAAAGTAAAGTACCTCTGCTGCGAAAATAAGGACCAAGCAGAAAACTCTTATCTCATGTGAGAAGAGAGTGAGGTAGCTCACGATTAGAATAAATGTGATAGCCTAATTGGGAAGACAAGGTTTGTTTATACCAATTCATTAAGGCTATTATTCAAAATCTTTTTAGGCTTGAGACACATACAGCAGCATGCTTCTAGGGACACTTAAGTAATCCAACAATTATATCCCCATAAACGAACGAACACACAAACAAAATTAAAAGAGAAAAATATTTTTGGAGTTTTTGATATATATTAAAATAAGTAAAAGAAAAGAAAATAATAAAAAAAATAAGCAAGAAAAAAAAATAAGACTTGGAGAGAGTAAAAAAAACTTTGGAAAAATTTGGAAAACCGAACCCGAACGTTCGGTTGGTTTCGGTTGGGAAAAAGTTGAAAAACCGAACCCGAGCATTCGGTTGGTTTCGGTTTAAGAAAATTTTGAAAAACCGAACCCGAGCGTTCGGTTGGTTTTGGTTTAAGAAAATTTTGAAAAACCGAACCCGAACCTTCGGTAGGTTTCGATTTTGGAAAATTTTGAGAAACCGAACCCGAACCTTCGGTAGGTTTCGGTTTTGGAAAATTTTAGAAAACCAAGGAATTGAGGCATGCAATCAGAAAATACTTTTGACAATAAGATAAACAACTTTGTACAAGAAATTTACAACCAAGAAATCTACCTTTGTGGTGATGAGCGAGTCAGATTATTTAACCGAACCTGAACGTTCGGTCAATTTCGCTTCTTACGTTTGAGGTTGAGAGGTAGTTTGAGGTACTGACTCTGATTCCATCATACCTAGCCCTTGTAAAATTCTGTTGAATGATGCTTCAGGAAGAGCTTTGGTAAAGACGTCAGCCAATTGATCAGTGGTTCGAACAAAGTGTACTTCAACGTTTCCATCTTCCACATGATCTTTGATGAAGTGATACCTCAGTGCTATATGTTTGGTTTTAGAGTGTTGCACTGGGTTATGACAAATCCTAATTGCACTTTCAGAGTCACAATATAGTGAGATCTTCTTCATATTGAGTCCATAGTCTCGAAGTTGACTCTGGATCCAAATCACTTGGGAGGTGCAGGATGCAGCGGCTATGTATTCAGCTTCGGCAGTAGACAACGACATGCACGTTTGTTTCTTTGATTGCCAGCTAACCAACTTCCCGTCAAGGAATTGACAGCCACCAGTGGTGCTTTTTCTGTCGAGTCCACATCCTCCAAGATCTGCATCTGAGTAGGCTTGAATGAAGAAGCCTGAGTTGGAAGGATACCATAGACCTAAGGAGGCAGCTCGCTTGAGATATCGTCAAATATTCTTCACTGCAAGCATGTGAGGTTCACGTGGGTTTGCCTGAAATCTAGCACAGTAACACACAGAAAACATGATGTCAGGCCTGCTAGCAGTAAGATACATTAGTGAGCCTATCATTTGACGATAGAGCGTGATATCAACAACATGTTTGTCTAGGGATGGAATTAGCTTGGTGCCGAATGCCATTGGGACTTTGACTTTGGAATCTCCCATCATACCAAACCTTGCTAGGAGAGTCTTCGTGTAAGCTTCCTGATTGATAAAGATGCCTTCGGGTCTCTGTCTAATATTTAAACCAAGGAAAAAGTTAATAGGACCCATTGAGCTCATTTCAAATTTAGTCTCCATCAGCTTTCTGAATTCAGCTGTTAGGCTGGGATTCGTTGAGCCAAAGATGATATCATCGACGTAAATTTGAACGATCATAAGGTGGTTACCTTCCTTTTTGCGAAAGAAGGTTGGGTCAACCGAACCTTGTTTGAATTTGGACATCTTTAAGAATTTAGTTAGCATTTCATACCAGGCTCTCGGAGCTTGTTTGAGTCCATACACAGCTTTATCCAGAATATAGCAATGATTGGGATACCTTTCGTTCACGAAACCAAGAGGTTGCTCCACATACACTGTTTCTTCGAGTTCCCCATTAAGAAAGGCACACTTGACGTCCATTTGGAAAACTTCAAAGTTTTTGTGGGCAGCATAAGCAAGAAATATTCTTACAGATTCCAGCCTAGCTACAGGAGCGAAAGTCTCTTCATAATCAATCCCTTCCTCCTGACAATATCCTTTTACAACCAAACGAGCTTTGTTCCTTATAACGTTCCCTCCCTTGTCCATTTTATTCCTAAAGACCCATTTGAGACCAACAACCGAGGCATCTGGAGGAGTTGGAATGAGACGCCAGACATTGTTCCTTTCAAATTCGTTCAGTTAGTCTTGCATCGCTTGAACCCAATCGGAGTGATCGAGAGTAGTGTTAACTGTCTTCGGTTCAACTTTTGATACGAATGAGTTAAACATGCAAAATTCAACTTTTGAAAATAAGGATGTCTGTTTTGCCTTGAGTTGTGATCGGGTCAGAACCTTTTCAGAGACATCACCAACCACTTGAGAGACAGGATGATCTCTGGTCCATTTGATTAGGGGAAGGTAGTTTGGATCAAAGGTTGGGTCCAGTTCAGCATTGATCATTTCTTCTGGTTCGGATTGGCTTTCGTAGTCGAATGACATATCAGCTTGCTCCCCCTCGATAGATGAGCTTTCTGGAATGCTTTGAGAAACTTGAGGATCAGAGGTTTCTTGTGGTGCTGGGCTTTCAGGCGTTGATGCACCTTCGGATGGTGAAGCACTTTCGGTTTGAGGAGTACCTTCGGTTGGAGAAGTACTTTCAGGAGCAATTGGAGAGCTTGGCTCCCCCTCCACATGTGAGCTTGGCTCCCCCTCGACTATAGCATCGTTGGATGGAGGTTCATCAGAATTCGATCCTCCTTCGTTCATTCTCCTGGCAGCTTCTTCGACAATTTGCTTCATATGGTCTACCTTGTTGTCTGCTGCGCCTGCTTCTGAGAGAGTAGCTTTCTCTGGTTCGTCAAATAGCTCCATAAAATTCTCGAATAGATTGGCGATCGAGATTGTGACTTGGCCAGTTTGAGGAAAAATTTCCCCAGCTGTGTCTTCTTTAGCCTGTAGCTTTTTGACATAGCTATCGTCGAAAGTCACGTAATAAGTCTCTTCGATTTTTCTCGAACGCTTGTTTAGAACTCTGTATGCTTTGGAAGTGAGAGAGTAGCCTAGAAAGATTCCCTCGTCGGCTTTGACATCAAACTTGTTGCGGTGTTCTTTAGAGTTAAAGATGAAACACCGTGAGCCGAACACGTGGAAAAATTTCACATTGGGCTTCCTGTTGTTGAGAATCTCATAAGGTGTGAGCGTGAATCGCTTGTTGAGATATGACCTGTTCTGTGTAAAACAAGCAGCAGAAATAGCATCAGCCCAAAAATAAAGAGGTAAGGAAGCGAAACTTAGCATTGTTCGGGCAGCTTCACACAAAGATCGGTTTCGTCTTTCGACAATTCCGTTCTGTTGAGGTATGTAGGGAGCTGAGAAGTTGTGACTTATTCCCTTTTCTGCCAGAAATTCTTCAAATTCTCTGTTTTTGAATTCCAGACCATTGTCACTCCTGATGTTGCGAACGACCTTCTTGAGCTGTACTTCAATCTGCTTGATGAACACTTTCAGCTTATGAGTCGCTTCAGATTTGAGCTTTAGAAAGAACACCCATGTAAATCGCGAAAAGTCATCAACAATAACAAGAATATACTTGCTACCACCGATGCTTTCGATAGATGATGGACCACACAAATCAATATGAAGTAATTCGAGTGGTTCAACAACTTTCGTGTTAATTATAGATGGATGACTTTGACGACTCTGCTTCCCCATTTCGCATGCAGCACACAGATGATCTATGTCGAACTTGAGCAATGGAAGACCTCGAACATGGCCTCCAGTGACAAGTTTGTTGATATCTTTAAAGTTGAGATGAGAGAGTCTTTGGTGCCACAACCAGCTTTCGTCAGATTGTGCTTTTGATGACAGGCATATAGCTGGGTTTCCTTTGATGGGTTTGAGGTTTAGAGGAAACATTTCACCCTTGCGCTCTGATTTGAGAATTACTTTCTTCGTCTTCTTCTCAATAATTTCAGAACCTTCATTGTCGAAGGAGACTTTGAGACCGGTACCTCCAACAAGCTGAGATACACTGATGAGGTTGTGTTGCAGTCCTTCCACATATGCCACCTTCCTTATAGTAAAATCACCATTAGTAATCATTCCGTATCCCTTTATGGTGCCGAAGGAATTGTTTCCAAACTTGACGTTGCCACCATTTGTAAGAGACCTGTATTCCCTGAGCTCTTCTTTCCTCCCTGTCATGTGACGCGAGCAGCCACTATCGATGTACCATTCTTCGTCAAACTGCTCGTCACTTATAACCTGCAAAAATTAAGCAGATTTAGGAACCCAAAGTTTCTTGGGTCCTCGTGAGCCTTTCACAGGTACAGGAATAGTAAGAGAGATGTCAACAAGATATGTTCGTTTTATTAGTGTTGTTTCATCTTTCTTTTTGATGGTAAAAACTTTGATTTTATTAGGATTAGGTGCGTTCGGTTTAGACTCTGGTTTGAATGCAGAAACCTTCTGTTTGCCCTTTTGTTCAGCTGACGAATGAGATTTTTGAGAATGAACTGAGTGAACTTTAGAGCGAGATGGAGATGAATTGGAAGAATTAGAAGAATTAGATGAGTGAGAAGGAGAAGGCTTAGATTGAGATGACTTCTTGGCTGGAGACTCTAGGTGACCCTTTTGCTTTTGATCATTGGTGGGACTGACCTTAGAGTTTTGATCTCTTTTGATTTCAGAACCGAACCTTTGCTTTCGGTTGGAGTCATTCTCTGAACCGAACCTTTGCTTTCGGTTGGAGTCATCCTCAGAACCGAACCTTTGCTTTCGGTTGGTATTCTTTTCCGAACCGAACCTTAGCTTTCGGTTGTTGTGGCTCTCATGCTTTTTAACAGGATTATTCTCAACCTTTAGATTCTTGTCTTGATGTGAGAAATATGCATTCTGGGATTGCCAGAATTGTTTCCTTTCAGAGAGATTCTTCTTGTATCTCTGGTTCCTTTGACGTTTCTGATTCCTCATCTGTTTCGGTTGATGATGGATATTGGCTTTCATTTTTGGTTTCTCTTTCATTGGTTCACTTTGAACTGTGGAAGTTTCACTTTGAACTGAAGAACTAGAGGGAGTATCTTCTTTTGCCGAACTTCCATTCTCTAGAGGAATGTCTTTCGTACCACTGGTACTTGGCACATCGAAATTATCTAGCTTGTTCAAGGGTTCTGGTATGTATCTACCTTTACTTATCCATGAGGTCCTTTCTGATAAGCCTACCGTTTCATCTGCATTGTCGATTGGAGCTGACCAGAAGAACTCATCGCAGCCATCAGCATTGTCTTCGTTTACAATTGTTGTGAGTTCAGCAGTTTGATGTTCGGTTACTCCTGTGACCTTGTACACTTGATTTGGAGTGGTCCTAACCTTTTGATATACAACGGATTTCTCTACTAAGATCGGGGACTTTTGTTGGGACAATCAAGCGAACTCCACTGAATTTTCTGAAATTAGATTCTTGTGGTTTTCAGGTTCGCTTTTCACAAATTCTGAGCAGTCAACCGTGTCCTCTACAGAAATTTCACTCATATTGTCATCCTCATTAAGCTCAGATGCATTTTCAACATCAATTTTGTTTTCTGAGCTCAAGTTGGCGTTTAAAGAGTAAAATTTTTGTATGGTTTCGGTTCTCAGTTTAAGTCTATCATTTTCATCCAAAAGGTTTTTAAGCATGTCCTTATGGTCTTTGGATTTAATGAAAGATTCTATTTTGTCCAGTCCATACATATAGGTCGGATTGACGTCGTTAGATGATATCACACTCTCACAATTATAAGCTTTAGCATCAATTTCATCCTCCTTAAACTCAAGGAAGGTCAAAAGCATGCGATGAATCTTTTGTCCTATTTCACAATCCAAGTGAAGCTGAGTAATATTAGTGTAAAGACATTTTGCAATTAAACAAAAAACATTTCGCTGTTTTAACAGCTTTAAATTGTCTCTTTGTAAATAAATGTTTTCATCTTTTATTTTAACTAATTCTGACTCCTTCAACTCGATCCACATGCGCCGTTCCTCACTCTTCGAAGACGCCCTGCTTAATTGATCAATTAGGTAAGAATTGGTGACACGAGTTTGAGTTAAACTACTATCTAAATGAGAGATTCGTGAATTAACACTTTTTAGTTCCTTTTCATAGGAGCATTGTGGTACTTTAAATGAAACAAAAACCGATTGTACCTTCTTGATTAGTTCATCGAGATCGTTGAACTGCACGCTGAGCGGTTTGGCTGTAAAGCACATATCCTGCTGCTCCTTCGGTTCATTGCTTCCACCATCAGTGTTGTATCCCCTCATCTGAGATACTTCAGACACCATCAAGCACCTTCCTCCACTGCTCTCCTCTTTTGCCACACAAGCCTTACCATGAGAAGGCTTCCTCACTTCATCGTCTTCAGAGTCGGTTGACCAAACTTCCACGCCACCGAACTCGTCATCAGCAACCGAACCCTGCACAATTAGAGCATTCATGGAAGGGTTAGCGGTAGATTTCTTCTTCCTCATCTCATCAAGCTTTTTCTGCAGCGAAGCTTCCTCATCCTTTTCAGCCATCTTTTTTGAGGACACAATCCTTAGCATAATGGTTTTTCCCTTCACAGTAGTAACAGCTAACTCCAGAATCACCTTCTGCCTTCGGTTCCTTCTTAGACTCTTCAACCTTCGGTTCATTGTTAACCTTTTCTGAACTATAACTCCCCTGCCAGTTTCGGTTTTTTTTGCTAGGGAATCTCTTCTTAATGAACCTCTTGGGGTTAGACACCATCATAGCATAATCCTCAGACGTGAGGTCATACTCCTCCAAGTTGAGGTCTTCGTCCTCCATCACAACTTTACTTTTTGACAGGAGGGCCAACGAACCTAGGCTTGAGACAACATTCTTTTCCTGTAGCACAATCTTCTCCTGAGACTTGAGAATACCCACCAGTTTCGCCAAAGAATATGATTTAAACTGCTCATGGGCTTTAATTGTAGACACCACTGCTCTCCACTCTAATCTTAGACCATTTAAAAACGTAACCTTCTGCTCGATAAGCTTCCTTTCGATGTCATGTTTGATCATCTTGCTGAGAAGATGATTGAAGCGATCGAACGTTTGGGTCACAGTTTCTTCGGCTCCTTGCCTGAATTCTCCAAACTCAGATAAGAGCAAGGTTTGGATAGAGTGTTCAAGGTCCTCGTCTGTAGAGTACAATTCACGAAGCCTATCCCAAACTTCCTTTGCCGTCGTGCATGAGCTTACCAACCTGAAAGTGTCGGACTGAAGGGCGAATCTGATCAATCTTAACGCCTTGATATTGCACTGGAATTTATCCTTTTCATCTTGCGCAATATCTTTAACGTCCTTCAGTAGATCATTATACTCCTTTTGAGTTTTAATAATCCTTGAAGTTGCAGAATGAGAAAACGGCCCATTGATAATTGCTTCCCAGATGAGGTATCCATTATCCTCAGATCCTATAACATAGTCTTCAAAGTGATGCGCCCAGACTTCATAATCATGGGTGTATAGGATGGGAATCTTCGTGGTTGATCCAATGCTGTTGGAAATATTGATGGGATTCGATTGCGACTCGTCCATAATGATCGAATAACCTATTCAAAGATCAGACTTGTAATAAATCAGATTAGGGCAAAACAATAAATATCAAGATACGTCAATAATGAGATGACGGCTCAATAAATATCAGTAATTGCAGAAAACCCTAATTGAAACCTTTTCACAGAAAAGAAGTGTATCGATTACACAGCCTCCTGCTTTGATACCAATTGATGAGATTAAAACTTAATCTTGAAGATCGATTAGATCTTAAACAGGTAAATAAAGATTAAACAGCAAGAACACGGAAATAATGAACAACTAAAGAATGAATCAAACGTGTCGAATGATTATAAAATAACCCTCAGAAGATCTCGATCAAGAACATCAACTGTAGAGGGTTACAAGGTTTACAGGATCGATAAAGAAAGAACTATGTAATGCTGTCTTCTTGTATCAATCGTCTATTCTCTAAAACGTTAACCTAATATGCATGCAAGCATATTTTTATATAGTAAACCTAACAGGCTCACGGTTGGACAGGCCCAAACCGGAGTACAAAACAATTGGACTAATAACCGAGCCCAATGACGCAACACTTAAACGAATCTTCAACCCAACAGGGTCATTGTTGATAGATTAACTAAGAGTACGCATTTCGTATCAATTGTCGAGATCATATCCGCAAAGAGGTTAGCTGACATCTACGTTTGTGAGGTGGTAGTTCGACACGGGGTGCCAGTTTTCGTGGTTTCAGGACGGGATGTTCATTTCACCTCTAGACTTTAGAGGAAGTTTCATCAGGATTTGGGTAGTCAGACACTCGAAGATATGCTCCAGGCTTGTGTGCTACATTTTGGAGGGAGTTGGGATACTTACCTTCCACTGGCAGAGTTCTACAAAAATAGTTATCATGCCAGTGTTGATTGACCGCCATTTTAGATGTTGTATGGAAGAAGGTTTAGGACCCCGATTTGTTAGGGGAGGTTGGGCATCGAGTCATGGGGATTATAGAGGATGTACTCAAGAATATTAAGTTGATTCAGCAAGTGCGCGACAAGTTGCGAGTCGCACAAATCCGGCAGAAGTGTTATGTAGACGAGCGACATTTGGAACTAGAGTTTCAGGTGGGAGACTTGGCACTTTTGAAGGTGTCACCTTGGAAAGGTGTCATCCGATTTCGGAAGTGGGTAAGCTGGACCCCAGATTCATTGGACCCTACAAGATTTTGGCCCAGGTGGGCAAGGTTGCACACCGACTGGATTTTACTAAGGAGCTCAGCCAGATCCATAACACCTTCCATGTGTCTCGGCTTCAGAAGTGTGTGGACGACGATTCTGCAGTTTTTCCTCTGGATGATATTCAGGTTGATGATCGCCTAAATTATGTGCAGAGAGCAGTGGAGATCTTAGATCGGAAGACGAAGACTCTGTGTTACAAAGAAGTGTCACTAGTCAAGGTCTAGTGGAAACAGAGTAAGGGTTCTGAATGGCCATGGGAGCCTGAGGCGGAGATGCGAGAGCACTACCTTGATTTATTCGAGAAAACAGAGTTCAAGGACAAAGTCTAGTTCAAGTGAGGGAGAGTTGTAACATCTAATTTTTTAGGTATTCTCTTTTGACCCCTGAGTTAAGATTTATTCCAATATTGGTCACCAATGGCATTTTTGCAATAGTGGGTGCAAGATGGGTACGTGGGATGTACCTGGCCCCGTGCTTGTACACAGAGCGTACACTAGTACACCAGGCGTACACAATTTGAACCAAACCCTAACATTTAGGGTTTTGTGCAATATATAAGAACCATTATAGTCCCAAAACCCTTCCTCTTATCAGCCTCCATCCCAAAATCAACCCTCCTTGCAAACCCTAATATATTTTTAGCATTTTGAGCTTTTGAGTTAATTATGGGCTTTCTTGGTTGTGAAGGAAGATCGTCAAGGAAGTTATTTGCTCTCAAGACTTTGGATCCAACATTTTCACTTCATTGTGTATCTTTTCGAGGTAGAAATCCTCAACCTTGATGTATAGTACTTATGGATCTAGTTTTAGCTCAAAGTTGTCACCATTTTGTAGCAAACTTGATCTTTGTGAGTAGGAGATACTCCAAGATGTTGGAGTTGTCCTTTTAGAGGTTTTAGGGTCTGTTAGTCATAAAAATGTGTTCTTGGTCATCAATTTCTTTCCGTGCGTGAGCTAGATTGTCTTAATCAGTAAATAAGTTAGGGTTTTTGGAGCCAAGGTCTTAATAACCATGCTAAACCATAAAGTTCGAAACTTTATATTTAAGGACATTTTTTTAGCCTAGATCTAGATTTTAGATGTAAGTGCTTAAGGATTAAGCAGTTAATGGTTAAAGTGGTGAGCAGTCGTGCATGTTGGGCATACCAAGGGGTACGTTGCACGTATATGGTCATCTCCCCGACTTTTGGTCAATCGTGTAGTACGCCCCACATGCTTAATGAGTTAACTCTGTTGACTCAATTAACTTTGACCTACTTTTTTACTAGGGTTTGACCTAGGGTTATTTTAGGTATTTTGACCTGTGCGCTAAGTTTGTGTTACTGAATTTATTAAGGTGACTGGTAGATTTGATCTCGGAGCGGCATGTTATTCGGTTTACTCATCTGTCTGTGAGGTGAATCTTCTTACTATATCCATGGGTCGAAGGCACCAATACCGACCCATTATTTTATTACGTATATTGATAGTTGTTATGTGGTGTATATGTGATTCTATGTTGGGTTGAAATACACCCCACGGCGGGGCCCATTATAGTATGTTTGGGTTGAAATATACCCCAGGGCGAGGGCCACTGCATTGTGTTCGAGTTGAATTAGACCCAAGGGCAGGCCCTATATGTGTTGATTGGGTTGAAATACACCTCAGGGTAGGGTCCATAAGCATATATTGGGTTGGATTATACCATAGGGTTAAGCCTAGTTGTATGTTTGGTATGTGGTACTTTGGTGATCTCACTAAGCTTTGTGCTTACAATTTATGTTTACGGTTTCAGGTACTTCCGGTTCGAAAGGGAAGGGTCCGACGTGATTGCACAACATCCTCCCCTCATGAATTCTGCATTTCAAATAATTGTACTATGATGTTTTGAATATTATGATTTAGTGTTGGTTTTGAACATTTAATGAATGATTTGATAGACTTTTCAATGGAATATTTTATTATTGGTTTTTGGGATGTTACAATATGCCACTTTGAAAGTAGAAGCACCACTACGGTTTTACAAGCGCAATTCTGGAGGTAGAAGCGCCATTTTGGAAGAAAAGAAGTGTCATTGTAACAACGTAAATTTTCAAAACAATTTTTCAGTTTTCAAACAACATAATTATCATTTAAACATTCTCAAATCTCATGTTCAACAGTTGTCATCAAATAAAACATATCCCAAGATCACAAATGAAATCCTCTGTTAGTGTGTACGAATCGTGTCGGCACCTTCCCGCGATCGTCACTAGTACCTGAAACACATAACATATAACACTGTAAGCATGGATGCTTAGTGAGTTCCCCAAAATACCAAATACAACATATATTAGCCACTCGAGGCTGTAACTATGTATGACACTCTAGTCAAAGTGTCTCAGTGGGACCCTCAAGTCCCATAACTCTGTGGACCCTCTGGTCCTAACTCTGTGGACCTTTCGGTCCTAACTCTGTAAAATCTGAATCATATATAGCATAGAATCACATAGATATCACATCATATAATAGCATACAACATACTCTGCCACATAACTCTAATTACCACTCTAGGTAAAGTATAGTGAGAAGACTCACCTCGGATAGCTTGGTAAATCTCAAACACGGTAATACTGGTCTAGCCTCTGCCTAATCACATGGAACAATTACTCTAATGAATACAACTCTCAAAGGCTAGACTAAACCCTCTCTAAGTTCTATCAGAAGTGTGAAAGACCATTTTACCCCTCTAATGGCTCAAAAGTCCAAACATTGACTAGACCCTAAAAGTCAATGAAAGTCAACGGTCAACTTTGACCAGACTCGTCGAGTGCACATAGGTGACTCGGCGAGTCCAAGTGTGTCATATGGGTCTATCTAAAGCTCACTCGACTCGTCGAGCGAACCTTCCACTCGACGGGTTACCATTGGTCATGAATCGCAGGGCAACCCGACTCTACTCGTCGAGTCCCCTTATAGACTTGGCGAGTTCCTTCCATGGCAACACTCAAACGACCTTCTGAGGTCAGATCTGCTTCTCCAACTAGTAGATCTAACCTTCTAGCACTCAAAAGTCACGTAAAGGTTCGAAATTTAGGCCCATGCATCACACTATCATCTCTATATGCCAAAATAAACCTTTATATGATAATCTAGGCCCCAAAACTCATAAAGGATTGCATAAAGCTGAAGAATAGGGACTCTCTGGACCTCTCAAGGTCCAGATCTGATAATATTGTCACAAGGGGACATAACACACACTAGATCTCTTACCAAAAGTGAAGAGAAGAAACCCTAGATTCATGAAATCTATTACTCAAATGAAGATAGACATGAATCCTTACCTCCCACAGCAACTCTGAATAAAATGATGGAACATTTAAGTCCCACAAGTCAGCCTAGCTTGAAATCCTTCCTTCCCTTTGCTAAAACACACCAAAGAATGATCAGTTAGCCCTGCTCTTGCTCTACAAGCTTTCTCTCTGCTCTCTAGGGTTTCTCAGGGGTGTAGCTGCCGCAAATAAAGGCCATAAAAGCCTTTAAATAGGGCACAGGCCCAAAGATTTAGGGTTTCTGCCGCCAGCACAAACTCATCAAGTCACCAAGCCGACTCGTCGAGTCCATTCATTAATCCAGTAAGCCTATCGCGATCCTACTCGACGAGTCTAGGCGTCAACTCGTCGAGTCCCTCTCTTTAACTCAAGATAAAAGGTTAAAATAAAATACATGGGAATCCGGATGTTATAGCCATCCCTTGAAAAGAAGTGTCATTCGCATGCCTGATGTGACATCTTGATGCAATGATGCACCACTTGGTTCCTTGATATGCCAAGGTATCCCTTGATGAGTCGTATGTTATGAATTCTCCTATGATGCTTAAGATTGTTCAAGGAAGCTCAGAAGTTGAAGATGTTCAAGGATTATTGTTTGGTGCACCACCATGATGGTTGATATGCCATGGTGATCTTGATGCGCCACTCTTCCATCAAGATGTGTCACTATGGATCATGATGCTCCATCATATGTGTTGTTGATGCTCATGCAAGGATGAATGTTTTAGAAGTTGTTGCATGGCAGATTGTGATTAGTTGACACCATTCATGAACCTATGGTCTAATGGGTTTGGCCCATTATGGTTTTTAGGTCTGATCCCTCAAGTATAAATAGTGATGCATGTTAAGTCATTTGTGTTGTGTCTTTTGTATCCTTAGTAAGTTAGATGAATCTCTGGTGAATTGTACTTATAACCTCTATTTGAGAACTCTGGAATAAAGAATATGCATCACTTGTTCCTGGGCATAGGTCACCTTAACCGAACCACGTAAATATTGTGTCTTTATATGCTTTTAGTTTTGTGTGTTATCCGCATTACTTCTTAACAAGAGTCATCAGAACTTGGCAAGTGCCATCAGATTTGTTCTAGGTATTGACAAATATCGTCTGATTTCCTAACATGTAGAGAAATATTTAAAGAAATTGTCCCTAAAAATTTACAAAAATAGTCCTTATGGCAACAAATTGCAACATACATGGTCATAATGTAATATTATTTTATATAAATTAGTTCATGTATAATAGCATAATTTCATAAATATTACCAACTTTCGAATTAATAGCAAAATTATAGAAATTGTACCAACTTTCAAATTAATCTATTCAACTCAAAGTAAGATTAAGAAACTCATCGCAACAAACAAACGGGCCTCACCACTCGCTATGAACATTTACCGGGTTATATCCGGAATTAGGCGTTTTAGAGCAATCTTAAGCCCAATCTAGCACCATTTCAAGGCCAAGTTCTGGACCAAAAAAGGTGCACACCTCTAAGTATGTCTCGTAGGACGTATCTAAGTTTATTTTCACTAAATTTTGGTGCAATATAATGGTCCATTGCAAAGAAATTAGCCTCCATATTTTAATTTTAGCCGCCAATTGGGGATAAACCGACGATAACTTGTAATATCTCGTTAATTCAATGTCTTTTTCAAACGCAATTTGGAAAGAAAAAAAAAATAATATGCAACAGTCTATTTTCTAAAAGTCCAATCCTTTTGCCACATGTCCTATTCTATTTCATTTGGACACATGATATTTTCTAGAATTTTTTGAATTTTTTATTTTTCACTTGTCATTTTATTGTATTTTTCATTTTATTAAATTAAAATTCCATATTTAATATGTAAGGTATTTATATGTAAGGTATTTATTATAAAGGATTTATGTATGTAATGTATTCAATATATTAAAGTCTTATTAATTTTAATCATTTAAATTTTTTTCTTATTTTTCTTATAAATTCAAACTTCTCAAATTGTTAAAATTTCATATATTTTTTTTTTAAATAAACAAATATAATACATAAGTATTATACCTAATTTTTTAATATGTGGATTTTGATGATTGATGAACCTAAGGATGACTTGCCCATTAGATGCTAATATGAAAGGTTTTAATGATCTATAGCGAGTACGAAAGTAAATTTATAATATAATTAAGGGACGCAGAAACTTCCAAAGGTATCAAAAATTATAAAAAAAAAATATATATTGTTGTATTTCATTAAAAGAGATGACTATGCATTGGTTGAGTTGGCGCTCAGCTTTCGTCTTGGACATTTAAATGTAATTTTTTAGGCATTATGCTGTGTTTATTTCATAATATGGAATTATTGGATTAATATGTAGATGCGTTTACATGTTTTCGAAGGAAAATGCATAAAATGGAGGTTTTTTTCCAAATAAATGAATTTCATGTTTATGGCGGAAAATGCATGTTTTAATGTATATAAGCATGACTCTTTTAGTATAGGCGTACTTCCGAAAGAAAGCCATAGATCACCAATAATACTACCGGTGACAATTTATGACACGACAGAACAAAAATACACTACATGAAACGAAATTGGGACGGAACTAATATTTGAATTCGTGTTCGTGTTTGTGTTAACCGTAAAAAAACACAATGTCGTGTTGTGTCGTGTTCGTCTTAGTGTTCAAAATTCAACACGAAATTGACACGATTTAGCAGTTCTTTATCGTGCTTTTCGTTTTTGTCGTGTTATATTTGATAAAGTATTCATTAAACAAAGTAGTTTTTAGTATATGTTATATTTTTCGTGTCGTGTCGTGTTTGTCGTTTTTTAATTCGTTCGTTTTCGTGTTAGTTAAAAAAACACGACATCGTGTCGTGTCGTGTTCGTGTTACATTAAACATTGTCGTGTCGTGTCATGTTAGACAGAAACACGAAATGATAGCACGATTTGCCACCCCTAAATAATATGGCAAATAATATGGTTAATGATTTGAAGGGATAACCAACTTTAATCTATGTATAAAATTAGTTATCCTTTTTAGGTATATTTTCAAAAAACATTAAGCTCTCATTTCTTTTATCATAAAATACACTTTTTTGATAGGCAATTATAGGTATAAGTGGCTTCCACAACCATGACATCTTCCTTCAAAATAGATGTGTTTCGACGACTCCAAACTCACGACTTCAATCTTCACTCTTTTTTATTATGTATTTTCTCTCTCATTTCTCTCTTTATCTGTGGCTTAAGAGAACCGTTTACAAACTTTAGAAATCGTTTGCAAACTCCATATTTCTGATGAAGATGAAAAAGGATTGGGTTTATGATAAATTGATATGTCCTAAATTATACATATTTTTAGGTATATTTCAGATATTTTTATAGGCATTTTTATGGTGAAAATGTGTATAATTCTTTTATATTTATATTTGGAACAGAATAGTATCTCAAGAGGCCTATTTGGATATAATTTTGTGAAGTTTTGGGAAAGCAAGTCGGCTAGAGTTAAGCGTGAAAAAAAATATTAATATTTTGAAGATATTTTCCAGATTTATTATTTCTCACAGACATTTCAAATCTCGTTGCGATTTCAGTCGGTTCTAAAAAACTATTAAAAGAATCCAAAATTCGTCCAAAGCAATGTAAGATAATAAGAAGAATACATAACAAAACGTCCAAAGAAGGCCATCTTTTGGGTCTAAAGTTTATATCAACCACGGACAGGCCTTATAATCGGGTATGGGTTTGTGCTCGCGGGTTGACAGGTTAACGGGTCAGAAAACATAAACTTAACCCAACCCACGACTCGCCAAGCCACCAACCCAGAGTATGAGAAGAGCAAAACTAGGGCATACGCTGGGCGTAACCCCCAGTTAGCGCTGCGTGGGGGCCGAGCACCCCGATTCTGGAGAGCAGCCGAGTACGCCCATCGTAGGGAGTTGGAACATTCAGCGTACTCCCTGCTGTTGACTTTTGTTGACTTTTAGGGTTTGGTCAAGATTAAGGACTATTAAGCTTTGGAGGGGTAAAATGGTCTTTTACCCTTCTGTGAGTTGTAAAAGGGTTGGTCTAGCTTCTTGAGGGCCAATATTAATTAGAGATAATTATTATGGGTTAGGCAGAGGCTAGACCGGTGGGTAGAGATCAAGATCCCGAGTGCGAGATTTTCATTCATTAGCTTACGAGGTGAGTCTTCTCACTATACTTACCTTGAGTGGTAAACTTTATGTGTGTCCAGAGGGTCTTATGTGCATGAGCTGTGTAATGAGATATCCTGCTATGTATTTGTGTTATGTTTTTTGTGTATTATTTGAGATGTCGAGTTAAAGGGATCAGAGGGTCCATCTGAGTTGTGGGATCAGAGGGTCCCACTGAGACACATCGACCAGAGGGTCTTATTGAGTTATAGTCTCGAGTGGCTAATGTTATGTGTGTAGTATTTTGGGGAACTCACTAAAGTTTTATGCTTACCGTGTTATGTGTTATGTGTTTCAGGTAGCTCCGAGGATCGCATCAAGGCACCGACATGATTGTACACACCGGTGGGAGATTGTAATTTTTATGATTCTGGGATTGTGTTTTATTTGTTGACATTCAGACATATGTGATTTGAGAATTATGAAACGAGTTATTATTGTGTTTAAAAATGACAAATTTGCTTGAAAATTTTCGTTGTTACAAGTTGGTATCAGAGCCTTGGTTTGAGGGATTCGGATGCACCCTCGGGTGTGTTTGGACATAAACTGAGGATTTGATAAGGATTTTCAAAAAGAGATAACTTTTTCGAAAAATGAGCAAGAGTTTAAGAGAAGTTGAGCCGGAGCAGTGTGTACAATCAGCCAGAGTCGAGCGGTGATTTCCCAAAATACCCTCATTTTATGTTATGAGATATTTTATGTGATATAATGCATGCTAGAGAGTAGGTTAAGTGATTCATATATATTAGGACTAGGGTGGCCTGATTTGTGATGCCTTAGCCTAGGGATTTCTACTATTAGTGCTTAGCTTGAGTATGAGTACCTAGCAGGAGTGAGCTAATGAGAGAACTACTGTGAATGTAGCTTGTGAGGCATAGAGTACTTGTAAATTAGGATCCGAGGTGGTGGACTTGGGGTGAACATTGATGGTGTGTGGAAGGTAGTATTGTACCTGTACTACTGGAAGCACCGGATCAGTGTGCGGCCCAGGTAAGAATCCTAGGGATGCTAAGGAACAAGTAGGGGAGGGTGATCGAGTGTGAGTATGCTCGAGCGAATCTCTGATGATATTGTGTTGTGTTTCAGAGACGTCAAGGTGGGGACATGCCACAACCCTGGGAGCAGTGGGAGTAGTGATGAGGAGATACGGAGGATGATCCACGAGGAGGTGGCTGCGTGTAACATCGTAAAAATTTAAACAATTTTTCGCATTTTCAAACACATTTTTACAAACGCCTTCATTCATAAATTGTCATAGTATCACGTCTTTGTTTCACAAAGTATCTCCCAAGATCAAAATACATAAAATCTCGTGTGTGTGTGTGTACGAATCAAGCCGGCGCCTTCCCGTGGTCATCATTGGTACCTGAAACACATAACACGTAACACTGTAAGCATAAGCTCAGTGAGTTCCCCAAAATACCACTCTAACACATAATCGCCACTTGAGGCTGTAACTCTGTCGACCCTCTGGTCAATGTGTCTCAGTGGGGCCCTCCAACCCCAACTCTCTGTGGGCTCTCTAGCCCTAACTCTAGGGACCCAAAATTCCCAACTCTGTAACTCTGAATCATGCATATCACATATCATAATAAATCACAACACATAAATAACATGCAAATACACTGGCATATAACTCTATAGTACTTTGTCACATAACTTTGTTACCACACTAGGTAAAGTAGAGTGAGAAGACTCACCTTAGGCGTCTTGATAAATCTCTGACTCGGTGGAAAATATTGCCTAGCCTCCTCCTATTCACATAAATAAATCCTCTTATAAATATAACTCTCGAGACTAGACTCAACCTGCCATTGGCACCCTTAGAAGGGTAAAAGACTATTTTACCCCCTCTTGTCACAAGGACTCCATTGATGACCAAACCCTAAAAGTCAACAAAAGTCAACGGTCACACTTTGACCCTACTCGCCGAGTGCACCCTGGTGACTTAGCGAGTTCACACATGTCCTCTAACTCTTTGTCCCGCTTGACACGCCGAGTCCCTCCCTATGCTCGACGAGTCATACCAAGCATGAATCGCGGGGCCACCCCGACTCAACTCGCCGAGTCTCAAGAACAACTCGGTGAGTACCGCCTTGAACTCCAGTCCTCTAACCCCCTCCTGACTTACTGAGTCATCCCCTAACTCGACAAGTCTACTCACTGAGCAATTTACGTGAAACCCTAACCCTACTCGTCGAGTCTCAAGAACAACTCGGCGAGTTCATGCCATGCATAAACTCTACTGACCTCCTGAGGTCAGATCTGTTTCCCCAAAACATAGATCTGGCCTCCCCAAGCATGAATGTCACGAAAATTTCGAAACTTGATGCTTGTATAACCACAACAAGGCATCAAAAGGAGATTTAGTCCCAAAAATGGCAACCTAAGTCCAATAACCCCAAACTGATCCATAAAGCTCCAAGGGTTAAGGTCTCTGGACCTCTTTGAGTCCAGATCCAAGGCACAACCTCGAAGAGGGACCATTTGCTCCACATAACCACTCTCCAAAGGGGTTAGAAAACCCTAACTCTAATGATCAACACCAAAACTGAAGGAGGTTCGAACTATTACCTCAAAATGAAGTCTCTGAACTCTATAACTGCTTGAATCGCACCTCCTCTTTGCTCTTGTCACCTTCATCTTGCTAAACCAAAGGTACAAGGATCAAAAAGTGACTTCTTCTCCCTCACAACGATTTGGCTAACTTAGGGTTCTCTCAAGGGACTGATAGCCGCAATGGCAGGCTATAGGTGCCCTTAAATAGGCTCCAAACCCCGGGGATTAGGGTTTCATTAAACCGCGTGGACTCGCCGAGTCCACTAATGGACTAGGCGAGTCCGGACGTGAACCCGGGTGAACATCCGCGACCCTACTCGGCGAGTCTTGGCTCCAACTCGCCGAGTTCCTCCACAAAATCCAAAATAATTAAATAAAATAATATACCTAGGAAATCAGGATGTTACAATTCTCCCCCACTAGAATCAGACTTCGCCCTCGAAGTCTCACTCTGGAAACAACTCCGGATGCTGCTCACGCATCTCGCGCTCCGGCTCCCAAGTAAGCTCTGACGCTTTCCGGTGTTGCCAATGGACCTGCACCAGAGGCACCTCTTTGTTCCTCAGAACCTTGATCTTTTTATCCCGAATAGCCACCGGTTTCTCAACGTAGTTCAGGCCCACATCCACCTGAATATCCTCTAATAGCACTACTGCCGACTCATCGCCTATACACTTTCGCAAGTGGGACACATGGAAAGTGTCATGAATCTGACCTAGCTCTACAGGTAGCTCCAACCAGTAGGCTACCCTGCCTACCCTCGTGATCACCCGAAAAGGACCGATATATCGGGGTCCCAACTTGCCCCTCTTCCTGAATCGGATCACTCCTTTCCAAAGAGAGACCTTCAGGAGTACAAAGTCGCCGACCTGGAACTCGAGCTCGGACCGGCGCCTGTCCGCATAACTCTTCTAACGACTCTAAGCGGTCAATAACCTTTGCCTGACCTGCTATATCTGCTCAGTCATCTGAAGCACGATCTCGGTACTACCCATAACATGCTGCCCGACCTCTTCGCAGCAAATGGGGGTCCGACACCTTCTCCCATACAACAGCTCAAAAGGTGGCATACCAATGCTCGAATGATGGCTGTTGTTGTAGGAAAACTCTGCCAAGGGAAAATACATGTCCCAAATCCCACTGAAATCCAACACACATGCTCGGAGCATATCCTCGAGCGTCTGAATCGTCTGCTCGCTCTGTCCGTCAGTCTGGGGGTGGTATGTGGTACTAAAGTGCAGCCTAGTACCAAATTCGTCATGAAATTTCATCCAGAATCTGGAAGTGAAATGCACATCTCGGTCTGAGACAATCGAGATCAGCACTCCATGCCGTGATACCACTTCCCTCACGTACATCTCTGCCAACTTCTCTGCGGAAGAGCTCTCACTGATAGTAAGGAAGTGGGCGCTCTTTGTCAACCTGTCCATAATCACCCAAATTGCATCGACTCCCCTAGCAGTACTTGGTAATTTGGTGAAAAATCCATGGTAATCTGTTCCCACTTCCACTCGGGAACCTCCAATAGCTTCAACTTACCATGCGGTCTCTAGTGCTCGGCCTTAACCCTACGACATATTAAGCACCTCTCAACAAACCACACGATCTCCCTCTTCATACAGGGCCACCAATACTCCCTCTTCAGATCTAAACACATCTTAGTGGCCCCAGGATGGATCGAGAACTTCGACCAATGAGCCTCCTCCATCAAAATGGTATGCGTCCCGCCCACAAACGGTACCCAGATACGATCCTGAAATGTCATAAGCCCCCGGCTATCGGTAACGAACTCCGATACCAACCGGACAACTCGCTCTCTCTTCTGGTTTTCTGATCTCACGGCCTCAGCCTGGGCCCCACGAATGGTGTCCAACACCGGAGCCATCACGGTCAATCTCAAAAAAATATCTCGCATTGGGGCGCTCTCCGCCCTTCGGCTCAATGCATCGGCTACAACATTAGCCTTACCTGGGTGGTATAGGATCTCGTAGTCGTAATCTTTTACCACATCCAACCATCTCCTCTGGCGCATATTCAGGTTGGGCTGATCCATCAAGTACTTCAAGCTCTTGTGGTCCGTGTATATGGTACACCGAACCCCATAGAGGTAGTGACCCCAGATCTTTAGGGCGAACACCACTGCCCCCAACTCTAGATCGTGGGTGGGATACCTCGTCTCATGAGGCTTTAGTTGCTTCGATGCGTATGCTATCACATGCCCTCTCTGCATCAGCAGCACTCCCAACCCCAAGATCGACGCATCACAATACACCACAAAGTCCTCCATTCTTTCTGGGAGGGCTAACACCGGGGCTTCGCATAGCCTCTGGCGAAGTGTCTCGAAGGAGGCCTGCTGCCCTGGGCCCCATGAAAAAGCGACACCCTTCCGGGTCAACCTGGTGAGTGGCACGACGATCTTGGAGAAATCCCTGATAAATCTCCGATAATAGCCTGCCATCCCTAAGAAACTCCTGATCTCGGTGGGTGACCTCGGCACCTCCCAACTCATCACTGCCTCAACTTTCGCCGGGTCGACCAATATCCCTTTCTGGTTAACGAGGTGCCCTAGGAACTGGACCTCTCGCAACCAGAAATTCCACTTGGAGAATTTGGCATAAAGCCTCTCCGATCTCAAAACTCCGAGGATCTCCCTCAAATGCTCCTCATGTTGCTCTCTAGATCTCGAATACACCAAAATGTCATCGATGAATACGATCACCGAGCGATCAAACATCGGCCTGCTCACTCAGTTCATGAGATCCATGAACACTGCCAGGGCATTGGTGAGTCCGAAGGGCATCACCACAAACTCGTAATGCCCATAACGAGTCTTGGACACTGTCTTCTGGATGTCCTCATCTCGCACCCTTACCTGATGATATCCAGACCGTAAATCGATCTTGGAGAACCAAGATGCTCCCTGCAACTGATCGAACAAATCGTCGATCCTCAGCAACGGGTAACGGTTCTTGTCCATCAGCTTGTTCAACTCCCGGTAATCAATGCACATCCGGTGTGAACCATCCTTCTTCTTGACAAAAAGGATAGGCGCTCCCCACGACGAGCTGCTCGGCTAAATAAACCCCTTTCCCAGCAACTCCTGAAGCTGCGAGGACAACTCCTTCACCTCTGGATGTGCAAGGCGATAGGGCACCTTGGCGATAGGCGCGGCCCCCGGAACCAAATCGATACTGAACTCCAGTTGCCTCACGGGAGGCACGCCCGGCAACTCCTCTAGAAATACGTCCGGGAACTCACGCACTATCGGAACCTCATCAACTGACCTCGGTCTCTCTGAATCAACCCGAGTATCCATCACACACGCTACAAAACCTCTACAGCCCTACTATAGACACTGGCTTGCCCTAGCGGCCGAACAAAATGCTGACCGAGAATATGTACCCTCGCCATACACCGTAAGAACTACCCCAATAGGGTCTCGTATGGTCACCAACTGTCGCTCGCAGTCGATAACCGCTCCGAATATGCTCAACCAGTCCATGCCCACGATGACACAAACATCTCCCATCGCAATAGGAACTAAATTAATCGGGAACCCAACACCGAAAATATCGAGTACACACCCTTGGATCACCTCTGTGGCATATACCGCCCTCTCGTCAGCTATGGAAACTCTTAGAGGTCGACTCAACGCCTGACGACTAACATTGATGTGCTGACTAAAAGCCGAAGATACAAAAGACCAACTCGCACCCGAGTCAAATAACACTAAGGCAGGTACAAAATTCACAAGAAAAGTACCTACGCATAACACAATATAAGCACAATATCTCAACATCAAAATAAATACACGAAAGAATACATACCAGCCACGACATTGGGCGCTGCACGGACCTCCTCCGCGGTCAACTGAAAGGCTCTCCCTCGTGCCTTCGGTGCCTCGGCCTTCACTGGCTGGCTCTTAGTAGCTCTGATGGCAGCAGGGGCAGATCCCTGAGATGCTCCCTGTGCTGATCACCGCAGCTGCGGACACTCTGCCTTCCGGTGTCCGGTCTTGTTGTAGTGAAACATACTGCAAACCCCTTGGGGCAATCCTTGGCCATATGCCCCTCCTTTCCACATTTGTAGCAAGACCTTGCTTGCACACCCCACCGTGGCTCTTGCTGCACTTGCCACAAGTGCGGACCCTTTGGTTCGTTGATCTCGAATCAGCGGGCCTGGCCCGCTTGGCTACCGGATGAGACTGTACCGGTCGCCGATCCCTCCCCTGAGACTCAGCCTCCTCCCTAGCCTCGGTCTCCAACTCTATCTCCTTCTTCCGGGTATTTGCCTGAAGCTCGACAAATGTCCGATACGTCGAGTTCGCCACGAACTCTCGTATATCCCTCCTCAAAATGCTCAAATATCGGCTCATACGTGCCTGCTCGGAGGACACATGCTCTGGGCAGAACATCGCCTGCTCATGAAACATACTGCAAACCCTTTGGGGCAATCCTTGGCCATATGCCCCTCCTTTCCACATTTGTAGCAAAACCTTGCTTGCACACCCCACCATGGCTCTTGCTGCACTTGCCACAAGTGTGGACCCTCTGGTTCCTTGATCTCGAATCAGCGGGCTTGGCCCGCTTGGCTACCGGATGAGACTGTACCGGTCGCCGATCCCTCCCCTGAGACTCAGCCTCCTCCCTAGCCTGGGTCTCCAGCTCTATCTCCCTCTTCCGGGTATTTGCCCGAAGCTCGACAAATGTCCGATACGTCGAGTTTGCCACGAACTCTCGTATGTCCCTCCTCAAAATTCTCAAATATCGGCTCATACGTGCCTGCTCGGAGGACACATGCTCTGGGCAGAACATCGCCCGCTCATGAAACATCCTCGTAATCACGGTAACAGACTCAATACCCTGCTTGAGGGTCAGAAACTCCTAGGCCAAATGCTCCCTCTCCACCTGGGGAAAGTACTCATCTCGGAACATAGCAGTGAACCTCTCCCAGGTCACTACAGCAAGCTCAGCAGGCGTATAGTGTTCCGTCACAAACTTCCAACAATCCTTCGCTCCCAAGCGAAGCTGGTTCAGCGCGAACCGAACTCTCAAATGCCCTGGAGATGAGCAAGTAAAGAAACACCCCTCTATGTCTGAAATCCACCTCATCGTCGCAATCGGATCCTGGGTCCCGTCAAACTCTGGTGGTTTTGTGTTGCTGAACTCTCGGAACAGCAACGCATCACCACCCTGCGGCCTAGTCGTAGCTATAGCTGTTGTGGCTGCAACAACAACAGCCTCAGAAAGTGCAGCGTACTTGTCATCAAATGTCTCTATCAGCGTGGTCTTGATAGACCCGAACATCTCTGGTATCTCTGCCCTAATGGCTGCAGCCACCTCCTCCTGGATGATCCTTTGGATCTCCTCATCACTCGTACCGCTGGTCCCTGGTGTGTGGCATGTCCCAACCATGATCTCCCTCTCTCTGAAATACAACACAAGAATAAATTCCAGGGACTCGCTCGAGTATGCTCACACTCGAATACTCCACCCTACTTGTCCCTTGGTACTCCAAGGATTCTTACTTGGACTGTGCACTGACCCGGTGTCTTTAGTAGTACGGGCCCAATACTACCGTCCACACCGTATCATCATTCACCCCAAGTCCTCCTCCCAGAGTCTCAAATCACAAGTACTCTACTCTCTCTAATCATTTGATACTCGCTAGCAGATCTCTCATAACCTCCTCACTGCTACCTAAACACTCTGAAGTATTCCTAGCAGCAAGACTCCTAGACTCAGGCATCACATATGAGGCCACCCTAGTCCTAATAAGAATACCTAGTCTACTCTAGCATGCATAGCATAACTCATCATATAACATATCACATCATATCTTATAACACTTATCGTAATGGTATTTTGGGAAATCACCGTTCGGGCGCTGGCTGTTCGTACACACGACTCTGCTCTGTTTGTCTCTTAAGTTCTCTCTTTTTTTTGAAAACTTATTTTATTATCAAAATTTCCTCAAATCCTCAGTTTGAGTTCAGATACGCCCGAAAGTGCACCCAAATCCCTCAAACCAAGGCTCTGATACCAACTTGTAACACCGTAAAAATTAAAACAATTTTTTCGCATTTTCAAACACATTTTTACAAACTCATTCATTCATAAAATATCATAGTATCACGTCTTTGTTTCACAAAATATCTCCCAAGATCAAAATACATAAAATCCCGTGTGTATGTACGAATCAAGCCGGCGCCTTCCCTCGGTCATCACTGGTACCTGAAACACATAACACGTAACACTGTAAGCATAAGCTTAGTGAGTTCCCCAAAATACCACTCTAACACATAATCGCCACTCGAGGCTGTAACTCTGTCGACTCTCTGGTTAATGTGTCTAAGTGGGGCCCTCCAGCCCCAACTCTCTGTGGGCCCTCTGACCCTAACTCTAGGGACCCGAAAGTCCCAACTCTATAACTCTGAATCATGCATATCACATATCACAATAAATCACAACACATAAATAACATGCAAATACACTGGCATATAACTCAATAGTACTTTGTCACATAACTCTGTTACCACACTAGGTAAAGTATAGTGAGAAGACTCACCTTAGGCGTCTTGGTAAATCTCTGACTCGATGGAAAATATTGCCTAGCCTCCTCCTATTCACATAAATAAATACTCTTATAAATATAACTCTCGAGACTAGACTCAACCTGCCATTGGCACCCTCAGAAGGGTAAAAGACTATTTTACCCCCCCTTTTGTCACAAGGACTCCATTAATGACCAAACCCTAAAAGTCAAAAAAAGTCAACGGTCACACTTTGACTCTACTCGCCGAGTGCACCCTGGTGACTCAGCGAGTTCACACATGTCCTCTAACTCTTTGTCCCGCTTGACACGCCGAGTCCTTCCCTATGCTCGACGAGTCATACCAGGCATGAATCGCGTGGCCACCCCGACTCAACTTGCTGATTCTCAAGAACAACTCGGCGAGTACCTCCTTGAACTCCAGTCCTCTAACCCCCTCCTGACTCACTAAGTCATCCCCCAACTCGGCAAGTCTACTCACTGAGCAATTTACGTGAAACCCTAACCCTACTCGCCGAGTCCCAAGAACAACTCGACGAGTTCATGCCATGTACAAACTCTACTGACCTCCTGAGGTCATATTTGTTTCCCCAAACCATAGATTTGGCCTCCCCAAGCATGAATGTCACGTAAAGTTCGAAACTTGATGCTTGTATAACCACAACAAGGCATCAAAAGGACATTTAGTCCCAAAAATGGCAACCTAAGTCCAATAACCCCAAACTGATCCATAAAGCTACAAGGGTTATGGTCTCTGGACCTCTTTGAGTCCAGATCCAAGGCACAACCTCGAAGAGGGACCATTTGGTCCACATAATCACTCTCCAAAGGGGTTAGAAAACCCTAACTCTAATGATCAACACCAAAATTGAAGGAGGTTCGAACTATTACCTCAAAATGAAGTCTCTGAACTCTAGAACTGCTTGAATCGCACCTCCTCTTTGCTCTTGTCACCTTCTTCTTGCTAAACCAAAGGTACATGGATCAAAAAGTGACTTCTTCTCCCTCACAACGATTTGGCTCACTTAGGGTTCTCTCTAGGGACTGGTAGCCGCAATGGGAGGCTATAAGTGCCCTTAAATAGGCTCCAAACCTGGGGGATTAGGGTTTCATTAAACAACATGGACTCACAGAGTCTGGACGTGAACCCGGATGAACATCCGCGACCCTACTCGGCGAGTCTTGGGTCCAACTCGCCGAGTTCCTGCACAAACTCCAAAATAATTAAATAAAATAATATACCTAGGAAATCAGGATGTTACACTGCAACTATCCGAGCAGAGATTCCGGAGATGTTTAGGTCTATCAAGATAACCTTGATTCAGATGTTTAAAGGGTGATACGCTGCTACCACTGAGGCAGCTGCTGTCGCGGCCACTGTAGTCGTCGCTGCTGCTAGGCCACAGGGAGGTGACTCGTTACTGTTCCGAGAGTTCAGCAACATCAAGCCATTGGAGTTTGATAGGACGCAGGATCCGATTGCTGCGATGAGGTGGATCTCTGATATCGAGGGGTGTTTTTACACGTGTTCCTGTCCCAACAATTTGAGATTTTGTGTTGCGCTGAACCAGCTTCGCTTGGGAGCGGAGGACTGGTGGAAGTTTGCGACAACTGGCTTTACCAATGCAGATCATGCTGTAGTGAAATGGGATAGGTTTGTTCAGATGTTTCGAGACGAGTATGTTCCCCCGGTGGATAGGGAACGTTTGGCGTAGGAGTTTCTGTCTCTCAGGTAGAAGACAGAGTCAGTGACTGAGATCTCGAGGATGTTCTATGAGAGGGTGATTTTTTTCCCTGAACACGTTTCCACCGATCAGGCACATGTGAGCCGATATCTGAGCATACTAAGGAGGGATATACGAGAGTTCGTGGCGAACTCGTCATACCGGACATTGGCCGAGCTTCAGGCCAATGCCAGGAGGAGGGAGATTAAGCTTGAGTTACAGACCAAGGATGATGAGGAGGAGTCCCGGGGGAGGGACCGGAGAACAGTGTAGTTGTTGCCGGTGACGAAGCGGGCCAAGCCCGCTAATTCCAGAGTTGGGGGCCAGAAGGGCCACACTTGTGGCAAGTGCGGCAAGAGTTACGAGGGTTCTTATCGTACGGGGATCTGTTACAAATGTAGCAAGGAGGGGAACATGGCGAGGGATTGCCCCAAGGGATTTTCGTTTTGCTTTCATTGCAACCAGACCAGCCACTAGAAAGCCGAGCGCCCCCAGCTAGTGCAAGGATCAGCGCAGGTATCTGCACCTACTTTTATGTGTGCTACTGAGATCCGTCCAGTGAAGGCCGAGACACCGAAGGTTCATGGGAGAGCTTTTCAGCTGACAGCGGAGGAGGTCTGTGCATCACCTGACATTGTGGCCGGTACATATTCTTATTTTATTCTTTGAGCTATTTGGTACTTATATTGTGATTATTTATAGTTATTTTTTTGTGTGTTATGTGCCTTCCTTGGTGTTATTTGACTCGGGTGCGAGTCGGTCATTATAATGTTTAGTTTTTATTCATCACCTTAGTATCCGTCGAGAGGCATTGAGTCGACCTCTTAGAGTTTCCATAGCTGATGAGCATTCGGTGTTTGCGATTGATGTGATCCGAGGATGTGTGCTTGATATTTTCGGAGTTGAGTTTCTGCTAGATCTGGTGCCGATCGCGATGAGGGATGTCTGTGTCATCGTGGGCATGGATTTGTTGAGTCAATTTGGAGCTATGATCGACTGTGAGCGCCAGCTAGTGACTATACGAGACCCTAGTGGGGGAGTACTTACGGTATACGACGAGGGCACTAGATCTGGATCAACGTTATGCTCTATTGCCAGGGCGAGGCAGAGTTTGCAGCAGGGATGTACGGGGTTTCTTGCGTATGTGTTAGATGCTCGGGCTTCTGTGGAGAGATCTAGTTCTCTCTTTGAGGTTCTGATAGTGTGCGAGTTTCCAGATGTTTTTCCCGAGGAGTTGTCGGGTGTGCCTCCCTAGAGTCAGGTAGAGTTTCGGATTGATTTGGTGTCAGGTGCAGCTCCTATTGCCAAGGGACCCTATCGCCTTGTGCCACCAGAGATGCAGGAGGTATCCTCACAGCTCCAGGAGCTGCTGGGGAAGGGGTTTATCAGGCCGAGTAGTTCGCCGTAGGGAGCCCCGATCCTTTTTGTAAAGAAAAAGGATGGTTCACACCAGATGTGCATTGATTACCGGGAGTTGAACAAGTTGACGGTCAAGAACCGTTACCCACTTCTGAGGATCGATGATTTGTTTGATCAGTTGCAGGGGGCATCTTGGTTTTCCAAGATGGATATGAGGTCTGGGTATCATCAGATGAGATACCGCAAGGAGGATGTCCAGAAGACGGCCTTTAGGATGCGTTATGGGCACTATGAGTTTATGGTGATGCCTTTCAGGCTCACCAACGCACCGGCGACATTCATGGACCTCTTGAACCGGGTGTGCAGGCCCATGTTGGATCGTTCTATGATTGTGTTCATCGATGATATTTTGGTATATTCGAGGACCAGAGAGCAGCATGAGGAGCATCTGAGAGAGATTTTAGGTATACTGAGGTCGGAGAGGCTCTATGCCAAGTTCTCTAAATGTGATTTCTGGTTGCGAGAGGTCCAGTTCCTGGGACACCTCGTTAGAATGGTATTTTGGTCGATCCGGCCAAGATTGTGGCAGTCATGAGGTGGGAGGTTCCGATATCCCCCACCGAAATCAGGAGTTTTCTAGGACTGGCCGGGTACTATCAGAGATTTATCATGGATTTCTCTAAGATTATCGTCCCACTCACCAGTTTGACTTGGAAGGGTGTCGCATTTATTTGGGGTCCCGAGCAGCAGACCTCATTCGAGACCCTTCGCCAGAGATTGTGCGAGGCTCCCGTGTTGGCCCTCCCGGAGGAGATGGAGGATTTTGTGGTTTTCTGCGACACATCTATTACGGGTATGGGTGTGGTTCTGATGCAAAGCAGGCATGTGATAGCGTACGCATCGAGGCATTTGAAGCCTCATGAGACGAGATATCCCACCCATGATCTGGAGTTGGGGGCAGTAGTGTTTGCCCTCAAGATCTGGCGTCACTATCTGTACGGGGTTCGGTGTACCATATACACAGACCACAAGAGTTTGAAATATCTTATGGATCAGCCCAACCTTAACATGAGATAGAGGAGATGGTTGGATGTGGTGAAAGATTACGACTGCGAGATCCTGTACCATCCGGGCAAGGCTAATATGGTAGCCGAAGCCCTGAGTCGTAGAGCAGAGAGTGCTCTGATCCGAGACATTTGTATGAGGATGACAATGATGACTCTAGTCTTTGATACCATTCGAGAGGCCCAGGCGGAGTGGTGAGACCAGAGAACCGCAAAAGCGAGCAGGTGATTAGGCAGGTGTCCGAGTTTGTGACGGACAGCCGCATGATTATGACCTTTCAAGGAAGGATTTGGGTTCCCTTTACAGCGGAGCACGACGTGTACTAATGGAGGAGGCACACGAATCGAGATTTTCAATCCACCATGGGGCCACTAAGATGTATTTGGACCTAAAAAGAGACTATTGGTGGCCATGTATGAAGAGGGATGTGGCTTGGGTAGTCAAGAGGTGCTTGACCTGTCGCCGGGTTAAGGTCGAGCACCAACGTCCGCATGTCAAGTTGTAGACACTAGAGGTTCCCCAGTGGAAATGGAAACAAATTTCCATGGATTTTATCACCAAGTTGCCGAGGACCGCACGGGGCGTCGACGCGATTTGGGTGATTCTGGACCGGTTGACAAAGAGCGCTCACTTCCTTGCTATCGGTGAGAGCTCTTCTGCTGAGAGGCTGGCAGAGATATATGTGAGAGAGGTGGTGGCTCGGCATGGAGTGCCAACATCTATAGTTTCCGATGGGGATGTGCGTTTTACTTCCAGATTCTGGAAGAAGTTCCACGAGGAATTGGGAACAAGATTGCATTTTAGCACAACCTACCACCTACAAACAGATGAACAGAGTGAACGGACGATTTAGATGCTAGAGGACATGCTTCGAGTGTATGTTATGGATTTTGGTGGAAGTTGGGACACATACCTATCCCTAGTTGAGTTCTCTTACAACAACAACCACCATTCCAGTATCGGGATGCCTCCTTTTGAGCTCCTTTATGAGAGGAGGTGTCGGACCCCCATCTGTTTGGGAGAGGTAGGTCAGCGAGTGATGGGTGGCACTGAGATAGTGCTCAAGACGACTGAGCAGATTCAACAGGTAAGACAGGGGTTACTGACGGCTCAGAGTCGCCAGAAGAGTTATGCAGACAGGTGACAGTCCGAACTCGAGTTTCCGGTTGGAGATTTCGTTCTCCTGAGGGTATCCCCGTGGAAAGGGGTAATACGGTTCAGGAAGAGTGGCAAGTTGGGGCCCCGATTCATCAGCCCTTTTAGGGTGACCGCTAGATTGGGTAAGGTAGCATATCGTTTAGAGCTACCTGCGGAGTTGAGCTAGATCCATGACCCCTTCCACGTGTCCCAACTAAGGAAGTGTGTGGCCGACGAGACGACAGTGGTACCACTAGAGGATATTTAGGTGGATGCAAGCCTGAATTATATCGAGAGACCTATCACGATTATGGTCTGAAAGGTGAAAGTGTTAAGGAACAAAGAGGTTCCCCTGGTTCAGGTTCAGTGGCAACATTGGAAGGGGTCCGAGATGCGGGAGCAGCATCCGGAGCTATTTGAGGAGCATGACTTCGAGGTCGAAGTCTGATCCTAATGGGGGAGAATTGTAACATCCCGACTTCAGGTATACCTCAAGAACCTTGATCTTTTGAGCTATTGTCATTTTTGGCCTTAAGTTATAAAAGAGTGAAAACGAGTACGTGGGGCGTACCTGAGGGTCGCTTATCGTACTCGTCAGCGTGCATGAAACGTAGAGACCACCTAGTACGTTGGGCGTACTCGTGGGTACGCTGGGCGTACTAGGCCCAGAATGCAACCCTAATTTGGGGTGAGTCCCCTATATAAGGAACATGATGGCCTCATTTATGGCCACCATTTCCAGAGAGAAAACCCTAAGAGTGCCGTTATCTCCATTCTAGAGCTTGTCTGTGTGTGTGTTTGAGCTTTGAGAGGGTGTTTGTGTGGTTTTGAAGAAAAGAGAAGGCCTTGAAGAAGGAGAGTTAGAGTCTAAGCTTCTAGACCTGAGAAAATCTCGTTGGGAAGCTTCACTTTGAGGTATAAAGTTTTAGACTTTGCTTTTTCTTTCTTGAGTATGTTGTGATGAGCATTTTAGGGTTTTGTCTCAAAAAGGTGGAGTCTTGATAAGATCTTGAACTCCAGAGTCTAGGACCAACCCTTTTGAGTGTATGAGTAGTGTTATGTCATAAAAATCCAATCTTTGTTGGTGAAAGCACTCCATGCATGAGTTATGAGACCCTTGGGACAAAAGAGTGTATTTTTGGAGGATGGAGACTTTTCAGCCATGCAAAGGCTTAAAGTCAATGAATTTATGGATTAATAGGCATTAGAAGGTCCAGATCTGAGATATGAGCTTATGTCTTAACTGATGAAGACCATGAGTATGAGTAGAGCAAAATTGGGGTGTACGTTGGGCGTAACCCCCAGTACGCGCCGCATAGGGGCCGAGCACCCAGATTCTGGATAGCATCCGAGTACGGCCAGCATAGGGAGTTGGAATGCTCAGCGTACTCCATGCTGTTGATTTTTTGAGTTTTAGGGTTTTGGTCAAGATTGAGGACTATTAAGCTTTGGAGCGGTAAAATGGTACTTTACCCTTCTGTGAGTTGTAAAAGGGTTGGTCTAGCTTCTTGAGGGCCAATATTAATTAGAGATAATTATTATGGGTTAGGCAGAGGCTAGACCGGTGGGTAGAGATCAAGATCCCGAGTGCGAGATTTTCATTCATTAGCTTACGAGGTGAGTCTTCTCACTATACTTACCTTGAGTGGTAAACTTTATGTGTGACCAGAGGGTCTTATGTGCATGAGTTGTGTAATGAGATATCCTGCTATGTATTTGTGTTATGTTTTTTGTGTATTATTTGAGATGTCGAGTTAAAGGGATCAGAGGGTCCATCTGAGTTGTGGGATCAGAGGGTCCCACTGAGACACATCGACCAGAGGGTCTTATTGAGTTATAGCCTCGAGTGGCTAATGTGCTATGTGTGGTATTTTAGGGAACTCGCTAAGTTTTATGCTTACCGTGTTATGTGTTATGTGTTTCAGGTAGCTCTGAGGATTGCGACAAGGCACCAGGATGATCGTACACACCGGCAGGAGATTGTTATTTTTATGATTCTGGGATTTTGTTTTATTTGTTGACATTGATGCATTTGTGATTTGAGAATTATGAAACGAGTTTTTATTGTGTTTAAAAATGAATAAATTGTTTGAAAATTTTCTTCCTTACATCTAGGCTTCTAAGAGAAAAGATAGGATCTTTATACATCCTTTTTGCTGCCAAATGATGATCTTGTTCTAGATCCTTGAGCTCAAGGTACTCAAGTTCTTCTCCTTAAACTTCTCTAGCTTCTTCCAACCTTTCTTCACAAAAATGAGCTCAAGAAGGTCAAACACACACACAATGGAGTATAAGGTGGATTAGGGTTTTCTGAGGGTGAGGGACAGGTGAGGAGGCCAAAGGGGAGGCTATAATGGGGTATTTATATGTCTTAAACCCTAAAAATTAGGGTTTGGCATCTTCCCGCATACGTTAGGCATACCTCTAGGTACGCTGCGCGTACGCCCCAAGTCCCTCGAATCCAATGTGGCCACTACGTCATGCGTACTCCAGGTTACACCCAACGTACGTCTTATGGACGGATGTTATAAGGTGAGAGTGGACACCAATTAAACTGCCATTTTATAGACAATAACTTATACCCCTCTTATAGATCGGCTTCGTGAATGAGGCCTACTAACGGTAAGACTGAATTTACTCTTATACATATATATAAATATTAAACCTATAATATTATAATAGTATAAGGGTTGAATTTTAAACTTTTAAAATTCTACGGTTTGGATCTAAATGTTTCAAAGTAGGACTTTCCATTTACAAATTCTAAAACTTGAGGTCAAGTTTTGAACTATTCAAAAACTTTTGGAATCCATAACATAAGAGTTTAATATTGGTTTTAATGAAAAGACTCTAGAAAATCCATAACTTGAGGACAAGTTACAGAGTTCAAAAAACATTTATGAAAAGGACTCTTCATGTTCCATAACATGAGGACAAGTTATGGATGACATAAAATCATTTAATATGACATTTAAAAATGAGACTCTTCACATTCCATAACTTGAGGACAAGTTACGTAATTCATCAAAAACATTTAGATCAACTATTGTAACTTACAAAATCAAACAATTTGTCTATTATCTGAATTAAATTCATAAGAACAAGACAATTTATATCAAAAAATTTCATGTAATTAGCCTAACCATATAAACTAATACAAAGCATGAAAATTTGATAATTATCTTTTAAATTGGATAAGCATGATCATTACTACATCAAAAACAGTTTATAAGTTCAAAAACAGTTTAGGGTAATGATCTTAGTCCAATTCCAGCCTTAGAACTCGAAAATCTGCATTCTGGAGCACCAACTCGTCGAGTGCATGAACTGACTCGGCGAGTTTGTTAGTTTTGTGAGGGGAATCCGTGACTTCCCCAGTGGACTTAACGATTCCACTGTCCAGAAAGTAGAAAATCGATTTTTTATGCTTTTGAAAGCAAGTAGCATCAAGTATATTGGAAAACAACCGTAGGCTCTGATACCACTGTTGGGTTTTGACAATTCTTACACTTCTCTGGTTTACATGCAACCCTAGATGCTTTGGATCTATGTTTTCTCTAATATACATGCAATATTGTTTCCAAAACATTAAGCCTACAACTAGCATACAAATGACATAAACATCATAGAAATGAGTTATAGAATGACCTATTTGTTGTAGCTTGTAGTTTTTGTTGGAATAGTGCCTAAGGCTGCAACTATATTAGGCAAGTATTTGACCCGGTTGTGCATGGTCCTTTTGGGTTGCCTTCACCATAGCAACTTGATAGGATGATTTTTTTAAGAGAGATTAAATATTATTAATATATTATGAGAATAATATAAAGAATAATAATATTGTTATTTGATTAATATAAGTCATAGAATTAATTAGAATTAATTTGGTGACTTAAAGAGATTAATTAAATAAGAGGGTATAAACTATCAATTGTTTGATAGTTAAACTTTAGACTATAAATCCATATAGATATAGATGGGACGGATTCTAGAAGCTAAAGGATAGCTCAAATCGTCCATTTCTTATCTAAGGAATGGATTTGGATAGCCTTAAGAGAAGATTATCTAATTAGGGTTTAGGTTGTAACCCTTAAGGAGTCTACAAGTATAAATAGACACCATGGCTAAGGGAATTCGGTACTTCACCTAAAAAGAGAAGCCCTGGCCAAATTCCTCCCCTCTCCTCTCTCCCAAATCATCTTCCTTGCTACTTGATGTTTGTAAGCCATTAGAGGAGTGACAATTGTGACTCTAGAAGCTCCAAGACAACAAGATCAACAAGGAATTCAAAGGTATGGTTCTAGATCTGTTTCCATGTTGTTATTTAACCTAAATAGTCATTAGAAGTCTTGGATTGAAAGCATGTTTAATTAGAAAGCCTAGATCCAAGCATTAGGGTTTTGCATGCGCACATAGGAAAGTTCTTATGGCTAAAACCCATCAGTTTTGGCCTTTATGAACATAGCACAAATAGTATGAATGCCTCAAATGGAATCACAACACACCTTTGGACAAAGTTTGATTTTTGAGAGAATATCCTCACACCAAAATTGGCTGAATGATCTTTCAAGAACTAGTACCCGTCTAGTAGCCAATTTTAGATGCTAAGGGGCTTCTTATATAGTGTGGCAAGATTAGGGTTACACCATGTAAACCCTAATGTGTATGACCTTCCATATTCATTAGGCTCCATGGGTTGTCACATGGGTTTAGCCCAACCTAAGGAATCATGGATCATTGGCCCACACCATAAGAATGAATGATTTATCAATCAATCCCCAAATATTTAATTAGTGTCTTTTGATCACAAAATTAATTCCAAACTAATTCTTGATCAATAATAATTAAGTAATATGATTTCATATTAATATATTATAACTTATATTATATTAACAAATCATAAATAACCTCTTCTCAAAAGTCCATCCTATCAAATTGACCTGGTGATATGCAACCCAAATGGACCATGCTACTCTCGGGTCAAGTACATACCGATTATAGTTATGGACTTAGACACAAATAAAACAGATGTAATTTCCCTAAAATATCAAGTAAACAAATTTCATTTTAAGTAACCCAAAACATTCATTCATTTGTTCAAAAGACAATCAAACTGTAACGTGTTCTCAAATATCAGAGTGATTCATAAAAAGATAATGTGGAATCAAACTCCAGGGGATACAGAGCAATCAAGTCAGGCCCTTCCCTTTTGAGCCAGAAGTACCTGAAACATTTAAACACCAAAACCATAAGCATAAAGAATAGTAAGTTCCCGAAAATACCACAAACCATACATAACATCTGGCCCCACCCACATAACGGGCCCCGCCCAACATACATGCAAGAGTCACAATGACAACTAGCATCCTACATAGTATAGTGAAAAGACTCACCTCACACTCAAATAGGATCAACCACAACTCGAACTAATCTTGGAATGGGTGCTACAACCCACCAATCGAATATCGAAGATTAATCCTTAATCTACAGTCCACACTAGCTATTTGACCAAAGTCAACCAGATAAAATGTAAATTTTCAAATTCACCCCAAATGATCTCCACGTCGTGGCAGCCTTACAACAAAACAGTCTTGACCAAACTAGCCACCACATCATAGCAAGCATGCCACCATGTCTTGACAACTAAACAGGGAGTGGTAAATAGATTAAGCTCTTATCCTTTTACTCTAAGAGCTCCAAAGGTCATATCTAAATCTCCTCAAGGTTTTGATGGATAACGTTTCCAATGTATCCATTAATACATTCCGATAAGTCAATGCCTTTAATCCTAAGATCTTAATGGTGGCACCAAAAGCATGGACACAAACTAGGTCACACAAGACTACTTTCCAACCAACACCATGGTCTAGAAGCTAGATAATGCTCTTAAATGCTCTGGAATTCACCCAAACTACAAAGATAGGAAGATTGGGACTAGAAAAGCTCATAAAATGACCTTGTTTATTATAGCTTTAGATCTAAAGCTATAATAAACAAGATCATTTTTTATTCAATAATGAACTGAGAACTTTGTTCATATAAGAGACATAATTAAGACATGTGATCGTCAAAAAAGTTATGCTGATACAAGATGCAAGCTATCAGGATTCCAACAAGGAGACTGGGTTATCTTGAAAGTATCTCCTTGGAAATGTGTTATATGATTTGGAAAGCGGGATAAGATTAATACATGATACATAGGACCCTTCAAAATTTTGGCACAACTTGGCCCTGTAGCCTATTGATTCATGTTGCCTCATGAACTTAATATTCTACTTGATACTTTTCATGTCTCAAACCTCAATAAGTATTTTTCCAATTACACTCTTGCTACCCCTATCGTTAAAATGCAAATCAACTGTGAGTTTCACTTTGTAGAAGAACAAGCAGAAATTATGGATCGAGAGATCAAAAGGTTATAACAAAGTAACATCCCCATAGTGAAAGTCTAATACAAATCTAGGCGAGGACTAGAGTTTACTGGGGAATGCAAGGACCATATGAAACACAAATACCCCCAACTGTTCGATAATGCCCTGGCTACAAGCAGTGCAAGCCAAATTTTCAGACGAAGTTCTTTTAGCATGGGGAGAATGTGATAACTATGAAAATCAAGTCAACATTCATCGAACACAATCACTTTGAATACATATGTAATAGAGCTAAGGTAATATATACAAATCATTTTGGTGCAAATAAATTGTTATATTTTGAGATGCATTTAGGGCATGTTTGATACCCATCTGACTTGGTTTGTATGACTCGGTAAGATTGGAAGAACTTGCTGACTCTCCCAAAAGACTATCCTACCCTCTATTCTCTGGTGACCTAAAAGAAAGAGTGCCCAAAAATAGATGCCTCCTCCAGACGCCTCCATCGATAGCTCCCTCCTAATTGTTGCCATCTCCCTTCAGATCTCCTCCCTACGTTCCTTTTCAGAGCCTTAAAAAAGCTACCTTCTCATCTTCTTTCAGCGATAACAAATATTCTTTGAGATTGACGATTTGTTCCTGCCCTCCATCGATCGACACTCCTCTTCTCATCACTCATCAGGTACACTGATCTTCTCTTTCACCTGCATTTTCTTTTTTTTTTGTTTCGATTTTTCTGCTCTGTTGATGTTTTTTGTTTCGATTTTTCTGCTCTGTTGATGCATTGTGTATATGTGATTGGAGAATATGGGTACAACATTAAAAGCATACTGATGGAATAATATGGTGTTAAGTATTTCCATGGAAAGCTACTAAATTGATGTTTAATGTTGAAATGTCATAATAACATACTTTTTGTACTTGATTCATACAATTTGAGGGTGGTTTAATTTTCTTTTGTTGATGATAAGTACTCAAGAACAAAAGCCTAGTGGATTGCTTTATTTGATCATTGATGGTTGATAATAGAGTCGTTTGCATCTTTTTTTGCTTGATAACATGCCATCTTGTTCGCTCTCACCGCGAAGAAGTAGAAAATGCATATTAATGTCAAGTAAAAGTATGCATCATTTGTTCCAAGAGTTGATGGTCCAACGATTTTTTATTTTTATTTTTATAGTAAACATGTTGTTCCTTACGAATGCAGATTATGAAAATATGTTTTTTATATATAGAAAAACAATTCATTGTAAAAATATGTGTTTTATTTGAAGAAATATGTGGATTGAGTACAATTCATTCAATGATAGATTCCTTTTATAATTTTTATTTGGATTTTTAAATGATTTGTGCGTAATTTATATTTTGTATGACAATTTGTATGTTTTTATAACTCTTCAACAACATCATCCATCACTATATATAGCAGGGTAAAATAGTCATTTTTTCATCAGTTAGCACATTGTGTCAGATATAAAATCAAACAACATGGTATCTTACCCAGTCAGGATTTCTTACCCATACAGCCTTTCCTAATCAATACTTTCTCAGTCAGCAATTATCAAACGGGACCTTAGATTATCAGTGAAATCTGTAATTAGTGTAGATCCTTAACGAGCAAACTTTTTTCATTTTTCATAAGTAATGATTTGTTACATATGATTGAAATATATATATATATATATATATATATATATATATATATATATATATATATATATATATTAAGTATTATTATCCATAGATGATACACTAAACAAAGAGTACACGAAATTACCAAACCATGGACAAAAAGAACATCAAAAACGGAATACATGTGCAAACGTTTTGATTAATCATAGAAAACGAACAAACGAACTTTAGTACACGACCCATAATTGAAATAATGAAACTTAAAAAGTTTTGTTTGGCACTTTAGAATGTGAATTAGCAAATGTGAATAAGTATCCATGTAGCATAAAACGATCTAGTATTTGAATAGAACTCTAACTTCTCTTTCTCATGAAAAACCAACACTGTTACGGATTAGAACGAATCACAACAAGGTAGATCCTACCTTTAACGAAACATCAAATGATTCGTTTGCCTAGCTATCTCATATTTCATAACAACATCTTAATATTCTAAGAAGCGTAATTTAATCTTGTATTTTAAAAGCACTCTAACTTTTCTTGAAAAAAAATCAAACCTCAAGACTGCTACGTGTGGCTTAGAAATGAGCCACACAGAGGATAATCTCGCCACTCGCTTAGAAATGATCTCGGACCTCCAATCTAATAACACTCACCTATATGAAGCCTCACCTCTCACTCTCTCTACATATAACTCTCTCCCACTCTCCCCCTCTCTCTCTCTCTCACGACTTCTAACCATGAGCACCACTGCCGGTAACCCTCCTTTGCAACAGTACCACCGGAACGTGCCAGTGGAAGCCTTCGATTAGCCGCCTACAGATCTGATCAACCACTTGCCAACTGTTGTTGCTCCATCCAACCTTCCTCCGATCATTTGTTATTGACAGCTACCTTTGGTTTCTATTTATGATGCCGACAACTACTATTTCAGGGACCATCGATATTTTCCCAACCAACTTATGACCAAACTCTGCTGATCACTATTCATCTGAAAATTTAACATCCATCCAACAAGTGATACTCTAACCAGGTATTTTTCATACATATTTCTACATTACTTTCATAAATTGATTTTAAGGCTACACTAACCTTCAAGTGAGTTTCACGACCCCTTTTTATAATGGTATAACATTTTCGGTGGAGAATACATGTCAAACTTTTATTTAGTTGTTATTTAAACGCATGTTTATACATACGAATTTGTATTTATTTACACTATCGAACTTATGATTACTAAACTTATGCCTTACAATTATGTTGTCGAAGTTTTACTTGGAAACTTTGGTATATAAGTTAGGGGTTACAACTTTTAGAAGCATTTCACTCACAGGTTTACATGAGACATATTCATTACATAAGTGAATTACTTAGAAGACCCTTGACCTTTAATGGTTAATATTAAGCAAGCGAGAGAGTTATGTATAGATCTATATAGGTGGACAACCCAATATGTGGTTGGTAGCTACAACCTTGACGCTCAATTCATGCCAGGTTATAATTGACTACACATTTACGATGTCCAACGAACCGTAAGGAGGGGCATTATATACAATCAGGAGCTCAATTATAGGGACTCATTGTAACGTTGAGAGTGTACACAATACATTTATATATGAGCAGGGAAACCACTTATATACATTTTGTTGAATGTGCTTTTATTTAAAAGTACATTCGAGTTAAACATTTCATACCTGTAAACTCATGCACATTATATTGACACTCTTTAAAAAAATGTATATTCTTTGGGAATTGAGAAGCTGGGAGTTATACTCATGAAATAATCATGGGATTATAGTCTACCTAGTATAGTATAGTATTGTACTATCATAGTTGCGTATTGTTGAGGAATGTTCTATACTTTCAAATTTTCTAGTGCCCCTAGACTAGGTACTATCTATTTTTCCCATCGGTAATAAAAGTTTCCTACTTTATGTTATATTGTTATTTTTTTCAATGTAGTTAGTGATTGTGATCCATGATGTCGTATCACCGCCTACTTTTTTCGTCGCTAGCTAGGGTGTGACGTTATTTCTCCTAATTTTTCCTCGTTATTCTTTTTCCTTTAACTACTATTTCTACATGATTTATTCCTCTATTTCTTGGTGGCGGGTAGCTTCTAATTTGTTGTATAAAACAAGATGATCGTTGCATCCTTTTGTTGCCATATCTTTGGTTTTCTTGGGCCAGAGCTTTTATGTAAGGCATGCAATTGTCCTTTTGAACATAAATCCTCTCTCCTTGGTCTCTCTTCTTTTTTTGGATGTCGCTTCCTCTTTGTTCATGTAGCGATGAACTATCTCCATCATGTCCTACCATGATTTAGGCGGTTTATCGATAAGATTTTTGAACAAGACTCATGGACATAATCTGTATCTGAAAGTAGCAATAACCATGATATCAACCCTTTCCAGGGCATTTGGAGTTGCTTTATTGAATTGATACACAAAGGCGTGTAATGATTCATTTTCTGGTTGCCTACACCGTAAGATGGTCTAGGTGTCCAATGTATACTTCATTTTATGCATGAAGTGAGCAACAAATTCTTCTCGCAATTGATAGAAATCATGTATACCTTCGGCTGATAAACTTTTGGACCATAATCATGCTGGTTTCGATAATGTAGTTGGAAAAATGATATACAAATATATCTCGTCCATATAATATGCATCCATCATCAATTTATAATTTTCTATGTGGTCGTATGAGCTGCCCGACCCATCAAACTTTGAAATTCCAGGTAGGCTTGTGCCTACTGGCAATTGATATTCTGGTATACTTCTCTGAGTGGTGAAATATCCGACCTCAAAAGCCAATAGTGATTAACATTTCTATTCGTCTCTTGAGATGCATTATTTTTTCTACTTATAGCATCCATTGGATTTGCAACATTGTTTGATTTCCTAGCATGGTTTGAGGAGCATATGTTGGTTGGGGTTGTGGTGACCAAAATTTATGATAGTGTATGTTTGGGAACAGAGGTAGTAGTGGTATGTACGGTTCTCGACCTTGTTGCATCGATGTTATTGTCGTTGTAGATGTTCTTTTAGAAAAGGTGGTAGGACTTGCACACTTAACTCGTTTCTAGAGACCAATTATGATGGTTTTCTAGATGTATTTGGTCCTCCTGTGCTAGACTTGTATGTCATTTTATCCATGACCAATATTGCTTGTCTAGCCTTTTTTTCCTTTTGATGGTGATTATGTATTTGGTTCCCCTTCAGTTTGAACATGCACCTGAGAAGAATTATGCACCATTGGTCGAGATGGAATAACCATTGGTGGTGTAATGTTTGGTGTTGTCTCCATAATTTAGGTGAATGTTCGGTTTAAGCTAATTAGGTTGAAGGGAGAGTCTGATAAGCGACGTGAAATTTTTTGTTTTTCTAGCATGTTTAATACGGATGGTGCCAATGTTTCTACATAACCTTCCGGATGCCTGAAAGTTGATTAGAAGTCTCATCATATATTGAACATTTAGGGCGGTATGATGTAAGAGGTAGAAAAATGCTAGGTTAGAAATTGATGCCAAGGGATGGACCCAAGTATTTCTCTTTGGTGCCTAAGTTAGATGTCAATTATGAGTACTATAAAAATTGCTTAAATTGAGAAAGTTATGCTCTTACCGATGTGCATCGAGGTTCTTATATACAGGTGGGACGATCTAGGTTCTTGCTCATTTAACCAGCTGGTGCATTTTTCTATCGGTTGCAAGGATAGAAGCCTTTAGTATAATAGTATTACATTTTATGTGTTTCTTGGGAAGTTGCATAAGGATTTGTGCGGGTTATTTTCTTACAATAATGTATTGTTTCCCGACTTACGTAACTAGTTTACTTTTGATAAGGATAGCCGGTTTGATAAGTCACGGGCTTATTGTGTTAAGCCGAACTTCTTTTAGTGACATTATAATGTTTCCGTATATGGACTAGCCCCCATATACCATTATGTAGACATCAACTATTGTCAATTGTAGCTGTTGTGTTTAGGGGTTGAATATGTTGACAATATCCTAATTACATGTACACTCACATGTAAGGCTAGAGACTGATGTTTTCAGTAATGTGGAATTCTTTTTACTTACTTTTTCTTATGTTAGTGAACTAGTCAACTACGCTGCAAATTAAGGGCACCACCCTAGAAAGAGAAAGCTATTGTTATATAAGATGATTTAGAATTTTTCGAATAGGAAGTGATTCGTAGACAATAATGTGGGTTGAGTAAATTACACTGTAACATCCAAAAAATATGGATAAAATTTTGTTTTTAGTTTCATTCAAATCACATGAAACTAATATCAAAATAGGTAAAAGAGTATCATAGTAACATGTTATGAGAGTACAAATATCCAAAATCACTAAATGCGGAAAACATAAGGTGATGCGGTGCAATCAGGCCGGGCCCCTTCGTTTTGAAATGGAAGTACCTGAAAAATAAACTGAAAACTGTAAGCATAAAGCTTTGTCAGCTTTCCAAAAATACCACATACTAAACAAACATACTGCCAAGCATATCTAGGTGCTTGCTTGCGCCTTCGGTCTATTTCAACCAGATACTATCAAGCATATATGGGTGCTTGCCTACCCCATCGGTCTACTTCAACTTCATATTATCAATCATATATAGGTGCTTGCAATGCCCTTTGGTGTATTTCAACCAGAGACTGGGTCTATTTCACCCCGTACTACTACCATAGAATATCATAACATAAATTATACAATCATTAAGAAAATATAGGCATAACCGACAATTATCACAAAGACAATCATCACACTACATCATAAACTAGTGGGCGGAATTGGTGTCTTTGACCCATGGACTATGAAGGAAGACTCACCTCAGACTGAAGATATCAAATCGCACTCGGCGGATGACTCGTGAAAACTTCTTCCTAACGTGCAAGCATAAAACCGTAATTAGAAATTAGGCCACATTAATACATAAAGGTCCAAACCCTAGTTCTTGACTTAAGGTAAAAGGTCTCCTTTATTCTTGCCTTAATGGTCCTCCCTCCCCCTTAAGGCCTAAATCCATAAAAAGAAAACCACAAAAAGGCATCTAAGCCCAACTACAAGGCCTCTAAGGCCCAATATGGCCTAAGAACCCCTAACATGGCCTTAAGTCCAAAAATGTCCTGCTACCATCAGGTGGGCCCAAGGCCCAACTTAACCAACTCCAAATGGCCCAACATGATTTGAGCCTAAAATTGTCTAAACCCACAGACTGTGTACGCATGACGTACATGGCTCGTACGCCCAACACATGCTAATGATCAACTGTAATCAAGGCATTGACCCACTACATGCAGTGTACTCTAGATCCAAGTTCAAAATATTGTCTTAAGCCATAAAGTTGCAAATTTTATGCTCTTGCATGCATGGATGGGGCTAAAACAATGAATTAAGTCCATTAGCTCACTTGGATGGTTACTAAAACTTGCATGGTTGAGTCTTAACCACCAAGATCTGATTTTTATGACTCAAAACACTCCCAAGAGTCCAAAAGGATAGTTCAAATGGCCTAGAGGTACTCATACTACAAGAAACCAAACCGTGGGACCAAAAGATGCCAAATTCTACCCTAAACCTAGATCTAAGCTTGTAATGATCAAGGTTCAAACTTTATACCTTTACTAGCCTGGAAATGGTGCACAAGCTCTGGATCTACAAGCTCCTTATTCGCCTTTGCTTCCTCCCAAACTTCATTTTCGTTCAAAACCACCAAACAACACTACAAACAATTGAGGGAACCTCAAAATGCACACAAGGAGGCTAGGATTCAAGATTTTCACTAAAAGGGCAATGGAGGCTAAGAGGGTAAAGGACTTGAGGGACTTAAGGTCTTTAAACAGGGTGCAAACCCAAAAAATTTGGGTTTGCCCCTGGCTCACTTAGGCCCAACGTAAACATGGGTACACCCAGTGTACTCACAATCCTCCAACAACTTTTATTTGAATTAAACATAGAATGAAACAATAACTCATACCTGGCGACTCGAGTGCTACAATTCTCCCCCACTTGAATCACACTTCGTCCTCGAAGTCCGCTGCCAGTAATAACTCTGGGTAATGCTCCCTCATCTCATCCTTCGGCTCCCACGTACATTATGAGCCTTTACGGTGCTGCCACTACACCTTAACCAACTCAACCATCTTGCTCCGCAAAGTCTCTGTCTTCCTATCGAGGATCGCTACTGATCTCTCTATGTAGTTCAGGCATTCGTCCACGAATGTACTCTAATGGAACCACTACCAAATTATTAGCCAAACATTTATGTAGGTGCAAGACATGAAAAGTACACTGCATCTAACTAAACTCCTCTGGTAGATCCAATCGATAAGCTAACCTGCCCACCCGGGCTATAACCTTGAAAGAACAGATATACCTAGGGCCTAATTTGCCCCGCTTCCTGAATCGGATGACACTTTTCCAAGGTAACACCTTTAGGAGAACAATATCCCCAATCTGAAACTTTGAGTCTGATTGGCGCTTGTTGGCATAGCTCTTCTGCCGAATCTGAGTTGTTTGAAGTCTGCTACGAACCTACTGAATCAACCTGGTGGTCCTGAGTACCACCTCAGTACTTTTCATGACTCTTTGACAGACCTCGCCCCAACATATCGGGGTTTTGCATTTCCTCCCATAGAGCATCTCAAAAGAAGGTCGACCAATGCTGGCATGATAACTGTTGTTATACAAAAACTCCGCCATAGGCAAATACATATCCCAACACCCACTAAAATCCGCAACACACACCCGAATCATATCCTCCAAGGTCTGAATAGTCCACTCACTCTGGCCGTCGTTCTGCGGGTGGAAAGCCGTGCTGAAATGAAGACGAGTAACCAACTCATCGTGGAACCTCTTCAAAAATCTGGAAGTAAACCGGATGTCTCTGTCAGAAACCACAGAAACTAGCACCCCATCTTGTACCACAACCTCCCTGATGTATACCCCAAGCAACTTCTCCACATAGATACTCTCTTAAATTGGGATAAAATGTGCACTCTTGGTCAATCGATCCACGATGTCCCAAATCGAATCCACTATGCGCGCAATCCGAGGCAACTTCATAATGAAGTCCATGGTAATCTCCTATTTTAAAACATGATTATCTAACAATTGTAAATTTTCATGAGGTCGATGTTCGGCCTTGACTTTCTTGCAAGTCAAGCAGCTTTCCACGTACCAAGTTACATCCCATGTCACATAGGGCCACCAATAACCAGGACGGATACCCTAGGATAAATGGGGAATCTCTTCTTGTGCGCCTCTTCCATTAAAATTCTGACACACACCACCCGAATATGGAACCCATACTCTCCGACGGAGAGTCAACAACCCTTGGCTATCATGATCAAAGGCAGCCACCTGACCCACTTTATGATCAGTCTTCCGGTGCTCTTCCTTCATAGCCTCAATATGTGCATCTCGAATATGCTCCAAAAGCGGAGTAATCACTGTCATCCTCAAAACAATTTCCTTGATCGGAGTCACGACCGCCTTATAGCTAAGAGCATTGGCCACCACATTCGACTTTCTTGGATGGTAAAGGATCTCACAATCATAATCCTTCACCACATCCAACCACCGACGCTACCTCATATTTTGATTCAGCTGATCCATCAAATACCCCAAGCTCTTGTGATCTATGTAAATAATCAAGCGGACCCCATCGAGGTAATGTCACCAAGTCTTGAGGGCGAAAAGCACAACCTACATCTCCAAATCATGTGTCGGATAGCTCGCCTCATGAGGCTTCAACTGCCTCGAAGCGTATGCAATAACACGACCCATTTGCAATAGGACCACGCCTAACCCGGTGATAGATGCATCACAATAAACCACAAAATCCTTTACACCCTCTGGCAGGGCCAAAATCAGTTCCTCGCACAATATCTGTCCCAGGGTCTCAAATGTTGCCTGCTGTTTAGGCCCCCAATGAAAAGTGGTAGTCTTTTCCTTCAGTTGGGTCGGGGAACTGCTATCATGGAGAAATCCTGAATAAACCTCCGATATTATCCTGTCAACCCAAGGAAACTCCAATTCTTAGATGGAGACCTTGGAATCTACCACCTCATCATGGCCTCAACCTTGGTCGGATCGACAAAAATATCACTCTGGTTGACAAGGTGTCCAAGAAACAGCACCTCACGCAACCATAACTCAAAGTTAGTGAACTTCACATATAGTGTCTGCCTCCTCAGAGTGTCCAACAACTCCCTCAAGTGCTCCTCTTGCAACTCCTGGGTCTTGGAATAGACCCGGATGTCATCGACGAATACAATCACAGACCGATCCAGCATTGATCAGCACACGTGGTTCATGAGGTCCATGAACGGTTATGGAGCATTCCTGAGCCCAAAGGACATCACCATGAACTCGTAATGACCATAATGAGTACGAAAGGTTGTCATCTTGATGTCATCCTCTCTGACTCTCATCTGATGATAAGATGAACATAGGTCAATCTTGGAAAACCTAGACGCACCCGTTATCTTTTTCAGCTCAACGATGAACTACTCGGCAAGATCAATCCCTTGTCTAACAGCTCATACAGCTTTGTAGACAACTCTTATATCTCTGGTGGAGCTAACTGATATGATGATTTGGCTATAAGATCCCCACCAAGAACCAAGTCAATCCGGAACTCCACCTGCCTCTCTGGAGGCCCTCCAGGCAAATCCTCCGGAAACACATCCTGGGTACTCCCGCACAATTGGCACATCATCAACCAATGCCTTACCCTTCTCTCGGGTATCCATTACATAGGTGAGGAAACCAGAACAACCCTGATGAAGATAACGTCTAGCCTTAGCGGCTGAGCATAAGACTGGCCCGTACTGAGCACTCTCCCCATGGACCATCAACTCTCCCCCACATGGAGTCCGAACACATACCAGCTGGCGCTCACAGTCAATCACCACCCCATTGGGGCTCAGCCAATATATTCCCACTATGACCTTGTTCTCGTGAAAAGGAATAGGAACCAAGTCGATCAGATACCACTCGTTAAACATCTCTAGAATGCAATTCCGATGAATCGCTGATACTCGGACAACACGATCATTCGAAATATCTCAGCCTCTAAGGGATGATCCCGCTCACTCGGAGCTCCATTAAACTTCTTGCTGAGCTTAATAGACACGAAAGATTGGTTAGCCTCCGAATCAAACAATATCAACGTAGAGATTTCGTTCACAAGGAACGATCCTAAAACGAAACACAAAAATATAATAAGAGAAATCAGCATAAATAATGAGTTAAGGAGAAAATACACACCCATCACCACATTTGGTGCAGCACGCGTCTCCTCGGCTGTCAAGAGAATGGTCTTGCTCCTCATAATAGGCACATTCACCTTTCTCTGGCAACCATCTGTAATCTGTAGGGTCGCTGGAACAGGTTCTGCTACTAGTCCCCCTGATGCTATACCTGGGGAGTTGGCCTTCTTCTGGCCCTTCTAATTGTAATGAAAGTAAATCAGGTGTAATGTATGTGTGGTGGTGACAGAAGCAATATAATCCTTTCCATAGTGCCTTGTCTTTCCGCACTTGTAGCAGCCCGAACCAGACACTCTGCAAACCCCATCATGCGACCTGGCGCATTTGTCACAGTGGCTTTGGCCCTACTGGCTCTTCAATCTAGAGTTGAAACCCTTGTGTCTCTTTGCTAAAACCCTAATTGTAGGCCCAGGCTCCACCTTCCTCTTACCTATATGTTGCAGATCAATATCTCGCTCCTACGCTTCGGGTATCATATCATCTAAAGTCGGGAAGGCAGAAAAACTAACGAACTCCCTGATGTAAGATCTCAACATATCATTGTATCAGTTCTTCATCATCTCCTCATCAGCTGCATACTAGGGTACCAACAGTGCGCTATCTCTGAACTTGTCGGTGATCTCCGCCACAATCTTAGTCGTATGCCTGATATCAAGAAACTCCCTAGATAAATACTGCACCTCAATAGCCGGTGCAAACACTGCCCGAAACCGAGTAAAATAATTTGGCCATGTCATGGCCTCAATGGTCGGGGCTCCTAAAGCATAGTCGATCTCCACCTATAAATCTCGGGCTCTCTCCCTCAAACATCTTGTGACAAACCTGACGTTCGACCCCTCAAAGCAAAATCTCGGCATCTGAGCACACTCAATTTCGGCTATCAAACGCCTGGCTATGATAGGGTCCTTCACCCCAAAGAAATCTGGTGCCCCACATCCCCTGAAATCCTTGAAGGAGAGTCTGCGTGCCCCCAACTAGCTAGCGGCCAAATCAGACCTGAAGATTAGAAGGCGATCCTCCATTAGCTCCATGATACCCTCGTTGATCGAACCGAATATCATCGGGGTTGCATCAAAGATTCCTCTAGTAATCTCTGATGCATTGAACTCGTGTAATCCATCATCAATCGGTTAGGTTACCGTACCCAAACCATATCCAGATCCTGAACCTCCTGCTCTGAGACGTGTCACCACCATACTGAAACACAACCACATAAACGATTAGCAAACACACAAGAAGGTTCAAACTCCCAAGTTCTTTAGATTCATCGTGGTCTTCCAAGTCTTGAGTATAAATCTTGTGCTTTCAGTAGTACGGGCCCAATACTACCTTCTACACCTTTTTAAATCTTGTGCTTTCAGTAGTACGGGCCTAATACTACCTTCCATACCTTTTTATACCCTCCTCCAAGACTACCCTGACTCCTCTAAGTCACTCCTCCCAACTGATACGTTTCTCAAACTATAAGGCATCCTACAGACTGAAGCATCTCATAGGGACTCCCTAAGACTCCCTTCCTCACCTTCTCTGCTATCAGCTACTGAGGAACTTCTACAAATACTACCTAACTACTGCATGAGCACAATTACACACTACTAGTACTAGATAAATCTTCAAATGAGAGGTCCCACATTACAACGGTTGGACTGAAACAAGAGCTGCGCAATAGAGTTAAACCTATCCCTCTAAAATTACCCAATCACAATAATATGTAACCCAATGAATTCGTCCACTAATTAGCTAGTACCAACATAATTTCCTAAAGCACAAAGTATGCAACATTCGAGCATCAAACAATTCAACTCAAAACATACCCTATACAGGTCATTCTAATAAGTAACTGATCTGATACTAGCGTGCAAATCTAAAAGCTCATACAGATAGGCACATAAAGGCATCTCTTCTAGCATTTTATCATGAAATTCTAAGAATATCCTTAGCCTCTAATCTAATATGCAACTTTCTTATCGTAACATAAAACAAATAATTTGTATGGGTATTTTTGGAAGAACTACTTGAGCTCGGCTAATGGCACGCATCACACCCCTTGTCTTTTATTAAGAATCTTTAAATTAAAATGTTTATTTTTATGAAAAACCTACCAAACCCTTGATTTGAGTCTAGAAACACCCAAGAGTATGCTCGAATTCCTCAAACCAAGGCTCTGATACAAACTTATAACATCTCAAAATTATAGATAAAATTTTATTTTTAGTTTCATTCAAATCACACGACACTAATACCAAAATAGGTAAAAGATTATTATTATTATAGTGACATGTTATTAGAGTACAAATTCCCAAAATCACTAAATGCGATAAACATAGGGTGATGCGGTGCGATCTGGCCGGGCACTTCCCCTTCGAACTGGAAGTAACTTAAACATAAACTGAAAACTGTAAGCACAAAGTTTATTGAGTTCCCCCAAAATACCACATACTAGACAAACATTCAAATCACACGACACTAATACCAAAATAGGTAAAAGATTATTATTATTATAGTGACATGTTATTAGAGTACAAATTCCCAAAATCACTAAATGCGATAAACATAGGGTGATGCGGTGCGATCTGGCCGGGCACTTCCCCTTCGAACTGGAAGTAACTTAAACATAAACTGAAAACTGTAAGCACAAAGTTTATTGAGTTCCCCCAAAATACCACATACTAGACAAACATACTACGAAGCATAAATGTGTGCTTGCATGCCCCTTCGGCCTATTTCAACCAAATATTATCAAGCATATATGGGTGCTTGCCTACCCCTTTGTCCTATTTCAACCGGATACTATCAATCATATCTGGGTGCTAGCAATCCCCTTCGGTCTATTCAACCGGGTACTGGGTCTATTTCACCCCTACTCATACCACACAATATCATAACAAAAGTCACACAATCATCAAGCAAATACGGGCATAACTAACAATTGTCACAAAGACAATCATCACACTACATGATAAAATAGTGGGCTGGAATTGGTACCTTTTACCCATGGATACTGTGAAGGAAGACTCACCTCAAGCTGAAGATATCAAATCAAACTCGGCAGATGACTCACGAAAACCTCTTCCTAATGCACAAGCATAAAATACTAATTAGAAATTTGGCCAAACTCCAACTTAAAGGTCCAAATCCTAGTTCTTTACATAAAGGTAAAAGGGCTTCATTATTCTTTCCTTAGTGGGCCTTTCTCTCCCTTAAGGCCCAAATCCATAAAAACCCCAAAAGGCATCCAAGCCTAACTATAAGGTCTCTAAGGTCCAATATGGCCCAAGAACCCCCAACATCGCCTTAAGCCCAAAAATGACCTACTACCATCAGGTGGGCCCGAGGCCCAACTTAATCAAGTCCAGAAGGCCTAACACGATTCAAGCCCAAAATTATCTAATCCCATAGAATGCATACACACGGTGTACATGTCTCGTACGCCCAACGTTTGCTGATGACCAACTGGAATCAGGGCACTGACCCAGTACGCTCAACATACTGGCCAGTCAGCCCATACTCATTTCCAAGTCTTAATCCCTTCATCCATTACGTCTAAAATTTAGATCGAAGTTCAAAGTATTGTCTTAAGCCATAAAGTTGCAGAATTTATGCTTTGTCAAGCATGGATGGGGCTCAAACCGTGAATTAAGTCCATTAACTCATTTGGATGGTTACTAACACTTGCATGGTTGAGTCTTAACCACCAAGATTCAATTTTTATGACTCAAAACACTACCAAGAGTCCAAAAGGACAACACAAATGGCCTGGAGTTTCTCATACTCCAAGAATCCAAACTATGGGACCAAAAGATGTCACATTCTACCATAAACCTAGATCTAAGCTTGTAATGATCAAGGTTCAACCCTTATTCCTTCACTAGGCTGGAAATGGTGCAAAAGCTTTGGATCTACAAGTTCCTTCTTCTCTTTTGCTTCCTCCCAAACTTCCTTTGGCACCAAAGAACACTACAAACAATCAAGGTATGCTCAAAATGTACACAAGGAAGCTAAGGTTCGAGATTTGCACTAAAAGGGCAGTGGAGGATGAGAGGGAAGAGGACATGAGGGACTTAAGATCTTCAAATAGGGTGCAAAGCCTAAAAATCAGGGTTTACCCCTGGCTCGGTTATGCCCAACATAGGCATAAATACACCCAACATACACTGGGGATCCCCCGATGATGCGCATACAAGGAGTATGATGTGCGTACCTAGTGTACGCCTTACATACTTGCAATCCTCCAACACCTTTTAGTTGAATTAAACATAGAATGAAATAATAACACATACCTAGCTACTTAGATGCTACATACAAGAATGGTCCTTGTGGTTTGGGGTAATCTACATGCTTGGCCCTAATTTTTTTCTTAACTCGAATGGCCCGTCGGACGTATTTTGTTGTGCATTTGGTCCCTGCCAGACCTAAAAAGATTGTATTGCCCTTAATGGTATATTTTTATTTTATTTTTTTAATTTTTTCTATTATTTTAAATATTAATAAATAAAGTTAGACGATTATACCGGTCCCACCATTACTTTCACCCTTCCCATGTCTGTTAGTCAACATCATCGACCATCTTCTACCCTTGTTACACACTCCTTTCTCCCTCCTCCCCTCCCTATCTTCGCTAGGAAAGCTCTTAACCACCTCATTTTCTCTCACCGATGAGCATAACGACCTCTCCTCTATAACACCATCGACTTCTTGAACCTCGATCGAGAAAAAGGGGTGATACTGAAGACTGTAGGTCTCTGCCGTCGAAGACTGCTTCTTAGCGCACCACACCACTGCGTAATCCTAACATCAGAGGTCGTATTAGCGAACTACCACTGTTGCTTGGACCATCGTCGACCTCTAGCTCATCGTCAACCTCTGGAACATCGTTGGTGTTGTTAGGGTTCCACCACCACAAAATCGATGAGTGCACAATCGAACAATACAAATCGATGCCACCTGCATTCGCTGCTCCAGCCACAAACGTCCACCACCCATGTCATTGCTTCTTTTCAGATCTAATTTCTTTCGTCGGACATACAATTTGTAGGTTCGAATTTTACTGAGTTTGGCTGAAATCCTTTTATGTTTTTTGAAAATTTCAATGACTCTTCAACGAATATGTAATTATCTCTGGAACATTGTCTCTACTTGGCCTAGATGGATTTGATTTTAGTAGGTTTGTTTTAGGTTTCATTTTAATTTTAATTTTGTTTGAACTTAAAGAAGATACTCGAAGAACCAACAATTCTTATTAGGCGCTTAAATATTTCAGAAAGGGTGTGTGATAGTGGTTAGAGCTGGGATTTTAGTTTTGAAATTGAGCTTGAAATGCAAGTTCGATTTTGAATTTGGGTTTGGGTTTGAGTTGTTGGTTTGATTTTGGCTTCAAATTTGAGTAGCATATTGGATTTTGGTTTTGGATTTCAGTTATAGGTTCGATTTTGGTCGGAGAACTGAAATTGTGTTCCGAGATGATCACCAAAAGTAATGTCTGAACTAGAAAGGAATCAGAAGAGGATTTAAGGTGGGGTGGGTTCTTTTTCCAAAAATATATTAATAGTTTAGTTTATTTAATAATAATTAAAATAATTTAGAAAGAACTAAAAAATAGAAGTATATCATTAAGGGCAATACAGTCCTTTTAGATCTGACAAGGACCAAACGCACAACAAAATTACATGTTAGAGACGGTCCGAGTTAAAAAAAAGAATTAGAAACCAAATACGCAGAATATCCAAAACCACAATGACCATTTGTGTAATTTAATCTTGTTCTTTTTCTGTGTATAATAATTTAAAAGCATAAATTGGTGTATACTCCAAAAAAATGTTATATATAAGTCAGTTTCCTTTTATAAGGAGGGAAACAACATGATTTAAAAGGATTGTATCCTTCCTACAAATGTTATACCCATTGGTATTTATTTAGTTGAGGGAAAGATAGACTATGTTATCTAGCATTAACTATATATCATGTGTGGGTTTTAATAAAATTATGTCCCCGGTACAAACAAACAAACAAAAAAGAAACAATAATAATGATAATAGAATAAATAGATTATTGTCAAAATCAAACTTTCTTTGTCTCATTTACTATCGATAATAATACAACAAACATTTGGCATATCAATTATTGATCTTTTGTTTTCCAGCATTAACTATGTTGTCCAATTCATTCCAAACCTCAAAACCGATGGATTTCTCTTCTCACAAATTGGTATATCTATAGGTTAGGTTTTGTTTGTTCCTTCCGTATACGGTATAAACTAACTTGATTTAGATTTATTAAAGAAACCATAATACTGATGAAATTAAATTATTTCTAATGAATGAATGTTTATGAAAAGTTGGTTATTAATTATTCTTCAAAAAAAAAAAAAACAATTCTCCTTGGACATAATATTCCACAATATTTGCCTTTAATAGAAATGATACAAGCATACAAATATCACTTCGTAAATAGATTCCTACTGTATTGGAATTCAACGTGGTTTATATATTACAATACATTACGTCTTGCTCTTCGCTCTTAATCATTTCCTTTTACAGTATAACAACATGCTATAATTATCTCAACTTACGTCTTCTTCCGTTCTCTTTCTTTCCATTTGAGGTGGTTTTGATGGCATCGGTGGTTCTACGGTGGTTACCGGTGACACCACCATCTCAGTATGAGCGGTTGCCGCCTCTCTTGCCTCCCGAAACTTCTTGTAGATATCACTTCGGTAGAATTTTCTTGTTCTTATCACTAAAATAAACGAAATAAAAGCTGCAAAAACTGTCGCACCAGTTATAATAAGGAAAGACAATTTATAACAGTCAACTCCTGTACACGTTAGATCTTTCCCATGTTCTCGTTCTAATCCCTTCGCTTTCATTTGTCTTTCTGCCTCTTTGTCGTAAAGTGCACCGGCGACCACCACATTAAGGATGTAAGCTCCGACGGGGCTTGCACCACCACCCAAATTGTACAAAGTAGAGTAGTATTTCAACCCGAATATTTCAGATATGATTGCGAAAATCAATGGCCATTGAGCTCCAAAACAAAAACCCATTATGATCGATGAAACGTAGAGCCCATTTGGTACTCCCATGGCAATTATGACATGTCCCACACAAGAAACACAAAGGACGATTGTGAGCATTAATGGACGTGGAAATTTATACCTTGCTAAAAGGATTTCCGAAAGAAAACCGGATGTGACCCGACCCAGATAATTCCAAATACTCACGAGAGACACGAAGGTGGTGATACTCGTACTTGGGTACCCGAGAGACCGCCCGATTTGACCCAGGTTGTCAATCGCCGTCAAAGTGCCGCCAACGCCGAAGGTGGTGGTGGTGAATAGTATCAACATGTCGACACTAAAAACCGCTTGTAAGATAGTGAAATCATCTCCTCTTTCCGGTGGAGCAAAAACGGTTTTCCAGCAAGAAACTTCTTTCTCCGGCGGTGGTGTCGGTGGCGTGACAAGGTCATTACTTCTGGTTGGGTTCTCGGTTATGACCTTCACCGGAAAATGATGTTGAACCACCTCCTGATTCTTTTTCCAAAGCTTGAATTCTTCCTTGAACACGATACCAATAGGAGCAAAGAGTAGAACCACAACAACGGAAGCTGTGGCAGCATACTCTGCCTCCGAAAATTGAAGCTTGTTTTGAGTTATGATTATAACCATAAGAAACCCTGCTAACCCTAATGAAATGTATAAAAAATTATAGAAAGTTTTTAGCTCATTTGACTGTTGAACAACCTTCAAGATTCTAACAATTCGAAGAAAAACTATGGAGACAGCTGCTGGAAGCCATCCGATGAACAAGATGAGTGATCTTGAATCATGCCCATAAAAGCCATGATATAGTTGAGTGATAATTGCGCCACTTAACCCTACAAAACCCTTCAAAAGTCCCAAAACCACCCCTCGACTTTCCGGGAAGTTTTGTACACAAGTGACTAAAGCTCCTGTATTAGCAAACGTTTGTGAATTTGCACCTATGCAAATGAACAAACACATTTGCCAAACCGGTGGTTTTGCGATCTTTCCGGTGACTGCCAGCCAAATCATGAAGTACCCAGAGAAGTTCATGCCGGCGCCAAGGAGGAGCACCACCCACGGTGGTGAGATTTCGTTAATTAACCCGGAGATGATTCCAACATTGCCACCCAAGTCTTTGAAAGTGCTAAGGAGATTAAGGGTGCTTTGATCATACCCAAGGGAGGATTTGATGTCCCCGGAGTATATAGCAAATATGTAAGTAGCTCCGGCGACTGACATGATGAGAAGGCAGGCGAACACCATGAACCACCGCCCTGTGACGACATGGAGACCGAAGCTAGCAATATTGGTCATCCCTCCACCACCACCGGAGGAACCAGAACGAGAAGGCTGAGCCACCACCATGCGTTCGATATTTTGGTTTTCGTGGATAGAAAATATGTGGGAATTGAGATGTGCATATGAGAGAGTAATGAATATGGTGTTGTGTCACATCCATTTATAACACTATTGATGTTGTAGACAAATTGTTTTGTTGACTTTCAAGTGGACCTACTTCTGTAATTGGATTGGGAAGTGAAGAGGAATCAAAGATAAATTCAAAGTATATCGCAATCATCGACGATTGATGTGTCCAATTATCATGGAATGTCAAGAACCTTTTCGTAAAAATTAGTAAAACTAATGTACCGGCTTTTATTTATTTATTTATTTTGCATCTTTCACAAAATTTATAAAAGCATATAAAAAATAGAAAAACTTCGGAATAATTAATTTATGAACAAATTCTTTTGAAAAAAGATTAGGTTAATCTCATCAAACATTTTACATAGTGGGTTTTTTCGAATTAAAAAATTATTTTATTTTTTTCATTGACAAAAACTTTGTACTTTTTTTATCTTTCAACCAGGCTCTTTTAGCCATTTTCATTAATAATTACTTATAAAATCCGAGGGTATTTCTTTTAAAAGAGAAAGTCGAGGGTTTTCGGGAAACAATAAAAAGGTTGACGGTTTTATTGAAAAAAACAATAAAATAAAAAGTTGAAAAGTTGAGGGTTTTGCGAATGTGGGACTAGCCCACTTGGTAGAGACGTTGTCTCCTAGATTGAAGGTCTCGAGTTATAACCCTGACGTGAACAATTTCGTGATACTAACTTCTAGACACTAACGCTACCGTTTAAAAAATAAAAGTTGAAGGTTTTTTTTTTTTTTTTTTTTTTTTTTTTTTTCCGAAAAAACGAAAATAAAAATCTCAAGGTTTTGTTTTTCCGAAAAGAACTCACAATAAAAAATTTATTTATAAATTTAACCCTAAAGATTATCAATCGTTATTGTTAAAATGTACTTTCATATTGTTTTTAAAGAAAAAATATATTGGAGAAATTAAGTAAACTCACTATAATAAATTAGATATGTAAAGAAAATAATCATTTTTTTTCAATTTCTTGAAAATAACATCTTTCTCCATAATGCGTCATTTCGGACTACATATATTCATTCCAAAGTTGGCGGTGGTTAGTAGTAGTTTCGTTTGGAATCTGACACTCGTACTTTCCGAATTGCCAAGTATATTTCGAAGACTAGTCTAGAATGTACAGATGTTTCAGACTTGTAATATTAGGGTATTTGTATTGCTATTCTTTCTCTTCTATTTCATAAAGCTTTTAGATACCTAAAAAAATAAGTTCGTTAAAGGAATTTTTATATTACTAGTTTCTAGTGAAGGGCAATGGTAGTGAATCGAGGAATCTATGTAGTTGTAACATCATGACTCCCATGTATTTCTTTTATTATTTATTATTGGGATTTCATGAGTGACTCTACGACTTGTGAGTCTAACTCGTCGAGTAGAGTTCGATTTGGTCACGTGGGTTTAGTGATCGACTCGACGAGTTGGAGAGCTGACTCGCCGAGTTAGCGTTGTAAGGTGAAACCCTAAATCTCCGAGGTTGGGGCCTATTTAAGAGAACTTATGTCCTCATTTCCGCCTCACCAGCTGCCCAACTCCCCTGTGTGAAACCCTAAACGTTTGTGATGAGCTAAGAGAGTTGTAGAGCTAATCTTTGAGTATTCTAGTGCATATTTTGAGGAGAATAGGAGATTATCCGACAAGGAACAAGGAGAAACTGTTGGATCTAGTGCTATATCGACTAGAGCTTATGTGAAAGGTAAAAAGCCTACATCTTTCTCATCTTATTGGTTAGATCTCATGATTATGGAAGTTAGGGCTTTTACCAGCTTTTTATTGGGACATTGAGTGCATTGAGTCTATCAGGAGGACTAGACTTCAGATCTGAACCTTATGAGGTTCATAGAATCCAAAGGTCCCAACTTTATTCAGCCATATAAGACTTATTGTTCCTATACACCCTTGTTGGAGTTGTATTGGCATTTTGGAGCAAAATATGCCATGCATGAACATAAAGATTGAAGCTTTACGTGACATTTGAGCCTTGGGACCCTAGATCTAGAGTGTGGAGTAGTAGATCTGCCTTAAAACGTCTTAAGAGAATTCAGACTGAAGGGACTCGCCGAGTCAACGAGCTGACTCGACGAGTGGGCTAGGGTTTTCCCCGATGAGTCTGGGCAGGGGTAACTCGGCAAGTTGATGAGACAACTCGACGAGTTAAGTTACATTTTCGCGATAATTCAGAGGAGACAAGGAGAGTCTGTAAAGTCCCTAATTTGCCCGTGTATTAGTCAAATCCGTTTGATGGTGCGGAATCCCAATCAAACGGATGATGTCAGATAAAATAGAAGAGAAGGAGAAGAAGAATATTATGAATCTTGAATGTATTGATAATATGAATTAAGTTCCTTACACAAGATTCACCCACACAAACGTTCCTTTCTCTCTGGCCGTAAACTCCTTCTAGTTCATCAATCTGTACTCCTCACCTTAACACCTTTATTTATACTTGGAATATGGGCCGGATAACACATGGGCCGTAAATGAGTTTACGGCCGTAAGGTGTTTACGGCCGTAAACTAGACCAAAAATTCATAAATATTACAGTAAAATACAATTGCCCAGAAAAGTAAAGTATAAACCATTTTTTGACCCAACAGAGTCGACGAGTCACATCGATGCACTCGGTGAGTCGAGTCAAACATGGACTGTTGACTCGAATACTTACTTTTGTTGACTTCAAGGTTCGGTCAAGATAAGGTTTGAGGGAGCCATGGAAGGGTAAAATGGTCTTTTATTTATTTCAAGAGTTAGAGAGAAAGAGAAAATAACCTTTGATTATTTTGGGTCGTGAATAGGGTATTAATTGGAGAAAATTGTCTTATGTGTTAGGCGGAGGCTAGTTTGAGATTCGTGTACGAGGGTATTTGCTTGATTGCTTACGAGGTGAGTCTTCTCACTGTACTTACCATGAGTGGTATCTTTGTATGACTGATGTAACACTCCAAATGAGGTATTGCCTTGAAACCATTGAAGAATTCTAAATATAGCATAACAAGTCCCTTAAGTAGCCTGGGCGTACTTATGGGTATGTTTAGCGTACTTGGCAATGAGGATCGCGGAGGGGCAGCACGTACGTTTGGAGTACCAGGAGTGTGTTAGTGTTGAATCATAAAAAGTGACCCTCTTGAACTTCAGCTACCGCAACCAACATGCCACCGCAGTCGAGCCTCTTCATCAGTAGTCACCAACCGCAGTCTCAATGTACCGCAGTCTTTACTAGATTACTTTACTTTGTCTTTTTGTAATACACTCTATTGTCCAGTATGCCTTGCATGGCTACACTTAGAGACGTGATCTAGTGATCTTTGTGAGTCTCTATAAATATAGCTCATTCTCTTGTAAACTTTTTTAAGAATCACATTGAATTCTATTACACATCTCTGAAGTTATCTTTTCCATCTCTCTTACTCACTCTTCTTACTGTCATAATCAATTACAACCTCTCATCGGAGCAAGTCTTTTGTAACTTAATCACTAAGTTTGATCTCACTTATTAACTTGGCTTGAATGCATTCCTCGTTATGAATCAGCTTAACTGTATACTTGATATAATAATTGTTGTCATTTACATTTCTTTACTTTTCTGCAACTAACTCTCTAACATCTAACTCTAAATATTATTGTTGAGCTTTTAGTTCCTTCGAGATTAACTATTCTGCAATATACTTGTTCTAACGTTTGTTCAAGTGTGTCTCAAAATTTTTATCTCAACAATTGGTATCAGATCCATAGTGGTTGCTTTTTGAAAATCGGAACTCTGATTTTTCGAAGAGCCTTCTATACCACTAAAGCTCATTTCTAGAAAAGAAAACTTCAAAATATGGTACAATCGTTATCTTTGAATGTTTCCAACAATGTTGGTGGTTCTAATCCACCCCCACTACTGGTTGCAAATGAATATCATCACTGGTCACAAGGAATGGAAAGATAGTTAAGGAAACTTGGTAGAGATATATGGCGATCTGTGGAAGAAGGACCACGTGTCCCAGTCCTTACACCAGTCCAAACTGACGGAGCTACAACAAGACTAGGAGAGGTCAACCAGCTATCAGCCATCCCACCAAGGATGATCTCGATAAAATGGAAAATGATGTTGTTGCTTTTTATGAAATCTCTTATAGAGTTGCTCCCGACAACTTCGATATTATCATAAATTGCAAATCAGCAAAAGAGATCTGGGATGTTCTCAAAAATCTGTACGAAGGCTCAGAACAAGCTTAAGACAAGAAGCTTACAACTGCACTCAATGAGTTCAACAACTTCAAAGCTCACACTAGCGAAAGTTTGGAAGACTCCTTCAAAAGGTTCAACCTGATTGTCACCAAGTTATCCAATGCGAGCACTATCCGCAGTAACCATGAAACAAATCTTCAGTTCCATAATGGCTTGGGAAGACATTGGACTACGGCTAAAATGATTGTCCAAGGCAATAGGGAGATTCATTCCTTGTCACTCTACAAACTCTATGGGGAACTGCAAGCATAGGAATCCACCGTACTCAAAGACTGTGTTGACTTCGGAGGACCTCTTACTCTCATAGCACAAACTCCACATAACCAACATTACGCTCCCTCATATGACACTTCACCACAGTCATATGAAGCTGATTCAGAGTATGATGATGAAGAAGAATTTCAAAAGGCAATTGCTCTAGTTAGCAAACAATTCAACCGACTACCACCTCACCCGTTTCGCAAAAATCAACAATTCAACAAACCACCCTTCAATCGTAACTTTAACCCACAAACAAGTCACTCACATTATCCTAAAAGTTCTCATCCACCACCGCAATCTCGCAATACTCAACCAAAGGAAGCACCGCAGCCTACTCAAACCTCTGACTCTGGTACTCCCTCAGAAGACAAGACTGATGTTGTAGTTTGTCACAAATGCAACAATGAGAATCACTTTGCAAGAGATTGTAAGGTCAATGTAGTTAAAGAAAGAGCAATCTACCTTAGAATGGCTCAAGAGTTGGAAGAAAAGGAGAAAGCAAGGGCATACGTAGCCCATGTCAAAAGAGACCATCAAGTCTGGTCATCCGGAGACAAAGATGAAGCCATCAACAGTGTCAATGGAAAATGGAAGATCTGCATGTTGGCGACTGTGGATGATGATGGGTCTACAAAGATGGACAAGAACTACTAGTACATGGAAAAAGGATGGAACTCTAAGCATCATCGAACAGGTAAAACTCATGATCCAAAATCTAAACTATAGCATGCATGATTGTCAACCTTAAATTGATAATCTTAATGACACATGTGTTGCCGTCCTTACAGATTATAACAAAGCCTTAGATGAGAAGAACATTGCGTTCCAGGAGATGTTCCATGTGAGAGGATGACTGGATAACAAAAGACTCAAAATGGCTATGTTAGAAAGAGATTTAGAATTAGAAAAAGATGCAAAAATGTTGACTGAAACCCAATTAGAGATAGCTTTGAACCAGAGAGATTTAGCTCAAAGTGAAATTGTAAGTTTAAATCTTTTAATCGAAAAATTGTTCAATGAAAGTGAAGCTATTCAAAATTTGGTAAATAATGGAACCGTGGACAATACATACAATTGGGGTTGGTCAAATGGATATCCTACTGCAATTGATTCCTCACCCCGGTTCAACAAAGACAGACTGTATGTCCCTCCAGACCGAGAATTTCATTTCCAAGTCAATGACAAGACTTTTCCCGAAGATATCAAAACACACTTTGGTAGACTGCATAACCTAAGCAACAATTGTGTCATTGAGGAAATTGTGCCTGAGGTTACGGGTCACACATGTGATCAAATTTCTATCAGTGGCACTACCTTTCCAAATTCTCAAAACTCATCCGTAGTTGATGAAGAAATTGTCATTGAGGACACTGAAATCTCTAAAGACTTTCCATACTTGTCCTCAGACCGTAGTGTCCTCACTGCAACCAAAAGTCCCACAAAAGTCCCACTGAAGTCTCAACTAAGACTTATTCTGCGGTAGTCAAGTCACCCTTACCGCAGTCTTTGAACAGAAGTTATGCCACTCTTCAGACGATTCATCATGAATTACCAATAGAAAACTTTGAAG